>NC_134716.1:92727500-95227500 GCF_049634645.1 Pelodiscus sinensis
CCAACCTCTGCAACTGAAAGTACTAAAAATGACAACCTCATGTTTTATTTTGTAGCACAGGAAGAAACCTTATCCAGTCAGAGGAAACACTGTCTGTGAACATCAGACTAGACTGGTGCCTGATGACATAAGAGAACTTCCTTCTTTGCAGAGAAGACTTTAAGTGTATCCTAAATATGCCAGCAAAAACAAGCATAACTTGAAAGTTAAACAATCATATATTTAAAGGGTTTTTTAATTATTAGCTTCAGGACTGCAAGATGATAGCCTAGATGGTTAATTATTTTCTTTGCTACAGCTTCCAAGCTGAAATGTTCTTCATTACTGTAGATAGTACTCACAGCTGAATACTTGCACATTTTAAATTAATTGTACAGTTGCATACACCATTACAAAAAGGATATAGAGACATTTAAATTTTATTGTTTTCATTTTTAAACACAACTGAATATTTTCTATACACTTTCTCTTGATTAATGATTGATTGTTTTGAGGGGCTCCAAAATTGTGGAATTGATTTCAATGTTGATAAAAGTTACATAATGTTATGTGTGAATTATGTATTGAAGCAGGTACCAGAAGATGAAACTGTATTAATATGAGCCATTATTATGGAAATCAAAACTCATACATAAACAGCATCTTCAGTCCAGATTGTATAATAGACTTTTCTTACTAGTTATAACACATCACAAGGCAATGGGGAAGGGGGGGGGGGGGAATTAACATAATTCCAAAATAAGAGACTCCAATATCTCTACTATATGTATTCCATTCATGCAATAAACATGGCTTCTGGAAAAAAAGTTACTATAGGAAGGAAGCTATTATAAGCAAAGATTCCATGCTTATGTACCATGCTAGTGTACCCACTGTAAGCTTACAAGTTACTGAAAGTCAATTACACAGTCCTCCTCAGATGGTCTCATTATAGACCAGAATCCTTAAAACACTTACTGGCATACTAAATGTCCAGGCTATTTAGGGTCATATAATGGAATCTGAGAGGGAGGACCAGTACTTTTCTATGAGACTGCCAGCATTTTTCATTACTGATTTTATTTTCTATTTGCCCTCAGCTCCTACAGCAATTCCGCATATAGCACAGTTTGCAGGCTTCCCTACAGTAAAGCTCTGTCAGGTCAGTCACTGATCAGCAGACTGTAGCCGCGCAGCTGAATGGTGGCAGCTTTGCGTTCATCGTGTTTTCTTAGGGCCATGCTTCCTTCTGCATGGTTGCACTATAACATCCCTCATCAGAGCACAGGAGCATCTTATCCACAATGGTATGTTTAGCAGATGACAGGAAAGTAAGGAGAACACTTGTGTACTGTGTCATCATCAGTCCTCTGAACTAAGGAGAATTTTATCATCCAACTAGTTCAAGGTTGATCAGTGGCATTCATTTCCCCTATTTCATTCCTTCCCCTCCTGTCAGCCTTCAGAGAAAGCTCATCGGAGGTGTAGCCCCTTTTCTGGTCACGAGGTTTCCAAGCTAGCTTTGTTGCTTATGCTATGTCAATTTAGCACTGAGGAAAAAGAAAGCGAGAGATTCTGCAATGCAGATTATTTTCAGTTTTTTTTACTAGCAAGATGGTTTGTGTGTTATTTGTTGCTTGTCTTTCTCAGCTTGTATGCTGAAAATGGCACGTCATTTTCACTTTATTCCATGCCTAATATTAATGTAGGCAATAATGTAAGAACGTGAATAAAATTCCAATCCTTTATGCTCCGTGAACCCACTTGTGATGAATTAAATACAACATATTTTTCCTTATATATTATGCAAATACTCCTTGAATATCTACGAATACAGTGTATTATCGAAAACACCCTATTCAGACATGCAAGCTAGGTTGTCTCTGTTGTACTCTGAATAAACAGGATCAGGCTAATGGTGTTTTGTGTAAATGAGGCACATGTAAGCTTGAGTACATTCTGGTCTGTTTATCTAGTTACTATTTTTCTTTGTCAAGAGCCTTCCAATCTTCAGCTTCCTTATACGAATGTGTCCCTTGTACTGGGAATCTGGGGGATGGGTGAAAGTCTTAAGGAGTTCCAGATTTTGATGCTAATATTGAATACCAAGGAAAATTGATACCAAGGTCAGGTTAAGAATAAAGAAAATTGATTCCACAGGCAGTATTCCAATGTGAAAGGCTCCATGTTCTAGCAAAATATTTTCTTTTGTATTGTATAAAAAAATTAATTTGTAATATAAGGTGATGACAGAGGGAGAACATGATGAAAACTGAACATATCAAAGATTTCTCCATGATTTACTGTATTGGTATTTTGATTACTGCTTTTCCTGTGTTCAGCTTCTCTGCACAAGCATGCAGAGTGACAGACACAGATAATGGATTTTTTCCAACAGAACCCTGCCAGTTCTGGTCATTGATCCAGACATATATGCTGGCTCAGGAGCTAAAGGCTGGATCCTGCCATGAATATGTTTAGAAGTAAGCTATTTCATGCTTTATTGTTAATACGGTTTTGAATATGTGTATAATACAGTACTATATATCAAACAAAACCCTACATAATATTGCAGATGTGACCCATTCTGTTCCTATCTATGCAACAAGCAAACAGGAAATTTATGTTGTGCAGAATTAATAGGCTTTCTGTTGTTGCCCATACTAATTATTATAATATTTGTAAGTAATGTACTACCACAAAGTGCCACAATGAAAGTATTTATATTCAGATAGATTTCATATGTTAAAAATAGGCAGCTTCACTTAAGTCACTAGGGGCTCTACTGTATGCTCAAAAAATAAAAATAAAAAATCCTTATGCAGCAGTGCAGATTTTTTTAACATAGCAAGAAGACTGTGGAGTTTATTTCTAATTCATAATGAAAAATTGGAATTGGTGAATAGTGGTTTGGGACATCAGTGGGCTTCAAAGCTGTGTCTAAATTTATACAAGATATAGATGGTCATTTACAGACCAGCTCATTTTACTTAAATAAACACACAAACAGATACCGTTAGCTAGAGACATCATGAAGCATGAGTGCTTAGGTCTGGAGGGAAAAAAAGAACTGCAGAGACTCTGAAAGATCAAAGGTAAGTCAAAAGTCAATGTCACTGAGCAGGGCAAGGAGACATCCAGCTGCCCAGCGATATTATTCTGCTAGAAAGCCTTTACACTGAGCCTTGTGAGAGAGGTTTTGGTTATACAAACTTTGTGGCGGTTTCATTTAGTTTTGCCTTCAAAACAATTTGTTTAAAACATTTTTCCTGTAGCAAAAAACAGCTACAGAATTTATGGACAGGATGAGGTTCTGTCTTATAAACCTTTAGGGCGGTGTCTCTTAAAATTCATAACACCGGGTGAGTGGAGGGAAAGGTAGTTTTACATCCTACAGGACATAGCGTTCCACCAGTATAATTCAGACAGACCTCAGGATGTTTCTAAACTACAGCAGCTCAGAAATTGTGTACCACATCCAATATTACCATTCCACTACCAGCCCTTCTCTTACATGTCCTCTACTCTGGGATTTGCAAAGGGATCATTATGAGCCAAGTTGATGGCTATCTTTTCAATGCCCAGGATAGCATTGAAAAGATAGCCTCTTTTGACAGGAATGTGGGCCTTTAAGGCTCCCTTATGCTGCTCCGGCCTTTTTAAGCAGCATAAATGGCCAAAGTAGGGATCAAGATCTGAGTCACAGAATTTGTGTACAGAATATTATCCTTGCGCTAAAATTTTAAAACCAACCTATATGGTCTTAAAGTGAGGTTATTACTCTCAAGTCTTATGCTTATGAAGGGTACCTGTAGAATGTAATAGAGAATGATAGCATCTATTATATATTTTTAAAACAGCTTATAGAATTTTACATACAGGATATAATTTTCTTAGTAGAATTCTGTAGGTTATGATTGTCTACTAAATTTAATAGGTATTTTCCACACGACTAAGAATGATCAAAATGACAAATTGCTTTTAAAGACTTAAAATATTTTTTTAAAAATCCCTAACATTTGCAAAGACTATAAAGGTAATTTATTTAAAACCATGCTTTAGGAATAAAGAATGTAGGTCATATATATGGGGTGCAGGTACATCTATCCTGGGAAGTGGTGGCCAAAAAAGTTTTGGGGGTTGTAGTGGATAATCAGATGAACATGATCTCCCTGAGTGATGCTGTGGCCAAAAAAGCAGATGCACTTCTGGTGCACATAAAGAAGGATATCACAACTAGTAATAAAGAGCTTCAGAGGGGTAGCCGAGTTAGTCTATAACAGGAAAAACTTAAAAAACAACGAATGGCCTAGCAGCACCTTAAAGACTAACAAAACATGTAGATGGTATCATGAGCTTTCGTGGGCAAAACCCATTTCTTCAGATGACTAGAGTATTAGAAGTCCAGATCCAAGAATAAATGAGGGAAAGGAAGGGTAAGGAGGAAAAAAATGGAGAGAAAAGGAGGGAGGACAAAAAGAGAGAGAGAATGAGTAGCTGATGTTAGTAGTTACAGGAGGCTGATAAGAACAATTAGCACCTCCCTTTGTTTGTTTGGTTAAGTCATTAGGATGTGGAAGGTAGTGTGCTAGCCAGCCAATATCCCTGTTCATTCCATTCTGAAAAGAATCAAACTTGTAAATGAAGTTAAGTTCCAACTATTCCCTGTGTATTTGGCTTGTGGAATTGGCCTGAAACAACATGGTGACTTGGAGATCCATTAGTGAGTTCCTGGGCAGGTTAAAGTGTTCTCCAACAGGTTTCTGTGAGTTGCCTTTTTGGATATCTGATTTGTGTCCATTAATTTTTTCCCATAGAGACTGTCCAGTTCGGCCAATATACATGGCAGTGGGGCAATGCTGGAATTTGATGGCATAAATCACATTAGAGGATGTGCAGTTAAATGAGCCCTGATGTAGTGGCTGATGTTGTTGGATACAGTGATGAAATCGCCTGTGTAGATGTGTGGGCAGAGTTGTCACTGGGGCGGGTTCCTGGATGATTATGATGGAAGTATATTGTGTGGTTACTGGAGATTTTGTTTGAGGTTGGGGGTTGTCTGTAGGTGAGGATTGGCCTTTCCCCCAAGGCCTCTGAGAGTGAGGGGTCATTTTCCAGGATAGGTTGTAGATTATTGATAATGCGCTGGAGAGGTTTAAGTTGTGTGCTGGAGATGATGACAAATGAAATTCTGTTGTTTCTCTTTTGGCCTGTCTTGAAGTAGTTCATGTCTGGGTACTCTTTTGGCTCTGTCGATCTGTTATTTTTCCTCTGTTATTTGGCTCTTTTGATCTGTTTGGTACTGATGTGACCACTGCAGGAATACGATGATGAGTCCTGATGCCAAAATTCAGCAAGGTTGTGGATGAATTGGAGAGGATTCAGAGAAGAGCCAGGAGTATGATTAAAGGATTAGAAAATTTGCTTTATAGTGACTGAGGTCTTTGAATCTATCTAGTTAGCTTAACAAAAATAAGTTGAGTGACATTTATATTCTATAGGTATAAATATGGGGAATAATTATTTAATTATGCACTCTTCAGTCGATGACAGAAAGGTATAACATAATCCAATGGAAGTTGGAGGCTAGACAAATTTAGGCTGAAAATAAAATGCAGATTTTTGACAGTGAAAGTAATTATTGAAACAATTTACCAAGAATTGTAGTGGATTTGCCCTCATGATTGAATGTTTTTCTAAAATATATGCTTTATGTATTATTTAATAAATAGATTAAACAGTACTGCTCCTAAGAATTAAACTGTGTGACATTCTATTGCTGGTCATGAAATGGAATTTCTGTTCTATGAGAAATTTCAATATTTTGGGAAAAAGTTGTTCTGAATCAGAATGAAGAAGCAACATTCTGAAGGTTCCTGAAGAATGAAGAATCTGAAACATTTTGATTTGGGACTATCAAAACCTTTTATTAAAGAAAAACATCTCTTTTGGACTTCATAATGTCTATTCAATTTATTTTTGACTTTCATATTATATTAAACATTATATATTGTCATATTATATCCATATAAACATAACATATTAATCTACTATATATATTACTGAGTTTGTCTGTTTGATCAACTACTCCTAAACAGTAAGGGTATGTCTACACTACCCTCCTAGTTCGAACTAGGAGGGTAATGTAGGCATACCGCACTTACAAATGAAGCCCGGGATTTGAATTTCCCGGGCTTCATTTGCATAAGCGGGGAGCCGTCATTTTTAAAACCCCGCTGGTTCGAACCCCGTGCAGCGTGGCTACACGGGGCACGAACTAGGTAGTTCGAACTAGGCTTCCTAGATCGAACTACTGTTACTCCTCATTTCACGAGAAGTAACTCAATAAGGCTATGTCTAGACTGCAAGCCTCTTTCGAAAAAGAGCGTCTAGACTGCAAGCAGTTCTTTAAAAAAAGCAAGCCGCTTTTTTGAAAGAAAGCACCCAGGCAGTCTGGATGCTCTCTTTCGAAAAAGCCCTGTTGGCATTCAAGAGCACTTTTGAAAAAAGGCGTTATTCCTCGTGAAATGAGGTCTTCCGCCGTCGAAAGAAAAGCCGCGTTCTTTCGATTTAATTTCGAAAGAACGCGGCTGTAGTCTAGACGCAGGAGAAGTTTTTTCGAAAAAAACCCTTGAGTCTGGACACAGCCTAAAATAACACTGTATTTTTGAAAAATACAATCATTTCAATAAAGCATGTACAGTTTCCTTTTATTTAGAAAAAATGAATTGATTTAAGGACTCAATGCTGGGTAAACCTGCTAGTATTATATTACTGTCAAAATTCAATGAGTTTACGGATGTATTACTGGAATGGGTGGGGAATTTTCTGTAGCCTGCTGTGTGCAGTAGGTCAAACTAAATGATTGTGATGGACCCTTCTAACCTTAAAATTCATGAGTTTATGAACGGAAGTGATATACTAAAAAATTTAATCTTACCAAAATGAAATGACAAAGTCAAAATTATTCCTTTCAAATGTTTCCCATCAGCAATTTCAATGGAATCACCAAATATCCAGAAAACACATGGAGGCTGATGAACCAGCCTTTTCCAACATGAAACTATTCCATCTAATTTTTCTGAGCGGCTTAATTGTTATCTTTTTGCCATAATGAAAATTGATAATTTTCTACTCTTTGTTTTCAGTTTCTGATCCATGAAAATACTTAGTATCTTTAGTAGCTTGTTATGAGGAATTTTGTTAAGAGATCTACTAAAAGTCCAAATAAATTATGTCACTGGTTGGTCCTCATTTATCTGGTATTTTACTGGTATATTGAAAGAGAAATTAGCAAGGCCCATAGTTTTTTTCCTTTGCAAAAGCCATCCTTGTTAGATCATAATTTTTCACAAGTTTCATAATTTTATTTTAATTATACCAATCAGTTTGAAAAGGAAGTAATGAAAATATTTGCTACTCTAGCATAACAGCTAATTTTAGTGAAATTGAATTGACTGTGTTGCTTGCAGAAATATATAATCTTAAATTCCTTCTGAACTCTTAGATGCATACTACTTAGACCCAGAGATTTGCTGCTTTCTAATTTATCATCTTGTTCTTTTTGAAAATTTCAGTCTCTTGACAGTGCCTCATTGTTATGACTAGGAAAGAGTAGATCTGGATAGCAATCTTCCTATTTTCTATGGTGAAGTTTGATCCAGATAAATCATTTAGCTTCTCAGCAACATTCTTAATTCCCTTAACTGTTCTGCTTTTTTCTTTGTGACAGATGGAGCCACCAATTCTGTAAACTGGCTCTAAGCAAAACTTAGTATGTCAACTTTGCTCAGCCATTGTCAGAGGTCACCAGCTTCCTCTGATCCAGTGTATGAAAATGGAACTGTGCTGTTATCTCTAGAAGTGGTCTCTCTAGTTCAGTAGTGAGGTACATTGGCAGAGTAACAGGGAAGAAATTTGCACTGACATTAGTAATGCTGTCCTACTTCTGTGGATAGAAGTCTTGGTTTTCAGGATTGTTAGTCTGCCATTTTATGAATATGTTAGTCACAAACAAGCCCTGAATATAATAAATGCCATGAATAAAAATATCCTTCGGTGGTTATCAGCATAGAATAATAGCAAGAGAGAGGATTAAAGTCATTTTAGGTCACCTACTACAAAGACTTCAATCTGGTACCATGCAGTTGCAATAGTGTATTAGAATGTTTTACATTAAGGATTGGGGCCTAAATAGACAACAGATACCCAATATTCTGACACTTGTGTAAGCAACTAAACAGTGAAGTTAGCACATTTTGTTATTTTCTCACTTTTTGCATAATTTATAAACTATGCATCCTGTTGGCTGTCTACAAACATTTATTTGAGTAGGGGACTACATTTTATAGGCAGAAGTGTCTTTTGTGAAGGATGTGGGGGCATGACAGATTGGAGCAGGAAAGAGTTTGCCAATAAAAAGGGACATCTGAAAAAGAGCTGCAAACAGCACAGGAGACCTAAAGACATAGCGGTATGCCTTGCTTGCAACGTTATGAATTTATTGTCTGCATTTCTTTGCATTTCTAGGAGTCTATTACTTGCAAAGGCACCTGCCATTTCGTGAAGCAGACTCTGCAATACGATACAGAAGACATACACATTGTTCTCCCTCTCAGAAACTTCAGCCTTTATTCTTCCTCATTTTGTTGTTCCCCTTAATCTAAAATGAATCAGTCAGGCCAAAAGCACATGGTTGCTCTCTATGTATGGAAAAGCAAAAGGGAAACTTTACCATGCAACCTGAAGTAAAAACACAATAAAGAGACTAGTCCTTGCTCTAGTAGAAATTATATTAAGTATATGTTTCAGTACACAAACTGAGGCTACATCTAGACTGCAGAGTCTTTGTGCAAAAATGGGTTTTTTTGCAAAAAAACTCGTAGAGCGTCCACATCTCAAGCACAAAAACAAAGGTTTTTTTTGTGCAAGAGTTATCCCTCTTTCTACAAGTAATAACTCCTTTTTGTGCAAGAGCTCTTGCACAAGAAGGTGTGTGTGAACGGGGAACTGCCTCTTTTTGTGCAAAAAACTCCTTACAGAAAAAAAGCACAGGTGCCCTGTGGCCATTCTGTGAATAGCTATCAGCGCTTTCTTTCGAGAGAGCGTTCATGCAGTCTGGATGTTCTCTTTCACAAAAGCGCATCACTTTTTCAATGTGCTTTTGCAGTGTGGACACTCTCTTGTGCAAGAAGTTTTTGCGGAAGAGCTCTTCCGCAAAAAGCTTCTCGCACAAGAAGCCTGTGGTCTAGACGTAGCCTGAGATACGACTGGCCAGGTATCAATGAGCTTGGGTAGAGATGGCCAGCTCACTCACTTTATCAAAATCTTGTAACTTTGGGAGAACCAGACAGCATTTCCTCAATAACTATCCTGCTGAACGGAACTTAGACTGGTTTTTTTAAGTCCTCCTAGTCAAAATTGTAATCCTATGAGAGAATATCATTTAAATAAAATTTGAGATCCATGTTACTTTAGGAACAAAGCTAGCACAAAGACATTCACCACCAATAACCAAACTACAGGGGAAAGTGGATGAGATTTTACAATGGCCTCAATACAGCTGCCTTGCTTTAATCCAGCGTATGGTAGCACCATACTGTTCATCAGCCAGAGCAGATACTCATCAGGAGTACTGGTCTTGACCAACAGCAGCCCCCTTTCAGACAAGGATAATGTTTGACTGAGTGACAGAGTTTACCTAGAGTGCATGGTCTGCCCTTCTGCCTCCCGCCCTGCAAAGGTGGTGTAGAATCATATGCTTTATTATGCCACATTACACCCAGTGACTGTCTCTTTGTGTCTTTCCAATGTGGTTTTCAAGCCTGCTACCCTATCCTGTCTTGTCTAAATAGTTTATTAGGGGGAAAAGATTCAACTTATTGCACTAGAGAAAAAAGTACAACTGGAACTCAATTCATTGTTGTGGCTAGGCCTTTAATAACTCCAGAAGAAACCCTTCTTGGACAGTAGAATCTATGGGACAATAACTAGACAACATTGCAGTGTAAATTGCCTGGATGGATGGATGGAGTTAGCTGTGTTTATGATCTGTACATTTTGAAGAATCTATATGCAGTGATTTCCAGTGATGCTGCTAAATAGTAAGAAAAAAAGAGTGATTTCAGATTTGCGTGGGTTTTATAATTGCAGTGACTTAGTTAAATAAATCAATTTAAAAACATGTCTGGTAGGCAATATTATCCCTTTGTAATATTAAACAAGCAGATACAAACTACATGCACAAGAGATCATACACATATACCTTCAGGTCTGCCAACTGCGGGGGAGGTGTGCAGCAAAGAGAGCAAATGCTCGAGGGCCCAGTGATTCAAAAGGACCAAGATTCCCGGTTGCCACTGCCGCTACTGCAGTGGTTGGAGCCCCTGGCCCTTTCAGTCGTGGCTAGAATCCTGGGCGGTGTGCTCTGGATGACACTGATGGGCTGGCAGGGGTAAGGTAAGCTAGCCCCCAGCACTGCCCCTCCTTCCCAAGCCTCTGCTCCTTCCAGGAGCATGGAGCCACCCTTCACACTTTGCCCAGGGGACCAGCAATTCTGTCAGCCCCTCTGTATGGCTTACAAGACAACTCCTGCATCATTTACACAGACACAGGTGACACTGTCATCCCTTTCGATGGGACTGTTTACATACTTGAAGTCAAGCTTGTGACTGGGTGTTTGATAGGATCAGGTCCCGTGTGCTCAGTGTTCTGCAGGAATAAGCTCCTACAGGAGAAAGAGGGGAAAACATGAGGCAGTTTCATATTTGCCATCATTTTATATAAAGAGTTTAAATTCTATTTCTATTTTGTCACTAGGAAAGTTGAAAGTTTATATTAGAGTTGAGAGAGTTATTCATAGTTTTCTATTCTGTAGCTTATGAATATATGTAATTTTCACATCTCAGTTAAAAGGAGCAAAACTAGTCAGACCTAGAACCATTACATACGTTGTGATCTCTCTGTTTTAAACATAATAATTAAAAATGAAAAAAAATAGTTGCATTTATAAAAGCTAACTCTGGGCAGCTCTTAACTTTTAAGCTGTCACTTATACAGGATGTTACCAGAGGAATTTCTGGTTTCTTTTCACTGTTACTGCTGAGGAATCCCTTTAGACATCACTCAGCAATTATACAATCATATGTACATGTGGCACATTCATACACATTTAACATCATGCAATTCTACCTTTTGATTTGTGCACAAGTCCTTTAATATGATATTTTATCAGGCCATTTTTACATTATAGATAGCCTCTCAATTTTTTTGTGTGTGTGTTCTTACATGGTATTTCCCTCCTAAATAGTAAATAATATTTCCACCTGCAATATAAAGTGAATGAAAATATCTCAAATCCAGAAGTACAAGAGGAGGAGAGGAAAAGGACTAGTCAAGCAAAGTTTAGCCATGTTCACTATATTTACCCAGAAAGCCCCAAGACAATAAAGCTCTGATCCTAGGGCATGATGCAAAGCCTATTGAAGTCAATACAAAGGCTTCCATTTCCCATTCCTTCCCACTTATTCCCTATCAACATGAATGGAGGGGTGGAAGGTGGACATGGCAACTCCACTGAGGCTACCCGGGGTGTGCATAGCCAGAACACTGGCATAAGAAGAATCTAGTCTCTCCTTTCTCCCCTGTGTCAGTTCATGGGACAGCTAGGGTGTGTCTAAACTACACCGCTCTGCTGACAGAGGGATGTAGATTAGGCACATCACTATTGCAAATGAAGTGGGGATTTAAATATCCCATGCTTCATTTGAATAGAAATGGCCGCCACTTTTTGCTGACGTGGCCCTTTGCCAGCTAAAAGCAGCAGTCTAGACAGGGATCGGTTGACAAGGAAAGCCTTTTCCTACCGATCCCTTATGCCTCGTGCAACGAGGATTATAGAATCGGTCGGAAAAGCCTTTCCTTGTCGACTGATCCCCGTCTAGACTGCTGCTTTTTGCCAGCAAAGTGCCGCATCGGCAAAAAGCGGTGGCCATTTCTATTCAAATGAAGCACGGTATATTTAAATCCCCGCTTCATTTGCAATAGCGATGTGCCTAATCTACATCCCTCTGTTGGCAGAGGAGTGTAGTTTAGACACACACCTACACTCTGGCTCTTTGTGATAAGGATAGATATGGATTATATGTGCCTTTTCATTTGGCCTTATAAATTCTGTACATTTTCTCTTAAGAAATAGAAAAGTATTTTAAAGTTGGCTTTTGTTCATTCTCCTTCTTTTGTCTCCGGGTATGTCTACACTTGCAGCCTAATTCGAACTAGGGCTGCAAATGTAGGCATTCGGAATTGCAAATCAAGCCCGGGATTTATATATCCTGGGCTTGATTTGCATCTTCTCGGTTGGGCGCCATTTTTTAAATTTACAAGCCCGAAGTAACTGCCCGTGTCTACATGCGGCAGTGAAATGGGCATTCGAAATAAAGCCCTAGTTTGAAACCTCATTGCAGGAGGAATAACAGGTAGTTCAAACTAGGGCTTTATTTCAAACGCCCGTTTCACTGCCGCGTGTAGACGTGGGCAGTTACTTCGGGCTTGTAAATTTCAAAAATGGCGCCCAGACAGGAAGATGCAAATCAAGCCCGGGATATTTAAATCCTGGGCTTGATTTGCAATTCTGAATGCCTACATTTGCAGCCCTAGTTCGAATTAGGCTGCAAGTATAGACATACCGTCCCATACTAACTCCTCGCACAACAAAGAAATACAGAAGAAAGTCTTCCATTTTACCTCTTCCTTTAATGGTTTGTTAGGGTATGTCTACACAACCAAACCGCTATTTAGAAATTAAATCAAAATAGTTGAGGGCTTATTTCGAAATTGGTAAACCTCATTCCACAAGGAATAGGGCCAATTTCGAAATTGCTATTTCGAAATAAATGCTGTGTAGACGCTTATTTCAAAATAGGGGACCTCCAGCCCTTCGCAAGGTGCCCTGCTGGCCATTCTGGCCCAAACCAGGGAAACTCCTCTCCTCCCTCCTCCCCGGAGCCCTTAAAGGGGTAGAATCTGGCCACAGTGCCTGTGCCAGCTCCAAGCCTGCCAGCCCAGAGCCAGCAGTTGCTGCCCCTGACCCAGTGGCCCCAGCATGAGCCAGGTAGCCAGTGCCAGCCAGCCCTCCACCGCTCCCCAGGACCAGTCTTCCGGCTCCCAGGAGCCTTCCAGGGGCCGGAAAAGGCGGGTGCCTTCCTGGTCCAGTGTGGAGATCATGGACCTAATTCAGGTTTGGGGGGATGCCTCCAAAGTCCATGATCTCGGCACTAAATGGAGGAACGCAATCATCTACAGGCGGATGGCTACCAGCCTGGCCACCAAAGGCCACATGCGAGCCTAGGAGCAGGTTTGCATAAAAATAAAGGAGCCACGGAAGGCCTATAACAGGGCCACAGGGGCAGCTCCCATCCAGGGGCAGACCCAGACCCCTACCCCTATTTTGATGCCCTGGACCGCATCCTAGGGGGTGGGATGGTCTGTGCCCCCCAGGTGGTCATCGACCCTGGGGCAGAGGGCCCTGACTAGGAAACAGAGGAGGAGGAGGGCCAGGAACCGCAAGAGACTTGAGGGAACATGTGGCGCACCCAAAACCCCTGAGCCATCCCAGCGGGCCTGTTGCCAGTATCGTCTGAGGTGTGGGAGGCAACGACATGTGAGTGCCATCACTGTCCCCTTATGTGGCGAGTGGGGGTGGAGGGTGAGGGAAACCAGGTACCGCGCACGCGGGCCTTGCTGGCCATGGCTCACACAGCAACCTGTGCATGTGCGGTGCAACCCCTGGACATGTGGCTCCAGCTGGCTGCCACACAGGGGACAAAGCCTGTTACCCACATGCATGTATGTATGAAGGCACATGACATGCTCCTGACCTCAGGGTGGGACACAACAGGACTCCTTCCCTCCACAAGCCCCCTCTACACAGGGGCATGGGACATCTCGCCCCCCCCCCCCCCCACACACACAGTCCCACCCCAGATACAACACAGGGGCATGCATGCACTCCCGGGCCAGCTCCCACTCCCGGGGATAGCAGGACATCCCGAACATGGCCTCTGTGCTAGCACATTGGCTCTGATGGTACCTGTCGTCCTTGCCTTGCAGAGGGGAACTGAGCTTCACCCACTGTGTCCAGGGATAACTGACTATCTCTCTTGTTTCTCCACAGCCGCACCACCATCCTGCCCACGACATCCTCCAGCACCTGGGCATTCAGCCGGCTGACCCGTAACCAGGAGGAGTACTAGCGGCAGCACCTGGGGATACTGCAAGGCCTGCACCACACCCTGGACTACTGGGTGCACAAAGACCTGCAGCTCCGGTGGGACAGCGGGTGGGAGCTGCTTGCCCAGGGCCATGCCATCTGCGACCACCTGCAGACCATGGTACAGAGATTGCTGCCTCCTGCCGCTCCAGCCCCTGCTGCCTCCCCAGTTACCGCTCCTCCTCCCACACCTGCTCCCCCTCCCGCTTCTTCCTCCCCCCTTGCCCTCCCATGGGGACGCCGAGGCCCCCGCAGTGCTGGGAGACAGGTCATCCAGCAAGACCCCCAACCCTGAGCCCTGAGCTTCTCCCCCTTCCTCCCGTTGTCTCCCCCTTCCTGCTCCCTCCTCCCAGGTTTACCCCCCCAACCTCTCACTTCCCCTTTCCCGCCTTCATTCCCTTTCCCCCCACACTCCAGTTTTGTTCAATAAAGAGAGTTTGTTTTCTTCAACACATGTATCTTTTTTGTACATTAGGAAGGGGGATGAGGGAGGGGTAAGTGGAAGGACGTGAGGGTAGAATGAGGCACAAATCCCCATTGGGGGGCTTTGCTGTCCCTCAGCGAGGTAGGCAAGCAAGCAGAGAAACCTGAGAACCGGCTATCGGGGGGGGGGGGGTCCCTTTAAGAACAGGCCTCAGATAGCCTCAGGCAGCAGCCACACAAAGTAACTCCTGACCTGATGCCCTGCCAGAGTCAGTTCCGGCTGGCCTCATATGTGATTCAGTGTCCAATCAGTGTGGACGCGCTATTTCGAAATAGCAAAACGCTATTTCGAAATGCATTTTGTGTGTAGACGCATTATTTTGAAATAAGCTATTTTGAAATAACTTTCGAAATAAGATATTTCGAAATAATGCTGTAGTGTAGACATACCCCTACTATGGCTGTCTATCAGCATGAAAACTGATTAATATGATGTCCTTTGTGAGATGTTATAGAATACACATACACAAAAGAGTAGGAAGAAAAATATTAATTACCTTTCTTTATAGATTATGTAAATAGGGTAACTGTGATCCCACTACCCAAACAGCACTGCAGCAGAATTGGCAAGGACCAGTAGCATGGAGAGAGGTGAATGATCTGGAAGCTACAGTCAATGGTCCTCTAATTTTTTTCCATCTATGTGCCGATTTTTTCCATCTTGTGCAGAATAAATTTTTATGTGCACCAAAGCATGTGCAAATATGACCAGCATTAGAAACAAAACTTAGCTAAGACCCACTGCTAATCAGCTGGGTGACATTTGAATCTCTCCTGAGCGGCCGCACAAGCATACAGCTTACAGTGAACGCTGACTACAAGGTTTGGTTATAGAGCATATGCCAAGGATACAACTTGTCAAAAACTCTCAGTGAACACAATATCTTGATGGAAGAGGGAGACAAAGATTTGCAGCTTTGTTTTTGTGTTGAAAACATTAGTTGACAAATCCCCATATAAATCTCAGTGAAAATGTATACGATCCCCATATAAATATGTGAAACTCTGAAGTTATCTGGAATAAGGTGATGGTTAACTGAAAAGGAGCCCTGTCAAGAATGAAAAGTCTTTCATTACAAATTAAGCAGAGTCCAGAACAAAACCAACACCTTCTGTATATGCAATTCTCCCTCTTGTTCTATCCCAGAGGTTCTCTACTGATTTCATTACATGTTCCCAAGACTGTCAGTTGTGGACATCTTGGAGTGGTTTGTGTGTGTATTTGTCTTTAAAGACACATTTAAAGAAGTTTCTTCACCATACTGTTTTTTCTATGCTGCCTCACATTTCAGGGGTTTGTTGTTGTTTTGATTGGCATTAGCAGGACCCATGTAATCAAGTAAGGCTAACCAGAGGCTAGATCTTCCATATGAAAGCACTAGTGCCAGTGAAAACAACTTAATTATTAAATTGGACAACAGCTCATAATAGGAAATAGTTATCTTTCTAATGGAAACAAAAAGGGAACTTGCATTTTGAAATTAGCTTTATACTTAAATTGAGAATAAATGTGCTCTATCAAATGAAATTGCCACAGTCTGTGCAAATGACTAGAAACCCTGACAAACTGGGTATCTTCCATCTAATACCTTTTAAATTAAAAAAAAATGTGTGACCATTGTATGCCATGCAGTTTATCTTACCATTTGTAATGCAGTAAAAGAGGATCAGATAAACACAGGCATAACCTCTGCCACCATTGATAATGTAAAACATCCCTTGTATCATTTGTCTTTCCTTCAGGCAGTATACAAAAGACATAAAAATGAACAATTCATGCCTAAACAAAGAGGAGCTTGAAAGCAGCGTATGTCAGATGTTTACTCTAGGTCATTATTAAGGGGTTGAGTGGATTTGCTTATAAACACAGGTTACTTTGTGGGTAGGGAAATGTGAAAGATAAAGTGTTTTCAGAAACAAGACATCTCTTTTAAAGACACAATGTTGCTTTTTTTCCTGGCATGCACAGTAAGTCACAGATAATGTTTTTTATGGGATATGAAATGTCGTCTCATGAGCAGTGTAAAACATAATGTGCGGTAGAAACAATGCTTTTTCTTTCCACTTTGTGCAAATGCCATTTTTCATTACCCAGTGAATGTGAACTTGTTTGGGATTGAAATGAGATCAGAAATGCACCCTATGACAGATGGATATGCAAACCTCTGATGTACTAAAGAAAGATCTACTTGAGACCATTGGGAGGTGTTCCTTTAGTAGCTTTTACTTGAATCTAAGTTTGAAACATGGGATCCTTCAAGAATGTCACATCTTTTTATGTTATCCATTTTAACCATTCTTATTCATTGCTGAGTTTACACCCAGTCCAACCAAAGGCATCAGAAGAAAAAGCGCCTAAACAAACAGAAAGAGCCTTGGGGATTCAGTAATGGGAACAGAGCGTTCGTGCCGTAATCATTCTTTTGATTTGTGCTCAGATATGTTTTCTACTTGCTTTGCAAAGAATGCAGCTTTCCCCCTGGATTACAAATAATCTGACTCTGGATAAAACCATTACAAAGTGCCCTTCAAAATACTATGTCTGCATTTGAAATGAATGTGTTATTGAAAATCTAAACATGAGGGTTTAAAACTTTGCTGAAGGAGAAGTACTCTATAGATACTGGGAGAACCAGGGTAAAATAAACTGGCTGCTGCTTACTTTCTTTATTCCCTGCTTTTCAAACATTTATTTCTAAAATAGTTAAGTACAATTTGCTAACATAAAAATATGCTGTCTATTTAATTAACAAAACTAAGCAAACAAATAACAAAACACCCAAAGTGGGCCAAATCTACTTGGGAATCTACTTCCTGGAAGCCTCAGCCACCTGCCTCCTTGGGTTTGTAACTGACTGATGTCGAGCCCTATTCTGCACTCACTGGCTCTGTCTACACTAGCAGCTTCTTGCGCAAGAACATCTTGTGCAAGTGTTCTTGTGCAAGAAGTCTTGCACAAGAAAGTGTCCACACTGCCATGTGCAAGCTATGCTTTTACGCAAGAGCGCCCCATGGCAGTGTGGATGCTCTCTTGTGCAAGAAAGCTCTGATGGCCATTTTAGCCATAGGGCTTTCTTATGCAAGAAATCCCTGCCAAGCATCCACACTGCCCTCTTGCACAAGAGCTCCTGCACAAGAAAGCTTACACCTGATAAAAAAGAACATAGCTCTTGCGCAAGGAGCCCTCTCTTACCACTTCATACTGTAAATTTACTTGCGCAAGAGCGGGCAGGCAGTGTGGACGCTCTGCAGATTCTTGCGTGAGAATGGCCGTACTCGCACAAGAAGCCGCGAGTGTAGACATAGCCACAGAGACAATACGGTTTTTTTTTTTTTTTATGATTACTCTTTTGATTATAGTAGCAGCTAGAGCACAGGTTCTTAACCTTTTTACCTTCACACCTCCCCCAAAAGTGAACTTCATGTTCACACTTCCCCTCCCCACCGGGAGCCATTTTGTGCACAGTCTAGCCCCGCCCCCTCACCTGACAGGAAGCTAAGGGGCGTGGCTAAGACTATAAGAACTCTGCCAGGGACCTCAGTCAGGGCCTAGCTTCTGAGGGAGACAGAGGCCTGTCCAGAGCTTCTGGCTGATAAGGCTGAGACCTGGCCTGGGCCTCCTACAGCTGCCTTTCCTCAGGTCAGTGAAGGCTACCAAGGCCTGGCCAAGCCAGCCAGAAGGGCTGCCTTCTGACCTAGAGGAACCCAAGGCTCTACTGGTGCCTAGTGATTTGGAGGACTGGCCTGACCTGAAGGCCCGGCTTGAACCCTGAGGCCTGCCTGAACCCTGAACCCTGGGACCTGGTGAACCAGCTGGATGCAGCTGTCTGAGCTAATTCCCAAGTCTGACAGCTGGTGGCGCTGTGGGGTGAGTGAACCCCATTACAATGCCTAAATGAATAATATGAACTTTTTACTTTGAACCTTTTCCTAACAAATTTATGTAATATTTGAAGATGAAAGTTGGCAATGCTTGTGTACTGTTATTGTAGTGTGTTGTCACATAGGCCTGATAGATTCGCACTGCTATTGTAGTGTGCCAGTCTCTAGAAGTTAATAAGAAATTAATGTTTATAATTTTAATTCCTAATATTAATTATGAAGAAACCTAAACTTTAGACTTTTATCCAGTGAGAAGGCAATTGGGATAAATTTTCTGGGAGGCACCTCACACCTCCCCTGTATCCCCTTCACACCTCCCCTGGGGAGGTGCACCTCACTGGTTAAGAACCCCTGATCTAGAGAGTGGAGATTAGAGTCCCATTGTAGAAGGCATTCTGCAAAGAGCACCATGACACTCCCTGCCTCAGACAGCTCACGATCTAAGAGAATGGAGTTCTGTTACTACCTTTTAGGGCACCAGGTTGTGACTTCACAATTGGACTCATACTGGGAATGGTGAGGTACCACAACACACACAAATTCTGGTGGGATTTTCCTCAGAAAACATAATCCGTCTTTTAGTTCCCACTCCAGAAAGGGAATGTGGAAGCTTCACTATCCCCCTTTATGGTGTGTCTGCTCTACTCCACACAGCAAGTTCCACAGGCTAGGGAGATTGGGCCCAGCCATGACACTACCATCTTCATGGCTCTTCTCAGCAACTTTGGGGTGATTTGCACATGAACAGAATAGTATCAGTGCTCCTATGTTGTGTGTGAGAACTATTAAGTAGAGTGGCGTAAAAGCAAGAAGACTCCTTCAGTTCTTTCTACAATTGCAGACCCATCTGAGACCCAAATACAGTCTGGAGCAGGAGCAGTCCCACTGTCATCAGTCAGATGTCTAGCCTTCTCTGGTCTTCTGTGCCCGGTGAGCTTAGCATCTCCTACTTCAGCCAAATATCATCCAGCACACATGAGGGAAAAGCAGGGTTAAGACCATGCAGCTGGGAAATAAAGATTACTAAACTCTAAAGTGCACTGGGAACTTGCCTTGTAAAGCCCTCTAATGGCATTCATACAAAGGGGTGTAACTCTCAGTTTTATGCCAAATACTATTGTTTTAGTCACTAAAGCTTCCAAAGGGAACTATTCTGTAAACAAAATAGAGATGGAAGAGGGGTGTATATCATTCTGGAGCAAAATTGAGGTCAGATCACATGTTTATAATTGCAATTTATTTGCCGAGTCTTATTATTACTATTGTTGTTATAGTTTTTGTAATTGTGTCAAATGCTTGGTCTTAAATAAATACTTTCTCCCTGATTTCATCAGTCATAATCCTGCAGGTGTGACATCCAAGTTATGGCTAAAACTCAGGGTGATGCCACAGTCGAGCACTGTCATTTCACTGCTAGATGAAATGAGAGAGGCAAATGGAATGAATGCAGTGGAGGATGGTGTGGTATGAACCCTCCCAGTCTTTCTTCCCAAGCCCTCTGTTATCCTGTTTTATATTGCTGTTGAACCCCCCCCCACCACCACCACCACCTCTCCGTGCTCCTTTTGCAGGAAAATGGAGGTGGTGTCATCTTTGACTATCTATTTTTCTCCTACCACATTCAGGCTGTGATCTAGTTTTGTCACTTTTTCCTTCACAATGTCTCTGCAATTTAACTCTCCCTATCCTTCCAACACTAAATCACTGATCCTCACTCTTTACTACTTGTCTGCTGCAGTCATCTTTGCTCCCTCACATTACCAACCGCTCCAAAGCTCTGTTCCATGCTAGATGACACTTTAAAATATCATTTTTGCCTATAGTTTCAGTCATGTCACCTATACTTTAGAATTTCTGCACTGACTCCATGCAGACTTCTCAAGGTCTACATCATACAGGATTAAGGGGAAAGATTTTACAACAGAACGATTTTCTAGTATAACCTAAGATGTTAATTTAAACTGAAGATAGACAGCCCTTATTGTGGAATAAGGGCACATCTACACACCAACGTTATTTCAAAATAACTAGCATGATTTTGAAATAACTTAATCCACATTTACACAGCAGGCAGCTATTTTGAAATAATGTTGAAATAGGACTTCTTACAGACTCCTGTAACCTTTGTTGTATGAGGAATAAGGGAAGTCAGAGGAAGAGTGCTCTATTTCAAAAAGTGCTGTGTAGACGCTCCCATTTCAAAAGAAGCTATACAGTTGACATAGCTCAATTTGCTTAGCTTATTTTGAGTCTAGCCCTGCTGTGTAGATGCACCCTAAAAGGGCTTTTTTTCCCCTTTTATCTTATGTCACTTAGAAAAGGGCTGAGGTAAATATGAAAAGCCATTCTCATTCCAGAATAAGAACGTTTACATGAAAATTGGTTCAGTATGTACAGTAGAACCTAAGAATTACAAATGCCTTAGGAATGAAAGGTGCTTGCAATTTTGAACAAAATGTTACGATTCTTCCAAAACTAAACATTTATATAACACAGTGGTCCCCAACCTGTGGAGGTTGCCGGGCGCCAGGGGGCGTGGCAGTTCGCCCGCCGGGTGCCAGGGGGCAGGGACGAGGCGGGGCCCCCCCATAGCAGTGCGCCCCCCCATAGCCGCGCCCGGGGCCGGCTCCCCCCTCTTCCCCCAAGCGCGCCGCGCGCCCGGGGCTGGCGCCCCCCCCTCCTCCCCCAAGCGCGCCACGCGCCCGGGGCCAGCGCCCCCCCGGGGCCGGCGCTCACCATGTGCCTGGAGCCGACTCCGGCACTGTGCATGCGCCACGTGCCCAGGGCCAGGCCAGCCCCGAGCACATGGCGGGCGCACATGAATGCCCCTGCGGGTGCCATGGCACCCGCGGGCACCGTGTTGGGGACCACGGATATAACAGCTTTAAAACTTAGATATGCCGAAGAAAAATACTGTTCTAACCATCTTAATTTAAATGAAACAAGCACAGAAAAAGTTTCCTTATCTTGTTCAATCTTTTTTTAACTTTCCTTTTTGTAGCCTATCAAGTTGCTTGCCTATCATGCTAATCATATGGTTGTGTTGGTTTAGATTAACTTATTAATATATTAATGGGTAGATTTAGTATAGAGGTAATAGTTAAGAGCTGTAATGCAAGAAATCTGCTAAAGGTTAGCAAATTTCAGTGGTTGACACTGATCTCACCCAGACATGGGTCATAGCTTATTTAGAGCTTCTCTCAACTGAAAAGGGGAACTTTCACCCACATAGGATGGTAGGGAAAATACCCTCAGACTCAGCAGATGCACTATTATATTAAAAAGTCCCAAAATAACTGGTTCAGGCTAAGCTGAAGTAATCAGGACACAGGATGTGATAAATGCCCACAAAGGCCTATGGAACAAATTGATGTATATGATAATAAATTGAGAGCAATGATATGTTGATACATAGGAAAAGGACATTTCAACATTAGAAACATCCCGTACTGAATATGCATCAAACATGTCAGCATCACATAATATAAAAGTGAGACCCCAGCCTACGGGCGATAGGGAGAAGAAGATGTAGTCCTTGGAAGGGCCAGAATGATGGCCCCTAGTGATGGGAAAGGGGAATATAATGAGAAAGATGATGCACCTAAGATTGTTCTAGAAGGAATGATGTAAGTATATGGTATGGAAATAGGGATGTCCATTCCCTATCTTATAAAATCGGGGTGTTCGTGGCTGTGCTAACTGTAGTAATAAACTCTATTTGTAAATATGCAAGAATTTCTATAGCATGAGTGTTGCAACTGTGCACACCAGGGTTCCCAACCGTAGAATAATTAAATACGGGACCTGATCCTGGAACAAAGAACCTGATAATCCTAAAGGTGGTAATTAGAAATTAAAACATTATCTTAGAGCTGGCAACACTTTATATTTTTAATAGTTTATATTTAACACAGTACTGTATTGTAACTGCTTTTTTGTGATGGTGATGGGGAGGGGATCTCTGCTGCTGTCTAATTGTTTACTTCCAGTTTCAAATGAGGAGTGTAGTTGTCTGGACAGTTCATTACTCGGGTGTTCATAACTCTGAGGTTCCAGTGTAACAGGTAAACTTTCCCATGTAAATAAGACCTAAATCTTCAATCTGGCTTCCTTCAGTTTTCCCCTTCATTCTCTCTATTCTACCATATAGCACTTTTGTCTCCTTTTCATGCAAAAACTCTGTTTTCTTGCATGCTTTCTTTTATGCTTGAAATGACCTTCCAAAACCAAATCAATTTCCAATCTCATCTCAACTTATTTCTGCAGTATCCTTTCTCGCTCGCGCGCGCTCACGTGTGCACATACACCTATTTTCTGTGAACCTTATCCTCCCATGACCTTCTCCCATTACTTGTCACAAAGCTGTCTTCTCTGAAGTGATGGTAAACTTATGAATGCTATATAACAAATGATAATAATAATAATTATGATAAATATGGAAGTGGTTTGTAAATCTGAGGCAAAGGGTCAGATTCAAAGCTGGTGCAAGCAGGTCTAATGTCATTGAATTCAAAGGAGTTGCATCCATGGGACAGAGCCAGGCTCTGACCACATGATATTTTGGGAGGCTAGGTACCTTTCTTTTGTTACTTTACTTTTGTGTAAAGTTTATATCCTACTTAATCTGTTCTCATCCTCTAGATAAAAAGGAGCAAGCACCTATTTGATTTTTTAAAAAAAAATTAGCAATGAGAAGGAAAAGCAATTGGCAGGTAATAAGGTATATGTAATTGCCAGTGGAAGATTGCCCTAGTATGAAATGGTGCTAAACATTCTGGATCAGTTATGCAGTCCTTAGTCTTTACTGAGTCCAACCCGCATTGGGCTATAACCCAAGGACCTACTACTTCCATTGACTTCCAACCCAAATATTAAACAAGCAGCTGCTTTGATTCAACCCCAAATATCTGAAACAATCACATTTAAGCTAATTGGAGAAGCAGGTGCTCTGCAGAGGCTCAGTCTCTCTTAGGATTTGATCCTATCGGAGTTTTTTCCTGAGTGAGTGTTCAGGATTTGGTGCCAGATCCATCTCCAATTGAACTCAGTGGGAGTTTTTCCTCTGACTGTAATGAGAGTTGGGTCAAGCCCTTGACCCTTTTCACATAATTTACAAAGCAATAATCGGAGTCTTATCTGCATACCTATTACTTTGTGATGTTTTTAATTGTTGGGATTTTAAATTGTCTGCTTGAGACATTATGGAATATGTTTAAATCATACATTCCATACTAAACTAAATTGTGCTATTCTCTCTCTCTCTCTCTCTCTCTCTAAATATATATATATATATATATATATATATATATATATATATATATATATATATATATATATATATATATATTGTATTGCAACCTGTGTCATATTCCCTTTAAAGGAATCAAGCACAAACTTCAAGAAGCCTGTACATTTCTATCTGCTAATAAATGAGCAAGTAATGTGAAATTCCTCCCACATACACCCACTTTAATGTTTCACTAAAATCTATTTATCTTAGTCACGACCTTATGAGCATGAACAGAATGTGGCAAACATTTCTCAGTGTAAAAATATGTCTAAACTTTTGAAAAAGTTGGCATAGCTGAAAAGGTATAATTTCTACACAGAGTTTAGGTTTAAATATATATATATATATATATATATATATATATATATATATATATATATATATATATATATATATATATATATATATATATATATATATATAGGAGGAGGGGCAATGGAGGAAGATAAATATACAGCTACCAAAAAAGGTACTCACTTGGGTTTCATACTCCCCCCCTAATTGCTTCATTTTCCTTTTGAATCCAGTATTGCAAGCTACTGAATGTCTTCAACTCCCACTGAAATCTGTGGAAAGTGAGGTGCTCAGCACCTATTAGAACACACTATAAACTTCACAGTTCACAGGATCAGCCCTTAAAGAAGTAAATAATATCTCAAAGACAGAATAATTCACATGAGGCCTCCTCTTCTACTATTCACATTTATGAGAGTTTTGTTGAGGGTAAAAGCATAGTGCCATAGAAAATTATAATAAATTAGGACTGAGCATAAAGGATATACAGGTTAAACCTAAAAAATCTGGGACTATTGAATCCAGCAAATGAGTGGTGTGGAGAGGGCTGATTAAGAAAAGTTATTTATTAGTTCCCTAAATAGAAGAACTAGAGGACACCAAATGAAATTAATGGGTAGCAGGTTTAAAACTAAAAAGAAAATTCTTCTTCACACAGCGTGTAGTCAACCTGTGGCACTCCTTGCCAGAGGAGGCTGTGAAGGCTAGGACTATAATAGAGTTTAAAGAGAAGCTAGATAACTTCATGGAGGTTAGGTCCATAAAAGGCTATTAGCCAGGGGATAAAATGGTGTCCTTGGCCTCTGTTTGTCAGAGGCTGGAGAGGGATGGCAGGAGACAAATTGCTTGATCATTGTCTTCGGTCCACCTTCTTTGGGGCACCAGGTGCTGGCCACTGTCAGCAGACAGGATACTGGGTTAGATGGACCTTTGGTCTGACCCAGTACGGCTGTTCTTATGTTCTTATGTTCTATTCTACTATTCACATTTATGAGTTTTGTTAAGAGTAAAAGCATAGTGCCATAGAAAATTATAATAAATTAGGACTGAGCATAAAAAAGGATATACATTTAAACCTAAAAAATCTGGGACTACTGCATCCAGCAACATCCAGTAGGACCACGGATTTGCTAGACCAGAGAGCTGTACCTGGCCAGGTTCAAAGGCAGTAGGGTGGCACCCAGGAGCACACTGACCAGAGGGGGCATGGAGCACAGTCCCAGCTGAGCAGTCACAGTGGGTAGCACAGCTCTGTCTGGGCTGAAAGCAGTGGAGCAGATGAGCAGGAGTGCAGTCCAGCCCAACAGAGGCAGGGAGCGCAGCCCCATCCAGGACAACACAGTGGGAAGTGGAGCCTTAGCCTGGCCAGAGGCAGTGGGTCCAGAGGCCAGAAGAGCAGCCAGACTGGTGCCCATGGTGGGAGGAGAGAAGACCCAGCAGGGGTGGGAGCAGCAGGGCCAGCAGCAGGGAGCAGGGCCTGAGGGGAGCCTTGACCTCCCCTGGTCTGGCAAACTCTGGTTTGGGACCACTTAGGCCCTGAGGGTGCCAGACCAGGCAAGTCCCAGCTGTACTTAAAGGTGCTTTGGGAAGTAATCCAAACTGAATAATAAAGAACAGATAGTCCATATGCTTAAATGTTGGCTATGTCCATTAAAATTGACAAATTTTGTCAGTTTATTTTGCTTTTCCTCTTTAAGAATGGGTAATGAACAGGAAACAGATTTGGTTAGGATATTGTAGAGAAGTACATTACATCCAAAACAAAAGTTGAAAAGCTCAAGGAAAGGATGGTTACAGGAAAATAGGAAAGTCCTTCCACATGTTTTGGGACAGATCCAAGAACAATATATTTGGGAAAGAGGTGACAGGCCAAAAATATTCATCCTTGATCAAGCATTCCCTAAATTCTAGAAACATGTAATACGAGATACCAAAAATGTGCCAAGAATGATTCATTCTTTATAGATGTCATTTAGTAAATATGAAATAATAGGCAAGTGAATGTGCTATATATACTGTTATTTTATATTAATGACAGTAATCAAAATTAATGGATTTTTTTCACTAAACAGCAATATGTATTATAATGTGTACAAATACTTAATCTGAAATCTATGCCCATTTTGTTCAGCTTGCCAGTTTGGAGTGACAAAACTCATGTTATGGTGCACAGTATTTCAAAATTAACTTTTTAATTACAATTGTCACTTCTAAGCCTGAGAATGTGTTATCTTCATAAAAGTGATGCTAGTCATGACTGTGGCAATATGAGGTCACAAAACATTGCAAACAAGTTTTACTCCTGTTTGCATATTGGTTTATGAATAAAAAAATAAATGCAGTTATTCTCTTTTCACTTACACCAGTTGTACTCCAGGGTTACTCCACTGACTCACTTACTCCAATTGTACACCCCTAACTATTGACATCAGTGAGAGAAGTAGCTCCCAGATGGGTAGAGGTGTTAGAAAGGACTCTGTCTGAGCCTTTTGGCAGAAAATATTTTCCTTGTCCATGAACAAGCCTCCTAAGGTATCAGTGTACACTCAAAGGCCTGTCTGTGCAGGGGAAATACATACAGATTTTAATTTCACATCAGGAAACCATCTCCAATTCTTCTGATCTAGTCCCTTAACAGTCTTCTCAAATTTTCCTGTTAGATTGTTCCTCAATAATGAGGAAAATATAACTAATTTTGTGGATTGGAAAGGATAAAATTGAGCCTGTGATACAACTAAGTTTCTATCCTTGACTATGGACAGAAGAGCTGACTGCCACCATGAGCCCCCCAGTAAGGTCTGTGTGGGGCAGCTCCATGTTCCAGAAGGGACGGGGCCTCAGATGGAAGGGGCAAGAGCAGACAGCCCTGCCCTGCCCCATCCCTCAGAGCCGCATGGAGCAGTGCTCTGGTGTCAATTCAAAGGGGCCCAGAGCTCTTGCCACCACTATTGCTACTGCAGAAGTGGTGGCTGCTGGAGCCCAAGCCCCTTTGTATATCCGGGCCCCGGAGCAATTGTCCCCTTCCCCCCTGTTGGTGGGCCTGGCTATGAAGCAGTCACCACATAATGCCCTGGTTGCTGGCGCAGGCACAGAATGCACTCACATGGTGGGCATGGAGATACAATTCCCAGATTTAGTGCCTATGCTAGAGGTGGAACAAGGACATCAGCAGCCTCTGTGGCCCTAATTGGTCATAAAGTTTTCTAGCGCTTTGAAAGCAATGGTCTTATAGCTAGATTGCTATTCCCAATCTTCCCAGCTAGAATCACAGCATTCCACCATTGCTCCTTACCTCTGTAGAGATGTTCTTTACATATTTACTCTCTCCATCAACTGAACAGCTGGATAGGAGACAGGTGACCCTGGCTTTCTGTGCTGACATTTAAACATACTGGCTGTGTCTACATTGGCACACCTTTCCATAAAAGGGATGCTAATGAGACCAGTCGGAATTGCAAATGCCGCGGGGGATTTAAATATCCCCCGTGGCATTTGCATGAACATGGCTGCCGCTCTTTTCCGGCTCGGGGTTTTGCTGGAGAAAAGCGCCAGTCTAGACAGGATCTTGTGGGAAAATAAGCCCTTTTCCGCAAGATCCCTTATTCTTACTTTCAAATAGGAATAAGGAATCTTCCGGAAAAGGCTTATTTTCCGCAAGATCCCATCTAGACTGGCGCTTTTCTCTGGCAAAACCCCGAGCCAGAAAAAAGCAGCAGCCATGTTCATGCAAATGCCGCAGGGATATTTAAATCCCCACGGCATTTGCAATTCGGACTGGTCTCATTAGCATCCCTTTTATGGAAAAGGGTGCCAGTGTAGACACAGCCACTGTTTTTATTATTTGGAAGGCTAATATGTTAGGCACCGGGGCCGTGTCCAGACTCAGGGGTTTTTTCGGGAAAAGTAGCCTTTTCCCGAAAAAACTTCCCCTGCGTCCAGACTCAAGCCGCGTTCTTTCGAAGTTATTTCGAAAGAACGTGGCTTTTCTTTCGATGGCAGTAAACCTCATTTCACGAGGAAGAACGCCTTCTTTCGAAAGTTCTTCTTTCGAAAGAAGGCGTTCTTCAATGTAAAGAGGCCGTCTTCGAAAGAGAGCATCCAGACTCGCTGGGTGCTCTCTTTCGAAAAAGCGGATTTCTCTTTCGAAAGATCCGCCTGCAGTCTAGACGCGATCTTTCGAAAGAGGCTCTTTCGAAAGAAGCCTGCAGTCTAGACATAGCCCAGTAGTGAACATACCAGGACTATTTTCCTTAAGCTCATATCCCTTTTCTGTCCTGTATCACCTGAGTCATAGAAAATGGTAGATATGAACCTTCAGGTAGAGGGAGTGTATCTCTTAAGGGCAATGAGTCTGATGGTGCAAGGCTTCCCTACTATCTCCACCTCTTCTGCATGGATGTGGGAGAGATCAGAATTTGGCCCATCATCAGCTATCCTTTATTGCTCTATTTCTTTTTAGCTATTGTTAAAAAAAAATCTTTTTTTTTCATGAGCAAGATAGTCCAGATATAGCACCTTTTATTTCTTTTCTTTTTTTTTTACCGTGAAAGAGCTGTGTTACTAGTCACACAGAGCTATGCAGGCAGCCAGTACATGAAAAGATTGATAGATTATTGTAAGCATTTTTTTTAAATCTATGCCATTACCCAGTATTTCAATTCAAAGAACAGGAGTTTTGTCATAGTAAAAACTGAGTTGTGACTTCACCTTTGCACCTCATTAACAACTATTAATAATAATGGAATAAAATAATTCCCATTTGTAGGAAAGCATTAGTGATGCTTCTCCTGTGTGTGCATCCATTTACCCATCTGTAAAATGCACAGAATAATATCTGCCTCTCTGTGGAGGTTTAGATGCTGTATGTAAAGTGCTTTGAGAGCCTTGGATATAAGTCCTTATATGTAATAGAAAAGTATTTAATAGTACACTCATATGTTCATGCAAAATAAAATGCAAACAAGACTTTTTCTCAACCCTAAACACACATATTCAGCATTCATTTTCACTCACACAAGGCTTGCTAAAATGTAAATGTTGATTTTAAAGACACAGTAGGTATGTAACACTAATCACCATTTTGTCAGTAATCAGGTTAACATCACTAGTAATTTTCAGCCAGGATATCTTTTTCTGGAAATGCTGTCTGATGAAAATTGTGGGACAGTGTGCCTTATGGAATTATGCTGAACTAGTAAAATAGCTTCCTTTGACTGTCAAATATCAGATTGTTCCCATGATTGTCACATTATCCTGTACTACCGACAACTCCCTCTAATACTAGCAACTTCTGGGGTTTGATTATGGTCAATATTGGGATATACCTTTGAAAAGTTCTCTTTGATTAATTTTATCAGAAGGCAAAACAAATGTCTTTTAATTCAGAATATTATATTATGGACTGAGAAGCTGGTAGATAAATCATTAGAATACAGCCTTTGCACTGATAAACTTTTGAACTTCCCTTGAACTTGCATATTAAGAATAGGCAGTTTTTCCAAGAGAAATTCACTAGACAACCTACAATTTTTCTTTCACTTATTTAAGGGAAATGTTCGATCTGGTAAGGAAATAATAGTAATTTATGTCTTTGATAATTGAGAAGGATTATAGTTCTGTACACAAAAAAGAGCACCCATCACCTGGTCTCTGAGTCACAGTCTCATTAAAGAAGTAGATTCCACCTTAACCAGCTGAAACAATATTTTGGATGAGGTAAAGGCATGGGGGAATCGCCAGTTCTCTGTAAAATGAACACCCTCCTGGTCTCTCATAATAATTTTGTTCCATGTCTTACTAAATCTTTCTTCAAATTTAATCCCCTAGCCTTTAAACAAATCAAAGGATTGTCTTTCTCCTTGCAAATAAACAGAGTCTGGAGATAACCATCTAACAGTAAGACACTTGCGTTGGTCAAGCCGCAGAGGTTTGCAGTTCTCAGCTCAGATGCTGTCCAGTAATCAACACTATGCTGACTGGTATAGATTAGAGGCTACTATGTACTTTACTAATCAGTTAGGGTACATCTACACTACAGCGTTAATTCAAGTTAACTTAATTTGAAATAGTTAATTTGAAATAAGCTAATTTGAAGTAATTACACAAAACCTATTTTGAAATAGCACGTCCACACTGAGTGGACCCTGAACTGAGGTTAAGGCTGGCTGGAACCAGTGCTGGCAGGGCATCAGGTTACGACTTAGTGTGTGGGGCTGCTGCCTGAGGCTAACTGAGCTCCGTGATTAAAGGGACCCTACCCCCACCCCGGACAGATAGTTCTCAAGGTTCCCCACTTGCTTGTCTACCTCGATGAGGGACAGGAAAGCAGTCCTGTCTTGGAGTGCCCTGAGTGCCCTCACGTGGGACACCACAGCACTCTGCCACATGGAACCAGAGCTGCCCCTGGGCACACTAGTGTGTCTCGTGGGGTCATTGCCATCAGCCTGGCTGCACTTGCTGCAGGCTGCCATCTGGAAGGCCCATCGTGGGGCTGTCAGGATCTAAGAGGCCCTGTGGGAGAGCATCCACCCCAAGGAACCCTCAGAGCCTCCCCAGTCCTTCCTCACCGGGGGCTCGTACCCCATTCCTCCTTCACGTCCTTCCACTTACCCCTCCCTAGCCCCCTTCCAGATGTCAAATAAAAGACATGTTCAAAAATAGAAACTGGGCTTATTGAACAAAATGGGGGGTGAGGGGAATGAACCTCTGGGGAGACCAGGGAAGGGTGGCGGGAGAGGGGAAAGGAAAACTTGGAGGAGGGAGCTGGGAGGGGAAGCTTAGCGCTCAGGGGTGGGGGGTCTTGCTGGGCCAACTGTCTCCCAGCAGGTGAGGAGGCCTCAGTGTCCCCAGGGGGATGGGGAGGAGGGTGTGGAGGTTGAGGTGTGGGGATTGAGGAGGGGGGTGTGCAGGTTGTGGAGGGTGAGGCGGAAGGGGGAAGAGGAACAGAAGCTGGGGGGCAGCAGGTGCTGCACCAGGGCCTGCAGGTGTTTGCAGATAGCACAGCCCTGGGCAAGCTGCTCCAGCCGGAGCTGCAGGTCCTCCTGCACCCAGTCCCGGATGGTACGGTGCAGGGTTCGCAGGGCCCCCAGGTGCTGGTCCCGGTACCACTGCCGTGTGGCGGTGATTCTGATGAGCCCAGGGTGCGGGAGGCTGTCCCGGGTGGAGTGGTGCACCCTGCATGTGCAGCTGGTGCGTCTGTGGGGCAAGAAGAGGAGTGGTCAGTTCTCCCTGGGGACACAATGGATAAAGCCTAGCCCCCCCGCAAGGTGAGGATGACTGTGCCCTGCACCATTAGAGATGTGCTTGCACAGAGGCCGTGGTCAGAATGTCCAACTCTCCCCAGGAGCTGCCCCAAGACTGCACCCATGCCCCTGTGCTGTGCATAGTGTGGGTGAGGTGAGGGGGAGATGTCCCCTGCCTCTGTGTAGAGGGGGCGTGTGAAGGGAGTGCAGACATCCTAGGGTCAGGAGCATGTCAGGTCGCTTCACACACGCGTGTGGCTATCAGGCCACGGCCCCTGTGTGTCATGCAGCTGGAGCCACCTGCCCAAGGGTGGCACCGCACATGCCTGCACATGTACAGGTTGCTACATGATCCATGGTAGGCAAGGCCCATGCGCACGGTCCCTGGTCTCTGCCCCGCCCCCCCGGTTAGGGGATGGTGATGGCACTTACCTACTGTGGCCTCCCCGGATGATCCTGCTGACTCGTGCTGGGACAGCTCGGGGGTCCTGGTGGCATGGCACCCTCCACGCTGGCCCCTCCTCCATGCCCAGGTCAGAGCCTGCTGGTCCCATCTCGCTACCCCTGGGGTGGCACAGACCATCCCGTCCACCAGGATGTGGTCAAGGGCGTGGAAGCAGGGGCAGGCATCAGCCCCTGCTGCGGAGCTGCACCTCATGGCCCTGGCGTATGCCTGCCACAGCTCCTTGATTTTGAGGTGCACCTGCTCCTGGGTGCGCCTGTGGCCCTTCCTGGCCATGGTGACTACTATGCAGCCGTAGATGGCTGCGTTCCTCCATCTGGTGCTGAGCTCATGGACATGGGGGGCCTCCCCCCAAACCTCAATGAGGTCCATGATCTCCGCACCAGTCCAGGAGGCTGTGCGCCATCTACAGCCCCTGGTTGGCCCCTGGTTGCTGGGGGATTGGGTGGGGGATGGCTCACTGCCACTGGATGCCCAGCTCATGGTCTGGCCACTGGGCAAGGGGCTGTCACTGCTGCTGTGTGCAGGCAGGCCTGTAGCTGACACATGCCCAGTGGCCAGACACTACCCCTTTAAGGGCCCCGAGGCTGGGGGAGAAGAGAGGAGTTTTCCTGGTTGTGGCCACCAGGGCACCCTGGGAAGGGCTGGAGGCCCCCTAATTCAAAATAAGTGTTTGCACAGCGCTTATTTCGAATTAGCTATTTCAAATTTGGCATTATTCCTCATAGAATGAGGTTTAACTAATTCGAATTAAGTGCCCTGCTATTGCGAATTTATTTCAAAATAGTGGTTTGCCTGTATAAAGTTAATTTGAAATACAGGCTGTTATTTCGAATTAACTTTGCTGTGTAGACATACCCTTATGTTTATTTGTGAACATTTAACCTACTGCCAGGAAGGGACTAAACAAACCGTATTAGTTGACAAGGATACGAGGCCCAAATCCAGAGGTTCTCACTCAGGGCTGGATTGTCCCTCCTGAAGTAAACCCCACAGTAGTAAGTGGGAAGACAAAGCAGCAAGGTTTGGCTTGCTGCAACTTCCCCCATCTCAGACCAGTGGGCTGGGAAGAAGCACATGCCCTCTTCCTCCCTCCCCCAAAATGAACTGAATGTCTCCTCCAAGTAGAATGAGCTCCACAAACCCCACAACAGGGGGATCTGAATGACATTTTTCATGTGGAGACTGTGGCTCTGGAGCACACCATCTCTTTGCTACTAAGCAGTATAGATCCAATGAAAATCATGCTGCTAGGGTTTCCCCTGTCTGCCACTGTCCCAGGATCCGCTTTACACAGGGACCGACACTGTTTAGGTTGCTCTGTGAGAATGGTCATACAAACCCAGGTTACTTTCTAGAGGCTGGCAAAGATGATATGGGCATCACTATTTTTGCCCTTCCCAACAATATTGATTGTCCACCACCCTTATCTGGTCCCCCTCCTTTCTCCCTTGATGGATCCCAGCTTTGCAACATGCTTTGTCAGGTCCCGGAATCAGGGGAGATATTATAAAGGTGACAGACATACACATGTGGGAAGGTGGAACTCTATAACGTGAGCCACATCCATGTGTACAGGACACAATCTAGTAAATTTGTCAGGCCTCACGTAAGCAAATTCCCTTAATGAAAAGAGTGGGAATCTACCTGACAAACAAAATTGAAGGACTCCAGGGTTTGGCCTCAGATGAAGTTGCTTTACTGATCTTGGTGCCATGGTACTCAACAATTTAGCACTAATCCCAAGGCCCTGTTGCAAAACCGACTCTCAAGTGTTTGGGTTGTATGTTGCACAGTATACTAGAGGCTTCATTTGATTCCCAGTATTCTGTTCATATTGAGTAGAAGCATACTGATCCAAAACTCTTCCCAACCTTTCCACACAGACCCCTCTCTAGTCCCTCTGCTCCATCCCTCCCCACAATCCTGTTACTCATGGTGCAGGAGACTTCTCCTCTGTAGCTCTTGCCATCTGGAATAGTCTTTCTAGAGCACTCAGCCTTGTTGACTTTCTAGCTCAGAGGTGGCCAACCTGTGGTTCCAGAGCCACATGCAGCTCTTCAGAAGTTAATAGGCAGCTCCTTACATAGGTACTAAATCCAGGGCTGAAGCTACAGGTGCCAACTTTCCACTGAGCCGGAGGGTGCTCACTGTTCAACCTCCAGCTCTGCCCTAGGTGTTGGCGCCCTCCACCCTTTCCCCCTAGGTTCCTGCCTACCGTCTCCACTGAGCCTGTCACACCATGCTTCCCCCCTCCAGTGTCTCCCACTGAGAGAGAGCAGATCACAGTGGACAGGAGGAAAAGGAGAAGGAGGCACTGAATGGTGGGGCTGCCATTGAGCAGGATGTGCTGAGAGTGGTGGTGGGGCAATGAACAGAGCTGGTGACATTGCTGTTGCTCTTTGGTAATGCACATTGCCAAATTCTGGCTTCTTCTCAGGTTTACGTTGGCCCCCCCTGTTCTAGCTCTTATCAAATCTTATATGAAGCATGCCTTTTCTCCCTGCGGATCTTTTGGTATTCTTTCATTTCATGTTTGTCTTCTCTAACAGATGTCTTTGATTTATGTCCTTACGGTGAAAGAGGATAATACAAAGCAGAAAGTAAAGAGCAGATAATATTCATAAACACAGATAATGTCCCTATTCACCTCCGCCATCCAGCCCAAAGAACTCGATGTTTTGACTACACAGTAAGTGGGTCAGAAATTTTCCACCTTATCAGTTCTTTTTTTAGAAAATGATGATTTGATGGAATATTATGTATAATATATAAAATACTGTATCAAAAATCAAAATCAAATAAACAAAACATTTCAATAATTGTTATGAAATTTTTAATAAAGACAAAACGTCATTTTGATTTTTTTCCCCAATGAAATTTCAGAATATCATTCTTCAGAAAAATCTGATTCTTTTTCATTCCAATTCAGAATTTTAAATATATGAAATTTTGGAATTTTCTGCAGAATGGGAATGACTGACTCTACTGTGAAGCTTGTAGTTTAAGGCAAAAACAGAAGGAAGGAGCATTCTTTGTGTGGCAGTTGAGAAACAAAGGCTCTGTGGTCTGGCAACAGTAGAAGAGAATGAGTGAGTGAGCTTGTTTTAAATGTATTACCTGTAAAAAGACCAGAATGATTCAAGCCTATTAGGTTATATTTTCCAATATATAAAATAGTACAGTAAGAGGTTGTTCACATATGGGTTCTGCCCCACAAAACACTCCTCATACACCACATAATATTGCCATCTACTCTTTTCCTTCTTCCATGAGTGTCTCTTTTCCTTCCCCCCACACTCTTTGCTCTGAGGAAATCAGGATTAAGACATTTCTTTCTGCCACCTCAAACCCAAAAGTCTTTTCCCTTTACCGATATCATACTGACTAACTAATTGGAATATACACTTTACATGCAAATTTTAATGATTAGGTTAAAATTAATTTCTCTTGGAAAGGCAGCAGCAATGTCCCCTGAAACAAAAATAATTTCTTTGGAGCTGATCAATAGCTCATGAGAAAGCTATGAGTAAATTGGGTTTACCCTACCTTATTGGACACACTAGCAAACTTTTTAGATATAGACTTTAAGATAAAGATATGCTAGGGGAGCAATAAAACCATGATAAGTTAGTATGTGACACAGAGCGTCCCTGCTATAAGTTGCCCCGGTAAACATCAGTACCACACTAAAGTTATTGACTCTTGTAGGACTGCTGTGTTATAAGTCCACCCATTCCCCACTCTTAAGTCACACAACCCTAAAATTTGCACAGATGAAAGTCAGCCATGGGGGGAAAAATCCCCACTTTAAGTCGTTTTGCTCTAAGCCCAAGGTTTTTTGGAATGTATCTTGGATTTATAATGAGTGCCTGTAGTGACAGTATTTATCAAACTTCATGGAAAATAAATCTAAATACTAAAAAATGTATAGGCCAAGTCAAATGGCTTTTACTAAAGCTATGTAAGACTCATGAGTTTCAGTTCCTATCATCACATGAAAATGTGGGTCTCCTCAGAAAAATTTTGCATAGATATCTCTAGCTCTTGCATCCAGTACAGAAGATGGTTGGTAGGTGATAGGAAGACTCTGACTCATGGAAACTAAACAATTGCTTTCACAGAAGAAAATTTCCTATCCTATTCTGTGCACTCAAATTGTTTATGAACATCTGAGATTTTGGGTGCTCTCTCAAACCAACTATCCCAACACTTTGAGATTTACAAGTTCATGCACAATATAGTGTATTAAATAAGGTATTTGGAAATAATTTAACTTCATATATATTATGAAACATGATTCAGTGACTAGAATACCAGACTGGAAAACTATGATCTATTCTGAGCTTTGTTAGCTATCTCTATGGCTCAGCCAATACTTTACCAGAAGTTTCAGCTGAAGCCCAGAGAGATTGAGGACACTGTGTGAGTGCTAGAAATTAGGCACTTAACTCTATTTAGTTATTATTAAATGAAGAGAAAGGGGGAGGTGGAACTGAAAATCAAGCCACTTATTCATAAGTTTAAAATACATATAGAGGTTCCAAACTTTAAGCTCCCAACCTTGAAAGGCTATGATGCAGTTTTCCAATCTGAAAAAGGGGTATATTATATACACTAATTACATTGTAAAGCATATTGAAATCTATGGATGAAAAGTTCACATAGGACATACCTTACTCTATTTTTATAAAGTGTGCTATACATTTGAACTGCTATATAAATAGATCATAATAAATCAAATAGTAACACAATGAAACTCTGTGAGTTGCTGGCTTTCCATCATGATTTTTATATACTGTAGAAACAGCCCTCTGTACCATGAGGCAGCAATAATGAATAAGTTCCTTGACACTACACAGAGCAAGATAATTTCTGTGCTGTCTGGTCAGTCCAACGCCTTTTAAAAAGCCAATACTATTACCCCAAACCAGAATTCCTGCATCCTCTGAAAGACTCTTCCTACTATTGCACAATGAGTTAGATGGGCACTCTGGAACCACAATGAATAAATTCAGTTTCACGTGCTCCATTACAATGGATGGAAGATCTGGTACTGAAAGCCACAACAATATGGTGGAAACCTTTCAAAAGTAGAAATGGAATAGATACCCTTGTGACTGATGTATCCTGCAGTTGATTACTCTGTTCATAACAAAGGCATTCTCTAGAGGATTTCTTTAATTATGATAACTCCATTACAACCCTTCATACAGCTTATGGTTTTCACTTTAGAAGAGAACTCCTCAATGACTTTTATGGCTCTGTTTTAATGAAGATTGTTCAAAGGGAGTCCAACTGAAGTTAAGTATCAGAGGGGTAGCTGTATTAGTCTGAATCTGCAAAAGCGACGAGGATTTGCATCTGACGAAGTGGGTCTTTGCCCACGAAAACTTATGCTCTAACACTTCGATTAGTCTATAAGGTGCCACAGGACTCCTCGCTGCAATTGAAGTTATTTATCCTCTTTTTTGTTTTGCACTATAGTAAAGACATCATAACATAAAGCATAGATACATTCCTCTATCTTCACAAGCCACAATATAGAGGGAGACTAGCAGGAAATTTTGATGACCAGAGGGTCTAATGATTAGGTCATGGCCTTATGGTTTCTGCTGACCTATTCATACCACAGGGGGCCCAGACTGCCCCCTCAATCACCTCTTGTGCTTTGATTGCTCATTGCAAAGGTTCAGTCACTACAGAGGAGCAGGCATGGGCAAAATAGGGGGACCCAAACTCACCTCTCCATTGGGTTCCAGCTCAGGGTCCTAAGGATGACCACACAGCAAGCATGAAAAATCAGGATGGGGATGAGAGGTAAGAGGTGCTGTAACGAGTTGAGATGCACCACTACGGTGCTTCCTGCTGGTCACACTGGGAATTTGCTTCGTCCTCAGCAAGGTGCCCTCTTCTGGCCAATGTCTCACCCATCGTTACTCCAGACTCTTTCCATGCTCTCACTCTGGACCTGTGTCACTTCCAGTACCATGGTGTCCTCTTCAGGACACAGCCCTCCGGTAGTGCCTACCATACTGATTTCTTACCCCCCCAGAAGGGGGGCATCAGCAGTCCTCAGTCTCACATCTGACACCACGGCAAACTGTAGCCTCGTTCTGTCCCTCACCTCAGGAGCAAGACACAGTCCATAAAGGCACACCACAGTCCACTGGCAAGTTGCCGTTCAAAGGGGATGAGGGGAACAAGGCCAACCCACACTCTGGGTCCTAGCCCAGGGACCCTCTGGTGGCAACCTTGTTCTGCCATCCTTCTCTCCCACTCTACTGCCTTCTGTTCCATGGGCCACTTCCCCTTTGACCTCTACACCACCCTGGCCCTTGCTCAAGGCCTGCTGCCTGTAAATTGTGAGGCTGGATCCTCCTCCTCTCTAGCTCCCTGAGCTGGTTCAGCACTGCTTCCCCTATGCTGCTTCTGTTTGGAAACCAGTTCTGCCATCTCCCTGGTCAGGACCCAACTGCCCTCAGCTCTGCTGATCCACTGCTTATAAATAGGGCTGCCCCAGAATGCTGCCCTCTAGCTGGCTCCCTACAAGCCCCTCCCTGATTGGTCAGGGCTCTGTGCAGTTTCCCTCCAGCCTGCTTTAAACCCTTCAGAGCAGAAAGGGGCAACCACCCTACTACAAGTGCCTATATAAGAACAATTCCAAAATATTGGGATTATCCCTATAAAATTGGGGCATCTAGTCACCCTACTTCCTACCAGTTTAGAGCCTCTCAGTTTGGGGTGTGGTTGCTAGGTTAGCAGATTTTCCTTAGTCCTTGATTGAAAAGAACACTCTAGGGTTTTCAGTTCCCAAAGGGGAGTGGAGGACCCCAAATCCCTGCTGCTAACACAGCTTTCACAAAGCTGTAACCACTCCCCACACAGCTCTCAGCATCAGTCTTGTTTCCTGGTAAAAAACATAAGAACAGCCATACTGGGTCAGACCAAAGGTCCATCTAGCCTAATATCCTGTCTTCCAACAGTGGTCAATGCCAGATGCCCCAGAGAGAATGCCCCAGAGAGAATGAATAAAACAGCTAATCACCAAGTGATCCCTCTCCTGTCATCCATTTCCAGCTTCTGATAAGCAGAGGCTAGGGACACCATTCCTACCCATCCTGACTAATAGCCATTGATGGACCTACCTTCCATCAATGCATCTAGATCTTTTTTGAACTCTGTCAAAGTCCTGGTCCTCACAACATTCTCTGGCAAGGAGCTCCAAAGGTTAACTATTCTACATGCAGCTCAGTCCTCCCTTTTTCTGGACTTCCAGTGTCCTTTTAAACTGTTCCTCCACTGGGAACATGCCCTGTACCTCCTGAGGGGAAGGACTTCCCTAGCCCACTATAACTCTGCTCCCAGCACTGGTTTAGTGTGGGGCATGTAGAGCCCATCACAAAGGCTAATGTGTAATGACTCAGGAACACTATACTGTGTAAAACTGGAACAGGGATAACAAAACAAATATAAAGATAAATCAAATTAGCAAGATTTACACCAATAAAGAACTTTCAAAGCTAACTGAAATCTGTATGATCACTTATGCAAAAAACTGTGACTTCTTAAAATTAAGCACATGCTTAAGTGCTTTATTGGATTGGAATGGCATTCTCAGTCACTTGAAAACTCTACACAAATGTGTCTCAGGCAGAGCTACTATGAAAATCCTTTCATGAATATTTTATTAATTTGCTTCAGTTCTGTTTCTGGTCTTTGTTCACTTTGTGGGAATATTATAATAAATGATGTTCCTGATAGGAATGTTTGTTGAAAAGTGAATATTACAATTAAGCAATAATAAGGAGTTTTAGCTTTATTTTTCTTGTACCCATTTAATGACTTTTATGCCTCATTACTTGTATTCGCTTAAAAATCTATCTCCTTGTAGTTAATAAACTTGTTTTATTGTTTTAGCTAATCCAGTATGTTTAAATTAGGCATCTGATTAATTCCATTTAAAGCAATAAACTGGCATATTCCTTAAAGGAACAACAGAATTAATTCTCAGAGGGGTAGCTGTGTTAATCTGTATCTACAAAAATGAGGATTCCTGTGGCACCTTCTATTTGTACTGTCCAGAAGAGGGCTGAGCATTATAAGACATACATTTCTGGAGGAAAATCTGGGACTGGCAGAGTGTTGGGATCACCGTGTAGTGAAACCAATGCTAGTGAGAGCCAGAGTGTAAATGGCAGGTTACAGTTACACAGACACCATTCCCCATAGTGCTCGAAGAAGGTGTGGAGGCACTCTCTAGGACTGCAAGAAAGGGAGTCATAGGAAGCAGACAACTGCCCTGGAGCTTACTCTACATCTCATGTGGGCAGCACTTCCTTGGATCTGACTATAGATTTAGGAGTGGAGGAAACAAGATTCTGCAGTGGGGTGGAACAACAGGAGGATGGAGCAGGATTTTCCTCTCCATTATCTTCTCCTTTGAAGCCCTAAATCATGGAGGCTGCCTTCTATCAAGCATTTTAGACTGATATTTTTGTGGGGAGATTTTGTCTATCTCTTAAGAATCCCTCTTGTGTTTGAGAGCCCAAGGCTGAGAATCACTGGTTTATTTTATTCATCTTGCAAGAATGCATCCTAGGAAATTACCACAATACCCCTTACATGCCATCTTTATAACATCTGAGATACAGATCCTTGCTGTGTCACTAATGCTTCCAATACATTAGTATTTTAGTAACATTCTTCTTGCCAATAGCAATCTGCAGAGTCTGTGCTATGTTCCTAAGCTCACTAAAGCATACTACCTTAAAAGACACCTGTTTTGTGCCCAACAACAACACTCTGTAACTATAAGAAGGGTTTTTTTTACAGCTTTTTTTTTAACAGCATTAAACTTGTTTCATTAATATCACCACATAAAATGGGAAAGTTTGTTGGTGCGTAGGGTTCCTGAGAGCAGAAGAACAATTGGGTTTTAGAAAAACATACACGCTTCACTGGCCAAGTAAAAACACTTAGTAAAAAATATCCATAAAACCCAACAAGCCGTGTTGCACAAGGTGAAATATAGCTCCTTTAAACATATAATTATGTGCTGGGCAACTCTGCCCTTCACAGATAAAACATCAAGGACATTGACTAAGGCAAGCACCAAGGTATTGACACAGTATATTAGGCCCAGGCAACTAATCTATGAAGACTTCTTCCCCATAACTTAGGTAGCAACTTCCTCATCTATCCTGCCCGTCAGTGCACACAGTGAGTTTAAACAATGAATTTAAACAATAGCTTGAGGGAGTTCAAAGGGTCAAATTCCCTAGCAGGTTGGCATTCAATTGATGATGCTCCTGGCTTAACAAGAGGGATTCTATCCCATTTCAGAATGACTAAGCAGGATAAGTGAATCTGTAAGTGATATAAAGAAGTCAGGGTGAGCTGGGAGCAGTATCAGGTGTTTGCTTGATCTACAGAATAGGAAGGCTACAAGGCAGGTGTATATACTGTAAATAAAATGAAGTCAGTTATTTGCAGGTATCCTTGGCCTCAGTGGCAGTTAATATTTGCAACATTTAACCTGGCCACATGTAAGCTTCTCTTCCTGCATGCTAGCATCTTGCTGCTATTCTGAGCCCTTTTCTAAACTGGGACAAATTTAAACTTCCTGTCATGACTGCCATCCTACAGCAGCATGGCATATTTGCTGGAATTGTTTTCTTCCTTCCTACTTCCTGCTGCTGCTCTGTTTAAACTGTTTTCCATCTTTCCTTCTCTGTTCACTCTGTGCTTATGCTTCTGTGAGGAGACAGGTAGGGAGGCAGGCTGGAATCAGGACAAGGAAACTTGCTACATGCAAGCTGTTTATTTGGCTTTCCATTATCTCCTCCCTCCAGAAAGGGAATGGATACAAACAAAAATTATTTAGCTTCTCGGGAGCACACAGTAAAATAAAATAAAATACAATACAATAATAACTGATGCTAAGAATGAGTTAAATGCTGACCACCCTCTGCTGGTGCGGAGCTCATGGAGACTTAAAGTGATTCCTTAGGGCAAGGGGTGGGCAAGATATTGCTTGTGGACTGAATCTAGCCTGCCAAACCACCAGATCTGGCCTGCGTGCATCCTGCTGGGACCCCCCAGGCACACAGCAGCTGCTATTCTATGCTCAGAGCTGCTCCATGTGCCTCTGTGCTCTAGAGCAGTGTTTCTCAACATTTTTTTTTTTACAAAGTACCCCCAGTACCTACAGTTTTCAGACACACACAGATTTTTTTTTCTACCATTGCAATACATTTGTTTAAACAACTTAATCGTAACCAAGTGGGTGATGAAATTTTTGGGTGTAGAAAGTACAAAAATAATAAAGTACGGTAAAACTTAAAACAAGAATTCAGCTTTCTCCAAACTTCAGTTGTGTGGACATATCCCCCCGACTTCTCTCAAGTACTGGTTGAGAAACACTGCTCTAGAGGGAGGGGGAGGCTTGTTGTCATCCGCCCATCTCCAGCCCAACCCTCAGATCCCATAGGCTGGAAATAACTGACCAATAGGAATTGACCCCAGCAAATCTTTCAACTCCTATTGGCTGGAAATAGCCAGTGAATAGGAGCTGAGAGATTGGCCTGGGGGATGAGGGCAGTGCAAGCCTCTTTCTCCTCTGGGATCTGAGGGCCACATGGAGGGTACAGCCTGCAGTTTAAAGTGATCTGGGGCTGCAACAGGCAGGGAGCCCAGCCTGCCTTTTGGGTGCTGCAGGGCTGCTGGCCAGGAGACACTTAGGTAAGAGCGTCCTAGGCAGAGACTGCCTCTGGCACCCCAGTCCCTCCTGCACCCCAACTCCCTCCCCCAGGTCACCATCCAAACCCTCTGCACCAATCCCTGCCCCAGATCATAACTCTCCTCCAAACCTTGTACTCCCTCCTACACTCCTCCCCCAGGCCAGAATCCTCTCCTGCACCCAGAGGCCTTCCCAGACCCTGCACCCAAATCCCCTGCCTCAGGTCACAACCCCCTCCTTCACCCAAACTCCCTCTCAGACCTCATATTGTATCCTGCAGCCCAGTCTCCTACTCAGTGAGCCCTTCTGCACCACACTAGACCTCACACCTCCTCCACAGAAAAGTGTAGCCCATTTCCACTTTCCAAAATCTTGGAGTGGCCCCCCACTAAAAATTATTGCCCACCTCTCCCTTCACTTGTGGCTGTGGAGCAGCAATAGTATCACTAAGCTCCACTTCCTCATACCGGGGTAGTCACAGTCTCCAACAACATCTAGTAAACTAATGGGAGAGGTGTCCTTGGGGGCATAGAACTGAGGGTATGTCTACTCTATCCCCCTAGTTCGAACTAGGGGGGTAATGTATGCATACCGAACTTGCTAATGAAGCCCGGGATTTGAATTTCCCGGGCTTCATTAGCATAAAGCCAGCGCCGCCATTTTTAAAAGCCGGCTAGTGCGAACCCCATGCCGCGCGGCTACACGCGGCACAGACTAGATAGTTCGGATTAGGCTTCCACGAGGCGTACAGATAGTTCGGATTAGAAGCCTAATCCGAACTATCTAGTCCGTGCTGCGTGTAGCCGCGCGGCACGGGGTTTGCACTAGCCGGCTTTTAAAAATGGTGGCGCCGGCTTTATGCTAATGAAGCCCGGGAAATTCAAATCCCGGGCTTCATTAGCAAGTTCGGTATGCATACATTACCCCCCTAGTTCGAACTAGGGGGGTAGTGTAGACATACCCTGAGAAAGATGGTGTCTCCCCTGTCAGTCTCTACTGGGAGACAGGTTTCTCCCAGCAACCTGACACTCAAAGAGAAAGTAAAAGCACTGTGCACCCACCATGCAAACCACTGAAACAGCTGATAGCTCTGGCAGCCAGAAATCACAGTACTAAGTTCCTGACCCAGTACCACAAGGTACGTCTACATTACAGCGTTAATTTGAGTTAACTTAATTTGAAATAGTTAATTTGAATTAACGTGTCCACATAAAACCTATTTCGAAATAGCGTTTTGCTATTTTGAAATAATGCATCCACACTGAGTGGACCCTGAACTGAAGTTAAGTCTGGCCAGAATCAGTGCTGGCAGGGCATCAGGTTAGGACTTAGTGTGTGAGGCTGCTGCCTGAGGCTAACTGAGCTCCGTGCTTAAAGGGACCCTACCCCCACCCTGGGCAGACAGTTCTTAGGGTTCCCCGCTTGCTTGTCTACCTCGATAAGGGACAGCAAAGCAGTCCTGTCTTGGAGTGTCTTGAGTGCCCGCACTTGGGATACCACAGCACTCGGCCACATGGAGCCAGAGCTGCCCCTGGACACGCCGGTGTGTCTCATGGGGTCGTTGCTATCAGACCGGCTGCACTTGCTACAGACTGCCATCCAGGGGGTCCATCGGTGGGCTGTCAGGATCCAGGAGGTCTTGCGGGAGAGCATCCATCCCGAGGAGCCCTCAGAGCCACCCCAGTCCTCCCCATTGGGGGGCTCGTGCCCCATTCCTCCCTCACGTCCATCCACTTACCCCTCCCTAGCCCCCCTTCCTGATGTCAAACAAAAGACATGTATGTTCAAAAATAGAAACTGGGTTTACTGAAGAAAACTGGGGGGGGATGAACCTCTGGGGAGACTGGAAAAGAGATGGGAGAGGGGAAGAGAGAGGATGGGAGAAGGGAGGGGGAAACCTGGGAGGAGGGAGCTGGAAGGGGGAAGCAAGGGGAAGAAGGGGAGGGGAAGCTCAAGGGTCAGGGTTGGGGGGGTCTCACCGGACCAACTTGATTTTCATGCAAACCTGCTCCTGGGTTCGCATGTGGCCAGGCTGGCAGGTATCCTACCATAGATGGCCACATTCCTCCATCTAGTGCAGAGATCATGGACGTTGGAGGCATCCCCCTCCCCAAAACCTGAATAAGGTCCATGATCTCCACCCTGGACTAGGAAGGCGCCTGCCTTCTCCAACCCCTGTCAGGCTCCTGGGAGCTGGCAGACTGCTCCTGGGGAGCGGTGGAGGTCTGGCTGCCGGAGGTTTGCTGGCTCATGTTTTGGGGCCACTGGGTCAGGGGCCCTGGTGGCCACTGCTGGCTCTGGGTTGGCAGGTTTGGAGCTGGCACAGGCACTGTGGCCAGGGTCTACCCCTTTAATGGCTCCGGGGCTGGGGGAGAGGAGAGTAAGTTTTCCTGGTTGTGCCCAGAGTGGCCACCAGGGCTCTCTGGGAAGGGCTAGAGGCCCCCTATTTCGAATTAAGTGTCTACACAGCACTTAATTTGAAATAGCTATTTCGAATTTGGTGTTACTCCTCATAGAATGAGGTTTACCAAATTCGAATGAAGTGTTCCGCTATTTCGAATTAATTTTGAAATCGTGGTTTGCATGTATAGATGCTATTAAAGTTAATTCAAAACAACAGCTGTTATTTCAAATTAACTGCAGTGTAGACATACCCACAGAGAATAAGGGGGAGGGAGAACAGCACAGGCCCCTGAACCCAGACAGATTCCCACTCTCAAACTCCAGTTTCCTGAGACCATGATCCTTGTGAGTCAGTCACAGAGAAGCAGGATTAGCAGCAGACCAGAGGAAGGGCTGACAAATTCATCTGCATGAGCTGCCTGAACTACTCAGGGCTACTGCAGGCTCTGCCTGAGCAGTAATTGAGCATCAGCTCTTCACCTTCACTGCACTGGCCTGCATGTCCTCAGCATTGGTTAGGCAGGTGCAGCATTCTGCTTGGGAGTAAAGGGTTTCTCTGCACCTCAGGGTTTTCTCCAATAATAATAAAATAAAGAAACTTCCTCGATGGTTGTTTTCTCCATAACTGTTTAGTACAGGATTTATTGTACTCTCCTTCCTTCAATGGTACTGGCCATTGTTACAGATAGGATCCTGGACTTGATGGAGCACTGGTCTGATCCAATATAGACATTTCTACATCCCTAAGAAAACCATCCAGGCAAGTGAGATAATGGCTAGGCATCTGCACGTGTACTGGAGAATGTGGTGTATTTTGCAAGTTGCAGAAGGCTCCAGGGGAACTGAACCATTGCAATCTGTGCTTCATGCATTGAGCCCAGTGCAAATTTGCAGCTAACAGGCTGCCAATAAAAAGAGAGCAGCTAGCCAAACAGATTTACAGTCAATTCAATAAAACTCACACTAGTCATAGTGTATGCTGGTTGCCTAGATAACTGGATAACCTAGTGAAGGATTTTTTAAAACAAAAGACCCAGTTCCTTATTGGTGCCAACCACTCACACCTCCCTTTAAGACAATGGGACACGCAAACACTAAGTTCCTGTCAGGGTTTGCCTCAGCACTTTGTAAGATGTGTGCCATCACTCAAGCCACTCTGCAAGTTGCCAAATGTAGATGTTTTCCAGACTTAGTTGTGCTTCTCTCCCTTGTCTACTAGCTTTGTCCCCTCATCCCTCTGTAGTTCCCTTTTTGACTTAAATCCCTCTTGCAGCTTCTCCAGTGATACCATTGTGGTCAGGGACAGATTTAGGGGCAAGTGATCAATAGGAGTGTCAGACTTGGGGGAGGGAAAGGGACACCAGGCTCAGGGTGCTGTTTTTGTTGCAAGAGAGAAAAGCAAAAATAGAATGTATTAAGTAAAATGTTTCAGGTAGTCCATATGTGGATTCATTTTTCACTAACAGCCAAGTATGCTTGGGGCCTTTGTAGAATCTTGTGGAACCTTCCAGACTTCCTGAGAACTACATTTTCCTTGAACCTCCTAGAATGTCAGCCATACCCTCACTGGTATGTAAGGGGGCATCGCCAGTCAGTCAGTAAAATATAAGAATGACATGAGAGCCCACCTGCAACATTATGAACCTTGTTTTAGACATGAAGGGAATGTCTACTCTGCATGCTTATTTCAGAATAAGCTATTCCAGAAGCTATATTCCAAATTAGCTTATTTTGAAATAGAGCATCCACACTACAGGGAATCCTCAAAATTAGTCTGAGGCAGGCTCCCCTAACATGGATGTGCTATCTTGGTTTAGAGCCCCAGGAGGCACTGGGAGGAATAACTTAGAATGGCCCTGGGGAGAAGCTATTTCAAAATAGCAGGATTAGACCGTCCACACCACAGCTATTTTAAAATAGATATTTTGGAAGAGGAGTTATTCCTCGTGGAATGAGGTTTACAGAAGTCTGAATAAGCCACCTGTTATTTTGATGATATTTCAAAATAATGGAATTGCTGTGTAGATGCTTGCATTGTTATTTTGGAATAATGTTAGTTATTCCAAAATAACGGAGCAGTGCAGATGCACCCAAAGAGTGTAAGTAGCAACTAAAAAAGGGCACATAGTAATAAGATGTTAGAGATATTTATCAAGCTCCTATCTATGCAACAATATAAAATATATACTGTTACTTCTTTTCCCATGCTTTACACATGGGCTGTGTCTACACTGGCATGAATTTCTGGAACTGCTTAAAACGGAATACTATTCCGTTTTCAGTTTTTCCGGAAAAGGAGCGTCTACATTGGCAGGCTGCTTTTCCGGAAAAGCCCTTTTTCCGGAAAAGCGTCTGTGGCCAATGTAGACGCGCTTTTCCGGAAAAGAGCCCCGAATCGCCATTTTCGCGATCGGGGCTTTTTTCCGGAAAAGACTACTGGGCTGTCTACATTGGCCCTTTTCCGGAACAGTGTTCCGGAATAAGGACTTATGCCCGAGCGGGAGCAGAATATTTTTTCCGGAATAGCGGCTGATTTTGTACAGTAGAGTATCGTTTCTTTTCCGGAAATTCAAGGGCCAGTGTAGACAGCTCGCAGCTTATTCCGGAAAAGCGGCTGATTTTCCGGAATAAGTGGCCCAGTGTAGACACAGCCACTATGTTGGATAAATTTATAAGATTGAGGAACATAGACTTTTGCCCTCCCTAATATTGTTTTCCCCTATATAAATGATGCCACAGGAAGTCAGTAAGTGAAAAGATAACAAAAGGCAAATATGATGGGAAAAGATCTGAAACAGAACAACATAGTTGCCTAAAGCCCAGTCTTCAATTGTCCCAGTGCAGGAGAAATTGAGGAATGAAGTGTAAATGAGGGAAGTCCTGTTACAAGGAACTAGCAGAGTCACCTGAAGATAAGGAATGTAAATGTAAGGGAAACAATGGAAATCATCTCCATGTCCTGGTAGCATAAAGGAGAGTGATGATAAGAAAGATTGTAGCTCAAATGAAAAGGGGAATAATGACAAAGAAAAATCTGGTTTGCAAGAAAAGGAGAGAAACGATAAGGAAGAATCACTTTTGCACGATGACGAAAACAGCAGTGAGAAAAATTGCACATCAATACATATTTTATGGCTGGTGTTCTTAAACTTTGATCATACAATTTTGAACAAGCCAAACAAAAATCAAGGATATGCTGTTTCCTTGTAATGGGCAGAAGCGACACATCTCAAAGTTACACTGCGAAAGAGTACTGGAGAGTGGTGAGAAATGAAATCAGTGTTGACTAGTTTACGTGAAATCAACTGAATACATGTTCTGTTTTGGTTGTAAAATATTTGTCAAGTATGCCAAATTGTTGCTTGTGCTTTTTGGGTAAAATTAATGGCACAACTTAGCAGATGCTCTAAAGCAAAATGAAAAGTCACCTAGTTATTTTAAGACCTACTCCAAATGGGTGGGAGGTCAAGTGCATGCTTAAGCTGAATAAATGCATAGACACAGAAAACCAGCACATTCTTAATGTAGAAACCTAGCACTGGAAGAATGTGCTCAAGCATCTAATCTCTATTACCCTCTCCTTTGCAAAGAATAATTGGGCTTTCCAAGACTCGTCAGATAAGTTATTCAATGAACATAACAGTAATTTCCTCAGTTTGGTAGAGCTCCTTGGGAAATATGACAATGTTATGTATTAATACCTATGTTGAAACAAAGAGGAGTCCTGTGGCACCTTAACGACTATCAGATTTATTTGGGCATAAGCTTTCGTGGGTAAAAAAACACTGTCACATATAGTTAGTCAGTCTTTAAGGTGCCACACAACTCCTCGCTATTTTTGCAGATAAAGACTTCTTACATATATTGAGTAGTTTGTAAAGAAGTTATGGATCATTAGTTCACCAAAACAATTCAAAACAAATGCACTGACCTTATGGTGAGGAAGGTGCTTGATAACATATTGCTGCAGCTTGGCAAAGCTAAGTACTATACCGTAATAATGGATTGTGCTCCCAATGTTAGTCACAGTGAAAAGATGTCATTTACAGCAAGATTTGTTGAGGATGAGGATAGCTGTATCCATGTCAAGGAACTCTTTCTCTGTTTCCAGTCCGCTGACAACTCTACTGGAAAAGGCCTAACAGAACTGCTTATGGACATTTTTAATGAGAATAAAACAAAGCTTCTGCACTGTCACATCTAAGGTTATGACAATGGTGCAACATGAAGGGAAGAAAAGGGGCATTTAAGCAAGGATCTTTGCACTGAATCCAAGAGCTTTCTTCATGCCGTGTTGCTGCTTTTCCCTCAACCTAGTGGTTGTGTCAGATACAGCAACATCTTTAGATTCAGGTTCTCTCTAAGGGTGCATCTACACTGCACCGTAACTCAAAATAAGATACGCAATTTGAGTTATGCAAATTGCATATCTTATTTCAATGCTATTTTGAAATAGCTTATTTTGTCATTTGGCATTGTCTACAAATTGCCAAATTTTGAAATAAAGTGCTATTCCAAAACGTCCCTTACTCCTTATAGAATGAGCTATACAGCGACATCGGAATAGCAAGCCTGAAATACCGGGCTTGCTGTGAAGATGCGGGATAGCTATTTCGGGATACTCCCATATCCCGAAATAGCATTGCAGTGTAAATGTACCCAAAGGGATCTAAACTCTGTAATATCAACTATCACGTAGAAGATCCTCAATCAGTGGATATCACAACTACAACTACTACTACTTTGAGGAGCAACTCACCTTGATTTTGTTGTGGCCTGCAGAGACAACAGATTTGAAGATGCCATCACTGCTGCTAAAGAAAAGGGAGAAAACTTTGGAGCTGAGCCTCTCTTCCATTCAATTCATATCAGAGAAAGAGACTTTATTTCACACTAATATTCTCTACAGAGCTACACTGAACGTATTAAAAGAGTCATCCCCATCACAGACTTTCCCAATGCAGAAGGAAGGCAAAGACTGCCTTCTTTATTGTGTACTGTATAGTGCCGCATGTTGTCAGCATTTAATAAATAGTATGAAATAAAGATCCGTAATAAAGGGAAAGGGCCCAATCCTATTCCCATTAAAGTCAAGAAGAATTTTACCTTTGTTTTAAAGGGAGTAGAACTGTCATTAAACAGCTTACATAAGAAAACAAAATATCAATGATCTTGGAACGCTAAACTTTAACAAGTCCTTTAACTTCCAATCTGGGCTCTTGTTTCTAGCACTTATGGGTGTTGCATGGCAGCAGAATTTTCAAGATGCTTTCATTAGGATGTAATGAACATTCCATATGCCAATACTATGTGCTTTCTGAAAAGTCAGAGATCAGCAGAAAATGTAAAAGGCTATATTGTTATTGGTGCAATATCATTTAGTAATATTATCAACTGGGGGCCATTTCTATAGAAATACTTGTAATACAATATATTATAACTCTTAATTTATGTTCTATATCATCTCTCACCATCACTGAAATGCAGCCTTGTCTAGGATCAATTGAAGCAGGCAGTCTATGCAAACATTTAAGATGGGAATATTCTAACCTACCTAGTGTTACATATTCATAACCACTTCTAAAGTATATTTTGTCATAGTGGTGTAATTCTGCGAGCAGCTTAAGCAAGACTAACTAACATAAACCAAACAGTTTGTGTGCTAATTGAACATACAATGACATTTTATAAGGTCACATCTAGAGCAGCTAGATCATTATAGTTCTACTGAAAGGAACAAGCACCGAGCTACATTTTTAATTCATCCCATTGAATTAGTATTAGGTTTAGGGTGAGACACTGGTTCAGAGATTGGTAATAAATCTTCCAAAGTTCAAATCCAGTCCAGGTTCTTGATCATCTAATTCCATTTCCTAGCTGATTACTGTGATTGTCACACCTGGTATTTTTCTTGTCCAGCAGAGGTCAATGGACACAGATACTCTGCTGCTCTCTGTTCACCAACCCATGGTTCCTCCAGGTGACTGTTGAGGTAGAGTGTTGGGAGGTTTATATATTTGCTAGTATCTGTTCTATGCATAAATAGAGTGTCTCAGCACCCCTCATCAGAGATTCAATTAAATAATTAAATATTCTAATGCATACAGTATGCAATAAGAAATGCACGTTCACACACACACACACACACACACACACACACACACACACACACACACACACACACACCCCTTTCATCTCTCTCCTGGTATGGAATCCTCTTGTCATCTTGTTTTAGATAGTCAAATTGACATATCTTGTTAAATCTTATCTAGCATCTGACATAATATTAAAATATACTAAAGAGATAATGGCTAGCAATACAGTTGTTTCCTCAATCCACACAACTTGTTTAAAAACAAAATAAATTAGCCAATTTTGTAAGCCTGCAATCTTCAGTTGTTGAAACATTTTTGTACTTTACTTCTTCAAAGCCAAAATTGTCACTTGCATAATATTTCTGACTAAAAATATGCACAGTTTCAATTTTCATATGTTCTGGAAACGTACAGAAAGATCTCATTTCTTGTCATGTTGTATGCTGTCCCAGAACAAATAAATATTTTATGCATCTAATGCATTTATCAGCGGTGCTGTATAAAAAGTACAGACAATCCTCTGCAGTGGTGTCAAAGTCATCTCATGTTTTAAGAGAATCTGAGCAACCTCTTGGGTGCTTGTCCATCATGAAATTTAACTTTACATCTTATCCATCAAGCAAGTGAGAAGTGACAATATTTCCCTGATCTCTCAGATAACTGCAGCTGGTTTCAGTGGTAGAAAAGCAATTCTTGTGAAGATTATAAAGTGTATATTTTGTCAAACTGAATTTTCAAGGAAACATTTCTCCTATCAAGAAAACTTGAGGTAATTAAGGACATTGTGTCCTGTTTAACAATCCAAATTTTCCTCTCAGTTACATTGGCACAAACTCAATGAAGCCAAAGTCTGGCCCTGTGGTAAATGAGAGAAGAATTTGGTGCTATTATTTTTAAGTCTCAGAAGAAAGGAAGAGCATTAGATACCCAAATCCCACTGAATTTCAGTTGGATTTGGGCATCAAGCCTCTTTAAACATCACTGAAAATCCTGCTCTAAATAAAAAAATCAGTATGAAAAAACCTGCAGCCTGATTTGGACTAAAAGTGAAAATAAACACGTTGCTTAATCTAGTTCCCATCTTTCTCCCCCCCCCCCCCCCCCCAACACCAATCCTTTGTCTGAGCACCTTTGTACACATAAGTGAACCAGCATACACTTCAGCACCATTGGTAGCTCTTACTCAAGAGAGACCCAGAACAGGACTAGTAGGCTACTACAAATCAGAAATGAAGTATAGTGTAGCCCAGTAGGTCTCAGGGAGGGGCTCCTCCCACTCTGAGTCAGTAGGCTGCCACTCCGTCCCACTACTTTCTGTTCAGTTTCTCGCAGGTAGTTAGCTGGGGCTTCCGGTCCTATAATATTCCATAGTTCAGATGGAAGTCTGTAACAAATAATCTTTAAACCCCGACCCTGTTTCCAGGTGGGGCAGCAATAACGCAAACACCCTTGTTCAGGGTGGGGCAGCAAACAAACAGTTCTAAGCCCAGGCCCTTGTTCAGGGTGGGGTGGCAACCAAACAGACAAACAGTCTTAATAGAAGCACACAGCCAGATCCCCTTGCTGAGGTGGGGATCCAGTAGATGCGGGCTGCAGTTCAGGAACAGCCAAGGGGGAAGGCTGCCACCCAAGAGTGGGATGGCAGGAGTGACACAGGCCCACCCACTCTGTTGCATCCCAGCCCAGAGCCCTAGCAGCAGCAAAGTGGTCTGCTGCTAAGTCAGTAGGAATCCACGCTGCAACACACTGACCTGGTTAAGGCTCAGCCAAACGGTGGTCAGCTACTCCTGGGCTCTTTCTGCTCTCCCCGGGTATGTCTACACTAGAAAGTTAGTTCGAACTAACGGACGTTAGTTCGAACTAACTTTCCTATGCGCTACACTAGCGCTCCGTTAGTTCGAACTTAATTCGAACTAACGGAGCGCTTAGTTCGAACTAGGTAAACCTCATTTTACGAGGACTAACGCCTAGTTCGAACTAGCTAGTTCGAACTAAGGGCTGTGTAGCCCTTTAGTTCGAACTAGTGGGAGGCTAAGGCTTCCCAGGTTTCCCTGGTGGCCACTCTGGCCAACACCAGGGAAACTCTATTGCCCCCCTCCCGGCCCCGGAGCCCTTAAAGGGCCACGGGCTGGCTACTCACTTTGTGCCAGTTGCAAGGCTGCCAGCACCCGTGCCTGCACAGCCTGCACCTGCCACAGGATGAGCCAGCCATCCGAGGGCTCCCAGCCCTCCACTGCTCCCCACGACCAGCCTGGCGGCTCCCGGGAGCCTGCCCGGGGGCGCAAAAGGCGGGCGCCCGCCTGGTCAAGTGCGGAGATCGTGGACCTCATCGAGGTTTGGGGGGAAGCCTCAAATGTCCACGATCTCCGCACTAGCCACCGGAACGCGGCCGTCTACGGACGCATGGCTGCCAGCCTGGCCGCCAGGGGCCACCAGCGCAGCCGGGAGCAGGTGCGCTGCAAGATTAAAGACTTGCGGCAGTCCTACTCCCGGGCCTGCCTGCCAGGGGCTGACCCGGAGGCCTGCCCCCACTTCCATGCCCTGGACCGCATCCTGGGGCCTCATGCCGTCCCTGCCCCCCGGGACGTGATTGACCCCGGGGCAGAGGGACCGCTCCTGGACACCGAGGAGGAGGAAGAGGGCTCTGAGAGCCAGGAGCCTGCCGCCAGCCTTCCCAGGACCCGGGACCCCCGAGGCACCCCACAGAGCCGCTCGCCTGCATCATCAGAGGCCGGGGAGGCGTCCACCTGTGAGTACCCTCGTGTTCCCCTTATGTGTACGGGGGGCTGGGGCGAGAGGGAGCCCCGGGACCGTGCGCCTGGGCCTTGCCCACTACGGAGCAGCAGCTGGGGATCCTGCAGGGGCCCTGGCCTTGCAGAGGGGAGCTGGGTTTCACACACCTGGGCCCCTGGGGTAATTGACCGCTGGTCTTCTTGCACCACAGCTGCAGCACCGGGGACTGCAGGGCGCACCACACCGCCTGCAGCAGCCGCCCGCGCCCGGGCAAGCAGGACAGCCAGGAACCAGGAGGACTACCAGAGGCGGCATCTCCGGTTCCTGGACCGACAGCTCCGTCTCCAGGACCACTGGGTCCAGGAGGACCTCAGGCTGCGCCAGAGGAGTCTGGAGGCCCTGGAGGAGCAGGGCCGTGCCCTGCGAGGCCACCTCCAGAGCCTGCTAGACCGCTTTCCATTTCCTCCTCCCCCTGCTCCCCCTCTTACTCCCCCTCTTGCTCCCCCTGCTCCCCCTCTTGCTCCCCCTGCTCCCCCTCTTGCTCCCCCTGCTCCCCCTCTTGCTCCCCCTCTTGCTCCCCCTGCTCCCCCTCTTGCTCCCCCTGCTCCCCCTCTTGCTCCCCCTGCTCCCCCTCTTGCTCCTCCTGCTCCTCCTGCTTCCGCTCCTGCTTCCGCTCCTGCTTCCTCCACACCCCCTGTCCTCTCTGCCCCCCCCTCCACAACCATTCCCCACCGACGCCCCCGGACCCGCAGTGTGGCGAGACGGGAGAGGCACCCAGACTCCCACCCCTGAGCTTTCCTTTCCCTTCCTCCCTTCCCTCCCCTCCCCTTCCAGCTCCCTCGTCCCAGGTTTCCCCCTCCCTTCTCCCACCTTCATTCCTCCCTCCCCCACCCCAGTTCTCTGAAATAAACAGACGTTTTTGTTGGAAAAACAGGTGTCTTTATTGTACAGTAGATAGGGAGGGGAAAGGGGAAGGGGGGGGGTAGGGTGGAAGAAGGCCCCGGTGGGGCATGCAGGGAGAGGTCAGTCCTCCTCCTCCTCCACCTGGAAGCTGTCCCGCAGGGCTTCCCGGATCCGGATGGCCCCCCGCTGGGCTTCCCGGACGGCGGCGGTGCGGGGCTGACCGTAGTGTCCAGCCATGCGGTCAGCCTCAGCCATCCAGGCTGGCAAGAAAGCCTCCCCCTTCCGCTCACACAAATTGTGGAGCACACAACATGCTGCCACCACGGGAGGGATGTTGTGCTCGGCCAGGTCCAGACGGGTGAGGAGGCATCGAAAGCGGGCTTTCAGTCGCCCGAAGGCCCCCTCCACCACGATGCGGGCCCTGCTCAGCCTGTTATTGAAGGCCTGGCGGGAGGGATTGAGGTGCCCCGTGTAGGGCTTCATGAGCCAGGGCTGCAGTGGGTAGGCGGCATCCCCCACCAGGCAGACGGGCATGTCCACGTCCCCGACCCTGATGTGGCGGTCGGGGAAGAAGGTCCCGTCCTGCAGCCGCTGGCACACGGAGGAGTTCCGGTACACCCGGGCGTCGTGTGCTTTGCCGGACCAGCCCACATTTATGTCCGTCAACTGTCCCCGGTGGTCACACACGGCCTGCAGGATGACGGAGAAGTACCCCTTTCTGTTGACGTACCGGGACGCCTGGTGTTCCGGGGCACGGATGGGGATGTGCGTCCCGTCGATGGCCCCCCCGCAGTTGGGGAAGCCGAGGGCGCCGAATCCCCGGATGACGGCATCCGGGTCGGCGAGGCGGACCACCCTGCGGAGCAGCACCCGGTTGATGGCCTTGACCACCTGCGGAGAGAGACACAGCAAAGCGTCAATCAGTGGGGCGCCCGGGTGGCTGGGAGCATTCATGCCCTGGCAGTGCCCCGCGCCCCACTCCCGGAAGCAACCCCCCTGGCGGCGTGTAGTACGGCCGGGACAGCCCGACCCCTCCGGTGCGGGGCGCCTTCGCCTCCTCCCGCCCCCCCCTTTGTCCCTGGGGCGGCCCATCCCCTCCTCGCAGCCCCCCTCCCCCCCGGCTCGGTGGCCGACGAGCGCCGTACCTGCATGAGCACTGCTCCGACAGTGGATCTCCCCACGCCGAACTGGTTCCCGACGGATCGGTAGCTGTCCGGCGTGGAGAGCTTCCAGAGGGCGATGGCCACCCGCTTCTGGAGGGGGATGGCGGGCCTCATGCGAGTGTCCCTTCTTTGCAGGGCAGGGGCGAGCCACTCGCAGAGCTCCAGGAAGGTGTCCCTCCTCATCCTAAAGTTCTGGGTCCACTGTCGGTCGTCCCAGCGCTCCAGGACGATGCGGTCCCACCAGTCGCTGCTGGTGTCCAGACGCCAGATGCGGCGGGGCACGCCGGTGCCGGGGCGCCGCCGCGGCTCCTCCACGGCCCCCAGGGCGGCCAGGCGGAGAGGCAGGGGGCTGACGTTCCCCAGGTGGTGCCAGGCAGCCTCGAGCCATTGGTGGCAGGCTTGCAGCAGCAAGTCCAGAACGTGCACCAGAAGGTGCAGGGCGAGCCGTGGCTCCATGTTGCCACCTGCGGCGGCCCCCCCGAAGGGAAGCACCGACACAGACGGGCACAGAGACCGACGCTTTGCTGTCCCTCGGCGAGGTTGGCAAGCAAGCAGGAAAAGCTGAGAACCGGCTGTCCAGGGGGGGTCCCTTTAAGCACGAGCCTCAGATAGCCTCAGACAGCAGCCACACAAAGCAACTGCTGACCTGATGCCCTGCCAGAACCGGTTTCAGCTGCCCTTAAATGCCCCCCTGCGTCCAATCAGTGTGGACGCGCTAGTTCGAACTAGCAAAACGCTAGTTCGAACTAGTTTTTAGTTCTAGATGCGCTAGTTCGAACTAGCTTAGTTCGAATTAACTAATTCGAACTAAGTTAGTTCGAACTAGCGCTGTAGTGTAGACGTACCCCCCCTTGGTCTGTACCTGGGTCCATTGCAGGTCCTCTGGGCTCTGTTGCTCTGGAACCTCCAGCTAGGTAAGCAGTCCTTCCAAGCAGTCATCCAGTTGCGGGGTCCAGCTCCTTGTTTGGATGCATGGGGAAGGCATCTGGCTCTTTTGGTCACTGGTACCTGACTGGCCTCTCTGGCAGGTCTTTTATATCCCCACCTCCTGGCTTCCCATTAGGTGGGTTGCTAGAGCCAGGTGCTTCCCACCAAGGTTCAGGGAGGGGCTCCTCCCTCTCTGGGTCAGAGGGCTGCCACTCCATCCTACTACGTATAGAGACAATTAACTGGGAGCAACAGTTCTAATACTTCTAATCCACATTACATTCCCATTTTTAGGACTGATTTCAAGTCCTTCTAAGTCTTTGCTGGCTCTGATCCATTTCAACATTTCCCTTTTTTGGTTCTAGAATTCTTTGCTCTTGTATTAAGTATGAAGCATTGGCATTAATTTGTATTAATTCATTTCCTTGCACTATTTAGCTCTATGCTGATTCAACACCTTTGAACTGTTCCATTTCCACGTGTGTGGAGCAGACGTTTGTGGTTCTGAAAGAGAATATAGACTAGGTGAATGCCTTTTGGCATAAGAACCAGCAACTCCCAAAGAAGGTTCATGAAGGGACTCAAGGCAACTGTAACGATCTCTGAATAGTCCCCATAAAAGAGCATGAACTAGGAACACAATGAAAATCTTCCACCCTGTCTATAGAACAACCATTTGTATTCAGTTTTACTTTCATTGGCTTATTTCCACAGCCACTTATTGCACTATCACCATGATAATTGATGTGTTAAGCAAACACCCTGGTCATGATGTGAAAGTCACACAAAACACAATCTACTATACCTATAGCTGTGCTCTTCCTTTTACACCCTCTACTTTTTTTTCTCTGTGGTGCATATTCATTTCACGATAGGAATCAAACATAGATACCACTTATTAACCTGGTGAATCCGTGCAGAAACCTCTGATGAATAGCTTATAAAGTTGTCCTCCACCCATACAACAGTCTTTCCCTCCCCTGTGTTAAGTAAAAAAAGAGGAGAAACAGAGAGCGGGGGGGGGGGGGGGGGGGGGCGGGAGGAGGGAGATTGAGAGAAAAAGCATAGGAGGCAAAAAAGGAATACAGATAATAAAGGTGACTTAACTCAGAAGAAAGTAGGGCCTAGTACATATTGGTAGGTCCTTCCACATGCATCTCTGTCAATGTGTTTAGTTCCAATCTGCAATACACTGACTTTTCATTTCCTGGGGCTTTACAAAGCAGAAGACTCATGCTGTATTTTGCAAGAGTTACGTGACAAACATTCCTCAAAGGCTGGCTGTGAAAAACATTCAATTCATCTTTACTGGTAGCATATAACATACTGGAGCACAGGTCCCCCAAGACAAAAAACAATTAAGACATGATATGTAGTTACATGAGTAGGGACTAACCAACCAGAGTAAAGGTTGAAAGATTATAATCTTAATACATTATTTCTCTGATAGACTACTATGTCTGCCCCTCTTTCAGCCACAGCAACAGAACTGTTACCTCCGTAACAGCTTAGTCCTGGAACTCACTTCTCCCTTAGCCCACATATGTTGACTTTCAAGGGTATTCTGCAAGGTCTACGTCCTAGACTGCATTCTCAAATGTTGGAGAATGGAGAGGATTAAGGAGGGCATCAGGCAATTGTATGTTTCCTACAATAATTAAGGAATTAGTTATTTAGCAGGAAGGGCCACAATTCAGAATGCAAGATTCCTGCTGTGGCCTTTGTGAGCATGAGAGGCTATATACCATACAGTGCTCTATGGCAGTCTGATGCCCTAATGAGTCTGATTTGGACTTCAGAGCTTTCACCCCCAATTCATTAGGAATAACATTATTCCCCATTAACTTCTTTTTTCCCATGTTCCATACCACGTCAATATTGTCTGCAGCCATGCAGGCTCCCATGCAGGATGCTCAATTGTGTCTCAGACAGAGTACCTTGCTTTGCCCGCTAGGGGGCCCTGGAGAGCAAAGTGGGGTACATCCTCCCTCATCAATTGAAAAGATTGTCCATGTGAAGCTCCCAGTTTTCTTTGAACAGAACAGCAAGAATTCCGAGATTGCATCTATCTTCATCTGGGTCATATATTGAATACCATGACACCACCTTCCAAGCCATCAAAATATCATTTAAATTGTTTCATGCAAAGTCAACATAGTCCCTAAGTAAACTCTGATTTCTTGTGTATCAAGTTTAGCTGGAAATCAAAACAATTAATTAAAATAGCAACACACAAGACCTAAACATTATTTATGCCTCTAATTAGCTCATTCTAGTGGGTATTTTAGTCCCTGTCTGGTCGGGACATTAATTATCTTCATAAATACAGCAAAAGTTAAATAATAAGCACCCAGGGCTACAGAACTACTGTAATGTTCCATCTTAAATGAACATATAAATTTTATTAATGGATACTTTATAGAACTCTATGTATTATAAATCAAACAAGAAACCTATTTCTATCTTTTAAGGTTGCAACGAAAAAGCTTTAACATTATTGAGAATAATTTTTATTAAGTTTAAAACTCCTTTTTTGTAGTAATGAGACTGTTACGGGGATAATTTAATCTGATTTGTCATGAAGCACCTCAGCTTGTTAAATAAGTTAATAAATGACTGGGCATTAATCAAAGTGACAAAGCTATGAAGAGTAGGGGATGGGAGACAATTCTGGTGATAGTATTAATTAGTATTTAATTAGAAACTTAGGGGCCATAAATAAAAAAAATCATGGTACAGACATTTATGCAAATTGCTCTGAAGCTATGGCAGAGTTAGATTTGCTTTAAAGGACCATTTCTTTTTTAAAATACATACTGTAGACAATGGAGTTGTGCTACCATCACATGTATCGAAATGAGCTATTATATTGTTTTCAATTTGTTCCAATTACAGGTCTCTAAATATAAATCACTCTTTTGGCTCTCCTGATTGAAATGAAAGGTTTCTGAGATTTCTGATGGGAGTTCTTTTAAAAAAAAAGAGGAGGAAGGGAGGAAGGAATTTGGAATTTCTGTTCTGTTTTAATTAAGAAGTAGTGCTGCACAATTTTCTAAGAAACAATTCATGACATAATGGCGCAGTTGCAGTTCTGGGCACAACAATATCTTCTATTGATGAGGGTGAATAAGACTGGAGGTTTGTTAGTTATTGGATATTATAGAATACTAGAATTTTTTTATATATATAATTATAGCCCTTTTACCGTCTCTCTCAATAAATTGCCCATTTCTAAATGGATAACCAAAGAGATAGTATAGCATTCTGTTGTGTGCTTTTCTAAGGAACATGGCCTTTTTCCAGACTTTATTATTTGTTGCATTTATACAAGAAAGGTTATCCACAGTAAAACTGCTTTTTCTATTCAACGGTCTAGCTCTGTCATGGCTCATTTATGTGAGAACATGACTGACTGAAACCAGCATTATCCACAACTGACAAGTGTCAGACCTACAGTTCAATCAGCCTCTTCCTTAAGATAATGCCGAGGGCTTGGTGTTTGAAGTAGTGGGACAATAAAGTGAAGAGAGACAATCAGGGTCAAATTGATCCAATTCCCTGTATATAAGAGGGATTCCGCCTAATAACACAGAACGTTTTTTGCACTCCAAACACATTAGTTCTTAAACAGGGATTTGCTTCAAGAAAATCTGTGACTGACACAAAAATGCTAAAATTTGAAATCTGGATGAGGTTTGATTATGAGTTTCCTCTCAATGTCTTGGATTAAACATATAGATGACAACCTCATATACATGGGTTTCAGTGTCTAATGTTATTCAGTGATGTACAAGGGATGTTAAATCAGATGAGCCTAGTGTTACATAGAGATACATTCCCTTTTTGCTTGTTTTATATTTAACAGATCATTTGTACATGTTAATACAATTAAGAGAGAAACGAATCAGAGGCACCTCATTTTAGCAATGCTCTGAATTCCCATTGTTAGTGTAGCAAATGGAGTCTTGAATTCATTTCTTTAGACTACAGGCCTGTACCTAGGATGTGGGGTGTGAAAGCACCCTCCATGGTCTCCCAAGTAACCATGCTCCCACCAGCCAGGGGAAGGCAGGAGAGGCAAGCTGCCTGAGCCTCCCTCCCCCATGCTCTGGCTGACCAGGGGAAGGCTGGGGCTGATTTTCCCCACTTACTCGAAAGATCATAGGGAGTGCATTCACACCCTTGTGGTCCACATTTACAAAAAAGCACCCCCCACACAGAAATTCCTGTGTACGGGCCTGGAATAAGTCTCCATAGTACATGGCAGTTAACACAAATATGCCTTAAAAATGACCAGCGGTTTCTGCATTGCAAAACATATCAGGTCTGGAATTTAAGAAGATATTTGTCAAAAAGACTAAAGAAGCTGAGCAGCAGTCACTAAAGATTCTGGAGAAACCTTGGTACCTTCAAGCACCATGATACCAAACTTCCACACATTTCCCTTGCTCCATCCGCTAGTAAGCCTCATTAGTTGTACATCTTTTTTCTTTTGCAGGGCTTGCAATACATCTGCAATTTTTGCTACTCAGAAAAGCTTTCTTCTATCAACTAGTTAGCATCTTAGAAAGACACATAAAACCAGATTTACTTTGGCCCAACTCCTCAAAGGAATTTAGGTGTCTACAATGGGAGTGAGACAGCTAAATGTCCTTGAAGATCTGATCTTTCCCCCAATCTAAAGAAAGCAGCAGACCTGATTTTTGCCTTGGCAGATACTGTGACCATTTTGGCACTTGCTCCCTGTTAACCCCAGCAAACACATGGGATCATATATTTACTATGTATAATATGTGTGGTGGTGGTGGCAGTGGTGGGTTTTGACGGAAGAGAGGAGGAGGGCAGTAATCTGCAGCATCTGGTTGTGGGTGGAGGAGGTTGTAGATGTGATTATGTCCTGGCAAAAAGTACTCTTTGGCTTCACTGAGTGCACCTACCAGATCACAGCCTATGCCAAACCAGGCAGTATGTTCTCAGAGCTCATACCCAAAACAGATATCAGTTGAAGATTAGTATCAAGATCAGCTGAACTGGAATCAGAAGGCCCATGTTTCCTGGAGGGACTGTTATTGAGGAACACCAAGAAAACAGGGATGTGAAGTGTCAGTCTGTAAGTAACTCAGCCATATGGATAGAGCAATCCCCTGGGTGTAATAAAGTTCTACTTGTTCATCTTAACCTGCATTCAGTTCTACTTTTTGTTAATGAAACATATGGGTGACAACTGAGTGGTGAGTTCTCTGCAGTGCAGTGGCTGGCAGCTTGAGCCAGGGAACTCAGTCTGAAGCCCCAGGTCACAAACCCTTCCTTCCCTAGGTTGCAACCCAAACCCCTGCACTTCCTCCTGCACCCCAGTCCTGTGTGTCAGATCATAACTGCCTCCTTCACCCAAATTCCCTCCCATTTGGGCCCTCCTGCATGCCAAAACCTTACCCCAAGCTCCCTTCTGCACTCAACCTCCATCCCAGACCCCAAGCCTCCTTCATTAAAATCATGGAACAGTGTGGCTCACAACCCCTTTTGCAAAATCTTGGACTGGTCCCCCATCAAAAATATATTGCCCATCCCTGCTGCTAGACACTGCTGCAATACAAATACAAATAACTAATCATTGTGATAATAAAGCATCAGCAGTGGGCTTAGCCCTGGGCAGGAAACCAAATAAAGGAAGTCCCTGACCCAAAGCTCTTACAAGCTATGGAAAGCAATGGAACCCTGAACATAGCAGAAGTTGGGGGACGGAATAGCTGACAGTTATTTTGTGGTGTGTAATGTCTGCTTTGAGTCACTTCTTGTAGCCTTTGTCAAAGAAGGGATTAGAATGCTTCAATTGGGGTAACTTAAAGTGGGTCTACACTGCAGGGCTTAACCTGAAATAAGCTATACAAACTGAGCTACGTCAATTGTATAGCTTATTTTGAAATAGCTTATTTCAAAATAGGGAGTGTCTACACAGCACTTATTTCGAAATAGAGCACTCTTCCTCCGACTTCCTTTACTCCTCATACAATGAGAGCTACAGGAATTGGAATAAGAAGTCCTCCAGCTTGATAGTATTTTGACACGATTTTGAAATAACTGCCTGCGTAGACACGGACTAAGTTATTTCAGAATAATGTTACAGTGGAGACAGACCCTTAGTGAATCATGCTTAGGAGAGTGGGCCATGCATATGGAAGAGCTGTAAAAAGAAGCACAGAGAGGAATATGGGAAAAGATGAATGGATAGAGAGGTTCATATACCTGGCTGAAAATGTGTGCATGCTGGCAGTGCAGTTAGAAACAGATACAGAGAAACTGGATGTTTTTAAAATTAGAATGGGTGGATATTTTTGTTGATGTATATTAATGGTTGCAGACTTCCAGGCTACATCTTCACTGTGAGTACTTCCGGCAGAAAATATGCTAATGAGGAACGCAATAGCATAAGTTGCAACATCATTAGCATATTTTCTACCGTTTCTTTTTGCCCAAGGGGTTTTTGCACTAAAAGAAGCAAGACATAAAGATCTGGTGCAAAACAGGGGTTTTGCACAAAAAAAAACCCATCCACACTGCTTCTTTTTGCGCAAAAACCCCTTGCACAACAAGAAACGGCAGAAAATATTCTAATGATGTCGTGACTTATGCTATTGAGTCCTTCATTAGCATATTTTCTTCCAGAAGAACTCACAATGAAGACAAAGACCCATTGTACACTTCTGTAGGGAATCAGAGAGTTTCCGTCTTCAGAGTCCAGTCTGGTCCCCTAAGTTTAAATGCAATATCTCTTTGAAAAACTGAATTATACTAATGACTAAGAGGAGGAGTCAATAGGGAGCATAGATTGTAATGACAGCACCATTTGTATCCTATAAGCTTAAAACAATGAACCAACTTCTTCCCTGCTACAAATCCAGTGAAGACAATAAATAGTGTTTGGCTCAATAACTTCAACAATAATTGTGGCACATGTATTTAATGCAGTTGGCAAGTAGTAACAATCACCTACTCAATAAACAAAATGCATATATCATTAACAATGCAGAGTCCTTAACAGAATACCATATAGTGGAAAACTACATTTGTGTCACTTGCCAATACAATAATGGTGCTAACATTGTATTTATAAACTTCACAGAGTTTTCTTATTACTACAAGGAAAAATAAATACCAACAATTACCTCCTAAATATTATTTTCATGTATTTCCTGATTAGGCAATAAGACAGGAAGGCTTCATATTTCTGATTCGCACAGGCTCTGCATGGTGTTATAAAAAACATGAATCCAATAGAAGAGTGGAACCTCTTAAGTTCAAAGCTTGCCCAGAAATGAATTGCAAAGGGTGTGTTTTATTTCATTCTGTTATTATTAAAACTGATCAAATTAGCCATATGAATAATTTACCTGGAAAATTTAGTCCTGTTTTCTGTTTCTGAAACATTCATGAAAGGATCGTGACTTCCTGTCCCACAAAGAGCTCCCTGCTTGCACTCCTTGCAGGACTGGGGCCTAAAATTTGATTTATAGACTTTTAAAAAACTGTTTAAGGAATGGTTTGAGCAATGAAATATCAATTACTGGGTTGTTCAGAAACTTCACTTTGTCTGTTCATTATTCTTGGTATCTTATTGATCACCTACACAATGTCAGATGGGATTGTTTCTGTTTCCTGACCTGGTGACTGAAACTTTTTAAACAAGGGAACAATTGTCTTGTTTGTAAGCCAATAGGCTTTTCCCCAAACTCTACTGGGAATGAAAATCCCTCAGCATGAACCAGAAAGGGTTGGGAACACAGGTGAACCAAGCAGCTGTTTGGATCACAAGGGAATGCTCATAAACATTGTTTTGCAACATTTAACCAGCTTTAATTACAATAGGAGAAAAAAAATCATACAGATAACACTCTTTTTCTGGACAGGATGTAACTGTAATGATAGTTTATCCAAAAGATCTATTTGCATCCACAATGCAGTAAGCCATTTCAGAACATGCTGGAAATCAATTAGCTTTCTTTTTTAAAATAAGTTTTTTGAAGGGCAGATAGCCTGGAGTGGGCCATATAATCACTTCTTGGAATTTATGCCATTTTTTTTCATTTGCTAGCTTTGGCTTTGATGGCCTCCATATTTAGTTTGATTTTTATTGCTGTACTTTAAGCCCTCAACTGGAATAGTCACATAATGATTAAATATAAATAAAACCAAGATTCAGGAAGGTCTTTCTGCATGTGTGCTTCTACTCACTCAAGTGACAGAAAGACAACTAGATTTTTTTAAAACTATTTTTCCATTGCCATCCAGAAGTTTCAGTTAATCAGGCCTTGTTAGCTTCCCTGGACAAGAAATATGATGGTTTATAGCAAAGAGTTAAAGAAAAATGAAAGCCATTCTAATATTGATGAATTGTCACCTAGCCTGATTTTCATGCCATGGATTCACCAAGGGCAAGTCATGCCTGACCAATCTGATTAGCTTCTATGATGAGGTAACTGGCTCTGTGGACATGGGGAAGTCAGTGGATGTGAAATACCTTGACTCTAGCAAAGCTTTTGATACGGTTTCCCATAGTATTCTTGCCAGCAAGCTAAGGGAGTATGGTTTGGATAAATGAACTGTAATGTGGATAGAAAGCTGGCTAGACTGTTGGACCCAATGGGTAGTGATCAATGGCTCAATGTCAGATTGTCAGCCAGTTTCAAGCGGAGTGCCCCAAGGATTGGTTCCAGGGCCCATTTTGTTCAACATCGTTATTAACGACCTGGATGAGGGGATGGATTGCACCCTCAGCAAGCTTGCAGATGACTAAGCTAGGGGGAGAGGTAGATACGCTGGAGGGCAGGGAGATGGTCCATAGTGACCTTGACAGATTAGAGGACCGGGCCAAAAGAAATCTGATGAAGTTCAGCAAGGACAAGTGCAGAATCCTGCACTTGGGATGGAAGAATCACAAGCATTGTTACAGGCTGGGGACCGACTATCTAGGTAGCAGTTCAGGACCTGGGGATTACAGTGGATGAGAAACTAGATATGAGTCAATAGTGTGCCCTTGTAGCCAAGAAGGCTAATGGCATATTAGGGTGCATTAGGAGGAACATTGATAGCAGATCTAAAGAAGTGATTATTCCTCTTTATTCAGCACTGGTGAGGCCACATCTGGAGCATTGCATCCAATTCTGGGGCCCCCACGACAGAAAGGATGTGGACGCAATGGAGAGGGTCCAGCAGAGGGCAACCAAAATTATTAGGGGGCTGAAGCACATGACCTACAAGAAGAAGGCTGAGGGATTTGGGTTTGTTTAGTCTGCAGAAGAGTGAGGAAGGATTTGATAGCAGCCTTTAACTTCCTGAAGGGAGGTTCCAAAGAGGATGGAGAGAGGCTGTTCTCAGTAGTGACGGATAGCAAAACAAGGAGCAATGGTCTCAAGTTACAGTGAGGGAGGTCTAGGTTGGATATTAGGAAAAATAAACCAATCATTTTGGTTGCCCTTTGCTGAAGAGAATCAATCTCATTGGTAAGTTATTTTATGTTATGGGTTACTGTAACTAGATTATAGCCAACAGTACATTTCATAGAAGGACACTGAATAGTCATCACAAAGTCAGGTCACTTTACTGATAACCTGGTATAGATTTCACCTAATGATTAAATATGAAAACTCTGGCATGTCTAATATGATACAAAGCAAGGTCCCCCATATGCTTACATGAAGATATGCATTATAAACTTAGTTAATCAGGTAGTCTGGTTGGGTGGGTTCTGATAGCTGATCTATAGAATCCTCAAAATACATGCCTTTCTTGTTCTTCTACGGGCTATCACATGCCTTTAATTTTCCTAAGAACAACTACTGCCATCTTCACCCTTGAAGAGTATTTCACCTCCAAAATGGTTTCCATTTCATGACTAATAAAAATGGTCCCACTAGTTGGGGCTCATGCAAAAATCAGAGAGACACACTCCAATCAAGGTCAGTGTCATAAAATTCACACTTACAAGGGCTGTATAATTGATCCGCACTGGTCTGTGTGACTCAGCCAAACTGGCTGAAGGGAAAGGTTTTCCTTCCCCTGCTGCTGTATGTGTGTGTGTAGCAGACAGATTCCACACATACATACACAATTCAGAAGAGTTTTAGGAAGTGGTGTCCCTTTCTGGTGCACCTTCTGACAATAAAATATGTGGATAGAAACTACTAAGGCCCCAGTGAGGGAACAATCTAGGTGGCAGAAGAACAGAGAAAGCGGTGAAGGAATTTCAGAGATTTCTCTATACTATGAATGCTCCATTGACCACCTAATCTAGTTCTCGGTTTTCTAGGAACAGTTTAGAGGGATCTATCTTAGATCTATACAGCACTCACCTCTTTGGCTAAATCTATTGTAGAAGTTACTGAAACCATAACATCACTCATTACACTTACACCTATGGGACATGCAGAAAATACTGCCCAGTCCTGTTTTTCCACTAAGGCAGAAAGCAGTGAATTAAAAAAAATCATTTTTCATTACAAACAAAAAGAATGCCATAATGAAGCACAGTCAAGAAACAGCAAGAAAGCACATGAAATGCCTAGATATTTGAATGCATTTTTACATTCATTTTCATTCTATTTTCATAGCTTCACTACCTCCTCATGGCCCTTGCTTTTGGTCTTTTACTGGATTAATATACATCCAATTCCTCATTAAAGCAGACTTTTGTCACAAAAATGATGAGTATTATCACAGCTTGGAATTTATATTTTTACTGTGTAATCAAAGTCCATAAATCATCTCACAGAAAACATTTAGTGTATACAGTATCTAGAATAATAAATATTTCTCTTTTCTTATCCCTTCTGCCTGTGCAAAAAATGCCAGAAGTCTATACCCTGACACCCTGTTTTCTTAGATTTTATATTATAAATACCATAAAATTGTTGCTGAAGATCTTGACCTAAATTCAGCCTTGAACACTTAAGATTTGGCAAAGGGTGCGATGCCTCATTAGAATGAATGTGGGGGGAAAACGAGCATTACGGTTTCACTTCTCATACCTGGCTCCTCTGATCACATTCCCAGTCAGTAGGTGCTTCCCTGGAGAGGGTAGGTAATGTTTAGCATTGCAATAGAAGAAAGGAGGAAGACTGGATTCCTTCCATTGGTATGAAGAGATGGGTAAGAGAAAACTAAAGGCAGGGAACAGTGAGGCATGGGGGCTATATAAATGTGCTTGCAGGGTGGGTCTTTGTAATGTTGCAAACCAGCTTGGTTGGGAGATTTTTGTGGCCTGTTGTGGAAGCACTTGTTTGGGCACCCCGCTATAGCATTCACATCCTTTCAAAGGCTGCTATGGGTGACTGAAAACAACTCTGCAATCAGCTGAAGATAGGATAGGATACAGGGTACTAGTGTCCAGGAGAAGACAAGGCCAAGACCAAGGAGTCATCCATTACTATCAGTGCCACTCATCATGTCTGGGATTGTATTGGCTAGTGACCAGGGCCTTTCATCAATGTTATTAAAGGCATGATTGTGATAGGCTGCCTGGGCTCTTACGGACTAATACAGACCTAGGAAGGCTGCACAGGAGGCAGCCAATCAGAGAAGAGCTGAGAAGAGCAGCAGATATAAGAAGAGTTACAGGGCAGAGCAGATTCAGTAGCAGCCTGGAACTAAGGAGGGAACACTGGGCTCTTAGCGGGCTGAAGGCAGTGAACACCATGGACAGAGCAGTTTTATAAGCAGAAACCTGGAGAACTAAAGGCAGCTCCTGGTGGGCTGCAAGATTCTACAGGCTAAGGTCCTGAGGCAAAAGCAAAGAGGGTGACAAGGAAGTAGCTCACGGAGATCTAGAGAGGCAGCAGAGGGGATACAGCAAGTGGTGGCTATCTACAGGGACACAGGGCTGGAACCCAGAGTAGCGGGTGGGCTTGGGTCCCCCTCCACCGCTACAGAAGAAGTCGCCAGACATTAGGCTGCAGTTGCCATTGAGGGAAGCAGCTGGATTTTCGGACTATGGTATACTCCCCAGAAGAGGGAAGCACAGACTGACACATCTGGCGTGCTGCATCTTGAAGAGGATGAAATAGTCCTGGGAATGAAATGGATCCCCAGTGCGCAAAATGCCACCAGAAGAATGTGTCCCTGCTAGCAAAACTGATGCCTGGGACATCTAGCAGGAGATGCTGAAGTGCTAAAATGCACCACCTCACAATGATCAATAAAGTAGCTGTTATCTAGAATTAAGATTATCTGCCACCACCTCTGGGACATCCCTAGGATCTCTATTAGCCTTAAGAAATCAGGTGCCCAGGCTAGTGGCGAGCATTTACCCATGACCAGCTGATTTGGAATGCAAGACAGAATTGCAACTACATTCTCAGACCATGCTGGACTTTAGTCTAGGAGGATCCAAGGGGTTTCCAAGCAGTCAAGTTTGTGCAGACCACGCATCAACTTTAAAGCATAAACTTGCTGGAGCCTGAAATCCTCCTGTAGTTAAATCTTATATGGGGGTCGGAGTTACATTGTGTACTTGGGCCTGCTAGGGCCTTGAACCCTTGGGCTGGCTTTCAATGACAGCACTCCAATCATTCTAGGTGCACAGATATGTCCACACATCACAGACTTGGCAGTGGCTCTGCATGTGCAGGTCCAGGCTTTCTTAAAGCCCCTCTGCCACACTCTGACATGCCTTTCTTCTCATCAGCCTCATTTCAAAGAAATGCAACAGTTTAGGTTCTACTTCTGCTTGCCAAATTTTTCTGCCTTCTCATCCTCTTCATACACTCTCCCCCTCTCCCCGCTCCCTCTAAAATTGTGCTGTGAAGTGCAGGTCTTGCTTTGGCAGTGGCCTCTTCTGCAGGGCAATAGCTAATGAAGCAGTAGCTTGAATCAATGGCAAGTGAGTTCCACCTGAGACTCCCATGCAGTAAAAGACACCTAAGAGGACCCATCTTAGTCAGGGGTTCAGTGTCATGCATTCAGCTCTGTCATTGTTACTCCAAAGCAATTTTCCATCCCATTTCCCTCTAAGTATGAAGTGGACCACCAGCCTATTTAACAAGGAAGCATTCTGTGAGGTAATTCAAGATGGCCACTGCTATAGAGTGAATCAAACACTCTGTGGTCTCTCAAGGAGATTTTATATTTGTGCTTTCTTTCATGAAAGTATATTGTTACTCTTTGTGCAGGGGGAAAATATAAAACACATGAAACTCTGTACCTAAGTCCTGTCTAATAGGTGCCCCGCCTTCTGCACTTACAAACACCTGCCTGCATTGGCATGTATTCAATTTCAGGTGGTCACATACCCTTATGCTGGCCTATAAGGTCATCCCTGAAGAGAAAGTGCTCACCTATCATCTGTGTGAAGATCAGCCTGCTAGCATTTATATCTGGATTCTCCTGCCTGCAAGTCTTTTCAAAACATGACTCACTGTAATGTTGGAATTTATATTCTTGAGCTCCTTTTTCCACACACATGTATGCACTGAAAATAAAACAAAATTATAATTAGTTCAACACAAAAAGAATCTGGTAATGAAATTGGTATATTCCAAGTTTAATTGTTAATTATTTTTTGTTCAATGCTCATATTGTTTTCCATTCTGCTTTTGCACAATGGTAATCGTAATAGACCAGATTAGATTTCTGACAGAATAAAATGGCACGGTCAATAATTAACCACTGAAATGTATATATTAACTCTGAATCCATACCTACTCACACAGGCACAATAAGTATTCCATTACATGTTCCACTGAAAATATCATAGGAAAGTATATCCCCATGGTAAAGGAAATGAAAAATAATGACACAGAAAACAAAAGGTAGCTGGCTAAACTGTAGTGAAAACGAAAATGTCAGGGGCCAGTAAAGGCCAAAACATTTTATGGAAAAAAAGAAACAGAAACATCATCTGATTTGTACCTTTTAAACATAAAATCCCCTATAAATGCATCAGAAGAAGTTGTTGTGAAGCAAGGCCTAAAGGGAGACTCTGTTCCTGTAATAAACACTGAGTTGTATGCAAGAAAATAGGGTGGACACTGTTATGCCCCAAATACTCCATTATCCAAACTATCTGCCTGGCCGCTATAATTATAGGGCTTTGGAGAAAGAGAAACTGCGGGGAAGAAGGGAGCAACAAAGAAACACATGCTTAGATATTTTTCTTCTATTATACCTGGCTCATTTGAATAATAATGTATTACAGTTTGTAGTATAGGATTGTGTGCCTGCAGTAATGAACTTCCTCTTAGCCTAGAGTATCTGTCCTCATCTTTGTCATTCACTGGAAAAAAAAAAAAAAAAGGAAATCATTGGGGTGATGTACAGCAGCAGTGTAGGATTTCAAAGTAATCCAATCATGTGATGCTGACTACCCTGATGGGATCATTTCTGAAGCTACCATACTGGTACCAACTGCATCTTTCTCAATTTTTGATTACAGGGTTCTACTGAGTTCACATGTAAATATGGTAAATAAATAAAGTAATAAAGTATCCTGAGAAATTCTCCCTCCTCTAGAAATTGTATCTAAATTAGGCACAAATAGTTTTCCTGTAAAAATCATAGATAGCCCAACCAGTACTATAGATACATATAGAGTCACAAAAGGTCAGAGGTGAAAAAGACTGTTCAGACAATCCATTTCATCCCCTACCATTGCAGTACTGTTTCCAGTAGTATATTCTCTAGTGGTTTGTCTGCTCTAGGTTTAAATGTCACAAGCAATGGGGCTTTCATCGCTGTCTTTGGATGGCTGAATAGATTTTATTTCCCTAATCTTCTGCTACGTTTTCCCACACCATTGATAATTGATTTTCAGAGACCTGTGCTCAATAATCCCTAATTCAGAATCCTCTGCTTCCCCTCCAGACTGCAGGCCTAGATTCTGGTAATGGAGGGTTTTGCCCTAGTCTGTGTTTTTGTTAAGAAGTTGTAAGTATTTTCTATACTTCCCAACGTTATATGTTTATTTTTCAATTGGAAAAATATGGGAAACAGTTACAAATTGGGGAATAGGGTTTCCATGCTGTTTTCCCCCATTGTTTAATAACTTTTACCAGTTGAAAAACAAACTGAGAGAGAGGGGAAACATCCCACTTCTTAACTGAATGATAAGAAGTTATAGAACATGGGTTCCCTCTGGTTTTACTGTCCCTTCCATTTTTTCAGTGGAAAAAAAAGCAAAAAGGAGAACACAAAACAATTTAATAGCTTTAGAAGATTAAAAAGAAACTAAATTTCCTTAGTTTGTGCTCTTGAAACCTCCCATCCCTCAAGGTGCGTGATCATCCTGGGATCACAATGGCAATAGATGCTGGAGAAGAGATGGATGCCACCAGAATTATTGCCCATAATCATTCTTGATGACATGGTGAAACCTAAGGCTACGTCTAGACTGGCATGATTTTCCGCAAATGCTTTTAATGGAAAAGTTTTTCTGTTAAAAGCATTTGCGGAAAAGAGCATCTAGATTGACACGGACGCTTTTCTGCAAAAGCACTTTTTGCGGAAAAGCATCCGTGCTAATATAGACGTGGTTTTGCGCAAGAAAGCCCCAATCGCCATTTTCGCAATCGGGGCTTTTTTGCGCAAAACAATACCGCATTTGCGCAAGAGGGGTTTTGCCCGAACGGGAGCAGCATAGCATTTCCGCAAGAACACTGACAATCTTACATGAGATCATCAGTGTCCTTGTGGAAATTCAAGCGGCCAGTGTAGACAGCTGGCAAGTTTTTCTGCAAAAGCAGCTGCTTTTGTGGAAAAACTTGCCAGTCTAGACACAGCCTAAATGTAACACATTGGCTGCTGCATTTGGAGGAATCAATGCTTTTGCAGTGGGCAATTCCAACAGTGCATTTGAGAAGGGGGTGACTGTATTATAAATGAATTAAATTGGTCAAGCAGGTGCTTTCCATTGGCACATCAAATGGTCATAGCATGAAAGCAGGTAACCACTATCTAGTACAAAATGAGTTTGTCAGATAAGTGGGACATGATTGGATTGTGAGAGTCCAGATGGAATGGAATGATTGCTGTGGAACAAAACATGTTGATCTGGAGTGGAGTAACATAGCAGGGGGCTGTGCTACTGATCAGGAAGCAGATTAGCTCTTACATGATGGACAAACGAGCCAGCCAAGGTTTTTCCTTTTCTGTGTAGACATACTTTTAGAAATCTGACAGAGAATGGAACTTGTGACTTCTACTCTAGAAACACTCAGCTATATTTGGAGAAACAGAGTTATTACCACGTGAAGGATAAATAAAATGCATTACTCTCTTGTCTTTAGTGTCTTGCTATGAGAACATGAGACATGGATATTAAAGAAACAGGACACATTGGGACCCCCACTACAGAAAGGATGTGGACGAATTGGGAAGGGTCCAGTGGAGGGCAACCAAAATGATTAGGGGGCTGGAGCACATGACCTATGAGGAGAGACTGAGGGATTTGGGCTTATTTAGTCTGCAGAAGAGAAGAGTGAGGGGTGATTTGATAGCAGTCTTAGCTTCCTGTAGGGTGGGTCCACAGAGGATGGAGATAGGCTGTTCTCAGTAGTGACAGATGGCAGAACAAACTGCAATGGTCTCAAGTTACAGAACATTATAAGGCTTTCTACCTTAAACTGAAATGCACAGGCAATTGCTGCATGTGAGCTGTACTTCACACACAACTAGCAGTGAGGTAATTGCTTGAATTTGGAGCATAACAGGAGCAATACATGATATTATGAAGATGATCAAATGATGACAAGGTGAATTTGTGGGACATGTGGGTCAGATGAGTGAAGGAAGATTGCCCCCGTATATGTTGCAGAGATAGATGCCAGGAGCATGGGGCTCTTGTGGTATGGTTTGACAATGAGGCTGACTAGAGGGACTTTTTTTTTTTGTCGAATGCATCATCCTTCCCAAATTTTGGAGGTTCTGGTACAATACAACCTGGTCCAAGCTATTCCTGGTCCAAGTTATTCCAGAATTGACTGTAAACCATTCTGCTTTGTCTGCTATCTCCACTCTGTAGAAATAACAGCAACAACTTTTTAAAACAAAAAGATTTATCAGAACCTCTCATCTTTGGCAGTTTAGATAAAATAGAACTCAGGTATTCCACCCCTCTTCTGGTTTTGAACATCAAACCTTAACCAAGACAAAACCTCAACAGCCTGCTTCTGTATTCTTCTGGAAAAAAATCATTGAATTAAAGCTGAGGAGCAGCGTGCTGCATATGTGAACTGCATGAAATGAAAACCTTTTAGTACAGATCTTGACTTCAGAGGTTTGTGGAAGCAGCAACTAAGCATGCTAGTCAATAAGACTTGTAAATCCATCTACAGCATCTTTTAGATCAATTTCTCTTCTGATTTCTTGTACAACATTTAAAACCTGCCAAAGCCCCAAGACATTCTTTTCCCGCAGTGCCTTTAAAATAAACCACTCAATCATCAACAAACACTGCATACTTTCCTCCACAACCACAAATTGTGACTGGTGTTGGAAAAATTACAGTAAGTTGATATTAAGTTCACTCCCCCTCCACCCTGCTGTTGTTTTTGGACTAGTCTTAAACAAATGACTGATGCAATGTCTAGTTACGGTCATTTCTCTCGAGGGAAGGTCCTAATTATGTACCAGCAATATATTGGCTGCAAAGATGAAATTCAGAAACCAATAGAAAGCCAGTGTAAATGTATGTAACTTTTTACCATAGTTAACCAAGACTCGCCACTCTAGTTTTTCAGTCTTTATGGCAGATGCTTGACAAAATGTTTTACTCTAACCTAGCTTTCTTTCTTACATCTAATTCCTCTGTTATTTCCAACTGCAAGATTAGACTCAAATAACTTTTTTAAAAGGCAGCTTTAAGTGCAGTGGAAACAATTGATGGTAACTACAGAATCAACTAGACTCTCTCGCTGGCTAGTCCACATACAGGGCACAAGCCTTGTGTTGATACAAGCAATAGGAGTTGTTGAAGCTTCATTGGAAGGGGCAAAGGCCTGTGCTGAAAGTCCCATGGTCTATCTGGGCTGATTACTGTGCTGTCATGTTAGATTTCATTTTCCTCTCACACCAAGCCAGACAGCAGTGGAATTATACTAATGAAAAACTGACCTAATCACACCAAATGAATTTACCAAAGCCTTTTGCTGCTGTTCCTGAGTTGGCAAAGTCAAACTGCAGTGTTTTTCCGGAATAACGGCTGTTCCGGAAAAATAATACTTGCGTCCACAATGCTATTGCGTTCTTTCAACAAAAAGTCCAAAAAATGGAGGGGTTTTTCTGGCAGTGGTAAACTTCTTGCTACAAGGAAGAATGCTTTTTCGGAAAAAGGCGTGTGTGGGCCTGAAAGTTGGAGTTCTGTTGAAAAAAGAGGCCTACAGGAAATAACATAGGTGCCCTAGTGGCCACTCCGTCCAAACTCATCACAACTCCATAGTTCCTGTCTTCTGCCAGCTCTTAAAGCCGCAGGCACCTAGAACAAGGCTTGTGGCAGGAAGCCAGCCCTGGGAGCTGCAACTCACTACGCGGCTCACACTGCCACACTGCTCCTTAGCCAGCACCCAGCCTCAATCCCACCTAAAGCCAACTGACCCTCACAGGCAGCATGCCCAGGTCTCCCAGGACCCTGCCAGTGGCACAAAAAGGTTTATGCTGTCATGGTCTGCTGCAGAGATCCTGCCAATCCTGGACATGTGGGGCAAAGAGGAGACCCTGCAGGATCTCCAATCCAGGAGCAGGAATACCAACATATATGGCCGGGTGGCTGAGGCCATGGCCATGAGGGGCCTCGGCCCCAGGAGCTTCGAGCAGGTGTACAGCAAGGTGAAGGAGCTGCAGCAGGGGTATGCCAGGGCAAGGGAGCGCAGTTCTTGCTCAGGGAAAGGATCCCACTCCTGCCCCTATTACACCAAGCTCCACCACATCCTATGGGGAGGTGCAGCCTCTACCCCACCCTTAGTCATCGACTCAGGGCTGGAGATGCCAGTTGTCACCCACCCAGGGCTCCCAGGCCAGGAGGAGAAGGAGGAGGAGATGGCCAGCACAGTCACCCTCACCCTGGAGCCAGTACCCCAGGGCCTGGATGTTTCCCAGGCATCCTCCGAGGCCAAGGAGGGATCATCAGGTGAGTGCTCTTACTTTTGCACACACACAGGTCAGGGAAGGTGGGAACTGAGGGGCTGGGGGGCGATCGTCACTCAGCCTGGCCCTCGTGCTGCAGTTTGTGCACATGGATACACGTGCAGCACCAGTCTGCACCACACAGTCCCACAAGGCAGCCCCTGATCAGCCCCAGGCTTCTGCTCACAGAGTCTGGGGAGACCACACACACATCTGACCCCCCAAGGGGATGCCCTCCCACCACCAGCCTCTGGAAGGAGGCTGGAGACAAGGGCACCCTCGCCCTCCCCCACAGACACTCACACAGACTCTGTAGTGCTGCACATGGTACATGGGCATTCCTGCATGCTCAAGGCACCACCCACTCCTAGGGACAGCATTGCCAGGTGCAGGTGTGTGTACAGCCCCCATGGAAGGTGAGACTGCTCCAGGCCCCTCTTCTGCCCATGGGATCCCAGTGTGGCTGGACACTTCTCTTGCCTACTTGCCTGTGGGACCGTGGGGGGTCAGGGGCCAGGAAGCATAGTTCCCTGGGAATCTGTGGGTCCCTGTGAGGCAGGGCCCGCTGTCCAGGCCACACATAGCCCTGCTCCTGGGACATCACCATCCTCTTCCCCAAGGACTGTAGCTTGCAGCTCACAGAGGATGGCAAGGGCTCAGGGACAGTGTCTGCATGGATGACTGACCACCTCTCCCTCTTTATTCCCCACAGCTGGACCAGCAGTGACTGAGGGGTGATCACCACCAGCTAAGGCAGCTGCCCGACCCACAAATGCCAGACAGTCCAGGAGAACCTCATGAGGGAACACATGGGCATCCTTTGGGACATGCAGCAGACCGTGGCCCAGAAGATCCAGGATGATGCCCATGGCAGACCCAAATATGGGCTGAGCTGGTGCATGAGGGCCAAAACGTGTGCCACCAAATGGGAGATGATTGCACACCCAGCTCTTGCCCATGCCCTTGCTCTCCCTGCCATGTCTATGCCCCCTCCCTCTGCCATGCCTATGCCAATCCCCCCCCTCACCTGCCATGCCAGTCCTCTTCCCCCTGCCATGGCTCAGAACCTGTATAGGGGGAGGGAGGGAGGAGAGGTGGCAGAACCTAGACGAAGAGAGGGAAGGGTGGGTCAGAGCCCCCCCTTCCCACCACGCCAGCCCCTGATCCCCGTGCCATGCCAGGGTATGTCTACACTACAACGCTAATTCAAACTAACTTAATTCGAATTAGTTAATTCGAACTAAGCTAATTTGAATTAGCGCAGCTAGACTTAAAAACTAGTTCGAATTAGCTTTTTGCTAATTCAAACTAGCATGTCCACACAGAGTGGACCCTGAACAGAGGTTAAGGATGGCCGGAAGCAGTGCCGGCAGGGCATCAGAGGAGGACTTAGAGTGTGGAGCTGCTGTCTCAGGGTAGCTGAGGGCTGCGCTTAAAGGGACCCGACCCCCATCCCGGACAGACAGTTCTCAGGGGTGCCCTGCTTGAAAACCAGTCCTGGCTTGGAGTGCCCGGAGTGCCCACACTGGGCACATCACAGCACTCGGCCATCAGACCAGCTGCACTTGCCGCAGGTTGCCATCTGGGGAGAGAGGGTAATTGGGGGGCTGCAGGAGAGCTTCCACCCCCAGAAGCCCGCAGAGCCAGCCCAGTCCTCCCCATCGGGGGCTCGTACCCCAGTCCTCCCTCACCTCCTTCCACTTACCCCTCCCTAGGCCCCCTTCCTGATGTACAAAATAAAGATAATGTTTCTTCCAACATTGACTCTGTCTTTATTGAACAAAACTGGGGGAGACTGGGAAAAGGAGGTGGGAGAGGGGAAGAGAAAGGCTGGGAGAGGGGAGGGCAACTAACATGATCAGGGGTTGGGAACAGGTCCCAGATGAAGAGAGGCTACAGAGACTGGGACTGTTCAGCTTAGAAAAGAGGAGATGGAGCGGGGACAGGATAGAGGTCTCTAAAAGCAGGGGTTGGGTGGAGAGGGTGCATTCAGAAAAGTTCTTCATGAGTTCCCCTTAAGAAGGACTAGAGGACACCAAAGAAAAGGAATGGGTAGCAGGCTTCAAACTAGTAACAGAAAGTTGTTCTTCACAAAGCAAAGAGTCAACCTGTGGAACTCCTTGCTGCAGGAGGCTGTGAAGGCTACAACTAGAACAGAGTTTAAAGAGAAGTGAGATCAAGTCATGGAGGTTGGGTCCATGGAGTGGTATTAGCCAGGGGGTAGAAATGGTGTCCCTGCCCAAAGTTTTTGGAAGGCTGGAGATGGATGGCACGAGACAAATGGCTTGGTCACTGTCTTTGGTCCACCCCCTCCAGGGTACCTAGGGTTGGCTGCTGTCGGCAGACAGGCTACTGGACTAGATGGACCTTTGGTCTGACCCAGTACGGCCATTCTAAGCTCAGGGCTCAGGGTCGGGGGTCTCAGTGGACCACCTTGATTTTCATGCAAACCTGCTCCTGGGTGGCCAGGCTGGCAGCTCTCCTGCCCTAGACGGCCACTTTCCTGTGCCTAGTGCAGAGTTCGTGGACAAGGTCCACGATGTCTGCACTAGACCAGGTGGGTGCCCGCCTCTTGCGGTCCTGGCCAGGCTCCTGAGAGCCGCCAGCCTGGTCCCGGGAAGAGGGGGAGGGCTGGGGGGGCATCGGGTGGCTGGCTCATGGCGTGCCAGGTGCAGGGTCTGTTGGCTGGGTGCTGGCAGGCTTGCACCTGGCACGGGCACCATAGCCAGCCCGTGCCCCTTTAAGGGGTCCGGGGCCGGGAGGGGGGCATATGAGTTTCCCTGGTGTTGGCCAGAGTGGCCTCCCAGGGAAAGCTGGGGAGGGCTAGCTACACAGCCCTTAATTCGAACTAGTAAGTTCGAACTAGGCTTAGTCCTCGTGCAATGAGGTTTACCTAGTTCGAACTAAGCGCTCCGCTAATTCGAATTAAGTTTGAACTAGCGGAGCGCTAGTGTAGCGCCTATGAAAGTTAATTCAAACTAACGTCCATTAGTTCGAATTAACTTTGTAGTGTAGACATACCCCCAGCCCTTTACCCCTGTCATGCCTGACTCTGGTCCAGCCCCCCTCTCCTGCCTATCCCCCTATTGTCCCTTGGTTCCCCCCACCCCCAAGGTCCCCGGACCTGAGGCAGATCTTCCAGCCAGACCAATCGCCACTCCCAGCCCCAGCTCTGAGCCCCCCTCCTCTTATCCAGGTTCTGAGCCCCCTCCCCCACCCCAATTACTTTTATTGAAAAACAAAATACAAAGTTATGTTTTGAAATCAAAATCATTGTTTTTATTGAGTTTACAGGGAAGGGAGGGGTTGTTGTAGGAAAGGCAAAGGGGGGCAATGCAAAGGCCTCTAGTAGGGAGGCCCTGGGGAGTTACTGGGGTCCTTCAGAGAAACTCTGGGTCAGGGCCTCCCGGATGTGCACCCCCACCTGATGGGCCTGGCGGATGGCAGCGATGCGCAGCTGATCGAAGGCCCTTCCTTCCTGAACGGCCTCTGTGCCCCACCCCAGTAGGAAGGCCTCCCCTTGCCCTCCACCATGTTGTGGAGAACACAACACACGAAGACCACCTCGGGAATGTTGTGTTCCCCCACATCGAGGCAGGTCAGGAGGCACCTGAGTTGCACCTTGAGGTGCCCAAAAGTGCATTCCACCTGTGTGCAGGCTCTGCCCAGGCTGACATTGAATCAGTCCCTGCTGGGGTCCAGGTGGCTGGTATACAGCTTCATGGGCCACAGCATGAGGGGGTAGGCCACGTCCCCCATTATACACGATGGCATCTGCACATTCCCATCCTGAAAGTCATGGTGGGGGAAGAATGTGCCCTCCTCCAGCTTCTGGTAGAGGCTGGAATTTCTGAAAATGCGGGCATCGTATGACCTCCCGGAATCACCCAATGAAAATGTCCATGAACTGTCCGCAGTGGTTGACTGAGGCCTGCAGCGCCATCAAGAAATAGCCGTTGTGGTTAATGTACTTCATGGTTCGATGTTCTGGTGCTCAGATGGGAATATGGGTTCCATCTATGGCTCCCCCACAGTTGGGGAAGACCAGGGTGTCAAATCCAGCCACAATGGGGTCCAGGTCTCTCAGGTAGATGACCCTGCGCAGCAGGACGTAGTCGATGGCCCTCACTACTTGCAGAAGGAGACAAAGAAATGCACAAAACAGAGAATCAGAGGGAGTGCCTGAGCCCTTGGGAGGTCCCCTCCTCCCCTTCCCCCTCTAATTCCCCGGGAGCCACTCCCTATTGTTGGGACTGAAAGTTTTATTCTTATTTAATTTGAAACAATGAGTGTTAACATGTTACCTTGAGTTACTATATTACTGTTACATCATTAAACCTAAAATACAAGTATAAAAAGAATAAAACTTTCAGTCCCAACGTATCCCCCTTTTGACCCCTTAAGGACAATCCTTGAGTGGGTCATATTTTATATAATTGTTTCATGGCTATATATTAGTAGACAATCTGAGCTTGTGGTTGCAATTTAACAAACATTCTTTTTCTCCAGCAACACATAAATATCATTCCAATTAGGCAAATGCAAGACAATATCAATACAATCATCAATGGGTGAAACACAAATGACAATATACTTTTAGACGTGGGAGACCAGCCTGTAAAAATATTATGCCAGTGATAAGCAGTAAGATCTTTTTCAGCACCAGCAATTTTAATCAGATACCTATTTGCACGTGTTATTTGGAGAACTCGGCTGCCCAAATTCTCCACCAAAAATGTTATGCTTAAACGAAGCATACAAGATCTTTTATAAGGGAAAAGGCAGTACGCTGCATTTATTGAGAATACAACAGTTTTATATGCTTTTCAGTCACTCACACACACACAAATACCATACATACAGTCCCACCTGACGATGTTATAGTTACCAGTCCAGAGTCTATATCAATCTAGTGGCCAGCCAGATTGAACACAGAGGGAGAGCAGGGCCTTTGTCGGTTGATCAATCCGATGCTCCTCTGGAGTTGCTGGCAAGACGAACCCAGGGTGTGAATCCATAGCAAAGCACCCTGCTTTTATAATCCTTTTTCTCTGTTGAAGTCTATGGATTCCACTGTATCAGCCTGTGACAGGAGTGTTATCTTTTTGACAACTTTTGTCAGTTGTTCTAAAAACATCTTCAGAGCTCATCCTGTAATCAAATGTCTTTCAGGGTTCTAGCTCCACTTTAAGGCTGTCAATCTGCCAACAATCCAATCATTCTGTGAGTAGGGGTACGCATTGATGGTTATAGATGCTCCTTCTTTGATGCCGGGTAGCCTGGTCTTCACCCTCGGCCCTCCTTCTTCGGCCATCTGGTTCTGAGCAATACCTTTCGTACCTTTATCTCGACATGTACATACCACTTACACATAAACAATCTTTTACAAGGACTCTCAAGGAAAAGCATAACATCAGTATCTGCATTGGGAAAAGCAAAAAGGCATTGTAAATCAAACAATTAAGGCCTTAGCCTTCAACATTCCTCTAGTATCATTAACACAGACATAATACCAAAACTCTGTCTCTCTACTTAAACCAATTACTAACTCACTAAACTTTAAAGCAAAGAAATGTACCTTTTACTAAGAAGATTTAATTTGAAAAAAATGTGTTAATATGTTACCTTGCATTACTATATTATTGTTACATCATTAAACCTAAAATACAAATATAAAAAGAATAAAATTTTCAGTCCCAACACTATGAGGAGGTCTCCCTTACAGGGCTGTGTGAGGGTGGGACTGTAGAAACGCCCCCCCCCCCAGGGATGGGACTTCCCTCCCCACTCCCAGAACACCCTCTGCACCCCCACCACCCAACCCCCTTTCCCTAGGGTACCCCTTTCCAGTACTTCCTCCTCCTCTAGAGACTGCAGCCCGAGAGTGCCTTACCTCCGTGAGGAGGTCCCCGACGGTAGACTTCCCCATGCCAAACTGGTTGTCTGAGGTGGCGAACCTCCAGACAGCGATGGCGACCCACTTCTCCAGGGAGATGGCGGGTCACATCTGGGAATCCCATCAACGGAGGGTAGGGGTGAGCCATGCACATAGCTTTTGCTGTGTAGACACTCTCTTTCAAAAAGCTTATTCTGAAACAAGCTTGCAGTCTAGACATGGGTGGGACTGTAGAACTAAGGCTTGTTTTAACTGCAGATGTAATTTAATTGTTGCCTCTAGCCAAAGTCCTGTCTACACATACAACCCCTTATCTCAGGCTGCCTAACCAATCACAGAGTATAAACCATAGCTTGAATTAGCACAACTATCAGTTACTAACACTTATGCAGCTGGAGTTTTATTTCATAATGTGATCTCTTGCTTGAGCTAAGTTATCTCAAATGTAGGTAACTTGCACTAACTCTGAAATGAAGGCATAGCCTCACAAGGAAGCTCAAATAGTTGACAACATCTTCATAATTTGGGATGGGAATTACTAGCTGACAGATAGTAATAGTAATCTATGCATGTCTATCACATGTTAGACATTGGTGATATGCCTTTTGAAATAGCTGCTGCTGCTCATTGCTAGAGTTCAGTGAATGCATCACAACAGACATTTTATTTAATTTAGTCCCTTATACTAGATCCACAAAAAGACTTAAGTGTTTTCATTATTCAGAATTATTCACTGAATAATGCATAGGAACATATTGCACCCTATGTATTACTTGTGAATTATGTGCCAAGTCAATTGCTTACTCATTATTTGTAATTCTCTCGTCATGCTAAAACAACAAGGAGTCCTGTGGCACCTTAGAGTACATCTTCACTGCAATAACTAGCACTATTCCAAAATAAATTAGTCTGCGTCTATACAGCAGGCAGTTATTTTGAAATAGTGTCAAAATACTGCCAAGCTAGAGGACTTCTTACTCCGACACCTGTAACCCTCATTGTATGAGGAGTAAGGGAATTCGGGGGAAGAGTGCTCTATTTCGAAATAAGTGCTGTGTAGACTCTCCCTATTTTGAAATAAGCTATTTCAAAATAAGATACGCAATTGATATAGCTCAATTTGTGTTGTTTATTTCCAGTTAAGCTCTGCAGTGTAAATGCACCCTTAGGGTATGTCTACACTACCACCCTAGTTGGAACTAGGGTGGTTAATGTAGTCAATCGAAGTTGCAAATGAAGCCCAGGATTTAAATATCCCGGGCTTCATTTGCATCTTGCTGGGCGCCGCCGTTTTTAAATCCCTGGTAGTTCGGACTCCGTGCCCGTGGCTACACGTGGCACGGAGTAGGTAGTTCGAATTAGGCTTTCTAAGTTCTTGTTCTGGGGCAGAAAAACACACCTGCCACTTCTACGACAAGCTGGATGCCATCCTGGGAGGGGGGCCAGTCACCTCCTCTCCCCCATCATCATCAACTTTGGCCAGGGCATGCCCCATGTCAGCCTCCACAAGGGCAGGATTGTGGAGAATGACAATGAGGAGGAGGACGACCAGGCCAGCCAAGACACCATGCCTGTCAGCCAGGAGCTGATCCTCAGCCTGGAGCCAGTCCCTCCCTTCCAGGATGTCTCCCAGGGCTCAGACAATCCTGGTAAAGGAACTTCAGGTGAAATCCATCACTTTCCCTATACACATGCAGGGTCAGGCAGCAGACTGCAAGGGACTGTGCACCCCTCGCTCAGCCTTCTCAGCCTGAAGGTCACACAACAGCTTGTGCACATGGGTGCATATGATACGCCAATCCAGAGCACTCAGCTCTCACACAGGAACCCCTCACTCTTTCTCACAAGGTTCCTGGAGAGGCCTGTCTTACTCAGGACGCTGTAGTGGGACACCTTTCCATGAAAAGCCACTACTAAGGAGGCTGGAGTCATGGAAACATACAGCAGTGCAGCACACAGAGCAGGGTCATGCCTGCACTTGGGCAGCATCCGCTCCCGGTCAAGCGCCACAATGCGGAGGAGACTGATTTCATGCATGAGAACCTGCCAGGAGGAGGAAGAGGAGGAGAATCCAGTAGCAGTCTCTCCAGCAAGTGCCCTGTGCAGCTCCAGCCCCCCTCCTCCTCTGGAACATAGAATCATAGAATCATAGAATAATAGGACTGGAAGGGACCTCAAGAGGTCATCGAGTCCAGCCCCCCGCCCTCAAGGCAGGACCTAGCTCCACCTACACCATCCCTGACAGATGTCTATCTAACCTGTTCTTAAATATCTCCAGAGAGGGAGATTCCACCACCTCCCTTGGCAATTTATTCCAATATTTGACCACCCTGACAGTTAGGAATTTTTTCCTAATGTCCAATCTAAACCTCCCCTGCTGCATTTTAAGCCCATTACTCCTTGTCCTGTCCTCAGAAACCAAGAGGAACAAATTTTCTCCTTCCTCCTTGTGACACCCTTTTAGATATTTGAAAACCGCTATCATGTCCCCCCTTAATCTTCTTTTTTCCAAACTAAACAAGCCCAGTTCATGAAGCCTGGCTTCATAGGTCATGTTCTCTAGACCTTTAATCATTCTTGTCGCTCTTCTCTGTACCCTTTCCAATTTCTCCACATCTTTCTTGAAATGTGGCGCCCAGAACTGGACACAGTACTCCAGCTGAGGCCTAACTAGTGCAGAGTAGAGCGGCAGAATGACTTCACGAGTTTTGCTTACAACACACCTGTTGATACAACCTAGAATCATATTTGCTTTTTTTGCAACAGCATCACACTGTTGACTCATATTCAACTTGTGGTCCACTATGACCCCAAGATCCCTTTCTGCCATGCTCCTTCCTAGACAGTCTCTTCCCATCTTGTATGTATGGAACTGATTGTTCCTTCCTAAGTGGAGCACTTTGCATTTCTCTTTATTAAACCTTATCCTGTTTACCTCTGACCATTTCTCTAACTTGCTAAGGTCATTTTGAATTATGTCCCTATCCTCCAAAGAAGTCGCAACCCCACCCAGTTTGGTATCATCTGCAAACTTAATAAGCGTACTCTCTATCCCAATATCTACATCATTGATGAAGATATTGAACAGTACGGGTCCCAAAACAGACCCTTGAGGAACTCCACTTGTTATCCCTTTCCAGCAGGATTTAGAACCGTTAACAACAACTCTCTGACTACGGTTATCCAGCCAATTATGCACCCACCTTATCGTGGCCCTATCTAAGTTATATTTGCCTAGTTTATCAATAAGAATATCATGCGAGACCGTATCAAATGCCTTACTAAAGTCTAGGTATATGACATCCACCGCTTCTCCCTTATCCACAAGGCTCGTTATCTTATCAAAGAAAGCTATCAGATTAGTTTGGCATGACTTGTTCTTCACAAACCCATGCTGGCTATTCGCTATCACTTTATTACCTTCCAAGTGTTTGCATATGATTTCCTTAATTACCTGCTCCATTATCTTCCCTGGGACAGACGTTAAACTGACCGGTCTATAGTTTCCTGGGTTGTTCTTATTCCCCTTTTTATAGATGGGCACAATATTTGCCCTTTTCCAGTCTTCTGGAATCTCCCCTGTCTGCCATGATTTTTCAAAGATCATAGCTAAAGGCCCAGATACCTCCTCTATCAGCTCCTTGAGTATCCTGGGATGCATTTCATCAGGACCTGGTGACTTGCTGACATCTAACTTTCCTAAGTGATTTTTAACTTGTTCTTTGTGTATCCTGTCTTCTAAACTTACCCTCTCTCTGCTTGTATTCACTACGTTAGGCACACCTCCAGACTTCTCGGTGAAGACCGAAACAAAGAAGTCATTGAGCATCTCCGCCATTTCCAAGTTTCCTGTTACTGCTTCTCCCTCCTCACTAAGCAGTGGGCCTACCCTGTCCTTGGTCTTCCTCTTGCTTTTAATGTATTTATAAAAGGTCTTCTTGTTTCCCTTTATGCCTGTAGCTAGTTTGAGCTCATTTTGTGCCTTTGCCTTTCTAATCTTGCCCCTGCATTCCCGTGTTGCTTGCCTATATTCATCCTTTGTTAGTTGTCGTAGTTTCCATTTTTTATGAGACTCCTTTTTTATTTTGAGATCATGCGTGAAGAGGTCCCCAGGTCCGGAATGGTCATTCTCATCCTGAAGCAGCACATGGACAATGTGGATAAACTGAACCATGAGGTTCAGTACGAGGCCTGTGAGCCTGGCACTACTTTACAGCACCTCTGGCTCCTTGTTGGAAATGCTGTGGCATCCGCAAGGGCAACCAGAGTACACGGCGTGAGTTTGCTTGCATAGGCAGTGGAGAAGTGGCATGTGAGACGCAGCTGTAGAAAGGAACCCCTTTAAGTATGTGTCTCAGCTGATCTCAGCAAGCAGTTACAGGAAGCATCTGTCCTCCTGGTGATCTTCCTTGAGTGATTCTGGGGGCTTTAAATCCAATGCAGGCTCCAGTCAGTGTGAATGCATTATTTCAAAATAACTGTAATAAGCATTTCAATGCTTCCTTGTAGTGTGGACATACTATTTTGAAATAGTTATTTCAGGAGTTATTATTTCAAAATAAGTTATTCAAAATAATTTCCTAGTGTAGACATGTCCTTCGGTGCCACAGGACTCCTTGTTTTTGCAGATACAGACCAACATGGTTACGCCTCAGAGACTTTTAGTTATGCTAAGTGATTGGTCATGAAAGTCACAATTCTTCTCTGCATTCTGTCAGGAACATTCCGATCCCCAAGAATTTTCAAGTTAGCTGCACAAAAGTATGACTGTTCGGGGGGAAACATATTTGCATAGATATTTGCAAGACAATTGTATGAGCATTCTTATGATGCTTTTCATGTATTAACTGTAGAGGATGATGAATAAAAGGAGTTGCAAATGCTGGATAGATCTCTATAGTATGGGCTTCCATCATCTGTGGTCTGGATCCCTATGGGTGTTCCCAGGCAGGTGCACTCACAGGGAAAAGAGGGGCCCTGAATTCAGCAACGCCTGCTCTGCCCTCTCAGAGCACCACAAATAGCTCATTAGCCTTCTTCCCCCAAGTGTTCCCCTGTTCCCGCCTAGTCCATGCTGGCCCTTTGCTGCCCTCATAGCCTCCCCTGGTCAAGCAAATTTCCTGGTTCAGGACTGGTCAAGTCCCAAGAGTTCAGGACCAGGAAGGCACAACCTGTGGTGCCAATTCACATGTATTTTCTTTTATTGGTAAAAAAAAAATGGTGTCAAATTTTCTCACCATTTTATCTAGTTCTGCTCTGCACCAGTTGCTTCTAAAAATAAAATTGCTGTCCAGAAACAACCTTCAAAAGCTCTCACTACACTTAACTATGCTGACTTAACTTTCTGCTTGGTAAGCTTAACTAGACGTGCAACTTTAAGCTCTCTGGCTGGCTATTACAGAAGATGGCACAGACACAAATTACAGAGATTAAGGGTGTGAGTACCAAGTGCACTTCAGGGAGTTGGGTATCATTTCCTATTGAAAGCCAATGGGAATTTGGCTCCTCAAGTCCCTTAGGCTGCCTTGATTCTGGAGAGATGCTGGTTATTTTTATCGATGTGTGATCATTTTTATTATTGGGCAATAAGAAATAATTGTGTCATAAATAGGTGTTCCTTATAATTAGATCACACCTGTATTTTAACAAATAATTACATTAATCAAAATGATATTTTTCATTAAAATCAACATTTTTCATTTAAAAATTCACTAATTTGGGGGGTATTTTTTAAAAAATGGTTACATGAAAAACAAAAGCTTTCAGGGGGATTTTTCCTCTCCTATTTCTCTCCCTGCTTTTATCCCTCCCCTCCGAGGCCTGTCCCTGTCCCCCCCTCATTTGGCCACTGAGAAGGGGAGGATCAGAGAGGAAAAAATGAAGAAGGGAAAAAAGCCCACTAGAGGTGAAAAAAATAACTTTTCATTTTGGCCTCCAAACCCATTTGTTTGTTTGGAATGAAAAATTGGAAAATTCCAGTAAACGAAAAATTTTCTGGCAAAACTTTTGATTTTGAAAATTTCATTTTTCATCCCCAAAATGCTTCAAATAAAAATGGTTGAGACTTATTTTACAAACAACAAATGCCTGCAATGTTCAAGTGGGCATCTAGCAATCTGGCTGGCACTATGCTCTCAACACTGCTGTTCTGTGTGTGGTTGTGAGTATGCTGAAAACAAATACTGCAAAGTTTGAGTGAGTCTGCCTGCCCCGTGAATCATGAGCCACAAGATGCACTACACAGTTCTGGGACAGACTAGTCAAACAATCTGTACATTCTCTGTGGTGAAGTATGGACAAGTAGGCTACGACTACACTGCAGCGCTATTTCAGGATACCAGAGGTATCCCAAAAATAGCTATTCTACATCTTTCGAGCACACCCTTATTTTGAAATATAACGGGCTCGCTATTCTGACTCCCTATAAACCTCATTCCACAAGGAATAAGGGACATATTAGAATAGCAATTTATTTTGAAATAAGTGCTATGAAGATAGGCCAAATTTCAAAATAAGCTATTTCAATATAACATCGAAATAAGATAGGCAATTTGCATAGCTCATTGCTTATTTCGACATACAATGCAGTGTAGATGCACCCAGAGGCTATGTCTACACTACACTGATGTATCAGAAAAAGGTATGCAAATTGCACCCCACAATTTGCTTACCTTTTTCCGATAGTTTTTTCAGAAAAGCCTTCTCTTTCGGAAGAGCCAGTTTTCCTCATGGAAGAAGAAGACAAAGCTGCCGAAAGAGTGTCTGCTCTTTCACAAAAAAAAGTGGAAGAGCAGATATGTTCCCTGGACACAGCGGAGTTTTTCCGAGGCTGCTGTTTGTTTTTTCTTAACAAGTTCAATAAAGATTCACAATAAACAATTTTTAGCTTAAATACAACATAGGAAATGGAAAGCAACATTTTGAAATGATTTTCATTTTGTAATGACATATATGTACCTCTCTCAATCATGTGGCTGTCCATTTAATTCCTCCTTTTATCCTTTTCTCTTACTCTAACTGGAGGAAAGATGAAGGGAATTTAAGTCTAAGTAGAAGGAGCAGAAGTAGAAAGAACCCTGGCACATAGCTACTGCATGAAAGCATTGAAGGTCTGATTGGAGTTCTTATAAATAGGATTTTTTATTGGTCTACTGAAAATGTACTTTGAGAAATAGGTACTAAATCCTCAGAGGAATATGTGGGATAAAGTAGTGACCCCCCCAAAGCAGAGAGATGAATACTGAAATCTCATTCACAAAACCTTGTTCCTTTTAACTCCTGGAGGGCAGGAGTGCCAACTATGTTAAGAACGGTGACAGATGACTGGTATCGATAGGGCTTGCTTCATTTCTTGAATGAAAGTAGAGTGCTTACCCATGAAACCAGTCCTGTACAAAGCCACGATATGAGGGGGGTCTGGGAAAGAGGGGGAGTACTGTCACCTCTCTCAAACTGCTGTGGAACAGCAACCGGTGGAGGATTTCTAAGGCAGAATGCCCAAACAAGGTCTAAACTTCCTTTAGACCCATGGCTCTGCTTCTGCAGAAAACACAACCCTACTGCACAGAATCCCAAGTGAAAGGTAAGACTAGCATTTAAAAATACTACCCAAGGGAAAAAATGGCATTGCTGGGGTGACACTAGTTAAGATGGCAATGTCCACTTTGAAGGGATGAATGTTTTGGGGCTGGGAAAAGCAAGCCAGACAACAATGGCTGGATATTCCCTTCCATTTTCATTGTTATGAGAGAAGCGAGAAGAAGCCTGCAGAAATCCAGCAAAGACAGTCACAGAGATGGAAAAGCAGAAAGTCCCTTGCCTCCTCTGCTTAAATACAAACTGTTTTCAGGACAGGAGAGCTAGATGGTGGGGTTCTGTCACAACCTGCACTGAGCTGGTCCCATAACATGATCACCTGCAACCCGAAAATATTGACAGGATAATTGAGAGGGGTTCTTGCTGCCAGAAGCAACTTTCAATCCTACCCCTTGCTGTTCTCTTCCCAGGAAGTAGGGAGATGCTTGGGGGAGAGGAGGCTTAACCACTGTTCACAGAATGGAACTTTCATAGGGTTTGGAAATGGCAACACCTTCCTCTTCCTGGTCCCACACACTCTACTATATTGAGAGAAGCTTTCATGAGAGGGTGGTCAGCTCACAGCCCTCTTCCTGGGCTTACTATCAAAAGTATGATATGGCCCCTAGGACTTCAAGTGAAAAGTAAGACTAGCATTTAAAAAAACAAAACTTGGGAAAAATGGAACTCTTAGACCTTCAGCAGAAGCTCAAATGTCAAGGGTTAGTAAAGGCCAAGGATAAGCTATAAAAGTAAAAACTTTATTAGTGGGCAGAAGTGTAAACGATATTTGATGGGTACATTTTTAATATAAAAGCAACAAACTGGTGAAATGGGTCAAAAAGCAAGCCCTGAACCAGACCCTGTGTTTCTAATAAACATGTTATTGATTTTGCAGGTGCTGGAGTTTTACCCTTGAAAAATTATAGTGCATTTTTCCCCAACATCCCCAGTGTTTTGTTATCCAAAACATCTGCCTGTTTGTAATTATAGTGCTTTAGAAAAAAAGCAGACTGAAAAATCTACTTGCATTTTTTCATCCATTGTGTTCAGCTCATTTGAATTATAAAGTACAACACTTGATAGTGTAAGATTTTGTGCTTTGAATACTAAATTCACTCACATGTCTATTACCTGTACTCACCTGTAGTGTCTATTAAGGAATAAATGTTAAATATGAAACAATATCATACCACAAAAGATGATCTCAAGGTAGTGGAAGAATGTTGTGAAACACCCTGATGGTAAAAATAGCTGGAGCAGCAGCTATTGTGCAGTTCAAGAGGCACTGTCAAATTTTTAAAAAAACACTTCTGTATGGATATTTTTATCTACTGTTATTACAGGTAACACCTCAGATTATTGTAACTGAAACAAGAGAGAAAAATTATTTATCTTTTTGTCAGTGGCCTAGTTATTGAATATAGGAAGGGGAACAAATCTTTCTACCTAGTGCATTAGTATATTTTTCCTTTATTTTTTTCAGAGTCCATTTTCACCCAGTCACATTTTTCAATTATGTTAAATAATTTGTATAATTTCCTCCACTGGCACTATTCCTCTTCATTTGATTCCACTATTCCTCCTCTTTCCTCATTCCTCCCATTTAGTCTCTCCCCTCCCCTCACTCTTTATTCTCATCCTCCCTTTCTTCATCTTTTACTTTTTGTGCTCAGTTTCTTCCTTCTGCCTCCACTTGTACAACTTTTTTTAAGAGGAATAAGGGATCTTTCGGAAAAGGCTTTATTTTCTGAAAGATCCCCGTCTAGACTGGTGCTTTTTTCCAGCAAAGCTCCGAGCCGGAAAAAAGTGGCAGCCATGTTTATGCAAATGAAGCGAGGGGGATTTAAATCCCCGCTTCATTTGCAATTGCGATGTGTCTAATTTGCATCCCTTTTACGGAAAAGGGATGCAGTCTAGACACAGCTGTGGATTGAGCATGGTGCACTAAAGTGCAAAAATTCTTCATCCTATTCCTTTCTCTGTCAGGGGCAGGCTGTGAAAATTAGGGCAATTCACACCACATCTTTGAGGTTTGCTTTTCTCATCAGTGTTGAGTGGGTTAATTGATGTTTGTACAGTTATAGGTGCTAGATCTAAGGGAATGGGGGTGCTGTTCCATTCCCTGGCTTGAACCCAAATGCATGGTTTCCACCATCAGCACCTCCATGATAAAAATTATTCCAGCATTACTGCACTCTGTCCTTTGAACACTTGCGAATCTGGGGTATCAATCTTAGGCATTTTCTCTGTGCTAGGTCTCTGCTGGTGCTGCCAAATGTGTGGACATCTGTCTGTCTGACCCAGCTAGAGAGTGGCCGCCTGGGCGAGTATCCAACTTAAAGGGAAAACAGGTAAGTGACTGGCAAAATGTTTGTTCTTGAGTGCTCATCTTCCTGACAAAAAGGAAGACATTCCTTTGTCACATGCAATGAACAACAGTTACAATATTCACTATATACATCACACAGGCTGTTACAAAGTACTGCAAGCTCTGTTAACTGGAGGGAAAATATGTGGCAAATACCCAAACCATGTCTCCTTTCAGCTGCAAAAATACCAACCAGCCATATCTTGGCTTTTTTGACTATTAGAATAAGCTAATTTAAGACTATGTGTCGTGTTTTGTTGGCACTGAAAATGCCTTGTGCGTCAGCATGAGGATGCAAGAGTACATCAAGGCAATGAGATAGCCTAGATGCTCTTGTTCTCAGTAGGGGGAACATCAGCACAAAGGAGCAGTTTAAGTGGCAGTACAGTTTTATGCCATCTCTACTTTGTCTCACATCACTTATGAAAGCCCTTGAATAGAACCCATGTAAACAGAAATGCAGATGCTTTTAAATTAGCACATGCACTTGGTGGCACACCGCAAACATACACTAATGTTCTCAAGCGCCGGCCCCGGAAGGTTTGTATTTGAAGAGAGCTTCTTGCATGTGCCTATTTTCCATCTGTAGCAGAGAAGACATGAGCTATAGAGAAGCACAGCCAACAGCAATATACACTGAAATTAATAAAACTTGGAAAGTAAAGCAGCAGGCTCCAGCTTAATAACCCAGTGCAATGTGCTGTCAAATGGGAGACTTGGTTCAGATTAGCTACCTTGGGTCATTTGTTCCGAGAATTAGCTAGGACTGGGAGCATCATGGAGATAATGATCTTAGCCCTCAAGGGAAGAGTGCAACACACATGGCTCTTCAACACCCCAACCCAGGCAAGGGGCTGAGAATTCTTCAGCAGCTGCTTGCTTTGCCTGATACTGGTTTGTTATAATGATGCCCACACTGGAGGTGGAGGGGAAGGGCAAGGAAGGTGAAGAGTGATAGGATTAAATGGAAATTACCTCCAGTAGCACTAAGGATGAACTCTTTATTGAAGGCCCGAACCTTCAAGGCAAATCAATGATGGCTGACAGCACTCAGCAACTCATAGCACTGGGCCACAGAAACTGCCTTGGGGATTCCTGAGTCCTCTAGGAAGTCGTTACGAAGTGACTCCCAATACTGGAATCACCGGTGGGGACAGGGGAAAAAGGAAGGGGGGGGATCAGCTTTTTCTTTTCCAGCCTAAAGGAAAGACTACAACCAGACTAAAAGCCTGTGAGCCTACAAACCTCTCAGTAATCCTCCCACTGAAGTGAATTGCATAAGGTTTGGTGCATCAAGTCGTAGTTATCAATAAAGATACAGTCACAAAAAGGCACTGAAGCACCAGGGTTCTCCCTAGGCTCTGAGCCAGAGCTGCTACACCTCAGTTTCCTCTACAATGATCCACAACATCTGGTAGGCTGATTCAGGATGACAACCCTCCAGCTAAACAGAGGTCCTCCTCTTCCAGGGATCAACAAAACAAGAATCCAAGCAAGTCAAAATGCAACCAAAGGTCTGGTTGCCCATGGCAGGCTCAAGTAGTTGTCTTCCCTTTTGTGCCAGAGCTTCTTGTTCCCCTACTAGCAGGGTTCCTGACTTTATGCCCACTATCTCCAAGTGGGCACAGCTAAGGGTAGGAAAACAAGATCCTCCCGTTATCCCAGAAGTCAGTCCCCAGATCTGACACAGAAGAGCAGACAAGCAAGAAGTTCCAGGCAGCGGATGAATAGCAAAGCAAATGGACTAGCTTTAGAGATAACATGGTTATTCCTAATCTAATACAACTCCTCATTCAGCATGAGAGCAACTGACTCTTTCTGTGATTCATTGGTCACGTGACACTGATGAGGTTTTAAATGTTACCCAGTTTTGGCAGGAGTCCTACATTGTGAGTTAGCTTTACACTTTCAGGGAAGGTGCTTGGGAATCAAATCTTGAATCAAGCATAGAGATTTCTAATGACTTACAAGAGAGAAATCAATTAAGATACATGGTCACAAGTACAGCCTCCTATGCTAAGAGAAATTATATATTGTTCAGAGGAGAGTGGTTGGGAGTTAGAACGTGGAGGGAAGAGACAGCAAAAGAGAATGAGGAAACGTGAAGAGCACAGCCATTGCAGAAAATGAAAATGAGAGAGGCACCAGTGCTGTGAGCCAGTTTGATTGTCGGCAAACTGGATCAAGCATTGTTCCAAAGTATTCAGAGCCATGTTGCAAACTCCACATCTAGATTTCAAACCCCACTAAGTTTGGGACTGTTCAGGGCCAGGATTTCAGGTTGTGCCATTCAACTGTCCAAAGACAGGCTACAAGGCTAGATGGACCTTTGGTCTGATCCAGTATGGCTGCTCACATGTGCTGATGTTCTTATGTCTCCAAGGGTGTGTCTAGACTACACAGATTTTTCGAAAAAAGGTGCCTTTTTTCAAAAAAAACTTCACCCACGTCTAGACTGCCACCGCGTTCTTGCAAAAGTAAATTGAAAGAACGCAGCGGTTTTATCAACAGCGGTAAACCTTGATTTACAAGGAAGAATGCCTTTTTCAACAGAAATCTGTCACAAAAAAGCATGTGTGGATGTGGGGTTTTTGTTTTGTTTGGGTTTCCCCCCCCCCCCCCCCCGAAAAAAACAGACCTCCAGGGAAAAGCCCTGGTGGACACTCCATCTGTAGGAAGAACTTCTATTGTTCCTGTCTGTAGCCATGTCTTAAAGGCACAGGCACCCTGGGCCGCCATTGTGACAAGACGGCAGCCAGAGAAGCCACTGACCACACAGATCTCCCTGCCTCTCTGAGAAGGAAGCATGGCACAAACCCGAGACCCCCAAGGACCTTCCAGGGAGCCATCCCACGATCCATCCAGGGGCACAAAGGGGCGAACTCCAGTGTGGTCAGGGCCTGAGGTTCTGACCCTTTTAGAAGTGTGGTCAGATGAGGCATCCCTGCAGGCTCTGCATTCCCGACGCCACAATGCAGACATTTACGGACACATGGTTAAGAGGCTGGCAAAGAAAGGCCATCACCCCTGAACCTTGGACCAAGTGCAGGCCAAGGTTAAAGAACTGAGGCAGGGCTATGCCAGGGCCCGTGCGTACAGCTCCACCTCCAGGGAAGCACCTCGTTATTGCCCCTACTACCAGGAGCTGGACAGAATCCTGGGGGGTGGGGAACCCCTTTATGCATGGGTGCTCATCCAGTCAGAGTTAGAGACACTTGTCCAGAACTGCCAGGAGGTGGATGAGAACAACCCTGAAAACCAGCCGCTCCAGGATGAGGAGGACCCCCCAACAGGACTGTTGTCAGCCTCACCCTGAAGCCGGTCCCCCAGACCCAGGAGAGGCATCTTCTGACCCTGGTGAGGGAACATCAGGTGAGTGTGGTCAGGTTTACACACACACAGAATGGGGGAGGTGGGAGCACAGGGGATGTGGGCCAATCTTCACATGTCATGCTCTTCTTGGACTTTCCCACAGACAGTACTGCCATGAGCAGGCGGAGGGTGGGTGGGGGTCCTGGGAGACCCAATTTGCTCCAGGTCCCTGTCATACATCTTGGGACCCACTGTGGCTGGACACTTCCCTGGGCTGTATGGCCATGTGGGCGTGTTGCGGGGGGAGAGGGGACGGACGTTGCCCTAGCCACGTTGGGGCCCCTGTGAGGCTGGGGCTGCTGGCCAGGCCAGACGTGGGCGTGCAGTGAGAACATTGGCGTCCCTTGTTCCAAGGAAAGTTTAGATTGGACATTAGGAAAAAATTCCTAACTGTCAGGGTGGTCAAATATTGGAATAAATTGCCAAGGGGGGTGGTGGAATCTCCCTCTCTGGAGATATTTAAGAACAGGTTAGATAGACATCTGTCAGGGATGGTGTAGACGGAGCTTGGTCCTGCCTTGAGGGCGGGAGTCTGGACTCAATGACCTCTCGAGGTCCCTTCCAGTCCTATGATTCTATGATCATAAGCAGGGACAGTGTGTGCACGCATGATTGACCACTTCTCCCGCTTATCCTCCACAGCCAGACCTGCCGGAGCAGACCAGCGTGCAAAACTTGTCCCACCACCCACTCGGGCCCATGGAAGCTGCAGGCACTGGCAGGTCTACAATGACCTCATGCGCAGGCATGTTGAGGCTCTGGAAAGGATGGAGGAGACCATGGCGGAGAGGATGCGGGAAGAGACTCAGGGGCATGATCGCTTGCTGGAGGAGTTTCTCCGGCAGCAGACAGCAATCTGTGGCACTATCGGGGAGGCCATGGGTGTCCCAGGTCCTACCTCCGTTGCCGCTTCTCTCACTCAACCTGCTACGGACCCCCTTGTCCCCCCTTCTTCCCCCTCACCCACTGCCCCCCTTCTACCTTACCCCTTCCCACCCCCTGCCATCACAGACTGCAGCCCCCCACCCCCCAGCCCACTACTGTCCCAGGCTCCACTTGATCCCAGACACATCTAGAGCCATGGACCCGAGGCAGCAGACTTTTGCAGGCCAGGTGACACCCTCAGCCCTAAGCCTCCCTCCTCCCCAGTTAAAGAGACTTTGTTATATTTACAAGAAAGTTTATTTTTGATAACATTTTGAACACACACACTTTTATTTTGTTAGTAAATGTTATTCTTTGCACACTGTTGGATGGTTTTTTAAAACACAATGTTTTTGTCAGAAAACCTGGTGTGTGTGTGTTAACTGTCTGGAGACTGGTGGGGTATGTCTACACTACCCCGCTAGTTCGAACTAGGAGGGTAATGTAGGCATACCGCACTTGCAAATGAAGCCCGGGATTTGAATTTCCCGGGCTTCATTTGCATAAACTGGGCGCCGCCATTTTTAAATCCCTGCTCGTTCGAACCCCGTGCCGCGCGGCTACACGCGGCACGAACTAGGTAGTTCGGACTAGGCTTCCTAGTCCGAACTACTGTTACTCCTCATTCCACAAGTGCGGTATGCCTACATTACCCTCCTAGTTCAAACTAGGAGGGTAGTGTAGACATACCCATGCAGAGGTGGGTTGTGGGAGGAAAGGTCTTGTGGGAGGCCCAGGTCTGAGGCCCCATTGGGGAGGCCCTGGGGAGAGTCATTAGGCTCCTGCTAAGAATCTCTCACTTAGGGCCTCCCAGATGCGGACCCCCACCTGATATGCTTGGCTGCCTCCCTTCAACATCAGCATGGAATACGCAGTCACTACGTCAGGGATATTGTATTCCCCCATGTCGAGGCGAGTGAGCAGGCACCTAAACCTCCCCTTCAGCTGGCCAAAGGCGCATTCCACCTGCAAGCGTGCCCGGGTCAGGTGCGTGTTAAATTGTTCCCTGTTCGCATCCAGATGGCCAGTGTAGGGCTTCATGAGCCAGGGCATAAGGGGATATGCCACATCGGCCACGATGCAGATTGACATCTCCACGTCCCCAACAGCAGTGTCACTGTGGGAAGAATGTTCCAGCCTGCAGCCTGTGGTACAGGTAGGAATTTCTGAAGATCCGGGCATCATGTGCCCAGCCCGATCACCCAACACAAATGTCCGTAAACTTTCCCTGGTGGTCGACCAGGGCCTGCAGCACCCTGGAGAAGTAGCCCTTCCTGTTTGTGTACTGTGCTGCTCGATGATGCGGTGTGTAGATCAGGATGTAAGTCCCATCGAGCGCTCCTCTGCAGTTCGGGAACCCCAGCCCAGCAAAGCCAGCCATGATGGTGTCCAGGTCTCTGAGGTGGACAATCCTGTTCAGCAGCTCCGAATTGATGGCCCTCACCACCTGCAGAAATAGACACATACAAACACACAGAATAGGAAGTTAGAGGGGGTGCCTGAGTCCTTGAGAGGTGTCCCCCCATTGTCCCCCCCCCCAAGAACCCAGGAGCGCCCCCCTCAGGCAGCCCCTCCCAGCAGTAGGGCAGGGTGAGGCCAGGAGCCCTCCCCCACTCTCACTCCATCCCCCACTCCCTCTGCCCTTTCCTGACAATCCCTCTTTTACAGTCCCCCTACTCCGCATAGACTGTCCCCCCAGAGGGACTTACCTCCATCAACACAGCACCAACAGTAGATCTCGCCACGCCAAGCTGGTCTCCCACAGAACAGAAGCTGTCAGGGATGGCCAGCTTCCAGAGGGCAGTAGCCCCCTCTTCTCCAGGAGGATGATGGGGTGCAGGTGGGTGTCCTGTCATTGCAGGGCAGGAGCGAGACAGGTGCACAGCTCCTGGAAGGTGGCCTTACTCATTCTGAAGTTTCGGAGCCAAGCCTGGTCCCACCATAATGAGCCAGTCCCACCAGTCTGAACTTGTGTCCAGCCTCCAAAATCGCCTCTCCTGGAAGAAGTTTGGTGGCAAGGGCAGTATTGCTGCAGCCAGAGCAAAGGGCTCAAGGCTGGGTTCTGAATCCAGACCTGGCATGAGCATCATGAAAGTCACTTAGATGCAGCAGAACTTGAAGCATTACAGTGCGGGGCCATCGCCTGCCCAGGGGCAGCTCCGGCTCCATGGCAAAAATAAGATTGTAAAGCACAAATACCAAACAAAAACCAAACTGCTGTGGTGTCTCAGAAAGCAGGGCACCCAAAGCAAGCACTGCTGAAGCTTTGCTGTCCCTCTAGGAGGTAGGCAAGCCAGCTGCAGCAGCAGAGGAACGGCTGTCCCTTTAAGTATGCATCTCTGAAAAGAGCATGCTGCAGGACCCGGAAGTAAAGGCTGCCCTCATGCCTGGCAGAAGTGGTTCAGGGTGCCCTTTTTTCGACAGAGCATCCAGGCAGTCTGGACACTCTTTTTCAAAAAAGCGGATTGCTTTTTCAATCCGCTTAGTGCAATCTAGATGCTCTTTACCGAAAGACGCTTTTTTGAAAGTACCTGTTTTAAGAACCCAAGTGCATCTTTTTTTCTACATTTCTTGTCCTGTCATCTTAGGACATCCTAAATTTTTCCTCTTTTCAGGCCTGATGCTTAGCTGTATGTGTGTTTCTAAAGAGACTATTAAAATTATATTAGTAAAACAACAAGCAAATGGTGTTATAACAGATGGTAAAAAAGTACTACATACCAGCAGCAAACACAAATACAAGATGAACTCCAGCACTCCTCATGCCTGTACATGAGCTAAGGACTAGAGCAAATCTTTTAAGGATTAAAAGTAACCAGTTCACAGGCTCAGTAAACAAATGAAGAAACCAGAGGAAGGTTTGAGGCTGCCTATTTGCTAGTGAAGGTACATCAAAGTTATCAAGGCTTTAACATTTTATTACAAACTCAAGAAATTCTATCATTGGACAATAAATAGTAGCACAGTGTCTGTGCGTCTGTAATGCTGACGTACATGGCCATGCCCCCTGGCTGTGTACGTCAGTGCCCCACCCCCCTTCCCCTCGCTCCGTGGCAATTCGGGCCGCAGGGCCCCCCAGCCACCCCCCGCCATCCCTCCCCCCTTCCTCCAGCCCCCCCCCATCCTTCCTTCCAGCCCCACAGCCCCCAACTTCCCCCAGCTCTGCTTTCCACCCCCCTTCCGGCCAGCCCCACCCCCTTCCCCTCCCTGGGCCATTCAGGTTGACCCGGTGGGACAGTAAGGGGGGCGGGGCAGTGATATACATGGCCAGGGGGCGGGGCAGTGATATACGTGGCCAGGGGGCGGGGCAGTGATATACACAGCCAGGGGGTGGGGGCTTCTCCCACCGTGGTGCTGAGTGGTGCACCCCTCAGCCAGGCTGCCGCGGGAGAGGGGAGGGAGGGGCGGTGATGTAGACAGTCCCGCCCCCTGGATGTGTACGTCACTGCCCTGCCCCTCCTCCCCTGCGGCGGCCCAGCTGAGCATGCAACACTCAGCCGAGCCTCCACGGAGGGAGGGGAAGGGGGTGGAGCAGTGACGTACACGGCCAGGGGACGGGGCCATGTATGTCACTACCCCCCTTCCCCTCCCACTGTGGCATTCAGCTGAGTGCTGCACCCCTCAGCCGGGCCGCTGGGGGAACCAGCAGTGCAAGGGACCATCTGGGCTCCCCTGTCGTGGGAGGGGAAGGAAGGGCGGTGACGTACATGGCCCTGCCCCCTGGCCATGTACATCACCGCCCCCCTCCCTTGCAGCAGCCCGGCTGAGCTGGCAGCACTCAGCCAAGCGCCATGGCGGGAGGGAAGGGGAAGGGGGGCGGGGAAAGACAGAGGGGAGAGAGAGGCAGGAGGAGGAGGAGAAGAGAAAGGGAGAGTGAGAGGCAGGAGGGAGAGAAGAGAAAGAAAGAGACAGAGTGAGAGGCAGGAGGCGGAGGAGAGCTGAGAGAGAAGGGGGTAGGCAGTAGGAGAAAGAGAGAGAGAGTGCTCAGGAGAGAAGACCTGAAAATCCTGTCTTATGATGGGTTAATTGGCTAGTTGGACTATAACAGAGCCTGCATTTCTTGGAAAACAGTTACAAAATGGCTAGATCTAAGGGGAAAGATGTGTTTCTTCAACCCAACCCCTATATGCTTAGGCAGAAGCATAGAACCCCAAAAAGGCCCTTAGCAGCCCAGGAGAGAATTGCCTCATAAGGCTATTGTAAGACTGGCAAGATGGCTATCTGCAAGACTTCTCATATAATTGTAGGACTGCAATGGTACGTCTACATTTCAACACTATTTCAAAATAACTAGCGCTATTCTGAAATAAGTTGGTCCACATCAACACAGCAGGCAGTTATTTCGAAATAGTGTCGAAATACCATCAAGCTGGAGGTCTTCTTACTCCTACTCCTGTAATCCTTATTGTACGAGGAATAAGGGAAGTCAGAAGAAGAGTGCTCTATTTCGAAATAAGGGCTGTGAAGATACTCCCAATTTCAATTTCAAAATAAGATATGCAATATACATCACTCAATTTGTGTAGTATATTTCAAGTTAAACCCTGCTGTGTAGACACACCCCAAGAGACTGTGAGCATCTTGTAGTCCAAATCCTTGTATTCAAGGCAAGACTAAATATTATCTACACCTTCTATGACAGGTATTTCTCTACTTGCTCTTAAAAATCTCTCTGATGACAGAGACTCCACAACCTTCCTAGGCAATTTATTCCAGTGCTTGACTACTCTGAGGCTGTGTCTACACTGCACCCCCTTTCCGGAAAAGGGATACAGATTAGACAAGTCGGAATTGCAAATGAAGTGGGGGATTTAAATATCCCCCGCTTCATTTGTATAAACATGGCTGCCGCTTTTTTCTGGCTCGGGGCTTTGCCGGAGAAAAGCGCCAGTCTAGACGGGATCTTTCGGAAAATAAAGCCTTTTCCGAAAGATCCCTTATTCCTCTTAAAATCAGTTTTCCTAACCCCCTGCCTAAACCACACTTACTATGATTTAAGCTAATTGCTTCTTGCCCTATCATCAGAAGAGAGAATTCTCCTTATAACAATCTTTTAGGTACTTGAAAGCTGTTATGTCCCCCTCAAACGTCTCTTCTCCAGACTAAATAACCCCAGTTTTTTCATTCTTCTTTCACAAGTCATGTTTTCTAAAATCTGTTTTCATTTTTGTTGCTCTTCTCTGCACTTTCTCCAGTTGTTCACATTTCTCGTGAAATGCAGCCCCCAGAACTGGACACAATATTCCTTTTGAGGCCTAATGTATGTGGAATAGAGCAGAAGAATTACGTCTTGTCTGTGTCTAAACTGGCAAGTTTTTCCGCAAAATCATCTGCTTTTGTGGAAAAACTTGCCAGCTGTCTACACTGGCCGCTTGAATTTCCAGAAAAGCACTGACGATCTCATGTAAGACCGTCAGTGCTTTTCCGGAAAATACTATCCTGCTCCCATTCAGGCAAAAGTCTTTTTCCGGAAGACTTTTGCGCAAAAGGGCCAGTGTAGACAGCACAGTACTGTATTCCGCAAAAAAGCCCCGATCGCAAAAATGCTTTTGCAGAAAAGCATCCTGCCAATCTAGACGTGCTTTTCCGAAAATGCTTTTAACAGAAAAGTTTTCCATTAAAAGCATTTTCGGAAAATCATGCCAGTGTAGACGTAGCCCTTGTGTCTTGCTTCTACACTCCTGTTAATACATCTCAGAATGATGTTTGCTTTCTTGCAACAGTTAATTGCTAGGGCCCTCGGCAGGGTGTGTGGGGTGGTTCCATGCTCCTGGAGGAGGTGAGGCTGGGGGCTAGCCTCCCTGCACCAGCCCTTCAGTGCTAACCAGAGCATACCACCCAAGGCTCCAGCACAGTTTCCACTGCTGGTGCTGTAGTAGCATTAGGGGTTGCTAAGAGGCCTGGGCTCTTTTGAATCTCTGGGCACTGGGGCGGTACTCCCGTTGTCCTCCCCCCTCCATTGGCGAGCCAGCACTTTTGAGACATATTTAGCTTGTGGTCCACTATGACCCCCAGATGATCCCTTTCCTTAGTATTCCTTCCTAGGCAGGCATTTCCCATTCTGTGTGTGTGCAACTGATGACTCCACATAGGAAGGAACACTTTGCATTTGTCCTTGCATCCTATTTACCGTAGACCATTTCTTCAGTTTGTTTGGATCATTCTGAATTTTACTCTCCAAAGCACTTGCAACCTGGTATGGTCAGAAAACTTTGTAAGCGTGCTCTCTATGCCATTATCTAAATCACTGATGAAGATACTGAACAGAACCAGATCCAGAACCGAGCCCTGTTGGCACAGGAGAAACATGCTGGGATGGAGCCATAGTACATAGCAGTGTGAAGATTCTGGGAAGCTGGAGATGGATGCCCTAACTCAGGCTTATAGGTCTAGTTAAGCTGTGCTGGAGGCCCCATTTTTGATGGGGGGCAACTCCAAAATTTTGGAAAGTGGTCAAAAGCCACACTTTTCTGTGGCGGAGGTGCAGGGTCTAGGATGTTGCAGAAGGGCACATGCGGCAGGAGACTGGGATGTGAGAGATGCTGTAAGGTCTAATAGGGAGTTTGGGTGAAAGAGAAGATTGTGACCTGGAGTAGGGGATTGGGGTGTAAGGTCAGGCAGGGTGTCTGGGTGCAGGAGAGGATTCTGGCCTGGGAGAGGGGTGTAGGAGGGGGTACAGGGTCTGGGAGGGAGTTATGACCTGGGGCAGGCGGTGCAGAGGGTTTGGATGGTGACCTGGGGGACAGAGTTGGGATGCAAGAGGGACTGGGGGGACAGAGGCAGACTCTGGCTGGGAGGCACTTACCTAAGTGTTTCCTGGCCAACATCCCTGCAGCACCCCCAAGGCAGGCTGGGGTCCCTGTCTGCTGCAGCCCCAGATCAATTTAAACTGCAGGCTTGTTCCCTCCACAAGGCTCTCAGCTCCCAGAGGGGAAAAAGAGGCTTGTACTGCCCCCATCCTCTATGCCAATCTCTCAGCTCCTATTGGCTGGTTGTTTCCAGCCAATAGGAGTTGAGAGATTTAATGGGGTCAATTCCTATTGGCCGGTTATTTCCAGACTATAGGATCTGAGGATTAGGCTGGGGGCAGGCAGATCACAAGAAGCCTCCCCCTCCAGAGCACAGAGGTACACAGAGTAGCCTTGCACTAGATCAGCAGCTGCTGCATGCCTGAGGGTCCCAGCAGGGTGGGGTTTGAAGGGCTGGATCTGGCCTGCAAGAGTTAACTTGCCCACCCCTGCCCTAGGACATCTTAGAATCAAGGGGGAGATACAAAGTGGCTCAATTACCTCCTTAGACACCCCCCATACACACTCGACTTGCACTTTTATGCACCTCCAGTCACACACATCATGTTTTAAATTGTGCAGGAAGTTCTACCTCTGCAAATAAAATCAGAGCCGGTTTCTAAAAGCTCTGTTTGTATCAAAACAGTTAAGAGATTCAGTACACATCATCATGTTCTGAACATCATATGTATCTTTGGCCCTAAAGTGAAGACAAAAGCAGCTGCAGAATTTTTGATGTTGCACATCAAGTATAAAGCCTAGGCAATAGAATTCTTTTATCCTAGTCGCTGCCAACATGTTAGTTGTGCAAATAAGAAAATAGCCTGCAAACTTAAAGACAAAAAAATAAATAAACCAAATGCAGGTTCTCTAGACATTTGCTGTGTTAGTAAATAATCTTTATTTCAAATGCAGCGAGGGAAAATATTACATCATCTTCCTGCCATTTGGTACAAAGAGACCCTGTGTGGGATCAGTGAATAGGAATGTGCAGTCAGCCTTCTTGTGATTGCCTGCAGGTTATGAATTTGGAAATTGGTAGAAAATTTCCGATTGAGCTTCAACATTTGCTCTCATCTGGACTTTAATGTAACAGCCTGAAGGGAGTGTTGCTCTAAATTTTAAATCATATTGAACCTGATAAAGGGCTAGACATGATCCTCAGGAAAAGGTCAGAAAAGCTGTAAATGTTTATTTCAACGAGATCAGGGAGTGCTTTGATGCCAGTTTTACATTCCATCTGTGTCTCTAGTTACATAGTACACAGGCACTTCTATTGCACTTTACATACATAGAAGGAAAATGTACATGGCAGATAGCACTGTAAGGGTGTCTACATGGCACCCTTAGTTAGACACAAATTGCATAGCTTATTTTGAGTTAATTTTGAAATAGAATGCTATTCCGAAACATCCCTTAATCCTTGTGATATGAGGTTTGTGGGGACATCGGAATAGCACACCCATAATTTCTAAAGCTATTTTGAAATAACAGGTGCACTGTCAAGATGTGGAATAGTTATTTCATGATACCGGAAATTTCCCAAAATAGTGCCGCTCTGTAGATGTACCATAAGAGACTAAGAGGAGTAGAATACAACCAGTCCCCAAATTGCGAACGGTCAAATTACGACTGTTCGCATTTACAACCAAAGCTCCCATGGAGCAGTCTTAAAGGCGGTCCCCGAATTACGAACGCGACCCGCGCTTACGAACAGTGCGGTCACTAGGTAACTCAATGGGGTCCGAGTTATGAACAAATCAAGTAACGGCCAAGTGTTTGGTCCGTAACTCGTTCGTAACTCGGGGAGAAGCTGTATTTGGGTAACTGCACAGCAATTTCTTATGCTTTCAGATCATCTGTAAAAAGTAACTACAAAAAGTAGTTAGTCAAGAAAAAAGAAGCTGTAAGTAATTCAGGAACATTACCTCATTTAGCATAAAGATAAAGACTTGCCTAGCTGATAGCAGTACATAGTGAAGAGATCTCAACTAATAAGATATCATCATAATGGAGAATATATATTTATATCATGAGATAGTCTAGATGCAATGTACAAATGCAGATGAGTGTCATCTCTGTCCACTCAGAGTAGACATATGTATTTCAAAAATCACCAGTAAAAATTAGACTTGAAGAGATCAGCCAAACCATTATGGTATGCTCTCAGGAAAAGAAAGTCCATTGGTGTGGGTATGTATGAAGGGTGGCAGGATTTAAATGGCCAAAGAAGAAAGGGAATTATTTCATCAAATGTCTAGGTCGGTCAGGTGTACAGATCCTGAAAAACAGATATTCCTGCCTCCAGCATGATTAGGGAAAACTCACCAGGCATTTGTGAATCTTCAGCTCTGTCTATTCTAAGCTGGCACGGGAACGACAGTGATATTCTGCTCCACTTCAAATCATAATGGCTGAGTTTTACACAGGCCTATTTAAAAAAACCATTTTAAACTGCACTGGGCTGGGTAACTATGACATGGTTGGGGAAGACTATGCCCAGAGCAGGGTGAGTGTGCCCATCTCCCTTAGGAAATAGGAGGGTGCATGTGCAGCTCCCAACTGTGTTCTTCCCAACCTGTGTCTGTGTCTTTAGTCATGAAGCAGTACTGCATAATGGCCAGAGTCAATAAATCTGCCCTTATCTATAGAGCTATATAGCCTAATGGCCAGAGTCAATAGTTCCTTCCTTATCCACAAGACTATACAGCCTAATGGCTACAATCAATAAAACCGCCCTTATCTGCAGGGATATACAGCCCAATAGCCAGTGTACATAAGCTCACCCCCGTTCTCAGGGCACTGTGGCTCCCTGGTTAGAGTCAGGAAAACAGGAGGGAGAGGGTTACATCCCCAGACAGGGAGGTCAGCTTTTCATTGGACCCCAGCCTAGGGCCCTATCTGAGTCAATGGGGAAAAGCTCCAATCAAAACACACTGACTCCTGACTTCAGTTCACTCATTGGTTTGCTGTCGCCTTCCCCTAGGATACTTCCTGCCACTGTCCCACAACTATAGTCTGAGTGGCCATCTTACCTCCCTGGTATCCGGATTGCCCCTTCTCTGGTGATTATGAACCCTCTGAGGTGATTGGGTGCCTACTGCCTTTGGTCTATACTCCATCCATGGGTTTCAGTGGCAGCTTGTCTGGAGCATGTGGTGCACATCCTCCCTTTCTGGCAGTCAGCCCCAACTATGCTGAGCTGCTTTCTTTTATACCAATGAGCCTGGAACATACCCAGTAAGGTGAAAGGGGTGTGGTTTCCTCCGCCCTTAATGCAGGGTTAAGTCTCTCTTGTCCAGTGCGGACAAGCATGCCCCATCACAGTAATACTAACATGTGGTTCTTGTTCTCTTGTCTTAAAATATTACTTATAGAGACATTTCTATGTGATTTGCAAGGGAACTCTGATGCCAGATGAATCATTAAACTAACTAATATTCATACTGGTAGCTCACCAACTTCCCCTGCTAAATCTGCATGAAGTCTGGACTGCTGCCTTAGTTCATGTACTGCAGATCATTTCCTTGGCAGAGTCACTTTGTGATGATTTAGTGAAACACGTTGGCCAAGACACAAAATATGCTGATGCAGATGATGCTTGGATAACTTACGTAAAGAACAACCATAAACCAACCCTTCAGCTTCATGTAAGTGATGGTGTCCTCCACACTGATACGTCAGTCACGGCAGGCTCTGTCTAGTGCTGGGAATCCATGATAAACAAAGTTTATCCACTTACTTGGTCTTCAGTTTCAGCCTTTTTTGCTGCCATCCATCCTGCACTGACATACAAATGCTGGCTATAAAAAAACTGGCTCACCTGCAGCGCGACATCAGGAATAAACGTGAGAGTATAAGTGACTGGTTGTGAGAGAACCAGTGTGGGCAAGAATGCATGCATATGTATCATTCATTAAAACAAGAACATTCCAATGGGTGCTCATTGATTGCAGCCTGGGTAGGTTGCATTGATGATCATTTCAGGTATCTATAGTCTAAATCTGACACCAGCCTCACTAACAAAACATCTATAATGGCTACTGCAGATATTTGGGAATTACTTTGTATTTTATCAAAGTGTACAGGGGCCAACTTACCACTTAGTGCCTCCTTTAGGCTAGGCATGGCACGTCAGGATCTCTCTGATGGAAGCTGCGGTTGCTAAGTGCTCTACCTCTGTGGTGGCCTCCCTCTTCTTGTGACTTCTCATCCAACCACATTACTTCCAAGACTCTTCCCTTGTGGGGTAGACCACCAAAAAAAAAAAAAAAAAAAAAAAAAAAAGAGAGCGAGAGAATTAACACTGATCAACTGAGTTAGCATGAGATGGTGGAGAAAAGCCTCCCTCTTAGGGAGGATCAGAATCACATTATCCCTGCCACCAGGAAGGGACCTTCAGCAGTTGTTGGGAGAGGTCCTGACTTATCTATAGAACTATGGGTTGAAGGTCTGTCCTTTTCACTGTTCTGTTTCCCTTTTATCTCCTTCTACAGTCTGTGCATGTGTGGCAGTGCTGGACTGAGAACAGAGCAGCTCTATATGTCCTTGTTGCCCAGTGTGGAGTTTATATGTAACCACATCAACATTTAGTGCCATTCAACCACTTGATCAGAGATGATTTTGTTGACACTAGGTATTGAAATTAAATGATAAATAGTCTCATTCTATCAAGTTAGCTAGTTAGTTTTATACAAGACCCATCAAGACCACTGGGAAAATACTATAGCTTAACAGTTTCTCATGCCATGACAATGCACAGAAAGACAAGTCACAAGTTATTGTAGCCCTCAGAATATATAACATTCATTGCCCTGAAACCCCTGAGGTAAAATGAGGATTGAGAGTCAGTCTCACCTCTGTAGTGTGATCTTATGTGAGCTTGAGTTATTTTAAATAAACATAGTGAGCTTTTTGTACTTAGAAGCTGGACAAAACTGAACTCTCCTGACATCAAAGAATGAATAAATTCATATCTCAAGCATTCCATGTTGAATGTTTGCTAGGGTTTTTATCCGAGTCCAACTATTTACAGTGGCTCTAATTCTATGTAAAAGACTGAAGCAAGCCTTTCCTGGGGGACTATATTACTATTTGGCTTTATATGTCTTTCAGTGCTTCCAATAAATCATGAACTTCTTCAGAGATGTCAGAGGGCATCCTGTTTCCTCCACTGCAAATGACAAACTGTGAATAATACACACTGCTGGCTTTTAAAAAAGAAAACAAAAAATGCAAAATGCATATTTATCTCCAATGACTCTGGTTGTTGCATTTGGACTGTCTGTTTTTGAGAGGGGCAGACTGTGTACTTTCTGTCAGTCTCACCTTCACTGCACACTCCAGTCAGCAGTAGCTGTGCAAGGTGCTTTATGTGTTAAATGAAATGTGGTGATAAATTTTGGTAAGAGTAACTAGAATAACAGAAGTTAAGTACATCAGTAAAATGGAACACAGAGGGGCTAGATCTGAGGTCGGCCACATATGGCTCACGAGCCAGATATGGCTCTTCTGGAGCCCCAACACAGCCCCCTCTAGCTTTCTCTGTGGCATGGAGCCAGCACTGGCACTACAGCCTTATGGCCCCCCACAAGATTAGAATGTCAGCACCAGCTTCCTGCAGGGGGAGAAAGATCCAAGCCTCACAGCTGGATCTGACATGCAGGAAATAAGCACCATGATTGTTGGCTCCATGAGCCACCTTTTTCCTTCCCCTGGTGTGCAGGAAACAAGCAGCCAAAAATGGCTCCAAGTGTGCTACCATTTTCTTTTCCCTGGGACATGCTTCCTATAGGTTTCCCCTGGGAATCATTTCTGGTGAATGGGAGCAGCAAGAGGCAGTGTCATACATGATGTGAAAACAAGTAAATGCCCCCCCCAACCATCTTGACCAGACCCTGCACCCCCCTCACACACACACCCAGCCAGACACCCTGTCCCCAACCTACTCATGCCCCCTGGCCAGGCAGCCTGCCCTAAGCCTGGCACAGTCATACCAGGGTACAGAATATGTCAGAAGGACAGAACGGGTCATGCTGATGGGGGAGTGACACTATACATCCATGGTCACCAACCAGTAGATCGTGATCTACCAATAGATCTCAGGGGCTCTAAGAGTAGCTCTTGAGCTCTCTCTGAACTGCGTGGCTGCATAGTACATTTACATTAGATTTCCTCCTTTGAGGAGCAGCTACTCACCGAGAAACAACACAGGTGAGTAGCTGCGAGGAATGGTGGGAGCTGGGAGGTCGGGAGGGCTGAAACACCCCAGCCAGCTGACAGTGGCTTTCAGCTGAAAGAGGCTGCCCCGTGCTTCAGCTGATCGGCGGCTTCTCCTCTGCGCCTGCCCACATGGAGCTTGGTGCACCCTGGCTGAGCACCATGGCAAGCTGGCCGGGCAGCCACTTCTCTTCCCTCCAGCCCAGCTGCCCTGCGCTCAGCCCAGGGAGGCTGCGTCTAGCTCCAGCTGTGCTGGAGCAAGCTTCCCAGGCTGAGTGCAGGATCACAGATGCCCATCTGATGGACTGTATATGACTAGCAATCTCAGACTACAACCCAGACTTCAAGACACTGGCAGATACTGTTCAGTCACAGGTGTCACACTGAGACTTTGCTATTGGAAGAAAAAATATATAATTATCAATACTTGATTTTAGATTTACAAAATAGCAGAGAACAAAATGTATAATTATAAATGCTTCATTTGACATTTAAATAGCATGAATTAAAAACAGACCATTTATTTCATAACTATAAACATGTGATTTTAATTTTATATTTTGCATTATTTAAAAATAAACTGTTTAAAAGAGTGTAAGGGCTGGGGATAGCAAGTGATGGACAGAAGAATAGAGGGGGCGGGGCTTCAAGGAAGGGGCGGGGCAATAGATCTTCGCCTGTTCTGAGACTTAAAAAGTGATCTTGAATGTAAAAAGGTTGGAGACCACTGCTATACATGAAAGACAACGTAGAATCAAATGAAGTAAAAATCCTAAATGAGCCAAAATGTTCTATAAAATCTCTATGGATAGTAATTCCATCCTCCAATAATAAGAATTTAGTAATAGGGATATATTAATGACCACTTAATCAGGACAGTGATAGTGACTATGAAATGCTAAGGGAGATTAGAGAGGCTATCAAAATAAAAAAAACTCAGTAATTTCAACTATCCCCATATTGACTGGGTATACCTCACCTCAGCACAGGATGCAGAGATAAAATGTCTTGATGCCTTAAATTACTGCTTCTTGGAGCAGCTGTTTCTGGAACCCACAAGGGGAGAGACAATTCTTGATTTAGTCCTAAATGGAGCACAGGATCTGGTCCAAGAGGTAAATATAACTGGATGGCTAGGAAATAGTGACCATAATGTAATAAAATTTAACATCCCTGAGGTGGGAAAAAAACCTCAACAGCCTAACACTGTGGCATTTAATTTTAGAAAGGGGAACTATATGAAAATGAGGAAGTTAGTTAAACAGAAATTAACAGGTACAATGACAAAAGTAAAATCTCAACAAGCTTCACGGAAACTTTTCAAAGACACCATAATAGAGGTCCAACTGAAAAGTATACCCCAAATTAAAAAAAACACAGAACCAAGAGACTGTGAATGGGGATTAACCACCAAGTAAAAGAAGCAATAACAGATAAAAATACATCTTTTAAAAAGTGGAAGTCAAATCATAGTGAGGAAAATAGAAAAGAGCAGAAACTTTGTCAAATTAAGTATAATAATATAAGAAAAGCCGTAAGGAGTCTGAAGAATAGCTAGCCAAAAAAACTAAAAAAGTAATAGTAAAATGTTTTTAAAGTACACCAGAAGCAAGAAGCTGGCTAAAGAGCCAGTGGTGCCCTTGTATGATCAAGATGCTAAAGGAGCACTAAAAGATGATAAAGTCATTGCAGAGAAGCTAAATGAATTATTTGCTTCAGTCTTCGCAGCTGAGGATATTGGGGAGATTCCCAAACCTGAGCCATTCTTTTTAGGTGACATATCTGAGGAATTGTTCTAGATTAAGGTGTCATTAGAGGAGGTTTTGAAACAAATTGATAAACTCAATAGTAACAAGTCTCTGGGACTAGATGGCATTCACCCAAGAGTTCTGATGGGAAATTGCGGAACTATTAACTGTGGTTTGTAACCTATCCTTTAAATCAGCTTCTATACCTAATGACTGGAAGATAGTTAATGTGACACCAATATTTTAAAAGAGCTTAAGAGGTGAGTCTGGAAATTACAGACTGGTAAGTCTAATGTCAGTACTGAGCAAATTAGTTGAAACTATAGCAAGGAATAATATTGTCAGACACATGGATGAACATAATTTGTTGAGGGAAAATCAGCATGGTTTCTGTAAAAGGAAATCATGCCTTACTAATTTTGTACTTTATTTAAAAATGAAGCCTGGGGAACAAGCTCCCAGTTAGGGCCTAGCCCCCATCTGGCTGCAGGGTTATAACACTCCCACCCCAGCCCTGAGCCCATCTTACACCTGAACCCCCTGCCCGGAAACCATCATACCCCCACATCCAAACTCCCAGACTCCTGTACCCCCACAGAAGACAGCCTGAATGCATGCATGAAGCTGGATGTGACCAGCTATGATGTAAACTTCAAAGTAATGCTCAAAAAGATGCCGCCGCAGAAGTCCCATTAAATAAATTCTGTATGTTTAATTTGTGCTATTATTAATCATTATATCAATTATCAATAATATTAAGGTGTATATTTTCAGACATTTGAATGTGCCTCTTATATGGCTTTGCTGACCCCTTGTTCTGAATTTTGATGTAGTGTGGCTCTTTGATTTGAATAGGTTGCCGTCCACTGAGTTCTGTCAGTCTACTTTACTGTAGCTATTTCTAAGGCACCTATCACGTGTTTTCCTTTTTTTGTCAGCCCATGGCTTCAGTTTAACTCTTCCTGGAAGAAGATTGCCGGGACAGTGGGTAAGATTATTTAGTAGGTGGAGGCCACCTCAGTTTGAATATTATAAGAAGTGGGCTGTGGATTAGTGATACAAATGGTTAACCAGGAAGCCTCACCCTTAACTAGTGAAGCTTACAGGTTCCAATTAACCAGTAGGGGCTGCAGCAGCTCCCCACCAACCACAGGCACAGACTGCTCCAGACCACTGGCCCAGCCTCCCCGCTGCAGGTGACGTGCTGGCTCCCTGAGCGTGGGGCCAGAGAGCCTGCAGCAAAGCCTCCTGGAAATGGGGCCGGCAGAGGCTGCTGGCCCCACTCCTGGGGAAGCTTTGCTGCAGCCCTTGCTGGCCCTGCTCCCGGGGAGCTGGCTTTGCTGTGAACTCTTCTACTCTTACATATGTAAGCTTCATACTGCAGAGCCCGCAGTGCGTGCAGGCATGTAACCGCTAGGATTTTTAGCAGTTATATGGTTACATTTTTTAATGACTTTTTATATCCCTTCTGTGGATGACCAATGGAAGTTCCACAGCCTGACCCTGCAAATGAGGTTGTTTTGTCCTGGCTCCCTCTGAATGAATTATCTCCACTGGGTGCAACTGTCTGAGTGGGCTGTGGCTGCTGCTGAGGCAGTCTCTGTGGTAATGAGGTCCTCGCCCGTTAAGTGGCTTTTTGTATCAGAATCAAGAATTCATCCCAGGAGTGAACCGAGAGCCAGCGAATAGGGAGTTCCATGACTGCTTGTGAAATATGTTGACATCAGTCTATGTTGCTCAAGCCATGCTCAGACTGCTGCATGCAGCATTAACCATCTCTCCCATGTGTAACTGCGCTCTAGCCCAGGTAGAGTGAGTTGCTGTGTTCTAACCTGGAAGTGATAGAAACGTGAGATCACAGTGGCTAAGTCACTACCTGAGAGGAACGGGCATAGTCATTGTGGAAGGACTACTCATCTGAGGAAGAGTTTGCAGGATGTGACCATGTGTCTGTGTAACATGGCACAACTCACAGCCATAGCACCTCCTGCTGGACTCTCAGGCTATGTCTACACTCGCAGCTCCTTGCGCCAGAAATATGCAAATGAGGCTAAGCGTGGAATATTGCCAAGCCTTTTTGCATACCTAATGAGACGCCATTTTTGCAGAAGAGGGTCTTGCGCCAGAAGGAGCTGTCTACACTGCCCCTTCTTGCGCAAGAAAAACCCTCTTGCGCAATGTCATTACGCCGATTACTTTTCAGGAAGAACGGCATTGTGCAAGAGGGTTTTTCTTGCGCAAGAAGGGGCAGTGTCGACAGCTCCTTCTGGCGCAAGAGCCTCTTCTGCAAAAATGGCGGCTCATTAGGTATGCAAACGAGGCTTGGCAATATTCCATGCTTAGCCTCATTTGCATATTTCTGGCACAAGAAGCCTCAAGTGTAGACATAGCCTCGGGGAATCAGATCTGTAGCACCCCCTTTTGGTTGGTGTTACCTATTTTTCCTCCACCTCTACATTAAGAGACATATCACTCCTGGACCGTGGCATCCTCCCCTCTGGGTACTACCCTGCCGCAGTGCCTCCATATGCTGTTACCTGTTTTTTTCCTGAACCACTGGGTATTAGGACCAATGTCCCTCCTAGACTGTGGCACCCTTCCCGCTTGGGTACTGCTCTACTCCAGTGCCCCCACACTTTGGGGTCCTCCTCTCTGAGAACCCTCAGCCCCTTATGTCCACCTTGCCTCAGTGACCCACTGCCAGTTTTCATCTAACCCTTTACCTCAGGCACAAACTGCAGTCTGACATGGCCATTCATCACTAGCATGGGGGTGTGGACCTGCTGCCTTTGCCCACCCTGACTTCCTCTCTGCAGCCCTAGTACCTCAGGCCTTGCTACTGGTCCTGCAGCCTGGGAGCCTACCTGGCCAGAGTTTCCCCAGCCCTGCTCCAAGTCAGGAAACCTCTACTTCCCTGGCAGCTAAGACCCTCTTGCTCCCCAGCTAGAGCAAGAGCCAGTCTGTCTCCACCCCTCCAGGAGCCTTTATTTATACTGTCCTCAGCTGGGTCCTAACTGGCTAATTCCTGCCACAGCTGCTATCCCCACAGTCCAGCCCTCTCCCAGGGCTGGGTTTTAACCCTTAAAGGGTCAGTGAGGGGCAGAAGCCACATCACAGCCCACAATCATTGAAGCAGTAGTTGGGGATCAGAAGGTAGTGTACAAAAAAATCTGGACCCGTTTTTCCCTGTAAAGCTCTTTTTAAATGTGTGAAAAAGGTAACTTCAGTGGTTGACTTGAGTATGTGGAAAAACAAAAATGTCTATCTGAAAGGATAGACATGCATGTGACGAAGTGGGTCTTTGCCCACGAAAGCTTATGCTCCAACACTTCAGTTAGTCTGTAAGGTGCCACAGGACTCCTTGCCGCTTTTGCAGATTCAGACTAACACGGCTACCCCTTTGATACTGAAAGGATGTGGGGCTTTGCAGTGGAGCCGCAGGAATGTCTCCCTCTAACATTCTGATTTTCATGGTGTGTAAGTAAAGAGTCATTTCAAAACCTTAGAAGACACATTATGACAGGAATTCAATAAATAAAACACACGAGACTAAGTCACAAATCTGTAGAGAATGTTTTGTATTTCTGGCCTCTTTTTTAAAGCAGGGTTTCATTTTAAATTAATCAAATTAAATTAATCAAGTCCCCAGAATTTCTGATTCCCCCTACAGGGCTTTTCTTACCAAACTTCTGTCCCTCACACCCAAGATACTCCACTTGATCTATTCTTGACCATGACAGCAGGGTGTCTTCTTGGCATGTTCATGTAGTTTCCCGTGCACCTCTCAGTTTGCACAGCAATGAGCCTTGACAGACTTTGGATGGAAATTGCTGTGGGACCTTGGAACACACTCTTATGTTCCCATATTCAGATACCTGGCCTTCTGTCTCCCAATGTTGTAAGGAGAGCTCCGTAACCAACTGCTGAAAAACTAAGGAGAAGATTCATAGCTTCCCATGCTGACAGAGAAGGGATCCAGTCTACACAACTTTGCTGGGACTTGGCCAGCTGAAAAGACGGCATTCACAATGACCTCAAATTAAATACATCATAGACAGAACAATCCAAATACATTATGATCTCAACAATGACTGCCTTGCAAGACCCAACTGAAACTTTGTAGTGCCCCAACATAATTAAAAAAAATTCCTTTTTGTTGAGCAAATGCGACTGAACAACAATTTAACCACAATCCCAAACTGTCACTTAACCTTGGACCTCAGAAGGACTGTAGTACAGTATAATATAGTTTGGGAACATAGTTAAAGCACTTGTTTTGGGAATATGCTCCCATCAATATTGCATGATCAAACCACTTTTAAATGTGTTGGGGGAGTACAGTTTTATAGGCAGATCAGCCTCCATGGAAGTTGTTACAGTGTAGATGGGATGAAAATAAGAACCATTGACCCCTTGGCATTTAAGCAATCCATTATCATTATTATGAAAATCCCTGTATGCTGTTAACTCCCCATCTCACATGTCTGAGTTCATGCTCTCTCTGATACTCTTAATTCTCCCAAGACTCAAATGCACTTTCTCTTGCTCACTCTGCTTATTAATTTTACATGGCACTTTATGAGACAAGTTAATAATAAGATCCAAGTCATCCATTGTCCCACTGTTGGGGAACCAAAACACACTGATGAGAAACCTACTGCTAATAGTGGAACAGTTCAGAAAATGCAGAGTTTACCCATCTGTGTCAAAAGCTAACCTGCCTGCCTCACCTCCTTTTGGAAATTCTGTTCTGCTATCTGGGTGCAAGCAAACAATTCAGAGAGTATTTGCAACAATTAGAAGGAAAATTGAATGCTATAAATTACTTTATTGCAATTTATACTTCAGGGTCAGAAGCTAGAGCACTTGTTATCTGACTATTGCAGACAGAGACTGATTAGTCTCAGTATATTGCACAGAAGCAGTAGCTCTCCCACCTCAGAACACAAGCTCAGAAAGGCAATGGCTGGATGGAGAACATCTAACAGCTCTGAACATGAGCCCTTCTCATTTACAGTCTATGTGATATCTCATTTCCTTGTTTCAACAGCTCCCCCGCCCCTCAATCCTGAATTGGGCTTTTGGATACTATCATAGCATTTTTATTTACCACTAGGACCCCGATGTGAATGGGGTTGTGATAACCTTGGGGAGCCCAGCAAACAGTTCACAATGAATAATTCATTCTGCACATGTAGCCCCTTCTCTATCTATGTACAGAGTCCATCCTTCTGTTTGCTGCAAGTCCATTTGTTTAAGAACTCCTAAACGTAAGAGCTAGGGCCACTAAATCTGGTAGGGTAGCTTCCTCTTACCCTAGTTTAAAGCAATGTCAGGGGTTGGTTGTGCCAGGAAAATAGTAAGTGCCTGGAATGGGACAGTTTTTCATAACATGGAAAGGGAGGGGGTTGATCAGAGGGAGAGCTACATGCACAGCTACATGCAGAGTGACCACTGGGCAGCGAGCACTGGGGGCAGCCACAGCAACAGGAGAGTGGCAAGCTGGGGTTAGGGCCCCATAAGGCTGGCCACTGGACTGGGTAAGAGACTCCCCTACCCCCAAACAGTGGCAGACAGGGGGGAGTCTCCCTGGTCCTCCCACCGCAGCACCTTGGGAATCACTCCCAGGGCCAGGCAGTGCATCCTGGCCCCCACCCAGGAGACACTGAGGCCAGGAATCACATCCCAGCTCTGAACCAGGAGGCAAGGCAAGGGGGCACCTGGAGGCCAGAAACTGACTATGAATCCACACCCCCTTCAGACAGGCTGGAGGCCAGGGAGGGCAGCAGGGGACAGGTGGAAGCCAGGGCCAGCCCACAGAGCCATGCCTCTCGGATAAGGTGCAGGCTAGCGGGAGGCAGTGGGGGGTTGGAACCAGCCCTCAGATCCGTGCTCCCCCCAGACAGGCTGGAGGCCAGAGGCAGTCCCCACAGTCCTAGACCCCCCAGGAGGAATTGCTGCTGGAGCAGTGTCACCCTCACCACCACAGACAGCCCCAGTAAGTGTTCTCTCATGTCCCAGACTCCTTCCCCTGAGCCCTGCACCTCCCAGCCCTGCACCTCCCCACACTCTTCCCTGACTTCTGCATTCCCACTCCCTGCCCTGAGCACCCCCCACACACAAACCCCTGTTGTGACTCCTGCACCCCATCCTCTACCGTGAGCCCTCATCCCACACAGTCCTGAGCCCCTACCCCCTAACCTAACTCTGGCACCCCCCACACCCTGTCCTAAGTCCACCACACACCTCCAAACCCCCTGCCCTGACTCTTGCACTCCCACTCCCTGTAGTGAGACTCCCCCCTCCACCGCCCTGACTCCCCATCCCTGACCCTGAGCCCTCCCACACTTTCCATTCCCTGCCCTGGTTCCTGCACTCCCCACCCCCTGCCCTGAGCCCCTACCTCATGCCCTGACTTCTGCACTCTCTATTGTCTGCTTTGAGCTTCACACACACCCGCCCTCCTGCCCAGAGCCCAATCTTTTAAAAGAACGGAGCAAAGCTAGGTACATCTGTACATCTGAACAATTTTATTTAGACTTATTTTTATAAGTCTGCTATATGCAATTCTTCAGCAAATCATTTCTGTGAACATGTTAGGTTTTTCTCACAGACTACTTGCCACTCATAATTGGCTGTTTGGGGTTATCTAAGATACATGGAATGGTTTCTGCTTCTGATTGTATGGCCTAATATTTAAGAGCTTCAGAGAGGTTGCCAAATTAGTCAGTAACTAGAAAAACTTTAAAAAAAAGTCTAGTAGCACCTTAAAGACTAACAAAACATGTAGATGGTATCATGAGCTTTCGTGGGCACAGCCCACTTCTTCAGATGACTAGAGTATTAAAAGTCCAGATCCAAGAATAAATAAGGGAAGAGAGGGGAGGAGAAAAAAGACAGTGACTAGATTGTTCAAGTTGCAAGAGGCTGATAAGAACAATTACCACCTCCATTGTTTGTTTGGTTAGTTAAGTCATTAGGATGTGGAAGGTAGTGTGGGAGCCAGCCAATATCCCTGTTCATTCCATTTTGATAAGAATCAAACATGTAAATGAAGTTAAGTTCCAACCATTCCTTGTATATTTGGCTTGTGGAATTGGCCTGGAACAACACAGTGACTTGGAGGCCTATTAATGAGTGCCTGGGCAGGTTAAAGTGTTCTCCAACAGATTTTTCTGTGTGTTGCCTTTTCGGATATCTGATTTGTGTCCATTAATTTTTTCCCATAGAGATTGTCCAGTTTGGCCAATACACATGGCAGTGGAGCATTGCTGGCATTTGATGGCATAGATCACATTAGAGGATGTGCAGTTAAATGAGCTCCTGATGTAGTGGCTGATGTAGTTGTGTCCAGTGATGAAATTGCTTGTGTAGATGTGTGGGCAGAGTTGGCACTGGAGGTGATTGCAGGAGTGGGTTCTTGGATGATTATGATGGAAGTATGTTGTGTGGTTACTGGAAATAATTTGTTTGAGGTTAGGGGGTTGTCTGTAGGCGAGGATTGGCCTTTCCCCCAAGGCCTATGAGAGTGAGGGATCATTTTCCAGGATAGGTTATAGATTGTTGATAATGTGTTGAAGGGGGGTTTAAGTTGTGGGCTGTAGGTGATGGCAAGTGGAATTCTGTTGTTTTCTCTTCTTGGTCTGTCATGGATAGGTATATCGGTTTTAAGGTTGCTCTGTATAGATCCTGTAGGTATTTGTGTCTGTCTGTGGGATTCGGTTGTATCTTAGGGCTTGGCTGTATGCAATATATACAATATTGTATAAAATATATTTAAAATGTGTCTGGGATGGAAGCTAGAGGCATGAAGGTAAGAATAGCAGTTGGTTGGTTTCCAGTATAGGGTGGTAGAAATTTGTCCATCATGTAATTGTACTGTAGGGTCAAGGAAGTGGATCTCTAATGTGGATTGATCCAGGCTGATGTTGATGGTGGGGTGGAAGTTGTTGAAATCCCTGTGAAATTCTTCAAGGATCTCTTTCCCGTGGGTCCATATGATGAAGACGTCACCAATGTAGTATAAGCAGAGTAAGGCTGCTAGGGGGCAAGAGTTGAGGAAACGTTGTTCAATGTCACCATAAAGACATTGGCATATTTTGGTGCCATGTGGGTGCACATGGTTGTCTCTGAATCTGAAGTAGTTGTCGGTGAGGACAAAGTGGTATCATCGGGGATGGTGTTCCTGATAGCCTATAATCTGTCTCCATATGGAATGTTGGTGTAAAGAGCTTTTACGTCCATGGTGACCAGGATGGCTTTTTCAGGAAGATTACTGATGTTTTGTAGTTCCATCAGGAAGTCAGTGGTGTCTCGAAGATAGGTAGGAGGGTAGCATAGGGTAGCATAGTGCTGGTAGCATAGGGTCTGAGGAGAGAGTCAATATAGCCAGATAATCCTGTTGTAAGTGTGCCAGTGCTTGAGATGATGGGTTGTCCGGGATTTCCAGGTTTGTGTATCTTGGGTGGCAGATAGAAAACCCCTGGTCTGGGTGTTTATGTAAATTTGGTTCTGAGCAGTATCAGGGAGCTTCATGAGCAGTTGGTATTAGGGGTTTGTTTGTGGGGGGGGTTGTTGTTCTTGGGGGTTTTTTTGGCATTCTTTAGTGGGATCACAGGAGAGAAGCTGTAGAATCTGGTGTTAATGAGTTGTCTGGTCACCTCCTATTCATAATCTGTTCTGTTCATGATAACTACACCGTCCCCTTGGTCAGCCTCTTTGATGATGATGTTATAATTGTTTGGGTAGGCACTCCAACAGAGGCATTCAGTTGATTTTGATTCCTTCAGAGAGGAGGAATATAGGGAACTGCAGTAAGTTAGCAGGAAAGGGCAAAAAATAGCTCTTGAGAATTTAAGGCCACATAACTTAATCCTTTCAGGTATTCTTTTCCAAAATAAACTCTATTATATTTGGCTATCTATCCATCTGAGTATGTGTATGTGGATCTTAGATTTACAAATAGTTGTGTGCCTTCCTGGCAGCTTTATGGGTTATTTGGCAGACTTTACATTCAGTTCTCTCCTGTAACATTTATACCAGGTAATTCTGGATGGGTTTTTAGATGGAAAAGATGCAGCTAGATTTTTGGCTGGCTGGCTGAATTGATGGAGTTTCCGAGGCTGTGGCTTCCATTTTATAGCCTACTCTCACCAACAGCTTAGTCACAGCCATTCATCATACTGATGTGAGGAGAAAGGGACAGTCTTAGACCCTCGTAAGTTTCCTTTAGCCTGCTGTAGGACCAGGTCCCGGGCTTGGAACTGTGCGGAACACTGTTTCACACAATATTTCACGTTTACCATGTGTTATAATTTAATTTACTGTTATTCTGTTTTCTGTCACCAGTCATCATGAATTGGGTGGCTGAATGTGTGTTCTTAGTCACAGTCACAAAGAATGCAGTTTCCTCTTGCTTAGGCCTGGCTTGCTTAAATGCTTCTGTGCAAAGCCTTTGGCAGGCTGGTTTGCAAAAGTGCTCTCTCGGGAGTGTCCCACTCTCCTGCCATGACAATATTTTATTCTTACATGTACCAAGTTACTTCCACACTCCAGTTAGTTTCTTTCTCCCATTCTCCGCAATCACTGCCAGCCACCAAAAATGTACAACCCTGCTGCACATGCCCACAGCCAGAGCTGCCAAGGGTGCAGACAGATCTGTCTTTGTGCCAGAGGGGTTTCATGACGAATACGTCTGTCTGCTTTGTTACTGGCAAAGTCCTCTGCTGGTGATTTCCAGCACATATTGGTACAGGTTGAACCTCCCTGGTCTGGCACCCTGGGGACCTGACTGGCAGGGAATTTGCTGGACCAGAGGAGGTCAATGCTGGTCCCTCTGCTCCTGCACTGGCCCTTCCACTCCCCAGTGGCACCAGGGTTCCCCTCTGCTCCACTGGCCAGGGCTCTGCTTCCAACCAGGAAGTACCAGGATTCTGCTCCCAGCTGCCACTGCCTGGCTCTTCCCTGATCCTGCAATGATTTTGGTTCCAGCCCCAGAGCACCTATTGGGTGACAGATGATGCCAGACCGGGGGTGTTGTCAGACTAGGGAAATCCAAATTAGTGAGGTTCAACCTGCAGCCATAGCAGAAGTGAAAGTAAAAAGAGGCCTGAGTTTTGCACACAAAAAAAAATACATTTGGCTCCAGGTCTCCTGCTGGGAGACATTCCAAATATGGGCGCCACCTGGGCATAACCCCTTTCTGATGATGGGGCACATGCTGCATTTTAACCGAACTGTTAAGACTCGTGGCAGTGAATATACCATGCTGCCTTTCACCCAAGAGGGGACTGTCTCTCTTCACACTGCGGTATGAAAACACTCGATTTACATCACATATGTAATCTGACACAAACATTTTTGTGCCTGGTTTCAGTATGTTGTTTCAGCCACTTCAGGCCTGCTGCATCATTTTTCACCTACAATCAAAATAGTTGCTACTCACATAGTTCAGCCAGAAAGCATGGCCTTCCCCTTTGATGTAAGCACACTTACCGACATGACAAAAGCCAGCCAGAATAAATTCACTGTCACAGAGCTCTAGGCAAGAGAAAGGGCAGATGATGTTACTGATCCTTGTGCTCGTCACTCAGGAAAATCTAGGTTGGGTCTCTGCTCATTTTGAAAGCACTAGCAGGAATTTCATAGTTTCACTGGCCCCAATGTGGGCTTTAAGGAGTATAACATTCCTATTAAAAAAATACCAACCTGTTACAAAAAATCCCTCCTTTTTAAATTGATCTGATGCATGATATATATGGAATAATTTTATTCTTCTAAACCAATCATAGTTCTGATCAATGGCTGGGGTGTATAAGATAGAGAGGGGGGTTGAGGATTCTGGTTGGGGTGTGGGTTCTGCAGTGGGGCTGGGATGAGGCAGGTGTTGTGGTAGGTGCAGGGTGCAATTCTAGGAGGGAGTTTGGGTGCAGGAAGGGACTCTGAGCTGGGGCTGAGAATAAGGGTGTGGGGTCCTGGATGCATTTATCACAGCTCCCAGGAAGCAGCTGCCAGTTCCCTGCAATCCTCAGTGCATATGAGGCCAGGGAGGCTCCATGCTTGGTCCTTATGCCTTCAGGCACCACCCTCACAGCCCCCATTGGTTGCAGTTCCTAGCTAATGAGAGTTGTGGCAGCAAGTGGAGCTTTCCTGTGCGTAAGAGACACAGGGATCTGGCAGCTGTTTGCAGGACCCAAGTGAAGCCAGGGCAGGTAAGAAATCTGCTTGTTTCCCTGAGTTCCCTCTACATCGCCTGCTGGACTTTTCTGACCAGAGCTGCCACACTCCCTTTTCAACCAGCTGCCTGACAACTATAGTCTCAACTATGGGATTGTTTCCTTCCAGTCTAGCTTGATGTTCTTCCTTGAGACTCATCTTCCTCAGCAGCACAGAGGCTGTCAGACTGACTGTGAGACCACTCTGCTATGTCTCATCTGTGTCCCTTCTGTCTTTCTTGGCTTCTCCAGTTCAGCCATTCTAGTCTCAAGAGCTGGTACTGAGACCAAAGAGCAACTTGCACCAAATGCACACGTACAGCAACTGCCCGATAAGCTAGGTAACTCCCACACTGCTGCTGGGCTTCTGCCTGCATTATTTTTATTCTAGAAGGGTGTTTGATTTTTTTGGAGAGTGACTGACTGAAGGTTAGAGTATGTTTGGTAGGTGTATTTGCCTCTTACTATTTATTTATTTAAAATATTTTGCCTCAGCTCTATTTAAAATATTCGAGGAGGCTATTGTAAATTTTAAAACACAATATGTAAAAAAAAGTAGAATAAAAGACTTTAAAGGGGGGCAAGAAATCTAGTAAGACACACCGAGACGAGGGGACACACATACCCACACCCACACACAGAAACTCAAGCACCAATAAAAGCACTGGTAAAAAGGGAGTCTTTAGCCTAGTGCTGAAACAATGCCAGCATTTGCACCAGGCAAATGTCCCAGGGGAGAGAATTCCACAGCCTGGGAGCAAAAGCTAAGAAGTCCCTGCTCCGCAGAGATACCAGCTTTATCCCCATAAGTGAGGAACATGGAGCAGAGCCTCCCCAGCTGATCTTAAACCCTGGGCAGATGCATGCGGGAGGAGACAGTCCTTCAACTACCCTGGTCTCAAACCATTTAGGACTTTATAGGTCATAACCAGGACTTTGAATTGCGTCCAGAAACATACTGGAAGCCAGTGCAGCTGCCGGAGCATCGGCATAATGTGCTCCATAGAGCGAGTGTTAGTTAGGACTCGAACAGCTGCATTCTGGACCAGATGAAGTTTTCAAAGACTCTTCAGAAGGAAGCCCCACATAGAGCACACTGCAATAGTCCAATCAGGATGTGACGAGAGCATGAGGCACCATGGTCAGGTCATTCTTACTCAGGAAGGGTTACAACTGGTGAATCAGCCAAAGCTACCCAAAAGCATTCCTGGCCCCAAAGGAAATATGGTTCTCAAATGTTAAAAAAGGGTCCAGGAGGACTCTCAAGCTACCTACCTATAGCTTCAGGAGGAGTGTGACCGTGTCCAGAACAGATAACACCACATTCCTGGTCAGATGACTTTCTGATCCACATGACCTCGTTCTTGTCTGGATTCAATTTAATCTTATTTGACCTCATCCAGTCCATCCCCACCTCCAGACACTGGTGTAGATTAGTCGCTGCCACACCTGGATCCGACATCACAGAGAAATACCATGAGGCTCAGGATAAAATTGTGAGTTGGCATCTCTGTATCTGCCCTCACTTCGGACCAGCCTGAGAGAGAACTGAGCCAGTAACCTCACCCTTTGGCATCAGCTTAGCAAGCTCAAAGGGCTGAGCCAGCACATTCAAAGAGGCCTGGACCTTTCGTGTCATCCTAGCAAGCTAAGGACACTAATCTAGTGATCTCACAGAGGCCTGCATCATGATGCAGATCCATGAAACGGATAGTGCCCAGCTAGTAACTTCTGCATGGATTGTGCCTCACCTCCAGGCCAGTGGGTGGAAGATTCAGGCATCTGTGAAGTTATATAATTGCTTATCAGCCCAGCAGCAGTGTCCCCTGTAAGCTGTGAACATGTGCAGCTGCTTGGAGGAAATTCGAATGCTGCTCAGCTGATTTGCAGTGTCCACAGCTAGACTGTGTTTCTCTACGGGTGGTACACATTTTATCTGCACATCTCAGTGCATATAAAAAATTCATGCTGCACATTGATGAAAAATCCACACATGGATGTAAAGGATTAGAGGAAACATTGCCCAGAAGCCTAACATACTGATGAGGGATTAAAAGTAGATTCCATTAGAGACAGAAATATGGAAGTGACACTTTTGACTACACATGTGTTCACACTTGTGCTGAGATACTAGGGTGATGAGAGCAATGCAAGTATCAAGAGGGTCAGAAATCCCGCCCCCTCTCCAACATATGGCTATGTCACTTTCTAAGCCCCTGCAAAGTTTTAGAAAACAGAGGAGTGCCTGGGAGGGAAAAGAGGACTAAGGGTATGTGCACACTATAAACATTACACTGTAGTACTTATGGTGGTTCATGTCCACACTGAGCTGCCAGTGGGGCACATCCTCCCCAGGAGCACTTCCACCGATTTAAGAGGGGAAGCAAGAGGTCTGAAAGCCAGGGCACTCAGCTCCATGTGCAGCTGCCTGCAGAGAGCCCTACTGCCCCTCCCCCAATCTCTCTGTTCCTCACTACGAATAGGGTAGCCACCAGCCATGGATCTCCACACCCAGCTCCCTGCTTCCCTCCAGGAGCACTGCAATGTGTGGTTCTACATGTCCTAGGAGATAAATCTGTTAGCTGCTCAGACGAGGCTGGCTTCATTGAAGTGGGAAATACTGTGAAGAAAGGTTTGGAGCAAGACAAGAGCATTCCTCTTCAGTATTCAATCTACTCCCTTCCTGAGTTTACTGCTTTTACGAATAGGGAAGCTAACCCTGGGGTCTTGGCTAAATTACAAATCAGGTAGTCACATTCAGCCTGCCTAACTCACCTTGTTGTTTTCAACATAGTAGATTTCACTGCCTGCCTTAGAGCTGTTATGTAATGTTATAAACTGTCCACTGTTAGATAGCTGCTATGTTCTGCCCTAGAGGTGGCTGCATTTCAGTGGTGACAATGAAGAGATCTAATAGCCACGTCACAGGGATGATGTAAGGTTTAATTAATGTTGTAAAGTGCTCTGAGGAGCTCAGATGAAAGGCTTTATAGTATGCGAAGCATTTTAATACTACATTGTGCTATTAGCTAACATGTGTTGTTTTTCTCTCTGCATAGGAAAGTCAGAACCATTAAAATTAGCAAGTAAATAACTAAGAGGAGAGTTAATAGAAAGGTTTTGTTTGGATAAGTTTGTAATAAATGATAATGCTCGGCAGAATACAAAGGATTAAAATGGTTACTCCATAATGTAATTATCCTCACAAAAGAGAACCAAAGAAGAAGCTAGAATGACTTTCCATGATTTATCAGACATACTTTACTTGATCAGTGGGTGAAATTAACAAAGCTCCCCTACATTGAAATTTCACTGCTCCAAATGGAAACTTAGGTAACCAAAACATCACAGTGCTATGTACTGGCAGCATCTGCAATGTTAGATATAATCCAGGACTAGTTGCATGATTTGAAGAATAGAAATGACAAACCTTACCCCAGAGCAAAATATGTATCTTTTAAAAACTCTGGGTATGTCTACACTACCCCGCTAGTTCGAACTAGGGTGGTAATGTAGGCATACCGCACTTGCAAATGAAGCCCGGGATTTGAATTTCCCGGGCTTCATTTGCATTAGCCGGCCGGCGCCATTTTTAAATGCCGGCTCGTTCGAACCCCGTGCCGCGCGGCTACACGCGGCACGGGCTAGATAGTTCGAACTAGCAAGCCACTCCGCACTATCTGTACGCTTCGTGGAACGAGGTGTACAGATAGTGCGAAGTGGCTTGCTAGTTCGAACTATCTAGCCCGTGCCGCGTGTAGCCGCGCGGCACGGGGTTCGAACGAGCCGGCATTTAAAAATGGCGCCGGCCGGCTTATGCAAATGAAGCCCGGGAAATTCAAATCCCGGGCTTCATTTGCAAGTGGGGTATGCCTACATTACCACCCTAGTTCGAACTAGCAGGGTAGTGTAGACATACCCCCAGGAATTAGGACAGCCTGCCCATTAGCAACATCATGTTTAAGGATAGCCCCTGTTTTTCAATGTTTTATAACTCAGCTGTAAACAAGTGATATTTGGCAATTTCTCTGCTTTTATATAAGTGTTTTTAAAAGTATGTCTGGGCACATATGCACACACAGGTAGAAATGTGCTATTGGAATCTTTAATACACGTCTGTAGCCCAAATTGCTCTGAGTGACGTAGCCATTTACCATTGCAAGCTTGAGATCCTAGCCTGTTCCATTCTGTTCTTTAAACCTTCACAAGCAGTTATTTCTGTGCCGTGCCTGCACTTGCCTTCTGTAGGAATTATAGCATGACTGCTGAATAAGAATTTTAGCCATGTAAGGACAGTGGAATCAAGCCCCCATACCACATGGGAATTTATATATAGGCCTAGAATAGGTGATATGGTAAACAAGAAGTAATCTAAAAACCCCTTTATTGTGTATTTACAAAGGCTACCTATAAAACAGATTTAAACAAAAAACTTGGAGCTCTGGTGCATTTTAATGCATTTGCTAAATACCACCAAGAGAAGCAGAGCTGCCAAGAAGCAATTTATTTAAGTTTTCTCTCTCACTCTCATTGTTTATTTTAAGCTACTAAAGAGAAAACAAAGGAACATTAATGAAAGCCCCTCTCCATGTAAAATAGCATTGCTGTTCTCCTCTTCCCTCTCCTGGGCATCCTTCATGTAGGTTTCTGAAGCTCCAAGGATCCTTGTGTTTCTCAAACCCACTACTGAGGCTGCATGTCTTGCTCACCATACCATGAAGAAGAGCTAGATTTTAATTGACTAGAGGAAGGAGGGAGCCAATCAGAGGTGAAAATAAGGGGGTGCACCCAGCAAGAATTGTCTGAGTAGTGGCAGTAGCCAGCAGGGAGCTATTTAGAAAGCTGGCAGGGACCCAAGTTGCAAGAAGACAGTACTTGTAAGAAATTTAAGTTCCTTTCTCCCCTGGAGCCAATAATGAACTGTATTAGGGATCAAGGATCTCCACCCTGTGCCTGACCACACTGTTTACATAGCATGTACCGCCCTCATGGGCCAACAGAAGAAATGATGAGGGACCAAAATTTACTTTGGCAAATCCATGTAAAACACCAATTCAACAAAGTACTTAAAAGAAGGGTGTAGAGTAAAGCCAATAGGCAGAATTGAACATAGGACCTCTGGAGCTTAGTGCACCAGCCTTTACCACAAGACCTAAAAGCCAGGTGGTGCTTAGATAAGACTCTAGAGCAGATTCATTATTCTCTCAGTAAGTAGTCCCAGTGCCACTGCATGGGATAGTAAACCACAGCCAGTAGGTATCTGGGTTATAGTAGCACCACTGACCTACAAAAGAGTCTACTAGTGCAGAACCTTAGGCATGTCTTAAGTACCTGATTGATCAAGGACCTAAACCTGTAGTAAATCCATGATCTGCAATGAAGGACTGGCATGGGGAGCTTGGCTTTGGGACCTCTCAAAGGTGCAGGGCCTCAGGCAGAAGGGATAGGCATTAGGGGCAGCCATCCTTCTACATTGCCTGTATTGTACTGCATCTCTCCCAGCCAGCCCTCAGCACCACTCACACCAGGCCTCACAGGGGCAATTTAAAGGGCTTGGAGCCCCAGGGTTTTTATAAAGTTACTCCAGATTTACACCTGGTTACATCCCAGATGTCAGCTGGGAATATTTATACCAGGCCAGTTTATGGTACTAAAGTTACTAGAGAAACTGAAGAGGTAAGGAAAATGAAATTTGGTATTTAACCTCTGGAAACTGTAACTCACAGAAATTATACATAAGTATCATTGATTTGCTTTCCAGAATGCTGCAAGGGCTGTCCAGCTCCATTGTGCCATGTCTTAGTTACTGCAGCAAATACATTATGCAAAGAACACCCCTGGGGTCTGAAAGTCCAGATATATCAAGAAGCTACAGCTGAGTCAAGGAACTCATTTCATACTGAATCCCAAATCCTTTTTCCTGTTGAATTTAGTCAATACTTCAGTGTATACTTTGTATTTATATAGTACTTTCAATTTTCACTAATATTAAATGAAGTCTCAATAATTCCTAGCTCTTTCATAACATTGTCTCTGTAGCTAGCACACGTCACAGAATATCACAGCCTTTTCTGTATGGAGAAACTGAGGCACGGGGGCTTTTCTAAGGTCACCTAGTGAGGCCATGGCAGAGTTAGGACAGAATACAGGTGTGCTGACATCCCATTTCTTGCCCTATTCATTGGCTAATGCTGTATCCTTAATCTTCAAAATCCATTGCAGTACTGGAAGTCTTCAATTCCTAATCCCCAGCTCTGTTTTGTGCTCTGAACTGTGCTACCATGTATTAAAATGTAGGCGTTTTTCATTTTTTTTCACATCCTACCAAGGAATGTGAACCCAGCACTATTGCTGATAAAGGATAACCTGGAAGTACTTTAAATATCCTGGCATAAGCAACTCAAGAGACTGCTGTGAAATTAATTGCGAGTGTGGTAAGCAAGCTAGAGATACCAGTTGCTACTCTCCAATTCAGCAGGACAAACCATATAAAGAGATGCATAAACCAGCTGTTTCACACTGGGATAAATAGGGGCAATGCTATTTGAATGGATCCTCATTGAGATGAGATCATGAATGAAATCATCTACCCCATAGCTCAGGTAAGCAGACCATCTGGGTACAAAACAAAATTCAGTTAAAAGATAAAGACACCCATTGTCTGCTGTTTGGACTTTCCCATGCCTAGACAGCTAATTTATTTGCAAAATGTACACATATTGATGCAGTACATGTACATATTGATAATGTTTGTGCTTCCTGCTTCATTTCGGATGAAAGCGTCAACTTAGAAAGTCCTTTTTTCTTTCATGTTGAGAATTGCTACTTGTTAGCAGTTCTCTTTTGCAGCCTTCATTTCTTGTTTAGGGAAGCTGATACACTCACAAAACGAATGACAAAGCATAGAACAGAATCATATCACTTCCTTGACAAACACTTCCTTCTCAACTGAGAACAATGTGTATGGACCTTAATTATCTATGAGAGACAGGAACTGACCAATTTAAGGCTCAAAGCTTAGACTGAGGATAAATACAACACACTGTATTTACCATGTTAAACAATAAAACACAGCACATTATTATAACAAATCACTTGGCCTAAGAATGGCTTAAACAAAGGCAAATAGTCAAGTGTTACAGATCTTATGGTGTGGTAAATTGGCCAGTGGTGGCTTTAAATGCACATATACCTTCTACCATGATCACCACTCCTTATTCTCTCAGTCATTAATTATATTCATTGCACATTCATTAATGTTTTGGGTGTTTAGTTATATTGTAGCCCACCTCACGTTTACCTCCAAAACTGCCCCCTGGACTGTCCAACTGATTATTATATATTTAGACACAACACAGGAGCTGCTCCTAAAATGAACACTTGGTAGGGAAGCAAGGTCGAAAACTAGGGATGTTACATATCAGTTAATTGAATAGCTGATTAACCTCATGAATTCTTCTGATTACTCTACTACTTTGTAGTCCCTGGGGATGGGGCTAGCAGCCAGTGCACTCTGGCCCGACTCCTGAGGAGGCCCCTGCCACTCTGCGCTGCTGCCTCTGTATCAGAGGCAGCAGCATGGGGTGCCAGGCAGGGGCTGGTCTGCGAGGGGAGCCAGTTTTAAAAACTAGCTTCCCTTACAGGCTGGTTGCCTGTCCCCCTGCACTGCTGCCTCTAATACACAGGCAGCAGCATGAGCTACCAGACCCAGCATGAGCCAGAACTGAGCTCAAAAAGTGAGGGGTTTTGGTTCAAACTAACGCGTCCCGGCACACACTGGTTCAAATCAGCTGTTGAGTGGAGTAATGCGCCAGCGAGATCATGCTAATGAAGCACGGGATATTTAAATCCCACTTCATTAGCAATTTCAGTCGCCTACATTTGCATCCCTAGCTCAAACTAGGGAGCAAGTATAGACGTACCCTAACAGATTTATTTAGGCATAAGTTTCATGGGTAAAAAACTACTTCATCAGATGCAAGATAGAGACTAATACAGCTCTACCTCTAAGACTTTATCTGGACTCTCTTGATATTTGGCTTTTTAAGCCCTAACCCCTGGAATCATGGGATCATATGGGAATCTCAGCTTTCATAAAGGAAAGCTCTTGCTTTCTTGGATGTCAGGAAAAGGCTGAAAGCATGAATCCTATCACTCAAAGACTGGAAGGCAAATAAAATGAACACAAACTTATTATTTTTAAAAATCTTGTGAGTTTTGAATGTAAGGGGACAACTAAACTCAATAAGATAGTCATAACAGCTTCACAGTCCTAACAGCCTGTCCCTAAAACACAGAGGTATCCCTTTGTTTGTTACAGATACTATGGTGAACTGACGCAGTGTCCTACACTGAAAACTAACCTTGCATGTGGGTGTAAGTACTACCCCCTACCCCCCATCTTGGAAAACTCAGCAAGGATATTAGATACAGTAGAGAACTTCCTGGAGAGTGGATCAATATTTCTGTATTATTAAAATCAGGAGCAGATGAGAAATGCTGAGCTGCAGGATGGGTTCTCAGTGTGCTTCAGGTATGCAAAACTGAGAAATGCACAGTTCCCTGGCACATTATTTTTCATTTGTATTGATGTAGCACTCGTGAGGTCCATGAAAGGTGTTCAACATATTGAATATGTGGCAGGGTTTTTTCATTGTCCTGCCCCTGCCCCTCTTAGACATTATTAGCAGGTTAAGTTCTTGTAGCAAAGTAGCTGAAAGCAGATCAGACCAACAGGAGAGCTCTAAAGTACAGAAAGTCAAAGGAAGCTAAAGGGCTGACGACTGGTACAGACTTTGCAATAGCAGCTGCCTTTCACAGCTTCCTCCTGCGTCTAAGCCTGGCAGGCTTAGGATGATTGTGAAGAGATTCTTCAATTAAACATGTCTCCTTCAATGACATGAACAGGACAAGCACTGTGCCTTCGGCTTTTGACGTGATTAGTGGATACTTTTAGTTACCATAGTAATCTATTAACATGCTTAAAATGTCAATTAGATGCACAAAAGAAATCATCATGTTTTCCTCATGACCACATATTTCCACCCATTACAAATACAGCTCCTGTTATAGCCTCACACAAGTAGAACAAAAGAGATCTATTATGTTACTTTCCCCCTGCCGCCTTGGCATAGTGAAAAAGATTACATTTTTCTTTTAGTTTAACAGGTATCTTAAAATATAGGAACAGTACACAAACTTTCTGGTTCAACTCTTGTGCAATTATTTGCTAATTCATGGTCAGGGATTTTAGGCCATTAATCCAAACTGACTGTTTTTGACCATCAAGGGCAAAGATGTCAACAAGAGTTTGGGAACCCTTCTTTCATCATTGCTGTTCTTATGTACTTCCTCCTTCCACCACTTCCATAGTATAAGTCAGATTCATCCACCATGTAATCCCCACTGACACCATGGAGTTACCACAAGGGGAAATTGGGTCCTATACCTATAAATAAAAGACCTCTGATATACCCCTAATTATACACCTTATTTTGTTGCCTATTCCTTTCAACTGGCTGTTGTAAGAGGGAGACTTACATCTAGAATCTGAATTAATGGAAAATAAGTTTATTTTCTGGGATTTGGGCAAGAATTCAAATGCAAGAAAGAAGAGGGTTATATGAAGACCTAGGCAGATGGAGCCAATCTCATCTCTAAGAAAGGAATCCACTCTTTTCTGTGCTACTCAATGATCTATAAACATTTCCTATCCACCTCCAAACAGAGCAACACAGCTATGGTAGAGGACATTAGGTGTGTGCTCACACACGTGCACAGATGCTCCAGCCAAAAGTCTTTCTAAGATGAAGCTTCTTAATAGTGCAGCGGTTTAAGGTAAAGACAAAAGAGAGGAATAGCACTGAACAGCACGGCTGACACAAAGTTGCATATCAGGCTCCATTCAAACAATTGCAACTATGCTGAAGGGGCAGCACAAATTGCAGAAATCACAACACTTATAATTCACTGAAAGCTTTGAAGCTGAGGGATCCTATCCTGGGACTCCAGGAACATGACTATCGTCTACCCTCTTCATCTTGAGCACTCCAGACATGAGGTTTCAAGTCCATTGTAAAAGGATTATTAGCATGGAAATATTACGTGTGAGCTAGTTAAAGAAAGGAAACTCATTTGAGAAAGTTTCTTCCATTGAGCTCCCATGGTGCCACAGGTGATGTTATTTAGGAAGAGAATTACTCTTGATGTATTACTGTAGTGCCTAGGAACCTCATGGACCAGGAGGCAGGGCCTCACCATGCTAGGTGATATACAAACATGCCAGTTGCTGTCAGTTTTGATGTTAAATGCCAGTGTTTTTAGCTGATATAGGTCAGTATGTATTTTGACCCTATGACTTAGTTGACAGCAAGAAGCAACAGTTGGTATCTTCTCTTACGTTAGGTCTACACTGTTGGGGGGGGAGGGGGGTTGGAAAAAGACACACAAATTGCAAACCAGGGCCAAATGTGGGAAAACCCTCCTCTTTCGGAAGAGCCCTTATTCCACATAAAATGAGGAAGAGCAGATATGTTCCCTGGACATGGCGGTGTCCTAGAAAAACTCCGTAGTGTAGATATAGCTTTAGAGACCATTTTTCTTTCCCAGAGTATAAATATCTGACACCACCTTTATGGAACATTTAGACATATTCCAACTGAAAGCCTTGTTACTACTTCTAGGTAGGAGTCCCTGGAAAATATCCTATGAACTACTCTCACCGTAGTAGCAGAATGAATTACACTTTAACATTTATCTTCTGCACTCTGTCATACACAATGAAACAGATCTGCTTGTGTTACCAAAAAAATAACAACACTGTTTATGAGAGTACTGGCCATAGCTGCAGGCTGAGAAAGCAGCAGAATTCAGCATGTCTTACCACAATGGTGGTTTCACAGCTTTTCATCCAGTACTTGCTGCACCTGAACTTTAAAAGAGGTATGTTCTATAGCAGGCATAGTTATGTTTTCAGTTACATCCTGCACCATCAGAGAGCAGAGCAATTGGCTCAGATTGAAGGTACTGACCATGCAACAGAGGGATTGGTAAAGCAGTCTCTGAACCAAACTTGGAGGTAATTACAAGTGATTCTAAGGAAGTTAACAAAATTTAGGTCTGGTACAATTCACTGCCTTTGATTGAATTTCAAGAGAGATTAATCTGACCCAGCCAATTTAAATTAGTATTACCAATGCCTTTAAATCCAGCTGTAAATAAAGTATCAATGGTGAGTCACTGAGATGTAACTTATACCCCTTTTTAGGAATTTGGCTTTCTAGCTGCATTTTTTTAACCTGCACACAAATTCTGTTATTTGACAAAACTGTTCAGAAACAAAACAAAAAAAGTTTTACAACTGTCTTTCATAGAGAAATTTAGAAAACTTGCAGCACTAACCCATATTACAGTACACAAAATAAATAAATCTATGGTATAAAAATGCATGCCTCCTGAATACGTGCACTGCTTCATTCTAATTAACCAACCATTTTAAGTTCTGAATTTACACATTAGCAGGTTTACTGTCCTGAATTAATTTCATCTGGTACTGTAAAATACACCCACAGTGATTTACAGTATCAGACTGTGTTCTGAAATCTGAACTACCAATAGAAGGAATGTATGCATTGTACTTCTTAATTTGTGTCTCATGTACTTATGAATTCTCTTCCCTGTAGCACTGATGGAAATATATTTTGAGATAAAGACATGAAGAGCAAATAGTTAAATTACAATGGCCCCTTTGACCAGGAGACTAATGTATATCTATCAGTTCTGGAACTTTGTCACAGGGCCAACTTTCTCCTGAAAACAAAATAAACACAAACCTGATGTGGAAGTAAAATGATTGAAAACCTCTAAGAAAGACTCAATTCCATTGAGAAATAGACTCTCCCTAGCTCCGATTCAGACCATGAACATATATATAGGCATAGAGGCAACACAGAAAGTACAGATACCAATAAAAGCTTCAAGGAGTTCATAGGTTACCAGACAAGCTTCCCAGAAGCAGTTGTTGAGAGAGAAACATCATCCCTTTGAAATTTTACCTGAAGGATTGTCCAATGGTTAGGGCACTTGCCTATGACATGTGACCCAAGTTAATTCCCTGCTTTGCCACCAGCTTCCTTTGTGACCTTTAGGTAAGTTTCTGAGTTTCAGTTCCTCATCTATAGTCAGGGAGTTACTTTCCTGTCTCACATAAGGCTCTCATGGTGACCACAGGCAGCCAGGAAGGAGAAGAGAATTGCATCAATATATACAATCACATGGACTCTCTTACTTATCTGGCATAGTCTTTCAAAAAATCAGTGTTTCTTTTCCTTGGCTGCCAGGTAAGCCTTCTATTGATAAGCAGTTCGTATCCTTCATGGTTCAAGCTAACTTGAGTGTCACCTTATGGAAGTTTGACGTGCCTGCTTTATTACAATACTATGGACCAAATTCAGCACTGGAGTAAAATAAAACTCCTATTGGTCAATAGTAGCTGTGTGCATTTGTGTGACAGCTAATTTCAACCTTAAAGATCTTCAGGTTTCTCTTTTAAATTTTGCCATCTATTGCTGTCCACAATAATGAATCCTCTGTAGGAAGGATGTCCTCCTGAGAGGTAGGTAATCACTAAGCTACATCCTAAGGCCAGATCAAGTACTCTCTCCCTTGTTTTTCATTTCCCATCACAGTGGGCCATACATCTCCTTTTATTTTTAAATTAGGACTCTGTCAAATAACTTATCTGCAGTCCTGAGCATTGTATTCTCACTGAAGGAGTTGGAAAATTTTGAGTCCTCTAAATTGGTGTCTGCTTATTGCCAAAAAGCCACTCTTATTTTCAAGAATTCCATGTAATCCTCATGACACCTCTAAAACAACCTAGCATGGCAGAGGAAGTAACCAGACCGGGAGGGAGAGAAGAAGGAGGATCCAGAAGAGACCAAAGCTGCTATTGTTGAATTATGACAGCTTGGTTGTTAATTGCCTTGAGCTGGTAGTCAGACATGCATTTGACATCAGATATAGCACAAAATCTCACTCTTTCCCTCCAGCTTTATTAGACATCTAGCTGGCACAAGCCTCATAGCAGAGCAGATTTCAGGGCACTGGGGCTATGCTTTGACATTTTTGTTCATCAATTGCTAATTCTCCCTTTATCTTAAGATATTTACAGGTATCTAAACAAGAGGATGGAGAAATAACAGGAAGAGGTCAAATGAGAGAGATCTGAGTACACAGTCTAAATTTATTGCATGCCAAAAAGCATTGTTTGGTGGGTCACAGGTTGAACAAAGGAACAGAGCTCCACAAAACAAGGTGAAGAATGAGTAACTAGAAAATAAAGCATGTCTAAGTAAATCCTAGGGTAACAGCACAAAAGTGGTCAGTTGCATGCAAAGAGCAGCTACAGTAAACTGAGGTGTTCTATTCATTTGGTTTAAATTTGCAAAATATATTATATACAAAACACATTCATTATTAAGTGCCAAAATACTCAGCAGAATTCTCAAGAGTTTGGCAGAGGGCAAAGAAAACCCAGGATGTGCATGTGCACAGATGACTAGTGTTGAAGGTGTTGAGATTTCAGCCCAGCAGGGTACAAAATATCTGTTTTACAGGATATTGCTGATATTCTGGTACTATACGTACACAAAGAAAAATGTTTAGGTTCCAGTTAAGTGTTTATGTACAACAGGCTCTATTACACCAAGTATCATACACATACAAGAGGATAGTCTTCATGAATCTAATATTTGCTTTGAACAGAGCTATTGTGCAAATCGATGTGTGTCACTGGCATCTTCTATTACACAAATACGGTCTCAGGCTTGAAATGGATGAGGAACTTTATAATGGACCCAACTACATTTTCACTCATTCTACAAATGCGGACATTTCAGTGTAGTCACGGTTGTGTGCATCTCAAACTTATACCATTTATTTTGCAGCTGATACAATATTAAGAACAGTGCACTCCTGTTACAGTGGAACATTTCCCTCTCCCAGCTCCCAGAAAGATAACAAGCCATACAAATCAGGATTCATTACGGTCATGAGAACTGCATTAGACCACTTCACAATGAGTGCTTCAGAAAACTGGGGGGGATCCTGGCTGTTGACTGGTGAATGAGAAGGCGTTTGCTCATAGTACTGTATGGAATATACTGCTCTACATATTGTAGAATATATACAATATGTAGAACTGAAAATGGAAAGAAACTGAAAATGGAAAGAAAGTACAGGTTGGACCTCCTTGGTCAGGAACCCTTAGGACCTGACTGGTTCCAAATGAGGGAATTTGCTGGACCAGAGAGTCCCAATTTAGGGAGGTGCAACCTGTACTGTGGTGCCACATACAAGGATTTTTCAAATGTCTCATGTCATCAGCCTAACTAATGCCATTCCATGAAAACAATGCATCAGCAAGCTCTACTTTCCATACTTGGAGATTGGTCTATAGAATAATAGAGCCAGTTCAGCCGAAGGATGTTAAAGACTAGTTGACTATCTGATAAGCATTTGCAAATGCTTATCAGATAGTCTTTTGACTAGTTGACAGGCACTTCCGCTTCCTCTTTTGCAATAAACAAGAGCCCCTGCTGGGGTCTTGTACATTGCAAAGGAGAAATGTGGAACTCCATGTACACACGGGATCAGCGAGAAATCCCGCTGACTCTAGGCTGCATGCAGGTGCCTTCTTTGAAATGCGCAAGAATCCCCAGTGGAGGCTCTTGTGCATTTCAAAGCCAGGGAGCCCAGGATCAGTGGGGGACTGTCACCAGCTGACCCTGGCTCCATGCTATGCTGCATCTGCGCGATTCAAAGGGGCAGCTGCCTGGAGCCCAGGGTAAGCTGGGGAGCTCGGGATCAGCTGGGGGCTCTCACGACATTTCCCCAGAACTCGGGGTCAGCTGGGGAGTCTGAGTCTCCCACTTATCCCAGGCTTCCTGGCTTTGAAATGCATTTAAAAGAAATGCAGCCCAGAGTCAGCGGGACTTCCCACTGGCCCCAGGCTGTACGTGGAGTTCCGTATTCCTCCGCTAGGGCTATTGTACATTTCAAAAGGAGGAATGCGGAAGTGACTATCAACTAGTCAAGTAACTGCATTTTAACATCCTTAGTTCAGACTTGGCCTTTTATTAGCAAGCAGCATTAACTCTTTCACCTGATGTTTATCACCACTATATCTTTTGCTTTATGAAGGAATGCATAGAACTGAAATTTTTGAAAAAGTTGCAAGTTTTCTTCCCAGTGTACAGATTGCTATAGAAAAGGACATGGAATATTTTCCTATGGTATTACACAAAGCATAAAAGTTGTGGCATCTGAGATGTATAAGCTATACTTATCCAATTCAACTGCAGTAATAGACACCATAAAGGAGGCAGAATCAACTTTCAAAAAACTAATTTTAATCAAAACAAAAAATTGTTGATCATTAACAAGTTTATAAAACAGTGATTTAGTTACATAAATAAATTGATATCAGTGTATCAAATCTGAATTACTTTCAACTTCATGAGCATGTTTACATGGGTGATGAAGTACAACCTCTTTACCTATTATAATAAATAAAATGGAGAGCATGAAATAGTTTCTCTAAACAAAAATACCTACAAACATACCTCTAGCATGTTCTCTAATGAAGGGAACAAGAGACACTGGACAACTTTTGCACCAAAACATAAAAACTGCTTTAAAAAGCACAAGGATACAGAACCATCAGCTAAAGTAAAGACACTATACTGTAACCAAAGTTGGTATTTAATAATATAATGAACAAGTTTGGTAGTTAGATCTCCAGTTTGGTTATTTTAAAGCATTAAGACAAGGCAAGATAGAAGGCTGCTTTTATTTGAATAATTCTAGAGAAAATAAAATATATTAAAAAACAAACTGAAAAGTAGAACAGTCATACCTACACAACTTTCTGTCCTGCACAAAGTCAAAATACCTATGCAGCATTATTATATTATATATATACACATATACATATACATGTGTGTGTATATATATATATATATATATAATGTTATTTGTGCACAAAGGTTAGCTTATTATTAGCTCACTGCAAAGGCGTAATGTATTATGTTAATCATTTTGGAAAACATTTTGTGTTGTGTCAAAAAAGATAAGTCTTTTAGGCTAGGAGGCACAAACCCCAATTCTGGCATACTGTATTCTTAATGCTAAGGCTTGCTGCTCTGGCTGTGTATTTTGTTGTCCCTCTTTACTATAGTGCCTGTTATAAGCATGTGTGTATGTGTGTAAATTTCCCCAATAGGTATCAGTCCAACCATGCAATCCAAAAGGTGGCTCTGCATAGATGCCCAGCACATAGTTCGCCACCTGAGCCAACCCCGAAGCAAGGCGCACTTTAGTCCTTCTGATAGGTTTTTTTTGTTTAAAACCAAGCTACTGCAGCTTCAAGTATTTTGCATTACATAGAATTTTTTTTTATAAATTAGTTAATGTTATATTTTTTCAATATTCAGACATATACTATAATATATATACAGTACAATAAATGCTCTCATTCTTTTTTAATTTTTTTTTTGATAAATCCCTGAGAATGTATGTTGACAGTCGCTAAGTTTCCACATGCACAAGCATTGTGTGCCATGCTTCTGGATGAACAGCACTGCAAAGCCACGTGGTCAGCCTTTTAACTATTAGTATTTCATTTGTTGGTTTGTTTAACTATGCTGAAATGTAAGGATGAGTTACAAAGGAGTAAAGCTGGATCCATTCGAGGTACTTATCACAGGATGGAGGTGTTTGGTTTGGTTTTTAAAGCCATTGCAATATATTTTTTTGTTTTTGTTTTTGAGGCTGTGAACGTATACAGAAAGAACAGGAGAGCAATGTGGGCTTTTGCCACTTGACAACATATACTCAGTGTAAACCAAACCTTTTTTTAACCTCTCTCTCATACAAAATAGAGAAAAAAAGGGGAAAAAAATAAACACACAAACTTTCACAACATGACAATTTAGTTTGCAAACTCAATATAACTATACACATATAATACCGGTGTGGCTCTGTTTCTTTTAAGTTAAAAAGGATACAAAGGCAGGCTCAAGTAAAAACAAACCACCCTTTACCCTCCCCCCCAGCCCTCACACATTTTCGTCAACCAAACCGTTCACGAACCAACATCATCAGTTTCTTTTTGCCTTTGTAGATTTGTTTTAGGTTGTCGATAAATTGTGTAAACTGAATGTGTCCATCATGAGCCATTAAGAAAGTCTCTCTGGCCTTACTAAGGAACTCTATAAACTCACTATAGTGTCGAGGGCTGATGTGTGTGAGTCGTGAATGTGTTGTATTAATGTAGGCTCCAATCGTGGCATCCAGGAGTTGCCTTAAAGGGGCTTTGTCCAGTGACATGAGCTTACCAGAGTTCCTCCTTCCATGAAGTCCCACCATCCCAGGTGTGGTCAAAGTACACCTACGCAAAATGTCTGACAGTACTGTTGCACATTTGACACTTTTGACCACCAGAGGTATTATAGCTGCAAGCTCATTTTTCCCTAGGGAGTGGCTGAGCGCACATGCCCACAAAACGTCATTAATGGCAGGGTGTGTGTCCTGATTGTAACTCAGGTTGAGATGGTTCATGGCCAAAGTGGCCAGCTTGTAGGCCCGCATAGGGTAACCACGATGTTCCATATACCGTGCTATAGTAAAAAGCTGCGTATAGCTCATGCCTTTTGTAGCAGCATCTAGAACAATTTGGTAAGCGGTCTCAAAAGCTATGTGATCCTTTTCACATAAGGTCAGTGCAGAGAGGGCACAGTTTTGAGGATCCTTCATGGCACACTGTAGAGCAAGCGTCCTAGCACTGCTGGCCAATTTCTCCTGTTGATGGCAGTCTAGATGCAGACGGACAATGGTGCTGTTGGACATCACGGTAGTAGCAACAATACTAGTGGCCTCAGTTGGAGTGAAAAGTGTAAACCAGTTCTGCATGATGCTATCCAGTGCATACACACCTGTGAGAGATAGAGATAGGATCATCAACAATTGATTGTCATCAGGATTCAACCACAAACAGTCTTTCACCATGGCTTTTTTTTCTCTTCAAACTAAGCCTACTAGGTTATCAGTACATCCAACCTCATGTTACTGATGCAAACAAACTCAGTGGAGAGAACATGATGGGAAATACACATTAAAATAAGACTATTCTGCATTTTCTTTTGTGGAGTCATGAAACTGTTAGAGAACTTGAAAAAGTCAGATGATAAAGTTTTAATTTCCAGGGCGTGACATCTTGTTTCTCTTGTTATTTATGATCTTGAATTTTGGATAAGTGCTGGTCATACACACGGAGCCAGTTACAGAACTCAAAAAATCTCAACCTTGATCCAGTATCTCAAATCAATTCCCCAAATCTAATATTTTAGAGCCATTTAATCTCCTTTTTCTCTATGTCAATAGTCACCTGATGGCAGGGCAAAAAGTTTTAAGCTCTCTCAAAACTGCTCATGTAACAAAAGGCCCATTGTCTTTGGTACTAGAACAGCAGTTCTCAAACTGTGAGGTGGGCCATGCAAAGGAAGCTTGGGAATGTATGTGAGCAGTGTGGATTTTGTTTTTGGTGAAGAGTTCTTCCTGGGTAGACAGGGCTCATGCACAAAGGCATCCCAAAAGGATGGCTGGAGCCCTGCCACTTGGCCATCAGCCTGAGTTGCCAGTAGCAGTAGCAGCAGCAAGGGTTTCACATTGCCATCTTTGCTTCTGCACGGCGGCTGGTAGCAACGCTGCCTTCAGAACTGGGCACCCAGCAGCAGCCAGGGCTCTCCACTCTGCCTTCAGAGCGGAGTGGTGCTCTATGTACTGGGGATGGGGGAAATACATTACTACAGACACAAATTTAGGGGAGGGTAACCAAATATATTTAGAACCACTGTACAAGAGTATTCAATTATAAACATACTTCACAGAACAATTTTATACCAAGCGATGTGTACCATAACACCAAAATCAGGAAGAAAATCCTTGTAGCAACATTGCTACTGGTTTTTCTACTTGATATATGCAGTAGTACCATTTTATTGCTCTTGTGGGAGAGAACAATAAATGGTGGCTCCATACATTGAAGATAATAGGAAACTAGGGTGTCTAAGATCAGATCTATACTAGACACAGAAGGTCAGCTTAAGTTATCCAACTCCTGCGATGTAAATAACATAGCTGGAGTCGACATACCTTAAGCAGAGCTTGGTGCCATCTTCACCGTGGGAGGCTAACAGGAGCAAATGGTTCCATCTGTTTCTTTTACTCCTCATGACTGCAAGTACAGGTGCCGACAGGGGGTGCTCCCAGTGTTCGATTTAGCAGGTCTTTATTGGACCCACTAAATCAAATACCAGAAAATCTATTTCCAGCTCCGCAAGTTGAGACACGACCTTAGTATTTCTAGACCATATTTACACTTGCTTGTGGTCCTTATTGCCTCTGTTAGACTTGGGTGTTTCTTGTAAATCCCTTGTTCATGTGCAAGAGATTCAATGCAACCAGAGAATGACAGATCTTCATTTAAAGCCAGATTCTCTGCTTTACAAATTCAGTTAAGTCTGAGAGGTAGTTTGCATGATGTTATAGGTTCTTTACTAGACTACTAGCATATGTGAACTAATTTAATATGGCATGAAAAAAGCATTTTATATGTAGACAGACAACTGAACAAAATAAGATATGCTCTTATATCTATAAAATATAGACTAGTATCTATAGTACAGTCTAGGTAAAAATTACCTTTGTGAAAATATAAAAGCAACAAAACACAGCACCATTGCATGAAAACGTGTAGGCACACACCATTTTTTGTCTGAGGGCACAGAAAGGGAAACTATACTTTCCAGGTTATCAACAGTATAAGTATAAGGCAAAAGTTAAAATAATGCTGACCAGGAAAAGACAGTTCATGAAGTCTAAAACACAAAGTGATCTCTGACGGAATCTGACTCAAATCCATGAAAAGTGGGAACATGTTAAATAGGCTTTAATGGAACAACACTAATGACAATTAAAATTGTTACATCTGTGGTATTATACTGCCTTCGTTAGTGAAGAATCTGTGCGCTTTAGAATTTTTTTTTATCCTCAACACTCCTGTAAGATTGGAAAATATTATCATCCTCATTGCACAAGTGGCAGACTGAAGCAGACAAAGAGACTATGTGACTCACAAAATCTCATGCAAGATGTCTGTGCAATGCAGGGAATAGAACCTAGGTCTCCAAAGTTCCAGTCTAGCACTGTATCACCAGAGACTCTAACAACAGTTAGATTTGGCCATCCAGACTCATGCTGAGTAGTACCTTACTCTATGTTGAAATCAATGGAACTACTTGTGGAGTACACTACTTCTTAACACGTGTACAGCAAATGACTATAAGTCCACACATAACAGTGTTATACCTGGAAATAAAGCCTAACTGCTTCATTCTATATCCTGAAAGACAGAAGTATGTCAAACACTTCAGGTCTCATTTTCTTGGGCTGCGTCTGTTACTGCCATAATAAAAGGACTTCTAATCCGAAAACAATTTCCGAAAACCAAAAGAAAGCGATGGACATTTTTGGTTATACACAACCAAACAAAATGAAACCATCAAACCATTTAAGACAGGCTAATGAAGGCAGGACTCCTTGGACAATATCTGCAGAACGTACCTACTTCTGTTGCACATGTTACCAACCACCTCACCATCTCCCGCCGCCGCCAATTCAATGTTGATAATGTCATCCGCATCACCTATTCAAAAACAAACAAGTATTTGATGGACACTTAAGATGAAAGAATTGTGCTACGAAGTTGAGACAACACAAACAATTAAGAATCTGGGTTAGTTATAGACCTTACTGAAAAATTGCAAAAAATCCTATACAAATGATAATTTTCGTTCAAATTTCAAAGACTTGAAGAATGCTGAGGAGCTCTACTGGAAGGGCAGATTATTTTCAGATCTATATTTTACATCACACATTCTTATTAAAATGTCAGCTCTTAAGGCCAGATAAAATATTTTCTTTTTCCTCAAAAATGACCAAATGCTTCTTTATAAAACTATCTAGGGTACTCAAGTAGCAAAAGTGGTGTTAAAAAGTGATGATACATATATGCCTATTTAGAGTAGGTTAGCCATGCATGGCTTTCCATAGACCCTTACTACTGCTTTTCTCTTGACTGTTGTGAAACATACTTGTGTTACTACTTATTGCAATCTGTTCTGCTGCTCAATTCTGCCAAGTCTCCAGGGGCTGTTTCTGTTTTCAGAATCAATAATGATTTGACTCATCTATCAGAATGAAATCTCAATTTAAAGAAGCTCAACATTAAGATGATCAAAATTCAAGTAAAACAGCATTATCTGGTTTTTAAACACAGCACCTCCCTATTTCAAATCCACTTGCAAATAGACTGTTTCTTTTTCTCTCATTTTTATATTTAAATGCGACTATTCCAAAAGTATTGGTGATAATTTTGTGAAGGATTGTTCTAGCACAAGCAAGTTACACGTTTGTCATTTTCAGTACCTGCAACTGTACAGAAAATTGTTGCTGCTAAGTGTAGATCTTGTAGAAATCTAGATGATCACAACAAGGATTCTTCCATATAACATAATGAGAATATCACTGAGAAAACAATCAGCATTCCCTTCCCCCATGAAAAATATATAAATCTAAACAATACAAGTTGGGTGAGGAAATACCACTTTGGGCCAACTTCTTTTGGTGGAAGAGACAACTTTTGAGTAAGTCCAATAAAAGACACTACCTCACCCATCTTGTTTCATTCGTATTTGGAGCAAAACTTCTGACAGGAGCAGTTGTATTTGGTTGCAAGAAGGTCTAATTTCCAGATACCCTCACTGGGAGAGGTCGTTGCTATGGAGTTTTTGAGTGACCACTTGTGTTGGTCATGTAAGTCTCCACTCAGCATGTGTGCATATATTATTTGTATCACTGTAGCACCTCAGAACCCTAGGAATGGCTGAAGACCCCCCATTGTGCTAGTCACAGTACAAACACAGAAGACAAAGGCTGTCCCTCCACCACAGAGCAGAGAGTCTCAAACTCAATTTACCTGAGGGCCAATGGCAGTCCTCAAATCCTCCAAGTGGGCCAGTATTTGACCAGGCCCTGAGGTGGCTGTCCCAACCGTCCTATGGACAGGATGGTTCCCTATACTCAGGTTAGTCCATGAAGCCCTGGGTGGGTTCCTGCTGGCATCAGGGGTCAGGCCCACCTCCACTCACTGTGGCAGCAGGAAGCAGAGTGCCTGGGTTGGCGGGGGAGTAAAGCAGGCTGCTGCACTGCTATTCTTGCCTGCGGCTCCTGCTTCCATGGTGAATGTAGAGGGGTACAACTTCTGCTGCCACCCCATGCCAGGCCCTCCAGTTATCCCTGGGGATGCATCCCCTGGGGGAGGGGACTCAGAAGAAAGGGTGCAATGGGGGAAGGGAAAATGTGGAGCAGGGGTGGAGTTGGGGGAAGGGTACTGATCTCTCCTCTCCCCACAAGGCCGCAGGGATTCACTTGCCGGCAGTCCCACTTGCCCAATTATGGAACTGCTCAGCTTGTAGATGGCCCACAGGCTCTGAGTTTGAGACCCCTACTGTACAGCTTATGATGGTACTTGTCTGCAAGGCAAAGGGTTTTGGTGTATTATGCAGCACTCCTACAGAACTACAGTCAGTCTCCTTGCACACCTGACTTGAATATGCCCCACTGTTTGTTCATGTAAAACCTCACTGTAATATAATACTTAACCACTCTGTCAGCAAGATGTAAGAAAAAAGGACCGGAGAGCCCAGCATATATCTCAATCCTGGAATTTCTGGGTGAAAAATCCTCCATGTCAGCATTTTAGTGACTGAATCGCCATATTTTTGCAATAAGCTCCCCACCTCAGACTGAAAATATTGAGTGTTGATTATCACTGAGAGATCTGGGGACATTGAATACAGCTCTTATGAGTATGCCATCTGACATAGGAACAAATTCCTGGGTAGTGTCAATTTCACACAGCATGCTATCAGTATTTGGAACATAACATTCAATTAACCAGTAGTGTAGAGGTCTCTTTTTTAGATGTGCATGTAGAGTTAAATGCATTGCTGAAGTCATAACACCCATCAGATCCAAGGAGATCATTACTGAATGGTATACATTCCACTATAGTACTTCTATTACCATAAAGATTTTTAAGTAGCTTTCTTCTAGATGGAAAACTGAGTATCTAGAAATGCTTCAAGGTCACCTTTCCTTCTTGCTCAATCATAACTGTGTGTGATTTCTATTAGTTTTTTTCCTGAGGCTAGTGCTCAGAATAAGGTATATATTTATAACATAGCTTTTGCTGATTTATGAGGATGCCCTGGAAATTAAAGTCTGTTATCCAAATAAGGATACATATAGACATCCTGTCATCTGAAGCATTCTGTCACTGTTGAAAAGCACTTGGTGAATACACAAGATGATGCAGGCAGAGCAAACTGAAGAGCCTTGCATTGATGATGATCTCTTCCCAACAACAAACCCCAGAAATTTTCAAAATAAAAAATATGAAAGATATGAAAACAAGCACCTAGTAAATCAAGAACCCCAAACTTGTCTTGGACTGAGGAGAAGATAATAAAGGCTAGGATAAAGATATGGAATGTGAATTTTCGGATCAAAGAGTTGAGCTTTTGAAGTTCTAGAATGGGTGGAGGACCACCATCGCTCTTTAGGATAAGAAGTATCTGGAATAAAATGCAATCTCTGGAAATTCTTGAGGAGTTTTCTCCATGGCACCCAAGTCTACTAGTGAATGAACTTGTTTTGATATGGACTCCAGAAGAGAGAAGAGGAGCTGATTTGCATAGAACTGAATGGAGTAATCTCACTGGGCATTCTCCAAGACTCAGTCTGTGGTGAAAGTACTCTAGGTATCTAAGAAAAAGGACAGAGGAAGCTAGATAGGTGGCTTAAATCTTGTCTGAGGTTGAGTATTCTCATCAAACCTGAAGCTGAAAGGCTGGTGGAGAGGAAGATTATGGAGCAGATATCACTCCAGATTACGGTACATACAACTATTCTTCTCTGCTGATGCAAAGTAGAGGGTAGGGATGTGAATGTGTAACTGGTTAATAGATGAGGCTTACTGGTTGCAGTTAGCTGGTGGGGGCTTGAACAATCCCCCAACTGCTGTGGGCAGGGGGCTGCTCCAGCCTTGCAGCGCCTGCTGTGGATGGGGGGCACTCCAGCCCATCCAGAGCAGCCCCGGTCCATGGTGGGCCCAGCCTGGGCGAGCCCAGCCAGGCTGGAGCAGCCCCCCCTTTGCCAACTGTTCATTGGTTTGCTGGATGTGATCTTTGCAGCATTTCCATAGACTGGATTCTTTGGTTCAGCACAAGTCAGGGAGGCAGACAAAAGTGCTGGAACTTTGTTGGCCCCTTAAAACTATGTTGGGGACTCGGGCAGAAGCTAGTTTCCCATCACTTGCATCCTGGCACTATGGAGTTTGAGGGTTTAGGCTTGTACTGCTTGCTGCAACAGCACAGCTTGTAGGAAATTTTCTGTCCCCGAAGACAGATGTTGTATATACAGCTAAGAGATGCCCTCCTTATATAGCTCTGTCTTTAAACAAGTGCTCCAGTGGACATGGCTTACTAGAAGATTTCATGGGTCCAAATGGCACCATCTGTACATTCCCAAGAGCAGAATACAAAGAGGCTGCCTGGAAAAAATATTTTTCCCTACAAGTAACGAACTGTATGCATATAGCTTCCACACAGTCCCTTGCAAATTGAGAAGCAGTTCCTTGCCAACTGAAAATTCAATAGCCTTGAATAAATTTTTTGGACTGCAGCATAATGCAAAGAATATAAGGGTGTACAACTGCCTCTCTGTGCTTTATGCCACTTATTCCATCTTCTTAATTTTGGTCTGATCTAGGTGCCAATGCAGCCCCAACATATGTGTTAGAGTGGCCACAGGGGCAGGCTGCTCTAATTTAGACAGATATGCAAGTCTGCCTTCTGGTTTCCCTGAAGCCCAGAACAATCAAAGTACTGAGCGCTCTGGACATTCCTCCTCTCACCCTGAATATCGTACTACCCCTGAATTGGTAGAGTCCCTGGGAAGCTGTTCTAGTCTTATACCACTACCAGTATGGTGTACAAGGCTGAAGTTGGTTCCACATGCTGACCCTAGGTCTGTAGTTATCAGAGTACTCTACAAATCAGTGAAGAAAAGGGGCTATGTTTGGACTTTGTGTAACTGGGTACAATTCTCAATGGCTTCATTGTGAGTTGCACCTGCCACTGCAGGGCTGAATTTGGTCCAAGAACTTGGTCTCTTACTGAAGCAGTAGCTAATGTGGGGAATACCTGAAGGCCTAACTCCAAAGAAACTTTCAAAAGAGTGATGTCTGGCAAACTGTCCATGAGTGTTGCTATTTTAAATGCATCCTGGGCAAGCTTGAAGATGTGGGATGAGGAGTGAATATTTTTCTGGATGGATTCTAATACTGTTTCCAGCCTCCGAACATCACCTGCAATGTAAAAACAAAACCACAAAACAATAGCAATTAGTTTTATCTAAAAACATTCACTTACAGTGCAGATGTTACAACTACATGTGGCAATATAAGTGACTTTCAGCTAGACAAGTTCTCTTTGAAAGAGCTAACTAAATGCACATATGAATAAAATGTGAGACATCAAACTCCTGTTCCTGTTGATGTTAGCTCAGTAAAAGTTACTAAGTTGTCCTAATTTAAAAATTCTAGAACTTATTTGTCCAGTGCTGGGTCTTGCTATCCACCACAAAACAAATACTGTAAACTTCCGATAATCCAGCACCTTTAGGACCCAGGGGATGCCGAATTATCAGATATGCCAGACTATCAGAAGGGGGGGCTATGAGGGATCTGGGGTGGGGTGGATGCCACCCCAGACCCCTCATAGCCCCCCCTTCCGATAGTCCAGCTCTTCCTCAGGTGTCCCCGATTCAGCTGCTGCTGGCCAGTTTTAGCAGTGGCTGAATCGGGGACGCTGGGGGCAGAGCAGCTGGGGTGCTGCCGGGTTGGTCTGGTAGCGCCACCCCTCGGGGCTGAGGGACCAACCCGGCAGCAACCCAGCTGCTCTTGGGGACGCCTGGGGCAGAGCAGCCGGGGTGCTGCCGGGTTGGTCCCGCAGCGCCGAGGGGCGGCGCTACGGGACCAACCCGGCAGCACCCCAGCTGCTCTGCCCCAGGCGTCCCCGAGTCAGCCGCTGCTGAAACTGATCAGTGGCTGACTCCAGGAAGCCCAGAGCAGAGCAGCTTTGCCCCGGGCTTCCCGGAATCAGCCGCTGGTCAGTTTCAGCAGCGGCTGAATAGGGACACCGAGGGCAGAGCAGCTGGGGTGCTGCCGGGTTGGTCCCGTAGCGCCACCCCTCGGCGCTGCAGGACCAACCCGGCAGCACCCCGGCTGCTCTGCCCCAGGCGTCCCCAAGAGCAGCTAGGGTGCTGCCGAGTTGGTCCCTCAGCCCCGAGGGGTGGCGCTACCAGACCAACCCGGCAGCACCCCAGCTACTCTGCCTCCGGTGTCCCCAATTCTGCTGCTGGTCAGTTTCAGCAGCGGCTGAATGGGGGAAGCAGGGCACAGAGCAGCTCCAATTGTCCAGCTGCCCCAGCACTTCCGGGTTCCTGATGGTGCCGGACCATCAGCAGTGCCGGAGCATTGGATGCCGGACCAATGGAGTTTTACTGTAGCTTGTCTCAAACTTGCTATCTAGATACCAGCCAGCTGTTCTAGCAGCAGTGCTAGAAAGCCAATGCTTAAATCTGTTCAGTAAGTTGTTTCTTCAACTTCTCAGATCAAAATTCAGACTCCTAAACAGCAGTTTTAAATTAACTTCACTTTATACACGAAATACAATATTGGAAAAAGTATGTCTACTAAAAATACATATCAGCTTTATTGACACTACCTTTGGCTGCTGTTAGCATAGTTGATGCCAACTCACACTGCTGGGACTCAATGTGACTTAACGTGAACCAACGGGGATAGCGGTTTGGAACAACTGATGCAATGTGGTGTGGGCGGGACATATCTGCTGACGGAGCTGTAGATTCCAATACTAGCAACCTGAAAATAGGAAAGAACATACAATGATATTGTGAAAAGAGTGTAGCTAGGGTAGTCTCTGAACATTCACAAAGCCACAAGAGCACTTTGGCTACTTGTGCATTCAGGTGTAAACGCTGTAGCAAATCATGTCCTTTCAACTAGACATTTAAAGTTGAATCGCCAAAATCCTACTTAACCATTAGTTACCCATATCCAACACATAATCCTTCTTAGGTATTAATAGGAGAATCAGAATTTAGAATTAGCAGGGGAATTAAGCTGTTTATAACTGAAGACCATAGTTATTAGCTCAGTGATCCAAGGGGCTGAAATCTTTCACTTCTACTTCAGTCCTTGAACCACTGCTCTCAGAAATCAAAGTGGAGAAATTCACAGCGACACAGCAAGCAAGCAAATATTTTCTAATATACTGCACAAGCATTGTATGTGAGCTTCCTACCAGAAAACAGTCTGCAATGAATGGCAGATTCTCAAACGTCAGTAGCTGAGGCAGAGTCAAAATCCAAAAGAAAATAAGACATTTTTCTCAATTACAATGCAGCTTTTGTTGTTGTTGTTGTGGGCATTTTGTTTCTTGGCACACAAGGGCTAGAAACTCCTAACATTTTACACAATAGCATGTCTAGATGAAAACCCCATGTCTAGATGAAAGCCCCTGTGGTATGGGTAATAATTTCTCTGTTTTGAAATTATTTCTCTGGCACAAATGCCTGACCCTGAGACAAGAATTTCCATGAGTTTACCCTAATCTAGAATCATCTCACTTATGAAGGAAAAAGAACTGCGGAAAATGTCCATCGTCTATGTATGGATATTGGTTGGAAGGGTTGGGAGAGTAGTTACAACAGAAATAATCACCCATTAGATAATCACCATTAGAAAATATTAGGTTGTAGTCATTTTGAAGGAAAACATGTATCCTCTTTTCTGCGTTCCAGATCATGAAAATTCAGGGTATATTCAAGATGTGAAACGCTGATGAAATATTGAACGATAGCTACAGAAAGAACCTCAAGATGCAAAACCTCTCATACAAAGATCAGTATCTTGACAAGAGGTAACAGACATCTGCTTTAATGATGAAGCAGTCATGAAGTCTTCTTGACCTATCACAGTAAAAATGGATTTTGTCCCAGTTTCAATGTCACTGTACTGATGATTGACCAACTTTTCCTTATGTTCCCCTATCTTCAAGCTCCCAATCTGTTTCCTTTAATCTCACAACACTTCCACTTCGATTTGAATAATGATGGAGGCCCAGATGTGGCTGTGCTGAGCTTTGAAGCACCGTCTCCTTTTGGCCAGCTTCCACTCCTCCAAACACTACAAAAGTGAGACATACCTCAGGGATTGGAAATGCCCTGACCCTATTTGGGGAGTGGTCTTTGTAGACACAGCTAGACTCTAGTTACCATTCAGCAAAGCAAGCTGCAGGACAAGTGACGTGTTCTCATCAGAAAAACAACCCCAACTAAGTTATCCTTCTTTCATCTCCCTCACTAGCATCAGACATGCTTGGATCCCCGCCCTATGGCCCAACATGGACTTCAGTCGAATCTCCTCTTCAGTTACACAGACTCCCTCCCAAAATCCTAAGAATGTATTGGTTCAAGAGCTCCAAAAAGCTGGTCATCCTACTCTGGGCTCACGGTTATTATCATTTTTGTATTGTACTCAGTTGAACACTTATTTATTTTTAAGGGAATGAATGGGAAGAGGAAGAAAACTGACATCTCTCTGGTCAGAAGAGGATCTTCAAAATCTACTGCATTGAGACACTAGGTGATGTAACATTTCATATTGAAGCAATCTGGTACCGTACATGAGCTTTTGGGTTCTAAAATGTCTCTTTTTTAGGTAATTGCAAGCAGGATATTTTGATTTCTCACTGAGGAATATAAAAATCTACCTGCAAAATCACTGAGGTTTTATAGAAGCATGTCATGCCTTTCCCTGCAAGTTCCTGAGACATACAGGGCAACTTCAAGAGTCTTAGAGAATGGAAAATGTCATTTTGAACCTAACGGGTAATTACACTGTGTACTTATATATGAACTATTCAGTTAGTAAATTTTTTCAGGTAAGGGGGAAGGAAAGAAAAGGAGGAAAAATGATTTGGGTACACAAGAGTACTTCCAACTGTTACATGCAGAAATCATTAGGCTATGAATGACGGCAACCAAACAAATAGCATGAAACAGAAGCTTCAGGGGGTAGCCGAGTTAGTCTATACAGGAAAAAAAAACCCCACAAATGGTCTGGTAGCACTTTATAGACTAACAAAACACGTAGATGGTATCATGAGCTTTCGCAGGCACAGCCCACTTCTTCAGATAACTGAAGCATGAAACAGACAGCTTTTGTGAAATCTCATAGTGATCACTTTATACTTCATTACCACCATCACTGCCACCCAGCTTGCAGGCCCCTCTACAAGTCCAGTGTAAAAAAGGTAAATTGTGTGCTCACACATTATTTTTGATGGATTATAAAACATCAGAACAACCGTCAAAACTGCAGCAGCTCTGAAGGCCTCAATTAAATCCAGTCAAGCAACTTTATTATTGTTTACTTTTTCAAAATTCATTTTTAAAAAGCAATGAACTATTTAACAAGCTTTCAGCTGAAGTTGCCTTTTGATTAAACATGGTCTAAAATAGACAACTCTCAAAATCCAGACCACCGACCTCTCCCCCCCCCCCCCAAAAAAAAGTCCATTTCTAATTTGGGCCCAAATTCAGCCCTCACTATGCAAAGAAAATTCAATGAAGTCCAAACAAAATTCTTAATGCCCTTTGAAAAAGAAAGTGTGCTATATGTATTAAAAGAATGTTAACTCATCTGCAGTTTTGAGTTCTCCAGGTAGATTGCCTCTGGAGAGCCACATGCTCATGTTATGGAACTTGACGATGCAAAATGAAAAAAACTATCTAGACAGCAGTAGCTATTGAGGGTAGCCCATACAACCCTGTGAAGACCCAAGTATATATAATGAACACCGGCTTCAACTTCCCTCCATTCCTTTCTGCCTGTTAAGTATATTAAAGAAGAAATCCTGAAAATGGGGAAGGAGAGTGGATGGTTGTGAATATGCAGAGGCAGAATACTGAGAAACCAAGCTACAGACATGTAACCCTTTCTATTTTTTACTGTGAAGACTTTTGTGCATGCAAGGCTGGCTAGCAGCCATACCACCTAGAGAAAAGGCTAAGTACTTATGACTCTGATGAAAATACTAGCTTTCATGAATAATGAAGCACAGCTCTTCTGAATGACGCTGCACTCCAGCATTGCACGAATATGTGATTTGAATTCTATGTAGCAGCTTTAAAAGATTTCAAGGTTAAGAAATATTTTCATCTGAACTTTGGAACAGGCCATAGGCTATCTGCTAGTCAACAAGTCCCACTGCTTTATGCAAGGAGTCATATGTGGTATCCCCATGTGAAACTTAAATCTTCATGTAAGTGGATTTATTTTTCTCAAGTCAATATAAAATAAGCTTCTCTCTTTGGGTTTATATCAGGAGTTAGAAATATTTTCCCTCACATCATGGAGGTGCTTCCTTGGTTTTTAGGTTTATTAGAGAAAAAAAATATTATGTCTTTGAATTTTCTCATTAAAAGAATTCCTGGAAAGTGATGAGCAATGCAGTCAGAAATAGAACAGGGTGTAAATGGATCACATAGCCTCTAATATTTGCAACACACATCTCTTGTTCACACTGTAGCAATATTACTACTATAGAACCTCAGAGTTACAAACATTTTGGGAATGGAGATTGTTCATAACTCTGAACAAAACATTATGGTTGTCCTTTCAAAGTTTACAACTAAATGTTGACTTAATACAACTTTAAAAGTTTACTATTCAGAAGAAAAATGCTGCTTCTCCTTAATTTAGTACTTTACATTTAACAAAGTACTGTACTTTGGGTGGGGGTGGAAGGGAGCAGGAACGGTGTCCCTATTCCTGCCTGATTGCGCATTTCTGTTTCCAACTGAGGTGTGATGCTGACTGGTCAGGTTGTAACTATTAGTAGTACAGTAGAACATCAAAGTCAGACACCAAAAGGGGAAGTGGATAACTAAGGGTGGAGGGCAGAACTCACCCATCAGCCCTGCAGATGGAGCCAGAGGAGTTAATGAGAACAGGTTCTGCCATGCTGACAGCTGCTGCCATACTCAACCGCATGGAATTGAACAGATAGAACTTTTTAGTACTGCTCACCCTGAGGTGGTGGTTGAGCAGGAAGGAATTGCCTCTCAGATTTAAACGATGCCTCATACTAAAGGGGGCTGAATCCCCAAGGATTTGAAAGACAACTTGGTCTTCCTGAATCTCTCCAATATTTTATCAGTTTTTTCATCTGAAAAGATTAGTATCTTTAAAAAAAAAAAATCAAGCCTTCAACCATGACTTATGATTTTTGGGAAAGTCCAAGCCCCTTACTCAGAAAGATGATGCATTACAACAATTGGCATTGATCTTGCTGAAGTGTACAATACATCGTACACTGCTTGTGTCAAGAGATTTTCTTGCCCTCCATGATGATAGTCAGCAGGGCCAGATGATATTTACCAAAAAGTTCTGAAAGAACTCATAACAAACTGCAAAACTACTAACTATGGTATGTAACCTACTGCTTAAATCAGACTGCACCAGATGAATGAAGGGTAGTTAATACAACACTTATTTTTTTTAAAAGGATCCAACGGTGATCTTGGCAACTACAAGTAGACAAGCTTAGCTTCAGTACCAGGTAAATTGGTTGAAACCATAGTAAAGAACAAAATTATCAGATACATAGATAAACATGATAAGTTGGGTAAGAGTCAACATGGCTTTTGTAAAGGGAAATCATGCCTCACCAATCTATTAGAATTCTTTGAGAGCGTCAACAAGAACATGGACAACGGTGATCCAGTTGATATAGTGTATTTGGACTTTTCTGAAAACTTTTGACAAGGTCCCACACTAAAGGCTCTTAAGCAAAGAAAGCAGTCATGGAATAACAAGGAAGGTCCACTCATGAATCAGCAACTAGTTAAAAGATAGGAAACAAAGTAAATGTCAGTTTTCAAAGTGGAGAAAGATAAATAGCAGTGTGCCCCAAGGATCTGTATAGAGTCTGATGTTCAACATATTCATAAATTATCTGAAAAAGAGGGTGAACTGTGAGGTGGCAAAATTTGCAGATGATACAAAATTATTCAAGATAGTTAAGATCAAAGCTGACTTCAAAGAGTTATAAAGGGTTCTGACCAAACAGGGTGACTGGACTACATAATGGCAGATGAAAGTCAAATGTTATTTAGTACAAAATAATGCATACTGGAAAACATAACCGCAACTATATATACATAATTCTGGGATCTAAGTTAGCTGTTACCACTAAAGAAAGATCTTGATAATTATCATCAATAGTGCCGTAGACACATCTGCTTAATGTGCAGCATCAGTCAAAAAGGCTAATAATGTTAGGCACCCTTAGGAAAGATAGACAATACCATAATGTCACTATATATCGATGGTACACCCACATCTTGAATACTGTGTGCAGTTGTCAACATCATTTCAAGAAAGGTATTTTTGAATTAGAAAGGTACCGAAAAGGGCAGCAAGAATGATGATGCGTATGGTATAGCTTCCACAGGAGCTAGATTAAAAACACCAACCGCTCATTTTAGATTACTCAGAGGGGATAGAACAGCTATAAAACTATCACAAATGGTGTGGAGAAAGTGAATAGGTGAGAGTTATTTATCCCTTCATGTAAATACAAGAACTAAGGGCCACCAAATGAAATTAATAGGCAGCAAGTTTAAAATATGGGGAAGTACTTCTTCACACACTGCACAGTCAACCTGTAGAACTTATTGCCAGGAGATGTTATAAAAGCCAATAGCCTAATTGGGTTAAAAAAAGAATTAGATAGCCATTGATGAAGCAATGCTCTATTAACCTCATGCTCCAGGAGTTCCTAAACCTCCAACTGTCAAACAGAAATTTGAAGACAGTGGAGGAATCACTTGAAACTGCCCTGTCCTGTTCTTTCGCTCTGAAGCATTGGCACTGGCCACTGAACTAGATGGACCATTGTTCTGACCCAGTAAGGCCATTTCTATGTTCAGAAACATGAGGGTTTATATCCCTCATTTTATTGATTTCATCAAGCTTACCTAGGAATATTTAAAAAAGGTCTAGGATTTTCTGGAATTATGGAAAGTGCTTAGCTTCAGTATAGCTTGTGGTCACGAGTTCCCCCAGATTAATTGTGCATTGTATTAAAACAGTTTCCTGTTTTGCCTATTTTAAATTGGATGCTTTTGAATTTCCTTGTGTGCCTTTTGTTCTATTTAAAAATAAAGAAAGTAGGACCTCTCATTTATTAGAGAGCGAAGCACATTCTATTTTATATACCTCTAACAAGTCACTTCCCTCTATTCCTCATCTCATCTCTAAACTATATAGCCACAACATCCATAAATAGGTGGGGGTATGTCTACACTACCCCGCTAGTTCGAACTAGCGGGGTAATGTATGCATACCGCACTTGCTAATGAAGCCCGGGATTTGAATTTCCCGGGCTTCATTAGCATAAGCGGGGAGCCGCCATTTTTAAATCCCCGCTGCTTCGAACCCCGTGCAGCGCGGCTACACGGGGCTCGAACTAGGTAGTTCGGACTAGGTTCCTATTCCGAACTACCGTTACTCCTCGTGAAACGAGGTGTACCGGTAGTTCGGAATAGGCACCCTAGTCCGAACTACCTAGTTCGAGCCCCGTGTAGCCGCACTGCACGGGGTTCGAAGCAGTGGGGATTTAAAAATGGCGGCTCCCTGCTTATGCTAATGAAGCCCGGGAAATTCAAATCCCGGGCTTCATTAGCAAGTGCGGTATGCATACATTACCCTCCTAGTTCGAACTAGGAGGGTAGTGTAGACATACCCTCAGTTAGTTGCAAAGTCAGTCAAGTATTTTTAAATGCTGTGACCAGACCTGAATACAGTACACAAAATAGTTACATAATGTTTTCAATATTAAACTCTAGCCTTTTCTGACTTTACCTAGAAGCCTGCTTAGCTTTCTTACTACTATTGCACATTATTAGATTTCACTGATTGCAGCACAATGGCATCCATATTCCCCTCTCCAGCAAATACTTAAGTTTGTAAGATAGACATGCTCTAAGTCAACCTATGTTAGGTCAACTTACAGCCCCTGCAGTAATCACCAGGAGCACTTCCACCAACTGAAGAGAGGCAGACTGAAAGCCAGGATTCTTAACTCCATACAGATCCTCACCAGGAGTCAGGGACAGCTGTCAGGATTCTCCCCTCCCTGAGCAGAGAGTGGGAATCAGGAAGCCAAGGGGAGTCTGGAACAGCTGGGTTCCCAGCAGGGACCAAGGGAGAGGGGAGCCAGGATGGGAGGTAGCCAGGTTTTAGCACCTGCGCTGACTTGTCATGGAGCTGTGAAAATTGACAAATTGAAAACTGAATGAGCCAACAGCCAACGTAAGTAATGCAGTGTCTATGCAGACACTATGTTGCCCTAATTACACTGACAAAAGCCCTATGCCTCTCATGGAGGTGGAGTTATGATGTCAGTGTAGCAAGGCACATATCAGTGGCAGCTTACATCAAACTATCTCTGTAATGTTGATCAGGCCAGAACTCAGAATTGGGCATAAGGAATTCAGGTGGTTATTCTAATACACTTAGAGTACGTCTAGACTACATGCCTCCGACGACAGAGGCATGTAGATTAGGCTACCCGGCTTAGGAAAATGAAGCGTCGATTTAAATAATCGACGCTTTATTTAAATTTAAATGGCTGCTGCGCTGAGCCGATTAGCTGTTTGTCGGCTCAGCGCGGTAGTCTGGATGCTCAGCAGTCGATATCAAAGGCATTTGTCGACCCCCCAGGTAAACCTCATTCCAGGAGGCATACTTGGGAGGTCGAGAAATGCCTTTGATGTCGACTGCGGAGCATCCAGACTACCGCGCTGAGCCATTTAAATTTAAATGAAGCGGCAATTATTTAAATCGCTGCTTCATTTTCCAATGCCAGGTAGCCTAATCTACATGCCTCTGTCGTCAGAGGCATGTAGTCTAGACATACCCTTAGTTTCAACTGTCAGAGATAAGCAGACATCAAATTTAACTATGGCCTCCTATCATTCCTGCCTTCTCTAACCTAAACGTGTCATCTGCAATTCTTGCCATTTCACAGTTCACCCCTTTCTCTAGATTGTTGAATATGTTAAACACCAATCCAAATTGAATCCTTGGGCATCCCACTACTATCATCTTCATATCATGTTAAAAATTGACCAATCATATTCAGTTTTCTTTCTCTTAGCAGTTTCTACTCTATGGCAGAAGTTTCACATTTCATCTTCTGATCACTTAGCTTCATTAGCATTTTGTGAGGGAATTTGTCAAACATTTTTTGATAGTCCAAATACATGGATATGAATAGGTTCTTTTTTCTATTTATCTAACAGTTGCAAGGAAATCCTATACACAAAATGATTTTGTTTTACAAAGTCCAACTGGCTTGTCCTTTCGTAACTGAGCTCATCTAATTGCATAAGTCTGTCTTTAATTGTACTAACCGGTTAACATGGTACAGTTTGGTAAGGTTTCCTGGAAATTAAAGACCATTATCATCTGTGACAGAGTACTGGGAATCAGCAACTGAACTAGTACGCTAGTCATTGTTTAGCCAGTTGGGCTACAGGAAGGACATAATTAAGGAGACGAGATCCTGATTACCAGACCAGACTGGGGTTGGATAATAAATGACCAAATTAGTCCATGAATAAAAGAACACAGGAAGAAAGTCTGAAGGGGACAAGCAGGACACAAGATATGGAAAAAAATTTCAACAGGGCCTGACAAAAGGGAGTTCCCTTGGAAGAGACATTTTACCCACTGGAGGAGAGTAGTAAAGGGAGATGGGAGAGTAAAATATCTTGACTGCATTAGTATGTAAAAGGAGTTGGAGTGAAACACTGTAAAAAAAAAAAACTAGACAGTTGTATCTACAAAAGGAAAGGTTGCAGAGTTTCTGAAGGAAGCAAAAAAAGGATGGACACATTGGGAGCAGCATTCCATATAATCTGTGTACTTCTGCAGCTGCTCAGGAAAAATTCGGATGCCACCTTACAGATTAGCAGAGTGCCCACAGCCAGGTTTTTTGTTTCTAGTAATGGTGCATTTGCATGTGCTTTGGTGCACATAAAACATTTATTCTGCAAATGCAAATAAAAGATTATAGGGAACATTGACTGGTATCTCATAATTGCCCCCAGAATTTTTTTGTAAGTAGTTAGTAACAGAGTATTTTACCTACACAAAAGATTTATGATACATAATACATTTCTAGTGGTTCTTTACAGATTTCAAACTTTTGATTAGTTTTAAAGTGTTTGTGTTAATAAATGTCCATCGGTACCAATTAGAATCACGGCTCTATAGAACTAGGCATTGTACAAAGAAGAGACAGTCCCTGCCTTGAAGAGTTTACAAACTAAGAATGAAATTCAGTCACAATTAAGAATAAATCTGTTTGTTTGGAAATTTGTTCAACAATTTGAGATATTCCAATCCCCAATCTAGACTTACTTGTTCTAAGTCGTTTTCCTTTCTACTCCGACAATTTGAAGAATGTCCTTTCAGTTAAAGTAAATTCTTGCAGCTTGTCACTGAAAGCTTTTTTTTTTTGCTTGCCCTTCAAGCTTTGTTTCACTTCTGCAACCAACTCATATATATTGCATGGAACTAAATCAAGAGTATCCTCTCTTCTTGTGAGCTCTGGAACTAGCTTCAGCAAGCAATTATTTATTGTGTCAAACCTCTCTAAACTATGTCTCAAAATGATATTTCATCAGCTGTGCAGGTTGCTGAAAGGACTCATTATTAATCCTTTAGATCTTGTGGCATTCAACATCATGCAACCAATTCTCACTATCTCGGACCTAGGGACCAGGAGCATAACCTCAATACCCGAAAAGTGTATCTCCTTAGAATCTACTTTTAAGACCCAGTGTTTAAATTTCTTCACAGGTTTCATTTGCAATAGCCAGTTAGATGAACTTCTAGGTAGCATTGAACTCATGGCAATCCAGATGGGGCCAGTTCCTTCACTGCACTCAGAGTAGAGAATATGGATTCACACTCACAGCTGCCCTGAGAGGTAAAGCCAATGCAAACCAAGCTCTTTCTTAGGCATGCACTTTCTGCAAATATTGAAAGCAAATGGGTTACTGGTTGTTTTTGCAGCTTGGTATTCAATTTAATTCCAATCTCATTCCTATCTTCTATCTGCCTTTGTCTGCTTTTTTACCAAGCAAAGAAAACTGGTCTGGACTACACACCAGCACAGACCATTATTTTAAAAAACTGTATTTTAAAATCAACTTCATAAAGTTAATTTGTAAAATAACAAAGGGTTTGAGGGAATAAACAGTCCTGCAGAACAAATTAGACAGAAGAAAGTCCTGCCAACTTCAACAGTCAAGTAACTTTAGAGCAGGTGGAGTCATGACTCCCACAGTTACCTTTCACATAGCATCCAGAACAAGAGGATCAGCCTGATCACATCAGTCATTGTGGTCATTTTTTTTTTGAAGATGATTCTGTGCTTGAAAAATGGCAGCAAAAGTGGGGATTTCAATGCACTTTACAAATAATTGATTTAATCCAACACCTCTGAGGTGAGCAATTAATATGTACAATAATTATTACCTTTATGGACAAAGAAACTGAGGCACAGAGCTGTCCTAAGTGTAATAGAGCTGGTATTAGAACACACGTCTGACTCCCTGTTTTTAACCACCAGATCTGCCTTCTTTGAAGTTAATCAATTTACAGCAATTTTTTCTCACTTGGATTTTTCTTCTTCCTCTTTCTAGCTGAGATCTAAATACGTACCGCATGGCTCTCAGTGCAGTTTTGTATGCCAATTCAGCATCGTGAGGTAGGAGAGAGGTGAAGAGATACTTGGCAAATGTGTGCATTGGAACACTCTCTCGATGGATGATTTCGCCTAAACCACTATATGGTCCAGCTGTGAGAAAGAAGTGGGGGAGGGGAGGAGACATTTTCAGATTGTAAAAAAACCCCAACCGCCCCGCAAAAAACCCCCACCCAACCCAACACTTTTTGGACCTTTTTCCTTTTGAGCTTATTGTAAGATTTAGACAGTACATAGGTCACAGAACTCTTCTCAATTTATAGATTAATTTAAAAAACTTTCACCAAAGTTTATACTTAAAATCTGCACTTTTAAGTGAGGCTATTTTAGCCAATACCTGTATTGTAACAAATGGATTTTTTACACTGAGAATGGGGTCTCCCTAATATTTGAATGACAGTCAACAGGAAGAAGTTACTGTTTAAATTTTGTTTAAACATCTTCTAATGCTTCTCAAACATCATCAAGAAGAGACTAGAACACATTTTATATTGAGAGCTCAAAACATCAGTTTCCAAATGATGGAAGCCAAATATCACATGATTCGTTATAAAAATCACATGACTCAGCAATACTAATGACTTGCAGTTAAATCAAGCAAAAAACTGAAGACTCACTAAATACAACTGATGCGATTACAAACTTAAAATCCTGCAGTTTTTCTACAGGGCTTTTTCGAAAAAGGTAACCTTTTTTTGAAAAAACTTCACCTGCGTCTAGACTGTTGCCGCGTTCTTTTGAAATTAAAATCGAAAGAACACGGCAGTTTTTTCAACCACGGAAAAGCTCATTTTACGAGGAATAATGCCTTTTTTCAAAAGTGCTCTTTCAAAAAAAGGCATTACTGAACGCAAACAGTGCTTTTTCGAAAATATTGGTTGATGTCTAGACGATCTCTTTTGAAAGAGGCATGTAGTCTAGATGTAGCCTAAGCATTGATACTAGTTACGCCTAAATTACTTGAACGTAATGAATTCTTTGCAGTCAAGATTTCTCGGCACAGAACAATGCAAGAGCACCGTACCCACTCTTCATAATTGTGTACTAGACAAGCATATTGTTATTCATTTAACATCCACAAAATTCCTTCTATGACTATGTGCTTATTGCGCTCAGAAATCATGAAGGAAAACAATGATCTGAAAGCCTATCCTTTCATTGACAGAGGTGTGTATGTAACAGACACCTGGGAAAGCTTGAGAAGCTACTCTATCACACAAGGTCTCAGCACTAAGTACATGATGTAGTAAGCACTAAGTACATGATGTCCACGGTTCATGAACTCCAAGATATGGGAAGGCTGTAAAGGAAGTAATGAAACCATGTCTGCCACATATCCTGGCAGAGCTCTTGCCACAAAGGCCAGTCAGTAGCTCTGCTGTTTCACAGCCATAGGGGATAAGGAGGGTAGAGAGGATTCCAGAAACAGTCAGCAACAATTCTGGCTCTTCTGGCTTGTCAGAAACTGGGATTTAGTGTAGCCTCTAAATTGCTCTGGAGTCTCATGTGTAATCTTTCACTCAAAGTATTTTTCAAGAAATACCCTATCTGTATGAAAAGCTTTTCTCGTTGCTCTGAGATAGTGTATTTAAAACCCAAATTTAAATATTATGCCCACACTCTTTCCTCAACAGCTATGACCACTAGAGCTGTGAGAATGACAGACTCTTTGGTTTGCTAAAACAAACCAAGAAAAAAAAGTAGGTGAAAAAAGAAGTTTGGGCTCACCAAAACGAAATGCTTCACTACGATGAGTCGTTTTTATCCTTTTAAAAATTAAAACAAATTAAAGCTCATTCCAGCATCAAAGGAGAAGCTGAAAACTTTTGGTTAAAAAAACTCCCCAAAAGGAATGCTTAAGATTTTTCAAAATGCATGGGCTATTTTCCAACAAAAATAAATCCAACAAATTAAGACACAAATTTGCAAAATGTTTTGTTCTACTCAAATGTACATTTGGCTATGAAAAAAGTTTCATCCAACAAATTCTGTTCAACTTTAATCACTAGGCCCTTATGAAAACACTGAATATTTGCGTTGCGTAGGGTTGCCAGATGGTTTAACCAAAAATACTGAACACTCTCCACCCCCGCCCCCCAGAAGAAAACAAAAAGCAACCGAGGGAAAAATTCTGTCAGGGGAAAAAAAAAGGGGGGGGGGGGGGGGAGAGACCAAAGTTGTTGAGCAAAAATAAATAAATAAATACGTAAATAAATAAATTAAAAACAGCATGGCCCCTTTAAGAAATGCTTTTGAGGCTTTTTGGCCCTAACAGGCTGCCGGCGGCTATCTGTCATCGGCAGAATTTGGTAAAATTTTTGCCTCCTGGCTAGGGAAAAAAAAAAAAAAAAAAAAAAAAAAAAAAAAAAAATTAAAATACATTTTAGGTGTCCAGTATTTTCTGAATTTTTTTTAACCAGACAGCAGGCGAAAATACCAGACTGTCCAGGTCAATACCAGACACTTGGCAACCCTAGCGTTGCCCCTAGAATTCCTCAATTATTCAAAAATCAATATGTAAGCACCAACCATAATAGAGTAATAAAGAATAGCCCAGCATGGACTGGTCTAAAACAAGTTACATCGAACCAGAATAATATCCTACTTTGACAGTGTTGCTCGTCTAGTGGATGGGGGAAAAGCTGTACCTGTGATGTATCTCGATTTAGAAAGGCTTTTGAGGCAGTCTCCACACGACATTTTCATAAGCAAAGTAAGGAAATGCAGTCTAAATGAAATTACTATAAGGTGGAAGAATACTTATCAATGGTTTACTGCCAGACAAGGAGGATTTGTCTGCTGAGGTTCTGTAGGTGTCTGGGTCTGGTACTATTCAAATTTTCATTTAAAGATTTGGATAATGGAGTAGAGTTTATGCCTACAATATCTTCAAATGACACCAAGCTGGGAGGGGTTGCAGGATTAGAATTCAAAATGACCATGACAAATTGGAGAACTGAACTGAATTCAACAAGCTGAAATTCGATGAAGGTAAGTGTAGTATTTTGCACTTAGGAAAAATCAAATGCACAACCATAACAGGGGGAATAAGTGGGTAGGTGGTAGTCCTGCTGAAAAAGATCTGGGTGTTATAGAGGACCATAATTAACTGAATGAGTCAATATTGTGATGCAGTCTGCATATTAACAGGAGTGTTATATATAAGAGACAATTATCATGGTGTGTTCAGCAACAGCAAAACCTCAGCTGGACTACTGTGTCCAGTTCTAGGTACCACACTTTGGGAGTCATCTGGAAAAATGGGAGAGAACACAGGTTTACCAACGAAAACAATAAAAGGTTTAGAAAATCTGTCCTATGAAGAAGGGTTAAAAAACTTGGTACATTTAGTCTTGAGAAACGACGACTGAGGGGAGATCTCAGAACTACAAATATATTAAGGGCTGTTATAATTGTTCTTCATAGCCGCTGGAGGAAGAAGTACTGGACTTGATTTGCACCAAGGGGGATTTAAGTTAACCACTAAAGAACAGGGTGGACAAACAGGTTGGTCAGGGATAGTGGAAGATTACTTGGATTTGAGAACTTTTTAAGTCCCTTACATCCCTACATTTCTATGTTTCAAGGATTTCCTTTGAAGCCCTTTCCTCATAAACACCCAATAAGTACAAAAACCAAAAAGGAGCTTAAGGTAATATCTTTTAGCCTTTTAAAAACTGGTGTCTTCGTCTCAAAGCATGCAAGTAAATGAGTATGTAATTTTGCACACTTTCAGAACTTAACTGGGTTGCAAATAATGTAGATGTGACAAATAAGTGATACAAAATGCACATACAATTATCTTTCTCCATAAAATTTCAGTCACAAAAAATCAGAGAATATTTTTAAAAATCTAACCCTAAACATTAAGACGTATGTTTAGCTATGGACTTTTGAATACGTCACTTTTATCGTCCCTACATCCAAAATGTGCAATACTTGGTTTGTACCATTGGTTTTAAATGAATCATTTGAACTACTTAGTCTGGGATAGCGGTAAAACCTTTGTTCATTTACAAGGCTGTTAGTAGTTTTTCAGATTGCAAATGAAATATATAGAATCTTGCTACCAGAGAACAACTTATAATAATTAATACCTTTTTATCATTTGTGAGCCTGAATGCATCATTAGGAAACTTTAATCACCCTGATATCTGTTGGGAGACCAATACAGCAGTACACAGACAATCCAGGAAGTTTTTGGAGAATGTTTGGGATAACTTCTTGGTACAAGTGCGGAGGGAACCTACCACGGGCCATGCACACCGTGACCTGCTGCTCACAAACAGGGAGGAACTAGTAGGGTAAGTAGAGGTGGGTGACAACCTGGGAAGCAGTGATCATGAGATGGTATATTTCAGGATCCTGACCAAAGGAAGAAAGGAGAGTAGCAAAATACACATCCTGGACTTCAGAAAAGCAGACTTTGACTCCCTTAGAGAACTGATGCTTACATGAAGGGAAAAGGAGTCCAGGAGAACTGGAAGTATTTTAAAAAAGCCTTATTGAAGGCACAGGAAGAAACCATCCTGATGCGCAGCAAGAAAAGCAAATATGGTAGGCAACCAGACTGGCTTACCAGGGATATCCACGGTGAGCTTAAACACAAAAAGGAAGCTTACAAGAAGTGGAAACTTGGACTGATGACTAGGGAGGAGTATAAATATATTGCTTGAGAATGCTAGGGGAATTATCAGGAAGGCGAAAGCGCAATTGGAATTGCAGCTGGCAAGGGATGTGAAGGGTAATAAGAACGGTTTCTACAGGCATGTTACCAATAAGAGGGTGATCAGAGAGAGTGAAGGGCCCTTACTGGATGAGGAAAGTAACCTAGTGACAGATGATGTGAAAAAAGCTTAAGTACTAAATGCTTTCTTTGCCTCTGTCTTCATGGACTAGGTCAGCTCCCAGACAATGTTCTAGGCAACGCAGTATGGGAAGGAGGTGGACAGCCCTTGGTGGGTAAAGAACAGGTTAGGAGCTATTTAGAAAAGCTAAACATACACAAATCCATGGGCCCAGATTTAATGCATCTGAGGGTACTGAGGGAATTGGCAAATGTCATTGCGGAGACTTTGGCCATTATCTTTGAAAACTCGTGGCAATCAGGAGAGATCCAGGAGGATTGGAAAAAGGCAAATGTAGTGCCCTTCTTTAAAAGAGGGAAGAAGGACAACCCAGGGAACGACAAACCAGTCAACCGTACCTCAGTCCCCAGAAAAATCATGGAGGGGATCCTCAAAGAATCCATTTTGAAGTACTTGGAAGAGAGGAAAGTGATCAAGAATAGTCGACAAGAATTCACGAAGGGCAAGTCGTGCCTGACCAATCTGACTAGCTTCTATGATTTAACTGGCTCTGTGGATATGGGAAAGTTAATTGATGTGATATACCTTGACTTAAGAAAAGCTTTTGATACAGTCTCCAACAATATTCTCGCCAGCAAGTTAAGGGAGTATGTATTGGATAAATGGACTGTAAGATGGATAGAAAGCTGGCTAGACTGTCGGGCCCAATGGGTAGTGATCAACGGCTCGATGTCAGGCTGGCAGTCGGTTTCTAGTGGAGTGCCCCAAGGATCAGTTCTTGAGACCAGTTTTGTTCAACATCTTTATTAATGACTTGGATGAGGGGATGGATTGCACCCTTAGCAAGTTTGCAGATGACACTAAGCTAGGGGGAGAGGTAGATAAGCTGAAGGGCAGGGATAGGGTCCAGAGTGATCTGGACAGATTAGAGGATTGGGCCAAAAGAAATCTGATAAGGTTCAACAAGGACAAGTGCAGAGTCCTTCACTTAAGACGGTAGAATCCCAAGCATTGTTACAGGCTGGGGACTGAATGGCTAAGTAGCAGTTCATCAGAAAAGGACCTGGCGTTTACAGTGGATGAGAAGCTGGATATGTAGCCAAAAAGGCTAATGGCATATTAGGTTGCATTAGGAGGAGCATTGCCAGCAGATCCAGAGAAGTGATTATTCCCCTTTATTTGGCTCTGGTGAGGCCACATCTGGAATATTGTGTCCAGTTCTGGGCCCCTCACTATAGAAAGGATGTGGACGCATTGGAGAGGGTCTAGCAGAGGGCAACTAAAATGATTAGGGCACTGGAGCGCATGACCTATGAGGAGAGACTGCGGGATTTGGGTTTGTTTAGTCTGCAGAAGAGAAGAGTGGGGGGAGGGGCGCGGATTTGATAGCAGCCTTCAATTTCCTGAAGGGAGGGTCCAAAGAGGATGGAGAAAGGCTGATGGATGGCAGAATAAGGAGCAATGGTCTCAAGTTACAGTGGGAGAGGTCAAGGTTGGATATTAGGAAAAACTATTTCACTAGGAGGGTGGTAAAGCACTGGAATAGGTTACCTAGGGAGGTGGTGGAATCTCCATCCCTAGAGGTGTTTACGTCTCGGCTTGACAAAGCTCTGGCTGGGTTGATTTAGTTGGGATTGGTCCTGCCTTGGGTAGGGGGCTGGACTTGGATGACTTCCTGAGGTCTCTTCCAGCTCTATGTTTCTATGACACCAAAATTATGAATAACTTTAAATTTAATTTGAAGAACCAATGCAATAAAAATGAAAAGGGATCATAGGTCATCAGATGCTTTCTCTTTAAAATGATGCAATATTTTGAAGTACATTAGATTTTATGATTAGAGGCTTGAAGGAAGGAAGACCTTTAACTGGAACTATTATACTTCTAAAAATATTCAGTAAGTAAATCAACTTCCACAGATATACTTTATTTTTTAATTACAAAAATTTAAAGAGTAGTTGAATGGAACAGTTAATATCTATTTCAAGCTACCTTCTAATAGGAAGACTGCTTGCTTTCGAAAGATCTTCACCAGTGTATCATCCAATTCAATTTCCTGTAGCTTAGAAATGAGCTGCTCCTCATTTCGACAAACCTTCTCTTGTGCATATAAGCCATCTGGCATTATTCGCTGCTGTCCCAGACCTATCAATGCTACTTCCACAGCTAGCGTTAAGTAAGATTCGCCTTCTTCTAAGAATTTGTGTGAAGGCAGGTGCTGATACTCCAGAGATTTGCACTGTCCCATGTTCTCTGTAAAGGATTATAAAACAAATACATCACAAACCATTTTCATCAATAATTGACGTACAATCTCACATTTAAACATTTATTTTGCCAGTTATTTTAATTAAGTATGTTTTTAAAAAGTGAACTAGTGTATTAACTTTGAAAGATGCCACAAAAAGTATCACTCTGCAGTTTTGGTAACCATTTCAAATATCTTTTTCAAGGTTTAGATAAAGGAAGACTCATTTTGTATTGTATTGTAATTCAACAGGGAGCTTCCATTCAATTCTTCATGAGAAATGCGTGCAACTGACATTTAAAAATAAAGCCACACATTTATACTGAGCATATTATGGTTGCAGTAACTTTCAAATGCCAAGAATCTCAAGTAGGGATGTAAAAAAGTCAATTAGGCGACTACCTACATTCCCCCCCTTGCTGCCTCTATATCAGAGGCAGTAAAGGGTGGGGGAGCAGGAGCCAGTGCTGGGGCAGGGGGGAGAAGGGGTGGGAGAAGAAGGGGCGGGGAGCCAGCTCAAAAGCTAGTTTCCCCAGCCTTGTATCTGTGGTTCTTGCCCCTGCTCTCTGTGCTGCTGCCTCTCTGAGATGCAGCAGTGGGGGGAAGAGGGGAGGTTGCTCCAGGAGCATCACCTGTCCTTGCGGGGGGTCCCAGTGGGGAGTTGGGACCTCCCTGTGGACAGGGCCTGCTCTGGCAGCAGCCCCTGTGGCAGCCAGGACGAGCCGCTGCAAACAGAGGCTGCTCCAGCACCAGCCCCTATCTGCGGTGGCCCAGAGTGGAGCAGCCAGCTCTCCCCGCTAACACTCCCCGTGGACAGGGTCTGCTGGACTTGGTGCGAGTCAGGACTGAGCAAGCCTGGCTCAATCCCAGCTTGCACTGGGTCCAGGAGCTAGCCCCGCTGCGGCTCTGCAGTTTAAATATAGTAGGAGCTGGGCTGCCTGAGTGCCCAGCTCTTACTACATTTAAACTACAGAGCCACTGTGGGGGTAGCAGCTTCTGAGTGCTTTCCCTTATTAACTAATCGTGTAATCGATAAAAATTGTATCACCTACACGATTATCCAATTACCCACCTTTTAACATCCTTAAACTCAGGTCAGAATGAGAGTTTCCATACTTAAGCAGTACGGTTGTGAAAAAGCAATTGTCCCAGCTTTGTGTCCTTAAGGCTCAAACAACAGCTTGAACTCTGAATTTCCTTGTTTTCACCCTGTTCAATAACTACCCATGCTCAGATCCTGCAAAGGGCTGGCAAGAAGAGGGCCCTGACATTCTCACAGATTTCCACTGAAGTTAGTAGAATTCCACGTGGGATTTATTCTTGCAAATCCATTAGCAGGAGTGCAGTAAATGTTTTGATCATCCCTGTGTGTGCTAGTGTCCGTTTATACAATTTAAATCAGGGTTTTCAAACTTGGGTCATAGACCCATCAGGGAAAGCCCCTGGCAGGCCCGTGATGATTATTCTCAAGATCCACAGCCATAGAGCCTTGCAGCTTCCATTGGCTGTGGTTTGCTATTTCCAGCCATGGGAAGCTATGGGAACTGGCAGCCGAGTCCACCCAAATTTGAAAACCCCTTTGGTAAATTATATTTCTGAGCGTATTTAAACTCAACTTGCTCCTTAGCAAAGGTAACATCATTTCAATATTGAACAAGTTATAAATAAACATATTATTATGCTTTTATAAAGTATAAATAAAATATACTAATCTTTCTGAAAAAAGTCTGCATTTTTTTTGCAAAAACTAATTGCGAAATTCAAGCCAAGTCTATACATATAGAAAAATGCATTTTTCTGCAAATTTACTATTTGCTGATTTTTTTTTTTTTTTTGCCATTTCTACTACTGATTTAACTCATGGGTTAGCTCTGTAAGATGACCATATAAATGAATGTGCATTACAATAGATATTTCATAATTTTTAGATTCTTCCAGTAATTCCTTAGAACTAGAATCTAGTATTTACTTATTCAAAGCAACAAGCCAGGTTTATTAAACAGATATTTGAAGCATAAGAGACAGATATTCTTCAAGCTTGAAACAATTATCAACCATGGTTAATGCTGTTTTCAGTCAATGCTCACTAAAAATAAAATGTACTTCATCCACTGTTTGCCATGTTTTCATAGCAAACGTTTCCTTAAAGTTTATTTGAAGAGGAAAGGTAGTAAAATTCTCAAAATTTCTCAAGAAACAAATAAAATAGACCTAGAAACAATTTTACCTGTGAAATCTGGGAAGCCATGGAAGCTTTCATCATCCACCCTGCAGGCTTCCATAAGGCTACTGAAGAGGGTGCCAACTGGATCCAAAGGGTGCCCCACCCAGCCTTCAAGATTAGTTATTGAGGTTACTCCTTTGTGGAGGAGTTCTACATAAGGAAAATTAGAGAAATATAAATGATAAGTGAGTTTTAGCACTAAAACCAAGACATTATCCTGGGCACTCTTCTCCAAGAGCCATACAATTCACAGTAGTTGGCGTTCAGGAATAAACAGAGTAATACTTTTCTGATTACTTATTTGCTGTCCCTCAAAACATGTAAAGGAAAATAAATGAAGCTTTCATGCAGCTCTATTTTCCACATTCTCCAGAGGGTTGAACCCTGGGTCAGAAATACCAATCCTAGTGTCTTTTTGAAAACTGTTACTTTCTAGCTATGTAGTCCCCTGGGTGGGGAGAAGAGGGTAGAATCTTTGCTGAAAAGTTACAGTGAAAAGGAAACACTTCTGTAAAATAAATGGCCATTTCAGTTTTGTCATACAGAAACAGTGCAGCAGCATTTTTAATATTCTAAGTGAATCTGATAGAGCTGAGAGAAATAAAAATACTTTAAAGTGTTCCATTTTCATAAATAAAATATGAGCTTATCTTGCATCTAAATATTTATTAAAGTAATAAACTCAGAATGACAGCTTCTTTTATAAAAGAGTCAAGGGTTTAAATGAGGTATTGCATAAAAGAAAAAACTGCCCTTTAAATTGACAAAGTGTGGTTTGTTGTCATTCTAAAATTCAAGGCAACAAATTCCTCCATGGATACTTTGTTTCATAGCTGTCAACAATCAATCAATCAGAGCATGAAAAAAATTATTGTTTAGCACAGTGAATTGAAGAAGTACAGCTGTGGTAATAGAGGTTATAGGGTCCCCAAATTCCTTTTCTACGAGTCGACATTCCCATGACAGTAGCTTCCTTTTGATTGCAATTCTAAACTTACATGTCCAGGGGAAATGTATGTACTGTGTAAATATGGGAGATTAGAGGCCATTTTGGTGGAAAAAAAATGTAACTGCATGAAAAAGCCTCACTGAGTGTAATAATTGTGCTCTATTTCTGCGCTCCAAATACTCTTGCAGATGTAACTCCTCCTGTCCCATTTCACAGGAAAAATGTCATCTCTAAGATTGATCATGCTTAATACACACCATCAAACTTCAGAATACTAGAAAGATTGCTTCTTTCTTATCTGATGTGTGGAGCTATTCAAGCAGTACAGCTACAGCATAGAAATTAAAATTTTCAAGCTGAAGCCAGGAAGGTGTTCTTTTGGGACTCAACTGATGTGTTTATAGTAATCAATAACATACTAAGAAAATAAAATTAAAATAAAACAATTGTTCTACCAACAAGTAGTGTGTATAAAAGGATTACCCCCCAAAAGACTCCTGTAACAATCAAGATTGCCATATACCAACATTAGTAATCTCTCTGCCTTCTGAATGATACCCTGGTACTTGATTATATTTAATTTTTGTCTATTTATGATCTTCACTTGCTGGGTCACAACAAACAAAGGCTTCAATCCTCCAATCATATCCACACATTTAACTACTCATGTGGGATGTATTACCAGGAGTGTTCAAAGCAAGATACGAGAGAAGATTCTGCTCTACCTCAAATAGAATATTGTGTCCAATTCTGAGAGCCACATTTTGGGAAAGAGGTGGCAAATTGTAGAAAGTCCAGAGAGGAGCAACAAAAATGATTCAATGTCTAGAAAAAAAATGGGTTTGTTTAGTCTGGAAAAGAGAAGACTGAGGAGGAGATCTGATCACCATGTTCAAGTACATAACATTTGTCACAAGAAGGAGGGGGAAAAAAGTGTTCTCCTTCACCTCTGAAGCAAAGGGCTTAAATTGCATCAAGGGAGGTTGAGATCAGACATTAGGAAAGAAATTCCTAACTGTCAGGGTGGTTAAGCACTGGAATAAATTGGCTAGGGAGGTTGCTGAATCTCCATCACTGGAGATTTTTAAGAGCAGGTCAGATAGACATCTATCAGGGATGGACTAGATAATACTTAGTCCTGCCAGGAGTGCAGGGGCCTAGACTAGAAGACCTTTCCTTTACAGTTCTATGATTCAATTTGAGTAATCCCATGAACATCAATGAGACTACAATGGCACGACGAAACCTACTCAGATATATATGGTGTCTATGGGTCGGGAACCTAAAATAAAACTCTATGGGCAGGACTCAAATCTTGCCTTGCATGTATGGGAGATGTCTAGCATATTTCTCAGTGCTCTAAAATATTAAATAAATTTAAAAAAGAAAAGAAAAAAAAAGCAAGAACTGCAATGTAAAAAAGACTTCTCAAAAGTAAAACAGTGTCCTCAGCTGTTCTTACACAGCATGGACCACGTGTTGGAGCAACTGTCTCATGGACAATAACATCCCTATGGCAACTGCAGCAATTGCTTCCAAAGAAAACTAATGTTAGAAAATTAATGAGTATATTTTAGCTGTCTATTTAGACAATTTAGCAGCTGGATATGAGAAACACCAGTAGCACGTGACCAGTCAGCTGCCTGCAGATCATCAGCAGGTTCTTGAGATAGCACCACTGGTGTGTACACTGTCTGTCTCTATTTCTCTTAGGCATTCACAGACACCCTCCTACCTCCTACCCTCCCAATCTCAGTTTGGAAAGTGAAAAATCCAGGGGATGTTGAGTGATGATGTGTTACATAGTGAAATCTCAATGAAAATTCTGACTAATAATAGTAGTTGTTCTTTGCACCATATAGAGCTTTTCATCTAAGGATCTTAAAATACTGTACAAACATTAATAAATGTACTTTCACAGAACCCATCAAAAATCAGCCAGTACTGTTTGCCTGATTTTACAGTTAGGGAAACTGAGACACACAGATAGACGATTACATTTTCAGCCAGGTGTCCATCCAGTCTCCACTTAAGCTCTTACACACTTATTTCTGTACAAACACCTTTACATACTTTAAAAGTTTAACCACATGGTTACATACAGGTATCTATGACGACGAACAGGTCCATATGCAAACAAAAAAGAAGACAAAGTATCTTAAACAAGCTTTAACACAGGACTCCTTGGAAGACCTGAGAATGGAATTCAGATCTTCAGCTTCCATTGCTGTTTCTTAACAAAATCATCCTTTTTCTCTCTGTATATGAGGTAGCCTGTTCGTGCCCAAGCCACTCCTTTACCTATAAAACTTTAATCTTAGATTAATTTGAATGGCCAAGGGCTGAACAGACCTTTTGGAAACAGGTCCCTTACAAGGTAGTTCATTCAAAAATAAGGACGAGGTGCATTTTGTGAGACAGTGCAAAGTTACACCACAGGCAACAGCAGCACTTAGAGAGCTTCTTTCCAATTATATTAATCCAGCATCTGTCACAAACACTAACATTTATTGTAAGAGAGACTCATTTTACACTATACATTTCTTCAATTATTTTGTTATCATTTCTCTCTCAAATACATTGCTGAAACTAAATTTTCCTTGTGGGAGAAAGGAACAGGCAAAAAAACCCAAATCATGCAATCACACACAAAATGCTCCATTTAAAAAAAATTACACAAAAGCAATATTTGTATTGTGATAATGTTCGAATTCCCTGATCAGGACCTCAATTATGGTATGTATATTAAAAAGAGACCCCACCCTAAAGAACTTATAATCGAATAAAGGACTTAGCCATCCAAAATTCTTAAATTAAATTTCTTATTGGCCAACTGAACTGGTAATGAAGAGTTACTAGAAACCACCTCCACCTCTTTAGCTTCTACTACAGTTTCCTCATGCAAATCTCCATACTAGTTTTCTGGCCACCTTGTAATACCATTTGCCTTTCTCTCTTTCCTTCATTTACCTTTCTTCTGAGCCCGGAACATGTCCAGCTGTTTCTGCTGCTGTCTTCTTAGCGTATTAACAATAGCTATTGCTAGCCTCAGTGCTTCTCTTGGGTATCCATGAGATCGTAATGCATCAACCCTTGCACAGGCTGTAGGAACATGTTCTAAAACAGAGAAGATAATTGGAAAAAAGTATGTGCACATCTATAACGCCCCCTTTTTACTATGCTGCTTGAAAGGTTATTTATTTATGAAGCTATGTGAAGGGACTTAAAAGGTTATTTCTGAACCAGTATTTGAAGGGAGGCTCTGTTCCTATTTCCAGGCCTTCCATTCATCTTCCCACCATCCCCCAAAAATAATGCTATAGAAACTGAACAAAGCAGCAAGTCATGGAAACGTCTTTCCGGTTTAACCACTTACCATGCCAGAGGGGCCACCCGTGAGAGTCAAAGAGCGAGTTTTCAGTGTCGTCATGGTAACAGTAGTTGGTGTATAAGTCGCTGCTGATAATGTGCTGTAAGTGGCTGTCCTGCCAGTGGAGATCGCATGCCTCGATAGCTCGAGTGAACACTGTCCGATGCGGTCTGTTTGATGAATCTGTCATTTTCACAAACGCAGAAAGCTGGCATCAGCTTTTATTTATTCACATCTGAATAAATCATTCACACTATTTTTCAGTCTTGCTGTCTAATTCCTCCCCTCACGCTCATGTGCTCGTGGTACCGTCTCCTCAAGTAGCAGACTGCAGATGACACATTCCACATCCTAAATTCTACCTAAATCAGATGACATTTATTTCACTTATTCACTTTTCCCTCATTAAAAAACCAACCAAACAAAAAACCCCAAAGATTAAGGATATTAAATTTTGATTAATTAGCTAATCGAGTAGTCGATGGAATTTCCATCGACTACTCATTTAGTATAGGGAGCGGGGGATTTCTCATTATTTCCACTGTGCCTGTGCCTTTCAAATGTGGTAAGAGCTGCAGAGGCCGTCAGGACCTGGCACAAGTGGAAACTGCTTGAGTCCTCACTTGCCCCAGGTTCCCCGCTGTGCTTCTGCCTTTTAAATGTAGTAAGAGCTGTTCACAGGGAACTTACTACATTTAAAAGACAGAGGTGCAGCAGTCAGGACCCAGCGCATTTCCCCCGCTGCACCTCTGCCTCCATCTCTCGCCCCCGCCCCCCCCAGAGATGGTGCTGATGGGAACTGGCTTTTAAGCCAGCTCCCCCCAGCACTGGCTCCTGCTCCCCCCCATTGGTGTCTCTGATACAGAAGCAGCTATGGGAGGAGTGGGGGCTGGGGGAGGTACGACTAGTCGAGTATTGACTCGAGTACCCAATAAGCCCCAGGCTTATTTAAAAGGTCTACATCCATTAAAACTAATGCTAAACAGTGCCTTGTAAAGAAAGCTGTCAAATTGCTTTCTATTTTAACCATGTTTATTGAACACCTCCTCTAGACCGACTAAGAGGACATTCAGCCCACTCCCACTTTCTTCTTCAATCCTAGGAGGTCCAGTCCTGCCAGTTTCATTGGCTTCTACATGTCACTGCAGTCACGTCACTTTGCTAGAATATGGAGGTAGCATATTGGGGCAGGACTCTGATAAGTTGCTTTTATTATTTTTTGAAGTGATGTTGTGTGGTTCAACACAGCTGAAAATGCTTTATAGTAAAAATCACAGCACTCATCTGAATTTTAATTGGAAAACTTCACATAGCAGCAGAGCTTTGTCACTGCCATGAAGTCAGTCAGAGCTGAAATCAGCATTACAAGTTAAGTTGAATATTAGGGGAAACAACAAGAAAAATCCTTGTAGAGAGTTAGGCGCTGAATGTCTACCATTTTTCCTGGCTATAAGTGGAGATTATCTTTTAATCTGGAAGTGAATGAGATTTGACAATTCCCTACACAGGTTATCTTTCAATAGATTGTAAGTGACTCATGGGAGACAGTTTCAAGCTGTTATCTTTTTTCTTCCACAGACATTACATTTTGCTTTTTTATATACATTTGAAATCAATATGTATTCCAAATACTGTAGACATTAGGCTTCCCCGAGCCATGTTTCTATACTGCAAGATTATATTCTGATATAAAATACAGCTCTTACTTGTATACACAAAGGACATTTCCCCTGCTCTGGTCCTTAGCAAAACAGCATCTTTGCGCCCAACGAGGGCCAGATGGGACTTCCTTCAAATCTGAACATCTCTCCTAAATTACCCAGAGAGACTGCTGCAGAGCAACAAGATACCTCCCCTCTCCCAGAAAGCAGTGCCCTGCCTCTGCAATAGTCCCAGCACCATGAATAGAACCCAGGCTCTCATGTCAGTGCAGTGTGTTAACCACAGGGTTGATCCCACAAATAGACGCTTCATTTTCATTCATCTGATTTAGTTGCAGAAGTCTCTTTAAATAGGTACTAAAAGCTTCACAACCGAAGAAAACAACATCTAGCTCAGAAAAGCATGCTGATAAATAACAGCTTAGAGAAACAGCAAAGAAAAAACCAAACAACCCAAAAATGTTTATATGATGTATTTTCAGTACAATTTATTAAATTAACTTAAAGGTAAATACAGACAGAATAGCTAGGACTAACATTTTTATAAAACAAAAATGGATGAAAACATTTAGGATGACTCCGTCTTGAAATATTTTATTTAGTAAATACATTTAAACACACACCCACATCCCTTCTACAACTATCATTACAAACATGTATTCATCGTCTCCACTTGATACTTTCCTTGTCCAACGCAACCTCCACTCCCAAAACAGAGACAATTATTTGTCCCAGGACAGAAAGTAGATTAATATAGAAGTTATAGTACACTACAATTAGTGCATCTGTTCAGACTCACCTTGGTTAGCATTTGCACCCTGAGGCAAAGCATTGGTTAAATTGGGCAGCTCATTTCCATGATTTCCATCTTCCCAGGGGCAAACATCCACACCATTCCATTTTTTCAGCTGTTTTAGCCAACTGGCCTTCTGCTCCAACTTGCAGTGGGGATTTAAGACTATACACATCCATAGAGCACCTGGTTTAAAAAATGCTTAATTATCTTTTCTATTAAAAGAGCAATAGCCAGTGCTAATTTTATAAACCTATGTTATTTTACCAGATATTTTTATACTGCAGTGTTTTTCCCCCCTGCAAAGCCACACTGTTAAACTTCAAGTGTGGTCTAACGCTAGCAGACCATGAGTTGCTGACTCAGCAACATGGGTTAATATGGCCTTTTTCAACAATCAACAAATAATCAAACAAATAACTTAATTAGAGAACACCACCTTTCTATTGAAACTGAATATATAAAAAGATAAAGCACTACAAAATACAAAGCCTCCACTCTATAGTTTGTCAGAAAGGAACATCAGTTTAAAAGGAAAAGGAAAAGAATCTATATCTAAGTTACAAAACTCAAACACCCACCCTTTTGTTTTAATTCTGACAGAGGAAGCAAGAACATCAGTTTAAACAATGCTCAAAAGAAATTTTAGAAGCATTATATAGCAAATGTAATTCTATTTATATCCCAGTTTTACATTAAACTAAAAATATTCTGAAATAGAGATCAATGTATTCAAACAGGTATGTATACACTGTGTGTGTGTGTGTGTGTAACACACACACACACACACACACACACACACACACACACACCCTCCATATCCACAGGACTTATCAAAACTTATAAAAAAGAACTGTAATAAAGCATACTCAACATAATTTTCAATTACATTTGGATTTAAGAAATTTAATATTCAAATCGAGTTTGCATTGCTTTTTAATTCAAAGGCTTATTTTTTACTTCCATTATTCCAGTGATCAGGTTGAACTGCTGATTTTGTTTTACAATCTCTCCTTACACAACTCAAAGAGAAAGCTAATTTGTGCTGATATTTCACATGTACCGTGAGTTCAGAATCTGACTCCCTGACACTGCAGAAAAGTGCATCTAAAATACTTCAAGGTTTGTGGCAACAATTTTCAAAAGGAAACATTTTTCTCTGTATCAATTGTCACTTTATCAATGTGAACTTTGACAGTAGCATGAAGATGTCTGAAAGTACTACTGAGCAACACGTCATTTGTTCGTTAAGGATGACACACTAAAGGATATTTGCAGATTCCCCTAAAAACTTAATGATAGATGCTCAGAAGAGAGAATAAAAAGAACAGTTGGCTCACCTAAGGTGGCTAAACTCCAGTAGCCAAATAATAACTTAACTAAGAAAGCAAAAGGTATACTAGAACAGGCAGTCATACTACATGAATTTCTAGAAGTAACTTAGCATGCTGGTATGCCACACACTAAGGATGTTAAATTGTGGTTAATTGACTAGTCAATGGAAATTCCATCAACTACTCGACAGGCATTTCCGTGTTCTTCCTTTGAAATGTACAAGAGATATGAGAGCTTTGTATTGCTTTGTATTGCTGAATACAAAAGTATCTGTACGAAAAAGCACTCCTGTACTCCAAAAAAAGATATTCCTAGTATGAAGAGAAGTTTACCAGTTTGACAAAGAAATTCAGCTACCAACATGACCCACAACCTAAACAACTACCCCAATAAAGACCAAAAACCCAGAGAGAGACTATACAGCAGTAGAAATAGGTGCACAATGGACACTCCCTACAACTGCCGTATTATGTCACCCAGAGCTTTGGAGGCATTTTGATCCAGGTTAGAGACCCTCTCATACAGGCCCAAACAGACATCCCAAATCCATATATTATAAAACAAAAAGTAAAGTTTAGAATCAGAGTCTGGATTGTATCCCAACACTTTCCAATATAAATCCGAAGTGGAGAGGCAAAATATCACAAACCAATATGCAAATTTCATCCCCCCCCCCCCCCCGAAGATAATTGGATGATAAGTCATGCTGTGATTGCAATTTGATATTAATTTCACAAGGGAACAAATACTAAAACTGTCACATCCCAGTGAGGAATGGTCTATTCTGGTTCCACAATAATCCTCTTGACCTGAATAAAGCTAGCTTTGCCACAACAGATCTTTGCTTCAAACAGCATATCTTCAGAGATGCACCACTGCTATTAGTTTCCACTACAGGCAGTCCCCGGGTTACGTACAAGATAGGGACTGTAGGTTTGTTCTTAAGTTGAATCTGTATGTAAGTCGGAACTGGCGTCCAGATTCAGCCGCTGCTGAAACTGATCAGTTTCAACAGTGGCTGAATCTGGACGCCAGTTCTGACTTACATACAGATTCAACTTAAGAACCCCAGGCATCCCCAAGTCAGCTGCTGCTGAAACTGATCAGCGGCTGATTCCAGGAAGCCCGGGGCAGGGGCTTCCTGTAGTCAGCCACTGGTCATTTTCAGCAGCTGCTGACTAGGGGACACCTGGGGCAGAGCAGCTGGGGTGCTGCTGGGTTGGTCCAGTGGCACCCAGAGCGGCGCTACGGGACCAACCGGCAGCGCCCCAGCTGCTGTACCACAGGCGTCCGGAGCAAAGCCGCGGAGCACGGGGGCAGCGGGACAGCCCAGACGCGCCGTGGCTATCCTGCTGCCCTCGGGCTCCGCGGCTTTGCTCTGCTCTGCTCCCCGTCCCCCAGGTCTGCAGACCAGGGGGAGGGGGAGCAGAGTAGAGCAGAGCGGCGGAACGCGCGGCCAGCTGACAGCCCAGACGTGTCTGGGCTGTCAGCTGGCCGCGTGCTCCGCTCTGCTCCCCCCCCCCCATGGTTTGCAGACCAGGGGGAGGGGGAGCAGAGCGGAGCAGAGCAGAGCGGCAGAACGCGCGGCCAGCTGACAGCCCAGACGCATCTGGGCTGTCAGCTGGCCGCGTGCTCCGCTCTGCTCCCCCCCCCCCGCAGATCAGGGGGAGGGGGAGCAGAGCGGAGCACAGCAGAGCGGCGGAACGCGCAGCCAGCTGACAGCCCAGACGCATCTGGGCTGTCAGCTGGCCGCGTGCTCTGCTCTGCTCCCCCTCCCCCTGGTCTGCAGACCAGGGGGAGGGGGAGCAGAGCAGAGCGGAGCGGAGCAGAGCAGAGCGGCAGAACGCCCGGCCAGCTGACAGCCCAGATGCGTCTGGGCTGTCAGCTGGCTGCGCGTTCCGCCGCTCTGCTCTGCTCCGCTCTGCTCCCCCTCCCCCTGGTCTGCAGGGGCGGGGGGAGCAGAGCGGAGCGCGCGGCCAGCTGACAGCCCAGACGCGTCTGGGCTGTCAGCTGGCCGCCGCCGCTTTGCTTCCTCTCCCTGGTCTGCTCGAGACCAGGGAGAGGAAGTGCCCCGTTCGTAACTGCGGATCCGACATAAGTCGGATCCGCGTAACTCGGGGACTGCCTGTATATCTCATCCCACAGAAAAATATTTTATCACTGTTCTCTACAGTGTGTAGTTTCCTCATACATACAACCAAAGGTTTGCATAGTTATATTCTCTCAATGGACACCCTACCTCAGAACTAAGGCTGTACAAAGGGACAGTGCGCTCATGCTGACACCAGATTTAGACAAGTAGAAAACAGAAATATTAAAGTACTCAGTTACTGTAACAGTAGGTGCAGTAATAATTAAACACTCACAGTATGCATGTATTCACAAACCATGAAAAAGAACAAGGAATATTCAAACTCTCCTTAAAGATTAAGTATTACACAGTTCGCATAAATCCCACAACGTTTCATTCCTTCCCCAACAAATGGAAAAACTCCATCTAATTTTACTACATGGAAGCAACATGAGAAATTGAAGGTTCAGCTCACAAGATTGATTATATTAGTCAAAAGAAATCTGCTCTCTCTAAAAATATTATGATGCCCTGTCAATGATGGTAAATAGCTAAGCTTGTGTCAGCATTTTCACAATAACCATTTTCAGTGGTTTATAAACACTGCCATAATAGGTTGCTACAGACTGAAACATGGTATAATGTTTTAGCCAGGTGCACTTTTGTATTAATGTTTATTTAAATATGTTCTCTCATTTGCAATATTTCTATTCACAATAGAAATGAATTTAAAAAGATTTTATGTTACCATAAGTCAAACTTCCATTTGAAAACTACATTTCAAAAGTAGTCAACTACCAGTCACATTTATTATTTTCACTCGTGTTCACCGGGATCAGTTTTCTTTGCTTAAGAGTGGCTACTGTACAGTGGGATTATGTCAGCCATGTTGCATCACCATTTGTTGCATACATGTCATCATACTGCATTTGGTCCCATGTGATTCTGTTGTGGAAGTATTGCTGTAGGTGTTATATATACGTGCCACATGGATGTTAAGAAAATTCGACTCATAAGCTTTTAATATATAAAACAGCTATAGTGTCAATAGTGGCTTTTAAGATAGGAAAAATGTTTAGATGTTTCACAGTCTAAATGACTATACAGTATTATATAAACTTTAGAATCTAAACTTCTATATAAACACATAATGCCTGAATTAGAACAGCAACCAGGCAGTTAGCAAAATAATAGAAGAAAATCAAGTGTGTATCACTCCCTCATCTTCAAGGGCAAGTCCCCCACAATCACTGGTAAAACCAACACCTTCCTACATGAATAAGAGGTCTCCATTAGAGCAAAAAGTAATCAGAAGCCCCACTAGAGAATGATCCAATTAAACAGTTGTTTTTATGGAATAGTGAAGATGGAAGTGTTGTACTGAAGTGCTTACTGTATCATAAGAACCCCAAGGAAAAGTACTTGCAATATTCAGTCATATCGGAGTAGCAATTTTATTCATAAAAACAATTCCTTAATGCACTCGTTTTTTTCTATAGAGCCTTCAGAAAGATCCTGCAATGGGTGTTGTGTTTCTTGGAGAACAGAATGTTTCATTTTGCTCTAATTCATTCTATTAGAGAATTAAACTTTGATGTATTGGTCTTGACAAGTGCTTCATGCTGATTGTATTGTGTATGATAGTATAATCACTCCCCATGCATTTCACACTAGCTGGCTGATTAATGCAATAGATTACCTGCAGCACTGATATCTTCTACACACTGAACTCTGTATGTGTGTTAGGGAGAACTCAGGTGTACCAGAAGGATGCAAAATGCACAGGTTTCCAGCTCCTTAAAGTTACTTCCTTCTCTCCCAAGGCAGTTCCATTCAAAAACCAAGATTCCCAGGGTTACAGAGGCTAGTGTAAACTAGGGGTCTAAACTCAGCTCTGTTACTCACTCACTGACCCTTGCATAAATCATTGGACTGTTCAATGCCTACAAAAAGTAGGCTTAATGCTATCCCTCCAGCCTCAATTTCAGTGACCTCAAATACCTTAAGAAATGAAAGCAAAATGCACCTCATGTATCCCTTGTCCTCTTTGAGATTTTTTTTAGGTCCTTTGTTGTATCATCCCTTACCAAATTATACCTAGTTTAGGCTCTTTGTCTGCAAATTACTGCGACTACTGCATGGAGCCCCACTGACTAAGCCAATGGGGATTTGCTCAGGTGCTGTGGTCCACTCAAACAAAGCAGTTTGCAAGATCAGGACCACAGACTGGCATCTCTTCCGGACATAAAACTAGTTACCTCTGTCAAATCTCAATAAAGGGCCATACTTGTGATTCCTGACAAATTATTCATTTTTATCATTAACACAGTAAGGGGATAGTTTTATCTACAGAGCGGGGAGAAAACATCAGAAATGTTTTCAAAGAAAACCATTGATTTACTTTCTTGGTATTCTTGACCCTTTTTATATTCTTGCATGCAGTCGTTCAAAATAAACTATCAGCATTCCTAATACAAGAGCAAACAAATGGGCATTAAAACCTACACTGCTCATGGCTGTTTTTAAAAGATATAATTTAATTATTCGCATAATAAATTGAAACAATTATTTATGCTCACAGGTAACTTATAAACAGGAAATGCAACACCTGTTCTAACAAACCTTAGACAAAAATATTTCTCCCAGTTTAACAATTACAAATAATTTTTAAGAGCTATAACATACTTACAGATCATTTTCAAAATGAAAAAAGGCAAAATTAGTCAGATAAATTGTTCATCAGGAATATATCATCCAGCTCTACTGAATTACCTTGCAGGGATATTAAGCAATTCATTATTTTCCTGAAGCATTTTAACTTTAAGATGAGACGGGAAAGGGAGTTGACCAAAACAACTGAAAGATAGATACTAGTGAAATAGAGGATAGTTCTTGAAAGTGTATTTGTATTAAAGAAGGAGAAGCACACCCAAATAAAATCAAGAGGATGCATGGAGGAAGAGGAAAGGATAAAACAACATAACACTCAGCATTATCTAACTGAAAAGCGAGATAGATTTGCACAGGCCTCATCTATGGAAACATATAGAATACAGGCACTACAGGTGTATCTATATACTGCAGTGAAAGGCAATCTGTATCCATGCTTGCCATTGGTGTGCAGCTGTAGGCAGAGTAAAAGGCTTTGGGAGGGGGGAGACAGGACACTACACTGCTAAAAAGGGCTTTGTAGACACATGAGGCGCTGCTTGGGGACGTACAGAATCAGGTAGAGTATTTACCCTAGTGCTCATGTGGGAAGAGCACTCTACCCATATAAACAGTGCTAGATTAGGCTATCCCAACTATCTGGCTAGAGTATAAGGCTACGTCTAGATTGCATCCCTTTTTCGTAAAAGGGATGCAAATTAGACGTATCGCAATTGCTAATGAAGCGGGGATTTAAATCTCCTCCACTTCATTAGCATAAAAATGGCTGCCACTTTTTTTCAGCGCCGAGCTTTGCCGGAAAAAAGCGCCAGTCTAGACGCGGATCTTACGGAAAATAAAGCCTTTTCTGAAAGATCCTTTATCCCTCTTAAAATATCAGCAAGGGGGAGGAGCAGGTGATGAGAACAGCTGGCTTAAAAGAGCCACAGACAGCTCTTACTACATTTAAAAGGCAAAGGCGCCGCCAGGATAGTGAGCATCCCCTTATCAACTAATCGAGTAGTCGATAGAAATTCCATCAACTACTTGATTAGCTGATTAACTGAAATTTAACATCTACCACTGCCTTGTTCACAGAGGTTAATTGGGACGCAACAGGGGAAAAAGATCATCTTGGACCTCGTGGCCCTTTGGGACTTCTGCTCAGCCTCCTGTTCTGGGTCAGTTATCCCCGTATCTGCTGTAGGAGTGGATGTCATCTCCCAGGAAGACAGTGAGGCCGGAGTCACCTGAACAATCTTGGGGCAGAGCGGCTGACCTAAATTGCTGTTATCTGGTCTCTTACAACCATGAGCCCGTGGATAAGATACCCTGGGCCTGGTGAAATGCCCAGGGATACAAAATAGCTACTGTGCCAGTCCCTACTATTGTGCCAGTCATGGCATTGTGCACATATTGGGACATCTATATGCTGACCAGTATCAGCTCTGGCAATATATCTGGACCCCGCCTCTGAGTCCAAAAACAAGGACTAGAATCTCTACGACCATGTGGCACTGAACAAACCTGGGCTGATAAGCAATGCCATGAGAATGTGGAGAAATACTGTGAAGTCAACCAGCACGGAAAACAGGATAGGTACCAAGATAGAGGATATGTCTAGACTACATGGCTCTGTCGACGGAGCCATGTAGATGAGTTTACTAGACATAGGCCATTTACATAAAAATGGCCGCCACGCTGTGCTGATCAGCTGTTTGGCGGCACAGTGGGGCAGTCTGGACGCGCCACGGTTGACAAGGGAAGCCTTTGTCGACTGTACCAAAGCGGTTGACAAAGGCTTCCCTTGTCGACCGCGGTGCGTCCAGACTGCCCCACTGTGCCCGCCAAACAGCTGATCAGCACAGCGTGGTGGCCATTTTGATGTAAATGAAGAATCACCACTTCATTTTCCCATGTCTAGTATACTCATCTACATGGCTCCGTCGACAGAGCCATGTAGCTAGACACACCCGAAAAGTGGTGTTGGGATGGTGAGTGGTGCTGTGAGTACAACTGGTGCTGCAAGATGGATCAGTGTTGGGGTTCAAAGTGATGCCCCTTGTCGGTGCTGGTGAGTGGTGCTGTGGAGATGCAGCAGATGCAACATCACCGGTTTGCCTTGTGACAGCGCTGTCTTCAGCAGTGCTTCAGCTCTGTCATGGACGGCTGGGGACTGCAGTGCTGTCATGGTAATGAGGTCCCTTGTGGCCTATAAAGGTGTCTGGGGAGGATAGTAGCCCCACAACACGGCTCAGGGAATCCACCACTCTCTGCACTGGCTACTCCTCCCTGAGACACACCCATTGGCCTGCTCTGAAGGAGTGGGTCTCAAAGGCAGTAATCTGCTTCTACTCTGCTTCTGCTACTATGACGGGATTGGTGCCAGACAAATCCCACTGGCTTTGGTGCAAAGAACAGCGATGCCAAAGGTCTTTATGCTCAGAGTCCTTCTGTGTTGACACTTCTGCTATGGATGTGGGAGAGTTCCACCTTGATCAATTCAAAGCTGGGTCTTGTCACGCTGAGGTGGGTTGCCGTCTCAGAGCCTCCTCCATAAGTAGCTGCTTTAAATAGAAGTCCCACTCCTTTTTTGTTGTAGGGTGAAACTTTTTACAAATTATTGGCTTGGACACCTCTCCCAAACACTTCAGATAAGCATTGTGGGGGATTATTCATTAGCATAAGCTTATTCCAACACTTGCAAGTTTTGAGCCCCTGGGACTGAGGCATACCCTGAATCCCTTTGGGGAGACAAGCAGTTGGGGTGGAAAGAGCAGCCCCACTCCCCACTACTAAACACTACCTACACGAATAACTAACTAACTACAATGAACACTAAAACAACTGAAAGGCTAGGAGAACAAGAGGGGAACTTGGAACTAGGATGACATGCTTAGCAACCACCATGACTAGTGGTAAGAAGGAACTGGGGAATCACAAGGTCATATCGAATGCCATGGAGGGGAGTCACTCCCAGGGGCTCCACTGCCAACCCGATGGGTACTGTTAGGGAAAAAAATTTCTGTTGACTGTACGCCGCGCAGACACACACCTAACTGGAATCAGTATGAACAAGCACCTGAAGAGCTTGTTATATTTTATCTTCTAAATGATCAAATTCCTGTTCCCTGTGTAGGTATTATAGACGGTGTGATCAATTCACTTCAACTTCTTTGAGCCCCTGGATTATTGCTATAAGGCATGTTTTCTGATCCTTCAGTCATTCTCATGGCTCTTTTCTGAGCCCTCTCCAATTTATCTGCATTTTTCTTGCAAGAACTGGGCATGGTATTCCAGTAGCTGTCATGGGACGGGATTCCAGTACCCTTCAACAAGAGGGATCCTGAATCAAATCACTAGGGCCCAATGGCTTAAATCCAAGAATGTTTTGGAAAACTCACTGAAGATGCAAGCACTTCCATGACCAGACATCCCGATCAGACATCTGGGTGACCAGACATCCCAAGGTTAGAGGCTTTGTCTTATATAGGTGATTCTCTCCCCATCCTTCTCTTTAAAAAAAAGTGTCCTGATTTTTCACACTTGCTATCTGATTATCTTACTATATGGCACGTTGATTCTATTTTTTCTGGTATTTACTAAGGACTAATAAGAATATTAGATATTAACTCATGTTCTGTTTTTTTTTAAATAAGAGAAAAGTGTAACTATGAGATAAGTTGGTCAGCAACTAATTTCAATCACAAGTCAAATTCTGCACTTAATTATGGAAGCATTGGTCATGGTTTCAGAGAGGATGAAATGAGTTTTTCACTTCAGCCACTTGGTTCTAAAAAGAGTATTGCAGAATATCCTCAATATGACAGCGCTTACTCTAAGTACACAATGAATTTTCCTATATATATATATAAATTCATTGTGTAAATGCTGTCATTTTGGGGATATTCTTATTATATATATATATATAAATAAAATTACAAGTTAATCAGTCAATTTGTTTAGGAATTAAAGTATTTTAAAATGGTTTCTGAAGAAATTTAGCACCCATCATTTATCTTCTTTAGGACCTGAATAATCTTAATAGAACAGAGAATCTATTCTTCCCAAATATCAGATTAATAAAGAAACCATTCACAGAAATTTTCAAATCGACTACATTTCACTAATTTTGTTATTTACAACAAATAGTTTTTTGCCATTTGTCTATAACTGAAAGCTGCTTCTTCAGCAGAGGCTGACAAATGTAGATTTATTGCAGAAAACTGAAAGACTCTTCTGCCAAAATGGCTATCATGTCCTACTGTCTTAATGGAACTGCAACCACAAATGCCCTCTTTCATGATAGTTACCACCTGCCATTATTCCAAAGAAAGTGAGAAGAAATTGTACTCTGCACATATGGGCTCCCTCCATCAGTCTCAAGGCCACCTTAGCTTCACTCCCAATGGGAGCAACAAGAGACAGCAGCCATTTTGAAAGAAGGCAGTCTCTATATTAGCACATAATTTACCAACCTCTGCTGAAGAAGAAATCTAGCAAAACATTATAATTGACCTTAGAATTTTTGAGAACTTGGTGCTGCAGCAGACATAAGCAACAGAAATTGGAAAAGTAGGAAGTGATGTTCAGTGAACTGTAGAAGTCAGATGTGGAGAGACTTGCCAGTTCATTCTAGATGCTCCAGAACAGGATAAAGCATCCAGAATGTATTGATGAATGTGTCCTTAAAAGTCTGAAAATTAAAATTGATATTATCTTTTACTCTTTTAAGATATAACCGACAGCAACATTTTTAATGTTTATATATGAATTTTCTTAATGTGAAGATCCTCTTTATCTGGGAATTGCTTATTTTAAGCTACATATCACTAATTAAAGGGAAAAATACTATAGGGATAGCATCATTACATCCGTCACCCCCTTACATTCCAAACCCAGGAAACTCAAGGTATGGTTAAACTTAGAGAAATCTAAACATGTTAAGGTAAAGAAACGTATAACTAGGGAACCAAAACAGTCCATCCTGTAGTTACAGGAGACAAAAAGTCTAGTATGTTTGAAAATCAGTTTCATCTGAGGCTTCAAAGCACTTACTAATTCCACAAATGGTTGATTTTAAAGCCATCAGTTTAAATATAATGCATATTTGAATTGGATAACAAATAGCAGAAGCAAAACTAATGACAAAGGCACAATGAAGAGAAGTTTCACAGACAACAGATTTTGTGAAGTCACTGCTGTTCAATTTCTCATAAAAGCAGTCACCCAAAGCTATGCCTTTCAAATGGCAAAAACTAACTATTGCTATTTTAGTGCCATAAACAGTTTATTACCTTGTTCGGCATAAATCAAAGACACATTTATATATGTTGGCATAATATGTGAAATGGCTGGCATAATTCAATGGAAGTGTACTTAATGTGCAGATTTTTTTAAATAAAAAAATCGCAATGACACCAATTTAATGGTGAGTGATGGTCTGGAACATATTGACAGTGAAAAGGGATTTATTGATTCATATTAGCACTTTGTTCAACTGAAATTAAGAATGGTCAAAAAGACACTATGCTATATCAAATACTGTATTATTCTTAAGAGAAAGAAAGCAACACCAATGTAAAAGGTCAAGAGAAGATGTTGAGCTGAGTATAGTACAGGCACCTGACGACCACTGGAATGTTTGAATTTAAGAGAACACTTTCAAGTGTCTAAATATAGTTACCTAAATCCATAAGTAGGCATTAATTAAAAGTAGTCTTATTTTCCAAAGGTGCTGGGCACTTATATCTTTGAAGTCCATAAGTGTTGTAAGTGTCAACGGGGGCATCAGATGCCCAGCACCTTTGGAAAAATAAAGTATCTTTTAAATATGGACTTAGGCAACTACATTTAGGCACTCATGTTTGAAAATTATGGCCTACATCTGACCATTTTAACAATGCTAAGAAATACATGGAGAAAAGGAAATCTTTCTGCAGTGGAGAAGTACCATAAAAATGATCAACAGTGACTATTTTAATATGCAGCTGCAGAAAAACAAACTGAAATGACTGTTTAGCCATGGTAAATCTTGCTCATGGTAGCATTTAAGTAGTTGCTAAATTTGGGGTCAGGAAGGAATTTCTCTTGAGGCATATTGGCAAGAACCTCAGCTGTTTTTGTCTTATTCTGAAGTACTGTGGAGAGGTCATCTGTTTGAAATAGCTGACATGCCCCATATAATTTCTTTTTTTGCAACTGCAAAGCAAAGAGCCACTAAATACTCTCCTATCTTCTACTTCAAGATTTTTATTTAACCTAGGTTAAAAAAAAAACCTAACTTTATATGACCTACATCAGAATACAAAATTCTCAGACCAAAGTAAAGTAGTTTCAAAACCAGAAAAATGTTATTTAACACCTTGAAGAAATTGTTTCCCAAGGATAAAATAATAATTAAACCCTAACTAAGTATAACCTCTAATGATCATGTGTTTAAATCAAGTTTTAGATTAGGAACATAAATTTACTAAAGAATTTTAAAATGATCACTAAAAACAAATATGTTGTAACAACTCTCCACATGATTTGAATTTGCACAAGATTTTAACTTCAAGTTAGCAGTTTTCCTAATAGCTCACAATATACACATATTATGCAACATTATGGTTGAGAAAATGAACGCAAGAATATTAGGAAAATGATAATATGACTACTTAGCTTAACTACAGCATATTAAAGTTTCTAAAAAAACCCAGCTGAAGCACAAAATTTTAGTATCCACAAGCAAAAAGTAATTTAAGGGCTAATCGGTTATGCAAGAGGACAGCAAAAAAGTCTTGCCACATAAGAGATATATGTTCAAGTGTATCCCTTGCACTAGGCACAGTGACTCCTCATTTAACATTGTAGTTATGTTCCCAAAACATGCTACTCTAAGTGAAATAACGTTAAAAAAAATCCAATTTCCCCATAAGAATTAATTAGGGAGAGTTGGGTTCCAGGGACATTTTTTTCAGCAGACAAAAGGCAATACACACATACACAATATATGTACACAGCAATGATGATTGTTAAGTTTGGGTGAGGTGGTGGAGTCAGAGGACAGACTATTTCCCAGGGAATGTCTTTCTACTAAATGATGATGAACTAACACTAGGCTGAGCCCTTGAGGGTTAACTCACTGTTGTTAATGCAGCCTCACACTCTACAAGGCGGTATGGACTGACGCAAGAGGGAGGAAACACAATAGACTTGCTTTGTACAGATGGGGTACAGAGTTAGGGGGCTTGATCGGGGTGGTGGAAGGGACATCTTTACATCAGCACCTCTCTCCTCCTCCACCACCACCCCCAGCAAGCAGGGAGCTCCCAGGAGCAGCTCTAAGGCAGAGGACATAGAGTAACATGGCAGTGAGGGAAGTGCAGGGAAGGGGATGGAGGCTCCCATCCCATCCTGTTTCCAAGCCCACACAAGAACAGACTGCTTTTCCAGAAAATCATGCAAGAGGCCAAATGATTTTATAAGGGAGTATTGTACGACTTTAAATGAGTATGTACTCTAATAGATAAGCAGCGTAACAATGAAATGTTAACTGAGACAATGTTAAGTGAGGAATTACTATATGACTGAAGAGACTGCAGAGGTATAAGAACATAAGAACAGCCATACTGGGTCAGACCAAAGGTCCATCTGGCCCAGTATCCTGTCTGTCAACAGTGGCCAATACCAGATGTTCCAGAGGGAGGGATCACAACAGGTAATCCTCACCTAATCTCTCCTCTATCACCGACCACCAGAGAAACAGAGGCTAGAGACACCATTCCTACCCATCCAAGATAATAGCCATTGATGGACCTAATCTCCATGAATCTAGCTCTTTTTTGAACCCTATTAAAGTTCTAGCCTTCACACATTCTCTGGCAAGGAGTTCCACAGGTTGACTGTACACTGAGCAAAGAAAAACTTCCTTTTGTCTGTTTTAAATCTGCTGCCTATTAATTTCATTTGGTGACCCCTAGTTCTTTTATTGTGGGAATAATTAAATAACTTTTCCTTATTCACTTTTTCCATACCAGTCATGATTTTATAGACCTCTATCCCCCCTTAGTCTCCTCTTTTCTAAGATGAGAAGTCCAAGTCTTTTTTAATCTCTCATCATATGAGACCCATTCCAAACCCCTAACCATTTTTGTTGCCCTTTTCTGAATCTTTTCCAGTGCCAATATATTTTTTTTGAGATGAGGCGACCACATCTGTATGAAGTATTCAAGATGTGGGTGTACCATGGTTTTATATAGAGGCAATAAGTTGTTCTCTGTCTTATTCTCTATCCCTTTTTAATGACTCCTAACATTCTATTTCCTTTTTGACTGCCACTGCACACAGAATGGATATTTTCAGAGAACTATCCACAATGACTCCAAGATCTCTCTCTTGAGTAGTTGTAGCTAAATTAGTCCCCATCATATTGTCATAGAATCAGAACCATAGAGCTGGAAGAGACCTCAGAAGGTCATCAAGTCCAGTCCCCTGCTCTAGGCAGGACCAATCCCAACTAAATCAACCTGGCCAGGGCTTTGTCAAGCTGAGACTTAAACACCACTAGGGATGGAGACTCCACTACTTCCCTAGGTAACCCATTCCAGTGCTTCACTACCCTCCTAGTGAAATAGTTTTTCCTAATATCCAACTTGGACCTCTCCCACCACAAATTGAGACCTTTACTCCTTGTTCTGCCATCTGTCACTACTGAGAACAGCCTCTCCATCCTCTTTGGAACCTCCCTTCAGGAAGTTGAAGGCTGCTATCAAATCCCCCCTCACTCTTCGCTTCTGCAGACTAAACAGATCCAACTCCCTAAGCCTCTCCTCATAAGTCATAAGCTCCAGCCCCATAATCATTTTGGTTGCCCTCCGCTGGACCTCTCCAATGCATCCACATCCTTTTTGTAGTGGGGGGCCCAGAACTGGACACAATACTCCAGATGTGGCCTCACCAAAGCCGAATAAAAGGGGAATAATGACATCTCTGGATCTGCTGGCAATGCTCCTCTTCATGCAACCTAATATGCCATTAGCCTTCTTGGCTACAAGGGCACATTGTTGACTCATATCCAGCTTCTCATCCACTGTAACCCCCAGGTCCTTTTCTGCAGAACTACTACTTAACTGGTCGGTACCCAGCTTGTAACTATGCTTGGGATTCTTCCGTCCCAAGTGCAGGACTCTGCACTTGTCCTTGTTGAACCTCATCAGATTTCTTGTGGCCCAATCCTCCAATTTGTCTAAGTCACTCTGGACCCTATCTCTGCCCTCAAGCGTATCTACCTCTCCCCCTAGCTTAGTATCATCTGCAAACTTGCTGAGGGTGCAATCTATCCCCTCATCCAGGTCATTAATAAAGATATTGAACAAAACTGGTCCTAGAACTGAACCTTGGGGCACTCTGCTAGAAACCGACCACCATTCTGACATCGAGCCGTTGATCAGACTGCTTCTTGGAGCAGCTGGTGCAGGAACCCACAAAGGGAGAGGCAATTCTCGATTTAGTCCTGAGTGGAGCGCAGGATCAGGTCCAGGAGATAACCGTTACAGGACCGCTTGGGAATAGTGACCATAATATAACAACATTTAACATTCCTGTGGTGGGAAGAACACCTCAGCAGTCCAGCACACTGGTATTTAATTTAAAAAAGGGGAATTACACAAAAATGAGGAGGTTAGTTAAACAGAAATTAAAAGGCACAGTGACTAGAGCCAAATCCCTGCAAGCTGCATGGAAACTTTTTAAAGACACCATAATAGAGGCCCAACTTAAATGTATACCCCAAATTAAAAAACATAGCAAAAGACCTAAAAAAGAGTCACCGTGGCTTAACCACCATGTAAAAGAAGTGGTGAGGGACAAAAAGGTATCTTTTTAGGAGTGGAAGTCCAATCCTAGTGAGATAAATAGAAAGGAACATAAACACTGTCAAATCAAGTGTAAAAATGTAATAAGAAAAGCAAAAAAAGATTTGGAGGAACAGCTAGCCAAAAACTCAAAAAGAAATAACGAAATGTTTTTTAAGTACATTAGAAGCAGGAAGCCTGCTAAAAAAACCTGTGGGTCCCCTAGACAATGGAGCTATAAAAGGAGCAATCAAGGATGATAAACAGAGAAACTAAATGATTTCTTTGCTTCAGTCTTCGTGGCTGAGGACGTTGGGGAGATTCCCAAAACTGCACCGTCCTTTTTGGGTGATGAATCTGAGGAACTGTCCCGGATTGAAGTGTCATTAGAGGTGGTTTTGGAACAAATAGAAAAACTTAATGTTAACAAATCTCCGGGACCAGAGGGCATTCATCGAAGGGTTCTAAAAGAACTCAAATGGGCAATTGCTGAACTATTATGTGTGGTTTGTAACCTATCTTTTAAATCGGCTTCCGTACCTAATGACTGGAAGGTAGTCAACGTGACACCAATATTTAAAAAGGGCTCTAGAGGCGATCCTGGCAATTACAGACCGGTAAGTCTAACTTCAGTACCGGGCAAATTAGTCGAAACAATAGTAAAGAATAAAATTGTGAAGCATATAGAAGAGAACATAATTTGTTGGACAAAAGTCAACATGGTTTCTGTAAAGGGAAATCCTGTCTTACTAATCTGTTAGAATTCTTTGAAGGGGTTAACAAACATGCGGACAAGGGGGATCCAGTAGATATAGTATACTGGGATTTTCAGAAAGCCTTTGACAAGGTCCCTGACCAAAGGCTTTTGCGTAAATTACATGGCCATGGAATAAGAGGGAAGGTCCTTTCTTAGATTGAGAACTGGTTAAAAGACAGGAAACAAAGGATAGGAATAAATGGTAAATTTTCAGAATGGAGAGGGGTAACTAGTGGCGTCCCCCAAAGGTCAGTCCTGGGACCAATCCTTTTCAACTTATTCATATTCAACTGGAGAAAGGGGTAAGCAGTGAGGTGGTAAAGTTTGTGGATGATACAAAACTGTTTAGGATAATCAAGACAGAAGCAGACTGTGAGGGACTCCAAGAAGATCTCACCAAACTGAGTGATTGGGCAACAAAATGGCAAATGAAATTTAACGTGGATAAGTGTAAAGTAATGCACATTGGGAAAAATAACCCCAACTATACGTACAGTATAATGGGGGCTAATTTGGCTATGACAAATCAGGAAAGAGATATTGGAGTTATCATGGATAGCTCTCTGAAAACTTCCACACAGTGTGCAGCGGCAGTCAAAAAGGCAAATAGGATGCTAGGAATTAAGAAAGGGATAGAAAATAAGACCCAGAATATCTTACTGCCCCTGTATAAAACTATGGTACGCCCACATCTTGAATACTGTGTACAGATGTGGGCTCCTCACCTCAAAAAAGATATTTTGGCCTTGGAAAGGGTTCAGAAAAGGGCAACTAAAATGATTAGGGGTTTGGAACGGGTCCCATATGAGGAGAGGTTAAAGCGACTGGGACTTTTCAGTTTAGAAAAGAGCAGACTGAGGGGGGATATGATAGAGGTATATAAAATCATGAGTGGTGTGGAGAGAGCGGATAAAGAAAAGTTATTTATTAGCTCCCTAAATAGAAGAACTAGAGGACACCAAATGAAATTAATGGGTAGTAGGTTTAAAACTAATAAAAGAAAGTTCTTCTTCACACAGTGTGTAGTCAACCTGTGGAACTCCTTGCCAGAGGAGGCTGCGAAGGCTAGGACTATATAACAGAGTTTAAAGAGACGCTAGATCATTTCATGGAGGTTAGGTCCATAAAAGGCTATGAGCCAGGGGATAAAATTGGTGTCCCTGGCCTTTGTTTGTCAGAGGTTGGAGAAGGATGGCAGGAGACAAATCGCTTGATCATTGTCTTCGGTCCACCCTCTCTGGGCCACCTGGTGCTGGCCACTGTGGGCAGACAGGATACTGGGATAGATGGACCTTTGGTCTGACCCAGTACGGCCGTTCTTATCACTACCCGCTGGGCCCGGCATTCTAGCCATCTTTCGATCCATCTTACCGTCCATTTATCCAATCCACATTCCCTTAACTTGCTGGCAAGAATATTGTGGGAGACCGTATCAAAAGCCTTGCTAAAGTCAAGGTATATCACATTCACTGACTTTCCCACATCCACAGAGCCAGTTACCTCAACATAGAAACTAATCAGATTGGTCAGGCACGACTTGCCCTTTGTGAATCCATGCTGACTATTCCTAATCACTTTCCTCTCTACCAAGTGCCTCAAAATGGATTCCTTAAGGATCCCTTCCATGATTTTTCCAGGAACCAAGGTAAGATTGACCGGCCTATATGTATGGTTGGGATTATTTTTTCCTATGAGCATTACTTTACATTTATCAACATTAAATTTCATGTGCCATTTTGTTGCCCACTTAGTTTGGTGAGATCTTTTTGAAGCTCTTCACTGTCTGCTTTGGTCTTAACTGTCTTGAGCAGTTGGTATCATCTGCAAATGTTGCCACCTCACTGTTTACCACTTTCTCTAGATCATATTTATAAAATAAAGTTGAATAGGATGGGTTCCAGGACAGACCCATGGGGGACCCCACCATAGTGCTTCATATTTAAGCAATATTAGTCAATTGAAAGTGGTTGATATGGGTAGTTGAGGATGGATCTGATATAGGAAGACCTGGAGAGCACCCTCTATCCTTACTAACACCAAAGAAAACTGAGGGCCTTCAAACACTGCTTCAAAGATCAGTCATAATACAGAGAAGACAAATCCCAGTGAGTAAAATCTCAGCATCTCAAATAACTGACTATCCTTTTGTGGCGTAGTGGGGGTGCTCTCTGCTCTGTGACCTGGGGTCCACCTGCGCTGTGATGGGAGAGTATGTATTAGCCCAGGCACCCAGGCTCAGCCTCCCAGGGAGGGAGACAAAGGAAGGAGGGTGGAGACCAGCATCTGGCTGGGGGGGCAGGGATGGAAGAGAGTTTTAGTTTCTGTCTGGTGTCATGGAGGAAGCAGCCTAAGCAACGGGCTGGGATTTAGGGGTCCAGTCTCCCCCATCTCAAGGGGGACTGAGGCATCCTAGGCCTGGCCCTGTAACCAGATTACATCTATGCTGTGCTGTATCCTGGAGAAGCAATACACTCCCTATATTCTACTGGCTGGTGGAGTCTGTTCATGCCACTACGGGGGTGTAGGAGGCGAGGGAACCCCAACACGCCACCACATCTTTATCCTGTCTTATAATAGTGAATCCTCTTGGTGTACCCTCCCTTCCTGTGGTAGAGCACATGGAGAGCCATCTTGCCTTAGATTCCATTAGAAACCATTCTTTTTTAGTTTTAAAAAGTGAACTAAATATTGTTTTAAACATCAAAGTGGGGGGAAATTTACTAGAATGTTTGTTTTGAAACATGCAAATTATGTGAAGTTTCTTTACTAAGAAAGGCAGGCAAGCAGGTGGGAAAAGATACTGAAATTGGTAGATCAGAAAAAAATCTGATCCTGTAATCTGCGTGTTGACAAGCTGTTGGGCTCCATCACTCCACCAAGCAGTAGATACTTGTCTTGGATTCTTCTACTTGACTGCTTTCATCAGATTAAGCATCTGGGATTTAATTTAACAGTTTCAGCTTTATTAAGCTGTCACATGAACGGCCCCACTTTGATAACAGTAGCTGCTCCAATTATGGCTTGGTTTAGGGTTGACAAGTATAATGATTCATTCGTGGCACATGAGAAGCAATAAAAGGTTGTTTTGCATTACAGCTTTAAAAATGTGGGCACTTTTTTCATTTAATTTGTCACTTAGCTTTTGCTAAGAGGACATTTAAATTGCAGTAAAAGGCAAATGGGGCTTTTAGTTTAAATGTAATCCCCATATTTAAATGATCTGTAATGGCGTAGTGTTCGAGTGGGAACACTATTGTCTCACAGTGGGCCCTGATGGTGACATGTGACATTTGTATTCAGGTCCTGTATTATCCATGTGGCTAAAGGGCTTCCAATTTCATTTCACAGCCAGAAGCCTGCAGAAAACACCAATTAACTTGCAGATCCCATTTGCCGACAAAACTCAGCTTCTTCTCGATGCCTGGCATCTGGCAGTGCTCAGCATTTAATTCCAAAGCAAAGCCTTGCAGCAATGTGATCCCTGGGCCGGGGCACAAAGTCAAATTTCCCCCTTTTATTAAGAAAGAAAAATCTTTTCACTCTCGCAGCTCAGAAGCAACTTTTATTTAATTTTGATGGATGAATATTAGAGTATTATTACTGAAGTCAAACTGTATGGACTTTTTAGCCTATGGATACAGATAATGTTTTCAGGGCAGAAAAAGGGTTGACTGACCTTTTATTGCATCAGATAACACACTGCAACAAGCACCAGCAGACACTTACTTTAGTGGATTATAACTATCTCCATAGTCCTCTATTTTACTAATGAAATTTCATGATAGACCAAAGGGATTCATATTAAAATTAATACATTTGGCAATTTCTCAGTTTTGATCAATGGTAATTGAGGATTAATCTTTCTAAAATCAGCATGTGGTATTTACCTACTGATGTACCATTTAACAGCATTATTTCAGATCAGAACTTTGAAAAAGTTATCTATAGGCCATTGTGGGAGGTGGGGATGTATTGAACATAGGAGCCACTGTATGTTCTTCTACTGTCTCTAGCATCAACAGAAGTAAGTAACTTCTAACCTTAATATGCTACATTTGTAATCTTGACCTCTCTAATGGAATGTACTTTAGTTACACTGGAGACCCTTCAGGAGTTTGTTTTCATACTATTTCTTTTACCCATTTTCAAAAATAGCTTGCTGCTTAATTCTAGACCTCCAAATCAGAATTGCTTGTGTGACCCTTCCAGTGAGTGCACTGTATCATCTCCTTTGAATGATGTTAGCCTCACTATTGTTAGCCTATCCAATGGATGCCAGGATAATTAATAAACATTTTCTTACCCAACACCTCAAAATGTAATGCCCACTCCTGCTTCTGCGAAAGCCTTGGGGAGTTTTACAATAGACTTGAATGGAAGCAGGCAGGCTCTCTTCCTTTTCTAACTTATTATTCCAATTACCATGCAAGTACCCATTGCAATGCAAGGAGCAGTGGTTAAGTTGTAATGAAAGGCTCATTACTTAAATGACCCAGTCAGGGAATGAAGCTTATTACAGTAAACTTAAAAACATATGCCAGAATAAAAATGAAAAAAAAATGTCTATATGCTTAATGGTTGGTAGGCTACAAAATTAAGCAAGTCTTTATTAAACAGAACCCATACTTAGACCTTACATGTGCTAAAAACTGTCATAACTACAATATTTATTCCATCAAATAATCAAGAGCTTAATTAACATACAATATTAAAAAATCCACTTGACTGTGATTAACACCTCTACAAGCATTTTCTTCATAGATTTAAGGGGAAGTTCTGATTTGTACATACCATTCTCAAAGCAGATCATTCTGAGCAGACAAAAAAGGTAAATATACTGTTTTACCCTTACATATAGCATGCATAGAGGAAAAGAATCTGACATGGTTCCAATTTGAGAATGTACAATTAAATTTGTTACCCCTCAGCATCGATATGAATTCTCCCTTGCCATTATTGCCCAAACAAATAACTGGTCCTCAATATAATCTTGCTCTTCATTCTAGGTATCGCTATTTTTCCTTTGGGCTTCCTAACACCCTGGCTTCCTTTCATACTCATACTTCTCTCTCACGTCTGCATCTCTATTATGAGTTAATTGAGTTTGAGGTAAAACCTTTAGGCTACACCTACACTGCAAAAACTCGTGGAGCGTCTACACTACAAGTGTGTTTTTGTGTAAGAAAAAGCACAGTAGATCATCAGAACACAGGGCTTTTTGTGTAAGAGTTATTCCACACACACACACACACACACACACACACACACACACACACACACACACACACACACACACACACACACACACACACACACACACACAACCCCCATCGGAAAAACCACAGGTGCTCTGATGGCCATTCTGTGAATGGCCATCAGAGCTTTCTTGAGCAAGAGCATCCATGGCAGTGTGGACGCTCTCTTGCCCAAAAGCATCTCTCTTGCCCAAAAGCACATGGCAGTGTGGATACGCTCTCTTCCACAAAAAAGTTCATGTGCAAGAAGCCTGCAATGTAGACATAGCTTTAGTGAAAACAAGGCACTTCGTAGTTTCCACGTCAGCAGGTGAAGACTATGAGGAAGCACTGTCCGATCAATTTTAAAGAACATTCTAGGCATCAGTAGAACAGGCCTATTGATTTTGGTGACAATCAGAAAACCGGAAAAGTATGATTTCCCCACATCCATTTGACACTACAGGCAAAAAGGAAAATGGTGACACTGGACAGAACTCAACTAATGGTATTAAAGTATACAAATGAACTGGAGTGAGTGAGTGATCAGAGTGGCTGAGTCAGCAAATAAAACTGTAGGTCAGGACTCAAGGACCTTGATAGATGAGGGAGTGGACAGGTTCAGGACTGAAGTAGAGGAGACCACTTCAGATTGGGAGTTACTATGCCTAATTAGAAGTGAAGATGGTGATTTCTACCGTTACTGTTTGCACACTATGACTGACAAAAAAAGATTATTTTATCTTGTCAAACTGTTATAGTTCATCTACACAATGCCCCACTTGATGCTGTAGACAGACAGATGCTTCTACTTGCAACACGAGATAGGCACTATAAAGGGATGACATGGTCAATGTAGGCAGCAGGATGAGGATTAAGGTTTTTATGGAAAGAAAGTAAATGATGGACTCAATGTATGTCTACACCATAGCTGAAGACTAGAAATTTCCTACATTGATGGAAGCATTTTTCCCTTGTGGATGAAGTTAATCTCTCTCTCTGAGAGGCAGTAGCTAAGCTAACAGAAGGCTTAGATGCATCTACACCTGGTATTACATCAGCTTAACTATGGCACTGGGGGCACAACGTTTTTCACAGCCCTGAGCAACATAACTAGGGCAATTTCATTTGTAAGTGTAGACCAGGCCTCAGTTACTCTCTGATCTCACAGTGCAACTGCTCAGGCTCAGCATCAAATGGTCACCGTCGAGAGGAAATTGTTGCATGAAACTGAGGAAGAGAAGAGGAGTGACTTAGGTGATTTATTAAAGTTTAGTTTTAGTGGCAGTACTCTATAAAAGTGGCTCTAATATTTTTATTATGACCTGGAACAAAACAATTGGTGATACATTTGAGAAATGACAACAGCTGGGGGAGGGATAAATAATGGAGAAGGCAGATTACTGATTCAATGTGATCTGGATGTTTTGATAAGTAGGGTTGCCAAGTGTCCGGTTTTGAACTGGACAGTCAGTATTTGAGCTTTCTGTTCGGGAAACAAACTGAGAAAATATAAATGAGAAAATATAAATGTCCAGTATTTTCTAAATAAGATGTAATGTAGATTGTGATGTAATGTCAAGTGTGTCCAGTATTTTTGTTGAAACCATCTGGCAGCCCTATATGATAAACAGGGCACAACCAAACAATATGTGAATTAATTTAGCTAAATCTAAATAGATACATGTAGGATTGAAGAATGTAGGCCAAACTTACAAATGGGGGACTATCGTAGGAATCACAAAAAAGATCTGAAAAACATCAGGGAGTCATGGTGGATAATCAGCTGAACATGAATTCCCAGTGCAATGCTGTGACCAAAAAAGCTAATATGATCCTGTGATGCATAAGCAGGGGAATCTTGAGTAGCACCAGAGAAGATATTTAGCACTGGTATGACTGCTGCTGGAACACAGCATCCAGTTTGGGCGCCCACAGTTCAAGAAAGATGTTGATAAATTGGAGAAGGTTCAAAGAAGAGCCATTAGAATGATTAAAGGATAAGAAAATATGCCTTATTGTGACGGGACTCCAGTAGCTCAATCTATTTAGTTTAAGAAAGAGACGATTAACGTACCACTTTAATAGTTTTCAAGTATCTGCAGAGAAAAGGTATAATAATTCAATGACTGGAAGTTGAAGCTAGAAAACTTCAGACTGGAAATTAGGTGTATTTTTTGGCAGTGAGAGTAATTAACTATCAGAACAATTTATCAAAGATTGTAGTCGATTCTCCACCACTGACAATTTTAAAATCAAGATTAGAGGTTTTTCTAAAAAGTTATACGCTAGGAATGGATTTTGGAGGAGTGCTATAGCCTATATTATACAGGTAAGACTAAGGGATCACAATGACCTTGGAATCTATGAAACCTATATGTAACACCATATAATTTTAATTCTTTGCATTTACCCAATTCATCCCAGAGCTGCCTATACTTGTCAGTCATCGCAGTGCCTTGTTGCCTCCAAAGCGACAGACGTGGGTCAGCCATGAACTGTTCTGTTATCAATGTCAACATGCGAGCTCCATTAGAGTCTCTCATCTTTAACATCTCTCGCACCTAGGAAACAAAATTATCTCTTAAGACAAGCCTTAAAAAATACTAGTGAAATACTAAAGATTGTTTTATTTAAATTTCTCCTCCCTGTGAGACACACACACTATTAAAAAAAAATCTGTCAAAAATTTTTAAGAGAGAACTTTACTGCATGGAGTTTGATCTCCAACATTAAACATTATTTGGATCTTGGTTAATGTTCCAGTGTAATTTCTGTTCTGATCAGGTTTTTCCATAAGAAATTTACACTTACATTAGAATGTATACCCCAAGAATTCTGCATATGTTTTTCTAAAACTTTGGGAGAAAATAGCTGGTGATGATAAACAAATAGATTTAAAGGCACATCTAGTTATGATCCACTACTGGACAGGGATGTAAAATCACGCTTCATTGGTTAACCAGTTAAGAGTTATGTGTAACTGGTTAACCTCTCGAACAGGGGCGGGCAACGGGGGGAGGGAGGGCGGGGAAGATGGCTGGGCTGGTTTGCTCCTGCTCGCAGCGCACTGGGCCCACTGCTGCAGCCAGGCTGGAGTGTTCCCCCTCCCCTCCCAGTAAGAGTGATGCTTACCCATTAACCATCCACACATCTCTACTGCTGGAGAACTCTAAGTAACGTAATGCCTAACTTGGTTTGAAAATGACTGCATTTTCAGTAATTAACTAATCAAATATTTTCTTGATAGAGGAAAACAAAAAGGAAGGAAACCAAAACACAACCCCCCTACCTTTGCAAAAAGCAAATTGAGCTGCTTCCCAGATCCATGGTATCCACCCTGGGAGAGGAAGAGTTTAACTTGTTCCTGGACTTGTTCTTCATCCAAGTGCCAACAGTTTTCATCATCTATGCTAGCACCGGCTGTTGGGTCAGGAGCACCTACAAATAGTGAAAAAAAAATATTGTATTTAAAGCAAAGATTATAGGTTGATGGGGGGAGTGAAGCAAAAGAAGATCAGCAGTTCAGAGGATTTTTTTTGGATTTAGGATCACTCCTGTTTTGGCTACTGTAGCTTTACTCTATTAAAATATTTTCTAGTTTGCTCTGTGTACCTTGATCACTCTGAGGAAAGAGGAGAAAGGGGCTCCAAGCAATTCTATTTAATAATTAACTGCTAACTAAACAAAAACCTGTTTAATTGCAAGAGGTTTTACAATAAAAAGTTTCTGTAATTTGATGTGCAACTCACATAAACCACAAAATACAGCACATAATGCCTGAAACAAAGGCATTCTGGAAAGTTTAAAGTGTAGCTCTATTTTAAGGGTTCCATGTTCATGATCTAAGTACAATTTATATGAAACAATTTTAATTACATTTTTTTTTCCTTGTCAGTACTGCCAAAGCAGTGTGAGGTTCTAAAGCCATGCTGGTTTTTTGTTTCCCCTTCTTGTGTACCAGTGTCTATAAGAAAAGATCCTGCATGCCAAATTATGTTTTCCTTTAGTACCTCTTCAACCACATTGTTTTCAAATAGTATCTTCCAGGATACCTGTACAACATCCAGTACTTCCAATAATCTTGCACAGAAAATTCTGATGATGGCCATGGAATAAATCAACTCAGTTCTTACCTGTATGTAATAGCGCTGCAAGGCGAACAGGAGTAAAACAAAATGCAAAAACACAAATGCAGCAGAAGAACTCATGGGTAAGGAAGCATGTACAGGGAACGGATCTCTTGGTTAATAAGTATTTTACATAGTCTAGATCTTTATCGCACAGTTAATTGAAGTGTACATAACCAGAGTTTATTCCTTTAAGTTAGCTTATTTTGAGCAGCCACACTGTGAAACAGCACTCAAGCTGCACAAAGCAATTAGATCACCACAGAGAGTGACTCTATAAGCAGCTGACAAGTTATGCTAATGTAAGTTTGAGCTTACATCCCTGACAGGTCAGACAACTTGCACTGAAAGCACACCACACTCAAGAGAGGGGGTGTGTGGATAGAACTCAAGTTAACTTGAATGTTGCTCCTATCTCCAATGCAGACAAGTCCAGAGTAAAAATGAACTTATACACTGTCTAAATTAAAGATTTAAAGGTGGGATGTTTGATCAAGTTAACCCGCTGAGGAGCTAATACCTTCCAGAAAATTAACCACAACAAAGCAACTGTACTTCAGAATATGCTGAACTGCTTGAATTAAAAGCTTTCCCTTGGCCAGTTCAGCACATTTGAAGGACAACTGCTTTGACTCTCTCAGAGTCCTAGAAGCTGTTTGCAATTCTGCTATGTAACTTAATAAAAAAATCTTGTCTTAAATCTTAGTCTTCCTAGGGCCCAATGGTATAGCCACTCTACAGTTAAAAACTTGAGACTGGTCTGGGTCCATTTCAGACTATGTCTACACTGGAAAGGATGGGCAACAAGAGTGCTGTTGACATGCAAAAGTTGCCAAAATGGAAAATTCGTCAAACTTGTTTTTCTGCCACCCACTGTTGACATATTATGGTCACATAGTTAGCTCCCTTGTCGACATAAAGAGCAAAGCAATGTGGGTAAGTATTCCACAGTGCCTGGTGTCACCTTCAATTTCTAAGTCCCGTGGGACTGCACAACACAGCACTAGGCATTTCTGGAATATGAAAAACATCCCATCAGCCATCTCTTTGCTTCCCAGCCCTCCCCGGGCTTCCAGCTTACTTTCACGCCACTTGAATAACAGTCTTTGCTGTGAACTGCAGCCTCTTCAGTGAGAAATCTCCCATGTGGTGTTCAATGTGCTTAGTATATTACACATTGCAGCAGAGCTATTTAACAATTAATAACAGAGGATGAAGACTTGGATGTGGACAACGAGCGCAACAGGGACAGCAGCAAAGGGGCATTGCACTGGACTGTCACAGATCAGTTGTGCATAGTAGAGCATGGCTTTTGGGCTAGAGAAGCCAGCACTGAATGTTAGGATTGTATTATCATGCAGGTACGGGATGAAGACCAGTGGCTACAGAACTTTTGTATGTGTAAAGCAAGCTTCCTGGAGCTGTGTGCTAAGCTGGCCCCTGAAATGTGGTTCAAGGACACCTGAATGACACATTGCCTCAGAGTATGTCAGTTGTAAAGGGTACTTCAGGCGCTTGTGGATCACCACAGACATACATGTGGGGTGGTATGGAAAGGTGCATAATGCATGCATCTTCAGGAACAGGGGCCTGTATAGAAAGCTGCAGGCTGGGACTTTCTTTCCAGACCAGAAAATTATAGTGGGGGATGTGGAAATTCTCATAGTAATCCTAGGTGACACAGCTTACCCCTTACAGCCCTGGCTCATGAAGCCTTACATGGGGCACCTGGACTGCAGTAAGGAGTGGTTCAACAACAGGCTAAGTCTATGTAGCATGGCTGTTGAATATGCCTTTGGCAAAGTGAAAGGGAAATGGAGGTGTCACCATGGCAGGATGGATTTTTTGGAGGATCATTATCATCAAGGTGGTGGTCGCATGCTGTTGCTACATAATTTCTGAGAGTCAGAGTGAAGTGTGGAACAATGAGACACAGCGTCAAGATGCACAGTTTCAGTGTCTAGATACTCGCACTATCAGAGGAACTCAGAGGGTGGCCATCAATATCAAGTAGGCTGTAAGGAATCACTGACAATGAGAGGTGCCAACATTTCTGTGTGTTGGGATTGTTTCTCTGCCTCATCCTGAGCCAGGCCTTCCCATGAAACCAAGAGATATTACAGGCTTCCACATGGGCCAGAGCAATTGGTGTGAGTTGTTTAACAAAATAAACTCATGGAAACTTGCATCATATTTGTCTTTATTGATATCTTTAAATCAGGATGCTCAGTGTGAGGAATGGTAAGGCTTATTGGAAAACCTTACAATTGTGTTAACATCCAGCTGTCAAAAGTCACAGCTGCTTTCACGGGGAATGGAGTGTGCTGGGGAAAAAACATTACCTGATTTGAAAATGTAGCGAGGGAGCATTTAGGGAGAGTTTCTGGATAAAGAATTTTGCGTGTGAGGCCATGGTGCTGATGTGTGGGCACAGAGGAACAGTTATTATTAAAACAGTTCTGCATGTACTGAGGCCTTTGGTTCGGTTTGCTCTGCATTCTGATAAGACACTTCAGCATGTCATTTTGATCTTCCATGAGCTTTAGTGGCTTCTGTTCTCACTTGCATCTCCACAGCTCTTCTTTGCTCACTTTTCTCAGTTTGAAGTGTTGAAGGATGCAACAAATCCTTCACCAGATCCTTCCTTGTCCTCCAATTTTTTTTCTTTAGTGAACGTGCCTGACTTTTCAGGGTCTGGTCTGGAAAAGTAACCATTAACAATAGAATGACTGTACTTTTTATGATAAAGATTGTAACATTTCACTAACATACACGTCTCTGAACAAAACTGACCACATTTCTTGTTACCCTAGAAGCAAACACAGATCTCTTCAGTCACTCTGATCATGGTGAGTGTTAAAAGTAGAAGGAAAGGGGGGGGGTTGGGCATGGGGCCCCAAGAAAGCACAGTCCATTCTTTTGCAGCAGGCATCCATGGAAATAATTTGTAATAATCCTGCACTTGTCCATAAGCTGCCATTACTATGGCTGACATAGCCCTGCTGAAGATTAACAGGCAAACCCAGAGACTCAGCTTCCTGATGTGAGCGAGGGACGCCTTGCTCCATATTCAACCAAACTCTGTGCTGTGTTGGTACCAGCAGCACAATATGAGGACTGGTTTGGGAGAGTGTCATACCATGGTGGTGGGAAAATGGCAGCCCTGCCATGGAATCTCTGAGAGAAAAATTAATAAGTACCTCAGGCAAAGCTTCGACACTGTCTCCTAGCAAGATTCTATTGATAGGTCTGTGTACATTGATGCTCTGTTTGGACATAACACAGCCCAGCAGGGCACCCAGTCACCCTGCGCTGCCTCCTCCCCCACCCCCAGCTGCAAGAGCAACTACCTGCATTGCGACTCTCCCCATCCCCACCCTGCTGCAATACACAGAAACTTAGCAGCCCGTATAGCCATTGCCACCCGCCATAGCAACTTACCTTCCTTTCCCCTTGCTTCATCTCTTCCCTTCCCTCATGTTCCACGTACAGTCGCTAAAAGTCCTCACAAACATCAGGACTTGAGAACAATTCCTCACTGTCTGGCACACAGGCTGTCACCAGAGTGAGCCTCACCTCGTCCACTTCCATCTCTTCATCAATAGCTTGTCTCCAGGACATCTCCTGTTTCTGACTCTGCTAGGATAAGAATCCACATTCTCCTTGGCTGTGGACTTGGGGTCCCCACACAGGATTGTGTCCAGTTCTTTATAAAAAGTGTCCTATTGCGGGTGCAGCACCAGACCAGTGGTTTGCTGCCTCAGCCTTCTGATACATCTGCCAGAGATCATTTAACTTCGCTATGCATTGTACGGTGTCTCGCTCATGCCCCTTCTCACTCTGGGCACAGGAAACATGACCGTACATGTCCCAATTCTTACAGGTCACTCGCAGTTGTGATTGCACCGATTCTTCACCCCATATACTGAGCAGATCCAAAAGCTCCAATGTGCTCCAAGCAGGAGAACATTTTGACTGATTGCCACCCAGTTTCCCTGAGAAAGCACCATGAGGACCACTACACAATGAGCCAGACACCAGGACATGGATTTAAAAGTGTCCAAGGATTGCAGGTGGGAAGGGTGCATCTAGTTATGTGGCTGCAGAGCAACAGTTCAAGGCACTGGCCATAGAGGCTAACCAGGCATTGTGGGAAATATACTGGAGTTCAATGAAATCGACAAAAGTACTACACGGCTGTCAACAAAGGAAGGGGAAGAGATAAAAGTCCTTTGCAAAGCTGGAAGTTGTGTGTCACCAAAACTGGGCATTTGTTGTAACCTCTGTCACATCGCAATGTGAACATTCTCAGAGTTTTGTTGCCAAAAACGGTCTTTTAGTGTAGGCAAAGTCTCAGGCTTTCAGAGCATGGGCTAAAGAGCTGTTTAACTGTGGTGTAGATGTTCAGGGATCTAGGATACTGTGAGGGGAGGAGGGAAGTCTCAGCGCCACAACTAAACACTGACTTATGCTGATATGTACACGCCTGAGTCAGCTGAAACAGGCCAGTCATGGGTTTTTAACTGCAGCACAAATATACCCAAGTATACTTCTGTAATCAACACCATAAAACATGGTCACTACCTGGAAACAAAGATATTGAATAAAAATATTTGAATTGATAAGTACTGAGAAGTTTAAAAAGAGGACAGAAAGTTCTCCAGAGTTTTTTAAATTAAAAATCACTACTTTAATTCTTTGGATTTAATTATTTTTCAATATACTAGCTATACTATGCAAAAAAAGCTTTCAGATAACTGAAAATCTGGTTGAATCTCCTGAAGCAAGTTCCTTCTCTGACTAGTGAAGACAAAAGTGGAAAATTCTGAGGAAGAGAAAGGGGTCTCTTACTCAACTGCTAGTAGGTCAGAAAGCCAAAAATCTTATATAGCTTGGAGTTCCTAATGCCTGAAACCCTATGAATAAGACTCTTGTGTGGATTGTATCCTTACATAATTTTTTAAATTGAGAGAAAAAAACCCGTGTCCTTGAATATGTTCATACAACTCCTACTGACTTCCGGGGAACTGTATAGTATGTGTGAAGAATAAAAACTAAGGAATGAACAACTTCACTCGTGGGGTATGTCTACACTGCCACCCTAGTTCGAACTAGGGTGGTAATGTAGGCAACCGGAGTTGCAAATGAAGCCTGGGATTTGAATTTCCCGGGCTTCATTTGTGTAAAGCCGGGCGCCGCCATTTTTAAATGACCGCTAGTGCGGACTCCGTGCTGCGCGGCTACACGCGGCACGGACTAGGTAGCTCGGACTAGGCTTCCTAGTCCGAACTACTGTTACTCCTCGTTTCTCGTTTCACGAGGAGTAACGGTAGTTCGGACTAGGAAGCCTAGTCCGAACTACCTAGTCCGTGCCGCGTGTAGCCGCGCAGCACGGAGTCCGCACTAGCGGACATTTAAAAATGGCGGCACCCGGCTTTACACAAATGAAGCCCGGGAAATTCAAATCCCGGGCTTCATTTGCAACTCTGGTTGCCTACATTACCATTCTAGTTCAAACTAGGGTGGTAGTGTAGACATACCCTAAGTTTCTCTTTACTCTGTTAATTTTAAGGAGGTTTCAATCCAGTGCACTACATGAAACAAATGTTAAGTCTTCAGCTGCAGAAAATCAGATAAAAAGGGAAATCAAGCCACAGGAGAACAGGCAGTGCAGCTGTTGCACTCACAGAAGTTTGCTGTATCACCTTGCAAAATAGCTTAAATATTTCATTGCTCCAAAACACACAGACAGACAACTACTTTTTGTATTGGTCATGCTTTAAAATAAATTGGTTCATATAAATTGTTATTGAAATTAATCTTTGTGGGGTTCATTTTAGCTATATTAAAAAAAGTGTAATAAAATTTCCCAGCTAAACTTCCCTATTTGGGAAATACCTAATTCCTTCTGGAAAGGTTAACATTTTATCACAAGCTCATAAGTCAGTTTCTTCTATAACGCTGAATTTCAACAAGGCTATTGCATATTTTCTTGTAATTACATTCTGTCACTAGAACTTTATCAGATCAGCCCAGAACTGCAACAACAACATTGCCAGAGCTCTCCAACAGAGGAGCAATGAACAGGGCAATATTGACAGGCAGTTCTCCCAGTGAAGGAGGAGAGACTAGGTGACCCTTGGGGTGAATTTGCTGTCTGTTTGTATATTGTTTTGTGCTTGCTTGATTGAAGTTTATAGTGTGATTTATTTAGCAGACTATGTGCTTGGTCTAAGCTGACAGCTTTCTAAAGAGGGTCTTGCCTACCATCCATTGAGCCCTGATCTCTTTAGGACCCCTTGACAAGGGGGCACAGCTAACTCAGAACAGCAATTTTAAAAACGAGCTCCTAAGTGACCAGAAAAGCTAGCAAAAGGGAACAGCCACCAGGGAAGTTTTTGGAGGGAGATTAGAGAGGAAGTACAAGAGACAAATACACCTAATAAACATTTTCTAAACTTAAAAGAGTAAAAATAACAAAGCACAAGTCCAGCAGCTGAGTGAGGGTTATCCAGTTTATTGCAGACAATGCACCATGTACAATTACCTGCCTTTCGGACATATGGCGCATGTGTGTGAGGAGCTCATGGCCCCCAAACCATGCTCATGAGAACAGTGTGGTTGAACTGCAGGAGCTAAGGGAGACACAGATGAGACTTTCCAGGACACAACAATTCATTTCCCAACCCTAATCTGGCACCTATGTGCTGTAGAGGAAAATAAAAGTCTTGGGGAAGGACTACATCAAGCTGGAGCAGACAAACAATTTCACAGTTGGGACCCTCCTCCCAGATGATGTCATGGTATCCCCTCACACGGAGGATTCCCCTCAGAGAGGTGACCCCAGCTTATTAGGAAGAGACAAACAATAGTTATGGGGGATAAGGATTGATTATTACAGATATTGAGAATTCAGTATGTGATGACCAAGAATACCACCTAGTGAACTGTCCGTAGGTAGAAAGGGTACAGCTCTCTCAAGGCATCTAAACAGACACATGTAGTGCTGGGAAGGAGTCAATGGTTTTGGTACATGCAGGTATCATTACATAAAGAAAGGTAAGGGAAAAGGCCTGGAGGCCAAATTTAGACTGCTAGGGCAAGAGATTCAAGTCCAGAATCTTCCTGGTACGATCCCCTGAAATGCTTCCAGTCCCATATGCAGCAACAGTTAGACAGGAAGAACAGCAAGGTCTCTGTGCATGGATGAGATTGTGTTAGGAGGCGGGATTTCCATTTATTAACAGCTGGTAACGTTTTGGGAAATAAGACTATACAGGAAGGATGAGTTCCACCTAAACCAAAGTGGAATAAGACTCCTGGCATGTAAAATTAAGAAGTTTGTAGAGAAGCTTTTAAACTAAGGGTTAGGGCAGAGGCTGAGCAAAATAACAGCCCACAGGCTGGATCTGACCAACCAGCTAATTAGCAGAGCATAAAGGCAGATTGTTCAGCTCTCCTTCCTCTCACTCTCTCCTGCAGCCAAGCTGCCCCCAGAACTCTCCTACCTGAGCAAGGCGGGAAGGTGGGAGTGCTGAAGTCAGGATGTCTCCTCTGCCCCTGTACCCAATCTTTGCAGAGTAGGGATGGGGGAGAAGGACACAATCTGAAACATGGCAAGTGACTGAAATGGGGAGCCTGTCTTAAGAAGCAGTGCACTGTTTCTAAGATTTCTCCAGCAGCCAGCTTGCTCTCTCACACTCACTCACACACACACTCTTCCCACCCCACCATTCCCCATCTCTGCAGAGCAGGGGAGGAGGAACAGCAGAACAGGACAGCTTTCTCTATCTTAAAGAGACACAGTGCATCATGTCTCTCAGAAACTTACCCAGCACACACACTGTGGGTATGTATACACTACAGCGCTAATTCGAACTAACGGATCCAGACTAAAAAACTAGTTCGAATTAGCGTTTTGCTAATTTGAACTAGCATGTCCACATTAAGTGGACCCTGAACCGGGCTTAAGGATGGCCGGAAGCAGTGCTGGCAGGGCATCAGATGAGGCCTTAGAGCAGGCATGTCCAAAGTCCGGCCCGCGGGCCAATTGTGGCCCGTGTTCCGATTTAATACGGCCCCCGCTTCCTCCCCCTCTCCTGGCTCCCCGGCGCGCTTTTGAACTGGCATGCCCAGCGGGCCGCTTCCGGCTGCGCCGCTGCCGCCGCCCATGGCCTCCGCGGTCCTAGAGCCTGCCCTGTAGGGCATGTCCGCAGCCCTGCTCCCCGGCTCGGCTGCAGGTTCGCCCTGCCCCCGGGCCGCCGTGAGGCCAGCGTTCCCTGCGCTCTCCGCCCGCCTCCGACCCTGCGGGCCCTCCGCCGTGGGGCTGAGAGTGCGGGGACGGCCTTCACGCATGTTCACTTCTTCAAATCTGGCCCTCTTTGAAAAAAGTTTGGACACCCCTGCCTTAGAGCGTGGAGCTGCTGCCTCAGGCTAGCCAAGGGCTGTGCTTAAAGGGACCCGACCCCCACCCCGGACAGACAGTTCTCAGGGGTGCCCTGCTTGAAAACCAGTCCTGGCTTGGAGGGCCCTGAGTGCCCACAGTGGGCACATCACAGCACTCGGCCATCAGACCGGCTGCACTTGCCGCAGGCTGCCATCTGGAGAGAGGGGGAAATTGAGGGGCTGCAGGAGAGCTTCCACTCCCAGAAGCCCGCAGAGCCAGCCCAGTCCTCCCCATCGGGGGCTCGTACCCCATTCCTCCCTCACCTCCTTCAACTTACCCCTACATAGCCCCCCTTCCTGATGTACAAAATAAAGAAAACGTGTGGTCAAAAATAGAATCTTTCTTTATTGAACAAAACTCGGGGAGACTGGGAAAAGGAGGTGGGAGAGGGGAAGAGAGAGGCTGGGAGAGGGGAGGGCAACTACAATGATCAGAGGTTTGGAAGAGGTCCCATATGAAGAGAGGCTAAAGAGACTGGGACTTTTCAGTTTAGAAAAGAGGAGACTGAGGAGGAATAGGATAAAGGTCTATAAAAGCATGAGTGGGGTGGAGAAGGTGCATCAAGAAAAGTTCTTCATTAGTTCCCATAATAGAAGGACTAGAGGACACCAAAGGAAAGGAATGGGTAGCAGGCTTCAAACTAGTAACAAAAAGTTGTTCTTCACAAAGCAAAGAGTCAACCTGTGGAACTCCTTGCTGCAGGAGGCTGTGAAGGATAGAACTAGAACAGAGTTTAAAGAGAAGTGAGATCAAGTCATGGAGGTTGGGTCCATGGAGTGTTATTAGCCGGGGGTAGGAGTGGTGTCCCTGCCCGAAGTTTGTGGAAGGCTGGAGAGGGATGGCACGAGACAAATGGCTTGGTCACTGTCTTTGGTCCATCCCCTCCAGGGTCCCTAGGGTTGGCCGCTGTTGGCAGACAGGCTACTGGGCTAGATGGACCTTTGGTCTGACCCAGTACGGCCATTCTAAGCTCAGGGCTCAGGGTCGGGGGTCTCAGTGGACCACCTTGATTTTCATGCAAACCTGCTCCTGGATGGCCAGGCTGGCAGCTCTCCTGCCCTAGACAGCCTCTTTCCTGTGCCTAGTGCGGAGGTCGTGGACGAGGTCCACAATGTCTGCACTAGACCAGGCGGGTGCCTGCCTCTTGTGGTCCCGGGCAAGCTCCTGGGAGCCGCCAGCCTGGTCCTGGGAAGAGGGGTAGGGCTGGGGGGCATTGGGTGGCTGGCTCGAGCCGTGCCAGGTGCAGGGTCTGCTAGCTGGGTGTTGGCAGGCTTGCACCTGGCACGGGCATCGTAGCCAGCCCATGCCCCTTTAAGGGGTCCGGGGCCGGGAGGGGGGGCAGTAGAGTTTCCCTGGTGTTGGCCAGAGTGGCCACCAGGGAAAGCTGGGGAGGGCTAGCTTCCCACTAGATCGAATTAAGGGGCTACACACCCCTTAATTCGAACTAGTAAGTTCGAACTAGGCTTAGTCCTCGTAGAATGAGGTTTACCTAGTTCGAACTAAGCTCTCCGCTAGTTCGAATTAAGTTCAAACTAGAGGAGCGCTAGTGTAGCGCCTATCAAAGTTAATTCGAACTAACGTCCATTAGTTCGAATTAACTTTGTAGTGTAGACATACCCTGTTACACACCTAGTCTGTGCTATAAACACTCTTCCAGTCTGAGCCACACACACACACACACACACACACACACACACACACACAGTCTGTCACTAACACAGACAGTCTCTGTCTAGTCTCCAGACTCACCCCTTCTGCCTGAGGCCCCACCCCTTCTAGCAGCCCAAAGCCAGCCCCTGATGACTTACACAAATGTTACTATCTCCCCTCCTTTCCACAGGAAAAATTATTGCCCACCCTCGATTAGGGCAATGTTAAGGAGGAGCACATGGTCCCAACAGAGACATCCCTTAGGGGAGATTTAATAAATGGGTATTCTATATTCTCAAACAGGAGAAGACAGACATTGATAAAGTACATATAGGAACTCAAGAGAAACAGTTAAAACAAAAGAGTTCCATTCAGTTACATTACAGCAAGACAATTAAATATGGACAGATTTTAAAGTGCTTGTATACAAACCCTAGAAATTCAAATATTAAGATGGGTTTAACTTGAGTGCCTGGTATTAAATTAAGATATTGATATAATAATAGACATCACAGAAATTGGTGGAATGATGATAATCAATGGGACACGGTAATACCAGGTACAAGATATATAGGAATCACAGAGTAGGTAATGCTAGTGGAGGATTGGCACTATATGTAGAAGAAAACAGAATCAAATACTGTAAAAGCTTTAAATGACAAACTCTACAACGCAATCTCTATGCACAGAAATTCCATGCTTGAATAGTAAGTGTATAGCAGTAGAAATATACTACCAATTACCTGACCAGAATGGTGACAGTGATTGTGAAATACTAAGGGACATTAGATAGGCTACAAAAACCCAGTCACAGTGGGGTGGGTACTTCAACTAGGGATGTGAATGGTTAACCGGTAAGCATCACCCTTACTGGTTAAGTGGTGGAGGCCGAAGCAGTCCCCATATGTGGCGGGTCCAGCTTGGCTAAAGCAGCATGACACGGACAGAGGGTGCTCCAGCATGGCTGCTCCAGTCTAGCCAGAATGGAGTAGCCCCAGCGCCTGCCTCAGTTTAAAAGTGGATAACCAATTAAATGTTACGTTTAACTGGTTAGCTGATTAAACAGGATTTTTTTACATCTCGAATTTCAACTAGGCTGGGAACATTTCACCTCAGAGTGGGATGCAGAGAAAACTTCTAGACGCCATTAATGACTGCTTCTTGGAGCAGATAGTCCTGGAACCCAGATGAAGCAAAAGATATGATGCAAGAGGTGAATACAGCTGAACCACTCAGTAATAACAACCATAATGCAATTGAGTTTAATATCCCTGTAGGAAGAAAATATCAAAATAACCCACCACAGTACCATTTAACTTAAAAAAATGTGATCTACACAGAAATGATGTGGCCAGTTAAACAGAAATAAGAAAGGAACAGACAACACTGAAATGCTACAAGCTGTGTGGAAACTTTTAAAAAATGCCCTAATAAAGGTTTAAATTACAGGCATACCTCCACATTAAAAAAAATAGTAAGCAGACTAAAAAATGCCTTCATGACTAAACAGAATAAAAGAGGCATTTACAGACAAAAATATCTTTTAAAAATTGGAAATACTACTGAAAAAATAGAAAGGAACACTGGACAGTTAAGTGTACAAATACAATTAGGAACCCCCCAAAAGTATATGCAAGACAATTAGCAAAAGAAACCCCCCTCCCCAAACATCAGAAACAGGAGTCAGAGGATGAAGCAGGTACTAAATGTGCACTCAGCGAAGACGAGACCATTATGGAAAAGCCAAATGAATTATTTCCCTCAAACATCAATGCAGAGGGTGTAAGAGAAAATTACATATTTCAGATCCTTTTAGGTACTAAATCTGAGGAACTTTCCCAGATAGAGCCATCAATAGTCACTTGGTTAAAACAACTCCAGTCTTCCAAGAGGTTGTGCAGTTTGGAATGATTCCAAATTATAACTGGTTCTGCCCTTTGTTACCTCGGGTGGACTGATTCACAGGACCAAGTCTACAACACCAAGATCTCCACTGGCACCTACACAAACAATTTTAAGAATTCTGAAATCCAAAAGTGTGTACTCAGGGGTGGGGTAAACAGTGGGAGTTTTAATGCAAATTGTGTGTCTCTAGGACTACTGTAAGCTGTATTTTTAAGTTGACCTAAATTAAATAAGCAGGGGAGCAGTTCAAAGTGGCATGCAATAAGTTTGTTATACTATGCTTCCTTAAGTTAAGTAAATGGATATTTTTGAGTTGGACCAATTGTACAGATTAGCATAGGTTTATTCCATTAAGTGTATACAGGGCTCGAGTTCGCAGAGTGATTGCCAATTTTAATTTCCTTTACAAGCAAAAAGGCTGCCATCATGTCAAACTACATTATCAATAAACTACAGCCTATACTGGAACAGGATACCATACTCCAAGAGGCTCTGGGAGACAGACCCATAGTCTCCTATAGACAACCACCTAACCTCAAGATGACTCTTACCAACAACCACAGGACATACCACACTAATACCAACCCTGGTACCTTCCCTTGCAACAAACCCCATTGCCAGCTTTGTCCACATATTCATTCTGCTGTTACCATTATTGGACCTAACCAAGTGAGTTATAAGATCAAGAACACATATTCCTGCGCATCCAGAAATATAATTTATGCTATCATGTGCCGAAAGTGTCCGTCTGCTATGTACATTGGACAAACGTCTCAGACACTTCGCCAAAGGATTAATGCCCACAAAACAGATATCAAACAGGATCACAAAGAAAAAAATAATTTCTTGCCATTTCAACCAGAAAGGACAGTGTCTCAACGACTTAACTACCTGCATTCTGCTACAAAGACCTTTTACATCTGCACTTGAAAGGGAATCCTCTGAACTGTCATTCATGCTAAAATTCGACACTCTCCGGGGGGATTGAACAAAGACCCCAACTACCTTACCCATTACAAAGATAGCTTCCCCAATTATCACCTCTAATACCATTAGCTCACAGACATCTACCTTTCCCTACCTCTAATATCATTAACTCACAGCACTTACCTTCCTTCCCTCCCACCCCCGCATCCCCCTTCTGTTCTGAAATGTGATTTGTCCTTTTCATATGTGTTCATTTTTTAAATTATATCCTTTGGTATATATGGTTGTGACTATTTTCTTCCACTATTTGATCTGAGGAAATGGGTCTGGCCCATGAAAGCTCATCATCTAATAAACCATCTTGTTAGTCTTTAAAGTGCTACATAGTCCTGCATTTTGTTCCAAGAGAATGTTTGTTAAGATTCAGTGTGACTCCTGAATACAGTTCTAAATCTCTAAGAAAATATGATTTGTTGTTGGAAGGAGTAGAGATTTGAGCCAGAAATTCTTGAGTTGAATCCTACCACCAATACCAATTCCCTTTCCTTATTTGTAAATTGGGAATAAATATTACTTACGTGCTTCAGAGGTACGACGAGGATTAATTAGCATATGTTTGGGCTTTGAAAGTGAAAAGCACTATCTAATTATATGAAATATAAAAAAACCCCTGCAATTAGATGGTGTCAGTTTAGACAGTCCTATATATTGTTCTCTCCTTGCCTCAGGCTTAGTTAACTGGTCTTCGAAATAGATTTTATTTAATGCACTTATGGTCATTTTGAGTTTATATATTCGCATATACACGCATACATTTGACATATGAATAAGGATATACATTTTAAATTTGTGCTTCTATGACCTGCCAGCAAAATGTTTATATAATTAAAAATATTGTGTATGGCCAGTATCTATATTTCAAATATTTATTATAATATCCATGAACCAAATTATTTCAGAAAGACTTTTTTTTTTTAAAGGTAGCTTTTCACTAACTCATTTTCAGCTGTGAACTGAAGATTCATTTTCATTTTTAACTTTAATTTCTAAACACTATGAAAATATGTTTTTCATGTTGACATTGTTTAAAACATCTCAGGCAACTTGGTTAGAGCTTCTGAATTAAGTTTAACCTTTGAATAGAATGCAAGTGTAGAAATTTCACTCCAAAAGAACAATATTTGAAAGTGAGAGTGAAATAAGAAATTTAAGACTTACTCTTTCAAATCTGAATTTACAAAGGTTGTGACTTTCTAGACTCTGGCACAGGAAAAAAAGGAAGCCTGTCTAATGAAGACCCAACTTTCTTGTAAACTACATGGCTTGTTTTTAAAGCTATAACCGCACACAGTATTAAAATCTTCACTGAGGTGTTCACAATGATCCCCAACTTAATTTCCTGAGTCACTTTGCATTTATTGACACTGAGTTTCATCAACCATTGTGTCTCCCATTCACATAGCTTGGTTAAACTTCTCTGGAGTTGCTTGAAATCTTCTCTGGTTTGACTACCTTAAATAATTTTGTGTCTTTTGCAATTTTTGCCACCACATTGTTTATCCCATTTCTTCCAGATCATTAACAAACATTAAAACACCATTTCCACTATGAAACTTCAAGTCACCTTGCAGTTAGTATTCTGCTTCCCTATGATATGTCTTTTAGCCAGATTCTTTTAGCCTGTCTTTTAGCCAGATTCTTTTAGCCTGTCTTTTAGCCAGATTCTTATCCAAGATTATAATAAGTAATACTGGGGTGAGCGATAAATTATGTGTAGAGGTTACTGCACTATTACTAATTAGTCTTTTGGTTAACAGGTTATCTTTATCCATCTTTTTTGTACATTGAAAGAATTTTATCAGATTGGTTTCTGCAAAGAAAAGTTATGTCTGCCCAATCTGCTTAGACCCTACCTATAATCATTTTCTGTGTGTGTGTTTTTTAAGTCTATTGTTACAGTTTCAACCAGGCAGTACCGTCACAAAAAACAAACAAACAAACAAAAAAAAACACACCTGCTTACTAGTATGGATTACTGAGAGAGTCTTTAAAAAACCCCACCTCAGGTACAGCATAGAATGTCCTCCAATACTCTGGCGTTGTCAAGTTTCTTAATGACATTGCATGTCTTCTCCTAGCCATGTCATTGTTAAGATCCTTCAGTACTCTTGGGTATTTATCATCTAGACCTAGAAAAACTTGTGCTGCATGATTTAGTACAGGACAGAAAGTGAAATATAACATATGCCCATTTGGAAGTTATAGATAAGCCATATATATTTCTGCAAATAGCACCAACAGGGATAGCATGTTAATTGTGCTTATTCAAGAGAAAGGGAATGTCTTTTTTTTTTTTAAAGCAAAACATTTGTTTTCTCACATGCCCTTCAAAGAAATGAGCAAATATTGGCAAGAATACAAGATCTTGTACCTCAGTTCCACATTTTAGGCCATATTTATACTATACAGGTGTGATTTGTGACCCATACAGCTAGTTGTGGCAGCAAAATCTCAAAGTGTAGATACAGTCATGTTCACAAAACTTTTGCTGATCTAGCTTATTTCCCTTGGGGGAGAAAGAGTAGCCACACTAGAACTAGTAGCGCTGCTCTCGTGTGGTGCATCGACCCCAAAAGTACTTCACCTGTATACCTATACTAGGGAAAAAAAGCCTAACAGACTTGGTCTCATTGTATAAGGATATTATCTCAAACAGCATAATGAGCTCACAAACCACATTTATAGGCTTAGAGCAGGCTACTCAACTCACAGCCTCTGGGCCGCATGCAGCCCATGGCCCATTTGTTTGCAGCCCATTGTGCAGTCTGGGTTGATATATGTTTTAGTGGTTAAATTCCTGGACTATTGTGAAGCCAAAACAAAAAATTACTCAATATAATGGTCTTCTGTTGATATGCGTTTTAGTAGTTACATTCCTGGACTTCATTGCTCTTTAAAAGTGCTGTCATGGGGTGGAAATTGGGTAAATATTGCATTTTATTAATATCAGCAAAACTGACTTAAATAGGGCCTGCGTGTTGTGTAGTCTTACTTTAATTTTTGTATTCATGCCCATCAGTGTGAAAGAAGCTATTTGCATATATATGTAACCGCACTTAAGTTAGCGGCCCTTGCCATGTGCTGTGAGCAGGGGTGGCCCGTGTATACAGGCAGACTCCGCAGTCGCCTAGGGAGCCGCATTAAACGGCGCTCAATGATGACGCACTGCCATTGAGGGCTTTGGATGTGGAGGCGCCGATCGCGCATTCTGCCTAGGGCTCCAGTTGCCAGCAGCTCATCTTGGAGGCGGGGGTGCTGATCGCGCATTTCACCTGGGGCACCAGTTGCCGGCAGCTCGTTTCGGGCTGCTCCTGGATGGGAGTATGTATTACTGTGGCTCCCAGAGCTTCCAAAGTTGAGCAGCCCTGGATTAGAGCAATCCTGACCAAAAAGAAGCCACTTACTGAACCATCAGCACTAACCTAAATGTTTCTTGAAAGCCTTACAACCTGGTATTGACTCCAGTCAGTGTTCCAAACCCCATTTGTTAGTATGTTATGTGCTCTCCCTTGTACCCAAACCCCAATGGACAAGTCTGTTATAGCTCTCTGCGGCTCAAGTTGTAGGGACTTGAGCCTTAAAAGACTCCTAATTCAATCCCCAGTGTCAACCACTAAGCAAATAGGAAACACTTAAGATTATGAGACCCAACAAGAGAAAAGCCAGTAACCGTATGCTTGGCATTAACTGTGCTCTCTAGAGATCCACATAACCAGTCCATGCCCAAGTTTTGCTCCTTCTTTCCCCTTCAGAATTTCAAAATTCAATCTCTTCCCCGGGCAACTCCTCCCTCACCTTGACTACTGATGCCCCTTTATCTCTGACATATATGCTACCCCCTACAGATCCATTTAAAGTGTGGTTGCCAAAATTATCTTCCTGGATCAACTGTAATGACCATGTCAACCCAACTTCTTCTAATCTCTCTACTCACTCCCGTCACTATCACATAAAATTCTAACTTCTTGTCCTCATCTCTAAAGCCACCTCACAACTCTGCCCTTCTCTACTTATTCATCTTTAGACCTTAACACACTGCACTCCTGGCACCTCCCTCTCTACCAAGAAGACCAGCCATGAATATCTCACTAGTCACTTTTCCCACAATCACTTCCATCAGTTTCTTGTATGACAACCCTTATGCATGCAACAGGATTCCCAAATAAACTTATAAAGCAACTACCTTTGTTTCTTTCAACTTACTCTTCAAGTCCCAATTCTATAGATATGCCTGTAGAAATTGCCAACTGATCATTGCTAAAATGGATTACCAATATGTATTTCATTATTAGATTATAAATAAAGCTAATCTCTGAATGGACAAGGTGCTCTGGTGCTAGAGAGGTACATACAGGTTAAACCTATCTAGTCTTGGCACCCTTGGGACCTCACTAGTGCCAAACCAGAGAATTTACTGAACCATAGGAGGTCAATATTGTCTAGAAGCATTATCAATACTTTAATTGCTTACTGAGCTCTTAGAAGACTGTCAGGGTTAAATTAGAGCTAAACAACAGCACAGAACACTGAGAACCAGGACTGGTGGCTGTAGACAAACTTTATGGGATCATGGGAAACTTGGCCACGATCCATTGTAAGTGGACATCTGGATAACTAAAATTATGCCAGCCCACAGAGGTTACCAGACCAGAGTGTGCTGGACTAGACAGGTTTAACCTGTACTACCAACCAGATTCTCAGAGAGGAATTGAAGCTTTCTAGCTGTGCACCTTCAGGTCTTCGTAATCCCATTGTTACCCTTATTCTCCCTGTATTATTAAACCCACTTGTTGCACCTTGCTCAAAATAAGGTCTTTGAGATAAAAAGGTCTGTCTTTAAATTTGTCTACTGCCTAGTTCAACAATGCACTGCTCTGAATGGGGCCTTGTGGCTCTACCATGATACAAATTGCAGTTAACTAAAAATGTGCATGTAACTAATGAAATGGATTTATTTTTTTGTATCTTCCAGAAATCTAAACAAATAGGTAACCCAGACACTGCTAATACCATGCACAGTTAAATTTTAAAATAAAAATTACATTATGATGGTGGACATATAGCATACGGAAAATTTTTCCCTTGGAACTGGGGGTGTGTGGAGAAGGAAAGTCTGGTTTTTTCAGCTGCAGTTAAATTATGCCATGGACTAATGTTAAGGTTATTTTTATTTAAAAGATTTTTTTTTTTTTTTTTTTACTAGTCATCTATATGATTGGCTGTTTTGCTATCATTACCCCAACTGGAGGAAGTTTGCTTCACTTGTACTCATAATAATAAATAATAATAATAATAATAAAACCTATTTCCAATTTTAGCTTTATGAAGTTGCTTCTCTGGTCTAAGCAAAATAGGGATGCAAAAAATAAATAAAAAGACTGCGTAACCAAACAATTCTATTAAACGTAGATATAATTTTGATAAAAAGTATATTAAAATATATTAAAATATCAATAAAAAGTCATTGGGATTGATTAGTTGGCTATATTTTATACATGTGATACCAACAAACTAATTCTGAAATGGAGAACCTCTTACCCAGATTGTTCAAATTGTTCTGCTCAAAACAATTCGAATCTAAAGACAGTTTGCAGGAATATTCCAGCAGATCTCCACCTTTGTGATGGTACAATCTATAAAATAGCCAGGAACCAAATCTCATTCAGCTTTATGGATCAGCATCAGTATCTTGAAATGCAATCAATAGCTAATAGGGCACTAGTACAGACTTCAGAAGATTGGTATGTTATCTGCAGTTGCTTAAAACAAGATTACTTGAGTGTGAATGGCAACCTCATGCACAGTTCACCACGGCAATCCAGTTTTGAGTGAATCAAGGAGAATGTAACAAGGCCCACATCACAGAAATACTCATAATAATCTTACTCATGAACTAAAGACTGCTTTTGGCTACTAATGATCCTATAACCTCAAAGTGCAGATATCAATGACAAAAGTGAGCACCCTTTAACCTTTTTTCAGGGTAGGTTGACAACCACATCTATTCCTGCTACTTCCTCTATCTTACCAGAATTATCTTAGTCTTACCTGGGTTTAAGCCAGGCAGTTGGAGAACAGACATACCAATTGGGTTCAAGAAGGAAGAACGAACAATTTTTCACTTATATACTCATAGCACCAAGACCAGATCCCTTCACTAATTTCTCCAGTAGCCAACATTATAAAGAGAAGGAGGCTCTTCTCCTTATAAAAAATAAATTAACCAAATCCTGCAAGAAACAAAATTTAGAGCAGATGAACAACTAACAACTCACCCTCTTAGAAAGACAGGCACAAAAATACTGCAGAGACATTCCATCTTTCCTACCCAGAATTCAAACAAACCTTTATGGTTCATTATTATGCAATCAGAGGCATTTAAGAGGGAGCTCTCCAGCTAAAAAAGGAACAAGCACTAATTCTTGGGGCAAGTGAGAGAGTCTGTGTGTCTGGACTTTCTTTTGACTGGCTTAAAAAGTTTACATTTTGATCCATTGGGGATTGTGTGTTGTGAGAGTGGGGGCCAGAGATCTGCTCGCTGCTACCTGAGTAGACATTAGTAATGCTCTAGCCTTCTGTACTTTAAACCATCACCCTTGTTACCACCCTTCCTGGTTACTTCTGGCAACAGGCAGCACTCCACTCTGGGCACAAAGACAACTTTGGCCACCAAGAGAGCTTCAGCTTCCTAGACCATGGGATGCTGTTTTGAGAAGGATTGCTGAGCAGAGATGGAGGTCCATCTATCAAGGAAGGGGAAGAGTAACTTGGGATATAGATTGACTAAACTACTGAAAAGAACTTTAAACTAGATTTAATGGGAGGAGAGAAAAACTCACTGTAAATCCAAAAACTTGGACACCGAAACAGATCAATCACAGAAGGGAAAAAGAAGGAGAAAAGGAGGAATATAGAAGGGGAAAAAATCTAATAAAATCTGTATACTAATTCAAGTAATATAGAGAATAAACATGAAGAATGAGAAATATTAGTAAATAATCATACTTATAAGACATAACTGAAATATTGGTATGAAAGTGTACCAATGCAGGTAAAAAAGGACATGCAGGTAAAAAAGGAAGTGTTGCCTTGTATTATCAAAGATGTATATGCTTGCACAGAGACTTGAGAGAGAGAATGGGGAAGCAGTCCCTTTGAAAGCCTCTGGGCAAGCTTAAAAGGGGTAAAAAATAAGGGTGGTGCCATCGTAGCAATCTATTATGAACCATCATACCAGGAAGAAGAGAAGAGGTCAGTGAGACTTTTTAAACAACTAACAAAATCATCTATGTCTCATGACTTGGTAGTGACGGGGATCTTCAACTAACGAAACATCTATTGGGAAAACGATACAGCAGGACACAGATTACTCACCAAGTTCTTGGAATACACTGGAGACAACTTTTTATTATAGAAGGAGGAGAAAGCTACTAGGGGAGAGGCTGTTCTTGATTTGAGTCTAAAAAACAAGGATTAATTGGTTGAGAATATGTAGATGAAAGGCAACTTGGGAGAAAGTGAGCATGAAATGGTAGCATTTTATGATTAAAAGGAATTGAGGAATTGTAAGAGGGAAACTGCACAATAAGGACAATGGGCTTCAAGAAGGCAGACCTTAGGATACTTATAGAACAGATAGGTAAAAACCCATGGGAAAAGTCTAAAGATAAAAAAAGTTCAGGCAAGCTGGTAGTTTCTCAGAGAGAATGTTGTATGTTCTTAAGGGTATAACATTAAGACGTGTTGTATGTTCTTAAGGGTATAACATTAACATATAAGGACATTAGCTATCGTGTACTCGAACAGTCGTGTAACCACATGACATCTTAGTGATTACATGACTACTGGATAGTTCTTGGGGGGTGGGGCTGGCAGCAGCAGCCCCTGTCCACAGTAGGTCTGAGTCCCCCTGTCGACAGAGGCTGTTCTACTTCCCATGAAGCAGCTTCTGTCCACAGTGAGCCTGGGCACCCTTGTGAACAGAGGCTATTCTGCGGCAGCAGCCCCTGTCTACATTGGGAGCTTGGACGCTCTGCAGACAGGGGCTGCTGCCGCAGAATAGCCTCTGTCCATGGGGGGGCCCAGGCTCGCTGTGGACAGAGGCTGCTCTGTAGCCTCTGTCCGCAGGGAGCTTTGATCCCCCATGGATAGAGGCTGCTCTGTGACAGCCTCCCCACCAATCTGCTGCCTCTCATACAGGCAGCAATGTGGGAACGGGAGGGGAAGGCAGCATCGCAGAGCTGATGCTGGGGGGAGGGGAGGGCGCTGGGAACTGGCTTTTAAACTGGACGGCACCATTTCCTGCCTGCTCCCTTTCTCCGCTAACTCTATAGGAGGCAGCGGGGGTGGGGGTGAGGAGAGTAGTAGAGGGGGAGAGAGACAGGGAGGTCCGCAGGAGCTTATACACAAGGGTAGCTAGCTTCAAAGCCAGCTGCCGCCCATATTGGCTCCAACCTACTCCTCACCCTCTGTGCTGCTGCCTCTCTATCAAAGGCAGCAGTGTGTGGAGATGTAGGGGCGCAGGCAAGATCTAGTGCTCATGGGGAGCCTGCTTAAAACCAGCTCCTCATGGGCACCCGCTTTCCCTTCCCCACCAACACCTTGCTGCCTCTAATACAGCGAGAAGGGGGGAAATGCATGTAGTCAACAAAATTAAATGATAAGCCCAGGCTTATCGTTTAATTATGTAGTTGTCTACACTATAACATCCCTAGTAAGATGTCATCTTTGCAACAACAAAAAAAAACAAAAACAAAAAAAACCCACCACATACAGAAAGTGAAAATTAGGTCAAACTGAAGGATGAATAAAACATCCCCACAAACATGTAGGGGTAAAATTAGAAAAACAAAGGCAATAAACAAGATTAAACATGCTAGAGACATAAAGGATAACAAGAAAATGTTTTACAAGTATATGAAAAGCAAGAGGGAGACCAAGGACAGGATAGGCCCATTACTCAATAAGGCAGAAAAAACCAAGGTAAACACAGTAATGACTGAAGTATTAAAGGCTTTTTGATTTCCTTTGTAACCAAAAATGTAGCTGTGATTGGACATTTAAATACAGTGAGACTAAAGAAAGCAAGTTAAGAATTAACTCAGACAAGATAGTGGTAGTAGAGGAGCCCATGCAGACAGAGCTCTGAACCAGCCAAACAAGTGCCAAATCTATGCCAAAAATTGCACAGGGCATGATGGACAAGGGCTACACCATAGACACTCATGGCAATGGCACATGAAAATAAAGGAGCTTAAACAAGTATACCACAGGGCAAAGCCTGTGAATAGCCACTCTGGTTCTGAGCCACAGACATGGGAGGGTGATGATAGGCACCCATAACCACCTGCAATAAAGTTTTCAGAGGTACTGGGACCCTAACCCATAATTCCAATCTGCTGTAGGGACTGTGGGATAGCTACCCATAGTGCATCACTCCTTGGCTACGTCTACACTGGCCCCTTTTCCAAAAGGGGCATGCTAATTTTAAACTTCGTAATAGGGAAATCCGCAGGGGATTTAAATATCCCCCGCGGGATTTAAATAAACATGTCCGCCGCTTTTTTCCGGCTTGTAAAAAAGCCGGAAAAGAGCGTCTAGACTGGCCCGATCCTCCGGAATAAAGCCCTATTCCGGAGGATCTCTTATTCCTACTTTGATAGAAATCAGAAACTAAATGGGTCAACAATGTAACATTTTTACAAAAAATTAAGCATCGTTCTGGGGTATATTAGAAGAAGTGTTGTAAACAAGACTCCACTCTACTCAGCATTGGTAAGAGCTCTGTTCTGGGAAAGATGTGGATAAATGGGCAGAAGTTCAGAGGAGAGCAACAATAAAAATAGACTGAAAAAAATGGCTTGCTAAATCTGAAGAGAAAACTGAGGAGGGACATGATAATACGCTTCAAGCTCAGAAAAGGTTGTTATAAATAGGAGGGAGATAACATGTTCACTTTAACCACTGAGGACAGGACAAGAAGCAAAAGTCTTAAATTCAACAAGAAAGACTCAGGTTACAGATTAGGAAAATCTTCCTGGCTGCCAGGGTAGTTAAGCACTGAAACAAATTACTGGGGGGGGGGGGGGGGGGGGGGAGGAGTGTTGTGGAATCTTCATTATTGAATATTTTTAAGTACAAGTCAGACAAACACCAGTCCAGGTCATATACAGAGCTGGTCTACATTGGACAATTAGGTTGGTATACCTATTGTTCAGAGATGTGACAAATCCATCCACCTCCCACAGTGGCATAGTTAATATGACCTGCATCCCCAAGTAAAAAGCACTAAATCGATGAAATAATTCTTCTGTTCATTTAGCTACCGCTTCTTGAAGTAGAGACCAAATCCCTCCTCTGTTGACACAGGTAGTGTTTACTCTGCCGTGTTTTCAGCAGCGACATATCCAGCAAGTCCTGCCTCAGTGTAGGGGACTTGACTAGATGATCTGTTGAGGTCTCCTCTGGGTCTACATTTCTATGGTTACTGGTATGCAAAACAAGACAGACATCACTAGAAAAAGCTGTGTAACAGAAAGGCCGAGGAAATTCAAGGATTCCAGATGACACTAGTGATAGCAACATCACCCACCAACCAACTCAGAACTCCCTTTGATTTTACTAACCATACTGGGAGAGAATGCAGTTCTCAGGCTGGAGAAAAGATGTTTAGAAGAAAGATATGTGAACAATATTGGGAAGGGAGGGGGAAGCACAGACCTCCACAAGATCACTCTCCATTTATAAAGAGGTGCAGCATGACACTTTAAAGACACTCCATCTCAGAATCAGATTTGGAGAACATTTCTGCAATTGGTGCTCTATGCAGTGTTCAGCAACATTCATCTGTAAATTTTTTTTTAATGAAAAGATTACCAGTGAAGTCCATGTACAGCCTCTCTCCAACTTACAAACAAGTTACGGACCAAACACTTGGCCGTTACTCAATCTGTTCGTCACTTGGACCCCACTGAGTTACATGCGACCGCACTGTTTGTAAGCACAGGTCATGTTCATAACTCGGGGACCAACTTTACGACCGCTCCATGGGAGCTTTGGTACAAGTGCGAATGGTCGTAACTCAACCGCTTGCAACTCAGGGAGCAGCTGTATACAATGATGTTGGTAAACTGTCCATGGCAATAGAAATGCAGCAGATATAATCTGGCATTAAAAACAGAGTATATATCACACCTCTTTTGAAAAAAAAATAAAGTTTGTTCTTGGCACTAGCTAAATTCATTTTAAGGGCAAAGGGGATATGGCAGATTGAATGGCGATCTTACTCTTATGTATTGTGAACATCATTAGAACCCACAACTAATTGTTTAATGTTTTTTTTTAAACCAGATTTTTATATTTTTCCACACAAAAAATTGAGTTGAGTTATGACCCATTACAAGTCCCTGGATTTGAGAAAATGTGCAGCTGAAATACTTTGCTTGCTGAAATAGTCTTTGTCCTGCTTTTTCTTAACAGAAATGTATATCCATTTTAACTTGGTAAATATCTTCTTTAAAAATCAGGAGGAGAGTTCTTTTGGGTTTTTTTTTAAAAACTCTTTTCATATATATATATATGTACACATACATATACACACACACACACACACCCCTCTTCTTGTGAGCCATTCTTGATAGGGTATTTGGGTTGTTTGGATTTGAAATTGGTTTCACTATTTATATATTCCTGACACTGTTTGATTACTAGATAATTATATTGGCAATTATAATAGGCTGATTGCTGCAGTTTTCAGGCAAATGTAATTGCAATGCACACAAGCTGACAAACATTTTAGTTTTATAGATACTCTTAAACACATCCTACCCATATGCTTAAGTGAACACTTTCAAAAGCTTGTTTAGTGCTTTACAACCTTTGTTTTCTTTTACTTTTATTGTTTTGACTTCAATATCAGTTTTGAAATAAACATTTAAAGGCATGCCAGAAGTTAAGTATTACCAATTGGAAGGGAATCCCACTTCAAACTAAATAAACTGTCTGGTTTTAAAAAGCCAATGAATCCAGGATTAGTACAACTGCACTTTTAATTTTGTACAGCGTCCCAGCTCATTCTACTCTAGCTTCATCTTTGGACCCCTGTTGTGACTGAAGAACTTTTCCTTGTCAACATCTTAGCCTCAAGCATCTTAAAGGCCCATGTTACTCCTCTACCCCAGCTATTCCCCTTACCTCTCTGACCTTCTCTGTTTTAGCATCTCCCTTCTTCCCCCTTTCCAAATACTTTGGGCAATGCTACCAACCTCCAGGTCACCATGACCCACAACTTGGATATTATTTTTCACTTATACCCTCCCTTGCTACTTCCATTCATGTTATTTACAAATCCTTCTGCTTCTCCCTCATCGCCAAAAAAACTAGTTCTTTATTTTCTCCAGCTTCACATTCAGGTTCTCATAACATTCCATCCTGAATAATCCTCTCAAACACACACATTGCCTTTCCCCCGAGTCCAGACAAAATGTTGGCACTAAATTCATATGCTTCCAATCCTTTAATTTTGCCTCTAAGTCCTTCCACTTGCTTCCCAGCCAATAGCTTATCAAATATAAGATTCTGGACAACACCCTACTTATCCTGCCTTGTCAAGAGCCCTGTCCCCAATATTTTCCGCTCCACCATTCTTCCAAACTTCACCTTTCTGTCCGGTTTTCACACAATCCCAATAAACCTTCTTCTAGGTGGCTTCCTATAAACAACAGGAGATTTCTTAAACTCATCTGGAAGGCCCTCCCACATCCACATGCATGAAAACGCCATTGTGCTGGCTACAGTGAATCACGTTGACTTGTACATACAGATTGTATTGTTATTCTTTTTCCTGTGACATTTATGTACTTGATTGTCCTTAGATTGAAAGCTTGTATGAGCATGGACCAATCCTCTTAAATGCTTGGAAAGTCCTTAATACATATTGGGCACTACAGCAGAACAAAACCAAGTAGTACTTTAATGAATAAATCAATTATGCCTTCTCACTGAACACTTGCACCTAATGTTACTGCACTGGTTATGTGAGAACAGTTTTTTCCAATTGGCCTTATATTTTTAATATACTACCATTTCCTTTCCTGTCTCCAATGTACAACACTCCTCCCACAATGAAAGGGCTATAGAAAACGTAATTTAATCAAAGAAAAATAGTAACAACCAGGGCTCGACAAATAATGCAATCTACTCGCCCATGGCGAGTACATTACAACCTGGAAGAGCTAGGTTCGGGCAATTTACACATGCGCAGAACGATCCGCTCATGTGCAGATCGCTGGACAGCGCGGCTGGTGAGTGGGTAAGCCCTGGTGAGCCCTGGTAATAACTGTATTTGTTTTTCTGCTTCTTTTAAAGGCGTCTTAGAAATGACCTATGGATAACGAGTATTTTGAAGATTAACATAAAAAGAAGAACTATCAAAAATATACTCAGGATGTTTACTGAAAAGTAAGTATTCTTAATAAAAGGGCTCTAGAAAAAGCAGAAACTCTGGTTTATTTAGAATGAATATATAATTGTAATATGATCAGATTATGTTGCAAGAGAAACAATATCTTATAACTAGATTGGTGTTAGAAAACTAGCAGGGTTTTCTTCCAAGCCAACTTATAGTAATGGTAGAACACGATCCACATTTACATACATTACCTGATTTTCCCCTTTCCCCCCAACTTCATACCAAAAAAACCAAACCAAACCTAAAAGATCGAACAAAAGGAAAATAAGGAAAAATCATTGGTAAACTTACCATGGACTTGATTGATTTCTGAATTCTGAGAAAGAATTTCATCTGCTAATTTCTGAGCTGTTGGCAAAACTTCTGTGTGGTGCATTGTGATCAAATACTGTACAAACTTTTGTAGTTGGTCTCTGTTCATTTGAAAGAGTGTCTCTGAAATGGGAAGATGCAGTTTGACCTGATCTGGCTTGCGGATCCGGTATAAAGAGAGTGCCACAACGTGGGCACAGTAAAATATGTCCTTGTTTCCACAGCTACAGGTCACTGAGGTAATCTTGCAACGATCAAAGCTGATAGCTACCTTGCAAACAGTTTCTGGCTCCGATTGCATTGCAGGATCTGTCACTGTGCCGCTCAAGTGGAAACCTGTGCAAGAAAACAAGAGACCTTATATTATTTGGTAAAATGCTATAATCTCACTGTCAAGTATTTTTTTAAACAAAGAAAAGCAATTATCTCCTTTTGAGAAATGCAATGCATCTTTTTAAAAAAGATCTAGCTTTCATGGCTACATTTACAAAATATGTTCTTCATTGTTTTCTAAATGCCTTTTTCACATCTCTAAGAAAGCCTACTGATGCAGTCAAAAAGCTTTTTAACAAGCATTTTTTCCCTTTTGTATAAATGTTCATGAAAGCTTGGTAATCAACAAAAAACGTTCACTTTGGCAAAAGAAATAAAGGATGAAAGAGTTGAGTCTGATCACACCAGGGGCAAGCCGCCTCAGTAACCTTGCAAGTTCTTACAGCTTTAATTTTAAAAACTCTGCAGGTATAGACAGCATCTACTAGCAAGTTTTAACATTCCATTAGTAGGTGAGAAAGGTGCTTTCTAATTATATGGAGCACAGGCCTTGTCATCAGGAACTCTTGAGTCCTAATTTCAGCTCTACCACTGTACATGTCACTTAACCTTTCTGTCTTCATTTCATCATCAGTAAGCCGGAGTTAATGCTTACCCTCCCAGAAATTACGTGGCAAAATTAGTTCTTATTTATGCTGCACTTCGGAGATGAAAATTTCTACAGTTACTAAATTATACGAAAAAATTACCCTTCTAGCTCTGTGCTAGAATTAACATGTTCAGATGCTTAGAACTCACTTTCCTCTGTACTCTGTGGAGAAAAGAGAGGAATGGGCGAATCTGATTTGGGGAAAAATTATTTGCTTTAATAAATATTTATAGCAAGCCCCTTCACCCCAAAGCGGTCTGTTGCGTCAGTATTTTATTATTACAATAGCTGTACTTTTCGGAATTTGTGGTCAACCCACCTTTGTTTTTCCCTCATGAAAATATTTTTTAATCTGTTGAAATTTTATCTTCAATATTCCATTAAGCTGTACTTTAGCTGTTTTATTTTAATGTATGAACATAGAAATGGGTCTTTTGTGAAACCATTCAAATTCATCAATAGCATAAACAAAAGGTGGCACTTCATTATAATGTAAATCACCCGTTTATGTAAACAATAAGTTTGTCTCAAATTTTCTCCAAGACACAGGAGCATGATCACTAGAAAGTTACTACCATATACATTTATTACAGCTGAGGAAGACTATCAAATATTTTTAAAACAAATTTTAAAAACCGATTTCAAACATTCTTGAAATAAATATCAGTAGCACAGTTGCAGCTTCAAAAGACACTATGTTATAGCTGGAAAAATCATTACGCTGGCCAACAATGTTGTACCTACAATTGTGACAAGAAACCCTTGAAATTACAAGAACTGAAAGATTAGAAGAAACACTCCCTTACTTTTTCCATTTGTTTGCACTGTATATTTGACATCACTTTGCATAGTCAGCTTTATTGTTTGGGTTACATTCAGTTGCATTATTGTGATATCTTCCTCAATGTCACAAGTGCCCACTAACCCATGATGATGTTTGCCAGTTACAGCAGTAGCAAAGCAGATGTTGACAATGAAAAGACAATAAGCTAGAACATGCAGGGCAAAGGGAAGGGAAGAGGCGCAAGCCTCAAATGTGTTTTGTGCTCTTGGATCTACCCAAAGACAAACACTTAAATACAGAAGGAGAATAAAAAAAAATGTTTTAAAAACTATTTAAAAGTATTTAGCACATATTGTGGTTAAGAATTCAGTCAGTCAGTCTCAAATACTGTATGTAATGTGTTCCTTTTCCACAAATTAAGATAAATTAGACAATAGTGTCAGCTGCTTTTATTGAGAGACTCTTCTTGTATGACGTTTCCTGTCTAATTTGGAGCTATTTCCAGTCTGTGTCTATGCACTCAGAAAATACCTAGAATTTGAATACGAATGGTGATGCAGATACGGTTTAAGGAGACCATCCTATTCCTGCTGACATCAATTGGAGGAATAAGATCAATTTATGCTACAAATGACCTTCCCTGATGTTATCAATTTTACTTTCAACAGTATATATTTAACACAAATTTAAATAGATAAGAATTTCTTGGGAAGGCAAAGGTCTCTTCAGAAATATTTGGATTAATTTTTTTTTTAAAGCAGTATTGAAGGAATTTAATCCTACACATGGTGGACAAACATAGAAACCATTTTCTTTTTAGATCATAATTTTTTCTCAATACGACTGCAAATGTCAATATTAGTAATAAGATCTAGTCTGAACAATGGAAACACGGTAAAATATTACACTTATAGGATGACAACAGCTTAAACAAAAAATCTGTCACATATAATTGTAGCTTAAAATACAGTGTCTTAAAATATTATTGTTTAAGTTAAGAAGCAACATTTCCAACTTTTCTCCTTCCAGTAAAAGGAAGAAGTTGAATATATATCACCTAAAAAGTTAATATGCCACAGGATCCATCTCAGAAGTACAGTTAGACTTTAACAAATTTATCAAATGTTGTTCTGAATTACCTCTTGAATGTGTCTACCATAGCAATGCAGACCTATTAAACAATGAAATAGCTTTGCTGCTCCATTTTCCCTTCCTGTGCAGGATCACCCTTTTAAAAGCTAGCCATTAAATATCCTACATTGAACTCAGAGTACTAAAAATCTAATTGACAGTTTGTACAGAAGTAAATAGACTTTCTATGCTTGTAGAGGAAGGAAGAGCTACTACAACATTTCATTTGCAGTAATTTATTGCTTGACAGGCAGAGAGATGTCCATATTCCTTGGAGAAGACCAAGGAACAGTTACTCCCAGAGGAAGCCAAAGATATTGACATTTCACCGCCTCTTGAGCCTCAGATGAATGGAAAGTCTCCACTGCTAAAAACCTGTAATATCTCTTCACAATGCTGCCTTCTAAAGTTGCAATTTGAATCTTTTCTTAAAGATTTCATATCTTCCTTGATGTTAAACTTTTATTTACTTCTATTTAGAAAATAAGACACACAGAGAAACAACAACAGCATCATTGATATCTGTTAGCCCATTTGTCAAAATCTGTTGACGAAAGAACTCAAAACGAAGAAGTCTACATTCATTGCAGATAAATTACTTATTGGAGCAAGTATGTTTCCACCTTTTTCCCTTTAGCTGCTGCAATTAATTATTTTAGGTATCTTCAACAGTAACACAAGACCTACAGCTAAAACCACCCTGACATACTGCACACAGTAACAGTCTTGTGTTTTTGAAAAGTGTGCCTACCAAGTCAGTTAAGGCATTTAGACATGTCAAATGTGGCTCATTTGCTATGTAATTTCACTTCTGTTTAAACATTCAAAGACAAAACATTTACAAACAGAGCTATTTGACTGCAGAAAAGCAGTGATATTAAATAACCTAAGTTTTCAGGGGCTATATTTCTAAGAAAACTGTATCATGAAGGGCCATTAGTATGAAAATCTGAAGCAATCACTGCAAATTACTTTGTATATTTAAGCAGCCAACTTATAACTAATCACATACCCTTACCTAATACATCCTTATAAAACAGAATATTTTATTAACATTGAGTTTCAGTTGATCCCTCACTCCAAATTAAAAATGTTTAAATAATTTTCCCTCCCATATTATACTGAAATATCATGACACTCAAATTTTATGAAAAGAAATGTGTAGGAAACAAAAATATGTTTTAATATGTCATATTAAAAATGAACACACTTGCAGTGAGGTGGAGATGCATTTTACTTTTTCATTATTCAAGGATATATGGGATTGTAGATAAAGGTAGGAAGAAGGAAGGAAATTTGGAACAGTTTTTAATGTCTTTTAAAATCTGTAATTAGCCTAGAATTTAAAATCTTTGAATTGCACTTGAGCTCAGCACTGCATCTACAAACAAACAAACAAACAAACAAACAAACAAACAAACAAACAAACAAACAAACAAAAACCAGTCCAGACAAAAAGGGAAATGACTAAAATTAAATGCCTATTCCAAGAAGGCAAGGATGCACTAATTCAGGCCTGAGCAAGACACCCTCTGAGGGCCAAATCTGGCCCACCAAGCCACCAGATCCAGCCCATGGATTCAGTGGGGAGTCTCAGGTAGGCTCCCATGCTTGTCCTGCCCCCGCATGCCACTCAGAAAAGCCCACCCCCAGCACAGTACCATTAGCTGGTTTCTGGCCAATGGAAACTGCTTGTTTGAAAAGTAGGCAGCATGCAAAGCACCATTCCCTGCTCCCATCATGCTCTTATTCATAAAGCATTTGGCCCTGCAGCCTGTGCAGAGGCAGGACAAACTCCTGACTGAGAAACGAGCTGGGCTGCTGACCGGGAGTCTCATTGGTATGTCTTCTGGCCAGAGCCTGCCTCTGACTCCCCAGCTCCTCCCTTCCCCCAGCCCTTTGCCTCCCCACTTCACATAGGCCAACTCTCTGCCCCCCTCCTGAGCCCATACCCCCTCAGACCCAGCATTGTAATCCTCTGCCCCAAATCAAAATCCCCTCCTGCCCAAGGCACAACCCAATCCTATGCCCCAGGTCACAACTGTCTCCTTCACCCAAACTCCCTCCCAGAACTAACAGGCCCTCCTACCTGAATCCCTTATCTCAGGGGTGGGCAAGACAGCCTCTGCAGGTTGGATCTGGATCACCAGCTGGCTGATCCAGCCTACAGCCACCCTGCCACTCCCGCGCCCCTAGGCCAATTGAGATCCGGGGACGGGGGAGCCGGCAGTTCTCTAGGCGCAGTGAGGTGAGGGCAAAAACTTCATACATGCTCTCCCACCCCTGGGGAGAGGTTCTGAGACATAGGGAGCAAAGGAAGCATCCTGGCCCCACCCCTTCTGGGGCAGCCTGCAACCACTTCAGAAATTTGTGAAGTGGCCCCCTTCAAAAATTATTGCCCAATTTCCGGACCTACACTAATTGATGAGATACAATCAGATGCACTCGCTTTCCTTTATAATTTGTGGAATAATGTTGTCACTCAGTTAATCACTGGTAATTTAACTTTTGAGCCCTGTATTCATACTTAGTTATAAATGACATCAGACTACATTGTCACAATTTTAAGTATACTTTCCCTTTAAAACATGTACCTTTGAATCCCCTTTAAGTCCAATTACAAGAAAAAAGCTACACATGAATTATACAAATTAAAATACATCTTTACAATCAAGAATTCTGATGGCATAAGCCATTGGTTTATACAGATACCAGAAACCTTTGATTAAAATACAACCAGAGATCACCATTGAGTTGTGACTTAGGGCAGGGCACTGGGTGCACCGTTCCTTGCAGAAAATATAAGACTATCAAAATTGGATTATTGAAATATCATAAAGTTTAAGAAGTGATTTTGAGTCGCTTGCTGCTATATGCCTTTAAAGAACACTATCACACTGTATCCAATATGTATTCATTATCTTAAAACTGCAACAAAGTGTACCAGGCAACACAATTTGGGCAACACAGCCTTTTCTTAAAATTTGTCTCTTAATTCCTAAATGTTTTCAAGTAGTGAACAAAGATTACTTCTATGGCTCTCACAAAGGTAAACAGAAAATATATGACTAAATCCCAGTTCACAGTTCTGGAGATGAATGCAGTTGTAGGGGTGGGAAGTAGAAGATATGGACTACAGTTACTTGCTATAGGACTTCTTCATGGGAAGAAAAGTATCATTAAGGGCAAAGAAGAATTTAAATGAGCCTGATCTGAGAAACAGGGATTTTCTCTAAAGATTAAGCCCAATGTGACGAATCTTCTCTTACACAGTAAGTGGATTTATCAGAATACCATCCATCTCAAATGGTCATTTAAAATTCAACTATAGTAAAACTCCATTGGTCTGGCATCTGATGGTCCGGCACCATCAGGAACCCGGAAGTGCTCTGGGCAGCCGGACCATTGGAGCTACTCTGACCTCGGGTTCCCCGATTCAGCCGCTGCTGAAACTGACCAGCGGCTGAATCGGGGAAGCCGGGGGCAGAGCAGCTGGTGTGCTGTCAGGTTGATCCTGCAGCGCCGAGGGGTGGTGTTACCGGACCAACCCAGCAGCACCCCAGCTGCTCTGCCCCAGCTGTCCCCAATTCAGCCACTGCTGAAACTGACCAGGAGCTGACTCCGGGAAGCCCGAGGACTGCCCTGGGCTTTCGGAGTCAGCCGCTGATCAATTTCAGCAGCGGCTGAATTGGGGACAGCTGGAGTGCTGCCGGGTTGGTCTTGCAGCGCCAAGAAGCGGTGCTACCGGACCAACCCAGCAGCACCCCAGCTGCTCTGCCACAGGTGTCCCCGATTCAGCTGCTGCTGAAACTGACCAGCAGCGGCTGAATCGGGGATGCCTGGGGCAGAGCCGGACTATCGGAAGGGGGGACTATGAGGGGGTCTGTGGTGGCATCCTCCCCACACCACCCCAGACCCCTCATAGCCCCCCCTTCCGACAGTCTAGCATATCTGATAATCCGGCACCTCCTGGGTCGTAAAGGTGCCGGATTATCGGAACTTTACTGTAGCTGACCGGTTTGACAGTGAAGACATGAATACTGTTATTACTGTGTGGACTAAAATCACATGACCAGTAAGCTTTTGCTTCACCACCCCAGTCAAACCACTACAAATCCTTATGGAAAATAGTTCTTGAGTGTTTCTATTAGCCATTTTTCAAAACTCAGTAGCTAACCAGTTGTGATTTATTCCCATTCAAGCAAGAGTTCAGACCATATTTACCACCTGTCCAATTTACTCTTAAGCTAGAAATTATTTTAAAGTAAAGTGTACAAAGACATTTACTAAACTAAATTTTATGTGAACTTTAATATAACTCAAAAGAAACAAATTTAATTTCCAAGTTAAAGACTTATTTGACAACACTCTATCTGGAGTTAATTTAAATTGACAATTTATAAACCTGAAGTTGTGGCTTAAAATGATAAGTGCTTACAGCCATAGTATCAAACATGCTGGTATAAAGGTAACTTGGAGAGAAAGAAAGGTTAAGAAGCAGCACACAAGGTGTCTGTTGTATGCTATAAATACTCAGTCTGCAGTAGCTTATATTAGGGATGTAAAAGCCTGTTAAAAGATGACTTCAGGACAGGAGTAGCATCCACGCTCTGTGTGCCTTTGTGGTCCTCAAGAACGAACTACTAGTTAACTCCCCTCTCCTCCAAATGCATTAAACAATATTTCAGTCCTTAGTCCATGCTCAAATGTATGGGTCAATGGCACTGAATATTGTACTATGTAACTGAAATTTCTTCCCCTTGTTGGCCATACACACCATGGCCGCAGCTGAGAAGTGGTGCTGTGCAGAGGCACTCCAAAGCTGAAGAGCCTTTTGCAACTTGTCTTTCCCTTTCCGTTTTGACTGTAAATCCAATGATACAGTTATCTGGGATTTTTAATTAGCACTTGCTGCCATCATGGTGCCCCCTCCTCCCCTGCAAAACACCTGACCTTGCCAGAGGAAAAAAGAAAAGGATTCTGAAAGGGATGCTCAATATGCTGATACTCAAAGCAAATGATACTTTAAAATGTCCAGCAAGCATCACATAATACTCTGCTTTGGAACAACATCTGGTCATTAGGGATGTTTAATATTGTTTAATTGAATAATTGCTGTGGGAGGCAGCAAAGGAAGGGGGAAAGCAGCTCCTTGGAGCTGGCTTCCTGTGTGTACCGACTCCTGCCTGCCCTCCTCACCCCCCACACTGCTGCCTCTCTATCAGAGGCAGCAGCATGGGGTGTGTTGGGGAGGGGAATGAGACAGCTCCACAGGATCTGGTGCTCACAGGGAGTCAGCTTTTGAGCCGGCTCCTCAAAGGGACCGGCTCCCACCTCCCCCCACTTGCTGATACAGAGGCAGCAAGGGGAGAGGAAGTGTATGTAATCATTAGGATTAACCAATAAGCCCAGGCTTAATGGTTAATGATTTACACAACTATTCACCAACATCCTTACAGGTCATAATTATAAATGCACCACAAAGCACTACACAATTCTTAGCAGCGTCTAAAACTTCAAGTCCAGATAACAGTCCACCACAGAACATAATTGTGACAAATTACTAACACACTCTTTCAAAGCATTCCTCAACTTCAAAGCTCCACACTAAGCTTTTATAAATTCCCTTGTAGCTTAAAAGATGAAAACGTCAGGCATCTTCTCTGACCAGCCCTCACTGTTATCATGGAAGCATCCCTGGCGATTCATCAACACTTGCATAACTATAGGAAAGTAGCACTTTCTGGTGATGTATTCTGCTGTAAAATGGGCTGGTACTGAAATAAGCATGTTATCACCTCTCAGTTTGGGAACTGCATTGCTGTAAAATTCCATTCACTATATCCTACACATTGCAGAGAGAGAGAATCCTGTTAGTTGATGACCATGGATGACCCTACATACTTACATGACAATTGCCCCCAATGTGGATATTCTGATACAAAAATGATTCCCTACTGACTGGAATCAATCCAGCACTGCACGCTTCAGAGTGTGATAGCAATTCACTTCTCCACTATCATTGCAGTTCTCATTAGGGTGTCCCAGCCCTCAGGGGAAGGCTGACAAACAAATCTAGGAATGGGGCCTTTTATATAAAGAACTTCTGCAATCACTGCTTGCCATCCCAAACCTGTATTATAACATACTTTCACCTAACAATGCTTATTTCCAGGACCTAGAAGCGGCTCTCCACTGTCAGCAGGTGCTCCATGAATGCCACCAACAAATTAGAATTTATTGACTGCGGCGGCCATTTCTCAACATAACTTGTGTCAGCTTAAGTTTGTATTGTAGATATAGCCTTAAGTTTTGCTAGCATGACGTCAATATGAGCTGTGATTATTTTTTAACTGACACTGCCATGCCAGTGAAAGCCATAAAGTAGATCGTTATACCAGTATAGCTTCTCTCTTTTTCGCAAGCAGCAATAAGCTAGAAGGAGTAGAAGCAGTTTTATACTATGTCTACCAAGGTGGGAAATTGCTAGCAAAGTTAAAGGTGCAAAACTTTAAAGTACAGACAAATCCTAAGTATGAAAGTCAAACATTTATTTACATGGGAAAGGGTAAAAACTAATGTTACGTTTACGGTTGTCAGATGGTTTCTGAAAAAATACTGAACAAAATAAACAAACAAATAAATAAATAAAATTAAAAAACCAAAACAGTGTGGCCCCTTTAAGAAACGCTTTTGAGGATTTTTGGCCGTAACAGGCTGCCAGCAGCTGCCTGCCATCTTGCCTCCTTGTGCCAGGCTGGACAGCTCCCCTGAGGAACCCAGTAAGCACCCAGGATTTTCATCTCCTGCCCGAGGGGAGGAGGAGGGGGGAAAAAAAAGCAAAACAGAAAATACCAGACATTTTAGGTGTCTAGTATTTTCTGAATTTTTTACCAGACCGGAGGCGAGAATACCAGACTGTCCGGTTCAATACTGGACACCTGGCAATGACTGTCCAGTTCACTTCCGGACTCCTGGCATTCTTAAAAAGCCTCACTGGATTGCACCACTAAAAGAATGAAAGGAGAAATTTGTTTGAACATTTAACCTACCAATAAAACAGTAGGGTGTTTTTTTTTTTTTTTATGGCTTCACTCATCATAACTAAAGAATAAAGAGTTTTTGTGATCTTTCCTCTTAAGTTTTCATCTCACATATATTTGTAAAATGCTAATAATTGCCACAGCAACTTTTTGCACTATGACAAATAAGGGACTATGATGACTGCAAGTGATAAAAAAATAGCATGGCCAAACAAATGCAAAATAATAATCTTGCTTTCATTAAAATATCTTTAAAGTAACCAGGAAAACGCCCTCCCTCCCCCAAGTTGTCATTAAATAAAGGATATATTTTAGCATGGTCAGCAGCCCAAAATAGCTTAGAAAATGAATTGCCTGACAGATAATATGGACAATATTTTGAGGAAAGTTGCTGTTTACTTTCCTAATGATAACTGAAAAGTTCACTCTATTTTAGGTCTATGAGGACACTTCTATTTAACAAGTAATCTTATTTTTCTGAAGTGAAGAGCCAGTGGGTCTGCAGCTCAATTTCAGACACAAGTAAATATCCTCTAAGGCAGTGTTTCCCAATTTTATTTGGCCATGGAATCCTTTTCAGCTTAAAAGAATTTCAAGGAACCCCTAGAGTTGCCAGGGTAAAATTTGTCAAGAAAAAGGGGGGGAGGGGGAAAAAAAAAAAGGCCACAAAATTTGGAGAGAAAAAAAAAAAGCTACAAAATAGACTGTCTCTTTAAGAAGGTGCAGGGGAGTGCTGCGTCTTCGCAGAACCCTTACTTTCAATTCACGGAACCCCAGGGTTCCACAGAGCACCAATTGGGAAACACTGCTCTAACCAACCAACCATCACATCTCTCTTTCTCTCTCTCTCTCTCTGAAGAGTTAATTTTAAAGCTGAAATGTGAACAAGAATGAAAAAGGTAATAATTGTTTTTTAAAGAGAAAAAAAAGTCTGAAGATAAGATCCATTTAGTAGCTGAAAGGAGTTACAAAAATCACTTGGGTGAATTTCTCTCAATTGCTTTTAAAAGGAGCTGTATCGCTGAAGACCAGTCTTGGAGAATAATCTTGGGTGTGTCTTGTTCCTGAGGCAAGAGGTGCTTGTGAATGTTATGAAATAAACACATACTAATCTTGGAGAGGGAAGGGAAGTGACACAGAGGGGGTAAACACTCAGAAATCATATCCTGATTGACTCAGAATTGTCTCATCTTTGAAAGTCTCCCCCTTCTCTTGATGAAGGGCCTAATTCTACTCTCTCGGAAAGACAGATGTATGCACTCGGAGGTGGGAGAGGAAAGAGAGTAGTAGTAGTAGTAAAATACCAGCATTAATATTTTGTTGTGCAATAAAGATATTTAGGCTAATCTAACCACGAGAAGTCCTTTTCTATTATAGTAAGTTAAGGTGGTGAATAATTATTTAGCAGAAAATTTTGCCTACTGGTGTTAAGTATGCATAACACTAAAATTGTTAAAAACACTGACCTTCTGTCAGGAAATATGCTGCAGTCTGCTTAAAAGCAAAATGGCCAATTCCATTTGCATTCCCAAAAATGGAATATGGAATATTCCCTTAGCTAAAACCTATGGTGTAATGATGACCGAATGAAAAATGGTATTCAGCAGCTCCTGGAAAATAGGATTTACCAAATATTGTTATGTTTCCTCTCTCTTCCCATACCTTTAAAAAAAACTTAAAGAGACCTTCAAGTAGTCTGTGGCACCTTAAGGCACATCTACACAACTGGGCTAAAGCTGAAATAAGCTATGCAACTTGAGCTACATCAATTCCAAAATAACACTGCTGTGTAGACACACCCTTAGGGTACGTCTACACTGCATTCCTCTTATGAGAGAGGAATGCAAATGCAACGGAGTGAAATTGAAAATGAAGTGCAGATTTAAATTTCCTGTGCTTCATTTGCATAATGGTGTCCGGGTGCTTTTTTTGAAAGAAAAAAAAAAAAAAAAAAACAGTCTTGATGGGGTTATTTCGAGAGAAAAAAAATTCTTTTAAAATAACCCTTAAACCTCATTTTTTAAGGAGTAAAGGTTATTTCAAAAGAAGGGTTTTTTCTCGAAATAACCCTGCTTAGATCGAGTTTTTTCTTTCAAAATAGGGTATTTCGAAAAAGCACCCAATGCCATTATGCAAATGAAGTGTGGGAAATTCAAATCCACGCTTCACTTGCAATTTCGCTCAGCTGCATTTGCATTCCTCTCTCAAAAGAGGAATGTAGTGTAGACATACCCTTAGAGACTAAAAAATATATAGTCCTATGAGCTTTAGTGGGCAAAACTCACTTCATCAGAGCTGTGGTGGGACTTTTTAAACCTTTTAAAAAGTTATAGACTAACATGGCTACTCCTCAGAGACTTCTATAAAAAAAACTAAGATGTTTGTTTCAGGTATTTTCAGGTTTCTCAAATAATTGAAAGTTAATGTTTTTCTTTTTTGTTTAAAGCAAATTATTCATTTACAGCATATTGTTCATCCAGTAGCCACTGAATTCCTATTTAAGTTATATAATATACTCAAGGATGCAGAAGGTGGTGGAGGAGGAGGAGAGATATTTTTGAAGTGTTACTATAGTAAGCTCTTTATGATAGACTTGGCGTTAAAGAATGGGCTCAAAATGGGATCCAAGTTCCCACAGCAGATCTGCTTACTGTAATTTCCCCAGGTCATTATATGCATTACAGCAAATTCCAGAAAAAATAAGGAAGACCTACATAAGCTTTCCTGACAAAGCAGTTCAGAAAAGATCACTAAATACCACAGAACTGCAACAGCAGCCAGATAAAAATTGGTCAAAATTCACTATGACAGCTGAGTCAGTACAAGATAACTGTTGAAAAAAAATTCATGGAAAAATCAGTCTCTTTCTAACTGTATGATGCCTAACACAGTGGGGTCCCAATCTTGATAGGAATATTTAGGCCCCAATGTAATATAAACAAATAAATTGTAAGGAAACAAACAAAAGTCATTTATACCACAAACCAGAGTGACAGCACCAAATGAAATTAATGGGGAGCAGGTTTAAAACTAATAAAAGAAAGTTCTTCTTCATACAGTGTGTAGTCCACCTGTGGAACTCCTTGCCCGAGGAGGCTGTGAAGGCTAGGACTATAACAGAGTTTAAAGAGAAGCTAGATATTTTCATGGAGGTTAGGTCCATAAAAGGCTATTAGCCAGGGGATAAAAGGGTGTCCTTGGCCTCTGTCTGTCAGAGGCTGGAGAGGGATGGCAGAAGACAAATCGCTTGATCATGGTCTTCGGTCCACCCTCTCTGGGGCACCTGGTGCTGGCCACTGTTGGTAGACAGGATACTGGGCTAGATGGACCTTTGGTCTGACCCAGTATGGCCGTTCTTATGTTCACTAGCATGCAACACTATTCCCCACACAATAGCAGCTAGTTTTCACAAAACGTGCCCACAAGCTCTTGCTGCAGAGTTGACATGTCGCCATATTGTGTAACCAACAGTCTCTTCTTGGCATATAAAAATCAAGATGATCACTAAAAACTCCATACCAAAAATGATTATTATTTGGGTGCATCAGAACCTAGACAGGAACCCAGAACCTATCAGAACCTCAACAGGAATCCTAGATCCAAATCTAGCTCCTATGATATGCCTTATTTTAAGAGGTAAACCTTTCAGGGATCTCTGAGAAGTCAAAACCAAACTAACACCAGCTGCAATTGCTGACTGCACTTAGAATATAAATATAAAAACATAGCTAAGTTTTAAGAGAAATTACTTATGTTTACCACACCCATAATTTCTGGAAAGCTTGGGGTCCTGGGAACCTAACCCACAAAGCAGTGTACCACAATCTTTCCCTCCTAACAAAATACTCTGACATTTGTGCCACTACTCCCTAAATACAGGTCTCTCAAAACATTCCTGCCCTTCTATCATCCTGGCACACTACCAGTCACAACTCAAAGTTTCTCCTTAGACACTTCAGAAGGGATTTAAGAAGCTTAATTCCAAAGAGGCAAACAGGAGCCAGTCACATAGTGTTCAGGTTGCTCTCAATGGCTTTGTTCTACAACTGACCACTCTAAATATCAGGCATTTACATGCCTTGAATGGAGTTGACATACCAGAATTATTTGCCTGGTGCCAAGAAATGCTTAGGAATGCGCACCCTCTATTTCAGGGTATCCCAAACCCTCAACCCCTTTCCTCCTCACATTGCTGGAGGGGGAGGAGCAACAGCTACCCATACTCATAATCAAGGTCAAGTGATTTGCCCGTGTTGACCCAGAATTAGTGGCCAATTTTCCATTAAAAAAAAACCTATTAGGCAAATTTAAACATACTGGGAGGTATCTGCTATATATTTCCACAAGCCAAAGTGGACAACAGAAGCTACCTATCAGCCTACTTACCTTGTAATAAGGGACCCAAAACTCAAATCTGAAGTGCAGACTGATTAAGTAGGAGCAGTTAAGAAATCCCAGTTCCACAAAGTGAAGACAGCCAACACACAAAAATTTCCTGTTCAGAATAATAAAGTTTCAGATTTATTCTATTCAGATGCTTGTACACAATCCATAATCACAGGACCTGAATGCCTAACATTCTATCTGGCTAAACACCTCTTTACTCATGGGCTGTTGGTGTAGGACTCCTGCAATAAAATGCAACTTATTTTTCATTCATTAGTGCATCACATGAAGAAATCTAAACTCTCTGCAGACGGTGGTATAGCAAGAGCAAGAGTCTGTAAAAGAAGAGTTTAAGAATGAAGGAAATAAAACAGGAATGTTAACAAAGGAGGGGAAAAATTTACTAGGAAATTAAACCAAAAAAGCAGCTGAAAGTAGAACAAATTATGATCTAAAGGAAACTGGAAGTGAACCAAGGAACATTCCAAATTCTCAAAGGAATAAAAAAAGAGTCTACAACCATCAACTGATTTGCTTTTTAAAAAAAAGAATTTATATAGACTTAAAAACTGAATTTGAAGGTGTGGGAATTTTCCTCTCACAGGAAAATTAGATCAGAGATCTTTTTTCAGCATCATGGCAGCAGAATAGCACATGCTTGGAGTTTTATGAATAAACATTATGTTGCAGCTTCAACATGGTTATTGTGAATCTCACTGACAAGGAGTTTAAAAGATGATAAATCAGAATATGGGACACTGGAATTTTTCATTAAACTGAGGTCAGCTGAATAATGCTGTATTCTAATAATGAACTGCAACAGCCACCTTTAGACAAATTTAAAATTAAATACTGCTTGTTCTCATATGACAACATCTCAGAGATTCAATGAACATCCCAGTTCTATTAGAACCCAGATTACAGCAAAATAACCCAGAATAGTGTAGAAGACTATTTTGCATTGGTAGGCAGCTGAAGTAGGGGTGACTTCACATAAGGATGGCAATTTTCTGTAATTTCATCATGAAATACTTGAGAACTGAAAATCAGGGCCTTAATGTCAGCAGCATAATTCCTCCTTTGATTTCAGTGGTAGTTGTTAATACTCAATACTTCTGAAAAAAAAATCAGGCCCCTAAATAGAGGGCTTCTTCTCTTTGGGCACCTCTCACTGTATTGTTTATTTTGAAATGGTACTTTTGTTTTCAAGATACCATTTAAAAGAACAACAACAAGGCTCTAAACATCATCTTTTGGAAATCTTCACATTTAGTTTCATGCTATCAGCATAAGTCAGAGGTAGGATCGGAGTCCCACACCAAAGAGTTTTCACCTTTTCATACAAAATCACCCCTACACACTCAATCACCTTTACTTCTCTTCCAAAACAAAAAAATTGTGCAATTTAGATTAGAGTAATACAGAGAGTCAAGTTCTGTAACTGCAATGCAATCACATTATCTGTGCCTGTTTAAAAAAGGGGGTGGGGGGTTAAAGAGACTGTATACCATAACAAGGTAGTTTTAGGCTACATGTAGGGTATGTCTACTACTACTGGAGTTTTCAGAAAAACCTCTCATTACATCCACACTGCAATCGCGTTCTTCCAAAAGAAAATCAAAGGAACAGAAGGGGTTTTCTGACATTAGTAATCCTCTTTCTATGAGGAAGAAGCCTTTTTCCGAAAGAGCTCTTTCGAAAAAAGGCATGTGCTAACAGGGAAGAGTAAAAAGCACAGGTGCCCTGGTGGCTACTCTGTCCATAAAATCACAGCTGAAATATGAGATAGCATCTTTCTAAAAAGCAGATCGCTTTTACAATGCGCTTTTGCAGTGTGGACACTCTCTTTCGGAAGAAGTTTTTTTGGAAGATCTCTTCTGGAAAAGCTTCTTTCGAAAGAAGCCTGCAGTCTAGACATAGTCGTAGAGTACAGTATTTTAATATCTGGCACCACCTGGGCATGGAGCCAAATAGGAAGTATCCGTCACTGATGATATATATGGGAGTTACCAGGAGCTGCCTAACCACGATTTCATTTATTTGCTTTTCCCACTTGCTACCAGTCTGATACAGAATTGATAGATGCCCTGTACTCCCTGCTATACATCATCTTCCTCCAGGCAAGTCTCAGCAGTCCAAATGGTGTTCCTCACATGGACTGCTATAGTTTTTCAATCTACCAAAGCTTTAAGAGAAATTAGCATAGAAATACTTTTAAACAAACAATATACAGTCAGAAAATATGGGAGAATCAGAAGCTTCTCAGCAACTTGCTTATTCAGAAGGAAAACCTACTTATTTTTTCCTCATCTCAGTGGCAGGGAAGTCCACAAAATACATGTATGTAAATGTCAGATTTACCTACTAGGTAAGTCTTTTTGCATGTATGTCAGTGCAGCCTATAATAGAGGATCAGACAATGACTAAGGGCTAAGAAAAAGCTTTCCCATTTTTCAGTACAATACACACTCATCATAGAGCAAGACATCCACCTACCACTTTCTCCCTACTGCAGCATACAAGCCAAATTCTGGCTTGTCTGTTTATAAGAACAATCTCTCAATCTGAATACAAAGTAACAGATGAGTAAACCTCTTCCTGAATTTACCCCCAAGAGTTCTGAAATGTTCCTCCATTAAAAGCACATCTCTGCACATCCTGCTGGTTTCGGTTGCTCATACGCTCTCCCCCTCCTCATCTCCCTTCAGTCTCTCATGGACTATAGAACTGAAATTAGCTATTCATTACATGTGAAGGAGCTTCACATAGAGCAGCACCCTGCTGAGAAAGACTGCTACTTTACATGTCAATTTCAGAACGAAAGCATCTGCTACCTTACTAATATGTATATTTAATGCTGCTGCATAATGTGCAGAATTATATGCTGTTCATTGCCTGTTTGTTCTGATATTATGTACTCTTAAGTAGTATTATTCTAAATTACTCCCTTTGAAAAACATTGCACTTTTTATTAGGACACCCTCCTCAGAGTTCTTTGTAATGAATTTCCCAAATGAGTGGCTTGCAGACTATTTCAGACCAAAAACAGGGCACAGGGTGAGGCAACCAAATGTGACAAGTTTCTGGCCCTCAGTTGCTAATGTAATTTATTTTGTGTTTTAGATCTCACTTTCCTACATAGTTTTTTCATTTTTATATGAAAGGACACAGAGAATGATGTCTTAACTGTTAAGGCAAGTTTGCCAATAAAGTTGTTCTTCCCCTGGAATTATGAATATAGTTCTACCCCGCTCACTCACTCGGCTGACAGCAGGACTAGAGAGGGTCGCCTGTGCTGCCACTGGGCCAGTGACATCTGATCACTGCAGATGTAAAGTGCAGAGGAGGGAGATCTTGTGGTCCTGGTGGACTAGAGCAGAAATCATCAGCCAAGACTCTGCTCTGCCAGGATCACAGCCATTCCTTCTCTTCATGCCTTACAAGAACTGGGTATTGAAGGTCCTGCAGAACTACCATTCTGTGTCATGGGCCTCACTCGCTCACACTCCCATGACAATGGGGCTACAAAGGGCTCCCTGTACTGCTATGGGAGCCCTTCAGGGACGGCAGGCATCCCCTGTGGTTAGGATCTCACCTTCAACCTCACAGACCTGGTGGAGGATGACTTTACTTTATTATTTGGCCTCTGTCATTACCCAAAACTCTCTCCTTGCTCCCCCACTAGAGAGAATTTCTCTCAGGTAGCAGGGCTTAGGCTAGGGATGTAATAGTGTAGCCAATTAACTGATAAGCAAAAGCTTATAGGTTAATGCTATAGACTCCATGCATTTCTCTCCCCCGCACCAACCAGTACATTTTTTAGCAGACTAGCCAACAGCCTGACTCAGTACTGGCTCATGCCAGGTCCAGGACTTACCCCCACTACGGTTCTGCATTTAAAGTGCATTAGGAGCTGGGTGGGCAAGCAGCCCAACTCAGTTCCAGTTTGTGCTGGGTCCGGGAGCTCAGACTGCCTCCCCTCCAGACAGGGGCTACTGCCACCCCACACTGCTGCCACTTTATCAGAGGCAGCAACCCAGGATAACAAGCACCCGATCTGAAAGAGGAGCAGGTTTTTAAACTGGCTCCCCTTGCAGACTAGCTCGCACTTGGCACCCCTCGATGCTGCCGGCTTCACCCCTGAGAACTATAGAATAGTCGACTAACTAGTAAGAAATCATGAGGTTACTCGACTATTCAATTAATTGATATTTAACATCACGGCTGTGTCTACATTGGCACCCTTTTCCGGAAAAGGGATGCTAATGAGACAAGTTGGAATTGCAAATGCCGCGGGGTATTTAAATATCCGCCGCGGCATTTGCATGAACATGGCTGCTGCTTTTTTCCGGCTCGGGGCTTGCCGGAGAAAAGCGCCAGTCTAGACGAGATCTTTCGGAAAATAAAGCCTTTTCCAGAAGACCCCTTATTCCTGATTTTAAGAGTAATAAGGGAACTTCCGGCAAAGGCTTTATTTTCCGAAAGATCCTGTCTAGACTGGCGCTTTTCTCCAGCAAAGCCCCGAGCCGGAAAAAAGCGGCAGCCATGTTCATGCAAATGCCACGGGGGATATTTAAATCCCCCGCGGCATTTGCAATTCCAACTTGTCTCATTAGCATCCCTTTTCCGGAAAAGGGTGCCAATGTAGACACAGCCCACTAGTTTAGGATATACGGAAATATATGGTTCTCACATCAGGAAAACTGAAATCTCCACTGGGTTTACCCTGGATCCGCAGTGATTATAAGTTATCTGCTTTCTACATTAAAATACCCACAGCAACATATTATGGTGTTTACACACAATGCCTCAGCCATTTTATTACTACATCACAACTGATATTTGGAAGAGAAAAGCAAAGACATGTGAGCTAAGGAAGAATAGATATAGGTTGTTCAATAGAACACCAGAGGCAGGCAAGCTTGCATATATCCTCAGTGGTATCTTTTATCTATGATGTCAACACCCCTCTCATACACCTACCTTTTTTTGGAGGGGGGGTAGTATAAGCAAAGCAATTTCTGGAGATAAGAGGACACAAAAGTGACAATGGAGCCATACCTCTAGTCTGAAATGCAGTAATGTTACTAAGTGATATCAGATAAATCACTTGTTTTGAAGCCAGCTGAATTGGAAGTAATGGAAGCCAGCACAAAGGGAACAAGAACACTTTCCATTACCAGCTCATGATGTCCTCTGGGAAAGTGACTGACTTGCCTTGAAGAAAGCAACAATCTGCCCTCTGTTGAGTGATCACTGAATTATAGAGAAGATATTATTTAACTATGCCCCTTTTTCATATTCCTAGGTTAAATGAACTGAGTCACTTTATGAAAACCGAACGTGTGTGATTAGGATTACAGATCGCCACTTTCAAATTACACTTAAGAGATCACTTCAACTTTAAAGAAGCAGCAATTGGGAATAGGCATACATGAACACATGTCCATAAGCTGCCAGCAGATACCATTGTCAAGAACAGAATACTGGTACCATCCCTTTGTTCTAAATTGCAACTAATTCTAGATAAGAGAAAACAGCTTGCTGAACAATCTAAAGAAGTCCCAACAGAACTTCCATGTCTCTGCTACCAGTGCATAGGAACATAGGACTAAAAGGGACTTTGAGTCATCCAATCCAATCTCTGGCTATTGCAGTCAACCCCATCACATAATCCCATTAAAAATTTATTGAGCTCCATCTTAAATAGATAGGTTGTTTGTCTCCATTACTCTTAATGACAGGGTATTCGGGAAGTTCACTCCTCTGATGGTCAGAAACAGTCTTAATTTGCAGCCTAAATTTATTAATGGCCAGTTTACACCCATCTGTTCTTTTGCTAGCATTGTCTTTTAGCTTAAATAGCTTTTCATCTCCCTGGATGTTTACCCCCTGATGCACTGAGAGACAGCAATCCTATCACATCAAAGCTTTTCTCTGCTAGCTAAACAAGCCAAACTCTTAGAGTCTCCTTTCATAAATTAGCCTCTCAATTTTCCCTGATAATCTGGGTAGTCCTTCTCTGCATCTGTTACAGTTTGAATTAATCTTTCTTCCAAATGGGTGACCAGGGAGCTGACAGACATTACGAATTCCTGGGAAAGGCGGGGGTCAGGGGCCCTCCGTGCTTCTGCAAGGGTCAGGGCCTCAAGTGGAAGGGGTGGGGCTAGGGAAGCCAGTCTTTAGCACTTCCTGGACTAATCACTCCAGTGATGATTTAAACTGGGTCCATGGCTCCAGGCGCAGCCACCACAATAATGGTGGGGGCAGCCTAAGTTCTCTGTAGGCTGTGCAACTTAGTTGCTCAGCTCTTTAATGAGCCCCATGCAGAGGCTCAGAGCTCCCTCACAGGCAGGGAGTTCAACTGACTGGCAAGGGGGAGGAGTGTCTCGCTGAGCAGCAGCTTCAAAGGGAGCCGCCTGCTTGAAAGGGAGGAGCTCTGAAAGAAGTAAGGCGGGAAGAAGGGAGTAAGTGGCTGGGGGGAGAGTTCTGGGATAGGGGAGGTTGGGGAGAGGAGGGAGGGAATAATTGGCTGATGAAGAGTCAGAGGGGAGGAGAGTTTGTTAAGTCCCATTTGTGCTAGGAGAGAGAGGCAGAAACCCAGAATTCTCCTCAAGCCTGCTGGGAAGGGGGGGGGAGGGTAAGGGGCTGACTGCATGGGGTAGGTGAAGAAAGGACAGGTGGGTGGGTGCTTGCATTGGGGTGTGGTGGAAGTAGACAGTTTGTGATGTTTGTCGTGGGGTGAGGTGGGTGAGGGGTGGAGAGTTTCTGCTCTGTCCAGACTCCCAGCCAGACTGCTGGTACTTACAAGTTTGAGAAGCAGGATTTTATCTCAGCCAAATGCACAGGGGTGGAGGAAGAGGAAGGGTGAATGCTGGCATCTGTGCAGTGAGGTGGAGGCGGCCGGGGGCGGGGAGGAGCGGGGAAGTTTGTTTGTGATTTCAGTCCCCTCTGTATGGCTGGATTAGAGGGAGGAATGGAGATGGGATGTTAAATATCAGTTAATTGAATAGTTGAGTAACCTCGTGAATTCTTATCCCTTAGTCAACTATACTTCCTGGGGGTGGGGCCAGCAGCCAGTGCCCTTCACTCCCAAGAAGCCCTCTGTATCAAGAGACAGCAGCACAGGGTGCAAGATAGGAACTGGTCTGTGAGAGGAGCCAGTTTAAAAACCAGTTCCCCTCGCGGACCAGCTGCTGTCACCCTGTGGTGCTGCCTCTAACAGAGTCAGGAGTGTGCAGTTGCAGCAGCCCTTCTCGGGGATGAAGGGTGTCTGAGCTCCTGGACCCAGCACAAGCCAGAACGGAGCTGGGCAGTCTGCCTGCCCGACTCCTAATACACTTTAAATGCAGAGCCACAGCAGGGGTAGGTCCCGGATCTGGCATGAGCCAGGACTGAGCTGGGCTGCCTGAGCCAGGGAACACTGGTGGCAGCCAGGAGACCTGGGCCCTTTTGAATTGCTGGTCCCTGGGGTAGTTGTACCCCCCCCTCCCAAAGTGACAGGCCCTGTGGATGACAAGAACTATACACAATATGCCAGAGAGTCTTATCAGTGCCTTATACAGTGGCATAGTAATTACTTGTTTTCACTGGAAACACCTCAATTGATGTGATAGTAGAATCACATCTGCCATTTTCAGGACCACCTCATTGGTGGCTCATCCTGCAATTGACAGGCTCAGATCTCTCCCTGCCTGAGTTATTTACAACCCCTAGATCAGCGGTTCCCAACTGCTGGGCCACAAACCACTGGCTGCTGGAACTGGGGTACACTGCCTGGCACCTCCCTTCTCACCACGGCTGTTGGGAGAGGCATGTACTTCCCCACCTCGCAGCCAACCAGCACCGGGCAGGAGCGGTTTGCTGCATGTGGTTTGCTGCATGACAGGAGGGCTGCATGGAGCTTGGCATGGCAACCTTAGAGCAGCTGTGACCAGGGCAGCAGCACTCAGCTGGTGGCTGGGAGGCAGCATAGGGCTAGGTGAGCGAGATGGGGCAGACAATGGGGGCTCAGCTAGTGCTGGGGTTGTCTGGGGTGGGAGGCTCTAAGAGGCAGGGACTGGCACTAGGAGGGCTCTGGGGATGGGGCTAATATTGGGCTCTGGGGAATGGCACAGGGAGCTGGGTGAAGTAGGGCTCTGGAAACAGGAAGCTGGCACTGAGGCATTTGAGATGGGGACTGGCACCGGGGGGGTTGGGTGCAAGGGACTCTGGGGTCAGTGGCTGGTGCTAGGTGGCAGTAGAAGAGTGGGGGGATCTAGGGGTTAGGGTGGCACTGGGAGGGGTCCCGGGCCAGGGTGTACCCCATCCCTGGCCCAGAGAACCTGCACAAACAGCTGGCTTCAGCTACAGCAGTTGCCTGCCACATGGTGACTCCAAGAACTGAAGCCGGCTGTTCATGATTACTTGGGGGGCTGGAGCTTTTGGTGGACTGGTAACAATTTATTTGCACATTCATTATTCTGCCAAAAGTTTTCAAATGGGTTTGCTGGTCTGCAGTATTTATTTAAAAAAAAAAAAAAAAAAGTTGGGAACCACTGCCCTAGATTATAGAAGAAATTATTATTCCAAAGCATGTGACTCTGTGCCCTGTATTGTCAAATTTCATCCTGTTTGTATTTCTCCAGTCCTATAGGTCATCCAATTCTTTGTCTAAGTCCTCCAATCCTCCTTTATATCGAGGATGCCTTTCAACTTACTATCATTGGCAAATTTAATTAGCACACACCTGCTTTTTATACCCAAGTCATTAATGAAAATATTAAATAAGACTGGCCCCATGACTAGTCCCTGAGGAATTCTCCTTTGAACCTCCCTCCAGCGTGGGAGTTTCCCTTTCAGCACAACCTGTTGTCATCTCCTCTGTAGCTATATTCTTCATTCACACTGGTCCTGCTAAGCATTTTAAAAACTGACTAGGAAGAAAACAAAATCTCTGAATATTTTTCAGGATGACAGAAATATCGGGTGGGGGTGAATAGTAGAGAGGACACACTGCTGATACCAAGGAGTTTGGATCAATTGGTAGCACAGGCAATGTATGTGGGGGGGTGCATCCGGTTGCATGTGCACCCCCCAAGGCAGGTGGAGTTACTGCCATGCCCTCCTCCCCCCACTTCACTCACCAGCAGTGGGGAAGATGAAGGCCAGGCTGCTCCAGCCCACACAGCATCTCTTCTGACTCTAGGGAGTGCTGGGAAAAGGCAGGTGGGGGAGGGTGGAGAAAGGATGGAGTACGTACGGAAAGACAGGGGCCAGTGCTCCTCCCCCCGTCCTACCTTGACATGTCATTACTGGTTCCTTTCTTGAATAGAAGCAAACAATAAATATTTGAATACAGCAAAATGTAAAGACATACAGGGAAGAACAAACATAGTCCTGCTTGCAGGATGGGTGCCTCAGGGAAGCTGGGGAGCTGTGCCTCTGAAAAAAGACCCGGGGATACAGAAGGATAATCAGATAAACACGAGTTCCCCGTGTAACACTGTCTGTCTAGAAGGGTGACTGATCTTTAAATGCATAAAGAGAGGAATGTCAAGTAGTAGTAAAGAGGTTATATTATCTTTGTGTCTGGCAGATGTGCAACAGCTTCTGGAATACAGAGTCCAATTTAGGGATGTGATAGCGAACATGTTTAAACTGTTAAGCAATGAGCCTGGGCTCATTGGTTAATCTTCATGGTTATATACAATGCCCCCCTGTTGTGGAGGGGAACAAGCAGGAGCCGGTATCACGGGGAGCCAGCTTTTAAACCTCTGGTAGTGGAGATAGGGAGGCAGAGGGCTCCCACCTGCCCCACCCCCTCTCTGAAAATGTTAGCAGTTACACGTTTTCCAAATTATCAACATCCTTCCTGCACTGTGGATGCCATGACTGGACTATAGATGTTAAAATGCAGGGCTTTTTGGTAAAGGTTCAGAGAAAAGTTACGAGAACAATAAAAAGGATTGGGGGAAAAAATACACCTTTTAGTTAAGAGCCCTGCAAATCCAGAGATACGTGCTTTATATCTGCAGGTATCGGCATATGTGCATACAGATATCTGCAGCTCATATTTGCAGACATGGATGTGGATACAAAGGCTCTACTTATAGTGATGGACTCATGAAAAAAATCAACCTATTTTGGACTGGTTAAGCTGTTATTTGATCAGTCTAAATGCACCTTTGTGAGGAACAAAAATGTAGAGTTCTTCAATCTAGGAGACAATGATATACTAAATTCCTGTCTGGAAGTTGAACCTAGACAGCTTCTGTCTGGAAATAAGAAACACTGTTTAACAGTAGAAGTAATTAACCACTGGAACTAGTTAACTCTTGTAAGAATTATGGGGGAATCTCCATCATTGATAATTTTTAAATTAAGACTGGGTGCATTTCTAAAACATATGTTTTAGTAAATCAGAAACTAAATTTAGAAGTGCTCTCTGACTTGCATTACACAGAGGCTACGTCTACACTGGCACTCTTTTCCGGAAATGCTTAAAACGGAACAGTTTTCCGTTATAAGTATTTCTGGAAAAAGCACATCTATATTGGCAGGATGCTTTTCCGGAAAAGCACTTTTTCCGGAAAAGCGTCCGTGGCCAATGTAGACGCGCTTTTCCGGAAAAAAGCCCCGATCGTCATTTTCGCGATTGGGGATTTTTTGCGGAAAAGACTACTGTGCTGTCTACACTGGCCCTTTTCTGGAACAGTTTTTCCGGAAAAGGACTTTTGCCCGAACGGGAGCAGCATAGTTTTTCCGGAAAAACACTGACAACTTTACAGTAGATCGTCATTGCTTTTCCGGAAAAGCAAGTGGCCAGTGTAGACAGCTGGCAAGTTATTGGATGTTTACATTGTGAGAACTCCTTTTTTTTTTTAGAAGCCAAGAGAAAACTCCTTGTCCTGCCTCAAAAGCTGAAGAGGGTGCAAGGGAAAGATGGCAATCCTCCAGGTCCCTGTTGATCTCTAAGGGTATGTCTACACTTGCCCCCTAGTTTGGGCTAGGGAGGCAAATGAAGCATACCGAAGTTGCTAATGAAGCACGGGATTTAACTATCCCGCTCTTGATTAGCATATTTACAACCAGTCGCCATTTTAAAATGCCGGTCACCCGATTTAACTCGCCGCATGTAGACGCAGTAGTCCGATTTAAAACCCTTCCCTCGAATTAACTGTTACTCCTCATTGCACGCGCTTCATTAGCAACTTCGGTATACTTCATTTGCCTTCCTAGTCTGAACTAGGGGGCAAGTGTAGACATACCCTAACATTTCAGTGAGGTACCAGAACTCAAAAGGCCTTGGTGCCAGAAAGCAAATAACTCTAATATTTGTACAGCTATTCGCTACTGACTCAGGGTATGTCTACACTACCACCCTAGTTCGAACAAGGGTGGTTAATGTAGGCAACCGGAGTTGCAAATGAAGCCCGGGATTTGAATTTCCCGGGCTTCATTTGCATGTTGCCGAGCGCCGCCATTTTTAAATGTCCGCTAGTTCGGACTCCGTGCGGCGCGGCTACACGCGGCACCAACTAGGTAGTTCGGATTAGGCTTCCTATTCCGAACTACCGTTACTCCTCGTGGAACGAGGTGTACCGGTAGTTCGGAATAGGAAGCCTAATCCGAACTACCTAGTTTGTGCCACGTGTAGCCGCGGGCACGGAGTCCGAACTAGCGGACATTTAAAAATGGCGGCGCCAGGCAACATGCAAATGAAGCCCGGGAAATTCAAATCCCGGGCTTCATTTGGAACTCCGGTTGCCTACATTAACCACCCTAGTTTGAACTAGGGTGGTAGTGTAGACATACCCTCAGTGTCTATGACCACTTTGAAGGGAAAAAGGAACCATCTTCACTAAAGCAGAGTCTGAAAAAAGAATGTATTAGCCTATATGTGAGGCTTTTCTTGTTCTAACATTCTGTATGCAGATAGATCCCCATGACTTACATGGTCATTTGGATTGTCCACCAGCAATGGTAAGCTTATATCAAGATCAGTTAGCTTGCTTGATGAGTTTGTTTCAGTGCTTTCCGGAGAACTGGTAGGGGAGCTCCAGGTGGCAGCCAATGGCTTATCTACATGACCCAACAGTTGGAACTACAGGTGTGTGAATTGCAGTACACACTAGTGCACAAAGTTGTAACAGTCTCCTTGTGAGAACAGCCAGCACCAGCTGAAAGGTATCAAATTTGTGTCGATGTGGTCCTGTTGAAAGAGGTCTGTTTTCGTTTCTAACAGCTCTGTCCACAAGGCAGTTATAGTGCTGCAGTATGGTGAGCATTGCAATTTGCACCTTCCTGATCTAGACTGGGCAGCACTGATCCACCCATGGAAGAACAAAATTTTGACTTACTGTACTATGAAATTTCTGGCTGTTAAGAGGTTCTGCAGACACACAGCATCTGTTAATACCATCTAAGTCTGCCTGTTATGCTGCTGAGAGAAGCCAGTGGAAGGTGCGGGTAGAACGGCAGCTGGGGTAAACCACAAACTCTGGGAAGTTGCCAGAAGGAATGCAGACTCAGCACACAGGGCGCTCAAACTTCTCAAGAAAGGGGCTGACAGGTTTTAATGATTTAAACTCTATTTTCAGCAGCAGTTTGAAAGCAAGTTCATACACTACTGCTCTTAGTAAGGAAGCAGACCAAACTGGGGTCCGAGCATAGTGCTGCAGATGTCCAGAAGACAGTGAACTCAAAAGATGAAAAGAGCCTACATTTCTTCTCTTAGGCGATGTCTACACAGCAGCATTATTTTGGAACACCACATTATTCCAAAATAACATAGTCCATGTCTAAACTACAAGCAATTATTTCAAAATGTCAAAATAATGTCAAACTGGAGGACTTCTTACTCTGTCACTCCTAACCCTCATTTTATGAGGGGTAAGGGAAGTTGGAGGAAGAGTGCTCTTTCTCGGACTTCCTGCTGTGTACACAGCGCCAAAAGCCAAAATAAGCTTTTTCCACTTAATCTATGCAATTGACGTAGCTCAAGTTGTGTAGCTTATTTTGGCTTCAGCCCTGCTATGCAGACCTGCCATTACATTTGAAGGAGCAGCCCAACCCTTGCATAAGGTCCAGACCAAAGGATACTTCTGTGTAAGCTTGGCAGAAATAGATTCTTCTTTTATAATTTGAACAGATAATATCTATACTTATTTTTAGTATTTCCCCCATTTTTAAGGCTACAGATTTTCACAGCTGTGGGAGATTATGGGGCAGACACTTACTTAGTGACAGATGCACATGCAGAAAGATGAAGCTTTACGATTACAAAACACAAATTGTCAACATCATATGTCAAAAATGTACCTGATATCTTCAAAATGAAACTAATACATTCTCAAGCAGCATCTGATATATGGAAATATTTTTTCCATATATTGGTATGTATGGGGGGGGGGGGGGAAATCAATATTTAACCATTCAAATCTAATCCTTTCAAGCCTACTTATTGTGAGAAGTAACAACAGGCAATTTCAAGTCGGCTCTTTTGCTTGTTTGTCTTAATTATTCTAGTAGGAAAAAAATCTTTCTGTATCAGTTACAGAAATAAATTTGTTTCTTCCTGACGTAGATTATAATAAAGACAAGAAAAAGTTCACCCATATATACATGCCCTAAGCTTGAAAAGAAAAACTGTAACTTCTGTATTTTATATCTATTGGGCCACACTTACTAATGTCCTCCTGCTGTTTTACGTCACCTGAAATTGAATCTGGCCCTTCTAAAATTTAGAAGAAATTTTATCTTCTAAAACTTTTAATAGTAACTATGAAGGCTTTACAGTCCTTTGACCTAGTTTACATACCACTATTAGAATCAGAAAGAAATTAGGTAAACTATAATGATGTAATGATTAGGAATAATGAAACATTCAAAAAGAATACAAAAAAATAAGTCCCTTGGACATTCACTGCCTGCCGATAGTGATATACTGGTTCTTCCAACCCTAACTAGTAGGACTTTAAACAAAAGGATTTCTTCTTCAAAGGGGGGAAATGAACTCTCTGCAAATGACTTTATACATTTGTTTGTTAAGACAGCATTATGATTTTAAAATGTAATCTTTAGCAGTTGCTTAAAATATGCATAACTAGCTTTGGAACAGTTATCCTGATTTAGAGCAAAAGCACATCTGCTTATGTGTAAGTAAATACATTCTGACAGTAATTTGGATCATCTATCAGAGAGACTCAACTGCAAGCTTAATAAGCATTATTTGTATTCCACATAATAATCTGTTTATTCTTTCAAACCAGTGCAGTGATAAAAAACACATTCAAACTCATCCATTGTGTACTAAACCTAAGGTACCTAGGTAATGCACAGCATATTCCAGCTGGATGCTTCCCAACCCATATTGCTCAACTTAAAAAAAAAAAAAATATTACCACCATCTGGTTAGGAGGCTTTGTTTACCATAGCAGTAGCTGTGCACACATTTCTGCAGCAGCCCTAGTCAAAATTTTCAAATGGCTGCACGGCTTACAACTCTCAAGGAAAAACAAATGAATGTATTTAACACAGCGTGTTAGTACTGTATATATTTATAGGATCAGTTACTAAAATTAATACTTGACCTTAGGAAAAAATAGCATTGAGTGCATGCTGAATATTGTTTTGGTTGCTTTCACACATAATAAAATAGATTTTACATCTCCTGAAACAGGAAAAGGAGTGAGAAAGAAAAGAGCAGGGATTAAAGAATTAGCCACCACGAAATTAGTGGTGGGCAACCTGTAGCCCACAGGCCACATGCAGCCCATTGAGGTTCTATGTGCAGCTCATGAAACATTTTGTTTACTGTTGTCCATGAGCTGGGTTGCCAGATTCTTCTGGTTTCCATCTACGTGGCTTTTTCATTACCAGTATTACTAAGGCAATACACATGTAAAGTAAGGCCACATTAAGTGAGGTATGTGCTGATTGCACACAATATGGAGTGCACAGCTCTCTCAGTCAACCTGCATCCAGTCAAAATCACTGATATGGTTCAATCCACACACCTTGCAAATTCTAGCTACGCAAGCGCAGTTAGCAAAACTACCGTATCCCGGGAAATCGTCAAGTTTACAACAATCTTGCAGCCCACTGAGATGAAGGGGCCACTCATGCGGCCCACTCATTTGTTCAGCGATGGGCAACCTAGGCTAAATAATAGATAAACAGTAGTTATGTAACGTTTTATTCCCTCATGGATAGGTCAGATACTGTAAAACTAGTAGCACACAGAAACAATAAGACGCAGCTTCAAGACACATCCTGAGGTACTACCCGAGGATGAAGCCATTTATAAAAGCCTCTGATAGGTGCTGGAGGTTGACAGTTTAATCAGTTAAACGCTATGTTTAACCAGTTAGCCACTTAAATGGGTGGTAGTGGGGAACTAGACAGCCAGTCTGGAGCAGGCCCCCTCCTGCTGTGTAGCACAGTTGGCTCAGGCGGGCAGGGGCTGCTCCAGCCAGGCTATAATGCTACCCCACCCGCAGTGTGGTGGGCTGCTCTGGCCAGCCTGGTTAACTGCTGGCATCCCTAGCCCCAACATAATTATACCTATTTTAATTAGGATTAATTTGAAATACAATGAACAATTGGAATTGGGAATAGTGGAGAAGATGGGGGAAATAACAGGATCAGTCAGAATTGGAAAAAAAAATGGATCTTGTACATTCCATTTGGGGCACAGTGCATTGGAAATCATCAGGCTTGGAAGTTACAAATATAACCAATCATTATGACCAAGATGGCATGACAGCATACGGCACAGTCTCCAAAGCCAGCAATAGATGTATTAAAGCATTTTCAGCACTTGTCACTACTTGGACATCCAGCAGGAATGAAGCATCCTGGAAGACTGAGGCTACGAGCCATCTTTATGATCAGAGGGTAGACACCTTTGATAGGAGAGAAGCTAATGTTAAGGTAGCAATTTGTATTTAAGTTTGTCTTTTTTTCCCCCTCCCAATTTGCCCATGTTTAAACTTCAGACAACTAGTCTTAATCCAGATTCTCAGTTCACGTAGATGCTAGGATAACTATGAGATTATGCAGTTTATATTTCATGTGAAGGCAATGTTATCTGCATGCTGCTAGCATCTGAGCTCTTGCAGTCCCACATTCTTCTCCCAATTTAATGTAACAATTCCTTACAGAAGTTCTCTGCTGCTTTCTGAACGTGAATGGAGATATTCCAGATTGATACAGCACTGTAAAGTTCTGAACAGCTCTGCAGGATGTAACTTTGGAGTCAGTGTGGGAGAGAAGGATCTCTTTCAGTCAGGGAAAAGGGTTTGTAGAATTGCTTGTGCCAATCTGCCCTGATGAGCTGGTGTTTTACAAATAATCTTTGCCAATACTAAAGTACTTTTCATTCTTGTTTTATCTTTGATTAGTGTTTGATATCCATGGCAACCTGGAATCGCTGAAATGCTTTTGAGCTTGTGTCAATAACAGTGGGCAGCATGTGGTCATATTATATTTCATGAATTTGAGCATTCCTTGGCCCCCTGACTGAGGGTTGGGATTTTTTTTGTAAACTATCTGGGTCCCTGAGATTTCAGAGGTGGGCCATCACTGAAAGGCCTCTCTCTTGCCTGGAGAATATGAGAGTTCTCATTGCCACTTAGTAAAAGTAGAGGTCTAAGTGAAATAGGGCTGTAACTCTTGTGCCCCTTGGGTTCACAGCCAGGCCAAAAGTCAGGCAATTAATCAGGACAATCCTGAAGAACAGGAAATAGGAATAGGGTTCTAGTAAAAAAAGAATCATCTGAGGAAATATTAAGTCTTTCAGGGCAACAATCATAGGGGGACTTTACCTTCTTGGTTCATCTTCTGAGACCTGAGATTACTGAGCCTGGTGGTCATTTATCTATTTTCTCATCTTCCCAATTCTTTGGAAGATGGGTTTGGATTAGTTTTTGTCTTTAAAAAATAAAAACATCTCAAAGAAAAAAAAAGGTTACATTCCAGTCTGCCCACAATTCCTTTCATTTCACAGCCACTGTTCTATCCTTAACAGAAAAGCTAGCAAACCAGACTTTCATACTGTAGGAGAGACTAGAAGGGTTCTGATGCTCAAAGACTTAATAGCAAAAAAGAGATACCATCTAGCTCCTCCTCTCGACCCCCAATGGGAAGCTCCATGGTGGGCTTATGCTTTTATTGAACGGAAAACCCAAATGGTCTATACAGAAGAATATGCTAAGCAAAATTTTGCAAGGGCTCACAATTGACAAATATGGATGCTTACTTGTTTTTACCTCATAGTCGTGTAGATAAAACAGTAGCTTATGATTAAGGTATGCTTTGCATGTGGACAATTAGGAACGACACAAAGATTATGCTCAACATATAAAAGTATTATTGCTGCCTATATCAACACCACAGCATAACTAAACTGCAAGAAGCTTCTGCTCTGCACTTTGAATAAAAGCACAATACTCGCTCTAAACAGAATGGAAAAACACTTGTTTAAAATGTGGCTTTTAATAAGCCTAAAAAACTGGGGAAAGACATGGGTGGGGGTGAGCTGAAGTACTAACTTAGTAATTTTTTTAAAAAATCTTAATCATTTTGTGTAGGCAGATAAACAGAACACACAAATTATCATATTAAAAACACACTTATGTTACTGGTTACCTTAATCTATTGCTACTGGTACAAGAGTTAATTTTAATCCTGACCCTCAGATGAATACCCCAATTAAAAAAAAACCAATAACACCCACAAAAACTTGAAAAGGCCAAAAGAGAGAAACTATTTTTTGAGAAACCAATCATACCCACCCCTTCAACATTTGTCTCCCACCCAAACCAACTATACCATACAAAATAATACTAGTGTGGATAGTTATGGATAAACACACTATTTACGCCACTTGGACTTCACAAGAGAAGCCTATGGGCTCAACCTGAAAAGGTTGTCTAGAGTTCATCACCATCTATCCAATTGATGCATACTCAGTCAGTTCTCTTTTGCTAAATTCAAACATAGCGCAGGCCAAAGATTAATTTAATGTTGTTGAGAAGGGGGAAGCAAAATTGTTTTGAAATTCTCTCTGAAAAGCAGGCTGTTGTATTAGAACAAACAGCAGCTTGTTTCTATCGTTCCTTTGTTTGACAAGTTTAGGCTGGTTGGAAAGGTCATTTATGCCTCAAAGCATCAAATTAACATTTGAGAACATGAATATTAAAAATGGCTATTTGCTTCTGGTCTCTGAATTGCTAATGCATTAATAAATACAGACAGATAGACAGACAGACAGACAGACATAAGACCTAGCCAGGCCCCCAAAAGGAGAAAACCCTTTTCCTAAGGCAAACAAAGCATTGATTTTATGTCCATGTCAAAACAGGTTCACTACATCTTAATTAAGCCCGGTTCTTAACATAAGATTTACACGACTAGCTGAAACGGTGTCAAACTCAACCACTGTGGAATGAAAATTACTGTTTAATTACCATTGAAGGACTTCTTTGGTAGATCATATAGAGCATTCAATAAGGTTCACCCCTGTATCTACCAACATTAGCAACAGAATTCACAACTGGAAAGCACCACTAACAGCATAATCTCCACTCCAGAGTACATTTTTCACAAACTTGTCATCCTTTAAAATGTTATATTTAATGGTTACATCCTGCAAAAAAGAAGCCTTGGTTTAGTAAAGCTCAGTTCCCTATCAAAAACATTAATAATGTTCTATATTTATTTCAAAGAAATGGAAACCAATAAAGCACAGATATGTAATGACTGCTTCCCCTAGATGTTGACAGCCGTTAAGTATTTGGACTGATGATTTGAAGGCATTAATTCTTCCTACCTTGAAAACTCAAACTATCACTGATCTTTGATCAAGCCTCTAGGGCCATCATGTTTCCCTTAAAGTCAGTATAACAAGGTTAAACACTATAAGACTTACAAGCATAAGCATTCATAAAGTATTTCCATTTTCCACATCTGAAATTCACACACGTTCAAACATTCTTCTTAAAAAGCACAGTTTCTTACCTGATAATTTGTTTCCTTCAAATAAATCCACATATCTGGATTACATATATATTTCTACCAGCAGGTGGAGATTGTAATACAAACTTTTTCCTGAAGTCACTCCTTGCCATTATAGGGGTCTTGCTACCTCAAAGGACCTAAACTTTAACCAATAAACCTTGAAGACAGAGTTCCAATTATAATCAAGAACCATCTATTACCACAAAAACAAACAAACAAACAAACAAACAAACAAAACAAAAAAAACCCCACACACATTGAGAAAACTTATTAAAACTTTTTTCAAATACCATCCTTACTCATGGATCTTCAATTACAAGAAATAATAACCAAGAGCCAACACTATTGAAAACTGTATCATGTGCCTAACTAAGCAACCCATAAGAAAACATTGCCACACAAGATTGCTGACATCTTTGAATTAACTTAATACAGAGGTTACGGGAAATAGACTAAACTGGATAATATATTTATATTGAAAAAGGTTTCATTCTAGATAGTAATCTCCCTAGGAAAAGTTTTAGAATGCCAACAAGAGCCATCCATGCTTCACTTGGGAATAACTCCTTGAGTGATAAACAAAATTATCAACTCATTATTCATGAGGGTAATTAAACTCACTTACAAACTTTCAATGAACTGTACAAGTTTCGTAGCCAAGGAGAACCTCTAAAATAAGATCTCCATGTCTCTGTTACATCTAAGGTCTCAGAAGCAGAATATAAGGAGGGTTAGAGTACCAACTTCTTGCTTAAACAGGAACTGAAGACTACACAAGGATAAAGAAAAAAATATGTACACAACTTCACATCATCTTAGAGAAGCTACTGAATCACCTAAAGTTAATGAAATTTTCAGTACAAGGCCTCTGAGAACAGTCTGAAGAGGCAAAAAGACTGCCTACATTCCACTAGGCATAAGTTTATAATAATTTTACCTCTATTTTGGCCAGTACAGTGGTTCCCATTTTTTGGAAACAGGAAAAACAGTGGTTTCAGACAACTGAACCCCATGGAAAAGGGAGAAAAGTCAAAATGTGTGTCCATCTTGATCTGTCAACAGAGATATGCTAATCTGTTGATTTGTGCAGGTACAAAATGATGCACAGAGAGCAGTAAGAAAATTAAACTAAAATGCCTGTGAAAACTGTTGCTTAGTTGCTTTTACTAGTATAAATTATGAGGGAAGTATTAGTAGGGCATTACTACTATTGTACAGGATTATTTTAAAGAGGAAAAAAAAGGCAGGGAGGAGGAAGAAAAGTAGTACCTCACTGCATGCTCTTCACATGATTCCATACTGATGGAAACAGTGCTATGTCAGTTTGGTAAATATAAGCATTCTTTGCTGCCATGAGCAGGTTATACCTAATGGTAAATTAAAGTGGTTTATTGTTTTGAGATTACATTTAGTGCGCTAAAAACTGTCAAATATAGGGATTTGTGCATATTTCAAAAATGGTCTGAAGTACCTAATAAAACAATTTTCTACTTTTGTAGAGGCTGAGTATTGCAAATTCATTAAGGCCCCATGACACTGAATCTCAGTGTGCCAACACAGTGTCATGGTGGGTTAAATATTATATTAGGATATGCAAATTCATCAATCCTAAAATCTGTATTATATTGCAAGGGTGGTGCTACAAAGTAACACTATACAGTAAACTTCTGATAATCCAGCAACTTTAGGACCCAGGCGGTGCCGGATTATCAAATATGCCGGACTATCAGAAGGGGGGGGGGGGGGGGACTATGAGGGGTCTGGGGTGGGGTCATAGCCCCCCCCTTCCAATAGTCCGGCTCTGCCCCAGGCGTCCCTGATTCAGCTGCTGCTGGTCAGTTTCAGCAGTGGCTGAATCGGGGACGCTTGCAGCAGAGCAGCTGGAGTGCTGCCTGGTTGGTCCAGTAGCGCTGACCCGTGGCGCGGCAAGACCAACCCGGCAGCATCCCAGCTGCTTTTGGGGGCGCCTGGGGCAGAGCACCTGGGATGCTGCCAGGTTGGTCCAGTAGCGCCGAGGGACAGCACTACGGGACCTACCCGGCAGCACTCCAGCTGCTCTGCCCCCGGCTTCCCCGATTCAGCCGCTGGTCAGTTTTAGCAGCGGCTGAATCGGGGAAGCTGGGGGCAGAGCAGCTCCAATGGTCCAGCTGTCCAGAGCACTTCCGGGTTCCTGATGGTGCTGGACCATCAGGAGTGCCGGACCATCAGATGCCAGACCATCAGAGTTTGACTGTACCATGTTTTTCAGGAAATGGTATTTTCTTTAATTAATTTTGCCTTAATTGTTCATGACCAAGAACAACTATTAACAGAAGAAATTATACAAACCTCTCCTTACCACGTTCTGACAATATAACGTCATGATGCCATACAGTACTAGTACTGGACCGCCTACCAGTACAAGCACACACTTGTGAAGTATGCCAAATGGCATAGCTTATGATTTAATCCATTGTGTCATTCAGATCTTAGTGCTTCAGAAAACAATTACAAATCTGAACACTTACATAAAAATCACTGAGCTGCAGAATTGCTTGGAAACTCAGACAGATTACTTACTGCATTGGTATTAGAAGTAATGAGTTAACTTTAGTAACTGTCCTTTTAAAAGCAGAAATGGTCAATTGTTCACCCACAGGCAAGTTTGTGTTGTCTGTAATATTTCTTTGTGCTATCCACCCCATTCTGATTCAGAGATTCAAGTGGCAGCATACTAACATTTACTCTTCCCTTAACACTGCTGCTCAAAGGTGAGCCAAAGGAGACAACCTCATTGTCTCATTTCCAGGACCGGGAAATTAATGTTTTGCCTTTTTTAGTAACCAAGTAGAGCTCTCTGAAACCCACCTTGTGACTAATAAGATATTTTACCTAGTGCTTCACCCATCATAGCAAAATTAGCTTTTCAAGTTTCAAAATTTAAGCTTCCTCCAAAGTAAATTCCATTGAGTATCACTGAAGGATAGCTCAGTTATGTTATATGGAGAACGTTCCTTAACCACTCAAACAACATTCAAACAATGAGGTTTTTTTTAGTGCAACTACTTTCTTATCTAACTAAAATAGCTGTTCTAGGCATGCCTCAGCTTTCACAATGCATTCCCCATCAGTATCCAGCCCAATTCGGCAAAGCCAATGATCCAACCAGCAGACTAAATCTGGCAATAAACCCTGGCTACGTGCCACTTTGAGATACATTGCACATACACTAAGATGACTGGCTCCTCTGCTAGCCACACAAGACAAGGCTACTAATAATTCTCTTGTAAGTATTCAGATGGACAGCCCCTGAAGATCAGAACACCCACTGACTTAAGTTGGTCAGCAGCTTCCTGCAAGTTTCCTACTAAAAAAAGGGCTCACAGGTTTCCCAATCGAGGAGAGTTACACTTGTAAAATGTCCTGCAGTTTCCCTGTGATGAAAATTGATGGCAGAAGTTTGTTAGGGTGAAGAATTATTTGAGGCCTAAAGGGAAACAATGGCGTTCTGGTCTAAGCTTCAGTTTTGTGCCTCCCTTCTACTATTTAAAAAAATGTTACTGCACTTGGGGAAAGCCAAAGTTAAATGGTTTGCTGATGAAAAAGGAAATGAAGGTGATCAACTCTTTCTAGTGCAATTAAACCTTAATATATAGAAATTAATGTCTTTATTAAGTATTAACATACAGTCATGTAGTGAGTAGTAACAAAAGAGACTTGTTCAACTCTACCAGTGTTCTTTAAGGATAGGGAAAGAAGTGCATTGTACATAACCCCGGAAATAAGCAAACTAACATTTGCTAAATATACTTTCATATTTTCTATCAAAAAGAAAAATATTACCAACTGGAAAACCTAGATACCAGGACAGATTTTAGTATGAAATGTCTACAGTGTTAACAAAACTAAGATAATCATGATTTTTAGCATCAACACATCTTTAAATGTCGATCAATACAAAAATTCCAATACTGAGTCACTGGCAATCCTGTCACATAAAAAAAGAAGAAAAAGATCATCCACTGAATTTACCATGTGTGCATGCATTTATTCTTTGTTGGTGGGATTATGTGGATCTTCCCATCACACTCTTTTCTCCATAGACAAGAGACAGAAACTAACACTGCCAAAAATTATGTTAGGTACTATCTCCTGCTAAAGATAAATTTCTAAAAGCATAGCCATGCTTCACTCCGGTTTACTTACACATATCTACACCCCAACTTCCTTTAGTCAAACAGGAAGCTCTGATCCCCTTCCATCCTTTTTAATTAACAGAACTGCTAAGCTGCAGTACAGAGGATTCCTGGATAGATTTTACTGAGGCAAGATGTTTTTCCTGCTTACAGGGGAAGACACCTGTTTCCCAACAGTCTGTGAGAAGATTTCAAATGACTCACTGTGACAAAGGACTTCATAATGTAGGTTCAAGATGCATTACACCATCAATACTTTGTTTCACTTCCTCTTCAAAGAGGGAAGTCAGACATGTGTAGTGGGGGAGGAGGCAGAAATCAGTGTATTATAAATACTGGTGAAGGCCTAAAGACACACTTGGGGATATTCCTCTGTAGAAGACATGATCCAAGAACGTGTTACAGACAGATTTGTTTAAGTGTTTTAGTCCTCGTACACACTGGAGTCAACAATTCTGTTTTTAAAGGCAGATAATTCAATTTCTGTTCATAGCCGTGGGGGGGGGGGGCTCGGGCAGCGGGGCACCCCAGGCGCGCCTGGGCTGCTCCCCTGCTGGTTTCCCCGAGGCTTTGCAAAGCCACGGGGGAAGCCGGCAGCGGGACAGCCCAGACACCCCGCGGCTGTCCCGCTGCCGGCGTCCTCAGAGGCTTTGCTCCCAGTCTCCCTGGTCTGCTGGTCTCCAGCAGACCAGGGAGACTGGGAGCAAAGCCGCGGAGGACCCAGGTGGCGGACCGCGGTGCATCTCGGTCCGCCGCCCGTGTCTTCCTGGTCTCCTGGGGTGGGGGGGGGGGGGGGGGGCGCACAGCTAGTATGCCCCCCCTCCCCCAGCAGACTAGGCTTTTCTCCGGACGCCTGTGGCAGAGCAGCTGGGGCGCTGCCGGTTGGTCCCGCAGCGCCGCTCTGGGCGCTACTGGACCAACCCAGCAGCACCCCAGCTGCTCTGCCCCAGGCGTCCTGATTTAGCCGCTGCTGAAACTGACCAGCGCTGACTACAGGAAGCCTGAGGCAGAGTTGCTCTGCCCCGGGCTTCCTGGAATCAGCTGCTGATCAGTTTCAGCAGCAGCTGACTTGGGGACGCTTGGGGTTCTTAAGTTGATTCTGTATGTAAGTCAGAACTGGCGGTCAGTTTCAGCAGCGGCTGAATCTGGACGCCAGTTCCGACTTACATACAGATTCAACTTAAGAACAAACCTACAGTCCCTATCTTCTACGTAACCCGGGGACTGCCTGTATTGCACTGTGTTAATTAAACTTTGTGTCATTTTGGAGCCCAAAAGGAAATCCATTATAATAAGCACAGTACTGGGAGAGGTGTAAAACAGATGTCTAACCCATACAAGCAACTTATATGCTTCACTGCCAAAATATTGTATGGTGGGTGTGACTTTTAGTACACAGGGATACTAGAGAACCAGAGCCAATGACCATGGAGCTGGAGCCATAACAATTTGTGGAGAGGGTTCCGGTCTCAAATTGTATACAATCTAAACAGATGAGACAAAAAGGGGAAGGGACACACAGAAGTATAATGGACTTGACCAAGATTACACAGCACATCGGTGAAACAGAAGAGCCTGATGTCTCCTGACTTGCAGTCCAATACCCTACTATTGGCTATGTTACCTCAGGTTTCACTGTAACTCAGATAAGTTACTTTATATACAAATGTTCATAGGGGTGGGGGAAAAGGGAGTTTCCCCACCAGCTAAACTGTAGGCTTTAATTATATCTTGTGGAGGTGAGCTTCACAGGTTAATTGTGCTTTGTGTGAAAAAGTATTTCCTTTTATTAGTTTTAAATTTCCTGTCTTTCAGTTTCACTATTCTTTTATTCTGACAAAGGGTGAATTTACTGATGCCATTTACCTTCTCTATAGCATTCATTATGTCCCTGTCCAACCTTATCTCCCCTGTAAATAGACTTTTCAGGCTTCACATAGGCATTTCCATGCCTATAATTTTAATTAACAATTTTCTGACCCCCTCTTCTTCCCCCAATTTTTGAAAGGTAGGGTGGTCAGAACAGAATACAGTATTCCAAGTGAAGATGTACCATTAATTTACATAATAGCATTAGATTATTTTAGTATTCTTAACAATTCAATTCGTTGTAAGCATACAACTTTTCTTTAACCTAATCTGTTCACAGAGTACACTGAGCAACTTTGACCCTCTAGTTCTGCAGAGGTCGGCCTAAATACAGAATGCACAGTAGTCCAGGAACAAGGGTAAAGAAAGAAGGCTCAAGGAAATAGCTAATTTTAAATTAAGCCAATACCAGATCATCACAGAACCCTCTGCAATCAACAGGTTCCTCAAAACCAGATGAAATCTTAAAGTAAAATTGAATTTACCTAGCTGGTCTGTCTGCACAACTGAAAATGAAATGTGCCTTCTTTTACTCTCTTTTACAATCTACATCTTTTCCATAAGTATAAAAGCATTATTACTTATTTTTACTCATGATCTTCAAGGAGAAAACAAAACAAAAAACCCTCCCCCATATTAAGGTTTCAGAATTGGGTCATCGAGCTGAAAAAAACAACATTCATGAACTATTCAGGTCTGAATTGGAAAGTAAAAGCATAAAATTTGTTTTAAATAGCAAAATTAATCCTGATGAGTCAGAAGACGTTAAAAATTATTTTTATGAATAAATTAGTTTCTCCAGATTTTTCTAATTAAATTAAATGGAACAAGTGATAAGAGCATGCTGACATAACAAAAAAGGAAAAGAAAACCTGTTCCAATTCTGCTGACTCCAGCTTAGATCTCATAAGTCATCCCTTTAAACAAGGGAGGACACGTTAAAGAACCCACCACTACTACCACCACCACCTCCCACAAAAGACCATTTGAATCCAGAGCTCAATGAACTTGTTTTCTCCCTTTTTCAGGCTTAAATAAATGAAAGGAAAATATGAAAATGTGGAGATTCGGTTTATCATAGTATTATGAAGAGGGACGGGGGGAGGGGGGAGATTAAAAATATTCAAGCTTCAAAAATGTCCCCAATATAAAAAAGCCCAAAACAAAACACACACTGAAAAGCAGCCATTTCATTTCAGTAACAGTAAAGGAAACCCAGCCTGTCTCACCCCTCCTCCAGCCATGCCGAGATCACACGCACAGCCACCCACACAACGCCCCTCCCATCCGTACTGTCAGTCTGGCCTGGCCCTCAGCTGAACTGCCTGCACTGACGTCAGCTGGCGACTGAAGCAGCATTCCTAAACAGTTCAGACAAACCCACTGGTGGGAAGCTTAGAAAGCCCTCAGCTGTAGTGAAGAAGGCAAAGGCTTGGCTGGAAGCCAGATTACTGAGCTCAGCATTTTGTAATGCACTTCCTTTTTACTTAACAGCTTGCATAATGCCTTAGCCAATTCCACCTTTAACTCTTTCTTTACCTAATTTCACCTTAAAAAGAAAGTTTTAAGCTGATTATTTCATGTCACTAGCCCATGATATGCAGTCCAGTAATAGCTAACAGTACAAAGCAGCAATTTTAGGATACAAGAAGGAAGATGAAAAATTACTCACAAAACTATGCACAAGACACCAAAAAAATATTTTCATATGTTTGTTTGCAGGAAATTATACTAAACAAAGTGAGACATTCACAACATATAAAGACAACTCTGAAGATCAAGGCAGCCTGGATTTGGTTCAGTTTTTATCTGAGTTTACCACTCACCTCCTCCCATCTTGAACTGACTCTATGCTGAATTTGTCATCAAGTCATATTAAAAAACATCACTTTCAACAGTGTTATTGCATCAGTGTAACAAGAAGAAATATATGGCTTTATTTATTATGGCAACACCCAGAGAAGTCCTACTGAGAAGAAGATATGGTCCCTGCTCTGATAGAAGTCACTATCAAATTTAGGAGACAATTCAAAGTAAGTGGATCTATCAAACTGGGTTAGGAGTTGACAAGGGCATGATACATACATAGGCTATGCAAAGTTATTTCTAATTTTCACCAAAAGTTAGAATTTCCTGCATTAATTCTATGTGCAGTGTAGACTGAATTTCAATTTTTCATTCATACAACCCTAAAAAACTATTTTGAGACCAGATGTTTCTTACTTTAAAAAGTCATGATGATATCATGAGGAAGGTAAGTTTCTTTACCCCACTCCACCCGCATTGCTAAAGAATGTTCATTTTTAAATTTCTGAAATCAAATTCAGTTTTCCATTAATCAAAATTTTACAAAACTGCTAAAATTTTGATTTTTTCCTTCACCAAGTAAGATGAAATACTTGTTTTGCAATGAACATCAAGATATGCAAGACAAATGGTAAGTCAAAATTTTGGTCTCCTAATGAGCTTTATACCGCTTTAAAACTATTCATTCTTAAATAGGCAGTTTCGAAATAGAACAAAAGATGAGCAAGAATGGAAAACAATTTAAGGTTGTCATGGGTGAGAGGCTGCGGTGGCAGCAGCAGCAAGCATGTGTCAGGAATTGGTGTGTAAAGCATATATTTGCAACCTTCCATTTTGCAACATGTACTTACCACCGAGAACTATTCCACACCCCCTGAAGTCTCATCTTATTCAGTATGATATCTAACTGTGTGCCACATCAAAACACTTTTATAGGGTATGGAGGGGGGGGGGGGGGGGAGTTTACTTGCTTAAACAAAAAACCAAACAATCACCTAAATGTAATAGCTTCACTCAACCATTAATTTTATAAATTGGCTAAAGTTTCTTGACATAAGGAAAGCAAGTCACCTTAAAAATCTTTTGTACAAAAATCTATATTTACAGATCTTAGCCATTTAAAAGTTTACTCAAAAGTGGTTCAAAGCCATTGGAGAAATAAGTGATTACCTTCTGCACTAAATAAAATGTGTGAAAAACAGTCTATTTCTTAATGTTTAAATCCCAGCATAATGTTTAAATCCCTAACACCATTGACTAATGTTCATAAGAATGTGTTTACGTGTCAGCTTGCCAGTCCCATTTTCCAAATGGATAAAAATGCCAGATTAATTTTGCATAAGGTTGTATTAGCAAGTCACAGATAAGAGTGTAATTTAAGGGGGGGGGGGGGGAGACAATTTTCCAAAAAAATGGGTGCCTAGAACTAACCATCCAAATAAAGATACACATACCCATTAAAAAAAAATCTTGGCCTAAATGTGCAAAGCTTACAAGGAGAGCATGCATGGAATTATCCAGACTGTTACAATTCCATGCATATACTTTTGCTTTGTTACTGCAGTAAGCAATACATTTCAAGTTAACCTAAATATCACAAATCTAACATTAAATACTCAAAATTATTAAAAACAAATTTTTATTTTATTTTCTACTAAGAGGAATTGTTGAATTACAGTATTGAAAAAAAGACTGAAAATATGTTATTGTGCATGATTATTGGTTTTTATTTTACATGATCATCTTAGCAGTTAATAAGGTGTCTTGTACTTGCATTTTATTTAACATTTGACACAATCAAGAACACTTGATACACTAAAACTCTTCATTGCTAGCTCTGTAACATTCCTCAGAAATAGTGACTTATTTTAGCAACCTAAGCCCTTTTATTTTTCTTTGACTATCACTGATCATACTGCATAACTGGAAATATCATTTCCATTCCCTAATGTGGACTCCTATTAGTTAAGAAAATATAATGCATTACATTTGCAGCTCTATAAATAAGGCTTGAAAAATCCATTTGCCCACTATTTCGCAGCAAGTGGACACCTTTCCCTATCAAGTGTGGAAGCCGTAAGCCATCACGTTTCTCTAAAAACTAAGCTTACAACATTTGAAGACCACAAACTGCACATGTACAGTAATATTCTTAATTAATTACAAATATTAAGGGTATAGGCATTCAAATATAAATTACTAATATCTTGCATTTCTACAGCTCCTTCTATTTGAGGAGCCCATTATAGCTTGTGCACATTATATATGGCTATCCATAAAATGTGTTGGGAATTATTAATTAATATTTTCTGAATGTACTGCTGATTCAAGTGTAAGTAAATATAGTGAGTTCTATGATCTTCAAAAGGCACTACAGTATTTATTTGTGAGTGAATTCCCCATAGCCACTATAAAATAACCACAACATACATATATTAAAGTAAGATTTTATCAACATATGTAGCAACATAAAAACACACACACAAAAGGGGCAGAGTTACACTTGCTGAGCAGACAATAACTTTTGGATTTCTTGACTTGAAAGAATTTGGTCTCTGCTTTAATGTGCAAGAGAGCTAGATAAATGGTATTTAATAGACATTTGAGTTGAACATTATCTGTTGCTTCATCTAATCTATTCTCTGCAACACTGCAGAACAGTATTCATAATTTATATGTGATCATTAATTTGCTGTGGCATTTTGCCTGAAACACTTCTAATAATAGTAATTCTAAAAGCTTAGCTTAGAGGACTGTTTCACAGGGTAACTGACATTGCTATTATAAAGTGCTTTCTACAACAGAACTTCTACTTTCCTCCCGTAGTTTTAGGCTACCATAGAATCACAATCATAGAATCCTAGGGCTGAAAGATACCTTAAGAGATCATCAAGTCTAACCTGCTGCCCAAAGCAGGACCAACCCCAATGAATCCATCCCTACCCGGGCTTTGTCAAGCTGGGACTTCAAAACTTCTAGGGATGGAAAGTTCACCATCTCCCTAAGTAACCCATTCCAGTACTTCACCACCCTCCTAGTGAAATAGTTTTTCCTCAATTCCAACCTAGACCTCCCCCACAGTAACCATTGCTCCTTGTTCTGAGAACAGCCTTTCTCCATCCTCTCTGGAACCTCCCTTCAAGAAGTTGAAGGCTGCTGTCAAATCCCCATTTTTTGTTATAATTTCACATGCTATTGAAAATAGCTCTCATCTCCTACTTTCTTTATTTCCTATATTTATTTACAGCTATTTTGCCCCGTAAATCATCTTTTCTGGTAAATGTCTAGAAGATGAATAATTCTTTAATAGCACACTATGAATTCAGATTTTAAGCCACATCTCATTTATCACTTTATAGTTCTCTAAATTAGCAATTATTTTTAATTATAATAGTAATCTACAATTTTTATTTTATTATTTCTTTCTATTTATAACAAATCACTTTACAAATCTGAACACATTTCATATGTAAAGCAATGCCTATCTTTGGGTTTTGAGTTATCTTCCATCACTGTAATAGCTGAGCTGTGCACTCTCCATATAAAAGCAATCAGCCAGAGAGAGAGGAGGATGGACCACAATGGATTTACTATAATCTGGCTCTTCTCCCCTTTTGAGGGAGATACAGAATTTAGTTTCAAAATCAGAAATTTTGATCCATGAAATTTTTACTCATGTTGTTTGCTCCTTTTAGCATGATATATGGGAGTATTAAGCACATTCTACTGCAGCTGGAGATACTGGATAACCTTTCTTCATGTCAGGATGCCCAAACAAGAAGTTATCTTGATGTCAATGCAGTATGGAAAAGAATAATTATCCGCTGGGAGTACTGCGTAAAGAAGAAGAATACTTCATCATGCATGTATTTTGAAATTTCCATGTAACTTTATTAACAGAATTCGCTCTGAATACCCATCAGGTATGTGACGTGCTAAGTAAAAATTGCATTAAAATGGATGGCTTAAACACAACAGACAATTGCCTAATTAAAAATTCAGAAGAAGGCTAGTACTGTGACTTGATGGTAGTGATTGTTACCTATAGAATGTTTACTACCAGCTTACCATTAAAAAAGTGCCAGTACAAGTAGCAACTCTGTGCTTTTATAAGAAGTCTATATTTGGTACTTTTCTAAGGCCTCTTCAACTCCTGAAGGCATGTTTTTGGGGGGGGGGGGGGGGAACCACCTTCATATTAAAAAAAATTGGGGTTCTTTTACTTTGCTTCTGGTTTGAGCAGGGCTTACATTTTCAAGCTTCTCTTCTTACGGTTGCAAAGTAGAAAAATGTGAACCTAAATGTTTCAAATCAGCATTCCTGAGTTTTTAAAAGCTAATCATGATTTTCTGGATGACCTGATTCAATGTTTTGAATACTTAAGTTAATTATAGGGATGTAAGTGACTAGTCGACTAATCCTTCGACTAGTTGCTCATCCCCCACCTTGCGGCCGCTGCCTTTATCACAGACAGCAAAGGGGGAAGCAGGAGCTGGTGCTTAAAAGCCAGCTCCCCGCAGCACCATCTCCACAGAGAGCCAGGGAGACAGAGGAATAACAGGGACCAGGTGCGTGCCAGGAATCAGCTGATTTCTGGCTTGCGCCCAGTCCCAGACATTGTGCCTCTGCTTTTTAAATGTATTAAGAGCCTGCTCTTAATACACTGAAAAATCAGAAGTGCAGCAGGGAAGACCCAGCACAAGCAGGGACAGCTGATTCTTGGCTCATGCTAGGTCCCTCCAACAGGCTCTTAATACATTTAAAAGGCAGAGCCGCAACGGGGTTAGCTCTCTGGCTGGGAGCTAACCTCGCTACAGCTCCTTACTTATTGACTAGTCGATGGAAAATTGACTAAACTAAATTTAGTTGACTAAACTAAATTTAGTTGATTAAATTTAACATCCCTAGTTAATGATACTAATACTATCTAAATATGCAACTATTTCATGTAAAAAACTGATTCACACTGAAAAGAGCTTTCAGCATTATTTTATTTCAGCTCCTGCACCATATAAAATAATACTAAGAATACTTAGCTCAAAATAAAGAGCTGACTAAAACCAGAGTACAAACACATATGTATGTTGGACTTTGTCCTCCCTCTCTTGTGCTTTCAAAATAGACCAGAGGTTTTTCATGTTACAGAAAAAACCCACAGTTCACAGTTAATTTGCTGGTGCGGCATGAAGAGAAGTCCCTAGCACTCCTATTGTAAACTGTTTACACTGCTGAGTTTAGCCAAAAGAGTACCTCTGTGAACCTTCACAATTAGCTCTAACATATGTAACCATACATAATTAGTTTGGGGGGAAAGTCTTGTTCTAACCCTCATGTTTCATTATGAGTTGTTTCAGAGAAAACAGATGTTTTTCCACCTTAAAAAAAAATATTTCACAAGCGTTGATGAAGTGCTAAAGCTGTTCTTCTGAAATGTCAAGCCCACATTTAAAAAAAAAAAAAAAAAAGAGAGAGAGAGAGAGAGAGAGAGAGAGAGAGAGAGATAAAACCCTGTACACCCTGCAGTTTATTCTGCTGGATGTTTTCAAGTCTTTATACAAACTGCATTAGTTTATCAGACTAACCCAAACCTTAGTTTCTTTCATTACCTGCCACCACCCATTGTATTGTGCATGCTCTAACCTGCAATGAAATGCAGACTGTGTAGAATTTCAAGAGTAGGGTTTGAAGCAGTACAACCTCAATGCACTAACGAATGGCAGAAATGCAGTAGCAACATGTTAGGACCCAGCACAGAAGCTCCATAAATAAAAGTGGGAATGGAAATTTATACTGGCACATGTACCAGTAGTTACAACCAACTATCTCCTATACGGATACCATCAGGTAAAAAAAGGAATTGAGGGGAGATGGACTGCTTTTTTTTTTTTTTAAATAAACTTCAGAGTAGTTCTCACTCATAAGTGGTTACATGACTATATATTTAAAAACATTAGTCTGTAACAAAAGTTTCTGTACAAAGCAATATACGTTCTCCTATTTCTGACCTTCACAAAGAGAAAAGAAGCTCATTATTTAATCTGTGGTACAACCCTCAGCCATTAGAAGTGTTAAGTACATTGAAACAGCTGTGGGACTGTTGAAGGGCAAACTTAAGATGTCTTATGATTCAACGCTACCTAAGCAAATGACAAAAAGACAGGTAGCATCACATAAAGCATCTAAGACAAGCTAATATAACAAAAATAAGTGAACGAATTATTAAGTTCTAAACTTACTATGTTGCAAGATGTTTAAAGAATATGTGGACAAGGCTGTCCACAAGGTCATTACCAGCAAAGTTGAAGGAAATCTCACTAAACCATTTTTTGCCAGAAAATAATGATTAATTAAACCTTAAACTTTTCAAAACAACGTATCAATTCCAATTAAATTGTCATTGGGAAGGTTTCTCAAATTCTGACATTTCTGGTCAAACCAATAACTAATAACAGGGCATACAGAGGAGATGTGGGTCGATCCGGTTCCAATCCCTGCTCTCCTTGACTCAGAGCAGGAACTGGAAATAGTGTCTTCACCACATACCATACGAGATGCCTATCCACTAAGCTAGTCTGTGGGAGCTCCCAATCCACTAAGCTAGTCTGTGGAAGTTCCCGATCCACCAAGCTAGTCTGTGGGAGGAGGTCTTGTTCTTCAGAAATAATTTCAAAAGGTCTCGTTTCAACCCCTTGAAGAATCTGAAAACTCCAAGAGTTTATTACAACAGAAAAACCGTTTCCCACTTTGCTTGATCATGGACCTCAGAATTCTAATGCTTGTAGTGGTGCCATTGGGGATAAGGTGTCTGGTTTGTATTGTCATATAAAAGGTTTGTTTGTTTTCTTCCCACAAATTAAGTTTTATTTGTGCCTTCCTATCCTTTAACAGTGATTACTCTAGCTGATGAAAGCAACACTGAGGCCCCAAAGCATTCCATATAGTCCTCTCAGTGAACAAGCAAACATTTGCTATGAAGAGCTTACGATGGGGTTCAAGGCAGACTAATAAATTAATTTGGCTGACTGCTTGACTAAAAGCTCACTGATGGAGAAATCTGGTCAAAGACACACAGAAGAGTTAATGGCCATCCAGTGACGGTGAGAAGAAACATTCCTAAATGTTTAAGCTGAAAGTCCCTCCTCACTAACACTCAAGTACATTGTATAAGATTGTCTACAAATCTCCTCTGAAGTCCTCAACAGAGGTGACTGTTGTGAAAGAATTGTTCAGCTGTTTTCCTGAGGGTACATCTAGGCTACAAGCTTCTTTTGAAAGAAGCTTTTTCTCAAGAGATTTTTCAAAAAAGCTTCTTTCAAAAGAGCATGTCCAGATTGCTAGGATACTCTCGCGCAAAAAGGGCACCTGGAACCACTTCTGGCAGGCCTTTTTTTTCTGAAAAAACTGCCTCCCATGTCCACACATGCCTTTCCTTGTAAAAGAGGTTTACCAATTTTGAAAAGTGCCATGTTCTTTCAATTTACTTTCAAAAGAACGTGACTGTAGTCTGGGCGCAGGTGAAATTTTTTCGAAAAAAGGGCAGAAACTCCCCCCCCCCCCCCCCCCCCCCCGTAGTCTAGATATATCCTGAGTGCGATAGAATTACACTACAGTAGGGCTGGGGAAACTCTTTAGTGTCAGGGGCCACTGATCCACAGGAAAAAAAAAAAGCAGTTGGGTCGAGGCTAGTAGATTTTGTGTGCTCCAGCGCCACGGGAGAAAAGACAGGGGTGGGTGAGGGTGAAGTACAAGTGCGGGCTCACCAATGCTGAAGAGGTGCCCTGAGCCTCCGAGGCCAGATGTATACATGCCGTAGGTTCCCCACCCCTACCACTACAGGTTGCACCTCCAATCTGGGACCCTCTGATCCAGCAACATACATGGTCTGGAATGACCACAGATATTGCTGCACCGGAGAGCCCCAGCTGACCAGGTTCAGGGGCTTGGCTGGTGGTGAGGAATGCAGCTCTGGAAGGAGCAGGTCCAGCATGGTGAGGAGAACAGTCCCCACTGGGACTGGTAGTGGGGAGCACAGCACAGTTCTTGTGGCAGCAACGTCAGCACAGTGGAGAGTGCAACCCCGCCCAGCCAGAGGCAGAGGAACTGGTGGGGGCTGGCAGCACAGGCCCAGCCGGGCCAGCATAGCATGGAGTGTAACCCTGCCCAGGCAAGAGGCAGTGGGCTGGTGCCTGGGAGTGCAGTCCTAGCCAGAGTCAACGTATTGCACAATGCAGCCCCCAAGACCAGGCAAGAAGCACAGCCTTAGTAGGGCTGGGGGCAGCAGGCCTGCAGCAGAGATAGGGACGTAAGTGACTGGTCAAGTTGACTACTTGGTTCTCTGCCTCCCACTGCGTCTGTATGAGAGGCAGTAAGGGGGGTGGGAAGCAAGCATGGGTGCTGGGGGGAGCTGGCTTAAAAACCAGTTCCTCCCAGCACCATCTCCGTGGTGGGGAGGGGGACAGAGGAGGCTGCCACAAAGAGCCTCTGCCCACGCAGCATGACCAGGCTCGTCATGAGCAGAGGCTGCTCTGCATCCAACGGAGCAAGCCCTCGTCCACGGGTGGTAGCAGTGGGGACCTGTTGGACCTGGGAAGGTAGCAGGGGGAGTTACAAACAAATGTGGCTACCCCTCTGAGATTTTTATACAGACCAAAGTAACTCAGACACAGAATCTTTTTGCATACGTCCATTAATTTGCTTGCCACAGAAACTCCTGTCATGGAAAGCCTATGTAGGCTTACAGTAAAGAATACTGTAATAACTTGAGTCCAATTTCATCAATAAGCCTAAGAAAAGTGATTTTATAGCACAAATAGACATAGGCTATGTCTTCACCTATGTAATTTAACTATCCCTAGGGATCGTAAGTGAAAATGCATGGGGATTTCAATAGTCTTCAGTGGTGTAGCAAGGGGAGAGGGAAGTTGTCCCCCCTGCTCCCCATCATCCCTTGGCTCAACTGGTCCTCCTCCGCTGGCGGCTGGAGCCTCCTCCCCACCTCTAGCCCGACCCTCCTCTATCTCCGCCGGAGGGTTAGTGTGTGCAGGGGCCTGGCCCCAAACTGGAGGGGGCAGAGGAGGATGCAGTACAACTTCCCCCCTCTTCCCAGGATTGGGCTCAGCTGTGCACCAGGTTGGGGTCCTGGTGGGGGGGGGGGGGGGGAAGAGAGGCATGCAAATTTTGCCTTTGCCCCCAGGAACATAACACCCTCGCTACGCCTCTGTCAGTGATGTAAGCAGATCTTCACAAAACTCCAAAAACTAACTTCTAGACTATGAATTAGTATTCTAGTGAGAAGGGCAAGTGCATGAATTAGCACTAGAAGTCCAATTACATCATCCATTTGTTACATTTTCTAAATAACATCTTTGTGCTTTCTCCCCTGCTGTCTCTCAAGCATGAGAGCAGTATCCCATAAACCAGGGCTACTGAACACACGGTCCGTGGGCAAAATGTGGCCAGCGGACCATTTTTTTTGCAGCCCGTGGTACAGTTTGGGTTTACTCTGGGCTCAACGCACGCCCCACGAGTGAGATCCTGTAAACATGGCCTCCACTGGGAACACGCTCCACAACAGTGAGTCAATATAATGGACTTCTGTTTATAAGCATTTTAGTAGCTAAATTTCTGGACTGTCATTGCTCATTAAAAGTGCTGTCACATGGGTAGAAATCGGGTAAATATTGCATTTTATTAATATCAGCAGAACTGACTTAAATAGGGTCTGCATGTTGTACAGTCTTGCCTTCATCTTTGTATTCATTCCCGTCAATGTGAAAGAAGCTATTTGCATATATATTTGTGTGTATATACAACCACACTTAAATTGCGTCTCTTGGCATGTGCTGTGAATATCACTGCGGCCTCCAGGGCTTCCAAAGTTGAGTATCCCTGCCATAAACAGTCAAAGCTACCTCATCCTCATTATCCTCCTTCAAATTCCTCCTCAAAACTCTCCTTTGCCATGATGCCGATAATAAATTGACAGTGGGTAGGCTGCTGCTGTACAGAGACCACTCCTTATCATACTGACCAAATAATTTGTCAGATTGAGGCACAAGAGCTGGCTTTTTGCAGGGGTGCTAAACCCTGCTCTGCCCAAGGCCCTGCTCCCTCCCAACCCTTTCCATGTCCCCACCTGGCCTCTTCCCAGCCCCATTCCAACTCCCTCTTTCCCAGTGCCTCCTGCATGTTGCACTGTGGAACAACTGATTCTGGCACATGCGAGGGCAGGAGAAGAGTTGATTGGGATGACTACTGGCAGATGGGAAGCACTAAGTAGGGAGAGGGATAGCTGCCAGTGGGTGCCAAAGCACTGGAGCAACAACAGAGTCAGTGTCTAAGGACTAAGCAAAAGGAACCAATCTGTAGCCACCTCTTACCGTATTTTCCGGCGTATAGGGCGACTGGGCGTATAAGACGACCCCCTATCTTTTTAATTAAAAGATAGGGTTTCATCTTATACCCCAGCGCCCCTCCGCCTCCTTTGCTCCCGGTGTCCCTGGTCTGCTGGAGATGGTCCCCAGCAGACCAGAAGCTCCGGGAGCAAAGCCGCCAGGAGCGCCTGGGCTTCCCCCCCCCGCCGGAGCCCCTCCGCGGCTTTGAAAGCCTCGGGGGAAGCCGGCGGGGGGGCATCCCAGGCGCGCATGGGCTGCCCCCCCGCCGGAGCCCCTCCGCGGCTTTGAAAGCCTCGGGGGAAGCCGGCGGGGGGGGGGGGGGGAGCATCCCAGGCGCGCATGGGCTGCCCCCCCGCCGGAGCCCCTCCGCGGCTTTGAAAGCCTCGGGGGAAGCCGGCGGCGGGGCATCCCATGCGCGCCTGGGATGCCCCCCCCCCCCGCCGGCTTCCCCCGAGGCTTTCAAAGCCGCGGAGGGGTTCCGGCGGGGGGGGCATCCGACGTACAAGACGACCCCCGATTTTTGGGGGATGTTTTTTAACTTCAGAGGTCGTCTTGTACGCCGGAATATACGGTACTTCTTATCTTATACTTTGACTAAGTTATATGGAGTAGAGACCGTCTTTACTCTGTACAATGCAGAGGACAGTGGGGCCCTGGTCCATCACTATGGCTTCTAGGAACTATGGTAATACAAACTATAATACTCACCGCCTTCTAATAAAACATGCATCATTTGCTGTCCCCAATAAATCTTAACATTCCCAATGCTGTCAGCACTTTCAGGAGCAGTTTAAAAATACAAGTTGTGCTGTGACATTAGCCATTTAATTCATAGTAGTTGCAAATACTTGTTTTGTTAGTTCAGTCAAAAACAGAATAAACTGGCTTCTAGTCTTGCATTGATTACTGCAAGTTAGTTGACATTTATAACAAGAAAGCATCTGAACACTTATTTTGAAAATAAATTAATCTGAACTGATTGCAGGAATTCAAAAAGTTTATAGTCAAATCTGATCTCTAGATTAAATTACAGTACAGAGGCCGAATGCTTGAAAAGGACAGACCTAAAGATCTACATCAAGACAGACATGCAAAAAAGAAAATACGCATACGGGAGTTATTAATCAAAGTTTCACAGATTTAAACAAGATATACCCCAGTTACCTAGAAAGTAGTTAAAAGCTCAAACCTTTGAGAGCTGGTCATACACACATCCTGACTCCTAATTTATCTAGATTACAATACTCCATGAACAAGACCCACCATTCTTTTGCCCTAAACTAAACAGGATTTTAAAATCCACATGCAAGCAGAACACAAACTATTTAAAGTTGCTGGCCACATGGTGAACTGAAACTAGAATAATGGGCCCTGTAATTATGCTTTAGAGATAATGAAGATCCTTTTTTAAATGAGTCTCTCTCGTCACTGCTGTTTTGAAATGAAACAAGATTATTTAAATCATTAATGCAAAAACCTCAAAATCATGTTCTCTGCAGATACTGCAGTACCAAACAATGTACTTTATAAAGTAAAGTAGCATATATCACAGAAGACCTGAATTACATTTTAAAACAGGCTCACATGCTATTTCAAATAATTTTTATAAAAATCCACTGATGACTAATTTCCCCCTTTCACCTCTATGAAATCCTCACTGTGAAACATAGGTAGGAAATTGCACATCAAGTCATAATTGCAGATTATTAATGGTGATATATTTTATGCCAGTTTCAGAAAGCATATATATTAATATTATTATTAATGTAAAATATTTTTACCCCACCTTTCTATTACAAATATTCAATGTGGCTTACAAATTAACACACAATAGAAATATGTATTAAAGTAAAATACAAGACCCCAATGGGGTGGGGGGGGGGCATAAAACTTGCTAAGACGCCTCAAGAGGAGGGACACACACAAAAACTCATTTCTTTAAAGAGTATTGCAGGATCCACTGAAAAATGAATTTACAGAAAGAGAAAACATTAGATAGCATGTGCATGGCTGAGGTAGACGAAAGATGGAAAAACAAACTGACTGGTAGCCTTTTACATCTAGGCCAGTGCTTCAGTTTCAACTCCCGATAAGAAATCACCTCAGGATGTTAGGTTACTGAATAGCTCTCCAAAGGCTTATTAGAAACATTCTGCTAAAAACCTCTAGATTTTCTATTTATGTAGAATAGAATGCCATGCCCTGAAGATCAACAAGGGAGGGAAGGGAGAGGAAAGCTGATTAACTTGAGCCAGTTTCTAGTGGACCATGATCCAAATCATTAACATAACCATCACAGCAAGCACCCTTGGGTAGCAATCTCAATAAATAAACTAAGGCAACAAAATTATTCTCATCACTAGAGGTCATCCTTCCAGGGCAGAAAGGTGAGGCAGAACATCAGCAATAGTAAAATAAGACGAGATTAGAGTGACTAAACTAGTATTTTTCACAAGCACTGAATTCATTAAAGAGCAATAAATTATCTCCTTTAATACGATAACAAATTTCAAGCCTTGTTTTGATTTTAGGAGTTTACTAGAGTACAACATGAAACAGATCACTAGAAAATTATATCCTTTCAATGAGTACAGCAGCTGATGCACTATCAAGTGGTTTCTCCTGTAACTGCATTAACTGTAGTCAGGAATTGTCTGATATACTCATTGAAAGCCAGGAAAAAACTCTCTGAAATGGAGTCTGACCCACTGGCAATGCTCCAGACTAACATGTTAAAATCAATATCAGATTATTTTTATATTTCATCATTATGGAGCGTCAAAGCTTGTGATAATGATGTAAAGGCAACATCATCAGCATAAGGAAGGAGACATTACAACTAACTGAAAAAAAACCTATCCAAATAAAAGTCTGTGTTGAATCCAAATTGACTCCCATTCTTTGCTTTAAGCTAGTCAAGATGTGGTCCCTAAATAACTCTGAGGTAGGAGAAACATTCTACCCTTTTCAGAGTTCAAACCTAAACTTTTTAGGAAGTGCATCTATTTTGATTAATAAGTTTTGGTGGGAACATTTCTCAGGGCCAATAGGATATCAGTGTTGTCTTCTGAGTTCTAAGATAAAGTCCTTACTCTGCAGAATTTGCAGCAGGGACTTAGAACTCAACTCTCCCATATTCTAACCAAGTGCCATACTCACCCAGCTACAGAGTCAGTCTCTTAGCACTCACTCTTACAAACTCCTCTGGTTCAGATGTTCCACTTTGTATAAATTATTAAATATTCAGAGAGTCAATGAGAGACTATGTAGCCTGCTGGTCAGAGCCCTTGATGTGAGATACCTAGGTTCAAGCACATGTCTGTATCCAGAACTTCAAAAGGCCTTTCAACATTTCAAAACCTCAATACAGTAGACTTCCGATAATCTGGAACCTATGGGACCTAGGTGGTGCCGGATTATCAGATATGCCGGAGTATCAGGAGGTACTATAAGCTGGTTATATGTATACAGAATATACAGGCAGTCCCCGGGTTAGGTCAATCCGACTTAAGTCGGACCCCTAGTTACGAACGGGGGGGGGGGGGGGGGAACGCAGCTAGTGCGGGGTGCCTCCCCCACTGTCGCTGCCTCCGGCAGCGCGGGGGGCGCTTCCCCCCAGCAGACCAGGGAGACGCGGAGCTAGCACCCCCCTCCCCCTCCCCCTCCCAGCAGACCAGGCTTTTCTCGCCGCTAGTCAGTTTCAGCAGTGGCTGAATCAGGACGCCTGGGGTAGAGCAGCTGGGGGGCTGCCGGGTTGGTCCCACAGCGCCGAGGTGCAGCGCTTCTGGACCAACCCAGCAGCACCCCAGCTGCTCTGCCCCAGGCGTCCCCAAGAGGAGCTGGGGTGCTGCCGGGTTGGTCCCGCTATGCCAAGGGTCGGCGCTACCAGACCAACCCAGCAGCACCCCAGCTGCTCTGCCCCAGGCGTGTCCGATTCAGCCGCTGCTGGTCAGTTTCAACAGCGGCTGAATCTGGACGCCAGTTCCGACTTACATACAGATTCAACTTAAGAACAAACCTACGGTCCCTATCTTGTACGTAACCCGGGGACTGCCTGTACTGTATATAAAGTGTTCTTAACCCTTTTTATTGTACATACTGTATACAGCATACGGTAATGTTTTAGTTTTTTTAACCCCTTTTTACCCTTTTCGTACAGTTCAGCTGCTGCTGCTGCTACCTTGTGACTCATTTTTTGCCGAAGCTCACTCACTAGGCTCTTACCATTTTGATGCCAGACTATCAGGAGTGCCTGACTATTGGATGATGGACTATTGGAGTTTTATTGTATTTTTCACAAAACAGAATTCTTGTTTTCTCGCCAGCCCTATACAAAATCCCTTTCTTATGTAATTTGGAAAATGTTGACCAATGTATAAAATGTTCATAATACATTAATTAATGTACTAAAAACCCAAATTGCTTCAGTGTTAACAGTGAAAATTTTGACTCCGACGTGACAGACTTCATGCCTCTATTAGAAAAGTTTAATAATTTTGCCTCCTGACACTGTAACCTTATGCACATGTGTAACTTCTGCTCCTATGTAGTTCCACTCAAGTCAATGCAGCTATTCCTGTGATCACATTACATAGCTGCTGAAGCACTTGCAGCAGTCACAGGAACTAAATTATTAATTTTTTTTTTTTGGTCAAGAAGCCACATTTATGAAAATATTTAGGTACCTAAAGTTTCAAATAGATTCTTAGGGATATTAAAATTGTCTTAAGCAGATTAGGTGCCTAACTTGCATAGGAACTTTTCAAATCTCATTCTGTATCTATGTATAACTGTAGGCACTTTAATAGCTTTGTAAAATCTCACCCTATAACACTTCTGTTAAATTCAGCTCGGATACCCTATCAGTAACTTTCTTAGTATATAAATTTAGAGTTAATTTTAATCTAAAACTGCATTTACACATTTTTCAAATTAGTTTCATAAAGCCTCAATTTGATTTAAATAAAAACACAAACATGCTCACCCATTTACTAAGATCAGTTACTTTAATCATCCTGATTTACACTGCTCCATAGATAAAGGGATTTCTAGAAGTGTTTTTTTAAATTGTGGTTTCCATATCAAAGAAACCAATTCCCCTATTTGGGGTAATATGAAATGTTAAAACCTCAAAAAATGAGAAGGCAGCATCTCCACCTCTTCTTCCCTACCCCCTTCTTAAAGAGTACCTCATATTTTAAAATATCTCCAGACCCTCTCTTGACAAACAGATGATTGAATTCAGTCATCCATTTTACAATGCATAGTTATTCCATACATGCAGTGTCACCTGGATATAACACATCAAAACTATTAACACTTAGAATTCCTTGCCCCTAATGCCTCAGTTCTATTTCAGTTTTTAGACTGCAGTCATTACCATATCTTTATGCCTTCCAGAGATGCATTAAGAGACATCACTAGCGTCAGCTGTGTATGATTCTTCCCCCTCCCTCTCCACCTCCTTTCCCTTTCTCCCCAGGGAAAGGGAAAGTTGCATGTGTAGGTTTTTGTTTTGTTAAAACATCTGTTTATTACAAGTCTGCTGTGCAAGACAAAGACCAAGTAATGCACCTTGTATCTAGAATGGAAGGTAGTGAGATTCTTATAATCTTGTTGGAAAAAGCGGTTTCTTGCAGCACACTGCTCTGTTTTGCCCAAGGAACAGAGATCTCCACCAGTCTTCTGCCCAGATGTCTAGGTGATCTTTTGGGAACTCTGGGACAATTCAGCACCTTGAGGAGAAGAATGAACACTGTGACTTAGAATTCACATTTTGCAGAAAGCGACTATAGTGAATGCAGGACAGGACGCATATGTGCATGGTGGCCATCTGAGGAGATGTGTTGCTGCTTCCTGAACTGATAGAATGTGCAGTGGTGGGCAAGAGGCTGCCAGCAGCCCCAATCTGGCCAAAGGCCACAACACCAGGACCCTTATACAGAGAGCAACTCACTCATTAAACAGCAGGCTGCTCTCTGGCCAATAAGAGCTGAGAAGTTTTGCAAGGCCAGGGAAAGCATGTGAAGACTTCTCCCTCTCCCCCACTCTTATGCCTGGAGCAGACCCCATGTGGAGCAGCCAGCTGACAGACTTCAGCAGAGAACCTGCCTCAGTAAGTGCCTCCCAGCCAGAGCCTGCCTCTGGCACCACATCTCCCCTCCACTCAGCCCAATTACCTGCCCTGAATCACCACCCAAACCCTGTGTCCCTTCCCCCCCTTTTCCCATGTCACAACTCCCTCTCAGACCCTGAATGATCTCCTACACCTCTCCCCCCCAGACAGAAACCTCTCCTGCATCCCTATCCCCTCCCTGACACTGCACCCCATTCTCCCACCCCGGGACACCACCCAAATCCTCTGCACCCCCTTCTTTCAGGTCACAACTCCCTCAGACCCTGCACCCCCAACTAGAGCCCCTTCCCCAGACTAGAATCCTCTCCTACACTCTTACCCTTTCCTGGACTCTGCACCCCAAGCCCCCTGCCCAGGGCTGGATTGAGGGGTGGGCTAGCCGGGCAGCTCAATTTTCGTTTGGCCAACAGAAAACGAGTCTGTGGGTGGCCAGCGAGCAGCAGCACTGGTCTGTCCCACGTGCAAAATCTGCCGCATGGGGCACACAAGAGGGGGCACCCAGAACCGGGACTGCACAGCCAACATCCCCGCATCCAGTGCACACCCGCCACGGGCTATGTGGTTCCCAGCTGCCCTGCGCTCAGCCTGGGGAGGCTGTGCCACGCTCCTGCTGATTGGGAAACCCTTCCTCTTTGCCCCAGCCCAGCTGGAGGGAGAAGCAGCCTCCCTGGGTTGAGCACGGTGCAGCTGGGCTGGAGCAAAGAGGAGCAGCTGGCCAGCTATGGTGTTTAGCCCAGGTGCACCATGCTTTACCTGGGCTGGAGCAGAGGAGAAACTGCCTGGTCAGCTGGCCCTGGTGTTCAGCAGAAGCAGAGGCTGCGCTGCGCTCCAGCTGATCAGGTGGCTTCTCCTCTGTAACAGGGAATGCAGAGTGGACAGTGAACTTTGTTTCCTTGTTCCTTTTTGCAGTTGCAGAATCCAGGATGTCAGACCACAGATGGCTCTCAGCATGGTACCCAGGCAACCAAGAAAGCTCAGAGCTGGGCCCAATGAGCCTCTTCTAAACATTTGCACTTCCTGATTGGTCAGAAGAGCCACTTCTATTACTTGAGCATAGCAGCAGCACAGTGGTTGCTCAATGTGTACTGTGCAGGCAGATGCACTTACCCTATTCTCAACAAACGCACACAAAATCAGATATCAGGAATGGCAATACACAAAAACCTGTAGGAGAACATTTCAATCTCCCGGGACACACAGTAGCAGATTTAAAGGTAGCCATTCTGCAACAAAAAAAACTTCAAGAACAGACTTCAAAAAGAAACTGCACAGCTATAGTTCATCTGCAAATTTAATACCATCAGTTTAGGATTAAACAAAGATTGTGAATGGCTAGCCAACTACAACAGCAGTTTCTTCTCTGTTGGTGTTCAGACCTCCACATAAGCTGCTAGAAGTGGGCCTCATCCTCCCTGACTGAATTGACCTTGTTATCTCTAACCTTATTCTTGATTGGAACTATTTTCTTATGCCTGTATATTTATACCTGCCTCTGGAATTTCCACTACCCTCATGACAAAGTGAGTCTTTGCCCACGAAAGCTTATGCTCCAATACATCTGTTAAGTCTATAAGGTGTCACAGGACTCTTCGTCCCTGTTCTCATCCTCACTCCAACCTCTGCTCTAGGCTACATCTGCTCTGTTATGCTTTTTGACCCAAGCTACACCTATGACTACCACTCCAGCTTTTGCTTTGTCTTCTGACAGTTCTGACCTTTGGCTTGGCCCCTGGGCCCTGACTTCTGCTTCACCCTTGGACAGGTGGCTGATCCTTGGCTCTTCACCTATCATTACCTGAACAACTACCACACAAGGGTCTGATTCAACCCATAGGAAAAAGCTGCCCATATCCCAGCAGCTTAAAGAGTCAGAGGAAAAAGTTTGGAAGGAGTCTGAAGACCAGAATTGAGAGGAGAGGTCTGTATGAAAAAGAGTATCTGCTTACAACGGTAGCAGATCGAACTCCAGAACTCTCTTCTGAGCTCCGGTAATGCTGTTCTGAATCACTTGACAGGTGTGTCTATCATTTGTCAAAAGGCTTGCTTATCCCTAAGGGTATGTCTACACTTGCCCCCTCGTGCAATGAGGAGTAACAGTTAATTCGAAAGAAGGGTTTTAAATCAGACTACCACTTCTACACGCGGCGAGTTAAATCGGGCGACCAGCATTTTAAAATGGCGACCAGCCACAATTATGCTAATCAAGTGCGGGATATTTAAATCCCACACTTGATTTGCAACTTCAGAATGCTTCATTTGCCTCCCCAGTCTGAACTAGGGGCAAGTGTAGACATACCCTAACATACTGGGAGTATTGCCTCTACAGCAAGCCAAGCTCTCCTCAGATTGAAGGGGAAAATACCTATTTAATATTCTTGGTCTCTCGGTTACAGTCAGCTCAACTTTGTGCTCCTGTGTGAGACTGGCATTTTGAATGTTCTAGTTATCTTTTATTGCAAAATTGTAATACTGAACATACAGTATTTTGAGAAGCTTAGGTACATCAGCCAGTAACCTATTCTAAGTCAACAACCTTGCAAGTATGCCCTCTGCCCTTTTAGAAAAGAATCCTTAAATATGACAAATCTCTTGCTGTTTATGGACAGCATAGCCGAATAATTACCAAGTAGAGTAATTTAAAGCAATGTAAAGAACTTAGAAAAAATGGCTGTAGCCAATTTTAGTTCACTTTCTATTGTTCAGTGAACACGTTAAAGCTTATCCTCTGAAAAAGCAATTCTGAGGACTAAAGACGGCTACAGCTAAGCTTAGAGACTATTTCATGCAACACAGTGATGTAGCACTGTGCATTATTTTAGGAGATTTTCCACAGCTGTTCAGGACTGAACTAAATACAAAAAATTTAAAAATACTTCACTATCTTACATTCTAGTAAAACTTATTTGCCTATGTTGATTGGTTTATAACTTATTTCTGTATGTTGTGGCACTTGGCAGCAAGTTCAGAAATATCACTTAACCGCTAAAGCGGGGGGGGGGGGGGGGGGGGAAGGTAGGGCTTTTTTGGGTCAAGGGCTGCTGACCCATAGAAAAATCCTCACCCTGCACTAAAGTATCATTGTCTGAAAATCGAACTAGTCAACTAACTGAACAGCCCCCTCCCATTAATTCCCCCAGATAGTCAATAATACATGTTAAAAGGACACTGTCTAGATAAAGTCAGTTACACAAGTAACTTCTAGTATATAACTACTGTATATTTATTTACAACTTATTTTTTAAAATCTACTTGATCACCATTTACTCTGCCAGCCAAAATAAAGTTAATCACCTAAGGTTAGTGGGTAAGTAGAATGATCAAATGCTGCCTCTCACTATTTGTGCAATGTTTAGTTTTTATACATCTTTTAGAGAGGGACTGATTACTGGTTCTTAACAGCATACTGCTGATATATTAGGGTTTCCTACACTTCCAAAAACTGCTACCAAGTTCCCTTGCCCTGATAAGTATTCTTCCCCCTCCAAACAGAAAAAATCCTGAAGTTAAATGTCAAATGAAAACATTAAACTCTGCAATTTTGAGCAAAACATACATTTTTCTTTAGAGTATTGCTGTTTGAGTATTCTATGAATGTCAAGGTATAGGGCAGGGGAAGAAAATTGCTACACCTTTTAAAGCTCTCTCAGATTAAACGATTATTCAGATACACACGACACATGTGATTTAAAGCAAAGAAAAAAAACAAAATTGTAGAAAAATTTAGTAAAGTGGCAAAGTACCAGGTACCATGGCTGTGAAGAGGAGAGAAAAAAGGTTATTAAAAAAGAGGAAGCAAATTAAAATTGAGATTCATAAGCATGAGGCACTGGTTATCCACAAAGCTTTATTTACAAAGGATTCCAAAATAAAATTCACATTTTGAGGGAAGTGAGACAAGCACTATATAAGGATGGATGAAACATCTTTGTTTCATTTTTTTTTTTTTAAGAAGGTGTTTGCATCACTGACTTCAAACTGAAGAACTGTAGGTGCATTATTGAGTTCTGAAACCTTAAAAGCCATCGTGTACAGGTTATTTTTAAAGAGGGAAAAATAATTCCCTGAACTTAAAAGCCACAACATATATCTGGAAACGTCAGTTTCCAAAGTATGTCAGATTTGCAACACTCCAGCTACCAGCTGCCTTGACAGTTGCGTGCCTTAAAAAGCAGTTTTTCTGCACCAAAGGCCTTTGTTCTATCCAAGAGCCAGCTCACCTTACCTCTGAAAGCCTCATGAACTTTTGTCAGCTGTTCATATGGTAAACAGCTGAGATGTATGGAAAATTCATTACTGCCAAATGAAAATTAGAGTAGGCAGAGAGTTCTTACATTTATCGTGAAGGATTTCTCCAAAGTACACATTGGAATTGGAAATACAATTTGAAAGGTTTTCATCTTCCACCTATACATGGGACTCAGTTTGAAGGCTCTCAACAGGCATGATAGCCAAATTAATTAACCTTTTGGTGCCAAAAAACAGGATCCCTGCTGATAAGTGCTAATGTGAAATGCAAGGATATTGGTAGAAAGAGCACTGAAGAACTCATTGGCACATAGGGGTTAATGAAGGTCTTCTTAGCAGTCTTGTTCCCACTCTGAGTACCAGCCTACTTAGTGTTTTACACAAATCTATTGCAATGACTAGATGTGTGCCAATGTTGAATGATTAATCAGGGGAAAAAGGGCTTTTATCATTTTAAATGCATTAGGGAAAAATCAAGGAATGTAATATGTTAGGAATGGAATGTTTTGAGTGGAACAGTTAAATGTCAAGTCAGAATAAGCAGATTCCTTTTAACCATTTGCATATTTCTCAGTCTTTATGACATTCTGCCAACATGGGTACAGATTTAGGTTTAGGATATTTTAGTTTGGGTTAAAATTCAGTATCATGCTGCTTTGTTTGTAGTTTAGTTACAGCTGTCTGATTTTGACTCACATTTTCTATGGTGATTTCTGCACTTTGTTCAGTTGTTCTAGTTGTTTACAAAGAAATTATATTTATCGCAACATTTAGGTTAGTCACTTATTTCTGCTGGCACTGAGTACATCTTCAAAATCCCACTGGTAATTCAATGAAGCTTGTTGTGTGAGCAATTTCTCTTAACATAATTTTGAGAAACGGGAGGGAAAGAAGGTTCTTCCTAACATCTTGTAAAGGATTTCTGCTAATCTGCCAGGAATGCATTTCAAACCTTTACTGGCTGAAGGATTTAATACACATTTGTGACTTGGTTATCTTAAGTGCAGATGGTTTCTGCTTTCAAGAGGAAACACTTTCAAATCCAACAAGATATTTCATGCCCACTTCCAAGTCAGGTGATCTGGCTTCCTCTAGTACAAAGATGGGCAAGAGAGCCTCCACAGGCTGACTCTGGCCCAGAAAGTGGGCTGATCCAGCCCAGGAACTTTCTGCCACTCTCCCGCCCCCAGGCCTGGAGACAGGGGAGCATACAAAGTCTCTTTACCTGCCAGGTGCACATGGCACTTAGAGTGAAAAGCCAGCTGAAGAGCTGGCGGTTCACTCTAAACGCTGTGTGCCCCTAGCAGGGAAGGAGACTGCATGTTCTCAGAACCCCCAGATCAATAGAACTTGGGGGCGGGGGAGCACAGAAGTGTCCGGGCCCTACCCTTTCCACCTGAGGCCCTGTCTCTTCAGCCCAGGGCCACTTCAAAAGATGTGTGTTGTGGCCCTCCTAAAAATTATTGGCCGCCCCTGCCCTAGTACATTTTTAGTTACCTTTTCATGACGAAACAAAAGAAAAAAAAATATGTAGCACTTTAAAGACTAACAAGATAGTTTATTAGGTGATGAGCTTTCAAGGGCCAGATAATAAACTATCTTGTTAGTCTTTAAAGTGCTACATTTTTTTTTACCAAGATCAGACTAACACGGCTACCTCTCTATTACTTTTCATGATGAGGCAGCCATAGGAGTAGGTTGTTTTTTGGTTTGGCCTTTTCCTTTTATTGTTACTGCACGGAAATGAAGGGAGAGGAGGCTGACTGTGTGCAGTTAATACTTTCCTTCAGAGGCACTTTCTGCTCACACAAAAGGACCTCACTCCCATGATGGATCAGAAGGCATTCTTTGAAGCAGAGACTAGTTCTCATGATGCAGAATAAGTCACCCATCTTTACACCCAAAACACAGAACCTCAATGGAAGGAAAATGAGGCAATGAGAGGGAAATCATAGGATACTCCATAAGAGGAAAGTATCAGAGGAGTAGCCGTGTTAGTCTGAATCTGCAAAAGCAGCGAGGAGTCCTGTGGCACCTTATAGACTAACTGAAGTGTAGGAGCATAAGCTTTCGTGGGCAAAGACCCACTTCGTCAGATGCATGTAGTGGAAATTTCCTGAGGCAGGTATAAATATGCAGGCCAGAATCAGGCTGGAGATGACGAGGTGGATCCAATCAAGGAGGATGAGGCCCACTTCTAGTAGCTGATCTGGAGGTGTGAATTCCAAGAGAGGAGAATTCACATCTCTACATCGGCTACTAGAAGTGAGCCTCATCCTCCTTGATTGGATCCACCTCGTCATCTCCAGCCTGATTCTGGCCTGCATATTTATACCTGCCTCAGGAAATTTCCACTACATGCATCTGACGAAGTGGGTCTTCGCCCACGAAAGCTTATGCTCCTACACTTCAGTTAGTCTATAAGGGTATGTCTATACTACCACCCTAGTTCGAACTAGGGTGGTAGTATAGACATACCCTAAGGTGCCACAGGACTCCTCGCCGCTTTTCCATAAGAGGAAAGGCTCTTCAATGAGAAGCTATGTTGTGGTTTTAGGTATTTATTCCCTAGTGTAGTGGCCTTTTTAAAAGCAGGGTGCCCTCTAAATTCATTAATTTAGCAAATTTTGCACATTTAGTAAGCACAATGGTCTATGTAGGCTGGGAATAACTACCTTATTTAGAATAGGTGGAAGGTACTAATGACCTGCCTTCATCATTTTTTGTCTTATGTCATTCTGGTGACCAAATCTGGATTTATTATCTGCTGGAATCTAAATTACACAAGAAGTAAGTTTTTCTAAGTTGCTAAATTAACGACTGTTAACACCAGTATGGACAATGCTCAGGAGGTATATCTTCCCAGGGGCACCTCAAGGAAATAACTTTGCTGAGCTCTCACAAAGCCAATAGAGCAGACTAATGGTAAGTCTCTATGGAAGCTGTTAGTGAACCCTCTGCTGGAAAGACTTAATTCAGATGCCATGAAAAGTTTTATATGACTGGCTGTCACTTAGAAGAAAGACTTTACTAGAGTTCTCTGCTTAACTTTCCAAAGATAAACTTGCATTAAAAAAAAAAAGTCTATATACTGAGAGACAGCCGGAGATGAACCAGATCCGCCTTCCAACAACGTGGTATCTGACAGTAACTCTGAGCCCACAAGTCAACCAGTATCACAGGGTTTAAAACCAATAAGAATTTCTAAGGCTGTCAAGCAATTTAAAAAAATTAATGGATGTTAATCCCACAACTAAACATTCAATTGATTTATATATTTTTGGATGTTTTCTACATTTTCAAATATATTGATTTCTAGTTACCACAGAGAAAAGTATACAGTGATCACTTTATATTTGTATTACAAGTATTTGTACTGTAAACATTTTTCAATTCACCTAACAAGCACTGAAAGTTATCATGAAAGTTGAACTTACAAATGTAGAATTACATACAACTCCCTCCTCTGCATTCAAAAAACAAAACAATCCAAAATTTTACACCCTTCATGTCCCTTCAATCCTACTTCTTATTCAGTCAGTCAGTCACTCAGATAAATACATTTCTTTACATTTCTATAATGCTGTCTGCTTCTTGTTTACAATGTAATCTGAAAGTGAGAACAGGCATTCTCATAGCACTGCTGTAGCCAGCTTTCTAAAATATTTACAAGATAGATGTGCTAAGGATTCATAGGTCCTTTCATGCTTTAACCATCATTCCAAGGGATATGTACCTATGCGGATAGCAGGTTCTGCTCAACAACAATCCAAATCAGATTTCACCATCAGGTTGATTTTCTTTTTTGGTGGTTTAGGTTTTATAGTTTCCACATCTAAGTTGCTCTTAAAACTTCTGAAAGCATGCTTTACTCCTCGTGCTGTCCAAAATCTGAGGGACTTCAGATTCTTACATTTTAGGTCGAGTGTTGTAGCTATCATTAGAAATTTCACATTGGTACCTTCTTTGTTTTGGGACTGCAATCTGCAGTGAAAGTGTTCTTAAAATCAGTGTGTGCTGGGTCATCATCTGAGACTGCTATATCATTACATGGCAGAATATGGATAAAACAGAGCAGGGGACATACAGTTCTCCCCAAAGTATAGCCACAAAATTTAATTACTTTTTAAAATAAGCATCACCAACACAGAAACATGTCCTTTTGAATATTGGCCAAAGCATGAAGGAGCATACAAATGTTTGCAAGACATTTACATACCAGGTATGCTATGCTGGCTACCAAAGTGCCATACAAATACCTGTTCTCACTTTCTTGTAACACTGTAAATAAGAAGCAGTGTTATCTTTTGTAAATGATTGGCTAAACAAGCAATAGGACTGAGTGGACTTGTTGGCTCAGAAGTTTTAGATTTTTAGCATAATTAGGTAACAAAAACCCCTTTATTTGTACGTTGTTCTTTTAGAACAAAGATTGCATTACTATACTTGCATAAGGGCAAACTGAAAAATATTTTTTATTTATTTTTACAAATATTTGTAATTAAACATACACTAATTTCAGTTACAAGACAGAATATAATACAGTAGACTTGCGATAATCCAGAACCTTTGGGACCTAGATGGTGCTGGATTATCGGATATGCCGGACTATCAGGAGGTACTATAAGATGGTTATACACACACACACACACACACACACACACACACACACACACACACACACAGTATATAACGTGTTTTTAACCCTTTTTATTGTAGCACAAGCACTGTCCAGCATCACACAATGGCAGTGGCAAACTGACTCAGTCCTGTTTGATTTTGCTTGGTCCAGCTGCTGCCACGTGACTCATTTTTTGCCGAAGCTCACTCACTATGCTCTTGCCATTTTGATGCCAGACTATCAGGAGTGCCATACAATTGGATGCCGGACTATTGGAGTTTTACTGTACATATAAAAATTATTCAGCATTTTGGATGTTTTTCTATATTTTCATATAGTACTGTGTAACAGTGACCATTAAAATGCCATTTTTTGTTTGTTAATCATGTGAGTTGAATGACTAAAATCATGTGAGTTGAATGACTAAAATAACAGCCCTAACACTTTCTGTACTTGTTACATTGTCAGTAGGTCAAAAACTAAACAAATAGTAAGTCATTTAATAGTTACAGGAGGGGAAAAAAATCTGTCTGCTCAGTTCATTTATCAGTCTTAGTGGGTTACTTTATCTGGAAGCTTTTTACCTTTCCTGTGTAAGGCTTGGGTTGATGCTAAGTCTGATGATGCTTTATTGAGGAACAGAGACACTGTCAACTTTCAAAAACAAAAAGCCTATCTGAAGTTTTTACCTCTTCTTGCAAACATCCAAAATTATTGTGTCTACATGTTTTCTTGTTTGTTTATGTAGGTCACTATACTTTGTATATAGTTAATTTTATTGTTCTACAGTACAATGATTCAGTTTTCCCTGAATGCCTGCCTGCTACATAACGAGGGAAGGTAAAATGTCATTGTAAAACTACACAAATTAGCAGGAAAATGAGAGAGCAGAGAAGGTATCTGAAGCTATTTTTTAAATGGAAGACTTCAAGTTGGTGTTCCTTTAAAACAGCCAACCTTAAATAAATCCTAATAGCTGCCATACATATACTCAATATCAAGCAGATATAATAGTCCTAAAACATGCATTTATGGAAAGAGAAATTAGTAAACCAGCCTGCCAACTCTGTGTCATGATTAAGTGGGATAGTAAAGCTCTTTAGCCTCATCTCTCAACCAAAAATAAATAAATAAATAAATAAAAATAAAAAAAACATTTGGTTTAGAAACCAAGTACACAGTAGCATGTACGGTTGGCAATAGCAACACCCTTCACAGAAGTTAGACAAAAGGAGCTAAACTGTTCCAGAGGGGCTAGTGATGATTCAAGCTTCCCACAAGCAAAGGACAGAAAGAAAAGGTACACTGGCAAACAAGCCATAGTTATTCTAGGGGCTATGGCTGCAAGTTTCTCATACAGGCCTGCAAGGGAGTCAATGTAGAAGCCCAGGAAGAGCACCAGCATGTGTGAGTGACCCAAATCAAGCTCACATAATACCAGATGGCAATGCACACAGACATGGGAAGGGAGCCCATCAGGAGGTCTCACCTCCCACACTACGAGAGCCCAGGTACACAATGCTGTGCAGGATAGTGCAATGTCTGGGCCATGCCTCTTCCTCACCCCTCCCTTGGTGCACCAAAGAGCAGATTCTGTGCGCCACATGTGCAGATAAAGTGACTGACAGGTTCTTACACAAGGAACAACAGGTTCTTACATAAGGAACAAGAGGGAAGCCAAGCTTCTGATGCATTCCACCCCTATCCAGCCTTTAAGCTTGGTTTTCTATTGCTTATTAATCTGAATTGGATTACACAACTTTTGCTTCTATACCATATATTTTACACATATTCTATCTAACTTGCCTTAAAGAAGCAGACATCATAACATACTATGCCCGTTATACAACATTTTGTTCAAGCATTATACCACTTTGAAATGTAGTGCCTCACAAAGCCATTTTAGAGTCTCGATCTTTGCATCAAGTGCTCCGTTTACAAATTAATAAGATTTTCCCTTGTTAGTTATGCTGGGTTGTTTCCTTCTCATGCATTACTTGCAGTAATGGAGATCCTGAAAGTAAAGTAATGCCTCTGTTAGACCTTTGTACCCTACTGCCTTCAGTATGGTTGCAGAGGAGCAACTGATCAAAGTACAATGAACAGTACTGTTGATGCACAAGGATAAAGAATCCAGCTAACTCTGAACTATACTCCTGCAGGGCTAACAGGAAAAAAAAAAAAAAAGTTGTGACCATGTATTTTATCAGAGACATGAATGATTATATACATGGAACATATCAGTCTAAGGTGATGCCCATTTTTACCTGGTCACATTTCAAAGCAGAAATGGACCTCAAAGAGCAAAATTATCTTGAAAAAAACCACCAAAAAACTTCCGTGTGGTGTGGGTATGTTTAAGATTCAGTAGCACCCTACAGAAAGAAACTATAGTTGTGCTTACACATTGGGATGAGAGAATATTCTGTTTGGATCTCTCTAGTCTGACACTCTTGGTACCTGACCAATGCCAAACCAGAGAATTTGCCAAACCATGGGAGGTCAATATTGTATAGCAGCATTACCAACACTTCTACTGCTTGCTGGGCCGCTGGAAGACATTTAGGAGTAAACTAGAGCTAAACAGCACAGTGGCTGTAAACACATTTTATTGGACCACGAGAAACTTGGCCACATGCATGGTAAGTGGTCCTGCTTTGGGCAGGGTGCTGTATACGACCTCTTGAGATCTTTCAGCCCTAGGATTCTATGATTTTATCTAACTAACTAAAATCATGCTGGACCACAGATGTTGCTAAATCAGAGAAGTTCAACCTATATTGTAGTCTTGCCTTTGCCACAAAGAATGGGAAATGTTGGGAAATTAAACAAGGCAAATAACCAGTATTTGTATTTTCTGACTGCACAAAAGCTACAGCTTTTGAAGAAACCCAGAGAACTGAAGGTGAAAATTCACAATACACAGATAAAAATGAGTGTGCATGACATATACCCTGCCTCTCCCTCCCCCCCGCACAACTCAAATGCCTGCCTTCTGCAGTGGTTGATTACTCTAATTCCCCAGAGCTACCAAGGTAATCTGAAAGGACAAGAGAAAACCATTTCTATAATTTCATGTGAGAAGTTCACACATGAGCCAGAAGGTATTATGCCACACACACTTCAAATGTTACAAGAAATAATTACTACCTACGAGTAGAGTAAACCACACGTAGTGATCATTCCGGTGGTGCAGAGCCTCCAATGCTTGGCTCTGGAGGGAGTGATTAATAACTAGACTTACTGGTTATTTGCTTTAAGGCAAAAGTGTACTAGGCACATGCTATGCACGTCAAAGAATTATACACACCTTCCCTACTCTTATAATATTCAATTCGTTTATGACCCAAGCACTCTGAGAACTCCTAAGTGATGGATTATTCTTAAAAATATATAAGTACCAGTTATAAGTTTTTGTAGATGTAATTATACTGGTAAAAGCCATGCTGTAGATACAGTTATGGATCTAGATCAACTACTCCTGATTGTTGTTACTATGTGGAGATAAAACACTTCTATGTCTGCTCCAAAAAGAAGGCACCGTAAGGAGAAGGGAGAACCAGTCAACCAGCTTTTATTCCCAGTCACTATTATCATTAGGGCTTTTAATATACACAAGGACATTGACTGAACCAGCTGCTTCCTGAAAAGACTGCATATTTGGATAACCCGGAGTCCATCATCACTAAAAGCTACTGCTTGCCCGGTCATAATCATTGTGAGAGTTCAAGGGAAATGCAAATGTTAGAGGCTTCTACAGGAATCTGCAATGGTCAGTTGTGAACCTAAGGCATTTGAGATGAACAGAGGAAATAGCTGTGCACAGGTGGACACACTTTGCTATACAAAACAAAGGAATTCTAGATAGTCCACAAATTGATTCATTCATTGAGTTTCAAAAGGGGCAATAATGTCTTGTATCTTTGGTGTACTTTAAAGAACACTAAATGGCCTGGACAAGAACAGGAAAGTAGCAAGATTATCAGTAACATAGCACACAGTCTGAGGATGGAGAGATGGCAGAGGACACAAAGAAGTGTTAGGAATTTTGGGCTTGTCTCTCCATTTCATTGAAACTCTGCTCAGAGAGCAAAAAAGAGGGAGGACTCACAGGGATCGCAATGCTATGGCTTCTCTATTCAGAGCCAGCTGGACCCACCACAAAAGTTAAGGCTGATGTAGGCAGTGCTAACTTATATCAATGGAGGATCAGGAATAGCAGATATCCACTGCCATGTTCTCTACCCTAACTTCCCTACCCATGGCCTACCTACAGAAGATTAGAGAGAAGAAAAGCCTGGCGGCTAGGATTACCGTATATTCCGGCGTACAAGACGACCTCTGAAGTTAAAAAACATCCCCCAAAAATCGGGGGTCTTCTTGTACGCCGGATGCCCCGCCGCCGGAGCCCCTCCGCGGCTTTGAAAGCCTCGGGGGAAGCCGGCGGCGGGGCATCCCAGGCGCGCATGGGCTGCCCCCCCGCCGGAGCCCCTCCGCGGCTTTGAAAGCCTCGGGGGAAGCCGGCGGCGGGGCATCCCAGGCGCGCATGGGCTGCCCCTCCGCGCGGAGGGGCTCCGGCGGGGGGGCAGCCCATGCGCGCCTGGGATGCCCCCCCGCCGGCTTCCCCCGAGGCTTTCAAAGCCGCGGAGGGGCTCCGGCGGGGGGGGGGGGTCAAGCCCAGGCGCTCCTGGCGGCTTTGCTCCCGGTGCCTCTGGTCTGCTGGGGACCATCTCCAGCAGACCAGGGACACCGGGAGCAAAGGAGGCGGAGGGGCGCTGGGGTATAAGATGAAACCCTATCTTTTAATTAAAAAAGATAGGGGGTCGTCTTATACGCCCAGTCGCCCTATACGCCGGAAAATATGGTAAGTCTGAGGTTACAAAGAGACTACTGGGGATTGAGGCATGACCAATGCTGAGACAGATCTTGTGAGAGAGAAGGAGGCAGAAGATGAAATGAAGATTTGGACAGGCAGAAAGGGCTGGAGAAAAAAAAAAAAGAGGGGGGACGCGCAGGGCAATAAGAAGATAGAGCTGTGGAAGAAGTAAAACCGGAAAGAGAAGAAAAACTGATGTTGGTCCCTTAACCTGTGTAATGTGCAGTAATGGACAGATACAAGGCATGACTTTTGCGGGATTAAAAACAATTTACTTGCAGGAATTCTAGCAAAACCCAGACATTAAAATGTCGGTAGGTGTTTGTCTTTTTATGTGATAAAGCAATTCAACTTAATAACTAATTACAAAACAAACCTTAAAATGCCAGGCTCTTTACAGGACTTAGAACTGAGATTTTATAAAGTCTGTTTTAATAGCAGGCGGGGAAATGCATCCATACACAAAGTCTTTGTGACAGTTAAGACCTTGCTCTCAGCAAAACAAAATAAAACTGACGCATGGTTGCTATTACCTTTAAGTTTAGCAAAACTTTTTCTGAGTTCCTTTCTACCTTCTAAACTCAACAAGTTTTTATTTGATAATACAGAAACACACTTCCAGCATTAGAGAGTGAAAAGGATCTGAATGAGACATCTGCAGGAGTAAAGAATCCAAGCAACTGCTTCCTCTTCCCCCTGGCAGCTTTCCCCCAAGTATGAAGTAAGCTCATCCACAGTAAAAAGTGGATTCCCCTCACAGTGCCCTTATACATAACATTCTTCCTCTATTTTCTTCTCCCAAAGCCTTTGCATGGTAATGGTCTTGGGTGGATGCCCTGTACTTTCTGTGCATAAAGCTTTTGAATGTGAGAGAGTAAGACACCCAATCAGTGAATACTTTGAAGCGACTGTCTAGGAAGGAATACTATAGAATGGGATCTAGGGGTCATAGTGAATCACAGATTAAATAGGAGTCAACAGTGTGATACTGTTAAAACAAAAAACAGAACAAAAAACCCACAAACATGATTCTAAGATTCATTAACTGGAGTGTTGAGAGCAAGACACAAGAAGTAATTCTTCCACTCTAATTAGACCTCACTTTGGAGTATTGTGTCCAGTTCTGGACACCACATTTCAAGAAAAATGTGGAGAAATGAGAGAAGGTCCAGAGAAGAGCAACAGAAATGATTAAAGATCTAGAAAACACGAACTATGAGGGAAGACAGAGAATTGGGCTTGTTTAGTTTAGAAAAGAGAAGAGAGAGGGGACATGATAGCAGTTTTCAAGTATCTAAAAGGGTATTACAAGAGTGAGAAAAAAATGTCCTCCTTGACCTCTGATGATAGGACAAGAAGCAATGGGCTTAAATTGCAGCAAGGGAGGTTTAGGTTGGACATTAGGAAGAACTTCCTAATTGTCAGGATGGTTAAACACTGGAATAAGTTGCCTAGGGAGGTTGTCAAATTTCCATCACTGGAGATATTTAAGAACAGGTTAAACAATCATCAGGTATGATCTCCATGGTCCGTAGTCCTTGGTACTTCTGTGAGGGCACAACACTGGACGTGATGACCTCTGAAGAATTCTAACTCCTCTGGAACGCTCGTTCCATATTAAAAACAAAAATAAATGAGGAACTCGTCATTGATGATTTCTTCCATCCTTCACCTAGCTCTCACATGGTACTGGAGTTCCCTTCTCTGACACAGTCTCTGCAGCCACCCTCTCGTTCTTCAACCTCCTCCATTCCTTTCCTTGACCAGACTCCATCTGGTCACAGCATCATAACACTCCTGCGCCCTCCCTTCCCCCAACCCTGAGCCCCTCATACATCTGAAACCCCTTCCCTGAGCCCCTCATAACCCTAAATCCCCAAAATCCTGCATTCCCACATTTCCAGACTCCTGCACTCCAACATCCCCAGCCCCCTGCTGTAAGATTGACAGAAGACAGCTGAATGCATCCATGAAGCTGGATTTGATCAGTTATGATGTAAACTTCAAATACATGTGCGAAATGATGCAGCAGAAGTCACATTAAATAAAGACTGCTATTATTAATCATTATGTCAATTATCAATAATATTAAGTTGTATATTTTCAGTCATGCAAATGGGTATTCTTATACAGCTCTTTGTGGACCACTTGTTCTGAATGTTGATGTAGTTTGGCTCTTCTGTTTGAAAAGATTGTGGACCCCTGCCCTATCTCTATTCCCCCAACCTTGTCCTCGGTTTTTTCCCATTTTGATACCAGCATCCCATCTGATCCCCTTCTGTCCTGTTTCTTTGCCTTACAGTGCAGGTCCCAGTTCATTGTGGACCCCAATCATATTTTTGCCCAACCCCACACACTAGTATAGGACCCCCCTGTGCTTCTCAAGGCCATAAGCAATGTTTTGGTCTGTTTAAGACTAGCACCAGCTTTGATCTACAGCAATGGATCAGCTCTCCTACTCATGAAACAGGCTTGGGGGAGGAGGAATGGGCATTGATCCTGTCTTCACTAAACATGGAAGGAATACTCTTTCCATTATTGCTTCCTCTTCTGACCACCGCATCGCCACCATTTCTCACATCCCTACCACCTTTTCTTTTTGTGGCTTTCAGTCCTTTGGTATTCATGGATTCACCTCTGCTCTCTTTCTCCTCACTCATGGACTAACTCTTGTGCTCCTCTCCCCATCTTAATGCTAGCACCACCATCCTGATCATAACGTTCTATGTTCTTATTCTGATGCTGCTGAGCAACTCCAGCAGAAGTCCTGCAATCCTCTGGACTTCCCCACTTCTCTCTCAAACTATTCACTCTCTCCACCTCATCCCTTCATGATGAAACACCTCAAACATGCGGTTTACTATTGCTGTCAGAAATGCCTTTCTTCCCATTCTGTTTTTGACCCTGGATCTCATGTCCACTCTACACTCTGCTGAAACTAAAGTCTAACTTCCTGGCCAACTTTCAGGGCTGTAATCTAATCTAATGCACCCAAACCTCTCAATGATTATCATTTGACCACCCCTTGAAATTCTGACTTGCATTAGTTTTTGTGGTTCTCCATCCATGTCCCTAATCACCATCAGCATCTGATTTCGAGGGCACATCCTCATCCATCCCATTTCTGTTTGTCTTCCTTAAGGCTCTATCCTTATGACTTTATCCTTATGTCTTCTCCTTGTCTTAAGTGCTCTTCACTACAAGCATGGCTTTAACTACAATTTTTATGATGACTCACCATGTCCATTGTTACCGATTGGAAGTCTCCTTTTATCCAACATAGCATCTCATTCTGACATCCATGAAGAGATATCACATCTTAAACAGTCCAAGGCCAAAACTAAGCCCTTGATATCTTTTCTCTAACCTTTATCACTGGACAGCCCCACCATTCTACCAATCGGGGGGGGGGGGGAGGGGAAGGGATCATCAGCTGGGTACCATCTTGGACTCTGCCCTCTTACTGAATCCACATTCAAGATACTTTGAAGTCTGTGCTTTTTCTTACACAACACCTCAAAATACAGTCTCCCTTTCTATCCATGCAACCTGAACTCTTGCCCAAGCCCTTATTTCACGTATCAACCTCCAATTTTCTGTCCTCAACTGTCACCTTACTTCATTCAATCCTGTTGTGAATGCTGCTGGCCATATTGTCTGTCACTGATCACATAAGCCTCCTCTGGGGTTCTTTGCTCTTCACCGCCACATCCACTAAAACCTTTCCAGCTTCACTTGAAAGCACCATCTTTATTTAGTCTGACCCCATCTGATGTAATAAGCTACTAAGAGATAAATCCCATGCCTTCTGTCCAACTTTTCTGTCCACTATTCTGTCAGCTTCTCCCTTACATAGCTCCATACTTTGCCCCATGCTACCTCTAAAAGGGTAAATTAAAAAAGCAATGATTTTTTTACTTAAAAAAAAAAATCAATAGCACACTAAATTTCTCATTTAAAAGTAACAGTTACAATTAAATCAGAAACATAATACACATACACTTACGGTCTCTCAAAATGAATTAGTTCCTCTAGTCAACTATTGCTTCTTGAAAGTTCTGGGCTTTGAATTTGTCCCTCAGCAAACTAACATATGCAAAGACAGACCTGTTTCTGTTCTGTGCTTATGTGGTGGTGGTGGACTTAGGCAAGCATGGCATGGGAGTTAGTTAGACAGTATCTAAAGAGAAACAGTGTATAGGAAAGGATGGAAGCATAGAAAGGAAAAGTGGAGTGAACTGGAAAGAAAGAGGGAAGACATTCAGCAAACACACCTTCCGCTATTTCCCCCACACTTCTGTCATGAATTCAAGGTATAAGAGATACCCTATCTGGAAATATTTTGAAGAAATCCATTCCCTGGGTAAAAAAGGAAAACCTGTCAAGTGTAAGCAATGCAATATGATTATGTAGGGTTTAGCAGCAAGAATGAATCGTAAGGAAGACTGCTTATTGGGAAAAAATATATATGATGTGGATCAACTTTGCAACGTGCCATTCTTCAAAACTCTCTCTATACCTTTTAGTACAAGTGTGATTTAACAAGCAAATTCCCCAGCTATTTGCTATGCTGGATGTTGCTAGGGGAAAAAAAAAAAAAAAAAAAAAAAAAAAAAAGTTTAGCTTAGCTAATCCTTTTGGTTTGTTTAATTAGTTAACTAGGTTTACAATCTATTACCCAAGTATATACAGGCAGTCCCCGACTTACGAACTTACGAACGGGGCTTTCTTGCCCCGGAGCTCACAGGCAGCGGTCAGCCACCTTGACCTCTGGGGCGAGAAAAGCTGCTCCCGGTGCCCCTGGTCTGCTGGGGACCGTCTCCAGCAGACCAGGGGCATCGGGAGCAAAGCAGCAGCCCCGGCAGACCAGGGGCACCGCGCTTTGCCAGAGCAAAGCCTCAGAAGCGCGGGACCCCGCCATGGCTGCAGGTTTGCTCGCGGTGCCCCTGGTCTGCTGGGGACCGTCTCCAGCAGACCAGGGGCACCATGAGCAAAGCGGGTCCCACACCAGAGCAAAGCCTCAGCAGCGAGGCACCCCGCCACTGCGGCTTTGCTCCCCGTGTCCCTGGTCTGCTGGGGGGGGGGGGGGGGGGGAGGCGCAGCTAGTGTGCTCCCCCCCCCCCCCCCCCAGCAAACCAGGCTTTTGTTGTGGACCCTGGGGCAGAGCAGCTGGGGCGCTGCCGGTAGGTCCCACAGCGCCGCTCTGGGCACTACTGGACCAACCCGGTAGCACCCCAGCCCTCTGCCCCAGGCGTCCTGATTCAGCCGCTGCTGGTCAGTTTCAGCAGCGGCTGAATCAGGACGCCTGGGGCAGAGCAGATGGGGTGCTGCTGGGTTGGGCCAGTAGCGCCGAGGAGCCGCGCTACTGGAGCAACCCAGCAGCACCCCAGCGGCTCTGCCCCAGGCGTCCCCAAGTCAGCCGTTGCTGAAACTGACCAGCGCTGACTACAGGAAGCCCGAGGCACAGTTGCTCTGCCCCGGGCTTCCTGGAATCAGCGGCTGATCAGTTTCAGCAGCAGCTGACTTGGGGTTCTTAAGTTGAATCTGTATGTAAGTCAGAACTGGCGGTCAGTTTCAGTAGCGGCTGAATCTGGACGCCAGTTCCGACTTACATACAGATTCAACTTAAGAACAAACCTACAGTCCCTATCTTGTACGTAACCCGGGGACTGCCTGTAGTACAGAAAGCTGCAGTAATAGAGTTGCCACTGTTATTTTCTTATTTTATATTATACCAGTGGACTGCACCCCATGCTCACTACACTTGCCAATCTCCCTCCGAGTGTGAGAGCGTGATGATAGTCTGTTGCTGTCAGGAAAAACTTTTGTTTAGAGAGAGAGATAATACATGCCTCTTATTTTGGAACATCATGGTCACAGACCACAATAGTTATCGTATAAGTCTATTCCCTATTTTGCTTCAGCATAAAACTCAACTTTCCCAAAGGAACACCACCCTATACATGTGTTCAATGGGGCTACTCCACAATTAAGTGTTCTCGAAGCACAGACTTTGCTTTTTGGGTAACCTGGACTCAGATCAGCATTAAAAAAAAAAAAAAAAGGGGGGGGGGGAGTGGGGGGGGAAATGAGAGCTACTTGTAGACGTGTTAAGGATATGGACACTGTACATTTAGTGTTCTGAGGACTTGTCTGTTGGGAGTCAATATTTGAAAATTAAAAAGTTTAAGGACAACCTTCAGACAGCAATTCTGGAGACTGGTCCCGTTGCAAATGTGAAAATATTTTATGTAACATTTAAGATGTAGTTGAATAAAATATAAGTGCTATTGTTTGTGTAGGATTTAGTTCTTACCATTCCTAATGTACTGCTGCTGCATCTGCAGGTTGGCACAAGTAATGCATATTATGTACTATTTCCTAAATTAATCAAAAATATTTTATCTACAAAAATTCACACAAAGTATATTTTCTTAGATGTTGTAAAATGCTGTACTGAGCTGTAAAGTGACATGTTTTAGTGATTAGATTGCCACCATTTTTTGAAGTGTGAAGTAGTATAAGTTTACATCTCTTTTTTTAAATATCAATTTAAATCACCAAAAATCAATCTACCCTGCTACTTATCTATGCAGATAATGCTCTGATAAAAATCATAACAGCCACATCTTGTCCTTCTTAAGAATCCTTGGGTACTGTGATGGAAGAGCTACCCTGCCGATCATGGCTGGACATTTTCCCACTCCTTATCTCTACGTATAACGACAAAAAATAAACAGTACTTAAAACTAGTAAAGTTGGACATTCCTTGCTGAATTTCTTTACTTATTTTATATCCCCCATTGCCTATTGATTTGTCTATAAAGCTTTTCGAGGAAGGGATTTCTCCAAGTTTGTGGAGGGAGCTGTTGCACAGTGCCACTCACCACATCAATTGGACCTTTGGGATAGGGATATAAAATTACAGTTAAAAAGTTCACCAGTTAAATGTTAAGTTTAACCAGTTAACAGAACCCTGCAAGCTGCTCCAGAGTAGGAGCAGACTCCCCCCCGCCCAAATGGCATGGCTAGCCCAGGTGGGCTGGAGCAGCCCCCTGCCTGTGGTGTAGCAGGCCCAGCTGGCTAGGCACTGGTTAACCGGTTACACATGTACACATGCTCTTAAGGCAGGTGTTCTCAAACTTTCTGATACAGTGACCCCCCTCTAAGTTGCTAGCGACCCACAGTTTGAGAAACGCAGCCTTAAGGCAATGCTTACCAGTTAACCAGATACCCCTTTACATCTGTACATTGGGCACTACAATCATACTTACTATTCAAAATAAACAAGAATAAATTAGATAAACAGGGTGGGAAACAACATTCTCTGTTTTCTCTTTACAGTTTTATTTTAAGTCATTCACCCCAACCTGCTGAGAAAGGAGATGAACATAGATCTGACTGCAAAAAGCTTGATGTCAAACACAAGGACGAATGGAGTTAATGGTTTTGTGTTAACAACTTCAACAGTGACTGTAGCTCAGTACAAGTTTTGGTTTTGCTTCTGATAAGCTATAGGTATATTTGGCCATCAAATCACAGTGAAGTTAAACTAAAATTAGTAAGTTATGAAGGGCAGGAAAATAGGCTTATTCAATCCAACTGTGGTTCTGCAAATAGAAACCAAAAAAGCAAAGACATGTTACTTTATGTTTATAATCTAAAACCGTTTTTATGGAGTTTGCATTGTGGGGTTTCCATTGTGCAGTTTGCAGTCTTTTCAGTGTTAAAAAGCCTGTTTTATGCTTTTTAACAAAAAAATCTAAGCTTCTAATTTCTTTGTGGTCCCTTTTTCCATTTGGCTATCAATTGTAGATCAACGTTGCCCCTCATTCAATCCAGCTCTTTGTGGGATCTTTGAAATTAATAGGTTCCCCCTCTCTGATCACTTCTTACCACAGATAACACTACTCACCCCACACACTAGAGACAATTAGTTATGAAAGGTCCAACATGTCACTACCTTTTTCTTCCAACTCCCATCCCGCAACAATGGTTTAACTCCTAAATCTCTCTGTTCCTGCCCTCATGCCTTTAAAATACTACTGTCAAGTCATATAGTAAGAACTGTAAAATAACAGTTCTACCTGACAGGGTTTAGTAATCAGAATAGTTTTTTATACATTTTAATAGCACAAACCAAATCATTCCCCTGCCTCGCACTTGCCTTATGTGATCAGGCTAAATCAACCATCTGATAAGTCTGGCTTCCCATTACCAGTCACTGACTGCCATTTCTGCCTAACTAACATGTTCAGCTAAAGTAGCCTGAAATGAACGCACCAGTTTAATACTGATCAGTACCGTATCACTTGACATACAATGCCTGACCATACAAAAAAAGCTAATATTGTAAATGTTTTTATTTCCTGTATCCCTCTGTACTAACAGGCACTAGAGTGAAAATGATGCATCAACTTTCATTATAACCTAGCTATACCAAGTTTAGATGTCAATCCAAAACATAATCAACTTGATACTCTAAACTAAAGGCAGTAATTACAGTCCTTCTGTGAGGTTCCGTTTACAATCCAAATCAATAGAAGAAATGAACTAGTTTTTGAAACTACAATAAAGCCAACTATCCAAGTAGGTATCAAACATCTTTTATTTTAAAGTATTAAGATTAATGTACTGAATGAAGTAGTACATTAAGCAAAATACTGTATGTACATCGCCAACTTTCCCTATTTCTGAACAGTGGATTCAGCAGGATGGGTCTTAAGTATAGAGATAGAAGATATTTTAAAAGTAGTGTTTCTCTGTGCAAGTTTGGTTAAAAACATTAATTTATGTTTTAACAAAGTCACTTTCTCTCACCCTCCCAATAGATCAATGAATTATGTCCCTTAGATATTCAAAAGGAGGTAAGTACCATATTACAATTACTACTTTATAAGAACTCAGTAGCTTACTGTAGTACTTGTAATAAACCTTCAATGATTATTGCCTTTTCTAAACAAATTTGCAGGGAGAATATTTGTAGACACATGTTGAATAAAGATTGGTTGACTAATGAACTGTTAACATGTCATTTCTTCCACCATCATTTCTATTGAGAACTGCAGGTTGGGAAACGTGTCTGAAGCTCTAAAATCATAAAATTGTAAAATAAGCTAAAACACACACCATTTGCATTTACTTCACACTAACGTAATATAAGCCAAGTTACTTATTGCTTAATATGCATTGATTCTATATGAACTGGTCAAACTATCAGGCCTAAATCTAGAGATTAAAAATCACAGCAGTTACTTTAGGAGAAATAGGAATGTTAATCTAATTATTTCAGACATAAGAAACCAAATATCCAACCTTAAAAATATGAAAGACACAACCTACACCAATTGTTCAATACAAGTGTGCACGTGCACACACACACACACACACACACACACACACACACACACAGCAGACGGTAATTTCATTATTTTTCAGGCTTTATGAAACAATTTTGCCAGTTATTTAAATGGTTACATGTTCTGTATTTCATTAAGCAATATAAATTAGACATTGTAGTGAGCTGTCTATACAGCTCACAATTCATGCACTGTATTTGCATAACTATTGGGTCTATCAGTAACCACCTAACATTTCACCTTAGCATGTGTACAAGTTTCTTAGAATTCACAAAACTATGCAAGATTTGATTTTTCCAGTCACCATAGTCATTAGTTGAATGCAATTAACAATTGGCCAAAAACCACAACAAAAAAGAAGCAGACACAATAAATGTATATTAATTCCTATTTCATTAATATGCTCCCCTCCCCCACAACATATTTTCATACAATTCCTGAACATATTAGAGGTCTGACACCAATTAACAATGAAAGATGACTTATGTAAATAGGCAGGTTGTTAAATAAGGCAGGACAAGAGGTAAATCACCTGACTTTTTAGCACATTAATTCAGTAAATGAGCTTCTGATTTATCTGATCAGCTAGCTCTACTAGTATGGATTTAAACTTCCTGACAGGTTCTACTGCATCCTTCCAATTAATGTCAGACCTTCTCAGCCATTGCCCATGCATTTCCAATACAAAAATTTCCAGCTATTTCAAAGACTGTCAAATGCACTGACTTACAACAAGAAGTAGGCCTCAGTAAAAAAATATTAAGCTCATATTTTAAAAGTGTGTGATCATGCAGATCATTTCAGAATAATTTCCTGGAAATATGCTTTAAATGTAGTTAAATGTGATTCTCCTCTGCCTAAGATGCGTGCTTCAGACTATGTTCTCAAATTTTCAAAGGAGGTATGTTTAGTGTATAAAGGCTGCATTAAAAAGGAGACTAAATTACATTCAATTGCAAAACTAGAAGGCATGCAAAAGGCTTTTCTACCCATTCTGACAAACACAAACAAATTCTATAAACTTAACTTTAGCTACTAAAATTACTAATCTTGTCTATTCACATGATTGGTGAAATTAAATAAGAATAAAATTATTTAAGTTGGTGACTACTCTTAAAAAATCTTCCAGGCACTTGAACTTAAAACATTTCAGACAATAAAACCAAAGCCTATATGTGTGGCTACATAATTTCAGAAAGATGTGGTGATGCATCATGAGAACATCATGTAAATCATATTAATTGGCATATTGCTAGACGGTGGATGCAAGTCTACATTACAAAGCACCAGCAGACATCTCCAGTGATCCAGGTCAATGATGGTTATGAAGCCATGTCAAAAGATAAAGGCATATCCAATAAAGAGAGAAACATTTACATGCACAGATAGTATTAGACAGCAAACCAAGAGGAAAAACTGAAGCTTCACAAAGAGACTTCCCTGAACAATGAGAGCAGTTATTGGACAGTACTCAAGTATTTGCATGCTGTCAGGCTGACTGCATTCCAGGCAATCAGAATTCACATTTAATCTGTACCCTTTGTTATGCATGGAAGCTTTGTACAAGTTCCTTACACAGACAGCATATTCATAATCTGAAGACTTTAATTCTATGTTATTTACTGCCAGTTCTTCAGGTAGTCAAGCTTATCCCTCCCTCTAAAATAAAAGAAGTTTCAATGCCAGTTTCTCCAATTTCTTTATGATACATTTTCACCAGTATTTTGAGATGCTGTTTTTACAATCAAGAATTGTTGTTGCATAACAACTGGATCAGCTAGGTAGATTATATAGGAACATTAACCTGCTATGTAGAAACATTTTGTAAAACAGATCATCCTTTACAAACTGCGGCCAGTTTCACTGTTCTGTTGGGGAGGTGGGGGAGGAAGGAAGGTTTGGCACTGCACAATTTAAACCTCAATATATATTTCACTTTATCAGGTTACATACATGGAAAAATATGTAAAAACAAATTTTAAAAGTCACTGAATTTCAAATAAATTAGTTTATCTAGCTCCCTGACTTTTCAATGGGTTCAATAGCTTCTTAACTTGTGCCCACCCCAGAAAAAAAAAAGCCACACACTTATCTTTTAATTGCTCATTTCTGAAAGTCAGATGCAGAGCGAAAAAAATGAATCAGCTGCTGACACAACAGTTGGCTATGGTTCAAGAATTGCTACATATCAAAACAGCTGATCAGATGCAGAGCTGGTATTTTCTTCAATATAATATATGAGAGAGAGCGAGAGAGAGAGAGAGAGAGCACATGCAAGTTTTATAATGAAAATTTTCATCTTGAAATTCTTAGAACAACTCAAGCTTGGGAAACATTTTACTACCAATCCAAGTGTCAGGTTCTGTCTCTCAAATATCAGAGCTATGATTATGCGGTATTAGGAATGCCAGGGAAGAAGCAGAAAAAGAATAATTTATAAGTAAACCTTTGCATCTTAAACTATAATACATATCAGATGTTTTCATCAGGTTAACCCAAATAAAATATATTTCTAAAAATGCATAGGCCAGTTTTATAGACTACATTTATAGTCTACATTCACGTTACACACAAATTGTGATTATGTTGTTTTTGTTTAAAAGAAAGCACTTGAGCTTTGTCTTTAATAGCACAGTGTCACTACTTGTGTGTAAAGACACACATACTACCATCAATATCTGCATTAAACAGTAAGCTTTATTTCTGGGCAAAGTTATTGTCACTTCAAAAATGACTTGAAAAATAACTGGATGTACACTCAAAAATAACTGACCTATCACATTTAAAAAAAAAATCTAATTTTCCATTTTTAATAATCCTCTGTTGCAAAGCTGTACACACCAATGCTTTCACAAGAAATAATTCAAAATTAATAAAACACATTAAAAAAATGTTTGCACTCACAAAGAGAGAAAATAATTCCTTTGCTCCCTAATCAATAACTTACACTACAAGCCTAACAAGGAAATTTGAATACATTTAGATTTTTTCCTCCCTTTGAGACAACAAATATTCAACAGCATTTTCCCTTATTCACTTATCTGTAAATTTCGATCATCTATGGAAATATTTTTCACTAATTTGTATGTGTACAGTGAAACTGATGTTTAGTGGCATTTACTAATAAAAATGTTATCTTCCAAATTTAACTATACTCTTTGCTCTAAACAGAATCCCTCCCGCCACCCCCACCCCCGTCAGACACCCAGGTACTTTGGTACCACAGTATAGATAATTTCCTTTAATCATTCATTCCTAACTAGAACCTCATCATCAGGCTGATTTCTAGAGAAACCCTGGCTTATATCTTTTGGCAGGTCAGCAGAGAAACATTACTCACTTAAAGAAGATAGCAGGAAGCGTAAGAGAGTCTTCTCTTTCCCTTTTTTCCCCCTGGACATTGACGGACACAGAGTTACTACATATACGAGGACAATGCAGGAACTTTAACTAAAAGTCTCAACTCTTTTTTTATTGCTTCGGGGGTAGCCGAGTTAGTCTGTACAGGATAAACTTAAACAAATGGTCTGGTAGTACTTTATAGACAAACAAAACGTATAGATGGTATCATGAGCTTTCTTGGGCACAGCCCGCTTCTGCAGATGACCAGAGTTTATGGCCTCATTTTTTGAGGAAGAGCGGCTTTTCAAAAAAAGGGGGGAGTTCATCAAAAAAGCAGCATCCTAACTACTTTCACTTTCGAAAGCTCCACTTTCAAAAGTAAGATTGGAAGAATTTGCAAAAGTAAGTTCCCGCAGAATCTGCATACCCTCCTCTGACATTTTAGAGTAGTTTAGATGAGCCCAAAGTTTGTTTGGCACTTCATTAAAAAAAAATGAATCAAAAAGTTGTTCAACACAACATAGCTGAAATTCAAACAATCAATGTTTGAAACAAGGGCAATGACATTTATCTAACAGGCTCTATAATTTAAATTGGCTCTATATACAAGGGGAACTAACATTTGATAATGGTTTTCACAATCTAGCAGACAAAAGGTATGACAAGATCCAACAGACAAGTTGAAGCCACACAATTTCAGACTGGAAATAAAATATGCAACTTTTAAACACAGTAATTAGTCCTTACCACTGATTGTTGTGAATTCTCCATGACAGGTATTTTTAAAATCTAGATTAGATTACAAAATTGTGCTCTAGTTCAAACAGGAGTTAATGCAGAGGTACTACAGCCAATATTTATGCAGCAGGCTGAACTAGATGATCACATCAGTCCCTTCTGGCCTTAAAACTCATAGATTCTAAGTTGGGTTTTAGAAAAGTTGTCCAAAAGCAGAAAATTAGAAAAGATTCTGATCCATTAGATTAATAAAATCATTTGAAAGTTGTTGATTATAAAAATATTTAATTACATCAGAATTCTACAGAAAGAAGTTACTTAAATAGTCTCATGAAACATTCCATTCCAGGTGAAAAAACCTGACCTCTTTTTTTAGAGTAGTTACTACACATAGGCTCAAGTTTGTAGTTTTTTATTAAGCTTTAGCAATAAAATAATGAAGCATAAAAAACACATCCAAGTCAGAAGAAAAGAATGTCTTCTCCGTAAAAGAAAAACAAAAAAGTAGACCATCTGAAGTTTATTTCAGAACCAAACTAAGGAAATATATAGAGAGACTGACAGATTATTTTACACTAAAGAAAATCAAAGTAAAAGTTTATCTGGAAATAATTACTTTCCTCCAGCTGCATCTCACTGTATTTCTCTCTAAAACCCAAGATTCTGCAATGAAGAGACATTGTTTGAAGTAAACCTTTTTAAAAGAAAAATAAGCTGAGTTGCAGGCTTATCACATTTCTAACATTTGTTTAATGTTGATATTGTAAGTCCTTTACATTTTTTCTTCTCCAGGAAGTGCTTCCTTTGGCTCATCCCCCTGCCATTCTTATCTAAAGGCATTACTCCTGTGATTATGTTGTTGCTCAGCATTTCTGTAGAAATTATTGTAAGGTCTTAAACAGAGGCCAGAGAGAGCAAGCAAGGGTCTATATAAAGCAGACATAAGACTGACCATAGATGAAAACAGATTAAGAAATCAAATTTACACTTCACCATCTATATTTTCCTCTCGCTTTTGGCATGTCTTTCAGGTTGGCCAAGTGAAAACTTATTTTCTAGGCAGTCAGTCAATCTGCCTTCCAGATTTTGATATACAATGAAAATGTTGTAATGTTTGGATTGCAAACACTGCTCAGCAATATTTAATGATTTAAATTGTTTACAGTGAAAATGTTTCATTTCTCTTATGTTTTGTTATTAAACCACCTCCGCCTCAAGCTCTTATCCATATTCTCTCAGATCCTCACTCTCACGCTTGACCCAAGTATGATTTTAACTGACAGCTTCTCTTTTAAGAAAATCCATTTGAAATAAATTATACTTATAAATTAAAATTACATTGGACTAAATTAAGCTATCTTTTAAAGATAGTAATAGATACTCAAGATTTCTGCTCCAATTATTAAAGAGCCCTTACACAACTGACAAAATATGTAGTTGTTTGAAGTAGTTCTTTAAAAAACAGATATGAGATAAGGTGTTGCAAAAATAGAGGTTCTTCCTAAAAAAAGGCACCTAATGATAAGTATTTAAAAAAGAAATTGGTAGGATAGACTGAATGCTTCTAATATACGCATCTGTTGATTGAAAACAAGTTGCCATAGTAATAAATTTTCTTCAACTTAATGTTCCTAAAGTTTGACTAAAAATGAAATGTTCAGAAACAAGTATTTTCCATTTAACTAGCACTGAAGTAAAATTTACATCGCTCGCTTAGCAAATCTCTCATTCATTTGTATTAATCTAATTGTTTTACTTGCAACACTAATATATGATATGCAATAAAAATATGGCTCATCCAATAATAATGCTCTTGGAAAGCATAGTTGAAAAAATGTACAAAGTTTCTGTTACTCATACTGCACACAGCATATTCACATTTATACAAGCTCAGTATTGTGATACATATTTTGCTACATTACATGAAGCCAACCCCATTCTACCAGTCATTACAACTCATTGCAGTGGAATTGCTTGTGCTCCTACACCTCTGTGCTCTGGAAGGAACATTTCAAATACAAAATCCTTACCAACCCCAATGACACAATGTTCCCAAATTACACAAGTACTTTGGAGATACTCTGTCATCTAAGAGTTATACTACTACACCCTTCAAAACAAGAACTCCACCCGTTAGTACAATTTACATTGTGTTTCAAAGTACACGTTTTGATATTGCTATTTTTGAATAGCTTCCTCAAAAGAGCTGTATTTTCAACAGTTTATATAGCATTTGTTTGAAATGTGTTTAAGTGTTCCAAGAGCAGCAGTCAAAAGTTAAATTGTATTTATGTGTATTTTCTTTCTTCACATTGACCCTTGCCAACATTGCTCATTGCCCCTCCCCTTTTGAGGCTATACAAAAAGTTACTCCCCCCCGCCCTTTCACAACTACTCATTGAGGCCTCTTCCAATTCTGAAAGCAAGGAAAGCAAAGCCCATGCTGGGTGTCTGTCTCCGAGAGAAGATTGCATCTTTTATTTATCGCCCCTTGGCTTTATTTTCACAGTGAATTCCTGGCTTAAATGTAATCAGCCAAGAAACCCTCCCTACATGCACTCCTGTCATTCCTCATTGCATGCAAGCAGAATCAAGCACAGTCAAGGGGGGGGGGGGGGGCGATTATCAGCACTGCCAACGAAACAAAAATAAGACAATATAAAAATACTAGGTTCAGGTTCTGCAGCCAGTGAGGACCCACAGATGTGCTCCTCAGTCCTCTGGAAAAAGACAGACACCCAGGAATAAGATGAAACATAATTAGGGATTTTTTTTTGAAATGTCTCAATGCTGAACCTCCCTTTAGGCAGAAGGGAAGGGCACTGAGCCTAGAGAAAAAGCAACAGAGTGTGCCTTGGGAAAATACATAACCACGCAGACATCAGATTTGTAGAGTATATATGAATTCAAATTAACTGCAGACAGGATTAAAACTACTGACTTCTCTCCAGGGTGGCAGTGAGGCAAAATTACATGAGAACCAAAAGTATGGAACAGATCTTAAGTTCTAGTGAACCTCTGGGCTCAGAAACTGTACACCCCTTAAATCTTTAGAAACAAGACATAAAGAAAGGGGGAAACATCCATTTTTGTTTTAAATTATTTGGAAGAAGCAGGAGAGAAGAGGGAATGTGAACTGCCCTGTTAGTTTCAGTCCATTTAAAAATGTCATCACGTCCATCCTCAAAAACTGATAGCTTGACAGGGAAGAGAAAAAAGCTCAGGCTTAAACTGCATATTGGGGAAGATTATGCAAGTCTGTCTGAGGGAAAATGGAATTGTGTGGCTTTAAGTCATCAGTCCCTTCTTCCCCTTTGTCAAATCTTCACTGTTTTTCAGGCAGTGAAAAGAAATAAAGAGCCTCTTTTGTTTGGCTTCCCCTTTTCGGGGGCTGGCAGAAAACTGAAAAGGACACAAATAAACATGAAAATGAGAACAAAGTGCCAGGTCTTCTTCCTCCACCACCACAGGGAATTGCCTCACGGCGATTCGAGATGCGCAAATCACAAATAGAGGCAGCTAAACACAACAAAACGAGAGCTCCAGCTTCAGCAGAAGAGAACCTCACCCTGCTCGGAAGTTTTATTAGGGAAATTGTAACCCATCTGCTCGTTCTTTCCCACGGCAGCGGCAGGGCCCGGATTACTAGGTTTGTAAAACCTCCCCCACCATCACAAATCAGGGGCTGGTTTATCCTCTTCCCATCACAACAAGCCAGGCAGCACAGGAGGACGGGAAGCCTGCAGCCTTCCCTTGTTGTGCCCAAGACCCGCAGGAAAATATGAGCCGGGCATGGAGCTCCTCCAGCACTCTTATTGATGGAACTAGCCCCTCCCCCCCAACGCAGAGCTGCTCTTCCTCCTCCCTTCATCCCTTCGGAGGAGACCCACCCCCCGAGCCTTTTAAACTAACTCGGAAGGGAGGAGTTAAATCGAGAGAGCGCTATCTCCCGGAGAGGGTGAAGAGCAGCAGCAGGCGGCAGCAGCGGGGGTGTGGGGAGTATTGTTCCAGGAGAGGCAAGAACAGCACTTCCCCTTTCGCTGTTGTCATGAAGCGAGGAACACAGCTACATCCCAAAGCAACTGGCAGCACCCCATGTACCGCCGCCTCCATACACAGCAACTCCCCCTCGTCCCTGCCATCGCTCAGCTCCCCCCTTCCGTCCTGGCAGCCAGAGTTGGATCCGCTCTATGGCAGCTTTCCTAGCCACGGTACGCCCCCCTCCCCCCGCAAAACCAACCGGGGGTGATTCAAAGGCAGCCCCAGGCTTAGGCTGCACTGTCTGCAGCAGCTCCCAACCCGGCCGCGCATCGCTGCCGCTGCTCCCCTGCAAGAGCCTTTGTTCAGACACGGCCCCGAACCTCTCCGCGCAACTCGGCTCCTGGGGTGTGTAGGTAACAGATCCCTGCCCCTCCCTCGCCCCACCGGGGCTGCTTCTGCTGATTCACTTCCTCGCCCTCCCGGGTTTGCGGGGCAGAGGCGGCGGCGGCGACTTTGGCATCTCTATTGTGGCCCAGGCTATGAGGATGACCCGGATTACGCGGCGGGGGGGAGGGGGTGCGAGGAGGGAGGGGACAGAGCGAGGTGGGATTGCATGGCCGGGATTACGGGCGGAGGGGGAGCGCAAGGGGGAGTGGGACCAGAGTTAAAGGGACGGGACGGGGGAGGAGAGGAAATAGGCGCTATGCGGAGTGCAGCGAGGGCAGCTGTGAAGGGCAGTTGCTAGGCGGGCAGAAGCCGCCTGTAACCTGGCCTTGGATGCCGAGGAGAGGCGTGAAGGAGCCATGCAATCTGGCTGCGGGGGAGGGGACGGAGAGAGGAAATTACAAGGCCTGGATCCCGGGGTGGCAGCGAGAGGGGTGCAGGGGGCACAGAGCGCTGCAGGGACCGTGCTATCGGGGCTGGGCGGTTTGGGGGGGGGGGGGCAGCCGCCGCGTTTAGGTGAGCGGAGGTGAAGGAAGCGCTGGCCGGGGTCAGGGCGCTGGGCCAGGGAGGGGCGGCGCTGTGGCCGGGGCCGGGATTACAGGTGGGTGACAGGCCCGCAGGACCCCGCTGTCCGGATCCCAGCGGGGCTGGGCCGGAGACGGGCCGCGGCCCGGCTCCCCGGTGAGTGACTCACCGACTTGCAGGACGTTATCGACGCAGCCGCCGTCGAGCAGAGCGATGCCCCTGCGGAAGGGCAGGCGGTTCTCGTCGGCGGCGGCGTCCGCGGCCCCGCCGGGCGCGGTGCTGGCAGCGGCCCCCCCGGGGGCGGCGGGGTCCTCGGCGCCGGTGTTGAAGGAGGAGTACATGCAGATCTCCCGCTCGCTGCGGGGGAAGGACCAGTACACGATCCTGCGCTGCACCGGCTCCGGGATCCGCTCGAACCGCTCCTCCACCCGCTGGAAGGGCCACTTCTCCGCCACCTTGCGCGCTGCGATGTCCAGCAGCGACTCGGGGCTCTGAGTCTTGCCGAGCGGCAGCAGCCCCAGGGCGGCAGCCGCGGCGGCCGCGGAGGAAGATCCGGCACAGAGCGCCCCGCCGCCGGGGCCGCCGCCGCCCGCCCGCTGGCCCGGCCTGCACCCCGAGCCGTAGCCAGGTCTGCAGCAGAGGCGCTTAGCGGGGGGAGGGAGCTGACCGCGCTCCGCCATGATCGCGCCGCTTCTAAGCAGACAGCGGAAGTGGCTGTACCCTATAAACGGCACCAGGAAGAGAGCGACCGACAGCCGGAATGGCGGCCACGCCCAGCGCTGCCATCTATGGGCAAAGGGGCGGTGCCTGCTGCCTCGCCCACGGCAGGGGCGGAGTTATGCAAATCAGTGCCTACAAACATAAATAGAACGGGCCCGGCGGCAGCTGCCGTGCGTGAGACTCAGCAGCACGAGGGGTGGGGCCCGTGGTCGGTCGGGGGCTAGTTTGCGAAGGAGGGCGTGGCGCTCTCTGGCGACGTAACACACTCGCAAGTCTGGGCGCGCCTTTCGCGTGGTGGGAAAAGGGGGTGGGGCAGGCGCCACCGCCTTCTATGACACCATCTAGGGAATGGAATGTGGAGGCGGGGCCGCCGCGGCCTCAACCCGGTGACCGCCGCTGGGAAAGCCTGGGGGAGCGGGAAGGAAGAAAGAGCAGCAGCAGCAGCAGCGTCACTGAGCGCGGCAGCAAAGAAATACGGTAATGGAAGCGGCGCTGCAGCCCGGCTCCTGTTCGCCCCCAGTATGGGGCGGTCAGCCCCGCTCAGGGCAGCCGAGCCGATGGCTGCTAAGGGCTGGGTCCCGCCTGCGCTGGACGCCACGTGCTGGCTGGGCGGCGGAGGCGCTGCGGCAGCCGGTGCGGGAGGGAGGCGATGAGCTAGTACCTGGAGCGGCCCCGCGCTGGGTACGTCTGGCGCGGGTTGGCTGCGGGGAGCAACGTGGCTCTGTCCCGCAGCCAAGAGCGCGTCGGAGCCCAGCCGGCGACCCGCGTCTGGGCTGTGCTGCGCGTGGGGGGGGGGGGGTCCGCCGAGTGGCCCCTGAACCGCTGGTTCCTCAGCGCGCTGGCTGGGGCTGTGGAGGGGCCAGTTAGCCCCAAAGCCTGGCTGTGGTAGGCGCGGGCTGCTCCCTTCGCCCGGGGCAGAGCAATCCCGCGTGTAGGCGGCTGGGTTGGCGGCGCTCCTGCGACGCGCAGCAAATCCCAGCCTGGGGCAGAGTCCTGCGCTTAATTACCTTGCTGGCGGCAGCGCTGAGCTTTGACCCAGATCGCAGCTCGCGTTCTCACTGAGGTGGTGGTGGTGACACTTAGCACGGCGTGTGAGCTACTTGTCTCCCCTCCCCCTTCCTAGCCTGCGCTGGGATGCAGGGTCGCTTTACTGCTATCTCTGAGCGTTGGAAACTTCCGACGCCACCTTGTACTATGGCTGAGCTACGCACACGAGGACACTAACTGGAAAACAAGGAGAGTGCTGGCCTGGTTGGTAAAACAAGGTTTTAGGCCTGTTGTAAAGGTTTCCAGCTATTAGGAAAATTGTGGTAACATGCTGCTTGTGGGTCCATCCTTCAGCGCTCTTCAGTCTTGAGTGCCAAAGCACAGACACAGCGCGCACAGAAGAAGGGGAGGGGAAAATATAAAGCAGAGAAAATAACCTTCTTTTAAAAAAAGGCTTGTATTGTGCCTTGTAAGATCTTATTTGACCTTCCTCCCATAGCTTAGGGGGCGAGGACATAAGGCTACTCTATCTGCATAATTATTTGTGCCTGCTGTCGCTAATTAGAATGGCTATTAATGAACAAATGAAGCATGGAAGAGACTTGAATGAAAAAGCAGGTTTTTTCCAAAGCAAAATTATTACCTAAATAATGTTCTCCTTAGCCACTCCTTAAAACCACTGCTAAGAAGAGGAAAACAATATTACAAATGCAAACAAGTGTCCTACTACATATCAATCACTCCTTTAAAAAAAAAAACTGTTCCACAAGATGCATTACAGAAATTCTCACTTGTAGGTTAGATTTGGGGGAGGGAAGAGGAGATTAGGTTTAGCTAAGTAGTATGAGGAATTCTTTAAAGCATTCTAGGCAGGATGAGTGATTTTAGGGGTGAGGAGAGGATAGATAGCTTAATTTCAAATCAGCTAAAGGTGTAGCAAAAATGGTTTCCTGGGAAAAGCAGATCATATTTTGTAGAATCAGAGACTTGACAACAGCCTTAAATAATCTCATTTTGGAAAAAGCACTCTGGTTTCTTCCTGATGACTGCTATGGAAACCTATATTGTTCCATGACCCTTTTAACCTAAAAGGTTAATATAGCAACCATTTTTCTGTCAAAATCCTGGATGCACACTGCTGCTGAGTAGGATTAGGTTAAAGCTGTAAACCTTCACATTGCCCAATTGGAATCAAGCTCTGGCACCCCAATGCAATAAGCTTGATGTGACTATCCACAGTGAGTGAATTGGATGCAGTTAAAATATTATATTTACCCTGGTATTGAAAAGAATCTGTAAATATTGGTACTAACCATCTGCTGTGGTTAATTTTTAGCAAATGGTTTAATGTGTAATGTTGCAATTCCAGTAGCATACAAAATGAAATATCTATCATTATTAGTGAAAATAAGTAGTTCAAAAGTGTATCCTCAAGTCAAATTTAACAACCCTTCTGGAACAAATATGTGCGAAAAAGCTGGCTCAAAATTTGTTATTCACAAACAATATCAGAAATATATTCACTTTTGTCTGTCCTCACCTCGGTTAACTTCAGTGGAGATGCACAAGTGTAAATAAGGGCCGAACTGTATCAAGTGTACTGTAAAATCAAAATATTGATGTGTAAACACTGGAGCTAATCAACAATTGGCATTTGTCATGGAAAATGCATACATTTCCTCTTTCATCCAAATCAGGATAAAGGGACAAAATAGTGAAATTGTTCACAGAATAAAATGTAGAAGTTTAACTTTGAAATTGTAAATAAGAAATCTTCAATAAAAACAGAACACTTGGATACTCCTCTTGAAACATTTCAGTTTGGCTCAGCTCATCATTGAAAAGGAGTTCTCTGAGCTGCTGTGGGTTACCTTCGTGGGATTGTAGGTCAAGTGCTTCATGTCTCCTTTTCTAGGAACAAGGCAGCCCAATCATACTACCACTCCCATGAGTCACTGAAGCAGTTCAACCTTAGGGGCACTGAATCCTGCACAGAGAAGAGAAAGGGATGCATAAGGTACAGTAACTGATCAGGCAAACACAAATTAAGATTGAATTTGCAGTTAAACATGCTTAGTTCCACAAACCAAAATATAGTTGTTTGGGGTGATATTTTGATATACATTTTTTCAATTGCTTTGAAATAGCATTTAATTTTTAAAACAAATCTATTTAGAGACTGGTTGGAGCCAAATCAAAAGTAAAATGGCAAAAATAATATTATTGACACTGTGATTTAAGATTTCTTTAAGAAAATAACTTCAGACTAAAATTAAGCAGAGCCTATGGATTGGATCAGGCCTGCATAATGTATTTATATGTCTGCATGTCATGCTTCAATTCTAAAGATTTTTTTAAGTTTCAAGCCCTTCTTATTATGACCTGAGTGTCCAGTGATAGAATGCGTTCCTCCTGAGTGTGCAGACAGCATGAATCAACCACTTTAAGGTGTGAACTCCATGCTTCCCATTAATCCTCTTTGTATATTAATGTTAAAGCCTAACACCACATTAGGCAAAGGAACCTTAGATGACCCTGTTTCCTTAGAACTTTAGTGGGATTTGGTAACCTAAACACTATAGGCTGAGATTTTTAAAGGAGCCTAGATATTAATTATTTTTCAGTGAAATGACAATGAAGCCCATGGGAGGAGAATTGGGATTTGCTATAAAGTGGGATATGCACAGAAAGACTATGGGGGGGGGGGCGGGGGGGGGAAGGGAGAGAGATAAGTGGACCTAAATGGAAGCAGTTTTCATTGTGATACTGAATGTAACAACTGAAATCTTAGTTATTCCATAGGGGTGGTAATAAACTACCCTCATCTTTGTGCAGACTTTCCTTTGACATCAGTGGGCATTCAGCTGTGTTTTGTGGGAAAGCGTCATCTTAAATATGTATTACTTGTGCCCAATAAAAATTGAAACTTGGCCTTGTCAACAGAACGAGTTTGATACTGGTCTAAAACAGGTGATTTTTGCTGCCTTTGGGGAAGGATCAGTTTTCCCTTGTCATGATATGACTATCTTAAGCACTGCACTTTCTGCTAGGGAAAAGCTGCTCCCAATAGGGAACCCATTCCCAAGGCTGGAGGAATTAACCATTACCTGGCAGCGGCTGATCCCACTGCTGCTGGGTCAGAGTAATAAACTCCACACTTGCAGGACTGGTTGCTACCTGATAGTTATTCGTTTGTCCAGTCTGTTTCCCTCTCGAGTCAAGCATACTAGACTCTTAGTAATTAATCTATTCATGAAGGTTTGCCTTCTAAATCAGGGGCATCATTTTATAAGATGACAGCTTTTGAGGTTTTCATACTTATAACACACGTAATCAGGCTTAGAACAAAATCTTAATTCAAATAAAGATCAAAAGTTGTCTAAATCTACAGTTTAGTCTGAGTAAGCAGAACCTAAACCAGTGGGGAATTTGCCTAATAATCAGCAGCATGATATGTCTCTATTTTGTTAGCCACAGTGCTATCTCCAGCAAATCTTCAAATCAGAAGAAATAAACTTAAATTATTGAGAGCATCAGGAAATACATCTGGGAAACATGGATTGCTTTTTAATGTACCTGTAGAGGAAAATCTTTAGGAAACTCTTATGGGAGACAGCACAAGCATTTTGCCAAATAATTTTTAAAAGCTTTGACACTTTCAATAGAGAAGCTGAAAAATAATCAGCTTGTGTATCTTGAGATACAGTATAAAATTCTGAAGAGAATTTCTACCTGGTTGTGAGACACTAGTTTAATGGACTAGCAAAAACACTAAATTAAGGTATTACAATGCTAGTGAGAAACATAATTAGCTATTTGATACAGTAATATACTGCAAATTTTTAAAACGGATTAAGTAATCTGATGATTGAGTCCAATACCTAATTTTCATTAGCTTCCACTTAAGTAAACAAGATACCCTGACTTTGGTAGTGGTTCCCATATTACCTGTAGTAGCTATCTGGGGCAACATACCTCTCCTAGACCCAGGGGACAGGAGATTGTTCAAACATCTTCTACTATGAAGATTCAAAACCCTGCAGAGTGCGATAGGTGCCATCAATATAGTATGAAGTTATTATGAACTAAAATTAGAAAATATACCTAAGCTTATTTAAGAAATCCTACAAATGGAGAGAGACTGTATCAATCTGCTAATTTTTATTATAAGTTACATATGTTGCTACCTTAGAATTGCATTCCTTTTTCTTACTGTGTGGGGAGAGAAGGGCTGCAGAGCAGATGCCACACCTCCTGGAAGGATATAGTAGCAGCTGTGTACCTGCTGCCTCAGGCACAATGTCAGGAACAATTCCACCCTCAGGAGTGGTGAATCTATGTACCATTCTCATTGCAGCCCATGGCTTTACCACTACACTTTTTTCTCTGAGCATGCAGTACTTCATTTAAATCATTTTATCCTTGCTAGAAGTAACTATTGTCTTTGGGTGAAAAGAGTAGGGTTGTATTATGTTTGCAGAACCTTAACTGGTCACTTGAGAGTTTGAGGTTTGGTTTTTCATCTAAAATACTTCTGAGGCTATGTTGGGAGACCTTAACTGAGCATTTCTGGGGCATTTTTGTTTGAGTTCAGATTTTAGAAGGCCCGTATTCCAAAAAAGATATAGGGAGCAGAACGTGTTGTAGGTCCACCTTAACTAACATTTTTGAAAGTTTTTATTGAGCTAAAAGCTACATCTTCATAGCAACTCATTAAAAAAACCTTTTAAGGAATGGTCCTGTAGCACCTTGGAGACTAACTAATATATACAATATCATGTGTCTTGTTTGTGGGTACAACCCACTGCTTCAGATGAGTGAAGCAAAAGGGACAAACCCCAAATTTTAAGCAGAAAAAGTGAGGGGGTTACCCTGTCAATATAGTGCTTGTGATAACTGAGGCTAATTGAGTGGGCTGTAAGTGTTCCAAACTTAGCTTTTGATGTAATTTGGGTGCATGGGTGGCAGGTTTGTATAATTTTTGGTGGTGCCCCATTAGCCATGCCTCCTGCCCCATTAGCCACGCCCCCCCATTAGGCATGCCTCTGGAGGTAACACACTCAGGGCAAGATGGACATATGAACAGAAGTAAAAGGTGTCATGTCACCCCTCTCAAAAGACTTTTCCCACCATCCTACCAACAGGGATTAGTTTGGCCTCCACCAAGCCCCCCTCATGCAACTATCCTGCAATTGCATTAACCCAATGTGTGACACATTAACTTGGGGGCAGAGAGCTGGGCGAAGTGTTCCTCTAAGGCTATGTCTACACTCGTGGCTTCTTGCGCAAGTACAGCTTTTCTTGTGCAAGAACCCACAAAGCATCCACACTGCCCGCCTGCTCTGGTGCAAGGAAATTTACAGTATGGCATAAGAGAGGGTGCCTTGCGACAGAGCTGTGCCCTTTTCTAACAGGTGTTAGCTCTCTGGTGCAAGAGGGCAGTGTGGATGCTCGCGGGGGGGATTTCTTGCACAAGAAACCCCTATGGCTAAAATAGCCATTGCAGCTTTCTTGGGCAAGAGAGCATCCACACTGCCATGGATGCTCTTGTACAAAAGCACAGCTCGCACATGGCAGTGTGGACGTGTTCTTGCACAAGAACCCTTGTGCAAGATATTCTTGCGCAAGAAACTGCCAGTGTAGACATAGCCTAAGTGTTTCCTCCCGTGAGCAGAATGAATTTTGTGTTGTGCACCAGTACTGTGTTGTGGCTTGTTTGGATGTGCCACTGTGGCACCCAAGATATTAATAAATATCTTATAAACCTCTACCTTTTCCCTCTGCTGCCATGTATCCCCTTGCTCCATCAGCTCCCCTGGTGCCTGTTGCCCCCCAACTCCTCATCCTCCTGTGCTGTCCTGACTCCTGCCCTTCTCACTGCCCTCAGCCCTCCTACAACCTGCCCCCTCACCAACCTTTCTCTCCCCCTCATGCCCACTCCTCCAGTAGCCCCGCTTTGTTCATGTGAGCTACCCCTCCTCATCCCTTCTTCTAACACCTCCCTCTACAGACCTTCCCTGCCTCTCTCTGGTGGTGGTCCTTCCCCTGCAGGTGTCTGCCCTTCTGCTTCACCCCCAGAATCCCCTGGCACCTGCACCTTCCCTTAGCCCTGCACCCTCCTGGTGCCTCCCCCTTCCCTCACTGCCCCTGCCCCCTTTTTCCCTGATGCCCACCCCCTCACCACTCTCTGCCCCCATTGTCCTCATGCCCCTCTGTGCCCTCACACATGACTTGCTCTATCTCCACCTTTCTCATGCCCACCCCTTCTTTCAAGCTTTCTCCCAGCACCTCCCCCTCCCAGCCCCCAATGCCCTTCCCCTCTTCTCTCCTCTCCCAGCATCACCCTGTCCCCCCTCCCGCTGAGACCTCCCCTCCTGCCCTTTCCCTCATTGTCTGCACTTGGCCCTGGCATTTGTCTCTTTTCCACCCCTGTCCCTTGGTGCCTTCCCCTTTCTTCCCTCTATTTTTCCCCCTCCCCTACCTTCTGTCTGATCTGCGATCAGGTCCTGCTGTCTGTCAAGGGGGTATAGGCCACTCTGGCATCCGCTGCCCATTCCTTCTGGGGCTGCGGAGTCTGGGCATTCGCCCCGCGGGGTTTCCTGCCGGGTCCCAGCTGCTGCAGGAAGGTGGATGCTTCCCTGAGCTCACCGCAAAGGCCCTGGGTAGACCCCTTCCCTCTTGCCTGCCATGCCGCTGGCATTTAAAATACTTGGCACGAGCAGGCGCCGCAAGGCTGTGGGGGCAGGGCTGGCCTGCCGCACCTGCTCACTGCAGCATCCGCTCAGGGGCGAGGCCTTCACGTCCCATCACCCTGTCTGGCGCACAGTGTGTGCATGTGCCAGAAGGGTGCGGGGAGACCGGTCTGCCGTGGCAGCTTGCTGTGGTATCCGTGGAGCCCGGGGGGAGGACATGCCAGCAGGTGGGGGCTGCGGCCCGCTCCAGGCAGGGCCGGGGGGAGAGACCCAGCTCCAAATATTGTCTGCACTTGGCTCCCTGGCACCACGAGCCCATATAACTTGCTGCCCATTGTTGGGTGTTGAATATAATGGCCCATCCAGTTCATGTCTTCGTTCAGTGCCTGGGAGAGAGTGTCAAATGTGTATATGAAGGCCAGTTCCACAGTCTTTCCCTGCAGTTGGTTCCTGAAATTACTGTGTGAAAGAATGGCTACTTTTAAATCCATTGTGTGCCTAGGCAGGTTAAAATGTTGTCCCACAGGTTTGTGTGACCATTTTGAATATCTTATTTGTGTCCTTAATTAATCAATCCTTTGTCGAGTTTGGCCAACATATATAGCAGAAAGGCATTGCTTGCATTTAATGGTATAGATCTTGTTAGAGCAGTGGTCTCCAACCTTTTACACCCAAGATCACTTTTTAAATGACAAAACAAGCCAAGATCTCCTGCTGCATTCTTCCCCCAAAACTCCTCCCCTTCCTTGAAGTCCCACCCCACCCTCTCTCTTCTCCTCCTCTCCATCATGTGCTATCCCCAACCCCTATACAGCTGCTTTTTTCCAGTTCTTCTGTAGGAAGAGGTTTTTCCAATATTTGGCCTGTCTAGACTGATCCAAATGTCAAACTCCTTCTTTCGGAAGCCCCCTTATTCCTCATGGAATGAGGAATACAGGGGTTACCAAAAGAGCATGTTTGCTCTTCCACTTAAAAAAAATGGAAGAACAAATGTGTCCCTGGATTCAGAAGAGGTTTTTTTCTGGGATATCTCTAGAATCCTGAAAAACTCCTGCAGTCTAATTGTACCCTCGCTGGGATGAGACCAGATGTGTAGGCTCGAGGGGGGGGGGGGGGGGGGGAAGAGAAATGAAGGATTTGGATGTGGGAAGGGGTGAGAAGTGCAAGTTCTGGGAGGAAATCGGAGTGCAGGAAAAGGTGGAGATGGGGATTCTGGCTCAGGGAGGGGGCTTCAGGCCGGGCAGTGTTGGGGTCAGATGTAGGGTTAAGGTACTAAGCAAGCCACAGGCTTGTGGATGTGATGGTGCAGTAATTAGGGTTGGGGTATGTGAGGGGCTCAGGGCAAGGGGTTTCAGTGTATGATAGACTCAGATCTAGGGTCTGGAGGAAGGGGGGGGGTGCAGGAGTGTTACGATGCTGTGGCCATATGGGGGCTTGGCCCCAATTGGGGGTTTGTTGGCCAGGCTTCATTATTAAATAAAATTCTGTGTCAAACACAAAGTTTCTGCATTGTCTTTATTTTTGAGATGGGGGTGGGGGAGGGGAGGAAGGGAACCTGTTCTCAGCCAGGGGTCATGGACCCACACAAGTCAGTTGAGGCCACACAAGTGAGATGCAAAAAAACCCCTTAAACCCCCCAAACTTCACTAATGAGGCCCCAAATGTGCTGGTGGGAGCAGGGGACATGGTACTGGGGAAACGGTGCTTGTGGGTTCTGTGGCAGGGGACAGGGTGCCAGTGGGGATAGGGTTCTATGGCTGGGGACATGGGAGAGGGGACAGGGTGCCAGTGGGAGAAAGGGGAAGCAGGGGACAGGGTTCTGCAGCAGGGGACAGTCCCCTGCACCCACCTCCTACGGCCCCCCTGCCGAGCAGGGAAGCCCCCCTCACGTGCCCCCTCCGGGCCCAACTTCCCCCTCCCACAGAGCAGGGAAGCCCCCACATGTGCCCCCTCCAGGGATGACTGTCTCTCTTCCCCCCTTCCCTTGCCACAGAGGAAGGCAGCCTGATCGCATGCTGCCTCTGAGGTCGGCATGAGATCATCAGTGCTTTTGCGACAATTCAAGCGGCCAGTGTAGACAGCTGGCAAGTTTTTCTGCAAAAGCAGATGATTTTGTGGAAAAACTTGCCAGTCTAGACACAGCCCATAAGCCTCTGCTCATTAGGTAGTTGAGTCACTACTCGATGGGTTCTTCCTCCCCGTGCATGCCCCCCCTTGCTGCCTCCATCAGAGACAGCAACCTGGGGTGCAGGAGCCAGTGCTGGAGGAGCTAGCTTAAAAGCCCATTCCCTCCAACACTAGCTTGGTGTGGGGGTAGGGGAGGCAGAGGCATAGCAGAGGACCAGGCCGGAGCCAGAGCTCACCTGTCCTGGCTTGTGCCCAGTCCTTCATTGCACCTCTGCCTTTTAAATGTAATAAGAGCCACCTGGTTCTTACTACATGTAAAAGGCAAAGCAGCAGCAGGGTTTGCTCCCAGGGTGGGGATCTAACATGCTGTGGCTCTGTAGTTGCCCCTTTGAGTAGCTAATGGAATTTCTTAATTAGCTGATTTACATGTAAATCTCCCTTATTTTCCCCAGTGCAGTGGCAGGAGTTGGAGTCTCTCTGCCCTCTCCTGTCCTGCTGCACCCAACTTCTCCCCAATAGTAATACAATTGTGTTGGGAGGTGAGTGTGTGACTGGGGAGTGTGTCAGTGGGTGGTTGTGTGGCAGACAGCATGCATGTGTGACAGTGCATAGTTGAGAAGCTATGCATATGGATTTGAGGCTTTGCAAAGGAATCTTATGTTCCTTGATTTAAAATCATGTGGCTCCAAAAGAATTAAACTCTAATGCAGCATACACTCTCTCAGCCTATCCCCGTAGGCAAAAACTATGGAGTTGGCTTGGGAAGTTCAGAATCAATCTCAGGATAGAATGACGTTGGGATTATTCAGTCTTCATGCCAAAGTGGGTACTAGTCACTGAATCTGCTTAGCCTCCCCCCAGCTACGAAGCTGTTAATTTGTCCACACTCTTTCCCCAGCTCTTTGGCCATCTGAGAGGCTGGCTGTGTCCTTGCTAGCCCCAGCCCAGGTCTCTCTGCCCTGGAAAAAGGCTCACCTGCCTGCAGTCAGAGCAGGGCTGGCTGGGGACTGTAGCCATTAAACATTGAGAGCACAGCTGAACCAGCTTCAGGCCAAACAGTTGATCCAAGACTTTGTGCCAAAGAGCTGATTGGCCAGATGGAGAGAGTTAATTGGCTGCAGAGGATTAATTGGCTGCAGAGGATGGAAACAACTGATGAGGCTGCCCATGGAGTAGCTGATTGGCTGTCAACAGCTGATCTTCCCTTGGGTGGATCCCTCCTGGGAGCAATTGCAGGAGGGGCACCTGAATACATGCTGCTGTCCCTGCATGCTCTGCTAATCTGCTGGATGGCATGTTAATTTTTGAGTGGCCACATGTGAGCATGGCTTTCAAGGAGCATAGGTTGTACCCAACCCTGTAATATGAGCACTTGTGTGGCCACCTAAGAGAGATTCAAATGCTGCCCTGCTGAGTAACAGAACTCCAGTAGCCAACAGTATGGCTACATCTACATTGTCAAGATTTTGCGCAAATACTTTTAACGCAAGAGTTTGTGTTAAAGTATTTGCGCAAGAGCGTCTACACTGGCATGTGCTTTTGCACAAAAGCATCATGCCAGTGTAGATGCTCTCTTGCGCAAGAAAGCTCCGATGGCCTTTTTAGCCATCGGGCTTTCTTGCGCAAGTAATTCATGTTGCCTGTCTACACTGGCCTCTTGCGCAAGAACACTTGTGCAAGAGGGCTTATTCCTGAGCAGGAGCGTCATAGTTCTTGCTCAAGAAGCATTGATTTCATACATTAGAATGTCAGTGTCTTGAGCAAGAACTTGCAGCCAGTGTAGAGAGGTGGCAAGTTTTTGCTCAGTCTTGCCAATGTAGACACAGCCTATGTGTTTCTATTGGTGGTGTACACAAATCTGCACATGCCAGAGTGCATACAACACACTTTATTCCACACATGGAGGGGGGGAAGCTAGAGGGCCAATTGGTTGTAACTCACTGAAAGAGTTGAAGGAGAAGCTTTGCTTCCTATTAGCTGTAGCTAATCCCTATAGCTGAGCAGCATGTTGATACTCAGTGGAATCCTGCAGAGAGGTTATCAAAACATTTTGAGAGGTATTTGTAAATTTTCTACTGCCGATTCCAGCGCAGTGCTGCTGTCTCTTCCCCCATTGCAGGACACTAATCCATATCATTCATCAAGCTCTTGTGCAGGAGCCAAAGCAGAGCTGAGGTGAGCTGCATATGGAGCAGGGTGAAAGCCACAATCGCTTTCTTCTGAAAGAAAATTGAAAGAACAGAGGGGTTTTTTTGACATTGGTAAACCTCTTTCTACGAGGAAGAAGCTCTTTTGGAAAGAGGCGTGTGTGGATGGGAAAGGAGGAGTTCTTTCAAAAGAGGAGGAAAAAGCACAGGTGCCCTGGTGGCCATTCTGCTCATAGTAAATACAGCTTAAATGTGAAAACATCAATTCAGTGGGGCGCTATCTTTTGGAAAAACAGATCGCTTTTCCTATGCACTTTCGCTGTGTAGACACTCTCTTTTGGAAGAAGGTTTTTTGGAAAATCTCTTCTGGAAAAGCTTTTCCCGAAAGAAGCCTGCAGTCGAGACGTAGCAACAGTCTGGAAAGATAGACGCCGCCTGCAGCTTTCTGTAAGGACCAGTATTCCTGAAGATTTGTGCCTAATGCACCTTTCTAGAACATCCTGTGCTAATGTCTGTGAAATGCCAATGGTAATCCATAAGCATCTGTAGCACCGAGAACTATCCCTTCCTGCTGATGTACTCAGCATGGTGAGCTGCCATTACAATCACAGTGTTTTCCGTCTTTTGTGCCAAGTTGGGAATCCCCATGTTTGCAAAACCAGCCCCTATAACACAAACATTTCCCAGAGTCACAGTCCTTCTGTAGCAAAATGTGATTTATTGCCCTGCACACTTGCAGCAGTACAGCTCTAGCAGTAGATTTCCTCGCACCAAACTGACTTGCACCTGATCAGTAACAACTGAGAGTCTCCAGCTTCCACACACCAATTGCCACATGCTTCTAAAGCAAGAGGACAGCTCTCATTTTGGTGTTCTTGCACTGCAGTTTAGGGGTCATCTCAGCACACAGCTCTAGGAAGGTTGTTTTACACGTACTGAAGTTCTATAATCACACAGTCGTCTTTCCACTCCTGCATAACAATGTGATACTACCAATCAGTGCTGGTTCCCCTAGCTCAAAAGCAACAATCTACCCTATATGGCTCTCTGAGTGCCAAATGCAATGAAAGATTGCCTCAGTTCAAATCAGTCACAGTGTCAAGCGCCTGTGAGTTGTCTTCTTCTGTCAGTTACTGCAAGATGATTTCTACTGCCATGCGTGAGGTCCTAACCACAGTTAACAGAGCATGTGAGAGAAGTGTGGGATTCATTCTTTCTCGCAGTAGATGCTGGTGTGCACAGTCCATGGCAGTTAAAAAAAGGGTACAAAAGGATACAGGAAGCCCCTGAACAAAGAGGTGTCTGACTAGTCATTTTGCCTGGTTCCAAGATGCTCCATGCTCTGTTCTGTAGTCTCAGAACACATAGTGACAGGCAGTGTCACCAGGCACTGTGGAATACATACCCACAGTGCATTGCTTCTGCTGTCAATGTGTGAGCTAAAGATGTAGATGCAATCTGCTGACAGAGGGAACAAGTGTAAACACGCTTTGACTTTTTTTTGGTCAACTTCTGTGTGAGTGCACTGGTTTCCTCCACAAAACTCGATAAGGTAGACATACTCTTTGAATACTAAACATACATTTCTTAACTCTCAGAGCTTTCTAGAATTATTTAGAATATGTTGAACCATGTTTTTCTTTGCCTTGTAACTGCTTTGAATTACTCCACAGGGTTAATTCTGAGTAAGACTGGCTCTTGAATGGCAATGAAGAAATGTGTCTTCCATTCCAGACACATTTCTCAATCTATTATATACAGCCAAGCCCTAAGATACAACCGGATTTGCTCCAATCCCACAGACAGAGACAAACACCCACAGGATCTTTATAGAGCATGCCTTAAAACTGAAATACCCACCTGGAGAAATTAAAAAACAGATTGGGTACTTTTTTCGCTGTCAGATGTGAACTACTTCAAGACAGACCCAAAAGAGAAAATAACAGAATTCGAGTCCACAACTCAAACCCCTCCAACGCATTATACGCAATCTGCAGCCTATCTTGGAAAATGATCCCTCACTCTGAGGCCTTGCGGGGGAAATCCTATTCTCACTTACACACAACCCCCCCAACCTGAAACGAATTCTTTCCGGATACCATGCTATACAATCCTATCATAAGCATCCAGGAACCCAGCCCTGCAATCAGCCACGGTGCCAACTCAGCCCACATATCTATACAAGCGAATTCATTACTGGAGCCAACAACATAAGCTACTAAATCAGGGGCTCATTTAACTGCACATCCAGTAAATTTGATCTATGCCATCACGCACGCACGCACGCACGAGAGAGACAGAGAGAGACAGAGAGAGACAGAGAGACAGACAGACAGACAGACAGACTGGACAGTCCCTACAGGAAAGAATCAATGGACACAAATCAGATATCTGCAAAAGGAACACACAGAAACCTGTTGGGGAACACTTTAATCTACCTGGTCACACTTTAAAAGATCTCCAACTGGCTGTCTGTAAGTGACAATTCTGTAAGCCAAACACAGAGAAGGGTTGGAATTACAGTTCATCCACAAATTTAATTCTCACACCTGTGGCCTCAATCGAGATAATGGATGGCTGGGACATTATCAACCAAACAAACAATGAAGGTGCCAACAGCTCTTTGTCTATGTAGATTCTTGTGTTAGTACGCTTCCTTTCGAATTGCTAACCTATGATCCTTATCTGCTTCTTTTAACTATCCAATTTTTAGGTACTTATAGATTACCAGTTTTGCCTGCTTGGTTTTCCTTTTGATATTTACATACCCTCAGCTTTTTGTTTCCCGCCCTCTTCCATTTTTTCCCCCTTCCTCCCTCTCCCTTATTTATTTTGGGTCTGGACATCCTAAACTCAAAACTCCAATCATCTGAAAAAGTGGGCTGTGCCCACGAAAGCTCATGATACCATCTACATGTTTTGTTAGTGCTACCAGACTATTTTTTTTTAAGTTTATAGTGAAGATACCAGTGATTCAGTGTCATGTGAAACCATGATTACTGTGTATTCTCCCTCATGGTAAACTGATCACACACACTGTTTGCAACTACTGAGAATGGATCTTAGGCAGAAATAGCTATTTTCTTAAAGGAGCCTGGGATTGTTAGCTGAAACAAAATACAGGACTATGTAGCACTTTAAAGACTAACAAGATGGTTTATTAGGTTAGGTTTGCCTTATGGAGTAACCTAGCTCATGACTGCTGCTTACAGTAAAAGCATGAGGGTATCATGAGCTTTCGTGGGCACAGCCATGTTTTGTTAGTCTATAAAGTGCTACTAGACTTGTTGTTGTTTTTTCTGTAACAGACTAACTTGGCTACCCCCTGAAGTTTCTGAAATTCTTTAGCTATATTTCTGTATTCTACCGTCTATCAGAATTTTAATTTGTTCTTAGCCTTTCAGAAGTTTTTTATGTAGCAGGAAATTGGTTTTAACTTGAACTGTAAAATTATTTTCACTTTCCCTATATATATGAGCTTGAAAACATTGTTCATCCTACATAAAAACAAAACAATCATATTTTTGTTTAAAAATACAAATTGATTGTGTTTTGCTTTCCTCATACTACATGGAAAAGTATGCTGTTTGTTACACACATTTCCATATATATTTAAATGTATTGTTTTTCCTCTCTGGTACTTTTTTTTTCTTTAAATATGCTAATAGTTTTAAGTAGTTTCAGCTCTGGCAGTGTAAGTGTGAAATACTAAAAAGCATCCTTAAAGCTTAATCCTGTTTCTGTCATCAGCCATCCTCCCTGGAATATGTGACAGCCTAATCAGTGCATGTTTGCATATTATTAGTCCAGTTCAAGAGCTGTCTCCCTCCTTCAGTCCCAAGGGAGTATCGGTATAGAAACTTACTCTTCAGAATATACTCTGTACAGAAAGCTGTAAAATTATCTAGGAGACCTCTTTTTCTGACTAGATTCTGTTATATGAAGCTCAAATATTGCCTAGTCAATGTATTTGACTTTATGGCAATGTGGCAATACTAGACTAAAAATGAATAGGAATATCTTCTTGTACTATTTTGACTACATGAACTTTCTCCCTTTTGTAATCCCCAACTTCCTCTCCCTAAATAACCACATCATCCCTTAATGCTTCCTTGTTAGACCTCACCCCAATAGCTGGTGTGCTGTAGTAAGCAGCATGTTAATTCATGACGGGAAATTCAGTGCATCTGAAGGGCATGCAGGCTTCGAACAAGTAACAGCCACAAAAGTCATCTGCCCGGCTATTCCACTGTTGCAGAGGAGGAAAAGAAAGTAACTGACATGGATAAAATTTGAGTTAAATGAAGTGTGGGGGTTAAGTAATACTTTACTTAACATGAGTAAAGTATTAAGACTATTGAAACCTTTCTAAATATACAGTATTTGTGTGCATGTTTTTCTCGTCAATGCAAGTGTGTATGCTGGTGGAATGATTCCACTATAAGAAGCCCCCCTCCATCTCCCAGGAAGACTGACATTTAGTGGGCAGTATTTACAACAAAGTAGCTTGATTAACTAAAAAAAAACCACAATAGGAAAAACTTCCCATTTAGACTTCACCCTGATCCAAGATGTAGAGGCTCTGTGCTTCCACCACCTCTTCAAACCCAGTCAAAACATTGTACATTGGAAGGGAAAGCAGAACTTGTGTTAAGCAGCTTGTGTTCCTGCTGTTTGTCACAGGGTATGGTTTTGAAATTGGTCCATCTTTACAGCTGTGTCCTGTGAGACAGAGTAGGGGGAAGTGAGGGTGGGGGCGAAAAATGAAATACCATTTTTCTGGAACTTAAACAAAGATGTCCTTATGTTGCAAACAGAGGAAGCTAGTGAATATCTGATTCTGAACATGAGCTGGAGTTAAGTTTTCTAAAAGTCCATTTCAACTTTAACCCCTTTCTTTCATGTAAGATCCAATTCACAACTGTTCAAAGAGCCTTACAAATACTTCCTGCAGAACAAAGCTCTGGCAGGACTGCGAACAAAGCTCTGGCAGGACTGCAAACAAAGTCCTTATGCCACTCTTCCCCCTCTCTGCCCCCCCCCCCCCCCCAGTAAATCATGTCATATATTGTCGTCAGTGTTTGTTTCCTGCTCTCTCCCATCTCATCATCTTACACAGTATTATGTTTTCTACTATAACCTATCTCGTCTTCTCCCATGCACGGTTTTTTGCATTGGGGTTTTTCTAGCTTTGCCTATCAGTGGCTCAGGTCCATCATCTACTCTCCTCTCATGTACAACCTTGGAAACTTAGCCAGAAGACACAACCTAGTAGCCTTATGAGAAGTTGATGGAGAGGGAAGATAAGAACAGGGTTCTGCAGCTGTGCTTGTGTGAAACCAGCCTGGCCTGTGCTATTGGGAAAGGGAGAAGGAGCAGCACTGTGCCTGGACCTTTCTTGAGGCTCTTATCTGTCATACCAACCTGTGGCTAGTCAGGATCTGAAGTCTGACCTGATGGAAAGAAGCATTCCTGTTCTGTTGCTCAGCTCAAACCTGGCTGCCAGCGCTTTGTAAAAGCAATCAGGGTTACAGCCACACCAGAACATGGCCCTACCCTTTTCCCCATTTGAACCAATAGTGGAAAGAAGTTCCCTTTTCATCCCAGAGAGTTAGCAGCAGGGGTCTTCCATGCGTAGGTAACAAAGGAGCAAGAAGGGGGTGTTCCCTCTACCTAATGATGATAGCAGCAGGGATCTTGTCAGAATGTAACCCAACAACCAGTCCATCAGCTAAGAGCCCTCTGCTGGGGTTCATGTGGCAGGAAGACAGAAGTGCAGTGAATCTGGTCCATCCAATCCAAGCAGATGGAACTTTCTGCTGGGTTAACAGACCCTGGCTGGCTGCTAAAAAGGTGGAGGGTCCTTGCTATTTTATGGTTCCTCATAGACCGCCAGAGGGAGCAGAGTGTCCCTGCACTATGCTAAGTTCAACTCCTTCCTAGTTAACAGCACCTGTACCTATTTAGATTCTCCAGCAGTTATTGACTCTCTTCTTTCTATTGACTGTCAGTGGATTTTTTTCTCTTTAATTTTTAACAATGGAACGACTAAGGGGGCTTGGCAGGACAGAGGGAGAGAATGACAAGAGGCTAGCAACGGTGGAATAGTTTAGTACAGCCGTGGCTGACCTGAGGCTTGTGAAGCCCTCCTTCCCCCGTGGCTCATAAGATGCCCCTGTGCCCCCCAAAATGTCCCTTTCCTCCCAGCTCCCTGTGCTGACCTGGGCAGGGGAGCCGTCTGGCGCGGCTTTTTTTTTGTTTGTTTGGTTTTTGGTTTTGCTCGACAACTTTGCCCTGGCTCTTCGTGCTGGATCCACTGATTTCTTGGCTTTTTGCCCAGGATGGGTTGGCAACCCATGGTTTAGTACATAAAGCCAGACCTTTCCCACTCCACCTTGCACATGGCCCTTATTACTAGATAGTGAAGGTCCACCCTAAATTAGTTCCAATATCTGGAAAATCCTCCTCCTAGGACTGTTCTTATGCTCAAGGAAGTAGCTACCCTCCATGCCATCTTCAGGTATATCTATGCTGCATTCCTCTTTCGAGAGAGGAATGCCAATGCAAAGGAGTGAAATTGCAAATGAAGCACAGATTTGAATTTCCCGCACTTCATTTGCATAATCGCATCCGGGTGCTATTTCAAAATACTCTATTAAAAAAAAAAAAGAAATGGTGTTTAGACACGGTTATTTCGAAAGAAAACCCTTCCAGACAAGAAAAACGCTTCTTTTGAAATTTCTCTTAAACCTCATTTTATTAGGAATAAGGGTTATTTCGAAAGAACCGCGTCTACCCATTGTTTCTTTTTTCGAAATAGGATATTTCAAATAGCGCCTGGACACGATTATGCAAACAAAGCACAGGAAATTCAAATCCACTCTTCATTTGCAATTTCGCTTGGCTGCATTTGCATTCCTGTCTCGAAAGAGGAATGCAGTATAGACATACCCTGCCAGATAAATGATGCTGTAGTAATAGCTGGGTGTGCCAGCCACCTTAGCTGAAAGGAAAGATGAGGAATTCTCTCTTTTGGTTTGCAGTCTCTTGTGTTATCTGTGGTGAGTTTTGTAGGAAACAAAAAGCTAGTGTCTTCCTAAGGTGAAGCATGTTCTAAAAGGAATGGAGTTAGCAATCGTGGCAGCTTGTAAATAAAATTGCAGTGTGTGGTGATTCATTACCAATATTTAAGAAATAAAGAATCATTTTAAAAGAACACTGTCTAAACTGCATTACTACCATCAAATGTCATTTTATCTTATGCTATTTACAAAACAGGGATTATATCTATGGCAACACTTATATCATGACATGCCAATAGCCGTTCCATATATAGTGTAAGTGTGAAACTCGTGTACAGGACAGCAAGTAGCCAGATAATATTGAGTTCTTTTTTAAGGAGAGATCAGGATGACCATAAACTTTAGCACTTTGCTTGCTCTGAAGGTATTAAACCTGTCTTTCTTCAACCTAGTCTTCCAGTAGGAAAACAACTCACTTTTTGTTCATACTGTTCACATCTTGCTAAGCAAAATTATAGGAAAATGAATATATAATTTTGTGAGGCCAGATACCACAGGGAGGCACATGACAATTGTAGTGTTTGGGTGTAACAAAGTGCTACTAATTTTTATCCACAACTATAATGCAAACATCCAGAATAAAAAATAATTTTCTCAGCAAAAATATTGACACACACTATATTTTAAAAACTGAAAGGTTTAGTTCTTTTCTGTAACACAAAAGAACTAAACCTTTCAGTTTTTAAAATAAACTATCCTTCAATATTTTTGTTGAGGATAATTGGCTGTAGCAAGCAACACTGAATAGAAACATTTCCTAAATTTATTTTGTTAATTTTACAGAACTTTGTTTAGGGCTAGTTTCAATGTTTTCCTTGTGTATATGCATAACATAGAGGGAGAAACATGTTAGTATAAAATAAACTACATAAGTTGTTAGGGAAACCTGGCAAGCTCAGACAGCTTTTAGAAGTTTACTAGATTTCAAGTTGTCCCATGAGCAGTGGCTTGATAAAATGACGCTTGCTTGTTGCCTTCAATCAGCATTTCTGGCCAGCACACCATCTTGTTGATAGAATTACTTCTTCCTAGCAGTCCTGTGGCACCTTAGAGACTTCCAAATATATCATAAACATATAAAACCCACAAAAGCTCATGTTATATTTTTTTAGTCTCTAAGGTGCCACGGGACTGCTCATTGTTTTTAAAGTTACAGACTAACACCACTACCTTCTGAGACTTCATCCTAGCAGTTTGGAGTAGAGATGATGATTTCTGCTACACAGAATCACTCTTCTCCTCTATTGAAGCATGGGAGTGGGAGCTAAGAGGTATACTTTGTAACTCTGCTGCAGACTTGCTTAGTCACTTAATGTCTCTGTGCCTCAGTTTTCCTACCTGTTGATGCTAAGCAATTGTGCTCTTGCATCTCAAGTGTAGGTAAAATAATTAGGGCACTATCTGTGTAAACTATGTTTTTCTCCCAGGAAAGCAAGATGGCAGAAAACCCTCCTGTGTAGGTGCACCAAAAAAAACCCCAGCTATATAGGATGTTACCTTCACTTCTGAATAGGTCCTGCTGATTTCTCATAAGGGAATTTGCTGACCTCATTCAGGCTATGTCTAAACTATATCCCTTTTTCAATAAAGGGATGTAAATTAGGCACGTCAATATTGCAAAAGGAGCCGGGATTTGAATTTCCCATGCTTCAATTGCATAATGGCGGCTGCCACTTTTTTTTTCGAAACAGGGCTTTTTCAAAACCCCCCGCCAGTTTAGATGGGGCATTTTCGACAGAAATGCCCTGTTTCAAAAGATCCTATACTCCTCATTAAGTACAGGATCTTTCAAAACGGGGCATTTCTGTTGAAAATGCCCCGTCTAAACTGCCAGGTTTTTCTGAAAAAGCCCCATGTCGAAAAAAGTGGCGGCCGCCATTATGCAAATGAAGTGTGGGAAATTCAAATCCCGGCTTCTTTTGCAATATCGACGTGCCTAATTTACATCCCTTTATCGAAAAAGGGATGTAGTCTAGACACGGCCTAAGAAGAGGGAATGGTGTGTTAGATGACCACTTCTCTAACTTGCATATTTAAGGAGAGTATTGCTATTCTGCACCTTTATGTGTGGGAGGGAAACACATCTCTAGGCCCTGATTCTTTGAGGTGCCCTGTGCTCTCCCCACAGATAAATCAATAGGAGCAGAGGACACTTAGCACTCCACAGAATTGGGACTTGTTTGTGAAGTGGTTTTTTGCAATCCTTTAGTATCAAGGGTACTATTATAATAGTAATATTTTATTACTGTGTGTTGCATCTCACTTTCCATCTGTGTATCGAAGGCTAGAAAAAATTCTATGCTTACCTGAACATTTTCCTTCTGCGCATTGATCCATAACTGTGCGTTTTCCAGCCTCTCTGTTACTTGGGACCAGAACCACACTAGCAACAGGATAGTGCCTGCTCCCTGGTAGCCTTGGGCCTGGTCTGTACCAGTCTGGAATGATCTGTGCAAAAGGAATTGTTTAACATTGTAGTGTTGGGAGCTTTTGGGCAGGAAAATGAAACTATGTATAAAATATAAAAAGTTGGAAAGTGTCTGAGCAAGATCAGCGTTGCCAATAGGAAAAGTCTTTTGTGATACTCGTATTAGTGCTGTCGATTAATCAGTTAACTCATGTGATTAACTCAAATTAATTGCACTGTTTAAATTTCAGTTGGTATTCTATTGTTTAAATATTTTTTTAATTTTACTACATTTTCAAATATATGGGTTTTAATTTCAATACACAATACAAGGTATACACTGCTCACATGCATTAGAAATATTCACTCTGTGCAAGATAGCATTTTTAAATTCACAGCATACAAGTATTGTAGTGCTATCTCTTCATCATGGAAGTGCTACTTACAAATTTAGATTTGTCACATAACTATGCTCAAAACCAAGACAATGCAAAACTTTAGAGCGGTGTTTGGCAACCTTTTCAAACCAAACAGCCAAACAAAATCAAAATTCAGAACAAGTGGTCAACAAAGAGCCGTATAAGAATGCCCTTCTGCATGGCTGAAAATATACAACTGAATATTATTCACAATTGACATAATGGTTAATAGCATAAATTAAACATCGTACTCACAGACTTTAGTGGGATTTCTGCTGCTGCATCTCTTCACACATTTCTTTGAAGTGTACATCATAACAGGTCAAGTGCAGCTTCATGCTTGCATTCAGGCTGTCTTCTGTCAATCTTATGGTAGGGGTGTGGGGACAGGGGTGCAAGAGTCTGGGTTGGGGATTATGAGGGGCTCAGGATGGGCGATTTGGGTGCATGATGGACTCGGCACAAGGTTGGGGTGTGGGTGTGCAGGAGTGTTATGGCAGTAGATGGGGGATGTGGGGGTGTATGATGTTGGGGTATGAGGGGTTCAGGGCAGGGGTTGCAGGTGTATGATGGCCTCAGGGTTGGTGTGGGGGGGGGAGGCAGGCATGTTAAGGGATGGTGGCCAGATGGGGGCTTGTTGGTCAGGTTTCATTTTTTAATAAAGTAAAATATTACGTCCTAAACAAAAGGTTTCAACATTGTCACATTCATTTATTGCAAGAGTGGGGCATCTTTTTTGGGTCAGGGACCCACCTCCAAAAATCCCCAGCCCTCACTGATGTGGCCCCCAATTGAAACACTTCACTCCCCTGGTGCTCTAGCCCCATGGCAGGAGTGAAGGGAAGGGAGGACTGAAGTGTTCAAGGTAGGGTGCAGGAGCAGTCTGAGAATAGTGTGTCTGGCTGGAGGGGCGGTGGGGGGGGAATGAGTGAGAGGTGGCAGGGAGTGGAGGGGGCACACTTGTTTTCACTTCACGCCGCAGGCACTGTCTAACATGGCCTTGTGCTGCTCCCATTTTGCTGGAAGGATGCTTCTAGGAAGGATTTGCAGGAGAAGCCTCTCGGAAGTGTGTTTGGGGGGGAAGGGAAATTGCAGTGTGCATGGAGCCATTTTTGGTTCTGCTTGTTTCCCACACACTAGGGGAAGGAAAAGGGCACTGCAAGTTTCCTGCTTCTTTCCTGCATGCAGGATCCAGCAGGGAGGCTCAGGGCTTTCTCTGTGCCTCCCCACCCGGCCCCTCCCCACACACCCTGCGGAAAGCCAGCGCTGGTGTTTCAGTCATAAGGCTGTAGTGCCAGCGCTGGCTCCCTTCTTTGGGGAGAGTTAGGGGGGTTGAGTTGGGGCTCCAGGTCACGCATAGGTTACCAATCCCTGCTTTAGAGCCTACAAGTCCACTCAGTCCTACTTCTTGATCAGTTGCTCAAATAAGTTTGTTTACATTTACATAAAATAATGCTGCTTGTTTCTTATTTACAATGTCACTGGAAAGCAAGAACAGACATTCACACTTTTGTAGCCAGCAGTGCAAGGTATTTACATGCTGGATAAGCTAAACATTCATTTTCCTTTTCATACTTTATTTTATTTTTGAATGCAGTTTTTCTACATAATTCTACATTTACATTCAACTTTCATGATAACGAGATTGCACTACAGTACTTGCATGAGGTGAATTGGAAAATATTTTGCAGTGCAAATATTTGTAATCACAAATAAAGTGAGCAAAGTACACTTCGTATGCTGTATGGTAATTGAAGTCAATATATTTAAAAATGTAGAAAACATCAAAAAAATTAAATAAATAGTACTATTATTGTTTAACAGTGCAATTAATTGCACATCTTTAAATGTCTTGACAGCCTCATGTTAATCTTGAAGCCCAGATGAAAACACTCTGCTTGTAAGGTGGAAAGGTGGGTGGTAAAGATTGAAATTGGTGGTTGATGCCCATACAATCCAAGACATCTGTGGCAACATTTTGGAAAACGTTTTATAATAAACATAACCTATTGCAGTGAGTGTTATACAGATTGTCTGAATGCTGTATAATGCTAAAGTGTCTGTTATGTGCTTGTGGGAAAGTCTTCATATAGGGTGGATTTACATTGCCCTGTAGCTCGAAATAAGCTATGCAATTTGAGCTATGCAAATTGCTTATTTCAAGTCAGTTTCAAAATAGCTTATTTCATAATTTCAAAATAACCCGCTATTCCAAAATGTCCCTTTCTCCTCATGTAACAGTTTACAGGGACATTGGAATAGTGAACCCGTTATATTTTGAAATAACAAGTGCGCAGTTAAGACGCTGAATAGCTATTTTGGGGTACCTTTGGTAACCCAAAATAGCGCCATACAGTCCTTGGTGTAATTCTACAAAGGTAGAACTAATTTAAAAATGGAAGTTTGGTTGAATAGTGTTGTGCAATTTGCCTGTAAGAACTGCATCTACTAGAACATTAGTTTCACAACTTATTTTCAATGTCATACATAATTATGCACTCCTTTAAACTAGTTCTCAAATATGTATTATATAACTTATTTTGTTTAAAAATCCTCACATTGAAGCTTGGTTCAAACAAGCTCCAGAATCACCATTCTTAGGGGCCTCCACATTGTTCAGAAACTTAGGACTCTTCCTCATTACTCTTCTTATCCCACACTAGCCCTCAGTAAGTTACTATGAGAAAACAGAACCAAGTTTCCTGAGCTCAGGCCTGGCTGCCTGCCCATCTGCAGTGTCAAGACTTTAGCTACACTGGAGCTGAGTGTACCACTCCCCTTTTTAACCACAGAATTAGTAAGCAAGGAAAATTTGATATTGCTGGTTATGAGGGAGCTAGTCCTTTTCTGCTTAGCTGCTGCCATGCTGAGCCTTCCTCAATGCCTGGGAGCTTCATGTTATCCTTGACCAGGGATTCTTATGCTAACACCCCCTTTCCTTAACATTAGGTGGCTAATATTTTAAGACAGCAACTCCCTCCTCAAATTAAATATATATCCCATTGAAAGAAAAAGAGGATAAAAAATGCTACCATGAGTAAAAGAGGCAGAGGTAAAAGGCATCTTTTGAGTCTGAAATCCAGTCCTACTCAGGAAATGCAAAAGAAGCATAAATTTCTGGTCTGTGAATGGTAAAAGTATAATTAGGCCACAAAAGAATGAAGAGCAACTAGCAAAAGACACAAAACTAACAGCAAAATGTTTTGGAACAAACTGATAAATAGAAATAAGTCACTTGGACTAGATGGTATTTGCCCAGGAGTTCTGAAGGAACTCTAAATTGAAAATGCAGAAACTGTGGTATGTAACCTGTTGAGTTAACATTTTCCTCTGTACTAGATGATGGGAGGATAGCCAGTGAAATGTTATTTAAAAAAAAAAAGACTTGAGTGCTAATCTTAGCATTTAGAGGTTGGTACGCCTAACTTCAATATCAGGTAAACTGGTTGAAACTAGAAAAGAATAGGATTTCAGACTCAAACCTGCATGGTTTGTTGGAGAGTGAGTGTCTTTGGCAAAGCATGGAATTCTAACATATTCACAGAGATTGTCAACAAGCATGTGGACAATAGTGATCCAATGGACTTCCTGAAACCCTGTGACAGAGTCCCTAATCAAAGGCTCTTAAGCGAGTAAGCTGACATGGGATAAGAGGGAATGTCCTCTCTCTGATCAGAAATTGGGTTAAAATATAGAAAATAAAGGGTAGGAGTAAGTAGTCATTTTTCAAAATGGAGAGTGGTCAGAGGGAAGAGGTAAAATAGCAGGGTTCCACCACCTCAAGAATCTATAGTGGAACAAGTGGAATTCAGCATTGATAAATACAATGCGTAATGCACTTTGGCAGACATAATCCCAACTCTGTGTACAAAATGATGGGGAGAGTCTAAATTAGTTGTTTCGATTCAAGAAAGGGATCTTGGAGACATTGTGGATAGTTCTCTGAAAACATCCTCTTATTGTGCAGCAGCATCAAAAACACTAATGATTAGGAAAGAGATAGATGAGAGATAATATTCCAGTATAAAAATATACCGTGAATACTGCATGTCATTCTGCTTGCTTCCATCCCAGAAAAGAGATCTTTTGAATTGGATAAGATACAGGAAGGGTCAACTAAAATGATTAGGGGGTATGGAGCAGCTTCCATATGAAGAAAGATTAAAAATATTGTCAGCTTTCAAGAGAGATGGCTAATGGAAGGGATAAGAGAGAGCTCTATAAAATAATGAATGGTGTGGAGAAAGTGAATAGGGAGGTGTTACTTATCCTGTTACAAAACACAAGAACAGTCCTGATCTAATGAAATTAATAGCCGGTTTAAAATAAACCAAATACAGGTAGTCCCCGAGTTACGCTCCGCAGTTACGAACGGGGATTTTCTTGCCCCGGAGGACTCGAGCGGCGGGACGCCTGGTCCCGCCACCTCCGGGGCGAGAAAAGCTGCTCCCCGTCTCCCTGGTCTGCTGCGGGAGCCAGCAGACCAGGGAGACGGGGAGCAAAGCGGCGCAGGACCCGGCCCGACCCGCGGCGCTTCCAGCTGATCTGGAAGCGGCCGCGGGTCCGGCCCCGGGTCCTGCGCCGCTTTGCTCCGCGTCTCCCTGGTCTGCTGGGGGAGGACGCAGCTAGTGTCCCCCCCCCCCCCCCCCAGCAGACCAGGGAGATGTGGAGCAAAGCCCGGGACCTGTGGTAGAGGAGGTGGGGCGCTGCTGGTTGGTCCCGCAGCACTGCTCCTTGGCGCTACTGGACCAACCCAGCAGCATCCCAGCTGCTCAGCCCCAGGCGTCCTGATTCAGCCGCTGCTGATCAGTTTCAGCAGCGGCTGAATCAGGACGCCTGGGGCAGAGCAGCTGGGGTACTGCTGGGTTGGTCCAGTAGCACCGAGGAGCGGCCGCGCTACTGGACCAACCCAGCAGCACCCGAGCTGCTCTACCCCAGGCGTCCCCAAGTTAGCCGCTGCTGAAACTGACCAGCGGCTGACTACAGGAAGCCCGAGGCAGAGTTGCTCTGCCCCGGGCTTTCTGGAATCAGCTGCTGATCAGTTTCAGCAGCAGCTGACTTGGGGACACCTGGGGTTCTTAAGTTGAATCTGTATGTAAGTCAGAACTGGTGTCCAGATTCAGCGGCTGAATCTGGATGCCAGTTCCGACTTACATACAGATTCAACTTAAGAACAAACCTACAGTCCCTATCTTGTACGTAACCCCGGGACTGCCTGTATGGAAGTCATTGTTGGAAAAGTTGTGAAGGCCAAAATTATAACTACTTTAACAAAGAATTAGTTCAGCACAGTATTCAACTGGTGTAAAGTATTCAGAAAATACCTGTCCCCTAGAACAAACTGGTCCATTTCCAAGACACACATTTGCTCTCCAGACGTGTTGTTGATGTGTTGGGGTAATATGACATCTCTGACGATGATGATTTTGCTGAATTTAGAGTGGACAAGAGGCTTCTTTCAGCTAATCTTTCTTGTGAAAACTTCCTTCTTTCCCTCTTTGAGGCTGCTGCTATAGCTTCCCTTTCCTGGCCTCTCCCCATGGTTACCTCTATCACTCTGCCCTAATTTAGAGAAATATATAATTTACCAAAAAAATGCTGCCAACCCTGACCAAGAGGGAAGCATGATTGATTGCATTAGGTTCCAGATGTATTTGATTCAGTCCTGAGTCATGACAATATCCTTCCCCTTGAGGCCATGCCCAGAAGTAAAATAATCAGAAGTAGTGCAATTATTTGTACATTTGTGTATGTAGCATATTCATTGTACATTCAGAATGGTTATTTGTGTACAGCTGTGGTGTCCAACCAGTTCTGAAGCAGTAGCCACTATAGTGGCTACTGCTATAGCAAACTGGCTCTTAAGACCCAGAATAGCTCTGCAGTGTAGATGTAGTCTAGGCAACTAGTGCCTATGGTGGGAGTGGGTGCAGGGATTCATGCCTGAAGGTGACTTGTGTGGCCACCCCATCAAACAAATAAAATTGTGGAGGGTGGTGCATCTCCTAAGTGCTACCACAAGTCACCTATGATGAGGACAATGTCTTTCTGCAAGCTGGAGTTGTGCTTGGTAGCCATACAAGGGCCAGTCCTGCTGAAATACAGGCATTACTTCCTATGTGTATTAGCTGTCTGAAAGAGGTGGGAGGAGGATGGGACTCTGAGGTGTGTATTAGAGGAAAGCACAAGTGGTAGGCATTTGAAATAAGGACAGAGCTGCTGCTGCTGCCTGAGACACCCTTAGAAAACAGTTGGTCAAGTCAAGCAGAGTTACTTACGTGGAGCACCAGCTGAAGCGTTGCCCATGGCTTAAAACCCACAGTCTGGGATATAATCAATAGCAGTTTGGGAATAACAAAATAAGAAATAATGGAAAACACTGTCAAAACCTTCATGGGACATATTGTTTTTACACTGGCTAATTATATAAGCTTAAAATATCAGAGGGGGATAAGTCCATGATAAACAAGACTTCCTGTGTTAAACTGCAGTAATATTGATAATAAATAATACAGTAATAATAATAATAATTAATAAAAAAGACTGACCAACCCTATAACCAGGTACGGTATTTATGCTGCTATTTATGAAATTTAGGAGACTAAGCTCTAGGTGCATGTGATTCTACCAGCCCTGACTTATGATGTGAGTCTCTATTCACATAGGTATAGTAATTCCACTGAAGTGAATGGAACTGTTGTGAGAGCAGGTGCTACATGTTTGAATAAGAGTGTGCAGGACTGAGCCTTAAATAAAACGCTTTAAGGGTATGTCTATACTGCCCAGTTACTTTCAGATACTGGAGGTATCCTGAAATAACTACCCTGCATCTACATAAGCCACCCGTTATTTCAAAATATTTTTCAAAATAACGGGCACACTTTATTTTAGCATCCCAGTAACCCTCATTCCACGAGGATTAAGGGCTATTTCAAAATGGATACAAAATAAGATACACAATTTGTGTAGCACAAATTGCATACATTATTTTGATTTTAGGGTGTTGTGTAGATACACCCTAAAACAAGTAGATATAAGGTTTGTTTTTCCTCCTTCAAAATGTTTTTCTTACAGTAGGAGTATGGATGTGAGTGGAATGTTACTAGTAAATACACTGATGGGACAGTTATGGGGGGATGGAAACTAACTCTGCCCACATATCTACACCAGCAACACCATCACAGGACTTAACCAGATCAGCCATACTGTCACTAGTACATTCTCCTGCACATCTACCAACGTAATATATGCCATCATGTGCCAACAATGCCCCACTGCTATATACATTGGCCAAACTGGACAGTCCCTACGTAAAAGAATCAATGAACACAAATCTGATATTAGGAACGGCAACATACAAAAACCTGTAGGGGAACACTTAAATTTTCCTGGACACACAATTGCAGATCTAAAAGTAGCCATCCTGCAGCAAAAAAACTTCAGGACCAGACTTCAAAGAGAAACTGCTGAGCTACAGTTCATCTTTAAGTTTGACACAATCAACTCTGGATTAAACAAAGACTGTGAATGGCTCGCTAACTACAAAAGCAGCTTCTGCTCTCTTGGAATTCATACCTCCAGATCAGCTGCTAGAAGTGGGCCTCATCCTCCTTGATTGGATCCACTTCATCATCTCCAGCCTGATCCTGGCCTGCATATTTATACCTGCCTCTGGAAATTTCCACTACATGCATCTGACGAAGTGGGTCTTTGCCCACCAAAGCTTATGCTCCTACACTTCAGTTAGTCTATAAGGTGCCACAGGACTCTTCGTCGCTTTTGCAGATTCAGACTAACACGGCTACCCCTCTGAACCTTAAGTCGTACAGCAATGCACAGTAGAGTTCAGTGGACACTGCAAAAAGGGTCTGTCACCCTCCACAGCTGACCAGCTGCTTTCATTCCATGCATGAGCTTTCATCACCTGTGAAAGAGCTTCTGAATGGTATCAGAGAGCTTATATCCTGTGCTTAACAGTAGCAGATAAGTGTCAGACCTTTCATTTCACTTTTTCCTCTTCCACTCAGGTCACCTTCGCAGGACAGTCTCTACAGATCATCTGATTTACTAAATTTGAACTTTTATGTTGGTGGTTAGGTTTTTTCCTTTCTCCCTCTGATTTCCTTCCTTTTGACTTAACCCTAAAAATTATTCCTTCCCTACCAGTCTCATTTCACCCACTCCTATTTCAGTCAAAAATAATCCACTGAGAGAGATGCATAACAATTTAAGCAACCATATGCTGTAATCTTATCTTCACCTTCTCTCCCTGTACTTGTTTTGGCCCATATCTGTTAGGATTGAAGTTCTTCAGTCAGGGACCATATGTTTGATTATACAGAATATAAAGTGTGCTTGGTGCTTTGTAGATTAAATACTTATACATCCCCCCTCTCCTAATATCAGTGTACCCTAGAAAAAGAAATACTGCCATGGGAAGTCATTACATTTTTTCTCTTTCCTTAAAATTTAAGTTTAATATTAAATACTGGTTTTCTATATGCCAAATATCTAAGTCTTAAGATAGACTGATGCTACTGGTAAACTAAAGTCCCTATGTCCCTCTATGAATCCTGATGTCCTAGGGCTATATCTCCATCTGCTGGCAAAGATCCTACTATCATAAAAAATGGTGCATTCAGATCAGGGCAGTACAGTATATGCCTCACAAAATTGTTAACATGGACATGGGGCAGTATGCATCCGTCCCCAAGGTTGCTGTGACATTGCAATAATATACAAAACTTAGCTTTACTGAAAGTGACACTAGTGAAAAATAATTTTCCTAGGAACATAGTAACTATCATACTAGAGCCAACTAACATTTATCCCAATATCTTGTCTGTGATAGTGGCCGTTACCTGGTATGTTATAAGAAAGTGCAAGCAGCCCGCATGTAAGGGAAGTTCTCCCATCAGTTAGTAGATGGTTTTGACTCTGTAACACAGAGGTTCCCACATCACATCTTTTTATGTTCTATATCCTGGTAATGGAACTGCATGTTCTCATCCCTAAGAGTTCAATCTTTTAAAATCCTACTAAGCTTTTTGCTTTAGTGCCATTTTTATCAGGGAGTTCCACAGCTTTTTTTAAAATGTGGCTTTTATTTCCTCTCTTGGGTATAAGTGTTTCTTCTTTGTTTAATTGAATATCCCCTTATTTTTGTATTATGAAAAAAGTAAATAGGAGGGTTTATCCCATTATTCATCTGGATACCTCTGTTATGTCATCTTATTATTCTTCTCTGTAAATAGTTGCAATATTTTAAATTTCTCTTCATATAGTTATCTATCCAGACTAATAATGTATATTTCTGCTATGCTATATTACAAAAAAAAGGATTAGTGTTGCTGAGCATAGTATACCAGCTGAGAGCATTCTTCATGCAAAGTTGAAAAACTTCATATACACTGGAGCTAGTTTAGCTAGATTCTGGCTTTTCTGTAAAGACTCATCTTTCCCCAAGCTGTGACGAGAGTATCAGCAGAAATGAAGTTGAAGTTATGATTACACTGAAAGTTGCTACAGGCTTTAAGGTCCTTCAGAATCCTGAAATGTGTAGTATATTTGTGCTTTTTAAATCGGTGCAATTAAAATGCTAGGGGCAAGATATGAAATAGTAAATAGACATTTTGCTGCTTTATTAAAATCATTGACATTTCTCTGCAGTCTGTTAAACTACTGTAGAAGAAATAATTCCATGTGCAAGATGGTAAAGACTTTTTCCATTATTTAAAGCACTCGTTTTGCCTCAGAACACAACAGATGCATACACAGAATTATACTGATTGACAGGTATCATGGCACCTTCTACCAATTTGCTGTACTGGGCCATGTATCAAATACAAATGTGTGTAATGTTTCCTTTTCTTCAAAGTGATCTTGTGTTTTTAGTTAGAACTACAGCTTCTGAAAACTTTCCATTTCTCTCACTCTTGATTTCAGGCTATTTTACCACACAATCTATCCCTCAGTGATGAATTAATATGATTTTCTCAATGATAGTTTCACAGAGTCATTCATTCACGCTTTGTGTCATAGATTGTATGTTTAAAGGAAATTTAATAAGGATACTCGAATACCAATGGAAATGTATCTTTTATTTAAGAGCTAAGCTATTATATGGAAACGCATAGTAAATAGATGTTTAATGACATGAACTTTAATCATTGCAGAGTTCTTTAAGTATTGACAGGTTAAAAAGCTAATGTCTCATGAAGCAAATTGAACAGCTATTTCCATGGTGGGAGGTATATTATTTAATTGAAGCCAAATACAACATGTCAAAGAAACACGAATTAGATTGTTCCACAAATGTACTCATTACTATTAAAGTTAAGCACTAATGAATATTTTAGCACATGATTCAGATTGGCTTTGCTTAGAATTTAGTATTCTACAATCTGGATGCAAATTCAATTTACATTGACAAATTCTAACATAATTGAGTACTTTGAGTATTGAAGTTGATTTTGTGGGGCGTGGGGAAAGCCTTTATATACCTGAAGGTGCATATTTTAACCTAAGAACTCTAGAGAACGTGGCTGGTTAGTGTAAGATTGTGGTACGGCAACCAAACATAGGATTTGCTATAATGGAGCAGACCAGTATCTCATCTCTGACAGAATGAGAGAAAGGTTCAGAAAAACAAAGCCAACAATGGTAGAAAGCAATTGTAGATAGGAAGAATACTTTCTTAGCCCCTATCACTTTAATCTTTAGGTGGCATCATCTGTACTGAAGTCAGATCTAACCTAAATTAATCACCCCTAAACAGCATAGAATTAGGTAAATTGAACACTAACACTGCCTTAATAAAACAAGTATTACTTTTCATCCTCATTAGCTAAGCGTGTTCCAAGGTGTTCACTCAGCAACTGTACCAATATGCTGGTTCCCAAAAATTGGAATGAACTGTTAAAATTGTTTATAGTTCTATAATACCTTGCAGTTGACCCAAAGGCACTCCATGTATTATAGAAAGATATCCCCATAGAACTGTGCTCATCTGAATGGATGGCAACAGCCAGTCAGCATTCAAGTTATGGAACTGCAGAAGTAAGAGAAATTTGATATGTTGTTACCAGGGCAGACCTCTGCTCTTACTAATCAGATCATGGGCTCTTCAGTGGACTGTAGCATAACTTCAACACAGGGAAAGCAACACAATCCTTTTTATCAGGTATAGTGTTTGGCAGAGATTTTTGGAAGTAGGGCCTGGCCAGTTTAGAGTAAATTGGAGAACTTAAGGAGATGAGCATGATTAAGTGAGGCAAACACAGATTTACAAACTGTTGGGGCAAAGGTGCTTAAGAGCTGGTATAATTAGTAATACATGGGAGTCTGACTTTTTTTCCCCCAAAGGTATAACATTCAATCAAAGCAAAACCAATATTCATAGCAACACTCAAAGGTGTTTGAGGGATATTTCACTCCTAACTTTCATCTCTCCCTCCCAGCCTATCAGTTGTAGACCAGCTTTATTTTTGTTTGGGGTGTTGAAAATAACTTTCCTACTAATTTTACTACCTTTTCCCATGATTCTGCTGTTTCCACACAAGCATTCTTTTAGTTCAAAGATCACTTGGTGGTGGTTATTGCCAAAATACATATACACATGTAATATATATCTTAGCAATACAGTTACAAGTAATGGCCAAAATACTTACAACAGGATTAGCCTATGAAAGACCTTCCCATCATGGCATCACTCCAGAGGAGCAAGGAAAAGCTGACTAAACCTCCTAAAAACCTAGTTTTACAGCTATACAGGTTGGACCTAACTGGTCCTGAATGAGGGGATTTGCTGGACATGGGGAGGTCCCCTGCTAACTCCCCCCCAGCCAGGCTGTTGCTACTCAGGTTGCTGTGACATCAGCTGCACCACCGGGGCCCCAGCCCTGGTTCCAGCCCTGCCAGGCTCCCAGCCACCTGCCCTCTTGCCAATGGGGCTCCCAGCCAGGACTCCCTGGTCCAGGAACATCTGTGGTCTGGAGGTTTGGGGAGGTGCAATAGACAAATTATATTAGACCATAGGTAAAGCAAGATGAGGCAATTTAGAACTCTGCTCTCCTAAGGTTTTCTTACTGCACTTTGCTATGTTTCTCCCTGATTACTGATTAAGCATTTAATTAAACTAGTTTACTGAACCTGGTTCCCACTCAACTATATTTTCCTTATTTCTGTTAATTCAGCCCAAACCTTAAACTTCTAATGACCCTTGATATATTTGCATTATCTTATTTAATACAAGCAATCCTCTCTCACGAGTTCGTTCATTGTAGTCATGTGCTTTGGACTTGTCACTTAAAACCCAAACTCAATTAAAAACCATAGTTGACCAAGGTTGAAAGTGGGCTTGTATTCCTACTGGGGAACACAGAAAATATTGAACATTGAACTGCTCCTGCTCAAACTTAAGCAAAACACAACACCCTTTGAGCAGAAGGGTATGAGGCAGTGCAAACAAGGATTCAATGGCATTTATTATGCTCCCCCTCTTATTTTCATTGCTGGGTATGGTACATCACTAATGTCCCCAATGCTTCTGAACCCATTTATTATCTATCTGCTGCCTATCTAGATGAGCCTGAAGGCTGTGGAAGTTTCAGTGGGAGAAGCACTCAAACCTTCTAAGCTGTATCATGGCCTCTGTAGGAAGAGAAAATAAACAGGCTCAGGTGCTTTGGGAACACAGATACGATTCAGATTTGGAGGATCCTGAGGATAATAAGTGGAGAAAGGGGGAATTGTTAAAGAGGAAGTAGCAATTTATTGGAGTGTTGCCTTATTCTGATTCATGGGTTGTGCAGTTTTTTCCTTTGGATGTTGATCTACTTGAGCATGTTGTTAAAACTAAATTCTTGTAGCTATTGGAGACTAAGTCTGGATGCTATAGCTATCCTTGTATTGATTTTCATCTGCTTAAGATTACTGACCTGATAAGATCTTGTCTGTTGCTAGTTACCTGGCTTTAAAGGCCCTGCCTATGCCTACACAGCTGAACCTGCCTGTAGACAATTCCCTGGGCCCTGGCTCTCCCTTCAAGTGCAGTTTGTGGCTTTAATAGGCCTAACTGGACACTTTAACCACTTATAGTCATGTGTGGGGTGAACTCTTCATCACAATGATAAAAAATGAATTTTTAAAATGTGTTTTTTCTCTGCAAAAGTTGGAAACATAAGTGCAAGTAAAGGAGAACCTGAAAATGAAACTGTTCAAGCAGAGTCCAAGTCTTTTTAATCTCTCTTCATATGGGACCTGTTCCAGACCCCTAATCATTTTTGTTGCCCTTTTCTGAACCTTTTCCAATGCCAATTTTTTTTTTTTGAGATAAGATGACCACAACTGTATGCAGTACTCAAGATGTGGGCATACCATGGTTTTATATAATGGCAATAAGATATTTTCTGTCTTATTCTCTATCCCTTTTTAAATGACTCCTAACATTCTATTTGCTTTTTTGACTGTGGCTGCACACTGAGTGGATGTTTTCAGAGAACTATCCACAATGACTGCAAGATCTCTCTTGAATAGTTGTAGCCAACTTAGTCCCCATCATAGCATGTGTATAGTGGGGATTATTTTTTCCAGCATGCATTACTTTACATTTATCAACATTAAATTTCATTTGCCATTTTGTTGCACAATCACTTAGTTTGGTGAGATCTTTTTGAAGCTCTTCACAGTCTGCTTTGGTCTTAACTATCTTGAGCAGTTCGGTATCATTTGCAAATTTTGCCACCTCACTGTTTTACCCCTTTCTCTAGATCTGTGTTTCTCAACCAGTGGTATGAGTACCCTTAAGGGTACTCGAGAGAAGTCTGGGAGGTACGTCAATACAACTGAAATTTGGAGAAAAATTAATTTTTGTTTTAAGTTTTACAGCATTTTATTATTTTTGTACTTTTTACACCCAAAAATTTCATCGCCTGCCCAGCTACAATTAAGTTGTTTAAATAAACATGTTGTAATGGTAGAAAAAAAAGTGTGTACCTGAAAACTGTAGGTACTGGGGATACTTATAATTTTTATTTAAAGGGGTTCTTTATTTAAAAAAAGGTTGAAACTCTGCTCTATATCATTTATAGAGAAGTTAAATAGGATGGGTCCCAGGACAGACCTTTGCCCCCCCCCCCCCCCCCCCACTAGTTACCTATCTCCACTCGGGAAAACATACTGTTTATTCCTACCCTTTCTTTCCTGCCACTTAAGACTCCTCAGAACCATATGCATTTCTTTCCACATAAAACCATATGGAAGGGATGGGGGACTACTGCTCCCTTTCCACCTCCTCATTCTTCAGTATGTAACCCTTTTGGAGCTATCACTTTTCATTTCCTCATGCTGTCATAAATGGAGCAAAAGACATTGAGGAAAAGTATTAGCCATGTCCATAGGCTACTCAGTGAGGTGTGGATGTGAGTGAATGGGTCAGCACTTTTGTTATGAGTCCCTAGGAATTGATTCTTGAGGAAAAAGATGACGGGCCTTCAGTGGAAGGTTCTTGGCTGTGCAGTTCCCTCTTTGATCATCTGCCAGAATTTGCAGCCCTCCAGAAGACATTGCACATCTTCATGCATTTGAATCTAAGGGTATGTCTATACTACAAAGTTAATTTGAACTAACAGATGTTAGTTCAAAGTAACTTTGATAGGCACTACACATACAAACCGCTAGTTCGAACTTAATTCGAACTAGCGGAGCGCTTAATTCGAACTAGGTAAACCTCATTCTACGAGGACTAACGCCTAGTTCGAATTAAGTAGTTCGAATTAAGGGCTGGGTAGCTACTTAATTCGAACTAGTGGGAGGCTAGCCCTTCCCAGCTTGCCCTGGTGGCCACTCTGGGCAGCACCGGGGAAACTCTTCTGCCCCTCTCCCGGCCCCGGAGCCCTTAAAGGGGCACGGGCTGGCTACGGTGCCCGTGCCAGGTGCAAGCCTGCCAGCACCCAGCCAGCAGACCCTGCACCTGGCACGGCACGAACCAGCCACCCGCTGCCACCCAGCCCTCCGCCTCTTCCCGGAACCAGGCTGGCGGCTCCCAGGAGCCTGCCCGGGGCCGCAAGAGGCGGGCGCCCTCCTGGTATAGTGCGGACATCGTGGACCTCATCCACGACCTCCGCACTAGGCACAGGAAAGTGGCCGACTAGGGTAGGATAGCTGCCAGCCTGGCCACCCAGGAGCAGGTTTGCATGAAAATCAAGGTGGTCCAGTGAGACCCCCAAACCTGAGCCCTGAGCTTAGAACTGCCATACTGGGTCAGACCAAAGGTCCATCTAGCCCAGTAGCCTGTCTGCCGACAGCGGCCAACACCAGCTGGAGGGGATGGACCGAAGACAATGACCAAGCCATTTGTCTCATGCCATCCATCTCCAGCCTTCCAAAACAGAGGCCAGGGACACCATTTCTATCCCCTGGCTAATACCACTCCATGGACCCAGCCTCCATGAATTTATCTAACTTCTCTTTAAACTCTGTTCTAGTTGTAGCCTTCACAGCCTCCTGCAGCAAGGAGTTCCACAGGTTGACTATTTGCTTTGTGAAGAAGAACTTTCTGTTATTAGTTTGAAGCCTGCTACATTTCATTTCATTTGGTGTCCTCTAGTCCTTCTATTATGGGAACTAATGAAGAACTTTTCTTTATGCACCCTCTCCACACCACTCGTGCTTTTATAGACCTCTATCATATACCCCCTCAGTCTCCTCTTTTCTAAGCTGAAAAGTCCCAGTCTCTTTAGCCTCTCTTCATATGGGACCTGTTCCAAACCCCTGATCATGTTAGTTGCCCTCTCCTCTCCCAGCCTCTCTCTTCCCCTCTCCCACCTCCTTTTCCCAGTCTCCCCGAGTTTTGTTCAATAAAGAGTTTCTATTTTTGAACACACGTGTCCTTTATTTTGTACATCAGGAAGGGGGGCTAGGGAGAGGTAAGGGAAGGAGGGAGGAATGGGGTACGAGCCCCCGATGGGGAGGACTAGGGTGGCTTTGCGGGCTCCTCGGGGTGGAAGCTCTCCTGCAGCCCCCCGATTGACCCCCCTCCCAGGATGGCAGCCTGCGGCAAGTGCAGCTGGGCTGATAGCCGAGTGCTGTGATGTGCCGAGTGTGGGCATTCGGGGCACTCCAAGCCAGGACTGCTTTGCAAGCGGGGAACCCCTGAGAACTGTCTGTCCGGGTTGGGGGTCGGGTCCCTTTAACCATAGCCCTTGGCTAGCCTGAGGCAGCAGCTCCACACTCTAAGTCCTAATCTGATGCCCTGCTGGCACTGCTTCCGGCCATCCTTAACCTCGGTTCAGGGTCCACTCAGTGTGGACATGCTTGTTCGAATTAGCAAAAAGCTAATTCGAACTAGTTTTTAGGTCTAGATGCACTAGTTCGAATTAGCTTAGTTCGAATTAACTAATTCGAATTAAGTTAGTTCGAATTAGTGCTGTAGTGTAGACATACCCTAACTGAACTATTGCAGAATTGCTGACTGTAGTTTATTGGGGTGGAACAAGTTGTGTTCTGTTTACCACAGGTAGTTTTAAACACATTATTTCATAGCTTTCATGTCCTAGATGCATACATTGTTATGGTTCTAATTTTCCAGTGTTATGTTTTATTGCTTGAATGCAAGCAATAAGGTCAAACTGTTTTTTATATTTGCACAGTGATTGTCTAAGCTTACATTGAGTAGGTAAGTAAAGGGGACAAGGCAGATGGCGATAATTAGGAAGGAGAGGGGTTGGGGTTTATAGGTGTGTGGGGAGGAAAGGCTTGGTATTTTACTTTAGGCTTGTCAGTGTAGTGGCGTAATACATGTTTACTTAAGTGCATTTTAACATCTTACAGTGTAATGGCACACCGGCTCCTACCTCTCCCCCCACACCGCCAGCGCTGCTGTCTCTTATACAGAGGCAGCATTGCGGGGTAGGGGATAGCTTTTAAGCCGGATCCCCATGCATACCAGGAGACTGCATGTAAGTGTGAAAGTAACTGATGAGCCCAGGCTCATCTGTTAACCATGTACATGGTTACACTTTCACATCTCTAGTAGGGGTATGTTTTCTAAACTGCGCTACTGTGTTGCAACTTACCGTAAAATCTTGAGTATAATGCACACTTTTTTCCCGTTTTTTTTCCCCGCTGCAGCATGGCACGGGGGCCGCAACCCCATGAGGCTCCCAGACAAGGCGAGGAGCTGGTGACACTGCCAGGCTGTAGTGCCCTGGCTCGCTGTCTGCTCCTTCAGGCTGCACCCGGGGTCCCCACAGCAGGCGTGAATTCGGCGCGGCATGCGGGCAGTTGTCCAGGGGGGCGGTTTCAAACTCCGCCGCCGGCTCCCCGGGCTGCGTGCGCGTTTCTTGGGCGAGCTTGCAGGTGGGAGTGGCATGTCCCTCTCTCCCACTCTCCTATAGCCCGGGGGCTCCTTCAGGAAGCGGGCAAGGCTGGACTTGGTGCTGGCGGGTTGGCTCCTGGCACAGGCCGTGTTGCCGCCCACACCACCCAGGCAGCTCTCTGGGAGGGTGGGGGGCAGGTTTCAAACTCTGCTCCCAGCTCCCCAGGCTGTGCGTGCGTTTCTCTGTAGCTTCAGTTCTGGTTTAAGGATAATCAAATGTTGTGTTCCTGTTTAGTAGAGACCAAGAAATTGTGGACTTCAGAAACAGGTTACTTCTTGTTCCCCTGTTCAATAGGGTGCACATTGTACATAGGAGTTCAGTTTTTTTCATTATGCTAAGATTCTAAACTTGGGCTGTGTCTACATTTGGCATCCCTTTCCAGAAAAGGGATGCTAATGAGACACTTCGGAATTGCAAATCCGCGGGGGATTTAAATATCCCCCATGGCATTTGCATTTACATGGCTGCCGCTTTTTTCCGGCTTGGGGGTTTTGCCGGAGAAAAGCTCCAGTGTAGATGCGATTTTCCGGAAAATAAGCCCTTTTCCGGAAGATCCCTTATTCCTACAGACACAGCCAGAGTGCGCATTATACATAGGTGCACATTACACTCGAGATTTTACGGTATTAGTCCACATATACCATGCTGGTGTGCTTTGACATAGTGCCATTTGAAATAGTACTACATTAAAATGTACTAGGAAAACTTCTGTGTTCCCAGTATGGTTTGCCCATACCAATTAAAGCACAACTCTTAGTCCACTTTATAATTCCCTTTCCCGTGGAGCATATTACTGCACCACATAGACAAGCCCTTAGTTTTCTTTCACGCATGCAACTTTCATGTCATCTCTCTTCTCCCTTAAAAAAACAAAAATAAAAACAAAAAAAACCCCCCAAAAACCCAACACACTCAGTAAGAGCCTCTTTGACCTAGTAGCACAACATAGACAGCTAAATATTTCAGTTTTTTCTGAGAGCTTAGTTGGCTTCTAGTACTACACTGCATTGAAAGGTGGAGAATGAACTAAGAACTGATTAGCTCTGTTCCTGAAAAACCATCAATCACTGTAAGTAGTGATTCACTGTAAGTAATGCACTAGTGCAGCCACTCAGAGATTCCAACACCGCCCAGCTGATAATAATGCAGAAAAGTCAGGGATGTGGTAGGGAGGGAGGAAGGAAGGAGCATATAGGGTGGCCAGTGTACAAGCAATCTTGTTGAGAAGATTGTGATATGCAACTAAAGTAACTAGAGTGGTTTAGAATGTTAGTTTTATACTATTAAGGATGCCTCATTATTGATGGCTACCCCCCTGTACTTAGCACTCTGTTTCATTGGTTACATCTAAGACATAGGCTATTAGTTTCTTGTCAATGATATAAGGTAAAATGTAAGGATGTGCATTACCAAATTAATACTGCAGGAAGAATTTTCATTATCAACAATTTGATTTCTCGGGACCAACATTCATTTAACATTGAAATAGACATATCCAAAAACACTTTTAGAAAACCTATAGCAACATTGCTGAAAAGAGATTGCTTTTAAGGTTATCTTGAAAGTAGTATGCTGAACCTGCCAGACATGCTGTAATAATTGGAATTGTAATGCAACATTTTAAAAGGACTTTGCTCTTGAATTGGCAAGTTTCAGGTTAATCCAGTTTTACCAAACTAAAGAGGCGCCCAAAGGAAAAAAAAATCTAGAAATTCAGCCTAAGTACAATGTTAAGATTTTTCTTTTAAAAACCTCTGATTTGTCTTCTCTGGTTTTGTTGCAAGTCACTTGCTGGAAATAGTGATAATTACAGCTGCTGGTTGTTCAGCTAGTAAAATATTCTACAGTAATGTATCCTAAGCAGGGGTGGATATAGGGCAGGGCGAGCGGGGCGGCTGCCCCGGGCCCCGCGTTTCAAGAAGCTCCGCGCATGTGCTGTGTCAAAGGGGGGGCCCTGCAAAGGCACTAATACAGTTTTGAAGGGTGGAGTCATTCTCTCATGTCCCCTCAACACCATGGTGCTCACTTGGCCAGATGGCCCACATGGTGCCTCATCGTATTTCCTAGGCATTATGAAATAGGCAGCCACTAAATGAAGTGTAAAGTGCTTTCTGGATCTTTATTGTGACAACTAAGAAAACCATGGTTCTGCTCACAACCTTAGCCTGTAAAACAGCTCTTGCATCATTCTATGGAATCCCAAGTAGGCTATTGGCCAGAGAAATGTCAAAGCCAAGTGCAAATGTAAGAACTGTCTCCAATTTCAGCCAGTAGAGTATTGCTATCCCTAAGCAGCAGTGCAATTAGCTCAGGACTTGTTTCCCAACAATCCTGACTAGTCCCCAATTCCTGGAACCCCTCTCTTACATGCCATTCTTTCTTAATAAAAGGAACAGTATCTTCCTCTCAATTAGCAAAGTTGGAGGACTCAACTTTTCTGTGGCTAGCCAAGTCTTTCTTGGTATAACTGGGTGCGGAGTGTGAACATCATATTCACTCAGTGGCAACACCCAATCTACCCCCATGAAGCTACCATCTCTCTGGTGTTTGTTCATCTCTTCTCTTCTGTAAGTTAGCTGGAACTGGTGGCTGTCAATGCCTGTGAGCTAAGGAGGCAAGATTGGGGTGGCAGTTCTTAGGGCTGTCTACATCATTGAGGCAGCCTCTTTGCAGCATTTTAACTAATAAGCCTTCATAGTCAAACCGTTTCTAATGAATGGCTGAGCTATTCTCTGATCTTACAAGCATATCACCCAATAATCAGCTGTTCATAAAGTTCTTGAAATCAAACAGTAGGACTGCAACACATTAAGAACATGTCTCTACCAAGATCAGAATATGTTAGCTACAACCCTGTTCACACGCTAATGGCACTCTGTGTTATAGCCCAGGCTAAGTTCTTTCTTGTGGATGGTTACCAAGTTGCTGTATAGCATTCCATTTTTGGATCCCTTGTGCTTACAGCTGCTTTGACTTCCCTAACTTATCATCCTCGCTATGGGAAGAAAACCTCCTAGTATTGATAAATAACTATCTAACCAAAGGTCTAATTCTGCATATTACTGCCACTTGGGTCTGAACAGCATCCAGATAATGTTGATATGTTTGGCCTCTCAGGCAGACAACCTGCCTCATATGCCTTGTGGGACATTGAGCCCCATAGACTAACTGCCCATGCCACCTCAGACGAGGGCTGAACCCTCCCCATTTCTCCCCAGTGCTTATGCACTCTCTCCTCGTTAAGGATGTTAAAGACTAGTCAACTGTCTGATAAGCAAATGCTTATTGGATAGTTGAGGCGACTAGTAGATTTCCCCTCTCTCCTCCCCCACCACTGTTGCCTCTATTAGATAGAGGCAGCAAAGTGGGGAGGAGAAGAGGGAGTTCTTCAAAGTGGCAGTGCCACATGGAGTCTGTACCCAGGTTCTATACAGCACTGCTGCTTTGATCCCTGGTTCAACTGTGCGGCGCTGCCCCTTTGAAATACTGCCTCAGTGTTTCAAAGAGGCAGTGCCATGTGGAGCCTGGGGTCAGGTGGGGACTGATCCCAGGCTCTACATGGCATTTTGTGGAACCCAGAATCAGCTGACCCCAGGTTTTAGGGAAATGCTGTGCATAACCTGCGGTGTCCCCAGCTGACACCAGGCTTCGTGTGGCATTTCAAAGCAGCAGTGCAGCAGAGCCTGGGGTTAGTGGAGGACTCATGAAGGCACTTCCCGTGCAGGGGGCTCTTGTGCATTTCAAAGCTGGCACATCCACATGCAGCCAGGAGTCAGCGGGACAGTTCCGCATTCCTCCTTTGAAATCTACAAGAGCCTCCGTTGGAAATTCCATTGACTACTCGACTAGTAAATTAACTGGTAATTTACTCGACTAGTAAATTAATCTTACTCCTAATTAGAATCCTTTGAGTTTTGGTCAGTGTCTCTGAGTCCAGTATTCTCCTGTCCCCCTTTCTGCTTGCTCAGCCTTCCCATTCTGGTGTTGGAGTGCCCATCTTTGCTACAAAGCCTCTCTTCATAAAACCTGTTTCTAATACCTTGTGCTCCTTCTGTCCCTCCACTAAGGTTTTTCCATTCTCTGACCTATTGCAAGATGGGTAGTAGAGAATCACTGACAGTCAATGGCTTGACCTAATAGCCTCCATTGTTCTGCAATGGCAAGGCTATTCAGTTCTTGATGATCCTGTTTCAGTTTCTCAGACATTTTCTGTTTTCTGCCAGAAAGGCAAAGAATTAGTCCAAACTGAAGCTTATAAATCAGAAATAGAATTCAGAACATTTAATGGAATGCCTAGGTTTATATACATTTCCCAAACAATCACAACCAGCACTTCCTAAGCATTAGACACTGGGGAGATGAAAGGTTAACTGGTTACCAGTTAACTGGTAAGCTTCACCCTTAATGGGTGATGCTTAGAGGTTCCAGTTGACCCATGGGGACTGGAGCAGCTCCCCATCTACCCCAGGCAGAGGGCTGCTCTAGCCTCACAGGGCCCACCACAGACAGGGGCTGCTCCATTTAACCAATTAAACAGGATTTTACATCCCTATTAGATACCACAATTATTTCTGCTCTGGATATCCCTAGAATAGGCGGAGAGCAATGTAGCCCCTCACCGAAGAGCCAGGTCAGTAAAACTTTGCTATAGAATGGTCTTTGGGGACTCCATAGCTTGTTTTTTTTTAATATAGTTCCAAATTGGTTCTCCGAAACACAATTCTCCATCCAAATCCAAGAAACCATAGAAGATTGCTGTTCTGACAGAAAGCTGTCTCTCCCCACCCACTCATATTTTTAAAGCTTATTAACCACAGTTCATGGTCATGTTTGGTTGTATTAGATTTTCATCAGACCTGTTCTTTTTGTTACAGCATTATTTGATCCATCATGTACATAGAATAAAGCTATATGCATACTTCAAGGTTCTGATAATATCACAAGTTATGGGAGCTTTACTTTTGAGGTTAGTCCACACCCAGCATTTCTGATGAGATCATACTAAGAGATGGAGGCTTTTGGAGAAGTAGCTTACAGCTGCTTTGACTTCCCTAGCTTATGAGCTTTGAAATGGGAAGAAAACATTCTGGTGTCTATAGATAACTATCTAACCAAAGCTCTAATCCTGCAAATTATTACTGCTGGATGTAAATGGGACTCTACTCCGAGTACTGGAAAAGCTTTGTCCAGCATGCATGAGGACTGGGGGTTACAGTTAAGTAAGTGTGCCAGTTAATTGATCTTTTCTGAACACAAATATTTAATAAAAGAAACAACCATACTTTACACTACAACTCTTAACATTACTATATACAACTTTAAACACTATTATTGTATTCAATACTTTAATTCACTGCTCCTCTACTGCCTCAGGATCATCAATGTCAACAACTTCTGCTTTTGATGGAGCTGGACCAATGGTGCCATCAGCTGCAGAAACTTTTTGAAGCATCTTGTGGAAGTTTGCCAGCCTTCAAGTCGGTTGCTTTTTCTTGAGGAAATTATAATGTGCAACTGCATGACTTCCTGAGCAGAATTAGAAGTCTGCTGCTTGGCAAACTTCACCGAAGTTTCCAGACACTTTGCAGCAGTAGCCCAAGAGACTTTATTTTCTTCGCAGTATGGTGGTCTCTCTCCTGATCTTTCATCTGCAGTACAGATATTTCTCTAAAAATGGACAACCATTTCGATAATTTCAGAGTCTGTCAGAGTTTTTGTAATGTCTAGATCCTGACTGAGGTTTATCCACTCATCAACTTCATTATTCTTCAGTTTAGAGATTGGGTTTGTGCGGTCGCCATTTTGAAGGATATCAGGTATCTCCTGTAGCACTTTCTTTTTGGTCTTATGTTGAAGCCTTGAAATTCTTCTTTGTCAGGGAACCTCTCCATAAATATCTCTTCTGACCACAATTTTCTCCATCCTTCCTTTAAAGTTGTAAGCTTAACAGCAGATCAGGCACATGCCGCATTAAAGACTACATCTGTGATGTCATACTGTGTCTGAAACTCTTCGATTGTTTCCTCATAAAACACCTTCTGTAGATTACTATTAGGTTTTGAATAATTCCCAGTTCCATTGGCTGAATAAGTGAGGTGACATTTGCAGGCAGGCAGACCATGAAAATATTGCCAGACACAAGCTCTGCTTCAGAAGAGTGAACTTGGCGGTTATCTAAAACCAGAATAACCTGTGAGTGTTCTGGCATTTCAAGTTCTTTCAGGTGGTCTTTCACAACAGGAACAAAGATATGGTGGAACCAATCCAAAAATATGTCCTTGTCCATCCATGCATTAGGCTGTGCCTTGTATTCCACTGGCAGATGAACAATATCCTTGAATGCTCTTGGCCGCTTTTGAATTTAAAAACCACTAGCAACTTATTTTTGTGTGCGCCAGCAGCATTTGCACACACAAGCAGAGTAATGCGGTCCTTGTTCCTCTGGAATCCAGGTGTATCAACCCCACCTGTCCCAGCAAGGGTTGAAGACGGCAGGCAACACCAAAAGAGTCCTGTTTCATCAGCATTGTTGATATTCTTTGGGGTTATGCTAGCTCCCAAATCAGCTTCTGAAACACACAATATTTTTCTGAAGCCTCATGATCAGCAGACGGTTACTCTCCAGAGACATCAAGCTTTCTGATACCATGTCTCATCTTAAAGCATGCCAACCATCAGAAAAAATGAAGGTCTCTGTCATTTCCATCTCTGATGAAAGTTTTTGGCCTTTTCGATCAACACTGGGCCAGAAATTGGAGCTCTTTCAGAATGCTTCAAGGAACACCATTTATAAAGCACATTGTCCTATTGTTCAAATGTTGGTTTGTGCAAAATACGGCACTTCTCAATTGCTTTGTTTGTTTCAGCATTTGACACTGGTTTAATCAAATCTGCCTTCTGTGCCTTAATGTTACTGATGAGCCAACACCAAATTCTTGCATCAATTGGCTTCTGTTCCCTCTTCTTTCAAGATATCTGAAGTCCAATTTCTGGATTTTAGTCAGGACAACACATTTTCTGTCCTTTACCTATTGCTGGTGTACTGCTAGCCATAGTTGCAGAGTGGGTAGGATGATAAAGCTTCCAGTGATGGTAATACTGTACTCGGAAGCAGGACAAAACAGCTTTAGCTGCTGAAAGTTTGCAAACGTGACTTATGTAAGTGCCGGAAAATGATGCCAGATTTCTATCTGAATTTTTCCAGTTGAGCAAATGGAATGGGAATTCTATTGCCATCTATGGTAAATGTGGATTAACAGTTTTCTGTATATTCAAGTTCTAGAAAACAAGCCTTGTATTGTAATGAGCATTTACAGGATCAAGGCCTAAGTTTGTATATCTATATAGAAACTGGCAATTCTTCTAAAAATCAAAGATTTTTAGCTCTAAAGTGTCGATGATGGGCAGTTCTTCATGCTCACCTTAGAAGGAAAGCTCCCATGTCTTATTATTGATACCCTGAAATGTCTATACATCCCTATGTACAGACTTCTTGAGTTGCTTTATGTACCTGGTGAATCATAGCATTTACTCACTTTCTTTGTTTGAATAGGTAATGCCTATATAAGATATAAAAACCATGAAGACTTATTAATTATTTAAAATCTATGAGACTAATTCAGAGGTGTAAAGCACCAGGTATCTTTGTCTGCTTTTCCTACTGGTTATTATATGCCAACTCACTTATTGCCTTACCCCATCTGTCACACTTTTTTAACATAATCTAAACTGAATATTGAATTTAGCCACAGTTTCAGAAGACTGGTTTTAATTATTCCTTAGTTCTTAATATAGGGGAGTAAGGCCAGGAAGGAGGAAGATTGGGTTGTTAGCAAGATAGCTGGAGGGAACTGGAATATATCATTACCTAAGGGAGTGGTATCCTCTATCTTCATCTACTTTAATTCCCTTACCAGCCACATCAAATGACAGTGCTGTAGGGCTTAAAAAAATTGGGGCAAAGTTGGGCAGCGGGTTGTTGATAATGACAACCTGTCAAGATAGCTGAGTGGCAGGCACCTAGAGAGACAAGTTTGCAGTATGGCTAGCTCTGGTGAAGCTGTATCTGATAGATTTTTATCTGTTTTCTTTATCATATGACAGAATTCCAGGAGTGATTTGGCACTAGACTGAGCTGGCTGGCTGGCTACAGTGAGCTTGGCAGGAAAACTTACTCATCCACTTTTTGCTAAAACTTGAAGTTTTTGAAATCTCAGTTTGTCTGATTGTAATTGCATAGAGCACAAAACTTTGTGGCTCTCGTTTTACTGGCAGAGAAATAAACCACAGTGAAGTTTCTTTTACCTGTAGAACTAGCACTAAAAGCTCATCAGGAAGAGTAGGAGGATAGTGGAACTGTGATATCTATCAAAACCAGCAGGCTCACTCCTTAAAAGCCATCTTCCTAGGTGGCTAGGACTTGGGAGTTCCTGCTGGTTACAAACAGGAGGGGATGTGGCTGAGAGAATACTACTTTACCTGGCCAGGGGGTTGCTGGCTTCCAGAGCAGAATTCAGGCTGAGAATGAGGTGGCCAGTGCAGCTTCCTTCTAGCTAGCTGTCTGAATGCAATCCCAATTGTACCGCCATCTGCAACATTGTGGGGTTCTCCATGTTAGACAGCCTTGGGTGCTTCAAATGGGAAGTAGCTCAGCCTGTAAATGCCTTGGTGTGGTGAGGGCTAATTACTGTAGGTGATGGAATTCATAAAACTATTTAAATATGAGAGGGGTAGCCATGTTAGTCTGAATCTGCAAGAAGGAGAAGTCCTGTGGCACCTTATAGACTAAAAGATTTATTGGAGCATAAGCTTTCGTGGGCAAAGACCCACTTCGTCAGATGCATGGAAATGTCTGGAATTTCCTCTACATGCATCTGACGAAGTGGGTCTTTGCCCACGAAAGCTTATGCTCCAATAAATCTGTTAGTGTATAAGGTGCCACAGGACTTCTCGTTGTTATGAAAGTATTTAGGCACCTAATTCTAGTGAAATCAGTAGGCTGTAGGCACCTAAATACCTTTGACTCCCACCCTGCAGGTCTGGGACCATAGCAGGCACTGCTGGCTTTATATTTGTCATTGTGAACCCAAATCTACAAGATAGCATTCAGCTCCTCACAGGATCAGCACCACAACTGAGGTAACTGAAAATAAAATTGCTGAGAAACAAGGATCAGATATTCAAAAGTATTTAGAGGCCTAACAACCCATTAATTTCTGGGCCTAAGACTGAAGAGAATCATTAGCAGCTACCTCAAGCTCTCTAATGCAATCCCTCATTCATACAGCATCATTGCCTCTTCCCTCGACAAACGCAGGTGAACAAAAACCCCATTTCTCTTCACTTAACTCCTGCCAAAACTGTTCTCCACTCCCCCATTCTGCAGCGTGCATGGGGAGCCTATGTCACAAACTTAGCACCATCTGCAGGCCCTTCTTTGTCAAACATAACTGCTACTTCCTTTCCATGATGCATGGGATTAGGAAATGAGAGGTATTCCCCTTGGTTCCAAAGCTAGGGATGTGACAAATGTTTCCTGCAAGGTGCACCTCCCTGTCCTACTGGTTCTATAGGAGGGGAGATTTCTCAGCACCTTGTAGGAAATGCTCAATACCTCCTTATGCTAGAAGGCATCACTGAACATTTCTTTGCAGTTAGAGTAGGGGTGGGCAAAAGGGCCTCTGCGGGCAGGATCCAGCTTGCCAAGCGGGTTGATCCAGCATCCTGTGGAAACCCTGCTGCTTCTCTACCTCCAGGCCAATTAGGACCTGGGGGCGGGGGAGCACACAAAGCTTCCTCCCCCCCTGTGAGCAGCACGCAGCCCTTTGAAACGTGTACTGCTCAAAGGACGGGAGGAGACATCACACGCTCCCCCATCCCCAAGTTCTGATTGGCCTGGGGGTGGAGGAGCGTGCGAAGTTTCCTCCACCCTCCCCCCGTCCTGTGAGGAGCACACAGCACTTCAAAGTGCCGTACTCTCGTGCAGGGCGGGAGCAGCATGAGGGAAGCATCGCACAGCTCCCTCGCCCCCAGGCCAATCAGGAGTTGGGGGCGGGGAGCACGTGATGTCTCCTCCTGCCCTGAGAACAGCACGTGGCACTTTGAAGTGCTGCATGCTCCTTGCAAAGTAGGGGTAGGGGGGGAGGGGAGTGTGTGAAGCCTCTTCCTGCCCTGCCAGGGGCATGGGCACCTAGTGGGCAGGGGAGGCAAAAGGGCTCCCCCAGACCAATTATGGTCTGGGGGTGGGAAAGCCCAGAAGCATTCTGGCCCCACCCCTTCCAGGGCAGCCTGAGGTCACTTAAAAAATGTTTGAAGTGGCCCGCAGCCAAAAATTATTGCCCACCCATGAGTTAGAGGAAGCTGGCAGTAAACTGTAATGAGGATGGTGCCCAAAAGACCTCTGTGAAGAATGGAGCCCCATCATGGCAAGTTCTATACAAAATTGTGACAATGCCTGTGTCCAAGAGCTTTGGGTCTTAAAAGAAAGAAGTCAGATGGAGGGGTGAGGGAAAGCACATAAAGAAAGAGATCCTGCTGATAGGCACATCTTGTAAGCTTGCTTTTTATATTCTCTCTCAGCTATCCCTTCACCAATCCATCATTTATTTTGTGTTAAGTCTTATGCCTAGCCAAATATCTGTTTGCTAATTAAACCGGTTGCCCAGTTATTACATCTGCCAGTGCCAGTTCAGTTTTCAAATGATTATGATTTATTATTTTAGATTAATACAGAATTACCTCTGTGCCAGAATAGCATTTTAATCAAAACCCACATAACATCCAATGAGTTGGCAAATCCAATTTTTTGTTTCGGGGTTCTCCATACATTCTCCTACCAGTACAGATGACATCACAGATGAAGTCCCTTGGTGCCATGCTCATAGCATCGAAGGGGGAGACTTACTTGTGAAAATTTCATTCTCTCACTGCCTGTTGCTGCTGCTGTGGCAGGAACAGAAAAACTGCTCAAGTTCTGAAGTGGCAGGGACCATATAAATATGTATAGAATGTCTGTCTGGCTTCACCCACAATGGCCCCTCAAAGGGGAGGGTTTGGGCCATCAAAGCCAAGTCTGGTGCCATGGGAAGGAGGGGAAAACATAGCATGGCCCCTGTGGTCCCCCTTACAGGAAGTGGGAGAGTTTTGTCACTAATTAATTCCTTAGATTTTTGTCTTGGTTTTCAAATTGCTCACAAACAGATTGTGAAAAGCTTGCATGTATACTGTGTTTGAGGTTATCTGTGGATTTCTTCAGCAATTAGTTCTTAACCAGCAGACTGGTTGCAAATAGTTAGCTGTAAACATTGACACACTGCTGGTTAACTACATAAGTAATGTAGTATTGTTTGTATTTCCTGATTGGATGATCTATAAAAGTGACTGACAATAGGAGGTCCAAAGTTCACAGCAGAAAGGGGATGTGTGGAAAGGGAGATGGTTCACATCCATTTTAGATTTCTAATAGTCCTTTTCCTGGGTTTGGTTCAGTGTATAGTTAATTTTAGTTAAAAAAAAAAAAAAAAAAAAAAAAAAAAAAAAGGTTTAGATATTGAAGCAGCCTATTTCCAAATGCCAAGAAGGGGCCCCAGTCCTGCATTTGGATTCACATAGGATGAGTTCGTTGCAAGGATTGGAGCAAAATTACATCCGACTCAAAAGAACATATCAATCCTCCTATCTTTCCGTGTGGGCCATCCAGGGAAACTTTTCTTCCTAGTCTCTTACCACCTCCGGCAACAAGACCACTATTGAAATAACAGGATCCACCTGATCTCTTTGGTTGGAAAGAGGGTGGCTGAGTGGAAAGAGCACAGCTGTTTTCCATTATCTCATAATTAGAGTAGTGGAAAGGAAGCATCTGTGCCTTGTTAATGCTATCTAGTGGCCTCTCTTTTTTTCGTTTGATGTTTTGACTTGAGAAATGGGAGCAAGATGCTTCTGGCCCACAAGGGACTCTCCTCACACATCCCAAGAGGTTCATGCATCCTTTTATTAAACACAATTCAAACTATGAAGAGTACAATCCAATGTACAATTCAGAAATTGCTGTGGGTGAATGCTCATCATTCCTATTTTGTTTTTACTGAGCGTGCAGATATTTTCACAAAGGGTCACAAACATAGTCAAATCAAAATTTGCTTTCAAATTCAAAGAAATATTTGTGCAAATGCCTCCTCTTTCACATGCACACTCCTTGCTTACTTTTAGTATCTGGTTGTAGGGCTTTTTTGGCTTTGTAAAATGTAAAACCAAGTAAATAAGGGTCCACATCATCCAGCCAAAGGCTTAACCAAGAAAACATATGGTTGTGTTTAATTTTTTTAGAGTGGGAGACTGTCCAGTATGAAACTCTTCAGTTCCTCCTTCATTCTGGGGTGAAGAAAAGCCTTTAAACTGTGCAAATCATAGTGTGTCCACAATAACTAGAGACAAATTAAAATATATTATCAGCTTCTAAATATAGAAAACATAATTGTACCAGAACTAATCCTTTGCACAAACCAGTCTTTACAAGCTTGCATTAGAAAGGAGATGTTGAGGAACAGCTGGGTGGCTAATTCAACAAAAAACATGCAGCTTACCTTCATAAAAAGCTTTTTCAAACTTTATTTGCTACTTGTTTTGCACTGGATGTGTGTGCAGCATTGTAGGGAGGAAGATCTGTGCCAGATTCATAACATACTGTTTTAAGGCATAGAGATGCCAATCTGTTTCTGAAAGAACTCATTTCTACTTACGTAGGGTAAAGGCCCACAATCCCATCCAGTACTTTAGCTCCCATTGCATACTTTGAGGAAACAGGTGGCATGTAAGTGATACCTTGCACTGGTTCTCTACACTGGGATGTATTTCTACCCTCGTGCTCAACTGCGCACCCAGTGCAGTAAAAGAGTGTGTTGCTCTGGACTCCAATGGGAGCAGTGGGCACAGCACATACAGGGCTTTCAGGGAGGTCCTAGAAACAGTAACTGACCTTTCAAAAATTGAGTCAATAGAAATGATAGTCTGCATGCTCAGAATCCCCACAGAACATATGTTAACTTATTTTGTCCAGACCCAGCAAAATAAATATTCTGCACCTAATTCTCTGTACACAGAGGCTCTCTGGCCCTCTCTAACCAGGAGTTTTTATTTTGCTGGAAACAAAAGACCTCATTGAAGCTTGGAAATAGCTTTCATTTTCTGATCACTAGTTAATATATTATTTTACTTCATCCCTCTACAACCATTCTCACCCACTTTCCATTCCTCTGGTGGTCATCTTTGTGTAGCAAAAGTACAGGAATTTGAGTACAACTCCTTTGAGTTCATTGTCTGCACTAGCAGATAGCACTCAGGATGGAATGCTACATATTAGCAACCTGTAATAAATAAAGGGGTAACATGCACTCACCATGACCGGGTCATCAGGAGTGCTGAGCAAAAGTATCTCCTTGTGGTCTGCAGACACAGTTATTACAGGCTCCTTTCCTGGGTTCCTTTCAACTTCCAGCAGGAGTAGAAAAGCCTGGCTTTTCTCACAGGAGTGGGTTAGCTATTTTTACACACCCTTGTGTTTTTTAAATGCTAGAACAGATTGAGTACAAGGCTGGTGTCCAAAACCATTGATCTACCCTTGTGCGTTAACAGATGAAATGGGATGTTCAGGACTGAAAAAAATCTCTTTGACCTTGTGTGAGCCTTGATACAATGGCTCCAGTAGTTCTCTCACAGGTGAGTCCCCCCAATAACACTAACAGTGTCTGTTGGTGGGTTTGGATGGGAGGTCAGTTCACTCAATAGCAGTTGGCCCAAGCCTTGGACATCAGTCACTCAGGACCACGTTCTGCCCTTGGATGTGCAACGTGGCATGAAAACACAGTGACTACAACGGGAGCCTTGCCTGCAGAGTTGAGAGCAGAATTTGGCTGGAAGGAATCCTGAGGCAGAGACTTTCCTTTATTCTTTGTCAGCTCAGAAAGCATTTCAGACTCCTTGCAGCCTGTTTGTATCCAACAATAACAACACTTCTGTGGCCTTTAAAAAATACTAAAATCTTCCCCAAACACCCAACTGAATAAACAACAAGCTGCACAGCGTTGACCATGTCAATGTATTTTTCCCTTTTGACACCAAGTCTTCATTTTATGAAGCTGCATTTCCTATTGCGTAGAGGAAAAGAATGTCTTTGACCATTGGAGTGTAATTTGTTTTAACAGACAAAAGTAGATTCCAGTCAACCTAGGGCCATGTTCTGATTCCTTATTTGTGTAGAGTACTTTGTGACTAATCCCACTGGAATAAGTGGCCCTACTTGTGGAGTAAAATACTGGTCAATACTGAAATCTGAACCTCAGTGACAAGAATTCCTTTTGAGCTCTAACAAATACAGTGTATTTTCTAGGATAATGCCAGAGAAAAACAAAATGAACCCTTATTTTATACCTTACATTTAAATGAGTAGCAGACCAGCAATTCTTATGTTCATCTACTCAAGACTTACTTTTACTTTTACACAGTGCTAAAATATATTTAACAAAACTAGGGCTATGTCTACATTGCGCATTCTTGTGCATGAAGATAAGCAAATGAGCAGTGGCGATGAATATCACCACACCTCATTTGCATACCTAATGAGCTGCCATTTTGCACAAGAAGGTGCAGTCTACACTGCTCCTTCTTGTGCAAAAACCCTATTGTGCAAGAGCTGTTCTGCCTGAAAATAAGCAAGAATGCACAATGTAGATGTAGCCCTAGGATGTAAATGCTTGAGTGGTTTTTAGATTGGGTTAAAGATAATGAAAATGTTCCTATATACTGTGCTATGGAGAGATTCTACACTTCTCATGGAGAGACCTATATGGAGCTTTATAGACATGATCTTATTTTGGGGTGGAAGTTTCATAGAACATATCAGCTATTCAGTTGTTTTGGGTAGTGATGCTGAAGGGAGGAGTATTGATGAAATTATTTAACTATAACAAGTATATTATGTGGCTCCACAAAGTTGCCGTCAACATTTGAATCAGGAAGAACTGAGGGAGAGCCAACAGGGACAAATGGCAGGGACCAGAGAGTAAAGTCAATAGGCATGGTAAGAAAGAAGTCACAATTTAAGCTGTACATAGAAAAATAAACCTTTTCAGGACTTCTTGCCTGGCCTCCTACATCTCTGCAGCAAAATCAGCAGAGTTCTGGAAAATATCTTGTATAAAAATATAGACCTAGATCCCATAAGGAATTAAATGGGACTGGTCATATATATAAAATCATATATGTACTTGGAAAAGGGATATTTTTCTTAGCATGGAGTAAGAGGTGTGATGCATACAAAGGGCAAATTGGCTACCTGTCTGATTTTGGAAGTTGCCAGTTTCCTCTCCTCTTCTTGAGGCCCTTACATTTTGTGCATTAGGGAGTGAAATGACTAATGGAAAAAGTCATTGTATTGCTTTACATGGTGACAGCTAATTCTTTGCCTCTGCAAACTCCTATTGATTAAACTGAGGCAAATACCAAGCTCATCATGCTTAGTGTAAGGAATGCTAAAGGGCAATTAACGGGGCATTTTGAAGGAGCAATACTTTTGCAAGAAAGAAAGTAAAAATTAACCAATGTTTTGAATTCCTGGACTAAGGAAAGTAGCCAAAAGTAGATAAAAGGATAAAATATTTTAAAATTTAAAATTATATCATTCAATACATGTATCCAGAGTGATTGTTAACTCTCCTTGTATACTTTTCAAGACATCCTGTCTTCATTTCTGTCTTTCAGACTGTGAACTTTTCAAGACAGGGATCATCTTCGAGTCCTGTACATGTAGCACATCATTACTATTAGTAACTTAACAATGGAGCACAGAGAGGACTTAAAGTGCATTTCATTGGTTGCCTGTGTTTTGCAGGCTGTGACAATCTTCCTGGAGAAGAACTGAGGCATTGGAGAATATTGGTAATATGGCCATGATGGCATGAGGCTGGTATCCAGACAGTAGAATGTTAGACTTAAGGGATAGGCCATGTCAGTACCCAAAGTTAATGGGCAAAAGATGCGGAAAGCAATGTTCAATGAGACTTTGGAGAGGCAGTGTCATCAGGAAGAACTGATTATTCGCCAGTGCTTCCTTAAGAGATTTAGTAGTGAGCATTCTGGAATATGATGGGTAGCATCTTACACTTTGTCCACACTGCGGATATTTTAGCAAAATTTGACCACCATTGCTAACATTAGTACACCTTAACTGATGGGAATAATTATTGGAGTACTAATGTAGACCAGGATTTTTAACACTGTGCCATGTATCTGAGTTAAGTGACACAGTATTGAGAATACCACCAGCTGCAGGAACCTGATCTACACTAGTATTCCCTTTGTTACTACTGCTGATGGAGCTCCACAGGTGTGAGGAGATTTTTGCCACACCGTATGAGCAGGCAGGGTGATAACTAAGTAAAGAAGCTGGCACCATACATTAGCAGAGCATATGGAGCCAAACCAGGGCAGATTTGCCAAATAGATCAGAAAAGGGGATTAGTCTAGTTATAGGTTATATTATTGTGTGATGATCCCTCTGTTAGATACCAACTTGAAGTTTAATCAAACCTTTCTTTCCCTTACAGTATCAATTTTTTTATTTTAAGTACATACTTCTTGTTTCCAATAACAAGTCCATATGTAAGTGAGGGTGACATTGAATTGGTATTTGTACCACAACACAAAAAAGTTAAGCCTTTTTTTTATGTGCTGGGCCAGATTCTGATCTCAGTAAACCACTCAAGTCAATAACTCCAGGTTTTTAATGGCACTCAGAATCCAGCCTGCTGTGGCTCAAGGTTGTAGTTTCAACCTTTATAGAAACCCAGCTGGGGAGATGGTCTTGTAATTAAAGCACTGGACTGGGAGGCAAGGGCTAGATTCCAGCATTTCTGTGCCATTCTTTTGATGCATAAGGGCCCATTAAGCAGCTTCACTAAATGGGTAGATCGGGAGTCCTCCAATGTGGGGAAATCCCAGCTGGCATAGAGAAGTGTTTTGCTGTCAAGTTGACCCCTCTGGTGGCATAACAGTCTTAGAATAGGAGCCATTTCCAGCAGGCACTATGGCTTCAGGGGCAGGATGTTTACGCCAGTGCCCAGTCCAACACTGCTTCACTAATTAAAATAGGGCTGTGGAAGATCTACTGCTAAAAGAACAGCAGGTTGGTTGTGTAGTCACTGCACTGCACTGCACTGCACTGCTGCTATCTAACTTACTGTGCACGTGACACACTTCTAGTACTTTGATTACAAAGGCTCTGTAGCCCTCCTATACAATCTTAATGGACAGGGAACAGTGTAGTGAAATTGTGTCTTCTAACAGGAGTATGTTTCTGGGTGAGTTTCAGTTTTAATAAACGGGTGAGCTAATCAATGAAAAATGAAAACTGGCATTCACTGACCCTTTATTTTCACTAAGAAGTTGGAATCAGGACAAGAGAGAAATGGTTTGGTTAGCAAGAAAGAATCTTCCTATTCCAGAATCAGATCTTCCTCTGATATCTCAGCCCCTCCTCTGAATAATAATACTGAAGAGTTATTAGTTAATCAATAAACCATGGTGCAGGGCATGGTTATCATACAATAATCACACCCTAGGGTATTCTTAGGCCCAAACCACATATTTCTAATCAGAATGGGGGTGAGATTATCCTTTGATAACCACACCCTTGGGAACTTTCTCATTTCTGTTATGAGACTATTTTATGGTAGGGGAAAATGTGTGTTTCTTCTAGAGAAAGATGAAACTGGTAGTTTAAAACTAGCAGCTATTTCTGCTGAGCTGAAATATTAGCCTTCCCATTTAGAATGCTCAAAGTCAAACAGAATCCTTCCCCCTAGCACAAATGGCTTCTAAACAAAAGCATGTATAAGAGACATGATTGGGATGCAGTTTAGCTTAATACAGATGCACAGATGAGAATTAAATGCAAAATAACAAGAAAAGGCAGCAGTAGGTTTTCAGTGGTGCTTCAAAACAAAGAAAGCCACAGCCCTTTCTGAAAAAAAATAGGGTGTTGTCTGCTCGCCAAAAAAGTCAGTTCTTGCTTTCCTACCAAAATAAGGAAGGCCAGCAATGTATGGACTGTTTGTGATTCCCATGGGAACCTAACAGCTACACATTCTGGTCTCTTAGTTGCAGTTTCTGGTTTATTTTCTTAACAAGGGATATTTTTAAAACTAGGACTATTTAAAAAATAGATAGTGTTTTTTTGAAAAGTGGACAATAAATAATTGAAGTGAGGCACAAATACACTTTTTAAAATAATAATGGTGATAATCACAGCTAAAATTGTAGGACATTTTCATAATATTCACCCACATTTCTTCCAGTTGTAAAATGAATTCACTCCAGCTAGGCTTTTGAACTTTTTGGGTTACTTTCTGTGAACTTCCATGTAAAAATTTCCATTTTTACTGGCACGAATGTTTAGGGAAAGCGCATCTTAAACTGCATGCAAAAATAATGGCAAAAAGTTAATTTTAAATGTGCATTTACACATCTGTTCCAGAAATGCTTATGCTTTCATTCAACCCATGTTCAGATATTGCAGCATTCAGTAAATGAGGGTTGGATTTTTGTTACATTCTACCAAGGAGATGCTTCTAAACAAACACGAGGAGCCTGATGATTGCAGCAGCTGTGTGTTTGTAACTCCCAATGAAACCAGTCCCTGAGCTTTCTTTATATTGATGAAGAAAGAGCTGAAGGAGATTCCCTTCTCAGTCTCAACTGAAGGCAAGGTAAGAGGCCTGGCTTCACTTCTGGGCTATTCCCTAAACAACCCAGGAACAGAGAACCTTCAAAACTTTCCTTGGCTAGGTCTACACTGCAAAGATAAATCGGAAAAAGAAAAGCAATTTGCGGTATGCAAATTGCATATCTTTTTCTGCTTTACTGTCGAAAATGACACCTCTGAAATTTGGCACGTCTGCATGGTGCCAAATTTTGGAAAAAGTGCTCTTTTGACACATCCCTTCTTTTTCGTAAAATGAGGTTTACAGGGATGGCAAAAAAGCACGTCCATTTTTTCAAAAAAAAATTCCGAAAAAGAGGCCACGTTCCTTGGACGTGGCATTGCTTTTCTGGAATGCCTCCTATATCCTAGAAAAGCACAGCAGTCCAGACACAGCCATAGTGAGCATGTTCTGGTATGTTTGTAGATGAAAGATAGGTATGAACTAATCATAGAAATTAGCAATGGAAAAGCAGAGTTGGCCCATCGAGTCCATTTCCCTGTCAGCACAATTGTTCCAGATATCTGCCATCTTCCTTGTTGCACAGGACATTTCCACTACATTCCATAACCTACATTTTAATTCTCTAGCCTTGAATTTACACCCTTCAAATATGTGTAATATATCTTCTGTCCTGTCCTCCCCTGCCCACATGTTGCCATCTCTTAGCAAAGCTCTATTTACCACTTTCAAGTCTCTCCTGCCAGTGGAGCTGGAGCAACTTTGAGAGTGTGGGAGCTAGAGGCAACAACCAGGTATTTGGGTCACAGCTACTTCAAGAGGGTGCAGCATCCCCAGCACCAGCATCTCTGCCTCCACCCCCCCTTTGGTCATTCCTGTGCTGCTTTTCTGTTCCTGTTCCAGTGTATCAATATCTCTAATAGCATGGAATCCGAAGTAGGCACCATGTCCTAAATGAAATCACAACATAGTCACAGAGAAAAGGACTGTTACTATATGACACCACTGCATTTACAGCCCCAAAGCTCTTTCAGTCTTACCAGCTTCCAGCTCTAATTTGCCCATCGTATGTCTGAGTTTGCATATTCTTCCATGGCTGTATTAATCTACAGTTCTCAAATTGAACCTTGTTTTCTGTTATTGTGTCTAAACTCCCAGGCTACGTCTACACTGGCATGATTTTCCGAAAATGCTTTTAACAGAAAAGTTTTCCGTTAAAAGCATTTTCGGAAAAGTACGTCTAGATTGGCAGGATGCTTTTCCGCAAAAGCACTTTTTGCACAAAAGCGTCCGTGGCCAATCTAGACACGGTTTTCCGGAAAAAAGCCCCGATCGCCATTTTCGCAATCGGGGCTTTTTTGCGGAAAACAGTACTGTGCTGTTTACACTGGCCCTCTTGCGCAAATGATTTGCGCAAGAGGGCTTTTGCCCGAACGGGAGCAGCACAGTATTTCTGCAAGAACACTGACGATCTTACATGAGATCGTCAGTGTTATTGCGGAAATTCAAACGGCCAGTGTAGACAGCCTCCAATTTTTTCCGCAAAAGCAGATGATTTTGCGGAAAAACTTGCCAGTCTAGACACAGCCCCAAAGTTCTTTTGAATTACATCTTTATCCTCACTGGTGGTCAGTTCTCCTCAATGTTACATTATCTGCATTTCATGAATAGACTTAATTTTTTTCTTATATTAAGGAAGGTATTTAAAAAGGGTTTCCCCACCACCACCACTAATCCTCGTGGTGTCCCACTAGGCATGTATTTACACTGCACCCTTATCTCGAAATAAACTATGCAATTTGAGCTATGCAAACTGGTAGCTTATTTCGAGTTAATTTTGAAATAGAGTGCTATTCCGAAACATCCCTTAATCCTCATGGAACGGGACTTACAGGGACATCAGAGGAGTGAGTCTGTTTTATTTCAAAATAATGGGCTTGCTCAAGAGATGCAGAATAGCTATTTTAGGGTACTTCTGGTATCCCAAAATAGCCCTGCAGTGTAGATGCAGCCTAAGTGCCTTCCTCTATCTCCATATATTGCCATTAGCCTTTTGCCACAAATGCTTGAAGGTTCTGACCCCATGAAGGTTTGTGATTATTTAAGCAAAGGGAAAAGCTATTCTAGCAAATAACTAAATTTTTTGTTGCCCCACGAGGACAACTTCTAATGGAGACTTCAGTTTTTAGAAAAATGTTTTTGTGTCTCTTGCAGCTCTATGCTGAGTCTAAGGTTTGGTTTTACCCTTATTGTTTAATCATTCTTGCATCCCAAAAATAACTTGCAGCAACATTTATATGAGCTCAAGCTGGTTTGTGCTGTTGCCCAACATCTCCACCAGCACAGTAAAGAACAAAGAAATAAACTCCTATTTAACGTCAGCTGTACACATTTCTAAACTGCCAAAATGTTTAGATTGTGACTTGTGGTTTAATTGTGTTAGTAGTATAATTACAACTAGCTATTTGTTTATTGCACCCTAGATGCTAAGAATTGTGCACGGTTTCAGCCATGCAGTGGTTATGAAATTCAATGGGAACCTAATAGCGATAAACTTCTGCATCTCTTTCAGGGCCAGTTTTCAAAAGAAACCGCAACAGGCCTACGTGCAAAAATGTTTGAGCCCTTTTTTGCTTTAGTTCATGAACGTGTTATTGCAAAAGTGTCCATTGTGGGTTTTTACAACTGAAGTACAAGGTTCTGAACATGGTAGAAGACAATATTCTGAAACTCCCAATGACTTGAATGGAGGTTTGGTATGTATATAATGTTCTGACTACTTGTTCTATTTATGGGATAATAAAAGACCAATGTGACAGACTGACTCAGCTGATGTGCATTGTCTTCTGAGGCAACAGTTTAAGCTGGTACTCTTTAAGGGGTTAATATTTTTAAATTGCAGGAGTATCTGGAAAATCACAAGTCTGAAAAAAGTGCACATCTTCTTAGTCATTTAAAGATCATCACTGGATAATGCAGAACCTGAGCTAAAGGCCACTGATACTAGGGAAAGCCTTACCGTTAAAGGCTCTTTTTGGTAGGGCCTTCAGTATCTAAACAAATAAGCACAAAGTCCATGCTGTGCCACTTGGGAGGCAGGATACAGAGAGTGCAGCCCACAGCACGGGAAAACCAAACACACTAATATACTATCCTGGCATGTACCTAATTCTGGAGTACTCCAGGGACTGGCACAAAGGCTGACATGATCATGAGAAGCCCCTGGAGCTGCAAAGTATAGGGCAGCTTTGCATGTCTGTCTACAGACTAGAGTCACAACCTTGATTAGCTGGAGTGACTTGTGCTCTGCCCATTCCTCTCTTGCCCCAGTAAGCCCTTGCAAAGGGGGGCAGCTTATGTGAAGACTCCCTGTTGAACATACACAATAATTATTCATAATGGATTTTATTATATTCAGTTCTAGCATGTAATAAAGACAAATAGATACAAGGGACTAGAATAAGGGTGGCTTCAACATTTTATACAAATAAATATGGTGTAATCAATCACAAGATTAACACAATAGTTATTGCAAATGCCTAAGTTTCAAAAGATGGTGTATTTTCAAACCATTATGAAACCTGATTTTATAGTGCACTTGTGGATAGTTGTTGCAATGACACCATGCATCTCTAGAAATTAATGCACTTAAAAAGGAGATAGAATGAGGGGCAGGCAAGGCCAGGCCTATGGGCCGGATCTGGCTCACCAAGCCATTGATCTACCCCATGGTCAGCCCTGCTGGAACCCTCAGGTACGGAGCAGCCCCCTGCAACTGTCTACTCCCTGAGGCTTGTGGGGTGAAGCAGGTGGCTTTGTGGGTGCTCCAGTTTATCTCTCATCCCCCAAAATCTCTCAGCTTGGAAACTGGCCAGTGGAGGTGGTGAGAGACTTTGTTAGCAGGCTGGAGCAGCAGGATGAAGCCTTCCCCTCCTCTCAGAGCAGGGAGCAGCCAGCCATTTTGAGCAGCCCTGGCGAAGGCAGGAAGTCTGGCTCAGACTCCTGCAGAACTGCTAGCTGTGTTCCATCTAGGTAAGTGCCTCCTGGCCACAGTCTGCCTCTGGCACCCTCGTCCTTCCCTGGCCCAGGTCACCATCCAAACCCTCCACATTCCCTCCCAGATCCTGCACCCCTTTCTAAATTCCTCCCCAAGCAATAATTCTCTCCTGCATCTATTCCGCCTCCCAGACTCTGCACCCTATTTCCTACCAAGGTCACAATCCCCTCCTCCACCCAAGCTTTCTTCTGCACCTTCTACAACCCCTCCACAGAAGATTGCAGCCCTTGACCACTTACCAAGATAGTGAAGTGCCCCCCTCAAAATTATTGCCCACACCTATATAAGATGGAGACGGGTAGAAAAAGACAAAGTGAATAAAATAGGTGCTATACACAAAATCTGTGATGGCTGAGGATCCTTTGATGTTTTTACTGCCAAAAGTTTTAGAGGCGCTGCATAAGAACTTCAGGTCACACTGATCTTTTCAGCTTTTTGCCATTACTAATATTATTTCGAACTCAGTTGAATATACTGATTAAATTTAAAGAGATCAGAAATAATACACTTTTATAAATACTGCAATACATTTATCAGACTAGATTGCCTAACTTATTGGGTTTGGGGAAAATTAAAAATATTTATTGAAATAATACACTAGAATGTTCCAAAAAGCCATGGTTGGCCCTTAGGTAAATATTACCTACTTAGTACAGACATTTAAAAATAGTAAAACTCCCATCCACCCTCCGTGAAACAATATATCTAAAAAAATAAGTATGTGACAAATAACAGAGACAGGGAATTAAAAGATAAGGCTGACATTTGCTCCCTGAACACCACAAGTGCCAATCTTGACTTTGAAGTTTCTAGCTTTTAGATGAAAATTCAGTAGTGTTTACTTGTCTTTTTATTTAATATACATTCAAAAATGACATGCATAGCAATAAACAGAGAACATTTTCTTGTCCAACAGCTGGTTGCTGTGGGAGAGCAGACGTGTCATTCAGCCTATGCCCTTTGCACACATCTAGCAAACATGTTACTTTCCTAGACAACATGTCTTTAGGATGCAACTTCTTCAAGATTTCCACATTCTTATGGAGTCTCTTCTTGATTAGAAACATGTTTTAATTTTCTTCTGAGCTTGTGATTGTCTGCTACCAGTTCATCCAATTTCCTCTTCAGAGTTTTTGGACTGTCTGTAATATGTTAACGATGGTCTGTCTCATTTAAAGGTAAGAGGAAAGCAACAATGCTGAAGTTTTGCAATTTTTGTTAGACTCAAAAGTAACTAGGGGCTTAATTTACCAAACCAAAAAAAAAAAAAACCCCACAATAAAACCTCTAAGACCCTCTAACTGCAGCTCAATGGTGGAACTGGGAGTAGAATGAGGTACTCGTAACATGGAGCAAAGCTATGGAGAGGGGAAAGAAAATGATACAAATCTACAATCAGATCCATTTGCACAGAGTCTTTGTGCCTATATAAAGCCCCACTCAAACCAAGCTAGCAATTCTAACAAAGATACAGAGCTAGATCTCATTTGCCACACAATTAGTAGAGCCCATTCTGGCCTTACCACAGTACAGTTAAAAGTCAGGACTGTTGCTTTTGGATCTGGAGTGGAAGAATCATCTGTTGACATGCTGTATTGCCATGTACTAGCCCAATTTAACCTTTGCCTGCAGGAGAACCCTCAACAGTTACAAGGAAGTGGACACAGGGTAAAATGACCTAATTGACTGCTTTAATATATAGGACATATTAAGGTGGGAATCTGGCTCAGCGCCTAAGAATGTTTTAACAAATTGTGTATCAGTAGTGCAGTGATAGGGTAGGCTAGCATGGCCGACATCTATTCAGATTTGTTGCAAGGTGCCCATGCATTGCATTGATGGCTTTTAGAAGTATGGATTCACTAAGAACTCTCTGCTAGCCTGGTGTATCAAAGCTGGAGATATGGATCAAAACATTACGGTTCTGCTCTTGTGGAAAAGTACCACGTGATCTTTAAAATCCATCTGAAAAATCATTAGATAAACAAAGGGAACTCTGGAATATTGGCTCATCAATGAGAACATTTCTCTCCCTGAAGCTATACTACTGAATCAGCACTTCTCCTGAATTCCTGGCTCAGAAGTGGAAGCGCTAGCAATCTGGCACTTAACTTTTTCCATGGTAGGCTAAATTATGTTCACATATGTGAGATTTACACCTTCTGGATAACTTATTTCCATATAAAATGCATTTTTTTCCTTTGACCCAGTTGGGCATTTTATCCTGAACTAGTTTCCCTGAATATACTTCTACAGTTTTCAGATTTTTTTTTTTTAATTTTTCACTTAAAGGTAAGTTAGTGCCTACGGTGCACCTTGACCTGGTCAAGATACCAACTGTAAAGCTGAGAGGGTGGTTCTATCTCCATGTTCAATCGGTCTTTCCAGCTTCTCCATGCAGGTGACTTCTGAGATGCAGACATCTATTCACTAGGAATTGACAGGCCTGCTGATGAGGGAGGGGAGGATAAAGAGAGCAACTGCCCCAGGGCCTGGTGATTCAAAAGGACCCAGTGTTCCCCACTGCCACAACAACTATGGCATACTACAGGTGGCTCTGAGGGCCGCTGGTGGGACACAACATGCTCCGGATAGCACTGAGGGGTTGGCTGGCTGCCCCAGCTCTGTCCCATCTGCCTAAGGCCCCGCCCTTTGACAGCATGGAGCTGTAGCCAAAATCATCCCCCCCCCCGAAGGCCTAGCAAATCTGTCAGTGCCACTGGGAACTGGATTGCAAGCATGTGTTCATTTCATAAACAGTGGCTACTGCTAAATATTTGGCAGCTTTTGTTTGCTTTATTTCTTTTTCTAAACATACAGGGAAACAGTACCATCTCATATAGCACTGTGAGATAACTAACCAAAGACTATACTGAACTATGAACAAAACATTAAAACAAAGTCACTGAGCTTGGTACTTCTGTCTCTCAAGCTACAGATTTAATCTCTTTACAGGCAGTCCCCGACTTACGCGGATCCGACTTATGTCGGATCCGCAGTTACGAACGGCGCTGCCCCAGAGTACACGGACTGCGGGCCCTCGCGGTCCTGCCGCCCGAGTACTCTGGGGCTTTGCTCTGCGTCTCCCTGGTCTGCAGACCAGGAAGACGCAGAGCAAAGCCGCGGAGGGGCTCGGGCAGCGAGGCAGCCCAGGCGCGCCTGGACTGCTCCGCCGCCGGCTTCCCCGAGGCTTTGCAAAGCGGCGGGGGTGCTCGGGCAGCGGGGCACCCCAGGCGCGCCTGGGCTGCTCCGCTGCTGGCTTCCCTGAGGCTTTGCTCCCTATCTCCCTGGTCTGCTGGTCTCCAGCAGACCAGGGAGACGGGGAGCAAAGCCGCGGAGGACCCAGGCGGCGGAACCGCGGTGCGTCTCGGTCCGCCGCCCGTGTCTTCCTGGTCTGCTGGGGGGGGGGGGGGGGGGGGGAGAGAGATGGGCGCAGCTAGTATGCCCCCCCCCAGCAGACTAGGCTTTTCTCCGGACGCCTGTGGCAGAGCAGCTGGGGTGCTGCCGGTTGGTCCCGCAGCGCCGCTCTGGGCGCTACTGGTCCAACCCAGCAGCACCCCAGGTGCTCTGGTCCTGATTCAGCCGCTGCTGGTCAGTTTCAGCAGCGGCTGAATCAGGACGCCTGGGGCAGAGCAGATGGGGTGCTGCTGGGTTGGTCTAGTAGTGCCGAGGAGCCCGAGGCAGAGTTGCTCTGCCCCGGGCTTCCTGGAATCAACTGCTGATCAGTTTCAGCAGCAGCTGACTTGGGGACGCTTGGGGTTCTTAAGTTGATTCTGTATGTAAGTCAGAACTGGCGGTCAGTTTCAGCAGCGGCTGAATCTGGACGCCAGTTCTGACTTACATACAGATTCAACTTAAGAACAAACCTACAGTCCCTATCTTGTACGTAACCCGGGGACTGCCTGTAGTCCAGCAACATCCATGGTCCAGAATGATGTACATTAGCCAAATGTCCACTAATCATGGGTGACGAAATTTCCCCACAGTCATATAAAGTTTGTTTACAGCCACCAGTCCTGGCTCTGTGTTCTGTTGCTGTTATTTAACTCTGATTTACCCCTAAGTATCTTCTAAGAGCCCCATAAGCAGTGGAATGTTGTTATTCTGCCAGAAAATACTGACCTTCTGTGATCCAGAAAATTCTCTGGTCTGGTGCTGGTCAGCTCTTGAGGATTCCAGACTAAAGAGATTCAACCTGTACTAAGATTCTCATGGATAGCGTAGAGTCAATAAGAGTTTTGCACGTATAAGGGCTTTAAGACTGAACTCAGTGTCAGCAAGTGAACACTTTTAAAAGCCTAAAACAGAAATTCAGAAAGTAAAAGGAGAAAGTCTATAACCCAGTGTAGTTTTGATGCTTACCATTACGGTGTCCTGTGTATTGCACATCCCTCTGTTGTCTACCTCAGGAGAACAGCTGAAGTTTTCTGTTAATCTTGTTGGGTTGTTAGCTGTTTTCTACAAAAGCAAACAGCAGAGAAATTTAATTCCCCCCTTATGAAAGCCCAAATGGAGTGAGAGGAGAGGAGGGGAAGGGAGGCGTAGCCTGCTACAGCTCTTTCTCAATTAAAAAACAAAACTTTTCAGCTTCTCCAGCAGCAGTGAGAAATAGTGGTCCTGTATAAACTTGGAAACTCAAACGCACACTTTCAGGCCAGTTCATATGCACTCACATATGGTTGCATGACTCACATGCTTCATGGCTCAACGTAAACATTATTTTGTTGTGTATTAGACAAGTTATTGAAAGACAGATGGGTTTTCCTAACATCTATTTCTCCTCAAAATTTCTTCCAGTAGTTGCACACAAAGGGTGAAATCCTGACCCCATTAAGATCAATGGCAGAGCTATTATAGTTTTTAGTGGAGCCAGGCTTTCACTCTATGTTTTTTAAATGCTCCATGGCAGATATCTGTTGCCTCATGGCAAGCCCTACACAAGCACACTTTACAACATATTTACAACTTCATATTTTTTCTTTTCCAGTAAGCTTATCCAATATTAATCACTGCCCTAAGACCAGTAAAGCACAGCAATACAGATATTTGTAAATGCTAAAATAAGAAAATATTTGTCCTGTTCAAATTGACACAGACTTGGCCATTACTACAAAAGGATCATGTGGCATTCGGCCACAGTTCTGATGCTTACCGTTATCATGGCTGCCGTGACATACACCACGCTGGGATCTGCCTTCAGAGGAGGATTTCCTAGAAATATGCCTGCACATTGAGAGTTCTTTGATCTCTAGAGAATTATCTGTTTTCTACAAAACAAAGAATGCAATTGAAGCTTGGAGAGAAATTGAACTCTCAGAACTAAGATTGGTGCCCGTTATAGAAAGTGAATAGGTAACCAGTTAACCAGTTACCTGGGAGCAGCCTAGGCCATGAGCAGAGGGTTGCTCCAGCCCCAGCAGCCAGTCCTACATGACTGAGGCTGAGAGCCAGCAGCTCGAGTCCCCGGCCTGAGCTCCCACCATGGGGGCTGGAGGATTGGAGCACCAAAATCACACTTAACCGGTTAAACATTGTTAACCTGCTAACTGATTAACTGGGATTTTACATCCTTAGTCCCAATTGAGTCTTCATCAAAGCCAGGCTTATAAATTAGGTGTTGACTCCTCCTCCTACACATCTGCCTCTATGTGCATCAGATCAGGCTCATTGTTAGGAAAGAGCCTGGCAGACTGCAGAAGTTGCCACAGAGATGCTGAGATGTGGCCCACATACGTGTGAGTAAATTTTCTTATAAATTTCTTATAAATGTGAATGCGAAGGATAAATACCATAGAAAGAAAAACTATCCATTAGAAACACTCTAGTGAATGTCATCCATACTGTGACAAATTTAACAATCCTAATTTTTAAGAAAAACAACATCGGCTGAAAGAATCTAAATCAGGCAGAAGGACATTGCTTTTCCTTTAAAAATCTGATTACTTTTCCAGAATGTGAAGTTTAACCACTGATATACATACAGGCTATGGCTACACTGCCCAGTCTTGCGCAAGAACATATGCAAATGAGGCACGGTGGCAAATATCGCTGCACCTCATTTGCATACGTAATGGACCACCATTTTGTGCAAGGGGCTTTTTCACAAGAAGGAGCTATCTACACTGCTCCTTCTTGTGCAAAAGCCTCTTGTACAAAAAATGGTGGCTCATTAAGTATGCAAATGAGGTGCGGCGATATTAATAGCTGTGCCTCATTTGCATATGGTCTTGTGCAAGACTGGGCAGTGTAGACGTAGCCACATTGTCTCTGACACTTCAACACTCTCGCCCTAAGATTTTATTAAAGCTATTTTTAGATGACTTAAAGGTTTGAATAACAGTATAGCACTCTGTGAAAAGTCACTCCAAAAACTTGCCACCAAAGGTGGTTGTGTACTTCACTTGATAATGAATCAGTTTTTTTAATGAAATCACACAATATATTGTGTATATTGTGTAATATGTATATATATGTAGTATGTATATATATCAGATGTATATTTTATACCTGAAAATTGTCAGGAAAGGAAAATATAGAAGGACAACTCCATTCTTTTAAAAATTTCTTCCCATTTGTTTCTTTGAAGCATTCAGGGTTGAAATGCAGAGAACAAATCATGTCCCATTCAGATGGAGTCCAGAGTTTGCCACTCACAAGGTCAGTCCGTTGTACTGCTTGGGCCCACTGTTGTTTTTTCTTATTAGCTTTGGGAAACCTAAAACAGAAATGACAAAGTTTGCAGATCAAAGAACATGAGCAGGATTTTGTTTAGTAATTGTACTTTAGTAAGGGGTGGTGTTACCCACACACACCATTAAAGTCAATGGGACAATTCATATTCTTCAGCAAGTGCACAGTTTTAAGTACCTTGCTGAGTTGGGACCACAGAACCACACAGGACATGGACTGGGAGTTAGGGGACCTAGATTCTATTCCCCACTTGCCAGCTGACTGTCACTTGCCCAAGGGCACATGAGCAGTCTCTGCGTCTCAGTTTGCCCCTCTCCAAGCTAGGGATAATAATTCTCACCTACATTTGTAAACCACTTTAATAATCTCAGAGGAAAAGAAGGAGCTAAAATATTTCAAAGTACAGGTTGAACCTCTCTAGTCCAGCACCCTTAGGATCTGACTGGTGCCAAACCAGAGAATTTGCCAAGCCATAGGAGATCAAATATTGTCTAGCAGCATTACCAGCACTTCCACTGCTTATTGGGCTCTTAGAAGACATAAAGGCTATGTCTACACTCGCGGCTTCTTGCGCGAGTAATATGCAAATGAGGCTAAGCGTGGACTATCGCCGAACCTCATTTGCATACCTAATGAGCCACCATTTTTTTTTCAGAAGAGGCTCTTGCACAACTAGGAGCATCTACACTGCCCCTTCTTGCGCAAGCAAACCCCTCTTGCGCAATGCTGTTATTCCTGAAAAGTAATAGATGTAACGGCATTGCGCAAGAGAGTTTTTCTTGTGCAAGGAGGGGCAGTGTAGACTCTCCTTCTTGCGCAAGAACCTCTTCTGAAAAAATGGTGGCTCATTAGGTATGCAAATGAGGCTCAGCGATATTCCACGCTTAGCCTCATTTCCATATTACTCGCGCAAGAAGCTGCGAGTGTAGACATAGCCAAAGGGGTAAATTAGAGCTAAATAACAGCACAGAACACTGAGCGCCAGGATTGGTGGCACCAAACAAATTTGATGGGACTGTGGGAAACTTAGCCACATCCATGATAAGTGGACATCTGACTAATTAAAATCATAACAGACCATGGATGTTTCAAGATCAGAAAGTGCTGGACTAAAAAAATTCAACATGTATTATTTAATGAGGGTAGCAGCTCTGTAAAATAAAAACTAAAAAGAACATACCAGTTACTCACTGGATTTGAAAAGAGAAGTTTGTGAGAAACACATATTCCCTTATTAAAATGTCCAGCTGGATAAAAAGAGTGGAAGTAGTAACGTAAATACATCTTCTAAGTTCACTAGATACAGTCTAAGGCTCTCACAACACAATCTCACACATACAGTGTTCATATGTTCTTTGTAAATGGTGAACTTATCAATTAAGACATTTTAAATGGACTGGACAAAGCACTGAAGAGTGTACTGCAGAAAATGATTGCTCATTAGCTTCAGGGAATTTACTGGATGATAATGGACTTATTTCCATTTCTTAGTTTCTGGGATATGCATGTCACATTCACAAGCCTAGTTCTACTTAATTTCACGCCATTCAGTTCCCACACTCCACATAGAGAGAATCAGTTATGCTTTTAAAATGATATAATAATTGTCAGAGTCCAAGGAAGAAAAAACGTTAGTGTAGATGATTCTCTAGTAAAAATTCATAGACCAAGTGTCAGCTTGGAGGAGGTTTCCATCTAACTCAAAGTGGGGCAACACAACAGACAATACAAAAGCAAAAAGACACAGATGCCCAAGCAGTGAGAAAGAAAATGGGAATGCTTCATGAAAGGAGAAGATTTTTGAAGGCTCTGAGGAGGCAAAGAAGGGTACACAATGCTTAGGAAGAAGAGGGAGGTAGAGTCAAGGAAGATAGGGACTATTATTTTCCCACCTATGTGCATAAGACCCAAATTATTAGTAAACAGAGATAGAGTTAAACATTTTCAGAATACTATACAATATGCTTGGCAATAGTTGTTTTGTCCCTCCAAGCTTAAGGGTAAAAAAAGAAGAATTTTTGAAGGCCATATTTTAAATACACTAATAATAAAAGACCATGCATAAATAATTTTGGGGTCAGGAAGTCACCAAAATGTGGGAAACATCATAGTATGGCACCAGAATGAGTGCTTAGAGAAGGAGACAGATTCAAAAGATCATTCAGACCATGCCCAGCTCATTGTGTAGCCTCAAACATTCAAAAGCAGCCGCCTTCTTCAGAGGTGCTGAATACCTAAAATTCTCATTTGAGCTAATAAGGGCATTCTGCACTCCCAAGCCTTTATTTCTAAAGCTGAACACCCCAAAATTATGGCAGCCAGAAGTGACACACATTTTCAGAAGTGGCTGCATCTTCCCCTCTCCATTGCCCCTGCTTCATCCCCAGTTTATAAACCAGAGATAGCAACAGTTCCCTCTCTCAGGTAGCTTATGGTGAGGCTACAGTTAGTGAAAATGAATAACATGCGATACAAAACTAAACACAACTCATTCTGCATTAAAATCAGCTCTGTAAATCCTCACTTCTCTCCCACTGCCCTTCTCAGCTTTTTCTCTGTCATTCATGGCTTTTTTCTTCTATATAATTCCTTTTTAATACCATGGTACAAATGTCTTCTCTTTTAATTTAAACAACTTTATGCATTTCATTTACTGAATATTGCTTTTAATCGGGTTGCTGCCACAGATGAAAGTAAGCTGATGCAGCCAATTTCAGCACGCTGTTAAGAAAGTGGTTGGCTGGGGACAGAACTTTAATGCTGTCCTTCCTCCACCCAAAGTTGAGGCCAGCGGCTGGAGAGCCCCAGGTAAACAGGGCTGACATCCAGGATCCCAGGTGCTGAGCCAGGATTCCAGAGGTACTGCAGCACCTCGCCTACCCTTAGAGCTCCCTTCCCACGCCTAATAGCACTGCCCCCACAGCTCCCATTTGGCATGGCACAGGAGCATCGCAGGACATGGTCACCAACGGGGACTGTCCACCCCAAGCCTTCCACCCCATTCTCCACCCTCCACGCACATATGCTCACCCCAATCCCGTCCTGAACTCCTCATACACACCTTGAACCTCCTGCCTGAGGCCCCCCCACACCCTAACACTCTGTCCTGAGCCCTTCATACCTCCCAAACCTCGACATTTCCAGCCCTACCTTGAGTCCTGCACCCCCTACACCCAGCCCCCTGCCTTGAGCCCAACCTCCCTACACCCAGTCCCCTGCCCTGAGCTCCATCTCCCTACACCTAGCCCCCACAATTGCCAGTGCTCACTTAGCTGTGCTGCTGTTTTTTTGTATGCTGAAATGACACTCCTCAATCACTGCTCCTTACCAATTCTTGACAGCAAGTGCTGCATTTAATTAAATCAGCCAGAAGGTAAGGCTTACACTGGGCTAGAGACTAGCATCACATGGTTACTTTGGAAAACTAGGCTTGCAAGTAGTTTGCTTGGTCAAAATACTTAGAGAGTAAAATCCCTACTGAAGTCAATGGGAGTTTACCCAAGATTCCACCCAAAGTCTGCAATACCTGCAATTAATAGGGATGTGAATGTTAAACAAGTTAACCAGCTCCAGCCATAGGCAGGGGGTTGCTCCAGCCCCAAGGGGAGCCCGTTGTGGACAGAGGCTCCAGCAGTGAGTGGAGGGAGCACTCCAGCTGGGCTGGAGCAACATCCCTGCCTGTTGCCCCTTTTACTCAGTTAAACAATATATTTAACAGGTTAACCAATTACACAGGATTTTACATCCCTAGCAGTTAGAATACACTGATATCCAGGATCTTCAGGCTCACCTATGAAAAGTTATTCCCTGCTTCCAATTTAACTTGGTGTCTGCATTACTGCAGTTATATGCTGCACAATATTTCACCATGATATGATAGCCTCCTCAGAAATGGTTACTGCATTCAGTGCTGTAATGAGAAGAGAGTACACATTAATCAACTCAATGCAAAAATATTTTAAAAACACATTTACTACAGTAATAAAATTACCTTCCTCCACATTATGTGATGCTAGCACAAGTACTCTATAGGGATGTAAGCGACTAGTCGACTCTCCGATAAGCACAAGCTTATCAGATAGTCGAGTAGTGACTGACTAGTTGCTTCCCCCCACTTGCTGCCTCTATCAGAGAGAGGCAGCAAGGGGCAGGGGGGGAGTATGGCTTAAAAACAGACTCCCCCCAGCATGTTTTCATGGGGGGGGGGGGGGAAGAGGCAGGGGTGCAAGCAGGGACTAAAGCAGTCCCTGCTTGTGCTAATTCCCACTGCAGTGCTTTGGGCTCTTGTATATTTCAAAGGCTGAAGTGCCTCAGTGGGAACACAGGGCCAGCAGGGACTACTTGAGTTCCAGCTGGTCCCGTATTCCCTGCAGCATCCTCCCCCGCTTACTGTTTCTATGAGGAACAGGATAGGGACGTAAGCGACTAGTTGACTATCCGATAAGCATAAGCTAGTTGCTTCCCCTTTCCCTTGTTGCCTCTATCAGAGAGAGGCAGCGGGGGGGGGGGGGGGGGGGGGAGAGGTTGAATAGGGGAGGCTGCTGTGAAGTAGCTCTTGTCCACTGGGGTCCCAGTGGGGAGCTGTGCTCTCCTTCCCACTCCCCGCAGACAGAGGCTGCTGCAGCCAGTCCTGCCTGCTGCAAACAAGGGCTGATGCCAGAGCAGCCTCTGTTCGTGGCAGCCAGCCTTCTCCACTGCAAACAGAGGCTGCTCCAGCACCAGTCCCCGATTCCGGCAGCCAGGGCTCTGGCAGCAGCCCCCGTCTGTGGCGGACAGGGTTGTCCATGGCAAACAGGGGCTGCTGGACTCAGCCCAAGCCAGGACCAAGAAGTTCCCACTCGCACTGATCACTGTGGCTCTACATTTTAAAAGTAGTAAGAGGCCGGTGGCTCTTGCTACATTCAAAATGCAGAGCCACAATGCTGGTGGCTCTCAGAGCCAGCACAAGACAGGACAGCTGAGTCCCAGCTCTAGTTGGCTCCTGGAGCTACCCCCAATGCAGCTCTGCAGAAAGGTCCTATTGACTAATCAAGCAGTCGATACAAATTGTATCAACTATATGATTAGCCTGATAACCACATTTTAACATCCTTAGTGCTGTATTGATATATTCATGTATTCTGATATCATGGACATATACTTTCCTCAGTAAAATTCATGTTTTGTATATAAATGATCATGCATATTCACTAGTAAAACCAGCCATGGCTGTTATTAAAAGAAATGAAAAATAGCTACCACCTGAACTGTGCAGCTCAGAAAAACAGAAAATAGTTACAATGATATTTGCAAGGAAGTGAGAATGTCAGAACTTCAGTTTCACAGTTACATCACAGAAGCCAAACATCTACAATTACTCCTCAGCCCACAAAAGAAAGCTGGGAAATTAAAATACAGGCAGTCCCCGGGTTACGTACAAGATAGGGACTGTAGGTTTGTTCTTAAGTTGAATCTGTATGTAAGTCGGAACTGCTGAAACTGACCGCCAGTTCTGACTTACATACAGAATCAACTTAAGAACCCCAGGCGTCCCCAAGTCAGCTGCTGCTGAAACTGATCAGCAGCTGATTCCAGGAAGCCTGGGGCAGAGCAACTCTGCCTGGGGCTTCCTGTAGTCAGCGCTGGTCAGTTTCAGCAGAAGCTGACTTGGGGACGCCTGGGGCAGAGCAGCTGGGGTGCTACTGGACCAACCCAGCAGCACCCCATCTGCTCTGCCCCAGACGTCCTGATTCAGCCGCTGCTGAAACTGACCAGCAGCGGCTGAATCAGGACCTGGGGCAGAGCAGCTGGGGTGCTGCCGGGTTGGTCCAGTAGTGCCCACGGGCGCTGCAGGACCAATCGGCAGCGCCCCAGCTGCTCTGCCCCAGAGTCCAAAACAAAAGCCTGGTCTGCTGGGGGGGGGGGAGCACACTAGCTGCGCCCCCCCCCCCCCAGCAGACCAGGGACACGGGGAGCAGAGCCGCAGCGGCAGCGGGGTGCCGCGCCTCTGAGGCTTTGCTCTGGCAAAGCCTCAGAGGCGAGGGACCCCGCCACGGCTGCGGCTTCAGTCCGGGTGCCTGTGGTCTGCTGGGGACCGTCCCCAGCAGACCACAGGCACCCGGACTGAAGCCGCAGCCGCGGGGGGGTCCCGCGCCTCTGAGGCTTTGCCAGAGCAAAGCCTCAGAGGCGCGGGGAACCGCCGCTGCTGCTGCTTCAGTCAAAGCGGCAGCAGCGGCGGTTCCCCGCACCTCTGAGGCTTTGCTCTGGCAAAGCCTCAGAGGCGCGGGACCCCCCCGCGGCTGCGGCTTCAGTCCGGGTGCCTGTGGTCTGCTGGGGACCGTCCCCAGCAGACCACAGGCACCGGGTCTCAAGGGGCAGCAGCAGCGGTTCCCGCGCTTCTGAGGCTTTGCTCTGGCAAAGCCTCAGAAGCGCGGGAACCTGCCCGGTGCCCCTGGTCTGCTGGAGACGGTCTCCAGCAGACCAGGGGCACCGGAGCAGCTTACGAACGGGGCTTTCTCGCCCCGACTTCCGGGGCGAGAAAGCTCCGTTCGTAAGTGCGGATCCGACATAAGTCGGATCCGCGTAAGTCGGGGACTGCCTGTAGCCCAATAATAGGGGTTGCTGGCATAAAAGTTTCTGTGGGTAAGGAGACTACACAGAAACAGTGAATAGGCATACAATGTGAAGTGTTAGCCTATAAACAGAAGTATGCAGCAAGTTATAAACACAGGAAAAAATAAATAAGAAAAACTGAGAAGATTGCTTTCTTTGTGTGCTCTGTGCAGAATTTGTGGTAAGCATTGTACCTCCCAAGAACCAATGGTCTCAGTGAGGCAATTAAAGGGGGGAAAAAGAGTTTCCTGCCAAATAGGACTTCAAAACAAACCTGTATCAATATGACATAGTCCAACACTTCATTTCCTCTAAAAAGAGACAAGAACAACATGGATTTCATGGATTGCCATTGGCTTTGTTATGCTGGAACAGTAGACAGAGAGTATTTAATACCTGGAATGTATTTACCACAATTCTTTAGAAAGTGTCCTCATCTCTCTGGCTAAAAATGAACAACTAAATTTATAATTCAAGGGTCGTTTACTCAGCAGTTGGAAATGTCATTCTTTGGACAAGTCGGAATGTGTTCCACAGTAGCTGCATTAAACAAAAACCTATTCAAAGTAAATTTGAACTAGGGATGTAAAATCCTGTTTTACTGGCTAACTGGGTTAAACAGTTCCTGTTGGTAGCAGGCCCAGATGGGGCTGGAGCAATCCCTGTCCCCAGTGGGTGGGAAGCTGCTCCAGCCCACCAGTTAACCTGAACCAGTTAAACCTTCACTTCTCTAATTTGCACAAGGCTTCATTTAATACAGGAAAAATGCCAGATCTCGTGTTTATTTTCTTTAGAAGATTGAAGAATGCAACCTTTGAATAAGGAAAAACAACTATATCTCTTTTGTATAATCAGGCCTGAATTAGCAAAAATCAGGTCAAATTCTAAAAAGACCTCTCCGAGAAGGGATATAACCATGAATTCCTTTTGTTTGAATGCCTGATCTTAACGAGAGTCCTTCCACTGTAATTCTCTAAGCACTGGATCAGGCCTCTTACCATAATCATTAGACATTTGTTATCACTAAAACATCTATGTTTCTTTCAAGTTTTCTAGGGATGTGACCGTGTTGTCAAGAATATAGTTAACCCATAACTGGGCTCATCGGTTAACCCTCTCGGTTATATGCAGCCTCCCTCCCTCCCCCACTGCCTCTATAACTTTTAAACCAGCTCCCCACACGTGCCTCCTCCCACAGAGCTCCCTTCCCACCTCTGATACAGAGGTAGCAAGGTAGGCAGAAACGGGAGCTGGAGCTCACCAGGATCCGGCTTAAAAGCTCCCCCACACCCCTCATGTAAACATGTATCTGCTGAAAATTTCAGCAGATACACATTTACAAAAATAAATTCATTTTAACATCCCTAGTTTGTTCTTGCACTTATTTACTTTTACAGTACCCAGAACAGTAGTACTTTATGCATATAGGCTGTGTCTAGACTGGCAAGTTTTTCTGCAAAATCATCTGCTTTTGCGGAAAAACTTGCCAGCTGTCTACACTGGCCGCTTGAATTTCCGCAAGAACACTGACGATCTCATGTAAGATCGTCAGTGTTCTTGTGGAAATACTGTGCTGCTCCCATTCGGGCAAAAGCCCTCTTGCACAAATCATTTGCGCAAGAGGGCCAGTGTAAATAGCACGGTACTGTTTTCCGCAAAAAAGCCCCAATCACGAAAACGGCGATCGGGGCTTTTTTGCGGAAAAGCGCGTCTAGATTGGCCATGGATGCTTTTCTGCAAAAAGTGCTTTTGCGGAAAAGCGTCCGTGCCAATCTAGATGCTCTTTTCTGAAAATGCTTTTAACGGAAAACTTTTCCGTTAAAAGCATTTACAGAAAATCATGCCAGTGTAGATGTAGCCATAATCTTTATTCATGCTTAAAAGAAAAAATATATATTATGGAGCTTCTTAAAAAAGTGTAAAATTATTTGAAAATATCAAGGAGAATTAGGGATGTAAATTCTCAAGTAACTGGTTAACTGTGAAGTTTAAACTTAATGTTTAACTGGTTAACCAATTAAGGGAGGCCGCTCTAGCCCATCTGGAGCAGCCCTTGCCTGTGTCCCCCCACTCCCAGTCCCACCATGGATATGGCCTGTTGCGGATGCCCAGAGCAGATCCATGGCGGCGGGCCCTGTGGGGCTGTAGCAGTCCCCTGCCCATGGCAGACTGAGATCTGTTCAAGCGCCCATCAGTTAACTGGTTAACCTTTCACATCCCTAAGGGTATGTCTACACTTGCCCCCTACTTGGAACTAGGGATGCAAATGTAGGCATTAGAAATAGTCAATGAAGCGGGGATTTAAATATCCCGCACTTCATTAGCATGATCTCGTCGGCGCGTTACTCCTCTCAACAGCTGTTACGAAAGTGAAAGTGCGTGCCGGGACGCGTTAGTTCGAACCAAACCCCTTGGTTCGAACTAACGTTACTCCTCAAAAAATTAGGAGTACTCACTTAGGGTAGACATACCCTAAGTGAATTAGCACAACACACATTGAAACGCTGAAAAAACTGTATGTCAGCCCATCGTATACTTTGTTCTTAATTCTATTACTTTTCTATGGTGTAAGAAGATTGCAGATAAATGTAATAATGAGAACTGCTGAAGAGCTAACTCCAGTCCAATTTGGAGAGACATAAAAAAGTGGGGTTTTCTTCTTTCACATGACAGCTAAATAAATAGCACAGACACACTAGAGATATATCATCCTCTCTGTGATTAGGACAAGAAAATTATTACCATTAGGGTTATTAGCAACGCTGCTAACCACTTTATGCAAGTAGTGTCCCCCTCTATAGCCCATTTTGTGAACTATAATATTCTAACACTTATTTGAGGAGGGACCAAGCAACGGAATTTGTTAAAAACTGAGGAATAATAATATAAAAGCCAAAAGGAGGAAGATGAATTTGTTGTACAAGAATTATATACATTGGCAACACACTACTTTTGGAAATCTCCCCCAGAGCTACCTCCAGGATGTTAGAAAGTGAGCTGCTGATTCTCCCAGGGCATAATAAAATGCAAGAGAAGACTGAAACATCTGCAAGAATGTTATTTAAGAGGCATCATCATCACACACATGCACACTGCATATGTGCAGTCTGAACAGGTGAACTTCCTTGCTTTTGGAAAAGAGAGTGACTGTGTGGAAAAAAGACAGGGCATGGGGAAAGCTGTTCTCAGCAAGATCACTGATGTATTTATTCAATTTATTTCTTTTGATTTCTATAGGGCATAAGACAGACTCGAATATCACAATTAATTTAAACACTCTTTCAACGCAAAATGTACCATTCATTTAATAATAGTAAATGAGACTAGGCTATAACCGAATAGAGGTTTCACTGAAGCATAGATGGGAAGTAGTAAGAGCATGGCTCATTAGAATACTCTTTCTATATCTGGCCTGAAATGAATAATTGAAATTCATACAGACATTTACAAACAAAGTGGTGCCATCATTAAAGTGACTCATACTGATGGATAACTGTGCCCTGCATTCATATATCATAAATCCTTGCTTCACTTACTGGCACTTCTTTCCTAGAGGCAAACACACAAACCAAGTGTGCATATTAAATTTTTTCTCTTTCACTTGCCTAGGTTCTGCTACATAATCTCAATACAAATACTTTTAATTTCTAAATGTAATGAACAGATCCTCTTGTATTTGAATAAAATCCTTCTGCATGTCACATTCTTGTATTAAGAACTGCTATCAGAGCTGTTTGGATAGTGTCAAGTAGTTCTTAGAATCACCCTAGAAGCACATTGTCATTCTGGAGACAGGCATGCATAGCAAATCTTAAAAACAATACAGAAACAAATACAGCATAGAAGAGGGAATTTAAAACTATGTTTATGTAAACAAGGAGAAAACCTTTTTGGTAGCATGAGGAGCAAGTCTAATCTAGATGTGAAGATTCTATAGAATAAAGTCATTTCACTTTTGGAGAAAAAGGCTGGTTAAAATGTACTCTCCTGCTGTGACTGGTACAGTGCTTTGTAATCTGATACATTTGTACTGTTCTTGGTTAACTGAGGCCTGGTGTACACTGGCAAGGTTTTTTTTTTTTTTTTTTTTACTAAAAGTCAGCTTTTTGCACTGAAAAGGAGGTGTCCACACAATTTGTACACTGAAACTCCTCAATTTAATGCTGCAATAAGAACACCATGATGAGAATCATAAGGATTTAGCCCCATGGTGCCACTACAGAGATTGTGCTTGATTTTAGCACTGTTATTGGCGTCCAGGCAGTGTCCCACAATGCCCATCCTGACCCTGGTGCTAAACAACTTTCTGACCCTGCTCCTTTAAAGCCCTGGGGAATTCTGAAATTCCCCTTCCTATTTGCTCAGGGTGCAGAGCCCACATCCCCTGGTGGCTCCATGCAGCAGATGATCTCCTGCTTGGTCCACTACAGAGCTACTTAATCTGGTAAGTGTTTGGGGAGAGTAGGTTGTCCAATCCCTGCTGTGCTCAAGCCATAAGAATACATGATACCTATAGCTAGATTGCAGAGCAAAGATGAAGGAACTAAGGAATGTGTACAAGGCAGGGGAGCCAAATCAGTGCTCTGAGGCTGTACCCAAGATGTCCTCTTTTTATAAGGAGTTGGACCCTATCCTAGGTAATGATCCCACTTCCGCTGCAAAGAGCACCATGGACAATTACAATGGGTCTGGAGTCTGTTGAAATTGTACATAACCTAAAAGAGGAAGTTACTGAGCAGGAGGCTGAAGATACGGTATTCTGTGATGCATCCCAGTCAGGAGCTGTTCTCTAGTCCAGAAATGTCTAGCCAATCTCTACAGTTGCTCTCTCATGAGCCTCTGGTAAGTGGTTTTTCTTTGGGAAGTTCTGAAGTGGGTTGAAGGCAAAGACATGTAGAAGACTGATTTTGGTTGTGTGTGCTGAGCATTTCCCCATGCAGCTAGGCAGTAAAGCAAAAGAGAGAGTTGATGCACTCCAGAATAGGGAGTTCATGGGAATCCTCCAGAGATCTCTCTAGGAAACTTTCCTGGAGGTACTCAGCCATCCTCTGCTGGAGGTTCCTTGGTAGAGCTGCTTTATCCTTTATCCACTGAGAGACACTCTCCCAGAGACACTTTCCCACACCACATTGCAATAACTTGGGTAAGGCCCAAAACTGCACACAGGCAAGCAACATGAGAACCAGGGTGGAAGCTGCAAACGTGTAGCAGATACAGCCTTGCTTCTCTGCTTAGCCTCAGGTGTAAAGTATCTTCCATAGCCTCCACAGCCTCTGGAAAATAGTGGGAAAGTTTAGAGCATTGAAGCTCCCACCCCATTTCAGATTGTTTTAGTGCAATAAACAAGGCCCCTACCCATGGGTTCACTCACCATTCCTGGGGTCTTCTGCCTCAAATGTGTTTGCCTAAGGTCACTGAGAAAGTGATAGGTGTGTTACCAGAAGAGTAGTGTTATTGTTTCAATGGTCTGTTTGTAACTGACAATAGCTCTTACGTTGTGAACCATGTGTCTCCATCTTGAGAAACAAGCCCTCTACCGCAGCAAAGCATCTTCACATGATATGAAAATGGCCAACATGGATCAAGAAATATATGTTCTGGGTTGTGCTGTAGCAGTCAGAGGCTGAAAAGAATGAATGCAAGAAGTGGAGGGAACGTGAAAATCAAGAAACTGAAGAATTCTTACAACAGGGATGCCACAGAGAGGCTGATTAAAGCATCAAGCCGACATGCTCCACCAGACTCTTGTAAAATTGCAGTCTGAGGAAATGTGTGTCCATTCTCCCTTTCAGCAGCTTCTGAACTCTTTCCCATGAATTTCCCAAACACTTTCTGCACATTCCTTTTCTTATATTGAATCCTAGGTTTTAACAATCACAACTTCTTCTTGTCCTATCAAATATAAATAATCATTACTGTCCCAAGCATAGCAACAAACGTTACTGGTTTTCGTGTTCAAAGTGTTATCTTAAACAAAGCATCCCTGATTCTTACTGTCCAACGTTGTGCCCCTCTAATAGCCTGGTGGCTTCTCAAAATTACAGTAAAACTCCAATTGTCGGGCATCCAGTGGTCCGGCACTCCTGACAGTCCGGCACCAACTGGAACCCGGGCAATTGGAGCTGCTCTGCGCCGCTTCCCCAAGTCCGCTGCTGCCACTGCTGAAACTAACCAGTGTGGACTTGGGGAAGCGGCACGGAGCAGAGCAGCTGGCGTGCTCCTGGGTTGGTCCTGCAGCGCCGTCCCTTATTTCCCTGCTCAACGCCCAGCAGCACCCCAGCTGCTCTGCTCCACCCTGCTTCCCCAAGTCCACCGCTGCTGAAACTGACGAGTGGCAGACTCGGGGAAGCTGCAGAGCAGAGCAGCTGGGGTGCTGCCGGGCGCCGACCAGGGTGGTGGTGAGGGGTGGCGCTGCGGGACCAACCCGGCAGCACCCCAGCTCCTCTGCTCCACGGCTTCGCCAAGTCTGCCGCTGCTGAAACTGACAAGTGGCGGACTTGGGGAAGCAGCGGGCAGAGCAGCTGGGGTGCTGCCGGGTTGGTCCCGCAGCGCCACTCAGGTGAGGGGCTGCGCTGCGGGACCAACCCAGCAGCACCCCAGCTGCTCTGCCCCGCTGCTTCCCCCAATCACCGCTACCGCTTGCAGCTCCAGCTGGCCTGTCGCCAGCAGCTGCGTGGGGCTTCCCCCGCCTCCCTGCAAAATTGCAGAGGGTTTGCTCCATGCTGCGCCGTTCCCCGCCAGACTACCCCCCTGACCCATTCCAGGCCCCCCTGCCAGAGTACCTCCTGATACTCCGGCATATCCAATAATCCAGCACCCCCTGGGTCCCAAAGGTGCCGGATTATCAGAAGTCTACTGTAGTAGGCAATCATTCTGCCTCAGCAATCAATCCCTCAGTAAAGAGTTTGCCCTTCACAAATGCAGCATTCAGCAAGCAGCTAGAACCATGGGACTATTGAACTCCTCCATCTCTAACCTGCCACATAGGCATCTCCAGCATGCCTTTAAACTGACCAAATACACATTCAATGGCCATTATACACCTACTCAGCCTGTTTTTAATGTCTCCTTACTGCCATGATAGCTTTATGAGCCCCAGAATTAAAAGATACACAAGTCTCCCAAGATCACCATGGGCATTTCTACTTCTCCTATGGTGATCTTGTGGTCTGGAAAGAAAGTCTCTGCTGGAAGCTTTCCGTACAGGCCAGTGTTCCTACAGAAACATACATCCTGTGCTTTTCCAGTCCATCCCACATTAATGTCAGTGAATTGCCCAGGGTGATCCACAAGCACCTGAAAAACCATGAAGAAGTACCCCTTCTGATTGATGTACTCAGTCGCAAAGCGGTCTGGTGTTAGACCTGGAATATACATGCCATCTATTGCCCCTCCACAGTTAGGGAAACCCATATCTGCAAAGTCATCCATAATGTCCCACACATATTGCAAAGAGAGTCGCCATCTTCCACAGCAGAATGTGATTAATGGCTTTGCACACTTACATTAACACAACACCAATGGTTGACTTTCCCACTCCAAACTGGTCCACAACCAACTGGAAGCAGTCTAGAGTTGCCAGCGTCCATGCTGCGATCACCACACTCTTCTCCACTGAGAGGACAGCTCTCATTCAGCAGTCCTTGCACTTCAGGACTGGGGCAAGCTCAGCACACAGTTCCATGAAGGTGGCTTTCTGCATCCAAAAGTTCTGCATCCACCACTTGTCATTCCAGACTTGCATAACAATGCGATCCAACCACTCTTTGTTAATTTCCCAAGTTCAAGTGTGACACACTTCTGCCTTCAGTTCATCAGTGAATTCCAAAAGCAATCGTTGCTTCTTTCCATGTTGGACACCATGTCAGGCAACTGTGCCTTTGTCATTTCAATAATGACTCCACTGCCACTCACAATGTGCTAGTGAGAGCTAGCAGAGCAGTGGAGAGCAACGTGGGGACCATTCTTGCAGACAGATGCAGTGGGGGAAACAAAAAACAAGGGATGTTGAAAAATGCCATGATCTGAAGACGGAGGCACATGGAATGCTAGGATGGAAAGCAAGCCATCATGGGACATTGTGCCCAGACTCATGATGCACAATAATCCCCTCCATCTTCCCACAAGACCTAGTGTAGAAGGGGGAGAGCTTCAATTTTGGGATGCAAGCACTGCAAGTGTGGACACACTATACCAGCAGTGGAAGACAGTGACCATACAACAATTTTTTTTAAAGTGCTGTTTTATCAGTAACAAAGCTCTCAGCGCAAAATTTTGCCAGTGTAGACATGCCATTAGAAACCTCTCCTGCCCTACCCCAACACATTTCCCATTAGGCCCTGGATACAGAAAAAAAAACAAACAAAACCCCCCAAAAGTGGTAGTATTCCATGGATGGGTCAGGATTTCCTGTGCCTGTATGTGAAGTTCAGACCGTATACATATAATGGAGCTTAGCTCTGTGTAGGCTCCCTGCATTCCCAAGTGAAGAAAAGATTTGCATAAGACTGTTGGATTCAAGGCTATGCCAATCCATTGGCTAAAAGGTGTTGAAAGGGAAGAAGAAGGCAGATTGAGTTTAATTAGTTTGTACTTAATAACCTCAAAACATGGATGCTTTAAATAGTGGCAGATTTAAGTATGTTTGAGAAAAAATGTTATTTCACAGTTAAAAGTGCTATGTAGACTTTTCCCTTTCTTCTCACCCCCTCTCCTCCACCGCCTATTTATTTTGGAACTGGACTTTTAATACTCCAGTCATCTGAAAACGTGGGTTGTACCCACGAAAGCTCGTGATACCATGTTTTGTTAGTCTTTAAGGTGCTGCTAGATCAATGGTTGTTTTTTTAAGTGCTATGTATTCAGTGCTATTCAGAAGGACCATATACTTCTCATTATCTTCTTCAGATATTTTGTATGTGTTAATGGCGATGTGCCAAAACAACTCCAAAATCTTTGGTGGTTCAAGAATAAGAAAGGAACTCCCCATCTGAGGCCCCTGGCCCTGAAATTTGGTCTATCAGTGAGTAGATTTGGCACCTTTCCACCAGCAATGCTGCAAAGCCAAGCTTATCTTGCAGGCATCTAGGTAGTTTGAGAGCTCACAGATGGAGGGGCTGTAAACTGTTTAGATGGGAGGGGTTGCATAATATTTATTATGTTTATTAATATTATTTATTGTTTATTTAATGTTTATTTATTGTTGGGAGAGTCTGTCAAGTAGAACATTTGTAATTGGAAAAAAAGTGATAAACTAAATCATTAACATAATTTTTCACTTTTTGCAAGTTCCATTTTGGAAGTCGCTTACCATGCTGGCTCAGTACGGTGATTTCTTGCTCTTTCCACAACAAACAAAAAGGAAAAAAATCCAATATGGCTCATCTGGATCCCAAATAATTGTGCTTACTAAATATGCTGGTCTGACCAGACTACTGGTCTGACTGGTTTCTCTACCTTTTTAAAACACAGAGTGCCACTAGAGGGCTCACAAACTAGAGATACTAACCTATTCATAAAAGACAGGACTATGCAGCACTTTAAAGACTAACAAGATGGTTTATTACGTGATGAGCTTTCGTGGCCCAGACCCACTTCCTCAGATCAAATTGTGGAAGAAAATTGGCATGACTTCCACAATTTGATCTGAGGAAGTGGGTCTGGCCCACGAAAGCTCATCACCTAATAAACCATCTTGTTAGCCTTTAAAGTGCTGCATAGTTCCGTCTTTTGTTTCAGCAAGACCAAACTAACATGGTTACATCTCTATTACTAACCTATTCATATACACTACATTTGGTACTATAGGTTTTAACGAAACAAAAATAATTTTGGAATATAAAAATAAAACTATTCCATATTATGTTTTCTAAAAAACACAAGAAAATGTAAAGCATCAGGATTAAAGATTTTGGTGAATAACAACATTCCTAAACACTGTGAATCCAAAGGTATCACAGATTCACAAAACACTGAAACGCTTTTGACAACACCTGGTTTGAACCGTACCTAATAGCTCATATTATGTAACAAAAGTGCTTGGAAACTGCGATGTTGCACCCCCAACATTTTTGGGAGTGTGTTTTTGAATATAAATATGCATACTGGGGCATGTGATCTATCATTGGAGAGTTTATAATCCCCCAATTATATATATTCTATTTGTGTGTATGTATCATTCTTGTATATGAAGTTAGAATTACGAAGTATAAGCCTATTTATATATCTAGATATGCTAATGAAAGTCACTTAATGGCCCAGTGCTCAAGGCAATGATCTGTGAATAGTGTTTTCCTTTAAGCTTGGATTGTGATTGGTCCTACAAAAACAGGTGACCATGCCACCTGTTTCTGGAATCCATCTTGAATTTTGTATTTTTCCAAGGGGCTTTAGTGCAAGAGCCATTCTGCCTGAAAAAAAGCAGCAGAACGGCTCTTGCACAAGAGGGTTTTTTTGCGCAAAATGGCAGCTCATTAAGTATGCAAATGAGGCGTGGCAACATTCACCGCTTCACCTCATTTGCATATTTACTTGTGCAAGAGAGCGCAGGATAGACATAGCCCAAGTGTATTAGGATTAGCAGAAGTCTTATTTTAGTTAGTAATTTACTTAGATCACTTGCAACCTCTTAATCCTACTTTTTATACTTAATAAAACACTTATTAGCAAGCCCAGTGTAAATAACTGTAACCTGGGGGATGGGGTGCAACCAATGTGTGTGTCTCTCTCTCATGGATAAAGGGGGCAAACATCTTCATGAGCTTTCTCTGGGTAAAACTTTTATACAGGGTAAGATGGATTTATTTGGAGTTTTGATCCCTTTGGAGGGTTTGATTCCTGGGTGCTGGCAACAGCTTTATAGCAGAGCCCTCCCAGAGTTGAGTTGGCTTGGGGTCTGTGTTGCTCTGCATGGGGATGGAGAAGTCTAATTCTGTGCCTTGGCTGGGAGAGTTTCTGGCTGAACAGGACATGGTGTTGGGGAGCCTCTGAGGGCAAGAAAGCAAAATCAGTGGATTGATCAGCACACCAGGTGACAATACCAATCCATCCCCATCTGTGATCCAATCCATCCCAATAAAGGGCCCTCTATCCTCTTATTTGGAAATCCACAGAAATATTGCAAAAAATGGCAGACATGACAATTTCTCGGAGCACAGCTTGCTAAGGGACATTCAAAATTAATTCAACGTTGTGGGTGATGTTCACAAAGAAGCTGCAGATGGTGGGTGGCATGCCACTTTTAGTCCCCAGAAACAAAAACTGAGTGGAAAGATCTCACTGTAATAGAGGTTTGGGATGATGAGTCGTGACTATGGAACTTTTAAATGCAAAGACCCCATTCCAGGATCTGTGCACCAAGTTCACCTACGCCCTTCAGTGCAGGGACACCAAAATGAGAGCTATATTGACAGAGGAAACGTAAGTAGAGATCACTCTCTGGAAGTTTGCAATGCCAGACTGCTACCAGTCAGTGGGAAATCATTTTGTATTTGGAATATTCACAGTAGCAGGAACCATAATGCATGCATAATGGGCAGCATGCATAATGGGCAACTAATCCTCTCCTATTATAGAGGACTCTCGGCTATGTGCAGGACATAGTGTGGATGGAGATTCCTTAATGGCAGTGGAGCAACAGCATGCATATCTGTATTTTGGTATGAACCCACCTTGCCCCAGAATACATCATCAGAAAGGGCTACTTTGCTATGGTAATGATGAGTGGATCATCAGGGATGCTTCACCAAGAATAATGTGGGCTGCGGTCAGGGAAGGTGCATGCACTTGTATCTTTATGATCACAGGACTACTCGAGAGCTGCAAGCATGGACATTCTTCACAACTAGCAGATGACTACCGGCAATGAAAATGGCAATAGTGATGCTGAGGGACCTAGCCTATGCCTTGCTCTGCTGGCTCATGAATCCATGAACTAGCCACCTGAACCGCACCAAGGACAGATTCAACTACTAACTCAGTAGGTACAGAAAAACAGCTAAATGTGCTGGTACAAGAACCCAACATGGGGCTATGCTGTTGAGGGAGGCTTTGAAAGAGCACTGCAGTAGTCAGCTACAGTAGCACACTATTCTTTGGAACTGGAACTTTGGATCCTTCTAAGACTTGTGTAATGGTTGTTATTTATGAACATGACTGGATGTTTTCCTGACACTATGAATTATGTGGTGCTTGCTGCATAGTAAAAAGTACTGTTGGATTTGAATATCGTAATACATTCTACAATGTGTTGTGAACTAATAAAGAATTTTATTCTCCAAAAATAGAACTTGAGTGGGGGAAACAGTGCAGAAAAACAATGCACAAACCCCTGTCGCTTGGGCAGTGTAATACAAAGTTCTAGAAATTATTGCAAGTGCAACTTTACAATTGGAAAGGCAGCAAACATTTCTGTCCAGTTCCATGCACAAGTGTTACCTGTTGTGACTACACATACACCAACTGCATTTCTGTGAATATGTGTTTTTCCTGGATGTTCCTGATGTGGAATGATAGGGAGAAGAATGCTCCCTTGATGCCGTGTGGTATGTTGGGGAGTGTAGGGAGCAGAAACTGGAGTTCTTCCAGTGCTAAACAGGATGGAGCATCTAATATTTTTTTATCTATAGCTCAAGCAAGGGCTGCAATATTCCAGTTTGCTGCCTGAAATGTCCCATTATGTCCTGGTACATTTCCATCTCTCTTGTCCTTTATTTCCTTTTTCAGGCTGGCAGTCATATTGGTTTTCCAAACCCTTTCGTTCATGGTTCAATACAGCAATGACCTGTAGGATCCCACCAACATGTCCTCCCTAGTCTTCTTTCTTCTCCTCTCCCCAAGGTAAAATGTTTGCATGTGTGTGTTTGGAGGGGAGGGGAAAGTTTCCACACAAGATGATGGTGGGTTGTTTTTCGTTTGTTTTTGTTTTAAGACAGATATACTACTGCATTTACAGTCACAATGGAAAGAGAAAGATAAGTTTCACAACTCACTTCCCTTATGCTCACAAAAATGTGTATTAAAAAATGCTTATTGACACTTTAACTTTGGAGCACCTTAGCACAGCACTGCTCTCCAGCTGCTGATATACTTAGCATGGCATGCCAAGGCTGGGAAGGAGGGAGAGAAAGAAAGTTATTTTGATTGTATGAAGCAAGAAAGGGACATTTCAGTCTCTGTTTCCATGGGTCTGACACAGGGCTGGGCAAAATACAGCCTGGGGGCCGGATCTGGCCTGCCAAGCCCCCGGATCCTGCCTGCGGACGATCCTGCCAGGACCCTTAGGCACGCAGTCACCACGGTTTAAAGCACAGTCCATATGGCTCTACTCTATAGGGAGGAGGAAGCTTTGTGTGATCTCCCGGCCCCCAGCCCAATCCTCAGCTCATATAGGCTGGAAACAATAGGAGCTGAGAGATTGGGGGATGGAGGTAGCACAAGCCTCTTTCCCTTCCCGCCTGCAGTTTAAAGTGATTTGGGGCTGCAGCAGGTAGGGAGCCAAACCTGCCTTGGAGGTGCTGCAGGGTTTCTGGCTTAGGTAAGTACCTCCCAAACCAGAGACTGCCTCGGATACCCCTGCCCCTCCCACATCTCAACCCTCTCCCCCAGGTCACCATCCAAACTCTCTGCACCTCCTTGCCCCAGGTCACAACTCCCACCCAAACCCTATACCCCCTTCTGCATCCCTCCCCCAGGGTACAATTCTCTCCTGCACCCAAACACCCTCTCAGATCCTGTACCACATTCCCCTGCCCCAGGTCACCATCCACATCCTCTGCAGTCTGCACCCCCTTTTCCCCTTCTCCCAGATCACAATTCCCTCCCAGACTTTGCACCTCCTCCTAGAGCCCCTCTCCCAGGCCAGAATCCTTTCCTGCACCCATACTCCCTCCCTGACCCTACACCCCAATCCCCAGATCACAACCACCTCCTTCACCCAAACTTCCCCTCAGATCTCACACTGTCTCCTGCACACCAGTCCCTTACCCCATGTGCCCTTCTGCACACAACCTCCACCCTAGATGCTGCATCTCCTCCACAGAAGAGTGTTGCCCTTGACCACTTTTCAAAATCTTGGCGTGGCCCCCCACCAAAAATTATTTCCCACTCCGGTCTGAGAGTACAAGGCAGTGGCATTGACTACTGGAACTATTTTCCATAGGTGCTGGTAGTTTTATCATATCCCAAGGCACAGAGAACAGAGCTTCTACTGGCACGCTGAAGCTGCCTGGGCCTGTATGACACTATCCTGTTTACTGCAGTGGTGTCAGCCAAAGTAATTGCAGTGCCCTGGTCTACACTAGGGAGTTATTTCAAAATAACCCCCAATTATTTTGAAATAAACAGAGTGTCCACACTATGAAGCCCATTATTTCAAAATCTGTATTCCTGCTTTCTTTGGGGAATAAGCTTATTTCTAAATAATTATTTTGAGAGTTATTATTTTAAATGTAGTTATTTTTAAATAAATTCCTAGTGTAGACACACCTGGAGTAATGTGAGAAAATGTCTTCCCAATGGAGGAAAACATAAGGCAGCAGTCCCCTGAAACCTTCAGGTGTTTTACAGAGATCTTTCAGAAGGATTCAACAGATGACTCTATGCTCGTAAACAAAGAGCTGTGCATCCCCAAACAGCCCAAAAGGGGATAGAAAAAAACAGGAGCCAACTTTGCTTTTATTTGTTGTACCCTTACTTCTTGTCATAGAAGTATGTTAATTAAAAATTGATACCTTTATCTTGTTAACTTGGGATGGGCCAGGAACCATATTTAAATTTAAACATTGTATTGAAAAATGCATACACGCACTCTCTTTCATCAGGCTCATTCATGCTCACTTGATGATACTGACTAGATTGTGGTGGTGTCTTGAACAGGTTCTGGATCGTGGCATAGCTGGAGTTCTCACCCCATCCCCTCGTCTTCCTCAGTGTTCATAGTAGAAGTCTGTCTCAGGCTCCTTTGAGATATCCATAGTGGTCTGTAAGACATTGGGGGGAGAGGAGGGGGCTCTCTTCTAAGTAAGCCCTGCAGATCTCGAGCTGCATGCCAATTTCAAACCCTGGTCCATGGAGCTGTTAGGAGTGAGGATATTTTCTGACTTAGCACCCAGAGCAGTGGTAGGCAACCTAGGCTAGTGAGTGGATCATATATCCTTTACCTCAGTGGGCTACAAGACTTGTAACCAAGATGGGTCTCCTGAGATGAGGTAGTTTTGCTAATTGGGCTTGCACACCTAGAATCTGTGGGGTGTGCCGACTGAACTTTAACAGCACATTGATTGGATACAGAGTGAGCACCTGGCAACAGTCAGTATTGTGTGTAATCACACACCTCACTTCAACACCCTTGTTTAATGTGTTCAATTCCTGTACAGAAAAAAAACAACATGGGCAGAAACCAGTAGAATCTGGGAACCCTGCATGTGGGCAATGGTAAACAAAATATCTCACAGGCCAGACATAGAACTCTGATAGTGATCTGTTGTTAGCTGCCAGAACTCAAAGTTCAACTCTTGTCAGAGGATTCCAGTCCTGGGATCTGACTGGCAAAATTCCAGGAGTCTTGATTGTTTCTCTGCTTCTGTTTAAACCACACAGATGAACAGGAAGTTATCTGCATAATTGGGTTTTCCCCTGCCCAGGACTGTCTCTGCTGTTCTACCTGCTCCTATTTGCTGATTCTGATCTTCTGGTATCCCGACTTCTGCCTTCTGGGCAGTGTCAGATTTTGAACTCCTGATAAACTAACTTGGCCTGCCTCCTGAATGTCATCTGGTGTGGCCTACCTCAGATTCTGGTAACCAGGTCCAGCTTTTCCCCAGCTCCTAATTCCTACTTAGAATGCTAAGCCTGACCGCTCACATCCTGCTCACAACAAAAACTGATCCACATTTTCATTACAGAGATTAACTCAGGAACTTAGATACCACAGTCATGAAGGCAATTATAACATTGTTTCAGTTGACATAGAAACAAGCAGCTACATGTGCAGTCATTCCGTTTTTTATTTTGTTTTAACAGGATAACCATTTAAATGTGCACTCCTGAAGGTCAGAATTTCAGAATTTTCAGATGACAAGATCTGTATCAAGATAGGTCAATGTATATAGGCCTACTCTTCTTGAAAATTAGGTGAATGTGCTTTCCTAAGATTAAAAGCTTTAATTTATTCCTGCCCCTCTCTAATTACCTTTTAAAACATGTAATCTAAGTAGTAAGAATACAGGATATATTTTCCTGTTATCAAAAACAGAGCATTACTTGGAAGCACTACTATGTGTGAGATAAACCTCACGAACACTTCTGTATGGCAGGCTTACAAATTCAAATAAGGTGCTAAACTCTCCTTCTACTGATTTCAAATTGTCTTCAGTAGGAGTAGGGCAAGAACTAGTACAGGCAGTCCCCGGGTTACGTACAATATAGGGACTGTAGGTTTGTTCTTAAGTTGAATCTGTATGTAAGTCGGAACTAGAGTCCAGATTCAGCCACTGCTGAAACTGACCGCCAGTTCTGACTTAAATACAGATTCAACTTAAGAACCCCAAGTCAGCTGCTGCTGAAACTGATCAGCGGCTGATTCCAGGAAGCCCAGGGCAGAGCAACTGTGCCTCGGGCTTCCTGTAGTCAGCGCTGGTCAGTTTCAGCAGCGGCTGACTTGGGGACGCCTGGGGCAGAGCAGCTGGGGTGCTGCTGGGTTGCTCCAGTAGCGCCGCTCCTCGGTGCTACTGGACCAACCCAGCAGCACCCCAGATGCTCTGCCCCAGGCGTCCTGATTCAGCCGCTGCTGAAACTGACCAGCAGCGGCTGAATCAGGACGCCTGGGGCAGAGCAGCTGGGGTGCTGCCGGGTTGGTCCAGTAGTGCCCAGAGTGGCGCTGCGGGACCAACCGGCAGCGCCCCAGCTGCTCTGCCCCAGGGTCCACAACAAAAGCCTGGTCTGCTGGGAGGGGGGGGGCACACTAGCTGCGCCTCCCCCCCAGCAGACCAGGGACACGGGGAGCAAAGCCGCAGCGGCGGGGTGCCGCGCCTCTGAGGCTTTGCTCTGGCGCGGGACCCGCCGCTGCGGCTTTGCTCGCGGTGCCCCTGGTCTGCCGGGGACCGTCTCCAGCAGACCAGGGGCACCGGGAGCAGCTTTTCTCGCCCTGGAGGTCGAGGTGGCGGACCGCTGCCTGCGAGCTCTGGGACGAGAAAGCCCCATTCGTAAGTGCGGATCTGACATAAGTCGGATCCGCGTAAGTCAGGGACTGCCTGTACAGCAATTCAGCCGTAGTTTTCTTCTAATTCTCACTTTTTCTGAATTTATAAAAGCAAGGTAAATTTAGTTCTCTTGAAAGTAGGGATGTAAAATCCTGATTAATCAGTTTACAGGTTAGACATCAGGTTAACCTAAGGTTTAGCTAGTTAACCGACTAAGCAAGATCTAGGGTGGGGGACCACTCCAGCCCAGCTCTCGGTACCCATACTAGGACTGGCTGCCAGCTCCTGGACTCTGTGCTGGGGCTGGCAGGCCATGGGCAAGGGACTGCACCTGGGGTACTGGTAAGGGTGACGCTTACTGGGTAATCAATTGACTGGTTACCCGTTCACATCTCTACTTGAAAAAATGCTAGTTTGACAGTAGTGAAGGCTGAATAATCTTTTATCTATATCGTTTTTAATTACAAACGATCCCATAGCATGCACACGCATACTTTATCCATGACAAATAACTTTGCTTGCCACTAAACTACAGCCACATCTTGGTGGAACTTAGCAGCCATCTACCATTACAGAGGCAGAATAGTGTGAAATTAAAGGGGAAGTTTATGTAGGCAGAATATAGTTACCCAAATTGGAATATGGCCAAGACACGAAGGCTAACATTGCTACTATTGGGCAGTCATTATGGGCATTTAATGAACACAAGAATACCATTAGCAAAACTCGTTGAAGCTGTCAGATACTATATAAATGTCAAGTATTATTACTGCAAGTAGTCAGGAGCACATTTTTACATGTCGTCCAAAATGCAATGACACAAACAGTGTGGTTCTTCAAGCAACATTCTGGTAGACTGCTTGAATTATCACTGAACGAATGCCTCACTTAAAGAAACAACCTCCTGGGATCTCTCAGTTCCTGAGTGCTCCTTGGAAGTTTTCCATAAAAATACTCACCATAATACTCAGCCCTCTTATGCTTGTGAGATCAGATTAATTAGCTAGAAGTATGGCTATGTTCCTATTTCTTCTCAAAGCAAATGGAGACCCCAGGCAGTAGCAGTGCTAGCTTCTTCACACCAACTTATAACGTACTTCAGTTTTGAATATAATTCTAGGAGTTAAAGGAATTCAGTCTCCTTGGCCTCTGTACTGAGTCTGTCAAATCAACAGACTTCCTAGTGCCACCTGTGATGATGGTTTCTAACAATCAGAACCCTCATCTTGTGTAGTTAATATTTGTAATATAATAGACATAGGCCTGAACCAGAATCCTAAATGTGAACCACCATCCCCAAACTAGGTGGACATCCACCATTAGATCCAAATTTCATAGCTGTATCGAACTTTGTATATGGGCTGCAACTAGAGTCCTAAAGCCTATGAACTAGAAAATGGGGGGAAAACTGGCTCTGGAGCCTAGTAATTATACTACTAATTTGCATTTATATAGCATCTTTCATCAGAGAATCTCAAAGGTCTTTGGCAAGTAATTTTATCATCCATGGATATAACTTATCTTATTTACAGATGAAGAAATTGAAGTGATTTTCCTAGAGACATGCTATGAATTAGTGACCCAGCAGAAAAATAATCCTCATCTCCTGACTCCCAGACCCTTATTCTAACTACTAGAATGAGTGGCCCTTATAAAGTTTACTGAAGATTTAAAAAGCTATAGCAGTGTGGATGACTTTTTCACTTAAAAAAAATAAAATCAATAAACAGCCATTACAGTCATTACCAGATTGGGGTGGATTTACACTACCGACCTAGAAGAAGGACTGATTCATAACCAATTACCAATCTCCTAAGCAGCCCAGTTTCCCTTACTGTCTTTGTGGGCAACTAACTGACTTCCTGTTTTGAACTCTAAAACTGATTACTCAAAAGAGGCAGTTAAAAGTTCTGATATAACCATGGACAAATTAAGGCTAAATGTGATTCACGTCTAATAAAAAACACAGGGTACCAAAGCATTTGTAGGAAAAGAAAAACAAAATTATTAGAAAAATAATTGTGGGTCCATTTTAAAGGGTGAAGTGCTCAACCATAGTTTAATCTGACACTGGTCATGCACACCTTTTTTACCCCATCCATTTTTTTTAGAAGCCAGATACTTATAACCCACTATTATGAAAACAAATTTAAATTAATATTTGTCTTCCAGTAGTACAAAAAATGTGCTAGACACAGTCCCTGCCCTGAATAGCTTATTGTGTAAGAAAAGTTTACACAGCTGATGTGGAAATAGACTGAGAACACCAGCAGAATTCTTGATAATTTCTTCTCAGATGCTCAGGCACAGCAGTATGAACAGTAGCAGCAGTACAAATGGAAGGGGCTCTTCATGCAATCTAGGAAATAGGCCCACTTCAGCATAACACAACAGTGTTTTAAAATAAAGATTTGTAGCACACTAAAAGGTTATAATCCCAAATGGTTCAATGAAATTTTGTTGGCTCAAATACCAGCTATAAGAAATAGCATACTGGTCTGCATATACAACAGATGTGTCATACATGGCCAAGAAAGTGCTGATAAAACATTCACTGTTTAGAGGTTTTTACAAGCTGGAAAGAAACCCCCACTAGAGTAGCTTACCTTCTACAATTCTTCAAAAAATGCTCACCATTCAATGTAAGGGAGCTGCATACTTGTCAACCAGAAACAAGAGTGATAATATTCAGCAGGCGGAATATAAAAGGTCAAGGAAATTATGAAATTAAATAGTACATGAACTTTGAAGAAATCATTCTCTGTGTGGGAACAATATCAACTTCCCTTTTTATGAACACAACAGGATAAAATAATGGAGTTAAACTGGGGTTGAATTTGCATCCCAAAGTAGCATGATACAAAGGGAATTAGGCATTTAAATTATGATTGAAATAGCACTGGTTTTCTACATAACGATTCTAGACCTGTAACATGTCACCATAGCTTAGCAAAATTAATAAATGTATTGAAAGCATGGATTAAAAGATATATACTCCAAATGTAATCCTCATTAATGATTCCTAAATATGAGACTGCTTTGATTTTGTGCAAATAACTCCTCCATTTTCCATGTCACTATCATACTCAGCACTATTGTTCCTTCTGCATTATCAATCATTTCTACTATGGCTAGAGTTTTTTGCATCTTGTAGCCCTCACTTCACTCTTTTGTCCACACCTTCTTTTTGGAATTTGACAATGGACAATATGCCTAGACCTCTCCATTTTCAGATAACTTAAAAGTTTGACCCTAACAAAACCTTCAATGCTATTCAAAAGTATGTTAAAGATTTTTTTTAAAGTAGCAACTTAATGTTATTGAAGTTATTTGGTTTATAAAATACAGCTGAGTGGTATTTTGATACCACTTCATTAGGTGTTACCCAGACTGCTAGTGATCCCTGGAAAGCCAAATGTTTTTATTTCCCAAAGATACTAAGCGTGAAATCTTAGCCCTGTAGGGATGCTGGCCTGTTTCTTCATTTCAGTAAGGACTGACATGTCCAACATATGATCAGATCCTCTCTCTCTCAGGCCTTTATTGATGCTTCAAACACAAAATAAAACAAAATTATTCCCAGTTCTCCTTACAGGCTATCTGATTCTGTATGAGGAATACAGTAATTCCTCATTTAACATGTGCCCGCTTAACACATTTTCGTGATAACATAATTTTTTTTAGGGAAATATTTTTTTAATTACACGACTGTCCCTGGAATAACACGATTTCCCCCGCCAGCCTGTTGCCGGCAGCTGCGCAGGACTTCCCCTGCCTCCCTGCAAAGCAGCAGAGGGCTTGCCGCTCACTGCGCCGTTCCCCAGTGATCTCCCCCCCCCCTCGCCAGACGCAGTGCGGGTCCTGGCAGACCCATCACAGGGGCATACTCCCCACCCAATCCCCCTCTCCTCTCCTCCCTTTCCCCAGAGCCAAACACTTCCCCTCCCTGCTGTAACCTAGTCCCCTTTCTCCCCCAACCTTATGTCCCAGTCCCAACAGACACCACTGCTTGAAACGCAACCCCCACCTTTTCCATTCTTTTCAATTGGAAAATTGACCTCACATAACACATTTTCACTTACCACGATCATTTTCTGAAACATGTATAGTGTTAAATGCAGAATTACTGTATACTGTCCAGGAGCCTACTGCAGGAATCAGCTAATAGCCTTCTCAACTGAACTCTTTCCACCCTTATAAGAATATACCTGGTGACTCCCTTCCCAGCTGGGTCTGATAATCCTCTCCAGAACACCCAAATATCTATTCTTAAATGGGCTCTGGCTGAGACCAGGGCTGGCCATCTCATGGATCTAGTAGCGGTAGACTACATTTGTTACAAGCCTAATAGAAGTCAACAGCTGTTTTAAAAAGATTTCATTTCAGAAGGATTTCATTTAATCTGTGACCTAGTATTCCCAGGAGTTGTAGGGATTTAAGAACCTAAAGTTATTGCATACTGCTTTGATACACAAAGTCTTACAGATTGTTTCCCAACTCTTGCGAGAATCCCTAAAAGCGTCACTTTCTAGGACTGCAGTCTGTAGGTAAAAAACATTACATCACTTTGTGCATATCAACTATATTTTTATGTGGTCAGGAGATTCCACTAAGGTGTCCCTCACTCTTTTATCCTATTTTTTTCTCCATAATTCATTAAAAATATGAACAATGACTCAGAAAAGGGCTTGTGAAAGAATTCTAGGTCAGAGAAAGAGCACTGGCACACTGAAAGATTTGTAAAGCAATTCCCAGGTTATCAGTCTGACTGAACACAAATATGTACCAGTAGTTCACTCTGAGATGCTTTATGATGGTGTGTAGTGTGGTTTTATCCTGTTTTATTTTGTTTGACTTTGCAGAATCTAGCCTACTTTTCTAGGTACTTACATTGTATCCATCACAATGGCAAATGAGCACCTCCCAATAATAAAATCATATCAACAATGATACCACCTCTCTTCCTTTTCTGACAAAAAGAGCAGAGGCAGTAGAAGCTTGTTCTGAATAGGAGGGCAAAGGTGCTCTGCGTGAACAATGGAACAAAGGAAGTGGAAGGTAGTAGGAGTGTCAGATATCAAGAGACGGGAAGGGGAGTCAGTGAGCGCTCTGTCCCGGGAATTGGGGCTTCAGGGCGAGCAGGAGCTGCTTCCCACCTGCTCCTTGGCCGGATCTCAGGTGCCATGATGGCTACACCGGCCCTCTGGGTTTCATTCTTTCCTTTGCATATAGCGACCATATTTTCTGAACCAAAAATAGGGACACCTTAGCCATGCCCCCTGAAATCACTACCCACGCTCCTGACCCCTTAGGCCCTGCCTGACTGACTGCCTGCCACAGGAAGTCTCACCCCGGGGTAGTACTTCCAGGGTCAAGATGAACACATGACGAGAAAGGTGTGTCATGTGACCTCTTCTAAGAACTCCTCCCACCATCCTCTACCAATAAGGATGATTTTCGACCCCATAGGAGCTCCTCCCAAGCAACTATACTGCAGCAGGGCTGCCAAAGTTGGTACGTTCTTACAAAATTGGTACTATTTACCTCCTGTTGTACGTTTGGTACGACGCCCGATATTTTTGGTACATTTTAAGAATTTTGTGTTAATATTATAAATTTTTGCTCAGAAGCCTCTAAGTTATAATTTTATGTTTCACGCTCATTTTTAAAACGTTAACATTTCTTACATCTGATACATGTTCATTAATATCTTTTCAGTTTATTAAGCAAATGAAGACTGGGGAGAGGAAACTGTGACTGTGTGTATTGTGTAATGTGATGCAATCATGTGATGTATTCCTCTACTTCACGTGGCCGTGTCACTGGCCCTGCCGCCCTGGCCAGTGAGTCGCAGTGACGCAATTAGCGCTGTGTTCTGGTTACTCGGCGTTGTTTGCTTACTTTTACAAGTCCTTTGTGACCATTTTGTGTTGTCACGTTGTTTTTTGTGAACCCATTATGAGTGAAGAGAAAAATATGGATATTCGTTCAGATAGTGATGAAAATAAGGATAATACTCCAAAGAAAAAGAAACAAAAGTGTACAGCTTCTTATGAAAGAAAATTGACATCGAAATTATTGACACATGAAAAATTTTCTGGCTGGCTAGTAGTTAGTAAATACAACTCAGGTAAAGGTTTCTGCAACTTATGCAATTGTGAACTTGCTGGTAGTTTAAGTCAAATTGAAAGACATGAAAACACAGAAAAGCATCAAAAAAACCTAAACTCTACAAAACAAACTTCAAAAGTAACTGACTTTATGAAACCTGGTCCATCCTCTATTCACTCAGCACAGATAGCAGCTGCTGAGCTTAAACTGTGAGGATTTATTGCAGAACACAATTTACCTATAGTCCTTTTTGATCATTTGCTTGGCCTTGTTGCAAAAGTTCAGATTCAAAAATAGCAAAGGATATCAAGTGTGCTAGAACCAAAGGAACATTCATTTTTTCTAATGTGATCGGTGAATATAACTTCAGTAACCTAGTATCTAAGTTGAAGGTGACAAAATTTTCTCTTATTATTGATGAGACAACAGACATTTCTACTATCAAACAACTTGTTCTGGTAGCTAGACATTATGATACTGATGTTCAAAAAACAGTGGACAAATTCCTAACACTTTTAGAAATTAAAGACAACTGCTCTTGGAATTTATAATTGCATAGAGGCATTTTTTAACAGTAATGAAATCCCCTTTGAAAACCTAATAGGACTTGCCAGCTATAATGCTAGTGTTATGATGGAAGCAAAGGAGGAGTCCAGCATCTCTTAAAACAGAAAAATCCTCATATCTTCATACAACCTTGTGTTTGCCATTCATTGCACTTGTGCTTCTAAAGCCTGCACTGCACTGCCACATTGTTTAGAAGAGTTAACCAGAAATATTTTTTCATATTTGAGCAATAGTCCTAAGCGCCTAAATGAATATAAAGAATTTCAAACATTTACAAATACCAATCCTCAAAAAATTCTCCACATTAGCTGCACAAGATGGCTTTCCCTTGAGCAAGTGGTGAAAAGAATTTTAGAACAATGGCCTGTACTTTTATTGTTCTTTACATCTGCTGCATTAGAAGATGGCATTCCTATGGCTTCAAGAATTCTAGAGGGATTACAAAATCCCATTACAAAAATGTATTATGCTTTCTTACCTTACATTTTGCCTGACATCAATAAACTCAATTTGGAGTACCGTATTTTCCGGTGTATAAGACGACTGGGTGTATAAGACGACCCCCTAATTTTCCAGTTAAAACATAGGTTTTGGCCTATACTCACCGTATAAGACTACCCCCCCTTCTGAGGCAACACCATTTAATAACATCAGATTTGATTTAAATCATTTTAATTAAAATGGTTTTGACTTGCAGGTACTTAAAATCCTTCAAAATCCTCATCATGTTCATCCTCTGACATCATAAGTTCATCAATGACATCTTGTGGTACATTTGTAAGACAGTCATCATATGGATCTAATTCCGAATCGGATGGTGTGGCTTCAGCTTTGGCTTCCCCTTCATCTTGCCACAAGAAGTCGTCCTCCATACCATCCAAAGAATTTGATATGCCACACTTCTTGAAAGACTTGATTACTGTTTCTGCACCAATATCATTCCAGGCTTTTATGACAAAATTACACAAAACATCCAATTGTGGCGCACGCATGTTTCCTCCTTTTGTGAATGACTTTTCGCCACTAACCATCCACTCATTCCACTGTTCTCGAATGCGATCTTTAAATGACTTGTTTAGGCACACATCCAGTGGCTGTACCAATGATGTCAATCCTGCAGGAATAACTGCCGCATCTGTGTTTATTCTTGCCAGCCTTTTCTTTGTGCTGGTAGTTAAATGAGCCCTGAACATATCCCACACCAGTAGGCTACGTTCTTGACGAAGTCCACCTGGTCGCCTACTCCATACATTATCAAGCCATAGCTTTACCCCTTCTTCATCCATCCAGCCTTTTTCATTCACATGCACAAAAACTCCAACAGGGAACTTGATTTTCGGCATTGTTTTTCTTTTAAAAATAATCATTGGTCTTAGTTTGGCGCCATCAGCTGTACATGCTAGTACCACTGTAAAACTGGACTTCTCATGTCCTGTTGTTTTAATTAACACTGTTTTTGCACCTTTTGGATTAACAGTTTTATTTCCAACCATATCAAAATTCATAGGAGTTTCATCCATATTTCCGATCTGACTTAACGCATAGCCATGTTTCTTGCGCTGTTGTATTACATATCGATGGAAAAGACTTACTTTTCCATCGAGATCTGCAGGTAATTTTTGTGCAATTTTGGTCTTTTGCCTCAGTACCAGATTATGCCTTTCCATGAACCTAGTACACCAGGATACAGTGGCCTTAAATCCTTTGCTGTGATCTGGGTTAGATTTGCCCCACTGAAGTGCAAACATACGTATTTTGTTTCGTGTCACTACATAACCATTTTGACGATGCTCATGCACCATGTCTGCTACGTGCTTTTCAAGTTCTGACCAATGTGGGGTGCTTCTTCTTAATGCACACTTACTACTTGGCATACTCTTTAATGCATCTTCATTTGCTTTCCAGTCTCGGACCATCTTTTCTGTTACTCCATATTGCCTTGCAGCAGCACAGTTATTATGTTCCTTGGCAAACTTTACAACTTTCAGCTTAAAACTGGCTTCAAATTTCCTTCTTCTTGTTGGAGCCATGATGGGGTCTTTTCTACCCACCCACTTACAGAAGGTTGGAGACCACTGCTTTAGATCTACTGAATAGTTACAGGGCTTCCAACAGGGTTACAGAAAAGCCATATTGTTATAGAGAACCTTTCCAGACCAAGGCCAGCAGGATCCAGAAGCACAGACAAAGATAGGTAAATACAACTGCAAATAGACTCAAACCCTCAATCTTTTGATCCAAAGTCACACACCTTGTCCTTTAGGCCATGCAATCCTCCCACCCACTTATAGAACGTGGCTATCCCCCTGCCGGGCGCCAGGGGGCGTGGCCGTTCTCCCGCCAGGCACGGAGGCGGGGGGGGGGGGGGCATAGTCACGTGCATAGGGCCGGTGCCCCCTCCAAGGGCTGCGTGCCGGGGTCGGCGCTCCCTGCGCCAAACGCCGCGCGCCCGGGCGCTCCCCCCGCCGCGCGCCCGGGGCCGGCGCTTCCCCCGCCAAGCACCCTGCGCCCGGGGCCGGCGCTTCCCCCGCCGCGCGCCCGGGGCCGGCGCTCCCCCCGCCAAGCACCCTGCGCCCGGGGCCGGCGCTTGCTGGCGCTTCCCCCGCCAAGGGGGGAGCGCCGGCCCCGGGCGCGCGGCGCTCCCCAGGCAAGCGCCGCGCGCCCGGGGCCGGCGCTCCCTGCGCCAAGCGCCACGCGCCTGGGGCCGGTGCTCCCGCTCACCCCCCCCCTCCCGCCGGCACTCACCGGGCGCCACGTGCCTGGGGCCAGCCCCAACCACCGTGTCAGGGATCAGGTATGTATGCGCGGCGTACAACACGACCCCCCCATTTTTGGGGGATGTTTTTTAGTGTAAAAGGTCGTGTTATACGCCGGAAAATACGGTATCAAGCAGAAACATTTAGAATTCATAAGTTAAGGAATTGTATTAATACTAGTTTTAAAGGGATTCTCAGTAATTTCATCAAGCAAGACATTTTGAAACCTAATGATATAAGTAAAATTAATATTAATGATCCTTCAACATATCTCAGGATAGATGACATTTATTGTGGTGCCACTGTAGAAAGCATTTACCTGGATAATTTAACAAAAATTTCCCGGAAAGAATTGCAAGAATTTCGAGTAAAAATTTCTATGCCTTACAAAGCAGATGTTTCAGCGCTTTTTATCTTGTGAATTGTTTGCAAAATTGGAGTTGCTTGAGGCGTTAGACCCAGCTAATGTTATTGAGGGAAGGCCTAAATCAATTATCCCACTAGTTATGAAATTTTCTAACCTAGTTGATGAAGAACATTATGAACAAATAAATAAAGAATGGAGGGAGCTGACAATGCAAGATCAACCTCCTAATACTGAAAAAATGCCTGAAAAATTTTGGTTTAACATATCTCAAGAAAAATGCGGTGACGAATATCGCTTCTCTCTGTTGTCCAAAATTTATGATCAATCTTCTTTTATTGCCTCACTCTTCAGCAGCTGCTGAAAGAGTTTTCTCCTTACTCAACAACATTAAAGTTAAAAATCGTGCATCTCTGAAAATGTCCACCTTAAATGCGTTAATAAGATCTAAATCTTTACTGCACGATGTGGAATCCACCAAAAGAGCTTTGTGATAGAATGCAACAAAAAAGATGGTATAGTAATGAAGCAGTTGATGAAAAAGTTCTCTTTTAACAAAATATAAGTTAAGTTGAATGTATTTCCTCCATTTCGATGTTTTAGTAAGATGTAATGTAAGTTAAATGTATTTTTTCCTGTTTAAGATGTTTTATAGGGTTTATATATTGATGTTTAAAATTTGGTACATTTTTGTGTGTTTTGGTACCTTTTCGTGAAAAGTTTGGTACTATTACAAAATAAATTTTGGCAGCCCTGTACTGTAGTTGCAGACCTAGGGTCCCATGACACTGCAGTGCTAGGGGTCCAACCTTGATTCAAGATGAGATCCAGGATCCGAGACCTATTACTTTGCAATGCAGATGCAGACACATTTGATTCAGGGCCTGGGAATCATCCAGAACTATCCCACAATTTCATGGGACAACTTCCTTAGTCCTCTTAATGGATGATGCTTACCAGTTCCAATGAACTGGTAAACAGAGGGGCTGGAACAGCTCCTCACCTGCTGCAGGAAGGGGGCTCCTCCAGCCCCATAGAGGGCCCGTTGCAGACAGGGTTTGCTCTTGTCTGAAGCAACCCGTCTCTGGGGAACCTAGGGGCCCCATAGTCAGGAACTCTCCGGAGTAGCCTCTCTCCATGGGGAGTTCAGCTTGCTGTGGACAGGGGCTGTCTGCCGGTGGCAGCCCCTGTTTGACCTAACATTAACTGGTTGACTGATGAATGGGAATTTACATACCTAATGAGATGTACTGCCACTGCATTTTTTGAAGTTACTGCAAAACTATCAAGTGTCCTCCATTTCTACAAGCCAGAATGACAATACTTACCTAACCATGACCGGGCTGCAGGCCACACTTTGGGCCACCCTTCGGCCCCCCCACGGTCCTGGCTGCTCAGCCGTGCGCTGCTTGTTTGCCCCAGTCCAGCTGCTTGTTTTCCTGCATGCTCCCAACAGGCAACACTTTCCACTGCTGCTACTGGCTGGATCCCCAGCCGCAAGGAAAGCCTGGGAAGCGTCCCAGACTCCTACATTCCACCAGCCAGGGGACAGGTGCAGCAGCTTCTAGCTGCATTTGGAGCCCGGGGACTTTCCAAGACATTTCAGTGCTGCATGAGGCACCGGGACAGGACATTAGAATTTGGGACTGTCCTGGATTTTTCAGGGCGTAGAGTCAGCATAATACCCCCTAATCTTTGCACCTAACAGCATCACTCTCTAGGGATTACAGATATCTGCATCTTACAGGGAATGGTGCACACAGCTGTCACATTTACACTACAGAGATGCAAGCACATGTTGTACCTATGATTCCATCACCTTCAAGAGACAGACATTTTTCTACATGCTGTAATGTTTTAAAAGCAGACCATGCATACTGGCATAAATAAGGTTAGTGCTGTGGGAAAGGTTGGGCCTAAAGGTAGGTTTTGTATTTAGCTCTGGCTTCCATTCTGTAATAAGTTGTGATATTGACCTGTCTAGTGCTTATTTTGCAGTGTATTTTAATTTGACAATATATCATCACTACAATGCAGAAAAATAAATGAACTAAACAAAAACCACAAAGGTATCATAGATATCTAGTTTGCCAGATTACATGAGGTATCCCAAATGCCTGAGACTTGCCTGCATGATTATGTTGACCTATGGGCTATGTCTACACTCGCGGCTTCTTGCGCAAGTAATATGCAAATGAGGCTAAGTGTGGAATATCGCTGAGCCTCAATTGCATACCTAATGAGCCACCATTTTTTTCAGAAGAGGCTCTTGCACAAGAAGGAGCGTCTACACTGTCCCTTCTTGCACAAGAAAAATCCTGCGCAATGCCGTTACACCTATTACTTGACAGGAAGAACGGCATTGCGCAAGAGGGTTTTTCTTGCACAAGAAGGGGCAGTGTAGATGCTCCTTCTTGCACAAGAGCCTCTTCTGAAAAAACTGGTGGCTCATTAGATATGCAAATGAGGCTCAGTGATATTCCACACTTAGCCTCATTTGCATATTACTCTCGCAAGAAGACACGAGTGTAGACATAGCCTTAGACTACTACTTTCTTTCATTTACTTCCCATAAGAACATTCTTTCCTTTGGAGCATTCTGGATGTAGTTTCCTGAAAAGCAACATATGATAATAAACATATCATAAAATAATAAACGTGTAGCTCTGGAGGCCTGTTCATTTTAAGGTATCCAAAAATCCCAAAACCAGGCAGTTACCCTGCTATAACAAACTATTACCTTAGTTAACAGTCTGTAAGACCATTTGACAATAATGGTAACAAATACAATATCCTAGAAATAACAACTGTATCACTGATTTAGGTAAGTACTGCATTTTCCTGACAGCTGTAGAAGAAATTATATAAAATGACCGCCCTAGCTAAATTTCGCTAAGAATTTCCATGGCTTGTATAACAGCTTAAACAAGCTCACAAAAGCTGGGAATATAAAATGCTGAAAGGCTAATTTTAGTTCAAGCATCAGAGTTCACAATAACAGGGATGTAAAATCCTGTTTAATTATTTAACCAGTTAAACATTAAGTTTAACCTGTTAACTGGGCACAGGTTGCACCCACTCTCCCCAGCTAGGCTGGAGAAGTTCTTCACTCTCACACTAAACCTCCTCCCCTTCCCACAGGCAGGGGCCCTCCAGCCTGGCTGCTTCTGGCCCAGCCCTGACTGGGAGCCTGCAGCAGGCACCAGCCCCATGATAATCAATGGAAATTACTCACAATAGTAAAATTAAGCATGTATAAGTGTATGCAAATGTGGAACCAAGTACACTGTGTTAGCTAGCAATAGTGTAGGATTTTACTATATAAAGAATATTCCAGTGAAACGTACTTTATCTTCCCCACTTGTTAACTTTTGCATCCGTTGTACATGCATGTAAAATCATTACTACTGCTGAGATTGAACCACATCAAGACAAAAATGCAGTTCAACGTTGGTCATAATTTAACTTGGAGGTCCAGTAGTAGCCTGTTCTGCTCCTTTTGCATGGACACAAACCTCTCAGATGTCTAGCAACATGCGCATATACGGTCTAGGGAAAAGGAAAGCCCCTCCCCCCCCCCCTCCGCCGCGGTTCAAACAGCGACGAGCCTGGTGCACGCATGACACCGCAGAAAACCAGCTGTTCGGTTACAACCAAGGTCCCTGCGAAGGGAGGTCCCGCCACGCGGCGCCTCGGCGTATAGCGCGAGGGAGCTTTGGGAGAACACGCTTCTTCCCGCCGCGCGAAGGGGCAGGGGGCAACGGCCGGTTGTTTCGAACTTGAGCGGCCAGCACAGCGCTGCCGGCGCGTGCCCACTTCACTGGACACTGGGGGAGGACTCTCCCGGGGTCACCCCACCACCTGAACGCCCTGAGCGGGCAGCTTAAGAGGGGCCCCACGCAACAGCGCAGAGCCCGCCTTTGGAACGGGCGGGTGCAGGCCCCCCCTCTCCCAGACTGTGATAATAGGGGAGGGGGAGAGCAGGCTGCTCCGAACCCCTCCTCTCCTTGGGGGCGCCTTTTCTCCCACCCTCGTTTGCGGGAGCTGCCGTCCCCACGCGCCGAGTGACGACATGAGGCCGGGCCCAGCCCGCTCCCACGCGCCCAACAACAAAGCACGTGCTGTTTACCTACCAGCTCCCCCGGAAGTGCCCTGCGCCGTCCAGACGAACTCTACCCCGCAGAACAATGGCAAAGGCGCCGTCACGTGACTCCAGGCCAGGTTCCAGGGAGCAATAGCTAGTTGAAGGGACGCTCTAGCTGGCGTCAGATACAGACTCTATCGCTACTTCGGCGTAACGGCGGGGGTGGGACTACCGTCTCCTTTTCCTGTTTCCGCTTGGCGGGTGAACCTTGTGTCCTCGCGACTTCTGCCTGTGGAGCCGGCAACGGACCCTCCGGCGAGGCACCGTGAGGAGGGGTCAGTTTTCCCCAGGGGCTTGGGCGGGGCCCCCAGAGATCTTCCCCCGGGGCCCGTCGCGGGGCAGTGAGTTCAGCCCCCTCCACCGGGTGTGACCGTGTGCGCCTCAGCCCGCTGCAGGGGCTTTGCCTCGCGCTCTCAGCCCCTCGCCCGCTAGATCCGGGCACTGGATGGGCGGGTGTCACAGCAGCCCCCGCCCGTGGCTCCCCCCCAGTTCCCAGCCGCGCTCACTGACTAGTCCCGCTGAGCGTCCAGCGTGGGCAGCGGCGGTGCGCTTAGCTTGCGGGGGGTGGAGCGGCCTTCCATGGAGCTAGCTTCGGGGCCGGGGGGCCGACAAGGGTTTAAAACAATAACCAAAACCGCGCTTGGCCGCGTAATCCACCCCTTGGTTTCCTGGTGTGATTGGGACAGTTCAAAAAGTGCAGGTGGGAGGTTGGCGAAAAGCCGGTGCTGGAGAATGATCGTAATAGCTACTTCCTAGCCTGGATCCAAATACACGAAGCTCTTTGACTAACGGCGACAGATAGTAACTACTGTATCGATAGGCACGGTAACTTGCTGTGCTTCTATGACTATGCAATGTAAAGGTGTTATCGTTCCATTTTTGCATAAGGTTTCCCCAATTGGATGGCAGAAAAGATGTTTGATATCAAAGCCTGGGCTGAATATATTGTGGAATGGGCTGCAAAGGACCCATATGGCTTTCTTACCACTGTGATCTTGGCGCTTACACCATTGTTCCTAGCAAGTGCAGTGCTATCTTGGAAACTGGCAAAAATGATTGAGGCCAGGGAGCGAGAGCAAAAGAAGAAACAGAAACGCCAAGAAAATATTGCAAAAGCCAAAAGAACAAAGAGGGATTGAGCAAGGCAAAATGCCTTCCTTGTGCAAAAAAATTTGCTTTTGTTGAAGCACTGTTGTACACTTGTGTCTTTACATTGTTGTCTTCTTCCAATATAGTTCACCGTGTACAAATCTTTGGGCTATGACATTTCAGTTCCTGAAATTATTCATGTTTTGTTAAACAGTTTGTGTTGAAGTCTCTTATCCAAACCTGCAATGGCATTTGATGTGTGTATGTCCACCAGATATCATTTTTTAAATGTATGTTTACATGCCATACCCTAAAATGAATACACTACGGGGAGACCTTCATTTTTTAAATTGGAACTGCTTTAGCAGTTGTTTAAATATCATTTAAATTATGGAAGAAATATTAAAATGTCTGACTTTCTAAAAATACTGCAGTCATTGGTTTGCTACAAGATTAACGGTGTTTTTATATGGCCCTTTTTCTACTGTTGGTTTATATTCATTTATAGCACAATTTTTTTGTCTGGTTTCAACTTGGCCCTGAGACAGTCCTTTTTTCTGCAGCAGTTGGCAGTTATATGAATATGTAGTGTTAGTGTGAAATGCTAACTCCTAAATTCTTAATGATGGGTTCTCAAAATCTGCTTCCTGGATTAGCAGGAGTCCACTAAACCTTTTTCTGATAGTTCACAGAAGGAAACTTTTTACAACTAATCAGTGATATGACATTTATTTTTCACAATATCACCATGTGAACAGCTTTTGCCTACAATGCACTTTGCAAAATAAAGGTGGAAATCCATTTGGTAAATAACTAAATATTATATTCATGTCATAACCTAAATCCATCAACTCAGGAGAATCAGAGAAATTGTTTTGGATTTGACCAGCTTGAAAGGATGGCTTAGTAAAAAATAATAAAGGCAGATGTAAATCTTGTGTTGAAAACATTGCAAAGTAAAATGGAGCTAAGGCTCACCAATTTATTCATTTTTGTGTCCAGAGAATGTGTCGCTTTAGCAAACCTTAATATTGCTACTTTAGTTCCCAGGAATTAAGTGCTAGGCACTTTTTATCAAGCACCTGAATTTTAATGAACTCATAGAGAGTTGGGGGGTTGTCATACTGGATTCTTGGGCCGAGTCCTTTACTTAGTATGTAAATGGTAACATGAATCAGATACTCTTTACAATATGGAAAGGAGGAAGTGAATAGATAAATATTAATGCAGCCAACACCGGAAGTTTTGTTAAATCAGTCTTAAGAATTGGATGTGAATCATGCATGTGTAACAAGAAACAGTTCGCTTTCCTCTATTGCTCAAAACAAGTGTTAGACTGTAGAGCATGTGTTCACCTTTTTGTGACCTACTCAATTAAGTCATCAGTGTTTTTTTAATATGGTTACACCTCGGCATTTATATAGTTTTGATATGATTTTAAAATGGAACCAACTCAAAGCAAACTAGTTTACATAAATAAATTTGATACTTTTTAAAAAGCGTTTGTTCTTTATTCTGACTTCTAAAAATGTGTTACAGCTGTAGAGAACTAATGTTCTATCTGTACAATACTTAGGTATCTGTTTCATTAAGGAAAAGGGTCTAAAACCAATGAGTTCAGCATACACTAAATGAAAATTACCTAAATAATTGATTTTTAAGAATCCTTTCAAAAGTGGTGACATACTGTATATTACCAATTGAATGTACTGATTTTTATAGAAAATATAAGTGTAGCTGATGTAAACACCTCACATTCTTAATCTACAAATGAACCATTTATTAACCAGCTGATGCATCATGACTGGGAGTATTGGTCTTTTGATAGAAGGTAGGATTTCAAGATGCATACCAGTTAATGCCAGCTGTAATCTATTTTATGGAATCAGAAGGTAGACATGGAAAATACCTGTTTAGTTGATTATTGCAAAATTGTTTTACATAATTTTTTTTATTTAGTCACTTTAAATCACCGGTGATGTTTCCTTGCGGTACAAGAAGTGTTATTGCAGAGCGAATGGGGAAGCCAAAACAACACCCCTTGAGGAAGAGTGAGCAAAAGAGAGAGAAGCAACCAGCTTAACAATGAAAGTTAATTATATATATATATATATATAGGGAACCAAACACACAAAACAGTTACAATATTAAATCTAAATTGAAACTGATTACAAATGTTAGGGCTAACTAACCATATAACAGTTTATATAGGGCAGAGTCAGGAGGCTATGCTTGGGGAAGAGAGAGAGAACTCACCATTCTGTGGAGCTTGCATGGATAAGGGTTCCCAGATGGTAATGGGGAGTCCAGAAGGCAGGAAATGAGAAAAGCCCCCAGTTCTCAGTGGAACTGATGCAGTTTAAATCCCAAGTATCAGAACAGTTTTTCTTGGGTAAGGGTAGGAGTTTTTATAGGGATAGGTCAATAGTTCAAAGAGAACAATGGATTTGTCTATGGGTAAACAGAAGCGAGACAATAGAAACTGATCACACCTGGTTATGGGTGATGTTCCTTGAAGGAGCTCACAATGCAACCCCATATTTTGGCTGTCAATAGGATCCATTACTAGAATTGGTCTGATAATGACTCATTTGGGTGTGAGCAGGCCTGGGTTCATTAGCACCTGGAGCAGAGATTTCCCATCAGTCAGTGCTTCCATGCAGCTGAGGCTGGGTGTTTCCTTAATTCTATCACCCTTGTGTGAAGCAGTTTAGGTGTGACTTCCCCGGCCTTTTCATTGCTTTGTCTTCCATTCTAGCAGAGGCCTAGGAGAGGGGGATGGTTTTCCATGAATGTCACTCCCCAAGAGCATAGGGCTGGTAGGTAACACTTATCACCCTACCTTCTCCCCCCTCATGGCATCCCATACCCCAAGCATGCAAATCTGTGGATCACTGGGGGGACCTGGCAGCCACAAGGGAAACAGAATGCATGGGGCAGGCATACTCGCTCCACTTCTGTGGCCACAAGGACTGCAGTACTATTCCTAAAATTGTTGAGGAATGTGATGGAGAAAAGCAGTACAATAGGGTAATTCAGTCTCTGGCCCTTTAAATTTCTTTCCAATTCCATGGCCAGGAAATTGACAGATTTTAACAATCTCTATTTCATTCAAATGCATGCTTACCTTCATAAACTGGTTAGTCTTCTAAATGAACATAAACCAGTTCAAGTCCTTAAGATACAAACACATGCTCCACTCACTGGGAAGAGGGCTAATGATGTGACTAAGTGTTAACATCAGCATTGATCATTTTAAGTACTATCTGTACTTCTAACAGGGGACATCGTGGTTCTTGTGAAGAGTGCAGGGGCAAGGAATCTAGAGCTCAAAATGTCAAATCACATATATAGATAGAAAATGAGAGGAAAATGCATCTTTGCTTAGTCACCTCTCAAAGACCTGAAACCTTAAGTGACCCTTGCACAGATGCCAAAGCCTCCAGGTTTTCCTCTCTGACAACTTCTGTAATGATGCTGTGCATTATCCAAACTAGATTCTACCACAACTTGAACATTTTGGAGTAATGTACAATTGAAAGATATTTCAACAATAAGATGTCCAACTCTAAGATCAGAACAAGGAATATCATCTGATATTTTTCACATTCCAATCTTTTTTTGTTACTGAAGCTGTTACAAATCTGACCCCTTCTACACAGAATTTAGGGTCTGGTGTCCCAGCTTTTAGGACTACCTAGCCATAGCACTATTCGTTGCTATCAACTGTGCTCAGCTCAAGTGCTTTTAAGACCAAGTCACAAAAACCTGTAGAGAGCAGGTTTTAATAGCACGGGGGAGGGGGTAAGGGAGAGGAGAAGGAGACCATGAATTTGCCCCATCTACACAAGTTTTTACACGGTTCCTGTCACAGATGCAGCTACACGATTACTGGCCATTCCTGTCATTTTGATACAATTTTCTTTGATGTAGACACTGCATAACAGGTCTTACAGTTTGCTTTTATCATGGGCATTTCTTTCAAGTTTCAACAATTTTGTCCTTTCCCTCTGCTGATTTCCAGTGACTTCCCTTGTAACCATGAAGAGCTGGCTACAGTTGCCTGTGGAGCCTAATCTGAAATGTTCAGTGTAATTACTGGAAAATGAGAAAGTCCTTCCATACTCTGCTCTTAGCTTGATACACACTACTTATGGGTGGCCAGTAAGGTGCACACATTAACTGTTGATATTACTATTTATTAATGCAGTTACAAGAAAGTCCATTAAAATTAAGAAATAATGTAGCCTCTATCATTGAAGTGCTTTGCGTTAAAGAGGCCAAACAGACCCTACCGTCACCTAAGAGAGCCAACTGCATTGACCATATTAACAGGAAGGGAACTCTTGAGGATGCGCATAGAGATGATGATTTAAGAAAAAAGAAAAGAAAAAAGAGATCTAGCTTTCATGATACCAAAGGTCATTTCTAATCTTCATGTCTACAAACAAGCTATGTAAAATTTGTTGTCTTGAGGGCAAGATTATAAAGAGTTGCTACCGCTAGAGAAGAATGCCTGTCAAAAGAAAGTGCATTGTGACATTTTCCTATCTCAATCATCTAAATAGAAGTAACTGAAGAACAAAATATGAGCAATTACTTTAAAAACATAAAAATTAAGTAGTATAGAACATTAACTTTTACTAAGATTTGCTAATTAGTTACAGTATTAACTAAGGATTCAATGATTTCTAAGATGTGGCTGTGTAAAAATAAATTAAAGTTAACTTTAATATATCAATTTATTTTTCACACAACAGTTGGAAAGTGAAAAACAGTTTTCTTCAGTCATGTTGCTTGTTAAAGTAATTATCTATGCAATTTATTGTCAAGCTTTTTCACATTGCAACTATTTATTTATTACGGCTATCTGGTGGGATCCAGGAACCTGGCTGAAATGTTTTTGCAGTGCTGGATGGGTCTGGTGAAGGCTCATTCTTTCCATAGTAAGGGGCTGATGCATGGCCTTTAATTTCAGTTTGAACTGGTTCAACCACAAGTCCCTCCTTGCATTCCCTGGTCTGAAGAAGGCTGTCATTTTCTGAAGCATCTTGGATTTTCTGTTTTATTTCTTCTCTATACCTTTCATTCTTAAGAATTTCCTGTAAAAGCCATCAGGAAAAAAAAGAAAGTGGTTAAAGCAAACAATGTAATTTACACTCACCCTTTTTCCTAAACTAAATTTCACACACATACATTTGCAAAATAAAGATAATCAAAATCAGTAATGGCCCCAGCCAGGTTCTGTGTGTGGCCCACAGTATTTTGTTTTACCCTTGCCCATGTAAAAGCTTGCCAGATTCCACTGGTTTCTATTCACATAGTTTTATTCTCACTAGTATTACTAAAGTGACACACATGAAAGCAATGGCATGTGAAATGAGGTACATGTTGATTGCACACAACATTGACTGTGAAAGCTGTGTGCTCCCTCTACATCCAATCCAAGCGCTGCTACGGTTCAATCAACACATCTTGCAAATTCTAGGTACATATCAGTTAGCAAAACTACTCTATCCTCTGAGGCAATCTTGGTAACAACAATCTTGTGACCTACTGAGATGAAGGAGGGACACTTGTGTGATCCACTCACTAGCCTACATTGCCCATTGCTAGTCAAAATGTATTGCGTTGGGTTATTGCATTTGTAAGTATTGTTTTAAAAAAATGCTCCAATATTTTTATTATATTGTGTGGCAAAGTTCTGGTTATGCCCTGTGGGTCTCGCACTACTAGTGGATATATTAGCCTCACAGTCATCCTTTGCTGCTGTGGTCCTTTACACAACCCCTTTCTCTTTACAGAAGGAAGGGTCCACAGCTTAGCGAGCCATACTCATTACAGGCTAGTCCATGTCTTTGAGGTGAAAACCCCTTGATAGTCCTGGTCTCTCTTCTTGGGACAGGCGCTGTGTTGACATGGGGAAAGGTTTGGGGGGAACCCAGGCCCACCCACTACTCCAGATTCCGGTCCAGGGACACTAAAGTAGTAGCAGCAATCAAGGTTGATTTTTCCTTCTGACTTGGCAGCTTTTTCCCCGGGCCACTTCCCCAAACAACCCCTCCAAAATGTACTTCTTAACCAACTCTCAGCTCACACAAAGCTGCTTCTTGTTCAGCCCTCTCTCCTTCCAGTCCATCACTCTTTGTCTTCCCCCTCTTCTTACTTAGGGGAGGCCTTTTAAAGCAACTCCACTGGCTGTAATTAATTACAGGTGTTGAGTGACTTGCCTGAGAGAACTATCTAGTTAATTAGCCTCAAGTGTTTTCCTGCCTTCATTTTATTGCAGCAGGCTCTAACAGTTTACTCTGGGAAGAGAAAACCACTTATCCAGTGCCCTGAATGCCTAACTTCCAACAAAGTGTGGCAACCTCCTCGGACTCCAATAGGACCAAAGTGTGGCAGGCTGCTGGCTTAGGTCCATCACACTTGAGCTGAATTGCACTATTCAAATCTCAAATTAGATAAAAGTGGAAGTTTGGTTAAAAACACTCATGATCAAAATGTGAAAATACATATAAAATTGCTCCTTTCACATAATTTCCCCACATATCATGCAGCTACATCAAATCATCATTTGCATACCACACACACACAGATAATAAAATGAAGCACCAAAGATCTTTTGTTAAAAAAACAAAACAAAACCCTCTTTACAAGGACCATAATATGTGAGGAGACCATTCCAATGGAGCAGGATAGAACAAACTACATGCTTCAGGTAACCACTCCTACAAAAACTATTAGCACAGCAGAATTCAACAGAAGTGGTCTCTGCCATCTTGCTGAGGAAAAGCAAAAAGATTCCAAAATAGATGAGTGGAAATAAAACAAATTGGGGAAATAGTGCCCAGAGAATTCTGAAAACAAGTGAGTTTTGATTGGCCTTTATCTAGTATAATATATCCCACACTAGGTAATATTGTAATGTTTACTATATATTTAAGAAAGTTTGTCTGTCTGTCCATTTGCCTATGTATTCAAGAACTCCTCCTAAACTGTAAGAGCTAGGACCACCAAATTTGGCATACAGCTTCCTATAATCATCAAGGTAAGGATGTGGTTGTGCCAGGAAAACAGAATGTGTGTGTGACAGACTGGGCCAGGTCAGGGCACCACTAAGTGCATCAGCTCAGGGCAAATTGCTCAAAACTCGGGGCTCCTTTCAGCCCCAGACTGGAGATCTTCCAAACAGATCACAAACCAGTCACACAGAGCGCTTCAGCTGCCAATCTGGTTAGCCTGAAGCCTCACGAGCAAAACCCCTCTGAGACCCCAGCTCCTCCTGTGCCCCAATCAGCCCCGGGCCTAACACACAGGTGAGGGGTGAGAAAACCCAATCTCACCTACCCCAAATGGGTTCTGTCGGTCCCAAGAAGCCAGCCACAGTTCTCAGGTCAATTTACACTCTATCTTACCCACTCTGAGCCAATCCTTTAAAATCTAAAGATTACTAAAAGAAAGAAAAGCATGAGAGTAAGGTTGTTAAAGAAAATACATTACATGCATCGAATCACCAAGTTCTCAATTCAGGCTTTTAGCAGAGATATTACTACTGCTATCTTAAAAATCTCTGGTGTACATCCTATGTCAGGATAGGTCCACGGTTCTTCCCGGCTCGTTGTTCCCTGCAAAGCTGCATCTAGGATCAGGAACTGAACTCAAGACAAAATGGAGTCTGCCACATGGCATTTTATATCTCTTCCAAGCTGGAGTGGGTCATATGGCCCAGCGACCTATCCTTGTGTCCCAAGCCAGCAATCATTATTCTGGCTGGTCTGCAGGCATCCAGATTCATTCCTCAGGTGTGTCTTTGGCACCTAGAGATCTATTGTCCCTGGAGCCTCGCTAATTAGCATAGCCATTGAATGAACAATCCTGGCACATTGCTCTGCCTCAGACAGAGAATTTTCCAACATGAACACGGAGTACACACTTATAATTCCACATACAGATATTATACAAGTACATGAATAGCATATACAGAATCAGTAAAACATAAGCTTTCATGTGGCACCTTATATGACCCCCTTGTACAGACTTTTGGGGCAAACAGCCCCCTCCCCATGGGTACAACAGTGATCTTTAGAATCCAATAATGTGACAGCCTGTAAGAGATTGCTTCTCAAAATCAAAATCACTTTGCCACGCAGGTGAAAGGGCTGGTTGGACTATCCCAGCCCCAAGTCTCCCACCCCTCAGGTGCCCTTTAGAGAAGGTGGTAGGGGGCTGAAGCTCCCTTGCCAGATTCACACAGGGACATGGCTGGCTGTTCCCCTTCGTCAGGGAGCAAAGGGATAGTGCACAGTTTGCTGCATCCCTCACTCTAGCTCAGGAGCATAGGGGGCACACAGATCTGAACCTGCCTTGGCCGGGGGACATGCAACTCTTCCGTGACTGTGTCTACTGAAGCTGCAGCAGCTATGAAGAGGGTCTTCTCACCTGACCACAAGCTGCAACAGTGGGAGAGGGGGGTAGTCCTCTCTCCCCAAAGAAGCCTATATACTGAATCCCACATCCCCAGCTCAGCCCCGCCCCAGAGCAATGATTTAAATTTACATTTCATTTTATTTTCCAAAAAAGTAAAATTAATTGGGCTAATGACACAAGCAACACCAGGTAAATCTAGTCAGTAATAAAACTTCCCTAATGCATAGACTACAGGATACCAAAGACTCTGAAAATGAAAGCAGAAACAATTACATACTTTACATAACCTCACTCTCAGAGGCCTTGGGGAAAAGCCAATTCTCACTTATAAAATTCTTTCCGGTAACCACGTAACACACCTCCATCATAAGCATCGATGAACCCACCCCTGCCAACTCTGCGCACACATCTACACGAGCAATTTAATCACTGGACCCAACCACATCAGTGACCAAATCAGACGCTCATTTAACTGCACATTCAGTAATGTGATCTATGCCATCAAATGCCAGCAATGCCCCACTGCAATGTATAATGGCCAAACTGGACAGTCTCTACAGGAAATAATCAATGGACACAAATCAGATATCCAAAAAGGCAACGCACAAAACCTTGTTGGAGAACACTTTAATATTACTGGACAATCACTAATAGATCTCCAAGTTGCTGTTTTGTTTCAGACCAATTCCACAAGCCAAATACACAGAGAAGGGTTGGAACTTAACTTCATTCACAAGTTTAATTCTCATGCAAATGGTATCAACCAACCAAACAATGAAGGCGCTAATGGTTCTTGATGTTTGTGTAGAATCTGTTGTTGGTCATCTTCCTTTCCAAGTGCAAACCAATGGTTCTTATCAGCCTCTTGTAACTATTTAGTCTTTAAGATGCTACTAGACTATTTCTTGTTTAAGTCTTTCCTGTTAGTTACAAACTAACTCAGCAACCCCTTTGAAGCTTGTCTACTAACTGTCTCTTTTTTCTTCCTCCCCTCCAATTTTTTCTTTCTCCTCTTCCTCCTTCCCTTATTTATTCTTGGATCTGGGCTTCCAACACTCTAGTCATCTGAAGAAGTGGGTTGTGCCCATGAAAGCTCATGATACAATCTACATGTTTTGTTAATCTTTAAGGTGCTACTAGACTACTTATTGTTTTTTAATTATTCCTGTAACAGACTAACTCAGCTACCCCTCTGATACTTTTTATAGTAGTTTCCACGTAAGAATTTTAAGCCATTTTAAGAGCCTCTGTGAAGTAGGCAGCTATGACACTCTGGGGTATCTCAGTGTTTGTCACAGAGGTTGCCTAAGTCACAGATTCTGTGCCATCTGCTGCAGCCAGGATCAGCCACCCTGGCCCCTGCTGGAGCAGCTCTACAGCCAGATGCTGGGGCCACACTACAATTGGGCCATGAAGTTTTTTATCTGTGACCTATCCATGACTTTCTAAAAATACCCATGACCAGGGCTCGCCAAGTGGCAGCGAGTCCTGCTCTCCAGCTGCACGGTTTGGCATGCTGCACATGTGCAGACTGTGCTCCGCATGTGCTGACTGCGCTGCGCGGCTATGCCGGCTTGTAATCTACTTTCCACGGGCAAGTAGATTACACTAATTGTCAAGCCCTGCCCATGACTAAATCATAGCCTTAATTATATATTCATGGTTCATTTATGGGGGAAACAAACCTTTAAAACTCACTAAAATGCACTGTTCCTTAGTTATTAGGCTTTTTTCCCAATTCCCCTTCAAAGCCTGTCGGCAATATCCACCCTAAGTAGCTGCCCAAGTCATTAGGAATCCATCCTTTGCAACCTTGCTGATTTCACCCCTCTATACAGGAGGAGTAGACTGTAGATCAGAGTAGCAGCCATGAACCCTCTTTGCCTTCCTCCTCCATCTCCCTTCCACACACAGTCACACTGATCCTTCAGTGCAGGTTAATGCACAGGGAACTTCTGTGGAGTTGCCCTCTCCCATATTGCACAGCAGCACCTACCTCTGTGCCCCAGGAGAGGAGAGCAGAATTTGCCTCTTTAAGAGATTGCATTTACTCCATGAATGGAAACGTTTTAAAGATACATAAGCATTCACTGTGCTACATATCATATGCAAGTGACAGGTATAGGGAAATATTTTAAACTGTTGCTCCAGGGTTAGAAGACTGACTTTGATTTTCATTTAGGAAATTTGTCACCAAGATCAACTAAAATATTTTATCAAATGGCCTAACTTAGTTACTGACTGCCCAAATAAACATGGCTAGAGGGCATTTCAGCAGAAAGCTCAATAAAAGAATATTAAAGTGTAATATGCTCTGACCTTTAGGGGACAGACAAGCTCAATTCTGTCCAATACGTATCAGAGATACAGCGCTAAATCCATTAGTCAGCTGTACCTGTGGAAGTCCTGACTTGATTCTCATGACCTTCTGAAGAGATACATACTCAGGATGTCAGGATTTTGAAGTTGGAATTCTCAGTAGGTGCATTTTAAGAGCTCACATGATGTCTGAAGATTGCTGAAAGTGCTCTTTATTACTTAGAGTAGAACAGTACTCAGGAGAAAAGATCTCTTAGCTGAAATTTAAAAAAAGGACTAGTCATAAAGGAGACAGGCAGCTTCATTTTGCGGTTGCTGGAATCTTTATATTGTTTAAACATTCACCTTCACATACAAGGTATTACAATAATCCCGTGTGGAGGTGACAAATGCCTGGATTATTCTGTTAAGGTCTTTATCTGGGAAGAAAGGACAGAGTTTGCTGGATGTGAAAAAAGGCATTTTTGGTCACTGAGGTTATATGGTTGACAGATTTGATGATGAACCAAACAGGATTGAGAGGCTTCACAGAACTTTACTGCACAGGTGACTATATCCCTCTTTTGGAATGCAAGGGATTTGAGGGAAGTGTTCAAGATGATTCTTGAAAGAGTTCCACTGTCAATCAGCATCACTTTTGCTTTTCCTATCTTGAGTTTGAGTGAGCTGCTTTTCATCCAAAAGATCATCTCTTGTAACCATTCTGACAGTTTAATTATGGTGGCTACAAGTATGGCCTTACTGTGTTAGGCCAAAAGTCCACCTAGCACAGTATCCCGTCTTCCAACAGTGGCCAGTGCCATATATGCTTCACAAACAGTTAACATAACAGGGGCTAGCTTCTGGGAATTAGAGGGTTAGGGAAAACAAAACATGGAATTGCAACCCTGGCTAATAGCTATTAATTGAACTATCCTATATGATGACTGTTGAATCACCGACAAATGGGATAGACAGATAAGTGTCATTAAAGCAGTGTTGGCAGTAAAGCCAATAACATCTCACTCTCTTTCAACTTCTCTAATATAGATATTGAAGAGAAAAGGGGATTCTTTCAATCACTGCAGGCCTCCACAGGAGAAGCTCTTCAGAGAGAAAGAACAGTTATCCATCACCACTCTTAATGTTCTGCTGGAAAGAAATGATTGGAGGCAGTGTAGTGCTCTGCCATATACGCCAGCTCTGTTGTTTGTTACGGTATTTAGCATTGCTATACTGTCTATTGTTTCAAAAACTGCAGAGGTCCAGTATGACTGGCCATAAGAAGATTGCCTTTTTAGTGCTACCAGGGCTATCTCTGGGCTGAAGCCCAACAGCTTGCAAGATGACTGAAAATGATGCAGTTTGATAGTTATTACTTCCTCAACTGTGGTCAAGAAATGTGATGTTAGAAGTAGGACAGAAGTTATAAATGTTTTCCCAACTTAACTGTTGGGCCCTTTGCTGACAATGTCATTGATAACTGCCACTAGTAGACACAGTCATTCTTTGGTGACTGTTGCCAGCCAACCGGGTTTCTGTGTTGCAGGTGTCGCTCTACATTTTAAGGACTTCTTGGTCTCTGGCAAGCATGACAGGGCCAGAGTTGGAGAAGGGTGGTAGGATTACGGAATAGAGGTTGCTCAGGAATGGAGTTTTCTTATTTATTTTCATTCATATCTGGTTGATCTTTTCAGTAAAGTTTGATTAATGTGTTGTACAGCTTGAGTTCAGTAACTGGACTATATGCTGAAAACAGATGATTGATTGATTCACCAATTCATCATGTGGAAAATTCTGCTGCTTGTGATTCTAATGAAGTAGAGCTTGTGAAGTAGAAAGCTAGTTTTGCCTCCTCTGCAGTGATGCCATAGTCAAGGGGAAAAACCTGCATTGTTGGCAGATGAATTTAGATTGCCCGTGGCATAAAAAACATTCTACAGTCAGTTTGTGCACTTGACTTGATAGAACTTTGTCTATGAATTATGGCAATTTTCTCAGACAGGGAGCTTGGGATTTGGAGGTCAATTTATTGGACAGTAAGTGGACTGCTGTACAAACACACTGGCACCTTGGTTTTGCATATAAGTAGCTTAGTTTTCTAGAGAACACTGAAAACTTACGAGATTTACAGAATGTTCAGATATCAACTATTCTTCCAGGATTGCACCTCAAGAGTCCAAAAATCATAAGGTAGACCCACAAAATAATGAGATTTAAAATAAAATAATGAAGTGGGGGGGATGGTTTTGTGCCTTTTTGCTTTCCAGCCTCTAGAGTTTCCCCTGTTTCCACTGGGCCTCAATATGTTCAGGCCTGATCTCTCCTCTCACCCCACCTTTCCCCCCAGCACCGCTCTGTCCAAGGTACCTTGGTTAAAGGCAGTTAGGTCCCTCTATCTCCAGAGCTAGACCAAGACTGACTTCCCTCTGGCCAGCCACCTTTTCATACAGCCAGACCAGGCTGTGACTGGCTGCCTCAAGCCCTCTCCCAATTAGTTTTCAGCCCCCCTCCCAGAGATGTTTTAACCCTTTCCATTCCAGTGTGAGTCAACTACCCTGTCAAAGTTAGCAACACTGAACAATTTTTCTAGTGGAACAGCCCTCACTTCTGAATATCTATCTCCTCAGTATCACAGGCCTCCACAGGCAATAGACACTCAGGGTTGGCCCATGTCAAATGGCACACTCACTGGGATTCAGCCTAAAGGCCTGTTTAATTTCAGTGGAGACGTTAGAGCTTGGGCTGGAGCCTGGACTCTAGGACTCTTCAAGGTGGGAGGGTCCCACAAATCAGGCAGCAGCCCAAGCCCACAGCGTTTACACTGAAATTAAACAGCTCATTAGTTCAAACCATGGGAGCCCAAGCCAGCGAAGCCTCTTCCGCAGGAGCTGGACAGGCAAGGGCCGCCTGCTCCTGGAGCGGCTTCACAACAGGCTCTGTAGTATAAAACTAAGCTTTATACTGCAGAGCCTGTAGTATGTGTAACTGCTCAGATTTTCAGCAGTTACACAGTTACTCTAATATACGATTTTTAAAATCCCTATTTCTCAGACTACCTTGATATTTTTGATGAGGTTTGAAGTTTGGTTGATAAAGGTGATAGTGGTGATATAATGCACTTTGACTTAATACCACATGCCACTGATTAAAAACAAGAATATATAATTAACATAGTACAGAAAAAATGGATCAGAAGCTTGCCAACTGATACTTTTTGAGACCTAATTGTAAACAGACTAACTGAGCATGTGTGTTTCTAGTGGAGTCCCTTCTTAGGCCTATCCTATTTATAATTTATGTCAATAACCTGTAGAAAAGAATAAAATCATCACTGATACTATCTGAAGAAAAGACAAACATTGGAGGATAGGTAAATAATAAAAGAGGACAGGTCACTTTTAATTTCACAATTACCAATTTCACAGTATTAATTTCACAATTGCCAAGTTTTTAGCTGAGGAGACAACTAAAATCTAGTAATGTGATGAAAACTTAACAGAGATGCACACTTTTAAAGTATTGCCAAACTGGTTACTTAAATGCATTTTCTGGTTTTACTAGTTGAACTTCAAGATGAAATAATAGGTCATTATGTTTCAAATCTGGGAGTGAGAGGAGTGTTCTGGTCAACAGCCAGCACCAAATGTTCTGACCCAAGTGATTCCTTCTAGCTCAACAACTGAACATTAATCCAACCATTCTTCTCTGGGAGCGGTAACTAAAAAGGCAAGTGAAGGGCTGTGTCAGTGCAGAGCACACACAGAGGACCAGTGAAGTTAGGAAGATAAATCTGGAATTTCTAAGATCAATTTAAACCAGACTGTGGTGACTCACGTAATGCTCTTGTATAAGATGTGCTGTCCAAGTATCACTGTCAACCTACAGTAAACATTTACCAAATCAATGTCAAATGTAATTTATTCAGATTTAATTTTACTGAAAACACTCTTTGATTAATTACAAGTATTAAAATATAGACAGTTTTGTTATTTGATTCATTTTTTTGAGCTTGTGTGTCCAGCATATTTCAGCAATCCTCTTTATATGAGGTGTGGCAAGTCTGAGCTAAGCCCCCGGGTCCTGTGCTTCCTGGCAGGTCTTTGCATGCACCTCAGAGGCTAGCAATGTCCCTACCACTGCCAAGAAGGCAAGTGTTCCACTCTTCAAGAGCCCTTTCCATCATCGGCCAGTCCAGGGTTTAGGAGGTCAGTCCCTCCGACAGTCCACTTCCCCAACTGGGCTACAGTTTCTGGAAGCCTACTCCAGGAACATAAACCCACATGCCCAACTCCCCATATAAGTGCCTTCCACCAGGCTTCTGCAGCCCCCTGCTCTTGGGCTGCCACAGGGGACAATACATAATGTGTCTTCTTCACTGGCTACAGCAAGGGTCGGCAACTTTTCAGAAGTGGAGTGCCAGGATGTAACTTATTTACTTCTGTCAAGGCAGTTCCCCACTCTTGCATTCATCATGCCAAAGTGGGGGCCCGCAAAACCACCCCACATCCTGATCTCTACAGGCTGTGTTACAAAACTCCCCCCCCCAAATCCTAATACACAAGATTTTGGGGAATCTGCTGCCACCATCAAGTGCTTTTGAACCCCCAAACAGGGGTGGACACTTGAAACCAACCCAAGAGCACCCCAAGCTCTTTTCTCCAAAGAGCTTGAAAAGAAAAGAGAAAATGCAAGCTGCAGTCTGTGGTCACTGTCCCCTAGTCAGAGGTAAGCAGATATCCACAGACAGATTTTCCAGGACACAGAAATGAACCAATACCAAATTAATTAAAAAAATAAATAACTTTTATTATTAAAACAATACCCCAATTACAAGCATAGTTGGAATGGCTAGATGGTAAGAGCCACCAATTAATATACAGGCAGTCCTCAAGTTACGCGGATCCGACTTATGTCGGATCCGCAGTTACGAACGGGGCCCTCCCTCTCCCTGGTCTCCAGCAGACCAGGGAGAGGAAGCAAAGCGGCGGAACACGTGGGCAGCGGACAACCCAGACGCGTCTGGGCTGTCAGCTGGCTGCGTGTTCCGCCGCTTTGCTCTGCTCCCCGTCCTGCTGGTCTGTAGATCAGGGGGATGGGGAGCAGAGCAGAGCAGAGCAAAGCCGCGGAGCCCGAGGGCAGCAGGATAGCCACTGCGCGTCTGAGCTGTCCCGCTGCCCCCGTGCTCCGCGGTTTTGCTCCGGACGCCTGTAGTACAGCAGCTGGGGCGCTGCCGGTTGGTCCCGTAGCCCCGCTCTGGGCGCCACTGGACCAACCCAGCAGCACCCCAGCTGCTCTGCCCCAGGTGTCCCCAAGTCAGCCGCTGCTGAAACGGACCAGTGGCTGACTACAGGAAGCCCCTGCCCCGGGCTTCCTGGAATCAGCTGCTGATCAGTTTCAGCAGCAGCTGACTTGGGGATGCCTGGGGTTCTTAAGTTGAATCTGTATGTAAGTCAGAACTGGCCTCCAGATTCAGCCGCTGTTGAAACTGATCAGTTTCAGCAGCGGCTGAATCTGGACGCCAGTTCCGACTTACATACAGATTCAACTTAAGAACAAACCTACAGTCCCCATCTTGTACGTAACCCGGGGACTGCCTGTACCCATAAAGGATTCCCTCATGGGCCAAAACTTAGTTGCAAAAGAAAGGAAAACCCATTTTTAACAGCACAGACATCAGATCCAAATTTCCAAACCAAAAACAATAAAACCTGATGGATTTATCTAGACTTTACCCTACTTATACATTATGAAGAGTCTTTTTCTTGGAGAGAGACATGTCTTCTGTCTCCCTCAGTATCTAGAGAGCCAACTGGCTCAGAGATAAAGGAGGGAAAACCCAAAAATTCCTGTGTCTGTTTGAAATACCTATCTGCATTTCTACTGGCTGACTGCTACCTGGCTAAGTACAGTTAACCCCTTAGTCCCCAGGCTACTGGCCATCCCTCATGACCATAACAACTTCTATTTATGAATCTGCATGCCGGAGGCAAGAGGGAGGAGAAGAGGACAGCGACAGGCTGGGTACCGGGACCATATTTTCTGAATCAGCTGCAGTTAGGAAGAACAGTTTAATTTAAATTATTGAACAGATTAAGAATTTTAACTTTCTGATGTTAGTTTATCAAGCTTTATTTAAAACGAAGTAAAATATTAATTTACGTCCAACACAAAAGGTTTTAATGTTTTCTTTATTTATGGCAGGAGTGGGGAAGAACCTTTTCCAGTTTGGGGGCCACTGACCCACAGAAAAATCAGTTAGGAACCACATAAGTGAGAAGCAAAAAAGCCCCTCCAAAATCCTCCAATGCTCACTGATGTGTTCCCCAATTGACACACCTCACTCCTCTGATGCTCCAGCCTCACGGGCTGAGGGGAAAAGGACAGGGAGGACTGAGGTTCAGGGTTTCTCATAGGGCACATTTATTTTACAAGGGTTCCAGAGGTAGGGGATTTTATGGATCCCCTTTGGGTCTGGGGTAGGGCCAAAAATGAGGGATTCAGTGTGCGAGACAAGGCTGCCAGTGAGAGAGAAAGGGGTGGGGTGTAGAAGGAAGAGAGGTTGTAAGGTCTGGGTGTGAAGTAGGGTGCAGAAGCAGGCTGGGAGTAGGGTGTCTGGCTAGGTGGAGGAAGCAGGAGCAAGGGAGGGTGCAGTGTATGACCAGGAGGGAGAGTGCCAGTACAGGGGGGGTAGGGTGTCTGGCCAGGAGGAAAGGTGCAGAAGTAAGCTGGGGGTGCAGGTGTGGGGTCTTGGTGTGGGGAAGGGAGTGAAGAAAATGTGGGGGTCTGGGCATGAGGGGAGATGCTTACCTGGCTTTGTGCCCCCTTGCAGTGGTGAAAGCCTCATGCATCACTGTGCTACGGGGTGGGGAAGGGGAGGGCGCACACACACACACACACACACACACACACACACACACACACACCCCTACCTTGCAGCAGAGAGCAGCAGACCAAGTGGCTCCATGCGCTGCTACTCCCCCAGTGGAGTGGGGAGGTGGAGGGGAGAAACAGCAGGAGTGCACTGAGTGTATCTGCCGAGACTGGGCACACCCCTTGCAGTGCCCCAGTCATGCTCCGCGCGGCCCCTCCTGGGGCTGAAGCAGCAGCTCCAAGGTGCTTAGGTCCAGGAATGGCTGTTGGGTTTTGCCTCAGACCCAGCCGTCCCTCCCCTCTCCTGCAGCGGCCACTGTAAGAACAAGCAGCCACCTGGAGATGGAGGAGGTGGTGTCGCGGCTGGACCAGGGCCCCATGCAGCACACAGTGGTGGAGCAGCTGCAGTGGATAGTGGGGGCTTGCTGGGACTCTAAAAATGCTCAAGACTCCAGAAACCACATGCCATCAGAAATCGCCCTGGCTGCCCACCAGCAAAGCGCCCAGGGGGAGGTAGGGAAGCTGTTGCTGCTGCGCCATGCTAGTGTAAGCCTGTCTCAGCCAGGAGAAGGGAAATGGCAGGGAGGCTCACATGCCCGTGAAAAATCAACTTGCGTGCCACTTACGGCATGCATGCCGTAGGTTGCCGATCCCTGGGCTAGAGTATTGAAGTGGAAAGCTTTTCTTCTTTTTTAAATTCCTCAAATTAACTAATTATTAAGCTAAACCAGCATTGTTTTAGAAGCGGTACTTTCATTTACAACCTAATCCAAACTCTAAACATATGAAGTAAAAAAATTATGCCTTTAACTATACTAACAGCACATGTTCTTAAAAGAGTAAAATTGAAGGTCATTCCCCTACAACGGAAACACAACTGAGTAGATGTCTTTCAGGATATTGCATTTGGTTATATGCTGTGAAAATGGTGCTTGACATTTTTGTGACCCTTTTAATGAGAGATGTGCTAATACTCTGATATGAATGGATAACAGCATGAACACTGCTATTAATTATGTCGAGGGGTATGACAAGTTTAACATGGAAGTACTAGGGATGTTAAATTTCCATTAGTCGATAAGGACTAGCACGTTCCACCTTTGAAATTTCAAAGACTGAAATACTGCATGGAGCCCAGGGCCAGTGGGGAGTCCCCTGCTGGCCCCAGACTCCATGTGGGCACTTCCGCTTTGAAATGTACAAGAGCCCCAGCAAGGACTTGTGTATATTTCAAAGTTGGAACACTGCCACTGCGCCCCTGCCTTCTCCCATGGAGCCGGGGGGAACTGGCTTTTAAGCTGGCTCCCCACAAGAACCACCTCTCCGCCCCCCCTCCCCCCGCTGACTCTTTCTGATAGAAGCAGCGGGGGGGAGGGATGGGGGGAGAAGCAACTAGTGTGTCGACTATCCAATAAGCTTTTGCTTATCGGATAGTCTACTAGTTGATTAGTCACTTACATCCCTACCTTGTACAGTTTTAAATGTATTGATGGTACACTTCAGGGCTGAGTAGAATAGGAACTAATTTTCTGTCTTGCAGGAACCCTAGTTTAAATCCAGTTTAGACCAAAGTGATTAACATTTTTTACTGAGTTATTATATTGCTATTTCATTCAGTCCCAAATAAAGTACAGTACATAACTGAGGTGCTCCAAGAACTTAATAGGGAACAAAACAACTGAATGGTCCTTACACCTCTCCTTACTCAGGGTCTGATGTAATCTGTACCAGCTCTTTTCCTGGCACTGCTTACATTCCTCTCTACTGTCTCAGCACACTGACTGGTGCACTAGGGCAAAACGGGTAAAACTAAGGCTTGGGGGCCGGATGTGGCCCCTGGCTTGCCAGGATCCGGCCCCCAAGGCTCCAGGCTTCCTCCCAGCATTGGGGAGCCTGTGCTGGAGCTCCAGCCCCTTTGCCTATCCTCCATGGGGCTGGAGCAGACAAAATCTATCTCCCTGCCTCCGGGCTCTGGTGAGTGAGGGGAATGTGGGGAGTGTCTCTCTCATTCTCAGTCAGGGACCACATCAGTGAGGGCTTGGTTGGTTGGTTGGTTGGTTGGTTGGTTGGTTGGTTGGTTGGTTTTTGCTTCTCTCTGTGCAGACCATTGGCCAATTTATAATCAAGTTGAGGAAACAGAAAATCAAGAAGCAAAAAATATGTAAAACCATGGCTTCTTCACTTTCTTCCCCTCTTTAGGAGGCATTATTATGGAAAGAGGCCACTGCTGTTTGATTAGTGCTTGCCAGCCTCAGAGCTACTCTAGGAACAGATTCCAATACCCCTACACATACTGAGCAGTAGATTACTACTCTGGTTAGTGCCATTGAAATCATGCTGACTCCCGCACTAAGGTGCAATGCAATCTGTGTATTGGAATCCAAATCTGACCAGGATTTCCAGTCTTATTAGTGATGTTGAGCAACGTCAGTGAAAAGTATATTTTTCTAAAGATCTTTGTCCTCTGGCTTTTGTACCACCATTTCCCAACACTTAAAACCCCACTTTGCAGCTTTTTGTGGTGTCAGTTAAAAACACCTAATTTTCTAAAATCCTGTTTCATATGCCAGCACAACCGTTTTTCAGAGAAAAATATACTAGGATCTCCATGGAGTAGTTTCCATTTAAAAACTTCTGAACTGAAGAATATGAAAGGAGACAGAAGCAAAAATAAAGTGTGTGATTCAAACAGTGTCAAATAAAGCATATTTCTAAATTGCATATCATTCTAATGAGGGAATTTGAATTCTATGTAAACTAATCCTCCTGACTGAAGTTGATTTTCATCAAACCACTTCTGAAATAAATAATATTTATGATCAAATAAAAAGAAAAGGCAGGTATGCATTGTGGTAACTAAACAGAATGTAATTTTCAGTGTAATTATTCTCTTTTGGGGGCAAAACAATCATTGAAACCTTATGCTTATTACTACTTACTGAAGTACATTTTTCCTCCCTTGACAAGAAGGCTGTCAAAACAGATAATTATGGAAATGCTAGGAATAGTTTGAAAGAAGACAGGAGCTGTCACAATTTTTTTTTTCTTTTTAACATTTCACCTTGTATCCAACTGTGCAATTCAGAAGCCATTTAGTTTTATTACTGAATATCAAGCATATAATGCATTAGAAATGAAAAGCAGCCATTTACCATGGCATTTTCTATTCCAAATCATTTACAGGCTTTTCACACTAGCTAAATAAAAAACACACACACCACACAAACCTACTTAATCTCTCATAAAATATTAACACACACACAAGTGTCAGAGTAACAGTAAGAGTGTAACAAATGAGAAAATTTAGGACATTTTGAGCTAAATCAATTTCCAACTATCCAGATTGAATCCCAGTAATGATGGATTGTCTGGGTGGCACTAGCTCACTGTAACACCCGGTATAAGATGGCAACTGGCACGAGGTAGCTCTACTATTCCTCTGCTATTGGAGAGGAATCAGAAAAAAAACCAGTTACTTTACTTTTAACTGTTGTTCTTCGAGATGTGTTGCTCATGTCCATTCAAATTAGGTGCACACGTGCCGCTTGCATGGATTCCAGAGCCTTTTTTCCCCAGCAGTATCCAGCAGGCAGCCCCCTAGAGTGGCACTAGTATATTGGTGCATAAATGTCCCTGCTGGCCCTCCCAACCCTCAGTTCCTTCTTGCCAAAGAACTCCAACGAAGGGGAGGCGGGAGGGTGGGGTGTCAAATGGACATGAGCAACACATCTCAAAAGAACAGTTACAGGTAAGTAACTGTTTTTTCTTCTTCAAGTGCTTGCTCGTGTGCATTCCAATTAGGTGACTCCCTACCAAAAACCATTGGAGGCGGGGTCGGAGACCAGTACAGGTTAAACTAAGACTGACTGTAACACTGCAGTGCCCAGAGCAGCATCCTAGCTTGCTGGGCATTTTCATAGTGCGCAGTGAACGTGTGCACTGACAACCATGTGGCTGCCCTGCAGATATCCAGTATGGGAACCTGCACCAGGAAGGCTACTGACGAAGTGTGCACACGAGTGGAGTGAGCCATGATGCGTGGCGGCACCTTACCCGCCAGGTCATAACATTCTCTAATAGAGGAAGTGATCCAAGATGACAAACACTGTGCTGACACTGGCATGCCCATCCTTTCCGTTATTGTAATAGAGCTGTGGTGATCTAAAACTCTCTTGTCTTATCTATGTAAAACGCCAGAGCATGCTTCACGTCCAGCGAGTGCAAGGCCCATTCCCTAGGGGTTGCATGGGGCTTTGGGAAGAACACAGGTTGGTAAATGTCCTGCCATATATGGAACATAGAGATGACATTAGGGAGGAAGGCCGGATAGGGTTGTAGTTGCACCCTGTCTGCTGAAAAGATTGTATAGGAAGGGTCAACTGTTAGTGCTCTCAACTCCGAAACCCTCCCAGCCGATGTGATCGCCACTATGAAGGCCACCTTGTACAACAGGTGCTTAAGGGAGCACGTAGCCAACGGTTCAAAGGGAGGGCACACAAGTCTAGTGAGCTCAAGACTGACGTCAACAGAGGCTTGCCTGACATGAGGGAACAGCCTGTTCACCCCTCCGAGGAACCTCTTGACCACTGGGTTCGCAAACACAGATCTGGTCCCTTCCCCTGGGTAAAAGGCTACTACAGCTGCTAGGTGTATCCTAAGGGAGGATGTAGAAAGGCCCATCTGTCTGAAGTGCAGGAGATAGTTGAGGATCACTGGGATGGGTGCCTGCAAAGGATGCACTCCCTTCTGTAACACCCATTCAGAAAAACGTCTCCACTTGGCCGAGTAAGCTGACCTAATGGAGGGCTTCCAACTTTCTAACAGGATCCTGCTAACCCCTTCTGAGAACGCTTGCTCTGCTTCCATCAGCCATGGATATACCATGCCGCCAAATGGACAGATGGCAGATTTGGGTGACATAGCTGTCCCGCCTCCAGGTCTTGGGTGATCAGATCTGGCATCATGAGTAGGACTATGGGTTCCCACTGTGTCATGTTGAGCTGGATAGGGAACCAGTATTGCCAGGGCCACTCTGGCACTATCAGAATGACCACGGCCTTCAGCCTCTTTATCCTGATGAGGACTTTGTGTATCGGGGAAGGCGGGAATACATAGAGAAGGACTGGGGACCAATCGGTCAATAACACATCCCCTCTGGACCCTGGTCCCTGCCCCTGTTAAAAACAGTAGTCCTGACACTTCCTATTCCTGTGAGAGGCAAAGAGGTCCATATGGGGATGACCACACCTCTGGAAGATCTCCTCCAGTACCTCACCCTTGAGGGACCACTTGTGTGTTGTGAAAATGTGGTTGAGCGTGTCAGCAAGGAGATTCCTGTACTCTGGTAGGTAGGCAGCCTATACAGAACTCCCAAAGGAGTAGGGCTTTGTGGCATAGGAGAGAGGAGTGAGCTCCACCCTGCCTGTTGATATAGAACGTTGCTGCCATATTGTCCATCAGGACCGAGACCACTTGGTGCCTTAGGCTGAACAGGAATACCAGGCAGGCCAGCCTGACCGCCCTGAGCTCCCCGACATTTATGTGGAGCTCCCGCTTCTTGGGGGACCACATTCCTTGGGTCCAACAGTCACACGGATGTGCTCCCCATCCTGTGTCCGACATGGTGACAAGCCGCATTGTTGGGCTCTAGCTCATGAAAGGGACTGCCGTACATACCACGTCCTCCCACATCCACCATTCAAGGGACTGGATGACCTCTTGGTGAACTGTGAGAATCGAATCATACAGAGCACGCACCTGACTGAACGCCTAGGCCAACCGAGCTTGTAGAGGTCTGAGCCTTAACCGGGCATGTCAAACCACGTAGATGCAAGCCACCATACGACCATGTAGTTTCATACAGTTCCTCACCATCGTGATCGTATGATGAGACCCATAGCTAGGAACCTGCTCTTGGGAAGAGAGGCCATGGCTATACTCAAGTAAAAGCAGGAATCTTCAAATTCTATTACTTGACTGGATACCAGGATAGATTTCTCCTTGTTTACTAGGAGACCCAGCCTGCGGAACAGACTTTGGATGAGGTCTATGTGTTGCAACAACACCTGTTCCTTCAATGAGCCCCGATGAACCAATTGTCCATATAGGGGAATACCTGAACTCTGTACCTCCTCAGGAAAGCAGATACAGCGGCCATACACTTTGTGAAAAGCCCTGATGCTGTGAAAAGCCCAAAAAGGGAGGACTGAAAACTGGAAGTATTCCTGCCCGACAGTAAACCTGAGAAACCACCTGTGGGCAGGCCTTATCAAAATGTGAAAATATGCGTCTTTCAAATCGAGGGCAGCATACCAGTCCCCTTTCTCCAGGGAGGGAATAATAGAGGCTAGTGTGACCGTCCTGAATCTTCCTTTGTTATTAAGGCATTCAGATTCCTTAGGTCCAAAATATGTCTGAGGCCTCCCTTTGACTTGAGGATAAGGAAGTAATGGGAATAAAACCCTTTTCCCTTGAAACCTTGAGGAACCCTTTCCACCGCATCCCGCTGCAGGAGTGAAAACACCTCTTGATTCAAAAGATGCTCGTGAGAGGGGACCCTAAAGAGGGATAGGTATGGTGGGTGGGAGGGTGGCAGGGAACGGAAGAGGACAGAATACCTCACTGCCACCAGGCTCAGAACTGAAGATATTAAGGACTAGTTGCTCCCCCCAGCCCTTACTGCTTCTATCAGATAGAGGTAGCAAAGGGGGGAGGAAAAGGAGGACACTTCAAAAGTGACACCATCGCATGGAGCTCAGGGTATGGGCTCCGTGTGGCGCTGCCACTTTGAAACACAATGATGGCATTTCAAAGGGGCTGTGACGCATGGATCCTGGGGTCATCTGGGGACTTCCTAGCTGACCCCAGGTTCCGTGTGCCATTTCCAAGAAACCTGGAGTCAGCTCGGGAGTCCTCAGCTGACTCTGGGATCCACAAAAATGTTGTATGGAATCCAGAGTCAGCGGGAAAATCCCCAGCTGACCTTGGGTTCGGCACAGCATTTCAAAATGGTAGTGCATGGAGCCCAGGATCAGCAGGGGACTCAGTCTCTCACTGACTCCAGGCTCCATGGGGTGCATTACCACTTTGAAATACACAAGAGTCCTCGGACTCTTGTGCATTTCCAAGTGGAAGCACCCACGTGGAGCCCAAAGTCCACGGGACTTCCCGCTGGCCCAAGGCTACACATGCATTTCCAATTTTGAAATGCACAACAGCCCCCATTGGAGCTCTTGTACATTTCAAAGGAGGAAAGCAGAAGTGCCTATTGACTTGTGAAACAGTATATCAAATTAATATAGAATCATAGAATACTAGGACTGGAAGGGACCTCAAGAGGTCAATGATTTCAGTCATCTGCCCTCATGGCAGGACCAAGTACTGTCTAGACCATCCCTGATTGACATTTATGTAACCTACTCTTAAGTATCTCCAGAGATAGAGATTCCACAACTTCCCTGGGCAATTTTTTCCAGTGTTTAACCACCCTGACAGTTAGGAACTTTTTCCTAACGTCCAACCTAAACCTCCCTTGCTGTACTTTAAGCCCATTGCTTCTTGTTCTATCCGCAGAGGCCAAGATGAACAAGTTTTCTCCCTCCTCCTTATGACACACTTTTAGACACCTGAAAACTGCTATCATGTCCCCCCTCAATCTTCTCTTTTCCAGACTAAACAAACCCAATTTTTTCATCCTTCCTTCACAGATCACGTTCTCTAGACCGTTAATCATTCTTGTTGCTCTTCTCCAGACCCTCTCCAATTTCTCCACATATTTCTTGAAATGCGGTGCCCAGAACTGGACACAATACTTCAACTAAGGCCTAACCAGCACAGAGTAGAGCGGAAGAATGACTTCTCGTATGTTGCTCACAACACACCTGTTAATGCATCCCAGAATCAAGTTTACTTTTTTTTTGCAACAGAATCATACTGTTGACTCATATTTAGCTTGTGGTCCACTATTACCTCTACATCTCTTTCTGCCATACTCCTTCCTAGACAGTCGCTTCCCATTCCGTATGTGTGAAACTGATAGTTCCTTCCTAAGTGGAGCACTTTGCATTTGTGTTTATTAAACTTCATCCTGTTTACCTAAGACCATTTCTTCAATTTGTCCAGATCATTTGGAATTATGACCCTATCCTCCAAAGCAGTTGCAACCCCTCCCAGCTTGGTATCATCTGCAAACTTAATAAGCGTACTTTCTATGCCAATATCTAAATCGTTGATGAAGATATTGAACAGAGCCGGTCCCAAAACAGACCCCTGCGGAATCCCACTTGTTATACCTTTCCAGCAGGATTGAGAACCATTAATAACTACTCTCTGAGTACGATTATCCAGCGAGTTATGCACCCACCTTATAGTAGCCCCATCTGAGTTGTATTTGCCTTGTTTATTTATAAGAATATCATGCAAGACTGTATCAATGCCTTACTACAGTCTAGGTATACCACATCCACCGCTTCTCCCTTATCCACAAGACTCGTTATCCTATCAAAGAAAGTTATCAGATTGGTTTGACAGGATTTGTTCTTTACAAATCCATGCTGGCTGTCCCTTCCACCTTACCACCTTCCAAGTATTTGCAGATGATTTCCTTAATTACTTGCTCCATTATCTTCCCTGGCACAGAAGTTAAACTAACTGGTCTCTAGTTTCCTGGGTTGTTCTTATTTCCCTTTTTATAAATGGACACTATATTTGCTCTTTTCCAGTCTTCTGGAATCTCTCCTGTCTCCCATGATTTTCCAGAGATGATAGCTATGATAGATTTGTAACATCCTTACTCTGAACTCATCTGTTGGTTGTAATGTGGGCCCAAGCCTGGTAAAAATGGGAAAGCCTGTCCCCAAAGGGGACGGGGAGAGGTCTAAAACCAGAACTGGTATTGTTTCCTCACGCATACCTTCTATACAAGGACTTGGGCTGCTGAGGTGGGGGCAGCCCACCTCTGCCCTCTGAGTCTGAGTGAGACCTGCACCTCCTATTACACCCACTGGCATTATTGCTGCCATTATTTCTAGGCTGGCATCTTGCTTGGCTGGACCTGTAGTCTTGGTAGGAGGCCCTCACATGCAGTCTAGGATTTTAGGACTGCCTTTGCAGGGCTGGGGTGTGAATTCCCAGAGACCTAAGGATGGCTCTGGGGTCCTTCAGACTATGTAGTCTGGCATCTGTGTGCTGTGAGAATAGCTCTGTCCCTTCAAACGGCAAGTCCTGCAGTGTATTCTGCACGTCAGGAGGTATACCAGAGCCCTGCAACCAGCCCCCCCGCCCACGCATCACAATGCCCATGGTCATTGTGTGTGCTGCCAAGTCCACTGCATCCAGCAACGCAGTACATGAGATGACCCTACTCTCCTCTGTCAGTACCGCAAACTTCTGGTAGGAGTCTTGAGACAGGCATTCTTTAAACTTGTCTACAGCCAACTAGGTGTTGTACGTAGCCTGCTGGTTGGCAATGTGCAGCTGAAGGCCTCCCGTAGCATACGCCTTCCTACCCAGAAGTTCCAGTTTTTTCGAGTCCCTGATCTTTGTGGTAGGCCCTGGTTGACCCTGCCTCTCCTTCTTCCTGTCTGCCTGCTTTACTAGAGAACTTGGGGCCAGGCGGGAGTATAAATGCTTATGCCTCATCTGGGGTACAAAATAACGCCTCTCAGCCCCTTTCTGGGTAGGCGGGATTGATGCTGATGTCTGCCACAAATTATTGGCAATTTTAGACACCATCTTATTAAGTGGCAATGCCAGCCTCGGTGGTGCATCTGCAGACAAAATGTCCACCATGGGACAGGAAACCTCACTAACAACCTTCGCCTGCACTCCCAGCCAGTGCCTCTTCGGGGGAGGATGACAAGGACTCCCTTATTTTGGGCTGGTCCTGGGGTGGCACTGCCACATTTGAGGTCAATAGGGACTGAGCCTAGTCCTGAGCTCCCAACCCCTCTCCCTCTGCCTGAGGATAATGGCGTGTCCCTCTATAGTCCAAGGCGGGGACTCTGGACAGGGGGGTTGCAGAAGGAATGTGACAACCGGGAATCCCTGGGCTGATGGCATTGGGCCTTACATTTGATGGTAGACCCAGAAGGGCCACTGTGGCTGCAGTGGAGGCAGCCACATCTGCCGGGCCTGGTACCCCAATGCTGGTATGGGGGCCACAAGTGGGAACAGTGCTGCAGGGAGGACCTGTGTGAAGAAGCACATGTTCACACCAATTCCACGTGCCGATGAAGGTGCAGGTGAAAGGTGCCAGGGCCACACCATTGACTCACATTTACCTCAGTGAATCTGAGCCGGAGGTACCGGGGGTGGAGTGGCCTGTGCTAGCTGGACAGGTGCACTATTATTCAGTGCCGTCAATGCCTTCCTTCTCCTAGTGCCGGCAGTTCCGGTGCTGAAGTGGTCAACTCTTCTGCAGACACTACCGACATCGACACTATCGTCGGTGCTGAGGATGTACCTAGTGCTGAGGCCAGATGGCTCATCTGCGTTGAGTGTCTGGCCTCCCGTGGCCCGGGGGAAGAGACCGGCGAGGTAGTGAGCTCTGTAAGCTCCCCCTCAGTGTCAAAGGTCTCAGGGGTCAATGGCCTGACCTCTTAGAGTCTCCTCTTTGGAACCAGATTCCTTGACTACACCCAGCTCAACCGATGCCTAGAGGGACCGGGAGCATCTAGGTGCCAAGGGAGCGAGCCTTCCAATGGGGCTCAGTCTCAGTGTCGCCTCCATGCCCCTGCTTCAGAGAAGATCTTCCTCTATGCTGCCTCCTCTTCTTTGGCACCAGAGAATAAGATCAGTGACTTGGTGCTGCAGTCTTCTGTGGTGCTGAGGTGTGCATGCCGGTGCCGTGGAGGATTAGTTCACCGCCACCGGTGCGCTCCTCACCACCACCAGTGTGCTCCTCACCGCTGGTGCCCTTTCCGACGCTGGCTGCAGCTCAGACACTATAAGGAGCAGCTTTAGTCAGGAATCACGTTCCCTCTTAGTGCGGGGCTTGAAACGTCTGCAGATTTTACAAGAGTCTGCAAGGTAGCCCTCCCCCAGACACTTTAGACAAGAGTCGTGGGGGGTTTCCGCAGGACATAGGCTTAGCACAAGTCGCACAAGGTTTGAAACCTTGCAGACCCGGCATCCCTCTCCCCCGGAGGGAAGAGATGAGCAATACAGTAATACTAACTGCTAAACTATTTACACTTCAAAACAAACTTGCTACAAAGGTAACTATATAGACACTGGGTACGATGTCGGAATGGTGAAGATGCTCCTGCTACCATCACAGGCGGTAAGAAGGAACTGAGGAAGGGGAGGACCAGCAGGGGTATTTATGCACCAATATGCGTGCACACCTAATTCAAATGCACATGAGCAAGCACTTGAAGAAGAAAGATAGGCTCAGAGATGAATCCTATTTTTCTGACACCATAGCTTGATGTGTATTCTCAAGAAACTCACTTGGTTTTTCCTATCATGCTGTACAGTGCAGTAGAAAGGGTCACAGGATTATTTTTATTTCCACTTTATAAATGAGGAAACAGAGAGGTTAAGTAACTTACTCAGAGCCACACGCCATACTTTAATAAACCATGTGGTGTCTACCACCATGAACAGTCTACTAGAACACATTACTGCCAACCAAACTAGCGAAGGTGAATTTGTGTGTCATTTGGGGGCAAAAATAAAAGGGCAATTAGTGTCAAAAGGTGTCAGAGGTGACATTTGGAATTTCCACAAAACCTCAGTGTAGGATGGTGTGGTTTGCAGAAAGAGTAGGAAGAAGAGACCAATAGTTTGTGATTCAGATCCTGACCTGGAGGAATAAGAATACAACCCCTGAGGTACAATGTTGCATTACAGAGAATTAGCAGTGGGCATACAAATCAATTATGACTCTTAAGGGCTGAAACCTTATTATCCATTGGACATCCAAATGGTATGAGGAAAGCCAGATGGTATCCTCTTTCTTTCAGACATTATGCCTAATTGAGAAGGTTCATAAACAAGTCAGCACTCTTGAGCCAGAATACTATTATAGGCTGCTTTATGAAAGACTTACATTAACATTAGACTTTGCCCTAGTAAATAGGTCATGATAGGAAGGCTGTTAGGTAGATTTATATTTTTGTTCTCTAAGATGGACCAGAAAGGGGTAAGGTTGATAGTCTATTCTGGCAGTGTAGTGAAGGAAGGACTAGTCAGTGATGGTTAGCGAAGAACACTTTTGCTCCCTTCCCCTATTTGCATTCAGTTCATTCTCTTACCCTCTCCTGAAAAATTTGGGTTTCCCTGGGCTTTTTTCAGGTGCATTTGGAATGAACTGTGCAAATCAGGGCAGCTGCTTCCATAGTACCAACTGGAATTGCAATAAGGCGATATGCTCAACCCAGGCTAAGTGCAGCATTTCAGAAGACATGACATTTATTTGGTGAGTATGAGTTATAGTAAGATAGGTTTCAACAGAACATAAGCCAAGCACTGACACCGACTACTACAGTAGGCAGTTCTGTGTCTGGATTTGGTCAGGCTCTCAGTTCCCAAGAAGTTCCAGACTAAGTAGTCCAGGCTAAAGGGCTAGTCTACCTGTGATTAAACTTGTCTCTGCAAAATGGGCACAGTGAAAATGAGGAATAAAAAAGTCCCAATTCCTTACTGAAATACCCATCCAATGCAACCAGACACCGCCTTAAGGAAGAAGTATATCAACCAAAAAGAAAGATTACTTAAGAGCAAAAAACCAAAAACAAACAGAAAACTGATCCAGAAAGGACATGGATGATGTAGAAAGATGTGAAGCTTGAGAAAAACACCACAAGCTTGAGTGATCGCCAAAGCATTCTGAGGTCTTAGCAGTTACTTATCTACTGCAGTCAAAAGGAAAATGAATTTAGAATGCAGGAAGCAGCCTGAAGAACTAACTGAGAGGTCCCTATAAGACTCCTATTGATGCCGCAGTGTCTAGGAACTTTCAGTTTTGGGTGCCTGGCAATACAATGGAAGCATGAGTCCATGAGTAAGACACTGAAGGATTTTTTGAATATATTTTTTTGTCCCTTCAGAATTAAGTCTAAAATCCAAACAGATAACTTATGGGGGTTGAAACATGAAGAGTGCTCAGCCTGGAGTAAATTTTATAGCCAAAAGGGAAACTGTAAGAATAAGGGGCTGTAACTGATAACAACATGCATGGCATTAATTACAGCATGGTTTACTAGTGGCACTATTTAAAAATTATGTCAAATAATGCCTTGAAAAAGAGATCACATAAATCATGAATGGACAACTAAAAGGAACTTCAAGAGACTGTCTAGTCTAGCCTTCGCATGCCAAGGCAAGATAAGTAAACAAATGTCCCTGACAAATATCTGTCTAATCTGTTCTTAAAATTCTTCAGTGATGAAGATTCTAAAACTTTCCTAGATAAAACTAAAACTTTCCTAGATAACCTGTTCTAGCACTTAACTATCCTAATAATTAATTTTTCCCTAATACATAAATCTCTGTTGCTACAAATTCGGCCCGTTACTTCTTTCCCCTACACTTAGTAGATGACAAGAACTGAAGAGAACTCTTATCATAATTACCCTTATCCCTATAGTACTGTTGTATTAATTTAGATGGACTATATGGGTTAAAGGTGTAAATATAATGCATTTATTGTTTAAAATTAACCACTGTTATACAAAGTTTAGTATAGAAAAATTGTTTAATAAAAAATAAAAAATGTTTGCCAAAATACTAAATAGAAAGAAAAGCAAAAAATTAAAGTATTTGAAATGTATAGTATTAAATAAGGCTTATTTTAACAATTATTTTTGAGTTTTTAGGAAAAAAACTCTCTTGTTTGACAGTTTTGAAGATATTAGAGATGATAACTGGTTTCTGGGCAGAAGAGAAAAAGTTAGTTGAGATGAAACAGTTAAAGTGTGATTTTGTTTTAGGTGGTGTTTGGGATTTAAATGGAACTGGGAAGTGGTGATATTAGCAAAGCTTAAGACTTTACTTCTTTGTTGATAAAACAAAATTTAATTGCTGCTATTCTATGTTTGTAAGATGTTTAAGCACAAATTAGCTTATTACTTTTTTGGTTCTACATCCTGCCTGAGTAAAGATGGAAAAAATTTCCCCCACCTTTACTGCTTTCCTGTACAGCTAAAGCTGTACGTTTATGCAAACCACGAAAACGGGGTGCAGTAGTGTTTACGCTTGCTTATGTGGAGGAAAAAACCAACATAACACTTCAGCCCTGATGCATTTTTTACTGAACTATATTGCTTCCTTTGCAAAATACCTTTTTGTTGCTTCCTTTTAAAACACTTTTGTATTCTGGAGCCATTTGCAAGACCTAAAGTGTTAAAAATGACAAATAAAACAATTAAAAGAAATACCAAAATGTTTGGTATTGAAAGTTGTTGGTGTGGTGGTCTGAGATTTAATTTACAGATAATGCAGTAGCATCTGTGAATTAAAATGACATTCTTTTAAGAAGAGGTCTCAAAGGGGGTAGCCAGGTTAATCTGTAATTTTAAAAAATGAGCCATCCTGTGGCACCTTAGAGACTAACCAAAATATATTGAGGATATATATAGAGGAGGTAAACCCCACTTCATCAGATGGATTGGAGTGGAAATAACAGAATCCAAGATATATATAACAGCAAAAGCAGATACCTGTCAGTTGTAGGATTCATGTTAATTAAATAGACTGGATGTGTCCTATTCATAGCTTTTGATGTGAAAATGAGACTGTCAAAGGCAGGGGAAAATGGCTTTGGAATGTGCCAAAGCAGTTAATATCTTAATTCATGCCCAGGTTCAGCAGTCTCTCTATTTAAGATGTCATTTTAGTGAAAAATGGTTAAGCAACTTGACCTTTCCAAATTTAGCACTTCATTTTTACTATTTTTGCTTTTGAAAAAATATTGGTATTGAACTGAAAATTACTAACTACAGAAAGTACAAACTTTAAAATAAAACAACAACAAATAATTTACTATTTTTAATAAATACCTGTATAAGTATTGTAAATCCTGCTTTTTAAAATAAAATTAATTTTTGCATGCCTGTTTTAAACAAAGCTTAACACATTAAGAATTTGTTAAAGGAACTTTTGTTTTAAACTAACTTTGAAAAAAATTCTTCTTTGCCTCACTGTGCTAGCTTCTGAATATGTATCCTTTTGGCCCCATGATGGGTGATTATTAATTTAGATGGAATATATGGCCAAAGGTGTTAACATTACTCTGTCACTGGCTAACATTAAACAGCTGGAAACAAGGTGCAGGGTTTCAGTATACAGCAGTGTTTCCCAATTGGTGCTCCGCGGAACCCTGGGGTTCCGCGGAGCAAAACGAGGGGTTCCACGAAGAGCCGGCGCTCCCCCGCCCCCTCTGAAAAAGAGAGAGAGAGAGAGCCGGCTAGCCAGCAGAGGCGTGGGCGGCGAGTTGTGTGGGCTTGTGGTGCCCATGCTCCCACAATATTTGGAGCTGGAGAGGGTCCCGACCCCTCCCCCACGCACGTGTCCTCCCTGCCCGGCCCCAGAGTGTCTCTCCCCCGTCCCTGCCGTGGGCAACCTTCCCTGAGCTCCCCCTGGCTGGCTGCTGCTGCCCTGCGCAGCACGCTCACACCAGTGGGTGGGGAGATGCCCGGGCGTGACATAACGTCACAGCCCGGGATTTTAAACTTGCTGGGCGCTGTGTTGCGCCGCATGGCTGAGTTGCGGCTTCGGAGTCCAGGGACAGAGCACAGACTCCGGCCCCACAAAGTTGAAGGCAGAAGGTACGGGAAGGGGAGGGGCTGGGGCTTGTGCAGAGGGAAAGGGGAAGGGCTGGGAGAGGAAGGTGCTTGTGCGGAGGCGGAGGGGAAGGGGAAGGCACCGAAGGGACAGGGTAGAGAAGAGACAAATGCCAGGAGGCCAAGCGCAGACAATGAGGAAAAGGGCAGGAGGAGAGGTGTCAGTGGGAGGGGGACAAGGTGATGCTGGAAGGGGAGAGGGTAAGGGCATTGGGGGCTAGAGGGGTGAGGGGAGGTGCTGGGAGAAGGCTTGAAGGAAAGGGTGGGCATGAGGAAGGCTGGGATGGAGCAAGTCATGTGAGAGGGCACAGGGACATGAGGGGAATGGGGGCAGAAGGTGGTGAGGGGTGGGGCATCAGGGAAAAATGGAGCAAAGGGGGCAGGGGAAGTGAGGGAAGGGAGAGGCATCAGGAGGGTGCAGGGGTAAGAGAAGGTGCAGGTGCCAGGGGATTCTGGGCAGACACCTGCCCAGTGGAGGGACCACCATCAGAGGAGAGACGCAGGGCAGGTTTGTAGAGGGAGGTGTTAGAAGAGGGGATGAGGAGGGGTAGCTCACATGATCAGAGTGGGGCCACTGGAGAAGTGGGCACAGGGAGGAGAGAATGGCTGGTGGAGGGGGGCAGGTTGCAGGAGGGCTGAGGACAGTGAGAAGAGCAGGAGTCAGGACAGCAGAGGAGGATGAGGAGTCCGGGGGGCAGCAAGCACCAGGGGAGCTGACATGGCAGCAGAGGGAAAAGGTAGAGGTTTAAAAATATTTATTAATAACTTGGGTGGCACATCCAAACAAGCCACATGAACTCAATACTGGTGCACAACACAAAATTCATTTTGCTCATGTGAGGAAACTCTTAGGCTATGTCTACACTGGTTGTTTCTTGTGCAAGAACATCTTGCACAAGTGTTTTTGTGCAAGAACACATCCACTCTTCCATGTGCGAGCTGTGCTTTTGCACAAGAGCATCTATGGCAATGTGGACACTCTCTCGCCCAAGAAAGCTCCGATGGCCATTTTAGCCATAGAGCTTTCTTGCTCAAGAAATTCATGTTGCCTGTCTACACTGGCCTCTTGCGCAAGAATAGTTGCTCAAAAGGGCTTATTCCTGAGTAGGAGCATCGTAGTTCTTGCAGAAGAAGCCCTGATTTCATACATGAGAACGTTAGTGTACTTGCGCAAGAACACACGGCCAGTGTAGACAGGCAGCAAATTTTTGCACAAGAGCGGCCGCTTTGGCGCAAGATCGTGCCAGTGTAGACACAGCCAAGGGGAAGGAGGAAGGCAGGGGTAGGGAATCAGCACTGGCTCAGCATGTCTACATGGTTTGGGGGAAGGTGCAGGGAAACTGAGCTCAGCTGCGTTGCAGAGTGGGGAGAGAGGTGTGTGTGTGTGTGTGTGTGTGTGTGTGTGTGCGCGCGCGCGCTCAGTTTGACTGCAGGAGGAGGGAGGTGACGGGAACCAGGCCTAGACTCAAGGGGGGGGAGGGAGGGACAGGGAGTTGGCTCTTGGCTCAGCAGTTTTGTGGGGTTTGGAGGAGGTGAAGGGAAACGGGGATCAGCTGTGCTGTGGGGGAGGCATGCAGTGAACCAGCTGGGCTGAGGTGGATGGGGGAGGGCATACAGAACAGACAGGCAGCTCAGCTGGGCTGTGAAGGGCTGCAGGGAACTATTGCTGCACTCCCTTGGATTGTGAGGGATGGTTTTGGGGGAAGTGCAGGGAACCAGCAGGGGTGGGCAGCTTAGTTCAGTTGCAGGGGATAGAGGTGCAAAGAAGCCTAGTGGGGAAGGGGGGGGGACCAGGAGCCCTGAAATGACCTCCCTTGGTCCAAAAATTCCTCATCTGGGACCAGTCAGGTCCAGAGGGTGCCAGATCAGGGAGGTCCAACTCCTACCCAAGTCCCCTCCTCACACCCTCCCTCGTAGCCAGACACCCTACATCCAGCCTGTTTCAGCACCCTACCTATCTGGTCTGCACACTACCCAGACCTTGTCCCCTTCCCCCCCCCCCCCAGCTCCCTCCCAGATCCTGCACCCCATCCCTATCCCACTCCTTGGCAGCCCTGCCATCCACCCTAGCACTGCCCTGGCCCCAGCACCTTGCCTCACACCCCAGGACTCAGCACCACCCTGGCCCTGGCTCTGGCTCTGGCCCCAGCCCCAGCACCCTGTCATCCACGCTAGCACCCAGCAGCACCCTGTTCCTTGTCCCAGCACCCTGCCAGTCACCCTAGTGCCCAGCAGGACCATGTCCCTGACCCCAGCACCCTGCCACCTGCCTGTCCCAGCACCTTGCCCCAGCACCCTGCCACCTGAGCCAGCATCCTTCCACCCAGCAGCACCCTCTCCCCAGCCCCAGCACCCACTAGCACTCTATCCCCTACCCCCACCAGCACATTTGGGACCACATTAGTGAGGCTTGGGGTTTTTTGGAGGAGCTCTTTTTTGTTTTTTTTTTGCATCTCACTTGTGTGGCAACTGACTTTTCTGTGGGTCAGTGACCTTTGACTCAAAACAGGTTTCTCACCCCTCTCGAATATAAAGACAATGCTAAAACCTTTTGAATTTGACATAATATTTTATTTAAAAATGAAGCCAGGCCAACAAGCCCCCAATTGGGACCAAACCACCATTTCACTACAGCATCATAACACTCCTGCACCACCTGACTCCAAATCTGAGCCTATCATACACTGGAACCCCCTGTCCTGAGCCTCTTACATCCCCACACTCCTGCATCCCCACATCCTCAATCTTCTGCCACAACATTCCTCCACCATCCACACATCACAAATCTGTGTCCTGATCCCACCATACTCACAAACTTCTTGCCCTGAGTCCCTCACATATCCAGCCCAAACTCCTGCACCCTCACATCCACAAGCCCTGGCTTGCTCAGCACCCCAACCTTCCACTTGAACCCAACACTCCCCAGCCTAGAGCCCCCTCCCTGAGTCAACAGCCCCTTCTCCTGCATCTAAATTCCCTCCCAGAGCTTGTACTTCTCACCCCTTCCCACACCCAAATCCCTCATTCCCACCCCACCCCTCACTCTCACTAGGTTAAGACAGGTATAAGGGCAGGGGATAGCAAGTGATGGAGAGGAGGGGAACAGAGCGGCTGAGGCCCCATAGAAGGGAGATGGGGGGGGGGGGGGCCTTGGGGAAGGAATGTGAATTTCATGAACTGGTGGGTCCCTTTCTCCTCCCCCACCCCCTTTTTTTTTTTGCTTGACAAACCTAGGGGTTCCTTGAAATTTTGAAAAGCTGAAAAGGGTTCCTCAGCCAAATAAAATTGGGAAACACTGCTATAGCCATAGGAGGCCAGATAGTTAGATGGTAAAAGTTGATGTATATCTGCTGAGGATATGGTCCTAAGTGTCTATCTAAATGAAGCATCTTATTACTATAGGATCACTGTATGCTGAACATCCAATTACTTTGGAAATGAATGCAGACCAAGCTGTGTTTTATCACCAACCTTATAAAAGAGCTAAGAAGATCTGGCATATTTCAAGTTGGAATAAAATCAAAAGGCAACCAACTGTGGCTCAGCCTCCCAGACAGTAATTTTGTGAACCCTAGACTCTGGGGTTCCATTACTAGTTTGATTAGACATAATTGACAGGACAAAAATGTTCTTGGATTTTGACTTGCCAAGCAAGCAGGGTGTTGTTCTACGTAATTGTCCTTTTTATTCCCCTATTCCCTTTCCTGGAGAATTCTAAGTATGTGAAGTACCTTCAAGTTGAACTAGTAGTTGCCCAATGGAAGGATTCCATTATAAGAAAAACTAAATCTAATGACAACACCAAATGATGAAAATCAAGTTAAATTCCCACAAGAGGCTGAGTTAAAGCATTATGATGGAAATCTGTTGAACACATGCTGACAGAAGTAAAGGGAGAGCTGAAGAATGAAAAGAAAAAAAGACATGCTTTGTGCTATAAAATGTGTATCACGTTTGAACAAGGTTCTGAATACAGCTAGGTGACTAGATACAGACCCAGGGTTAGTGATAAGTATTGAGCTGGGAAAATTATATTTAGCAGCACATCAGTAACTAATTAAATACAGATGGGATGCTGAATGCTATTTTTGCTGAGCTGTGCTGACCACAAAGCTGTGGTCAGCATCATGTCACCTAACTGTTGTTCACAGCCACCTCAAGTAAATTTTTGCTGGACAGACAAAGTCTAAGATGAAAGATAAAATGAGACAGGAGGCCAATTGGGCAGAATGGCGATGAGGCAATGGAGAGAAAGGACAATGTGTGTTAGAGTTGGGGCAGGGTGAGAAAAAGGCACCAGTAAGGAGCTAAAGAGAAGGACAATGGTTACAACCTGCAGGGATTCACCAGGGTACATCTGTTTTCTAGCAAAACAGCATAGGTAGAGCTCCAGTTCTTAATGCTTCAGGAAGTGTAATGTTTGTGTTGTGTTGTTATGCTGCAGAATCACTAAGTGATATGACAGTACAATGCTACAAAGTCAAGAAACCCAAAATGTGTGTTCTAAAGCCTGTGAGAGTGTGTAGATACACTCACTCTAGAAGAAAGACGTGAGAAACATAAGGACATTTGTTACACAACAGTTTCAATACGGTCACAAATATTCCTCAGTTCCGTAGCTGTCAAAGAGCAGGTTACCATATCAACATTATTGTCAAAAGAGACTATAATACAGAATACAAACCAGCAAAGGTATCTAGGGATGACTGTAGTTAAAACAGTAAAAATATCAGTACAATAAGGGAAAACAGAAAAATCTCAAAATTATTTCTATAGTGTGTGCATGTGTACAGAATACACAATGTGTTGTGGTATAAAAACTATCAGGGCAAGAGGTTTATGTACATTATCCCTCCTGAGTGCTGAAAAATATCGTTACCCCACACAAGGATATATTTTGCATATGTGGTACATATTACAATAATGTTATTTTCAGGCTGAGAGATTTCAAGGTGTGTGTTAGCTTCCGTTATTACATAAGGGGAAAAACTACCATACGGATTAGTGTCAATAAAAAATTACTTTTTGGCAGAGGTGAAAGTAAGGCAGTGCACCCTAGTGTGCCATTCTAGCAAGAACCAGCTGGGGTGCGCTGCTGTATGCACACGTGGTGCAGCTTGTGGAAGCCCCAGCAAGCTGAGACAGGCAAATGTGAAAGGAACCAGCTGGGGGCAAGCTACAGGGGAGGGCACTATGCTAGAGAGGAGGGAGAGCGCTCCCAGCCAGGCTTCCGGTATGTCTGCACCTGTCCTGTTGCCCCTCTCTCACTGGATGCCAGGTAGCAAACGTGCAGGCTGTGGTGTGCACTGCTGCCAGCAGCCCCCAGAGAGAAGCCAGAGAATGGAATGGCAGACTAGGAGGCTCTCGCACAGCTGCTGATTTCTCTGTAGCAGTGCCCCCACACAGCTGGCCCATAGCTCTCTTGTGGCAACACAGCGAACAGGAGCAGCAAGGCAGGAACTTGTCTACCAACCAGGTAACAGTAACCTGGTGATGACTGGGACTGCCCCAGCCCTGTTTCTCACCCCTGCGCACACACAGCTCCCTGCCCTGAGCCATCCCCCACAATACCAGCCCCTGCCCTGACTCCTACACCTCCTTGCACACCAACCCTCTGCTCTGAGTCTCACACCTATCAAACCTTACTTCTGCACCCCGCACTTTCTCAGCCTCTCACTCTGAGCCTCCTCCAACACTCAGTCCCCTGCTGACTCCTGCACCCCTCCACACATCCCAACCCCTTGCCCTGAGCCCCTAACACTCCCAACCCTGACTCCTACCTCCCACATCCCCAGTCTCCTCCTGACTCCTGCACCCCCTACACACACCCCAACCCTCTGACTTGAGCCCCCCACATCCACCCATACTTATATTTCTTACACGTACTGTCATACCACAACCCCTACCCCAAGACCTTCCCCAAAGGGAGTTGTGATAGGACAGCACCTATAAGAAATTGAAGTTACTTTCACCCCTGCTTTTCATAGTCCCAGTTTATAATTTCTTCAGAGTGACTAGAAAGGGAGGGGCATGAGCAAAGATGTACCTTTTGCACAAACATTTTTGTTTTAAGGTTCTCAACTGCCTCTGGAACACAGGCTTAACTCCATTTAGTTTTCACTTGCAAGTTTATTACAGCCACCATTACCCGAGTAACTCCAGTGTGGAATGGGGATGGAAAGTAGAAGAGACGCCAACAGGAAGAGTTGCACAGCAGATGAGAGCTCATTTGTTTGATTCTGTGCTTTTTTTAAAAAAATGTTGCTGTGAAAATCACAGGCTGCACAATATCCTGAATAGGCCACCTTCATGCGTAGCCAGCGTGGGCAACTTTCTATAGGTTCTGCAGTTCGGAAGATCACAGACACAGAGCCAGATCCTCAGCTGATGTACATGAATGCAGCACCACTCAAGTCAACAGACTTCTGCTTACTGACAGTCTGTTGGTCTGAGCATTTAAACATTTGCCAGCATGAAAGCGTAAGCAATACTTCAATACTTTGTTCCATTCAAAAGCACTTTTGAGAAGAGTCAGGACTGCAAAAAAACCCATCTCATTAGCACTGTAAAATGTTAATGCAGTATATTTTTCTGTTCTGATGAATATGTTGGCAACTGATTTTCAAACATGATTTTAATGTCAATTGGCATAAAAAAATTATACCAAGATTTAGAGAGACTGACTTTTAAAAAAAAGTTAATAGCCATTTTAGAACTCACTTATTTAGAAGTTTCTGAATGACCATGATTACGTATTCCGACTTCACAATGTAACTTACCATACATTAGCGAATATAACCCGCATCCATGTGTAACACATACTTGTGTATTACCCGCGGTCTTTCTATCATGTGTAAAAGAAATATTAGATTACCCACGGACGTATATAACCCGCAGAGACTTCTGCCGCCTTCATACAAGGTGGTCTTTAATGCCACGGTGGGAGATGTGGCAGCAGCAGAAGCACTGCCGCTTGGGCCCATGAGCAGCAGCGCTGAGGTGAGGAGGTAGGCGCCCAGCGTAGAGTGCAGACACGAAGCGACAGCCATCCTGCTGCCAGTGAGCTGGCCGGCCTGCGAGAGCAGCAGCCACAGCCAGGGGCCACCCACCCTCCTCCGGGTGGGGGGAACGGAGAGAGCAGCGCAGGCACGCTGGAAGCTCGTCAGGCCCTCCCTGCCCCCCTGCAGCGGAGCTGACCCAGTTCTAATGGGGGGGTGGAGGCGAGCAGAGCCACTTAGGGGAACTGATGCTCCCAGGGGACTCCAAGGAGTAAAAATCAACTTGTATAAGACGCGGAAATGTATACCCTGTGGAAGGGGAGGGGAAGGGGCGCATGGTTGGTAAAAACATGTATAACCCGTGGGTTATATTTGCTAATTTATGGTATTTCTGAGAAATTCTATGCAAGAAACATACATACACACACAATGCAGGAATTTCATTCCTGCTTCCACACACTGACATTAATACTGTACTATAAAATTCTAAGAATGTATATATCTACTGTATATCATTTACACAATACAAAATTAATAGGCAGCACTATTTACATTCTGTCTCTAAAACAGTTGGATGAATCAGTTCAATAAATCTAAAAGCTCTAGTAAAACTGGATTTACAATTGATAAGGCAATTCAGCTCTTACCTCCATTGTTGGTGGATCCTTTCTTCTTTTTCTAATCCAAGCTGCAAAACATTAAAATATTTCAAAGGAAGCAAACAGGTCTTACACCTCAGAGATATGAATTTACACAAGACCCAGTGACATACAGGTACAATTTGCAGGAGACTAGAATATCGAATTCCCCAAAAATACAGTATTTAATATTTAAGCAGTTATTAACCCTTGCCCAAAGCCCCAGTCTCCATCCCTTCAGTTTAGAGAGCATGAACAAGGACATGCACTACTTGAATCTTCGAAGTAGGGCTCAAGTGATATACAAGTCTTTTGTGAAACACTGCACAGCGGTGAATGTCACCCTGAGAAAACCGCCTAACCATTCTACAGTGATGGTCATTTTGCACCGCTTTGGAGAGAGGATTACTGGCTATGACTAAAGTGCTGAAGTCCAAAAATGTATTACTTACTCATGAAAAAAGTGACAAATAGGATGTATGTTGGGATCCTGAAACTCTTACTCTTGCTAAGGTAGCATCCTTGCTCTACAAGTAATCCCACTGGTGAGTACAAGTAGCAGAACATGGACCATTCTGTAGTAGATGTCACGATTACAAGGCTAGCCATGTGCTGGGCCATGAAGTGCTGGCTGCTGGGCCACAGCAGCACTGGGGGCCAGGACTGGGGTACATCGCCCAGCGCCTCTCTTCCCACCAGGGCTGTTGGCAGAAGTATGTCCTACCCCACCTCTCAACCAACCAGCACTGGACAGGGTCTCCTCCCGGACATGGAAGATCAGTTCACTGCACAGCTGGAAGGCCGCGCAATGCCCAGCATGACAGCCTCACAGCAGCTGCAACTCTGGCAGCAGCGTTCAGCTGGTGGCTGGGAGGCAGTACAGGGCTAGGTGAGGGGGCAGGATAGGCACTGGGGGGCTCTGGAGGAGGGGCAGACATGGGGGGTTGAGTTCAGGGGACTCTGGGGTAAGTGGCTGGCACTGAGAGGCTTAGGGTGCTGGGGTGTACCCCAACCCTGGCCCCCAGAGCATCTGCAAAGAGCTAGTTTCAGCTGCGGCAGCAGCCCGCAACATGGTAACTGCTGGAGCTGAAGCCAGCTGTTTGCGGCAGCTGTGGGGCTCCGGGCTTTTGGCAGACTGGCAACATTTTACTTGTATAATCATTTGAATAATGAATATGCAAATAAAACATTGCTAGTCTGCCAAAAGTCTGTGAATGGCTTTGCCAGTCCGCAGTATAAAAAAGTTGGGAACTGCTGACAGCATGTCTACACTATAATTAAACACCTAAGGCTGGCCTATGTCAGCTGACTCAGGCTTGTGAGGCTCATGCATCAGAGCTATTTAACTGCAGTATAAACATTCAGGCTCAGGCAGGAGTTCAGGCTCTGGGCCCCTCACTGACATGTCAGAGGGTTCCTGAAGCCAAACAGCCATACTCCAGTTAAATAGCCCCATAGTCTGAGTACCTCGAATCCAACTCAACTGACAGGATGTTGAGGATGTGGATGTTTAATTCCAGTGTAGGCCTACCCTAAGTCCCTCACGAATGTGGTATGAGCTGTCTTTCAAGGCAAATAAAGTTCTTAATTCTCTTGGCTCAGATCCTTGGAGCTGGTGCCCAAAACCAGTTTGGTGTGCTCTGCAGGACCCAACCTAGAGCAACAAAGCAAAAGGCCTGTGCATTTTCTCAGGTGTTTTGTAACAATTCCCAAAAGACTGTAAGGGATGGCTTATCTCGAGTCAGGTTTGTTTTCCAACAGACCTGGCGATGTACTCCAGTGTAGTCATTCATTCAGCATTCCAATAAATCGGTCAAAATACAGGATTCAGTTGGGGGGAGGGCAGAGATGCACAATTCATAACTTCTGTTGGCCAATAGCATTGCATCCAACATCAATCTAGTCCCTCCCAGAAGCTCCCTTTAGGTTACCCTCTCTGTTTCACAGACCCTCCCCCACTTCTTGAACATGCTAAATATACTCTCTGGTTTTCCCAATGACATAATTCCTGCTAGGGCAGAAACAAAAGAAGCCCAGGGGACACACAGGATGCAGCTACACATAGCAGCAGGAAGTTTTGTTACCTCTTTTCTATACGTACTTCTGGTGTCAAGTAAAATGTCTATCTTGACACCTCTCAGCTCATCATGCAGATACTACATGATATCAGATGTGGAAGTCACACCATGGGGAAGACCCAAAAGCTGCTCCAGAGCCCAGGCAACTAACTGCAAGTAATTTTCCACCAGCTCTAAGATTCAGGGGAAGTTCTGCCTATGTTTGGAAAAGGGTCTGACAGCAATGTGGATGATATATTAAAGCTACAGTGGCAAATAAACCAGAGAATAAGCAAAAGATTGCTCTACTCTGAAGAGGGCAGGTACAGAAGCCCCAAATGTACACAGTGCATTCTATACCGATGATGGTGGTGAAAGAGAAGAAAATTTGAAAAAAAAGATGGAAGTGTTTGAGGATTGTGTCTCTGGCGGGGAACAGGAACGTTACTTACAAGAGATATATGTTCAGGATGAGAACACAGGATAAGGGGAAACAATAGAGGAGTTTGTCAGACTTGAAACTAAAAAATCAGTCTCATTACAGATCACATTGTTTTGTGATGTAACAGTTACTAAACCAATGGATCTGATGCTAGAAAGGGCAATGTGTACATCCCAAGCAGCAGAACTAGAAGAAACACAAATAAAAAGCTGACAGATAGGCACAGAGCTTATGACAAAGTACTATAGCTAAACCACCACAAGAAAAGCACACAACAATTGGCCAAGGACAAAAACAGGGAAAGCAGAAATCCAGCAAAACAGCAACCATGATGCCCAGAATTGAGGCAGGTATGCACAAACCCAATCACTGTGATAAAATGGGAAGAGAAAGCAGGAAAGCACAAAGAAGAGGAAGAGCTGTTCTAAAGCACAATAATAGAGGAAGCAGAAAACTCAAAAGACTGGGTAATTAAAGTGTGCACAAATGGCTGGCATATATGGGATATAAAAGACAGACATTGGAGCACATGTAAATGACTCAGGATTGTTAATAAGGGGACAAGTGAGAGACATGTGGCACACAAATCTTCTCTTGTATTGGAGACCATCATTTTTACACCATCACATGCAGCAGTTCAGATGCTCCAGGGAAAAGAGGCAAAGCAGTGGGTGTGTTAGAAGCATGTGCAATAGACACAAAACAGGGAGGCAGCAGAAAAGTACAGAAAGAGAAGGCAATCTTAATGCTTAATAAACATAGCAGTTTTTAACCTCACATCATATAATTATTTTTTATCATCTGTCTCTATATTTTCATTACAACTCAACCAGTTTGATTCCTCAGTCCTCAACATCTATAACTTGTTTCCCGTTTTGGGAAAATTGCTAATATTTTCTTAAAATGCTAGATCTTCACAGCTGTATTTCAGCTTCAGCTTACCATCAATTCATAGTTCTGTACAAACTAACCTTTGAAATCATACCAAGTTTAAACTGCAGCTGTGAGTGATCGCAGAAATACAAGCACTTGAATGGCCATCTTTCCAGCTTCCCCTACCCAACACTGCCAGCTTGGATTCTTAATTAGAGATTTGCAGTTGAATGGAGTGTTTTCATGACGTGCTACTTACTTAATTGCCTCAGCTCAACACTCCACAAAAAGGCCACTAAAAGTATTTTAACTTTATCTTTCAACATTAAATACATTTTATAAGCACAATATAGAAAGTGAGGAAAATGTTTGTAATGGGGCTGCACTCACCTCACACAAGCGCCCCCATCTGGTCACGTGCATATGCCTGCACTGTCTCTTTAAAAGTCTTTTTGGCTGCTTAGTCCTTCCACTGAGTCACATATTGTGAAATACTCAACCCCCCTCCAAGGTACACACTTAACAGGGCCCCAATCTCAGCGCCTTCTGTTAGCATCTCTGTGTCTGTTCCCCTCTCAGAGAGAGTAGTGCCTCCAGGATTTCTCCTGGAGACAACTCCTTGCTCCTAGCGGAGGGCTTTATCACAAGTTCATCAATCTTTTTCCAGCTCTCCAATTGGAGCTGGTTCCACCCACCCCCACTCAATCCCTTTCCTCACTTGGAGTGAGTGGTGCCTCCAGGTCTCCTTCTCCTGTAGACAACTTCCTTACCCAGCCTCACAGTCTGTTCTCCTTGAGCTCTGCTCTGTGTTGATTTTTGCTCTGCTTTGCTGCTCCCTTTGTAGGCCTTCCTGGCACCTTATTGGCTGATTCTTCTTCTGCCACTCTTGCTGCTTGGCAGACCTCTCTATGGTAGCTCTGGAGCAGGGTTTAGCCAGACCACTCTATCACAATGTTATCCAAAATATTTTTACTTATTAAAGATTACCTTCAGTTTGCTGCACTCATGGAGTAACAAATTATTTCTCACATCAAATCTTGCTACACCCATGGAGTGACAAGTTATTTCTCATATCAAACCTTCTCCATCATCATATTACTGACAACTTATACACACAGGTAGCACATTTAAGATGTTATGCTTCCCCCCACCCTTCACCTTCCAATAAACAACTCTGAATTTATAGTTTTATAGAGGGCTCCAACCTTCTCTCCTGGCACTTAATGCCAGAACCACAAAAATCTCACAACTGAGCCTTAAGAGAAACTTCTTGTTCTAAACACAGCACTAGATACTATTTTTCCAAATAGCTGCAGCTGAATTCAGAGTATTATCTGTAACTAGCCAATTAGCCTGTCATAAGAAGGGATTTTCAGGTCTCTCCTCCATGTTGGTCTTCTCTCCTGAGCCTCCGGTCTCTTGCTCGTCTCTCTCTCTCTCTCTCCTCCTACTGCCTCCCCCTCTCTCTCTCAGCTCTCCTCTGCCTCCTGCCTCTCTCACCTTCTGCCTTTCTCTCCATCTCTTTCTTTTCTCCTCCTCCTCCTGCCTCTCTCTCCTCTCCGTCTCTCCCCGCCCCCCTTCCCCTTCCTCCGTGGTGGCTCGGCTGAGTGCTGCACGCTCAGCCGGCCTGCCGCGGGGGAGGAGGGGCGGGGCAGTGACAAACAGCCAGGGGGCAGGGCCAGGTACATCACCACCCTGCTCCCCCTTCCTCTTCTGCTGTGGGGGAGCCGAAACAGCCACTTACCGCCACTTGCTCCCCCACTGCAGCTTGGCTGAGCAGCGTAGCACTCAGCCGAGCTGCCACGGAGGAAGGGGAAGGAGGCGGTGCACTGACGTACATGGCCAGGGGGCGGGGCCATGTACGTCAGCATTACAGACTCACAGACATTGGGCTACTATATATATGATAAACTACATTAGAAAAAGCATGTATTTGGGAAGAACATGCAAGTGTTCGTCTACTGTCTGATTACATTTGAGTCTTGTCAACAGGGCAAACCTCAAATGTTTTACAGGATGAAAAACAAAAGCCATCCTCTGAACTGACAGCCTTTTAATATAGCTTTATCAGTCTTTCAAAAATAACTCCCAGATTTTCTAAACTTGAAGCATTCTTCTATATTTGGGGACAAGGATAAGTTGAGTCTCTCATATTTTTCCCAATTAAATCTTCATGAGTTCAGACAGTACAAGCAGTATTTTCTGCATCTGATAAGAGACTGAATGTAAAACCCTAAACCTCAGAAATGCTTATACATGTGTATAACTTCACTCACATGAATACAATTAGGCATGCACTTCAGTGTTTGCAAGATCACAGCCATAATTATGGACGACAATGAGAAAAAACCAGGAGTAGTTAAAATATGTATAAATAAATTATTAGAAATTGTCTATGTCCGAGTCAGAACTACAACAATGGCTGCCCGTCGCAGGGAGCCATAGCCTGTAATACCTCTAAGGCTGGTATAGGGGGCTCTGTCTGTGAGGTGGAGTGTTTTCCATATAAGGGCATGTAAATTAATAATTTTCCCCTGCTCGCTCCACCCATTGCAGTGAAAGATCAGCCAATGGGCTGACTTGTGCTCAGGCCTGCTACTCCACCCACTGCAGCAAAAACCAACCTATGGGGTGATAAGTTCACAGGCAATAAAACAGGCAGGCAGCCCCTATCTCACTGGGGATTCGCATCGAGTGAACGCCTGGCCTGATCACCCAGACACCTTGCACCCCCCGCTCTCGAGTCTTACTGAGCGTACTCCGAGTTGGTCGAGCCGAGTGGAGACAGTTTATGAGCATGCGACCGGTACTTGTGTTCCTGCTGTCTCCAGAACTGGTATAACCCCTCCCCCCCGCCATCATCCCTATCCTAATTGATTTCTTAGTTGTCCTTATTGCTTGTCAAGTGACAGTGGTTAAAAAGTTACTAAGTTAGTTTATAAATAGTTGTGGTTTAGGGTTTTTACTGTTTCCTGGTATAAAGTTGTGTAAATAATCAGCCCTATGGACAATACCAGTGTTAATTCAACTGTTCCTAACCCCTGGGCAGTTATTGGGAATTATTGTGATTTAGAAAAGCCTCAGGGAATTGTTTTGTGTTGTCTGGCAATCTGTCTAATTTTTGTTCTGATGATTGTCTGGCGTCATCAAAATAAAATCAGTTTGTGCTTTTTGAAACCCCCAGTTGTGGTCTCATCCTTTCCGGCATCCCTTCGAACCTCGTGTATTACGGGGACTGACAGTCTAATTTAACAAAAACCAAATGATTAATCGTTTCAATGAGACAGAACAGATATCACATTGTATATTCTCTGAACACACTTGCACACCAACATTTGCATTAATAGGCATGTTGTGAGCAAGACACGAAAAGTCATTCTTCCACTCTACTCTGCGCTGGTTAGGCCTCAGTTGGAGTACTGTGTCTAGTTCTGGGCACCACATTTCAAGAAAGATGTGCAGAAATTGGAGAGGGTCCAGAGAAGAGGAACGAGAATGATTAAAGGTCTAGAGAACATGACCTATGAGGGAAGACTGAAGGAATTGGGTTTGTTTAGTTTAGAAAAGAGAAGATTGAGGGGGGACCTGAGAGCAGTTTTCAGATATCTAAAAGGGTGTCATAAGGAAGAGGAAGAAAAATTGTTCATCTTGGCCTCTGGGGACAGAACAAGAAGCAATGGGCTTAAACTGCAGCAAGGGAGTTTTAGGTTGGACGTTAGGAAAAAGTTCCTAAGTGTCAGGATAGTCAAACAATGGAATAAATTGCCCAGGGAGGTTGTGGAATCCCCGTCTCTGGAGATATTTAAGATTAGTTAGATAAATGTCTATCAGGAATGGTCTAGACAGTATTTGGTCCTGCCATGAGGGCAGGGGACTGGACTCGATGACCTCTCCAGGTCCCTTCCAGTCCTAGTATTCTATCATTCTATGATTTAGAGTCTGAAAAGATCATTGAGTTCAGTGGTTTTCATCCTTTTCTCATTTGTGGATCCCTAAAACATTTCAAATGTGGGTATGAACCCTTTTAGAAATCTTATACATCAAGGTGGGCAATAATTTTTGGTGGAGGGCCACTCTAAAATTTTGGTAAGTGGTCAAGAGCCACACTTTTCTGTGGAGGAAGTACAGGCAGTCCCCGGGTTACGTACAAGATAGGGACTGTAGGTTTGTTCTTAAGTTGAATCTGTATGTAAGTCGGAACTGGCGTCCAGATTCAGCCGCTGCTGAAACTGACCAGCAGCTGACTACAGGAAGCCCGAGGCAGAGTTGCTCTGCCCTGGGCTTCCTGGAATCAGCCGCTGATCAGTTTCAACAGGATGAATCTGGACGCCAGTTCCGACTTACATACAGATTCAACTTAAGAACCCGAGGCGTGCCCCAAGTCAGCTGCTGCTGAAACTGATCAGCGGCTGATTCCAGGAAGGCTGGAGCAGAGCAACTCTGCCTCGGGCTTCCTGTAGTCAGCTTTGGTCAGTTTCAGCAGTGGCTGACTTGGGGACGCCTGGGGCAGAGCAGCTGGGGTGCTGCTGGGTTGCTCCAGTAGCGCCGCTCCTCGGCGCTACTGGACCAACCCAGCAGCACCCCAGCTGCTCTGCCCCAGGCGTCCTGATTCAGCCGCTGCTGAAACTGACCAGCAGCGGCTGAATCAGGACGCCTGGGGCAGAGCAGCTGGGGTGCTGCCTGGTTGGTCCAGTAGTGCCCAGAGCGGCGCTGCGGGACCAACCGGCAGCGCCCCAGCTGCTCCACCACAGGCGTCCGGAAAAAAGCCTGGTCTGCTTGGGGGGGGGGGGGGCGTACTAGCTGCGCCCTCCCCCCCCCCAGCAGACCAGGGAGACACGGGCGGCGGACCGAGACGCACCGTGGTCCTGCCGCCTGGGTCCTCCGCGGCTTTGCTCTGCATCTCCCTGGTCTGCTGAAGACCAGCAGACCAGGGAGACGGGGAGCAAAGCCTCTGTGGACGTTGGCAGCGGGACAGCCCAGACGCACCGCGGCTGTCCCGCTGCCAGCATCCTCAGAGGCTTTGCTCCCGGTCTCCCTGGTCTGCTGGTCTCCAGCAGACCAGGGAGACGCGGAGCAAACCCGTTCGTAACTGCGGATCCGACATAAGTCGGATCCGCGTAACTCGGGGACTGCCTGTATGGGGTCTAGGGTGGAAGCTACTATAGAAGGTGCGTGGGGTAAAGGACTGGGGTGCAGGAGATGGTATGGGGTCTGAGAGGGCGTTTGGATGAAGGAGGGGGTTGTGACCTGGGAAAGGGGGGTGCAGAAGGTTTGGATCATGACCAGGAGGAGGGAGCTGGGGCGTGGGATGGGCAAGGGACCCAGAGGCAGATTCTGGCTGAGAAGTGCTTAAGATAAGCATCTCCCAGTCTGCAGCACCCGCAACGCAGGCTGGGGTCCCTGACTGCTACAGCCCCAGACCACTTGAAAATATAGGCTGTTCCCTCCACTTGGCACTCAGCTCCCCCATCTCCCAGGCCAATCTCTCAGCTGCAATTGGCTGGCTGTTTCCAGCCAACAGGAGCTGACAGATTGGCTGAGGTCAGTTCTTATTGGCCGGTTACTTCTGGCCAATAGGAGCTGAGCATTGGGCTAGGAGCAGGGAGATTACACGAAGCATCTCCCTTCCTTGCAGAGCAGAGAAGCATAGGGACTTTTAAACCGTGGCAGCTGTGTGCCTGAGGGAACCGACAGGGTGGTGATACACAGGCCTCATCCATTGGCTTGGCAGGCTGGATCTGGCCCCCGGGTCGTATTTTGCCCAGCCCTGTTATACATATACCCCTCCACTTTTGTCCAGTCCAGTTTTAAATGCAGCAATGAGATTTCTAGCAGTGTTCTTTTAGTATTTTAATTAAAAACGCTACATCTGGAAATATTTCCACATGAACACTTCTCTTCTATCCCAATAAACTAAAATACCTTCACACACTGTCAGCCAAAGCACATTAGGTCTAGCAAAGTGGAAAAGGAGGTGATGCAGTTCTGCAACCAAGATGGGAGAGTTTTGCTGCAAAGCTTTTGAAAATGAATACATAGCTTGCATTTCAAATTTCTCTAATTATATTTCTGTTGCTAATTATATCTATACAGTACTTTCTGCATTCTGTGCTCATTATTCATTATCTTTGTCCGAGTGCATATTTGCAAGATAACTGAACATTTAATACCTGGAGACCCTAGCATTCTTTCATCGGTGCTCATTTGCATTCTCATTAGTATGCATGAGATTTTCATTGAACTTTAGTACTCCTACTGGCACATAATGCACGGTAACAAGCGTAAAAGTGAGCTTACAAATTAAGACTCCCATTAATCACTAAATGTTACCACTAAAATAAAACCGACGTAGAATTTGCCAGCAGTAAAATGTGGCATGAAGCATGTAACTCCTTGCATCTCCACAGACATTGAAAATGACTGATATCCATTCAAGAGCACTGCGGACATGAGCTAAGGAAGTAACTGAGATATTCTATCACTAGATCTGGTAGGTGACTATTCAAAATTACAATTACATAAAAGGTTATCAGTTGTCTGCATCCATGAGATACTGCCATAGCAAAAAATGTATCATTTCTTTTCTTTTCTTGTATAAAGGGGAGAGTGTAGTATAACAGGAGGGCTTTATCTAATCACAAAAATATCTATGTTTATACTGTCAGCATGAATTCTTTTAATACCAACATTAAATTAATTCAATACAATAATACAAGGAAATATACAATAACGGCTTCATTTTGCAACAAAACTTGGCTCTAATTTGTGTTTATAGATAATTAATATTGGTGTAAAGACATGGAGGAATTATGGTTTCACTTATGTAAAACTGAGAATCACTTGATATTACAAAAGGCTTGAAGGACATTCAAAGCCTTTGTAAAAATCATGGCTTTGAGCAGCCAGGATATTAAGTCACTTTTCAGTTGTTAACTTATGAAAGAAAACCCTAACATTGGTTCAGAGTTACAAACAACCTCCATACCCAATGTGTTGTTAACTATGAGGATCTACTATAGGTTTATAAGTCTATACTCTAGAATGTGTGTTATGCTTTCTATGTAATCATTTGTTTCCAATACCTCTATCACTTGAATCTACATACATTATTTCATAAACTTTTACTTGTTTTCACTATAAACACAGACTGTTCTGTGTATGAAGTGGAGTGTTTATCTGAGGCGGAAAGGATAAGCAAATAAGCTGAGGTGTACTGTTTCTTTGGAAGTAATGAATCTGAAATCTGGAAAAAGTCCAGTGGAACAGAAGCTAGGTGCTGCACGGAGATGCTCTGAGGCTGGAACATGCCTACAGCTCACCTATAGAAACAGTGGGACCTTTGTGGGCCCGATGGAAGTGCTCATGCTGCCTGCAGCAGGTGGAATTGGGGAGCTCACCATAGCAGACACAAGTTAGGCTTCCTCACCCATGGACAAGTATTAGCAAGATACTTCACAGCCCTGGGTACCAAGCCTGCAGATGGCTTGAAATGACATTTTAAACCATGTAAAGTGCCCTTTAATTGTAAGTCTTAAGCTTGCTGTTCTGGGGAATCCTTTATCAAGACCACCTCAACACAGGACTCAATGACGTGACTCTGTCATCCATCATCACGGTGGGCAGGGACTTGAAAGCAGGCCCCACCTGAAGACAGGGCCATGGAACCAAAGGGAGAGCCCAGAATACACAAAACACACTAACCCAGCGGACAGCAGCTGCATTGGTGTTCCCTGCTACTGTCACCGTAAGGAGTAATGGATGCCACCATAGTCAGGTTATGCTTCACTTCAGAAATTCACTAGCTTCTATGACTCTCTCATTAAGTGTCATTGTGGAAGTGGAAGGGACCTCAAGAAGTCACTGAATTCAGTCTCCTGCCCTCACTGCAGGACCAAGCACTGTCTAGATCATCCCTCACAGGTGTCTAACCTGCTCTTAAATATCTCCAGTGATGGAGATTCCACAACCCCCTAAGCAATTTATTCCAGTGTTTAACCATCCTGACAGTTAGGAAGTTTCTCCTAATGTCTAACCTAAACCCCCCCTTGTTGCAATTTAAGCCCACTGCTTTTTGTCCTATCCTCAGAGGCCAAGAAGAACAATTTTTCTTCCTCCTCCTTGTAACATCCTTTTAGATACTTGAAAACCACTATCATGTCCCCTCTCAGTCTTCTCTTTTCTAAACTTAACAAGCCCAATTCTTGCAGTCTTCTCTCATAGGTCATGTTTTCTGGAACTTTAATCATTTTTGTTGCTCTTCTCTGGACCTTCTCCAATTTTTCTATATCTTTCTCAAAATGTGGTGCCCAGAACAGGACATAATTGAGGCTTAATCAGCACAGAGTAGAGAGGAAGAATGACCTCTGGTGTCTTGCTCACAACACTTCTATTAATGTATCCCAGAATCAAGTGTCACACTGACGACCCATGTTTAACTTGTCGTCCACTCTGACCCCTAAATCTCTTTAAGCAGTACTTTTTCCTACATAGTCACTTGCCATTCTGTATGTGTGAAACTGATAATTCCTTCCTAAGTGGAGTATTTTGCATTTCTCCTTATTAAACTTCATCCTATTTACCTCAGACCATTTTTCCAGTTTGTCCAGATCATTTTGAATTTTGACTATATCATCCAAAGCACATGTAATCTCTCCCAGCTTGGTATCATCTGCAAACTTAATAATCGTACTCTCTATGCTGTCATCTAAATCAGTGATAAAGATATTGAACAGAACAGGTCCCAAAACAGACCCCTTTGGAACCTAATTTATTATGCCATTTCAGTATATGTGGGAAGACTAACCAGAATCTGTATAGGGCAGATCCACCAGCCCTTCCCATACTCCTATCCACTCCACACCTAATCCTTCCTATGCAGAGATACTGCATACTGAGGAACTTAACTCTATGGCTTCCTGAAAGGGCTTCTTAAGCAGGCCAATCTTGAGCATAGGCTAAAGCCCAAGGGACATGTCTATAGAAGTCCTAGCAATATACCTGAGCAAGTACAGACCCAGAAATTTGAGTGTGGCCACTCAGACATAGGCACCAATCACCTGCAGTGGGGACCTTTTTAGGGTCATTCTGTCAGATGGTTCCCTCACTCAAATATTTTCACAGCTAATTATGTTTTCATACACTAATCTATTTCTTACTCATGATTAAAGTGGATACTTTCAGAATTCACAATAGCTGTAAATGATTACTTGAGTCTTCATGCCTCAAAATGAAAAACATTTCAGGAAAGAGCAAGTAAGTGCAAGCATTCCACCGACTTTTTTCAGCATTTTGTACTTTCACCTTTACATGAAAATAAAAACAAACCCTCAAATATTTACCTTCCCATTCTGTTGGCAGGTTGCCCACTTCATACTTGTATGGCTCTTGATTTACAACATCTACTAGTCTTTTCTCTGGAATAGTCTGTCCTATTAACATAAAGAAAGATTATATTTAAAATATACACTTCTAGTACATAAACAGACACACAGATTATGCTATGACAGTGTTGCTACCCCCACATGACCCCTTCTTGACTAGCTGTGGTGTTGTAGTGCCCTTGGTTCAGTTTCTCTTGATTATTCTTTGGCCTTCTCTCTCTGACCACTTCCCAGTACTGTACCCTTTCTGGGGGCCGGATTTCAGGTCTTTAATAAAGGACTGAAATATGTCCAAAAAACAAACCTTTAGTCCACCTGGGCTCAACTGGCAGCTGCCTCATCATAGCTGTGGCTTTACTGCTTGACACTGTCTTTCTGTACCTCAACCCATCCCATGATCCAAGAACTGGTATCCTCCTTCCCTTATCTCGGATGTTGGACAGGCTCCAGTTAGGCCCCACCTCTATCGTGGGAAAGCCTGTTTCTCCCCTTTCTCTTTCAAAGCCTCCCATCTGGCTGCTTCTTAGAGAAAGGAAGTTCCCTAACTCCTCTTCTCTGTTTTTTCCCCCTCTCCCGAAATGGCCTCACCCACCTCTTTATGGAAACAAGCCTTGCTCCCCTGTAAGCTGGGTTTTCTTTCTAATCGGGCCTGGCCCACCATCCAAGTGCAAGCAGGTTGGCATATTGATTCTCAGCCCATACTGACCTTTCACTGCATATGTGGTGTATTTGAATGAATGTAATTTTTTATGTACACAAATTAGGGATGTAACAGTGTAGTTGATTAACCAATAAGCAAAAGCTTATAGGTTAATGCTATACACTACACACATTTCCCTTCCCCTCTCCCCCGCCAGTAAATGTTTTAGTAGGCTGGCCAGCAGCCCAGCTCAATCCTGCCTCACGCTGGATCTGGGACCTACCCCCCCCTGCACCTGTGCATTTAAAGTATATTAGGACCTGGGTGGGCAGGCAGCTTGACTCAGTTCCAGCTCACACTGGGTCCGGGAACTCAGACCCACCTCCCCAGACAGGGGCTGCTGTCACTATCAGAGGTAGCAGCACAGGACGACAGGCAACCAGTCTGTGATGGGAGTTGGTTTTTAAACTCTGGATCCCCTTGCAGACCAGTTCCCACCTGCTACCCTGTACTGATGCCTCTGATACAGAAGCAGCAGCACAGAGTGGCAGGGGGCTCCTCAGGAATAAGGCTGGAGTACACTGGTTGCCGGCCCCACCCCTGGGGACTACAGAATAGTTGACTAACCAATAAGAATTCTTGAGGTTGCTCAACTATTAAATTAACCAATATTTAACATCGCTAACACAAACACAAATCAGCTACACAGACTAAAATTGAAGGATTATCATGCAGTGGTAAAAGATGGCAACTTAGACATTACATTTCAAACTGCTAAACTTTGTATGCATATTTTTAAAACTTTAAGCTCTCAAGTCATTCATTTACTATGTATGTTAGAGAGTTTGTCTGATCAAGATGTCCTCCTAAATGGTAAGAACTAGGACCACCAAATTTGATATACAGTTTCCTCCTAGCATAACTTAAAGCAACCATAAGGGTTTGATTGTGCCAAGAAAATGGGATATGCCTGGAATGGAACTGCATCTCATAATACCAAACAGAAAAGAGACAGAATACCCTAATCAAGTTCAGTCCTTAAAATTGACATAACTGAGCAAACTTTGAAAGAGACTGAATGAACCAAGATGAGCCAGAAAAATAGCATGAACCTGGAATAGCATTGCTTCTCAATAAACCTTACAGAAAAGTGATACAAACAGAGAAATTTGGAGTAATGCTCTGTTGGTACAGCTAAATCAATTATTTAAGTTTGACAACTAGAAGACAATGTTATTGGAAACCTAATTGACTATAGCCCCTTCTTGTTAGAATGATAACCGCTCTTATTTATTTTATTTATTATTTCATAAAAATAACAGTGTTTTTGAAAATACAATGATTTAAATAAAGCATATACTTTTTCCTTTTAGTTAAAAAAAATCAATTGAGTTAAGGACCCAAGCAAAACCAGGTAAATCTGCTAATATGTTATACAACAACAAATCTAAAAATCAGTTCATTGTGCAGTTTTTTGCGTTAATTATGTCACACTAAGGTCCATCTGTTGAAACTTTCCAATAAATTGTATCCATCACTCTCAAATATCATTAAGGTTCTTAATGGTCAAGATCCAGAATTTTAAAATGGTTCCATAATTAAATGGGATGCCAGCATGGAGTGTGAGCATGATGTGCTCTGATTCATCAGATTTGCCTGGAATGCAGGCCACATACAACATGCTAAGAGAGAATTTCCATGTTCCTTTCATCCCCTGCAGAAAAAGCATTTTGCTAAGCATTTTTCCTCATATAAAATAAATGAAGCACCAGCTCCAATGATGAAGAAATGAGAAAGGAAAAAAGCCATCCCCGGTCTCTAAAAATTGAGTATAAGCAGGAATTGTACATACAATGACAAATGCAATTAATTTGACTAATATGGGACCTGTGGGAGGAAACAAATTCCTGAAAGGAGTCCTGAAAATACAGTATTCATGTGGGGATAGAGCTAAGGTTTTAACATACTGTCTGTAGTGTTTGATGGTTGTTCTAGGTAGTGATACATGTCATTGGGTGGATAACAATAATGTTCTTGTTTTGGCAATAAGTATATTATGAGTACAGCAATCTTCAATGATATAAAGCACAGGGTGTCTTCTTGTTTTGTCTGGAAACAATATAAGGCCTGAGCCAGTGTATCCCTAGGGACTGAAGATACTTTCCTCCACTTCCTTGAAAGTGGTGGCCATTTCTTGTAATTACAGGGACAGATCTTTTAAAAAAAGCTGCACAAAGATGTTGCAGTCTTTGCAGAGCTGGAATAGTGGGATAGGTGTAGAGAACATAGTCAAAGGTGCATACCGAACATAATTCAGCATGTGAATATCACCAGACCATATCTGAGTCATATTTTTACATCGACATGTGCAGGTTATACACATGACAAAATATGAATTTTAACTAAACATGTTCCTTCTATTAGGTAATTCTGATGCATGCTTTCATAAGACAAATAAAAGTAATGGCATATTGAGGATCCTTCCTTCAGTATTGAGCCTCTGTACAGCAAAGGCCAGTCCTGTAACAATCAGAGCCAGGTGCCAAACTCTGAAAATTACTTCTCAAAGTCATTATTTTGGGGAATCATCATCTCATTGGGATGGTGGCTATTAAATCTTACCTGCTTCTGTAAGGCCTTTGAAGCAGGATGCAGGTAATCAAGTCATTGAGACAATGTCTTTTCTGGTTAAAATGGCAAGAAACTGTTTTTTCTTTGTGATCCTGTCTAATATCTGTTTTGTGGGCATTGATCCTTTGGCGAAGTGTCTGAGATGTTTGTCCAATGTACATAGCGGATGGACACTTTCGGCACATGATTTATGCTATCATGTGCCAAAAGTGTCCGTCTGTTATGTATATTGGACAAACGTCTCAGACACTTCGCCAAAGGATCAATGGCCACAAAACAGATATTAGACAGGATCACAAAGAAAAAACAGTTTCTTGCCATTTCAACCAGCAAGGACATTGTCTCAACAACTTGATTACCTGAATCCTGCTTCAAAGGCCTTTTAAGACTACACTTGAAAGAGAATCCTCTGAACTGTCATTCATGATTAAATTCGACACTCTACACTTACATTACAAAGATAGCTTCTCCAATTATCACCTCTAATATCATTAGCTCACAGACATTTACTCCCCCCGCCCCATACCCCTTCTGTTCTGAAATTTGATTTGTCCTTTTCATATGTGTTCATTTTTTTAATTGTATCCTTTGGTATATATGGTTGTGACAATTTTCTTCCACTATTTGATCTGAGGAAGTGGGTCTGGCCCACGAAAGCTCATCACCTAATAAACCATCTTGTTAGTCTTTAAAGTGCTACATAGTCCTGGTTTTTGTTCCAATGATGAAGATTCCTCAACCTCCTAAGCAATTTATTGAGTACTTAACCACCATGAAAGTTAGGAAGTTTTTCCTAATATCCAACCTAAACTTCCCTTACTGCAATTTAAGCCCACTGCTTCTTGTCAGACATTACGGAGAATTATTCTCCCCCCGTAACAAACTTTTAGGTATTTGAGAGTGGCTAACATGTCCCCTCTCAGCTTTCCCTTTTCCAAACTAAACAAACCCAATTATTTCAGTCTTCCTTCATAGGACATGTTTTGTATGCCTTTAATCATTCTCTGGACCGTTTCCAATTTGTCCCCATCTTTTTTGAAATGTGGTGCCCAGCACTGGACACAATACTCCAGATGAGACCAATTCAGAGAAGAGTAGAGGAGAAGAATGACTTCTCATGCCTTGCTCACAACACTCCTGTTAATGCATCCCATAATCATGTTTGCTTCCCACTCCCAACAGTCACACTGTTGACTCATTTTAAGCTTGTGGCCCATGTCTAAAGAGGTGTGTCAGTTTAAATTTTACTAAGCATCATATTTCCCTGTGTATTTTTCCTAAGCCAAATTCATCTTTGGGAGAAGCAGTCTATGTTTGAGCTTTTACATGGACAGCACTAAGCCCTTTTGAACTCTGCCACATCTGCTTGTGTCCTATGTGGACCACATGAACTATATAACTTCCTGCATTAAGACTGCATAAGAAACAGCTGCTGCCACACCTGCTCATTGGATCTGAGCTCATCCTATGAGAGCACACGCCATGTCAATAGCATTCTGAAGTGACATCTCACTATTGGACACTAGCGGGGCTGCTATAGTTTTGTTCGCACATATGTTTTCAGAGCATTATACCATTACTACAGCAGTGGAAGTAGATGCAAACTTTGGGAAGGCAGTCTTGCAGTCCTTGTTTAAATAGATTCTGAGCCCCACCAGCTGTGTGTACTACTTGTGAGTGACCTCAATGGAATATACAGCTACATCTACTCAAAAAAGAAAAAATTGATACTTTTAACAGTGGTTCTTCCAAATCTGATGCAGATGTTGATTTCATGATCCCCTCAATCCCCTTTGCTTCATAGTCTAGTCTCTGGAAGTTGTGTAAGAAAAACTCAGGGGGGCTGTGGTGCTGCCTCATATAACAAAGGAGGGACTATGGTCACAAGACAGGAGTGCTGCCACTCTACAAGTACCTCAAGGCAAAATTCTTCAGGTTCAGTGCTCTAGGTGTACACACTCCTAAGTGAGATACAAATCTGCATCACACCTTGAAAAACCACAGTTACTGTAAATAAACATTTCTTAGTGATTAACCCACCTTCCAAAAAAAGTCTATAATGTCTGTAATATAGCTGACAGCTGTATTCCCTCCCAACAATTCAACTGCCTTCACCTTCCATTAAACTAATGTGTAAAACCTTGTATAACAGAAGTTGCTTGGAGATACAGTATATAGGCTCTTCTATGTATGTTGTATTTTGCTCCTTTGTCTTTGCTTACAAAATCAGCTGTTTGTATTTGTAATAACGTTTTCTAGTTTGTCACAAACTATACAGAATTTATGATTTAGGAGAAAGGAAAACAATATAAATGTTTATATGCAGGATTACAGTTCAAATACCTTAGATCAGTGGTCTCCAACCTTTTTTTTTTTTTCATTTTTTTTAACCTTTTTTAATTTAAGTGCAATCCAAGAGCTACCTCAAACCCAAATATCTTTGCCCCGCCTCCTTAATAACCCTTCTCCGAGTCCCCGCCCCTGCTTACTCCATTCTCCCTCCCTCTCCCATCCTCCCTCCCTTTCTCCACGCAGGGGCAATGAGTTGAGTGCTGGCTCTGGTCTTGGATTAAGGGATTTGGAGTGTGAGAGGAGCTCTGACCTGACCTTGGAGAATACAGTTGGGATTAGAAGGGGGTTCTAGATGCAGGCTCTGGGAGGGTGTTTGGATGCAGGGGTGCTTGAGGCTGGGGCAGGAGCCTGGGATGCAAGAGGGGGTTCATGACTGGTGTAGGGTTTCAGGATGTGGGCTCCGACTGGACCCTGCTTTCTTCAGGTGGCTGCTGGGTGGTGGTGCAGTGAGGCTAGGGCAGGCTCCCTGTCCTGGACCTGCACCACTCCCCAAAGCAGCCAGCACTCTCCATCCCAAGTCCCGATATGCCCCCTCTCTGCTCTGTGGTGATAGGATACAGGGTGGGAGAGGGGGCAACTTGACATCAGCCCCCTTCTCCCTTCCCTGCCCTGCACAGAAAGCAGGAGGCTCCTAGAGGTGGGGGAGGCAGCTCTAAGACAAAGGTAAGGAGTTGCGAAGCAGTGGGGGGCAGGGCAACTGAAGTGCCAATACTTGATAGCTTCTTGGCCAAACCAGTCAAGATCTCCTCTGAGAGGCTCCAAGATCTACCAGTAGATCTACCGATCTACTGGTTGGTGACCACTGCCTTAGATATTCCCTTTTATTTATCTATTAAATTGTTTAAGTGTTTATTTTTAATATAGCAAATCCCACTACCTAATCAAGTTTCTGGCACATACACAGTACCCGTTACCTGTTTCATAATTAAGCTGTGATATTCAGAAAATGATTACCTCTGAAGGGCTGGGTAATTAAGAATTGATGAGGGATTGAGGGGGAATATAACATAAGAAATAAACTAGAAGGGAGAACATAATATAAACTGTTTACCATAATTAATACACAGATAGTGAATTTAAAAAAGAAAAAAGTAAATTTTTTTTCAGCTTGTGCTGCTTCCTTCTGCCTACTGCTACATGTTGTTTCATTAGATCACTAGCTCTTTGCACAGAGTCATACCCTCTTATATTTCCACTAAGCACTCAGAATATGGGTGATACACAAATAATACATATAGAAATTTCTATGGAAGTATTGCCATTGGACAAGAGACACTGCCCTAATTTGGACTGCATGAAGAATTGATGCATTAGAATGCAAGAAATCAGCAAAACTCTGATACTGGTGATTCAACAGACTCTAATATTAATGCAAACAATTAGCTTGGAAGAGAAGAATCATAAAGATGACCAAATCATATAAATTTGTTTAATATGTTTTTATTGTCTAGTCTTCTGAGATGCTAAACACCTGCAACTCCCACTGAAATCAACAGGAGTTCTGGGTGATCAGCACTTCAGGGTCAATTTCTTAGGCCTCTGCTGCAACTAGTTTGCACTACTGAGTTTAATGAGAAAAGATCTGATCCTGTTTCATACCCTTAAGGTAAGTGAGTCTAAGGTCACTCAGCTTTACAGGAGATGCTCAGCACTTTTTCGGACTGGGTCCTTTAAAAGGCTCTTGAACAGTACCTCTGAATGTGTGCTAGACAGACAGTTTCCATTATTAGGCGCTACAATCCCAGCAAGTTATTTTAATATGAATGCAGACTCAAGCATTTTGAAATGCTAATGTAATGTGAACCCTGCTTTCCTTTCCATTGCTGGTCTGTAATTTACAAAACACATTTCTGACTGCAATATCAAGTATTCTAATGTGAAATCACTAAACATTTAACAATACCACTGGATTACGATGTTTGCACTTCAACGTGTCTGATTTGTTCTTTTAAAAGCAGACTAAAGAATACTGTCTAAAATTAAACAAGCTTTGAGATGGCTGATGTGCAAAACTCATGTTTTTAAATTATTTCTTTATAATAACTGATATTTGAATACTGTATTTAACTCATCGTATTTTTATAGTGGACTATTTCAACAAAAGCAAGCATCTCCTGGTCTATGGAATGATTAGAAGTATAGAGATTTTTCTCTTCTTTTCACTGAACATTAGTTTTGTGCAAACTAATTACCATTTTTACTGAAAAACATAAGAGTCAGGAAATTTTGATCCTAAATCAATGGAAGTTTTGCCATGGAATTAAATGGGATCAAAATAAAGACCATCAGTCCACCGCCTGAAATCTGGAGCACAAGATATTTCCGAAGCAAAGAACTAGTATTAAAATTATTATTTATTCAGTTGGAAATAATTGTTTGCAAGCTTCAAAATATTCTATGAAAACATGACATTACTTCCATCACTAAAATGGAGTCAACTCTTCTGTGAAATAGAACAATGTTGCACAGTCATTCAGAAACATAAACAGTAATGCCTTATTTGAGAGAAAGCTAGCTACGGGAACAAGTTTATTAGAGCATTTGTGTTCTGGAGCATGATCAGAAACTTCACTAGTCTGTTAATGTAAAGACCATCATACTGGATGGCAGACTTCACAGATGGATTCTGAACTGGTATCTCACCACTGCTTTTGGAGTCCTTGAAAAGCCTTGAAGAACAAGAATCTTCAATTCTAATGTGAATATCATCTTGGCTAGCCCAACATGGGTATTCCTTGAAGTGACAGGCTTCAAGTTGTACCTAAGGGTATTTCTATACTTGCACCCTAGTTCAAACTAGTTCTGGAAGTTCCAGGCTGTGTTAGTTCGAATAAAACCCCTTGGTCTGAACTAATATTACTCCTCAAAAAATGAGGAGCGAACTAACACGGCCCGGAGCACACTTTCACGTTCGAATCAGCTGGGTTCCGAAACAGCGTTCGGCCGAGATTATGCTAACGAAGCGCGGGATATTTAAATCCCGCCTTCATTTACTATTTCGAATGCCTACATTTGTATCTCTAGTTTGAACTAGGGTGCAAGTGTAGACATACCCTAATAGCTCAAAGTGCTTTTATATGGCTGGCTACATAATCATCATTGGCTTTGGGTTGACTATATCAACACTGTAATCAGTCTTGTTGAACTGACTAGTCAACCCATTTGGTATTCCACATTTACATGAATGCCACAGTCCATTTTCTTATGCCCTCAGAGAATAGGAGGAATCATATGGATTTTAGGGCTTTCTTATTGGCATTGTGGCACATCTGATTTCCCCATTTTGAACCAGAGTGTGAATTCAATCATCAGAAGGTATCAAACTTTTAAGATGTTCTCAATTCCTTATGTCACTTCTATTCTCAGATTGTCTGCTGTGCATATAGGCTACGCCTGCACTGCACAATTATTTCAGAATAAGCTATTCTGGAATAGTTATTCCAAAATATATTATTTCAAAATAGCAAATCTACACTGCAGAGAAGCCTCAAAATTAGTCCGAGGCTGGCTTCTCTAATGTAGACGTGCTATCTCAATTTAGAGCCCCAGGAGAAATAACTTACAATAGCCCTGTTGAGGGGCTATTTCAAAATAGCAGCAGTGGAGCGTCTACATATGCCTTATTTCAAAATAGCTATTTCAGAATAGATGTTATTCTTTGTAGAATGAGGTTTACAGAAGTAGAAATAAGCTGTCCATTATTTCAAAATTATTTTGAAATAATGGAATTGCTATATAGATGCTCACATAGTTATTTTGGAACAACAGCCGTTATTCCTAAATAACTTTGCTGCGTAGACACACCGATAGAATCAATGATCATTTAACAGTGATCTCTGGGAATTAAAAAAAAAAAAAAAAAGTAGAGGGGGCAGAGACTGGAGAGGAGATAGCTTGGAAGCTGCCTGACATCCTCAATACAGGGATTTGATGTGGATTAACATTCCAAAACATTACTTCTACTGTTCTCAGTGATGGCCCCAGAGCTGAACTGTCCAACAGACATCATGTGGTAGTATGTGTCCTGGTTAATCTTGAAAGCCCCACTAGTGGCCTTGACTGACTGCTGTGATTGATTTATTATTCAGAAATGAAATGTGTAGTATTTGGGCTCTCAACCAGGAATTTGATTACCAGAACTACAAGTTCCAAAATTACGTCCCACTGGGGCTCAAAACTGTTTCTGAAAAGATGGATATCCATGATCACCAGTCAATGAGACAAACCAGGTGATTTTTCTGGGAGACAATCTGGAAGATACTGACTCTCCAAGGAAATGCTCCAAATAACTATCAACAGTCTGTCAAAGTATTTTGGGCTATGGGGATAAAAGAATTTAAATATAGACATTCATTCTAAGACTTACATCATTTCTGAGATGCTAATCATATCTAACTACTAGATGTGCTATGAGGAGATAGACAAGTGACAGAAGTCTCGGCACCCAAAGGTTCTACCAGTCTTTTCACTGAAGCCAAACACGAAGTGAAGTATGAAGGAATTGGGGGCCATACTCGCACTGACCAAAGGAATGAGGAAGACAAGTCCCGAAGAACTCTCTCTGTTTTAGTGGGGTTTTTTGTTTATTTGGTCGGTTCTTTTGCATTTTACCCTCAACTTCTGCCCCCACTCTCACTATCGAATGGGACTTGAAATCCAGGAGATATCGAAGCATTATTCTTTTAAAACAATCCTATCTGTACAAGTCTTGAAATGTCATAAATCTACAGAACTACTGAACCATTTACAATTCAAAACAAGCCAAAGCCACATTTGTTAACTTGGAAGGGTTCTGACTGAATGAACCCCTGTATTAACAACATATTGTAATAGTGTTTGTACAAACTATGCCTTGTGTGAGGTATCATTTGAAACCTCATAACTGAATGAACATTATTATTCTGGTTAAATGTCTGCATCAACACTGTGTGTAAAGTTTTACTTTTCTACTGTATAACATTGTTATAACATGTTCCAGAGTTAGAAAATCCGGCTCAAACCACTTCTTTAGAGACCAAGGGTACGTCTAGACTACAAGCCTCTGTCGCCAGAGGCATGTAGATTAGGCTACCAGACATAGTAAAATGAAGCGGTGATTTAAATAATCGCCGCTTCATTTAAATTTACATGGCTGCCGTGCTTAGCCGACAAACAGCTGATCAGCTGTTTGTCGGCTCAGCGCGATAGTCTGGATGCGCGGGTGGCGACATCAAAGGTATCTGTCGACCACCGAGGTAAACCTCATCCCAGGAGGCATACCTGGGTGGTCGACAAATACCTTTGATGTCGACACCCGCGCGTCCAGACTATCGCGCTGAGCCGACAAACAGCTGATCAGCTGTTTGTCGGCTCAGCGCGGCAGCCATGTAAATTTAAATGAAGTGGTGATTATTTAAATGAAGTGGTGATTATTTAAATCGCTGCTTCATTTTACTATGTCTGGTAGCCTAATCTACATGCCTCTGGCAACAGAGGCATGTAGTCTAGATGTACCCTAAGATATACCTGGCTGGAGGTGCCAGTATAAGCATAATGAATTGAACAATCATCTAGATGAACTCCATTTAGGATAATAAACTGCATATATACTGCAAACAGATTCCTCAGACAACCACAATGGAGAAGACAGGGGACAAAGTCAACTGACATTTCAACAAAGAGGTACAAGGGGAAGAAAAAAAAACAACGTGTGAGTCTTTTCACCAGAAGACTTCATGCTGCTTGGCTCTCAGAAATTTTACCTAGAAATCACACTCAGGAACTTGCATTTGAAAGGGGGAAGAATCAACTATAAAATTGAGGGGGAAAATACCACAACACACTCCTCTCACTTTCCCTGTCCATCTATCCCTTTGCACCTAAGACAACAAAGGAAACACCCACTGACCTTTGGGGGAAGGTTCCTGACCAGAAAAGTTTGGTCAGTAACCCTGGGGAAAGGACGTGATAAGGACTTTTTAAAAATCAAATCTAGTTTGTCCAGTTTGGCACTAGGAAGCATTTTATTTTCCTTCTAAGGATTTCTGACTTTTGTGTCTCATTACGGGTAGACATTTAAAAACTTTTTAGTTAAGCAGATTTTTGTACTCAAACTTTTATTCTAAGTTAAATTGTTTTGAAAAAACTTAAACAACAAATAGTCTGGTAGCCCTTTAAAGACTAACAAAACATGTAGATGGTATCATGAGCTTTCGTGGACACAGCCCACTTCTTCAGATGACCAGAACCAAGAATAAATAAGGGAAGGAGTGGGAGGAAAAAAATTGAAGGGGAAGGGAGAGACATTGGGTAGATAAGTATCAAAGGCTTAGCTGAGCCAGTCTGTAACAGGAAAAACTTAAAAAACAACAAATAGTCTATTAGCATCTTAAAAACTAAATAGTTAAAAGAGGCTGATGACAACCATTAGTTTGCACGAGGAAAGGAAGTGAAGTAACACTAGATTCTACACAGACATCAAGAACCATTGGCACCTTCATTGGTTGGTTGGTTGGTTGATAAAGTGCAAGCAATCTGATATTGTGATTTAAACCATTAGTATGAGAGTTAAACTTGAGACTGAAGTGGAGTTCCAATCCTTCTCTGTGTATTTGGCATGTGGAATTGGTCTGAAACAACACAGCAGCTTGGAGATCCCTTCATGCCTCTAACTTGCATCCCAGGCACATTTCTCAAACTATTGTATACAGCCAAGCCCTAAAATACAATCAGATTTGCTCCAAGCCCACTGACAGAGACGAACACCTACAGGAGCTATATAGCGCATTCCTAAAACTGAAACACCCACCTGGAGAAGTGAAAAACAGACTGAAAGAGCCAAAAAAGTACCCAGGCATGAACTACTTCAAGACCGGCCCAAAAGAGAAAATAACAGAATTCCACTTGTCATTACCTATAGTCCACAATTTAAACCCCTGCAACGCATTATCCACGATCTACAACTTATCTTAGAAAATGACCCTTCAGTCTCAGAGGCCTTTGCGGAAAGGCCTATTCTCGCTTACCGACAATCCCCTAACCTGAAAAAAAAACCTTTCCAGTAACCATGCTACACAGCTACATCATAAGCATCCAGGAACCAACCCCTGCAATCAACCCCGGTGCCAACTCTGCCCGTACAACTATACAAGCGATTTCATCGCTGGACCCAACCACATCAGCCACCAAATCAGAGGCTCATTTAACTGCACATCCAGTAATGTGATCTATGCCATCAAATGCCAGCAATGTCCCTCTGCTATCTATCTATCTATATATAAATATATGACAAACTGGACAGTCCCTACAGGAAAGAATTAATGGACACAAATCAGATATCCGAAAAGGCAACACACAAAAACCTGTTTGGGAACACTTTAACCTCTCTGGACACTCATTAAGGCCGTGGTCACCAACCAGTAGATCGTGATCTACCGATAGATCTCAGGGGCTCTAAGAGTAGCTCTTGAGCCCTCTCTGAACTGTGCGCCTGCACAGTACATTTACATTAGATTTTCTCATTTGAGGAGCAGCTACTCTCCGAGCAACAACACAGGTGAGTAGCTATGAGGAATGGTGGGAGTTGGGAGGTCAGGAGGCCTGAAACACTCCAGCAAGCTGACTGTGGCTTTCAGCTGAAAGCAGCTGCCCCACGCTCCAGCTGATCTGCGGCTTCTCCTCTTCACCTGCCTTTGTGGAGCTTGGTGCACCCTGGCTGAGCGCCATGGCCAGCTGGCCGGGCAGCCACTTCTCTTCCCTCCAGCCCGGCTCTCAGCCCAGGGAGGCTGCGTCTAGCTCCAGCTGTGCTGGAGCAAGCTTCCCAAGCTGAGCGCAGGATCACAGATGCCCATCTGATGGACTGTATATGACTAGCAATCTCAGACTACAACCCAGACTTCAAGACACTGGCAGATACTGTTCAGTCACAGGTGTCACACTGAGACTTTGTTATTGGAAGAAAAAATATATAATTATCAATACTGGATTTTATATTTACAAAATAGCAGAGAACAAAATGTATAATTGTAAATGCTTCATTTGACATTTAAATAGCATGAATTAAAAACAGACCATTTATTTCATAACTATAAACATGTGATTTTAATTTTATATATTGCATAATTTAAAAATAAACTGTTTATCAGAGTGTATAAGGGCTAAGGATAGCAAGTGATCGACAGGAGAATAGAGAGGTCAGGGCTTCAAGGAAGGGGCGGGGCAGTAGATCTTCGCCTGTTCTGAGACTTAAAAAGTGATCTTGGGTGTAAAAAGTTTGGAGACCACTGCATTAAGGGATCTCCAAGTTGCTGTTTTGTTTCAAACCAATTCCACAAGACAGAAACACAGAGAAGGATTCGAACTCCATTTCATTCTCAAGTTTAACTCTCATGCTATTGGTTTAAATAGGGATATTGGTTGGCTCACACATTATCAACCAACCAATTAAAATGCCAATGGCTCTTGATGTCTGTGTAGAATCTGGTGTTAGTTCTCTTCCTTTCCTCATGCAAACTAATGATTGTTATCAGCCTCTTTTAACTATTTAGTTTTTAAGATGCTAATAGACTATTTGTTGTTTTTTAAGTTTTTCCCGTTACAGGCTGGCTCAGCTAAGCCTTTGCTACTTATCTACCCAATGTCCTCTTCCCTTCCCCACTCCAATTTTTTTCTCCCCCTCCCCCTCCCCCCACTTCCCCTATTTATTCTTGTTTCTGGACCACCAATACTCCAGTCATCTGAAGAAGTGGGATGTGCTCATGAAAGCCCATGATACCATCTACATGTTTTGTTAGTCTTTAAAGTGCTACCAGACTGTTTGTTGTCTGTGAAGTTTTTCGTGCTACAGACTAACTTGGCTACCCTCTGAAACGTTTAAACTATTTAAACTAGCAAGTTGTTGAGAATGGTAGTAGCAGACCCATTATAGCCTGAACCCAGTACAGTATCCATATCTGAGCAGGCTTTTAAGATGTTTGTTGTAGCTATTCCCTATTCTTATTTCCTGAAAAGACAACTATCACTATATGTTGATTAAATTATTGGCTGAAATATGTATAGCTTCCATGAAGAGTAGGCAGATGATACATTCCATTTTGAATACCCCATACTCAAAAGAAATTGGTGAGAGCAATAAATACTTTTCATATCAATTCTACTATGTAGCTTCTGGACAATACCCATAAGAGATGTCCAGAGATTAGTCTGGGCTTGCACTTGAACATATTACCAGAACTGTTAGGCCTCAAACATGTGAGTCAGAGGGTTGGTATGTGCTACATCATAGCTTAGCTCTTTGGTCCGCAGAGATGCATGATGTCCTTACATTCTCAAATAATTATGCTTTGGAAATGGAAGTTTTCTACATTTATCAAGAAGATGATGTCAACCCCAACTTTGCTCTTCAGTACAGACAGACCTCATTTAGACAGCATATCAAATTCAAGCCATTTGTTGCACTGTTATGGAGGACCATAACACTGGCTGAACGTTCAACATGGACCAGTTTTGTTTTTAAACAGTCATGTCAAGATTTCTTACCTGTACAGCCAGTATTATGGCACATCAAGATAAATGGGAAGGATTTCATAATTACAACACACCTTAAAGATTAGATAATTAGAATATAATGTTGCATTTTTATATTCTCTATTGTGGACAGTACTCTAATAGTTAAACACCTTATGTTTTTAAGCACTCTTTACAGGAAGAACAATGGTGGTAATACTGTGACACACTTAAAGTGCTCTAGGAAACCTATCTATGTTGAGTCTCATTTCAGATCTCACCTATTACACGAGTAGGATGTGAAAATCATCCTGTGCACATCACACTTTTGCAAACTGCAGTTTCTGGTTTACCATACAAATATACAATCACAGATCACTAGAATTGGAAAGGACCTTGAGAGATCATCAAGTCCAGTCTCCTGCCCTCACTACAGGACCAAGCACCATCTAGATGAGGGGTGGGCAATAATTTTTGACAGGGAGCCACTCCAAGATTTTGGAAAGGATTTGAGGGCCTCACTCTTCCACGATATTAATGGAGGAGATCCAAGGTCTGGGATGGAGGTTGGGTGCAGAGGGGACTGGGCTGCAGGAAGGAGACTGGAGTCTGGGAGGGAGGTTGGGTGAAGGAGGCAATTGTGACCTAGGGCAGGGGACTGGAGTACAGGGGTTTGGGATGTGACCTAGGTTAGAAGGGGATTGTGGTTTGGGTCAGGAAACTGGGGTGCCAGATCTGGGAGGGGGTATGGGTGAAAGAGGGAGACAGAGGTTTTGGGAATGTTGGGGGAGGGGCAGAGGGTTGGAGCAGGGAGGAGCTGGTTTGCCAGAAGCAGACTGTGGCCAGGAGACTTACCAGCCAGCAGCCAAACCAGCCTGGCTGACGACCTTCAGAGCTAAGGCTTGCAGAGCATAAAACATTTTCCAGTTTGTCAGCCTGCCTGCTTGCCTGGCCATGTGCTTAATTGAATAACTGAGTCGAGGAGAGGGGGTGGGGTTCTTCTTGGCTGCCTGTTATTCAAACAAGCAGCTCCCATTGGCTGGTTTCTGGGACTGAAACTTCCCACATCCCTTCCAGTTTTGAAACAGAAAGGAAGCCTGGCAGCAACGTTTCTCACAGTGCACAGGGCTGCGAGTAAAGCAGGGGAGCTTGCCTTGGGATCCCTGCTGCCTCTGCAGGCTGGATCCAGTGGCTTAGTGGGCCGAATAAAAACGCAGGCCATATTTTGCCCAGGCCTGGTCTACATTATACCTGACAGGTGTCTGTGTAACCTGCTCTTAATTATCTCCATTGATGGAGATTCCGCATCCTCCCTAGGCAATTTGTTCCAGTGTTTAACCACCCTGATAGTTAGGAAGTTTTCCTAATGTCCAACTGAAACCTCCCTTGCTGTAGCTTAAGCCCAATACTTCTTCTCCCATCATCAGAGGCCAACAAGAATAATTACCCCCTCTCCTCCCTGTGACACCCTTTTAGATACCTGAAAACTACTATCATGTCCCTTCTCAGTCTTCTCTTTTCCAAACTAAACCAGCCCAATTCCTTCAGCGTTCCCTCATAGGCCATGTTTTCTAGTCCTTTAATCATTTTGTTGCTTTTCTCTGGACCTTCTTCAATTTTTCCACATCTTTTTTGAAATGTGGTGCACAGAACTGGACACAATACTCCAATTGATGTCTAATCAGTGCAGAGTAGAGCCTAAAAAAAAATTGTGTCTTGCTCACAACATCTCAGAATCACGTTTGCTTTTTTTGCAACAAGCTCACACTACCGACTCATATCTAGCTTGTGGTCCATAATAACCCCTAGATTGCTTACTGCAGTACTCCTTCCTAGACAATCACTTCCCATTCTGTAGGTGTGAAACTGATTGTTCCTTCCTAAGTGGAGTACTTTGCATTTGTCCTTATTCAACTTCATTCTATTTACCTCAAACCATTTCTCCAGTTTGTCCAGAACATTTTGAATTATGACCATATCCTCCAAAGCACTTGCAACCCCTCCCAGCTTTGTATCATCTGTCAACTTAATAAGTGTATTCTCTATGCCATCAACTAAATCACGGAAGAAGATATTGAACTGAACCAGTCTTAAAACAGATCCCTGCGGAGCCCCACTTGTTATGCCTTACCGGCATGACTGTGAATCATTAATAACTACTCTCTGAGAACCGTTATCCAGCCAGTTATGCACCCACCTTATAGTAGCCCCATCTAAGTTGTATTTGCCTAGTTTATTGATAAGGTGTTCATGCCAGACCGTATAAAAATGCCTTACTAAAGTCTACATGTACCACGTTCAACCTCTTCTCCCTTATCCACAAGACTTGTTATCCTATCAAAGAAAGCTATCAGATTGGTTTGACATGATTTGTTCTTTACAAATCCATGCTGGCCGTTACCTATCACCTTATTTTCTTCCAGATATTTGCTCCATTATCTTCCCTGGCACAGAAGTTAAACTGACTGGTCTGTAGTTTCCTGGGTTGTTCTTATTTCCCTTTTTCGAGATGGGCAGTCTTAGGGAATCTCTCCCAACTTCCATGATTTTGCAAAGATGATAGCTAAAAGCTCCGATACGTCTTCTATCAGCTCCTTGAGTATTCTAGGATGCATTTAAATAGGACCTGGTGACTTGCAGACACCTAACTTTCCCAAGTAATTTTTAACTTGCTCTTTTTTATTTTAGCTTCTAAACGTACCCCCTTTCCACTAGCATTCTCTATGTTAGGCATCCCTTCATCATGAAACTTCTTGGTGAAGACTGAAACAAAGAAGTCATTAAGCACTTCTGCCATTTCCAAGTTTCCTGTTATTGTTTCTTCCTCCTCACCGAGCAATGGGCCTATTCTGTCCTTGGTTTTCTTCTTGCTTCTAATACATTTGTAGAATGTCTTCTTGTTACCTTTTATGTTTCTAGCTAGACTGAGTCCATTTTGTATCTTTGCCTTTCTAATCTTGCCCCTGTATCCCTGTGGTGTTTGCTTATATTCATCTTTTGTAATTTCACCTAGTTTCCACTTGTATATGACTCCTTTTTGGTTTTTAGATCATGCAAGATCTTCCGATTAAGCCAACACGGTCTTTTGCTATACCTTCTATCTTTCCTATGTGGCAGAATAGCTTGCTTTTGGGCCCTTAATAGTGTCCCTTTGAAAAACTGCCAACTCTCTTCAGTTGTTTTTCCTTAGTCTAGCTTCCCATGAGACCTTATCTCCCAGCTCTCTGAGTTTACTAAAGCTTCCTGAAATCCATTTTCTCCCTTCTACCATTCCTCAGTATCATGAACTCTATGATTTCATGATCACTTTCACCCAAACTGCCTTCCACTTTCAAATTTTCAACTAGTTCCTCCCTCTTTGTTAAAATAAAATCTAAAACAACTTCCCCACTTTCTCAACCTTCTGAAATAAAAAACTGTCTCCAATGCAGTCCAAAAACTTATTGGATAGTCTATCACAGCACGGCACCGTTTCCCAACATATGTCTGGATAGTTATAGTCCCCCATTGCCACTAAATCGTGTACTTCGGATGATTTTGTCAGATGTTTAAAAAAAGCCTCATCCACCTCTTCTGCTTGGGTAGGTGATCTGTAATACACCCCTAGCATGACATCACCCTGGTTTTTCACCCCTTTTAACCTACCCAAGAGACTCTCAACAAGTCTCCCCTACAACCATCTCCACCTCAGTCCAAGTGTATACGTTTTTAATATATGAGGAAACACCTCCTCCCTTTTTCCCCCTGCCTATCCTTCCTGAATAAGCTGTACCCTTCTATACCAATATTCAAATAATCTGTATTATTCCACCAGGTCCGTGTGATACCAACATACATAGTTGTGTTCATTTATTAGCACTTCAAGTTCTTCCTGCTTATTACCCATACTTCTTGCATTTGTATGCAGGCATCTCAGATACTGATTTGATTTAGTCTCCCAGTTCTGTTTCATCCCTCCTTCATCTCTGCTATTATAGCCCATGCTCCCTCCCATTTCCGACCCATCTTACAGGTCTCCATGTTGTACACTTATCTGTGGGCTCTGGTCACCATTGCACCTAGTTTAAAGACCTCCTTTCTAGGTTAGGCAGTCTGTCCAAATACTCTCTTCCCCTTCCTCAAAAGGTGAATCCCATCCCTGCTTAACAGTCCTTGGAACAGCATCTTGTGGTCAAGGAAGCCAAATCCCTTCTGGCAACACCACCTTTGCAGCCAGGCATTCACCTCCAGGATGCACCTGTCTCTGCCTATGCCCCTACTTTTGACCAGAAGGACTGAAGAGAATGCCACCTGCACTTCAAACTCCTTCAGCCATACTTCCAGAGCCCTGTAGTCACTCTTGATCTGCTGAAGTTCGCACCTTGCAGTATCATTAGTGCACACCTAGATAAGTAGCACAGGGTAGTAGTCAGAGGATCAGCAAATCCTTGACAATGCCTTTGTAATATCTCGGATTGGGGTCTCTGGCAGGCAGCAAATTGCCCAAGATGACATGTCAGGGCAACAGATGGGTGCCTCTGTCCCCCTCAGAAGAGTGTCTCCGACCACCACTACCCTATGTTTCCTTCTCACAGTGGTGGCTGCAGACCTCCCAGACTTGGGGATACATGGCTTCTCCTATTCTGCTCTAGGGGCTGATTCCTTATCTCCCATATCTAGAACAGCGTAAGAGGTCTCCAGTACCACGGTGGTAGGGTTAGGAGTAGGAATGGAGCACTGCCTGCTGTAAGTAGTGTCCCCAGCTACAAGTGTACCCCCCTGAGCCATCTCCTCCTCCACCAGCGGTGTGTCGTCAGTCTTTGGTACTGGGGCATCTGCCTCTGCCTCAGCTGTCTCCACATGAACACTGTCCAGGAATTCCTCACAGATTTGGATGCTCTTCAGCTTTGGTACCTCTTTCTGTAACCCTCTATATAGTCTAAACACAATTCTGAACTTGGAAAGGGCTGTTACTTTCCCCATTAGTCCAGGTTGAAATTTGATGCTTTGCTTCTAGATACAGTGTTTCTCATAATTTTAGTACATATATATGAGTCAGGAAAGTTCAAGTATTTAGGTTTTCCTATTAAACCAGGGCTGGGCAAAATACAGCCTGGGCCCAGATTTGGCCCGCAGACCACCCTGCCAGGACCCTCAGGCACACAGCTGCTGCAGTTAAAGTGCAGTTCATCCAGCTCTTTGCTCTGCAGACAGGGGGAGGCTTTGTGTGAGCTCCCTGCCCCCACCCAATCCTCAGCTCTTATTGGCTGGTGGTTTCCAGCCAATAGGAACTGATCCCAGCCACTCTCTCAGCTCCCATTGGCTGCAAACAACCAGCCAATGGGAACTGAGAGATTGGCTCAGGGATAGGAGCTGAGAGCTACATAGAGGGAGCAGCCTGCAGTTTCAAATACAGGCAGTCCCCGGGTTACGTACAAGATAGGGACTGTAGGTTTGTTCTTAAGTTGAATCTGTATGTAAGTCGGAACTGGCATCCAGATTCAGCCGCTACTGAAACTGACCGCCAGTTCTGACTTACATACAGATTCAACTTAAGAACCCCAAGTCAGCTGCTGCTGAAACTGATCAGCAGCTGATTCCAGGAAACCCGGGGCAGAGCAACTGTGCCTCGGGCTTCCTGTAGTCAGCGCTGGTCAGTTTCAGCAACGGCTGACTTGGGGACGTCTGGGGCAGAGCAGCTGGGGTGCTGCTGGGTTGCTCCAGTAGCACCGCTCCTCGGCGCTACTGGATCAACCCAGCAGCACCCCATCTGCTCTGCCCCAGGCGTCCTGATTCAGCCGCTGCTGAAACTGACCAGCAGCAGCTGAATCAGGACTCCTGGGGCAGAGCAGCTGGGGTGCTGCCAGGTTGGTCCAGTAGTGCCCAGAGTGGCGCTGCGGGACCAACCGGCAGCGCCCCAGCTGCTCTGCCCCAGGGTCCACAACAAAAGCCAGGGGCATCGCGAGATGGTCCTCAGCAGACCAGGGGCATCGCGAGCAAACCCACAGCAGCGGCGGAGTCCCCCGCTTCTGAGGCTTTGCTCTGGCAAAGCCTCAGAAGCACGGGAACCTGCTGCTGCTGCGGGTTTGCTCGCAGTGCCCCTGGTCTGCTGGAGACGGTCCCCAGCAGACCAGGGGCACCGGGAGCAGCTTTTCTTGTCCCGGAGGTCGAGGTGGCTGACCGCTGCTTGTGAGCTCCGGGGCAAGAAAGCCCCGTTCGTAAGTGCAGATCCGACATAAGTCGGAGCCGCGTAAGTCGGGGACTGCCTGTAGTCTGGGGCTGCAGCATGCAGGGAGTCCAGCCTGTCTTGGGTGCTGCAGGACTACTACTTAAGTAAGCGTCTCCCAGCCAGAGCCTGCCTCTGGAATCTCTGCCCCTCCTGCCCCCCAACTCTTTCCCCCAGGTCACCATCCAAGCTTTGCACCCCAACTCCCTCCCCCAGGTCACCATCTAACCCATTTGCAACCCCTTGTCCCAGGTCACAACTCCCTCCCAAATCCTGTACCCCTTCTCCCAGACTCTGCACCCCATTCTCCTTACCTAGGTCACGACCCCCTTGGTCAGTCAAACTCCCTCTCACACATCTCATGCATTCCAGTCCCTTACCCCATGCACCCTTCTGTTCCCAGCCTCCAACCCTAAACCCCGCATCTCCTCCAAAGAAAAGCACAGCCCTTGACCACTTTCCAAAACCTTGGAGTGGCCTCCCACCAAAAGTTATTGCCTACCTCTGTACTAAACACATTAAGTGACCTATTGTAATTATTCGCAGCATTCTAAATGCATTATATCTCAAGACATTAACCAGTCCAAACAGAGAATTAGCTACGTGTGTTCCATAACTTTGTTCATACCATTTTTTTTAGTATCTCATGCTTTTTAAATGTGAATTTAATGCCTGTAAAAGACAAATCAGTGACTGCATTGGGGACTGAAGTCCTTGGCTTATATATAGGCTCACGGAGTTTTCAGGAAGTTTCCTGTACATCAGAGGCACTGAAGTGTTAAAGTGAAATAATAATTCTGTTTACTGTATTTTGAGACAAATTCCCTCAGTGGAAAATGCAATCTAAAACTCTTTGTTAAGACTGCTTGTCTTTCTAGTCCCAACTATGCTCCTTTGGAATGCACCAAGAATGACTCAAATCCAGCTTTCAAACATGTAAGTCACAGTGTTTGCTGTTTTCTGCTCTTTGAAAAGCTTCCGACACTATTCCACCTCAGCAAAAACAAGGTGAGCCTAATAGATACCACACGTTTTACATAAAAATCACTGTTTAGTAAATGAATTCCATAATATGCTTACTACAAACATATACTATTACAATTCCTTTTTCAAAAGAGGTTTAAATAATGTAAGTGCCATTTCTTAAAATACTGATGGATCCTCAGCACTCTGACGTGTGGTAGCATTGCCCCAACTGCTTTTTTTTTTTTTTTTGCTTGCCTATCAACTGCAAAAAACAGTTTTCTACCAATTACTGTCACAGTATGAATAAATTCAAGACTAAGGTACTGAATATCTCCTGTAAATTTATCAAAAATGTGCATAAAATGAGGATTTAACATGTATAAAAGGAATTTAGAAAGCAGAGAGGAGGTTTACAATACCTTGTAGTCTATAAATAAAGACACAACATATAAAAGATAAACAAAAAGGCAGTCATGCAAGGAAGAGAAATGGGCAAACGACAGTGAGAATATGAATTGCAAATGAAATGAAAAGAAAGTTACAGCTGGAAATAACATCAATTAAGCAATATGACCCAACACAGCAGTGTTATGGTCTGGTTTGGATGATTAATTGCATTTCAACTATAAATAATTTGCGAAGACTCATTGAACAATTTACTTCTTCAGAATAGTCAATTAAAGCTGGTTATACAAACATTCTCAAAGAGCTAAACCAATTTCTGTTTTTACAATATATTTTATAAAAATTGATTGAGATTTGTAAAGAAATTCAGTAGTGTTCAGGTCTTACACATTAAACAGCTATGTAGGTATAACATTTTAGCACTACCTACTGTTATTCTATTAAATTCTACATATAAGGGCAGAATTTAGGGTGGGTTTTTTTTTATTTCATCTCTAAGATCCTCAATGTAAAGAATTTTTGGGCAACATTAATTTTTCTATGAGTTTATTAGTGAATTTCTAATATAAACTAAACTAATTTTAATAGCAATAGATCTAAAATATTTTGTAAGTTTGCTTTTTTCAACTTTTTAACATTTTTTTATTTGGAGGTGGAGGGAAGGGATTTGAATGAAATTTGACCATTTAATAGTAATTACTATTAAATTAAAATATAGCAGGTCTTTTAATTGGCCTTTAGGCAATAATGCCACTAAGCAAACATTTCCAGAAAAAATACTAATAGCTGAAAATGTAGAATTAACTACAAATATTGTGTCCTATTCTGTCATAAGGACAATCCTAGATAAACACTCAAAAAAGAAGTTAAAAGGAGAAAGTACCTATTAAGGGTACATTTTACCTTTCAAGAAAATTCAATTGTTAGAAAACCATGAATTAGTAGATGAAGTTCAACTTCTTAAATAAGGTTTAGGGGTTTTTTCCCCCCATTTAAAATAATTCATCTGCATGAGAGAAAGTTTGCCCACAATGGAGAGATGCTAGACTTTTCCTAGATTGCAGCTTGCCTTGTTTTGACCCCTAAATTCTGGAGAATTACAACTAACCCTTCTGGAATTTCAAAAGAAATATTGAATGCCAAGCTAATTACTTACTGGAAAATTTACCAGACAAAGTGCTGGGGAGATATGGCAGGTTGCTTTTTGTTTTAAATAAGAAATGAAACAACATGTTCTTGGCTATTATCCATTTTTTCATCATGTACAAAACTAGATTTAAGCAGTGTTTTTTAAAAATCAGAGTAATATATTCCAAGGCCAGGAGAGATACTGTGACCATATAGACTGACCTTCTGTACAACACTGGCCACAGAACTTCCCCTAAAGAATACCTAGACCATGCCTTTTAGAATAATATCCCATCTTGATTTTAAATTTGCTTATGATGTAAACTCCATCACTTTCCAATGGGGGCCAGGCAAGCCCCCGTAGAGGACAGGGAGGCAACACCAGTGAGTCCTGCTCAACCCCTGCTCTGTCCCCAGCTTGGCTCCTGGCTTTGGCTCTGCTCCCAGCCCCACACCCAGCTGCAGCCATGGCCCCTGCCTCTGCTCTGGAGGTGGGTGGGGGAAACATGGGCAAGGGATGGGTGCCAGTTCTAATGGTTAAGCTCTAACTTAACAAGCTACAGCCTTGAATCAAAGGAGATTTCTTTGCAAACTTCTTTCCAGACATGGCTGACTTCCTCCCAGTCAACAACTTCCATAAAAGTAAAAAGGTACTGGTCCCCCTTGTCCTCCTGGGTGAAGGAGTTTTGCCTAAGCAGGTTTCTTTCAGACTAAGTTTCTGAACCCTGTAACCTCATTTTCTGAGGATTCACCTCTCAATCTGCATAAACTGTGGCCACTGGTATCTGACTAAATTACATCAAGATACCTTCTTCTATCTTGCCAAACTGTCTGGCTCCCAGCTCAGGATAATCTCATGCTATTCTGACCTTCCTGGAAATGTCCCATTCTCCTATGGATCTGTAGTCAAATGGAGTTTCACTGATTTTGTCCACACCTTGCTTTATTTCATTATCTTCCCTTCCATCTGGGAGAAAACTGTTTCTCCCTTTATTTAGTCACAGACTTTACAACACAGTATCAGTAAATATTCTCAATTCCTCATACAGTATATACACATTTCACAATGCCAGTGTGCCATTAACTTTCAGAAAATACCTTATTTGATATACTTTTATAATTTAGTAATATTGTATAAAATCAGCAGACTCAATTATCATTTGAGGTTTGAAGAACTGTTGAAGAGCAACTGGCAAAAGAAACACAAAAAGTTAGCTGTTAGTTTTTAAGTGTACCAGAAGCAGGAAGCCTGTCAAACAATCTGTGGGGGCCACTGGACAATCTGAAGTAGCAGAACTACTAAGTGGTTATGTTACCCATCACTTATATCAACCTCTGTACCTAATGACTGGTGAAAGGCTCCAAAGGTGACCTTGCAATTACAGCTTAACTTTAGCACCAGTACAAACTGGCTGAAATGATAGTAAAGAACAGAATTATCAGACGAATATGATATGCTTGGGGACAGCCAACATAGCTTTTGTAAAAGGAAATGATGCCTCACCAACCAGAATTTTTTGAAGGAGTCAACAAGCAGGTGGAAAAGTAAGAGCCAACTGATTCAGTGGACATGCATTTTCACAAAGCCTGTGACAAGGTTCTTTACTAAAGGCCCTTAAGCAAAGCAGGCAATCACAAGGTAAGAGGGAAGGTCCTCTGATTGGTCAGTAACTTGTTAAATGATAGAAAACAAGGGCAGAAATAAAAGGTCAGTTGCCACAGTGGACAGAGATCCCCCAACAGTCTGTATTGAAACCAGTGCTGTTAAACAATGTCATAAATTATCTGGAAAAAGGTATAAACTGTGAGGTGACAAAGTTTATAGACTATAACAAATTACTTAAGGGTATGTCTACACTAGCTCGTTAGTTTGAGCTAGGTAGGGTAATGAGGGCAAGCAGAGATGCAAATGAAGCCCGGGATTTAAATATCCCGGGCTTCATTTGCATGTTCCCGGGCACCGCCATTTAAAAATCCCCCTTAGTTCAAACTCCGGGCCTGCGGCTACACGTGGCACGGAGTAGGTAGTTCAAATTAAAGATCCTAATTCAAACTATCGTTACTCCTCATTCCACGAGCAGTTTAGAAAAGAGATAACTACTGTACTAATGGACGCGGGAGATATAATATGATGGTCTAGAAAATCATGACTACAGTGGAGACAATAAATAGGGAAGTGTTACTCCTTTACAGCACAAAAACAGGGGTCAACCAATGAAATTAATAAGCAGCAGGTTAAAAAACACACAAAACTAAGTACTTCTTCATACAACACACAATCCATTTGGGAAATTTGTTGGCAGGGGATATTGTGAAGCATAACTGGGTTCAAAAAAGAATTAGATAAGTTAATGGAAAATAGGTCCATCAATTGCTATTAGCCAAGACAGTCAGGAATGCAGCTTTACTCTCTGGCGTCCCAGACCTCTGACTGCCAAAAGCTGAGACTAGACAACAGGATGGATCACTTGATGAACTGCTCTGTTCTGTTCATTCCACTGTAAAAAGACAGGATGCTAGGCTAAGGCTAAAATGAAGTACTAGAATGACTCACTACGAGCATTTAATGACTCGATAGGAGCATTTTAATTCTCTAATGAGGTTCAAGCACCCCAACTTTATAGCTCTGAGAAAGTTTCTCTTTCTCCTGCTGGAGAACAGGCACAATGCTATCTTCTCCTCTGCTTGCTGGTTTTGTTTACCTTACATATCAAAATGGACCTTCATTGTCTCTGCTTGATGACCAGGCTGGACAGAAAAACAAATACACATTCCTTTGTCTAGTAAAGACTATCCTTATGCACTGCCTGACAAACACACATCATTGTAGTACACATCCATAATTCTTTGTACACACTTCATATATACATCGCAGAAGAATATTAATGATCAAGGAGTTACTAGTTTTCCAATGACATATTACATGACATCTTTTAGATACATATTACAACCAAAGTGAATTGGTCTGATGAGTTGCAGACAGTGAACCACGTGTGGGCCACTATGCATAGATATCAAGACAAATTTCTTACAGAAATCTATTAAGTGAACACTATTACCTTTATCAATCACACTTGTAATCTTCTCAAAATAAGCTATCACATTAGTGTGACAGGGTCTACTTTCCATAAACCCATGTTTACTTGCATTAATTACATTGTTATTCATGCCTCATTATCCATGATCTTGAAAAGAATTGATGTCAGCCTGATAGGCCTGTGTGGCAGGGTATGCTGGGCCCTTTGAGGCCTTCCTGCTGGAGGTCTCACAATCCTACTTCACCCCACGCCACAAATGGAGCACTGAAGGTGGATCCCCCCAATCCTGCCTAGAAAGGCCACAGCAATACAGCCAATTACAGTCCAGGCGGCTCCCCGTTAGAAGGAAATCTGGGGCTTGAGCAGGTCATTTCCCACCTGGGACCAGAGGAGTAACGAAGGGTACTTCTTGTTGGAGCTCAAGGGAGAACCAGAAGGGGGATTCTGATGCACTGGCATTTGGTGAGGAGAGAAGAGCACTTCAGCCCTGAAGTACCGGTGAAGAGAAAGGGCTTATATGGGAAGCAACCTAGGGAATAGCAGCAGTAACTATAAAAGAAAGCAGCACATTCGTACAGTCCCTGGATGGGGAACTGGAATAACGAATGGGACTGGGTCCCCCCACCATCCACTGGCAAATATGGATGTAAAAGGTTAAAGGATTAACTGGTTACCTGGTTAGCATAAGTCCTACTGGCATGCTTATTGAGTAACCAGTTAACCAAAGGATCCAGCTGGTGGGAGCAGCACCTCCCTACTCCCTCTAGTGACCCAGCGATGAGGGAGCAGCCCCTGCTGCCCATGATGCAGTAGGGCTGGGCTAGAGCAGCCCTTGTCACCCACAGTTGGTGGTTAACCAGTTAAATGATTTCTTTAACTGGTTAACTATTTTAGTGGGCTTTTACATCCCTACTGGCAAAGAGGCTGAAGACCTGAGAAAGGAACAGATTTTGTTAGAAGACCAAACAGAGAAGTGGAATTAAAAACCTCAAGGAAAGGGCTGCAGAGAGTCAGTCATTTGTTATGCTTTGTTATCCCAAGAAGGGGACATCACTTGAAGAAATAATTTGGCTAGACAGCAGTGGCAACAAGAACCAATAAGGCAGAGTATCTAAGCAGAAAGCTCTCAGGCATTACTCTATATTAGAGGAGGCACGGACTTCAAGCTAAAGGTTGAACCTCTCTAGTCCAGAACTCTCTGGTCTAGAAACATCCATCATCATTTTAGTTAGCTGGATGTCCACTTTTCATGGGTGTGACCAAGTTTCCCACAGACCCATAAAGTTTGTTTACAGCTGCCAGTCGTAGCTCTCAGGGTTCTGTGCTGTTATTTAGCTTTAGTTTATCCTTAAATGTCCTCTAACAGCCCATGTTGGTAAATGCTGCTAGACAATATTGTCCACCTATGGTCCTGAAAATTCTCTGATTCGGAACCAGGCAGGTCCCAAGGGTGCTGGACTAAAGAGGTTCAACCTGTAGCCCAAAAGAGGTCAAGGACTGAGTCCAGAGACAGAGCTAAAAATTTTAGCAAAAGCACTGGGACAGACTCAGTTGGACCTCTCACTCCAGAAAGGGTAGGTTTGTGTGACTGTGGGTGACTTTTGTCAGAGGGCTGGCCCACTGAAAATGCTCCTGATGACACTAACAGCCGACAGGGAGAACCAGGATCCGAGAGAAGGAGAAAGTGCAAGTTCGTGCCCAACCGACAGGCAGAGATCATGAGAGGTCAGCATGTCCCACCAGAATTTGCAATGACCCTTTAGAAGATTGGCATTTCAAATCATCACATAGCAGAGATGAACCTGCAATCAAAAGGAATCACAGCCTCAATTTAGAACTAGCACTTTCATAATATGTTCAGTCCACCACCTCCCTCCTCCCCACCATGAACATTCAGGTAATACTGATCTCCTTTTAAAAGCGATTAATTAAAGATTTAAATACCAGTTAAACATCAAGTTTTAGAAACCCAAAGAACTGCATATCAAAATCTTGACGTTATGCACTGAAACACTACTTATACAGATGATCTAAAATGTATGTACTCCTTATAGTCAGCTTTTCATACTTCAAAGCTTATATTTCTGTTCAATGAAGTAACTTCCAACTTGGGTATCTCCCACACTGCAATTACTGTCAGTAAGCCATGGATGTTCACCACATGAAAAATAAAATAAAATTGTGAGGGGTTCCAAGACCGTTCTGGATAGTAATTCCAGGATATGATGTATTTGTGCATCTAATAAATTTAGATTTTTTCCTTGGTGTGTACTCAGAGAGACCATCCATCTATCCCTCTGTAGTCACATGTAATTTACAACAGTACTAATTACATTTCAGTGGTTTCTTTGAAGATCCTGGGTAGGCAGCTACAAACTTAAGCAAATACTAAAACAATTTAATAATTTTACCACATTTTAGGCCTACAGTATAGGATAGTGGCTCTCCACCTTCCCAGACCCACCACTGTACCTCTTTCAAGAATCTGATTTGCACCCATAAGTTTCACCTCACTTAAAAACTTACAAAATCCAACATAAAAATAGAAAAATATTGCAGCACACTATTACTGTAAAATGGCTTCCCTTCTCATTTTTATCACATTTATAAAATCAGTAAACTGGAATATAAATATTATACTTACATTTCCATGTATATACAGAGAAATATAAACAAATCATTGTCTATAAAATTTTTGTTTGTACTGACTTCACTAGTGCTTTTTATATAGCCTGTTGTAAAACTAGGCCAATATCTAGATGAGTTACTATACCCTCAGAAGACCACTGAGTACTTACAAGGGAATAGGTACTCCTATTAAAAACTGCTGGTATAGGGAAAATAAACTGTCCAAATTTCAGATTTTTGCATTGCAAATATTTTATGCAGACTTGGATATAAAGATGGATTTTTAATCTCATTTTTCCCCAAATAAAATGTTACAGTGTTAGAATATGCTATACTGCAGGTCTTACATATAATTAGGCTTGGCAGAATTCACTTTAAATTGATGTCAGTTAACATCAGTTTCAGCTGAACACTGAAACAGATGAAAATATTTATCAGTAACAATTGTTCAGACAGTAAACTCTGTAGGCCTTGCTGTGACCCAAAGGCTCTGAACCAGAGCAGTCCTGGACTTAGCTAATATCCAGTGTCATAGTGTTTTGCCAACACTGAGGAAGAACATTCCTGAATGAGATGGTGGAACAAAAACACACAGAACTTTCAAGTAACGTGTGTAAATAAATTCCCAAGAACACACTGACCCCTCTAAGATAAGGGTAGGATGACAGGATAATGAATAAGGATGCTTTCGTTGAACAAACCGGTACAATGAGAAGAGTTGTAACTGGCAACTTCTTGTGTATAATATGTAACTGGTTTGTATCAAATGTGTAAAAAGGAGAAGTCATAGGAAGGGCAACTTTGTTGTTACTGCTGCCAATGGGACAGAACCTTGGTGCCCTGATTGAAACAGTATCATTTTCACAGACATACATGTGTTCACATACATGTTGTTCTTAACTGGCCACTAGTACAGTAAAACTACAGTGGTCCGGCATCCAATGGTCCGGCACTCCTGATGGTCCGGCACCATCTGGAACCCGGAAGTGCTCTGGGCAGCCGGACAATTGGAGCTGCTCTGCCCGGGCTTCCCGGAGTCAGCTGCTGGTCAGTTTCAGCAGCGGCTGACTTGGGGAAGTCTGGGGCAGAGCAGCTGGGGTGCTGCCGGGTTGGTCCCGCAGCGCCGAGGGGCACATTCCCCCCACTCCACCCCAGATCCCTCATAGCCCCCCCTTCCGATAGTCCGGCATATCTAATAATCCGGCACCCCGTGGGTCCTAAAGGTGCCGTATTATCAGAAGTTTACTGTACTGTGCTTTGTGGTCAGTAAACCTAGCCAAGCACCTGCACACCAAACAGAGCCTGTGGTTGTTCTCATGAATAACATCGAGGTCTGCTGATCACGTGTTAGTGTAGCTAATGAACAGCAACATTGGCAGCAATAACAACACTGCAGCATCAAGCAACAGCATTCCAAAGCACTAACAGCAGCCTCCTCTGCTTGAATTTCCAGAAATCACCTAGAGCCTTTTAAAACCCCACTCATGGCCCTACTCCCTCCCTCCCATAACAATAGGGATGCAGAAGGATTCCAGTGCTGCTGCAGGGCTGGTGACATCTGGCACCAAGGTACAAGACATGGAGAAGGCTAGGCTCCTTCCAGATCAGAGCAGACACCCCCAGTCAGGCCTAAAAGGAGGACTTCAAGTCCTGGACCATACAGTAGGCTGCTCAACTTTCATATGGTTCTTGACTGGGACGGTGCAATTCCAGAGCGAGCTGGGAGTCAACAGCCTTTCATGGGACTGGAAGTGGCAGCAGGGGGAGGAGGAGAAAGAGGGAAGAGAGGGTGAGTGGGGATGCTGGATCCCAGCCTGAGTGGGTTGGGGACCCAGCAGCTCCACAGGATTGGAGTAGCCCTCTGCCCACAGCGAGGCACAGGCTGCTCCCGAGTAACAGTTAACTGTTACCTATTAAGCGTCACTCGTTAAACGTGCTGCTTGCTGGGTAACCAGTTACCTATTCACATACCTATCTAAAAAAACAACGAAAGAGTTCACACTGTCTGGAAGTACAAAGAAATCTTCCCTAGGACTATACATTTTGATTTAATTGCACACACAAGATACACCTTTATATAGTATATACACAAATATTTCTGGTCTGCTCTTTTTTGCTTAATGACTCCTGAAATTAATTACAATCCTAGTTTTATTGATAATAGGAAATAGATTTAAAATATGATTAATGACACATAATATTACAATTTATATTAGCTTAATGAATATTATCATTGTCTGGTTAGAAAACAATTAATTCTGAAGTAGTAGTTTGCAGGAGTCATGATCAATAGACATCAACTAGATATAGATTATGTCATGACTAGTAACCATGTGATATAAAGTCTTTAGCTGTTGAAACTAAGTAAATCAGATATTTTCAAGGTAATCCATATTTATTTCATTTTATGAATCATAACACTTATTAATAAAAAAAATAATTTATTAGCTCATGACAAATAGGATTTAACTTAATTTTTAAGTAGCTCAGAAGTCTTGCCAGATCACATTTTAATCTTATTTTAAAGAACTATTTGCACTGTTATACTGAATAAGGTCTCACCTATTACTTAAGGCATGTTCCAACAGAGCAGAGACCAGCAAAACTACAGCTGGATACATGGAGGTTTAAACCAGGCCAAATTGAATTAATTTGGTTTGAAAATGCTTATGTACACACAATGCAATCCATGATTGCTCACTAACTCTGAATTTATTATTAAGTTTGGCATCCTTTTGCAAAGTGGACTAGGTTTGATGCAAATGTAATTAGGTCAGACAATTGGTCACATGCATGCAATTGCTGCACATCCCTTTGTGCATGTTTCTAATGTTTATCTCAGGATGCTTTTTCAGATCAAATAATACCAACATGGTTTTTTAACTGGGTGCCACAGCTGTTCTGGTATCAAGTTCCCAGGATAACCCCTCGCCTTTTGAAAGCTGACATGAAGCCACATTTAGGAGCTGTCTAAATGGCTCCTTTTTGCACAAAAGCCTCTTGCACAAAAACGGCTACTCATTAATTAAGCTAATGAAGCACGGTGATATTCCATGCTGAGCTTCATTTGCATAAGCTTTTCCGCAAGAAGGTTACAGTGTAGACATAGCCAAAAGTTAGGCAAAGGCTTCTATCTATCAGAGGAGTGAAGTTCTGGGACATCCTTCTAACGGGTACAGTTGGGGCAAAACCAGACTGGCTTCAGGACTGACCTTGGTAAATCATGGAGGAGATGCTATGATGAGACTACCTATAATGGCATGTGGCCCATCATTGACTGCCAGTAGCAAAAATCCCCAATGACGAGAAAGGGGCCCCAGATTGAGGAGGTCTCTGAGTTGTTGCAGAGATTTTTTTCCCAGGTATCTGCTTTGAGGATCTTACCTCCGCATGCTCAGAATCTAACTGGCTGCCATATTTGGAATCAGGAAAGAATTTTGTCCAGATCAGTCTTGGAGACTCTTTTTTGGGAGGAGGTTGCCTTCCTCTGAAGCATGGGGCATGGGCCACATGCAGGTTTAATTAATGTAAATGGTGAATTCTCTGTAAAAGTATTTAAATCTTGATTTCAGCAGAAATCTATTTATGGATCTATTACAGAATGGGTGGATGAGATTCTGTGGCCTGCAATGTGCAGGTAAGATTAATCAGTGGTCCCCAACGCAGTGCCCATGGGCGCCATGGCACCTGCCGGGGCATTTATGTGTGCCTGCCGAGTGACCAGGGCTGGCCCAAGCCATTCTCGCACCGTGGGCCCCAGGCGCACAGCACATGCGTGGCGCTGCCCCTGGGCGCCCGGCAGCCCCAAAAGGTTGGGGACCACTGGATTAGATGACTACAATGGTCCCTTTTGATCCTAACATCTATGAAAGATCATGATTTAAATCCCGACCAGCACTGGAAAAACAGAAACTCTAGGACAAAAATGCAGTAAAACAAGGACGAATGGAGCCAGTCTGGCAGGGGCCATGTCATCTGTCCATGAGTGATGAACTGGATAGGAGTCTACACAATTATAGTACAACCCCATCCCAGATATCATGCGGACCTTGCCGCCTGTACTGTTCTCCCATCCTCACTGAGGACAACTGGCTAGACCCACTGGTGGACGAGCAAAAGGATGCCAGAGAGGAGCTTCTCAACCAAGAATGAGGATATTTTGGGGACTCAGGACCCTGTTGTTAACTAACTGGAAAGCCAGCCGCAATTCTGCCTGCATCAAGAGATCCTGATTCCTGCCCTACATTTTCTGAGTCTAGAATCCCAGACAGAACCCAATCTGGGACAAAGGAGCAGACACTATAGAGGGAGATCCCATGTGTACCTATCTTTATAATTTATTTAGTATCATTGAACTGTAATGTGGTTCCGACTTCCAGATGCCTTGTGGCTACAGAAACACACGGCCAAACCATTGTAGGCAGATGTGAGCTAGGAGCCCTTCTGAGTAGCAAGTCTCCGCCTACCTCTGTTGGCCCATGATGTTCCTTCTGCTGCCCTGTACGCTTCCAAAATGGCAACTGCTTGACCCAGGCAATTAGCTACCATGACATGCTGAAGGCACGACTACCAGCTGTTTTCAGGACAACTGCCCATCTGTCTATGTTCCTCCTTCTTCCCTCATCTGTCCTGCCTAGCAATCTCTCCCCCTGCTTTGAATATCTCAAAATGGCAGATGCCAGCATGGCGCAGTTACAGATTCATCCCCTCCTGTAGCAGATTTTAATAAAAATGTCATTTATTTGCAGGAAAGCGAAAATTTATTGAAACAGTGGTTATAGGAAAAGAAATCTGGCTAGTGTTCATAGTATTGTTTGTAGCATGCAATACCCATAAATACCTATAGGAGGTATTTATGGGTATTGCATGCTACAAACAATACTCCTCTGTGATAATGTACAAATGCCTTGTGCATTCTAATGGACAATCATTGCAGCACACAATCTATTTTTTCTCAGCACATTCTCCATGTCTGTGGAGAACTTAAGAATGAGAAATGGCTGTTTTGTTTTCCACATCATATAGGAAATAGCCACACACCCATCCCACAGTTTCAGCTTGCTAGCCCCTTCCACTCTCAAAGCACTTCTGAGGGAGATATCACAGTGAATTATTTTACAGCACATTTTACTTGTCTGCCATGCCTTTTGTCTTTTTTGAATTAAGACCATTTTCTACCTTCTCCCACCAACCTCAGTGATGAAGAAAGCCTAACGGGACGGTAGAGATTGTCATCATTTCACTCAGCTCCTGGTGCCCCCATAATTCTCCTTAACTTCTAAGACACTACTGAACTACCTTCACCACACAAATAAAACTGCAAAACCAAAATGGAAACAATTCCAAACCCTACCCCACACTCCACGATTCCAAAGAACATAACAGTATCAACAGGAATCAGAAATCCCAATGCACACAACACATCCTCACACTCAGACAACTTATCTCTGAGATTCCCTCAACACTGAAAAGAACCTCAGGGATGTAAAGTCACATACATATTAAAAAAAGTTATGGCCTGCCTGAAGTAGGAATAAGTGACTCTTTTTTCTTCCCACCCTCCATGGCTATAACACTTGTCACAGCCAGACTATCAAAGACATCGCTTCTGTCTAACACTAAGAAGCTGGCCAAACTGAGGAGGCAAAAAAGATGACTTGGGATGAGATGTGTGAAAACTCAGGATAAAATATTTTCAGACAAAGTCCAGAAGAAAACCAGCCTGGCTGAGAGAAGTACATGAGGTCCCAGAGGGAGAAAGAAATGCAGCTTTCCCAGGAGTCCATAACACAGCACTGTAATGCTGTTCCTAACCATTGCAATAGCCAAGGCAACTCATGGACTCTGGCCTGAATCAGAATGCTTTTCTCCAAAATGTCCTGTTATGCAAAAAGTCCCTTAATCTGGTTCCCAGTCACGTCATCAGCCCCTTGACAACACTGGCTACTGAACCAACAGCAACTTCTCTTTATTATACCCCTGCAAAAATGTTACGAATTGCACTTCTCCTCTGATGTTCAACTTCTTGGCAACAGGAACACTGGTTCCTGGGAGCTCTGCGGTGCCCCAATAATTTTGACCAGAAGCAGAGGAAAGGTGCATACTCACCTTGACTTTAAGCCCTCACCCCCACATAGATACATCTTGGTTTTTTACACTGTTTGTACTAAGAATGTTAAGGAACGGGTATTTTGCCAACTGTGTAGTTGATACAAATTGTATTGACTACACGATCAGTCGATAATGGGAGGCTTGGTTCAGGACTGCTGTATGCCTACATTTTAATTGTAGTAAGAGCCCGATGGCTCTCACTACACTTAAAATGCAGAGGTGCAGCACCCCCAGTCCTGGCACGTGCCAGGTCCAGCAGCCCCTGTTCGCAGCAGCCAGGACTGGCCATGGGCAGGGGATGCCATGAACAGGGGATGTTTTGTGGCAGCAGCCCCTGTCTGTGGGAAAGGGCCCAACTCCCCACCGGGACCCCCTTGGACAGGGACTAGTGCTGGAGGAGCCTCCCCTACCTCTCTCCCCTGCCACTGATACAGGCAGCGGGGGTGGGGCAGGCTGCAATGCAGAGATGGTGCTGAGGGGAACCGGCTTTTAAACCTGCTTCCCCAGCACCGGCTCTCCCCCTCCCCCCACTGCCTCTAATACAGAAGCAGCAAGGAGGGAGGGGAGCAAGTAGTCGAGTACTCCACTTGACTACTTCCTTACATCCCTAGTTTGTACTGTTGCGCTTTCAAGGTTTGTTTGTTTCTTGCATTGTAGCCTCAATTGGTTTGCCTACAGTTGACTGGTTAATAGAGTGTTTAGTTATACATATATTAAAATATAAAAACATGATGATTTTTCAATTGGTTCAATTAAAGCTTTATTTTTGGTTTTATTATTGTTGTCTAATAATACAAAATTAAAATGTATCCATTATGAATCATCATTGTATTTAATGCACAAAATCATTTAAATAAAACTTTAAATATATTATATTCATAGTGTTTTAAAGAAGTATATAGGAAATGCATCACTTCTACCATCCCTACACAACACTTCAGTGCTTGCAATGTACTTATCCCCTTTCTAAATATGAACAACAGGCATCCCTCACAATATTCCTTTTGGTGTCAGCATTTCTGTGGAACATCCTGAGTGGAAAACCTGAATTACTGAGCAAGTGTCTGCATCCCACCCTCCCACTCATTTAGATTTTATCCATTTTTACCAGCTGCCATGATTGCAAAACCATCATGCAGAATGCACCATGCAGTTACAAGTGGTCAAAATGTTTTTTCTATTGTTTCCAATTTATTTCATAAACAGGGCCATCTGCCTTTCAAACATCCAAATGCCCTCTCAACTACCATTCTGCAACTGCTCAGGTAACAGTTAAAGTGTTCTTTCCTTCCCTCTGTCCAAGCAGCCTACATGGCTTCATTAACCAGGACTTTACGGGATAACCAAGTTCTCCCATAATGACCAGTCCAACCACCTTGTCATTAATATTTACAGTGGTCCTGGGCAGTGTTCCCTCTAAGATGTTCCATCCGTGAGAGGAGTGAGTTGTCTTGTGCACCAATATGAAGGTCCTGGGTGCTTGTTCGGATGTGTGCTACCATGGCACTCAAGTTATATATTTATACATAATTAAGTGTTATGGAAGAAAGAATACTAAAATAAGGAATAATTAACGAGGTGCATGACTTTAAATGTTTATTTAATATGAAGTTAAATACAAAGAAAATTTATATGGCAGAGTTTTCAGTATTTAGATTAGCCTCAAGGCTACTCTAAATCTGCACTGTCCACAGGGGGTCAAGAATAAGCACACTGCAGCACTGCTCCTACTGTGGCAGCAGCGGCCATAGCCACGGGCCCTTCAGAATCACTGAGCCCCAGGGAAACTGCCTTCTTTATCCCCCCACCCCACTAATCCCCCCACATGGCAGGGCACTAGACCCTGAGATCAGTGGCAATACATGCATGCCACTAAAAGTCAGGCAGTGCAGCTGCTGTTTATCAGTTCTTTTGCTGACAAAATACTTCCACCCCCAGCAAGTGGCATTCACATTGTCAGCAGGATAGGGCCCTTGCGCATCACAATCTGATCACACTTTTGCCAATGCAAAACTTTTGTCTTGGGAGGCGAGAGGTAACACCTCTGAAGCACTTCAGCTTTCTGTTCTGTGGTCAGTACAGACATAGCAGAGCCTGCTGACAGACAATTGAGCTGCAGCAGCCTGAGAATCGCAGCTTTTCAGAACCCCATGCGCACATGCTGACAATAACAGAATCACATGTGCCTTAGCCATCACTAGCCCAATTCATGCTGGATATTTAGACAAATGTCTTCAGTGTATAGTTAAAGACACAACTGCAGTATCCTAGCCAGATAATTCAGCAGCTGGGGAGAACTATTTATCATCAGTGTGCATCTACAGTTAATTCATTGGGTCTTCCAAAGGAACATGCAGACTCAAAATTACATTAAAGTAATATAGGATTTCTTTTACTTACTATATCTATAGTGGAAAGTGGAATGTGTTTTATGGACTGTATTGGGAAGAGTAATCAGAAATGGGTACTATTAACGACATATGTAATTTATAGCAAAAACACAGGAAGCTTATGGTAAGCTGGTAAATAATGTTTGTACCAGTAATGGGAGATGAAGAATGCATTTGACATAAGTTTTAGTTGCACTTATAATAGAAATTTCACTGTCAGAAGTTTCAGAGAGAGCACCAAGCAAGTAGTAATTTCAGAATAATAATGTTTCAAGGATGAATGCAGAGAAAGAGTTGCACAGCATTTCTCCTACCTGCGCTGTTATTGTTACTATTAAAAGCACAGCCAGCAGCTTCTCATTTCTGGTTCAAAATCAGACCAACTTTACTCTCACCCCAGCACTCTTTTTAAAGCTAAGAGTAATACAGATATGCTTATTTTAGATGGACAGTGGCTTTGCTGTGTACAATACTGAAGAATGCTTAGATTTTCCATATTCCGCTGCTTTTGATTACTACAGCAAATCTCTTTTTCCTACCATTTTTAAAGATTTTATTTCAGTACAAGTATGGGAGAATGAAGTCTAATATCAAGTACATTAAACATACCCAGCAGCTATAAAAAAAACCAAACAAAACCCTACATTTTAGTCTTGAAGGACAGTTCAAAACATAGTGATTCCATTTCTAATGCATCAGAATATACATTTACATTGTAAGCTCCAAAACTGGAGCTGTAGTAAAACAGCTCAAAATATTATTTTGTGTGCATCTGTTCCTTTTTAAAAAAATAAGTGCAAACATTTATTTGCATACCTGTCTTCTCACTATTGCTGCTTTACAGCTGTGATTAGTTACTAACCAGTAAGTAGCATTCTGGGGTGACCAGCTTCCAGATAGCAATGAAAAAGTGCTTTGCTATGGGCACGAGGCACTACATGTTGGTATACTGCCATTGCAGTGCCAGAGTCAATTCCGCACAGATTTCAAAAGACAAAGCACACCCCATCCTGAAGGCGTCCTGCCACTGCCACATCCAAAGTCTGCAGAATGATCATCTCTCACCAATCCATGCTGGTTTCCTGGGTCAGATATCAGCCTTCTGTAGCTGATCAATCATCTGGTCCTTTAGTTCCATCAAGCTCTGTTTTGTCCCCTTTCTCCACATCCTGCTGTCACTGTTTCAGAATGTTTTCCTGATATCAAAGGAACTGCACGTGCTACCATAGAATATTGCCCTGCTCCTTCATCATCTACTTGGTGGTGCATCAGGCAAAGTTCAAACCAAATTCGCTCAGCACTTTTGTATTACACCCCAAGCAACCTCTATGTATTTATACTCATTAGTGAGGTGGGGTGGAGTTTTTCTGAGTCCATTCTGGCAGACAGCAATTGATAAAGGTGTAAACCCACACAGAAAGGAAATGTGGGGCAGAGATAATGGAAACATGAGATTTAAATAAAATAAGAATGCACAGGCTTCCCACAATTCACAGGGAAATAATCTCAGGATGACAATTGTTCAGCAGTGAAACAGAGGACCACAGATAACCCTCAAGACTGCTATGCTTTCAGTTTGCAGCAAACTGCTGAAGTGAGTTGACACAATGTTAATTGAAAATAAAACGGACATTTCATTTGCATATTATCAATGAGATTAGTGTACTGTGAATTACTTGAGGTGCATCAAAGAACTTTGGATTAAAGCCCAGATGCAGACATGAGAAACTGCAGAGAACCAAGACAATTGGAGTGAGCTCTCTGCTCGCCTCAAAGCTCCCAAGAAAAAGGCAAGGGGACAGTGGAGAACCAATTAAACACTTCTTGGGAACTGATTCTTTCTACACTTGATTCAGCCTAGAGATTGATTTTTTCTTTTCTAGTTTGAACAATCTCTTGGGTCATTTTTTAGTTATGCAAAGATGAAAAAATATACATTAATTTTCCCCATTTTTGCTGACAGTTCTTGAGCAGTTGAACTCAACAGATTGAAATTTTTAGGCTAAGCCTTTCTCAGAGGACTAGGCCCTTGCATAATATACAGGTTGGACTTCTCTGGTCCAGCACTCTCGGGACATGATCCATCCCCAATAAGGGAATTTACTGGACATAGGGAGATCCCCTGCTACTAGCTCCCCAACCAACCCTCCCCTCCCTGCTGCTGGCCCTAGTTGTCCCCCCTAACCAGGCTTCCATGTCCCTGGCCCCGCTATCAGGGCTGCTGTGTCATTGGCCCCGACCCCGTTACTGGGGCTGCTATGTCCCTGATCCCCACTACCGGGGTTGCTGTAGCTGCTGCATTGCCCACCCTGCTACTGGGGCTGCTGCAGTTCTGGCTGTACTACCGGGACTCCGGTCCCAGCCCCACTCCCAGTCCCGCCAGGCTCCGAGCCCCCAGCCCTCTTGCCACTGGAGCTCCCAGCCAGAATTCCCTGATCCATGAGTGGATGTTGCTGGACAAGAGATTCTAGGTTTTGGGAGGTCCTGTATAAAAACTAATGAAGGATTAAGTGTTTTAAACACAATTTTCATGCACATGAAGTAGTAGTGATATTATATAATGTCAGTATCTGCAGCACTACATACTGTAGCAAATAGCTCCATAGAAATGTTTCCATGTAGAAACATCTCTTTACAGAGACTTCAGAGTAGAAATATTTTTTTTTGAAATTTTTCTGTTCCTAGATAATTTCTGACCTCCACAGAAGGAAGATCCACTATTTCCAAATTATTTGATCCTTAAATATCTCAAAATGCTAAAAAACTACACTGAAATGCAAGACCATACATGATTCATGTATCTCAGAATACTGAAATAAAACATGGCAAAACTACTTTGCAACAGTTTAGGGTAGCAAGTGAAGAATACAATTTCTAACATTTTGTAGGGAGGAATTGAGACAAAGTGTAGTTACCATAAAAGGTAATCTGACCAGGACACAAGGGTTAAAATATCTACTCTTACAAAAAATGCTTAAAGTAACCATACGATCCAAGTCTTAGTTTTCCAGTGATGTACTTTATTGAAAAGGGGCAGCTTCAGTAGGGTTGCCAAGTGTCTGGTTTTGAACTGGACAGTCCAGTATTTGAGCTTTCTGTTCAGAAAACAAGTTGAGAAAATATAAATAAGAAAATATAAATGTCCGGTATTTTCTAAATAAGATGTAATGTAGATTGTGATGTAATGTCAACTGTGTCCGGAACTTTTGTTGAAACCATCTGGCAACCCTAAGCTTCAGTCACACAATATTTCAATGGCCATGACACAGGTGGGGAACCTTTTTAGAATTGTGGGCCGCTGACCCACAGAAAAAAAATCAGTCAGGGCCCACACACACACCTGAGAAGCAGGAAAAAACCCTCACTGTGGACCCTGAATGAGAAAGATACTCCCCACATTGCTTCACACAGCAGAGCCTAGGGGGGCCCAGCCTAGTAGCTGTTGTGTGCTCCAGCCCCACAGGGAGGCAGCAGGAGGACTGGAGAGCCAGTGCAGACTCCTCAGTGTTGGGGTAGCCCTGAGCCTCAGGCGCCAGTTCCAGGCAAGCTGAGGGCCGCATCCAGCTCCCAAGGCCTGAGGTTCCCCACATCTGGTTTAGGTACAGATTCTTCTTCTTCTTTCAAATGTTGTGTTCAATGCTGTATTTCTTTGTCAAAGTTGGATGTCTGAACTCTCCAGTCAGTGAGCAGTGTTGCTGGTTAGATTGTGGATATTCTCTAGTGAGCCAGTAAATTTTTGTGTTGGACATTCCACAACAATGTGGTGAATAGTTTGCGGACTGCCACAATCACAAAGTGGAGATGGCAACAAATTCCACTTATGCAGTAGATAACCATACCTGCCCTGAGCAGTCCTAAGCTGGTTTAGAGCACACCACAGTCTCTGGAGAAGATCAAAGCCTTTCTGCTCAGTGCTGAGATCCGACACAAGATGTTTGTTTGAGACGTCAACTTGCTGCCATTCAGCTCACCATAGTTCCTTAACATTGGCTGTGACTTCCTTCGCTCGCTACCAGGGAGGCTTGTGGGATTTTCGATGCAATGTTGGAAGCTGATCGAGGTATTTCTGGATGAAAAGAGTTTGGCTGCTGCGGTTGATACGTTGGTATTGTCTGCATTCCTGCTCCCATCAAGGAATGCTTGGTGGGGCAATGTTTACCAGAGGCAGTAATCACTCTACAAAAATGGGCTTTAAAGTTCCCATCATCACTCACCTGGCACTGTTCAGTTGAGTGTCAACTAGCTTTGTGTGGCGCTTTTTGTTTCTGGTAGCGTGAAGACAGTCTTCCCATGGCGCTATTACATGTTTCTTGGATTTGTGCTACCAGCACTATCCAACTGACATAACCAACGCCATCGACTAGTCACTGAACGACGAACACTCGTCTTACCAGTTGGTTCAACGCTACAAAAATTCCAGCAGGAAAGTGTGTCATCTAGGAGCAGCTGTGCCACCAAAGCTATGACCATCAGCAGTAACTGCCAGACAAATTGCTTCCCATCTCCTCAGAACATCAAAGACGTCATCAGACAAAGACAGCAAGAGAGAGATCGAAAGTGAGCATACTCAAAACTTCCAGTGATGCCCAGAATCCAGCACTTTTTCTGCTTCATATACAGAAGAAGTAGTTAAAACAGCATTAGCGGCTACAAAGAACAAGAAAGACGCTGGCATGGATGGAATATTCCCCAAGTTTCTGAAGAACTTAGGAACAAAGGGGAGGAACTGGCTGGCTGCACTCTTCACGTCTATCCACCAAACAAGCTGCCTTCCTACAGACTGGAAACAAGCAAAGGTGATCACAATTCTTAAGGATGGAAAACCACCAGCTAGTGCCTCTAGCTATAGACCAATAGCGCTCCTTTCCACTACCAGCAAAGTGATAGAGAGAGCACTGCTGGCTCTTTTGTCTGCCACTATAGAGGATGGGTTATCAAAAGATCAGGCTGCTTTCAGGCCAGGCAGAAGTACGTGCAAGTAGGTGTTGGCCCTCACAATCACAACTGAAGCTGGCTCAGGCAAAAATGAAGAGCAGCACAGGTCTTGTCGATCTGTCAGCTGCATACGACAGTGTGGCACTAGGGACTACTATGCAAACTATCAAGGTTGATTCAGTGCCGGCAGACACTTCAGCTATTGACAGCAATGCTTGGCAACCACCAGTTTCGTGTGCACCTCGATAACAACATTAGCAGATCCAGAACACTGGACAACAGTCTCCCTCAGAGCGCCGTACTAGCACCGTTGTTATTCAACATCTCTATCACGAACATCCCAAAAACTGGCTCTGCAATGTTTATTTATGCAGATATCGCAGTGGCTGCACAATCGCAATCTCTCAAAACTGTCAGCCAGATGCTAACATCCGACCTATTGAATTACTTACAGAAATGGTGACTCAAGCCGAATCCAGACAAAACTGTGGTTGCAGCTTTTCATCTAGACAACTGTAATGCCACCATAAAACTTGATGTTACTTTTTGTGGGAAAAAGATTGTTTATGAGTCTCATCCCAAATACCTAGGCATAACATTTGACTGTACGCTGTCCTTCTGACGCCATCTGGAACAAACAAAGGAGAAACTAAAGCCAAGGATCGACCTCCTAAAAAAACTCGTTGCAACCAGTTGAGAGCTGGAGCACGTACTTTGAGGACCTCAGCAATAGCCCTGGTGTACCCTGTTGCTGAATATTGCTTTCCTGTGTGGTACAGATGCTGAAGAAAGAGCACTGATGAATGAGAATTATCTTCACTTCCTAAATCATTAAAGTGCTGAATGAAAGTCTCTTCTCCAAACAATGCCCATTCTGATCCTTGTGAAATCTAACACGATTACAGCACAAGGAGGTAGGGCAACAGGCCTTTACTGTATTTTCCAGAATAAAGCCCTCAGAGTACAATCTAATGGGTATATCCTCCTCACTGTGCACAGAGAGTTACAGACACAAATCTGTATGCAATGAGATGAAACTAAAACTCTAAACGTTTAACTTCCTAGTAGTCGAGATATAAGAATATTTTGAAACTTAGGCTGTTAAGGGAATTATATTCTCTCAAGGATGATAATAAAAGACAATATCTGTATCATAAAAGCCAATATTTAATAAAACATTTAACTCCCTTCCATGGAAACGTACCATAAAATAACACTTACCTTTCTGCAAAGAGAATATGGTAAATCTGTTCAATTATTTTTACCTCACATATATAAATGACAGCCCTTATTTATAGTTTCATTAGTATTTAAATATCATAGTTCTGATTTTGTGTTTGTTTTTCTTTTCTGCTGTTTAAAATATACGTAGGATTGTTGCTACACAGAAAAATACATCTCTATAAAAAGCCCTGGATAAGTGAGATTCTCTCTCCTCCCTCCAATAAAGACGACCTACTTTTGTGTTTTTCTGTAGCATTTGTCTTCTATCTTGGGAAATGATTATAAAATCAGTTTACCTGTATGATGAACCTGCTGTAATTACGAGTATGATTCTTATTTTTCAGTTTAAGAATATCTCTGATTTATGGCTGCATTTTACTTATTTTACAAATGACTAAGCATCTATTTAGAAATCAAATTTAGACATTTTTAGTTCAAATCAATTCAAGTGAGAATTATTCCCTTCTGGCTCCCTATATTTTTCTTTAATCTTGGACAGTGCAAGACCTTATTACAAGTAATTTGCTACTATAAGGCTGAGGAAAAATGCTAGCCTCACAATTTTTGTCATCCCCATCCCACCCCCCTTACCCTACCCCTGCAGGCTGCTACTGTTGATGGCCTTTATGGAAATATAAATTCAATCAGCAGCTGCAAATTTCATGAGACGTCCATCTTCATGCTGAATTTCTAACTGAGTGTCAAAACAATCTGTGGATTTCTTCCTGATGAAACCCACATTGAATTGTAAATTTCTGCAATTTTCTCATGTTTGAATTTCAGCTGCACTAAAATAGAGCTAGCTTAGATATAGTGCCTACCAGCTTGAGACAAGTGATTTTTCCCCTCATTATACTTCCTTACCATTCAAAGAGTTAAATTATAAAAACCCATAACACATGACCTGATTTTTAAACAAAAAAATTATATTATGTTTCTTGTTGCATTTATTAGTAAAGTAAGATATAAGCAAGTTCAAGGTATGTTTAAAAGGTTTTCAAATGAGTTACTTATTTGATCTCTGGTTTTCACTATTCACTTTACAGTATTTTGCAGAGATGAAAATACAGAAATTAGCTGTGATAAAATTCAAGTGTCAAAATAGTCAAATATTTGAATAAAGAAAGTATAATTCAGAGAAACAATGATTGCTGTTTCCTCTCTCTTTGGTGTAAATCTTATTTTTAATTAAATGTTGGTGGGAGAGAAGAAATGTTAACATCTAAAATTAATTTAAATGGCTAGGATGGTTAGCATGTAGATCTGAACAGTTCACTGTCCTCTTGAGAGCAGCCAAAAGAGAATACAATTTTCTATTCAAATTGCTATTTCTAACAGTAGCTTAAGGAGATCATTCAACAGACAAGGTTTATTATATCAACTCAAGTATTTTACTTCAGAAAGACAGCCATTTTTCTCTTCCACAGATACTCATGTGAAAGACGCAAAAGTTGTTTTGCCAATTGCAGTGTGTCCTGGTAAACTAAATAGCCTGTTTATTACATGTCCATTTCGTCTCCACTTCACCAACATAAATACAATTCACAATAAAGTAGCTGATGTCTTAAAACCAATTCCCCAAATATAAAATGTTTTTATATCTCTTTCCTCACATAGAAGCAAATATTAGCTATAGATTAACAGAAACATGATCGACATTGCCCATGTCTCTTACCATTATGCACAGGAATAATTTGCACTCTGGGCTCAAGAAACTGTTGAGACCACAGTTCATATTACCCCACTAAATTATTAAATTATACCTAACTTCTAGATAAAGAGCTCCTGCCTCCAACATCATTAGTACAAGTACCATCATTAGTACTTCCCATACCTAAATTACCTAATCCAGTGTCCTGTCTGTGTGCAGTTCCAGATGTGCCAGAGGATACTGCAAGAAACCTTAATAGTGAATAAATATGGAATAAGCTACCCATGTAGGAAGGCTTTTGCTCATTTGCAGCCTGAAGCATAAGGTTTTATAGCCCAAACTTTAAAAAGTTGCCCCATCGTTCTTTAGACACACCCAACACAACTCTCCCTTTCACTCTGACTGCATCGCACTTTGCTTGAACTAGCAGAAGCTTCATGTTCCTCATATTTCCTGACTTGCACAACTGGTTGATCTTTAAATATCCTTCCACTATTTCACTGGGCAAATCATCACATTTTAGCCCACAAAGACAAAGATTTTGTTGGCATCAACAGGATGTTAGTTGTTAACGTGAAACCTCCATAACAGGATATAGGTCAGGGGACCAACTTTGTAGAGCAAAGCGTGTTCAGCATTAAGTCTGGAGTCACTTGTTCAGATAGCCGTAATAAGTCTACTACTGCCTCCTTGATACCCTAATGAGTACTAAGATGTCTGCATCCCACTCAGATTTAACAGAACCCTTTTCTACTCAAACTATAGTTCCAACTAATAAGAACTTTTGTTTCAAGTCACAAATCCTGATCAGATGATGCTGAGGAAATTATTTTTTGTTGCATAAGGTCTTGTTTATGTGTTGGTTTTAGAGGAATGATGAAAATGTACACTAATCTCTTCCAACACCAACCAATCATGTAAAATAATGAAGCCTGCACACTGACACACTAGTAGTGTGTCACTGGTTTCTGTCTAAATGTAGGCTTTGCCACAGATTCTGTGAAATTAGCCATAAAAAAGGAGGGGAATTAATTTCCATTCTATCCATAATGTCTAAGATCAGAGACAATATGCTTTGTTAGATCAGAGGCCAAAGCAATTCCAAAGGAAAGTTGCTAAAATTTCCAGCTACTTAAAACCTGAGTTTTGCATTTTTGAAGCAGTCAGGTTTTCTACAAAACTCAAAATACAAAGGAAGCCATCTTCAGTGCACAGGTTTTACTGGTCCTATAAAACCCAGAAACTATGCTACATATCCTTGAGCATCATCTACTGGCACCTTACTTGTTAGCTACTTAATGAACATCATTTATGTTTTTTTCCCCAATCTGACTCTGAAGACACTGAACACAGCAATTATTTACTAATGCTCTTAAGCATAAAAAGTGAATATACAGAAATAAAAGAATGAATGACTGTTAGAATGACAATTTTTGTAGTATTTTAGTTTTGGTAATCTTAAAAAAAAAAGTGAGGAAATATGGTTACGGATAGCTAAAAGGGAAAGACCAAAAAAATTACAGGAAGTCCCCAATTTGCAAATGGGTTGTGTTCCAAAGTTCATTTGTAAGCTGGTTGTTTGAATATTGGAACACATATTCCCATAGAAACAATGTTATAAATGGTGGTTAGGTTCGGAAGCTAGCCCGCAAAAGCCTATTAACTCATAATGTAACTAAAATACTGTATATTTGCAATGAAAAATAGTAGAAAGTAATAGTTACAATACTAATTAAATAGGAAAACAAACTATTTCTTAGTCAATTTTAACACTGCATGCTGGTTGGTGCTTGAGGAAAGGCAGTTTAATTACAGGAAGTTGTGGAGGTAGGTGGAAGTTCTCAAGAGGAGTACAGGACTAGATTAACTCTTCCGGGTACCCAGAGCTATTACATTTTAGGGGCCCCAGGCTCTGGGGTGGGATCAAAAGTGAGTAGTTCAGAGTGCAGGAGATGGCTGTGGGTGGAGGCAGAGGGTTGGGTGGGGATGTGGGCTCTGAGGTGGGGCTGGGAAGGAGGAATTTGGGGTGTAGGAATGGACTCCAGGCTGTGTCACAAGGGTTTGAAATGTGGGAGGAGCTCAGAGTAGGAGGTGAAGGTTGGGGGTGGGGTCTTGGTGGGAGCTCAGGATTGGGGCAGTGGATTGGGGGGCAGGACACTTGGCTCAGGCTGCTCCCGTTTGGTGGTGCAGGACTGCAGGAGAGGGAGCAGGTGGCTCTGCATGCTACCCTGCACTCACCTGCAGGAACCAACCCTCGCAGCTCCCATTGTCCCTGATTCCCAGTCAATGAGAGCAGCAGGGGCTAAGTCTGGATGTGAGGAAAGAGGAGAGCTTCCCAGCACTTGCAGCTAGCACCAACCTTGGCAGAATGGTAGTGCACAGAGCCATGTCTCCTCTCACCAAGCAGGACCGGAACTTGGATATTCACATCTGAGGGAGTGCATATACATCAAGTTGTAGATATATTTAGGAGGATGCTAACTGAATTGCTTCTAAATTGTCAGCAGTGTTTCAAGTGAATAAAATTTCATTAGTATTTTTTGTGCATAAGGCCCAGTCTACACTAGGAAATTAAGCTAGTACAACTCCATCACACAGGTGTGAAAAAATGTATATCCCTGAACAACGTACTGAAACTAACCTAATCCCCAGCATAGAGAGCAGTAGGTCTATAGGAGAATTCTCCCATCAATCTAACTACCACCTCTCAAAGAGGTGCAGTCCTCTGCCAAAGGAAAAGCCCTCTTCTTGGTATACGTAGTGTCCTGTCTGATGTGAGGGCTCGAGTGGTACAGCTGTAGTGGTGCAGATACACTGCTGCAGCATTTTATGTGTAGACAAGCCCTCAGTTATGTCCCAGAGTCAAAAACCTACACATTCCATAATTTTCTGTTGAGACATCTACAGTATTAATAGTTAATTTGGTCTTCGTTCATGTAGTTTAATAACTCCCTAACACCAAGAATGTTTTCCTATTACTACACTGACATGCTTAAGAAGTTAAAATTAAATTGCTATATTATAATGACAGCTGCAAGATAATTGATTTAAAAGGTTGGCTGTACTATAAAACATGATAAAGTACTTTTTAAAAAAAAATGTGAGGCTAGAAAAAGGGAATAAAAAGTTGGTTTTACCGATTCAGTTTCAATAATGGTCAATGATTAACAAATATATTTTGTAACTTAACATTCTTTAAATAAAGTTAATTCCTCTAACCATTAGAGACTGATTTTTTTAATAACTGATATGAAGCTCAACTTAGAAGGAAACAAGAAAAGAAAAGGGTAAGAGGTAGACGCAGGCTTAGGGAACAGGGACCTAACACTCTCTAATACAATACTGTTTTCTTGCTAAGTGCTGGGTTCCCTTTGTTGATTTTTGTTTTAAAATAGCTATTCCATAACTCCCTCAACTGAGAGGCCCTTTCCTCTGTAAATGACTCTCCCTGGAGTCTCAGACTCAAATAGATCTGGGAGGCCATCAGAGAATCAAGACATACATGGCTGCTCAAAGCTCCACATATGGCTTTTGTAGACTCTAATCAACTGTCAACTCAACTGTCCCTGCTGTCTGGTAGAGGGAGCAGAGTGCTGCTTGATTTTCCTGATTCAGAAAAAAAAGGAGAGTGCTGAAAATGATTCTAGTGGTGTGGAACTTCCCTCACAACTGACTTATGAGCACCTCCACCAGGAAGGATAGGCTCACCTCCTCTCCTTTCAGTAGCCAATGGGTAGGAAGTGAAAATGAAAATTCAGAGGTGTGACATTCGGATGCTCTACTGATGCATGACGACAGAATCATAGAACAACAGAATACTAGAACTGGAAGGGACCTTAAAAGATCATCAAGTCCAGGCTCCTGCCCTCAGGGCAGAACCAAGCATGGTCTGTATCATCCCTGATAGATGTCTATCCAACCTGCTCTTAAATATCTCCAGTGATGGATATTCCACAACTCCCTAGGCAATTTATTCCAGTGTTTAACCAACCTGACAGTTAGGAAGTTATTCTTAATATCCAACAAAAACCTCCCTTGTTGCAGTTCAAGCCCATTGCTCTCGCTCTCTCTCTCTGTGTGTGTGCGTGTGTGTGTGTGTGTGTGTGTGCGCGCGTGCGAGCCCCGCACTACTAAGAGCCCTGCAAGGAGCGGGCTGACGTCAGGGGAAGCGCTGGGAGCCAGAGGGGCTGGACATCAGATGGCAGTGCAGGGGATAAAGAAAGCCCCGAGAGGCCGTTGTGGGGGCAGGAGGAGGAGGAGGAGAGGAGCATGGAGGGAGAAGCCGGAGAGGGTGCAGAGCGAGGGGTGTGCAGCAGCCCAGAAAAGGGGGCGCAGCACCCTGCGGAGGAGCAGAGTCCGCAGGAGGAGACACCAAACTGCCGGGGAGATGGACCTGCAGAAAGGACTTGACGGAGGAGAGGAAGCGGTCCAGGACTGAGCAGCGGAGCTGGTGAGTTAAGGTCGCAGCCCCACCAACTGGGCAGGGAATCGTGGCTCTGCCCTTAGGGTCCTGGGTTGGGACTTGGAGTGAGGGAGGGCCCAGGTTCCTCTCCCCTGTCGGACGACCATTCAGGCGAGACTTGTAGCGGGTGAACATCCGGTAAGCCCGGACACCGGGAATACTATGGACAGAGGACTGGGGGAGAAAAGACCTTATAAACTGGGGCACGGTGAAGGGAGGGAGCACTCTAAAGTTGAGAGCAGGCGGGGACAACCTCTGAGGGGAGGCGCGGACCGTAACAGAGACAGAGAGTGTGTGTGTTCACACACCTGTCTTGGGGGGCCCAAGATTCATACCAGGGCCTTGGTTCTTTCCCACTCTGTCCCTCACAGGGTGTGATAAGAAAGTGCACTGCTCATGTATCCCCTGTGCTCCCCAGCCAAAGTGAGGAATGCAGCAAACTACACTTTCCCCTCACTCCCTGATGGAGGAAAACACTCAGCAATGTTTCCATACAAATTTGGAGGCTGGAAGCTTCAGCTCCCCCTATACATACTCCTCTTACTAAAGGGCGTCTCGGAGGTGGAAAACTCAGGGCTGGGCTGTCCCAGATGGGAGAGACCATGCCCCCAGCCAGCTGATTCTGTCTCTTTTCTATATTGTTTTATGAGAAACAGTCCCATTTCAGGCACATCCAATTTTCCTGGCACAACCAAATCTTCATGCTGCTCATAAGAGGAAGCTGTGTAACAAATTTGGGGGTCCTAGCTTTTATCATTTAGGAGGAATTCTTAGACAGAAAAACACTCTCAAATATATAGTAGATTATAAAAAAAAAGTTTAATTACAGTTCAAACACAAGTCAAAACATATTAATATAGTAGATAAAGCTAAGAAGATATTTAAGGATAACGTAGAAATAGGTAAGTCAAGCTGTTGATAGTTGTACGAAAACCACGGCTCTCTAAGTATTTTAGTACATTATACCTGTAACCTGAAACTGTCATCAGAGGCATAGCGTGGGTGTTATGTGCCCAGGGGCAAAAACAAAATTTGCGCCCCTCCCACCACGTGACAGGGCCCCAAACCTGGTGGTGTACTGCATCTTCCCCCAATCCCTCTAGTTTGGTATAGACACTATCCCACTGTTAAAGAGGGAGGAAGATTGGGCTGGGGGTGCAGAGGCAGGGAGGAGGCTTCAGCAGGCGGTGGTGGATGGAGGAGGAGCAGGTGAGCAGAGATATGATGGGGTAGCAGAAGGGCAATTACCCCCCCACACACACACACACCTCCTTTGCTACATCAGTGAACGTAAGAGATTAACTTACCTGTTAAATTAACACTCAGAAAAAACTTTTAAATAAAACTAACACACAACACGAGAATCACCCTCACTTTCTTGAAGCAATAAGTAGCCTAAGGCTGAGGATACACAGCAAGTGAGGCTTTCAGTCTGCCACGAGGACTTTTTTCTTCAGGCGGCTGTGAAATTCTATTCTTAAATAAAGCAGAGAGGTCTCTCTGAGCTGCTCTTCCAAATTTCACACAAGCCATTCAATTGAAGCCATAGATATCAAGAATCAAGGCCAGCCTTGCCTTTGGCAGACTGCCTCGCCAATATTCACAATCACAATGTCCTAACATGTATAAGACTTTTAGTTGAGAAAGCCATGTTTAATCCCAAGTCTCTGCTATGACTGGGAGATGTGAGTGACCTATAGAAAACACCAGCATTTTCTTTGGAAACTCCACAACAAAACGTGGGAGGATTGATCACCTCGGTAATGTCAACTCCTTTAGAACTGAGGCTCTGATTATACAGCACCAGCTGAGGTACAGCGTGCACTGCATGCACGTCTGATATATTTTTACCAAAACTTCCACCTGCCCAACTTGTCAAAGGAGAAAGGAAACAGGGAGGCCAAAAGGAATGGTTTAGAGCAGTGTTTCTAAACCTTTTTTTAATAAAGTATCCCTTTTAAAACATTTATAAGTACTCCCAGTACCTACAGTTTTCAGACACACAATTTTTTTTTTCTACAATTGCAACATATCTGTTTAAACAACTTCATTGTATCCCCATCACTCCTTACAAGATACATTGCCCATGGAGGTCAATGGGGCCAGGCTATTTTATATGTAGACGTACTGAAAAATGTATATGTCAACACTAAGATGGCAATGTGTATATTATGTAAATAATACCGAATAATAATTGCCAAATGAGACCACTTCCCTGCTTACAAAGTGCCCAATACAATTTAAATTTTAATCTACGATTGAGCCCAAAATAATCTGTTAATTTGACCCAAGAAGATCCAGATAACATTTAGTCACTCTTCAAACATATAAGGGACCAATCAGTAAAAGCCCCTCTGCCTGGTAGAGGTGATCTTTGAAGAAAATTGAAGAGACTTTGAATTTACTCTGACAGCAGCCCTTTCTCTCACTGAATGTGGGTCTTCAGCACAGGTTTCATTTTATGTGTCAGAATAACACAGAAATGTGTTGTCACAGCTAACTTCATTCAGGTCAAAGCAACGTGCACACCAAAGACAGAAGAACAAATCCCTTGAAGCTGGAAGTCAAAATATCTCACCTCTTCACAGAGCTCACAAAGGGTCTTGCTCACCCAGAGACACAAGTCAAGACAACTCTCTCTGGAGAGACACAAAATATCCTGCCTCTCAGTGGACATACCAAACGTTTCCATGTGGCATCTTACCATGCTGTTTAAATCGACTGCTTAGATGAAGAAGACTCACAAAGAGTCTGTCCAACATCCACACTGGAGCAATATGGTGATTTATCACTGTGGTAACAGACCTGATATCTCTGTGGGCTCTTGTGGAGCAGCAGGGAGCCAAAGGTACCTCTATTCCAGTGGTTCTCAAGATTTTTGGCCTGTGGACCACATGACATTGTAAACGTTTCTGCAGACAACCAGTTGCTAATGGAAACCCAACTTTAATTACACAATTATGCCCAAGCCATTTTACTAGTGCTGCAGCTGGGGAGAATGGTTTAATTTCACTTATTAAATAGATTAAATGTTAACTCTCATATATTAGTTATCAAACTTCTTTTTAAATAAAGTAAAATATTAATTTATGTCCAATACAAAAGGTTTCAATTATTTCTTTATGTATAGCAGGGGTACGCAACCTTTTTTGGAACGGGGCCACTTATCCACAGAAAAATCAGATGAGAACCACACAAATGAGAAACAAAAACACTCCTCTCAAAACCCCAACCCTCACTTAGGTGACCCCCACTGAGACACCTCACTCCTCTGGCATTCCAGCCCCAAAGGGTGAGGGGAAGGGACAGGGAGGACTGAGTTCAGGACTTTCCATAGGCTAGATTTGCTTTTCTGAAGAATTTTATGGATCCCTTAGGTTCTAAAGTGGGGAGAAAAATAAGGGGTTCAGTGTGTGTGAGAGGGCTGCCACTGAGTGGGACAGCGACGGGGTGCAGGATCTGGGAGGGAAGTGTGGGCAGAAGGGAGCAAGGTCGGATTGGTAGGTAGGGCACAGAGCAGGCTGGATGTAGGGTATCTGGCCAAGGGGAGAGAGAGCAAAAGCAGACTAGGGGTAGGGTATCTGGCTAGGAGGGAGCGTGCAAGGAGGCGACTTTGGTAGGGGTTGGACCTCCCTGGTCTGGCACCCTCTGGACCCGACTGGTCCCAGATGAGGGATTTTTTGGACCAGAGGAGGTCATTTCAGGGCTCCTGGTTCCCCCATCCCCACTAGGATTCTTTGCACCTCCCTTTCCTGCAACCCAACTGAGCTGCCCACCCCCACTGGTTCCCTGCATCTCCCCCAAAACCATCCCCCACAATCCAAGGGAGTGCAGCACCAGTTCTCTGCAGCTCCTTACAGCCCAGCTGAGCTGCCCTTCTGTTCCCAATGTCCTCCCCCATCCACCTCAGCCCAGTTGAGCCCTGCACTGGTTCCCTGCATGCCTCCCCCACAGCACAGCTGAGCCCCGTTTCCCTGCACCTCCCCCCAAACCCCACAGAACTGCTGAGCCCAGCTCTGATTTCCTGCCCCTCCCGTTGAGTCTAGCCCCGGCTCCCAGCACCTTCCTCCTGCAGCCAAACTAAGTTCTGAGCTCCACACCTCCTTCCTCCCCCCACAGCCCAACCCAGCCCAGCCCAGCACCTCCTCACTCCCACAGCCCAGCACCCTGCACCTCTTCACTCTGCAACCCAGCTGAGCTCCATTTACCTACACCTCCCCTCAAATCACGCAGACGTGCTGAGCCCAGCACTGATTTTCTGCCCCTCCCTCCCTACCCTTGAGTCCAGCGCTGGGTTCCCGGCACCTCCCTCCTCCTGCAGCCCAGCGCCCTGCACCTCTCCCCACCCCCATAGCCCAGCCTGGCGCCCCCCTAGCGTGATGCCCAGGGGCAAATGCCCCTCCTGCTTCCCCCTTGCTACACCTCTGACTGTCATCTGCCATCCCTCCTAAAATAAATAAGAAATTACTTCTGCATGCATCATGGTTGAAGCTGGTCAGACCTAGCTGTGTTTAAAAAAAAAAAAAAAAAAAAAAAAAAAAAATCACAAAGAGCATTTTGTTACATTTTCCACTATAAAATGCAAAATTTCAGGTCTGGAGAATGTTAAACAATGTTCATTTGTTTAAAGTGCCAGAGAGCATAATATTAATCTGGCAATAATTCACTTGGCAGCTTAATGTTGCCCTTGCAAAAAAAGTGCCATGTAATAAAAATATAGCAGATAGCATCTCTGTACTAATGAAAGCACCTAAAATCCCGTGCATTCTCAGAGAATCATTACATAGTACAGTGTAGTGCCCTCCATCAGAAATTTGTGTCCTAGCAGTTGTTAGAACATGGGCATATCTCAAATACTCCAGGAGGTCCCCCAAATTACTGCAGGGAACCTAGTCTACATACTGCCAAGGTTCACAATCTTTAGTGGGACTCACATGCTAACTATTAAACACACAACATACAAACACAACCTCCTGTTAATACCATTTATTCTACAACTGAAGTAAATTATCCTTTTCTATGGTTGGCTGGTTTTTTTTGGGGAGGGGGGAGGTGAGGGAGAGGGAAATAGAAGGACAAATTACTATCTGCATATGATACCCACTAAGAAGAAAAGATGTTTGCAACCAGAGGTGCCAACTTCATGTATGTTCCACGGCTGAAGTATCCACAGAAAAATATTAAGCACCCACGAACAACCAGCTCCCCTTCCTAGAGTCTCCTGCCCACTGACTGCCCCACAATCTACATTGTGCCTCCTCCCACCATGCAACAGCTGTTCCATGATGTGGTGGCACTGGGAGGCAGGAGGAGGAACGGGGATTGGGCATGCTCAGAGAAGAGGGTCGGAAGAGACATGGCAGAAGTAGAATGGGAAGGGATGGGTGGGATGGGGCAGAGTATGGTAGGACATGGAGGGAGGGGGGAAGCATAAAATGGGGGCACGGTTAGAGGTAATGTGAGGGTTGAGCACCAACTGGGACAATTGGAAGCCAGAGCCTGTGCTTGCAACTGATTACCAGATCGGGGGATAGGATAATGGCAGAAGTATGATATTTAAATAGATTTGCACTGAATTAATAGTCACAGTTTAGCTACTCAAATGAATGGGTAGCATAGACAAACAAGTAAAATTGAAAAATATGACAATAACCAGGGCTCGCCAAATAATGCAATCTGCTTGCCTATGGAGAGTAAATTGCAAACCGGAAGAGCCGAGTTTGGGCGATCTGTGCATACGCAGATCGCCAGACAGCGCGGCTGGCGAGAGGGGCTCGCCGCAGTTCGGCGAGCCCTGACAATAACTACACTAATATAAAAACCAACTACATTTTGAACACTGCTTCAAACTATCCCAAAACATTTTACATTCTTCATAGCTGTCTGTACACTATCAATACTAAAAGTTTGTCTTAAAACAACAATATCTGCCAATAATAAAAAATCTCAAGAGTTAGTCTTACCTTAAATTTGACAAAACGTATCATAGCCGTTTACCTGATTTTATTATTCATTTGTTGTGCGATGTACAAGTCTCTAGAAAATAAATCCACTACTTAAGATAATCCCTAAAAATACCCTACTTCCTAATAAGTATAAAATAATGTAGTTTCACACAAATGTATAAACTTAAGTTCAATATAAAATTTTAAATAGTGTGTCCATTATGTTTGCTGTGTATTACTAAGCTAATAATTGCTGTATACTCTCACATAATATGTATGTGATAGGATTCTTGTCGTCTTTTTTTTTATAATACTCACCCTGTCAAGGGGAGGACAGGGAGCTGTATCCAACTGCTTCATTTCATAATTCATTTGTTCTATGATGTTATGACTAACTAACATGCCATATCTAGTCCTTGTATGCTAAATAGTTTTAAGTTGTAGACTTATAAAAGTGCAAGATAGATTAGAAGTTAAAATGAATAAATCTGTATTAGGTATCTAAGTAAGTAGATCTGTAAAATGGCCAACTTACCTATATGAGGCCAGAGGCATAAAAATGCTTGACATAAGTAAGTGACCAAAGAATAACCCTATGCCACAAGATTACAGAAAAATGTGCCAATGGGTAGCATTGCAAAAAATTAACCATAAGAGTAATTTTGACTACAAAATACCTGGTAATCTCATTATTCCAACATGTGCCTTAACTGCAGGGTACATGTTAATCATAAATGCTATAGAAAAAACAGGGTATTCTTGGGGGGGGGGGAAGGGTCAACACTTTCATGCACACAAATGACAAGATAAGACAGGGGTCTGAAGTTGAGTAAAATATGTTCTGAGAAAATTCCAACAGAAACCATCCCTCTACCAATGATCAAATTGGCAAGGCGCCCATTAAATTTTAGGACTATTGTGAAGAATGTGGATATAGCTATATTGGTAACTTGTTCATAGATCTTTATAAAATTTCTGTAAGTTTGGGTAATCATGGCCTTAACTGTAAATTTATTATTAAACCCTGTAGTTATAAATGTATGTGTGGTCACTATCCTTGGCCTTTCTGTGTTCCTATAATCTCTAAATCTAAAACAAGTAATAGAAGTAACTTTCACGCTGATGAACTTAAAAGTGTAGCCACCAAAGCCAAACCCACAATGATTTAACATAACAATACTAAATTCACTTTATAGAAAAGGCTACAGCATATAAAATAAATGAATAAATAAAAATAAAACTGGCCTTCCCTTTCACACATAGGACATCAATATATTCAAGTAAATATTTTCAAAGTATAAAACAAGTCATAAGGTTATCATAAAATGAAAAGTACTTCCCCCCCTACATATAGAAGCACTTTAAATACAGTGAGTGGCACAATTAATGTTTACAAGGCTAGCTATATTACTTTCTCTGATTCAAGCTTCTGCTTTAGGGGGAAAAAAGCTTGAATCACAAACACCTTGATCTATATTTTGAATTGACTTACAGTAATCATAATCAAGCTACCACATACCCTAAAACTGTAACTGTAAGCAATATTTGTAGTTTCCCATCATGACTCACCCTTTCAAGAGTCTATGAATTTTTCAAATGCATCATGAAGTTGTACATAAATGCAGGCTAAAATACATTTTGCTTGTTAGATTTTAAAGGTCTGATTTTAAGTATCTTTCCTAGATATTTAGTAAACAGTGGGATTATTTGCTGTCTCCAATGAGATGGCAGTTTCCCCAGCGTACTAGGACATTAAAAAAATTGTTAGCAAATTAAATCCAGAATCAAGTTTTCACTCATCATCACAAGGAGCTTCATTTACGTATTATCCAAGATACCTGCTTCACTAACCCATTCTCTTCCAGTATATTCTCTTCAATACCCATTAAACAGATTTTAGAGATGTGATTAAACTGTTTCTTCACAAAGAATGCCGGGAGGAAACAACTGAATTCTTTCGCCATTTCCTTTTAGTAGCTTGCTTTGCTGCTTTATTAACAGTCACTTCAATCTGTCATTTATTTACTCTACAATATTTTTTGTGTTAAAGAATCTATTATTTACATATCCCAAAGTGCCAGTTTTGTTTTTCAAACACACTTACATTTCTCTTTAGTTTCCAACAGTGCAACAAGTTTTTTTTTTCAAAAGCTCTATTTTAGCTGTCATTTTAAACAATCCATTATTCATCCACACTGATTCCAATATTTAGTTTTGCCCAACAGCACATTCTTTTTGAGCCAACTCTATGACCTCTTTCAACATTAGCCAATTTTCTCCCACTGTGCTTCCTGCCGAGAACATTGCCAACCTAGTGCACTGGTTTCATTCTTCATTTAACATATTTCACTTCTAAAAACTTTAATTTACCAGCAGTTTTATTAGAATAGCACAAAATATTCTCTGGGAAGTTCACATTCATAGTTAGCCTCTAGTTCAATGCACTGTTGAACCTCATTATTGTCATTCTTCATTATTTGTAGTACCTTAGTGCCTTCAAGCCCTACTCACAGACCAAAACCTCATTGTGCAAGGCACTGTAAAAATAGAAAAAAGATAGCCCCTATCCCTAGGAACTCACAATCTAAGTATAAGAAAACAGACAGTTATAGACGGATAGAGTCCCCGCTCCCCCAAAAAAGTGCCCAACTAGGTAATATTGGTCAACCCACAAAAGTTCAGAGAACGTGACTGAAGTTGCTCAATGCATGAGAAAAAACCTCCACTCTCCTTTCCCCAAATTATAAAATAAACCAGTCATAACTCTGTGATACCATTTTCCCTCCCACCTCTTGTCTTATTCTACTTATACTGTCAACTCCTATCTCTTACTAAGCATTTATACAACACCCATGCACAATGGGATCTGATCTTGACTGGGATCTCTAGATGCTACTTCATATAAACAAACAAACAGAGTACATTTACAATAATTTTAAGATAACAATTAATGTTAAGAATTAACCAATTGAATCAATGTGAACTAAAAGGAGTCAACATCAGCTAAGAATTCTGACTTTCCCATTATTCCAAGCACAAAGTTAAATCTGTTTTGGAGATACCCCATAATAAGAGAGCACTAACTATTTCTTTCGTACAACAAAACAATTTGTAAATTGGATTTTTTTCCCCTGGCTAGAGAAACACCACAAAGATAATGGGCATTATCAGATACCTTCATCTAATCAGACCCAAAAGGACACAACCAGCATGCAGGAGGCCCCCGCTTTACAACGGCCTGATTTACGACCTCCCACACTTACGACCCTTTCTGTAAGTGTGGAAGGGGCTGAACTCCCCAGACTCATGTCCTCGGCCCCGCATTTACAATGGCATACAAAGCCTGTCGAAAATGCGGGCTCGAGTCACAACACCCCCAACTTGCGACACTATCCCAGGAGCCAATCGCGTCACAAGTTGGCGGCAGCCTGTAAACTAAACAGATGATGTAAACAAAGCGTGCTGGTCTTGCTCAATGTAACGCCAACTATAGCTAAATGAAGTACCTTCATAAGGATGAAATGCTGTCTTTGCATGTACTATCTTACTAGCAACCTAAGAGATGCACTGGTTGCTGTACAATTCAAGGACTAGGTGGAAAAAAAGCACGCAGAATAGACAGAGAATACTGTTCAGCTATCAGTACTTTGCTGGTCATTGGGACACTCTAGAAAAGGCAGACGGCAACCTGTCATTTGAGGCACGTTATGAAAGAATTCTTTCCTGTTAATCAAAGCTGTACCAAAGAGAAGCAAGGAAAAACAGACAGATTATGCTGTCAATTTTAGATGTGATAATGTGCTTTGAGATAAAACATTCTTCTGCATGACAATTGAACAGATGGGATTTTTCACTTTATGTTAACTGGACCAATACCTAAAATATAATTGAAATGAAGCTAAAAGCTGTTTCTTTCTTCTAAAGAAGTAGACATGTTACCCAAGAAACATGTAACAATGTTGCAAAGATGATGTAGATATTATATCATTTTGTACATTTGTGCAAAACTTCTGTCTAACGGCTGATGAAACAGTAGATGTTTATGTGATTAGTACATCAGCATGACAGCAGATACATCATCATCTCTGGTGAAAAAAATCATTTAAGTAAGACTCCATTAAATTTTGGCATGTTGATTTTAGTCTACAGAGAAGAGATGCGCAATGACCACCTTTACATAAGGGTTGGTTGGGGGGTGGGGGGGAGGTAGGGAAGGGAGAGGAAAAAGGAATGAGAGAGCAGAAAACCACTGTTGCTATGGATGGACTGAAATATAGTCAATCATTATCTCATATCCAAGCTCTTACTATGTCTTGTAACTTCCAACTCTGTTGTTTCTCTAACATCCATTTTTCCTCCACCATCCTAATTACTAATTCCCTGATCTGATTAATGTCTTTGTCATCTCTTGCCTTGATTGCTTTAGCATGTCTTTTTTTAAACCTAAGACCTCTTGTAATACATCAAAACTGCTGCTCCGAAAATCATATTCTTTTCCTACATAAACCACATTTTCCCCTCCTTAAACTCCATCACTGCCTTCCTCTTTTCTCTTCTATATCAAGTTAGTCATCTCACCTTTACATTCAAAGCTGTGCACAATTCTGCCTCCCGTGATTCCTCCATCTCACCAACTCTCATCTCTTTTATTCCATCCTGTACCTTGCACCCCAGCTAATCATTTTTTCTTGTTTCCTTTGCATCCTGCAACTGTGTACCTCTTTTTATGCCACACCAAAGTCAGAACAGCTTCCTTTTTCTCATGCATGCACCAAGTGACGTATGTCTTCTCTTCAAATTCTTTCCTAATTCACTCTTGGCGTCACCTTTCAACCTTTTTTTTCTGGTTCCATCCCATTTTTGTGCATTATTTGTTTGAATTACATCAGAACTGGATGCTTAGCTCTTCAGAACAGGGATTATGAAGCAGGTTTTTTAAGAGGTATATACATTTATGGCTCTCCTTCACAATAATGTAATTGTTTTAATAAAGCTAAGAGGAGGATAGTTAGGTCTGAAAGAATGAACATGCCATTAGGAGTCAGGATTCCCTAGCTCTATTCCTGATTCTGCCACTGCCTCACTGTGTAGCTCTGGGCAAAAATCACTTCACTCTCAGTTTAGTCAACTGTAACATGACAAAAGTTACTCTGACTTGTGACAATTAACTAATTACCTAGACAATTAACCTGTATAATGTTTCCAGTATGCAAAGCACTATATATTACTAAGTTAGTTTTGAGCCAATGTGAAAAGTAATTCTGAATGACCAGGGGAGTGAAGCGGACAGACGGCTGCAGACAGGGGAGTTTAAGAGGGAGAGCAAGAGATCCCGCCACTGAACAGGCTACCAGGTGAAAGTACTAGCTTTTAGAGTGAGTTTCCTCAACTGTCTGACCTTTTAATTTTGATTCTAATTTCAGGTGATTTCGGTTTCAGTTACTGTAGGGGTAAACTGAGGCAGTCCATGGTATCTTGCTGAGAACTGACAACTCAAATCCTAAATCATTAGACAAGCCTAGGAATACAGCACAGCAGTTAACTTGACCCTGGTCACCCTGACAACCACATTCTAAAAGGGCTTCACTTTGATAAGGTCGGTACCAAACAACCAAAAAACCACACGGGATTGTTTTTCATGATCTGCTTTATTCCTAGAAAATAAGCTTGTATCCCAAAGGTCGCTCCAAGGCAATGCCACCCCCACAGTAGACGCATTATATTTCCGGACAACAAAATGACCATCAACATGCCTTTGTTTATGTTGGCTTATTTAGCTTGTTAGGAATAATTATTTGTATTAGTGATAACATGTTAAATTGGCGATGGGTGGGGATCCTGTGTAACCTTCATAGTTCATTGGCCTATGTGCACATCTCATTTCCACCGCTAGACCTATCAAATCACTTCCCCTCCGCCCATCTGCTGCCTATATAATCTAATGTATGTTTTGGTTAAGTCAGTGCTCACTAGGTTAACCCCTGATGGGTACTCCACCAGCTGTGTAAACCAATAAATCCTCTGCTTGTTTTCACCTGCACCCAGTGTGTCCAGAATTATTCCCTACAGTTACTGTGGCAGTTGGGATTGATTGTCTAGGAGTGTTTGATCCTTTGTTCCCTTGATTGCCTTTGATCAGCCTCATGCTCAGCCTTCCCCTGTATGACTACAGATTGGGCATGCCTGACCTAGATGAGCAGGCTTTAAAAGCCACTGGCAGAGTGACCACAGGAGCGAAGCAGACAAGGGGCTACACACAGGGGAGCTTAAGAGGGAATTGAAAGAGGGAGGCCTACTATGGTCAGGAAGACCCGCAACACTTGTGTCAGCACTGCTTCTGTCTCCTCAGCCTGCACCTGTAGCCAAACAGAGCACCTGACCATGGATGCCTCTACCCAGATCCTGGTGTGGTTTTACAGGGACTCTGGCTTGAAATTCCCACTTACTAATATCCAGGCTGGGAGGACCATCCAGTGTGAAAGGTGCCTGCTGGTGGAAACTTTCAGGAAGCAGGTGAGAGCTACAGAAGGAGGTGGCTAAGGTGAGGAGCATCTGAATCCCGAGAAATTCCTGGACAGTATTCATGTCGAGATAGCTGATGTAGCTGTCCCAATACACAAGCCTGCTGGTGGAAGAGGAGATGGCTCAGGGGGAAACTGGCAGCTAGTAACTTCTGGCAACAGGCAGTGCTCCACCCCTGCTCCCAACGTAGTATTAGGAAACCATGATGCTCTTCTTGATACAGGAGATAAGGAATCACCCCCTACAGCTGAGGAGCAGAAGCCTTGTACCCCTAAGGCTGGGAGGTCTGCTGCCACCACTGCGAGGAAGAAACATAGGGTATTGGTGGTCAGAGACTCTCTTCTGAGGGGGACGGAGGCACCCATCTGTTGCCCTGACATGTCATCTCTGGAGATATGCTGCTTGCCGGGGGCCCATATCCAAGACGTTACAGAAGCATTATCAAGGATTATCCGGCCCTCAGGCTACTACCCCATGGTACTCATCCATGTGGACACTAATGATACTGCAAGGTGTGACACTGAGAGGATCAAGAGCGACTACAGGGCTCTGGAGGTAGGGGTGAAGGAGTTTGGCATGTAGGTGGTATTCTCTTCAGTCCTTCCTGTCAAAGGTAGGGGCCCAGGCAGAGACAGGTACATCCTGAAGGTGAACGCCTGGCTGCGAAGATGGTGTCACCAAGAGGGGTTTGGCTTCCTCGACCACGGGATGCTATTCCAGGAAAGACTGCTAAGAAGGGATGGGTTCACCTTTCGAGGAAGGGGAGAACCATATCTGGACGCAGACTGGCTAACTTAGTGAGGAAGGCTTTAAATTAGGTTAGACTGAGACAGGTGACCAAAGCCCACAGGTAAGTGAAGAACATGGAGACCTAGGAGATGGGTCGGAAATGGGAGAGAGCGTGAGCCATAATAGCAAAGAAAAAGGAGGGACAAGGCAGAACTGGGAGGCAAGATCAAATCAGTATCTTAGATGCCTATATACAAATACAAGAAGTATGGGTAATAAGCAGGAAGAACTTGAAGTGCTAATAAATAAACACAACTATGACGTAGTTGGTATCACAGAGACCAGGTGGGATAATACAGATGATTAGAATATTGGTATAGAAGGATACAGTTTACTCAGGAAGGATAGGTGGGGAAAAAAGAGAGGAGGTGTTGCCTTATATATTTAAAATGTATGCACTTGGAGTGAGCTGGAGATGGTTGTAGGGGACAGACTTGTTGAGAGTCTCCGGGGTAGGTTAAAATGGGTGAAAAACAAGGGTGATGTCATGCTAGGGGTGTATTACAGATCACCTACCCAAGCAGATGAGGTGGATGAGGCTTTTTTTAAACAACGAAATCATCCAAAGTGCAGGCTTTGGTGGTGATGGGGGACCTCAACTATCCAGACATATGTTGACAGACTAACACAGCAGGGCACAGACTATCCAATAAGTACTTGGACTGCACTGAAGACAACTTTTTATTTCAGAAGGTTGAAAACGCTACTGGGGGGGAAGCTGTTCTAGATTTGATTTTAACAAATAGGGAGGAACTGTTTAAGAATTTGAAAGTGGAAGGCAATTTGAGTGAAAGTCATCATGAAATCATAGAGTTCATGATCCTGAGGAATGGTAGAAGGGAGAAGTGCAAAATAGATGGATTTCAGGAAGGCAGATTTTGGTAACCTGAGAAAGCTGGTAGGCACGGTCCCATGGGAAGCAAGACTAAGGGGAAAAACAACAGAAGAGAGTTGGCAGTTTTTCAAAGGGACATTATTAAAGGCCCAAAAGCAAGCTATTCCGCTGCATAGGAAAGATAGAAAGTATGACAAAAGACCGCCTTGGCTTAACCAGGAGAACTTGATCTAAAAATCAAAAGGAGTCATAAAATGTGGAAATGAGGATAAATTACAAAGGATGAATGTAAGCTAACACCACAGGAATGTAGGGGCAAGATTGGAAAGGCAAAGGCACAAATCGAGCTCAAACTAGCTACAGACATAAAGGGAAACAAGACAACATTCTATAAATATATTAGGAGGAAGACCAAAAGACAGGGTAGGCCCACTGCAGTCTAGACGTACCCTAAGTGTGTTGGGGGGGAGGGGCGGGGAAGGTGGGAAGAAGTTACCAGTTAAGCTGCAAGGAACAGTTTTGTAGCCACCAGCCAACAGAAACTGTTACACAGTTACACTCTACATAAGTCCTCTAAATATTTCCAGCATCCATAGTGCAGAATAGTTCTTAGTCCAGTGAAGAGTGAGATACATTTTTTTAAACTGTATGCAGACTTATCAACATTTTGAATTATCAACAGTACTGAAGTATACATTCAACCCTATAGATCACCGTTCTTTGGAGGTTTTTGAACAGTAAAGAAGACCCACAATTTTTAATGCCTTGTAGCATCTGATTGTAGCAATAGTTCTAGAAATATGCAATTATAAAGTGTTTTGCAACAAATGTTTTTCCCTGATGCTGTTGCCTCTTGGCATTCTGGATTACTTGAACAGCAAAACCAGATATCAAATTCTGTAATTAAAATTAAATTAAGTGTAAGGAGGAAAAGCAAATACTAAAATAACCGAACAAATGCCCAAACAATTGTTGTTCATCACTACTGTAATATTGAAAATAGTATTAATATGGGGGAGCATTCACTAATGTTACAGGAAGCAGTGTTTTAAAATAGAAATAAATCTTCTTACATAAAACTATTTGCAAGGCATACATTTTTTCCCCTACTTTGGCGTTCTGCCTCCTTTCATCCCTTTTTCCTTCAAGTAAGGGACAAAAGTGCAGACATTTTAAGAAATGCTGTTATTTCAGGGTCTGAAAAAAATTCTCAGCGACAGTAATTCTCTATCCTCTCCTCACAAGATAGTCACTTCATTATTTTTTCCTCCTTTCTCTTTGGTTCCTCTCTACTTTCACTTCCAACTTGTCTTCCTGCTGATGTCTCTTTTCACTTTCCTTTCCACCTTGCTGATTCCTCTGCTCCCTCTCTTTTATATTACAGGTTGGACCTCCCTGCTCCAGCACCTTTAGGACCTAACAGGTCCTGAATGAGGGAATTTGCTCCACCAGGGGAGGTCCCTGCCACCAGTCTCCCAGATACTGCCCCTCCCTTCTGCCAGGCTCTGCTTCAGCCCCACTGCCACTGGGCTCCAGCCCTACTGCTACAGGGCTTGGGCTTGGTGTGCTGCTGCCAACCGGCTGGGGCTCTTCAGGGATGGAGCTCCCCAGTTGCCGAGGCCCAGCTTCTGCCCCACCTGGCCAAGGCTTCTTGGGGACGGGGCTCCGCAGCTGCCCTGCTGCTGCTGCACCTTGCAGGCTTCCCGGAGACAGGGCTCACCAGCTGCTGGTGGCCTACCTGCTCCATGGCTGCCCCATTGCTGCTATGCTGGAATGGGGCTCCATGGAGATGGGGCTCACCGATCCCACTACTGCTCTGCCTGGCCAGGGCTTCCCGGGAATGGTGCTCCACAGTGGCCCCACCGCTGCTGCACCAGGACGCGGCACCACAGGGACACGGCTCACTGGTCCAGATGCTGTCCTGCCTGGCTGGGGCTCTCCAGGGACAGGGCTCACCAGTCTGATGGTGGGGCTCCCCTCTACTGGACTCTCTGACTGGCTTTCATTCCCGGGCACCAAGGCTCTCTAGTCCAACAACATTCATGATCCTGATGGACCATGGATGTTGCCAGAGCAGCGAGTCCCAGATTTAAGAGGTTCAACCTGTACTATCCTCAGAGATCACTTGCCTCCAACTCTGACTGACTGGAGTTGGAAATAGCTTCAGGTACATGTAAATGCTGTCCCTTCAGTCAGAGAAGGGAAATAACTATTAGAGAAGGTGTGCCTCTAAAGGAGGAGCACGCTGCCTTCTCAGCATTGTGAATAGCAACACAAGCTTCTTTACCTTGGAGGTCCTGCCATTAAACTAGAATTCCTTTAGGTTTGTGTGTGTCTCTCACCAATATTACTTTTGTCAACTTCTTAACTTTTCCACTTTTGTTTGTTCTTGCCCTCCTCCTCAAAACAGCCCAAGTGGAAGATTATTCCTATGAGGGTTGACAAGTGTTTCCTTGGCAGCACCAGAAGGAAGAAAGGAAAACAGGTCAAGTATTATACAATTATTGTTAGTTTCAATATGGATCATATATCAGTACTGGTGAGGAGGTGCTATGTGCAACAGTAGAGTTATGCTTCTTTTTAGGATTTTTATTCTATGCTATAAGGAGTGGGTTGGAAAACAGACACAGATCTCTGTACAACAATAATTTGTGATAGAGAAAGAGATGAACTATTTTAGTTTGCTAGTCACATTTCTGTTCTTAAAGGGACACAGTTAAGGTTTGTCACTATGAAATAAAATTGATTATACAATGAGTAAAACAGAAGACCAATGGCCAAGTGTTTCCAGCAACCAAATAATGCAGTGGTTTTTATTTTAAAGGCACCAGGCCGAGAGAAAGACGACCCGGGACAGCAGCCTGCAATATCTGGAGCCCTGCCCATTCTCTTACTCAAGCAGTCGTCCTCGCTTATGGTCACTCTGCAGTATTGCCGTCCCCCATGCCTGTTGCTCCCCTCTGGTCATTGCAGAGTATAATGGTTTCTATCAGACCCCTCACTTTCCATGTTATGGGAAACAACTGGATTCCACGGACATTCCCAACTCCGAGTGAGGTCATTCACCCACTCACATACCAGATCCTGATACAAAGTGAAGCTGTAGGGCATTTATTTACTATTTTCAGAAGTCAATCACTAGACCACCATGACTTCTATCACATAAGTCTTGGTGTCAGTCTCCTACTGGGTAGGCACTATATCTAGGGATAAAAATCTTTGTGCTGCCCAGGACAGGCAAATTTCTCTCTCAGGTAGCGCTGACAGGGTTTTTATAATGTGGAAGAACACTATCAGACATACTATCATAACTAGAGCTTGTTTGTTATGCACAGAGGCAGCAGTATTCTGAGACATCAATGAAGGACTGTTTCAGCTGATGAATGCACTGCGCTCTCTTTCTGCTATCTGTCCCCTGAACTGAAGATCCTTTCAAATACAAATCTGATACTCTGCATTCAAAATTTGTGGGAGTAGAAAATATGCAACTGAAGCTACATCTGCCAATGAATGAGATAGGATGATTGCACCTGGAATACTTGGGATTAGTGGTAGCTTTCAAATAGTCATATGAACTCTGAATCATTGAAGCATATTTGCCTGGAGAAGAGAACTTCCAGTAATCTCCAATAAGCATTGAATTTTTAATTGACAGACTATCTTCTGTTTACATTCTTTTGAGATTTGACCTTGTACCTAATAGTTTCCTTCTTCAGCCCTGAACTATGACTTACTTCACTAGCGCTACTTGTCTGACCTGAAGCCAAGATTTTCCAGGAACAATAACTCTTTGCTTTAGCTTTTCTGTTCAGAAACTTGATTTTAAAAACTGTTCTGGAATAGATGCACAATTTTTCCTTCTGTAAAGCGAATATTATGGCTACCATGGTGTGGGAGCACAAATAATATCAAATGGCAGTGACAGAAATTGGATGGCAGCCTTTTTCTTTTCCCATTTGCAAAAAACTGTCCAAAGATGGTAAATTAGGAGCTGACACAGGAAGCCCTTTCATTCACTCAGCATATGCAATAAAAAGCTGTAAGGACTTGCAAAATGGTTTCGTCCTATCTATACAGAACGCTAAGGCTTGCTTCATGTCCAGGGAATGTAACGCCTGCTCCTTAGGGGAGCGCTGCAGTTTGGGAAAGAAAACTGGGAGGTATGTGTCCTGGGACATATGGAAGGCCAACACCACTTTCGGGAGAAACACCGAGTGGGGGCGTAACCCGACCCTATCTCTTGAAAAGACTAAGTAGGGAGGCTCCATAGTTAGGGCATGGAGCTCCGATACCCTCCGCGCCGACATAATGGCTACTAGAAACGCCACCTTAAAGTTCAGATACTTAAGGGGGCAGGCACCCAATGGCTCAAAGGGAGACCCTATGAGCTTGGTCAGCACCAAATTAAAGTCCCACTGAGGAACAGGGACCCTGACATGGGGAAACAACTTTTCTAAACCTTTAAGGAACTGCTTAACCAGGGGGTCTGTGAATAATGAGCCGCCCTCAGAGCCGTCGTGGAAGGCTGTTAAAACCGTCAGATGCACCCGAATCGAGAGAGCAGGCAGTCCCATGCGGTGCAAACTAAACAAATAGTCCAGGACCATAGGAACAGGGGCCCGAGAGGGGCAAACCCCCTTTTCTGCAGCCCAGACCGAGAAGCGTTTCCACTTAGCTGCAAAGGCCCTCCTGGTAGTTGGCTTCCTACTGCCCAGGAGAACCTCCCACACCACCTGCGAGCACGCCCTTTCGGGGGCCTTCAGCCATGGACAAGCCAAGCTGTCAGGTGGAGGGACTGGACATCCGGGTGATACAGTATGCCCCCTTCCCTGGCCTGCGTGATCAGGTTCCAGGTCAGTGGTAGGCAAAGTGGCCTGACCACCACCATTTCCAGCAGAATGGGAGATCAGAACTGCCTGGGCCAGTCTGGATCCACCAGAATTATTAGTAACCTGAACAGCCTGATCCTGGTGAGCACCTTGGGAACCAGGGGGAATGGCGGGAACACATGTAGCTTCCCCCGAGGCCACGGTGAAGTTAGGGAGTCTCCCTTCGAGCCCGCCCCCAAGCCCAGGATGGAGAAGTACTGCGGGCACTTCCTGTTCTCCTCAGTGGCGAACAGATCCACCTGTGGCAGCCCCACTGCCAGAAAAGTAGGGCCACGACCTTGTTCTCCAGGGACCACTCATGGACTCTGAAGGACCTGCTCAGGGAGTCTGCCAGCCACTTGCAAGCGGATGTTGTGCGCTATGCAAAACTCCCAAAGTAGGGTGGCCTCCTTGCACAGCTGGGACGAGCGGGCACCTCCCTGCTTGTTTATATTGAACACCGCGGCTGTGTTGTCCATTGGTACCAAGATCAGGGTCCCCGAGAGTAGGCCCCGGAAGAACTTGCAGGCTCTCCTGACCGCCTTCAGCTCCCACACGTTTATATGAAACAACCTCTCCTGGGGGTCCCACAGCCCATGTCCAGTACGTGAGCAAGTGCGCTCCCCAACCGTCGTCAGAGGCGTTGGTAACTAACTGAGCCGATGGCAGTTCCGTGCGGAAGGGGACCCCGGCACAAACCTCACTCTCCAACATCCACCAGTCTAACGAGGCCACAACATCCCAGAGTACAGTCAGGATCCGGACCCACCCCGCCCTGGCCGAACGACCCCACCAGCCATGCCTGAAGTGGTCTGAGTTTCAACCTGGCATGCCGAACAACGTATGTGCAGGCTGCCACGTGCCCGAGGAATCTCATACATGTCCAGGCTGTTGTCAGCGGGGAACGCTGCAGGTCGGTCACCAATCCCCTGATGGCCTGGAATCTGGATGCCAGGAGATATGCCCGCCCCCACATCCACCCCTGGCATCTAGGGTAGCCCCCACAAGTTCTATGACCTGGGTAGGAGTCAGTTTCTACTTTTCCTCGTTGATGATGAGACCAAGACAATTGAAGAGGGCTCGTGAGAGACCTATGTGGGCAATCACCTAGTCCCTTGACCTGCCCCTGATTAGCCAGTAGTCCATGTAGGGGAACACCTGAACTCTCAGCCTCCTGAGTTAAGGTGCCACCACCTCCATGCATTCCGTAAAGACCTTTGGCGCAGTCGAGAGTCCAAAGGGGAGCACTGTAAACTGGAAATGGCGGAGGGGGACCACAAACCGGAGGAACCTCCTGTGGTCTGGTCGAATAGCCACATGAAAGTACGCATCCTTTAAATTGAGGGACGCATACCAACCCCCCTACTCCAACACCAGAATGATGGAGGCTAGCATCACCATCCTGAACCTGTCCTCCTTTATATGTCTGTTTAGGTCCCTGATGTCCAGGATAGGCCGAAGCCCCCCTTTCAGCTGGGGATGATAAAGTACTGGGAGTAAACCCCCCTGCCCTCCAGATAGGAAGGGACCAACTCCACCGCTCCCTTCTCCTAAAGCGTGGTCACCTCCTGCTCGAGCAGGGCCCTGTGAGATGAGTCCCTGGAGAGGGACAGGGAGGGGGAGAGGGATGGGTGGGAACCCAAGAAGGGGATAGAGTACCCCCGGGAGATGACATCCGAAGCGTCATCCGAAGCGACGCCAACCAGGCCCGGACAAAATGGGACAACCGGGTCCCAAAGGAAGGAGAGATTCGGAGGGTCAATATGTGGTCCCCGGGTGTGCCTGCAAAATGGCTGCTTAGACGGCTGTGGAGGGGGTTGGGTGGCGCCCCTGCCTGCATACGGACGCGGACGCCACCGCCGAGAACGGGCGTTTGAGCCAAGTGTGACTGGAAACCCTCCCCCAGGGCCCCAAGGCCTCCGCCTCCAATAGTCAGGGCGCTGGGCCTGGGGTAGCAGTCTGGCAACAGGCCTATTTGGGAGCTGCCTACGCTGCGGAGCAGGCGTATGGGTGCCCAAGGACCTAAGCATGGACCTGGCGTCCTTGAGGCTATGGTGCCGGGAGTCAGTGTTCTCCGCAAAGAGGGACTTCCCATCGAACGTCAGGTCCTGTATGGTGGACTGCAAGTCCATCGGGATTCCCGAGACCTGCAGCCAGGCACTGCGCCTCATTACCACCCCCGAGGCCATGGTTCTAGCAGCCGAGTCCACCGCGTCAAGGGATGCCTGCAGAGACATACAGGCTATAGTTCTGCCCTCCGTGGAGAGGGCCGAAAACTCTTGCCTGTCTTCCAGGGGCAGTCGATCACAAAACCTGTCCAACGCTTGCCAGGTGTTATATGCGTACCGACTGAGCATTGCCTGCTGGTTGGCCATGCGGAGCTGTACCCCCCCCCGGTGGCATATACCTTGCGTCCCATCAAGTCCACACGTTTGGAGTCCTTCGCCTTGGGAGAGGGTCCCGGCTGCAGCTGCCCCTCTTTCTGTGCAGCCACCTGCACCACAATCGAACCCGGCGCTGGGTGCGAGTGCAGGTGCTCGTGCCCCATCTGGGGAATGTAATATCTCCTCTCCCCCCGCTTAAAGATGGGGGAGATGGAGGCCGGTATCTGCCACAGCGTGTTTGTGATCTTTGCCATGGTCTTATTCAGCAGCAAAGCCAGCTTAGCCAGGGCATCCTCATGAAGGATTTCCACCATGGGGTCGGATTCGTCAGTGACCGGTTCGACATGCACCCCCAAATTGTCTGCCATATGGCGGAGCTGCTCCTGGAGAGACCTGGCGTCCATAGCTGGCATGGAAGGAGCTGGGTTCGCCAGAGCCTCATCAGGTGCTGCCGCCGCCGATAACTCTCACCCCAAGACCTGCTGCTCCGGTACAGCTGGTGCCGGGGACTGCTGCTGCAACTCCTGCGGCTGTAGCAGAGAACCCACGAGGGGTACCTCCAGGGCACCATGCCCCTGTGGATCCACCCTCATGGGCAATGGTGGGGCCTGAGACAAGGATGCTGACGGAGTGGAGCGTCTGCAAGACCCACTGGCCGGGCAAGACGAAGGGAGCGGGCCCTGCCACTGATTGTAGGCCCTCGGTGTCCAAAAGGGCCAGGGCTGTTGTACCTGTGGCGGCCATGTCTGTTCAAACCCCGAGGGTATCACTCGGTGCCAGGAGGTAGATTGGTACCGCAACTAATGGCGGGACGAACCCAGTGACCAGAGCGACTCCGCTTCAGACTCGGATGACAACTCCGAAGCTGACCAAGGCAGTGCCATGGCAGGCTAGCCCTGCAGCAGGCTAGGCCTAAAACATGCCATGGACTCAGGCTTGCCTGAATGCACGCTGGGCGACGTGTGTACCTCCTGCCCAGGAGGCACCCAGCACAGCAGCACCGACCCCAAAGCTCAAACCAGCACTGGCGGTGCCGGGAGCAGCGTCAGTCGCTGCTGTGCCACCGGTGCAGGAAATGTTGCAGCCAGGGACTGAAGCGGTGCAGGCGCTGACAGCAGCGGCAGCACTGAGGGCTGGAACGATGCCGGCACTGGGGACGGTGCCAGAGCCGCTGTCAAAGTTGAGGCCGGTGCCGGGGCCGATGAAGGTGCACCCCATGCCAACTCAGACAGGCCACGTGTGTCCTGTGCAGGCAACGACGTTAGGTACCCCGACTCAACCGGTGTCGGCCACATGCCTGGAGACCTGGGCAATCCCAGAGCCCCTGATGCCTCCGGTGCCGAAGACAAGGTCCCCTCAGAGGAGATCGGAGATGGAGGCAAGGCTGTCAGCTCAATCAGTTCTTGAGCCGCCTCAAACGTCTCCAGCATGGAGGGGCGATGTGCCGGGACCAGCACCGGGCTTCTGGCCCGATGTGAAGATGTCTTCTTATGCCAATGCCCATCGCCATGCACCCTCTTCTCTGGCGATCTCCCTCTGGAGGCCTTGGACTTCTTCGGCACCAGGGACTGGGAGTGGCGCCGACTGCCAACCTCCTCAGTGCTGTGGTGAGGGGCTGGCCACCATTCTCCATGTTTGCCAGTTAACAAAGCTTGTACTATAGTGGCCCAACAGGTGACCCCCAATGGCAACTTGGACTGCTGGCCTTCCTCTACTAAAAAGAAAGAATTTCTGAGGCAAGAGTGCAGGGGTGCATGCCTACTTAAAGAAATCAGCATGTGCCTATGGCTTGGTGCTTTCTGCACAGATCCACCCTACTGCACTCTGAGAAGGTGAGCAAGCAAACCAAGCCCCGACAACTACTTGCCCCACTGCATTCTCTCCTCAACAGGAGAAACTGGCCTGTTTTTAGTATTCATTTATTTCGCCTTTGGGAGTTTGTCCCCCTAATCCTTCATAGAGCATGGAGCAAAACTGAACTCACAGACTGACTTGCAAATTTTTTAATGGTTAATGATTTCTGCTCTGGGAGAGCCCAGTCTCATTCATTGTCCCTCTCTCATTCATTGTGGACTGAATTCTAGCAAGAACAGCTCTTGAAATTTTGATACATCAAATCTGAATCCTAAGCATCTGATCAGATCCATCAGTCCAGCTCTGGTTACATTATCTAGCTGTAGGCCTAGAAGTTCATGCTTTTATAAATAAGAAAAATTTTGGCTAGAACATAGATAAGCTCTCCAGCTGTTTAAACAGCTTGCAACAAGATTTATGTAAACATAAAACTGTTAAGTTAATGGAACGTTTTCCAATGAGATCATATAAGTATTGTTTGTTTCTTCAGCAACTATTGTCACTAGTTTCTAACTATATAAAAATTGTAATACTGAACTTTATTTTATAAGACAAAATAATAGCAACACAATTTCCCAATGTAACCCAACACTGAGCTTCTTAAAACAATACATCAGCCTATAAACCTCCACTAGCTTTTTACACAGAGATACACATAAATGTGAGGGACCTTGATGCTTCAAACTATTGATATTACTCCAAAAGTTATGTTGATTTAACTGAGATCAGCATCTGGCCTCCTATATCACTTCCCAGAACTACCCAGATCTCCATATACAAATGGACTATGCTTTCTTTGCAAAAACTGTTTTATTTGCAGGTTTGAATTTTGGTTCCATAAAATAAGACATTTTTTTATTGAAAGTTGCCAAGCCAAATATAGGAAAAAGTCATACTTGTAATGCAATGATTCCCAGTATTTTAATAGTAAGCTGTTTGTTATGGGTAATTATTCTTTACCATAAAAACTGTTTAAAGCTGTTTCAAGTATACTTGAACCTGTTTAAAACTCACAGGCTTCACTAGAGTCAATAGAAATTGAGCCAAATATGTGGCTCATTCTCTCAGTAGCTGTCTGAGAAGAATGGCAAATCCCAGAGCTTGGGATTTCCGCCAATGAATTCAGTGGGGTCAGAATTTCCTTTCATGGCTTTTTGTGACAAAACACTAGAAATAGGTTACTTGCAAACTCAAAGTGACAGAGATAATTGCAGGAAAAATAAGTGTTATATTTAATCAATGACTTAATATTTAAGTTCTCTTATCCAGAAAAACAAAAATAGCCTGTTTATCAAAAGTCATGTCATGTTGCCTGAGAATTTCTTACTAGCCATACAACTATCAATCTAAGACTAGAATTTTTAAGTCAGAACCATGTTGTTCTAGGATCTACACCACCAGCTCAGGGGAATTTTAAAGGAGTTATTGTTAATTCACCTTGGAGATGATTACACCAGATTAGTATATAATATTTATTCTTCAGTTCTGATCTAACACCCTACAGAGGTCATCACAAGTGATCTGCTTGACTGTACATCAAATAACTATGAAAATCTCCACCACAATATTTATCAACCATAATACTGAAACAGTCCCAATAAAATCTATTAGTAATTGACTCTGGCTCCTAATCTCTCTCAAACAAACCAAGCCTTTCATTCAGCAACTTCTGCAGAGCACAAAGCTCATGCAGGCATCTCATTTTACCACCTTGCAAAACTGAATGCCTGACTGCCTGCTTGAAGAGTGGAACAGACCAGAAAGATGGCTGTGGCTGAGTGCAGGGCCAGAGTAAGAAAATCCAAAATCATAGCCATGACCATGGCCCCTCCCTTGTTCACAGGAGCATGGATAGCCCTTGCCACTACGTGTGCTTCCTGTCTGAAAGACTCCCTTCTCTCTGGACTACCAACTCTTCAGAAAGGCCAGACCATCTGGAGGATAGGAGGACTGTAAGAAATTTAAGTCAGTGTCTGTCTGTCTGTCTGTCTGTCTGTCTCTCACTCACTCACTCACACACTCTCCCGCTCAAGTCTTCACTCGTAACTGTATTAAAATATGGAACTTTGAGATACAGCCATAGCTCTTGACAGGGGCTTCTTTTTATCATTTTATTTACAGATTGTGTGCAGTATAGTTACTATATACTAACATAAATTAGCAAAATAAGATTTTCTTATTATCAGTTCCTATCACATTTTAATGTATCTTTTAGAACTACACAAAACAAAACCATCATTCTACAACCTCAATTTAGGACTGGATTTTTTAAGTGTCAGCCAGTAGCATGCTTAGAAAAATCCCTAGTAAATTTACATAAACTTCATGTGAATAGGAAACTTAAGTTTCAACATTTGCAGAGAGTCTGACTCCCTTTCATTCAATAATGACAGAATTGCATTTCTGCTCAAACTTACACACAGAAACACAATTGGGAAACTCACTTTCAGCAGCTGAATTAAATGTATAACTTAAATCCCATAGTAACAAGCAAGAAGCATGCTTTTAATCTTTACCTCACACACTGTGCTGAAACTGCACACATTTATATCATCATGTTACCAATAACAGCAAGCTAGGGTTAAAGTTGCAGCTTTGTGCTTAATGCGACCATTTGGGTAAGCATTGCAGGTTTTCAGAACAGAATTATAGTATGCAGGAGCAATGACATCAATTAAAAGCATAAACTGACAGCCCTAACTCTGAATTTTTTCCATTCTGAAACACATAAAACTATCTTTTTATGTTTTCTTTTATTTGCTGTGGGGTAGTGTAATCTAAGATAGCAGGATTTATTTACAGAGTGTAATAGACTTGACATAGTATTTACATCACTCCAGTGGTTAAGTAGAGCTAAAGTTCTGACAAAGCACAGGTGACAGACACCAAATAGGGAAATGACATGTACTACTAGAAGATATGTCTGTTCTTTGCCATCTCCTTTACCAAAGGTTCTCCTTCTCCTGTCTCCCAAGTTCTATGTATAAGCTCATCTGAGCAAGCAAAACCATGGGATTTGTATCGGTATATCCTATACCCATGTTGATACACACATGGTAATGCTGAGGCTTTATCAAGGTTTATTCCGACACAAATTTCTTCTGCAAAATTATTTTAACCATCTAAAAATTATACTTACAGTTTAATGTTAGTAATTGCCACAAAAAAGAGCTGTTTTTACTTAGAGTATTTTAAGTAGTTGGCTGAGTAAGACAGTCTGATTGACAAAGAAAAATTTTTAGCCGTCAGATTGTTACTCAATAGGCCAGATGACTCCAAGCAAGTTTATTGTGAATACAAGTTTCATTAAATATAAAAACAAACAGCTACAAATTCAAGAAAATTCAGACAATAAGAAGACATAGCGCGCACGCACACATACACACACAAAGCTGTAGAATAGACTTGAACAAGAAAGACAAAGAACCAAGTCTGGCCCTGAAGCCAAAAACAGCAGGAAAGTGATTAAAGATAATGAAATTGTAGAAAATTTATAGTTGTCATACTGAATTCAACATGATCATCAGTTTAGCTTAACCTTGATATAAGGAACAGAATACTCAGTACATGCTTAAGGCCTGGTTTAGCTAGCAACGAATCAAATGTTAAACAGTATCATCTTTAGTCTTTAGCCACTCATGATTTACAAATCAAGGTGAATATTATTATATCATGTCCTAAATCAATCAATTTCCAGTGATGTAAAACAAATGTGACACTATCAACATCCAAATATGTTTTCAAGTCATAAATATTTGAAAACAAGTCTGTAATGATTTCCTAGGATTATAATTGCTTCAACACATACTACATGGCCTACATAGACTAGCTATACTGTCACTCCAGAATCCTTGTTCTAAAAGTTGGCACTTTGTAATGCAAGATTTATTTTTGGAGGGGGGGGGGGGAAAAAACCACACACACACACACACACACACACACTTATTTTTCAGAGAAGAGACTTGAAAAAATTCCTATCAACCATGAGGAAAACCAAGTACTTTTAAAGAACAATCAGTATAAGACATTTCTGAAACAATGCTGCCTCCTTCTGGGAAAACCCAGAGTGTCAATTATTTTCCATGAAATCGAAGTCAGTAAATTTTTCCTGCTCAAACACATACTCACAGGCTAGGACAATATTCTCTTGTTTTCTTACTCAAAGGAATTTCACTTCACTATTTTGAACTTAGTCTAGTTATTTTAAATGGTTACTGTTCATTTAAAAATAATCCTATTAGCAAGTTTCCATAGCACTTCAGAACAGAGTGAGAGTGAGTGTAGCTCATTGATTTTCACCCAAACTTGAAAAAAGTCCAGAAAAGAAGCTTTCACCATCAAGCACCACTAATTTTTACAGATTCTAACCTTTTATTTAATTTTTTATTCTACCTCTTCTGGTTATAAAGCAACTTCCAAATGGGAACCAAGAATAAATAACTGCAATGTTTTCCTCCTGAATCTGCAGACAGAGCTTCAACATCTGTTGCTGCTTATAGCTTTCACAAGCTGCAGCAAGAGTAACAACTGATCAAACCTTGTCTGCTGCTGGGAACTCCGTTGGCAGCAGCAAAACAGAAGAATTAGGCCAATGTCACTCTGCTTGAGAACACTGATCAGCAATGGAGTCAGACACTTGGAAAGGGGACTTAAACTGAGCAAACACAAAGTATCATAGGGTTGGAAGAGACCTCAGGAGGTCATGGAGTCCAATCCCCTGCTAAAAGCAGAACCAATCCCAACTAAATAAGCCCGGCCAGGGCTTTTTCAAGCTGGGACTTAAATTCTAGTGATAGAGATTCCACCCCGTCTAGGTAACCCATTACAGTGCTTCACCACCCTCCTAGTGAAATAGCTTTTCCTAATATACAACCCAGACCTCCCCCACTCCAACTTGAGACCATTGCGCCTCCTTTTGTCACATTAGACACAAGCAAGGATTCAGAGAACCAACACTACAAAAACCAGACGTCTCTGGTATTTGGCTGAGATCAAAACAAGAATGTTTTAGTTCTTCCTTCAAGCACCCAGTGTTTTAGACATTTACTAGCCGGAGGCTACAGATGGAACCAGTTAATAGTATACAGGTTCAACCTTTAAAATCCAATATTCTGTGATCCAGCAACATCTGTGGTGCAGCAGGTGGGACTGCAGTCCCAGCGGGGTTGGAGGCAGTGGAGCCGGAGGCAGGGTGGTTTCCTGGCCCCGGCCGAGGCTGCAGAGCCCAATGGCCAGGGCTGGCATCTGAGAGCAGGGCCAACAGATGGGAGGGGAGCCTTGACCGTATCTGGTCCAGCAAACTCCACGGTTCGTGACCAATCATATCAGTCCCACCTGTACAGAGGCAATTATCGCAAAGGAACTACAGCACCTTTCACTTCCATGGTAGCTTTCTGGATTCCCCCCCCCCCATTTTATTCAGAGGGGAGTAGTGGAGCGAATAAGGACAGAAGATTGGCTTCTTACTTGGGAGTTTAATGCCCCAACCTACTGAAGAAGAGAAAAAAAGCCTAAAAGGAAAAGAAGGCTTAATTAAAGGAAGAGATATGTAGTAAAAAGTATTAAAGAGTTTAAAACAGAAAGGTGACTATACTCTTACAAATACAGCATTCAGTACACTTTGCACAATTATTTTATACCCTTATGACCAGATTCTAGTTACACTGGGGCTTGTCTACATGAAGAGTTTACTGAGCAGCAAGTTGCGGTATAATCTACACAGGCAAAAGGGCCTCCGCAGAGCAGATCCCCTACCCCCCAGGCCTTCTAAGTGTTGCGCACTTTTTGCAGGGCGGAGGAAAATTTGTGCACTACCCCCACCCCCAGATCCTGACTGGCCTGGGTGAAGCATCCTCCTTCCCTGCCAGGACCTGCTGAATGAAAGACTGGGGGCGGGAGGAGCATGCAAAGTTTCCTCCACCCTACTCCTGCCCTGCAAGGAGCATGCGGCACCTAGAAGTGCTGCATGCTCCTGGCAGGAGAGGAAGAGGCTTCACGTGCTCCGCCGCCCCCAGGTCCTGATTGGCCTGGGGGTGGAGGTGCACAGGAAGTATCCTTCTACTGTCAAGGGAATGGGTGCTTAGTGAGAATGGGAAGGTTTCCCCAACCCCCAGAGCAATCATGGTCTGTGGGTGAGGAAGCCTGGAAGCATCCTGGCCCCGCCTCTTCCAAATTTTTGAAGTCATTCCCGGCAAAAAATTATTGCCCACCCCGATCTACACTGTAGCAGCATGCCACACACTCAGGCTATGTTTACGAAGCAGTGTTATTTCGGAATAACTGACATTATTTCAAAATAACAGTCTAGGGCTACATAGCAAACAGTTATTTACACAATGTTGAAATGATGTTGACATGGAGAGCTTCTTACTCCAACTACAGTAACTCCCATTTTACAAGCAGCAGGGAAGTCGGAGGTAGAGTTCTCTAACTCAGACTTCCTGTTGTGTAGTCAGTGTTAAAAAACAAAATAACGATTTCGACTTAAGCTACGCAATTGATGTAGCTTAAGTTGCATAGCTTATTTCGGCTTTGGCCCTGCTGTGTAGACATGCCCACACTGTATTTGGCCTTCAAAATGGAATAGATCAAAACATACTAGGAGTCTATGCAGCCGGTTAGTGCATGGCATACTTACATGCTGCAGGTTTACACCCTGGCTTGCTTTGCAGTAACTGCTCAGCTACAAGTCCTTTAATATACTTACATTGGATTTCAATGGGACTACTTGTGCTTGTGGGTGAAGGTACTACTCAACGTATGGGAAGAAGAATCCAACCCTTAAATTGTAGGATGCATAGCTTTGGAAGGGGGTAGACACATATTTTACTCCTGGCTAGTAAGCATCATGTCAAGTTCCCATTGTTAAGGTTTCCTTTTTGCTTTTTATTCTAAAAATAAACTAATCAGTTTTACTTTGCAGTTCTCATGCATGAATACAATAGGTTAATATTAGAGTTGTGAACATTACAAAGGAATATTTAAAATCAAACAAGTCTCAGAGGGATAGCCATGTTGGTTGTTTTTAAGATACAGACTAAGGGTATGTCTACACTGCATTCCTCTTTCGAAAGATGAATGCAAATGAAGCTGAGCAAAATTGCAAATGAAGCGTGGATTTAAATTTCCCACTCTTCATTTGCATAATCGCATCTGGGCACTATTTCGAAATAACCTATTTCAAAGAAAGAAACGCAGTATAGACATGGTTATTTCAAAAGAAAACCCTTCTTTCAAAATAACCCTTAAACCTCATTTTACAAGGATTAAGGGTTATTGCAAAAGAAAGGTTTTCTTTCAAAATAACCATGTCTACACTGCGTTTCTTTTTTCAATATAGCACTCGGATGCGATTATGCAAATGAAATTCAAATCCACGCTTCATTTGCAATTTCGCTCAGCTGTATTTGCATTTTTCTTTCCAAAGAGGAATGCAGTGTAGACATATGCTAAGAGTCCTGTGGCCCCAAGCTAACAGATGGATATGAGCATAAGCTTTTGTGGGTCTAAACTACTTTATCAGATGCATGGTATGGCATCTGATGAAGTGATTTTGACCCACAAAAGCTTATGCCCAAATAAATCTGTTAGCCTTTAAGGTACCACATGACCCCTCATTGTTAAAAATCAACCAGCAATTTTGTTACAACTTAAAACAAAAACACTGAACACATTTTTACTGAAGTTGGAATCTGAAAAATGTTTGTTTTACATAACTAACTGAATCCACATATTACAATTCCTCTGCCAAAAACTTCAAATGGCAATATATATTTGAGCTGGTGTAGAAGTAATTCATACTACTAGATCTTATATACCTCTTAGGCCCTCAACATGGTCCTAAACCCGAGGGAGAATTTCAGCCTATAAGATCAGAGTCTGAATGCAATTACTAAGTAATCTTGTTTTGTAAGTCTAACACCATTGTATATCAATTATAAACAATGGCCTATTATTTTTAAACAGGCTCGTAGAATTATAACAAATACCCAGTTTAAAAAGGAGTATTTTGTATTAAGTTCGAATCCCCAAACCATTCCTGCCCATAGGGTAGTTTAACAGGCAGATCAACTTATGAGTTTATGTACTGTTTTTTAAAAATCATCATTTTGATCCAAGAGAAAATAATTGAAATTGAAGGGAAACTATAGTACTTTAGTGCTCCCTCTGTTGGTTCTGTAGAAAAACCTTACCAACCTTAGTATCAGAACTGCACTGATATAGTCAAATGTTAATGAGACATTGTGACGGGGCATCTGCTCTGCACTGGCCGTGATAGGGTTAAAATTCAACCTTGTAAAGCCACAAGGAAACAGCTAATTCAGGCAGTGGCTGCAACCAATCAGGGCTCAGCCAGTTCATACAAAATAAGTTGCACATCAGAGCAGGTTAGTTTGCTTCAAGAAGCCCATGGGAGAGGACTAGCTTTCTAGAGCAGGGATGGGCAATAATTTTTGCAGGGTGGGTATGGTTGCCAGGTAGACCCTGCCAAAAAAACAGACACACTTGATCGGGTGGAGGGGGGGGGGGGGGGCTGGCCGAGAGGTGGGCGGGGCAGGAAGCAGAGCTGGCATGGGGGGGCCACGGGGCTAGACGGGAGGAAGGGGGGGGGGACGGGAAGCAGAGCTGGGGATGCCGGGGAGGCTGGATGGGAGGAGAGGGGGTCCGGAGGAAGGGGGTGTGTGTGCAGTGCCCACGGCAGGCACTCCCTCTAGTTGCAAACAGAAGCTGGCGGGGATGGAGGAGGGGCTGGGAGTCACTCTCCCCCCTCCCCCCCCCCCCCGGCCTGGCTTCTGCACTCAACCAGAGGCTCCCAGCTGGGAGGCCAGGTCACGACTGGTGCTGGGAGCCTCTGGTCATGTGCAAAAGCTGAGCGGGGAGAGTGTCTGGGAGTTCTGGCCCCCGCCCCACCCGTCTTTTGCATGCAACCACAGGCTCCTAGCACCAATCGTGACCCTGCCTCCCAGTTACTCCCCCGCCCCCGCCAGGCTTCCATCCGGCACCCAGCCGGGAATTCAGAAAATACCGGACATTGCACATGTCCAGTATTTTCTGAATTTTTCTACCAGTCTATGCGAAAACCGGATACCTAGCAACCCTAGGGGTGGGAGCACATCATCAATGTTAATAATGGTCATGTGCCAGCTCTGGAAGGGGCAGTGCCTTAGTTGGAAGGTGCAGGGCCTGAGGCAGAAGGGGCAGCTCCACTGAGGCATCACATGCAGGAGGGAGAGGACCTGACATGCTCCCCCATAAGGTAGCACCCAGAGGGAACTTACGCGTTACCATACAGTCCCTAGCAGGGGGAGGAGACTTTGCATGATACCCCATCTCCAGATCTCGATTGGGCTGGGGGGCAGGAGTGCAGCAGGGTGGACTGTATCTTGCCCCCCCTGTTCTAGAGGAATGCAAAGACTTGCACTGCGAACAGGACTTCTCGGACTCAAAGGCCTAAGGCCTGGGAAGAGGGAGAAGGAACCAGAGACAGGAGCCAAAGGAGGGAAGGGCTGGGGGAACAGAGAGTGATGGACAAAGACACCATTTATAATACCTCTTAGAAAATATTTCAATGTTACTTATTTAACAGAAAAGCTGTCTCAATAATATATAGACTGAGCAAGAAGTTATGGCAAAATAACTGACAGAATACAGTGATGTGTACCACGCATGTGTTATTAGCACTCTTTGTAAGGGAACAAGACATGGGCCCTATGAGTGCCTCAAGAAAAAAAGTTTAACAGCTTTCATTGTTGGAATCTCCTGGAAGAACAGAGTCATCAGCACAGAGGTGCTCAAGTAAGCCAGCATACAAATAGTCAAACAAAAACAAAGAGTGCAGTGGCACCTTAAAAACCTAACAATCGCATTATGTGCATAAGCCATGATAAAATTGTTGGTCAAAGGTGCCACCGGATGCTTTGTTGTTTTTGACGAAATAGACTAACATGGTTGCCCCTGAAACCCCCTCAAACAAAGAGGACTCCTGTAGTTGAGGCATGTGCGCCAAATGAATGACGGGACACATCCCAAAGGACATCCTCTATGGCAAAATGGCATATGGAAAAAGACTAAAAAAATCCCCAAAATTGTATTTAAAGGATGGGTGAGGTTTCAAAAAAATGAATGTAAAGGTGGACAACTGGGAAGAACTCACTCAGGACCACAGCCTGTGGAACCAAGAATTCAATAAAAGGTATGATGGGGTGAGGTCACAAAAGCTCACTTAGGATTGATTCCCAGTGTGCTGATCATGTCACTCACGTGTAATTTCACATTTTAAAAGTTAATCGGTTAAACCTTGGGCCCGGATGGACTAAAGTGGGAGGCTGCCATTAGCTGCTTATCCAGTAACTGTCACCCAGTTAACCCTTTACATCTGACATTCTTTTTTTCTGGGGCTCCCCACTATGATGTCCTTCTGGACCAGATCCTTTGGTCTCCCTCAGACAAGGCAGAGAGGCGGCATTGTCACCCCCTAAAGACCAATATGGACGCTGAACCACTTCAGCTTTGAGAGAATGCAGTTCTAGGGTACACCACCTAGGAAACCCATCATCAGAACTCCAATCAAATCTGTCTTTCTTGATGTAAAAGTTTTACATAAGGAAAGCTCATGAGGATGTTCACCCTCTATCAATGAAAGAGATATGTACACTAGGTTCCCTCTGCCCTTCCAGGTAACAATTATTTACACTGGGCCTGATAGTAAACAAAAAAAGTGTTTTTATTAAATAGGAGTAATAGTGGTTGCAAATGTAGAAGTTCAGTGGTTGCAAATGGTTATTAAGTTTAACTGAAAAGAACACACATAGCTAGTGCTAATTCACTAAAAAACATATTGCAAGCAAATTTCTTACCCTAAAGAGCTCTTCTTATTACTGGAATTATCTTCAGCTCAGAGACAGCCTCTTTTAACCCTGACCTGGATCCCCAGCCCTGCGTTCTCAGCCCTTTGTATTCTTTCAGAGTTTTCCAGGCCAGACGAAGACAAAGGGCTGATAGCTTTCCATTGCTTCCATAGACTTTTCCCCCAGGTCATGAACATTTTGTTCTACATCCCCTCTTCCATGGAAAACTACCAGGGTCAAAATGGAATCCTAGTACCAGGTGGTAGGATCACATGTCTTACTAGTCCAATTAGGTCACGTTTTATTACTCCAAATTACAGGACAAACAAAGCTGTTTACAAGTCATTAAGTTGATCCACCAAGACATTAAGGCTTGGGGGGGGGGGGGGGGGACGACACACCACTAATGACTCATTAACGCTTTTAAAACTATGAACAGTCCCATTCTATCTTTGCATAACAATAATGATACATACACCAAAATCGGATACATAGATCCAGCAGAGTGTAACATTAAAATTAATAAGTTACATGAGGTATTTTGTTTAAATTCTTTGAGTTACGTATATTTATACAGTATTCATAAGCTAAACTTCATAAAGCATGAGTGAATCATCACAAAAGGTCTCTGTAGTTAGGAGAGGAAGTAGTTCAGCTTAGCAGAGGAGAAAAAAGTTTGTAGAAGTCACAGCTCACAGAGTCAAAACATCTCCTTTAAATATGACAGATGCAGCAGAGATTGTCTCTCGTGAGCGGGTCTCTTCAGCCCCAGCCATAGCTACCATAAAAACTGAGTAAATTCTTTAGCTCTCAGTGGCACACAGTCATGGTCCCTCAAGCCTGAAGATGCATACTACTACTGCATTTTACATTGTTTTCTCTTTTTAACTACCCACTAAAAATCCTCATATTTACCAAATTTTACTATGGAAAATAGGATCAGTTATCTACCATGAAATAAATGCTGCTTCAATAAAATCCATAAACTTTATGAAGAACTTACGCAATTGCTGAAATATGAATAGTTAATCATTGTAGATTGCAGAGCAAACAATTCATCATGTAGAAAAGCTATCGTGATGCTCTGACAGTGTGCTTACACAATTAAAAAAATAAATATATTACACAGATTAAGCTACATTGTTTAGTGAAATACTTGTCTGAGATACTAAAATTAGTCATCAATCACTGTTACCATCCAGTTTTAGGACTGGCATCTGAAGAGTAATTTCAGAGTTAATGAGTTATGCTGGATGTTCCTCTCAAGACAGGCCATGATGAAATTGTACAATTTAATCACTGTCATTTTCTTATACTATTCTTTTTAAAAAAGTTTAGCATAGTATATTTTAAATTATACAAGCGTATTTGGTAGAAAACAGAAAGTAATGTTGAAGAATTAAATATATTTTCTAGAGATCATGAAACATGAAGTCAGAGAAACAATACCATTTGTGACTTTTCTTTGCCCAGTTACATCTGACACTTGAATTTTTTGTGTTTTAGGAAAATGAACTGCTACAATCCTTATAAATTCTGCTTTTAGTCATATTCCTCTCAACGTTTAATCCTTCCTTGGCTTCTACAACTCTTGCAGGTAGTGGGAACAGCACCAGCGGGGCGGTTTGCTTTCCGGTAGACAGTCTCAGCTCATTCACTTAACCATGCACTGCAGTGCATCCTAGTCATGGCCCCTTTCGGACATGCATCGCAAGAGGTACCCATAAATATTGTAATTTCTGCAACTGGAATGCAGCTAGGATGGGACTGTCTCCTGTCCACAAATGCTGATGAAGTTCAGCACCTCGGCATAGCTCCAAGCACAGGCTCTCCTGGTGCATGGAGCAGGCATGGCTAGCTAGAGAGATGCACTGAGAACATACTATACATCACCAGGCAAACAGAGAGAGATCTTTCATATTTCAGAAAGAACACCAAGAGCATGTCTGGTTGGACACCTGAGAGTAGGGCAGTAAAGCATGTCTGGTTGGACACCTGAGAGTAGGGCAGATGACAAAAGAGACAAGAATAGGCATTTTGGTAAGGAGAGAGGCCAGTCAGAAGGTAATACTATACTACGGTGTTCACACTAGAACTCCAGCACACTAACCAGAGTGCAGCAAGCTCTATGCTTTTCACAGATGTGGTTTATGTAGGACACACTAAATGCCTTGCCGGTGTGGATTCCACAAAAAGTTTCAGCTGGAGGCTGATTTACTGTGCAGTAATTTGCCAGTGTAGACTTAGATTATGAAATCTTTGGAAGCAGAACTGTAGCTAACTATTCATCTGGACAGTACCTAACATATTGTGAACAAAAGAATAATTGAAGTGCAAATAAATAATACCAGAAAATGAGTGCATGTTTGTCTCAGTGCTACTTTCCTTTAGGTCAAGCCCCTATCACTGTCCAATTCTTTTTCATTCTATATGTTGCTTCCTCCTCTCCAGTCAAAAAGGTTTATTTTAGTCTTTCCAAAGATTCTACTTCTAAAAGCCTGAAGACATTTTCTATTTGCAATAATAGCTTCTAAATGCATGGGAATTTATGCATACAAAAATAAAATTGTTCTAAAACTATGATCTACGGAGAATGTTCAGGGACAATTAGTTATAGGGCGCATACCACTTTAAAAGAGTACATAAGACAATAATGTTTAGGACACTAGATAATCTGGTGGAACAATTAAGGTTAGTTTGACATAATTACAGAACATTCCATCACTCCAGTAGTACTATATTACACTCTAAACTAGACTTAATCCAAAACTATGTGCTGGTGAGAAATGAGAAGAATCTGCATGTGTTGCCTGGATTAAAGTATGTATGTGCCATATAAAAAGCAGTCTAATGTCCGTAGAGAAGTGGGGGTGTATTCTATGGGGACAGATACTATTAGAAGCAATTACAGAAGAGTTTATATAGTTTAAGGAGAATAGGCCAAAGAAAGTCAGGCTAGTCTCATGTAAGTTTCCAACTTACATGCGGTGATGGATAGGAGTGATAGTCATTGGATGCTGGGATGTTCAGAAAAAGCTAACAGTTAAACTCAAGTAAGGAGGTGATGTTAGCAGGGAGCCAGGAAAGCCAATGGGAGAAGGTATTGAGATTTGAATTGGAGGATATACATGCATGCTGTTCTTCTTTGAGTTTTAAGCCAGGAGTTGGGGGGAACAAGATGAATTGAACCAAGCAGGACTACTATGCCTACAAAAAAACACTGGACATGAAAATGGCTGGACCTTGAAGTACAAATACATGAGTAAATAAGGAATATTTTTTAGTGAGCACAGAGAAGTTTACCAAACAACAGAACAAAGAAAATCACCTGACTGTCTAAATCCATGTGCCTCTTCCCCTTGTCTCCCTTCATATGCTGTACTTTAAGCTGTAAACCAGGGATGGAATTTCTTTGTGTTTTCCAAGTGTTCTTTCTTTCAGTTACTTTAAAATACCTAGCAACCAAGTATGTTTTATCAAGTTTTGTTTTGTTAATAAAATAACCTTTTTTAAGGCTATGATTTGATTCTTGTGTCCTGGAAGGTAATAGGAGGTCTGTGTATGCCTAAAACTGAGAGGTCAGTTTTCAGAGATTACGTTTGTTTTCTCTTTTTATTCAAGTTCTCGTGTTTGAAGAGCTTGGAGTTCCCCTCTGGAAGAAGTTCCAAGTGCTTCTTCCTGGATTCAAGAGGAAAGGGGTTTTTCCACTTGGTAGGGGCAAATCACCTCCCAAGGCCAAGGAATCAGTGACCCTGGGGAGCTTTTAAGCAGAAGCCTATAGAGGCAAGGCATTTTTAAGGTCTCTTATGGGCCCCCGCCTTTTGCACTTGGTGTGCCAGAGTAGGGAATAGACTTGACACATGCATATCCTAAAAAGTTTCCTGAATGAAAAATAAGTTCATTAGACAGTCTGTTCTGATTTGAGGTTAAAACAAAGCTGTAAGATAAAGTAAAGATAACCTGATTGGTGGGTTTAATTAATATCTATCTATATTAATTAGTCTTGTTAAATTGTCAAGCCTAGTTCACTCATTTTCTTCTTTCATATATAGGCTTCTAACATGTTCACAAAATGCTTTCCCTGCCATATGAAAATATCATTATTTTACAAGAGTAGTACAAGTTGAACCTCTTGTCCAGGACTCCCTGGTCTGGCAACATTAGTGGTCCAGCAGGACCACAGATGATGCTAAATCAGAGAGCCCCAGCTGCAGAGGTTGAGAGTAGCTGGGAGTGGAGCTGCTCTGGTTGGCGCATCATGCTGGGGCAGTGACCGGGGAGTAGAGAGTCCCAGGAACAGCTGCCGCCCCACATGGGACTGGATGCAGGGAGCAGAGCCCCGCGAGCACACTTGGGACAGCAGAGCCTGGCAGTTGGGCTGGAGGAGGTCAGGCCTCTGAGTTCTCTGAGGGCAGCAGCCAGGAGGGGAGACCCAGGAGAACCTGGATGTCTGACCTCCCCTGGTCTGGCAAATTCCCTTGCTCAGGACCACTCTGAGGGTGCTGGACCAGAAAGGTTCAACTTGATTTAGAAAGCACCAGGACAGGGAACAGAATCAAATTTGACCACAAATGAAGATCCGAATTCAATATCACAGAGATATTAAACAAGTTTAGTTTGGAGGCACATCCTCATTTTTTGTCTATATCAAAACAGCCCTCAACACAAAATACTGTTAGCTGAACTGAGAAGGATCACAGTACAAGTTTTATAATAGAGGCAAAATTGAAGGAAAATAAAATTACTTGGGGTTAGGTGCCTAAAGAAAACAATAGAGATTGTGTGGACGTAAAGGGAACTAAAGGGGAAAAGAAAAAAATACCTAAAAGACATGCAGGGGAATTTCTGGGCCCCAGTCTACATTGAGAATAAGCAGCTGGGCAGGAAATAGTCTATGAAAGCAAAGGATAAATTATGGCCATTGGATAGACCATACAAGCTGGAAGCGGGGAAAACAGAGAGACGTAGGGATGGGTATTCTGGGAGACTAAACAGATCAAGGATTTGGGAGGGAAGCAAAGGGAGGCTATGAGAATGTGTTAGGGGTATGCAGGGGGCAAGTTCAAGGTTTCAGTCATTATTTTCAAAGTTTTCCAAGGCCAGGATATATGAACAATAGACTAAAGCTCGGGGACAAAGACCACACTGGCCAGTTCACTCCACTGACCCAAAGGAATGCTCAACTGTAACAATAACATTCCTTTCTGCAGGAGACAGAACTCTCCACAGTCCGAAGGTGTGGCATGAACTGCCTGAGAATTAAAGCCCATCACAAACATCAGCACTTTCTATTTCAAATGTCAGGCTCATTTCTTTGCCTTTGTGCATATAAACACACAGCGATACATATATGTATTTCTTTAAAACGCCTATCACAGCAAGAGAACTCCTACCACAACTCTGCTGCACAGAGGTCTCCCTGGGGAGAAAAGGAGAAAACAAACATGTGATACACGTGCTGTCAAGCTGCTCAATGAGCTACTGGAAGGTTATAAGGCAGTATAAATACCTGTGCAGTACAGAAGTAGGACACAGGGAACCATGGGGGGGGAGGGTGCTCAGGGACATGAGGTGTCCTCGAGGTGCCTCAGTGCAGAGGAAGCAGGGTATCCGGGGGACAGGAGAGGAGGGTGTGGAAATTCGGGGGGAGGTGGGGCAGGACCGGTGGGAACAGAGACGCCAGGCAGTGGCAAAGTGGGAACACGAGAGGCGCCTGGGGGCAGGCAGATCTGGGGGTAAGGCTGCGGGCGGGTGCAGGCAGAAACGCTACCGATGGGCTGGGCTGCACTGCAGGGAGCACGGGAAGGGCAAGGACTGTGCGAGAAGCGGGCCCAGCGAGCCGCCTGGAGAAGGCAGGGGCAGCCCCTCTCTTACCAGCCCAGGTCTGGTGCTTGGGGATCTTGTAGTATTTGTTTCCAAACTGGTCACAGCCCACGTGCTGCTTCTCTGGCCCGAGGAGCCGGAGCCGCAGGGCGCGCAGGAACCGCCAGGGCCCGCTCATCCTGCCGCGCAGCAGGCGCTCTCCGCCTGGCGCTGAGACCGGCACCGCCACAAGCCCCGCCCCTTCCGCGTGGGCCTAACCCCACAAGAGATCCCGCTGCGAGTACACCCCGCCCCTTCCATCTCAGCCCCGCCCTTTTCCCCTCTCTTCAGCCGAGAAGGCCGGGAGCGTGCCCCGCCCCTTCGGTCTCGGCAGCGCCCCACAGCTGTGAGCGGCTTGTTCGTGTCCCCGCCCCCCAGTCTATGTTTCTCTCTCTCCAGCAGGCCGCCGACTCTCCAATAACCGCACTGCGCATTGGTCACCGCCGTTTCGCGCTGAGCCAATCAGCGCCACTCTATTTACAATATGGCGACGTTCTTGGGTCTGATCGTTGCTCCGGCCCGCCATGTTGGCTTTCATTTCGGCCCGCCAGGCCGGTCTCGACGATCCGTTGCGGCTGCGCCGGGCTGAATCCACCCGGAGGTAAAGAGTCGCTGGGCTCCAGCCGTTTAGTCTCTTCTCGGCTAGGGCCCGCCTCGGGCTGACCCGTCCGGGCTTGTGGTGTCGCCCAGGTGGAACGGGCCCCGGGGAAGCCCCGGGGATTCCCTCTCCTCGTAGGCGCTGTGCTTAGCGTGCCCACGCGTCGGACCTTGCCCGCTTTGGGAGCCAGGACCCGGCGCGGCTCCTCGGCCTCACAGCTGCGCTGGGGGGTAGGGAGGCGGGGCGGAGGCAGGGCCGTGCCTACTTTCACTCCTGGGGGAGGGGCGGGGGAGCTGACTTTACACCCAGCGTCGTTCTCGCCGGACATTAGCAGGTTTCTGCTGGGCCAGAGATTTATACTTGAACTGTGATGACAGGACCTGAATTTGCCCCGACGCGTCGAGCGCCGGGGCATAACGTGAAGGTGTCGTCTATGTATCTTATCCTCCTTTTCAGTTTCAGTGTCAGTGAGTGGAACTAAGGATCATGCTTTTCCCTCTAGGTCGTCTTCTCTTTTTCCACCCTCACCATTTCCCATTAAGCTTTTTTCTGGCAGCTGTTGGTATCAACATTTGAACAAAAGTGAAAAAAGAGGATATGGTATCTGTTAAACGATTTTTCTCATATGATGAACAATATTTATTGGTGAATTAAGGCCTTGTGTACAATGTTGTTTCTAAGAGTAGACCTGTCTTGACTCGAGGAGGTAGCAATAGTATCAACCCCAAGCATTCAAAAGTCGTGTAAGTCCAAAAAAATTGAAAACATGTACGTTGGATTCTTTTTACTTACCTTTTGGAGATTATCTGTTTTCACGTGTCCCTTTCCTCACCACAAAGACACAAACTTCCTTGTTAGAAAATAAAAACTGAGTTTCACGCCTTTCATGGATCTGGCACTTAAATTAAAAAATTGCAAATATGACAAGGATTATGATAAAATGAGAGCTGGGAGTGGTGTGATTTAGACTCCAGCTGTGCTACACTACATATAGCACTGTGTTGTACTGTCTCAGTAAACTAAATGACATTGTAAAAGCTAAGTTTACACAGTGCTGTGCCATGCTTATATTGAGCCCGCTAAAGAGGATTTGTTGTGCATACTTTATACCTGTTTACAGCCACTAATATGAACTTCTTGAGATTCATAGCTAAAAGAATGTTCATTCTGAACAAATGTAATCCACAGTGACTTAGTGAAATGGATTGTCTTGATTAAATACAAAAAATTGTGAGTTGAGGTTTACCTTAAGAGAAGTGTAAGTCTTACTTCTCAGGAATCATTGTAAGAACAAAATCACCTGTTAGAGTTTGTATGTGTCTGGATGTGGGATGGTGGTTATATCATAAACCAAAATTTTTTTCCACACAAGGAAACTTAGATTAGTAACTTACAGTTCTTTCTGCTTACACAAGTCTTTCAAAAGAATATGTACATGAATTTCTATGCCCATACAGACTTACGCTAGCTTCGATGAGGGATGTGAAAGTATAACCATTTATATGGTTAACCAATGAGTCTCTGTATTAGAGGTAGCCGTGGAGGGAAGCCGGAGCCTTGTGCACGAGGAGCTGGCTGGAGGCGGCAGCAGCACGGGGGTGGAGGAGATGGGAGCCTGTGGTTACATGATTACATATTGAAACACATTTTAACATCCTTAGCTTCAAGCTAGCTCTTTTAGTTTTCACATCTGCATTGTTCTCAAGAGGGTGGATACCCTCTGGCTATGGAAGTGCCTTTTCTTGGATCAGGAAATTTTGACCAGAATTTCCTAACATATGAGCAGTTAAAAACAACCATTTCCCTTTTCTGGCAGTCTTCTTAAGGAAAATTTTAGCAGCCTTCCAAAAATAACAAATAGTAATTAAATGCACTATCATTCTAAGACTGGGCTGTCATAGAGCAATAGCAAACATTGCACAGGGAACTTGTAGAGATTTCCAGAGCAGTTGTAGTAGAGGAAGATGGAGTGGGAAAAAAACCATTGTGGGTTCCCCTCTAACTCTGAACATGTCCCATTCTTCCTGTGGGGATGCTATATGGGGCAGGAACTGGGATGGGCTCCTAGCCACTACCCCAGCATGTGACCACATCAGCCTGTTTTTCCTTTCCTCCCACTGTCACCCAGGGACAAGATGTGAGTCTGGAGGCAAGGGGCAGAAGCTGCTGGAGAGAGAGAGAGAGAGAGAGAGAGACAATCCATGGTCTCTTCAAGGTTGAAAGTGATCCAACACATGGCCCTAACCCTGCCATTCTGTCTCTGAGCAGCACATGTGTGGTTGTCAGCCGATGGTCAGGGCAGTGTGTATGTGCTATACACCCGAGACTTCAACTGCTGGGACCGGGGTCCCTTGCAGCGGGCAACCTGGAGGAGGTTGACGGGCGCCCAATGAGTTTACAGAGAGAGCTTATAACATCTTAGATTTCAGCTGCTAGAATTCGTAATTCCTTCGCAGCGGGCAGCCTTAGGGAAAGACTAAAAGGTGCCCCAGTGGATCTGCCACCTGGGAGTGACACAAATCCAAACGCCCAAGCTCTCCCTATATCTGTCCCTTAAAACTGTCTGAAGTTCTTTTAAATTGTGCCTGGTTCTGTTACAGCAACTGAAGGAGTCAGGTTAAAGCTTAAACACTTACAGGTTTATTGAGGAAGCTTATAAATCATATGGTTGCAATGGCTATTGTTCTATTTCTTAACTGCTGGCAAATATGTGTGTGTGTGTGTGTGTGTATAAATAGATATAGATCTTTAAAAAAAATGGTTACAAAGAAAATAAAGATAGGAAATAGAAAACAATGGTACCAAATGACAGCTTAATCTTTAAAGAGCTCTATTCTATGCATGCACTAAAACAAAAGGACACATACGGGTACAATTTTTACCCCCTTATGCGTCGCTCGGTCCCAGCGTGTCAGGCCAGGATCGGTCCCTCAATTCCTCGGAAAGACGAAAATACGAGGTGGGCGTCCCCGTGGAACCTCGGGAGGTCAAAACACCTAGCCCGACCAGCAGGTAGAGGGTAGTTTGACACTCAAAGTGAGTGTGCTGGTGTACCCATCTTTATACCCATTGGGTCACATATTTCTGTTTCTTATCTGTGATGCCAAATGGTGCTGGTCTGTCTTTCGTGAGACCAGTTGTTACAAGGGAGTTGTGAACTTAATTTACACTTGTAAGAGAGAGTTGAGAGGATTAAATTGGAAGTACTGGGCATTCTTTTTCTCAGTGGGAAATTCCTCTCCCAGGGACTGTGTGTGTTCGAATCAACATGGGTGCCAGCCGGGCACTTCTTGCAGCCTCGAGCTCAGTTTATTGCCTTAATTGTTACTCAGTCAGAGAAACTCACATATCCTGGTCTCGCATCAAAGCAGATCAAAGCTTAATGGCTATGCTGATTTTCTTATTGTTCCTTCTCTTCCCTGTATACAGACATCTCAGAGGGCAAGCAAGATTGGTTGAGATGGGGGGGGGGGGGGGCTGTCTGGCTACTGTGGTGTACACCACACCACTCCCAGACCTAAGCAATCCATCCCCACTTTTGGAAAACTCTCAACATGATGCATGATAAAGGTGTTGCATGTGCTTAATTTTTATATTTCTCCTTTTTAAATAACCTAGGAAATTACTTTATCCTGTCCGCCTCTTGCCTTCTCCCTGCCCGCCCTTCACAAAAGGCTAAAAGAACTTTAATTTGCAAAGTCAAACATTCAAAATCTAGGAAATTCCAAAATTGTGATTGTTTAGGATACCTTATTCTGCTCCCACTTACATATTCTTTGATAATAGTTTATTTTTTTAGATGGTCACTGTGACGGGGCCCCGCAACCACGCACTAAAACCCCCGCGGCAAAAGCCCTATTTGGGCGGCGGGGGGGGGGGGGGGCGCGCACCGGCATTATGCCAGCTGTACTCGCGCCGCGGACCAGCTAACCGCCTCGGTGGCGGCGGCGACACCGACGCTGCGGGAAGGGTGGAGTCAACTGGTGACGTCAGGAGTACGTCACCCTCCGGCGCCGGGCGCAGCAGGAGTTTTAAAGGCCGCCCTGTACGGGGGGGGGGGGGGGAAGACCCCTCTTGGCTGCGGAGAGCAGGTCTTCGCGGACCGCCGTGGAGCAACGGGGGTCCGGGAGGTCATCCGGAGAGGAAGTAGCCCAGGGGAGGGCCATATAAGGGCCCCTCACTTGGACAGGTTTCGGGAGGATGCCCCTGTCAACCGGACCCGGACCGAAGCGGGTCTGGGTTCTTTAGGGCCCTGGGCTGGGGCCTGGGAGTGAGGGTGGGCCCGGGCCCCCCTCTCTCCTCCCTACCCTGTACTCCCCCCACCCCCCCCCCCCCCCCCCCTCCCCCTTGGCATAACTGAGGAAGGATGAATTATTCCTTATTTCCCATTCCCCGGAAGGGGGAAAGCCCAGGCTGCGTGGGCACTGTCGGAGAGCAGTGGCCTGAACCGGATAGTATTGCCGCCAGCAGAGCCAATTCCCCCGAAGTTGGCGACAAGCGACGCTGTGGGGGCGGACCGAACCCCTACAGTCACATTTTTTTTTTTTTTTTTTTACAGGACATCTGCTGTGTCAGTGTACCACATGGGTTCAAAAAGGACAGAATTATAGTTGCACAGGCAACAATAAATCTGACATTATACAATAGATTCCTCATGATTTTCCTATTCAATCCATATTATACCAGCAAAAAGTACTTTAATGCTAGTATATGCACTGTTAATGTAAGGGAGGGTTTGCTAGCATAACTATAACAGAATTTTTTCTAGAGAAGACTGGGTCTATGTGAAAACCAATACAACGTAGCCTTGTGAATATGCGGACAGCTTAAAGCTATAAATCCAAGGCATGAAGTTCTCCTTTTCTATCATTCCATCACCTGATTGAGATAAGACTGGAGTTGGAGGAGATCATCTAGTCCACCCCCGCTCTGCTCAATGCAGGATTAAACCCAACTAAATTATTCCAGCCAGGGTTTTGTCAAATCTGGCCTTAAAAACCCTTCTCTAGGCAATAGATTCCAGTGTTTCACCATACTCCTAGTGAAGTTATTTTTGCTATTATCCAACCTATACTTCACCTTCTGTAGTGTGAGAACACTACTTCTTGTTCTGTCGTCACCCACCACTAAGAACAGCCTTTCTCTGTCCTCATTGGAAAACCTTTCTCCCCGCTTTCAGGTAGTTGAAGGCTGTTATCAAATGCCCTCTTAACTCTTCTGCTCTGCAAACTAAATAAGCCCAGTTCCCTCAAACTCTCCTCATAAACCATCTGCCCCACCCAAACCCTAATAATTTTCATTGTTCTCTGCTGAGCTCTGTCCAATTTGTCCACATCCTTTATGGATGCAGAACAATGCAGTACTCCACATATGACTGTACCTGTGCCAAATAGAAGGGAATATTCCTTCTCTCCCACAAATGATACCCAATATGCCATTAGCCTTCTTGGCAACAAGAGTACACTGTTGACTCATATCCAACTTTTCATCCACTGTAATCCCCAGGTCCTTTTCTGCAGAAGTGCTACTTAGCAGTTGGTCCCTATCTTGCAGCTGTGAATTTTTGTTCTGAGTGCAGTACTCTGCACTTGTTTTTGTTGACCCTCATCAGATTTCTTTTGGCCAAATCCTCCAATTTTTCTAGGTCCCTTTGAACCCTATCCCTATTGTACGGTATGTGTCCATCTATCCCCCCAGCTTAGTGTCATCTGCAAACTTGCTGAGCATGCAGTACATCCCATCATCTAAGTCGGGGTGGGCAATAGTTTATGACCAGGGGCCACTTCAGAAATTTTTGAAGTGGCCCCAGGCCACCCCAGAAGGGAAGGGGTGAGGACACTTCCGTGCTTCCCCACCCACAGACCCTGATTGGCCTGGGGGAGTGCGTGAAGTCTTTGCTCCGGCCCCCCACAGAGAGGTTCCTTCTATGCGCCTGCGCCTCTGGCTGTAGAAGGACACTTCACATACTCCCTCTCTTTCTCCCATGTCAATCAGGGCCTGAGGGCAGAGGGAGCATGTGAAGCCTGCCCCCACCCTGCAAGGGAACGCGATGCTTAGAATCACCCACCAGCTAAGGAGAAGCTAGTGATTGACTACAAGGGCCGAGCCCCTTGCTGGGCAGGAGGAGGCTTTGCACACTTTCCCCCGCCCCTAGTCCCTGATTGGCCTGGGGGAGGCGGGAGCATGAAGTGCTGGAGGGCAGCGAGTGAGAGACATGACACTTACAGTCAACCCTGCTGGTTGACTGTAAGTGCTGCGTGCTCCCCCGTACCTAAGCTCTGATTTGCTTGTGGGAGGGGTGTGGCAGGCTTGATCTGGCCTGCGGAGGCCCTTTTGCTCACCCCGATTTAGGTAATTAATGAAAATGTTGAACAAAACCAGCCACTTTGGGTACTTCAGTTAATACCGACTGCCAACTAGACATCAAGCTGGTTTCTATCCACCTTATAGTCCATTCATCCAATCCATACTTCTTTAATTTGCTGGCAAGAATACCGTGGGAGACCATATCAAAACTTTTGCTAATGTCAAGATACGTCACATCCACCACTTTTCCCATTTCCACAGAGCCAGCTATCTTGTTATAGAAAGCAATTAGGTTGGCCTGGCTTGACTTGTTCTTGGTGAAACCTTTTTGACTGTTATTGATCATCACCTTCTCCTCCAAGTGTTTCAGAATGGATTCCCTAAGTGCCTGCTCCATGATTTTTCTAGGAACTGAGGTGAGACTGACCAGCCTGTAGTTCCTCAGATCATATTTTTCTTCTCTTTTTTTTTTTTTTTAACGTGGTGCCCATCTTTTTCCTTTTTTCAGTTGCTTGGGACCTCCTCTGATCGCTATGAGTTATTAAAGATAATGATCAGTGGCTCTGCAATTACATCAATCAACTCTCTCAGAACCCCTGGGTGCATTAGATCCTGGCCCCGGGGACTTGCTCGTGTCCCACTTGTCTACATAATCCTTAACCTGTGCTTTCACTGTGAGCCAGCAGCCCCAGCATGGGGCTGAGCTGCAGGTGGGGATAGGGCCTGCTCCTGGGTAACTGTTTAGCTCTGACTACCTATTAACATCCCTATTTGAGGTACCAGTCTGTGAAACCAGCTCCCATTGACTTCAACTGCAAAAAGAACTCTGGACTCTGATTTTGTGTGTATAAGTTAGGGATGTAATAGTGTAGTTGATTAACCAGTAATCACAAGCTTATAAGTTAATGCTAAAGACTAAAGACTGGTCCCCTCCCCTCGTCAGTAAATTTTTTAGCAGGCTGGCCAGCAGCGTGGCTCAGTTCCGGGTCTGGGACGTATCCCTGCTGTGGCTCTGCATTTAAAGTGCATTAGGAGACAGGAAAGGCAGTCAGTCAGCCTGTCTCAGTTCCAGCTTGCATGGGGTTTGGGAGCTCAAACCCTCCCTGGAAAGGTGCTACTGCCACCCTACGTTACTGCCTCTGTATCAGAGGCAGCATCACGGCAACAGGCAGCCGGTCTGTGAGGGGAGCTGGTTTTTAAACTGGCTTCCCTCACAGACCAGCTTCCTCCTGGCACCCCATACTGCAGCTTCTGATATGGAGGCAGCACTGTGGATTGGTAGGAGGCTCCTCTGGAGTGGGGTTGGAGTGACTGGGTGCTGGCCCCACCCCCGGGGACTATACAATAGTCAAGTAACCTAAGAATTCATGAGATTAATCGACTATTCAATTAACCAATATTTAACATCCCTAGTATAAGTTGTGAATTTCCTTTACTTTTGCTGATGAATGGGATTGCTTAGTAGAGTGTAGATCAGGGCTACTCAACATGCAGCCCATGGGCTGCATGTGGCTCGTGGCCTGTTTGTTTGCGGCCCGCGGTGCAGTTTGGGTTTATGCGAGGGCTCAACATGTTGGCCCACAGGTGGGAGCCAAAACAAAAAAGTAGTCAATATAACGGTCTTCTGTTGATATGTGTTTTAGTAACTAAATTCCTGGACGGTCATTGCTCATTAAAAGTGCTGTCATATGGGTGGAAATCGGGTAAATATTGCATTTTATTAATATCAGCAGAACTGACTTAAATGGGGCCTGCGTGTTGTGTAGTCTTTGTATTCATGCCCATCAGTGTGAAAGAAACTATTTGCACATGTTGCATATATACAGGCAGTCCCCAGGTTATGTACAAGATAGGGACTGTAGGTTTGTTCTTAAGTTGAATCTGTATGTAAGTCGGAACTGGCGTCCAGATTCAGCCACTGCTGAAACTGACCGCCAGTTCCGACTTACATAAGGAATCAACTTAAGAACCCCAAGCGTCCCCAAGTCAGCTGCTGCTGAAACTGATCAGCGGCTGATTCCAGGAAGCCCGGGGCAGAGCAACTCTGCCTCGGGCTTCCTGTAGTCAGCACTGGTCAGTTTCAGCAGTAGCTGACTTGGGGACACCTGGGGCAGAGCAGCTGGGGTGCTGCCGGGTTGGTCCCGTAGCACCCAGAGCGGCGCTACGGGACCAACCGGCAGCACCCCAGCTGCTCTGCCACAGGCGTCCGGAGAAAAGCCTAGTCTGCTGGGGGGGGGGGGGGCGTACTAGCTGCGCGCCCCCCCCCACCCCAGCAGACCAGGAAGACGCGGGCGGCGGACCGAGACGCACCGCGGTCCCGCCGCCTGGGTCCTCCGTGGCTTTGCTCCCAGTCTCCCTGGTCTGCTGAAGACCAGCAGACCAGGGAGATGGGGAGCAAAGCCTCTGAGGACGCCAGCAGCGGGACAGCCGCGGGGCGTCTGGGCTGCTCCGCTACCGGCTTCCCCGAGGCTTTGCAAAGCCGCGGGGGGGTTCGGGCAGCCCAGGCACGCCTGGGCTGCCCCGCCGCCCAAGCCCCTCCGCGGCTTTGCTCCCGTCTTCCTGGTCTGCAGACCAGGGAGACGCGGAGAAAGCCCCGGAGTACACGGGCGGCAGGACTGCGAGGTGCCGCAGTCCGTGTCCTCCAGGGCGAGCCCCGTTCGTAACTGCGGATCCGACATAAGTCGGATCCGCGTAAGTCGGGGACTGCCTGTGTGTGTGTGTGTGTGTGTGTGTGTGTGTGTGTGTGTGTGTGTGTGTGTGTGTGTGTGTGTGTGTGTGTGTGTGTGTGTGTGTGTGTGTGTGTGTGTGTGTATGTATATATGCAACCGCACTTAAGTTGCGGCCCTCGGCATGTGCTAGGAGTATCATTGTGGCTCCCGGGCCTTCCAAAGTTGACTAGCCATTGTGTAGATTTTTCATTACATGGTTGCAGGATTTCTAACTACAATTAAGGAGCTGGGTTTTGTGAATATCACATTTTCATAACTAATGGGAGCTAGAGCTCATGAAACCAACGAGCTGATCAAAAAGTGTTTCTGGTTATCACCTAGTTTTTTCAAAGCTGCAAAACTCATTTCACTTTGCAATAATTAGAAGACATCGGTTGAAATAGGAAAGAACTTTGTCATAGAAATACTATAATAAGCCCACAACTAGGAACTCTCCACATTTGTGAATTTTATTGCTAATAATGTGGCTTTTGGTCTAATGACTGTTTAATATTTTTCTAACTACATAAAATGCTGGGGGATTTTGTGTTTTTCATCTTGGATATGCATTGTGATCTTAGTAACACAGTTTTTTCCTTTATTTGAATTTAAGATCAAGTATCTTTCATCAGATGTTGAGGGAAAGTATAGTTACTTCTGTCATTTACAACAGTAAAAAAAGTCTTGATTGAGATTTACCAACAGTAGCTAGATTAGCATGATCATACAAATTAGGATTAACAAAATAGCCCATAACAAAGTGAATGTTTTTGATGTTTTATTAGCTGATTTTGAATTTTTATCTAAAATAATTTTCATGGGAGTGTGCCATTTTTTTCTTTCTTAGATTTTCCATATCTTCTGTATCACTATTTAATTCTTTGTGATTATCATGTGGTGTTTTTCACATTCATTCTGTGCAACAGAAATCACTTTTTAATTTACTAAAATAACTGGTTTGTCCACTAGGTGTCCTTAGTTTTATTAAATAAACTTTACCAAATTGTGGTGGTTGGGATGCAAACTAACATTTATTAATACACTAGATATAAAAGTATATAGCATTTATTTTCACTTTTTAGTAGTTCTGATTCTTGCATTATTGGCCAGTTTTCATTTATATACTTGACGTTAATTGCTAAATTAAGATCTATAGTTTTCCACCACCAACTGAAGTAGTGTGGAAATTTCAGCCAGTCACACTTATTTTTAGTTCTACAGCAGGTGTGAAAATGTACTTTTAAAATGTAAAGAGTGATAAATTGAATGTATTGAGTCAAAGAATTGTGGCCTCAAAAATTAATATTATTGTTGTACTAAAGAAAAGGTAACATTTTAGAGCTTCCTGATTCTCATTGTTCATGGTTTGATATTTTCTTTTTCTTTTTTTTTTTTTTAAGGGTACTAAGCTTAGAATTAAATAAAGATAGAGATGTGGAAAGAATCCATGGGAGTGGTGTTAACACCCTTGATATTGAACCTATTGAGGGAAGATAGTAAGTAAATTATACTATTTTATGATCAGGTATATTTTATAGAATGTATTTGAATACATAGTTTTAGTCTTAACGTGATTATAACTAACTACTTTGCTGAATGTAAACCTTCATTTATTTTGAAGAGATTGTGAATGTAGGCTATCTAAGCTCATCTTATTTTTTTTTGCTACAGCATGTTATCAGGAGGATCAGATGGAATAATTGTACTTTATGACCTTGAAAACTTCAGCAGAAAACCATGTTATACATGTAAAGCAATTTGTTCTGTGGGCAGGTACGTACCTTTTTTTAAACAAATCACTATAAAATATTTTAGCACTTTTTATTGTGAATTCAATGCAGAATATACAAATTGTTGCATATTAGTATTATATTTCCTGTATAAAACGGATGAGTGTATATATAGTATCAGACAACTTTGATAAAATACACTGTATAGTATAAAGATTCCATAGCATACACAGTTAAAAGTAGAATATATCAATTGTGAAGTTGTAGGTGAAGTTTTGGTGGGTTTGTAAATGTTGGCTACTGTAGTTGTTACATTAATAATGCATGTAAAAATAAGAAACAACTGACAATCCAGTTGTCTAAAACTTTTCATCCAATGAGTTCAATACTATTAAAAGGCTGGATATATTTACAAACACAAAAATTGGAGTCACTCAAAGTTTGTATGTTGCCTATGACCTTAGAGTGTCAGTGACAGTGTCAGCAACAGAATCCCAGTCTCCTGATTTACAGTTCTGTTTTAACTTCTTCAAAGACATATGAAGGAAGACTGAAAGAACTGGACTTGTTTAGTTTAGAAAAGAGAAGATTGAGAGTGGATATGATAGTGGTTTTCAGGTATCTAAAAGAGTGTCACAAGGAGGAGGGAGAAAAATTGTTCTTCCTGGACTCTGAGGATAGAGCAAGAAGCAATGGGCTTAAACTGCAGCAAGGGAGGTTTAGATTGGACATTAGGAAAAAGTTCCTAACTGTCAGGGTGGTTAAACACTGGAATAAATTGCCTAGGGAGGTTGTGGAATCTCCATCTCTGGAAATATTTAAGAGTAGATTAGATAAATGTCTATCAGGGATGGTCTAGACAGTACTGGGTGCTGCCGTGAGGGCAGGGGACTGGACTCGATGACCTCTCAAGGTCCCTTCAACCCTAGTAGTCTATGATTCTATTAGAAAACACTGATTTTCTTCTCCTCAGTTTACAGATTGCTGCTGTGTGTAAGCATAAGGACAATAATGTACACTTCACTGTCTTTTAATAGACTGGAAAGAATCTAAAATAATTTGCAGTTACTTATGAAGTTGGAAAAACTACAGGTAGAACCTCCCAAATCCAGGACTCTCTTGTCTGGCAACATCTGTGCTCCATCAGGGCCACGGATTTTGCTGTAGCAAAAAAGCCCCACAGAAAGCGGGAGCAACACAGTGGCCAGCAGGGACAGGCAGCATTTGGGGAGCCCCCGCTATGGCTGGGCAATCCCAACATTAGCAGGGCTCGGAATCCTGGCAGACTGCTGGTGACAGCGGGGCTGGGTGTTGGGGCAGCCTCAGCCTCTGCTGGGAACCCCTGGCTGAAGCAGGGTTGACGGAAGCAACAGGGTGGGGAGCCATGCCAGGCCAGTGTTAGGGGTGCCAGCAGCAGGGCAGGCCACCCCAAAGAGAGGAGCTTGGGAGCAGGGCAGCCAACGGGAGCACTGACCTCCCCTGGTCCAGAAAACTCCCTGGTCAGGGACTGCTCAGGTCCAGATGGTGCTGGGCCAGGGAGGTCTAACCTGTATTCTGAAGATTCCAGACATAAATTATTTGTGGAATGATAATTTGGAATTTGCCAGGAGCATTTCCTGAATGAGGACAGTCCCATACAGGTTGAATCTCTCTAATCTGGCACCCTCAGGACCTGACTGGTGCTGAACCAAAGAATTTGTTGGACCACGGGCGGTTAATATTATGTAGCAGAATTACCAACACTTCCACTGCTTACTGGGCTCTTAGGAGACATTTAGGGGTAAATTAGAGCTAAACCAAAGCACAGAACACTGAGAGCTAGGACTGTTGGATGTAAAACTTTATGGGACTGCAGGAAACACACCCATGAAAAGTAGACATACAGCTAACTAAAATCATGCTGGACCATGGATGTTACTGTACCAGAGTGCTGGATTAGAGAAGTTAAACCTGTACTGGGAAAAGACAGGCCATAATTTTAACAATTCATTCTTTGGTATTACAACAAAAACTGAGAGAACACTCAGTATATGTGGTACATTTACAGTAGAATTAATGCATCTGAATAACCTAATTACAGGTCCCCAATTATTTGTCAGAATTTTCCTGCAAGTCATAAGGATTTGTTCATTTTATGTATTCATTGTTGTAGCAGAAGCTGCCCATCCTTGCACCTAAGAAGCTGGACCCTCCCACAAGCGAAGCTTTTTTCTATGTCTCACAATAGAGGTTGTCCTTTCCTGCAGGAGTTAGTGACTACAGGCAGTCCCCGGGTTACGTACAAGATAGGGACTGTAGGTTTGTTCTTAAGTTGAATCTGTATGTAAGTCGGAACTGGCGTCCAGATTCAGCCGCTGCTGAAACTGACCGCCAGTTCTGACTTACATACAGATTCAGCTTAAGAACCCCAAGTCAGCTGCTGCTGAAACTGATCAGCAGCTGATTCCAGGAAGCCCGGGGCAAAGCAACTGTGCCTCGGGCTTCCTGTAGTCAGCGCTGGTCAGTTTCAGCAACGGCTGACTTGGGGACGTCTGGGGCAGAGCAGCTGGGGTGCTGCTGGGTTGCTCCAGTAGCACCGCTCCTCGGCGCTACTGGACCAACCCAGCAGCACCCCAGCTGCTCTGCCCCAGGCGTCCTGATTCAGCCGCTGCTGAAACTGGCCAGCAGCGGCTGAATCAGGACGCCTGGGGCAGAGCAGTTGGGGTGCTGCCGGGTTGGTCTAGTAGTGCCCAGAGCGGCGCTGCGGGACCAACCGGCAGCACCCCAGCTGCTCTGCCCCAGGGTCCACAACAAAAGCCTGGTCTGCTGGGGGGGGCACACTAGCTGTGCCCCCCCCCCCCCAGCAGACCAGGGACACAGGGAGCAAAGCGGCAGCGGGGGGGGTGCCTCGCCTCTGAAGCTTTGCTCTGGCGCTGGACCGCTTTGCTCCCGGTGCCCCTGGTTTGCTGGAGACGGTCCCCAGCAGACCAGGGGCACTGGGAGCAAACCCGCAGCCGCGGCGGGGTCCCTGCGCTTCTGAGGCTTTGCCAGAGCAAAGCCTCAGAAGCAGGGGAGCCCCCGCTGCTGCGGGTTTGCTCGCGGTGTCCCTGGTCTGCTGGAGACGGTCCCCAGCAGACCAGGGGCACCGGGAGCAGCTTTTCTCACCCCGGAGCTCGAGGTGGCTGACCGCTGCCTGTGAGCTTCGGGGCGAGAAAGCCCCGTTCGTAAGTGCGGATCCGACGTAAGTCGGGGACTGCCTGTACTGTCTCCCTTTATTCTCATACCTGGATATTCAAAGCCTAGAAGTTGGGTATGTGAACTAGATAAAGCATTAACTACTGCAGCAAAGATTACCTAAAACAGCAGAAAAAGGCCTAAATTGAGACAGGAAAAAAAAGATGATGAAGCATACATCGAAGCATGGTTTAAGAATAGAAGATTATGTTAATATTCTTCAGTCTGTAGGGCTAGGTCTACACATCAGTGTTATTTCAGAATAACTGATGTTACTCCGAAATAACATAGTCTGCATCTACACTGCAAGCAGTTACTTCAACAATGTCAAAATAATGTTGAGCTGGAGGACTTCTTATTCCAATTCCTGTAATCCTCATTTTACGAGGAGTAAGGGAAGTTGGAGGAAGAGTGCTCTTTGTCGGACTTCCTGCTGTGTAGACAGTGCCAAAGCTGAAATAAGCTATTTCGACTTAAGCTAAGCAATTGACATAGCTCAGGTTGTATAGCTTATTTCGGCTTTAGCCCTAATGTGTAGATGTTCCCTAAGTATACACCTGAACAAACTAAAATCATAATTAACTTTAACTTTAAATGAATAAATCCCAGAATAGGAAAGCATCCTGAAGCAAATGTACACTAACGTAAAACATTAAATCTATTACATATTTGACAGAGTTTGTGCATCTGTATGTCTGTTAGTCTGTCCATCCATCAAGGACCCCTCCTAAACAGTAAGAGCTAGGACCACCAAATTTGGTATGCAGCTTCCTCTTATCATAACTAAAAGCAAGGTAAGGGTTTGGTTGTGCCAGGATAATGGAATGTGCATCGTTTGTGATTGTTTCTCATCAAATGGAAAGGGAGGGCTGTAATAACAGGCACAGTTAGACCTGGAATGACCATGGGGGGCAGTAAGCATGGGGGACAGATATACTCCCAAATGACCATGGGGGATTGCAGGCACCCCAACTCCAGGGAGCAGCTGTCAGGCAAGCTACACAGTCTCCTGCTGCCAGTGGCCAGCCCCGGGGAACAGCTGGCAGCCATCCCCGCCCCTTTACCTAACCCTTCCCACACCTCCCTACCCCCTCCTTCACACTGTCCACTGAGTCCTATGCCCCCCACATTTCTGGCTCTGAGCCTCTTGCCTCCCCAAGCCCCTGCCCTGAAGGACCCAAGCAATGCCAGGTAAATCTAGTAAGAGAATAATTCTGAATCTAGCCTGGAACAATGCCATCATTATACTTCTTAGTGTGTGTCAAGAGTCAGTGGCGTATTCCATAGCTGAAAACCAAGCCTGGGCTTATTGGTTAATCTTCATGGTCACACTCAGGTTCTTGTCCCACCTCTAAGGAGTCAACTGCTACCCCCATGCTGCTGCCTCTGTATCAGAGGCAGCAGCATGGGGTAGAAGTGGGGATGCAGGCGGGAGCAGGTACATGTGGGGAGCTGGCTTAAAAGCCAGCTCTAGGTGCACACTGGCTCCTAGGGAACCTCCTGCTGCCCCATGCTGCTCTCCCTGTATCAGAGGCAGCAGCACAGGGCTGCCCGCTCCCAGTGAGACGGCTGCAAGTGTGTGTTTTTCAGCAGTTACATGTTTACACAATTACCCACATTTTAATATCCCCGGACTATGAGAGGGTGTGGCAGTATGTTTCCACAGCAGTTTAGTTCCTCAGAGAGATACATCCTTTATTATTTCTAGCCTTAAATACTAATAGTAAAATGTAATCACATTCATTAGACTCTACCCAATGATATAGTGGGAAATACATTTTTACAAAAGAGAATTAAAATGAGGCAAAGAGCCTACTATGATTTAATATATTGGAATTCTGTGTGAATTATAACTAATTAAACTGGCTATGCTAAAAACTTACCCTAGCTATCCCGCTTCGTGCTTCAAGACATCACAAGACAATTATTAACTGCCTCTGGTTAGTTAAGAAGAGAAGTGTCTAAAGTACTGGTGCTGCAGTGTTCTTCAGTATTGTAATCTGTGTTTATCAGGGGAGCCCTGAATAAATTACTTTGTGGTAATCCAACCTGAAGAGCCCATCGGATCTAAGTACTATGACCGGAGTCGTATCTTTAAGAAAAATTAGCAATTTGCAAATTTTTGAGAGATTAAAAAGTCATGATCATTACTGAAAACTGGGCTTCCATTTTTATCTCATGGTCAAAATTAAACACAGATTCTGAGCCGCATGACTGTGCTTCAGATTGCGATTTTACCAAAAAATCATCTGCCAACTGTAATACAAGACACTTTGCCTAGCCCAGGAGAGACTCATTCTAAGATGACATATTTTTCTCAGCAGACACAGATAACGGCTTAAGTGTTTAAATTTCAGAAGGAAAGGGAAACTCAGATTGTGCACTTCACTTGTCTGTACAGTTCTGCTATTTGTAGCAGTGGTGGGCATGTGGTCCATCGAGGTTCTGCGTGTGGCCCACTAGACATTTCACTTACTGTTGCACACATATATATTTGTCAGTTTATGCTGATTTCTGTCCACATAATCCTTTTTCTACTGGTATTACTAAAGTGACATGCACATACAGCAAGGACCCATGAAGTGAGGTGTGTGTTGATTGCACACAACACTGACTGAGAGAGCTGTGTACACATGCACAGTTAGTTACCTAACAACCACTTGAGATTGTGATCTGTTACCTTAAACAGTTACCAATATCTGAATATATTGAAATTTATTTAGATGCCTGTTCAGATGAAATCAAACAGGACTTATGTTTCAAAATACTAAATTCCCTTAAGTGTTGGTCTGACCTAGATTACTTCTGGAACGAAGACAGTGTGATTAGCAACGTACTAAAATAGTAAAATTTTATAAGGCCTAACAGCGCTTAAGTCATAGTTGTGATTTAACATTACCAATAGCAAATAATTAATTGTTAAAGGGCCCAAACCTGCAAATTTGAACATATTATTATTACTCCTCCATGGAGTCTCATTAATATCAGAATTTACCAGGGTCAATTTGTTTGTAGGGTCAGGGCTAAAATGATAATTAAATGTCAAAGCGACTACAATTTCAAGAATGACTACAAATTTTGGTATCTCGGTATTTGAGCTCAGCAAAAGATCAGTTCCAAGGTGATTCAAATTGGTCGCTCAGAAATTGAGGCACCAGAATTACTGGTCACTTCTGAAAATGTTGGCATAGTATTTTTTTTAAAAACTAGTAAAAATATTTTTTTTTAACAATACTTGGTCAACTAGTATCAAATCAGAGATACACAGCTAACCTTAATCAGTGCAATTATATTATTTATTATACAGGAGCCATCCTGATGTACATAAATTCAGTGTAGAGACAGTTCAATGGTACCCTCATGACACTGGCATGTTTACATCAAGCTCATTTGATAAAACCCTGAAAATATGGGATACAAACACATTACAAGTAAGTAATTACTAATTATTTTAATAACTTCTTATGGTCTTAACTGTGTGATGTGCTGAGCATCTGATTTAAGGTGTAGTGTGCTTAATTTCCGTTATGCTCAGTGAGAGTTGACTTACCATTCTGAAGATAAAAAATGTCAGGTTGGTAGCATTCAAAACTGTAGGTATGGAGTACAAGTGCAGAAGTTGAGGCGCTTGTATACCTGCCAGTGTGCCTTAGCATTGTTTTTCAGAAACCACTTATGTCCCCCATAATATGGTAGTTCAGAGTTTTTGTGATTGATTGCTTGGTTTTTCTGCTTAACCTGCTAATAGAAACGTGGCTTTTGATGGCAGACTTGTTTTATATACATTTTTCCACCAACAACTGGTCCTGATAGCGCAATTTGTAATTATAAACAATGTGGACATTGTCTTTGATGGCTTAAATCTTTTGCCATACTTGAGTGGGAGTGGAGTTGTTAAGCATAAAACAATAAAGTGAGGGAAACCATGAGGAAAAAATACTAACCAAACTGTCACGACTTACTTAAGGTTTACACATTGCCAGCTATTAATCTCCTACTAAACTCTGTCTTCTAATAATTGATATGAACTTTGGACTGTGTTTAATCTATTTTCTTACATTGACATTGTTTGTTTATCAAGTATATTGCCTCATGCATTATGGTGAGAACACAATGGTAACTAAAGATTCTGTCATGCTAAGGACAGAATAGGCTCCAGCCTTTTAACACCCAAGATAAGAATGTAAGGGCAACCCAGGGTCTGCCCCATCTCTTGCCAAAGCCCCACTCTGATTCCTCCATCTTCCCCCTGCATCCATCACTTTCTCTCTCCCACCCATACTCACCTTCACCAGTCTGAGAAAGGGAGTTGTGGTTCAGGAGAGGGTGCAGGATATGGGTTTGGACTAAGGAGTTTGAAATGTGAGAGAAGCTCTGGGCTGAACCTGAGGCAGGGGCTAGGATGCACAAGCAGGTGAGGGTTGCAAGCTCTTGGAGGGAGTTTGAATGCAGGAGAAGGCTCTGGAATGGGGAAGTGTTGAGCTCTAGGAGGGGGTTGGGAATGCAGCAAGAGGTATGGAGTGCTGGCTGTGGTCGTGGGATTGAGGTGCAGGCTCACCTAAAGTGACTCCAAGTTGGTGGTGCACTTGATAGATAGAAGCAGCTTGCAGAGACCTCTGCTTCTACTCTTCCCCAACGCAGGAACTGGTCACGTCTGAGAGCAGCATGGTACCAGAGCAGCGGGGGGGGCTACGTTATCGGCAGCCCCGCTACACCTCTGGAGATCATGATCAACTGGGAGAGTCTCCAGGATCGACCAGTTAATTGCAATCAACTAGTTGGTGACCTCTCCAATGGGCAATATTTTTTCACTTAAATGAGATGTGAAAATTATTTTCTAAACCTTTTAAAATTTGTAATGTTGAGATGTAAACTTTTTTTTGTACAGGGAGGACATAGTTTTGCTTTTTTGTTATTTAAAGTGTGTTGTGTGTTTATCAAGAACCAAAATGTTTGAAGTCATTAAGAAAGGGAGAGAGTATAAAACAGGAATATTTTATTGCATCTATATAAATCCATGGTTTGCCTACATCTTGAATACTGTGTGCGGATGTGGTTGTCTCATCTCAAAAAAAAAAAAAAAAAAATCTTGACATTGGAAAAAGTTCAGAAAAAGGCAACAAATTATTAGTAGTTGGGAATGGCTGCTATAGAAGAAGAAAGTAATCAGACTGGTACTTTGCAGGTTGGAAAAGAAATGACTACTGGGGATGTGATCAGTGTTTACATACACCTGTTAAAATTCATTTTGATTTAAATTCTATTTTCTTTTATAGAATGTTAAAGGTAAGTTTTGTGCTTCTAAACAGTTAACAAAAGTGGTATTAGTATCAAAAGCAAATTAACTAAAAAGCTTGGTAAACATTATGTTGCTAGCTTTTTTTTTTTTTTTTCTTGCTCAGGAGGTGACCGTGGGAGGAATACAGGGCTTCCGAAAGAGCACATCTGCTCTTCCGAAAAAGATTTTGGAAAAGCAGATACGTTCCCTGGACCCTGTGGAGTTTTTCCAGGATAGGTTTTGCAGGGTTTCCACAGCATTTTCCAAGCTCTTACTTTCCTGCTTTTTCTGTTCAAGTTTGGATTGCCTGTTGCCCTGCTTGGGCTTTCCAGTGCTCCGTTGCTTGTGTTACTTTCTATATTTCCTAGTTTGTTCTATTACTAGTGAGTCTAGCAGCGGGGCATGCTGTTTAAACCGTCTCGCTGCCATAGACATTAGTTGCAAAATCCTAGGCTTTTTACTACTACAGGAGAGTCTCGCTTATCCAACCTTCGCTTATCCAACATTCCGCTTTATCTGACATAGCCAGATAAATCCTGGGGTTCGTCGAGAAATCCCCAGCCAGCCTAGAGCAACGCGAGCATTCAGTCCCCAAGACCAGCGGCCTCCAAGGCCAGCGGCCCCACGCTGCCATGCCGCATGCAGCCTCCCCTGCTGAAGAGGCTCCAGCCGCAACCCCTGAAAGCAAAACTAAAACCCCACGTTGCTGCTGGACGCCTACCATGTGACCGGGCCCATTTCCCCTCCCCAGCCGCTGTGGTCCCTTGAATTGAAGCATGTGGTGGGCGATTGAGAGTCCAGCCCACAGGTTGGAGCCTCCTGCCGGTGCTGCTAGATCACGGTGCAGCTGGGGTCATCCCCATCCCCACCTGTGCACGCTTTCCAGGGTCCCCTTTCCTCCCTGCAGCCCCCGGGCGCAGGCCGGGAGAATAGCCACCCTCGCTGCTGTCGCTTTGGGCGCTGCTGCTGCTAATACCCTTCTTGGCAGCCTTCAAGCGGAACATCCCCAAAGTGCTGCCGCCCTTCACCCGTAGCACCCGAATCAACTACAGGTAATCTGTACTCCATATTATCCGACATTTTCATTAATCCGACTACCTATCGGTCCTGTTTAGGTCGGATAATCGGGACTCTATTGTATTACTATTTTTCAACGCTTCAGTTTCTGCTATGGCTCTAGAAGTCCGTGTTTCCCCACACTCTTTTTTTTTTTTTTTTTTAACCTCATATGGCCCTCCTTACTTGGCAATCCAACAGGTCCATATTTCATCTAACTTTGGGGGGACTTGAAGGGAAGGGATATGGTTTGTGGTTTTCTGTCATGTCAGATCACAATTCCAACAAAGAATAACAGTTCGCTTGCTTACCAAATCAGTGGTCAAGGTCATCCCAATGGGTTCCTGACAGGTCCTCTACTCCATCAATGATGATAAACTTTCAGCTTCATGTGTGTGTGTCTAACGCATTAACCATATGCAATTAGTCAACACAACAGACTCCAAGAGCTCCCAGAGACCACAAATCAAATAAGGATTGAAAGCACCAGAGTAGGTTTATTGCCAAGTGTCATGATTATGAGGGTTAGCCAGCAGCCTGGGGACTAAGGAGTTAACTACACCTAGCCAGGTGGCGTGGCCAATAGGAATGTAGGTAGGAATTTCAAACTGGGACATAGGAATTTGGGTTTTTCCCTTTTTTGTCTCTGGGAGTTCCTCTGCAGCTACAGAAAGGGACAAACCTCTCTCTCTCTTTCTCCCTCTCTTCCCCCCCCCCCCCTTCCCTCTCCTTCTCTCCAAGAAACAATTCTTCACTTTCTGTAAGTAGGATAAAGTTTAGATAAATCCATTAGGTTTTATTGTTTAAGGTTTGGGTATGGGATCTGATGTCTGGTACTGTTTAAAAGATGTTTTGGATTTTCTTTGTAACTAAGTTCTAGGCCCATGGAGTTTCTCCATGTGTATATTTTGTTACCTTTCCATCTAGTCATTATGCTTGCAACAGGAATATTGTTGTAATAACAAAAGTTTTCTCTTTTCTTTTTATTAACCTGGCATTGGTTAATTGTGTATCCTGATTTTTATTTTAGGGGTGAGATTTCCCAAATGATCTTTCGGCTGATTATGTTTTTAATTTTTGGGTGGTGGCAGTGGAAGTTCTATTCCCAAAATCAATAGTTTTAAGATTCTGGGTGAAGTTTTAGACCAAAGCCTGGTAGATAAAGCTTTGGGGTACACTTGCTGGCCCCCACTTCTGCATTTATCGTGCCGGAGTGGGGAAGGAGCCATGACACCAAGAGAGGTACAGTAATAGTGGTCAGCAAACAGACTCACCGCTGCACCACTATACATACATATGCCATGACAATGGACTAACACCCAAGAAAACATTCTGGATTCTAGTGTTCCCCTCATGATCAGCCGACAACCAGCCTTTGGAGTGCTCTTTTATACACAGTTACAAACAACTTGCATATCACTTCTGACATATCAGGTTGCCACCATTAGGTTGCCACTATTAGCTAGTTTCCACCCCTTACCTCACAAAAGGGGGGTTTCCACTACAGTTGATCATGTTGTCAATTCAGACCCTATCCTGAACCTGGATCAGTATGTATGTTACTTGTGGGGGAGTGTTGGTACCAAGATGTTTCTTAACGAGGTGTTCTGTTACGACCCCTCTGGAATGTTCTTACAACCTGGGCCTAGTACCTCTTAGGTATGAGTATTTCTGTATTATCAGCTCTGTTCTTACCAATTTCTGAGAGCATGGCCTGCCTTTTGTTCACAGCTTAACTCTGCTTTATATTAGCAAAGTCTTGACCTTTGCTGTCTAGGTCTCGGGTCTCATACCCGACCTGTGATACGTAGGCTTATGTTTCAGACCCTCATTTTACTTTCTCACTAACATTTGAATCTATTCCAGTTTTTATTATTTCGGTTTTTTAAAAATTAGAATTTTAAAGAAATCTTATGCAGAAGGATTTCTGTTGAAAGAGAGGAAAGAATTCAGTGACATAAGGAAGCAATACTTTCATAGTTTCCAGTTTTCTCTGAGTATTCAGCAAAAATTACTGTGAAAACTATACAAGATAGTAATTTAAATTTTGAAAATGACTTATCAGAGACTCAATAAAACATTGCACAACTATGTAGTTTAAAGGACGTCTGTTCTTCCCATGAAAATCTTAGGCTGAATTTGGTCATATCAAAAAATCAACCTATTTAAATGATAGTTTTGAAAACCCAGCACCCCTTCCTGTACCCTAATTTCCATCCAGATCCTGCACTCACATCCCAGCCTCCTCCCCTAAACCCCACTCCTTCACTCCAAACCCCTTGGCACCAGCCTGGAGCCCCTTCCTGTACCCCAACCATAGAGCCCACACCTTCAGCCAGAGCTCTTATCCGCACAACCCTGAGCCATGTCCCACACTCCAAACCCCTCAGCCCCACCTTTACCACAGATTGTCCATGTGCAAAATGAATGTTGTCACACACCATCTCCATATGGATGCACATAACAAAATTCATTCCACACATGGACATAAAAAATTAGAGTGCAAACTGTTAACAGCTGCTGCTGGCTCTGGTATAAGACATTTTCTTTCTTTCCTATTATTACTGATTTCCATTTCCATACCCCATCTTCTTCCTTGATACCTTTTTTTTCCCCTTTGCAACTCTCTTTCAGAGCATTTTCTTCCATGCTTTAGTGCTCTCTGCTATGTTAGCTCCGTGCTCCGCTAATACTGGATGTTTAGTTCATGTAGCATGACTATTGGCATGATTAGGAACTCAGTCAGCAGTTAGCATGTGATCAGCCTTATAAACATTAACTCTAACTTGAAAAACACACAACCAGTTTTAAAGAAGAGTTTCAAATTCTCATTATGGTATTAATCAAGGGGCAAAGCTGATACTTGTTTTCTTTTAATTACTAGCCTGCAGATGTATTTACTTTTGAGGGAACAGTTTATAGCCATCATATGTCTCCAGTTGCCACTAAGCATTGCTTAATAGCAGGTATGTTTATACTTTTAAGAAGTTCTTCTGTGTTGTAATAAGAGGCAAATGATTCAAAATTAGTATATTTATTTTTCTTTAATGACTTTTTTCATGTTCAGTAGTAGTCAAGTATTTTTCAAGCAAGTAATACCAAATAGTTCAGAAAACTGAGATCATTTTTTAAAAATAAAATAATTTAATTTGGGTTTATACTGTGTAGGATACCCCCTTTGCATTTCTGATATGAGCAAATCACACATCACTGAATTTTTTTGGTTCAGTTACAGTGTTTCTAAATACACACAATTCAGTTAATACAGCTAAATCAATATTTGGTCTTGAGAGCTATTGGATTTGAATGTGTACTATGTACTGTAGGTATTTACTTTTGACTATTAGTAAACAAACTCTTTAGAGAAGGAACTATATTCTTAATTTATAAATCTAGGAAAAAAAAGTAGCCTTGTTTCCCTAACAACCTTTAAATACAGTAATATGGAAAATTCAGTAGAATTGTATGCAGAGATTTTGAAAATACAAATCTATTTTAAAATTCATTTCAACTACAATTCTATTTGATGGTAATTTGATCAGTGCAAAATCTTATAAAGAAACTATCAGTTTCATATCTTTGTAATTAGACTTCTTAGACTTTTTATTCTTTGTTAAAAATTGGTATTTTATATTGTCTTATTTTTCTTGTTACAGTTGGTACCAAAAGCCCCAAAGTACAGCTTTGTGACTTGAAGTCTGGATCCTGTTCTCAAATTCTGCAGGGTACTTTTTAGTCTGAACCATAATTTTTAAACAATAACTACTTTGACTAAACCAGCCAGTGTAAAGAAACTCTGTAAACAGTGTGTTCTTTGTAAGTAATGTGACTAATGTGCTTAGTACCAGTTATGAAAATTATACTGTGAAAAAGGTCTTTCTGTATATTATTCTAGTGCTACTGAATTGGAGAACAAATATTAATTAAAGAACAGCAATCATTTTAGATCTGTGGACATTTTCAAAATAACTCTTAATTTCTGGAGTACAGTAAACTTCCGATAATCCGGCACCTTTAGGACCCAGGGGGTGCCGGATTATCAGATATGCTGGACTATCAGAAGGAGGGGCTATGAGGGGTCTGGAGTGGGGTGGGAGGGGATGCCACCCCAGACCCCTTATAGCCCCCCCCTTACGATAGTCCGGCTCTGCCCCAGGCGTCCTGATTCAGCCGCTGCTGGTCAGTTTCAGCAGCAGCTGAATCGGGGATGTCTGCAATAGAGCAGCTGGGGTGCTGTCAAGTTGGTCCCGCAGCGCCGAGGGGCGGCGCTACGGCACCAACCCAGCAGCACCCCAGCTGCTCTTGGGGACACCTGGGGCAGAGCAGCTGGAGTACTGCCGGGTTGGTCCCGCAGCGCCAAAGGACGGCGCTGTGGGACCAACCCGGCGGGACCCCAGCTGCTCTGCCCCAGGCGTCCCCGATTGAGCTGCTGGTCAGTTTCAGCAGCAGCTGAATGGGGGAAGCCTGTCCGGCTGCCCCAGCACTTCTGGGTTCCTGATGATGCCAGACCATCAGGAGTCCCGGAGCATTGGATGCCGGACTAATGGAGTTTTACTGTACTAGCTAACCTTAAATCATTCTAAAGTAGCTAGACATGTTTGAAATCAGTTTGAAGGAAAATAAAAGCATGCTCTAAGGTATTTCTGTTTGTATGACTCAGACTTCTTTAGTCAAAATATTAATTAGGTGAGCCAAAGTGTTATCTAGTTAATGTAGTTTATTTTTAAAAACAAATTACAAGTTGTTGAGATATAGAAGTTTTAAGAGACTTCTGGGCCTATTTAATTTACCATTTCGTTAAAATGCAAATTCCATACAGCATCATTAGAGAATAGTAGACTCTCTTTCTGGTGAAAATTAACACAATTGTACCAGTAGATTAATATTTGTTTCAAATGTGTTTAAATGTGTTTTTTAGAACCTCAAGCATTATTATACTTGTGTTTATGGTGATTCTGTGTGGGTTTTTTTTTACAAAAATCTTAGTATTTTTAAACAAAATATTGTTTAGGGCATTTGTATAGATTTACTTTCTGTAAGACTCTTAGGCTTCAGAAGCTCAGGGAATAAGATATTACTCGATATAAGGATAGTAGTATCTGAACCTTAAAATGTATCTAATAATGACTCTGAAAAGACTCAGTGTTTGAGTTGGCAGTTGGCAATAGAAAAGAAACACTATAAGGGAAATATAAATGAAATGTTGAATTTGATGATACAGGTGTACAGAAGTAAATCATGTAAGTAATTCTTGGTTATGTGACCAAACATGTCTGTATATTAAATAACCTTCATTTTAATCACTCTGATTATTTGCTTGTTTATATCCATTTTATTTTAAGGAGCTTAGTAGCAACCCTATATTTAGATTGTCTAACACTTGCTATTGTTTATAGATTTTTCTAGAGCTCAAAAACCTCTACAGTTTGTTAATAAATGTATTATATCACCACCCAATAAGCAGTGCATGAACCTCATGCTGCTAAGAAATTGAAAAAAACCCCACACATTTAACTTCAAATTTAGGATGTTGGTAATGAGTAGAATAAATAATCTAGATATAGGCATGATGAATACATTTACATATATTTTTTTTTAAATCTTCAATAAAGCACAATGAAATAGCTAAATAAAAACAAACACTAAATAGTTTTTACACGTGTTTATTTTAAATATTACTGTTAATATTCTGTAACTGAATGAAGGAGTCTTAGTAGCTGTTTGTGCTATCCTTTTGTTAGCACAGCTGTAAAATGATAAGCTTATCTGGGCTAGCAAAGTATGGAGGTAACCTTAGTATTCTTCTTATCACTTTCAGCTGAATGCATTTCCACCCAAGCAGAGGTGGAAAATAGAAGTGTAAACTGCCAATAACCCAAAATAAGGAACATGAACACGCTTCCCATATACTCCAAATTAATACCACAGTATTGGTTTTAGTAGTAAATTGATAAACTAGTCAATAAGTTACCTGAAATTTCTCATGGTACCCCATTTCTAGGTCACAGACAGGAAGTTCTGGCAGTGGCCTGGTCCCCGCGTTATGAGTATGTCTTGGCAACTGCAAGGTAAAAAGTACTTCTGTAATGTAACTAAGCAGTAATATGGGTTGTAGAAAGAATTGCAAATGAACTCATTTGATTAGAAAAAAAATATGATGACATCTATACAGTTTAGTACGCAATTGAGGTCAATGCATTAGTATTTATACCACCTTTACACTGTAGGTCCTACATGAAAAAATTACCTGAATGCTGGTCTACTCTTAAGTTATGTCAGCATAGCTATGTAGGTCAAGGTATGAAAAATAACCACCCTTGACCAAAATAGCTCTGACTAAAAAAAACCAAACAAATAACCAGCTACATCAGCTACATCAGCATAGTTAATATAATTGTGGAGAAAATGCTCTTAAATTGTCAGGAAAAAAAACTTCTAGCGTAGGCTGTATTTGTACAAAAGGACTCTTCTAGATAAAGTGTAAATATATTCTAAAATTATAAGTTAAGTTTATGCATGGGTGGCAGGCATAAAACGCATGGAGTTAGCAAGTGATGCAGAAAATGAGGTTGTGGCACACAGTCATGCTGGAAGGGCATAACAAATGGAGTAGTGCAGGAATCAGTTTTGGGAACAATTCTGTTAAATATCTTCATCAGAGATGATGGCATAGAAAGTACAATTACAGAGTTTGCAGATGATACCAAGCTGGGAGGGATTGCAAATGCTTTAGAGGATAGGGTCATAAATAGAAATTATCTGGACAAACTGGAGAAATGGTCTGAGGTGGTAAATAGGATGAAGTTTAATAAGGACAAATGAAAAGTATTCCACTTAGGAAGGAACAATTAGTTTCACTTATGCAGAATGGGAAGTGACCGTCTAGGAAGGAGTACTGCAGAAAGGGATCTAGGGATCAGAATGGACCACAAGCTAAATTTTAGTCAAGGATGTGACTAGGGATGACAGCATGTAGACTACACAATTAACCAGTAAGCCTAGGCTTATTGGTTTCTTGTGTCAACTACACGCATTCCCTCTCCCCACCCCCACCCCGACCTTTCTGCCTTTGTTTCAGAGGCAGCAAGGAGGGACAGGAGCCGGTACCCATGAGGAGCTGACTTAAAAGCTGGCTTTCTGATAGAGGCAGAAGTAGGAGGTCACAGGGGGCTCCCCGGGAGTGGGTTCAGAGCGCACTGGCTGCCATCCTGCCCCCAGGCACAATTGAATAGTTGTGTAGCCACTGAGATTTCATGCAGTTACACAACAATTCAGTTACACAATATCTAACATCTCTAAGTGTGACACTTGCTAAAAAAGCAAACATGATTCTGGGAAGCATTAACAAGAGTGTTGTGAGCAAGACACGAGAAGTAATTCTTTTGCTCTATTCTGTACTGATTAGGCCTCAGTTGGAGTCTTGTGTCTAGTTCTGGGCACCACATTTAAAGAAAGATGTGGAAAAATTGGAGAGCACACATAGAAGAGCAACAAAAATGATTAAAGGTCTAGGAAACATGACCTATGAGGGAAGACTGAAATAAATCGGTTTGTTTAGTTTGGAAAAGAGAAGATTGAAAGGGGACATGATAGCAATTTTCAAGTACCTAAAATGATGTTACAAGGAAGAGGGAGAAAAATAGTTCTCCTTGATCTCTGATAGTAGGACAAAAAGCAATGGGCTTACATTGCTGTAAGGGAGGTTTAGGTTGGACATTAGGAAAATTTTCCTAAATCTCAGGGTGATTAAACACTGGAATAATTTGCCCAGGGAGGTTGTGAAATCTCCATCATTGGAGATATTTAAGAGCAGGTTAGATAAACATCTATCAGGGATGATCTAGATGGTGCTTGGTTCTGCCTTGAGTACAGGGGACTGGACTTGATGACTTCCAAAGGTCCCTTCCATTTCCGGTATTCTATGATTCTACAATATGGGATATGCAGGGGTCTTTTTGTCTCCTTGTTCTCCCAACCAATTATCTATGCAGATGGTAAGGTCCAGAAGAATATTTACGCCAGCAGGGTTGCAGACCAGTTGATCTTTTATTTCTTCCTGCAACTCCTGCTGAAACTGCTTCTGCTATAAGGCAGCAGAAGTATGCTGGATAGTAAGTGACTGTGTTTTGCCCTGCTCGTCCCCTCAGGGCAGCCTTGGTCATTCAAGCACAGTGTGGATCAACTGAAGATAGTTGACATTGATTGAACAAAGGCATATATGACCTTTTACCACAGGGAGGCCCAGACTAATGTGTCTCCTGTCAGCAGGCTAGTAATTAAGTTCATTTTGACCTGGTCAGAGACATAAATTTGGGGATACATTGGAAACAGAAGGCAGCATTAGTTCATGAAACTGCAACTGCTGTCATTTGCCATCTCGCGGTTCAGGTAAAGTTATTTCAGGCCTCTGTTCAGGGCAAGGCACTGCACATTGTGTTCACAGCACGGCGTTGTCAGTGCTGGTGAGAGCAGTCTTAAAGAACCATGAATCACAATGATAGATACTAAAAGTGCAAGCAAGCATAAAAAAATAAAAAGGACATGCACAAATGGTCATCTTCTAGTAACTTCAGTTTGGAGTCAGCATAAAAAGAAAAAGGGAAACCAGGATTCTTCGAGGAGTGAGCCCTTTCTCTCCCCAGGTGCTCTACCTTCTGTGTTTGAGCGCCGCTGCACCTCTAATCAGAGACTTAGGTAGCAGTGCCCACGGTTGGCTGTGCATGCGTGACACCAGCGTGTGACATTTGAAATGGCTGTTCCGAATGTGCAGCCACAACTGTTTGTTCAGTTCCTTCTTTACCATCGCTAGCTTCAGTCACAGTTTAGCAGTCGCCCTTATTATTCATTTGAAAAGAGATACTGTTAATAGTTAAGACTTAAGCATTCATTTTCATTATTAGTTGTTCTATAGTAATAGTTTTAAAAATAATCTTTCCCTCATTGTTATAGTGTAGTTAGGTAGGTAGTGTACTTTTGCGGGGCCATCTGGCAGCAACCACTTTAAACTTTCTTTCATTGGGACATGCCTGGCTCACCTGATTTTAAGAGGTATGTGAACTGCAGACTCTCCATTGCCATATCAGAAGGACACTCACATGATGTCTGCTGCTTGGGTGAGGAGCACTCGACAGATCAGAGCTCCCACTGCAAAAAAAAAATCACTTTGTGAACGAGAGAGTCTAGATAACTCCAGCTAAAAACTATTCAGCTGAAGAAGATCTCTTGTCCTGTCTCTCATCCTGAGCATAACGCACTGCCCAGGCAGCCATCCCCCAGAGAGACATTAGAGAGAGTGGCTCCCACCTGGTTGAGCCCAAAAGATCATGAAAGGGCTCAAGCGCCCAAAAAGAGATCGCATTCTTCCTTAGGAACTGAGTCCCCCTCAAGGAAGTGCTTTCTCCATAAAAAATCTGCCTCAGCACTTACAGCACCTAAAGCGCCAGAAAAACAGGCAGCTAATAGAGCCAGCACCAACAAGAACCAAGACCCCAAGAAGATGGTCCATTCCTCCTCCTCCAAGGCACTGATGGAGACCAAGCAAAAAGGTCAAAACACCTTTGGCAACGGCACTGACCAGACCACGCTCATCTGCAGCACCAAGCACCACGACGCAGACTCCTGCAGGAATGTCGGCACCGAATAAACACTCCACAAAACACTCCAGTGGTGCACACAAAACAGCTGGCATCGTCTCAGCCCAGCCTGCCAGTGATACAAGTCTCACTGGTATCCATTCCGTTTCCCCCTCCACCAGTACCGCAGGTAACCACAGAGCCCTCCGTTTCTTTGGTGCTGGGAACACCCTTGTATCCCGTACACATCAAGGTTCAGTCTCTCATCCACCCCAGCCTCAGCCCCATCATTATCTAGTGATGATGACGATGATGAGCCTATTCAGGCACACGTGCCTAGACACTCCTTGCCTAAGTCCACGCAGCAGATACAGCAGTGGCAACCACCACAGTGGCTCCCACCACACATCCCACCAAGCTGGCCATACTGGGACCCATGGGCAGCCTACAAAACACAGCAGCCACAACAGCCATCGCTACAGCCCAGTCTCCTGTCTATTCCAGTTCATGTGGTGACAGAGGACGTGGATATAACAGGCGATGACCAGACACCCGACTCATCCCCCACTTACGTGTATTTATTCATGATCTCTGGATGATACAATCGTGCCCCCACCGCCAGTTTCCCCCCTCGGGCAATAACAAGTGTTCTTTGAGATGATGTGGGGACAACTCCAGTTACTGCACCAGGTGAGTAACCTTCCCCATCCTGAACTGTCTGTCTTGTATCAGCAAACCCTTGCAAGAGAGGAGCCTTGTAAATGTATAAAATGTGGTAAAAGTTTCACTCAGAAGTAGTATTTGAAATATACCAACAAATTTACGAGAGGAAGAGAATATATGCTGAATTTACATGAGTTGTATTATAAAATGTTATCGCAAGTTCCTCTGCTAGGTAATGATTCATACTGCTGATGCGCTAATAGCATGTTGGAAGAGCTATTACCCTTTTAAAAGACACATGGTATAAATTTGGATGGCAGTCACACACACTGCATCCATTACCTGGGCGTGATACAGATAATTCAAAAGCATCCTCACTGCAAAAAACTGACAGCTAGGAAAAGGAAAGTTAGAGATCTCCAGTTGAAATTCCTGATGATGGTGAAATATCTCGGACTAGTCTCTGACCCAGAGTTTAGAATATTTCCTGGCCATGGGTCACCTATACCTGCCTCAGACATGGAATCCTCCTCAAAAACTGCTACTAAGGACTCTGTTCCTTTAAAAGCAACAAAAAAAGCAGTCTCACTCTTCATAGCAGCAAGATTCACCTAAAAATAACCCCAACTATCCCCATTGCAAAGTCTGCCATGGCACCAAGAGTGCCAAACTGCAAGGAACTGGGAATGTTCGATACCGAGACATCATGAGGAGCTAAAGACCCGGTGTGGTCTAGCTCTCGTGGATGTGCTCATACTGAAGTCAAGTCTCCTAACTCAAGCACCAGTAGAGCCTGGAAAAAACAAGCAGTAAGCAGCACAATGGCACCAGCTGCTCAGCAGACCAATGCAGCAAGTCTGCAGCACCTGCAGCCTTTCCTCTGATTGCAGAGCTTGCTTCTGTCCTCTGTATCAAGCCTCCTGGTGATGCAGCAATTTATCAGGCAGGCAGACCTCCTGACTACTTCAATTCAGGGGACTCTGCTTTTTGGCATTGAAAGCACCTGAGCCAGACCAAAACCATGCCTTGCCATTGCCCCTGTTGGCTGAGCCCTCCCTTGTCCAGGAAGAAGATCAGGGATGTATGCCCTGTGTCATTCCTCATTGAAACCTGGACCATCGTAGCACCAAACATTTCTGCATGGAACTGGCTAGGAGGTTTCACAATGGTTCCATCTCCTATTGCCCTCCCACCAAACAGGGTATACTGGGACTCCTGGGTATCATACAAGGCCCAAACACTAGACCTCCCAACCCACCCAGCAAAATGTGATCACCTTTGCCACCTGCCTCAGATTCTCCAGAAATACAGGAGAAAGAAGTAGAAGAACCTGAAAGCAATTCCCTCCTACCCCCTCTTTGTCTCCTGATAAATCAGTAATGCTGCCACTCTCAACATCTGAAGATAACTTCAGATCCTTTTAGGATCTGTTAAATGAGTAGCTGAATCCCTTGATGTTTCACAGGCAGAGCTGCCAGAGATGCAGCATAAACCAACAGATATACTCTGGGCTTCTCCATCAACTAACATATAGTGCAGTGTTTAATGCAGTCATTATGTACCCTGCAAAAAGTGCCTGACAGATACCAGCCACAGCTCCGCCTTCTTGTAAGAGTTTCAACAAGAATTACTATATATCAGCTAAGGGGGCTAAAATTTTGTTTATCCACTCTGTCCCAAACTCATTGGTGGTAGAAGTGGATGATCAAGGGGGAACTATTTCTTACAATCAAGAGTGGAAAGGATTAGCTACCCTCCAATTCTGCATAGCCAACTACTTGGCCTTATTAGCCACATGTACAGGATACCTTCACTATTTGTGTTGGATGTGTTCTAGACACCACTGCAAATAACAAAATTCACAAATACTAGGAGCTATGGCTCCCTGCTCCCCCCCACCCCTGGTGAGGTCCCCATGGCTCCTAACAGCCATGGGGAACTCACTACAGGGACCAGGAGCTGTGATGAATTCACCACCCCCTCCAGGCCAGGATGAAAGACACCTCACAAATACATGAAACCACAAATGGCGATTCTGCTAGTCGTGAGGGTCTTCTGTGTGCACAACATGTTTTCTCAAATGTAAGTCTTTATTGAACATCTTCCAGCAAAGAAAGAAGAGCAATATAAGGCCAACATATGTTGCAGAGGGTTCCCCATTGCCAGAATGGCCCTTCAGGCATCACTTAATTCTGCTGACACAGCAACACAATCCATCACTACATCCATAGTCATATGCAGGACTTATTGTCTCCATCTTGCCAGGTTTCTTAGCGAAGTTCAATCAACAGTAGGCCAAAAATTGTTTGCTGAGAGTACAGACATGTCTTTATACAGATCAAAGGACTCCTAGGCCACATTACATACAATTGGAATCTGTCCCTTCAAGCAAAAAGAAACAGGGCAGAGTCTATGATCGGCCATTCCAGACTGTCCCATATACCCAGCTTTGAAGATACTATGACCAGTGCTGCTAACACAAAAATGACACTGACAAACAGTAGATCAGTCATCTTACATGTCAACCATCCACTTTGAGGCAAACATTTTGAAGTATCAGTCAAGGGCACAAGAACCTGACATTCTCCAATCCCAGAGTTGCATCTAATATCCAGCCCATTTGGCTATCACCATTCTTTCCAGTCTGGAAAACCATCAGCTCAGACAAATATGTTCTTGGAAATTATCCACAAGGAATAGTTCATCCCCTTTGACTCTATTCCACCTGCAGCCCCCTTCCTCTTCCCTCTTCAGGGACCTCTTGATGTGCACCTGCTACAGCAGGAAATATACTATCTCCTACAGTTAGATGCCATGGAACCCATTTCACCTCAACAGGCAGAGGATTTTATTCACATTACTTTCTAACTCAGAAGAAAACAGGTGAATGGAGACTCATTCTCGACTTGCAAAAACTAAACAAGTTCGCGAGAACACAGCATTTTAAGAAGGTGACTCTAGCAACCATAATTCTGGCATTGGAGAAAGGAGATGGAATCTCAGCCCTTGAGCTACAGGATATTTACTTTGTTACCATTTACCAGCACACAGATACGGCAGGCTACACAGTCTATATTTCTCAAAGGCACTTGATCAATAGATGTCTTACAATGCCCAGCATGGTGAAAGACTCACTCAAATGGTGGCAAAACATATGAACATTTGTTCAGGTGTCCCCTTCCAAAGGGAATCTGCAACTGTAATGATCATCACAAATGCTTCTCGGGTGGGGTGGGGCACATTTGTGTGACTATACCATCCAGAGTTGCTGGTGCTTAATGGAATCCAGTCTCCACATACATACACTGGAGCACAGGCAGTCTGAAATGCCTGTCATCACTTTCTCCTAATCCACAACAGACTGTCCAGATTCTTATGAACAACTTGGGGACTATGTTGTATATAAATCACCATAAGGGACTTGATCTTATCTGTTCTGTACAGGAGCAGTCCACCTCTGGCAATGGTGCATTTCCAAAAATATAGACATCATAGCACCCTACCTGTCCGTATGACAGAATGCCAAAGCAGACCAAATAAGGAGGAACTTTTCATAAATGCATGAATGGGAGATGAAGCCCAGAATACTAAAAACAATATTCTGACAATGGGGATTCCCTTCAGTAGAGCTCTTTGCGATGGCCCACAATGCCAAGTACTTGTAGTACTGCTCCCAGGCTGAACTGGGATATGACACTCCGGGCGATGCCTTTCTTGTAAAATGGGAAGCCCCACGGATACATGCCTTCTCACCAGCCCCTCTGTTGAGCCATGTCCTTTGTCATCAGTCAGGCATACATCCTACATACAATCAAGACAGACAAATCCAGACTCAGTCTCATTGCATGAATGTGGCCGAAACACATGTGGTCTCCATATCTGAAACAGATGGCTTTGAGGCCACCACAGACCATTTCTTTGTCCCTCATCTGTGGACAAAGGACACCTCCAGTGACTACAAGATTTCAGTACTCCCTCTGAAGACCTGGCTAACCCATGGATGACAGGATTTGAAACAAGATTGTTACAAGATAGTACAAGGCATACTTTCTGAACAGCTGGTAACTGACAACACAGAAGACACACACACAAGTGGAAACGATTCTATACCTGGTGCCAGGACTAGCAAATTATTACACAATCAGCCCCTGCTACCCTTAGTCTTTGATTATGTATTAACATTCAAAAAATTGGGCCTATCTACTGAAGAGTGCATCTAGCAGCCATCACTTTCTTCCACACTAAGTAAACAGAGTCACCCTCTTAACTCCCCACTAAGCACTTCCTCAAGGGCATAGAGAACACTTATCCCACACTACAGGACCAGACTCCCATGTGTGGTCTCAGTCTTCTCAGTGCTTTCATGGGCAAACCCTTTGAACTACTAGCAACCTGCTTGTTATTGTACCTATCCATGAAGGTCTCCCTCCTAGTAGCTATCACGTCAGTAAGGAGGGTGGGAGAGCTGGCTGCTCTAATGGCACAGTAACCTTATACCACATTCCTCAAAAACTAAGTAATTATTGATCCTAAATTTATGCCCAGCTTTGCCTCCCCCCTTCCATCTCAACCAGCCCATTTACTTACCTGTGTTTTTCCCTTAACAGCATGCTGATGATAAGGAGGCCTCCTTTACATACTGGATGTCTGCAGAGTATTACCATTCTATATAGAAAAAACAAAAACATTTTGAAAACCTTCCAAGATGTTCATATCCACAACAGAATGTTCCCAGGGTCAAACCATCTCCAGAGACTTTCTAAATAATGTATAATCTTTCTATAATCTGCAAGCTCCTTCTGGACTTTGCCCACTCCACTGGAGCACTGTCCACATTGGTTGCCTCTATCAATAATATACTCATTACGGACATTTGTAAAGCAGCTATCTGGGCATCGGCCCATATTTTTACCAAATACTATGCATAACAACAATAATCAGCTGTAGCTACTCAATTTGGACTCTGTGCTCTCCCCCATACATAAATCAATGTCAAAGCCCTCCCCCTTTCTACTGAGGGACACTCTTCTATAGCAACATAAAGTGGAGCACCCATAGGGACACTCCTCAAAGAAGAAGAGGAGACGGTTACTCATCTTGTGTAGTAACAGAAGTTCTTTGAGATGGTTGTTGCTGGAGGTGCTACTTTTCCTCCCCAACTTTGGAGTTTCTCATCAATCCTCTGGAATAGAAAAGGAAGTTGGGGATAGTTTGCTGCACAAGGTAACTGCTGATAGAGATGTAAGCCAGCTGCCATGCATGGCCATTCGGGCCACTGCTGCTACAGATCACTAATTAGAAGAGCGGGGCATTAAGACACCTCAAGTGGAGCACTCACAGGGACAGTCCTCTCAAAGAACTTCAGCTTCTTCAGAAGGTGAATAATCTTCTCATATCCTTACATTAAACAGGTTCAGGGACCTCCAGGAAATCAGCAGGACTTCTGGACTAAAGTGGCCCACAATCCTTAGTTAATGGTAAGAAGGATTTTGACCCCAGAAGTCCGAGTGTATGTTCTGAACTGAGGTTGTGATTAACTTATGATGGCAGACAACACCTATGTGGGATTTGAAAGACTAATCACCAACAAAAATCCTTGTTGAAGTGATAGAATAAATATAGTAGCAGAGGATTTTTTTTTGTTTTTGTTTTTTGTTACGCAATAGGTTTTCTCTGTAGTCATGTTACCTTAAGAATAAAATAGGCTTTCATAGAAAGTGCTGTGCAGTAAGTTAATTGTTGGCACTTGCTCTGTTGTTCATCTCTGATGGAAAAAGTAATCAGTCCTTCTTAGGCAGAGTCTTATGCTGAGAATAACACAATAATGGCAGAGAACAGTTGTTTAACCAGGAAATATTCTGTCAGAAGGGAGAGAGATGCAGGTCTTCACCCAAGAAAGGCAGTGGGTTGGGAGCTGGAAGCTTGAGTGGGTGCCCTTGGAGGGTTGTTTTCTCTAAGTGATATCTCTGCATCAATCTGTCCTGTACCATCTGTACAAATGATTAGAAGCCAGGCCCAGCACTCTTGTCTATAGCTTCTGTACATCGGCAATAGAATCCTGAACTAGAAAAACAGGTGCAATTCCCATGAACTGTGACACCTGAGCCAGTGAGCTTGCCATTGAAGAGGAAGTCACAAATAAGATAAAAATACACTTGCAGGGACAGATACTAATTTAGAAGTGTTTTTTATTTTATTTTATTTTATTCTTTTTATATTCATGGCAATGTAGAGGTACAAAGAGCAACTGATAAATATAGATTAGTTTTGTGAACTTTGGCAAAGAATTGAAGTCTTTTTACAAGTGATCTGGAAGTCTGACAGATGCTTGTAGTAGAATGTCCATCCATGCATACATAACCCATACTTGCTGGGTGTGGGGCTCTGTCCTCTTCTAGTGGCATCTAGTCCACTTATTCAAATTTACTAACCTTCAACCTGGTAATTAACACATTTAACCAGGTTCTCTGAGACCTCTGCTGGAAAGAGAATTGTGTGTTGCTGGTGATCTGCAGCTCCTGGTATCTTCACTATAATTCAGTATACCTGGACACTACAATGCTTCAGGTGGACTACACTTTTAGCTGGATAATGTTAACTGAAATAAAAAACATTGGAAAAAAACAAGAATTGGCTAAGTTGAAAACATACTGTTATAGTACAGCTGTGCGTTGTCAGGTTGTGAAGCTAAGGAAAATAACCACTACCTAAGAGGTCCTTTGCTTCATTTTTCATATATTTTTCATTTTAAAAAAACATGTTTTCCTTACTGACTACATTGATGTGATGGACAAGAAACTCTCAACTGTCCATTTATTCACTTTTTGTGACTGGATACTCTTTAAAAACTATAGAAATCTGGACAGAGTCAGATTCTGGTAAATTTTTAACCTGTCTTCAAGAATAAGGAAGGTAGTTTATTTCATTCATCTAGATTCTATCTGTAAGGTCTGCAGAGAAAATTGGTGCCCCAACAGTTTGTATCTTTTTCACTCAAGAATGCAGACCATTTTTTTACTGTTAAAATTTGGTGTTAGCCTTTTTTTTTTCTTGCTGTGGGTGTCTCTCTCTCAAATCAAGTAGACTGTGTGTCAACATGAATATGCATTATATGCAGTGGATACAATTTGGGGTTTCTCCTTAGAACAAGCATCCTTTTTAATATTCTTCATTGAAGGCAAAATATGCTGCCTTCTTTATTACTTGTTAAATACTTGGTACCACTGATGCATAAGCAAAACGAAAAGCTTCTATTTTCAGTTGGCATGCCTCCTTCTCAACATACATTGTGTACAACATTAGCTATAAGGGGAAAAACAGCAAAGCAAATAAGCTATTTTCTGGTTTACTGACTAGGGACACAATCTTTCCCTTTTAGCTTGTATGACAAAGCTCCTACAAAAACTTGGTGAGTCCTGCACATCTTTGCAGATTTGCTTGCCTCAGAGGTTCACAGCAGCCCACAATTTTAGGCACCATGCCCAGGGCTTTAATTTGTTGTGTGTTGAGCTCTTTTCATCATTGGCTAGCATATGGTAAAATGGAGAATAAACTCCACAGCCCTTTTCACCAAGTGGAAATGGGGAGGTGGGTGTTAGAGGGAACCTGGGCCTACCTTCTACACCAGCTTCCAGCCCACAGGCCTGTGATAACTGCTCATGTGAATCCCCAACACCTGCTGTAATACTGCTCCAAGACCCCTGAGCTACTCCCCCAGCACATTCCTTCTCTCCGGTTCATCCTCCTAGTTGTGAAGTCCTTTCTTCCTACTCCCAGTAGTGCTTTCCTTCTTCCTCCCATCTTCATGGCCCCTACAACTGCAGGCAAGCTTCTTTTATAGGCAGTCTGAACTGGTTTTCTTAATTACCTCCAAGTGTCCTAATTGGCCTGTGGTGGCCTGAGTCTACAATCCTGGTGAATTAGCCCGTCCTTGTCACTGCTGGTTCTAAATCAGACCCTCCCTGTTATTCTAGGAGCAGGGATCTCCTCAGTCTTATATATCTCCTCTCTCCTACTTCTTTATAGCCTTCTCTTCTGACCCTGTTATTACACTTGTTACTTTTAATGACATGGGCATATTGTTTCTCCGTCCACTAGACAGACTTGTATTTTGTTCCTTAGCATTTTTGCAACCCACATTCTGTTTATTATTGTATTTGTGCAGTATTGTTAATAACCAATACAATAATATTCTACTTGTTATTCACACATTGTATTGTATAGATGAGCAAGAATTTCAAAGTCTGCCTTCAGCTAGGCACCTCTCAGTATCTTGATTGTGCTGGGACCAAAGTGTAGGCCAGAGCAAAATCCAGTGTAGAATTCTGACCTCACAGCAGGATCAGCCACCGACTAGATCAGTTTGGTGGTTATTGTTTGTTATCGTTGGTTCCTCGGTCTTAAAAAGTTTCAGAAACACTGATCTAGATCATCCCTGATGTCTGTCCAACCTACTCTTAAATATTTTCAGTGATGGAGATTTCACAGCCTCCCTAGTCAATTTATTTCAGTGTTTAAACACCCTGACAGGAAGTTTTTCTTAATGTCTAGCCTAAACCTCCCTTGCTTTAATTTAAGCCCATTTAAATCAATGAGAACACTTATTGGATCCTTAACAGCAAGAGATATCGATGGGTGGAGGCAATTTCTCTAATCGATACATTTATACCATTTATTTTTCTTAGTGCTGACAGTAGAGTAAAACTGTGGGATGTGAGGAGAGCGTCCGGATGTCTGATTACTCTTGATCAGCACAATGGGGAGAAATCAAAAGCATCTTCTGAAGCAGGTAATAAAGAATATACAGGTTGGACCTCCCTTGTCCGGCACCCTTGGGACCTTTCCTGCCCCGAATGAGGGAATTTGCCACATCAGGGGAGGTCTCCTGCCACCGGCCTCCCAGGACTCTCCCCCTCCTTGCAGCTGGCTCCGCTCCGGCCCCATTGCTACTGGGCTCCAGGCTGCAGGACTTAGCCTTAGGCTCCAGTCCTCTGGGGCTCCCCAGAGATGCTGCTCTTCAGATGCTATGGCACGGCTTTTCCCCCGCCCATCCGAGAATCCCCAGGGATGGGGCTTGCCAGCTGCCCTGTTTTCCTACTGCCCCACCCAGCCAGGGCTCCCCAGGGATGGGGCTTGCTGGTCCCTCTGCTGTCCCACCCAAATGGAGCTCCCTGGGGATGGAGCTCACCGATCTCGCTGGTTGAAGCTCCACAGGGATGGGGCTCCCAGCTGGTTCACACTCCCAGGTGCTGGGGCTCTCTGATTCAGCAACATCCATGGTCCATTGGACCAGAGGGTCCCAGATTTCGGAGGTTCAACCTGTATTCATAAGGGAAATTATGATAGTGATGATATGCTGCACTAGTGATATAAGCGGTTAGTCAACTTACTTGTACGCATACACTTATCAGATAGTCAACTAGTAACTCTACCAGTTGCTTTCTCCCCCACCTTGCTTCCTCTATCAGAGAGAGGCAGCCGGGGGGGGGGGGGGGGGAGCAGGAGCTGGTGCTGGGGGGAGCTCTTGCTACATTTCAAAAGCAGAAGTGTCGCGGGAGCCTGGGGTGAGTGCAGAACTCAAGCAGGGGGCTGTTGTACATTTCAAAAGCAGAGTGCATGGGACCATTTTTTCAAAAGCATGGAGCATGGGGTCAGTGGGGGACTGCTTGAGTTCCCCACTGGCCCCATGATCCCTGGTACACTTCCGCCTTTGAAATGTAGCAAGAGCCAGCAGCTTAGCAACTAACTGAATAGTCAATGCAAAGTACATCAACTATTTGATTAGTTGATTAATCTAAATTTAACATCCTTATGCTACACCTTTACCTTGAAACATTCTTTAATTTCATACCATCACAGTTTTTAGTACAAGAAATGACTGATCTTTTACGTAACACAGGCCATAGAAAGTCATCTGGTAACTCCAGTAATTTATGGCTGAACTAAAGCATATCTTTTTGAAGGACATATAGGGTGAAATGTTTGCTCTGTTTGAAGTCAATGGAAAGGTGAAATTTTCAAAAGGGTTTGATAAGATCCCTTTGATAAGTTGCTCTAGTGATTAACTACTCTTATTGTTAAACAGTGTGTGTATATTTCCAGTTTGTCTAGTTTCAAATTCCAGCTACTGCATCTTATGCTTTAGTCTTTTTAGATTAAAGATTTCTCTGTTATCCATAATCCTGAAAAGATTAACTTGTGCCTAAATTTAAGCACTATGAGCCCCATAAATTAGACTGCTTTACAGTGTTTAAAATTAAGTATGTAGGTTCAGAGTTTTATTCAGGAAAATACTGATGGTGGATTTATACATAAAACAACATTGAGTTTGTTTTGTAGGCTGTGGTTTAACTTTGTACTGTGTCATGACCTCTGCTGCATATATGGAATATTAAAGTTTGATTTTAAGAATTAAAGATGTCATTAGCACTCAAGAAGTTATTGAAATGACCACATACTGGGAGAGCTAGGATTTATTTTTAGTGTGGCTTATCCCGTTTGGGTGCCATCAAGTGAACTTTTGTCTGTTTATGTTGTCTTAAAATGAATTAATAAGAGTACAAATATAGACAACTCCGAGAGGTCCTTTAGAAATGCCAAAGACGAGAGAAAAATCTGTTCTCTTGGATGACTGTTGTATGTTTAGAAATTTAAACATCCAGTTAATTCCTGTGCTCTCCACTTGATTATTTTTTTCTCTCTAGAAGGACAGATTTGATTTGTATATAGTTTAATGAGAATTGTTAGTTTTGTGGTATTTTTAAAATAGAAACCGAGGAAGGATTGTGAACAATGGGAGAGAAAAATTTGAAATAACAGATAAAATAGACAGCTCATTAATTTCATTTTAAAAAATTACAGAGCAGATAAAGTAGTTTTAGCAAAGTAAAATGGAAACTCCAAATTACGAACTAGGGAGGAAACCTAAGGGTGTGCCAAAGAATTCTTTACATATGTACGGAAAAATAGATGTGAACAATCTTTGTGGTGGAGCACTACGGAAAAGATCATTGGACAAATGACAAATAGGCTTTTACATCATGTTCACAAAAGGCTTATATTTTATGCTGTAAAAGAGGAATATATTTTTGGTATAGATGGAGTAAAAGCTGGATTCAGAAACACTTGTAAGCCGTTAAAATAGTGTCAGATTCTGCATTCTCTCTGCATCCAAAACAACTATTAAAATCAGTTGATGTTTTGCCAAAGAAAGGGGTTCAGGATTGGATCCTTTTTGGAAGTTGTTAGCACATTACAGTAACATCAAAAACAGAACAGTGTCATCTGAGCATCTTGATATATGTAGAAAGTAGAAAAGGCATTGAAACTTATGCATATTTACATTTTTTTTAATGAAATGAGTTCTAATGTATATAATACATTTGCCATATAGAACCTAATATATAAGGAACTTTATCACTTGGTATCAAAATTCAAAGATTTCTCCCCCCCCCCCCACCACACACTTTCACTCTTTCTCTCATTTTTCTGACAGCAAACACTGCTCATAATGGACGAGTTAATGGCTTATGCTTTACAAGTGATGGGCTTCATCTTCTGACTATTGGTACGGATAACCGGATGAGACTCTGGAATAGTTCCAGTGGAGAAAACACACTGGTAAGGCTTTTAAAGGACCTTCAATTGCATTTCCTGGTTGTCTTTGATAAAGTAATAGACCAGTGGTCCAATTGTGATTCAATTTAGCTTTGAAAATAAATCTCATGCTGGACACTGTTGCAAAATCTAGGATTGAAAATTAGACTCTAAAACCATTCATGACAGTAGCTCAAATCCAGATGAGCCTGGCAGTAACCAAAAGCATTAGCACCCATTGACTGTTGGCAGCTTGTGTGAAATAAATTGGTTGTTAATCTACTTTTCTCTGGGTGAGTGTCCACAGCATAGAGTAAATAAGTACAGAAACTGAATTAATCTCTTGTCTCTCAAACTCATTTAGAAAAAGTTACACCTATGACACTTAAGAAAAACCTTCCCTTTAGCAGCAGGAGGTAGTCTTTGTCTCTCTTGAATAGCCAGAAATATCCTGGACAAGTGGCTTGTCTGTACCATGGAGTATCTCATAAAATGTGCTTGCCTAGTTCTACATCAGTCAAATTATTATTCAACTCAGGATAGCCCACCTGAGCCTTACATTCTACAAAGTAAACGAAATAGTCTAGGCCCTGACCAGACCAACTTCTTGGGTTAAGACAGGCAGACCCTTACTTTCCTATCCAAGGTTCACTCTGAAAGGGTACGTCTACACTTGCTCCCTAGTTCGAACTAGGGATGCAAATGTAGACGACCGAAATTGCTAATGAAGCGGTGATTTAAATATCCCGCGCTTCATTAGCATGATCTTGCCGGCACGTAACTCCTCTCAACGGCTGTTCCGAAAGTGAAAGTGCGCGCCAGGACACGTTGGTTCGAACCAAACCCCTTGGTTTGAACTAACGTAACTACTCGGGATTCTTTGTTTCCCCATTTGGGGACCCCTGCTTTAAGATTTAAGTTCTCAAGTCCTGTCTCAGGACGTTAAGCAAATGCAGCCAGACTAACTCCAGTGGCTACAGAGGAATACCTGCAAAGGTTCTGCAACTCCTTTTACTCTAAACCTTCTGGGCTCTGATTGGCTGCTTCCATGCACATACTAAATATGGGGGGTTAGCAGCCAGCCGGATAACCATTTAACCTATAAGTGACTGTTTAGTAGTTAATTGTCCCAGTTAACCGCAACAACCTCCCACCCTCTCACCCCTGCATGCTCTGCATTTAAAACTGGGATTTGCAGGCTAGCTCAGTCCTAGCCCGCTGGTCTGAGTTTTAAATGAAGAGCACACAGGGGAGCCACCTGCCACGCAGTGCTGCTACCTTTGATACAGAGGTAGCAGCGCAGAGCAGCAGGTGGAAGCTGTATTAGAAGCAGGAGCGTGGATGTCTGTCAGCAGCCCCTGTTCATCGGGAACCTGAGCTCTGGCTTCCCACAGAGCAGCCTCTATCCACAGGGAGCTCATTGTCCCTTATCTTTTACTCAGTACTATTTATCTTATTCATTATGCTATTTTCACTAACCTTGGAACCCAAAAATAAGCTGTATGCATTTAGGAAGCTCACAGTTGTGTTAAATTCCAAAATAGCAGTATTCTTGAGATTCTAACCATTATTTTTTAAAATTTGTCTTAATTTAAACTTCGAGAACTAGTTTAATATAATAATAGCTGATCTTGCATCCTACAGGTGAACTACGGAAAAGTTTGTAATGAAAGCAGAAAAGGTCTCAAATTCACGATCTCTATTGGCTGTGATCCAGAATTTGCATTTGTACCATATGGTAGCACCATTGCTGTTTATACAATTCACTCAGGAGAACTGATAACTATGCTTAGGGGACATTATAGTACTGTTGACTGCTGTGTATTTCAGCCCAATTTTCAGGTAAGTGAGGTATTTAAATTAATAGAATAATGAACTCATAGATTATCTAATCTGATATATATAACATAGACCATAAAATTCATCCAGATGCTCCTATATTGAGTCCAGTATGCTGGGTATATGTAAAGGCTATCGTCTCGTAAAACTACCTCCCTACTTTACTTTATATAAACTAGGATCACATTAGCCCTCTGCCACAGCATCACACAGGAAGCTCATGTTCAATTGTTGGTCTGGTATGATCCTTAAATAACAAAAATGAGTCCACAAAAGCTCATGCTATGTTTCATGTATCATTTTATATATATGTATATATTTTTTTAGTCTCTTGGGGTATGTCTACACTTGCCCCCTAGTTTGAGCTAGGGAGGCAAATGAAGCATACCGAACTCGCAAATCATCCCGTGCTTGCCGCATGTAGACGCGGCAGTCCGATTGCAAGAGGAGTAACAGTTAATTCGAGGGAAGAGTTTTAAATCAGACTACCGCGTCTACACACGGCAAATTAAATCGGGCGACCGGCATTTTAAAATGGCGACCGGCTGCGAATATGCTAATCAAGCGTGGGATATTTAAATCCCTCACTTGATTTGCAACTTTGGTATGCTTCATTTGCCTCCCTAGTTCAAACTAAGGGGCAAGTGTAGACATACCCTAAGGTGTACTACAGGACTCGTTTCTTTTCAGAGTAACTGCTTTCCAGAATATAACCTCCCATTCTTGGCCTCCTTGAATATTGGCATGACTTAAGCACTCTTCCAGTTTTCTGGATTTTATCCAATATTCTAGGCTGTATTGAAAATGACCAGGCCAGGGATTTCATCCAGAAACTCTTTCAGGTGTCATAGGTACCTTAGCACACTTAACATAAATACCCTTTTGATATCCTCAGACCTGCTAGGTATGAAGTTTTTTGTGAGGCCTTTAGCTTCCCTGATCAGTAGTATAATTTTATATTGCTTGCTGATTATTTCCCCTTTACCAATATGTTTATGTATATATTATTTTAATTGCTACCTTGACTTCCTCTCTTAACCAGGATGGGCTTTAACCAGTAAAATTAATTTAATTGTGGAACTTCAGACTATATATCCTACTGCTTAGAACGTGCCCTCTTTTTGCCCATGAATGTCATGATCACTGGACCCTAGTCAACTGCCAGTTTGCTGTCCAGTTATTTATTATTCTTCATCCATCATAAAGAGATCTGATCTAAAACAATTACCTGGATATTGCTTACAGTATCTTTTTAGTTAGTATATGTACCTACCTACAAAGGGTAGTGTGCTGCTTAATTAGTATTTATATATCAATCTGAAGTACTGGGAGTAAAAATTTTAAAAAATACATTGTTATTATTGGCTCAGATTCTCCTTAAGCAGATATTCCATTGACATCTATGAGATGTTAGCTTGATGAAGTATTAAGGACTGCAGGATTTGGACCATTATTATAACTGAGGGGTTTAGATGATTTCGGAAGTTCTGCAAAGGGAAGGCTGGTCGTGAAATCCATTGCAGGGAATTTAGTGTTTTGCCTTTGGTGGCTGGTGCTCAGATAATAAACATGACTTGAATTCCTGACTCAGTCAGGAGTGGGAATAGTGTCTTGTTTGTAAAGCACCATGCACACCTACGACACAGAATAAATAAGTCTAGAATTTTATGAAACTGCTATAACTTCTTGAAAATACCAATAATTTAGCCCTGAGTAAGGTCAGCAGGGCTTGCACTTCAGCTCTGGGCAGAGGGGCTTGGGCTTTGGCTTCTACAAATCTGTGATTTCTTGTTAATTGCCTGTGTCTTGTCCATAACTTTTAATAAAAAATATCTGTGCAAAAATCATGGTCTTAAATATAATTAATAGTCACTATGATGTCAAGAATTGCAACGTCATTGGAAAATGTAGCTGCTTTCTTCCTGAGACCTTGCTTTTTTGTTGTGGCAAGTCAATAAATATACAGAAAAATTAAAATAATTATAAATTAGATAAGATGTATGTACACTCTGTGTTAGGAATTCCCATAATTACCCTATCCTTTGTGCTGCCAATTTGCATGATGCTTTGCATTCTACCTATTGTTCTGCTCTTAGTTGACTCAGACGCTCCAATAAGTTTATGTTAATATAATTGTATTTAGCACAAGCTCTAGGCCAGCGTTCCCCAAACTATGGGCTGCGGCCCGGTACTGGGCCGTGGGGGGAAAAAAAAACGGGCCTCAGCGTGGTTGCCGGGGTATTCCGGGCTCCCGGAGTGCCCATGTGGCACTGGGTCCCCCAAGCCCTTGCCCAGGCTGGGAAGAGTCTGCAGCTGGATGTTCTGGGCTCCCAGCAGAGGCGTAGCTAGGGTTACCAGGTGAGTTCAAAAAAAATGTGGGACACACTTGATCTTAGATGGCCGGGAGGGGAGCGGGGCAGGACTGACTGGGAGGAAGTGCACATTCCCGGTGAAGCACAAGTGAGTCTGGCCCCAGGGATTCCATATTTCCCTCCCCTCTCCCCACATGCCTCCTGGAGTAGTTGCGAACTGTCTGGGTGGTAGACACACTCACGCAGCCTAAGCACATCTGCCAGCCAGGCAGTTCACATCTACAAACTGATACATCTAATAATAATAAAACTTACCTAATGAGAAAATACCAGATATTTTATATGTCCAGTTTATTCTCAATTTGTTTCCTGGACTGAAACCTCAAATACCGGACAGTCTGGTACAAAACTGTACACCTGGCAACCCTACCCCTCCTTGCACCCTTCCTCCTAGCCAGATACCCTACCCCCAGTCTGCTCCAGCTCCCGCCTCCCCGAGTGCCTGTGCAGCGCCGGGTCCCCCAAGCCATGGCCCAGGCTGGGTAGAGGATGCAGCCGGGTGAAACAGTAAAAATGTATTGATTTTTCATTCTTTTTTAAATATGTGTTTATATTTTTGGGCTGCAAAAAACAGTACTGAAAAAAAAACGGGTTCCAACTAAAGTAAAAAGTTTGGTAAACCCTGCTCTAGCCAGCTTTCTGTCCATCTTACAGTGCATTTATCCAATCCATATTCCCTTAACTTGCTGGCAAGAATATTGTGGGTGACCGTATCAAAACCTTTGCTAAAGCTGGCACCGGGGGCTTTGGGAGGACCAGAAACAACTTATTTAAATATTCATCATTTGCATAATGAATATGCAAATATATGTTACCGGTCCTCCAAAAGCTCGTGAATGGATTTACTGGTCCCCATGTCAAAAAGTTTGGGAATCCCTGCTCTAGGCTAACTGAAAATCATACAAAGTTTCCACAGGAAAATAAGACAAAATAGTTGTAATGCTCACAGTAAATATCTCCACTGCACTACTCAAAGGAAAGATTTTTCTTTAAAATCTCATTCATGATCTGCAATTTGCTAGAGACTGAAGAGACTTATTTCCAAATTTGTATTAAGTATATAATCTGTGAAAACAAAATATGCAGAATATCCATGGCTGTGTGCAAGGCCAACCAAATCCTAGTGAGTTAGCATTGTTTATAATTAAGATTCTACCAGACTTGACCATTTTGATCAATTTTGTGGTCATAGGATTTTAAAATCGTAAATTTCTTAATTTCAGCTATTTAAATCTAAAATATCATGGTGCAATTGTAAAGGTCCTAACCCAAAAAGAAGTTGGGAATGGTGTTAAAAGGTTATTGTGGGTTGGGGGGGGCTTACAGTACTGCTGTCTTTATTTCTGTGCTCTGATGCCTCCAGAGGTGGGCAGCTGGAGAATGGTGACTGGCGGTTGGGAACCCAGCTCTTGAGGCAGAACTGCCACCAGCAGCAGCACAGTAGTAAGGATGACATAGTATGGTTTTGTCATTCTTACGTCTACACTTTTGCTGGTGGGGTGCTGCCTTCAGAGCTGGGCACTTAGTCATCTGCCACTCTCCAGCCACCTGACTCTGCTCCTTGACCACCCACCTCTGAAAGCAGCGCAAAAGAAAATGTGGCAATATCACTACTACCTTACAATAACCTTGTGACACACTCTCCCGCCCCCCCCCCCGCAACTCCATTTTTGGTCAACACCCCCAATTTGAGAAATGCTGTCTTCCCTGTGAAATCAGTGTAGAACAGGGTAAAAGCATGCAAAAAACCAGGTATTGTGGTCTGTGATGTGTTTTTCATGTACATGAATATGGTAGAACCCAATTTGTAATCTTTGAATCAGGGATGTAAGCATCTAGCCAAGTTGATTACTTGCTTTACCCCTCCCCTCCACTGCCTCTGTATCAGAGTAAGCAAGCGGGTAAGCAGGAGCCAGTGCTGGGGGAATCAGCTTAAAAGCAAGTTCCTCCCGTCACTGTTTCCGCAGTGCATGGGGAGGGGAGCAGAGGAGGCTTGTGCTGGGTCTGGGACCTACTCCCACTGCAGCTCTGTAGTTTAAATGTAATAACCACAGTGGTCCCAGTCCTGGCTCTCACCTGCATGCCCAGCTCCTGCTACATTTAAACTGCAGAGCCTCAGTGGGGGTAGCTTCTGGACCCGGCACAAGCCAGGACAAAGTGTCTCCCTTTATCGACTAATCATGTAGTCAATACAAATTGCATCGACTGATTAGCCAGTTACCCACTTCTTAACATCCTTACTTTGAATATATAAGGACTGATTTAAACTGCGGTTTCCTTCTTAAAAATTTGGAAAACACTTAAATAATACAGAGTTGGGCAAGATTAAAAGATTCCATATTGGTATCTGTTCATCATAGCATATAACCAGGGCTCGACGATCGTGGTGAAAGCCACTCGCCAGCCCCGCACCGCACATGTGCAAGACCTGCACTGTGCATACGTGGACCGCCGGTGAACAGGGCGACGGGCTGAAATCTACTCACCATAGGTGAGTAGATAAGCGTATTTGTCGAGCCCTGCATATAACTATTAATCATTCGAAAAGAAAAAGAAAAACATGCTTAGCAGGTACATCCAGAGGATCTTACAAACACTAAGCATGCAACTTTGTTTATATGAATAGTCCCATTCAGGCCAGTTGGATAAACCACATTGAGAAGTTATTCATGTGCATGAGTGTTTGCAGGATTGGGACCATAGGATGAATATCAGTTTTAATTAATTCAACCTGTTTTAGAAACAAGGAACAGTGATGATCCATTTTAGGAACCAATAAATTAACTTGTTAGTTTAAAGAGTCTTATTTTAAAGGTGTCATAGCAGCTCCCTAACTAAGTGTAAAAGCCAATACTTCTTTAAGCAGACTTTATATTGACTTATATATAAAAATTTGTACATAGCACATTTCACTTTAGCTGTTTAAACCTGCAGCATTTCTTGTCTTAAATGTGATTTATGAAACATTATTTACAAAATAATTAGCAATCCAGTAATTGTTTTGAAGACGGCACCATATATAAACATCATCCTATGCAGCCATATGAACAGCAATCTGGCAATAAAATTGAAGGGGCATTAGTATGTAAATTCTTCGGGGCAGGAACTGTCTGCTGCTTTATACAGTCTAGGACAATAGAGCCCCATTCTTGTGTGGTCTTTATGCACTGACATAATTAACATAACTAGTTGTAATTATGCAAAATTCTTCCCAACTCTTCAAAAACAACACTATGTCCCCTGCTGGATTTTTGCTGTCATCTCTTGTTTTAATATAGCATTTCCTGAGCTATTTCTCATTGTCTGGCACTAATCAGCATCTTAGTCATGACCTTCACAGATATCTGTTTAGCACTGTCCACAAAAGAAAAAAAGATCTTTATTGCAGTGCCTGGCCACAAAAGCTTGCCACATGGATGCTCCACTCAAAGACTCTAAGGTCTTAGTATGGCTCCAGGCAGCTGTAGGGCTTCCAGCAATTCTGATAGACAGTATTAGAATCCAGGACAGGCCTGCTGAAAGGAAGTGGAAGCAAAGAGGATAATTTTCCTGGGACTCAACACTAAAAAAGTGCCAGGAGTTTCCAGGCCCTTTATATTGATGCCAGAGCACCATGCAATACGCTTCTGAAGGCTGCCTGGGGCAGGCGTGGTGAGCTCCACAAAACGATGAGGGCTATCTAGCCCAAGCTTCTACTCAAGGCTCTGTCCCTTCTTGGGGTGTTGGGCATGGCCCCCTGCCTTGCCCAGGGGGCCAGCAAGGGTGTTGGCCCTGCTGATCTAGGAGAAAATGGGAAAAATCTGACCCTGTATCAGCTTTTAAATGGGGCAGGAAACATCTAGCCAATTGGGCACAAGAGCTAGTGAGGGTGCACGGTTAGACAGGTCAGTAATGGTTTCTGGGAAAGCAGAGTGGGATAGCTGTTGGAGGACTGCCAGGGCTGGATTGAGAAAGAGGCTGTAGCCTGGAAAGGTTGCAGGGGCACAAAAAGATGTCTGGGCCACCAAAAGTGCAGATCCTTTTGCAAGGCCCCTTTAGTCTGAGGCCCTGAGCTGTAGCCAATAAAGCCCCTGTGTTCTAGCCCTGCCTGGCCAGAGGGAGGCAGAAACGTGGCTCTACAGGCTACTGTTCTCCTTCCCTCTCCCTGCCAGGCTGGATCTTGCACGTCCATCTGTGCACTTATCTCGCTTGCAGGCCCTGCCCCCCGCAGCACCCATTGTCCAGGAATCATGGCCAATGGAAGCTGCAGATAGCATGCCTGCAGATAAACCCCCTCCACTCCCCAGGGTTTGCACCATTAAAGGGGAGTTGCCCCAGGTAAGTGCCCCAAGCTCTAATCCCCTGTCCCATCCCTGAGCCTCCTCCTGCACCCTAACTCCCGCACATATCCAATACACCCACCCCAGACTCTTCCCTCTGCACTCTAAACCTTTTGGCTGCTGTCTGGAGCCCCCTCCTGGACCCAAAATGTCTCATCCCCAATTCTACCCATGCGCCTACATCCTCAGTTGGAGCCCACACCCTCTCCTGCAGCCAGTCCTATGCCTCAACCCATAGCCCACCTCCTGCACTCTGAACCCTGGTCCCACCCTGGAGGCTAGTGGGGCCCTCAAAAACTAATTGCCATGGCCCTTCAGAAGAGTTAATCTGGCTTTGTTTTCAGCAGCATTGCATGCACATGACCAGTACAGTGTACTAACTCAGTTCACGACTAAGTTAGTTCTCTTTGAAGTAAGGCTATTAAGAGGTGGGTAATTGGGTAATCGTGTAGTCAATACAATTTGTATCAACTACATTATTAGTCAATAAGGGAGGTGCTCAGAAGGAGCTATCTCCGCTGCAGCTCTGCAGTGTAAATGTAAGAGCCGGACATGCAGACTGGCCAAGGACATGGGCTGTTTCCCCACAGCAGCTTCTGTCTGGGGGGGGTCCCGATTCCCCTCTTGGACCCCCCACGGAGAGGGGCTGCTGCTGGAGCAGCCTCTCCTGCTCCGCTCCCCCACACTGCTGCCTCTGATAGAGGCAGCAGCATGTGGGGGCAAGCCACACTGTGGAGACGGTGCTGGGGGGAACCAGCTTTTAAGTACCAGCTCCTGCTCTTCCCTTCCCCTGCCCCTCCTCCTCCCCCCTCCACCCCCCTGCCCGGCCCGGCCTTACTGCTTCTGATATAGAGGCAGTGAGGGTGGGGGAAATGTCAGTAGTTGATTCAACTACTGGATAAGGCTAGGCTTATCGAATAGTCAACTAATCAACTACTCGTTTGCATCCCTACTTTTAAGGACTCCAGAGTTCGTTGTAAATGCAGTTAGTATATTACAATGGATTGTATCAGGCATATACAAGCATTTGTAACAGAATTAACTTGACTTAATTTGGTTTAAATCCTCCATGTAGACAAGGCCTAAATTATTAATTGATTGTGTCAAAGTAAGAAATTCTGCTCTGAAGAAACTTGGAATACAATTGGCAGAAAGGAGATAAAAAACGAGTTAAATGTAACAATGAAGTAAATTTAAATGGTAGCAAATCTATTTTGGTAAATTCATCCTAAAGAAATTAACAGTAATTGTGTCCTATTGTCTTGTATGTTCTGAAATCTGCAGTATTCTAGATTACTTTACAGATTGGAATGTAAGAATATGGTTCTTTATTACTAAACATTAAGTGTCACTTAAATTTACTATTTCTCATAAGCATTTCTTGGTCAGTATTTATTTTTGCTTTCTTTCTCACAGGAACTATACAGTGGTAGCAAAGATTGCAATATCCTTGCATGGGTTCCAGCTCTACGGGAGCCAATTCCTGATGAAGATACTGAAAAGGTATATAATATTTTATGCATGTTAATTTTTGTGCAGCAAAGGAGAAAAAATTAAATATGAGGAAAATATTTCCCATTTGACCTTTGCGGTGAAGATTGATGCAGTATACTTATCTTCTAGTGCAGAGTAGCCTAATGGATTCTACCAGTTCTCTGGTAGACTTCCTGCTTCTCCTGTATTTAAAGTTTTTCCTGTTTTTATGTTGTTTGGCTGTTTGACTTTTGACTTTCTTCTTAGTCTTAGGTAAAATTTATTATGGAAATTACAAATTTACATAACTTAAGGTCCTTCTGAAATATAGTAACAAAATTAAAAATCAAAGCAGTTGCAGAGTATTAAGCAAACAGTGACATAAAGTGTAATAGTTCTTCACATCAGTTACTGTTGATCTGGAAATATCAGGAAAATTCTAAGCGAGTTTACTCAAGAATTTGAGATAACAAGAGGTGGGGCATGTATTTATATTTACTAGCCAAATTCCCATGAAACTTTTGATATATCTACAGATTTTTAATGAATCATTGAAGCCTATTAAAAGAGCCTGAAAATATTTGTTTTAAATAATTTCATTATTGTAAAGTGAATTCAGGCCTCTATCTTTACAGGATCTGTTTATGAAATGAGGTCCAGTTTCATCATGTTGTTTGTTCTTGTGATTTATAGTTAGTACTGTATATTTGTGGAGTGAGGTTTTTTTTAAAAAAAGTCTTTGTTTTTGTTTTCTAACTACACTGTGACAAGAAGTAGTTTGAGTTTCTCAGTAGCTTTGTGTTTCTCTTTAACTTTAGCTTCCAAAATGAAAACCTAAGCAACAGTACCTTTCAAAGGAATATAAATTGCTTCCCTTACTTATTGGTCTTTAAAGTTTGCAATCATCATCAAAAACACGTGTGACATTTAACAACCACTGAGTTTATAAATCTGCTTAATGAGATTAAGACCACCAGCACAAAGCTAAAATTACCTATGTATGTACTTGATATATTGTAAGTAATTTCAGGTTTTTGTAATATTTTCAGCAGCCCACCATTGATCACAATTCTGATACATATTGGCTATTCCTCCCCTGCCTACCATTTCTAGAGGAAGTTTAAAGGTGTAGCACTGCCTTTGCAAGCCATACCCCTTCTTCTGCTTGCTGATGGATCTTCTCCTTCTGTGACAGCTGTCAGGTGGTGGTTTGTTTTGTTCCTCTCCTCTTCCTTAGATTTGTTATACTTAGCTGTTTTTTGGACAGTTAAAGTGTGTTTATTTTCAAGTCTCCATGCTTCTTCTTGGTTTGGGATGTGAGCTGCATGATGGTCACAGCCCCTCATAGTCTCCCCAGCAGTGCCTTGACTTGCTAATTTAGGTTGGATGTATTCCTAGAGGATTCATCTCAAGACCTCTTTAATTAAGATTAGTCTTTAATTCCTAGAGATTGCAAGATAATCCTGGAGAGTTGGCAGCCCCAGCAGTGCCTTTCAGGCATGGCAAAGCAGCTGCACAGACACCAGGTGAAATCCAAAAGGTGCTCTGTGTATGTGTCAGGCTCCTCAGCCTTGGAAGAAGGTAAAATATGTCCAGCCAGCCAATTCTCTCTCTGCTAAGGCATGGGGCTCTGAGTCAGACAAGCATGTTGAGACTCCTCCTCCCCAGGTAGCTGCAACTCTACTGCAGAAAAACCCAATCAGGGGAAGCAGAGCAGAACAGGGAGAGGCTTAGAGGATGAGGAGGACTTAATGAGGAGGTAAATTCTGGAGCAACAAAGGATCATAAAGATATCACACTTTCCAGGATGCCAGTCCCCCCACTAGCCCTAAAGTGGGTCATAGAATCTCTGGGGATAAATGCAGGATTTCCCTTCCACACACCATGAATCCAAATCCTCATGATATCTGATTTTGAAGGACTTACCACAGACTCTGAATCCCAAAAAGAAAAAAGCAAGAGTGTCCTGCTCAAAAGAGCAAGTACTTTTGTTAATGTGGAGTAATAATCAGGAGTTAACACCTTCTCCTTTGCCTGCGTTGGCCCCCTTTCTAATTGCTGATAACTAAAAAATGGAAGCACTGCCCCTTTTTGTCCCAAGGTCACACCCTTTCTTCACCTCTTCCCCCAAGACCCCACTCCCATTGCTTGCTCCTCTCTCCATGTCAGTCTCTGGATCATCTCCACCTCTTCTGCTCTCTTTTCCCCACTCAGGCTGAACTCCCTCTGCTCTGTGGCTGAGACAGAAGCTGCAGTTTGACAAGGAGACTGACTGCCGGTAGGAGGTGGTCCCAAGGAAGGACTGGTACAGGTTAATGACCTGTCACTTCCCCCTACCCCAAAGTAACCGGATTGTTGGTGTTCAGTCAGTATATCTAATTGGTACTACTAGGGCCCATTTTTGACTAGTAGACTTTTCAGTTGAATACCAGGCACCTGGCAACCCTAAATAGCACCCAGACACAGAAGCCAAAAAACAAACTGGACAGGTGGCAACCTTACCTTTGCCTTCTCCTGAAGGAGTGTTTGCTGCAGCTTTTCTCCTGGGCAGTGTGTCTCTTACTTTATACTGTAGTATGCTCATCACCCCTCTCCCACTGTGCAACATGTATAGGCAGGCAGAGAAACCTCTCCCCTCTCTGTACCTCAGACTGCAGTCTCATGGGAATTGTGTGGCTGTCCAGCTTCCAGCCCAAAGACCCTCGTTTAGCCAGGAAAGGGCCTCAGATTTGAGATACCAGCAGAATGGGAATGTTTCCTCTGAACATTAGCCATAAACTCAGTTGTGCCACAAAAAGGGGCTCAGACTCTGAAAGGAAGGAAGAGATTTTTCACTATGCCCCTCCACAGAGTGGCTCCACATTAATCTTTGAGCATGTAAGGGCTGTGTCTACATTGGCGTGATCTTAGGCAAAAGAGGCTGTTTTTGTGCCAAAACTTGCTGCCTGTATACACTGGCCGCCAGTTCTTGCTCAAGAACGCTGACGTTCTAATGTATGAAATCAATGCTTCTTGTGCAAGAACTATGATGCTCCCGCTCAGGAATAAGCCTTCTTTCGCAACTGTTCTTGCGCAAGAGGCAAGTGTAGACAGGCAACATGAATTTCTTGTGCAAGAAAGCCCTATGGTTAAAATGGCCATCAGAGCTTTCTTGCGCAAGAAGGCGTCTACACTGGCATGGATGCTCTTCTGCAAAAGCACATGCCAGTGTAGACACTCTTCTGGAAGAGTTTTTGCACGAGAACTCTTCCGCAAAAGATTTCTTGCACAAAATCATGCCAGTGTAAATGTAGCCAGGTAATCTGTGACCAAAACAGAGACACCTGAGGATTCCATTCCCTATGAAGCGACACCTTTGTGGGACTACATAGAGGTATGTGAAAAATCCCTTCCCTTATTCAATTTGAAACACTGCCTCTGCGTTTCATAGGGGCAGCGCGAGCAGAGCCCAGGATCAGCTGTGCAGTGCTGCCACTTTGAAACGCAGCCTTGATGTTTCAAAAGGGCAGCACTGGATGGAGCATGCGGACTCTAGCTGATCCCGGGCTCCCACAATGCTGCCCCTCGGGAGGCATTTCAAAGGTGAAGCACTGCATGAAGCCAAGGTCAGCTGGGGATTCCAGCTGATCTCGGGCTCCTGCAGCGCTGCCCCTTTGAAATGCTGTGGCAGCGTTTCATAGAGGTAGTGCACACAATTAATTGCGCAGTTAATCATGATTAATTTTTTAATCGCTTGACAGCCCTAATATACATAAATTTTGCACAAAACAAAAAACCACGTGCACAAACCAAAACAATCCCTGCAGAACTTTTCCAAAACTAGATGCCTGTCTGAGGGGCCAGGAAGAAAACTTTTATGAATAGATCTTTCTTTTTGAACAATATGATTACGGACATTAAAATGCATTTTTTGTTTGTTTTTTGTAAACATGTAACCGTTGAAATTGTTTATATGCGGGAAGGAGGCAGATCCCTGCACATACCAGCTCCCACCTGCCACGCTATGCTGCTGCCTCTGTATCAGAGGCAACAGAACGGGGGGACGCAGGCAGCTCCCCAGGCACCAGTGCTCGTGGTGAGCCTGCTTAAATGCCAGCTCCCCACGAGCACCAGCTCCTGCCTGCTCTCCTGCGCTGGTGTCTTTGATACAGAAGCAGTACCATGCAGAACTTGCATGTAACCATGAAGGTTGAGCTCATTGGTTAACTGTTTAAATGTGTACACTATCACATCTCTAATGATGACACATGTTTTCCTATTGATGCAAGTGCCAAATGAGGGCACCTGATTAAACCAAGTCTGAAACTAAAATGTGCTTTTATATTTATATTGAGGCTTTTAATTAATTAAAGCTAGCGCACGTGATTAACATAAAAATGAACTAGATTAAAAATAGTCACAATTAATCAGTTTCAATTGGACTGTTAAACAATTATAGAATACCAATTTTGATCTTTTTCTTCTTTTTCAAATACATTGATTCCGGTTACAACACAGAATACAAAGCATACTGTGCTTACCTTATATTATTTTTATTGTAGATATTTGCAGTGTAAAAAAGATAAAAGAAAAATAGAATTTTTCAAGTTACCTCATATAAGTTCACTCAGACCTATTTTTTGTTCAGTCAGTTGCTAAGACAACCAAGTTTGTGTGTATTTACTGGAGATAGTGCTGCCTGCAAAATCAGCTACTCAGTGTGATGCTTTAACCATGAAGTCTTCATTCTGATATCTCAGATGTTCATCCTTTCCTCACTTGATCTATTTGTCAATTGCAAGAATACAAAATTGCCAAAATTCTTCACTGTGAAAACAGACCCTAGTTTCATGGATACAGATGCTTTGTTACACAGATAGCAGCAAGGTCTCCTATATGTATTCCCACCCTTCCATTTTTAAAGAAAGAGATCCAAACAATGAGGCAAGAAGCAACAAGGGTGACAATGCGAACTGTATCCCAACCAGAGAGACCTTAGAACTCAGATCTAGTACAATTAAAGCTAAGACCACTCTTTCAACTATTGACAAGACCATGCATCTTTTTTCCAAGACTGCTTTGTTCACCCAGATAGTCTTCAGCAAACAGCCTATTGAAAGAGAAAAATATTAGCTGCACTCAGCCAGTTTTCTAAAGTGATCAGACTACACATTGCTGAGGCATATAAGTCATTTGGTGTGCCTGTTTTGGAAAATCTCAATAAGTGCATTTTACAAGATCCATGGCAACCTCATGGGACAAAAGAGAATGCACGTACCTCTAACAGACATGATAGGGTGGAGTACTTGCATACACAGAGGCCTCTTTGGTAGGAATGTGCTGGAGGTGATGGTCCAGACATAAGCTGGCCATTTGAATGATTGAAAATATTCTTATGTTCATTTCTCTATCCCACCGTATTCCATTTCTGCATGCTACTTCCCATACCTATCTGAATTGTGGGAGATGCTGGTCTGCAGAGTGAAAAATGTCTTACCCAGCAATTTTCTGCCTGTTAGCAGGATCATCCACAATTCTGTCTCCCTGGATAGCTTCACAACCAAGGGCCAGCATTTTATTTGGCTAGTCACCATCTTGGCCTGCCTACTTTTAATTAATTAGTTAGCAATGAAGTTAATGTTGTTAATAATGTTTTAAAAGGTTTTTCACAGCAGTGGAATGAATCATCTGGCAGCAACAAGAGGAGAGGAATGTGGCTAGCACAGGCTCTGCTGCAGCTTTGAATTGCCTCTACAACTTGCATACAGGAAAAATATAGCCAATATTTAAAAGAATTGTGGGAGATACTACTAGTAGAAAGGAAATTGAGTAAGAACTCTTCCATTCTAACTATGTATCATGAACTGTGTATCTAAGCCAAACATATGCAGGATACTACTTTCATTCATAATTTATTCTTCTAATATTAATTTATAGGATGGATGAAGCATCAGTTTAAAAAATGCAGTAAAAATAAGATAAATTTATATTTTATATTCAAATAGTAACTAAGAAATTAGTTGTGGTGATCTTAATTTAGTTATTAATAATTACATCTTTATTAAATCTTAATGATTTAATTCCTTTAAAAAAAGCAAACTTAAGAGAATTTGTTTTCATATCCCACCTTAGCAACACTTAAATCCAGCATTTGAAGATGGATGGAGCAGCAGTGATGATGAAGGATGAATCTCAGTTCACTGTTGACATAACATTCATGCACTGTGTTTGTGGAGAAGGACTTCATCTCCAGAATTGAACAAGTATTTGTCATCAAGTCTTTGTAGTAAAGCCCAGGCTTACAGAAATGAGATTTTACTGTAAAGTTTCTTTTCATGTACTATCTTAATGTTTCTTCTGTGTTGTTACTATATTTTAAAATAGTATTCTTTTATTTATCTGGACTTCTCATCCTCTTCCCATACACCTACTCCCAATCTTTAGGCACTGCAATTGTATAGGTATATTGTACCTACATATTAAGAAAAGCAAAACTTCTGATGATCAGCTGCTAGTACACATCATCTCTCTTCTTGTGTCGTTAAAATGGTGATTCCTTCCATTTCCAGGGGACCGAAGTGGAATAGATTTGATGGATGAATGTGGAGAGGAGCTGGGTGTATAAGTCCCAGTTCCTTAGTGTGACCCCATTTTACAGAAGCCTCTGCACAAGTGAGTTGTGAAATCCAGATTGCTCAGTTAGATAAAACCAGACCTGCTTCCTTCGATCTAGATATTTATATAGGCCCCATCAATTAATATCTAATCCCATTTATTTAAAAATAGAAGCAAATTACATGGAATAGGATCATACTGATCCTGTTAACAGAATCATAAGATTAGTGGGCATTCTCTGCTGCATGAAACCCTCCCTAAGTGGAGGGGAGAATTCATGGATAGTCATAGGCAAACACTGACAGCTGAAGAGTCAGAATGGGAATGAGAAAGGGAAAGCTGGTGCTGAGTCAGCGGGCCTGTGACAATGTGGTATGATGTGATTAAGATTGAACCTCCCACCTGTTCTGGGAGTGCAGGACCTTCTCTTCCTTTCTCAGCCCGATGATTTAGAGAAGTTTCGGCAAGCTGTGTTTCCTGTCTCTGTTGTGTATGTTTTCCCTCTTTGGGTATAGTGTAGCTTTATAGATTTAACAAGCCTCAAGTCAGAAGAAAAAATTGAATAAAATTAAAGTGTAAAAAGTCATTCAAAATGTCTTCATTTCAACTGAATATGTGGCTAGTGTCTTTGCTCTATACTGTTCTGTGGGTCAGTTCCTAGGCCAGCACTGGGCTGAATATGGTACAGGAGCAGCACTCACTATTCCCTGAGGACTGAGTTAAGGAGCTGCACTGAAAGGCTTCCTATAAAATGGAAGAAGGATGGTTGGGTTGCAATTTTTCCATGGAAAAAGGAAGAGAAGGGAAAAATTTATATCAAATGGCGGAGCAGGCTTCAAATAAGGAGAAAAGTGTTACGGAACTGAATGGAAAACATACGCCTTGTGTACTGTATGTAACTAACAGAATTAGTGCACACTTCAGAATTACATTTCTCAATATCTCATATGTTTTTTTTTTTTAAATGCATATCATTCCATATAATAGTTCAGTGAAAGGGGCCTGGAGAGACTCAAGGAAATCCTTGTAATTAAGTGTTAATATAGAGAATATTTAAGTTTATAATACCAAGAAATGCTGAACCCAAAATTTGACCTCCCTCTAAGTTGTTATGAAACTATGTAAGTTAGCGACATAGAGATTTTTAAAAAGTCACTTAATTTTAGTTCAAGGGACCAGTATGGACCCTCTAAGTGTAGGAAAATATAACAAATTGAAATTGGCTCTCAAAGGAAACTTTCATTTAATTACCAATTGTTCTTTTCCTCCTGAAGTCTGGTGTATCTTTGTAACTTAATGAAAATAAGCTTTATTTACAAACAAAAAGCAAAGTGGATAATCTATTTGTTATTCCTGGGCAACATTTTTATTACATGTTCTGTAAAGATACAAATGCTACATATACAGCATATAGAATTTCTATTTCACGTTTCCAAATTTAATAAAAAGGTGTTTTTGTTTTGAGAGTCATGTTAATTAAATCCTGTGTTTTGTAAACCACTCTCTTTGGTGATAAAATGATTTATGCATTACTTCAGAGCCAAACACCAATTGGAAAAATTAAATTACATACAAATCCATTCTTCCTGAGCTGTGCAGTTACCATGGAAAATACTGGTACATAAAGAAGCAGATCCAGGGCAATTTTTGTGTGCCATACAAAATGGAAGGTAATAAAATCCAAATTCATCAAATGGAAGAAGGTAAGTATGGTAAAGAAAGTTTTCATTTTCCAGTCAGGGTTCCAAACTCTCTTCTTTTTCTGACACTGCCTTTCTCTTCCCAGTGAATCTCTGCCTGACTCCAATGTTCATAATTGCAGCATACCAATTCTTTCCCAGCCTGAGAACCTCTTGGCTGTTGATGTACTCTCCTGGCTTTAGTTCCAAGCTGAAGTGAGAGGAGTTTGAAGGAAGGTGGAGTCAGTTTGTATTCACTGACACCAGATACAAATCCTGGCCTGCTCCCACCCCCCAGCAGCCAAAAATCTTGGATCATACAGGCAGTGCATTATAGTATATGGCTAGTCTCCAAATTATTAAACACTTAGGCACTATTCATCACATTAAGGATATACAATTTCTGGCCAAATTCCATTCCAGGTAATTAATTGTTGAGAGTTCCTCTAAAGGTTCAGTTTTGACATTTACGTCCCTAAACCATTACAGGAGATTTTATTGTTTTGTTTTTTTTAAATAATTGCTTTATTCTTCAAAAGTTACTGTAGTTCGTTGATACATTAAGTGGTTAGGATCCTTCTGGATGAAAGTTGCCATGTAAATGTAACAGGACCATCATAGTAATTTATTTTTGTTGGTTATATAACTGAAGAAAGCAAATATTAAACAAAGATAGGACTGAATGCAATAGCATGTTTTGAGACCATGCCTGGTATAGGCCATACTGAATTGTAGAAACTGTAGAATAGTTCCGTCTTGTTCTGTATGCCATTCAGGCCTTAAATGAGTTCTGTTTTGATTCTTTTTTTACCATATCTATCTGCATGGTTTCAGTGTCTTTATGAAATACTACCTGATTGTCTGACAGAAATTTGGAAGCTCAGATCCACTTAGAGGAGGGAAGTTCTACTGCAGATAGTCACTGAGGGCACTTCTACTGCAACAGTGGGTCCTGGGACAGCATTGTACACATGGTTGCTTAGAGCATGAAGGAAAGGGGTTAATAATTATCTGCAGAGAACGTTAGGCCAGGGATCTGTACTAGCTAGAAAAGTTGCTTTGCCTTCCAGTAAAATTGGCAGGCTTTCATCTGGAGTTGGCAATGTAGATATTGAAACCTAGAAAGGAAATTTTGTATGATGAGTTGCCTACCCCTTGGGACTGTTACATGGTGTGCCAAGATAGGACTAAGCCTGCTTTCCTTGACTGCCTAGGCACCCTGTAACTTTCTTGCTGAACCTAGCTGTCCAGTCTGCTTTAGCACAGACACAGGGAAGGGCCACACCACTCTGCTTGTAATACACACAGCAGACCATACAGTGAGGGACAAATCTTTAGTACTCAAATACACAGCCCCTTTGGGAGCTGAATCCCAGATAAATCTGTCTTATTCTGTATAAAAGTTCTACACAGAGAAAGCTGCTTCATCCCCCACTCCCTACCTGCCGGTAACAGTTCTTTACACTGGGCTTGATTTAAAAATTTGAAGTATAAAAATAGAATTTAAGTGATTTCAAGTGAAAACAAAGATCAAAGCAAGTGACAAATCTAAAACAAAACATGCCACCTAAGTGAGATTGTTACAGATCATATTTCTCACTCTAGTTCTTATTTCAGGTAAAATCCTTCAAGTCAGAGCTCATCTTTTCTCTGGCCTAGGTCTAAACAGCTTCTTGTGTATCCTCTTAGGATGAGGAGGCAGTTTCAAAAGCCAGCTGAAGATTATTGTTGATTGCTTCCTATCACGTAAATAGAGTTTCCCCAGGGCAGGAATCCTTTGTTTAATTCTCCCCATTCCCAAAGGAAAAATACTAACATTAAGATGGATTCCCATACCAGATGGCATGGCCACATGTCTTTGTAGGACCATCCACAGTTTAGACTTACAGGAAAAACAAAACTATTTCTAGATTGTTGCCTTGAGCACCAGGCCACTAAGTTCTTACTAATTGCTTTCAGTAGAAATTCTAGATTACTAAGCATATTCATATTTCTAACTTCACATGCAAGAATGATACATGCACAAAGAATACACATTCAGGAGATCAAGGCTCTTGAATGTTAAGTCACTTGACCTGTTTTGCATAAAGCTTATTTGAGTTATGTATATTCAAAAACATTTCCATAAAAATATAGGGTGTAGCATTACAAATGTATTGTTTCAGTGTAGCAGATTCCTTCCTATACTTCTGCCATTCAGTATTTCTCACTGACTATTAAAATACAACATAAGTAAATCTTAAAATACAAATAATCTAACACTGATTTTATATTAAAATGTACTTTATTATTCTAAGAGTAAATATTTAATGGTAAGCTATGAAAAGGGCTTACGTGGTGTTAAGGAGGGGTGTGTCTGTTTTTGTTCGGTTTGTTCCTGCTATGTGTTTATATATAAGGACTGAAGTTTTTTGTTTGTATAGTAAAATAGGAGACAGTTGGGATTCTGCTTTTTTATTGTAAGAAAGTCTAGCTTTATGTGGTGGCTCAAACAAGAGGGCAAATATGATATCACAACAGAAAAGAAACAAAACTGAACAATTTTTAGAGCACCACTTTTTCTTAACTGCCACTTACCTCCAGTGACAAATGAACATTATGAAAGAAATTATTTAAAAATTAACATTGTCATCATGTAAGATGATGTGAAGATACACCAGCCATGTTGGTAGCCGAATAAAACTCAAGTTCGATATCACTTCCCTTTTTTGGGCTGATTTTATTAATAAACGAAAGGTGCCAAATATTGTGTACTGAGGCTTTTAAGAGCCCTATCCTTTCTGCAAGCTGGAAAAGAAGACAACCTTCCTAGCTATTGCCTAGAGACCTCCTGCGAGGTTCCCATGACAGACCTCCTTTAGGATCTTTCCTCAACTCTGTTTTTGTCAAGATTATGTGAAGAAATAACCATGGCTCAGTCTCCGGCACTTGGTGCATGGTTACCTGGCCGTGCTATTACGTGACTTGAAAGAATATAACTCCCAGCAACTCCTGACACGCTTCTTCAGTTAAGATTTGAATGCTCACATATTGCATGCTCAAACTCCCAAGAAAACCTGCAGCAAGACCAGAAAAGATGAGTCTTTATAAATTTCAAATGAAAAGTTAAAAAAAAAAAAAAGACCAATTTTAAAAATAAAACTTTTCTGAGCTTACATAAAAAAAGAAGCCAAAACTGATGCTCAGATTTATTTTATTTTATTAAAATTCCTTATGCATCTCTTTGAAAAGAAATTTAAAGGGGAGGAAAAAATACTTTTCTGTTCTGGGGAAGATCCTCCGATGCTGAGGAGTTGGCAGATTATACTGCCTGCCAATTTCACCGGATCTGTGAGGGAGGAGTACATCATATCTTTCTCCCCCTTCAACTGTAAGGCAGTTTTGTAGTAATTTTTCCCACAGCAAGAAATATACTTGCTCCGGCAAAGTTTAGAATCAGCAATTTAAAAAAAAAAACAGTTTTCCCTGTTGCAAGCATTATTGAAAATGCAAACAACATTAATTTGTGCAATCAAGAACCAGGTAAGTCAGCTGGCAAGAGCACAAAATATTACACATTTGTATTTTTTGACAGTCTCTACACTGCAATGGTATATTGGAAAAAGAAACACAATTTGCCATACGCAAATTGCGTATCTTTTTCCACTTTACTGTTGAAAGAGGCTTTTCCAGAATTTGGTGCATCTACACGGAGCCAAATTTCGGAAAAAAGTGCTCTTTTGACACATCCTTTATATTTCGTAAAATGAGGTTTCTGAAAAAGCGGACGTGTTCCTTGGATGCGGCATTGCTTTTCCGGGATACCTCCAGTATCCTGGAAAAGCAGTGCAGTCTAGACGTAGCCTTACATTACACCTTTCTTCTTTTCCTCTAGGTTTTCTGTTCAGGCAGCTGGCCATGCAAGCTACTGCGTGCTTTCAGTTCCCATTGACTTCAAAAGGTACTTAACACTGCTCAGGCCTGAATATATGTGTAGTAAGACAGGGCTTGTGTTTCAATGGTCATTAGGTAGATGTTTAAGCAAACATGAACGCACCCTTTTAGCAAAGTTAGTGATGATTCTAGACAAAATAAGGCAAAGAGGAAGTGGGTTTTGGGTTTTTTTTCCATCTAATGGAGACTGTTGGCAATAGTATTACCACAGTGACAGCCACAAAACTTCAGTTGTACCCACAGTTTTAAAGATGATTATTAATCCACTGTTAGTATTTCATCAGGGCCTCTGCAGACACACCACAAACATGATCTAGCTTGACAGACACCAAACTAATCCTTGGTCTGTAAGAATTGTTAATGGTGGCATTTTAAGGAAAAAAAAAGTTAAATATATATGACCTTCTAGCTAAGATGCAACTGTCACTAATTCTCTAATGCAGTGTTTCTCAAGCTGTGCTCCATGGAGTAGGGTTGCTAGGTGTCCGGTATTCTACCGGACAGTCCGGTTTTTGGGCCCTGTGTCTGGTTAAAAAAAAATCTAGAAAATACTGGACATGTGCAATGTCCAGTATTTCCTGGTTTTCCAGCTGGGTACCGGACAGAAGCCTGGTGCAGGCTGGGGAGTGGCTGGGAGGCGGGGTGTGATTGGCGCTGTGAGCCCCTGGCTGTGTCTGACGCCTGGGGGAGAAGGAGAGGCCCTGTCCCTGCTCCTGAGCGTGTGGTGGAGCTGCAGCCAGACTCACTCGTGCTTCTCCGGACCATGTGTGGGACTAACAGCGCCTCGGATCTGCACATACCCGGGTCAGTCCCACCACTTCCCCCAACCCTTCCCGACCAGGTCCGCTGCTCCCAACCCCCTCCCAGCTACCCCTGCTTTCTGCCAGCTGGTTCCTCTCCCGATCTCCCCTGGCCAGCTGTGCTGCCCCCTCGTCCTTCCTCCCTCCGCCTTCCCCGCATCTCCTCTGGCCAGCTGCGCTGCCTCCAACCCCTCCCCCATCTCCCCGACCCCCTGCCTACCAGTCCCACCCCCCCCCAGCTGCCCCGACCCCTCGCCCGCCAGCCCTGGCCTGCCCCATCTCCCCCAGCCAACCGCGCTGCCCCAACCCACCAGCCCCGCCCCCTGGGCCTCCCATCTGCTCCAGCCAGCCACACTCCCCCTGACCCTCTGCCGGGCTCCCCCCATCTCCGGCCAGCTGCGCTGCCCCCTACCCCACCTTCTGGCCAGCCCTGTCCACCCCCCCATATCAAGTGTGTCCTGTATTTTTTCTAAACTTATCTGGCAACCCTATCGTGGAGCCCCAGGGCTCCGCGAGACATCTCCAGGGGCTCCGCGAGGTTGACAAACTGGAAAGCCTTCAAAAGCATAATTGAGAATCTCCTTGAACTGATGCAGTTAACACACACCGCTGAGGCTCCACATAAATTTTTACGCATGTAAAGGCTCCAGAGCCCAAAAAGTTTGAAAACTGCTGCTCTAATGAGCCAGATCCAAAGCCCAGTGAAGTCAATGACTTACAGCCCTTAAATCAGGCCCTATTACTTAGAACTTCTTGGGAATGAAGGTTGTTTGGAACTCTGAAATGTTCACAATTCTGAACAAAATGTAATGGTGGTTCTTTCAAAAATTTACACCTGTACAAACACTTAATACACTATAGTTTTGCAACTTTATACAGGTAGTCCCCGGGTTACATAAGTCGGATCCGTACTTACGAACGGGGCTTTTCTCGCCCCGGAGGACACGGGCAGCGGGACTGCCCAGACACACCGTGGTCAAGCCGCCCGCATCCTCTGGGGCGAGAAAAGCTGCTCCGCGTCTCCCTGGTCTGCTGGGGGGAGGGGGAGCGGGCCCAGCTAGTGCTCCCCCCTCCCCCCCGCAGCAGACTAGGCTTTTCTTGCGGATACCTGTGGTACAGCAGCTGGGGCGCTGCTGGTTGGTCCCGCAGCGCCGCTCTTCGGTGCTACTGGACCAACTCAGCAGCACCCCAGCTGCTCTGCCCCAGGCGTCCAGATTCAGCTGCTGTTGAAACTGATCAGCGGCTGATTCCAGGAAGCCCAGGGCAGAGAAACTCTGCCTCAGGCTTCCTGTAGTCAGCTGCTGGTCAGTTTCAGCAGCAGCTGAATCTAGACGCCAGTTCCGACTTACGTACAAATTCAACTTAAGAACAAACCTACAGTCCCTATCTTGTACGTAACCTGGGGACTGTCTGTAATGTGCAAAAAAAAAAAAAATACTGCTTTCCCTTTTTTTAGTAGTTTATATTTAACACAGTATTGTACTGCATTTGCCTCCCTCCCCTCCCGCCCCACCCGCCGTTACAGCCTGATTATATATCTGGTTTTAAATTAGTTTTGTGGTCAAATGCTCTGATTGCAATTGGGGTTTCTAATTTCTTAGGTTCTACTGTAGTATACATCTAAATTGTTGTGCAGCATGTGCTGCCATAGAAAATTAATCTACAATGTACTACATGTTAGCAGTAAGTTGTTCTATTTGTCCATTTATCTTTCTCTGTGGATACTCTAGTAGTGATACAGGCCCGGCCATCCCTAGGCATACACCAAACTTTTGGGAGTCCCTATGCAGCCGTGTGTTGTACTTGTAGGCCTGCAGCTGCTGCAGGGCTTCTCTGTGCTCTCTCCCAATCATTCTTACAGCCAGCAGGAGACACGGACTGGCTGATGAGGGCTACCTGCTGCCAGACTTGGAAATTCTCAAGTTCTGGTAAAGGGGGGGGGGGGGGGTAGAGTGGAGGGGAGCCCCAGCCCCTGGCAGGAACTGTGCAGTTGGGTGGGAGGAGAGGGGAGAGAAAAGTGAGGAAGGGAGAGAAGCCCCAGGCTGCAGGCAGTAGTCAGGCAGGAAAGGAAGCACCAGATGGTCAGCCCCCCAGCAGAAGCTGTATGTGGGTGTTGGGGTAAAAGTACCCTAACCCTGGAAGAAGGTGGAGAGGCCTCATTGCATAGGGCCCCATAATTTCCAAGGATGGCCCTTCAGAGATGTAGAGCGAATTCAGCTCCTGGGAGAATGCAAGTTGATTTTCCTTAAAAAGGTGTATTGGATGCTGGGTGTATGGCAGAAACATTGCAGAGCGGGTGTTCTCAAGCTTCTAAAGCAGTGGGAAGGAAATGTCTTGTGTTGCCCAACAAGTAATTAGCACTACTAATCCCATGCCAATCTGCTGCTGTGCCCGTAAAACATCTGTTTATTAATGATAGCAGCATGAGATGTTAGTGCCCTTTTATATGCATTTGCACTTTAAAAAAATATAATCATGTCTGTTTGATTATGCCTCAATCTTTTGCATGTCACTTGTCAGTTTAAATAATAAAGGCTCTTTGAGGTAGGGAGGGTTTGTGTGTTGTTTGTACAGCTCCTCCTACCGAGTCCTGGTACTGATTGGGACCTCTGAGTGTTATTGTAATAAGTAAAAACAGTGGTTTCATGACACTCTGCATTAACTTATGCAAAGGGGCCTGGGGGCAAGGAGGGAGCAATTTTTCCTTAAAGAGTAATTGTCTTGCCAGCTGCAGACTCCCAAAGCCAGTAGACTGACTTTGTTGGAGAGGAAATAAGTACAATGTAGAGCTCTCTTCATCTTTGATCTTTAGCTAATGCTGTAAGCAGTACTGTCAATACTTCTGCTAAATAATATCCTGCCTGGATTACTTCCAGCAAGCCCTGAGAAAGCAACTGAAATATCAGTACATATTAGTGTTACTATACAAAAACGTAGGACCTATTTAAAACATTAAGGCTATGACTACACTCACGGCTTCTTGTGCAAGAACATCTTGCGCAAGGGTTCTTGTGCAAGTGTTGCGCAAGAAAACATCCACACTGCCATGTGCGAGCTGTGCTTTTGCGCAAGAGCGCCCATGGCAATGTGGACGCTCTCTTGCTGATTATAGAAATGGCTATTATTTTTTTTTAAATTAATAGACTAAAACTGATTATAGAAGTGTCTATTTTTTAAAAAAAACTGCATTTGTGTGTCCATAGTAGGTTATTTTAACATTGGACCTTTAAACTCTCACTTCCTTATTTAATACATTTCTCATTTCTTTTTCCGTCTCTTATTTAATACATCTTCCCTCCGTGGGGTAAGCAACTAGTCCTTTGGGAATAAGGATAACTTGAATAATGCTTAAAAAACCACAAATGGTCTGAAAGCACTTTATAGACTAACAAAACATGTAGATGGTATCATGAGCTTTCGTGGGTACAGCCCACTTCTTAATGCTGTGAGATCAATCTATCCCAGAGATACACTCACCTGAGTGGCAAGAGAGAACAGAGTACCAGACAGACTGTGATTTTGTGTTAAGGCTGTTAAAGTACCTGAGGAGTTTGCAGTTGATTGGTAAAATACTAGCAATACTCTTTATGCTGATCATTTGCAAATCAACTCTTCCATTGCCCATCCAATCTCCCTAGACAAACTTACATTTTCGCTTGTTTGACACTGAACCCTGAATGCACTGTGCCCAGCTTATACCGAAGATGGACCAGGCTGAATTTTTTACTTTCCTGCCAAAACTTTGTCATCTTCTGTAACTGAAGATTACATCAGCAGCCTTTCTGTCAGTCAAAGCCATGTATTCTTCTGTCACCCAACAGAACCAGCCAGGGACTGGATCTCGCCACCCTTTGCTCCATAACATTTCTAAAGTCTGACCTTTTCTTTGTGATAAGAGTCTAAAATTTTATTCATGACCTCTTCACTTATGCCCACATTGCCATCTGCTCCCAGCTATGTAAAATAAAGTCACTAAGATAATTCTAGCACAGTGTATATGTCGTCATTGATATCACCACATCAGTTCTACGCTGCTTGTCCATGTTTGTCTGCTTCTGCCATAATCATCTTTTACCCTGAGATGATCTGCCAGGAAGATTTCCTCTAATTCACACCCATTTTTCAAGGCCTACTTCTGACATGATGTTTACAAGCCAATCAGATACTTATTTATGCTTTATAAATACTTTATCATGCATTTATCATAGCTTTTTCTGAGTAACCATGTTTTAAATCACCATTCATTTTCCTTCTACCATTCCTGAGAATTTTGTTGCCTCTTCATTGCACTAGGGCCCGAGCCGCCTTGTTGGTTGTGTGAGCAAGGGTGCCATTTCAGGAGGGCAAGGAGTACCAGTGGCCATGCATACCAGGTACATAGCTTGTGTGCATGCCTCTCACTCCCGGCTGGTCAGGGAAGGAGGCAGAGGAGTATTTAGCAGTGAGGAGTCCTGTGGCACCTTATAGACTAACTGAAGTGTTGGAGTATAAGCTTTCGTGGGCAAAGACCCACTTCGTCAGATGCATGTAGTGGAAATTTCCAGAGGCAGGTATAAATATGCAGGCCAGAATCAGGTTGGAGATGACGAGGTGGATCCAATCAGGGAGAATGAGGTCCACTTCTAGTAGCTGATCTGGAGGTGTGAATTCCAAGAGAGGAGAAGCTGCTTTTGTAGTTAGTGAACCATTCACAGTCTTTGTTTAATCCTGAGTAGATGTGTCAAACTTGAAGATGAACTGTAGCTCAGCAGTTTCTCTTTGAAGTCTGGTCCTGAAGTTTTTTTGCTGCAGGGTGGCTACAGTTAGATCTGCAATTGTGTGTCCAGGGAGATTGAAGTGTTCCCCTACAGGTTTTTGTATGTTGCCATTCCTAATATCTGATTTGTGTCCATTGATTCTTTTACGTAGGGACTGTCCGGTTTGGCCGATGTATATAGCAGTGGGGCATTGTTGGCACATGATGGCATATATTACGTTAGTAGATGTGCAGGAGAATGAACCAGTGACAATATGGCTGATCTGGTAAGGTCCTGTGATGGTGTTGCTGGTGTATATATGTGGGCAGAGTTGGCACCGAGGTTTGTTGCATGGATTGGTTCCTGAGTTCGAGTTATTGTGATGCGGTGTGCAGTTGCTGGTGAGAATATGCTTCAGGTTGGCGGGTTGTCTGTGGGCAAGGACTGACCTACCTCTCAAGGCCTGTGAAAGTGAGGGATCATTGTCCAGGATGAGTTGTAGATCACTAATGATAAGTTGGAGAGGTTTTAGCTGAGGACTGTAGGTGATGGCCAGTGGTGTTCTGTTGGTTTCTTTCTTGGGCTTGTCCCGTAGCAGGGGGCTTCTGGGTACACGTCTAGCTCTGTCAATCTGTCTCCTCACTTCCTCATGTGGGTATCGTAGTTTACAGAATGCTTGTTGAAGATCTTGTAAGTGTAGGTCTCTGTCTGAGGGGTTGGAGCATATGCGGTTGTACCTCAGTGCTTGGCTGTAAACAATGGATCGTGTGGTGTGTCCAGGATGGAAGCTGGAGGCATGCAGGTAAGTATAGCAGTCGGTAGGTTTTCGGTATAAAGTGGTGTTGATGTGACCGTCACTTATTTGCACCGTGGTGTCCAGGAAATGGACCTCCCCTGTAGGCTGGTCCATGCTGAGGTTGATGGTGGGGTGAAAGCTGTTGAAATCGTGGTGAAATTCTTCCAGAGTCTCCTTCCCATGGGTCCAGATGATGAAGACGTCATCGATGTAGTGTAGGTAGAGAAGGGGTGCAAGTGGACGAGAGCTGACGAAGCGTTGTTCCAGGTCAGCCATAAAAATGTTGGTGTATTGTGGGGCCATGCGGGTGCCCATAGCAGTGCCACTGGTCTGGAGGTATATATTGTCACCAAATCTGAAATAGTTGTGTGTGAGGATAAATTCAGAGTTCAGCCACCAGTTGTGCTGTGGCATCATCAGGGATACTATTCCTGACAGCTTGTACTCCATCTGCATGTGGGATATTTGTGTAGAGAGCCTCTACATCCATGGTGGCTAGGATGGTGTTTTCTGGAAGATCACCAATGCATTGTAGTTTTCTCAGGAAATCCGTAGTGTCACGGAGGTAACTGGGAGTGCTGGTGGCATAGGGTCTGAGTATAGAGTCCACATAGCCAGACAGTCCTTTAGTGAGCGTGCCAATGCCCGAGATGATTGGGCGTCCGGGATTTCCAGGTTTGTGGATCTTGGGTAATAGATAGAACAACCCTGGTTGAGGCTCTAAGGGTGTGTCGATTTTGTTCCTGTGCTTGTGTAGGGAGTGGCCTGAGTAGATGGTGCAGTTTCTTAGCGTATTCCTTAGTGGGATCTGAGGAAAGAGGCCTGTAGAATTTGGTATTGGAGAGTTGTCTGGCAGCCTCCTTTAGGTAGTCAGGCCTGTCGATGATGACAACAGCACCTCCTTTGTCAGCCTCTTTGATTATAATGAGAGAGTTGTTCTGGAGGCTGTGGATGGCATTGCGTTCTGCACGATTGAGGTTACCAAGCAAGCGATGCTGTTTTTCCACAATTTCTGCCTGTGCACGTCGGCGGAAGCATTCTATGTAGAGGTCCAGACTCTCATTTCGGCCCTCAGGAGGAGTCCATGTGGCGTTCTTCTTCTTGTGCTGTTGGTGGGAAGGTATCTGTGTGTCAGTGCACTGTTCAGTGTTGTTGGAAGTATTCCTTGAGACGGAGACGGCAAAAGTAGGCTTCCAGATCACCGCAGAACTGTATCATGTTAGTGGGGGTGGCAAGGCAAAAAGAGAGTCCTTGAGATAGAACAGACTCTTCTGGAGTATTTACTTTCCCCTTGCTCCAGGATATTCAGGGAAATGGGAAGAAAAGCAAGCAGCATCCTGGTACACATGGCTGCTGCTCCACTGTTAACCATACAGATTTCTTTATCCCTTCCACACTTTAGGGACACACACAGCTTTACACAATTCCTAGGGCTCAAGGTGCAACCCTGTTAATTTAAACACCCACCTATACCCAATTCCTAAAGCTCGGTGTAATTTCCTGTGGGTTTGCAGAATCTTTTGCCACTGAAAGAGCCTCACATAGTAATATTCTTATTTTCTGTGTATTGACAATTCCCAAGCAAGCAGAATACACATGCTAAGCATACAGTGTCAAGCTCACCAATCCTGATAAAAGCAGGCAGACTTCCCCTGTTAGCCAGGCAAAGTCTGTCTCTCTGGATCTTAGCTGCTACAAATCACAGTCATGAAGAGGAGTCCAGGCCGCTCTGGTCTTAGGCTGTGTCTTGGAGGTGAGTTTTTCTTCCAGGTCTTCCCTCCTTCTTCTTGGTGTTCCTTTCTTCCTTTCCCTTTTCCTTTCTTCTTCTTTTCCCCTTTACCATCTTCTTCTTCTTGGACCCCAGTTTATATAGTGAAACTTGAGTCCTGCTTAGCTATACCTTAACCAATTATTTTAGTATAATTTTACTAACCAATCATAACATACTATAACAGAATTATCTAACCAATCATACTCCACCATCTTAGTTGATTTACACCTAGCAAAATTAATTATACAGCAGACAAAAACAGTTACAAACCAGATAGAGATCATACAGACAAACAATAGGAAAGTGAGGACAATAATCATAGACTCTGGTTTCCACAACCTCAACTATTGATAAGCAGTCTCTTGCCAAACAAAATGCTGTTAACTAAGTTTTCTCTACCCATCTTGAGATTTATCAGGTGACAGTGGGTACCATTAGGACAGGATCCCCTTCTCACAGCCTAGTGTGACTCTATTTTAATGCGATTTAGATGGAATGTGAGTATGTGACTCCAGACTTTACAGCTAATGGCTGCTGCTCTTCAGTCTGGCTGCAGAAGAAGGCTTTAGTTTAGGCCTTCCAATATGGCTACAGGTCTTCTAGTATGGCTACAGAAAAACCATATTGTTACACCTCTGACCTCCCAAAATGGCGCCTTTGCCTGTGAGGAAGCTAGTGCCCTTTACAGCACCAAAGTCAGACTAATAATTATACCAAATATACCTTGAAAAAGAAAACATCTTGGATATATGAATGATTTAACATACACACAAATAGTTGCCTAACAAATTACAGCAAATCAAATGTTTACCTTGAGCAATGTTATTAAAGCATTATACTACCTTTATATGAACTGATTTACTATAAGAACAAATGGATTGTCAGCAATTGGGACATGGGTGATCATCCTTATAGTTGGAGTCAGGAATCAGAGCCAACCAGCAGGGCTGACAGCCTTGCTGGGCCTCTGCCAAGGTGCGGGGGCAGCTTCATGCTCCCACAAGGGATAGAGTCTCAGGTAGAAAAGGTAGGGCTGGGGCAGTCAGCTCTCAGTGCCACAGAGAGCATTGTGCTGTGCCCTCTCTCTCCCCCTCCCCGACAGCCCTCATGCTGCCTGGAGCAGTCTATGCAGTACTCCAGCAGCAATTTAAAGGGCCCGGGGCTTTGACCACCGCCACTAATGGCTAGGTTCTGGGCAACTATCCCCTTTGCCTACTCCTGTTGGCAGGCTTGGAGCCAAAGATCAGAACTAGAGTCAAAGGTAACACATCAGACCTAAGATTCAGAAGCCAGTTTACATGGAGTGAAACAAGACAGGAGCTATCACAGCCATATGCTTTGAGCAGCCACTTAAGAGCCAGTCACCTGACCCCTCCAACTACTCAGGCAGCATACAAATTAGGCAGTCTTCTCCAAGCCAGCTGCACTTGGGGTCCAGAGACTGGTTCTGCTGCAGGCCCTGGTTCCTGACAGATTCACAGATGAAAGAAAATAACTTCTTTGCCTGCCAGGGGTGAAAAAGTTCCTTACAAGTAGTGGTGTATTATCTCTCGCCCCCAGGGAGGGGCTCAGGACCAGAGGTGGGCCACTGCACTATGACAGTACTTGTAAGAAATGTATGTGAGAGGTAGAGGGCAGAGGGTTGGAGGGAAGTGGGGGGGGGGGGGGGGGGCTCAGAAGCTAGGGGTGGGGATAGTGTTCCCTGTAAGCTGTGCAGTTGCTCAGGAGAGATTCAAATGTTGCCCAACTGGTTAGTAGAGCGCCCATAGCTAGGGTTCTTGTTTCTACTGTTGGTGCATATTCACACGTGCCTCAGTGTACAAAAAAATTATTCTGCATGGATGGAAAAAATGGACATGGATGGAAAAGATTAGAGGGAACATGGTTTGGGTGTGTGTGCAGAAGAGCTCATGGCAGAGGGTTGAGGAGTGGTGCAGGAGTCAGGGTTGGGAGGTTGGAGGGGCTCAAAGCTGAGGTTTGGAGGGGTGTGTGTCGGAATCAAGGCAAGGGGTTGGGACTGTGTGGGATCTTCGGGCAGGGGATTGGGGTGTGTAGAGAGGAATGAGGGACCAGGGCGCCCATTAGGAAAAGTGGGAGGAAATTGGAGTCTCTCTCCCCCACACCGATTCCTACCATCGCTGCTTGTTGCTTCCTCTTCCCCTTCCCTCGTTGTCAGGGAGCTAAAGGAAAGCTCACAATGTGGGTCACTCACTCCTCTGCCCCCTGCCTGCACCAGCCAGGAGGGAGAGGAAGGCTGGCGAGCTGTGAGCTTTCCCCTCGCTCTCTGACAGTGGCGGAAGGGGAAGAGGAAGCAACAAGCTGCGTCAGGAGTGTGGGGGGCCTTCAATGCCCCCATATTCTATAAAGGGCAGTCCAGGGCGGTGCACCCCCAACCAGCTTCTTTCACCCCCCTGCTGCAGCGCAGAAGCCTGCAGGAGAAGGTCAGAATCCTGGCTGGGAGCATGCCATGCCTCCTGCAGCAGAGCACCCCAGCCCACTCTTCCCAAAGCAACACTCCGGGGTGCACTAACTTACTTTCACCTCTGTTGCCTGCAGAAAGCTGAAGTATTCAGGTTTTACACAGATTAGTTGTGCTAGGAAGACAGTGAAATCACAGCTCACTTTAAGATACAGGGCTGAAATGCAGCCATTTCCATCTCTGTCCCTGGCATAAAGACTAAAATTGTGGTTGCAGCTCTTGTTTTTGTTTACTTTTACCTACAACAGTGGCGTAGCAAGGGGGGGGGCAGTTGCTCCCAGGCACTATGCTAGGGGGTACCAATTTAGTCCCCCTCTGCTCTCCCTGTCATCCCCCAGCTCACCTGCTCCTCCTCTACCCACCACCTCCAGCTGGAGCCTCCTTCCCTCCTCTCCCCCCTCAGTCTGACCCTCCTCCATCTCCGCTAGCTGGTTAGTGCATATGGGGGCATCTAAATTGGAGGGAGCGGGGGAAGACGCAGTACAAGCTTCCCCACAGGGTCGGGCTCAGCCATGCACCAGGTTCAGGGGCCCACCATACGGCGGCAGTGGCAGGGGGACTCAAATGTTGGCTTTGCTCCCTCACTACACCTCTGACCTATGAGAAAGTGAGCATGGCAGCATCACCCAGTATATACCTATGTTTCGATAAGCAGAACTAGAGATGTCAATACAGCAAGTGTGTGTGTGCGCATGCGTATGTGTGTGTTTTATATGTAGCCCAAGGTCCAGTGTGCTTCAACAGCAGCCCTGGGAACTACAAGTTGTGGACTACAAACTGCGGCAAAGTGGGAGAACTTCCTGGTTCCTGCCAGGCTGTACCCTTTGCCCCCAGCAGGGTCTCAGCAGAGACTGAGTTAAAAGTAGCACATAGGCTGCACGCAGAGAGGAGGAGCTGCTGAACTGTGATCTTGTTCTGTGTTTTTTTTTTTTACAGAATAAAGCCTGTTCCCTGTGGTTTATCTGAGTGAGTCTGGTCTGAGGTACACACATGCTAATACACACTACAGAGCACACCAAGGAGCCTCAGACCTAGCCTGTTTTGTGTAAGAAGTCACAAGGCTTTCCCTATGCTGAATAACCTCACACTGGACTAGTGATCAGGAGGGACTACATATAGATGATAAAGGTTTTAAAATATTTGTTGTTGGAATCTCTTTAAAGAAAGTATTTCAAAAGCTCTTAGCCAGCAAAGCAACCAGTCTCTTCATCGCACCAATTTCAAGTCCCTACTTTAAGCTTATGTCTGTTCGTATTTGGCTCACTTCAGTATTCCCTAAGAAGTTAGTAACACCTGTTTAAAACATGACAGATAAAAAAGGTAGCATTAGACACCCACTTACTTTGCTCCAGTATTAGTGATTTCACAAGGTATAAGGCAATGCTAAATCAGACCTGTTTCTCTACTCTTTCACGCACCACAATACTATTCCTATAATTGCATTGTGCAAGTCTCTAGAAGAGGGTGGTTGGGTGTTTTCTCTAACAGGAAGCTGGGTCTGCTCTTCTCATTCTTCTGTCAGATTTAGGCCGTGTCTATGCTTATCCATAGGTTGACAGTGCGGAGGTTGATCTTCTGACATTCAATTTAACTAGTCTAGTAAGGAACCATTAACTCAAACACTGAGGGCACCTTTGTGAGAAACCCTACTACTCACAAGGATTTCTCTTATTGACCTCCCGCTGTGGGGAAGTTCGAATTAAGGTACGTTGACTGCACCTATGCAATTAACGTAGCTGAAGTTTCGCATCCTATTTGAAACATATTGTAGCAGACCGATGTCAGTGGGCTGCAGGAGTTTGGTGGAGGGCAGGTAATGGGTAGTTGGGTGTGTGGGTTTATGTTCCCTGAATAGGCTGCTAGAGAGTGCTACTCAGCCATCAGTTCAGGTGGGTACCTGAAGCTTATTAGGGGCTGTCCTGCAGCGCAGCCTAATGAAACGTGTGCTACCAGTTAAGACCTGCTGGCCCACCATAAAAGCCTTCACCTCAGGCAAAGTGAGGGAAGGAGAAGAGGGATGGACTACAGCAGAGAAGGAACACAGGGAGAGCAACAAACTACAAGGGGCAAGCAGAAGAGGTTTTCGCCCAAGGCGCCAAGGAGAAAGTGGTGTGGGAGTGGTTGGGGAAGTGGGCCAGGGAAAGGCTGCTATATGGTGGGATAAGGGAAAGAGCCCCACTAATAGCTGCTACCTAAGGTCCTTGGGTGGAACCAGGAGTAAGTGGGCGGGACCAGGTTCCCCCCCCCCAATCTTCTCCAAGCTGCCATCAGGGCAAAGGGGACTTTAGGACCATGGAAGGGTTTTTCCGTATAGGCTAGCGACTGGCTGATGATGAAAAGGGTTCATGGGGGGAACCTTTGCCTCAAAAAGAACCAAGAGGCAGTGGGAGGGTCACCATGAGCCTCTGAGGCATCTTAAAATCCACCAGGAAGTGCAGGACCCAGGAGGTGCCACCAGAGCTCCACCACAGTATACCCTAGTATCCACCACAGTATACCTGGCCTTAGTTTCTAAGAGTCATCTCTCTCCCTTGTTATAGGTTTGTCATAGAATACTGGAACTGGAAGGGACCTCAGTCCCCTGGTTTGTGTTTCATCAAGTGTAAAGTAGATTGACAGGGTGTTATTAATAGAACTGTCAGGCAAACTTATTTCTCTTAAATAGAAAACATAAGCCTTTTTCCCAAATATGAAAACTGATCCCCAGATTGGCTTCCCTGTATTCTTTTGGAAAGAGCATAACAGTTGAGTACATTTTACTTAGATTTAAAAAGCTAAATCCAGCTCTTCATGCTCCTACGCCCCTTTCTAGAAGCTACACGTCATTCTGATAATACAAAGCCTCTTCCACCTCCCTCCCCAGTCAGATTTCAAACTGTTCTAATGGTTAATGATTAACCAGTCCTATGCTCCATTAGGAGCCCAAAGGACTATTAGAGTACCTTGAGTATGAATCAGTACATTAGCACTAAGGAAAGGATTTGTGGAAAAAGCACAGATCCATCTATCCCAGGCATGTTAAACAGGCATCTGGAAGGCCGCATGCAGCCCAATCAAAGTTTTTTGTGGCCCACCATTACATTTTGTAAAGGAATAAAGTGCGGCCCGCTGGCTGCTCAGAGCACATGTCTGAGTGCAGATCATAGCCAGCCGGCCGCTCTGCGCCGCACCAACTGCTCACAGCCAGCTGGGACGCTCTGCACATGGCGCCTAGCACATGCTCATGGCCGGTCGGGCTGCTCTGCACACATCGCCCAGCACGTGCTCAGTAGGCTTCGAGTTGGACATGACTGATCTACCCTATGTTTGACTTCTGTCTGCTATTGTATTCTGAAACTGGGTTACTGTAGTGAAGCCTTCAACAGTGTGTTCACATTTTCCAGACTGATGTGAAGACAGGCTTACGGTCTACAAGGAAAATGTGCAGCCTTAGATTTGAGGGTCTAGGAGGGGAAACAAAGCCTATGTGGCTGAGCAGGAATGTTTAGCATGCCTCATATTAGTATCATGGTTTGTTAGACATTGTGATTGCAGTAAAGCTTTCTAGCTCTTTGGAGCATGTCTATACAGCACAGCAGGGGTTTGCTATCCTTACAGCATGGCAATAGAGCTGTTGTACCAGTACAGCAGTGCCACTGCAGCATGTCTGGTGAAGTTGCTCTAGTATGCTGACAGGAGAAAACTCTCCCATCATCATGAAACAACCACCTCCACAAGTAGCATAAGCTAAGCCAGCAGGAGATACTCTCCTGCCGACATAGTACTGTGCACAGAAACACTTACGTCAGTGAAACTTATGGTGCTCAGGAAGTGGAACAATCACACCCCTGACCAACATAAGTTTTGCCAACATACATGGTAGTGTGGATAGAGCTTAAACCTGGGCCTCTGTGACCTACATCTGCACTCTGTATCCATGCCTGCTCTCAAGCATCCATACTACATTGCAATCCTGGACCTCCCAACCATGGTTGCACTAGGCAGGCCTGAGTCAGAATTTCAACTTCTGAGATCATGTACTATCAGATCCCAGGATCTTAGCAACCTGCCAGCTGAATCTGCTCTAGGGCTTATTTCATAGTGGACTATGGGAGAATTTGTCTGTCTGTCCCACGGGAATTCCCTGGAAGTGTTCTGCATGGTTTTAGCCAGCAATCACAGTCACCTGAATCATTTTGTGGTCACATGCACCCAGCAGCCAGAGCCATCAATGTGGTTCACAACCCGGGGGGAAGAAACTGCGTCAGTCCTGTTTTGGGAATCAGCTGGAGCACGGACAAGATGCAGGCAAACGTTTTGGCAGCAGTTTACGAATGGCCAAAGGCACTATAAGAAAGAAGATACAGAAATGCCACCTGCAACCCAGCTGTTGCTACTCAAGAAGGTTTCCTTAGTTACAGGTCCCACTATGCAGACTGGTACTTCTGGATCAAGGCCATAAGCACAGTCTGGGGGACCATACATATTGTATGCAGGTTTGAGGGTCCAGAATTTTCACATTAAAAAGCAGAGCTTTTTGAAGGCTTGTGATCAGCTTGCCCTGACCCTCCAGTGCCAGGGCACCCACAGAACGGAGTCCAGGCCAGTCCAAAAGTGGGGCACGATAGCTATCAGAAAGCTGGCTGCCCATGTCAGCTGCAAGTTCATGCCTAATCAGTTTTAGAATCAGCAAATCAACTGTCAGGGTTGTTTTCGCAAAGTTTGTGAAGGACCCAAAGATGAAGAACATTAAAATGCTCCTGAATTTTTTGTTGGCTTTCAGAGAATGGGCTTTCCAAACAACACAGGAGCCAGGGATGCTTTCAGTGCCCACCTAATAGTTTGCACACTAATAGTCTACACAGTGCCAAATTTTGAAATAAACCGCTATTCTGAAATGTCCCTTAATCCTCATGGAATGAGATTTACAGGGATGTCGGAATAGCGCGCCCATTATTTTGAAAGACATTCAAAAATGTGAGACCAGCTTACTTAGCCTAGGCTGTAGTAGGAAGATGGCTCCTTAGCTGGCCTAACCACCACTTGAGAGGGACAGTGGACCATATTAAGCAGACGTGGCTTATGTATTTATTATTATAACAAGGTACAAAGCACCAATTTGCAAATGTAAAGCAGAAAAACATATCTTTACAGAAATGTTAGGTTTCATATCTGGCAAAGTGTGTGAGTTCCTAGGTAGGCACTAAGGATACTTCCAGAGATTATCATGAGCAGATAAGCAGTGACTACAAGACTTTGGGAGGGAGAATGAAGAAGGTGGTGTTCTCATTCATCCTCCTGGCTGAAGCAAAGGGCCCAGTAGACACATCCATGTCCTGAAGGGGAGTCGTCCTTGGTTGTGCAGATGGTGTCACTGGAAAGAAGCACTTTGGCTTTTTCAACCACTGCATGCTGTTCTAGGGAGCAGGATTCCTGGTCAGATAAGTCCCTTCACTTCCCAAGTAGGGAAAAGAGTGCCTTTGTACACCAACTCAACTGAGTGAGACAGGCTTTGAACTAGTTTCAAAATGACAGGTGACAAAAGCCCACAGACAGATATAAAAAAAAGTTGGCTTTACTAGGCGAAGGTGGGGATAGAAAATTACAATATGGTAACAGGAAGAACAAGAGAAATAACAATGGGGAATCTGCTTAGCATTGGCTCTGTGGTGTGGAAGCAGTTTTAATAGAATCATAGAATACCAGAACTGGAAGGGACCTTGAGAGGTCATCAAATCCAGTCCCCTGTCCTTATGGCAGGACCAAGCACCATCTAAATCATCCCTGATAGATGTCTATCTAACCTGCTCTTAAATATCTCCACTGACGGTGATTATTAATACATAAACCATACACTAGTAGTGGTGGTGCTGAAAGTCAACCTTCTTACCTTTGTCTGCACTCCATCCCATGAGTTGGGGATGGGTGTGGAGCCAGGCATGGACCTCCCCCCCCCCAGCTCTGCCACATGGCAGAGCCCTGGCTATAATGTGGAGTTGCTGCAGCCCCCCACATTCCTTATTCCCATGCTTATGCATCATCTTAGATGTCTGTCTGTACACACATATGCAAAGAGTAAAGGAAACAGGAAGAATTAAGTATTTGTACATGAACAAAATTATGACAATTGCCATGAAAGACTGGTAGAAGACATCTTATGACTTGGATACTGGTATAGAGCATAGCTTGTTCAGGAAGACGAGGTAGGTATGTCATGAATAGGAACCACAAAGGAGAGTCTCTTAGCTGGAGAGCAAGGAAAGGATTAAACTAATCTGGAGAAGCACCTGAGGAAAGAGGCTTTGGGCATTCAGCCAATGAAATACAGATAAGGAATTTCAAACAAGAGGAGGGGTTTTTCTTCCTTTGTTTGAAGCAAGCTGCAGTGTTTCCCCAGATAGCAGGAGAGATGGACACTCCCAGAAATAGACTCCTTGAAATGTGTAAGTAGGGAAAAGTTTAAATAGTCTGTAAGGTTTTTATTGTTTTCCTTGTTTGGAGGTTTGGAAGTCATGTCTGAGCTGGTTAATTATTGTTCTCTGTTCTTTTGTAACTAAGGATTATAGCCCAGGGATTCTCCATGAGTCTATTTCAATCCATGGCTTTCAATATCCAGTCATTTACTATACTTGCAACAGTAGTCTAGTTTTAATAATAAAAGTGTTTTCTCTTTGTTTTGGTTAACTGGTATTAGATTTGTGTCCTTAAACCTACATACCTAAGTGAAATCACATTACCCAAGAGAAGCAGAGCCCCATTGTTCTCCACGGATTATCCTTGTTTGTTTTCCCAACTTTAAGCAAAATGGAGCTGGGAGAAGGGGGGAGAACTTTGCCTCAGAGAAGGGTTTCCAAGTGGTTTCTTCCCTGTAAGAAGGGTTATTTCTTTTTATTTATTTATTTATTTTTCAAATTGACGCTTGGTGGTGACAATTTTTTTTCTTGGATCTTAGGGAAACTGAGACTGTACTAGTTTGTTTCTGGAAGTTACAGAGACAGGTTCTTACAGTGTTTATTCTGCTAGGGAACCCCCATATCTACACTCAAAGTGCCAGGTTGGGGAATTGAGCCGTGACAGGGTGTTGCATGACACATGAAGAACATATACCCTTGTTCTAAGAGCTTGGAGGTGAGAGACAGAACAGCTCAAAGTCTCTAGGTGAAGAGAAAAGTGGGGAGGGGGAAAACAAGAATGATAAACATCCATTATAGACCACCAAATCAGGTGACATTTCTAGAGCAAACAACAGAAATACCACAGTGCAAAACCTGGTCATAATGGGGAACTTTGATTACCCAGATATCAGTTGAGAAGTATATTGTGAAACACAAAATGTCCAGTAAGTTTCTGCACAGGGTTGTTGGTTCCAGGATAGTAGAGAAGGTGACAAAATGGTATCTTTTATTGGACCAACTTCTGTTGGTGAGAGAAACAAGTTGTGGACTTTACACACAGCTTTCAGGTCAGTAAAATGTACTCTGAATGCTACAGCTAAGAACAAGGTGTAACAAATTGTTTAGCATAAAAGGGTAAGTGATTTACTAACCCCTCTTCAGTCAGATGGGGGAAAACTCTGGCTTTGTCTACACTGCAGGGTTTTTGCGCAAGAAGCTTTTTGAAGAAGAGATCTTCCCCAAAAACTTCTTGCACAAAACCACATCCACACCTCAAAAGCACATCGCAAAAGTGATGTCCTCTTGCACAAGAGAGTGTCCACCCTGCATTGATGCTGTTGCATAAGAAAGCTCTGATTGCCATTAACAGAATGGCCATCAGAGCACTTGTGCTTTTTCTGATAGGCTCTTTTTGCACAAGAAACCCCTGTGGAGCATCCACACATGCCTTTTTGCGCAAGAGCTATAGGGCAAAAAGGAGTTATTCCTCATGGGGAGAGGAATAATTCTACCGGCGAAAGCCCTCTGTCCTGTCAATTAACTTTCTTTTTTTTTTTGCACAAAAACGCACTTGAGGTGTGAACGCTTCACTGGTTTTTGCACAGAAACAGCCATTTTTGTGCAAAAGCCTTGGGGTATGTCTACACTAGCTCATTAGTTCGAGCTAGGTAGGCAAATGAGGGCAACCGGAGTTGCAAATGAAGCCCGGGATTTAACTATCCCGGGCTTCATTTGCATGTTCCCGGGTGCCGCCATTTTTAAATCCCCCTTAGTCCGAACTCCGTGCCCGCGGCTACACGCAGCACGGAGTAGGTATTTCAAATTAGGATCCTAGAATCTCTGAACAGAACAGGTAATCATCCAGGGATCCATCCCCTGTCATCCATTCCCAACTTCTGGCAAACAGAGGCTGGGGAAACCATTCCTGCCAACCTGGCTAACAGCCATGGATGGACCCACGTTCCATGAATTTATCTAGTTCTTTTTTTAACCCAGTTCTACACTTCAATGTCACTACTTACTACAGTGTTGGGAGTGGTTCTCCTATCAGCATAGTTAATGCACCTCCCTGAGAAGGAATAGAATTCGTCTGTCTAACTAGTGGCAGGTAAGGCTAGCTATTAAAAGGACAGTTAATCACTGAAATGGACTACCACGGGATATTGTGGAATCCCTATCACTGGAGGTCTTTGAGAACGGATTAGATAAATCTCTGTCAGTCTATGTCTACACTACAATGATCTATCAGGAAAAGGTATGCAAATTGCACTCTGCAACTTGTGTACCTTTTTCCGATAGTTTTTTTGGAAGAAGCTTTTCTGAAATAAAAGCATCGTCTTTTGGAAGAGCCCTTCCTCCTCATGGGAGGAGGAAGACAGGGTTTCTGAAAAAGCGCATCTGCTCTTCTGCAAAAAAAAAAAAAAAAAAAAAAGCAGAAGAGCAGACGCATTCCCTGGACATGGCGGAGTTTTTCTGGGATACCTCTGGTATCCTGAAAAAATCTCCGTAGTATAGACATAGCTTCAGGGATGATCAGGGTATATTTGATTCTGCCTCAGCACTAAGGAGGTGGAATAGATGACATAACAAGGAATCTCCTCAAGCTCTAAATGTGTGTGATTCTTTTCATTTGACTCTAGAACATGATGAGGAGACAAGCTCAAGATACTCCTTATCACACTAATTCTGGTTTTGAGAAAGGTGAGAGCGAGGGAGAGTGTGCATAAATGAAAATCACACTATGTCTAGGACACACTGATGCATCAACTTAGTGTTTTCACAGTGTCATAATGACATTATTTCTGAAGGGACAGATTTCCACTTCATACATATGCATGCATTTAGCTGTTGAGCCTTTGAGATTATATATAAATAGTAATGAATAAGACCAAGTCCAGAGAAGCCTGAAAGAAAAGTGCCTGCAATTTATGTATGAGTTTGGGATAAACAGAATTTCAATTCTGTCATTTTACAGGTGACAGTCTATCAAGGGGTAAGGCTTTGACACTGATTTTTACCTCAGTCACAGTGGGTCAAGGATGGGCCACCTTGGATGGCATTGTCAGGAACTGGTGGGAAACAACCTCTTACAGTACTTCCACAGCTTTGTTGTGAAGGACAAAAAAATGCAGTGGTGTTGTGTGGTAACTCTCCTCTCTGCACCCCACCTTAGTGTGTGGGCTGTGGTTCCTGTTATGAGAGTCAGGAAACTTTCAGCAAAGATACACTTGATACCTACAGGTCCTGCTTCTAAAAGAGCCGCCCTGTGTCAAAATACTATAATAATACTCTGTTAATAATACTCTGCATGTCTACAACAGGATCCAAAGTGAACAAGAGACTCAGAACATCCCTGTGAGTTAGAGTAATTATAGCTAGTATTTTACAAATGAGAAAACTGAGTCACAGAGAGGTATGCAGTGGAAATGTCAAGGGATCCTTTAGAGCAGTGGTTTCCAAACTGTTTTTCTCATGACCACATTGAAGAAAATTGTTGATGCCTGTGACCCAACATAATTTTACTAGTGTGGGGGCTCTGGCATGAGGCTGAGGATGACAGCTTTCGGGAGTAGGAGGGAGCTCCAACTTTGTGGGAAGGATCAGGGCTGGGGCAGGAAGGGCTTACTCAAGCAGCTCCCGGTCAGCCTGTTAGTGGGGGTGCTAAGGCAGGCTTCCTGCCTCTCTTGACACAGCAGACCATGCTGAATTCCAGAAGAAGTAGCAGCAGGTTCCCAGCCAATGGGAGTGCAGAGCTAGTGTTCAAGGCAAGGGCAGTCTGCGGAGCCCTGTGCACTCTCCCTCACCCCCCATCTAGGAGACGAGCTGGCTGACAGCTGCTTCTGGGGTGCAGCACAGTCTGTAGTGCTAGGACAGGTAGCCTGCCTTAGCACCCTCTAGTCACCTGATCTCCTTGCAGCAATGAGACCCAGTGTCTGACATTCCAGTACTGGGCCACAACCCATAGTTTGAAAACCACTGCTTTAGTGTACCCTTGGGAAGAGGAAGTGTGGTATGGTTTTATGCACTTAAATAATAAAGAGAATTTTAAAAGCAGGATGTGGATGATGTTTGTCTTCTACCAAATCTATTCTCAGTACTGGATGCTCAGTTCATTTGCATGCCAAGCCATTGGGGATTCTCAAAACATCAGGGCCATGTTTATGGAGCACTGCTGTTTCTTGAAGTATGGGTCATAGATTCCAAGGCCCGAGGGGCCATTGTGATTTAGTTTGACATCTAGCAAAACACAAGCCACCCAACCTCCCTAAAATAATTCCTTTAACTAGAGCCTATCCTGATTTTAAAAGTGACACCAATGGAAAAGCCACAGCAACCATTACTAAACTATTTCAATGGTTAACATTCCTGATGTCCAACCTGAATTTGCCTAACTTAATCTTCTAGCCATTGGATCATATTATACCATCTTCTGCCAGACAAAAGAGCCCATTATCAATATTTTTGTTCCCCAGGTAGGTAATTATAGACTTGATCAAATCACCCCTTAACTTTTTTGTTAGCCTACAGATTGAGCTCCTTGAGTCTCTCTCTAAGATATATTTTTCCAATCCTTTCATTACTACGTGGCTCTTCCCTAAATCATCTCCAAATTATCAGTATCTTCCTTGAATTGATACCAGAACTGGACACTGTATTTTAGCAGCATTTGCACCTATGCCAAATACAGGGATAAATAACCATTTGAGATTCCCCATATATGCATCCAAGAACTGCATTTGACTTTTGGGCCACACCATTGCCCTGGGAGCTCCTGTTCAGGCTGATTATATACCACACCTCCCGAATCTTTTTCAAAGTCAGTGCATCCCAGGGCAGAGTTCTCTCATCTTGTCAGTATGGCCCATATCCACTGTCCTAGAGATATGCATTTACATTTTAGCTTTATTAAAATATGTAGTTTGCTTTTGGCCAATTTATCAGTTGATCCAGAGCGCTGTGACCTGTCCTCTATGGGTATTAACCAAACTGCGTACATCGTATTTTTTCAGGTCATTGATAAAGATGTTAAATAGCATAAGACCAAGAATGGATCCCTATAGGTCTCTGCTACAAACACAGACTTGACGATTTGCCATGTATAGTTACATTTTGGGACCTATCATTTAGCCAGTTTGTAATCCATTAGAATGTCACGTTAACTTTGTATTCTAGGTTTTTCAAAATATCAGGCAATACTACATCAAATGGCTTACAGAAGTCTAAGTATATTACATTTAGGCTACGTCTACACTGGCATGATTTTCTGAAAATGCTTTTAACAGAAAAGTTTTCCATTAAAAGCATTTTAGGAAAAGCACGTCTAGATTGGCAGGATGCTTTTCCGCAAAAGCGCTTTTTTGCGGAAAACAGTACTGTGCTGTCTACACTGGCCCTTTTGCGCAAAAGTCTTTCAGAAAAAGACTTTTGCCCGAACGGGAGCAGCATAGTATTTCCGGAAAAGCACTGACAATCTTACATGAGATCGTCCGTGCTTTTCCGGAAATTCAAGCGGCCAGTGTAGACAGCTGGCAAGTTTTCCCAGAAAAGCTGCTGATTTTCCAGAAAAACTGGCCAATCTAGACACAGCCTTAGACTATTACCTTTGTCAACCAAATTGTAACTGAGAGGCAAACTTGCAGCCAAATGTGGGCTACTCACTCAGCTGCACCTCCAGAATGGAGGGGAGTAATCACTCAGGCATTGCAACAACAACCCAGCTCACTGATTTACCCTTTCAACACAGCCTGCAGTAACTCAGGCCTCAAGTACTCTGCCCTGTTTTAACTGACTGTTTGAGATGACTGAAGACTGGGAAATTGTTTCAGCTTTGGAGTGGGGGGAATAGGAAAGGTTATATCTCAGAAATGTTGCATATAGAAATCTGCAAGACTTAGACGTAGCCTGGACATGAGGACCCAGAGAGAAGTCCAACCTGACAATGATGTCTAGTTATGGGCCTGTATGATGAATTGAATGAGGTTTTGCACAGTGATTGAGAAAAGAGGTGGTGGGGAGGGGTGGGAGGTTTTGGGGGCGGGGAAGGAAGAGGAAGAGTTCTGTTTTACCCATGTTAAGCTTGAGGGCGAGAAGTTCACAATGATAGGTCAAAGAGAGGCTAAGATTTGGTCTGAAAGAAGCAAGCCTGGAATAGAGGAAGATCTGTGGATCTTCCCCATAGAGATGGTAGTTGAATGTATTTGTGGGTGGGATTTCTCAGTAATACGGGAGACAGTATATGAACTTATCAGATTAAAATATGACCATATAGATCACTGTTGCAACCATTGTTATATATTTTCAACAGCCTTGTACAAAGTGTGCTAAGTGAGGTTTCTGAGTAAAGCTTATGGTTTGCTGATTATGATTGTGCTGTTTGTATGCATGTGGCATTTTTGTTTTTGAAATTATGAGTATTGGCTATGTACTTATATTTCAAATGTTTGTTTCTGAGACACAATATATTGTCAAGAGGACTATTCAACTGACAATGGGCTTTGGGAGGTGCCAACCCATATCTGATGAGCCTTCCTATAAATGTTAACACTAGCATGGAAACAATGGCGTTTACCTGGAAAGAACTTAGTTCTGCATGGATATGTGACTTGCCCATATGAAGCCAAACTCCATCTTGTTGCTGTACTGTTTCACAGAGAGAAGAATGGGTTTCCTTCCAGATGACAGAGGATATAAAAGGCAGCCTTTTAAAAGCAGAACCAGCAGGCATCAAGTGCATCCTTGCTGCAAGTTTCCAGATTCAGGAACTACTAAGGTAGGGTGCAAGGTGGAGAGTTATCACAGACTGAGGTGCAGGAGGGAATATGTGTGCTGGTTTTGGGAGAGGGTGTCAGAGTTGGGGTGGGGGACTAAAGTGTAGGAGGGGGTATGGGATGCTGGTGCTGAGATGCAGGGACAAGGCTGGGGTGGGGGCTTTAGGTGCTGACTCCTGGAGGGGCCAACGCTGGGGCAACGGTGCAAGAGGGGGGTATGGGCTGCCTCTGGGAGGGGGCTCAGGACTGAGGCTTAGGGTGCTGGCTACAGAAGGGGACTGAGAGTTTGTGTGCAGCTTTCTTTCAGGTAACACTGCTGTTGGCTTCCAGTTGGTGGCACAGGGAGGCTGGAACAAACTCCCTGCCTGTCCTGGCCCAATGCTACTCCTGGAAGAGCCAATGCATCTCTATGGCCTCTGGAGTGTGGAATGGGGGCATGTGGCTCCACATACTGCCTCTCTTTTTTGACACCGCCCCATCAGCTCCTGTTGGCCACAGTTCCCTGTTCCTGGCCAATAGGAGCTGCGTGGGTGGTATTTGAAGGCAGGAGCAGTGCACTGAGACTTCTACCCCCTCAGATCTTTTTCCTCCACACACACAGGTCTAGTGCCATTGTAAAGATGCATCAGACAGGTTGCTTGTGTTGTTGGTGTCAAGACAGGAACAGATAAGAACAGTCCTAGTGATGATCATCATCACCATAAGTTATAGTTTGTCGATGTGATAGATGGTACAGACCTCTATGATTTGTAATTACAAATAGTTCTGTACTTTGTAGTAATAGCGTTTTGGTATGAGTGAAGAATGTGTGTGTGAAATGAAGGTTATTGTTAGGCTCAGATGTACCAAAAGGGGGAAACTAGGATCTCAGAGGTACTAGAAGGTCACATAAACACTCCCATTATGATGAGAGCAGATTGATGACCCTGAAGTTAGAAGCAAGCACTCCCAACATGTAGAGATAACAAATCTAATTGAAACCATAGTGGGGCAACAACCAGAAAATTCATCAGCAGACTGATGTTAAACAACAGATAAACATATGTTGCAAAGTGACTGATTACAACATGCTGCAGCAAAATCCATAGATTTGTGTCTTGTATGGTACTATGGTTTTGTGCTGTGAAGCAGCAGCCTCAGAGCATTGGAACGTGACTGATAGAACCTGGCTCCCCCACTTAGGTCCACTCTAACTAGCTATTAGCTTGGCCCACGCCACAGACTGGTAACTATGACAATGTGTCCAAAGTTGCTGACAGGTCAAGGAGAAAGAGACTGGAGTACTGGCTAAGAGCACTCTGTTCACCACTTGGGTGTTCCATGTTGACCATGGCTGGGGATCTGCTCTGCCATGCTGATGCCTCTTCCTGTGGGTGCTCACTCTGTCTCTCTGGACTGAACTGGTTTCGCCCTCCAGACAGGTAACTGTATTTTTCCCTTTCCAGCTGTGTGTGCACTAAAGTATCTATAGGCTGTCCCTGGCAGACTTCCAATTCACTGCTACTTAATGGTTCCACTTCCCCAGTGATTTGTGGGGCCTGCCCTCTGCACTGGGTTCTAGCACAGCAAACCTAAAACCAGCAGTTAAAGTCTGCACTGTCCTACACTGTGCTACTGTTTCCCTGGACTGCTCTTATATTGCCTCCTGTCTATCATCCTCTTCAGGGCCAAGCTCCTTGATCTCTGAGGGTGTGTCTAGACTACAGGGTTTTTTTGAAAAAAGTGGCCTTTTTTCGAAAAAACTTCCCCTGCGTCTACACTGCCGCCGCGTTCTTTCAAAAGTAAATCTAAAGAATGCAGCAGTTTTTTCGACCGCGGAAAACCTTGTTTTACAAGGAAGAACACCTTTTTTCAAAAGTGCTCTTTCAAAAAAAGGTGCTATGTAATGCAAACTGTGCTTTTTTGAAAGAGAGCATCCAGACTGCCTGGGTGCTCTCTTTCAAAAAAATGGCTTGCTTTTTCGAAAGCACTGGTTGTAGTCTAGATGCTCTTTTTCGAAAGAGGCTTTTTCGAAAGTATCTTTTGAAAGAGGCTTGCAGTCTAGACATAGCCTGAAAGAATAACTGTAGATCTCTTCAGTGCTTTTCACAAATCCCACATTTTCCTGTCCAGGTGAGCTTCATTCTTTAATTAGTCTTCATTGCTGCTTGGCTTCTCCTCCAGGTGCAACGTAGGTAGTTAACTAGCCTCCCTAGCCACCTTAATCTCACTAGGGCTGGTATAGGGGTGAATGCCCCACACAAGACCATTAAAGACTTTGAAAGCAATTCCAATTGAGTGCAGAAGCCAAAATAGAGATGGTGTAAGATGGACCGGGTGGAGAGGAACTCCAGACAGCACGTTCGATAAGCTTAGAAAAGAAGCCGAGAGAATTGGAGAGGAATGTGGAGACAAAAGTTTTGTTTAGTATTTTGATGGGAGATACTAAAGCAGTTTTGTGTTGTGGGAGAAAGAGCCAGAAGAGAGAGAGGGAGAGAGGTTAAGGGAAAGAATAAAGGAGGGAATGAGAATGGGTGCTAGGAAGGTCAGGAGTTGGGTCACTGGGGAAAGTGTGGGGGTCAGAGGAGTTGAAAATGTTCTGCATCTGTGGTGGGGAGAAGGAGCCATGGGATGAGAAAGTGAACTAAGTGAAGGAATAGATTTGTGTCATATTTGCCAGTTCTGTAAAATATATATATATATATATATATATTGGCAACATCCCCTGTGCAGAGAGAGAATTGGAGGTAGGAGAAAGGAAGGGTTTGAGAAGTGAGTCATAGATGGCAGAAAGGCAGTTTAGTAGGCTCACCACCAGAGGCGGTGGGGGTGGGGAAAGGGATAGTTGCCCTGCTGCCCAGTGATTCAAAGGAGCTTAGGGCTCCCAGCTGCTGCCCTTTAAATTGCCTCCAGAGTGTCACTCCATACAATTCTGATGGCTGCGGGGAGAGTGCTGTGCTATGATCTAGGCAACAATGAGAGCTGGCTGCACTTGGCCCCACCCCTTCTGCCCAAGGCCCGCCCCTTCTAGGGGCCATGGAGCCAGGGACCCCACACACATATAGCTTGTCTGAGGTCCTGCAAAAGCTGTCAGCTCCCCTGCAGCTGGGATTGTCCATGTGAGATTCACTTGCACTGGAGAATAGAATTTTTTTCAGCTGGGAAGATGGTAGAGGGGAAAATGGATTTGTAATGGAAGAAGACTCTCTGGTCACAGGACCCAGTACAGCAGCATGAAATCAGGAATAGAGGAAACTGTGTTTCTAACGAGCCAAGCCTGAGAGTTGGCAGTGCAGACCTGACATTGGGGGAGAGAGGCAAAAGAGTCAAGAGTAGATTAGAATGAGGAACGGAGAGAATCAAGAATGGCATCAATGGAAAAGAGGTTGGGAAGGAGAGGGCTGAGAGCAAGCAAGCAAGAAGTCAGCAACACTAATGTACTGGAAGACAAGGAAAGGCTGAATACTGGATTAGAAAGAGGAGGCTGGTGGGCAATGCTGAAAGAGATCAGATGACGAGGGTCAGAGAGGGAAAGCTCAGCAAGAGAGGCCAGAGAGAGCAGTGCTTGATGAATAAATGGCTCTTTTGGTGAGTGAGAATGTAGAACTAGGCCTGCAGGTCAAAAGAAGAGGTGAGAGGGGAAGCAACATGTAGCTAAGGAGTGGCTGGGTATTCAACATAGAAGCAGAAATGATCAGAAATTAGTGCGGGAGACTGAGGAGAGGGACAGAAAGAGGCAGGCACCAAAAGCAAAGAGTAAAGCTGGGGTGGGGGATTTGGTGGATGGTACATGACAGCAACATGGAGGGGGAGAGGAATGAAGACTCAAATGCACTGCTGTTCAAAACAGCAAGAGGAAAAGAGTGGCCCAGGAAGGGTTGCAAGAATAGGAATGGGAAAGAAAACCCAACATGTTCTGATCTAGAGCAGTGAGAGAGACCGGGAGATGTGATAATCTACATAATTGGTTGAAAAGCAAAGCTGTCCTGAATTCATTCAGAAATCACATGTGCTGCACACTGTCTGCCACAGTGCTTGGGTAACACATTCCAAAATTGTTTACTGTCATGCAAACCTACCTAGAAGCAACTATAGACATGCTCAAAATGACCTTTCCATACATTAACAACTTGAGTGCTACCTGTATGAAACCCCAAGACTGGAAGAATCAGCCCCCCTCACCAGTACTTGCCTGACTACTTAGTCAAGGTAGTAACCAAGTAAGATGTATCAGTGATAGCAGTTTCTCCCACTGAAAAACAGCAGCTACGTATTGCTAAATGATATTGTGCCCAAGGCTAATGCAGAGGTAGCACTTTGTTAACCACAATTCTAAATAATTGGGGGTATGTCTACACTACCCTGCTAGTTCGAACTAGTGGGGTAATGTAAGCATACCGCACTTGCAAATGAAGCCCGGGATTTGAATTTCCCGGGCTTCATTTGCATAACCATTTTTAAATCCCCGCTCGTTCGAACCCTGTGCCGCGCGGCTACACGCGGCATGAACTAGGTAGTTCGAACTAGGCTTCCTAGTTCGAACTACCATTACTCCTCGTGGAATGAGGAGTAATGGTAGTTCGAACTAGGAAACCTAGTTCGAACTACCTAGTTCGTGCCGCGTGTAGCCGCGCGGCACAGGGTTCGAATGAGCAGGGATTTAAAAATGGCGGAGCCCCGCCTATGCAAATGAAGCCCGGGAAATTCAAATCCCGGGCTTCATTTGCAAGTGCGGTATGCCTACATTACCCTCCTAGTTCGAACTAGAAGGGTAGTGTAGACATACCCTAGTTTATTTCAAAGCTCCAGAAGACTATATTTAAGGTTTTATTAATTTCAGCCATCTTCTGGAAAGGCTTTTATCACAATTCATCATGCTACTCTGGCATGAAAAACTTGCTATCCTTGGGCAGGGGCTGACAAAAAAAAGCCACAGCAATTTTAAAAATAAGCCAAATAGTACTCTGCAATCTAAGGGAGAGGAGAACTACCAGTCCAGCCTCTACACCTGTTCATTTTAACATATGTAATCCTTTGGACTCAGAACAAAGAAACTACAAAAGGAAGAGGAGAGAGGATTAGCAATCCTTTTCTCAGAACAAAGTCCCACATGTCAGAACAAGCTCACCCAAGAGCAATGAAGCTGTCACATGCAATGACCTGATAATTTGCCAGATACAGGCCATAGAAGATGACAGTTGTATTCTGGGAGAAAGTCAGATACACATGCATTCAACATTGCATCTGCCTCAGCAATAATAATATTAGAATGGCTATAGTGGGTCAGACCAAAGGTTGATCTATCCCAGCATCCTGTCTTCTGTCGGTAGTCAATTCCCAATGCTTCAAGGAAATAGAACAGGGCAACTGTCAAACGATCCATCACCTGTAGTTCAGTCTCTGCCTCCTGCAGTCAGAGGCTTAAGGATACCCAAGCATTGGGGTTGCATCCCTAAATGTTTTGTCTGATAGCTACTGATGAACCTAACCTCTGTGATGAATGGGAGGGTTAATACCCTTTTCTGGACATTCTACCCATTCAGTTAACTAAAATATTTTCTCAGAAGCTAATTCTTGAGACCTAACCCTCTGGCTATGTCTATATGGCGCTGTTTTGCTAAAAGAGTATGCAAATGAGGTGAAGCATGGAATATCGCTGCACCTCATTTGCGTAATTAATGAGTGGTCACTTTTTGTATAAGAGGCTTTTGCGCAAAAAGGAGCCATTTACACAGCTCCTTTTTGCTCAAAAATCCCCTCTTGCGCATGAGATGTTCTTCCTGAAAAAAATGTAGAAGAACGGCTCTTGCGCAAAAGCCTCTTGCACAAAAAGTGGCTGCTCATTAATTATGCAAATGAGGCACAGCGATATTCTGTGCTTTGCCTAATTTGCATATTTTTAGTGCAAAACAGCTCAGTATAGACATAGCCTAATTATCTTGTCTGTAAGTATTAAAACCATAGACATTAGGTCCTAGAGAGCTCCTGGTAATGCTTGGGTGTAGGAAGTCAGATGGCAGGCAGCCAGGAGGGCCAATGGAAACCAAGTATGGGCGTTTGAATTAGAAACAGTGACCACCTTGTTCCTGTTGTGCCACCAGAACAGAGCTTTGGTGTACATGAAATAATCCAGGGAGTCAGGCATGGAGAATCCAGCAACATCTATGCCTAGGGAAGGACCAAGATTTGGAACTACAGATATGTAAGTAGAACAGGGAATATTTAGTCAAATGTGGTCAGGTTATTTTCTTTATTTTGGGGTTTGTGGGATTTCTCTGTGTTGAGCACATGTAACTCCCTTTTCCACTGTAATTTTCTAAATTGAATTGTAGGGAAGCAATCCTGTGTTTTTAATCATTTTTTCAGTTGCTCTATAAAAGCCAGCAACCAAGTGCTTTTGTTGTTGTTGTTAATAAAAATCATCCTTTTAAGAACATGATTTGATTCCTGTGTCCTAGAAGGCAGGACATTCTGCATCCAAGTGCCTAAGATTGCACAGCCAAGCTTTGAGGCGAAATTACAGTTTTCAAACTTTCTCCTGAGGGAGAGTTAAAGAGCTTGAGGGAACCCCACAAGAAGAAATTCCCAACTGTGCCTCCCTGGGTTTTTAAAGGGGTTTTGCATGTGGGTGGTGGCAGAGATACCACTCCAAGGCTGGGGAATCTGTGACTTTGGGGAGTTTTTAACACAATCTTTTAGTGGCAGGGCATTTTAAAGTCGCTTGTGGGCCCCCACATATCAGAGTGGGGAACTTTGCACTCAACGTATCAGAGTGGGGAATAGCTTTGACAGGATCATCTAATAATTTTTTGAACACATTTATACATTTTGGACTTTATTACATCCCCTGGCAATGAGTTCCCAAGGTTGACTAGGCACTGTGTGAAGAAATATTACTGTTTGTTTTTAACTTCATTGGGTGCCCCGTGGTTCTTACGTTATGTGAAGGAATAAAAAACACTTCCTTATAATCTTTTTCCACACCAGTCACAACTATACAGACCCTGCTTAGGCATCTCTTTTCCAAACTGAACAGTCCCAGTCTTTTTACTCTCCCCCTTTAAGGAAGCTGTTTCTTACTCCTAATCATTTTTTATACCTGTAATCATCTTCTCTATCTTTTCCATTTCCAAAATATTCTTTTGGAGATGAGGGTGAACAGAATTGCATGAAGTTTACAAGGTATGAGTGTACCGTGGTCTTAGCAGCATTATGATAAACTGCTTTATCTGTGCTTCTCCTCATGGTTCTGTAATAAGGCGCATTCAACTCTCACAAGAACCCCTTTGTCCAAGCCTGTGTGCCTGCACTTTCTTTCTGCTTTGTGGTGAGTCTTCACGTGACCCACATCTTATTCAGTCTGTATATAAGATAAATCAACCCCCTACTGGAATTTAAATCCAAGATAGGGAGCCCATTTGAGCAGTCTCTGTAACCACTAGTCATATGCCAGGAGTCAGGTCAGGATGCCAGAAAATCAAGTCAGGTGAGCAGAGGGCACACAGAACACAGTGCTATTTAGTTGTTCTAACTTATTGTTCCTGTTACTGATTTAGGTAGGGTCATCAGACCAATCAGCTGCTCTGGGAGTCTGCCAATAGGACTCAAGAGCAGATCCTCAAACTGGGTCTGGATTTCAGGCATCCCAGGTAAGCAAGCATCAGCAGGCTTCAAGATGGAGCTTTGGAGAATGTCTGATCCTATAAACCCTGCAGACCCAGGATAGAGAACCATGGGTTAAGTCATGGAGATTCCCTCTCCTGGAAAAGTATCCTTTGGGGTGAGAGGTTACCATGACATCATCTGGAAGGAGGATTCTGACTATCTTACAAACCTTTGCTGAGGCCAGTGCAGGTGTGAACACTGCTTTGTTAGCAGGTCAGTGTCCCTACAAAGAGGGTAAAGCTGAACTAGTAGCTTGGACTTTGTGGGTTAACTCAGAGCAAGCTTCAGTTATCTGTAGATTGAGCTAATTAGGTACAGGTAAGCCTTTTTAGGTTCAAAAGCTTAAGAGCAAATGAGTCCTAGTCACAGATTCAGATTCTAAGCTGTGGGTGGAAGCTTAGAAATAGTGCACTGCAGCAACCTGTTAGACTATGTCTACATTGGCATGATCTTGCTTAAATACTCTTTAACGCAAGAGTTCTTGCATTAAAGTATTTGCGCAAGAGAGCGTCTACACTGGCATGTGCCTTTGCGCAAGAGCATCCGGGCCAGTGTAGATGCTCTCTTGTGCAAGAAAGCTCAGATGGCCATTTTAGCCATCGGGCTTTCTTGCACAAGAAATTCATGTTGCCTGTCTACACTGGCCTCTTGCGCAAGAACAATTGTGCAAGAGGGCTTATTCCTGAGTGGGAGCATCATAGTTCTTGCACAAGAAGCACTGATTTCACACAGAAAATCAGTGTTCTTGCGCAAGAACTCCCTGCCAGTGTAGACAGGCAGCATGTTTTTGCGCAAAAGCGGCTGCTTTGGTGCAAGATCGTGCCAATGTAGACACAGCCTTAATGTTTGAGGGTATGTAATTAGTACATCTGCTTTACATGTGAAGTTAACATTTAACTAAGTTGCAAGGAAAGAAAGAATGCAGCTGCAAGAGAGCTTTGAATAACAGTTTTAATTCTATGGCATAGTTCAATTCCAAAAGGAGATGGACGCTAGAAGCTTTTATTAAGTGAACCCTGAAATAGATGTGTATACTGAGGTGCATGTGCATGGGCTAGGTGACTTATAATATACTTGAAAGCAGGCTTCTGCACTGAAGAGCATGTATTTTTAAATTTTAATAATGGTACACCTGAAGGATATAAAGAAATTGGGCGAGTGTGTCAATGATTCTAATTAATGCCGTTACTCAGTTCTGTCATGTGCATGTATTTGTTTCTTTTACATTGTTCTAGCTGGCATGTGTTGCAACAGCTATGGTTAAAATTGCCAACTTTTCCTTTCTTCGGTTGCCTTGTTCAGTTTATTGCTTTGTCAGGTTTACACTTTCAGACTGTTTTCCTGTATTTGCTTTTGATGGGGTGTTTTGATACAGACTCTGAAAAAGAGTTAACTTAGATCTAACAGGCCAATTAACATACCTGGCAACAGCTGGGAGAGAGGAATCCAGAGCTAAGCAATAATGAAGCCTGGCTGTAGTGAAAACCCAGGAAGTCTGTAGCAGAAAGAGACTGTAAGGAGACCTCTCTGCAGCTCTCAGAGGGGGAGAAGAAGTAGGAAATGGAGGTAGCAAGGAGTCTGAGGGAGTAGACTTTGACTGCCCATAGCCACGGTGGGGCTGATGGTTAACCAATTAAACAAATCATTGTCCCTGGGTTAGACTCCATGGTAGAGAGGGGACTTGAATCCTCTACCAGCAACCAAGGCAGAGAGATGACTGAGCAACTATTGGAAGGAGGCATGATATGGGAAAGAACCTCTGCACCTCATCTAGCCACAAGGAGGTGACCCTGTGTCAGCCGATGGTCAGGGCAGAGTGTGTGTGTGTGTGTGTGTGTGTGTGTTACACCCGAGTCTTCAACTGCTGGGACACAAGGCCCCGTCACAGTGGGCAGTCTAGGAGAGACTGATGGGTGCCCCGAGGAGTTTAACGTCCGTGTCTTAGTCCGCTAGGATCAGGATCCCTTCATGGAGGGCAGCCAACGGGCTTACAGACACCCCAGAGTTTATAGGAAGAGCTTATTACATCTCAGATTTTAACTGCTAGGATACAGGATCCCTTCACAGAGGACAGCCTAGGGAAGACTGAGAGATGCCTCTACGGATCTGTCCTTTGTAAGCGACACGATCCAAATGCCCCAGCTCTTCCTATATCTGGGTATGTCTACACTACCATCCTAGTTCGAACTAGGGTGGTTAATGTAGGCAACCGAAGTTGCAAATGAAGCCCGGGATTTAAATATCCCGGGCTTCATTTGCATCTTGCTGGGCACCGCCATTTTTAAAGCCCTGGTAGTTCGGACTCCGTGCCCGCAGCTACACGCGGCCTGGAGTAGGTAGTTCGAATTAGGCTAATTCGAACTACAGTTACTCCTCGTTCCACGTTCCACGAGGTGTAACGGTAGTTCGAATTAGCCTAATTCGAACTACCTACTCCGTGCCGTGTGTAGCCGCAGGCATGGAGTCCGAACTACTGGGGCTTTAAAAATGGCGGCGCCCGGCAAGATGCAAATGAAGCCCGGGATATTTAAATCCCGGGCTTCATTTGCAACTTTGGTTGCCTACATTAACCACCCTAGTTCGAACTAGGGTGGTAATGTAGACATAGCCTCTGTCCCTTATGACCAGCTGAAGTTCTTTTAAATTGTGCTTGGTTCTGTTACAGCAACTGAAGGAGTCAGGTTAAAGCTTAAACAGTTACAGGTTTATTAAAGAAGCTTATAAATCATATGGTTACAATGGCTATTGCTCTATTTCTTAACTGCTTAAAAATGGTTACAAAGAAAATAAAGATAGAAAATAGAAATAAAGGTACCAAGTGACATGTAACTAAGTGGGAGTCTTTCTGGTAGCAGCTGGGTATCAGGGACCTGACGCTACCCGCCTGTGAACTGCTCAGGCTGCTCCTTCCCTGGGCTATGCCAGCCTTGTCTTTGCCAGGCAGGTTAACAAAAAGTTGCTTCCCAGTTTCCGAGTGCTTTTGACTCATTCCCCGATGTGACCTCCAGCTTCTGACACTGGCCGCCCAGAGAAATCCCAGAAGCTCTGCCCCCAAGGGAGAAGTGTCTCCCAGGTCACCAGCTTTATCTTGAACCACCTTCTCTGTCCCACACAGCACTTGCGAGCTTTTGCAACAAAGCAAAAGAAGATTTATTTAAGAAAAAAATAAAGGCTTTAACTAGAAATGAGAGTGTGGAGGAAACACATTTTTTATAACATGAAACAAAATCTGAGTCTTCTCCTATCCCCTGCGCCCAGAGTGCAGTCCAGTGCAGAGCTGGCTGGCTGCACAGGAACACAAGTCTTGGCAAGTTACAAGCATTCTGTAGATACCTTCCATATTCCTCTTTATCAGTACATATTCTGCAAGACGTGTTTGGTGTAATGAGTGTGTCAAGGCTGCGGGGAATGCTGTGTGCAAAGAACAGGGCACCCTTTGGAACGGGGGCTGTCACAGAAGGGGTCCCTATTCTTTGAAAGTTCAGATGGGTATCGGGTTTGAATCTCCGAACTTCGAGAGCTCCCCCTCGCTAACTGATAGGCACAAAGGAAAGGGATGTGCAGCGTGAATAAGGGGCCACCCCAATCTACTGAGTTGGGACTCCAACCCCCTGCACTTCTATAAGGAAATCTTCTCCCGCCCCCAACGATGCATTGAAACCTCCCACACTGACTTGGAAAGTTTCTGTTCTCTATCTGGCAATAAACATTGGCACGACAATAAAGGCCCAAAGGATTTAGGCACCTATCATTCCATTCCATTGTGAGATGGGCTTCTAAGTCCCCTAGGCCCTATTGCAAATCCCCCTCTTTCCCCTTCGTCCTCTCTCAACTTACCATTTTCACTTTATACAGTGAAAGGCACTAATCCAAACTCGTTATTTAACAGCAGGTTAACGCCTAAGTCCATGAGTGGAGGAGAGGAGGAGAAAAACCAGACAGCTTAGTTACAGTCACTTGGATCATGTCACTTGGTTCATGGATCATGGAAGCCGGGGCTAACCACAGTCACGGTGGGGCTGACAGTTAACTAGTTAAACAAATCATTTGACTGGTTAACTATTGTAGGCATTTTTTACATCCCTAGACCCTACTGAATAGACTCCCCTGAAACCTTTCCTGGTGAGTTACTGCACATGTGATATCATATTAAAGTAAATCTAATACATTTTACTCATTTCACAGTTCACTTAAAAATACTTAAAATCAAACAGAAGACCAGAATTTCTATGGGTACATCTACACTTGCCCCCTCATTTGAGCTAGGAATCCAAATGTAGGCGACCGAAATTGCTAATGAAGCAGGGATGTAAATATCCCGCGCTTCATTAGCATGATCTCGCCGGCACGTTACTCCGCTCAACAGCTGATTCAAACCAGAAAGTGCGCACCGGGACGCATTAGTTCGAACCAAACCCCTTGGTTCGAACTAATGTTACTCCTAATTTTTTGAGAAGTAACATTAGTTTGAACCATGGAGTTTGGTTCGAACTAACGCGTCCCGGTGCGCACTTCCTAGTTCGAATCAGCTGTTGAGCGGAGTAACACGCTGGCGAGATCATGCTAATGAAGCGCGGGATATTTACATCCCCACTTCATTAGCAATTTCAGTCGCCTACATTTGCATCCCTAGCTCGAACGAGGGGGAAAGTGTAGACATCCCCTATTACAGGCTGTTCTCGCTATCAGTCCAAGATATGTTCCAAAAAACATTGACTTATATAGTGAAACAACTTAAAGTAGGGAAAATGTTTTTCCTGAAGCTGACTTCCATTTGTGCAAATTGGGTTGTTTCTCCTCCCCCCTCCCTGGGAGTTAAGAGTGGGGAATGGGAGGACTTATAACACATCAATTCATATAAGCGTCAATGGCTTCAGTGTGGAACGGATGTATACCGGGGCGACTTATAGCTGGGATGCCCTGTATTACTAAACACTATGGCTACATCTACACTGGCAGCTTCTTGCGCAAGAACTCTTTTGTGGAAGAGTTCTTGTGGAAAAACTTTTCCAGAAGAGAGCGTCTACACTGACATGTGCTTTTGCAGAAGAGCATCCATGCCAGTGTAGATGCTCTCTTGCACAAGAAAGCTGATGGCCATTTTAACCATAGGGCTTTCTTGCGCAAGAAATTCATGTTGCCTGTCTACACTGGCCTCTTATGCAAGAACAGTTGCGCAAAAGGGCTTATTCCTGAGCGGGAGCATCAGAGTTCTGGCTCAAGAAGCCCTGATTTCATACATTAGAATATCAATTTACTTGCGCAAAAACACGTGGCCAGTGTAGACAGGCAGCAATTTTTTGCGCAAAAGCAAAAAGGTCGCACCAGTGTAGACACAGCCTATTGCAATTAGAATGGAAAGGAATGTATCTGTTAAGTGGTATTTGTTAACATTAGCAGTCAAGTGTTTAAAAATCAGGGCTTTACTGTTACTTCACCAGTAATAGTCTACAATAAATACACAATCTTAATCTTACAAGTACTTGTGATTCTTTTACAATCTTGTTAAAACCTCTTACCAAATTCTTTAAGTCCAACGCAATACAAATTTTTCATAGGCACAGCATCTGTGGTATGATGGCTTGTAACATAGCAGAGAAGCTTCGTGGACTGCTGATCAGTATGTGACAAGAGCAACACTGACTCAACTGCATGAGTGGGCAACACTAGGCTACTGAGAATGTCAGACCCCTAACCCCATTCAGCAAAGCCAGGAAGTGTTCTTTGGAAGCTATGTCGTGACACATTTTAGTTGTATTTACATACACAGCCATGCTCCATAATGTGGAATAAATATAAATCTGCATCATTGCCAAGTCAGATGTTCTGTTTACAAGTACAATATTTGATATCTTTGTAGATAAGAGATAACATATTAATACATTTTAAATAAAGGAAAAAATACATTTCCATCTCACTTGGCACCCTACGCAACCACCTAGTTTACCTATCTGATCGGGCCAGCACTGTTGCAGAGCAAAAGTCAGGGAGAGGGATGCACAAGAGAGCTGCTATAATCTGAGGTATGAAGAGGAGTGCTTCTTAAAAAGGCAGTGCCCGTGTAGACAAGCCAAATATCAAAAAAAGAATCAGAAAAAGGTATGCAAATTGTGGTTTGCAATTTGTTTACCTTTTTTCGAAAGAACTCAGCAGTGTGGACATAGCCATATGCACACAGTCTCTCTCTTTCTCTCTTGTATCTATCTCCTCCTCCTTCTGCTTGAGGACTTGCCCCTTTTGGCAGGGAGGTCTGAAGTCATCCCCTAACAACTTCCTAAAATTGATGGTGCACCCACCCTGCAAAAATTATTGCCCACCCTGGCTCTAGAGTCTGCTTAACTACTTCACCCCCAGCCAGATAAAGAAAGGATTTCCCTCCTTGGAAGTGAGGGGAAATAAATATCTGCCAGTCTGAAGGGACTGGATAGACTGTCCTTCTTGGAAGAAGGGACTGACAGCTGGAATTCCTTAAAGCATGGGTTCCCAAACTGGGGGGTGTGAAAAAATTCCAGGGAGGGCGTGAGGCAACCCAGCCCCCCCATCAAGTTTTGCTGCCCTGCTCAGTTCCTTCTTTTTCCCTTAACAATTTGTGCTGCCCCAGTCAGTTCCTTTTTTTTCCCCTCAACAAGTGCTTTTTTGAGTGGGGGGAGGGGACGCATGAGGGTTTTTCAAAAATCAGAAAGAGGGCATGATGCTGAAAGGTTTGGGAACAACTGCCTTAAAGAAACAGCCTTTTAAAAAATAAGGTGAGGCAGTGGGCTGAATTCCAGGAGAAAACTTTGCTTAGAAGGCATACAATTTGCCTCAAACCCAGCCCATAACTACTTCTCCCTACTGTGCTTGGTACTGTTAAAGTGGAGATAGTGAAGGAATTTGAACATATCCTTCTCAGGATTGTAGAGTCTCCTATAGAACCAGGGTTGCTGGCTGTGAGTTTTCCAGCCATGTTAGAGGGTTTAAACATCAACTAATTACCAACTGTGTTTGAGCCTAGCATTTTGTAAATCTATAGCCACCGGAACTCTAGTAAACCCATGCATACTATTCATCCTGTAGTACCATATTAATGTCATCAATATTGATGTTACAAACTTAAGTACTCAAGTCAGGAAATGCCAAAGCGAATCACTCAATTTTTATCATGCTCTCTTGTGCTTGTCTATTTTAAGAGCCTTTAATTACATGATTACGTACTTCTATTTCTGTAGTATCAGCCATCATTCAGTGCCTAGTTAGAGGAATACACAGGGATTCAGACATTCTATGCCCTTGTCTCATTCTTAGTCAAACCCTGTTTGAATTACCTCTGTGGTCTTTTCAAAATAAATTCATTTAATCAATGAATTTGCTTCAAATTTACTGGTATGTAAGGCGCCTACACAGCAGGGCTAAAATTGAAATAAGCTAAGCTATGTTGTAGGCTTAAGTCGAAATAGCTTATTTCAGCTTTTGGCGCTGTCTACATAGTAGAAGGTCCGAGAGAAAGCATTCTTTCTCTAGCTTCCCTCACTCCTCGTGAAATCAGGTTACAGGAGTCCGGGTAAGAAGTCCTCCGGCTTGACATTATGTAGATGCAGACGGCATAAACATCCCCATCAAGGCAAATCACTGGGGGTATGTCTACACTACCACCCTAGTTCGAACTAGGGTGGTAATGTAGGCAACCGGAGTTGCAAATGAAGCCCGGGATTTGAATTTCTCGGGCTTCATTTGCATCTTGCTGGGCGCCGCCATTTTTAAATGTCCGCTAGTGCGGACTCCGTGCCGTGCGGCTACACGCGGCACGGACTAGGTAGTTCGGACTAGGCTTCACGAGGAGTAACGGTAGTTCGGACTAGGAAGCCTAGTCTGAACTACCTAGTCCGTGCCGCGTGTAGCCGCACGGCACGGAGTCCGCACTAGCGGACATTTAAAAATGGCGGCGCCCAGCGAGATGCAAATGAAGCCCGGGAAATTCAAATCCCGGGCTTCATTTGCAACTCCAGTTGCCTACATTACCACCCTAGTTCGAACTAGGGTGGTAGTGTAGACATAACCTAATAGAGAGAGCCTCCTTGCAGACTAAGTGCCACCTGGAACAACTGCTAGTGAGGCCCTTAAAATATTCATATTGTCTGTTGCCGGTAATCTTATTGTGCCATTGAGGCTTTTGGCAACCATGTGATCACTAGGTATATAGTGGCATTCCTTGTCAAAGGTGCTCTGTAATTCATTGGCCTTCGACTGTAATATAGCTCTCTATACCAAGAGAGCTGCCAAAACTGACTGATGCTGTTGCTGGATTCAGTTACAACTATCATCATTGTTGGTTTTGGTCTGTCACTTAATAATAGGGAACAGCTGATGAAAATGATGATGATAAAAAAGTTTATCAGTGAGTCTACATTTCACTGTTGTACAACTGAGTTGATATAAATGTGTGAATAGGGTTGGCTTTTTGGTGGATGCTCATGGATAACTAAGTCAGGTAACCTAGTCATCTGATACCAATCTCTACCTTGGTCTGCTGAACTCATAGGGGGACTGGGAGAATCAGACAAAGGATTCCTACCTTATGTAAATGCTACGTATAGCAAAGGAGGAAAAGCAAGATGAAGACAATTGGGCTGCGTCCAGACTGGCATGATTTTGCACAAATACTTTTAACGGAAGAGTTTTTCCATTAAAAGTATTTGCGCAAGAGAGCGTCTATACTGGCATGTGCCTTTGCGCAAAAGATTTGCTTTTGCGCAAAAGCATCTGTGCCAGTGTAGACACTCTCTTGTGCAAGAAAGCTCCGATGGCCATTTTAGCCATCGGGCTTCCTTGCGCAAGAAATTAACGTTGCTGTCTACACTGGCCCTCTTGCTCAAGAATACTTGCGCAAGAGGGCTTATCTCTGAGCGGGAGCGTCCGAGTATTTGCGCAAGAACCACTGATTTTGTACATTACGAAGTCAGTGTTCTTGTGCAAATACTTGCGGCCAGTGTAGACAGGCGGCAAGATTTTGCGCAAAATCATGCCAGTCTAGACGCAGCCTTGTTGTTTACCTCTGTGTTCCCACCCCAAAGGCATACTTGGAAACAAAAGAACTGTAACTGGGGGATGGGTGGCAAAGAAGAACTGCTGGACCCAGGCTGAGAGTTAAAGACTGTATCTGAAATAACTAGGGTAAGAACTCATTTGTTACCAGGTTTGTTTTGTTTTTTTAGTGAACCTAGTTTAGATTGTGTACTTTGTATTATTTTCTTAGTAATCAACTTACTTCTGTTTGCTACTTCTTTAATCACTTAAAGTACACCTTTTTTATTATAGTTAATAATATAGTTATTTCTGGATTACAATATAACCTGATTTGTGTAATCAGGAGAGAGGCTGTGCATACTTTCTTCGACATTGAGGAATGTGGTAAGCTTCCTATAACTTGGATTTGTACCCCAACTGGGGGAGATTGAACACCTAAGAGTTCTAGATATGGTAAGACGAGAGCCTGAAACAGAAGTCCACGTATCACAGGCTGAGTATGAGGCCTACACAGCAATGGTAGCGGCGATATTCCATACCGTGCTTCATTTGCATATGCTTTTTCACAAGAAGACTATAGTATAGACGTAGCCTAAGAGAGGCCTTTCAGTCCAGAGTCTCCCTAAACCTAAATATATCGTTGAATTTCCAAGTTGTGACAGGAAGGGAAACATAGATGATTCTCTTCTAGTTTGCCTGTTCCAAAAGTGTGAAACCAGCCTCCCAGATACCAGCTTACTTTGGTGCCCACACTCCAAGCAGTTTGCACACAACAGAAGTGCTTGGGAAGAAAATAAAGTTTATTTAGTATAAAACCACAGATTCAAAGAGGAAACAGTAAAGGAAGCAAATCTATTCAAATTACACAGAAAAAATAAACAAAGATGCAACCTCAGTCTTCATTTTTAAATTAGATAAAATCCCTTTTATTAAATTTGTTTCCTACTTATTCCCTGGCTACTGGGCAGGATCCAGCTTTCCCACCTGGATACTGGCTTTCAAGTTCTGGATAGAAAAAGCTCAGTTCCAAGCTTCATTTTAAATGATGGTTTCCTTTTTCTTTTCTTCCCCACTGTCTTAACCCTAATGGTCTATCATTGTCCTTTCCTGGGCTGTACAATGGATAATTACTTGAAGCCAAGGTTGTGTAAACAACTGATTTGGAAAATGCCACTCTCTGCTTGATTGCTTCACCACCCTGATATTGGATGTAGTTGATGTGGCCCCACAACTTGCGCATAGTTATCTATATACAGAAATACATAATTGATAATCAATCTGTATACCTCGTAATAAGCAAGTTCAGAACACTGTAAATTTTCATAAGACTTTAATTGATGTATTTTATAGTATAGTACACTGTATGCATAGTACTATAGCAGTGGTCCCCAACCTTTTGGGGCTGCTGGGCGCCCGGGGGCGGTACCATTCACGCGCCGGGCACCGAGGGCTGGGGCCGCACACGTACCCGGGGGCAGAGCCACCCATACGCTGCGTACCCAGTGCCGATTCCACCCATGCACTGCAGTCCCGGGGCCGGTGCCGCTCCTGTGCCGCATGCCCAGGAGCCGGCAGCGCCCATGCGCTGTGCGCCTGGGGCCGGCGCTGCTCCTGTGCCACGTGCCCAGGGGCAGGGACGCTCATACGCCATGCGCCCGGGGCCGACACAGCCCATGTACCGCGCGCCCGGGGGCCGCCCATGTGCCGCGCGCCTGGGACCGGCACCACCCATATGCCCCGTAAACCTTGTGTTCTCCCTTTGTGATGCCTTCACTCTGCTTAACATGCCTTGTGAGTCTGATGCTAGAGTTTTGGACATTGGCCAAGTCCTCAGGTTAATGTTCACTCCTCTTTTCTGGATTGGGCGTTGGCTATCTTGTTCTGCAACCCCTTCAGCACATTCAATCTCCATATCTTAATCCTACAAAGCTATGTTGCAACATAGCAAGGTGGAGTAAGTTCCTTTTGTTCTATGAAGCCATACTAATGGTGAGTGGTCTGTTAAGAACCTGAACCACCCACTAAACAGGTAGGGGCAGAGTTGTTTCATAGACATAACATTCATTTTCTATTGCAAAATAATTCTGTTTGGTGGAATACAGTTCCTTGCTGAGAAATGTCAGAGGGTGTTTCTTGTGTTATTCCATCCCCCTAGATTTAATTACATCTCAAATTACCATCCTAGCCTCATACGTTAAGGAACATCTTTCCTCCTCCTTGACATCTACACTCTCCCCTTCCATCCCTCCACCCCACAGCAGTGGCTGATTCCTATTCTTTTACTGGGTAGCATGAACTTGTCTGTGCTTTTATAACCCAGAATCTTCCTCATTCCAGGGCAGCTCTGACCCACAGCTGGTTTCCCTGTTCTCAGTGGCATTCTGGCTCATAGGCAGGGTTGCCAGGTTTTTTTGCTCAACAACTTTGGTCTCCCCCTTTTTTTTCTCAACAGAATTTTTTCCCCTGTGGGGTTTGTTTTTTTTTTTGACTGGTGGTGGGGAGTGGTATTCGGTATTTTTGGTTAAACCATTTGGCAACCCTACTCATAAGGCTCAGCACTTTTTAGTTGTACAAGTGTCTTATCACACCCAGCAGTCTTCCTTGCCACAAGCAGATTTCTGGGCCACAGCATTTCCCAGCTATACTAGTGACTCTCTGCTCCCAGAAGATTCTGAGCATGGTAGAGAGAGAGTTCACTCCCTCCATCTTGAGTCTGCACATGGCAGGCTTGTATCTGAGCCCACAGTGGTTTAGCTCTTTACATTATTACAAAAAATAACACTGTCACAGCCGGTCATAAAGAGACAGTTATAGGAAGAGCTTGGGCGTTTGGATCTGTGTCACTCCCAGGTGACAGGGTCCACTGGGGCACTTCTCAGCCTTTCCTGGGCATGAATTTATCAGATAGAGGCAGCAAGAGTTGGGGGTACTTAAAGCGGCAGTGCTGCACGGAGCCCAGAGTCAGCAGGGGAATCCCCAGCTGACCCCAGGTTTTGGTGCTTTTGCCTTAGAAGTGTAGCAACAGCCTCTTGCTACAAGAGCAACAGGCTCTTGCTAGAGCAACAGGCTCTTGCTACACTTCAGAGGCACCCTATCAACTAATCGAATAGTTGATGCAAAAATGCATCAACTATTTGATTAGCCAGTTACCTGATACTTAACATCCTTACTTCTGACCCAGCAAGACAGGATGGTGGGATGCTCCAGAGGGCAGTTTGGCAGTCTCAGTGGCATAACCAACACACTGGTGACAGTTTCTAGAGGACCCCTGTGATCCAACCCATCACAAACATATCAAGAAAAATAATTCTCACATGAAAACTTTTTCTGGGATTCTGATGTGGTAGATTCCATAATGACTCAGGTTACAGACAGAGCAATGGGGACCTTCACATCAACATCTGTTTGTCTCCTCACTGAAGATTAGGCTTATGCTTCTCTCATGGGCCTGCCTTGACCTTTGCTGCTGAAGATGGCTGTGTTTGTACTACTCAGCAAGTTTGTGTTGCTTCAGTTCTACTGCCTGGACTCCAGATCCATTCATCTTTCCTCCTCGAGCAGTATTTTCCTCTCCAGCCTCCATAGCTTTAGACCTCTCAATATCTCTGCTACCTCTTCTGGATCATGCAGGTCACCTTCTACTTGGTCTTCTGGATGCCCTCGTGAATTAAACAAGATCCCTTCTGGTCCCCGACTTGGAGTAGGAGCCTCAGCCAGCCTCATGGCCTGGCCACAACATGAAATTTCTTCTGAGTTCCAACATCTTTTTGCTGAGCTTAGCATGTTTCCTTACCCAGCCTGCTCTTACTGCTGCTTTTTTCATCTTTTGTTCTATTTTCTTCACCCAAAATAAATAGAAGGAATAAACTATAATTTTGCACTTGGCTCTATCACTTTTTAATCTGTTAGAGTCTGTTGAGCAAGTATTTAAAGTAGCGGTGCCCAATCTCATTACACAGAAGGACCACATGAACTTAAACACAACCTTGAGTGGGTCAAATGGATTCTACATATTTTAATGAGATTTAAAGTCAACAGTATTTATATGTTAAGTACAGCTTGTTTTGAATGTATTCAACTTGATATAACTGATGTGCAGTCACTTGTGTAAACATGACAACAAAATGTGAATGAATTGGCTGCTAGGGATAGGTAACATATATTAGAAAAAAGACTTCTATTTAACTTGAAAGTATGAAGTCCTTTAAACAATTTCCCCCCATTGTTCATTTTTGGGTAAGGGTTTTTTGTTTGTTTGTTTTTTTCATACAACTGGCTTGGAAGGTTCACCTGCCTGCTTGGTTATTTCACCGCTCTGTTGTGAGGTGCAGCTGAAGTCGACCAAGTGATGATGAGTCCTGTTTTCTATATATGTAAATTCATAACCATAGTCTGAAATGAATGGATAGAACACAATGAGCATCAAGTTTAGAATATTACAAGCTTTCATAAAAGACAAAAACTTGATATATTTTATAGTACGATAACATTGTATGTACTCAATTAATTTAATTGCATATTTGTTGGATTTCAATCTTCTGTCCTTAAGGTGACTGGAGGATGATTATCAAACCCTAACCATGATTACAACCTATTGTCCTGATCTAACAACTCATCAAACTTTTTCTGCCCCTCTTCCTACTCCTTTCAACTCTACCTCATGTCTTAGTGCTCTTGCAGGACTTTGTGTTCCCTGTTTTCTAAGCTGTAGAGCAGGGCTACTCAGCACGCGGCCCATGGACTGCATGTGGTCCACGGCCTGTTTGTTTGCAGCCCGCAGAGCAGTTGGGATTTACACTGGGCTCAACACACGGCCTGCGGGTGGGAGTCAAAACAAAAAAGTAGTCAATATAAATGGTCTTCTGTTGATATGCTTTTTAGTAGTTAAATTCCTGTCATTGCTCATTAAAAGAGCTGTCATATGGGTGGAAATCGGGTAAATATTGCATTTTATTAATATCAGCAGAACTGACTTAAATGGGGTCTGCGTATTGTGTAGTCTTGCCTTACTCTTTGTATTCATGCCTGTCTGTGTGAAAGAACCATAATATATATATGCAACCACACTTAAGTTGCAGCCCTCAGCATGTGCTAGGAGTATCACTGTGGCCACTGGGACTTCCAAAGTTGAGTAGCCCTGCTGTAGAAGATGGAAGGCTAATTGGGAACTACAGGCAGTCCCCGAGTTACGCGGATCTGATTTATGTCGGATCCGCACTTACAAACGGGGCTTTCTCGCCCCAGAGCTCGCAGGCAGCGGGAACGCCCAGAGCGCAGCGGTCCCGCCACCTCGACCTCCGGGGCGAGAAAAGCTGCTCCGGGTGCCCCTGGTCTGCTGGGGACCGTCTCCAGCAGACCAGGGACACCTGGAGCAAAGCTGGGGAGGCGGAGGGGTCCCCCGCCTCTGTGGCTTTGCTATGGCAAAGCCTCAGAGGCGTGGGACTCCGCCGCCGCTGCCGCTTTGCTCCCGGTGCCTCTGGTCTGCTGGGGACCGTCTCCAGCAGACCAGGGACACCTGCAGCAAAGCCGGGAGGCAGAGAGGCGCGGCACCCCGCCGCTGCTGCGGCTTTGCTCCCCGTGTCCCTGGTCTGCTGCGGGGGGGGGGGCGCAGCTAGTGGAGCAAAGCCCCGGGCCTGTGGTAGAGCAGGTGGGGCGCTGCCTGTTGGTCCCGCAGCACCGCTCCTTGGCGCTACTGGACCAACCCGGCAGCACCCCAGCTGCTCTGCCCCAGGAGTCCTGATTCAGCCGCTGCTGATCAGTTTCAGCAGCGGCTGAATCAGGACACCTGGGGCAGAGTAGCTGGGGTGCTGCTGGGTTGGTCCAGTAGCGCTGAGGAGCGGCGGCGCTACTGGGCCAACCCAGCAGCACCCCAGCTGCTCTGCCCCAGGCGTCCCCAAGTCAGCCGCTGCTGAAACTGACCAGTGGCTGACTACAGGAAGCCCCTGCCCCGGGCTTCCTGGAATCAGCCGCTGATCAGTTTCAGCAGCAGCTGACTTGGGGATGCCTGGGGTTCTTAAGTTGAATCTGTATGTAAGTCAGAACTGGCATCCAGATTCAGCCACTGTTGAAACTGTTCAGTTTCAGCAGCGGCTGAATCTGGACGCCAGTTCCGACTTACATACAGATTCAACTTAAGAACAAACCTACAGTCCCTATCTTGTACGTAACCCTGGGACTGCCTGTACCTCCACTTACACCTCCTGCCTTTTATGATGCATCTCTATGTCTGACCTACCTGCACCTGAAAAGACCTAGTTTCCCTTTGCCTAATTATTATTATTTTGTCCTTGCTGGTGTTCTTTCTTTTCTTTTTTCCTTTCCTTTCTTTTTTTCTTTTGCTATGTTCACCCCTTTGGACACCCAACAAGCACATACTCTTTGTCCCCAAAAAACTGTCCATCACTTATTCATTTTCTGTAAATTAATAGTCAGAGAGATTAAGGCTAAAAGGATCACCTAGTCTGACTTCTGTATATTGTAGGTCGACAACTCCACCAGAAAACTACACCACACAACCCCAGCTTATTTTATTTGGTGTTTGCATATTCACTTGAGCCCTGCAATAGCATTTTTAGAGGCTAAATAGTATTCTCTGAGCCTACCATAGAATTTGGCTAAAAGACATTCCTGGACACTGTGTATCATCGTGTTATCTGTGTTGCAGCCTGGATTGGCTCAAAGACTGCAATAGGGCTGGGCTGAAATTGGTTAAGAAGGGCCCACAATGGGTGTCATGATTAAAGAGGGGTAGAAATATAGGGCCATCCCTATGGAAGAACAGGGCATGGAGCAATCCTCCTACCTCCACATGCTCCAGGTGCAGGACCCAGGGCAGCTACCCTGCTGCAGGCCCCACCTGTTCCCCCAAGCCCCACTCTTGCTCTACTCCCTTGCCCCCTGTGACTCAATCCAGGGGATTTCTGGGGGCAGGGCAGAAGCAGGGACCCCCCCCTCCCCACGGCAGCAGGAACCAGAGAAGCCTGGCAGCTTGTTCTGCTCTGCTTCCCTTTCTGGGCCTGCTGTATCTGACTTTTCTGTGGTGGTGGGAAGCAGAGCACTGTGGGGACAAGCTGCAGCTGGAAGAGGACAGGGGATTGGGAGTGGAGCAGAGGGGTGAGTTTGGCAGGGCAACCACCACTGCCACCCTATGCCCATCCTTACGATGGCTGATGTGGCCACTGCATGGTCCCTCCCAAAGCTCTGACTAAACAAGGGCAAACTAAGTGCTACATAGTCCTCTATTTTGTTTCAACTACACCAGACTAACACGGCTACATTTCTATCACTTGGTCTGGTAAGTATCTTGCATGCAGCATCCCAGCTCCAGTCTCCTTACTGATATAAGGGGTAACAATGTGGCTTAGAGGAAGCCATGGAAACATGCATTGGTTAGAGTTCTTGACATGATGTGCATTGTTGAGTTTCACATCAACAAGTTTAGGTGTGCATTGACTGCACTGGCACATGACACTCACTGCACCTGTCAGTACCCAGCACACTCCAGGAAAGCTAATGATCCTTTAGCAAACCAAATTCTGCCAGGCTTCTATGTTGAGAATCCTAGTACCACTGTTTCCAACAGCCCTTAGAATGTGCAGTCCTGCCATTTCCATACTAGCAGGCCCTGAGGCCAAGTCTACACTAAAAGGGAAGGTCAAAGCAAGATACGGAACTCCAGCTACTTTAATTACATAGCTGGAATCGACATACCTTGTTTCCAATTTCCCCACCGTCCGTGCAGCGGAGGGTCAATGGGAACAAACACATCTGTCAGCTTCCCTTACTCCTCTTAGGAGTACTGGTTGCTGAGAAGGGCATCCTCTGAGTTCAATTTAACAAGTAGGGATATCACCGTGAAGACAACTACCGTAAAGTCGTGAATATAATGCGCATCTAAGTATAATGCGCACCTACCGTTTCAACGTCAGAATCCTGGAAAAAAGTGAACTCCTATATATAATGCGCACCCCCATTATACTCATGATTTTACGGTATATATAGGAAGGAAGGAGCTGCTCTCACTTGCAGGCTCGCCTGAGAAATGCGCACACAGCACTGGGGAGCCGGCAGCGGAGTTTGAAACCTGCTCCCCGCTCCAGCTGCCCGCACGCCGCGCTGAGCTCACATCTGCCGCGGGGCTCCTTGTCCCCCTGCCCAGCTGTCCGCACCAAGACTGGGCAGGCAGCGAGCCAGGCACTCCTCACCTCGTCCAGGAGCCTGGCTGAGCTTGCGCTTGCCATGGGGGCCCCCTGCCCAGCTGCCCACATGCCACGCCAAGACCGGGCAGGGAGCGAGCCAGGGCACTGCAGTCTGGTGGTGCCGCTACTGTGGAGCAGCCTCTGTCCGGGAGGAGTTCAGGCCCTCCACAGAAAGGGGCTACTGCTCCCCCCCCCACACACTGCTGCCTCTGCATGGCTCCCCCAGGAATAGGGCCAGGAATTCACCAGCTACTGGCCCTGCCTGCAGGGACTATCAAATAGTCATGTCACTGCTAAAATGTAATGCAGTTACACAACTAGTGAATTACACGGTATCTAACATCCCTATTAGCGAGTCTTACCTTGGTGTGCTAAATTGAATTCTGGAAAATGGATCGCAGCCGTGTTGATCTTCCATTTAGTGAAAACATGGCTTCAGTCTTACAACTCAACTTTGAGGATTTGGTGACAGCCAACACCATCTAATCAGTGTTCTTACTTACGCCTAATTAGAACACAATGTTATAGCTAACAGGAGATTTGATGGCCTGCATGTGCCAGTACCTCAGGGTCCTAAACTGGCCGGTAAATGAGTGAGAAACACCCAGAAAATGTTGGCAAGTGACCTGCACCAACACATTGCAGAGGAAGTCATAAAAAAACCATGGTCACTGCCAATCTGAGCTGGGAGAAAATTCCTTCAAACTCCACCAGCACCACCCATCTGGTCATTTCCTGCGAGGGGAAACTTGGGCTAGTGAGTGGCCTGGATGAGTGGCGGCCCTCCTTCATTGCAGTGGGCTGCAAGACTGTGTAACCAAGATGCTCTCCCAGGATAGGATAGTTTTGCTAACTGTGCTGGCACACCTAGAATTGCAGAGTGCGACAACTGAATTGTAGCAGCACTTCAACTGGATGGAGAAGGAGCGCATGGCTCTTGCAGTCCATGTTATGTGCAATCTTGCTACACATGTCCTTGCTTTGTGTGTGTGTCACTTCAGTAATACCAGTAGGACGAAAACTACATGGATGGGAACCAGTGGAATCTGGTAACTCTGCACATGGGCAAAGGTAAACAAAATGTCTCATGGGCCACATGTATCAGAGGGGTAGCCGTGTTAGTCTGAATCTGCAAAAGCGATGAGGAGTCCTGTGGCACCTTATAGACTAACTGAAGTGTAGGAGCATAAGCTTTCGTGGGCAAAGACCCACTTCGTCAGATGCATGTCATTACATGTAGAACTGTAATGGGCTGCAAGTTGCCCACTACTACCTTAGCCCATGAGCGCTTAACTGGCTAAACACCTGTGCGGGAGAGGTACAAGGGTGTTTTCTCTATACCACAACTATACTCTAGCTCTCTGAGTCCAATGTCCCATCTCCGACCAGAGCCATCCTGATGCTTCAGAAGAAGGCAATTATAAAGACCCCTTCTGAGGCTACTGGTTCACATGCAGCCATTTACAAGTTTTCCCCTCCGGATTCTATAAAAAGGAATGGAGAGGAGGGAAAGGGGAGGTTAGCAGACATGGCCAAGGAGAAGAATGGCAGAGTCAGGAAGTTACATGGGCCTATGGTGCCACAGCTCTAGAAATATTCTGGGCCCAGGGGTCCATCTCCACCAATGTTTTGGGATGAGTCTCTTCTCCAGACCTGCCTGGTACCCCTGTGTGCCTCCACTGAGCATCCCCTGGCTGTACCTGGCACTCCCACATCCTCCAAACATCCCTGTTTGCCTTAGGCAGCAGCTCATATAGATGACTACGCAATGAACCGATAAGACAGGGTTTATAAATTAATCTTGTCGACTACACACAGAGGCAGCAAGGGGGAGGGGAGTGGGAGCCAGTGCCCATGAGGGGCTGGCTTAAAAGCCAGTTCCCCATGAGCCTCGGATCCACCTGACACCCTCTCCCCATGCTGCTACCCCTGACAGACAGGCAGCAATATAGAGGGGGGGAGCTAATAGGTGCCGGGAACCAGATTCCAAGCAGCTCACCACCCATATCGGCTCCTGCATACCCTCCTGCCCTCCTCCTTGCTACCTCCTTCAGAGGCGAGGGCAGGCAGGAGCTGGTGCTGGGGGGGGGGGGGGGGAAGAGCTTAAAACCCATTCCCCCCAGCACAGGCTCCACCCATGGGAGGGGCAGGGATAGGAGGCTAATGGGAAGTAGCCTCTGTTCATGAGGGGTCCAAGCTCCCAGCAGACAGAGTTTGCTGCATATCTCATGGAGCTGCTCTTTCCATAGTGAGCAGAGGCCTGACACAGAGGCTGTGTCTAGACTGGCAAGTTTGTCCACAAAAGCTGCTGCTTTTGCAGAAAATCTTGCCAGCTGTCTACACTGGCCGCTTGAATTTCCACAAGAACACTGACTTCCCACTGTCTGAAATCAGTGCTTCTTGTGGAAATACTATGCTGCTCCCGTTTGGGCAAAAGTCCCAGTGTAGACAGCTCAGATTTGTTTTGCGCAAAAAAGCTCCGATCGCAAAAATGGCGATCGGGGCTTTTTTGCGGAAAAGCGCGTCTAGATTGGCACAGACGCTTTTCTGCAAAAAGTGCTTTTGCAGAAAAGCGTCCGTGCCAATCTAGATGCTCTTTCCCGCAAATTCTTTTAATGGAAAACTTTTCTGTTAAAAGCATTTGTGGAAAATCATGCCAGTCTAGACGTAGCCAGAGAGAGGCTGCTCCACGGCAGCAGCCTCTGTTTGTGTGAAGCTTGGACTCCCCCCACCCCACAGACAGGGGCTGGTACCTGTCACCCCAAGCTGCTGCTTCTGTTAGACAGGCGGCAGTGCGGGTTGACGGGGTTCCCTGGGAGTGGAGACAGGAGCCCACTGACTGCTGGCCCCACCTGGGAACTATCAAATAGTCAGGTAACTGCTAAGATTCCATGTGTTTACACCACTATTCAATTACACAGTATCTAATATCCCAGTAAGGGGTTAACTCTAGCTGGATGCTCTGTGCAACAGCCTGGTGGGGCTTGGGTGACTGTCATGTTGGAGGGGGCCCTTCTCCTGGAGCTCAGTGCCATTGCAGCAGGTGACCCCATGGCTTAGGGAGGCAGGCCCCCCAGCCACATACCACTAGCCTGGGACAAAGTAGCCCTGGAGCTATGGGGGTCATTCATTGGTGCAACAGGAGCCTGCCCCAGTTCCTGGAGTACCAGTGAGCAGTGCAGCCCCAGGCCAGCAGAGTTGGGAGGCATGACCCCAATTCCTAAAGAACCGTTCCCCCCTCAGCCAGGCCAGAAAACCCAGTGCTAGGAGAACAGTCTGTCTATGTCTACACTGCAGGCTTTTTGCGCAAGAACAACTGTTCTTGCGCAAAAACTTAGAGCATCTACACTGCACACATGTTCTTGCACAAGTAAATTTACAGTAAAGAGTCAGAAAACAGAGCTTCTTGCACAAGAGTTATTCCTCTCCCCATGAGGAATAAGTCCTCTTGCACAAGAGCTCTTCCACAAGAAGGCAGTGTAGTCAGGCAACAGGGGTTTCTTGCACAAGAAACCCCTATGGCTAACATGGCCATCAGAGCTTTCTTGCGCAAGAGAGTGTCCACACTGCGATGGACACTCTTGCACAAAAGCACATCTCTTCCACAAAAGCACATGGTAATGTGGATGCACTCTTGTGGAAGACCTTTTGCACAAGACCTCTTGCACAAAATAGTTCTTGCACAAGAAGCCTGCAATGTAGTCATAACCTCCCTGTGGTGCAGCTCCCAGCTTGCCTCCCCAACATTGGCCACTGCAAGAGCAGGCTGGGGGAGGGTGCTGGGCCAGGTGAGGCAGTTTAGGAAGTCATTGCCTTCTCTGCCTGTGATACTCCTTGCTGCTGATAAGAGGGCTGGGAGGAGTCCTCCTCTCTGACACCCTGCCCCAGCCCCCGGGTAGCCTGCCTGTACTCCAAATTCCTCATTCCTGGCATAGCTCCATGCCCTGCACCCCTCCAAACTCTGTCCTGCTCCCAAACTCCCTCCCACAGCCTAGATCTCGCATCCTTTCCAGCACCCCAATCCTCTTGCCCCAGCTCCGAGCCTGGCCTTAGGCAAGTGTGGGGGGGACGCAGGCCTTCCGGGCACCACCAAAAATCATACAAACCTGGGAGCTCAAGGAAGGCTTGGGCGATACTGGGATCAGGGAAACAGCCAGAGGGCGCCCGGTGGCTGCCTAGGGGTGTCGGGAACCAGTCGCTGGCTCCGTCTGCAACCACAGCGAACCGGCCGCACCCGGCTCCTCCTCTGGGCGCCCCCCACCTGCCGCAGCCCGCGCGGCTCAGCCGGAGGGAGGGAGGGAGGGGCGGGCGAGCGGGCGCTGGCCCAGCAGGGTGCAGTCGGTCGCACGTGGGCGTGGGGAAGGTGACTCAGGGCTCCCCTCCCCTGGCAGTGGGAGCGTGTGCGCGGCCGGTGTAGCGAGCAAAACACTAACTTCTCAGAATTTGCTACTTTGGGTGCACTGAGCATGCACACCCGAACTGAGCAAACTCAGTGTCCCTCGCTGTAGCCGCTGCCCTCTCTCTGCCCTCACTGCCTCCTCAGATTTGCTTCCTCCTCTTCGGAGGTGTTTAAAATGATGAAGGGGGGCAAATTGCAGGGGGGGTAGTGTCTGGTTCTGAGCATGGGGCAGAAATTTACCGGCTGGAGGCATCAATCTTCTTTTTTTAGCTGCAGAAGAGGGGCAAAATTTGAAAAATCGGGGGGGTGGGGGGTGATAGCCTTGGTTAACCCCGGGCTGGGGGACACTGCCAGACCCTGTGCACGGAGAAAACCCCCGTTTAGGGAGGGGGAGAGGTGGGAACAGTCACCCAGCAGGACAAGCCACCTGATGTCCTTGTAAATATCAGTTTTCCAGGGGCAAAGTCTTTTTTTTTCTTTATTTTCCCTGGACGCTGCCTGTCAGCCCCCGAGCAGGGGGCGGGCTCCTGGGCTTGAGTTCTTAAAGGCACAGGCCTCCCAATTCCTAGACGGTCAATGCTTAGACACCACCGTTCCTCTGTATGTGTACAAGTGTGAAATATTCTACATACAGTTCCTGTCTCAAACTCTGCCTCTCACTTTTTTAGTATTTAATAGTTTTCTCTTTGTTTCTCTATCAGAAGTCACTGCATCTCCTTTCTCTTGTGTACTATGCTGATATGCTAAAGTCCCTCCCATCCACACCCTCACCTGTACTGCAATCCCCTGACCCATGGCAGATCCCACACCTGTCCCCCAAACTCCCCCTAGCAAGCACCCCTCATGCACCCAAACTCCGTCCCAGATCCTCATCACCAAACATGGGCAAGTATCGGAGGGGTAGCTGTGTTAGTCTGAATATGAAGAATCGTTGAGGAGTCCTGTGGCACTATCTTCAGTTCGTCTATAAGGTGCCACAGGACTCCTCGCCAACATGGCCAAGTGAAATTTTAGTGATTCCTCCCGTAGTCAATGGGGACATGGGTCAGAGAACTCAGAGCAGGGGGCTCCAACATTTTGAAAGTGCAATCCAATATGTACCTTATATATAAATACCCTTTTCCCGCTTCCTTCTTACCCCTTCTCCAAGTCCCAGATCCTGCTCCCTCTATCCTCCCTCTCTTGCCCATCCTCAGTCTCTTTCATCAGCCTGGGACAGACGGTTGGGTGCACATGCTCTGGTCTTTGCTTAAGGGATCTGGAGTGTGAGAAGGGCTCTGATCAGCTCTTGGAGCATGCATTTACTGTGATGTTCTAGGTGCAGGCTTTGGCAGGGTATTTGGATGCATGGGTGCTCAGAGCAATGATAAGGGCTTGGATACAGGACTGGGTTCATGCCAGGGGTAGGAGTTAGTGATGTATGCTCCATTTTGTCACTGCTGGTGACTCCTAGATGGTGGTGGAGTGTGCCTAAGGCAGGCTCACCCATGGCCTTGCCCTGTAACACTACCTAAAGCAGCAAGAAAACTCCATCCCTGGTCCTGTGTTGAAAGGATACAGAATGGTATATGTTGAACCCTGACATCAGCACCCCTCTTTTTCCTCCCCTGCCGTGCACACAAAGCAGCAGACTCCCAGGCGTGGTATCAGCTGCAAGGCAAAGTGCAGGACATCCACATCAGTGGGGGGAGGGGCATTTAAGTGCTGGCACTTGATATCCTCTTGCCCACACCAGTCATGATCACCTGACAGAGGATACAAGATCTACCAGTATATCCCTATCTCCTGGTTGGTGACCACTGCCTCATAGCGACTGTCTGTCCAGGGTCAATGTGTCATATCATAAGAACATAAGAACGGACGTACTGGGTCAGACCAAAGGTCCATCTAGCCCAGTATCCTGTCTACCGACTGGCCAGCACCAGGTGCCCCAGAGAGGGTGGACCGAAGACAATGATCAAGCGATTTGTCTCCTGCCATCCCTCTCCAGCCTCTGACAACCAGAGGCCAAGGACACCATTTTATCCCCTGGCTAATAGCCTTTTATGGACCTAACCTCCATGAATTTATCCAGCTTCTCTTTAAACTCTATTATAGTCCTAGCCTTCACAGCCTCCTCTGGCAAGGAGTTCCACAGGTTGACAACACGCTGTGTGAAGAAGAACTTCCTTTTATTAGTTTTAAACCTGCTACCCATTAATTTCATTTGGTGTCCTCTAGTTCTTCTATTATGGGAACTAATAAATAACTTTTCTTTATCGGCCCTCTCCACACCACTCATGATTTTATAGACCTCTATCATATCCCCCCTCAGTCTCCTCTTTTTCTAAACTGAAAAGTCCCAGTCTCTTTAGCCTCCCCTCATATGGGACTCGTTCCAAACCCCTAATCATTTTAGTTGCCCTTTTCTGAACCCTTTCCAAGGCCAAACTATCTTTTTTTAGGTGAGGAGACCACATCTGTACACAGTATTCCAGATGTGGGCGTACCATAGTTTTATACAGGGGCAGTAAGATATTCTGGGTCTTATTTTCTATCCCTTTCCTAATAATTCCTAGCATCCTATTTGCCTTTTTGACCACCGCTGCACACTGCGTGGAAGTTGTCAGAGAACTGTCCACGATAACTCCAAGATCTCTTTCCTGATTTGTCGTAGCCAAATTAGCCCCCGTCATACTGTACGTATAGTTGGGGTTATTTTTCCCGATGTGCATTACTTTACACTTATCCACATTAAATTTCATTTGCCATTTTGTTGCCCAGTCACTCAGTTTGGTGAGATCTTCTTGGAGTCCCTCACAGTCTGCTTCTGACTTGACTATCCTAAACAGTTTGGTATCATCTGCAAACTTTACTACCTCACTGCTTACCCCTTTCTCCAGATCATTTATGAATAAATTGAAAAGGATTGGTCCCAGGACTGACCCTTGGGATACACCATTAGTTACCCCTCTCCAATCTGAAAATTTACCATTTATTCCTACCCTTTGTTTCCTGTCTTTTAACCAGTTCTCAATCCAAGAAAGGACCTTCCCTCTTATCCCATGGCCATGTAATTTACCCAAGTATACTATAATCCAAGTATACTATATCTACTGGATCCCCTTGTCCGCATGTTTGTTAACCCCTTCAAAGAACTCTGATAGATTAGTAAGACAGGATTTCCCTTTACAGAAACCATGTTGACTTTTGTCCAACAAATTATGTTCTTCTGCATGCTTCACAATTTTATTCTTTACTATTGTTTCGACTAGTTTGCCTGGTACTGAAGTTAGACTTACCGGTCTGTAATTGCCAGGATTGCCTCTAGAGCCCTTTTTAAATATTGGTGTCACGTTGGCTACCTTCCAGTCATTAGGTACGGTAGCCGATTTAAAGGATAGGTTACAAACCACAGATCATAGCTCAGCAATTTCCCATTTAAGTTCTTTTAGAACCCTTGGATGAATGCCATCCGGTCCCGGAGATTTGTTAACATTAAGTTTTTCTATTTGTTCCAAAACCTCCTCTAATAACACTTCAATCCGGGACAGTTCCTTAGATTCATCACCCACAAAGGACAGTGCAGATTCAGGAATCTCCCCAATGTCCTCAGCCGTGAAGACTGAAGCAAAGAAATCATGTAGTTTCTCCGCAATGGCTTTATCATCCTTGATTGCTCCTTTTATAGCTTGATCATCTAGGGGACCCACAGGCTTTTTAGCAGGCTTCCTGCTTCTAATGTACTTAAAAAACATTTTGTTATTTCTTTTTGAGTTTTTGGCTAGCTGTTCCTCAAAATCTTTTTTTGCTTTTCTTATTACATGTTTACACTTGATTTGACAGTGTTTCTGTTCCTTTCTATTTATCTCACTGGGATTGGACTGCCACTTTTTAAAAGATACCTTTTTGTCCCTCACTGCTTCTTTTACATGGTGGTTAAGCCACGGTGACTCTTTTTTAGGTCTCTTACTATGTTTTTTAATTTGGGGTAGACATTTAAGTTGAGCCTCTATTATGGTGTCTTTAAAAAGTTTCCATGCAGCTTTCAGGGATTTGGCTCTAGTCACTGTGCCTTTTAATTTCTGTTTAACTAACCTCCTCATTTTTGCATAATTCCCCTTTTTGAAATTAAATGCCAGGGTGCTGGACTGCTGAGGTGTTCTTCCCACCACAGGAATGTTGAATGTTATTATATTATGGTCACTATTCCCAAGCGGTCCTGTAACGGTTATATCCTGGACCTGATCCTGCACTCCACTCAGGACTAAATCGAGAATTGCCTCTCCCCTTGTGGGTTCCTGCACCACCTGCTCCAAGAAGCAGTCATTCATGCCATTGAGAAATTTGATCTCCACTTCTCTTCCTGAGGTGACATGTATCCAGTCAACATGGGGGTAATTAGAATCACCCATTATTATAGAGTTCTTTATTTTGGTAGCCTCTCTAATCTCCCTCAGCATTTCTATGTCAGTATCGCTGTCCTGGTCAGGTGGTCGGTAATATACCCCTACTGCTAATTTTTATTATTATATCACCGCAGGTCCAGCCCTGTTCCACCCAGCCTCGTACAAGGGCACTGCTTACAAACTGACATACAGTAGCCCTCCTGGCACTGAGCTGATGCCATCATGCTTCTTCTTATTGTGGGCAGGCCCATGCCGCACTGTGCTACCCTGCCTAGCACCCCTCTAGCCCCCTAGACCCAATGCCACAGCACCCAGAGACCCCCACAAATTACTATGCCTATTGCCCTCCCACAGACCGCTATGCCCTGTGCCCTCCCATAATCCCCCGCCCATATTCATTAACTGTTCAGTTCCCCCCATATTCCCACCAGCACAACTGCAGTGCTCCTCAGACCCCACACACTTCACAGTGCACTGACACCCATAGATCTATCTCCCCCACTGCACATCCCCCCTTCACTTCCCACCACCTCACCAATCCACTGTCCACAATACCAAGCCTTGATAACAGGCGAGGGTCCAGACCCATCTGTGTTACTGTGCCTGCTGCCACAGTGCCATTGTATTTCCCTTAATAAAACTCCGTTGTGGTGTTTGGCTTGGCTATTTCACAACACCAACAGAAAGTAGAGGGTTGAATCTGAAATCATTGCCTTGATACTGACAGTCCCCTTGAAAAACGGTTAGAGTCCAATCGTCTAGGCTATCCACATTAACAGGGTGGTCAGGCTAATCAGGGAGCAAGGATGCTCTTAGTTTCCTGTGCTCTGTGTGTGCTTAATTACCCTTGTTCAGACACATTTGGCCCCAGCTTAGCATAGAGCTAGTCTTGCCAGATGTTTTCACCAATACTGTGCACACTTCCCATTATGTCACACTGGACATTCCATCGTCCTGATCACATGCTGAAGACAGTGCTATTGAATCAATAATACTTTAAATTTTTTTCGAAAATAGAAAGTTAAAATAATGGACTGACTGCCTGTGTGTTCAAAACTGTACACCTGGGAACCCTACATAGAGCATTTCTCAGAGCTGAGCTGTGGATCTGAGCAGGGCCAGAGACACAGGTGCCACAAAATCAGCACAGGAAGCATGTCAGTGTTCGTAGCAGAGTCACAGAAGCAGGCCACAGAGCAGACTTGTGCTGTATTCAAAGCTGCAACAACCAGAGCCAGGGTGGCCAGACAATCATCCATGTGAACTAGATGCAGATTAGAATCATTTCTAAGGAACAGTGAAACTGGAGATGAGTCATGGGGTGGAGCTGGAACCATCTGGAGCCAGTTTCATTCAGGGGGACACTGGGCAGTAGTCCTAGTGTATTGAGATTCCCCCAGTCAAGAGTACAGCTGCAACATGAGAGGATTTTTCCAGTGACAGAGCACGTGTCTGAGCCACATCATGTCCGCACTACAGCCAGGTCCTGAGATGGGGCCTGTGACTTGTGATGAACAGAAATAACTTCCCTTGCATTCCTCATACACTGTGATATCCCACCGTGTGCCTTCTAGTGCATTTTTATTTTCCTTTGAGCTTTTCACGGTTCTAATAAAAATATAAAAAAATGTAGCAGTGTCTAGATTGGCAATATTTTGCTCCAAATCATCCCCCCTTTCAGAAAATCTTGCCCCTTTTCTTATCCGGCCTTGAGTATTTGCACAAGAACACTGACCTTCTCTCTGGGAAAATTAAGTGTGAAGAAGGACTTAGAAATAACTTTGTAGTGTAGACGTACCCTAACTAAGAGACGTTAATTCGAATTAACTCAGAGAGGCGCTACACACGCGATCCGCTAGGTCGAACTTAATTAGAACTAGCGGAGCGCTTATTCGAACTAGATAAACCTCATTCTACAAGGACTAACGCCTAGTTCGAATTAATTAGTTCGAATTAATGGCTGTGTAGAATTGATAGAATTGCTAAGCTCACCCCAGTACTATATCTGTAACAGGGACCAATTTTGTGCAGAACCTCACATCCATTACAGTGATATACAATTTTCTCTATAATCTAGTTACAATATATTATTTTTGACAATTAACATTTTTGTTAACTGATTCTTTAAATGCAGTATTGAGTATCAAGTCATAGTCATATGTATGGGTATGACTAGACTACAGGGTTTTGTCAACAGAATTTTTGTCGACAGATACTGTCGACAAAGCTTCTGTCGACAAAGAGCGTCTAGACTACATCCAGTTCTGTCAACAAAGCAAGACGCTTTGTCGACATAACAGTGTGGACGCAAAGGACAGTGTAGATGTAATAATGCCTTCTATCGACAGAACTCTGACGATAAAAGACATTATTCCTCATAGAATGGTGTTTACATATGTCGACATAACTCAAAGGCAGTGTGGACGCAGGTATAGTTTTGTTGACAAAAGTCCACTTTTGTCGACAAAACCCTGTAGTCTAGACACACCCCAAGTGTTCTACTTATTTCTTTTAATTCACATCCATAATACTTTTTCTACAGTATCTGTTCCACATATATTTTCAACACGCAAAAACTTTCCTGTACTACACACATCATTATGGAAGGTACGTTTACTTGTCCAATATTTATACAGAACTGTTTTATTGTTCATTCATCTGCTTTATGAACTATGAGTTTTAGGGGTTAGGAGGCAGCATTTTATAGGGTAGCTTCTGGAGCAAATGGGAGGAGACATGGAAAAATAGGGCAGAAAGTTGAAGATTATAATGCATGCATTGATAACAGGGAGCATATTTTATTACTAATGTATTTGCAAATACTGTTCTTATTATTACTCGGAATTTATTAGCTTTAAGTACATTTTTTTCTTGTGGTGGCCAGTCCCTTTTCTGTCTGTCAAGTCATGTTTTCTCTTATTTGTCAAGCAATGACTATAACCAAGGTTCTAGGTAATAGCACTCTCAAAAAACATTAGATCATCATTGATGGGATACATCCTTTTTTGGTCACACATCAATTCTGGAGAATTGTGCATGGTCCTTAACTTAATGTATGTCTGTATTGTCAGTGGCTTGACAATCAGGCCATGTTAATATTGTTTGACCTTGCTTATACGTATGCAATATTCATCTCATATTTTCTAATTGAACTGACTGTTATATGGATTGATTTTCCTATTTTCAAATTCACTAACTATTTCCTGTTTTGAACAATTCTCAGGGAAATGTTTTGAGGGAAATGTTTTGAGGACCAAAAACCCCAGTTCCTCTGAATTTGTGACCCATGGACCAGGAGCAAAAGGCCCCCGCCCAAGGCAAAACACCAGCATCCCCTGAGTCCGTTAGCAAGGAGGTAGCAAATTGAGAGATTTTTCTACCAAAAAACACAGTTCCTCTGAATTTGTGACCCCTGAGTCCGTTAGACAGGAGGTAGCAAATTGAGAGATTTTTCTACCAAAAAACACACTCCCTCTGAATTTGTGACCCCTGAGTCCGTTAGACAGGAGGTAGCAAATTGAGAGATTTTTCTACCAAAAAACACAGTCCCTCTGAATTTGTGACCCCTGAGTCCGTTAGACAGGAGGTAGCAAATTGAGAGATTTTTCGACCAAAAAACACACTCCCTCTGAATTTGTGACCCCTGAGTCCGTTAGACAGGAGGTAGCAAATTGAGAGATTTTTCTACCAAAAAACACACTCCCTCTGAATTTGTGACCCCTGAGTCCGTTAGACAGGAGGTAGCAAATTGAGAGATTTTTCGACCAAAAAACACAGTCCCTCTGAATTTGTGACCCCTGAGTCCGTTAGACAGGAGGTAGCAAATTGAGAGATTTTTCTACCAAAAAACACAGTCCCTCTGAATTTGTGACCCCTGAGTCCGTTAGACAGGAGGTAGCAAATTGAGAGATTTTTCGACCAAAAAACACACTCCCTCTGAATTTGTGACCCCTGAGTCCGTTAGACAGGAGGTAGCAAATTGAGAGATTTTTCGACCAAAAAACACACTCCCTCTGAATTTGTGACCCCTGAGTCCGTTAGACAGGAGGTAGCAAATTGAGAGATTTTTCGACCAAAAAACACAGTCCCTCTGAATTTGTGACCCCTGAGTCCGTTAGACAGGAGGTAGCAAATTGAGAGATTTTTCTACCAAAAAACACAGTCCCTCTGAATTTGTGACCCCTGAGTCCGTTAGACAGGAGGTAGCAAATTGAGAGATTTTTCGACCAAAAAACACAGTTCCTCTGAATTTGTGACCCCTGAGTCCGTTAGACAGGAGGTAGCAAATTGAGAGATTTTTCGACCAAAAAACACAGTCCCTCTGAATTTGTGACCCCTGAGTCCGTTAGACAGGAGGTAGCAAATTGAGAGATTTTTCTACCAAAAAACACAGTCCCTCTGAATTTCTGACCCCTGAGTCCGTTAGACAGGAGGTAGCAAATTGAGAGATTTTTCTACCAAAAAACACAGTCCCTCTGAATTTCTGACCCCTGAGTCCGTTAGACAGGAGGTAGCAAATTGAGAGATTTTTCTACCAAAAAACACAGTCCCTCTGAATTTGCAACCAGCCATCAAAGGTAGCAATTCCTGAGCAGTTATACCGAATGTCATGTTTGTTTGACAGAAACTGTGACCGTCACAAAAACGGAGCGGTTTCACTTTTTGCCTATACACCGGCGCCGCTACCACTCGCGCGCTTGCCAGCTGGCGGGCAGGGCAGGTGCGGTCCCGCTCGGGTCTCGGCGCTGGTGAGTGGACGCGGGGCCCGGCTGCGGGAAACTTTCGGGTCGGGGAGAGCTTAGCCCGCGGGGGGAGACGTGGCTGCCAGTTACCTCTTGTGCGGGGCGGGCTGGGGCCCTCCGGCGGGGAGGGGCAGGTAGAGGAGGAAGGCTGGAGAAGCGAGTGGAAGGAATGGGGGTGGGGAATCTTAGGGGCTGCGGAGGGGATTGGAGAGTTAGGGGCTGTAGAGGGGAAGAGGAGGGTTGGAAGGGGAGTTAGGGGCTGTAGGGGGGAAGAGGAGGGTTGGGGGGGAGTTAGGGGCTGCGGAGGGGAAGAGGAGGGGAGTTAGGGGCTGTAGCGGGGGGGGACAGGAGTTGGGGGGAGTTAGGGGCTGTAAGGGGGGAAGAGGAGGGTTGGGGGGGAGTTAGGGGCTGCGGAGGGGAAGAGGAGGGGAGTTAGGGGCTGTAGCGGGGGAAGAGGAGGGTTGGAGGGGGAGTTAGGGGCTGCAGCGGGGGGGGACAGGAGCTGGGGGGCGTTAGGGGCTGTAGAGGGGGAAGAGGAGAGTTGGGGGGGCGTTAGGGGCTGTAGAGGGGGAAGAGGAGGGTTGGAGGGGGAGTTAGGGGCTGTAAGGGGGGGGAAGAGGAGGGTTGGGGGGCGTTAGGGGCTGCAGCGGGGGGGACAGGAGTTGGGGGGCGTTAGGGGCTGTAAGGGGGGAAGAGGAGGGTTGGGGGGAGTTAGGGGCTGTAGAGGGGGAAGAGGAGGGTTGGGGGGGAGTTAGGGGCTGTAGAGGGGGGACAGGAGTTGGGGGGAGTTAGGGGCTGTAAGGGGGGGAAGAGGAGGGTTTGGGGGGCGTTAGGGGCTGTAAGGGGGGGAAGAGGAGGGTTGGGGGGGCGTTAGGGGCTGTAAGGGGGGGAAGAGGAGGGTTGGGGGGGAGTTAGGGGCTGTAGGGGGGGAAGAGGAGGGTTGGGGGGGCGTTAGGGGCTGTAAGGGGGGGAAGAGGAGGGTTGGGGGGGAGTTAGGGGCTGTAAGGGGGGGAAGAGGAGGGTTGGGGGGCGTTAGGGGCTGTAAGGGGGGGAAGAGGAGGGTTGGGGGGGAGTTAGGGGCTGTAGGGGGGGAAGAGGAGGGTTGGGGGGCGTTAGGGGCTGCAGGTCTAATAGAAGGGGGTTGGGGAAGAACGCTGCTCGTTTCTCGTCCGGCTGCGGGAAGAGCGCGGGGGCGCTGGAGCCACTTAGCGGACAGGTGCCTGTTGCCTGGGCCCCGCGCTAACAGATGGTGGCTGGCTGCTGGGATTAAACCTTCCGCGGCTCCAGGCTGAGTTTAGGGCACAGGAGTGTGTCCAGGCTGCCCGGCCAAGCCGCGCTAGCATAGCTGCCTGGCCTGGGAGTGCGCGGGGGCTTGTGCGGCCGACCGGTCGGCAGGAGCCGGAGAGCCCGGCTCGGGATCTCTGTTCACTCTTCAGTTTCGGGCCGTAAGCCCCGGGGCGCTGAGCCTTGTGAGACTTTCAGTGGAACAGAGCGGAGCCTTCTAGTACTAGTCTGACTCCTTATCGCTTTCTATCCCCGCCCTCCCCCCTCCCCCTCCTCATTGTGCTCCTGAAACTGGTGGAAAGTGTGGGTTGGGCTGGATAATACCTAGCATTGCCTCGCCTCGCCTCCCCTCCCCTCCGATCTGCCGTGCGCATGGAGATAAGCAGCACTTAGTTGCAGAACAAGTCATGCTAAGGATGGGAGAGGGGGAACTGAAAACCTTGGAGTTGTGCAAGAGACTCCATTAGTGTCTTTATCTGCTGGGAAATGAGTGGCTGGCTTCTCCACACCCGAAAGAGAGAAACTCAAGGGAGGGACTGGAGATCCAAGAGTGCTACTTTTCTCCTCAGCAGCTTAAAAATGGAGGAGGGAGAGGAAGGAAAAGAATGGTGGGTATGGTTACATAGAGCCTGTATGGCACTGTTTCCCAATTTTATTTGGCCGAGGAACTATTTTCAGCTTTTCAGAATTTCAAGGAACCCCTAGGTTTGTCAAGCACAAAAAAGGGGGGGGGGCAGAGGGACCCACCAACTCATGAAAATCCCCACAAATGCATGAAAATCACATTCCTTCCCCAAGACCTCCCCCACCTTCCTTGAGGCCTCATCTGCTCTGTTCCCCTCCTCTCCATTACTTGCCATCACCAGCTCTTATACACTCTCACTAGGTTGAGACAGGTCTGGGGTGGGAATGAGGGATTTGGGTGTGGGAAGGGGTGAGAAGTACAAACTCTGGAAGGGAATTTGGATGCAGGAGAGGGGATGTTGGCTCGGGGAGGGGGTCCAAGCTTGGGAGTGTTGGGCTCAGGTGGAAGGTTGGGGTGCTGAGCAAGCCATGGGCTTGTGGATGTGAGGATGCAGGAGTTTGGGCTGGATATGTGAGGGACTCAGGGCATGAAGGTTGTGGGTATGATGGGCTCAGGACACAGATTTGCTATGTGTGGATGGTGCAGGAGCGTGGTGGCAGAAGAATGAGGATGTGGGGCTGCAGGAGTTTGGGGATGTTAGAGGCTCAGGACAGGGAGTTCCAGTGCATTATAGGCTCAGATTTGGGGTCAGGTGGTGCAGGAGTGTTATGATGCTGCAGTGAGATGGGGGTTTGGCCCCAATTGGGGGCTTGTTGGCCAGGCTTCATTTTTAAATAAAATATGCCAAACTCAAAAAGTTTCAGTATTGTCTCTATTTATGAGAGGGGTGAGGAACCTGTTCTGAGTCAAGGGTCACTGACCCACAGAAAAGTCTGTTGGGGCCACACAAGTGAGATGCAAAAAAATCCCAACAACCCTCCAAAGACCCCCAAGCCTCACTAATGTGGTCCCAAGTGTGCTGGTGGGAGCAGGGGACAGAGTGAAAGTGGGTGCTAGGGAGAGGGTGCTGCTGGGTGGAAGGATGCTGGCTCAGGTGAGGGGGTGCTGGAGCAAGGTGCTGGGGCAGGCAGGTGGCGGGGTGCTGGGGTCAGGGACATGGTCCTGCTGGGCACTAGGGTGACTGGCAGGGTGCTGGGACAAGGAACAGGGTGCTGCTGGGTGCTAGCATGGATGGCAGGGTGCTGGGGCTGGAGCCAGGGGCAGGGTGGTGCCGAGTCCTGGGGTGTGAGGCAGGGTGTTGGGGCCAGGGACAGGGTGGTGCTAGGTGCTAGGGTGGATGGCAGGGCTGTCAAGGAGCGGGATAGGGATGGGGTGCAGAATCTGGGAGGGAGGTGGGGGGCGGAAGGGGGCAAGGTCTGGGTGGTAGGTAGGGTGCGGAAGCAGGCTGGATGTAGGGTGTCTGGCCAGGGGGAGGGAGCAGGAGCAGATTGGGGGTAGGGTGTCTGGCTACGAGGGAGGGTGCAAGGAGGGGACTTGGGTAGGAGTTGGACCTCCCTGATCTGGCACCCTCTGGACCTGACTGGTCCCAGATGAGGGATTTTTGGACCAGGGGAGGTCATTTCAGGGCTCCTGGTTCCCGCCCCCCCTCCTCCCCACTAGGCTTCTTTTCACTTCTATCCCCTGCAACCCAGCTGAGCTGCCCACCCCTGCTGGTTCCCTGCACCTCCCCCAAAACCATCCCCCACAATCCAGGGGAGCACAGCACCAGTTCCCTGCAGCCCCCACAGCCCAGCTGAACTACCCATCTGTTTCATATGCCCTCCCCCATCTACCTCAGCCCAGCTGAGCCCTGCACTGGTTCCCTGCATGCCTCCTGCACAGGACTGCTGAGGCCCGTTTCTCTGCACTTCCCCCAAGCCCTGCAAAATGGCTGAGCTAAGTGTTCATTCTCTGCCCCTCCCTCCCCTTGAGTCTAGCCCCGGTTCCCAGCACCTCCTTCCTCCTGCAGCCAAACTGAGCTCTGAGCTCCACCCCCCCCAACCCTGCAGCCCAGCTCCCCGAACCTCCCCACTCTGCAACCCAGCTGAGCTCAATTTCCCTGCACCTTCCCCCAAATCATGCAGACATGCTGAGCCAGTGCTGATTCCCTGCCCCTGCCTCCCTCCCTCCCTTCCCCTGGCTGTGTCTACACTGGCGCGATCTTGCGCCATAGCGGACGCTCTTGCACAAAAACTTGCTTCCTGTCTACACTGGCCGTGTGTTCTTGCGCAAGTACACTAACGTTCTCATGTATGAAATCAGGGTTTCTTGCTCACGAACTATGATGCTCCTGCTCAGGAATAAGCCCTTTTGTGCAACTGTTCTTGCGCAAGAAGCCAGTGTAGACAGGCAACGTGCATTTCTTGCGCAAGAAAGCCCTATGGCTAAAATGGCCATCAGCACTTTCTCGGGCAAGAGAGCATCCACATTGCCATAGATGCTCTTGTGCAAAAGCACAGCTTGCACATAGCAGTGTGGACATGTTCTTGCACAAGAAACCGCCAGTGTAGACATAGCCTAAGAGTTTCCTTGCACGAGCACAATGAATTTTGTGTTGTGCACCAGTACTGAGTTCATGTGGCTTGTTTGGATGTGCCACTGTGGCACCCAAGTTATTAATAAATATTTTTAAACCTTTAACTTTTCTCTCTGCTGCCATGTCTCCTCCCCTTGTTCCATCAGCTCCCCTGGTGTCTGCTGTCCCCCAACCCCTCACCCTCCTCTGCTGTCCTGACTCCTGCCCTTCTCACTGCCCTCAGCCCTCCTGCGACCTGCACCCCCTCCACCAGCCCTTCTCTCCTCCCTGTGCTCACTCCTGCAGTAGCCCCACTCTGATCATGTGAGCTACCCCTCCTCATCCCCTCTTCTAACACCTCCTTCTACACACCTGCCCTGCATCTGTCCTCTGGTGGTGGTCCTTCCCTTGCAGGTGTCTGCCCTTCTGCTTCACCCCCAGAATCCCCTGGCACTTGCACCTTCTCTTACTCCTGCACCCTCCTGTTGCCTCCCCCTTCCCTCACTGCCCCTACCTCCTTTCCCCTCTTTTTCCCTGATGCCCATCCCCTCACCATCCTCTACCCCTGTTCCCCTCATGCCCCTCTGTACCCTCTCACATGACTTGCTACATCCTGGCCTTCCTCATGCCCACCCCTTCTTTCAAGCCTTCTCCCAGCACCTCCCCGTACTCCTATAGCCCCCAATGCCCTTACCCTCTCCCCTCCCAGCATCACCCTGGCATCACATCCGGGCATCTCCCCGCCTACCGGTTTGAGCATGCTGTGCAGGGCAGCAGCAGCCAGCAAGGGGGAGCTCAGTGTAGGTTGCACATGGTGGGGATGGGGACGGGGAAGAGATGCTCTGGGACTGGGGTGGGAAGACGCGTGGGGGGGCTGGGGCCCGCTCCAGTTCCAAATATTGGTGGAGCATGGACACCACGAGCCCATACAACTCGCTGCCCATGCCTCTGCTGGCTAGCCGGCTCTCTCTCTTTCAGAGGGGGTGGGGGAGTGCCGGCTCCTCGTGGAACCCCTAGTTTTGCTTCGCGGAACCCCAGGGTTCCCCGGAGCACCAACTGGGAAACACTGATGTATGGGATTTGCCTTGTGAGCTTGGCAAAATGACTTAGCTCTCTGTGGCTCCCTTTCCCACACACTAACACTGGACTCATTTAGGGCTTGAAAAATATCCTTGACATTTATTACCCTGAGGGCTCTACCTATTAGCCAGGCCAGCCTTCTCTATATGGCAGAGTTAAAATGAACTAACTAAAGGTGTCAAGTTAATTGGCATAATTAAGTGAAATGGCCTTAATCCAAGGAAAATTAAGGCTCTTGTCTACATTTCAAATGTTACAACAGCACAGCTGTGTCTATGCCGAAGCAGTAATATCTACACCAACAGGAAGGGTTCTCCTTTTGGAGTACCCAAGAGGTGTTAGCTAGGTTGATGGAAGAATTCTTCTGTCAACCTAGTGGTGTCAGCACTGGCAGTTATGAGTGGCTCATGAAACCTCTGGCTGGGGGAGACTAGCCCCAAGCCCTGCATCTTCTTCTCAAGGCCCTGCCCCTCTTGCATGCCCCAGAACCCAGAGTCTGCCCCCACAGTCCCAGGTCAGCTAATGCCTAGGACACCCTCTCCCCCAGAGCGCTGGGAGGGAGAGCTTGTGGTCGTGTCACTGTGGTATCCCTCCCTTCCTCCCCTTGGAGAGCTGGGAGGGAGAGCACACAGTGGCACTGCTGCAGCCTCCCCACCCTTGGGAAGGTGGCCCTTGTGGTCCCACTTAAGCAAACAGCAACCCATCAGCCAGATCTGGTCCACCAGGATTAGCTCCCACTGCTATATTTACCTGCATGGCCACAGGTATCAGCAATTTGCAGCCAATGGGAGCTGTGGGAAATTAGGCTATTAAGTGTCGAGTAGTCCATGGAATTTCCATGGACTACTCAACTAGTTAATAGGCACTTCCACATTCCTTCTTTGAAATGGAAGAATGCGGAACTCTGCATGCAGCCTGGGGCCAGCGGGAAGTCCTGCTGACTCTGGGCTGCATGCAGATGTGCCAGGTTTTGAAATGTACAAGATTTCCCAGTGGGGGCTCCTGTGCATTTCAAAGCAGAAGCACCCACATGGAGCCTGGGGTCAGCGGGGGACTCCCCAGTTGACTCCTGGCTCTGCACAGTTTGAAATGTTGCACGTAATCCGGGATCAGCTGGGGAATCCCCAGCTGACCCCAGGCTCCATCTGGCACTGCCACTTGGAAATGGGCAGCACCACATGGAGCCCAGGGTCAACTCCGTGCAGTGCTGCTTTAAAAAGCTGCCTTGGCAATTCAAAGCGGCAGCTCCACGTGGCATTTCAAAGCAGCAGCCCAGCATGGAGCCCAGGGTCAGCTCCTTGCAGCACTGCTTTGAAACACTGAGGATCCTGGGATCAGCTGTGCAGCACTGCCCCTTTGAAACTCTGCATCCGTGTTTCAAAGTGGCATGCTGAATGGAGCTCAGTATGGGTTCCATGCGGCGTTGCCACTTTGAAATATCCTTTTCCCCCTCTCTCCCATTTGCTGCCTCTGATAGAGGCAGCAAGGGGTGTGTTGGGGGGGGGGGGAATTGACTTGTCGACTTCACTATCGGATAAGCATTTGGCCCATTGGCTGGGAATGGCGTTGCATGGCCAACTGGAGCGGTGATTGCCAGTACCTGTGGCTGTGCAGGTAAACATAGCGATGACGACCTGCCTAGGACTAGTGCTGGTGAACTGCCACTGTGTTATTGCCTGGTTTAACTAAACTGCTCCAGGGCTGTGGATTTTTCACATCCTTGATCTATATAGTTCTAGTGTATACCAGACCTCAGCTACAGCAAACGAATGCCATTTCACTTCAGAATTAGCATGCACATTAAGTGTAGCCATTTACATGATTAACGGATGAGCCTGGGCTCATTGGTTAATCCTAATGGTTACATGCAGCCCTCCCCAGCTACCTCTGTATCAGGCAGCAGGGGAGGGCAGTGGGGAGCTAGTATGCACGGGAAGCTGGGTTCCACAGAGGCAGCAGTGGGGGCAGGCAGGAGCTAGTGCTCTCGCCAGCTCCCTCCTGATCCCAAATGTGTAAATGTGTAACTGTTGAAATTTATAATGGTTACATGTTCACAAAATTAAACACATTTTAGCATCCCTAGGCACATGGTAGTTAAATGCACTTCAACTTTTGACAGTTAACTTTTCACCCCTTATATTAACTTCCCTGAGTGTCAAACGGCAGGATCTAAAACTGAATCTGTGCCCGCTTTGCTTCTCTAAGGCTGCACCCATTGCAGTGGAAAGGAATAAAACTATTGTAGTTCATTGTAACGTTGTCAATCAATCTTCTGTTAAACATTGCTTAAATTTTATTAGTACATTAGGATAAGCTGAATAGCAGGAACTGGTATTTCAAAATGTATTTGAAAAATTCCATTGGTATTAATCTTCTAATACTAGCTATTAACCAACTATAAAGGTAGCAGCATACCATGAAGTATTAATCAGCATAGACAACAAGTATCAGTAAAAGTAACTACCTAGATTTTTCTAAGCATTATGTTATGAGTTCTACTAAGTACCATTCCCCAATATATATATATATATATTTTTCTTTTCACCTTTTCCTTCTTGGCTTCACTCCATTCTTTTTACTACAGTGATCCATTGTATATGCTCTGGTAAGCCGACTTCAGTGTCTTTCCTCTTTTTTCCTTTTTCTCCATTACTACATTTTTTTCATCTTTTATCTTTCTTCTTTCAGCCCTCTTTCTCTGCATCACTTCTTTTCTCTAACTTATCTATTCAGTCACTCCTATTCACCACCATTTATGCACTCACACATAGGATTTTGAAATTGGCCTAAAAGCTAGGGAACTATCTCTATTAGCCATAGCTTGGTACAACATGTGGGTGGTGGGGGGAGCAACAGGTAGGAAGTCTATCCTTATGACTTCCCACGTGTAGGAAGCAGGAGACTGCTGGAATTTTTACCTTGAACTTAGCGCGAATACTGTTAACTTTCGTATCAGTGTCTAGTGCTGGTTGGTGCCTGATAAATTTACAGCCTCTCTATTTAACTCTGTCTGGCTATTAAAAAAAAAAAAAAAAAAAGGGAGAAGGGATGAATGTGTCATATGGTTTCCTCCATCCCAGTGCCCATTAAATGTTTTAGAAGTGGGGTTTCACTGTTTCACACCTCTTTCTAGCTATTGCAATGGGACTGGATGTTCTGCTAATCCACCTTTCCCATTCACCAGCAAACTGGAAGGGGCGGGGGAGAGAAAGCGAGAGAGAGATCTGTTTGACTATGGTGAGGATCTGAAAAATCGTGAAAACTGATAAGTGAACAGTGCTCGCTTTGCAGTAGTTTATGGAAGCTCTTTTATGTCTCTCTGAACATTTAGGAGGTGAATGCTATATTAGCATTTGGAAAGTTTTGTTTGCAACTGCAAGGATTAGTTTCTTGATGCAAGTTGAACTCTCTGGTCTGGCAACATCTGTGGGCCAGCATGATTTTTAGTTAGCCAGATGTCTACTTATCATAGGCATGACCAAGTTTCCAATGGTCACAAAGTTTGTTTACAGCCACCAGTCCTGGTCCTCACTGTTTTGTGCTGTTATTTAGCTCTAATTTACCCCTAAATGCCTTCTCAGAGTGCAGTAAGCAGTGGAAGTGTTGGTAATGCTGCTAGACAATATTGACCTCCTATTGTTAGGCAAATTCTCTGGTTTGGATCCTGTAGGTCCAGAGGGTGCCAGACTAGAGATGTACAACCTGTACTGAGAAACTCAAAAAGAGAGTGTTAAGTGGAGAGAGTGATTCTTTCTATAAAACAGATCTAAAGCATGCCAAAGCCTCATTTGACTTTAATAGCTTTCTATTAATTTTATAAATAAAATGATTTCATGTCGCTTAAAAGCTAAGGGTTTTTTTTTTGTGCATTCCTTTACAGCCCTGGGAATCAGAACTGGACAGCATTGTACTTGTGCATGAGAAGAGGAAAGTGAAATTGACCAGCCAGCTTCGATTACTTAAACTTGAGTGTGATTAAAAAGGTAAATACAATATTAATGGTGAAAAGTAAACTTTAACATTTTAATATTATTGGATTATTTTTAAAATGGGCTAATTCAGTTAAGAGAATTTTACAAAATAAATTGATAGTCTCTTTAAGTTAATTTGAGCAACAGAATAGTAGCCAAGAAAGGTAAAATAACATAGCTTCTTTTTGCACATTCTCTGTCATGCACGGTATACTCAAAATGCCTTCCAGAGTTAAATGACAGAATACTTAAATAACAAAAAAAGGGGGAAAAAACTGAGGTAAAATCAAAGAAGAATAGAGGTTATGCAAAACAGTTTTCCCCTGAATCATATCACCAGCATCATCTTGTTTGAACATTCACTTCAACTGCTGCAAAGGTAGTACTATTTCACTAAAATCATGTTTTTTAATAGTAAAAGCTGCTGTGTGTGTACTGCTGGAACATATCTTTAATGGGATGTTATTGGTTTCAGACCTTGATGCAACTTTGTTAGCTATATCTTGGCTGCTTATGAAGATAAGGCCAAATGTGGACTAAGGTGCATACTCATTTCAGTGATATGAATATTTTTATGAAAAATGGCTGCTGTATTTTAAGGCCTGTAACTGGCATAACTTTAAATCTTGTTCTGTTCTGAAAAGCAGGGTTGTAAACATAGCATTAGCTATTAATTATCTTGATTTCCATGTAAATGTACTCAAAATTCCAGCCGGGGTTGAATTCAATGGGATTTGGGTGCTTAACTTGTTTAGGCTCTTCTGAAGTCCCCACCAATATATTCCTCTAAAGGCCATTGAGGCAAACACAAGGTAGGGTCTCTCTTCATGCACTGTTATTCATAATGAAGGTCATCTAGGGCAGATTGATCTCTTGGCTCCAACTTTGCAGCTCCATGGTTCTTTCTATAACTTCAAACTCCAGTGTCAATGAGTGGAACTTGGTGAGCTGTTGTGATTCACAAGGAGTGGAATCAGGACAATCCCTCTTTACTGTATTAGCATTACTAATAAGAGAGCAAAGCAGTAACAATGTGTCCTTATTTTTAAAAAAACCCACAAAACCCTGCCTCCTCTGGGGGGACAATGCTGCCATTAATGCATATTTAACTTTCTCTCAACTAGCCTCATCTTTCACTGATGCTGCCCTCTGTAAGGAGTGTTGGAAGCTCCTGAGAAGTGTTGGGACACAACAGTGCCTGAACCAGGGCCCCAACTCCCTTACTACACCTTTTTTCCCCTCTTCACTCATACTTAAGGCTGTTCAGCCTGCCCTCTGTTGAGAGGAACTCTTTGTGGCAGCTTTTTAGATTTTTTTTTTTTTACACTGATCTTGTGCTCAGTTTTGTTATGTCTGCAAATCACTTGACCATCAGCTGAATGACGTATGACTTCTACTTTGTCCTCACACCTCTTACGTTATGTCTGTTTGTTTTATATGTGTGTTGTTGAGGCAGAGGCTTGCTCTTATGCCCATATAACATATAAACACAATGAGACCTTGATCCCTAATTGGGACTTCTAAGGCAGAACTACTACAAAATAAATGATTCTGAATACACAGAGACTAGATATGTTGAGACAAGTGGTCATCTTGCAAGATTAATGTATATTCTAAACACATGCATTGAATGGAATGTGGCTGCTAACAGTGCATAAAATCTACTATATAAAGGAGAATGTTTGTATGTTTGTGCGCTAATAACTTGGACACTATAAGAGCTACCGCAACCAAACTTTGCATAAGATAACCTTTCATCCAGGAGAAGGCTTTAAGGTACTTTTGGACCCGATCGGGCCCAAGCTCAAGCTGTAAAAATCAAAAAGTAACACTCTGCGCTGCAGGGGCCACCCCGTCCACCCTAGGTCCCATGCCCGCTGCCTGCGGCCCCCAGCGCCATCCAGTACTTGCCCCTTTCCACACGTGAGGTTACATAGGTGACTCCCCCCTGTGCCGGCATGCAGTACCCCGACCCCCACGCGCACAACGGCTCGGGCACCCGCCCTGCCCCGCATGGCACCTGCAGCCCCGGGCACAAGCTGGGGCACACCTCCCGCGTGTAACCTCCCCTCCACCCACGGTCGCACTCCCTTACCCCCGAAGATGACGTGGACCTATATTTTAATCCCTATAGAAGTCAGTTCAGCTTTTCTACCATTCAAAAAAAGTTAGTGGACTACTGTTTTTCTACATTTTGTTCTTCCGGTTTCCCGAGCAATGCCAGGTAACTCCAGCTAGTCTAATATATAAAGGAGAGTGTTTGTATGTTTGTGCACCAATAACTTGGGCACTATAAGAGCTACCGCAACCAAACTTTGCATGGGGTAACCTTTCCTCCAGGAGAAGGTTTTAAGGTACTTTTGGCAGTGCGGGGAGAAGCGGCTCCTCGGGGGAAGCGGCAGAGACAGTCATTCACTAAGGCCGGAACCTCCGGGGCGGGGCACCTCATTGGGGACCACTGCTCTATTGGACCCCTCCCTTTGCTGTGCTCATTTTCTTATCTAGGAATTAATTTTCATATAAGTGCAATTTTTAGATTTATTTTTTTGACTTGTCATTTGGAAAATGAAAAACTGGAAGGCTACATCAACATTACACTTTCTTGCACAAGAATGTATGCAAATGAGGCACGGCGATGAACATTGCCTCACCTCATTTGCATTCTTAATGAGCCTCCATTTTGCACAAGGGGCTGTTGTGCAAGAAGGAGCAGTCTACACAGCTCCATCTTGCACAAAACCCCCTCTTCTGCACAGCGACGGATAAAGGGCAGGGCGAGCGGGGTGGCTGCCCCCGGCCCCGCGCTTCAATAGGCCCCATGCCAGCACCGGTGTTTTTTACAGGTGCAGACTGGCCCGGTGGGATACCAGGAATTTCCCTGTGGGCCATCTGCCGAAGGGCCGGCTGGTGGCTGCTGGAGGAGGAGAGGGATTTGTAATGGGGCGCTGCAGTCCCGTGCTTTAAATTCCCCAGCGCCGGCCAGTACGGGGCACTGTAGGGCCGAGGGAGCGCACGTGTGGCATGCTGTAATGACGTGCAACAGCTGGGAGGGGAGATGCCCGGGCATGGCGTGATGTCATGGCCCGAGATTTTAAAATTGTGCGGCCCAGTGTTGCACTGTGCGGTCCGGCACGTGGGTCCACAAACTGGAAGGCAGAAATTGGGCTTGGGTTTCGGGGGAGGGCACCAAGGGACCGCGTGGAGGTGTGACAAATGCCAAGGGGCCAAGTGGAGACAGTGAGGAAAAGGGCAGGAGGGGAGGTATCAGTGGGAGCGGGGACAGGGTGATGCTGAGAGAGGAGAGAGTAAGGGCATTGGGGGCTGGAGAGTGAGGTGCCGGGATGAGGCTTGAAAGAAGGGGTGGGCACGAGGAAGGTGGGGATGGAGCAAGTCGTGTGAGGGCTCAGAGGGGCTCATGTGAAGGAAACAGGGCAGAGCGTGGTGAGGGGGTGGGCATCAGTGAAAAGGAGGCAGAGGTAGTGAGGGAAGAGGGAAGCACCAGGAGAGTGCGGGGGGGGGGGGGGCTAAGGGAAGGTGCAGGTGCTAGGAGACTGGGGGGGTAAAGCAGAAGGGCAGACACTTGCAGGGGAGGGAACAGCAGCAGAGGAGAGAGGCAGGGTAGGTATATATATATATATATATATATATATATATATATATATATATAGAGGGAGGTGTTAGGAGAGGGGATAAGGAGGGGTAGCTCACCTGATCAGAGTGGGGCTACTGGAGGAGTGGTCACTCTAAATTGAAACTAATAAAGAATTACTTAAGATCTACTATGAGCCAGGAGCGTTTTGCAAGTCTTTCTATTACATTAATTGAAAATGACCTGTGTAAAGAAATGGACTTTAATGACATAATTGAAGAATGTGTTGCCAAAAGAGCTGGACAGCTGTAATAGACTTAAATATAAATGAAAAATTGTAATTATTAATGCAGAATTTTAAGAATGAATTACAATATAATTAAAATAAAATTATCCAACTAAATTAAGTTTCTATCAAATTTACCCAATTCACATTTAATATGAAAATAGCCTTCAATTTGCACATTTGATGCCTTTTTCTATTTTTTTTCTCCAAGGGGAGGCCCCGCGAAATTGTGCTGTCCTGGGCCCTGCAAAACTCTCATCCGCCTCTGCTTGTGCAGGAGTGTAGACTGCTCCTTCTTGTGAAAAAATGGCAGCTAATTGAATATGCAAATGAGGCGCAGCAATATTCATCACCGCACCTCATTTGTGTATATTCGTGCACAAGACAGTGCAATGTAGACATAGCCAAAGTGTTTAAAGGTGGTCGTAATTGATGCTTTGTAACTTATAACTGATAAGAACACAAGGCACCTACTTAAGAGTGATCTTGAAATATTACTGCTGAAGCTGGTTTGGAAAAAAGGGATTTTTTTCAAGAAAAGGTTTTTGAAAAATTTGTACTTTTTTGTTAAAATTGAAATACCTTTTCAGCTATCTCTACCATGTGTTTATACACTTCACACAGCCCTTAGTCATCCCCTGTGCCATATGTCTTTTTTTTCTTAAACTTTTCCAATTGAAAGGTGTTGGCTGAAACATCAAAATATAGGGTTACAGTTAAGACCTGCTAGTTCTTATGCTGTTTCACATGTATTTGTTACATACCTGAGGGTGTTCTGAATAGGGTTGCCAGGTGTCCGATTTTGAATCGGACAGTATGGTATTTGAGCTTTCTGTCCCGGAAACAAATTGAGAAAATACCAGACTTATAAGTGTCCAGTATTTTCTAATTAAAGAGGTTTTATTATTATCATGAGTATCAGTACGTAGTTGTGTACTGCTTGGCTGGTAGACACGTTCACACTACCTGAGCGTGTCTACTAGCCAGGCAGTATGCAACTACGCAGTGGGAGGAGGGGGGCCAGGGTGGGATGGAATCCCTGGGGCCGGACTCCCCCGGGTGCTCTGCTGGGACTGTGCATGAGACGGACAGCACCCTGGAATCTGTGTATGCCCAGGCCAACCTTGCTTCCTGCCGGCCGGTTCCCACACACTCTTCTCCCCCCATCCCCCGGCCAGCCCTGCTCCCTCCACCCTTCTCCCGGCCAGCCCTGCTCCCCAGTGGCTGTTCTGCTGCTTTCCCCTCCCCCCGTCTGACATCAAGTGTGTCCGGTATTTTTGTCAAAACTATCTGGCAGCTCTAGTTGTGACCAGGTCCTTGGTAATCATGTAGGAACAGTGCTAGTTAATTTTTTTCTTTTTAAGGTGAAGATTGAAAATTGTTGAATGCTGAAATATTTTTCAAGTTTAATTTCTTTTAGAATGTACTTTAGTCATTGGCTGACTCTGCCTTAAGGATGGACAAGATTGCATGTTGTTCTCTTCCATGAAAATATTCCAAGTAATGGTATAAATCTGCTTTAGATTCTTTCATGGAGAAAGGGAATTCATTGCCAAAATTACAATGTTGATTTTCACAATATTCCTAAGGAATACTGGTTAGTTAATTAGATATAAATTCTTCCATTGTGATGCCACATTGGAGCTGAATCCTGTGAGTTTAATTTTGTTAGGCCAAAAAATGCATTCTCAGCCAGATTCTGCTGAAATCAATTCCTTAGATCACTTAAATTTATATTAAGATTGAGTTTTTTTATTTCATATTAAACTTTTTGAGACCTAATAACTACAAGAAGGAGAATCCTGTAAATTTATAATAATGACTTGTAAATTGTAGTGGTCATGTAAAACAACCTCTAAAAACTGAAATGTACAAGTTTTAGGAAATATACATATCTTGCTTCAAAAGCACTACATGAATCCTTTCAAGCTGGAAGGAAAAGGCACAACCTAACCCTCTGCACAATAACACAGCCACTACTTTCTAAAATGTGAATAGGAAAATGAATTTTGCCCGAACTTGCTCTTTGGATTCTTCTGAACTCAACATGATTCCTGTGAATTCTACCACTGCATTGTTAAAACTAAGTAGCTCAGGTCCAAACTTTGACCTGCCTTTAAAATTATTCAGTGGACAATTGCCTTTATTGCTCCTGGTTTTGCCTAATGGAGATTTTAATTGTACAGAGAAACTATGTACTTTCAGGTCAACTGTAGCTTTCATTCAAGGGCCCAGAGCATATAATAATGAATTAAAGGTTAAACCAACCCTCTGAAATCAAGAAGGCCCTCATTTTACACATTGGGCAATTGTGTGATCATGAGTCCCATAGCAAGTCAGTGGCAGAAGATGGATAAGCCCCCAGGTGTCTTGCTGTAACCACTTAAAAACTCAGCAGTCTTCTTGGGATGAGTTGTTGGAATAGTGTCGCAGCTATCGTACTTGTGCACGGGCGGTGGGCAGGAGATGCAGAGAAGGCAATGCCTTCTCAAAATGCCTGCCTGGCTCCACCCAGGCTCTGGTTCCACACCCACCATTCAGCACAGTTCCCCCAATTTCCTGAGGCTGCCTGGACTTCAGTCCCACCGAGGTTGGAACCATGCCTATTGCCAGCTCTCTGGGACTGGGGCGGGGGTGCCTGTGCTCCCAGAGCTGGGGAAGGGCTGGGGCTGTGTGCTGCCCACCCTTCCCCACGCTCTGGAGGAGGGGAGAGAAGGCTGAGGCCGCTTTGCTCACACTCCCAAGTGCGAGGTCTCAGCAGAATGGACAGAGCTGGGGGTGAGTCTTGCTTCTCCCACTGTCCATGTACATGTGTATAAAGACAAACTTATCTACCTGAGGCTATTTCTACACTACAATGATCTATCGGATAAAGGTACGCAAATTGCACTCCACAATTTGTATACCTTTTTGCAGTAGTTTTTTCAGAAGAGGTTTTTTTGAAATTTGGCTCGTCTACAGTGGGCCAAATTTTGGAAAAGCCTCCTCATTCGGAAGAGCCCTTTTTCCTCGTGGGAGGAGGAAGACAAGTATCTGAAAGAGCGTGTCTGCTCTTCCGCAAAAAACATGGAATCCCAGAAAAACCCCATAGTGTAGACATAGCCTGAGAGTTGAAAGCCAACTCAGTTCTTGTATTTGTTGGGAAAAGCTTTAGTGTTTGTTTCTATCCTCTTTGCCTGCTGCCAGGAAGCGTGTATGCGGGTATATGTATGTCTGTGTGTGGAGTTTCTACATCCCCCGTCACTGAATTTGCCAGTGAAATACATTCTGACTTGGACCCTAGCAATTGTGGGCATTCTCCAAGTATCTGGAATTCTGAAGGAGCAGCTAGAAGCTCTTTTGCAACAATCTTCTTATTTGTTTTTAGGATTTTTGCTACTGTAAAAAATGCTCATGTAGTAGGTGGGTGCTTTTTTCACAAATGTAGATCAGATGTCTCCTTTTTGCCATCAATGATGTTTAAGGACTCATTTTAGGCAGTGTTGCTGAATGGTTAGACCAATGGACTGGGACTTGGGAGATCTGGTTTTGCTGGTAGGGTGACTGTGGGCCTGTCATAGTGCCTCAGTTTCCCCACATGTAAAATAGTGGTCTGACCTCCTTTATAACACATTGAGACTTATGAATTAAAAGTGGGAGAAGTAGGTGCTATATATGATAGTTAAAAAGGGATAATTAAGAATTAAATATCTTGGCAGATTCTTAGTCTTTCACTGCACTAGAAAGACTCTGGTTTTTTGCCTCCTTGCCCCACCTGTTCCATAATGATTAGATCAGTGTTTCCCCAAAGAATTCATGAGGGAGCCATAGGAGGCTGGTGAAAAATTTAATTGATGTGCCTGTTTTTGTTCTCTTCTAAATAAGAGGCTATTAAACTAGGCTTACAGATCACCTGCATTTTACCCATGTATCTGAGCCTGATGCTGCTACGGGGGCTGGGAGCCTCTCTGTGCTCTGTGTTTCTACAGGGGACCTTCAGCACAGAGGCTTCCTGCAGGGGGAAATACTCAGCAAAAGTTTTTCTGATATTAGCCACCTGCTGGGGCAAAGAAAAAATGTTCCCGGTGGCTGCACCAGTATTAGCAGACAGGGTAGGTTCATTATACTTGGATTTTCATGTCTGGACAGTACTGCAGAAAATCTACAGTCACAAGGTGTCATTTGTGGCCATGGTAACTACAGTGACAATTAAAAAAACAAATACCTGGGATTTTTTAACAAGAACTGTGACTTTTTTTTCATTCAGGAAAAAAGAGTTAAAAGTGGCAATAAAAGTCACATCTAAGGAAGCAGCTGTTCCTCAAAAGCATCTTATGTTGTGGTCAAGCAAACTGTAAAAGTCAGACTCTCTATTATGTGATCCTTCTAATTTCAGTTGTAGTAGACATAGAATTGGGAAACAAGCAAGTATGGTACTGAACACCATTCCTGTGTCAAATGCCACCATCCATTGAAGCAGTGGTGACCTTGTAGAAAATGTTCAGAATCAGCTGGTAGAATATGTTGAGAGAGAATATTTTGCACTGCAGCTTGATGAGTCCATGGCTCATCTTCTATGTTAACCTGAGATTTGTCAAAGCAGTTACAGGTAGCTGAAGACTATTATTTGGCAAAGAAATCCCAATCCAAAGAGCTGTTGAAAAAACATTCAAGATCCTTCATAAATACATAGTGGATGAAGGTCTGCATGTTTGGGGCTGTGCATTGAGGGGCAGGGCCATCGCTAGGTATATGTGAAACACGCAGTTGTATAGGGTAGGTATGTAAGCGAGTAGTCATACTTAACTACCCAATAAGGCTAAACTTATTGTGTAGTTGAGTCAAGCACTTGACTACTCACTATTCCCCTTCCCCACAGCTGCCTTTGTATGAGAGGCAGCAAAGGGTGGGGGCAGGGACTGGTACTGGTGAGAGCTAGCTTAGAAGCTGGTTTTCACCCCAGCACCGTGTCTGCAATGCCACCTCCCCCCCCCCCCCCCCCCCCCGCCTCTATAAATGGCAGTGGGGGGAAGGAAGGGTTGGGAAGGCTGCCACAAAGCAGCCTCTGCCCACGGTAGGCTGAGGCTCACGCAGGTAGAGCCTGCTTTGTGGTGGCAGCCCTTGTCCACAGGGGTCCCAGTGGGGAGCTGGGTCCCTCCATACACAGGTGTTGCTGCCGCGAAGCAGCCCCTGTCCATGGTGGCCAAGGCTGGCTGTAGACAGGAACATGGGCTGCTCCAGCAGGAACCTCTGTTTGCGGTGGCCAGAGGCTTCTGCTGGAGCAGCTCCTGCCAGCAGCCAGCCCGGTCTGTTGTGAACAGGCACTGCTGGATCCAGTGCGAGCCAGGACTGAGCAATCCTGGCTCACGCTGGTCCAGGACCCCTGCGCCTCTGCATTTTAAATGTAGTAAGAGCTGCCCAGCTCTTATTACATTTAAAATGCAGAGCTGCAGCGTGGGTTGCTCCCGGAGACATTCTGTGGAGCCGCAGTGGGGGGAGGGGGGGGGCGGTGCAAGCCAGGACTGAGGAGTCTAACTCATGATGGCTCAGGGAGCCACCGGTACTGTGGCTCTGCTTTTTAAATGTAGTAAGAGTTGAAAAGTGCACAGTTGACCTGTGGATCTACTTGCCAGAGGAGGTTGTGAAGAGCAGGACTTGAACAGAGTTCAAAGAAGAGCTAGAATAATTCATAGAGGTTAGGTCCATCAATGGCTATTAGCCAGGAAGGGAAGGAATGGTGTCCCTAGCTTCTGTTTGTTGGGGCTGGAAATGGTTGATAGGAGAGGAATCACTTTTACTACCTGTTGTGTTCCTCTTTCTGGGGAATCTGGTGTTGGCCACTGTCTGCAGGCAGGAGACTGAGCTAGATGGACCTTTGGTCTGACCCAGTATGGCTGTTCTCATCGTAGGAAATGCTGCTTGAGTACCCCTCTGTCTCTGTGTTCCCCGCAGCATATTCGCCTTTGAAATGTAGCAACAGTCCTTGGGCTTTTGCTACTCTTCAAAGGCAGAGGCGCCCTCATTGACACAAATTGCATTGACTATTCCATTAGCCAATTAATCTAAATTTAACATTCGTAATGCATGTCTGTTTTGTCCACCTACTTTTTGTTCTTTAGGAAGACCCTTCCCCTCCTCATTCAGTTTGCTTTTCATTTTGCTTTAAACTAACCACTGTCTGTTCATTGATAAGCATAACAACAGGTATTGTTGTTCATAGTTGAGTTTGTATAGTGAGAACTAGCTTTTTAAAATGTAATATTGTTTTACACTCTCGAGTCAGGTTGCAGCTTTGTTTTGAGAAGCAAAAACTCTGCTCCATTGAGCATGTACAGTATCTTGTATAATGCTTAAATTCAGGTTAGGCTTGGTTTCATTTAGATCCTGAAAATATATTCCTCTGCATGCTTTCTCCTGAAAAAAGAGGTTTGTGCATTCATAATTCTGTACTACTTACATTTGTATCTTTAAAACTATTGAACTGATTTTATTCACATTTGGGTTGACTTCAGCACATGAGATCACAAAGCAAGTTAAGTTTCAGGGTGAGTAATCAGAATGTCATTGATTAGAATGTATGAGCAAAGTATATGATATTTCTTTTGTTTTGGTTTTGGTTAACTCCAGAGGTTAAATTACTTCTGCTTGGACTTTCATAGAAAAATAACATTTGGATGAAAGCCAAACATGGAACATTTCAGCCTCAAAAGAATTGTTCAAGGAAGTTGAGTGCCGGGGTAAAGTAATGGGCAAAGAATGTTTGAATAGAACCAGGAATGCCACATATTTTTCCACCTAGAAAGTTAATAATTTAATGTTTACCTTCTGACACTGTATGACATCAACCATGTGATTGCATTTGTTTACTTTTTGTCATGGATCCTATTTTAGTTGCAATGTGTTCATAAGATATGCAGCTCTATGCACAAGTTGATCAGTGGCTATGCCTTGTGTCTCATTATGGGGAAGGTGATCTGTCAATCAATGTGTTTTCTTCTTTCAGGAAGATCTAGCAATGACGAAGTGTAGTTCAATTCAACAGAGTCCTGTTCAGGTTCTTAATTGTTTTTTATTAGAGGAAAATAAAGTGAGCATAAACATTCCATGAACTAGTATTAATGAACATCGCTAGACAGGCTAAAAAGTTTCTAGTCTTGCACTTCATCAAAATCTTATACAGATTTTGTTTTGATCTCAGCCATCAGTGTCCAGCTACCAGTATAGTTGATCTGATGATTTGCTGCTGCTTAACACAGATTAAAATGAGCATATGGTGAATTGGTGACAATTACAGCTTTTGATCTTTATCCTGTTCACATTAGGTGAAGACTGTGAAGCTGCAATGGTTGCTGGCCACCAAAGGTTGAGAGTCAAATCCATATTATAGACAAGGCCTCAATATAAAGTCACTTATAATACCTGTCACATGGGTGTTGGCATCTGTCTCTAACTCTTTCCCATTCCAAGAGAGAATTCTATATTTTATAGCAATTTAAATTTTTTTTTTGTTCTCCCAATTCATCCTATATCAAGGCAGTGACAGAAGAGTTGTTACACATTACATCACCTTCCCTCCTCCCCCCCAGTAGTTTTTGAATATTTGAAATGATTTTCAGAAATGCTGAGTAACCACAGATCCCACTTACATTAGTGAAATTTGTGGGTGCAAGATAGCTGCTAGGCTAGACCACATTATAGGAATCATTGTTGAGTACAGTGTTTAGCTGCCATGTTGTGATGGAAAGAAACTGAGTCTGTTCCAAGACTGATCGATTTGAAAATAGCTTAAAAGGCAGAAAAGTTAGTGGATAAAATAGAATGTAGTTTAATGATATGCTAGAAAGGGTTAACAAGAATATTAAGCTTCCATGAGTCTTGGTGGTGATGTCTGTCTTTGGCTTGATCTCTGGTTTTCTCATCCTCTGCTTATGGCCAGGATAGAGGAAGAGACCCTTGAAAGGCATTGTGCATTGATATCTATGTGCTTATTCCATATGCTTCCTCAAAAGAAGAAGGGGAAGCCATCTGGGAGGTTAGTAGCTTGGCCAGAAGTGGAGCCAGGCTGGGGGGGCAGAAATGATCTCTCCAGGTCCAGCAAAATCCCTTGTCCCAAGGGTTCAAAACCAGGGAGGTCCAACCTGTACAGTCAGCTTAAACAACCAGCTGCTGTGTACCGTATGTATCTGATAAGCATCAGGTCTTTTGAGTACCAATGATGGCAGTTATTGGCAAGGAAAGGAGGTTGTTCCCAATACTATTATTGAAACCTGCCGAAGTATTACCAAAGACTTTAGCAACATCTGCTTATTGTGAATATTTACTGCTATCTGCCTCCGACCCCAGATATGGCAAAATGTTCTTTACTGTGTTGCTTTAGGTGTAATATTGTTTGTGCTACAGTGAACAAGAGCTTTGAAGGGACTAGTTTTTGATGTATGTTTGAAAGTTGATTCCACATGGCAATGAACTAATAGAAAACACAACTGTTTGGTGCCTGTGACTCTTCCCTTGGTGTTCACCGCTGGTTGCTGCTCCCAGTGATCCTAAACAGCCACTTTAACAATAGGAACACAGCATAATCACTTCTTGAGCAAAATATTGAAATGAAGGACATCTTGGAAATAGTCCACTGAATAAATAATGTGCTCACATTTAACTTAAACCTTTAGCAATATTAAACATTAAGGGAAGTGTGGCATTTTAAACAAGTTCTCTGAGAGCAAAGATAAGTGTGGGGTTTTTTTTAGGCTTGCCAGATGCTTTCGCCAAAAAAAGCCAGGAGACGAAAGTTGTTGAGCAAAAAAAGAAAAAGCAGGAGAACAAAAAGGTCGCTGCACCTTTAAGAATCCCCGTGCTCCTCGCTCCCTCCTGTCCCTCAGACTAGGCAGGAGAAGAATGTCCCTGCCGGCCTTCCATCCAAGAAAAACAGAAAATACCAGACATTTTACGTGTCCAGTATTTTCTGTTTTTTTTTGTTTTGTTTTGTTTGTTTGTTTTTTTAAATTGGCCAGGGGCCGGAAATAATGGACTGTCTGTGCACAACCAGACACTTGGCAACCCTAGGGGTTTGGTTTTGTTTGTATTTAATTTCCTGCAGAAAGGAAATTTGGCGGGGGGGAACCCAACTATTTTTTTTTTATATGTCCCCCTGACACCAAATAAGAAAGAAGTCAGATGCTTCTGGCTCCTGGGGAGTCTTCACCCTCCAGAAACCTGAAAAGTCTCCTGCTATGAAGCATAGAGTCTAGCAGCCATGAGAATCCCATCTCCAGCTGCAGCTTTCAGTCCTATCAGGCTCTGTGCTATGAAGCCCAGACCTTTACAGCCCCTTTTAGAGCCAGAACATCCTGGCTCTGTGGCAGGGAGCTGGAAGCCCTGGGGTCTTCAGAAGGTAAGCTGGTGGGAAACAATGGAGGCTTCTGCCAAAGCACTCTCTGTATTTCATTTAGAGTTAGGAGAAATCAAACTGCAATGCTTTAGTTTTAATGGATTGGCATTTTCAGATGAAAACATGTTTTGGGAAGAGTCCTGATCAGCTCTGGCTATGACTCTTAATTGCAAACCACTTATTTTTTAGGTAATCCTGGAGTTGAGTTCTCCTAAGTGCTTGGCTGCATTAGTGAGGGGAAGCCTGGGGAGCACTGAGATGGAACTTGTTGCTGTCTTTCCTCTATTAGCTTTACTTTTTTTACACTTAACTATGTTAACCAGAACTAAAAAATGTAACCGAAGAGACACAACCTAGCTTGACCAGGAACTGAAATATTTCAGAATTAGAAAAGATATATGATCAGAATGACAACTGTACTCCTCTCAATAAAACCAGAAGTTACTGACAGTACCCAATTGAAATTTAGACTCCATTGCATAGTACAAATAATGTGGTGAGTAGGCATATTTTAGATGATTTGCATGTGTGGGTTCTCTGACAGTGAGGTGTAAAAAATTGTGAACTGTTTGACCTTGTAAGATGGAACTGGTGGAGTTAATATTTTCTGGGTAATGTTGACAATATTTGAAGTGTTGTCCAGATTTAATTGCCTAATAACCTTTTCCCACAACTATGACTCTGCTCTTTCGTTGAAGTGACACTATCAACATCAAAATTTGCACCTCGTTGTAACATGTATGATTGCTGCCCCATAGGTTCTGATCTTTTAATCAAGCGGGTACATCCTTGTGATCTGTGAAGTCAACTAAATTCTGCAGGTTTTATCTGCGGCCCAGGTGAGTCTGCAGGATAAGGGCCTCAGATTGTAAATTCTCAAGAATAGGGAGAGTATCTTTCATTTTGTGTTGCAAATACAGGAGGCTGTCAACTCGCAACGCTTGTAAGCGTCGCAATTCGTGGTGTCATAACTCGAACCCTCATTTATGATAGATGCCGTGTGCTATCATAAACGCTGGCCAGGGATGTAAGTCAGGGGTTTTAGGCCCCTTCTGTGCTTACAAGAATGGTTGTAAGTGTAGGGGATCAGAACTCGGGTGGTCGCAAGTTGGGGCCTCTTGTACGTTGAGGCACTGATCTTCAGTAGGACCAATAAGCACTATGGTAATATAAGTATTTGGCACTGAAAGAGACTATGATAAAAGTATTTCTGCTCTGTATAGTCAGTTTTCCTGCTTGCATAGATCTTTTACTCAATAGGACAGAAGCGTATTTCCCCCAAACAATCAGATTGTTAAAGTTCCCAAACATTTGTCATGGGTAGGGCTCGACAAACCGCAGCAAAATCCACTCGCCAGCCCCGCACCGCGCATGCACCACACCTGCACTGCACATGTGAGCATGGCTGAAATCTACTCGCCACAGGTGAGTAGATACACAGATTTGTCGAGCCCTGGTCATGGGGATGCAAATATTTGGGCTTAAATTCCCTAGGTGGGTTGTTTTAAATTTGTTTAAAACAAGATGTATGTTTAGTAGTTCTTTTACACTGAATTTTATGGGGTGGTGTCCCTGCCCAAGGTTTGTGGAAGGCTGGAGAGGGATGGCATGAGACAAATGGCTTGGTCACTGTCTTCGGTCCATCCCCTCCATGGTCCCTAGGGTTGGCTGCTGTCGGCAGACAGGCTACTGGGCTAGATGGACCTTTGGTCTGACCCAGGACGGCCATTGTAAGCTCAGTGTCGGTGGTCTCAGTGGACCCCTTTGATTCTCTTGCACACCTGCTCCTGGGTGGCCAGGCTGGCAGCTCTCCTGCTCTAGCCGGCCACTTTCCTGTGCCTAGTGCAGAGATTGTGGACGAGGTCCATGATGTCTGCACTAGCTCAGGCGGGTGCCTGCCTCTTGCGGTCCCGGGCAAGCTCCCGGGAGCCGCCAGCCTGGTCCCGGGAAGAGGGGGAGGGCTGGGGGTCATCGGGTGGCTGGCTCGATCCGTGCCAGGTGCAGGGTCTGCTGGCTGGGTGCTGGCAGGCTTGCACCTGGCACGGGCACCGTAGCCAGCTCATGCCCCTTTAAGGGCTCCGGGGCCGGGAGGGGGGCAGACGAGTTTTCCTGGTGTTGGCCAGAGTGGCCACCAGGGAAAGCTGGGGAGGGCTAGCCTCCCACTAGTTCGAATTAAGGGGCTACACACCCCTTAATTCGAACTAGTTAGTTCGAACTAGGCTTAGTCCTCGTAAAATGAGGTTTTCGTAGTTCGAATAAGCGCTCCGCTAGTTCGATTTAAATTTGAACTAGCAAAGCGCTAGTGTAGCGCCTATTAAAGTTAATTCGAACTAACATCCGTTAGTTCAAATTAACTTTGTACTGTAGACATACCCTTAGTTAAGAACACCAGGTTAACACACTGATTGGCTAGCCAAACACCTCATTTGGAACGAGAAATATGCAGCAGCAGGCACACACGTGCACACTCAAAAGGCAAATGTAGTTCAGCCCTCCTAGTCCAGCATCCTTGGAACCTTGAAAGAGCAGAAAGAAAGGAGAGGTCAATACTAGGCTCTTGGGGACTATCTTGAGATCAAGACAGTGAAGATTAGGCACTTAACTTTGTTGCAAAACTATAAAGTTGGGGGTAACCTCCGGAGTGGGTAGAGCTGGATACCTTAAGCATACCCTTTCAAGTAGAGAAGTCAAAGCGTAGTCTTGCATTTTTATGTCTCAGAAGGGTCAATAATAAAAAGGTGCTGTCATGCTAGCAACCTTTGTAAGTATCAGGCAGGGAATACAATTCCTAGATAAGAAACTTTAGAAAAAAACACTGTGCAGGAATTGCTCCTTCTCTCCAGCAGCCGCCTTTACAGAGCTCTGATGACTTTGAGTGCACTGTTAAGATGTCACAATTGCACTGGATGCAGACTATTTAAAAAATGGAAGATGCAGTAATATGAGATGTGGATTTTTCATATATTCAACACCTAGCAAGTCATCCATTGGTATCTTAGAGATGATATATACATGCAATCTGATTTTTTTTCTGGAGATTATCTTTGGAACATAGGTTAATAAAGGGCTACTCAGTGCGTGGCCCAAAGGCCACATGCGAGCTCGGCGCCTTGAGCCGCTTCCCGGGCCACCTGCCTGCCTCGTCACTGTGGGCTCCAGTGGCAGTGCCTCCCAGTGAGCTGAGCCACACTGTGCCTCATTGAGCCAGGTCACATGCGCAGGAGGTGCCAGCCAGCAGGGAGGCAACAAGAGGTGGCAGCAGAGCATGCATGCCACATCGACCACAGTGGCAGCGCTTCCCCATGAGGCGTTCCACGCTATACTGAGCCAGGTCGCGTGGGCGCATGTGCAGGAGCTACTAGCCAACGGGGGGGGAGAGGAGGCAGCAGGAGGTGCCAGCCAGCAGGCGGGGGGGCGGAGGGGGACGAGGTGCTGGCAGAGCATGCCTGCCACAGCGGGAGCAACTCCCCACAAGCGGAGCCACACAGCGCCACACTGGGCCAGGCTGCATCAGCATGTGTGCAGGAGCTGTTAGGGGCAGCAAGAGGCAGCAGGGGAGCCGGGAAGCGAGAGACGTGGAAAGGCAGTGGCAGAGCGAGGCCGGGGTGAGAGAGGTCTGTGCTGGGGCTTGGATAGGGTTACCATACATCCAGTTTTTCCCAGACATGTCCTTCTTTTCACATGTTAAATCACCATCCGGATGGGTTTTTTTAAAAGGCAAAAAATGCCTGGGATTTTTTGCTCTGCAAAGGGGATCGGGGAGGGGGCAGCAGCATGTACCTTCAATGGAACATTTAGAGCCATGCACCTGGACCCTTCACAGCTACTCTGCGCACCGGCCCCAGCTCTTGGAGGGAAAAGCTTGTGGTTCCAGTGAGACCCAGGGCATTATCCCCTGCCCCGCTAGATTTTTGTCCCTGGGTCTGTGGGAGGGAAGGAGGTTGGATTACAGCAGGGGGGCTGAGGTTGCCTGGCTCTAAGGGACGGGTGGGGCATTGGGTTAGAGCAGGAGGCTGGAGGTATCTGGCTTTAGGGGTGTGGAAGAGTATTGGGTTGGAGTGGGAGGGCTGGAGAGTGCCTGGCTTTGGGGGAAGGGTGGGTGCATTGGGTTAGAGCAGGACTGGGTGTTAAAACGTCTGGCTTCTTTCCTTTCCTGTATGTAGACAGTTGTTTGATTTGGAGGTTCCAGTCTCTGCTCTGTGAGGACTGTGAGAGCTGGTGCTTGGTGGGGCGGGCAGGGAAAAGGAAGGGATTCTGGGAGGTAGGATTCCTGGCTTCCTTTTCTAGCACTGCCATTCTCCCCATGGTGCCTTTAACTTCGTATTGACTGTACTTAGATTTCAGTAAATATCGTATTGGCAGTTTTTCTTTGATTTGTTAAAATTGTGAAGCCAAAACAAAAATATTATCGTCTCCTGTTGATATGCGTTTTAGTATAGGCAGTCCCCGGATTACGTCCAAGATAGGGACTGTAGGTTTGTTCTTAAGTTGAATTTGTATGTAAGTCGGAACTGGTACATATTGTACCCCAGGTGTCCCTGATTCAGCCGCTGCTGAAACTGACCAGCGGCTGACTCCAGGAAGTCCGGGGCAGAACTGCTTTGCCCCGGGCTTCCTGGAATCAGCCGCTGATCAGTTTCAGCAGCAGCTGACTTGGGGACACCTGGGGTAGAGCAGCTGGGGTGCTGCCAGTTTGGTCTCCGCAGCACCGAGGTGCGGCACTGCGGGGACCAACCCGGCAGCGCCCCAGCTGCTCTGTCCCAGGCGTCCAGATTCAGCCGCTGTTGAAACTGAGCAGCAGTGGCTGAATCGGACACGCCTGGGGCAGAGCAGCTGGAGTGCTGCTGGGTTGGTCTGGTAGCGCCGACCCTTGGTGCGGCGGGACCAACCCGGCAGCACCCCAGCTGCTCTACCCCAGGCGTCCTAATTCAGCCGCTGCTGAAACTGACTAGCGGCGAGAAAAGCCTGGTCTGCTGGGGGGGCGCACTAGTTGTGCCCCCCCACCCCAGCAGACCAGGCTTTTCTCGCTGCGGAGGACGGGGGCGGCGGGACCGCGGCGCATCTCGGTGGTTCCGCTGCCCGCATCCTCCACGGTGAGAAAAGCCGCTCCGCGTCTCCCTGGTCTGCTGCCCCCCCCCCCCCCCCCAGCAGACCAGGGAGACACGGAGCAAAGCCGTGGAGGATGCGGGCGGTGGGACCGCGGCGCATCTGGGCTGTCCCACGTCCTCTGCGGCGAGAAAAGCCGCTCCGCGTCTCCCTGGTCTGCTGGGGGAGAAGGGTGGCGCAGCTAGTTCGGGGTTCCCTCACCCCGTTCTTAAGTAGGGATCCGACGTAAGTCGGATCCACGTAACCCGGGGACTGCCTGTAGTTAAATTCCTGGACTGTCACTGCTCATTAAAAGTGCTGTGTTATGGATGGAAATAGGGTAAATATTGCATTTTATGAATATCAGTAGAACTTACTTAAATGGGGCCTGCATGTTGTATAGTCTTGCCTTAATCTATGTATTCATGTCTCTGTGTGAAAGAAGCTATTTGCATATATTTGCATATACATGCAACTACACTTAAGTTGTGGCCCTCGGCATGTGGTGTGGGTTTCATTGTGGCCCCCAGCATTTTCAAAGTTGAGTAGCTCTAGGTTAATGTATTCCTATTTGCAGGGCTCGCCAAGCGGCACAGCACCGCATGCTGTGCATGCGCAGACCGCATTGCGCATGTGCTGACCATGCTGCACGGCCACATCGGGCTAAAATCTATTCGCCATGGGCGAGTAGATTACATTAATTGTTGAGCCCTGCCTATATGCATCTTTGTGACATCTTTTTGTAATATCTCCCATTTGTTCCAGCAATTTTGTTTACTGTTGGGTAAAACTTGTTCAAGTTTCAATCCAGTGCTACTTGATGGGACCTTCAGATTTCCATTCTTATTACCCTTGATAATTGCTAGGCTTTGTCTCTCCCTCCCCCCTTTTTTTAACCACTATTCTTGTTGATTATCGCTAATGACAGCCTACCCACCAAAGTTATGTTTTCAATAACCATTGCATTATTTTAAAAATCTAGAGAGATATGGAAGCTGTTATGCCTTATGAAGTCTGTCTACCTAAAAGCCTTGCTAGATTCAAACAAAAATTTTTTTATTATCTTTAACATCTAGACCTATTGCACTTCTGTTGGGTGTTCTCTCTCTACTCTTTTTGCTTACTATTAGAATGTCATAGCTGAGCTGGGCTTCACTTTGTTTGCTAACTTGCCCTTGATCTAATCATAATTTCGTCTTGAAGTTGAGTCCACGTTGTAATCTGACTTCCACTTAAACCCATTTCTGCCATGTAAGTCTACAGTCTGTTACAGTAAGTAACAGACTTGGTTTCATTGCTATCATTATATGAAATGGACTGTGTTCCAGCTCATCAGTAATAAATGATTGCTAATAGCCTAGGTAGAAAATGATATCCTTTCTCTTAACCTTGTAGGTAGATACGATGGCCTAATAAAATCTACTTGTGTGCTAACCCTTTAACCTGGAAGGTGCTTGCTCACCTTGTTTGACTGATTAGGCAAAACATAAATGTATTTCAGTTCGTGTTATATTTTGTTAATTCCAGTTGTTTATGAGAGATGACTTAAACTCAGCTCATTACCATTACCTCTGGGTCAACCTTAGTTACTCAACCACTGAGCAACTCACCCACTGAACAGGTTCTTCCTTTTTTCTGCTCTGGAACTAAACCCACCCTCTGAGCAGGGGACTACTCTCAATATGGCCTCTCCTTCCTTTCTGGAGAGCAATTGAATTGACAGGCTGCTGCCCTCCAAATAGCTAAGCAGCCATTATGGAGTCAGATCCCTCTCTGCTTGCTAGGCTAGAAACAAAGTGGACTCGGAAGGAGAAGAGTCCCTGCTTCAGTCTCCTCCGCAGGATTAGTCTCCAGCACTAAATTCTGCCAGTATTTTTAGTTATGGCAGAGAGGAAAGAACAGAGTTCTGTCCAGCATTCCAGGAGGACAGGGAAGGAAAGTGACACTTCATCATTGTAATGCACTGTGGACGATGTGAAAGAAACATTTTTATCCATTGCAGGTTCATTGTGTAGACCAGAAGCTATATATTAAAAACAAGGAGTTCCATGGCACCTTAAAGACTAACAGATTTATTTGGGCATCAGCATTCATGGGCTGGAACTGATCTGATGCTTCTGACTAAGGGTCTTATACCATGAAAGCTTATGCCTAAATAAATCTGTTAGCCTTTAAGGTGCCATGGGACTGCTCATTGTTTTTGTTCAAACAGACTAACATGGCTACCCCTCTGAAACTTGTATATTAAAGGCACTCCTAGGTTGATGTTTCCAGGGTTAAAAGAAAAACAAAACCACCTTACTCTTGGCTGCAGTGTTTGGCAGGCATATAAAAGGCCATTCAAATTTAGACACCCTCTTTCACTAGCTCCCAACACAACTAAAAGAGTGTTGACAAGAAGAATACAAACTGTGTGCACTTACAGTGCAGTTGCTGGGATCAGCAATGTTTGCATTTGTTCCAAAATAATACCATATAGATGGCAACCACTTTGGCATCAGTTGCTGTTTCCCAAGTGCTATGGCTGTTTAAGTTCCCGGTGGAAGTAGCTGAAATCTTTGTTAATTTAATAAAACATAATGTGAATTAAAGACTATCAGTGAATCTGTGTTGGAAAGGATTTGGAGCAATCAAATTTTTGCATTGCTTTGCTCCAGCTCCATTCCGACTCCACTCCGACTCAAATTAATTTTTAACTAAATACAAAAGTAATTTTGAGAACATTATTTTTATTCAGAGTTTTAATACAATTTAAATGTCAACAATGATACAAACTAGAATAATTCATAATTCAATCTGTAAAAATGTATTGCAGCAATCAGGTCGTCTTTCATAGCCTGCCGCAGATCATTTAAAATTAACTTTAAAGCCGAAAACTAGCTTGAGTTGTTGGCATACTCTAAGCAATTCTACAGGCAACCTGAATGCGGTGTGGGTAGCTGTGAATGGCCTCAAAAACAGACTTAACTTTTAGCCTAACAATAGATTCCATCGCCTTACAATCTTCCTGAAAGTTTCTCTTGAATAATGGTTCGTTACAATTTTGAATCACAGAAACTCGCCGACGTCTTTCTTGTTTATCCAATTCCTTTTCAAAATCATCATCGTCTGAAGAATTGGTGCTTGAATTATCTCCATTTCTCTGCGATGGTTGAAGACGTCTCAGGGATGGACGCTGGAACAAGTTCAGAGTGGAGACGGGAGTTTGAGAACAGCCTGCTATTTATAAAGGATGTGAACTTTCTGAAACCGCAAATTCGATTGTTGACTCCTTTTGTTGTGTTTTGTTTTCTTCAACCTCTTTTGCAGAGTTCAAATGTAGCGATAGATTTTGTTTTTTGAGTCGTCGAGCAATATCAAGGAGCCCTTCCTTTGCCTTTGGTATTTCCCTTGAGGTGAGGTAAGAATCCAATACCGTGGGTCAACATAAACTCTAGCAAGGAACTGAATATTGTCAAAAAGCTTCTCTTTGCATTTCTGCATGGAGGATAGAATTCCTTCTGCAATTTGTCCACCATTTTCTTGCAAGAATTTTGACCGTTTTCACCATTCCTTTATTAAAACTCCCGGGGTTACATCGATAGCTTGAAGATTCACGGTTGTTTGGTTTGGCTTTGCCAAGAGGTCTCACAGCTTCTTCACTACGTCCATTCATCTTTTGTTAACTTGAGTTCTCTTGTTCCAGCAGCAACCACTTGTTCACAGTAAGATGGAAAAACGAGAAGCCAATCAATCATCGCAAATGTTGAACCCTCCCCCCCCGCGAGTCACAGTATGCAATGATTGAGTTACCCCCATGTAGATCAAGCAGAACACTTCGAATACTTGGGGTTCGTAGTTTTACAATGACTTGTGGAATTTTTTCCAGAAATTTCTTCGCATGTTCTTTGTTCAGTCCATCCCAGATTGCCAACTGAAGAGTGTGAATACCACCCCTCATCAGTTGGACTTTTGAGTCATCCTCATGAAGCCATGTTGGAAGTATGAGGTTAGGGTCATTAACCCATTGCGCAGCAGCATCCATGTTGAGTTCGATTTCATCCATTCCTTTAGTTCCTTCATCAGACAAAATAGCTTTAGTTCTGTCCACATCCCTGTTCTCAGAGGTAGAAATGGTTTCATTGTCCTCGTTGAAATTTTTGACGGCAGGCGTCATGTTTGCTGCATTGTTAACACAGATGCTCAGCACTTGCATTTCACTGATCCCAAATTTTTCTAAAATCGCTTTTATTTGACTTTTCACGTAGGAAGAATTGTGACGCCTTTCAGCGTTGATTATGTCCAAGGTTTTTACCGTTGCTTTATCTTTTCCTTCTTCGTAATACTGAGCATTGATTGCAAGGAAATGTCTGTTTCCACACGTTGCCGCATCCATTTTCAGGTAGCACAATTTTTGCTCCAAAGCTTTCTTGAGCTCTTCGTGATCAGGCTTAGCTGTGCTGACAACTAAATGACGAACCGCATCGTGCCCCGTTGAAATGCCAAGCTGCCGACCCATTTCACCTGCAATTTTTTGGAATCCTTTGTTCTTTAGCCTGTAGGTAGTGAGCAGTGTTGAACTCAAGCAAACCATTTCCATCCGTCTTTCACGGGAAGTATTGGCATCCATGGTGACTGTAACCTTTGAGGTCTTCAAATATGAGTCAAGTTTTGTTTGCTCAATTTTGGGTTTCTTTTCAGATGAAGCTTTGCAAAAAATCTTTTCTCCAGGAGTTTTCAAAGAGCCAGATGAATGTTGTTTAGTCGCGTCTGCTTTCTGTTTTGCCTCATCTTCCTAGTCCTTTTTTGTAACCAGAGCCGCAGAGTTTTCAGGATGGTTATGTTTTACATGCCGCCAAAGGTTGAAACTTTTCGCGGCACTTGCTTCACTTGTCTTGAAGCTACATGGTTTGAGCTCGCCATTCACTTCCTTTTCCACCTTGCACATTGCCGATTTTCTTCTTTGCTTTTCCCAAAAGCCCAAATTTGGGCTTTTCAAATTCAGAAGTAAAGTCGTCGTTGAAATCCTTTTTCCATAAATTGGCTATCAGTCATGGGGGGCAGATTTGATTTTTTTGTTGTTGTTGAAGCCATGGCCAGATTTTCTTGAGCTGCTACCGCATCCAAATGTTTCTTGTTATGATCTTCGAAAAGCAATGAACAAAAGCGTTACACTTGTTTTTATAGTGTATCTGCTTGTGATATCTTAACCACTTAAGGTACTTTGAATTTATTTTGGATTTTCTGGACAAAAATGATCTCATTTTCTTTTTACACAAAATTATTATTAAAGTATATTTTAACATGTTTCCTGCAGTTTTAATGAAGTAAGAAGTATTTTTAATATACATAATTAATATACATTTTTATTTATAAATTGCAAGTTAGTTTTTCTTATGACATTTTGCAGTAAAAATATTTGAAATATTTTCCAAGTTTTTAATTAATATCTCAAAAATGCTTTAATATAGATATATCAATGAAATTGGTATGTGCTGTAGCATTAGTATGTGCTATTGCTGTTCTACAACATTAATTGTTGGGAAGTAACGAGGCTACACGTTACAAGGTTAAAAATAAACACATACTAATCTAATTATCTAACTAATCTACGCGTGTACGTAGCATAAAATTGCGAGTATAATGCACACCTATGTATAATGCCTACCCTACCTTTTCAATGTCGGAATCATGGAAAAAACTGAACTCCTATATATAATGCACACCTATATATCTACACTCCTCCCAACAAGTCGGCCAGCCGCAAGCCCAGCCTTGCCTGCTTCCTGGAGCTGGCCCTGGGCTGCCTGCGCGCTGTGCCGAGCTTGCACCTGCCGCGAGAGTCCCCCGCCCCGCCCGGACAGCTGCCCACGTTCCACACCAAGCTCGTGCCTGCTGTGGGGGCCCCCGGGCACAGCTACCTCCTCCAAGAGCCTCTCCAAGCGGAGGCTCTGCCCGACCCGCAGCCTGGACCGGGCCATCATCAGGAGCTGCAGCCAAGAGCAGGGGGACAGCCCAGCCAGGACACCCCGGGCCAGGGCAGTTGGCGGCCCCTCAGCAGAGTGCCTTGCCGCCTTCTCTTCCGTAGATACGAACTGACCAAAACAAAACAGAGGCAGTTGGTACCGTACAAAGATTACTCCAGTATTACCAATTGCTGGGAAAAAATTCCCATGATATTTCAAGGGATATTTGCAATTGTTTGCGATATTTTAAAATTTTTGTTTATTCGTTCCATGATTTCTCGGGGAACCCCTAACGATGGTCTGTAGAACCCCAGGGTTCCGCGGAATCCTGGTTGGGAGACACTGATCTAGATCATTACTGATAGATGTCTATCCAACCTGCCCTTAAATATTTCTAATGATGGAGATTCTACAACCTCCCTAGGTAATTATATTTCAGTATTTAACCACCCAGACAATTAGGAAGTTTTTCATAATGTCCAACCTAAACCTCCTTTACTGCAATTTAAGCCCATTGCTTCTTGACCTACTATCAGAGGTGAAGAACAATTTTTCTCCCTCCTCCTTGTAACACGCTTTTAGATATTTGAAAACTGCTATCGTGTCCCCTCCCTGTCTTCTCTTTTCTAAACTAAACAAACCCAATTCTTTCAGTCTTCCCTCATAGGCCATGTTTCTAGACCTTTAATCATTTTTGTTGCTCTTCTCTGGACCTTCTCCAGTTTCTCCATATCTTTCTTGAAATGTGGTGCCCAGAACTGGACACAGTACTCCAACTGAGACCTAATCAGCACAGAATAGAACAGAAGAATTATTACTTCTGTTAATGCAGCCTAGGGATGTTAAATTTAGTTTAATCAAGTAATTGACTAGTCGATAGAATTTCCATCAATTAGTTGATAAGCGGGGGAGTCACAGTGGGGTTAGCTCCTGGCTCTGGGAGCTAACCCCGACATGGTTCTGCCTTTTAAATGTATGAAGAGCTAGTAGGCTCTTAATATATTTAAAAGGCTGGTAGGCTCTCAATACGTTTAAAAAGCAGAGGCACAGTGTCTGAGACTGTGCACAAGCTGGGTATGATCTGATTCCTGATTCACGCCCGGTCTCTGCTACTCATCTGCCTCCTCTTCTCCCCATGGAGACAGTGCTGGGGGGAATGGGCTTTAAAGCCAGCTCCTCTCAGCACTGAGTCCTGTTCCCCCCACTTGCTGCCTCTGATATTGGAGGGGTGAGGGGAAGCAACTAGTCAAAGGGCTAGTCAACTATCCAGAGATGATCCTGGCAATTATAGGCTGGTACACCTGAACTTCAGTATTGTGCAAATTGTTAGAAAATATATTTTGTCATACCTAGATAAACATAGTTTGGGGAAGAGTCAACATAGTTTGGGGAAGAGTCAACATGTTTTTTGTAAAGGGAAATCATACCTCACCAATCTACTAGAATTCTTTGAGGGTGTCAACAAGCATGAGGATATAGTTACATAGTTTTTCAGAGAGCCTTTGACAGGGTCTCTCAAAAGCTTTTAAGCAAAGGAAACTGCCATAGAATAAGAGAGAAGGTCCTCTCGCAGACTGATAGCTAGTTAAAAGATAGGAAACAAAGGACAGGTATAAATGGAGTTTTCAGAATTAAGAGAGGTAAATAGTGATGTCTCTCAGGAGTAAATTCTGGGACCATTCCTATTCAACGTATTCCTAATGATCTGGAGAAAGAAGTCAACAATGAGGTGGCAAAATTTGCAGATAATTCAAAACTACTTGAGATAGTTGAGTCCCAGGCAGACTGTGAAGACCTTCAAAAGGACCTCACAAAACTAGGTGAGTGGGCAACAAAATGCAAGTGAAATTTAATATTGATAAATGCAAAATAATGCACACTGGAAAACGTCCCAACTATACATATAAAATGAGGGGGTCTAATTTTGCGGTTCCCACTCACGTGATGTTGGAGTCATTGTGGATTGCTCTCTGAAAACATCCAATCAATGTGCAGAGGCAGTCAAAAAAGCAAAAAGGATGTTGGGAATAATTAAGGAAAGAATAGATAAGATTAAATATCATATTGCTTCTCTATATAAATTCATTGTAAGTCCACATCTTAAGTACTGCATGCAGATGTGGTCTCCTCATCTCAAAAAGATACCTTAGTTCAGAAAAGGGCAACAAAAATGGTTAGGGACTTTCAACTTAGTCATCTTTTTTCTAACTAGAGATAAGATTGAGGTCTATAGAATCATGACTGGTGTTAAAGAAAGAATCTAAAAAGCTCTATTTACTACTTATAGCATGAGAGCTAGAGGTCATCAAATTAATAGGAAACAGGTATAAATAAATAAAAGAACTAGGTAAATTCAGGTAGGCTAGTTCCATTAATGGCTATTGACCAGTATGGTCAGTAATGTCGTGCCTAGTGTCTTTTTGCCAGAAGCTGGGAATGAGTGACAGAGGATGGATCGCTTGATGATTACATGTTCTATTCAGAAGACAGACTACTGCAATTAATGTGTTTTGAAGTTCACTTGAAACTTCAGCAGAGATCTATCAGCAGTTTGTCCAAAGCTGTGAAAATGGGGTTGTGTATGTATTCGTTGTATCTTGTACATTTCTCTTTGGTCCAGTATTAACTATTTTGGCTATTATGATTTATGTTTCACAACTTGTCATCAGAATGAGCCGGTTCTTAATCAGTAGCTCAAAACAGTCAACCACTGAATTTCATCTTGTGTCTTGGGCAAAGAATTACTTTGGCGCCTCCTGTTGTAGTCAGTGAATTTGAAGCAAAGTGGTTGGTATCAGAAGTATTTAGTAGTTTCAATGTTTTCTTTCATTCCTGGGGTTGTACATAAGAAGTCTTTGGCAAAAATGTGTATCAAATAAGCACTGCACTCTTATGTTGTAAGTTTCGGGTTCCCTTTATAATCTTGTTCCAGATGTCTTCTCATCTTTGATACATTTGTAAAATTATATGGCAAAGCTATACACTTGACAGTTGAATTTTTGTTTAGTTTGTTATAGCTTTTATTGCTGGGTTTTTTAGGTGTTCTGTTGTCTGGGCATGTCCAGAGGTCTCAGTTGTTTCTGTAACATAGACAAGCTCAACTTCTGTTACACAATCTCATATGACTGGCTCATTGTATATGTTGCTCTACCCATTAAGACAAAGATTAATGAATTTCCCATCAGTGTTTTTTCACTATGTTCAATTTAATGTTGTATCCAGCAACCTTCCAGCAATGACTTCTCCGCTGGGTAGAGTGTAATGTAGTTGTAATGATGGAACAATGTCAGTGAAATGTTCGTTCAGAAGAAGATGAAAGGGAGAATTTATCGGAATCTTTTCATCTATGGAGTCTTGCTAGAATGTGCTAGTTCTGATTATGAATGCATCCATGGTTTTACTGGATGTTGGAAGAAAGTCTTATTACTATTATAATTTAATTGTTCAGGTAACTTCCTATCTGAGACATAGACGCTGACTTTGTGAGTGCTCTGGGGCTGGTGCATAATCTCTGCCCATTAGCTGTTTGGCAGCTGGCAGGAGGTGGGAAGAGGGGTTGGAGCTGGGAGTAGGGCATGGCGGGAAGAGGTGGAGTGGGGCCACGGCCTGTGCATGGAACATTGGTGGAGCACGGACCCAGACAAATAAAAGTCAGCACCTGTGATTTGAGGTATGTTGAGTTGCAGCACTGCTAGTTATGTCAGCAGATGATTCTGGAGTTGTAATATGTTGCAGACAGATGTTGATAACCCTGAGACCTAAACTGGACCCTGAAACAAAACATTTTCTTTTAAAGTCACTGACTATTACTCAAAGCACTGCTTAAAAAAAAAAAGATTTTAAATTAGCAATTCCACCTCCTGCGGCTATTTGTTCTACTGTTTAAATGATACAATTATTCCAAATCAAATTAGGGAAGATAATGCCTAAATCATAAGGATTATCTGAACACCTGTATTTAGCAACATATATAAAACAGCTTGGACTTTTTTTTTAATTAAAACTTGTAAATGTGTAATGAAACTTTACTTTTAAACAAGAAACACATGCGTAGGATGTTTAATTATATTGACAGAAGTCCAGTATAATTAGTAAAAATATAATTGATAAATGCTCCCACTATAAACTAATATACAAATTATATTTGGAAATTCATAAGCAAACCACCCAAAACACAGATTTATTATGAAGTATGTTATCATTACTAGCGCAGTAGGACATGGTAGTCAGTCCATAACAATGGTGGAAAAATAAGTTACTAACCAGTTGATCCAGATAGTTCAGACATGGCCACATCAAGAAAATCATTGCCTTTTGAGAAGCATTTTTCATTGCACTGTTTCATTCTGATAAGCAGGCTTCACATTTCTCTTCACTGTTCACGTTTGGCACATGTTCCATTTTTATCCTGAGGCACAACAATTTCTCGAAAATTATCACCAAGTAAGGGCTTTTTATGGTCTGAGCCATAGCAGTTTTTTTTCTCAAATTCACAGGTGTTGAAATCAGGCTGTACTCTGAATAATCTTGTCCCTTCTTTCCATAAGCTTTGACAAGAATGTTGCTCCTTTGCTGTTGCATACTCTGCTCCTTCTCCCTTGTTACAGAACTCAACCCCCAGCAAAACAAACACTGGAAGACTTCTGCCCATATATAACCCACAAGCCTTTTACACTGCAGTATTTTTATTTCTTTGAAGACAGAGGCTATGTCTACACTCTGGAGTTTTTCCGGGATCCGGCCCCCTCTCCCCCCAGCAGACCAGGCTTTTCTCCGGACGCCTGTGGTAGAGCAGCTGGGGCGCTGCCGGTTGGTCCCGCAGCTGCTCTGGGCGCTACTCGACCAACCCGGCAGCACCCCAGTTGCTCTGCCCCGGGCTTCCTGGAATCAGCCGCTGATCAGTTTCAGCAGCAGCTGACTTGGGGACGCCTGGGGTTCTTAAGTTGAATCTGTATGTAAGTCGGAACTGGCGTCCAGATTCAGCCTGTTGAAACTCTGCCTCGGGCTTCCTGTAGTCAGCCGCTGTTCAGTTTCAGCAGCGGCTGAATCTGGACGCCAGTTCCTACTTAACATACAGATTCAACTTAAGAACAAACCTACAGTCCCTATCTTGTACGTAACCCGGGGACTGCCTGTACTAACACTTTTAAAATTAATATAGTTTATGCATGTGAATGAGCCCTCCTGCCTCATTCTGACTGGGGTAGATAGCGTGTTCTAATGGTGCTAACTCCATGGTGCAATCTTGAAATAAAAACCGTGATTAAATCTGCATTGGCAGGCTGTAATTTACAAACTAGTTATAAATATACATCTAAATGAAGCGCAGGGAGTTACCAGCTTCTCTCCTGCCATGTCTTCCATATATTTGACAGCTGGAAAATGAAAATGTAAGTAATTTTCTAACTCTGGTCTTGTAGCATCACTATGTTGGATTTTAAATAAATGTTGATGAATGTAAGATGACCGTATTCTGTTACTTGCAATGGTTAACCATCATATGGCTTCTTCAACTTTAGAGTCTTCTATGAACAAATAATATGCTTGTATTAACTGACTAGCTTAGGAGTTGCATCAAGCAGAGGATAATGCAATCAGCTAACATTTACTAATCTAATATTCCATGAACTGCTAACCTCCCTTGTTACATTCTTTTCAGGGCTGCTTTTTAAAATCTTCCACCAAAATACCCTCTATTGATCTTTGGCCTGCCTAGATTAATTTTTTTTTGTTTTTGTTTTTTTTGCAGGGGAAGTCATAATATCCACTTAATTCAATGAAAATGGCCTTTAGCAATCTGACATCAAAAGCTGCATTGCTTTATGATGAATGGATTAAACGTGCTGGTGAGTCATGAGGATATAATGTCCACTAATTTTAAGGCTTTTCAACAGATGCGGAGTTGTGTTAAGCATAATTTTGTACAGCTAACTTAAAATATCATTGTCTTCCTTTAATTATACCTAAGTTGCCAAGCTGCATATTTACATCTTAAATGTAAAGAAAAGTAGTATAATGTCATGCAAACTTTAAAGATGGAACTTTATAAAAGTTGATTTGCTAAGGATTTAAAACTTCAGACTCTGTACGTAATGGCTCATCTGAAAAAGATCTCTACTATCACCAGAATTGCACTTTCACATTTTGCAGTTTTAGTGGGGCAGTCTGAAACTTTAATTTTACTTAATTTAAATGAAATTATATTTTATTTCTTAATTTAAAGTATTCTGTTGCAACGTGTTGTATTTTGTGCTTCCTCATACCAAAGTAGCAAGTGCAAGAAAGTGTAAACTTTGATAATGTATCACTCGTATCTAGTTCCTGTTTTGAAAGGGAGTATTTGTACTCTCACAAAGTTCAGGTAATAAGTATATAAATCATCCTGTGGTTGAACATGAATGTTGTAGTTTCTTAGTTTCTTTTCCAAACTTGTATGTGTTGGATGTCCTGGCTTTATGTAATTCTATAGCTATGGAATTAGATTCAGGCAATGGAAAATTGCTGTAGAGCATATGTTGCTTTGAACTAGACAAATAGTAAATTTATGTTCAGATTTAACTGTAAATAGGAGTGCCTGCAAGATGCTGTACAACTGGGATGAATGAGTCCAGTCTAGTACTATTGCTGAAAACTTTTTCATCATCATCAATGGGAATTGGGTAGAGCTGGTGCCCGGAGAAAAGTTGAAAGTGAACAGAGATACTTGCCCAGTGGGTGGTTCTGATGGACATGGGAAAGGGGATGAATCTCCAGAAGCAGATGATCAGGATCAGAACAAGGAGTTGTCGGGCAATATGGACAGAACAGCTGTAAGGCTGCAGTTTTGGAGTGGGAGAAACTTCATCTGGAGCTAAGGGTCTGAGAGTGAGTGATGCTTCAGCCTGAAAATACACTATGAAGTGAAGCTGCAGATATTGCACCAAGACCAAACTAAGATGGTGATAGAAATGTATCCGTGTTAGTCTGGGGTAGTTGAAGCAAAATGCAGGACAATGTAGCACTTTAAAGACTAACAAGATGGTTTATTAGATGATGAGCTTTCGTGGGCCAGACCCACTTTGAGGAAGTGGGTCTGGCCCACGAAAGCTCATCATCTAATAAACCATCTTGTTAGTCTTTAAAGTGCTACATTGTCCTGCATTTTGCTTCAAACTAAGATGAGAAGCTTTCATCTTAAACACTCTGACTTCTGCTGTGTTAAGACAGCTTTATGAAGGATTTGGGCTGTTGACTGTGTGTGTGTGTGTGTGTGTAAGGGGGGTGGTGGTAAGGTTTTAAGGTATATACAGTTTGTCAGGTTCTGATTGCACTACTTGTTAGGAAACAAATAAAATACTTGATTTAAAACTTGAGACAGCTAACAAAGTGGTTGTGTGGGTCCCCAAAGGAGATGACAGGGTCTCCGTAACCGTAGTAGTGCTGTATGCTACTTGTTTAAGGGTTTTTTCTACTTCCCATCACTGGACTAGGAGCACACTAAGGAGTTTATTGATCTCTGGGGGAAATTACATTGAATTGAGGTGCTGCTAGTTTTGACCCATAAAACAATGTATAGTCTTAGAACAGATTACCTGAAAGCCACTTCTCTTCTTGTGGCAGCATTATAGCAGTTAGGATCAGAGGATCTAACTCTGTCAGATGAATTTAAAGGGTAACTTGAGTGAAACATACTCCATAAACCAAGGAAGGGGAGGGAATGAACTCTACTTACTATCTAAGGACATATATATCTGCAGAGAATATCTGTTAATAGATTTCTGTTGCTTTTTATCTTGTTGAGGGAGGAGTATGTGAAGTTTGACTCTTCCTGGGCAAATAACTTTAGAATTCCATATGAGCCTCTGGAGCAACATTTGCTTAGCCAGCATGCCCAGAATTTTCTTCAGTTTTTAGACTGAGGATTGCCTGACAATACATGTGAGGTTGGAGGTGGAGAATTAGGCAGTCACTTTTAATAACTATTTGTACCAGAGAGTGGGAGAAAACGGTCAATTGTACCTCAGGGTGATGTGGTGTGCAGTAAAAGAGTGCATGAGTGTAAACGTCAGCTGTCAATTGTGTACTTGTTTGCAATTTATAGCATTTAGTGTAGCTGAGTATTTATTAATGTTTTTTTCTGTATGTTGCCAGTAAAATGCACTTTCAAATTTGAGTTGATTGTGGAGATTTAAACTGAGAATAAATCATTAACAGGTGTTGAATGGAAAGGAATTCTCCTCCAGTCTCCAGAGAATTGTGGTGAAGGGCAGCAGAGGCTTTAATCACTTACTTTAACTAGTATTCCAAAGAATTTGGCAAGGACCAATGTTGGTTTGCAATGAGGCTAAAACAAGCTCTAATAGTCTGAAGCTATTATATGATTTCTAAAACCTAACCAGTGAAATCTTAAACTCGATGGTGATTTGTTAAGTTAATTTAGATATAAAAGCATTACGAAAGACCTGTGATTTTTTTTTTCTTCTTCTTCTAGATCCAAGAGTGGAAGGCTTCCCACTCATGTCTTCACCTGTGCCACAGACTATTATCATTGGAGCCTATATTTATTTTGTAACATCTTTGGGGCCAAAAGTCATGGAAAACAGAAAACCTTTTGAACTCAGGCCAATAATGGCATTTTACAATTTTGGTGTAGTAGCCCTCTCAATTTATATGACTTATGAAGTAAGTATCTCTCTGTAATTACTTGTTTAACTTTAATGTACAGTGATTGTTAAATGTCTACACTTTTTTGTCTGTTACTAAATCTGTAATATGGCCTAAGAAAAATATTGTGTGCTTTTTCTTGAAGAGATTCTCCTTAATCTGTTATGCTAATTGTGGCGCGCACGCACGCAGAGAGAGAGAGAGAGGCCGGTGGGGACAATCTTCCCCTGCTGCATCTGGTATGGGCGGGGGGAAGTGAGGAGCGTGGGGATTTTGCCCCTTTTTTTGCTCAACCAGTTTGGTCTCCCGGGTGTGGGGTTTTTTTTGTTTGTGTGTTGTTTTTTGCCATGTTCAGGATTTTTGGTGACAGCATCTGGCAAGCGTCACTCTTACTCAAGAGGGTAACTGTATATTTTATATTACAGAAACAATAATAGGAAATGTTAGCAGTCTAAATACTTTCCAGTTTTAGGTTTAGAACTTCTCTGGACAAGGAAGGTTGAACTAGACTAGAAGGTTTCTGGTTAGCATGTGATAGAATATGTAGAGGTTTTTTTGATGCTGCAGAGGGAATGTTTAAATGCAAGATCCTCTTCAATTACTTTTTGTTTTTTAAATTATCTTTTTATTTACAAAATTTAGTCTAGGATCTCAATCCATGTAAAACAAGGTTTTTAGAATAATTAATACAAAAATCTTTCTAGAAGAGTTCTGGAGTATTATTTTCCCCCTCTACTCACGGCTCCACAAAAAGCAAGGGTTTTAGAAGAAAATAATTTTTTCTTATGTGACCACAGTTAAGTGATGCTTCTGTGAGATGCACTTGGGTTTATTACCGAGGAAAATTAAATTTCTCCAAGGTGCATGATGTGCATGTACCAATAGGCATTTAGAGTTAACTTTTAAACTGGCATTTTGTTAAGCGTGTAAAGAGGTTAAATTATGACACTGTTGCAATAAACACTATGGCTATTCAGCAATACTACAAGCAACTGCCTGATAGTTTTTCTACAATAAGCCAAGTGAAACAACAGTGTTGTGGTGGTAGCTATTTTCATCTTTGGCATATTGGTTAAGAAATTATTTAGATGCTGCTGCCTAATTGGCTGTATTACTTTTAACCCAGATCCCATAATGTTTATAATGGATTAAACTGAGCTTTTGCTTTTAAAAATGGTGCTCCAAAGTCTCTTTCTATTTGCCTTTTAAAAAAGAAACTAACAAGTTGACTAACAGTTGTGCCAAATATCATAAATGCAAAGAAGGATGAAAAGTATGCTTTCCTTTTGCATTTCGTGCTTCGACAGACCTTGCTAGTGTTGTGCTGTTTTTATGAGTATTTAAAAAATAAACACTCGCCTCTTTCACTTTTGACGCTAACATATTTGACTTGCCTACCATTATGCCTTTATTTAAAATGTCACAAAAGAATGCATACATAGTGAATACCAGATTGAATTTCAACCATTCTCTGGCTTCCAACAAAAAGCTAATTCTTTTCCTTATTGGATATAAGCCATTTTATGGGTGTGTTGGTATTATGTTCACTTACAATGTTTGAAATCCTGTTGGTTTCAGCATCTGATTTGTTAAATGGGTAATCTTTTACTTGTCGCCTTCAATTAATATTTGATTGAAACTATAACTGTTCGCCTACCCAGAAAACTTGGCTTACTATTATTCATGCATGGACAACTATGATTACTTGACAAATATTCATTCAAAAAAAGTTTTTATAGTCTTGGCTGGGATTTGGAGAGGATGCAAATAAAGTGTAATGTTTACAGTGCTGCTGTTAGCTGAGTTTTAATATAGTAAGGAGACGTATTAGATGTGACACCTGGTACAATCCATGGATGCTATACATCTGCATGTGATTTCAAGACAGCTTCCCTTATCTTCTGACAGCTATAGTCTAACTTGCATCACAAAGTATATATTTTTGACAAGGACTTGTGATACTTTTGGTACCAAATATAAAGTCTGGTGCCGATTGTTATTTAGCCCTGCTTTTGACTACAAACAACCAAACTTATTCAAACAGTTGATAAATTAGAGGTTGTAAGTTTAGTTGGATGTTTCAAATAGATGAGAAAAAAATCCAGCAGAACATGTTTTACTTTGGTAAAACCTTTTTTTTTTTTTATTGCCTTTTATGGGTTTTTGGTCCCCTTTCCTGGAATTATTGCAGATAGTTTTTTATATCTATGTGCAGTTCAACCTGACGAGAATTGGCCAAAATAATTAAGTGGAATAGAGGATATCTGGCAAATGTACAATTCTGTGTGGACTTAATAGCTTTAAAAAAAGCCCAAAAAGCTTTCAGATGCTAATTCTTTTTCCTAGGATTTCCCACTCCTCTCACATGGTATTATTTTATTACACTGGCTGGTCACAATTGCATGCTGAACAGGCTAAATTGTAATACAGAGATTTAATTAGTTGAATTCCCTGATCCTATGTGTATTTCCATTTTTTGTAGAAAAATCAAAGAACTGCATTACTTTACTTCTAAATCATTTGAAAGTGTGGCTCTGTTAATATGTGACTCTTTAAAATGATCTTGCATATCAAAATGCCTGGATTCAATACTAGGGATATAAAATCCTATTTAATTAGTTAACCAGTTAAATGTTAAGTTGAATCAGTTAACTGATTAAACGGGGGTGTGCTGGAGCAGACCCCCTGCATGGCAGGCAGAGGCTGCTCCAACCCAGCTGCTTCTGACCCTATGCTGGACTGCATGTGGCCATGGGGTGTGGGAGCTGCTCCTGGGTAATAATTAACCGTTGCTTGGTAACTATCACTCCTTAATGGTGATGGTTACTGGGTGACTGGTTAAAGGGTTATCTGTTCACATCCCTATTTAATACCAATACTTTTTTTTTTTTATCGTTCATTTGTTTCACCTGCTTCCCATAGTGAGAAGAGAAACATTAATCTAATGTCTGTTTGGGGGAGCAGCTGTTTCTTCTTTCACAGCACTGAGGTGTAGGTATGATGAAATGTGGAGTGTGAGTTCTTCTCCATATTGTCAAATTATGGGATTCTAATCTCTACAGAGCTGCAGCAGCAGCAGTATCACAGTGTTGCCATCCCATATTGAGGAAGATGATGGCTGGTAAGCTGGCTGGATCCACAGGCTTTTTAATGTTTACATGATTAAAGTCAACTGAAATTAATGAATTTTCTCAAGTGATAAGCTAAACCTTTGCTCTCCCCTTTCTCCTTGTCACAGTTTCTTATGTCTGGCTGGGCCACGGGTTATTCATTCCAGTGTGACCTTGTTGACTACTCCAGGTCACCTACAGCTCTGAGAGTAAGTAAACAAACGAAGCTAATTGTTATGCTACATTAATTTTTATTATTCTGGAATGCTTTTAAGTGTCTTAGAGTTTCATGTGTTGCATAAAATGCCTTGATGCATAATAAAGAGCAGCTAAGTAACTATAGTGATAGAGATGCAGTCGTGTTAGTCTGGTCTAGCTGAAACAAAAGAAAGAACTATGTAGCACTTTAAAGACTAACAAGATGGTTTATTAGATGATGAGCTTTCGTGGGCCAGACCCACTTCCTCAGATCAATATGTGGAAGAAAATTGGCACGACCATATATACCAAAGCGATACAATCAAAAAAATGAACGCCTGTGAAATTGACAAATCAAATTTTAGAACAGAGTGGAGGTGAAGGGGGAAGGTTAGGGTCTGTGAGGTAATGACATAGTGGTGATAATAGGGGAAGTTTCTGTGAGGTAATAAACTTCCCCTATTATCACCCCATGTCGTTACCTCACACACCAACCTTCCCCCTCACCCCCACTCTGTTCTAAAATTTGATTTGTCAATTTCACATGCATTCATTTTTTTGATTGTATCGCTTTGGTATATATGGTCGTGCCAATTTTCTTCCACATATTGATCTGAGGAAGTGGGTCTGGCCCACGAAAGCTCATCATCTAATAAACCATCTTGTTAGTCTTTAAAGTGCTACATAGTCCTAAGTAACTATAAACAGTGATGGCAGGATGAAAGGGATATTGGCAGCAACATAAGCTTGTAGAGTGGATTGATTAAATCAGTGAGGAAGCCTTGATTTAAATCTTCATTATTTATCAACTTTTCTATTTGTTCTTCAGTTATATTTTTTTAAAGATGCATTTTCATTGCTTGATATAATCATTGTAATGTTGGCTTATAACTAAATAGAACCTTTATGCTAAATTTGGTACATCTTTTTCTACCTGGAACTACATACATTCGTAAACAAAAAAAAGCCCCTAATACAATTCATGATATATTGTGCCATATTTATAAAACTTGACCCCAAAAATCAAATGTTTTTCCTCAGATAGTCTTGTTATGGAAAAATAGCTTTTAACTCAAAGGTTTTGATAAGATTCATGGATTCAGTGTATTTATTTGTTGTTTTAAGATATTATAAAAAAGGGTAGACTTTAACATTTTTGTGTTCCATTCAGATTTCATTTAAACCATTTATTTTTTTGTTTAAACTATCCACTCTGGCTTAACTTTATAATGTGGAATTGAATGTCTGCTGATTAAACATTAATTTTGCTTCTTTGTTTTTAAAGAAAACCAACAAAAATGTTCTAGTGACTTGATCAGACTTGACCCTGTGAATCTTTTTGATTCCTTAGATGCTTCGGACTTGTTGGCTATATTACTTCTCCAAGTTCATTGAATTATTAGACACTGTAAGTATATAGTGATCCTACCAGGTAAATTCTGTGATCTCCATAGAGAAAGAAGGACATTTGTTTGTATGTTTTGTCTGTCATATCTAACCACTGTATCCTCCTCTTTCTGGGTGCCCTCTTCTCCCTGCTCTTGCTATCTCACTGAACTCTTCTCATTCCCATGTTTATTCCCATCCATTGTATTCTCCATTTGGAATGTTTTTTATCTTTGCTCCCTTAACAGTTTCTCTCAGCAGATTGATGGGCATTTACTATGGCAGCACTATATCCATAGAGAATATCCACATTCAACCATCTAAATATTGTTGCACCTTCCTTTTCACATATTTTGGCAGGTGTTGTCTGTGTAGTGCTTTTAACATACCAAGTGCTAGACAGTCTTTCTTTAGTCCTTCTGTACAGTCATTTGCTGGTCTTGGCTTTCTTTAGTGCTTCTAAACCTGTTATACTCAGAACTTAAGAGTCTAAAATACTCTGACCGGACAGTTTAATCCTGGAATTGACACCCTCTTTCCTGCACTCTTTATTACTTTTACTGGCTTCATAGCCATCCCTGAATCAGTTTGCCTCTAATTTTATGTCCATGTGAAAATGAATTTTATGTGCAGCAGTATGGGTGTGATATAGTGTAAAAGGGGTATCAGGGTTGGGAGGATGAGGGCTCTGGCTGAGGGTGTGGACTCTGCGGTGGGGCTGTGGATGAAACATTTGGGGTGCAGGTGGGAGTTCAAACTCCTTGGCACCAGCCTGGGAGTGCATGAGGCGGCTCAGGGCAGGAGGCTGGAATGGAGATGCAAGGTCTGTGCAGGAGTGGGTTCGGGGTTGGGGTGTGGGGGTCTAGGAGGCAGCTAGGGTGATGGAGGGGATTGAAGTAGCTCTGGATTGGTGGCAGGGGAACAGATGGCTCTCTGCTGCCCCGTACTCACCTGCAGCTCCCATTGGCTGCAATTCCTGGCCAATGGGAACTGTGGGAGCAGAGCTTCCCAGCGCTCATGGCGATACTTCAGCTGGGGAAGAGGATCGGCAGTGAGCAGAGCTACCTTCCTCCTCCTGCCAGGAAGGAATGGCCCAGAACACAGGGGCTTTAGCAGCAGCAGCCCCTAAAGCCCCTTTCTTAATCCAGTCCTGCTGCTGGGGTTGAAGGATCACATTTCTGCACCAGGTGTGGCAGCTCTGAGTGCAGCAGCCCTGAGCTGCTGTATAGGGTTTATTAAGCTGCTTCACAGCCTAGAAGGAATGTTACCCTGCATGTATAATTTAAAAGTGCCTTTCAGGACTCTGTGGATTTATTTCATTCAACCCTCTGATTTCACGTCCAGCTCTTCATCCTAATGCACAGTCATTTGCTGGTCTTGGCTTCTTAAATTCCTTCCCAGAAAATGACCACTATAAAATGGGTGTCACTTTGATTTAGATTGCTTCATCTGTAATTGACTTCCTCAATAAGTCTGTTGAAAACCATGCTTCTCTTGCTTACAGTTCTTCCTAAAGTCTGCCTACATGTAAGGCTTCACATCAGTTCAATTTTGCATAGAATGTTTCTCATTCATAGATCTCAAGGGCTTTGTGAAGGTGAAATACCATTAACCCTTGTACAGATTATCAGTTGAAACTTGGAGAAGTAGAGGGTCTGATTTTTAGACCCCTAGTACAATGAAGAAATACTGAACCATCATGGATATAATTTTGAATTCCTTGTATAGACAATTTTGTAATTCTGAAGATAGGGTCCTAGAAGGAAAGAGAGTTGTGGTCTACTGGCTTGAGGTTGGAACTAGGAGCTGAGAAGTCTGAACTGACAATTGATCAGAAATGCTGATCTTCTGCAGCTTGCATTGTTTGTAATAGAAGTTAGATTATTCAGTGCCTTTGAAAATCAGCCCCTCAATCTGTAACTCAGTTTCCACATAGATAAATGAGGGCATAATTGTAAAGAATTCTAATATACTATAGTGAGTACCCTATGTTTGTGTGTACAACTAATTGCAAACAAACTACTTGTGCGTGACTTGTCTAATATTTTATTCTTAAAACTATTTCAGATTTTTTTTGTTCTGCGAAAGAAAGAGGGCCAAATTACATTCCTGCATGTCTTGCATCACTCTATCATGCCATGGACCTGGTGGTTTGGAGTCAAATTTGCTGCAGGTAGTCAAGAGAGCTGGAAGTATACTACATGTGTAGTAATAGTGAAACCTCCATGTTATATACATGAAAAAAAAACTTGTTAATTTAAAAAGTCATAATTTGTATCCACTAGAGTTACAAGTAAAGTCCAAAGATTGCTATATGTGAGCTAGATTATAAGGGCAGGAGGAATCTTCCAGTTGGGTCACTTGACAACATATTGTGCATAGCTGTTTTCCTCTTTTGCGGGGGGTTGGTCAGCAAGGGGCAGAGGGGATGGCATACCAATGGGTAGGTTATGGTTTTAGGGAAATACAATTGTAAAACCCAGTGGGGCAATTATTAAAGTGCTTTATTAACCTAATTAAAAAATGTGAATAGATTTCATATTGACATTGTCCCCTGCAACACAAAAACTTAATCAGAGGGGAGAGTTGTTTTCTCCTCATTCTCTGTCTCTCTAGCTTTAATTTATAAATTGTTCTAGTTTTGTTGCAGCTGTTTGACTCGTTGTTGGGAGTACAACATAGTAATGTTTCCAGAACTGATTAGATATAGTGATACATATCTGTGGAAGGCCAAATACTTAAATGATAGGGAATGTCAGGCCAGATAGCATCCACAGGTGGGAACTGGGAAAACCTCATCAATGTCTTTGTATTCGCTTATTACCCTAACCTTACCCATCTTTCATCTCTTCTCAACAGTCTTTCCACAGAGCAGAAATGACAAAAGTCCAGAAAGAGCCTTGCATCAGAGACTTGTAGAATGCACGGTCTTCCTAACCTGGCGTTCTACAGTGCAATTGACTCTGAGGGTGGTATATGATTCTTCAGCTTGCATATATATGCCTACAGTAGCTGGATGAGTGCTAGTGCACATATATGTATTAACGTTACTGTAGTCAGCCAGGCAGTGTTGGGCATGGCTTGCCATGGAGAGTACAAGCATTCCTGAAAATAGTGGGTACATACTAGCTAAATTGTGCTGCTGCCACTACCCGTTGTACTGCAGTGATGATATTACTTACTTTTGTGCTAGCTCTTATCAAGCTACTGCAATTATGTATGTGAGCTGTGGAATCATAGCCTAAAAAGCGTACAAAGTGAAATCTGCTGAGAGAATGCAAGCCAGTTGGAACCTCTGTTGTGATAGTTTATTGGTACTAATGGTGGCATGTCGGGAAGTGGTGATTAGTTGAAAAATCAACATAGATAACGGAAGTACTTATTAGGGACATTAACAAATGTGGGTTTTTTTGTAAATATGTAACGGCTGGATTTTTTTAGCGGTTACATATTTACATATAGAGAGGGCAGGAGAGAGCAGGCTTAGAAGCTGGCTTCCCAAGAGCACTAGCTCCTGCCTGCCCCCATCCCTAGATGCAGCCTCTGATACAGAGGTAGCAGTGTGGGAATGGAGGGGCGGGGACAGGAAGCTCTGCCGGAGCTGGTATGTGCAGAGAGCCAGCTTGAAAGACAGCTTGGTGCATGTACCAGCTCCCACCTGCCTCTGCCTCCACCCCCACCCGCTGCGCTGTTGCCTCTCTATCAGAGACAGCAAACGGGAGAGGGGGGTGTTACGTGTAACCATTAAGATGAGCCCAGGCTTATCAGTTAATCATGTAACTGCGTATACGCTAACATCCTTACTACTTATCTGTTCTTAGTTTCCTGTTCTGTAACATCTTGCTCATTTTCATTGGCATTGGTATTTTTCTCCACAGCTTTGATGCTTAATTGAAGGAGAAAACCTTTGCCTACTTTATCCCTACTGTGTATATTAGTTGCATGCATACAAAAATATGCCCTGAAGAAGGTACAAAAGTTTTGCATGGATTCCATGGAAAATTGTCTAATGTGCAGCAAGCTAATGAAGTAGACTGCTTTGTTTCTATTGTATCTGAATGCAGTTTGTAATAATATAAAAAAAAATCTTATGTTTTGAACTGTATCCTTTTCCCCAAATCTGTGGTATTCTAGTACTAAAATTGAAGTTGCCTTTCTCAGTTTATAAAGCAGACCATTTTAGATGTATTTATTATAAAACATATTAATCTGGTATTCCGAGCTCTTAACAACAGCAGCCCCCTCAAAAAGATTACACTACTCATAATTTCCTTTCCTGTAGCGGGGGCTTTAGAACAGTGTGCCAGTTGTGTACTTGTTCAGTGACAAGCCATTTCAAACATCTTCTGTGTGGTCATTTGGCAAATGCTTTCCACAAAGTGGTTCCACTTGAGTCAATAACACTCCTAATCCTAGAACATTGTATTTCTTTCTCAAAACTTTATTGCCTATCTTTAACCTAATCTTTCCAACTGTTGTCTTCTTTGGTACCTTAAAATAATTTCTAAGAATTTACCATGAATGTTCACTATCCAGCTTAAAACAAGTAAATTTAGTCTTAAAAAAAGCAGTCAAATAGTTTGGGAACATGTGGCCTAGAAACAACTTGTCAGAGAATTTCCAATTGAAACTGGTAATCTGTGAAGGAAGAAAGCTCTAACAACTGCTCTAATTTTTAATAAAGGAGACATTTATTTTACCCTAAATTGTACCCTGGTTTTGATACATAATTACTTGAACCAAAAATTTTTTTCCCTAAAATTGTCTGTTTTCTCATGGATTTCTCACTGAGAAATGTAGAACTTTAGTATTTGACTTTCCACCAAATAATCAAAATGTTTTCCCCCTCTCTCTGTAAGCTATTTTTTGATCAGCTATATTTACAACTCAATTCACTTCTTAAATATTACTACTGTGGTCAAGATAACTTAACCTTACTGGAAAAGTGAACAGAAAAAAACATACTGGAGAAGGAAATATCTGCATGGATCCTCTCTATAACAATGAGTTTCTTCATTGTCATTCCATTCAATGGGCTTGATCCTAAACCTGAGGGTTATATGGGTGTCTAAGGTTACATACCTTGAGGTCCCACACCTCTGACCCTTAGTTCTTCCCTGGTCCTGGGAACATGGGTCCTCTGGAGTTGGGCCTGGACAGTGACTCAAAAAATGAGTAGAGTCATGAGTTGTACTACTTTTACTGTTAACTTCTAAGGGCTAGAGGTAAGATTGCTACATAGTTGCAGCCCCTGGACTCATGAAAAGCCATTCATGGGATCTAGAAAAGAAGTGGAGCAGGAAGAGTAATGCCACAGAGATGTTTGAGCCCTTGTCATGCAACTTCCTAACAAAAAATTTGTTTGCATTGTTAGACTAATTACAACTTTGGAAAATTGACTTACAAGCAAACATAAGCAATCTTTTACTAGGGTAGTAACTAAAACATTTACACGAGGATTTGCTGAGAAAAGGGGGCACTGCTGAAGTACTTCAGAGTTGGTGGCTAAAAAGCTTAATTTGAAACTTAATATATTATGTCCTAGTGAAAGTCAGATCTCCCATAGAACCTCGCTCTTTCATCTAGTTTTTTACTTAACTAACTCAAGGCAAAACCCTCACTTGATAGCTAGACACAAGGGTTTTGGCTTTTTGTTGCAACAGTTGATCCTTTAAAAATTGATAATTATATATTTTTATTGTTTATTCCACAGGTGGATTAGGAACATTCCATGCTCTATTAAACTGTGTTGTGCACGTCATCATGTACACCTACTATGGACTCTGTTCACTGGGACCAGCCTACTATAAATACTTGTGGTGGAAAAAACACATGACATCTATACAGCTTGTGAGTATTATGTCTGACAGATCTTTTCTCAATCAGTCAGTTGTATTTAAGTGAGATTTCTTAATGTTTCTTCTATGAATGTGGTTAAGAATTCTTTTTACAATGGTACAAAAGAGTTTTACTTTGATTCTTTGACTGAGTTCAGCAGAAAGCTTGAGACTAGTCAACTGTATAAATAGCATCTGTTGACCTGATTTCCAGAGTCTGGAGAACCCAGTTATCTCTGAAATCAGTGTGAGTTGTAGACACCCACAGTATTTAATTACAGTAAAACTCCATTGGTCCGGCATCTGACGGTCCGGCACTCCTGATGGTCCGGTACCATCAGGAACCCGGAAGTGCTCCGCAGCCGGACCATTGGAGCTGCTCTGCCCCCAGCTTCCCCTATTCAGCCGCTGCTAAAACTGACCAGTGGCTGAATCGGGGAAGCTGGAGGCAGAGCAGCTGGGGCGCTGCCGGGTAGGTCCCTAGCGCTGCCCCTGGGGGCTGAGGAACCAACCCGGCAGCACCCCAGGCGTCCTGATTCAGCCGCTGCTGAAATTGACCAAGAGCTGACTCCAGGGCTGACTCCAGGAAACCCGAAGCAGAGCTGCTCTGCCCCGGGCTTCCTGGAGTCAGCTCTTGGTCAATTTCAGCAGCGGCTGACTTGGGGACGCCTGGGGCAGAGCAGCTAGGGTGCTGCCGGGTTGATCCAGTAGTGCCGAGGAGTGGCGGTGCGGGACCAACCCAGCAGCACCCCAGCTGCTCTGCCCCAGGCATCCCCAAGCCAGACGCTGCTGAAATTGACCAAGAGCTAACTCCAGGAAGCCCGGGGCAGAGCAGCTCTGCTTTGGGCTTCCTGGAGTCAGCTGCTGATCAGTATCAGCAACGTCTGACTTGGGGACGTCTGAGGCAGAGCAGCTGGGGTGCTGCCAGGTTGATCCAGTAGTGCCAAGGAGTGGCGCTGCTGGACCAACCCAGCAGCACCCCAGCTGCTCTGCCCCAGGCGTCCCCAAGAGCAGCTGGGGTGCTGCCTGGTTGGTCTCGCCACGCCAAGGGTCGGCGTTACCCCGACCAACCCAGCAGCACTCCAGCTGCTCTGCCCAGGCATCTCCGATTCAGCCGCTGCTGGTCAGTTTCAGTTTCTGCCCCGCTGCTGGGGCAGAGCCGGACTATTGGAAGGGGGGGGGGCTATGAGGGGTCTGGGGTGGCACCCCCCCACCCCAGACTCCTCATAGCCCCCCCTTCCGATAGTCCGGCATAGTTGATGATCCAGCACCCCCTGGGTCCCAAAGATGCCGGATTATTGGAAGTTTACTGTAATTTGTATTCTATGTGTACTCTTAAAGGACTGCTTGTTTGTTTAAGAGCTGTTGAGATACTTTGCTCCTAGTGAGAGTTCATAAGGGTTTTTTTAAATAAATTTGCAAAACAATATTAAATATACTGTTTAAATTTTAAAAAAATACATGAACTGTTAGAATTTACTTTTCCTATAAAGTAAAGGTAACCATTTGGGTCTAGAGGAGTTGATTCTATTCCTTACTTAGTAATGACTGAATTATCTTAAGCATTTTATCAAGCTATTGTAATTATGCATTATGATTTTGATATAGAAATCCTTTTCTTAAATACTTCCTAAAATCTGTGTGTCAATACTGTGTGGCCTTAAGTTCTTCAAATAAATTGTTGTGAGGGAAGGGAAGTAAACCTTTTTTTATTATTTTGCTAACTTTTTAAAAAAATTTATACCTACCATTTTGTTCTTGCTCTAAGCAAGAGTACCCCTAACAAAATGTACCATTTTCATATACTTTAGACATCCTGACATTTTTATTTCCTCTTTAAACAAAACCCATGTAACCCCTAATAGTTAAATTTCTCTTCCTATAGAGCAGAGGTAGGGAGAATTTTTTGGGTTGGGGACTGCTGACCCACAGAAAAATTAGTTGGGGGCCACATATAACTGAGAAGAAACACCTCCGTCCCCCCTCACCACTCTCAAATTCTTACTGATGTGGCCCCTGAGCGAGAAGAAGAAAGACATTCCCCTTGCACGCCAGAGCTTAGTGGGCCTTAGGCTAGTAGATTTTGTGAGCTCCAGCCCTGCTGGGAAGTGGTGGAAAGCTGGAGTGCCAGTGCAGGCAAGCTGGGGTGTGGAGGGTGTGTGCAGGTGCATCTGGCCCCCAGGCCTTCAGTTCTCTACCCCTGCTATAGAGGATTTTTTTTCATGTCTCTGCTTAATGTGAGTCTACTACTATGCAAGTAGTCAGTGAGACTAGTCAACTTAAGGAGTGGCAGAATCTCTGAGAATGTGCCACCAGGTAAATAGCTTCAGACAGGCCTTTTCCTCTGGCAGGCAGAGGGCTGCTTCTCTGCTTTTCCTGATGAGGATCTATCTGTTCCCATGTCATAGCACCATGATAGTGTTCATAACATGCATGCATGCACACATTACTTCATCAGAAAACACATCTCCTTAGCTAAGTGGGAGAGTGTTGTTTTGCAAGTCTGCATTAAATTATATTTCTCCCCAAGCTTCTTTTTGTATGTGTGCGCATTATGCTCACAGCTATTTAAACTTCTGTCTAGTATATCTTTTTTTTTTCATTTTTCAGAGCTATAATGCATAACTGAGAATATTTTTCCTTGTCTGTTTCCTCCAGGTCCAGTTTCTTATGGTTACAGTTCACATTGGACAAATCTACTTTATGGATGATTGTCCATACCAGTATCCAGTTTTCATATTCATCATTTGGCTGTATGGCTCTATGTTTTTAATTCTATTTCTTCACTTCTGGTATCATGCTTACATCAGGGGCCAGAGACTGCCAAAGATTATGAAAAATGGAATCAGCAAAAGCAAACATCACTGAAGTAACCTCTCATTTGTATAAGCATGTACATCTCATATCAGTAACTTGTACTACTTGACAATCAAGATATTACGGTGCTTATTATACCATGTACATTTTATATGTTTTTTCAAAAACAAAAAAGAATTTGTATTTTTACAATAAGTTATTTGGGTTTCTGATGTGGGTGGGGGGAGGGATGATTTTCTGATTAAAGATTTGCAGGTTGTCAGTGACTTGCATTTATCTAGAGAAAGTTTTCTCTTTGCCTAGAAGAAATGAATATTTTAATTGCATTCTTACAAGTTAGATGCATATAAATAAAAAGATCTTCTTTAGAAAAATGTGTATGATAAGTATAGAATACTTTGAGCATTAAGAAAAGGTTATAAAGAACATTCATTATAACAGATATCATAAACTGTTGAAACAAGTTTAATTTTATTAAAATAGCCATGAAAAATTATTGTTATATGCATAACTTAGAGACTAAAATACATTTAATATAGTTAATGTATGTAAACATTCATATTTTTGTACATACTGAACCATATTAGAGAACATAAGTTAAATAAAATCGTGGCATATTAAAGTGTGTTGAAACACAGATGGATTTTTGGATTATAATGTCTTCTACTAAAATGATTTAAGTTAATGTAGTTTTAAAAATGTTTTTACTTAATTGAACATTATAATAATAAAAACTATCTTGATTTAACGTTTGGTCAAAATAGTGATTGATTCATTGACTTAGAATAATAGAATCATAGAACCATAGAGCTGGAAGAGACCTCAGAAGATCATCAAGTCCAGCCCCCTGCTCTAGGCAGGACCAATCCCAACTAAATCAACCCTGCCAGGGCTTTGTCAAGCCGAGACTTAAACACCTCTAGGGATGGAGACTCCACTACTTTCCTAGGTAACCCATTCCAGAGCTTCACTACCCTCCTAGTGAGAGAGTTTTTCCTAATATCCAACCTGGACCTCTCCCACCACAATTTGAGACCATTGTTCCTTGTTCTGCCATCGGTCACTACTGAGAACAGCCTCTCTCCATCCTCTTTGGAACCTCCCTTCAGGAAGTTGAAGGCTGCTATCAAATCCCCCCTCACTCTTCGCTTCTGCAGACTAAACAGACCCAACTCAGCCTATCCTCATAAGTCATATGCTCCAGCCCCCTAATCATTTTGGTTGCCCTCCGCTGGACCCTCTTCAATTCGTCCACATCTTTTTTGTAGTGGGGGGCCTAGAACTGGACACAATGCTCCTGATGTGGCCTCACCAAAGCCGAATAAAGGGGAATAATAATGACATCTTTGGATCTGCTGGCAATGCTCCTCTTAATGCAAGCTAATATTCCATTAGCCTTCTTGGCTACAAGGGCACATTGTTGACTCATATCCAGCTTCTCATCCATGGTAAGCCCCAGGTTCCTTTCTGCAGAACTACTACTTAACTGGTTGGTCCCCAGCTTGTAACTATGCTTGGGATTCTTCTGTCCCAAGTGCGGGACTCTGCACTCATCCTTGTTGAACCTCATCAGATTTCTTGTGGCCCAATCCTCCAATTTGTCTAAGTCACTCTGGACCCTATCTCTGCCCTCAAGCGTATTTACCTCTCCCCCTAGCTGAGTGTCATCCGCAAACTTGCTGAGGGTGCAATCCATCCCCTCATCCAGGTCATTAATGAAGATATTGAACAAAACCAGTCCTAGAACTGAACCTTGGGGCACTCCGCTAGAAACCGACCGCCATCCTGACATCAAGCCATTGATCATTAATAATCTTGCATCTGTTACACCTTGGTTCAGTGATGTGGTGGGAACCTCAAGGGTTAAAGCCAACTACCCAGTGAAAACTACTGGATGATGGTGAAACAAATGATTTTTTTTATTAAATGGAATGATTCTTTTATTAAAACCAAATAACTTTCAAATGAATTTAAAAAACAAGCAATTACCTAATGCTTATACAGGGTGGAAAAACCTAAACTTAGCTATACTTAACTAATTACAAACTTCTTTGATTACAATTTAACTATACCAAATGGCTGTTTCTAATTCTCTTAAGGTAGCACAGCATGCAAGCAAAAAATACAAAAACAAAGCCAATATAATGATGATAAAAACTTCGTCCACAGCCAACCCCTCTATGGTTATTTTAGGTAGCCGGTGGAGTTAGTTATTAATCTACCTCTACAACTTAACTCCTGGGTTACTATTTCTAACTCTTATACTTAGCCTAAATACAACACCACTACACAACACAAGATTATACAATTTACACAGTGTGGTTAATAGAACTCAGTTACACTTTACACAGTGAAATTAACACGATTCAACTGTTAACTAAACCAATAACTAATATTTAAGCAATACGTACAAATCCAGCAACGATAACATGAAGACACACAAAAACTCAAGAGCATGCTCAGGACTCACACACCCCTATCTTTGACTCGAAGGGTGGGGAGGCAGCCTCAGGGTGATCAGTCCTTCAGCCGGGCAAAAAAAAAAGACATGCACCCTCAACATTCGGAACCTTGCTGAACAAAGGGGTCGAGGGTCTTTTATAATATAACCTTTTATATTATAGGTTAGGGCCACGATAAGGTGGGTGCATAATTGGCTGGATAACCATAGTCAGAGAGTTGTTGTTAACGGTTCTAAATCCTGCTGGAAAGGGATAACAAGTGGAGTTCCTCAAGGGTCTGTTTTGGGACCCGTACTGTTCAATATCTTCATCAATGATGTAGATATTGGGATAGAGAGTACGCTTATTAAGTTTGCAGATGATACCAAACTGGGTGGGGTTGCGACTTCTTTGGAGGATAGGGACATAATTCAAAATGACCTTAGCAAGTTAGAGAAATGGTCAGAGGTAAACAGGATGAGGTTTAATAAAGAGAAATGCAAAGTGCTCCACTTAGGAAGGAACAATCAGTTCCATACATACAAGATGGGAAGCGACTGTCTAGGAAGGAGCATGGCGGAAAGGGATCTAGGGGTCATAGTGGACCACAAGTTGAATATGAGCCAACAGTGTGATGCTGTTGCAAAAAAAGCAAATATGATTCTAGGTTGTATCAACAGGTGTGTTTTAAGCAAAACTCGTGAAGTCATTCTGCCGCTCTACTCTGCACTAGTTAGGCCTCAGCTGGAGTACTGTGTCCAGTTCTGGGCGCCACATTTCAAGAAAGATGTGGAGAAATTGGAAAGGGTACAGAGAAGAGCGACAAGAATGATTAAAGTTTTAGAGAACATGACCTATGAAGCCAGGCTTCATGAACTGGGTTGTTTAGTTTGGAAAAAAGAAGATTAAGGGGGGACATGATAGCGGTTTTCAAATATCTAAAAGGGTGTCACAAGGAGGAAGGCGAAAATTTGTTCCTCTTGGTTTCTGAGGACAGGACAAGGAGTAATGGGCTTAAAGTGCAGCAGGGGAGGTTTAGATTGGACATTAGGAAAAAATTCCTAACTGTCAGGGTGGTCAAATATTGGAATAAATTGCCAAGGGAGGTGGTGGAATCTCCCTCTCTTGAGATATTTAAGAACAGGTTAGATAGACATCTGTCAGGGATGGTGTAGACGGAGCTTGATCCTGCCTTGAGGGCGGGGGGCTGGACTCGATGACCTCTCGAGGTCCCTTCCAGTCCTATTATTCTATGATTCTATGATAACCTGATATCCGGTACCTTATTAGGATTTCTTCCCTGGCTGGGCCTGATTACCTCATTACCAGCCAATGTGAAATATTGCCCTATAGGATTTTTCATGATGCCCGCCTGATGGCCCTGTGGACAGTGACAGGTGTGGGCAAGGTCAGTGTGCATGGAAGTTGCGTCTTTATCTTCCTATGCCTACCTCCCTACCTTCAAGGACCGGTTAAGAGAGTCTTAACTATTTCTTGCAGCTGTGTTCTATCTTTTCATGCTCACCTCCCTATTTTTCAGAGCCTGTAAGTCCCAGGATGCCTGTAAGGTTAAATTCCGTTTACAGAAAGCTGCTTTCCATGCTCCTCTGAATATCTCACGGTCTGGTTTTTCTGTGACGGGCCTTATGTGGTAAGATGGGCTATACATGAAGGCCATGGTCAGAAAAAGCCTGCTCTACAACAGCATCCACAGACAATTTTGAATGAGAGGTATTTTGATATCAGCAAATTGGGGAAAACATTATGCAATTCAACAAGCATGTTTTTAGAACTGATTTTGTGTAAAATACAAATGACAGTTGAATTACTCTGTTGTGGTGTATTCTTTCTCCTTTACGTTGCCTGTGGAAATGAATAGTGCCTAATGTAAAATTGTGATAGAAATGTAGCCGTGTTAGTCTGGTGGGTCTGGCCCACAAAAGCTCATCATCTAATAAACCATCTTGTTAGTCTTTAAAGTGCTACATAGTCCTGTCTAATGTAAAATTGTTTTGTATAATTCATGGCTAAGTTTCTTTGTTAATAGCGCTAGTGCCTTGTCTTTGCCCTGTGGTACTAAATGAATAGTTCAAAGAGATTGCAGACTGCACAGATTTATGGAGAGGGAGAAGAGGACAGATGATGACAGTGTAGTAGTTAAATCAGATTTATGCAGAATAAACTGATAAAGTATCTTCAGTGACTGGTCAGGGGGCATGTCAGCCGGTTTAGTTGTAATTCATAGGACCTAGGGAGCTAACTGCATACATCTAGCTTTGCTGTGTGCGTTGGCCAAGGGATGACTGTATTATGCAGAACTAAACTGGGATGTGTCTTGAGAGGTGAACCATGCAGTATTGACTTTAAAAAAAAAAAAATTGGTGACAATTCCCACTAGTGATGGGCTGAAGTCTACCTTGTATTCTGCTCCAATCTACTGAACTTGTGATAATCTCTAAAATGTCTTTTGATCCACCCCTTTGTACTGCTGGTTGAGGAGCTCTAAAAAAGGCATGATTTTGTTGTTACATGAACAGAATTACCACAATAATGTTGCAAGTGACTTATAAAAAAACATACATCTGAGTCTTTCTTATTGAACTAATACACAGATTTGCCTCTTGTCTTTCTACCTTTAATTCCTCAAACGTTGAAGTGGCATATGAAGACTTACTCTTCAAATAGCAACTATAAGATCTATAACAAAATAGATCACAATACTGCCATGCTTAGTTTGACTTTCTTAATTCATTTTATCTCAATCTGTGTTAAAGACCAATTACTCCCCTGCTCTCCAATGGGTTGTATTTTAATATGATGAAAAACTCCATTGAAGTTGTTTGGAAATACTGTAATAAGGTATTAAAGAACTAATATGCACACCTATTCCATCATATAACTATCAAGCTATTAATTAAATTGTAGTGTTCTATAACTCCTATTTCCATACATGTTGGGAGAGTAAAGTTTGATTTATTATTTTGGTGGAGGTTTGGAGGTTTTAAGTACTTCATCCTGCACAAAGTAGATGAATTGGTAAACAAACCTGTGAGAAGACCAAGATTAACACACTTGTGCTAGTACTACCCGTCTTTCTATGAGAGAAATGTATTTATAGCTACTGTTTACTTGGAATAAAAATTACTCCTCCTGTCTGTAAATTCCCAGAAAACATTTTTGGGAGGTGGTGAGAGTATGGAAAGGGAAATAAAGCTTTGTTTTCCTTGTGTGTACATGTGGTGAGGAGAGGCTGCTATTGCTTGGTTTTCTTACCACATAGCACTGCTCTTCCAACAGACTGCTGAAGAGCAAACATTGTCTACTTCAGCATTTACGCACATATTGGATTATTTTTCCATATCTTATGTGGCTAGGCCAAATTTTGTAGCCAGCCCTCTTTGCTCCAACTAGGTTAGATACTAGGAAAAGCTATTTCACTAGGATGGTGGTGAAGCACTAGAATGGGTTACCTAGGGAGGTGGTAAAATCTCTATCCCTAGAGATTTTTAAGTCCTGGCTTGACAAAGCCCTGGCTGGGATGATTTAGTTAGGGTTAGTCCTGCTTTGGGCAGGGGGCTGGACTCGATGACCTCCTGAGGTATCGTTCAGATCTAGGATTCTATGACTCTATGAAGCCCTATTTAACCAGCAAACAAAAGGTTAGGTAGACATTAAGAAAATAATTTTGTTGACCTATTTCTCGAAGCTGAGTAGTGATGCATAACACAAGCCTATCTCTATCATGGCATACATGCCTAGCTCACCCTCAGGCAAAAGAGGCAACTTTTGCCTACTTTTCTCCACTTCAGTGTTTTTGAAAGTAAACATCTAGGCTACGTCTACATTGCATGCCCTTGTGCAAGAACATATGCAAATGATGGCTCAAGTATGCAAATAAGGCATGGGAATATTCATTGCTGTGCCTCATTTGCATATGTTGCACAAGAGAGCACAATGTAGACACAACCCTAAATTGGTAATAGCTAAAGGGTAATTCATCCTTTTAGAGGGGCCTGATTCGTGCTGTTGGTTTGTGTGTATGTACAGTATCTCTTAATAGTTTAAGAACCTCACATTATTCTCAAATACACTAAAATTTGCAGAACACTTGGGCATTCAAAACCATAGAGCTTGATGTAACATTTTTAGTAACTCTCCTCTTTAAAAACTGTAGTAGTTTCTCCCCAAGGCTAATACATTTTTGTATAAAATGATTGTTTGGGTAGAAAAAATGGAACCTTAAACAGAATAATCAGTATAAATGGATGTTTACTAGTGAGGGAATTGATTTGTCTTTTTGGAAGTTTAGCTGAGGTATTACAGCCCTCTGCTGGATGAAACACTAACTGTAGCTACAGAGATGCCTTTTAAAACTCAGTGCTCAGTGGCTCTACTAGAGTTCACAAAACAGGATTAATGTTTCCTTGGGGAGTGTTTTCTACATGTATATAAAGACCAAGCCCCTGTGCTGCAAAGTTTACAAACATCTAGAAAACATCAGCATAGGAAAGTGAGGGAATGAACAGGATTGTTTTACTTGTTCATTAGCTAAAGGAAACTTAATTAGAAAGGCAACTTAATTAAGGTTTATTGGCCTCCTGGAAGAAAGGTGTTGCTAAGATCAATTTATAAGAGAGGGTGAGAGCATAGAGGGCAGTAGATGAGGCCTTCTTTTAAATATGAGTAGGACAATGGGGAGAAAATCACTGAAGGCAGTTTGAGGGGCTAGTGGGGGAGATTATTTTGGACAGATCCTATAGAAAGGTGGATTTAAATCTGGGAGGCCAGAACTGTAATAGGAGTGTTTAGAAAAAAATGAGTGACAAATAATGCCCTAGAAGCAGCTCCTGAGCACCTTATTGGACTGGCCTTCAGCGGGAGCTAGCTGATCTTTGACCTATCTTGCCTGGGTTCCTGGATTGCACAAGTAGTTAAGTGACAGACAGACAGACATCTGTCTCCCTGGAATGAGTCAGCAGCAAACATGTCCCAGACAGAAAATTATGGTACCTCAACACAGCAAGCAGAAAACCATGAGAGAGTCTCTGAGCCCCATTATCTCCTGTTAAGAGCTGTAAACTTCACCTCCCCTCCTGGGGCCTTTGAGCCTGAACATACACACAGCTACTTAAGTGCAAGTCCTTCAAGCCCAAGACTGCAGACCAGTGGTGGGCGATAAGCGGCCCATGGGTCAGATGTGGTTTGCCAGGGTTGGCCTCTGGTGGGTTACCAGATGCTTTATTTACCTACATGTCCATAGATATGACTGCTCATAGCTCCTGTTGGCTGTGGTGTGCTGTTCTCAGCCAATGGAAGCAGTGCAGGCCAGATTACCACTTCCTGCAGCTCCCATTGGCTGAGAGTGGTAAACTGTGGCGAACGGGAGTTGCGAGCAGGTAAATGAAGCATTCAGCGGCTCACCATGGGCTAATGCTGGTGAACTGCATCTGGCTTGTGGGCTGTTTATTGCCCATCTCTGCTGTAGACCCAGGCTCTGTGACATGCTGCTCAGGTTTTCCGTTTGCTGTGTAGATAACATAGCCATAGGCTACTTCTACAGTGGAAATGTAGGTGCTGAGTGAATTTATACACCTACAGCAGTAGGCAGTAGCTGCATGGCGTTCTGTGGATTACAGTGGTGCCTAGACAGGGACTTGGGTGCTTAGATATCTCCGTGGATGTGAACCTTATTAGGGTTAGCTGCTTTTGATGCTTTTGTCCATGCATCAAAATTTTCACTGGAGGTGAGTTTCCCAATTTCTGCCAATGATCATATAGTATGCAGGGATTGTTAAGCTGATGTCAACAGCTAGCACTACAAAATTCACACAGCCATTCAGCTAACCAGCTGCGAACATACCCACCTACCCCCACAGCTTTCCTGCCCCTCTCTCCTGAATTTCTCTTCCCTGTCTTCTACCAGCCCTCCATCCTCTCTAGTTCTACCCAGACATTCCCCCAAACCTGCTTGTCCTGCTTCTCACCCTGGATAGACTTGCACTGTTCCTGAAACCCTCTTTGGCACCCACCCACCGACTGAAGCTGCTGCCCTGGCAGGGCCTGGAGAAAGGTGTACTGACTTAGAGCTGAAGTTTATGATCTTATACAAATTTATTGTTGTCATACTTGCAAATCATTTGCATGAAGTGTCACATAGAGCGGCACAAGGCTGTTGGTGATGTCTATTTAAATCAGTGGTTCCCAAACTTTTTGGCATCACACCCCCCTTTTTTATTTTTGAGAAACCCTCACACCCCTGCCCCCAATAGCAGCAAAACTTGAGCAAAAAAAAAAAAAAAAAAAAAAGGGGTGTGTGTGTCCAAAAAACAAAAATAGCAGCAAAACTTGGGAGGGAGGATTAATGGGGGGGCTGGCTTGCCTCACACACACCCTGGAATTTCTTCATGCCCCCCTGTTTGGGAACCCATGATTTAAATGAAGTACTGTGGTTAGAACCAGCACTGAAAATACCACTAGTGAACTCTAGGTGCCTCAGAGCCTGGCCTCTATGACTGTTTTTTTTTTAAGATATAGTCACTTCTCATAGCTGCTGCCTGCTACAGATGGAGACATTCCATTTCTGTTTGTGGTGGCCATGTTAATTCAGTTGTTCCTTCACTCCTGTCCCATGTGGGGAGTAGGTGTTATCCTGGCTAAAACATGTTGTTAGCATGTGTTAGAAGAGTATCGTAGACGAGGCACTCTGCTAAACTGGTAGTGTTAAAATCCATAAGAGTGGAGTTGTGCTAACTTAATTTGAATATATAGCCCAGGGAGTCAATGGTGTTAACATGACCCTGCAGCTGTCTCTCATAACAGTTTTAAACAAATTTTGGGGTTTGGTACACAGAGACCTCAGGCTGCTAAGTACCATGGCAAACACACCATTACAAATCTTTTTAACTCTTTACTGAAGATACACAAAAAAAGGAAAACCGGATAAAGCATTTCAAATGTAAAGTGTTAAATAGAGCTTTCATTTTAACATCCCTTGCTCCATTTCTCTCAAACTGAAGAGAGTTTTTAGCAAGAACTCAGCTTATGCGAAAGTGTCTTGGAGGCATTACAGACGGTACTAATCCATCACAAAGGTATCTTTTAGTTCATGCCAGTGGGGGTGGTCTACACAGCACTGATAGACTGCGCTACAATTTACATAACCTTATTTGCTGTACCACTTCTTCCTGAATTCTGCCATCCCTAGGCATCTCCCACCATGTTCAACTGCTTGTAGGTAGGAAAGCCTCTGGGTGGAGGTGAGAAGGCACCAAACTACAAGAATTCACTCAGTCTTGCTATTAGGACTCTCACATGGATGGTAGCTTTAAGGAATGAATATACACCAGAGCAAGAAAATATGTCTTTTCCATGTGATTTCAATACAGGTGACCCCCGCATTTACAAGGTAATTGGTTCCCAGAGAACCATCATAAGTCAAGCCATCGTAAGTTGGACCTTTATTTCCTATAGGCGCAATCATTATTATAAATGTGAGTTGAGGACATAAATTGGGGAGTTTTAGGAGCTATCTCACATTTAAAATATTATCGTAAATGCGGGGGGGTCATAAGTTGGGCGGTCATAAGTCGGAGGTCACCTGCACTTTACCGTTGGCAGGACCATAGGCCTCTACTACATTAAAGAAGTTTGTGTAAACATAAACCTCTTCAACACACTAACTACAGAATAGAAGCTGGTGTCCAATTACAAACTGACAGGATAATTAAATCTTTTCCGAAAGATCCCTTATTCCTGATTTTAAGAGGAATAAGGGATCTTTCGGAAAAGGCTTTATTTTCCGAAAGATCCCCGTCTACACTGGTGCTTTTTGCCGGCAAAGCCCCGAGCCGGAAAAAAGCGGCAGCCATGTTTATGCAAATGAAGCGGGGAAGATGTAAATCCCCGCTTCATTTGCAATTGCGCTGTGTCTAATTTGCATCCCTTTTACGGAAAAGGGGTGCAAACTAGACACAGCCAGGGGGATTTAAAAATGGTGGCGCCTGGCAAGATGCAAATGAAGCCTGGGATATTTAAATCCCGGGCTTCATTTGCAACTTCGAATGCCTACATTAGCCACCCTAGTTCGAACTAGGGTGGCAGTGTAGACATGCCCACTGAGATTTCAGAGGATGGGGTTTCTGAACTGTGCAACTCATCAACTAAATACACATGCAAATTTCTTGCTCACCAAAAGGAGCCATTGAATAGATGATGTTGCTGAGTTCACAGTTTTCCCATGGAATTGGGCTACTTGTTCAGTATTTTTTTGAGCAGTTAGAGGTTGTGGGAATTTTGGCTAGGTGTCAACTTGAAACTGCTAAAAAAAAATACCGCAACTGGTATTCACAAGGTACTCTTGAACCCCCTGCAATCAAGCCTGTATGACGTGGGGACAGGCCATGTGTAGTGGTGACTAAGTGAACCCCCATCTGTATGGATTAGCTCCCCTGGACCAGAGGATGCAAAAGGCCCCTCTGGACCAGTTATACCTGCATGAGTAGCAGAAACTGAAAGAAACCAAAAGTGATGTGCTAGTATGTCAGTAACTGCTACGGGAGGAGACTTGGAGAGGAGCTGCTTCTGAGACTACACCAGCCCCTTCTCTGTGTTCTGGCTGCCAATCTCTCTGTGAGCACAGACTGGTCCCGTTGGCATCCACAGTTGCTGGATCCTGCTGGTCCCAGCCTGCCAGGTAAGGCAAGATGTCAAAGTGCCTCTCAGCTGGTCTGCTCTGAGGGTGACAGGACCTAGCCCCAGCTTCTCACCCTGGGAGCAGGAGTCAGCCAGACAGGAAGTAAGGCACCACCCCCAACTTCAGCGTGAAGCCACAAGTATCCCCCAGCCTCCTGCCACTACACGCCCCCCAAGCCCATGTCTCCACCCAGCACCCCTCTCCCACGTTCCCCCACTGCCCCCCCTCCCCAGACTGCACCGGCGCTGCACTAAGAGCCAAGGCGCAGCCTGGCCAATGTATCGCCTGCGCCCTGCCCCACCAATCAGGAAGGGGCGAGGTCTCACGTGCTCATTCTGCGGCCCAATAGCAGGGCGGCGCTGTCGGGACCCTAATTCAAACTCTCAGCTCCGCCCTGGCGTGTGTGTTGCGGGTTTCCGTGGAGACGGCCGGGCTGACCGGGCCATGGAGCCGCCACTGGTGGGCCCCGGGCCTTACCGAGCAACGCGGCTGGTAAGTCCCCGGCCGGGTCCCGCAGCGTCTTTTCGGGCCGAGCCCCCTCCCAGAGCTCCCCGCATCCTGCCCCGGAGCTCCCCGCGCTCAGCAGAGCCCCCCCCCGCTCACCCTCGTCACCCCCTCCCCGAGGGGTACCCGAGCTCCCCTTCCCGACCTCGCGCCCTCAGCTCCTCCCCACGGGGCCCCCTGCCACTAGTCCCCTGGCCGGCCTCCGAGCCCTCCCTCGTCACCCCCACCCACCCTCCAGTCGCCTACGCCTGCCGTGTCCTGACCACCCCCGCCTGCCCAGGGCTGCTACTTGGAGTCTCCTTGGTTCCTCCCTTTACTGGGACCTTTCTTCCTGCCTCCTCGCTTTTATCCCAGGCCTCAAATCGCCTCTACCTGGATCACAGTCCAGTAGCTTCATCTCCTAGCTCTGAGCTCAAAAATACTGAAAAAGGCTTATCCATTCCCCCCCTGCTTTGTTGTCTAGGTCACAGCCCAAACTGATTCCTCTTCCCCTGGGTCTGTTACACTGCGTGCTTTTATAGGAAAGAAAAAGGAAGAGTGACACCAAGAAGGATCTTTAAGGTTTAACAAAACCTAAAGTGACTTGTAGTGAACTCTTCCAAAATGCACAAATTTAAACCAGTTTAACTGAGGCTGTCTACACTTAAACTGCCTCAGCAACACAACTGTAGCTGTGCATCTGTAGTGCTTCAGTGTAGACACTCACTACAGTGACAAGAGTCACTTGAGTTAATCCGTCTGAGAGGTGGAAGCTAAGTCAATGGAAGAGTTTTTCCAACCTTGCACAGTGTATATTGGGGGTTAGGTTGGCTTAACTGGTACATAGCCATGTGGATTTTTACATCCCCGCGACATAGTTTGGTTAGCTTAACTATTTAAATGTAGACCTGGCCTTAAAGCTAGTATATGCTACAGCAACTGAAGGAGCACAGAGTCTCTCTCTGTGTAGTAACTCTCTTCCCCAGGCCATATTAAGTAGGCTGATAGAAGAATGTCTGTTTTTGGAGTTCAGGTGGACATAACTGTGATGTTCTTGGTGATCTGAGTCTTACAGCTATAGACTGGGCCTAAAAATCTGTGTGTGTTTTGATTTGGTTTTAAAATGAACTGCTGTGAACTCCTCTGCATCTGTTTCAGTTTAAGGATGGGTTATGTTGATTTTTAGTTTATCCAAACTAAGGATATTAAGTAACGGTTAATTGACTAGTAGACTAGTCCATAGATACTTCTGCATTTCTCCTTTGAAATGTACAACTCGGAGTGCAGCCTGGGCCAGCATTGACCTAGCTACCACCTTTCAGCTGACTCCGGGCTGCATGTGGCGTGCCAGCTTTGAAATGCACAAGAGTCCCTTGCTGACCCTGGGCTCTATGCTATGCTGCCATTTTGAAATGCCACACGGAGCCTGGTCAGCTGGGGACTCCTCAGCTGATCCTGGGCTCCGTGCAGCAAGTCAGTGGAACCTGGGATCAGCTGGGGAGTCCCCAGTTGATCCCAGACTCCACGCACCGCAACGCCGATCCTGGGCTCAGCTGTGCGATGCTGCCACTTTGACGTACCCCTTTCCTCCCCCCCCCCTTTTTCTGCCTCTACTTGATAGTGAGCAAGGGAGGGGGAATTGACTAGTCGACTGATAAGCATTTGCTTATCAGATAGTTGACTAGTCCTTAACGTCCTTAAGCCAAGTCCTAAGTAAGTTGCTCCAAAACAGAATTTCTTCATAGGCTTTTGCATTGTTTTCACTACATGGGTTTTTAAACTGATTCTAAGTTAAGCTGGTATAGTTTTCTCATGTAGATATATCTGAAGTTATAACTTTCAGAATGTGTTAAATGAGGAGTTGATAGAGGATATTCATTCATTAGAGCATGAAGTAAAATAAATCTGTTGAACATAGTTAACTTGCTGGGCACATAGCATTGGAGATATAGCAGTGCAGATATTTTTCATTTTGTCTACTGGTTTTAGTCCTCAGACCTACAGCATAAATTTGGATCAATTGGGTTGTGTCTAGTAACTCTGATACCTGAATATTTGCAGTTTGGTTTTAATGGATACAAAATAAATGTCAACAAACACTCTTAATTATATTGGTATGGATTTCATATACAACATCGTTTTGCCCTCTAAGATTACTATTAGAGCTTTTGTAATTGTATTTCTTTCCCCTCCTCTTTTCCAGTGGAATGAGACGATTGAACTCTTTCGTAAAGGGATGCCATTACGGAGGCATCGCAGTCTTTTCAAAAACTATGAGTGTTGCTTCAAAGCTTCAGAGGCAGTAGACTGGTTACATGAACTGCTCAGACATAACCAAAACTTTGGCCCAGAAGTCACTCGTAATCAAACAATTCAGCTGCTTAAAAAATTTCTGAAAAATCATGTTATTGAAGATATCAAAGGAAGATGGGGAAAGGAAGACTTTGAGGATGACAGCCATTTATATAGGTAAATCACTATATGATATATCCTGGGTGAATTTAGTTTTTGGGAAAGTAAGGGAAATTAATGACACTAGTGAGGGGGTTCACAACCTGCTTACTTTGTGCATCTACTTATCTCTTAACATGTTTACCTGTTATCTTTTATATAGCCCTGTTCTTCAGCTGAACCAGATATTAGCAATACTGTATAATTGTGATATCACATGAAGAAACCTTGCTCAAAAATGAAATTTCAGACACAACATATCTACGCTGTTTCTAGTAACTCCCGAATAGTCTGTAGTATACTAACCTGTTTTTTGCTTACTGTGATCAATATTTTTACTAAATAAATCAAATCTATACTCAAGTTCCCAACTGATTAACACTTAAGCATATGATTGATTATATATGCTCAAATACTTCCCTTGGTGGAAACCTAGCTACATTTCTAAGAAGTATTGGTCCTCATGTGTCGTTGGCATTTGGGCAAATCATCTCTAGATAAGTCTGCTGTGTTTCTTCTGAGTCTCTTCCTGTTTTCTCTCTACTTCTTGTCCTTCAGCCCCCTACATTTCTTACTTAGCTTTGATGTTCAGGAGCTTCTGTAGGGGGATACTTTTTTCCAGCACCTTAGAGAAGAGATGAGCGTTTCTCAAATCCTTCTTGCACTATTGGATATCACTTAACATGTGAACAAGACTCTGCCATCCCTGTGTATTCTGGACTTCTCTTAGTTCTCTTTATTCAATGTAGGGATGTAAGTGACTAGTCGAGTAGTGAAAGGTAGCAAGGGGGGGAAGCAGCAGCTGGTCTTGGGAGGGGGGGGGGGAGCCAGCTTAAAAGCTGGTCCCCCTCAGCACTGTCTCTATAGAGTGTGGAGAGGCAGAGGCACAGCAGTCCCGACTCACACCAGGTCCGAAACGCTGCGCCTCTGTTTTTAAATGTAGCCTGGTGACTCTTACTACATTTAAAAAGCAGAGCCACAGCAAATCCCCTTATCGACTAATAGATGGAAATTCCATTGACTACTTGATCAGCGTACTAGCCATTATTGAACATCCCATTAGTCCTGTGACTTTACCCTCTTTGAATAGTGTTAAATGGAGGGATTCTTTCAGTTAGTCCTTTTTATGTGTTTCTCCGGCTGCCCAATAGCATACTTGCCATGGTGCTAGTTCTGGCTTCATTCCTAAAATATGTAGCAAATATTTTGATGTCTTTTCTGGATAACTTCAGAGATAGGGAGTCGATGAACTTGCTAATGATCTTCAGCATTTGTTACAAATTAATTCCATTTCTTACCTTGTATTTTTCTAAGGGTTTTGGTTTTGAAGGCATTTAGATGCTTGCTTTTTATGGGTTTCCAGTTTTCATATTCATGTGTTCAGATGGAAATAACTTTGGAATTGAAGATTTGTAGTTTGGTCTATAAGTTGTAGATTTTCAGTGACAATTCTCGTTTTAACTGGAAAATGAATCTGTTACCTTATCCATCATGGTATTATAGCTTTCCTGACCTTCCCCCCCCCCCCACCTATTGGCTTGCATATTCCTGACAAGGTGTATGAATAAATTAATTTCTGGTATTCCTTTGTCTTCTAAAGTGATATTTGTGTGGGAGTTTCTGGAATTCGTATGACACTTGTTTTTAATTAGTTACTTTTTGCCGCTGTGCTGGACAGTCTTGCAGTCTCTGTTTGCATGTCAGTAAAGCTGCCACTTGAAAGATCTCCAGCTGTCCATACACTGGGTACAAGTCAAACCAGACTGGAGACCATATCTAGTTCTTCATTGTTGGGTTAAAAAGAAATGTAGGTTGCCAAAAACTAAACGTTATTCACTGAGACCATTTTAGGATGTCAGGACAATATTTAAAAATCCTGTCACTGAGTCCTTCTTCCATAGTTACTTGAATTAATAACCAGGGATTTATCCCTAGGAAATATCAAAGGGGCTATTTGTGTGGAAAGGCTGAGATGATTGTTTGGACAGCTGTTCCTTTGTACAAGTTGAATTCATACTAAGAAATGTATGATATACTGCTCCCATATTTTCATTGATTATGTATAAAATATTTTATAGTTAAGTTTTGGATATGACTCCTTGATCTTGACCTTAAATCACATTTGAGAAGTTCCAGAGCAAACTGGAAGATTACAAAAGGGTTACTTTCTAAGACGTATATAATTTTGTATGGGGGAAAAAAATGATGGGAGAAGGAATTGGACAAATAAATTGAACTAGACTTGAGTGTTTTATATGTCAAATGAAAATACAGCTTCAATTATACAATTTAGTTCACAAATGAATTGTTTTATAAATTCACTGTGCAGATGGCATTTGACTCATTAAAATGTATCATATTTTTACTCCTAGGGATGGACTCTCTTTGTTCCTGTTTCCCTGCAATCCCTCATACTTCCATATGTGGCAGTTATGTCTAGGAATTAGATGACTTGGGGAGAAAATTATTAGATTAATTTTATAGCAGAATGCTTGCTCCTGAAAGATCCCCTGATCTGTTCAGTGTTTCAGCAAGGATATACACTTTAAATAGAAATGACAGATTATTTTATTTTTTATTGTTACCAGCAAGATTTTATATTTCATGTTATGGAAAAATGTGAATTTTCCTATGGAATTGAGGTGTAATACAGTAAAACTCCAATGGTCCAGCACTCCTGATGGTCCAGCACCATCAGGAACCTGGAAGTGCTCCGGGAAGCTGGACCATTGGAGCTGCTCTGCCCCCAGCATCCCCGATTCAGCCGCTGCTAAAACTGACCAGCGGCTGAATCGGGAAAGCCGGGGGCAGAGCTCCTCCGGGCTGCCATGGGCGGCTGGGATTCTCCAAGCCCCAGCTCTGGCTATCCATGGCAGTGCAAGGCCAGGTTTCCCTGGCTGCACACTGCTGTGGGCGGCTAAGATTCTCCAGCCTCCAGCTCTGGCAGCTGTGGGTGACCAGGTTTTTTCACCTCCAGACCCACACTGCCACCTGCTGCTGGGCTTCTCTGGCACCCAGTTCCATGCTGCCGTGGGTGGATGGGGTTCTCCAGTCCCTGGCTCCACACTTCTGCAGGTGGCCAAGGTTCCCTAGCTCCACATTGTTGCGGGTTGCCGGGGTTCTATGCCCCGGTGCCAGCTCCAGCACTGGTGTGGAGCTCCTCCAATCCCACTGCCCCCAGGCCTGACCAGGCTACTGGCCGTCCTGCCATTAGGCTCCCAGGCTCTTTGGTTCAGGAGCAACTGTGGTCCTGCCGGACCACAGATGTTGCCAGACCAGAGAGTACTGCATTTTAGAGGTGCAAGCTATACTGGTACCCTTGTTTATTCTTAATCTACCAGGAGTTGGCTTGCTCAGTTTAATTTCCTCGTAGCCAGTGCTTTTGCTCTTCCTGAATCTAGACTTAACTAGAAAGGGCAGCAGGGACTACAGGGAAGGCAGAAGTGGGAATTCTGAAACAATAGAGACAAATCAAAGATCTTTGCTTAGGAAAAAAAGGGGGAGAGCATTATACAGACACAATTTTAAAAAAAGCACCCCAGCCATGGTAATTCAGAACTGCGGTCATCTGAAGCTCATGATACCATCTACGTGTTTTGTTAGTCTATAAAGTGCTACCGGACCATTTGTTTTTTTTTTTTCTATACAGACTAACTCGGTTACCCCCTGAAGGTTCAAGAAATATCAAAATGTAACATTGTTACATTAATGTTGAGTAGGAATGTAAAATCTCATTTAATTAGGTAACTGGTTAAACTTTGTTTAGCCCCCTTTCTCATCCCTAGACTGAGGATATTAACTGTATTATTAATCAATCTATAACTGGAGTTGTGAAATTGGTGTGGAGGAGGCTTTTGTTACTTTTGTTACTTGTGGTCAGAACTCATGCCCTTCTTTGGATGCTGCTAACCCATCCCTGCCGGTTTTGCCATGTCTCTGGATCATAAAGATTCTTTTGAAGAGGGGTTATGGTGATGGCATTGTTTTGGGAGATTTGTGTGTTCAAAAATGCTTCCCGATAACCCTATTCTGAAAGGATTTTACCTTGCATAATGCTATTCCACTGCAACAGTTACATTCAGCTTCCTGGGGAGGCGACTTGGCTGCAGCAAGCCAAGGAAACTTCCTCTCTGGGAGCTGGATGGGCAAGGACTACCAGCTTTGCTGCCGGGGAGGCTTTGCTGCAAGCTCTGTAGCATAAAGACAATCTTAGCTTTATATTGCAGAACCCATAGCACGTGAAACTGTATCAAAGTCAGCAAGGGTAGGGAGGAGCAGGAGCCAGTGCTGGGGGGAGCTGGCTCAAAAGCCGGTTAACCCCCAGCACTGGCTCTTGTTACCAGATGTGCCCAATACTCTGGGGTATGCTCATTTATTAGGGTTATTATTATGGGGCTGGGAGGAGGTTCACATTTCTACCAGCATGCTGCATGTGGTTCCTGTGCTCTCATATGGAGCCGAATTCTCCCTGCTGCCAATTCCCTCTCCTACTGGAGCTCTCCTGGAGGAACTAGGTTCCTCAGGATGGGGTTCTTCCCACCTTAGCAACACATGGAAACTCACACCCACTACCTGAGCATGTCTGAGAGGACTGGGTAATCAGCACTTACAAGCTAAGCCCTCATATGTGCCTGGACTCAGCAGTCTAGGTTTAACAGCAATGCCACACTGCCCCCTCATGTGCCTTTGGACTTAGTGGGCTGGATTTAACAGCACTTTAAGCTGCCATCCTTGTATGCCTCCAGGTTCAACACCTTCCTATCGCCACTTTCACACCACAATCATTTGCTGGAAACCACACAACGAGCAAACCCCACAGGATTTTGGACACTATAGGGATCTTTAGCTTTGGTACAAGAAGAGTTGTTGCAGAGTGAATGGGGAAGCCAAAACAGCACCCCGAGGAAGAATGAGAGAGAAAGGAAGAGAGAGAAGCAACCATCTTAATAAAAATTATTTATTTCTGGGTAGTGAAAATATATATATATATATATATATATATATATATATATATGGAGCCAAACACACACAACAGTTAAAATATTAAATCTACATTGAAACTGATTATAAATGTTAGGGCTAACTAACCATATAACAATTTACATAGGGCAGGATCAGGAGGCTATGCTTAAAGAGGTAGTGGGGGCGGAGGGCGATCACAGGGGAGAGAGGGACCTCACCACTCTGTGGCCCTCACACTGATTAGGGTTCCCAGATGGTGATGGGAGCCGGGGGTTCAGAGGGCAGGAGACGAGCAGAGCCCCCAGCACATCAGACAGGAAATGAAGTCTCAATGGGTATGTCTACACTACCACCCTAGTTCGAACTAGGGTGGTTAATGTAGGCAACCGGAGTTGAAAATGAAGCCTGGGATTTGAATTTCCTGGACTTCATTTGCATATTGCCGGGCGCCGCCATTTTTAAATGTCCGCTAGTTCGGACTCCGTGCCCGCGGCTATACGCGGCACGAACTAGGTAGTTCGGATTAGGCTTCCTATTCCGAACTACCGGTACACCTCGTAATGATCTGGGGCTACTCCATTCCAGCTCGTGCTGGGTCTGGAACCTATCCCTGCTGTGGCTCTTCAGTTTAAATGTAGTAGGAGCCAGGCTGCATGTATCGGAAAAATTGTATTGACTACACAATTAGTCAATTACCTGCTTCTCAGCATCCTTCATCTGAGCAACTATTTGAGGCTTGGCTCCCTGCATGTATTCTCACGAAAGCTTAGGAGAAAGGTCTCCACTATGATCTCAAGGTACTCCTATATAGCTCTTTCAATTTGCTTTTTTATTTCTCTGGGTGGGTAGTTGAGGTTTATAAATGCTTGGTAGAGATCCTGAAGTTTCTGGTCTCTGTCAGTGGGATTAGAGCAGATGCGGTTGTATCGAAGGACTTGGCTATAGATGATGGATCATATAGTGTGTTCTGGATGGGAGCTGGAAGCATGTAGGTAACTGTATGAGTCAGTGGGTTTTCTGTAGAGAGTGGTGTCTAATTTTGCATTGCTGATTTGTACTGTGGTGTCCAGGAAATGGATCCAGGCTGTGATTGATGGTGGGGTGTAGGTTGTTAAAATCTCTGTGGAATGTCTCCAGTGTTTCTTGGCCATGCGTCCAGATCATAAAGATGTCATCAATGTAGCGTAAGTAGAGAAGGGATAAAAGGGGACAGGAGTTGAGGAAACATTGTTCTAGGTCGGCCATAAAGATATTAGCATACTGTGGGGCCATGCGTGTACCCATGGCTGTGCCGCTGATCTGGAGGTATAAGTTGTTCTTAAACTGGAAATAATTTTGGGTGAGAACAAAGTTACATAGGTCTGCTGTCAGACTGGCAGTGGTGTCCTCTGGGATAGTGTTTTTAATTGCTTGTAATCCGTCTTCATGTGGGATGTTGGTATATAGAGCTTCTACATCCATGGTGGCAAGGATGGTGTTATTAGGGAGGTTATCAATGTTTTGTAGTTTCCTTAGGAAGTCAGTAGTATCTCGGAGATAGCTGGGCGTGTTGGTTGTGTAGGGTTTGAGAAGAGAGTCTACATAGCTGGATAAACTAGTAGTGAGTGTGCCGATACCAGAGATGATGGGGTGTCCGGGTTTATGGATTTTGGGAAGCAGATAGAACAATCCTGGTCGGGGGTCAGAAGGTGTTTCTTTGTGGATTTGTTCCCGAGTAGCTGTAGGGAGGCTTTTAAAGAGACAGTGTAGTTTCTTTTGGTATTCCGAGGTGGGATCAGAGGAGAGAGGTTTGTAAAATGCGGTGTTGGAGAGTTGTCTGGTTGCCTCCTGGTTATAGTTGGCCTTATTCATAATGACCACAGCACCCCCTTTGTCAGCTGGCTTGATTATAATGCCCGGGTTGTTTTTGAGACTCTGGATGGCATAGTGTTCAGCGTGGCTGAGATTGTGTCACTTGTTGTTGTTTGCGAATAATGTCAGTCTGTGTGTTGCGGAAGCTTTGTATATAGAAATCCAGATTGTAATTCCGACCGTCAGGGGGAGTCCATATAGAATTATTTTTCCTTTGGTGTTGATAGGGGGGATCTGGTAGGTCAGATTGATGTTCATTGGTGGCTTGGAAATATTCTCGGAGGCGGCGAAAAAAAGCCTCAAGGTCACCACAAAATTGTATCCAATTTATGGGGGATGTGGGGCAAAAAGAGAGACCCCGGGATAAGACAGACTCTTCTGCTGGATTGAGTTTGTAGGTGGAGAGGTTAACAATATTATCCGGTGGGTTGAGGTAGTTGCTGTTGTAGCATGTGGTGTGGAGCCATTTAGAAAGTTTGTCTTTTCTTTGTTGAAGGGAATAGAAGTAATTACACTAAAGTAATGGTAAAGAGCTAGGGCCTCGACAGCCTGCCCTTTTTGGGTTGTCAGTGAACCCCCCCCCCCCCCCGAATGAATTCTTCACAGTGTGAAGAAAAAGTACCTTACCACACATGCTTCTGTTAAGCTATGACCCCACCTGGGACCATAATATGGGCTCACAGATTAATATAGGGAAATGGTCCCATTGAATAGGTGGATCAGCAACGAGACTTCTCTTCCTCCTGGGAGATGCTTCCAGTTCATCTGAGAATCTTTTGCCTTCTGTCAAGCCTCTCACCAGGAGCTGAAGACTGGAGTTCTGTTCTCCTTTCTGGTTGTCCACTAACAATATTATATCTTTCCCTTTTTGGGTTCCTACAAATTAAGGATGTTAACTAATCAGTAATTTACTAGTCAGATAGTTGGTGGAAAGTCCATCAACTACTCGACTAGTTGATAGGCACTTCTATGTTCCTCCTTTGAAATGTACAAGGAGGGCTAGGGCTCTTGTACATTTCAAAGGAGGAATGCGGAACTCTGCATGCAGCTTAGGGCCAGCAGGAAATCTCGCTGACTCCAGACTCCAGGAGGGCACTTATCCTTTGAAATGCACAAGAGCCCCACAGTGTTTCAAAGCAGCAGTGCTGCACGGAACCTGAGTACAGGATCTGTGTGGTGCTGCTGCTTTGAAGTAACCCCCCCTCCCAGCACCTTTGCTGCCTCTGTCTGATAGAGTCAGCGGGGTGGGGGTAGGGAGGACAGGGAAATCAACTAATTGACTCGATTATACGATAATCATTTGCTCATTGGATAGTCGACTAGTCCTTAACATCTCTAAAGGTCAGATGCTTAAAGGTCAGATGTGATGGGGCAGCTTACACTCATATTAGCTCATTAACCTTGTGTTACCCAAAGAGGGATTTGTTATACCCCATCACAGTTCATAATGATGGATTTTTTTTATTAGCTATAGCTTTCCTTCTAGACTTTCTTCTTGAATGCTTCAAGTTTCTTTAGATCTTTTACCAGAGGGGAGAGTCCTCACAGAGAACTATTCTTGCCTCTTAGGCTCTTCTCTTTCACATGGTTTTCATGTTTTAAGATTTGATTTATTTGATCATTACTGTAATGAGCCTTTTTAAATTGAGATTTCCAGATATTATAAACAACTCATTGTTCAGTTGCATGGTTGTGACATAAGCAGTAAATTACATAGATGATTTAATTTATTATTTTACTTTAATCTTTGTACGTGTTTTGAAAATAAACTGCATCCAGACTGGACAAGCAAACACCTTTCCCAAGCTTCCAAAAACAAGTGCATACACGGTAAAATGAAATCTCATCTCTTTCCTGGGATTAGTTTGTATTCAAAAAGGAATTCACACTGAGAGTTTTTCTCCAGATGGATTCTCTTAGGGGTACTACCTCAGGACATGTGTGTGCCATCTCTTTGCTTAGAAGGGAATGTCTTCATTGCAGAGTTAACTTGGGTGATCAGCAGCTGGGTCTGAGCATCTGGATTACTACAGCTTGCATGTGAGCAGCCACTGCAAAACCACATTAGAGTTATTGTGTCCTGACTGGTGCTTAATCTGTTTTTTGTGCTGCAGTATGATGAGCTGCTCTGTTTGTTTGTTTGTTTGTTTCCCAGTGAAGTGTGGGAAAACTTGTCTTCTAGGAACACCAGAGAAGGATTTGGGAAATCACTGGAGGGCTATCAGAATTGAAATGACTTGCCATGCATCCTCACTACAAAGAGAGTTTTATCAACTCATGTGAAATCCTTACTTGGGTTTTAGACAATAGCTCCAGGTGAGCCAGGTAGCTAGAGTTGAAAGCATTACTAACCTAGAAAGAGGGTTTTGAATGTCAATGAGAAGGATCTGAAGGATAATATCCAAGAAGGAGCCCTAATTATCTCTTCAGTGAAGATGTAACCTAACAGATTCCGATGAGTGACAACCCACCTGATTCAATGAGAAAGCACAATCTACTTAAACTTTTCCTCACAAGGTCAACATCTAATATGTAGAAGTGTTTAGGCATACCTTGCCAGCCTTATAGATTCATATGTGTACCCACATATTAAGTAGTATAGAAAGACACAGGTTGAAAACAATACATATAAAATTGCATAATATTTAGAAGTTATTTAGAAGTTTTTTGAAAGTTTTATCTTTAATGTTCTTTAGGTTTCCTCCTTCCTCACCACTGAAGCCATATCCAGCAAGGCCTCCATATAGAAAGGAAGTGATTAAATTTCCAGACTGGAATGTTCCTGAAGCTGGCACTTCTCAAGAACACATCCCAGTGAAGCCTCTTATGATGGTAAGATTTCTTGTTTACAAGTTTCTAAAATATTTGGTATTCTTCTTTGAGTGGCCCCGTTGGTGCTCCACTCTAGGTGTCTGGTCCCATCCCGCTGCCGCAAATCGGAGAGCTATCAGAGCCGTGGTTTGCCAGACTGTGCATGCATGGCTGCCAGAGGCGGTGTTCGCGCCTTTGATGTGTTGCACATGGTCCAGCTTGCTCAGTTCCTCTCAGCCGCCCTTGGTCGCGGACGAGAGCTCCTTCTTGTCAGTTTCATTTCCAGCGATTTTTCTCTCAGAGCCTTCACATTTGTAAATAGTTTCAGAACTCTATCCTTCCTTACTTTGTTAAATTTACCAGTTCTTAAAAAAAAAAAAAAAAAAAAGCAAAAAACAAATTTTTCTACAGACTTGGACAGTATCTGCGGCTATTTGTGTTTTTAAAAAAAAAAAAAAAAGAAAGAAAAAGAAAAAACCCACAGCCTGAGTCTCAGTGCAGCAAGTTAGGAGGATGAGCATAGGAGAGATTGTACATAGTCAATTTCTCTCTCCCCACTGTTTCAGTATGCCGGTGTCCCCCGGTTTCAAGAAGTGCTCAGTCTGCCGGGAATCCATGCCGGCATCTGACGGGCATGATTTTTGTGTCAGGTGCTTGGGTGAGATGCATGTCCCCCAAAAATGCACCCACTGTAGCAAACTAACGGCGAGGGCACGAAAGGATCGAGACTTGCGCCTGAAGCTGATTCTTTATGGAAAGGTGCTAGAGTCCGATGCCATCCCTGCCTCTGGCACAGCAGCCCAGAAACGCCGGGCAACGTCTCCTGGGACTGCCGTTATGAAAAAGACTAAGGCGTCCCCAGCTCGATCGCTGCCAGCCACCACCAAAATGCGATGCCCTGACAAGGCATCCGGGACAGATGCCCCAGGACAGCAACAGGCTCCTAGAGTGAGGAGATTGCCTGAGCCGGGATTGCAAGGGACAGGAGCACCGGCTCCAACAACTGCGCAGAAGTCAGCATTGGCAGGAGTGCGAAAGCCAGCCCTGCCAACGGCTGCCCAAGTGGCGCCGGCTGCGGCCTTTTTAAACCCCTCGGTGCCGAGCTGCCAAGTCTCCCAGGCGGCACTGCTGGCATTGTCCGATCTGCTGGCACCGAGATCTTCCTCGGCACCGCCAACACCACCCCCATGTGGAGATACAGCGGCACTGCAGCCACGTTTGGCACCGAGCTCTCCACCAGCAGATGAAATTGACAAGGCTTCACTGCCTTGCAAAGCTGCGGGAAAATAAACTTACAGGGTGCTTTCCCTGTCGCCTACCTTCTCTCCAGGACCATCTCCTTCTCCACCCAGGTACTGAAGGCACTGGGACTATAGCCTTTCTCCATCTTACCAAGTGCTTAGAAGATCTTCCCATGGGGACACGGTCTATATAGAAACAAGACGCTCCCATCGCGTTCTCGATCCCCCAGGAGGTCACCAAGGCATAGACCACCTAGGCGGTTGCCGTGGCGAGTCTACTACATCCGCAGTTCAAGATCCTCCAGATACACCTCGCCAGCACGATCTGACCATTACTATGGGTGCTACCATAGGGCTGAATATGACTGCCCCCAACCTGGACACGCTACCCTATCTTATAGGGGTTCTTCATGTACCTGTCCATCACCCGGTGTGCAACACTCACTTGAGCGTCCACAGCAATTGTTTTCATCGCCTCTGTCAAAAAACTTAACCATCCATCAGGATCGCTCGGAACCAGAAGAGGGCCAACTGTCCGAGGCAGAAGATCCTCAGCCACACATTTCTCCAGCTGACTGTTCCTCGTCATCACTGAATGAAGCAATGGTTCCAGATGACACATCTCCCTTGGATGACCTGAAGCAGTTCCAGGATCTATTCAAAAGGGTGGCAAACACACAAGAAATACAATTAACGGACATTCCCATGAAGAAACATCTTTTGAAGAATTTGCGGCGGCAACAACAACGGGCAAAAATCGCCCTCCCTATCGATGAGGCCATCATGGAAGTGGCAGACGAAATATGGCAGACTCCTACATTGACTGCCCCAACTAGTAAGTGGGTTGATAGGAAGTATTTTGTACCCGCTAAAGGACTGGATTTCCTTTTCAACCACCCTCAACCCAACTACCTTGTAGTTGATGCGGTACAGCGGAGGTTTAAGGCTCCTCAATATAAGAATACAATCCAAGACAAGGATAATAAAAAATTGGACGTTTTTGGAAGAAAGGTTTACTCTTCGGCTAAGTTGTTACGAATCGCAAACTATATGGCCCACCTTTCTAACCACAATTTTGATAACTACTCAAAGCTTACAGAGCTACTACAATATCTTCCTGATGCCAAGAAACCCTTACTGAAGGCCATAGTCCAAGAAGGATATATAGCCTGTAATACTACTTTGCAGATGGCCAACACGGCTGCACGGGCCATGGCTATGGGGGTCGCGATGAGGCAGTCTTCCTGGTTATCATTCACCGGAACCACATGGGAGCTTCAGAATAAAGTTGAAGACCTACCCTTTGATAAACAAAAGCTCTTCGCTAGTAACACTGACGAAGTTCTCCATTCTGGCAAAGACTCACTTCACGTACCTTGGGAATGTACACACCTCGCTATAAACATAAGCACTACTATCCTTACCAACGGAGGTATGATTGATTCTTATTGAACGCACAATCACGTCCCCAAGACAATCAGCGCTTCCAGCAGCATCCTCAACGTAAGAGATCTCGAATCGTTCATCCAATCAAGCTGCACCTAAGCAGCAAATTTGACGTTCCCGTCGAGGACGCAAGAACGACTCCCACGTTCAACGTACCACAGAACTCTTTACACCTGTTTCACCATGGCTTAAAATAGTACCTCCTTCATTGGTCCAATGTCACCGCGGACAAGTGGATACTGGAGGTGGAATAATCTGGTCTCTCCATCCCCTTTCTATCCATTCCCCGCACAACCCCTCCTACCCTATCCCTTTTCAGGGACCCCCCTCACGAGCATTTGCTGAAGCAAGAAGTTCAGCGCCTTCCGAATATCGGTGCAATAGAGAGGGGTACCAAGTCAGTTTCGGGGGAAAGGATTTTTATTCCCGGTACTTCCTTACCCCAAAGAAGACAGGAGGATGGAGACCCATTTTGGACCTACACAAGTTAAACCGCTACCTCGGGAAACATCGCTTCAAGATGGTGACCCTAAATGCCATTATTCCGTCATTGAACAAGGGGGGACTGGTTTGCAGTCCTTGACCTGCAAGATGCCTACATCCATGAGGCACACAGGCATTTTCTCTGTTTCCAGCTAGGTCAAGAACATTTCCAGTACAGAGTACTACGTTTCGGCTTGGCATGCGCACCCAGAGTCTTCACCAAAACCTTAACGGTAGTGGCTGCCCACTTGTGCAGACTGGGAGTGACAATTTTCCCATACTTGGACGATTGCTTCATAAGAGGCAATAACATATTCAGAGGCCAAACACATGGTGACAACAGCCTCTCAGATTTTTCACTTTCTGGGTCTACTCGTAAACATGCAGGAATCCTCGCCAGAACCTACACAAGATCTGATCTTCATAGGGGCAAGGTTTGACTCGAGAACAGCGCGTGCTTACTTACCTGCCGAATGTTTTGCCACCATTCGAGATCTTGTTCACATGCTGACGTATGCCCTGACGATTCCCGTCAGTGTTACAACTACTGGGACACATGGCTGCCTCAACAACTATTGTTCAAACCGCAAGGTTACATTTTTGCTGCCTTCAACACTGGCTGACTACAGTATACACTCCGGTGAAGGACAACATTCACAAGGTGATAGTGATACCATCACATATACAACAATCCCTGCAGTGGTGGACCAAGTCGCCCAATCTTATGGTGAGCATTCCTTTTCACCATCCACAACCGTCGAAGCAAATAACAATGGATGCGTCCCTTACTGGCTGGGGAGTGCATATGGACGACATGACGGTTCAAGGTCGCTGGTCTCTGCAGGAGATGCTCTTACATATCAACATTCTCGAGTTAAAAGCAGTGCGTCATGCATATCAGCATTTTCAGTCCCATATAAGGAACATGACCGTCAGAATCCTTACGGAGAATATTGCCACCATGTACTACGTAAACAGACAGGGAGGGGCTCGATCCCGATCCCTCTGTATAGAAGCGATGCACTTGTGGAACTGGTCTATCCGCATCAATACCGTCCTGACAGCCACCTATTTGTTGGGCATCCAGAATACTATTGCGGACTCGCTCAGCGGGCTGTTTCCCCACGACCACGAGTGGGAACTTGGCACGGACATTCTGCATGGTATTTTCGCCCAATGGGGTTCCCCTCAATAGATCTGTTTGCTACTGCTGCCAATGCCAAGTGTCCCAATTATTGCTCCAGGGCAGGGATTGGATGCCACTCCTTGGGAGATGCTTTTCTTCACTATTGGGGAACGTCACTACTATACGCCTTTCCCCCGATCGTCCTAGTTCCCAGAATCCTGGAAAAGATGACTATAGAAAGGGCTCGAGTAATCTTCATAGCCCCAGATTGGCCACGGCAGCCTTGGTATTCAATACTCCACCAGATGTCCATCAGGACACTGTACACCCTTCTTCTGCTTCCGGACCTCTTGACTCAGGACAATGGCTCCCTTTCTCATCCGAAACCTGAAACATTACACCTCACAGCGTGGTTGCTCGCTGTTTCAGTCCGGTTGAATGCTCACGCTTACAGAGAGTCAAGCAAGTATTAGTACAAAGCAGAAAAGACTCTACTCGAAAGACCTACCTCGCAAAGTGTGCCAGATTTGAAGCGTGGTGTGGCAGTGATGGCAGGGATGCTCACATTGCAGGAATATCCCAGATACTTGATTACGTTTTGTACCTCCACAACACGGGCCTTGCAAAAGCCTTGCTGCGAGTGCATGTAACAGCAATTAGTGCTTTTCATCGGGGTCAGGATGAGTTCTCTGTATTTGCTCATCCCATCACAAAGAGGTTTCTGAAGGGACTCACGAAACTCAACCCACCACGACGACCACCACCACTTTCTTGGAATTTAGACTTCGTTCTGGATTCTCTGACACGCTCCCCCTTTGAACCCTTAGCTACAATACCATTACAGCTTTTAACCACAAAATTGCTTTTTCTGCTTGCCATTACATCAACTTGAAGAGTGAGCGAAATAGGAGGTGATGACATGAATGCAGCTTACACGGTGTTTACTAAGGAGTCGGTAACATTGAGCTCTCATCCAGCATTTGTTCCAAAAGTTTGTTCGGATTTCCACATCAACGATCCGGTTGTTCTTCCCTGTTTCTATCCCAAGCCTCATGCTTCGAGGGAAGACGTACTGTTGCACACGCTCGATGTGAGGAGGGCATTAGCTTTTTATATCGAAAGAACGCAACACTTAAGGAAATTGGACCACCTAATAGTATCCTTAGTGGATCGATCCAAGGGAGAACCAGTCACTTCCCAACAGATTGCAAGATTAATAGTGTCGTGTATTACAACCTGTTACTCCATACGTAACAAACCTCTTCTGTGTTCACCTAAGGCCCATTCTACGAGAGCAGTAGCCGCGACTACAGCTTTTCTCAGAGGTGTTCCATTCCGAGACATTTGTTGAGCAGCAACATGGTCCTCGCATTCTACCTTTATGAGGCATCACACTATAGTAAACCAATTTGCTGCTGATTCCTCAGTGGCTACGGCAGTCCTTTCCCATATTCAAAAACCTTACTTCCGGAGCGCTCTAATGTTTGAGTACTGCTCCGAAGTCACCTAGAGTGGAGCACGCTCGGGGCCACTCAGAAGAAGAAGAAGAAGAAGAAGTTACTCACCCTGTGAAGTAACGATTGTTCTTCGATATGTGCCCCGTGGGTGCTCCATGACCCGCCCTTCCTCCCCGCTCCAGAATATTTCATTTTTCTCGTTTCAGGGAATGGCTGAGAGGAATTGAGCAAGCCGGACCGTGCGCAACACATCAAAGGGGGGAGGGATAGCTCAGTGGTTTGAGCATTGGCCTGCTAAACCCAGGATTGTGAGTTCAATCCTTGTGGAGACCATTTGGGGTAAAAATTCATCAGGGATGGTACTTGGTCCTGCTGTGAAGACAGGGGACTGGACTCGATGACCTTTCAAGGTCCCTTCCAGTTCTAGGAGATGGCAATCTCCATTATTATTTTTTTTTAAATATGGCATACATTTTTTTAATTGCAAGTGTAATTAACCATTGCAACAATTTACCAAGGATTAGGGTGGATTATCTATCACTGACAAATTTTAAAATGAGTTTTTTTTTTTTTCTAAATGAAAGGCTAGGAATTGTTTTGTGGGAGTTCTATAGCATTTGTTATACAGAAGGTGATGATCACAGTGGTCCCTTTTGCCCTTGGAATATATGACTCTACATCAGGTCAGGGCAGATGCTTGTGGGCCATGGCTTCTGGGCCAAATCTGGCCGAACAAGTCTCCGGATCCAGCCTACAGAGGCAGCAAGGAGCCCCAGGCAGGTTCCTCTGTTTGTCCCGCAGTCCTGTGTGCCCTGCAGAAATGCAGCTGCCATACTTCTTTCTGTTTCAAAACTGTAGGGGAGGAGAAAGCTTCAGGAGCCACCCTGCCCCCAGCACAATCCCATTGGCTGGTTTCTCTCCAGAAACCAGTCAATGGGGGCTGCTTGTTTGAATAACAGGCAGCCAAGAAGTACTATGCCCCATCTCCTCTGCTCAATTGTTCACTGAAGCACATGGCCAAGCAAGCAGGCAGGATTACTGGCTGGGAAATGTTTTACGCTCTGCAAACCTTAGCTCTGTAGGCAGGCAGGCTGGTTTGGCTGCTGGTTGGTAAGTCTCCTGGCCACAGCCTGCCTCTGGCACCCCAGCCCCTCCCTGCTCTCAACTCTCTGCCCCACCCCCCCACTCAACATACCCAAATCCTCTGTTCCCCTCTTGCACGTTGTCATGGCTCCTTCCCCACTCTGGCATGATAAATGCAGAAGTGGAAGCCTGCAAAGGTACCCCAAAATCTTATCTTTCCAGGCTTTGGTATAAACTCCCCCCCATAAATCTTAAAAACCTAGATTTTGGGGATAAAATCCACTACCACCCAAGTAATGATAAGAAAAATCAGGGGAGAGATGACTTGGGAAATTTCACCCCTAAAGTAAAAACCAAGACACACAAATTAACCAATGCCAGGTTAATACAAAGAAAAAAAAAGAACTTTTATTATCAACACAATATTCCTGTTGCAAGCATAATGACTAGATGGAAAAGTCATGACATAATATACTCCTAGGGAGGAACCCCACCATGGGCCAGGAGCTTAGTTACAAAGGAGAGGAAAACCCATTTTTAAATGCACAGACATCCGATCCCATTTCCCAAACCATAAAACAATAAAACCTAATGGATTTATCTAATCTTTACCCTGCTTACATACAGGGAAGAGTCTTTTCTTGGAGGGAGACATTCTGTCTCCCTCCCTCAGTAGCTGGAGAGAAACTGCCCTAGAGCCAAAGGAGGGAAAACCCAAAAATTCCTTTGTCCCAGTTTGAAATTCCTACCTGCATTCCTATTGGCCAACTCTACCTGGCTTAGGTATGTTAACCCCTTAGTCCCCAGGCTGCTGGCCATTTCTCATGATCATGATCTGGCACCCCAATCTCCTGCCCCAGATCACAGTCCCCTAGGTCACATCCCAAACTTCTGCACTCCGGTCCCCTGCCCTGAATCACAACTGCTTTCTTCACCCAAACTCCTTCCCAGACACTAGTCTCCTCCAAGCTCCTCTCTGCACCCAACCTCCATTTTGTTACACTTTGGTTCGGTGATGTGATGGGAGCCTCAAGGGTTAAAGCTGACTATCCAGTGAAAACTACTGGATGATGGTGAAACAAATGATTTTTATTAAGTGGAATGATTTTTTTTTATCAAAACTAACAATTAGCAAATGGTTTTTTTAAACTAGCAATTGCCCAATGCTTTTACAGCGTAGAAAACCCTAAACTTAGCTGTACTTAACTAATTACAAACTTCTTTGATTACAATTCAACTATACCAAATCACTGTCTCTAATTTGCTTAACGAAAAATACAAAAACAAAGCCAATATAATGATAATAAAAACTCTGTCCAAAGCCAGCCCCTCTAACTCCACCAGCTGCCCTAAAATAACCATAGTCATAAATCTACTTTTACAACTTAACAACTCTGGGGCTTCTGTTTCTAACACTAATACTTAACCTAAATACAACACTACTATACAACACAAAATTATACAATTTACACAGTGTGGTTAACAGAACTTAGATACACTTTACAGAATTACACAGTGAAATTAACACAGTTTAACTATTAAACCAATAACTAATACATTTAAGCAATACTTACAAATCCAGCAACGATAACAACACAAAGACACACTAGAACTCGGAGCATGCTCAGGACTCGTGCACCCCTATATTTGACTCAAAAGGTGGGGAGGCAGCCTCAGGGTGATCAATCCTTTAGTTGGGCAAAAAAGAGACACGTGCCCTCAATACACGGAACCTCCGTCAAACAAAGGGATTGAGGGTCTTTTACACACAAATTTGATGTCTAATGCCATGCTAGGGTCTGCATTTGGCAGGGCCTGATAGGCTAGTGATGAGGTAGCATGACAATACTGCCCTATAGGAGTTTTCGTGATGTATGCTTGATCCCCTCATGGACAGGACTAGATGGGGCATGGTTAGTGTGAGACAGTTGTGTTTTATTACCTTATGTTTTCTTTTTCTCTTGCCTCTAAGACTGGTCAAGCTATGGTCAAATGAGGCTTATCTGTAAATGCAGCTAGGCGCTATCTAGTCATGCTCACCTCCCTGTTTTTTGGTGCCTCTGAGTCCCAGGATGCCTGTAAGGTCAAATTCCATTCACAAAAACTGCATCTTGCTTCCCATGCTCCTCTGAGTACAGTCTGGGTTTCTTGTGAGGGGCCTTGTGTGGCAGGATGGGCTATACGCTAAGGCCATGGACAGAAAAAACCTGCTTTACAACACATTTCAGACCCCCTCCCTCCTCCATCCATATCATGGAAGAGTGCAGCCCTTGTCCACTTTGCAAAAGCTTGGAGTGCCCCCCCCCCCCATCAAAAATTATTGCCCACCACCTGCTCTACATATTCAACATTTATGTACTAATGTATTTTAAAACAACAACAAAACAACAAAAATGATCATTTTATTGGAACTGTATTGCATTGATTGGCTCACTTTAATGTTGCTCATGGTCCCTACCAGTTTTTTAAACTCTTATAAAACAACAGTTTTTTCACTGGCTTCCGCATTAAACGTGAAACAGCTACAGAGAGGTTGTGTTGGATGGTTGTGCTATGTGAACTTGAAGAATCTCTCTGTTTTAAACCCTATCTGATCCCAGCATTTCCTGAGTTGCACCTCCCGATCATAAACATGACACCAATTGTGCTCTGCTGTATTTCTGGTGTACGTTTAAAGGCCTGAGAATTTTATTTTACACACACAAAAATGTGTGTAACATAAGAATGGCCATACTGGGTCAGACCAAAGATCCATCCAGCCCAGTACCCTGTCTGCCGACAGTGGCCAATGCCAGGTGTCCCAGAGGGAGTGAATTGAACAGGTAATGATCAAGCAATCTCTCTCCTGCCATCCATCTCCACCCTCTGACAAACAGAGGCTAGGGACACCATTCCTTACCCATACTGGCTAATAGCCATTCATATCTCCAATCCTCCTCTGTGCTAAGCCTGCCTCTGGCAAGCACGTGTTCCCCATGCGCACTTTGGAAATAGGTGTAGATTTTGATAATCTCTCCAGTAGTTTGATGAGTGAAATTGTTAACAATGTTGATCATTCATGTATCATTGGCATCTAAGCTATTCATTTGAAATTAGTGGCACTGTTCAGACCTCAGAATAATTGTTTCAAGATTTGTAAACATGATGAGATATCGCTTCTATTTTGAGCATGTTAGCTCAAGCAGAGTTAGCAGGTGTAGGTTTACTCAAGATGGAAATTATACCTCACAGTTGCAGTGCAAACTCAGCCAAAAAGCTAACAGAGCACTGTGGCCATGCTAGTGCATGCTAGCCACCCAGTGCAACCCTACTTGAGATCCTAGGTACATACTTAGGTAGCTGGCCCAAACTGCTAGCCACAGGACTGTTTTTAGCCTGTTAGTTTGAGCAGAGGTAGTGCTTCTAAATCTTCCTGAGTTGTGAATTAAACCTCTCAGCTGCAGAGATTTTCTATATCTATATAAAAATACACTAGCAAATTTACCTGGTATTGCTCAGGTTTGTAACTCAATTCATTTTTTGGAGGGGAAAATGAAGGAAAAATGTACATGCTTTATTTAAACAATTGCATTTTTGAAAAAATACAGCATTATTTTTATGAAGTTCATTTTTATTTCAGATTTCTTAAAAGATTGTTAGCATTTTTCAGTTCATTTTTTTTAAGTAAATCTTTTAAAATGGGAATTCCATCAAGGGTCCTTACCAAGCAAAAAGAAGTGAGGTCTGTCCTAAACAAAAGAAGAAATTTGTGTTTGCCTTACTATTTACTGCTTAAATATAAAATTATCATAAAGCAGACAGGGAAAACAAAGTTCAAACAGCTAGGAGTGTTTTCATTTGGGACTGAAGCTATATATATATAAAAGGTGGACAGATACCCCCCCCCCCCAATCCTTAACAGGATTTATACTTGAAGAGACAAAGGAAGCAGCCGTTGGAATCTGATGGGAGGGATCCTGCCATAAAGAGTTTGGTCAATAAGGGTACATCTACACTAACGTTATTCCGAAATAACAAAATGCGCGTCTGCACTGCAAGCCTTTATTTTGAAATAATGTCAAGCTGGAGGACTTCTTACTCTGACTCCTGTAACCCTCATGAGGAGGAAGGGAAGTCGGAGGAAGAGTGCTCTTCTTTTCACTTTCTGCTGTGTAGACAGTGCCAAAAGCTGAAATAAGTTATTTCGACTTCAGCTATGCAACTGAGGTAGCTGACGTTGTGTAGCTTATTCTGACCTTAACCCTGCTATGTAGGCATGCCCTAAGGCTGATGAAGGCATGTGGTGAGAGAACTTCAATTAAAATCTAATTAAATTTAGGTTAGGCATTAGTAACTGTTTTATCTTGTAGCCATTTCTAACTTGCATGCCTAATTACTTGAGTCCGCTCTTCAATCTAAATCTATTCCTCTGTAGTTAATAAACTTGTTTTATCTAATTTAGTGTTTTCAAGCTGAAGGGTCAGTGATTCCATTTGAGGTAACGAGTTGTGTGCATATTATTACTTTAATGGAATAACAGATGAGATATATTTGCTCTGTCCAGGAGAGGATGGATAGTACAGGCCATATGTTTCTAGGGGAAAATTTGGGACGAGGAATGTGGTGGGGGTAATTCGGTGGTAGTCTTTAATGCTTGTAAGAGCCAAGTTTTTATGGATAGCTGCAGCATACCAGATTTGAGAGTGATTTACATGCTAGAGCTGCTTGTGGGCAATTCATGTTGGAACTCAGGTTGCTACAGCAGCAAGGCATTGTAAAGAGCATCCCAGGTTACAGGGGAGTGACACAGATACTGATTGGTTTGGATTGCACCCCGAATGTCACAAAGTATATGTGAGGGGATGGATTGCACCATTAGCAAGTTTGCAGATGACACTAAGCTAGGGGGAAAGGTAGATACGTTGGATGGCAGGGATTGGGTCCAGAGTGACCTAGACACATGAGAGGATTCAGCCAAAAGAAATCTGATGATGTTCAACAAGGACAAGTGTAGAGTCCTGCACTTGGGATGGAAGAATCCCATGCATTTTTACTGTCTGGGGACCGAATGACTAAGTAGCAGTTCTGCAGAAAAGGACCTGGATATTACAGTGGATGAGAAGCTGGATATGAGTCAACAGTGTGCCCTTGTAGCAAGAAGGCTAATGACATATTAGGAGGAGTATTGCCAGCAGATCCAGAGGAGTGATTATTCCCCTTCATTCAGCTCTGGTGAGGCCACACCTGGAGTATTGTGTCCAGTTCTGGCCCCCCCACCTCCCCTACTATAGAAAGGATGTGAACACATTGGAGGGGGTTTGGACAAATGACTTAATTTTGGCCAAGATGCTTCCCAGCTATAAAATCTAAACAGCACATACTGCACAAGGATTTTATGAGTATTTGTTAATGTTCATAAATTGCTTGGAAGAGGAAGCATGTATAAGTTATACTAATTTATCATTGACAAAATATTGGTAGGTAAAATAATATGCTCTTTCTTTTTTCTCTTGTAATCCAGAATTCTGAAATGTGGTTCAAACGTCACAGTATAGCAATAGGAGAAGTACCAGCTTGCAGACTTGTGCACCGCCAAGAGTTAACTCAGGCAAATATAGAAGAGATATGGAAATCCATGACTCTAACACAGTAAGTGTGTCTGTGAGCCTTTCTCCTTTAGGAAAATGAATGATGGATAATAGTCTCACGTTCTCTGCTAATTCTCATAATTTCATCCATTCTTTACTGCTGTAATTTCATTTGTCCTAGATTTGCGAGGTTAATTTAGACTAAATTATTATTTGATGATCATCCTGTGATTTTTTTGTGAATAATCTCTTTTGTATTTAGCATCTTTCTAGGATACTACATAGCTAATTTTTCTGTAAAAGTTTGTGTGGTGTTGTAAAATCTTTCATTCTCTTTCCACAATTCAAACAGCCCTTCTGGGAGCATGACATTCTAAAATTCTGTAATAAGTGCAATATTTAGTTTGAGGACACAGGAAATGGAAGATCTACAAGTATCCTACAAATAGAAATAAGCTGTACATTTTCAGCAGTGATGGTAGTTAATCAGCAGAACAATTCATCAAGGGTTGTGGTAGATTCTCCAGCACAGGCAATGTGAAAACCAATAAACGATTTTTCTTTATGAATGGTATAATCTACTTCAGTGGTCCCCAAAATTTTTATGTTGTCTCATCTTGCCTTGGTCTGCGTGTCCCCCTCAGGAACTGGGGCCAAGTGCAGGGGACAGCTGGTGCTGGACATACGTAAGGGAGCCAAGTGTGGTGCTGTCTGATCTTTAGAGTGTGTATTAATTAAATAGAATACCCATGATTTTCCAGTTATTGCTTTGATAGGTGACCGATTCTTGTCCCAGGAGCAGGCCCAGTATTTAAATTATTCTATAGCTGCGAACATTCACGCTAGGGATGTGAAAGGTTAACCAGTAAGCATTAGGGATGTTAGATATTGTTTAATTAAAATCTTAGTGGTTACTCAATTATTCGATAATCCCTGGAGGGGAGGCTGTCAGCCAGTGTGCTCCCAGATCCTCTCCCAGGGAGGACCCTGCCATCCTGTGCTGCTGCCTCTGTATCAGCAGCTGGTCCACAGCAGCTTCTGTTCTCAGGGGCCCAAGCTCCCTGTGGACAAGGGCTGTGCCAGCATTTTGCCTGCTCCTCTTTCCCCCGGGCTGCCGCCTCTGATAAGTCTATAGACAAGCAGCTGTACTAGGGCCAAGGCTGGGGCTACTTTCCCCGATCCCATTTGTGCCCCCTCTAACATTACTCAGCACTCCCTTAGGGTATGTCTACACTACAGCACTAATTCGAACTAACTTAATTCGAATTAGTTAATTCGAACTAAGCTAATTCGAACTAGTGCATCTAGACCTAAAAACTAATTCGAATTAACATTTTGCTAATTCGAACTAGCATCCACATTGAGTGGACCCTGAACCGAAGTTAAGGCTGACCAGAACCAGTGCCAGCAGGGCATCAGGTTAGGACTTAGAGCGTGGAGCTGCTGTCTCAGGCTATCCGAGGGCTGTGCTTAAAGGGACCCGACTCCCACCTCGGACAGATAGTTCTCAAGGTTCCCCGCTTACTTGTCTACCTTGATGAGGGACAGCAAAGAAGTCCTGGCTTGGAGTGCCCTGAGTGCCCACACTCGGCACATCATAGCACTCTGCCATCAGCCCGGCTGCATTTGCTGCAGGCTGCCATCCGGGGGGGTCAATCGGGGGGGCTGTCAGGATCCAGGAGGCCCTGCAGGAGAGCTTCCACCCCGAGGAGCCCGCAGAGCCACCCCAGTCCTCCCCATCGGGGGCTCGTGCCCCATTCCTCCCTCATCTCCTTCCACTTACCCTTCCCTAGCCCCTTCCTGATGTAAAAAATAAAGGACACGTGTGTTCAAAAATAGAAACTCTCTTTATTTAACAAAACTGGGGGGGGGGGGAGGATTAACCTCTGGGGAGACTGGGAGAGGGGAAGGGGAAACCGGGGAGGAGGGAGATGGAAGGGGGAAGGAGGAGGAGGGGAAATATAAAACTATGGTACACCATATCTTGAATACAGTGTACAGTCATGGTCTCCTCACCTCAAAAAAGATGTTTTGGCCTTGGAAAGGATTCAGAAAAGGGCAACTAAAATGATGGGTATGGAGCAGGTCCCATATGAAGAGAGGCTAAAGAGACTGGGACTTTTCAGCTTAGAAAAGAGGAGACTGAGGGGGGATATGATAGAGGTCTATAAAAGCATGAGTGGTGTGGAAAGGGTGCATAAAGAAAAGTTCTTCATTAGTTCCCATAATAGAAGGACTAGAGGACACCAAAGGAAAGGAATGGGTAGCAGGCTTCAAACTAGTAACAGAAAGTTGTTCTTCACAAAGCAAATAGTCAACCTGTAGAACTCCTTGCCACAAGAGGCTGTGAAGGCTAGAACTATCACAGAGTTTAAAGAGAAGTTAGATCAAGTTATGGAGGTTGGGTCCATGGAGTGCTATTAGCCAGGGGGTAGGAATGGTGTCCCTGGCCTCTGTTTGTGGAAGGCTGGAGATGGATGGCACGAGACAAATGGCTTGGTCATTGTCTTTGGTCCATCCCCGCCAGGGTAGCTGGTGTTGGCCGCTGTCAGCAGACAGGCTACTGCTGTCTAGATGGACCTTTGGTCTGACCCAGTATGGCCGTTCTTATGTTCTAAGCTCAGGGCTCAGGTTTGGGGGTCTCACTGGTCCACCTTGATTTTCATGCAGACCTGCTCCTGGGTTCGCATGTGGCCTTTGGTGGCCAAGCTGGTAGCTATCCTGCCCTAGACGGCCACTTTCCTGTGCCTAGTGCAGAGATTGTGGACGTTGGAGGCCTCCCCCCAAAACCAGGATGAAGTCCACGATCTACGCACTAAACCAGGCGGGTGCCCGCCTCTTGCAGCCCCGGGCAAGCTCCTGGGAGCCGTCAGCTTGGTCCTGGGAAGAGAGGGAGGGCTGGGTGGCAGCGAGTGGCTGGCTCATGCCGTGCCAGGTTCAGGGTCTGCTGGCTGGGTGCTGACAGGCTTGCACCTGGCACGGGCACTGTAGGCAGACTGTGCCCCTTTAAGGGCTTCGGGGCCGGGAGGGGGGCAGAAGAGTTTCCGTGGATTGGCCCAGAGTGGCCACCAGGGCAAGCTGGGAAGGGCTAGCCTCCCACTAGTTTGAACTAAGTGGCTACACAGCCCTTAATTTGAACTACTTAATTCAAACTAGGCATTAGTCCTCATAGAATGAGGTTTACCTAGTTCGAATTAAGCACTCCGCTAGTTCGAATTAAGTTCAAACTAGTGGTTTGTATGTGTAGCACCTATGAAAGTTAATTCGAACTAACAGCTGTTAGTTCAAATTAACTTTGTAGTGTAGACATAGCCTTAGAGGTGCACGGTTTGGGGACTTCTCTTCTATTTTGGAAGGAGTTACTCTGGAGATGGGTGTTGAGACTAGATCATCCCTATGGTCCCTTCTTATCTTGGAGTCTATGAATCAATATTCTGTTATGATAGGTAATCCAGCATTACTATCCTGCACAGAGTAGGGGGCTTTCTATTGTCTGTGAATTTTATGTATATAATTCCCCCCACTCTGGTTAGAAAATGTACTCGTTGGTTAGGTTCTACCTGCACTGTCAATGATCTTTCTAGTGTAAACTGCTACAATGTTATTTTTATGTTGTTTTTATAAGATGAACTGGATCTACAACAATTAAACATGCAGCATGAAAATATTAATGGTCAAATAATGTATTTGAAACTGCATTAAGTTTTCACACAGGGAAGACCGACAAGGATTAAGTTAAACAAGTGAAACATTCCCTTATCAGTTCGTTTTTGTAACCTATTCAAAAAACCAATGCTGTAACTTATTTATTTTTAACAGTCTGCAGAAAGTTTTGGCCTTGGATTCTCTGGATGAAGTACTGGATACAAAGCTTGTGAACCCAAAGCATATCATACGCAATGTGTACAATGTCAATAAACAGGGCGTTGTCATTTTGGAAGACAAAACAAGTGAGTATGCTGTAGGTTTTTAATGAGGATGTATAAAGGTGGTTAAAAAGGTAACTTTGTAACCACTGAAAATCTTAGTGGCAGCTGATCAGTATCAGCAGCGGCTGACTTGGGGACACCTGGGGCAGAGCAGCTGGGGGGCTGCCTGGTTGGTCCAGTAGCGCCGAGGAGCGGCGCTGCAGGACCAACCAGGCAGCACCCCAACTGCTCTGCCCCAGGTGTCCCCAAGAGCAGCTGGGGTGCTGCCGGGTTGGTCTCGCCGCGCCAAGGGTCGGTGCTACCGGACCAGCCCGGCAGCACTCCAGCTGCTCTGCTGCAGGCGTTCCCGATTCAGCCGCTGCTGAAACTGACCAGCAGCGGCTGAATCAGGGACTGCTGGGGCAGAGCTGGACTATCGGAAGGGGGGGCTATGAGGGGTCTGGGGTGGCATCCACCCCACCCCAGACCTCTCATAGCCCCACTTCCGATAGTCCGGCATATCTGATAATCCGGCACCCCGTGGGTTCTAAAGGTGCCGGATTATTGGAAGTTTACTGTACATCCCTAATTTTTAAGCCTTCCTATGTATGTTTTAAGTCTTCCTATGTTGATTACAGCTTGAATTATTTTTCTTTTAAGGCTGTTATGTTGGCGGTCTTGGGAGTCGTGTAAGGATTGTCTACACTGGAAAGCTTTATTATATATCTGTATGGTTAAAGTGGAAATCCTTCACAGGCGTGCAAACATGTATACCTGTAAAAATGCTTACACTAATATAGGCTATTCCAGTTCAGGAAGTAAAATAGGCTATGTTGATGTAAGGCACTTTTGTATCAGTGTGATTGCACCCATACTAGGGCTTTTACCAGTGTAAATATATTGAGTAAAAAGACACACCTACCCAGCATCTTTATAGTGGTTATCTTTTCTAGTATTTACCAGGATTAAAACAGTCACTAATGGCCTTTGAAGAGCCCCATCCATACCAGTGGAAATCAGTGTTTGTTTTTTACCTTGTTCTACCCTCAGGCGTTCAAGGTTTCAAGATGCAAGGGTGCTTGAGAGTAAAGGTGGAAGATTTCCTCACTAACAGATTTTTATTCACCTAGGTCAGAGCTGCCTCGCCCTTTTTCTTCCTTTATTGTAGGTGTCAGAGTTTATGCCCTTTCCTACTGTCACATTAGCCCCCAACAGTACTTGGGATTCCCTCTCAAGTCCCTGACATTGGCCATTGTCAGAGGACAGGATACTATGTTAGATGGACCTTAGTCTAACCCAGTATGGCCGTTCTTATGTCATTATGAGAATGACACAGTATATTCTTAAACAAGGAAATTGTGGAGGATTTTCTACTGAAACCTCCAGCCAAACATATTTTTAAAATTACTGTTTTAAAATATGCATTTTGAAGCATGGGGGAAATTTTTGAGTTGAAATTTAGATATGTTTGTCACTGTTTCATAAACTACTTGAATTTTTAATGCAGCTGTGTTTTTCCATAAGATCTGAGTAGTATAATTGGTATAAAATTTGGCAGAAGGCTTCTAAGATTGGGTTATTACAAGGACACACTATGTACAGATGTCGGAGTCTTTCAGTAAATGGGTTTTCAAATAATCTTGTATTATGCCAGACTGTTAATGGATTAACTTTTAAATTCTCATTTCTTCCTTACAACTTCCCTTTTGAGCAGAAGAGTTGCCTTATTGGGTACTGTCTGCAATGAAGTGTCTAGCAAATTGTAAGTATATCAACAAATTCTAATAAAAACAAAATTGAAGTAACTCCTATCTTACTTCACCTTATTCATTTTATTTAAAGGGTCAAACTTATGTCTTAAAATTCAGTCCTAGAAAGCAGAATGGAAAAAATCCTCAGGGTCATTTGGTTTATACCCTTGCAAATGCAAAGTATTTTCTTGGAGAATATGAAGCAGTTCTGTCACGAATGAAAGCTCCACAGTTACAAGCAAATCTCTGTAAAATGGCTTTTTTGTAGGCTTTTGGCTAAAAATCTTACTCTATCCAAATTTTGTATGTAGCTTTCTCTTAAAGCAAGGTAAGGGTTTGGTTGTTCCATGACAATGGACTGTGCCTGGAATTTGATTTTCGCATAAAATGGAAAGGGAGGGTATCTGGCAGGAGGGACAGTTATACCTTATTGAATGCTCGATTGTAGTAATACTAATTCAGGTTCAGCAAATACAGGAGAATCCTGTGTCCTGCATTAGCAAAGATCATTATAACTCCACTGAACTCTTCAGGATCTATGTTTCTTCCAGAGAGATGTTAGAAACCAAAAAGCAGTGTGTGGGACTGTGGAAGCTCTTTTACAAAGTGTGCATAAATGATGGGGAGAGAGTGGCATAGATGGTAACTATGCTAGCTGCCAGAAATTTCTGATAGCCACAAAATACTGTGAAAATGTCCTGCAAGACACACAGCTAGATGGCAGCTAATTGGAGGGCACACTGGGATATGCTGCATTTTACATCATTACAGTCATTTGGGGCGAGTACTTATAAGTGCCAGTGTGAACAACCAAGTTTGGCAGCATGTGCTGGTGTAACTTGCATCAACTGGACTTTATAGCTGAAGCATGGCCTTAGTTTGGTAAAGCTTTAGAAGCAACAGAAAGTGAGGGCGTTATGATTAGGATTGTACTTAAATTGCAAAGAGATCACATTTTCCAAAGGTGGTGTGATGGGTGGACCAGGCCCCGATATCCCTGCTGGATGCCTTTCCGTACTCTGCCCTGCAACAGGAGCATAAGAGAGGTCCTCCAAGCAGAACAGAGTTGCAGCCTCTGCTGCAGCCAATCAGGGCGCAGCAGACTGATATAAAAGGAGCTGCTGGGCCTGGGCTTGCCAGTTCCTTGCTGGAGCTTGACCCAGGCAAAGCTGGACTTCAGATCTGGTCAGAACTATGTCCAGCAGCTGAAGACTAGCCAGTAAGATAATGGCAACACTTTGCAGAACCCTGGACAAGGAGAATTTGACTTCAAGGCTCAAGAGAGGGCTGGACAGAGCAGCTTCCCAGGGAAGTGGCCCACAGAACTTGACAGCAACCGACCTCTTTGAGACTCAGCAGGTAACTGCTACTTACAGGGTCCCTGGCCTGGGACCCAGAGGAGTAGGCGGGCCTGGGTCCCCCTAATCCCAGCAGCCACAACGGGGTAGGAAGAAACCTGGTCCCAGGCCACTTCCTCTCCTGCAGACAGCTGAGTAGAGAGACTATAAGACCCCCCTCGGCCACTGAGGGGCTCTTGCAAGAAGGGTAGAGCCTGTTACAGTTGGCAGAATAAAATAGCAAATTTTGCAAATGACCAACCCATGAACAAGGTGTGTTTCTTAGTGGCGTTTCCCAAACTGACGGATTGTGACTCAAAAGGGGATTTCAAGCGTATTATAAAGGTGTTGAGGCACTGCCACCCATACTTCTTTGCTGCCTGCAGTGCTGAGTGATTGGAGAATGACAGCTCCTACCTAGCTGCCCAGCTCTGAAGGCAGCAGAAGTAAGGCTGACAATACCATATCGTGCCACTTCTGTGTTACTGTCAGCAGTGGCACTGCCTGAAACTGGACAGTGGAAGAGTAGCAGCTGCTGGCCAGAGGCCTAGCTCTGAAGGCAGTGCCTCTGCCAGAAGCAGGGCAGAAATAAAGGTGTCATGGTATGATATTGCCACCCTTACTTAGGTGCAATTGTTTGTGGCAATGCTGACTTCAGAGCCTGGTGCCTGGCCAGCAACTGCCACAGCTCTATGCTTTGCCTTCAGAGTTGGGTGACTTGAGACCAGATTTCACAGGACAGATGAGATTTCATGGTAAATTATGTGATTTTCATGAGTATGACTTTGACTTTGGTAGACTCTTAATTATGTCCATGTACGGTTTGGGAACGAAGAGTTAGAAAAGTCTGCTGTTTTGAAGGTGTGTGTACTAATTGCTTAAGTGTTTCTATCCATGGAGAGTAATAAAACATAGAATCTTAAACCTGGGAACATTATCTATTATAGTATAATATTTTTGCTGTGTGTTTGAATATTACCCATCTGGATGCTTCAGTAGCTTCATTTAAAAAAAAAATAAAACAAAAAACCTTCAGAAGCATAATTGGTATTTACAGTATATCTCAGATGTGGTTCCTTTTCCTAGCAAAGACTGAGAAGCTATTTTGAAGCCCATATTTTTTCAGATATCTGTCATAAGCAGTCCCTGTTTGTATGTTCAAGAAGCACTACTACAGCCAACTAAATGTAGTGAAGAAAATACCAGCCTTTTGTTTTTTAAATACAATTTTTTTTATCTCCATTGCAGTTAATTGGCTGTATTAGCACCTGAAAGTCCAGACAGAAACTGCGTATGTCATCAGCAAAAGTCTGGGAGAGGAAACTATAGTAGAGGTACAAATATTAACTGTGTTAACTTTTATGTGTGACTACCGAGTGTGTGTACATAGGTAGAAGTTATTAATGATATTATTTTGACAATAAAAATAAAGTAAGTTCCGATTAGCTTACTAGGGTGATTTTGAAATTGAAGGAAAGAGCAAGACATTAATCAGTATTAACTATGTCTACACTAGGACTTTTGTCAGTATAACTTATGTCAGTCAGACCCTGAGCGACATAACTTACACTAAAGGACAAGCTGATTTTGACAGCACTATGTTGATGGGAAAGCATTTCCCTCTGACATAGCTATTACTGCTCATTGGGGGTAGTTTAATTATGTTGGTAGAAGAGCTCTCTCCTGTTGGCATAGAGCAGTTACATGGGAGATTTTTATAGTGGGGCAGCTGAATGGCTGTAGTTAGTATTTGGAGATAAGTGCTTATACTACCTGAAACTTAATTAAGTAACAATTTCACGCATTCTACTACCACTGCATTTCAACCAAGACACACAAAACTTGAGAGTAATATTCTGATTAAAAGAAAGCATTGTGTAGAGTAGTAAATAGCAGAGTAGACTTTTAAGGACAGTAAGGCTACGTCTACACTACGAGTTTTCTCAGCAAAAAATATGCAAATGAAAGTTGAGGGGTGGATAAGCAACTGGTTAAAGGGGAGACTACAGCAGGTCATACTGAAAGGTGAACTGTCAGGTTGGAGGAATGTTACTAGTGGAGTTCCTCAGGGATCAGTTTTGGGGCCAATTTTATTTAATCTTTTTATTGCTGATCTTGGCACCAAAAGTGGAAGTGTCCTAATAAAATTTGCAGATGACACAAAGTTGGGAGCTACTGCCAATTCAGAAAAGGATCGGGATATCATACAGGAAGATCTGGATGATCTTGTAAATTGGAGTGATAGCAATAGGATGAAATTTAATAGCGAGAAGTGTAAGGTTATGCATTTAGGGATTAATAACAAGAATTTTAGTTATAAGCTGGGGACACATCAGTTGGAAGTAACGGAGGAGGAGAAGGACCTCTGAGTCTTGGTTGATTATAGAATGACTATGAGCCACCATTGTGACATGGCCGTGAAAAAGGCTAATATGATCTTGGGATGTATTAGGCGAGGTATTTCCAGTAGGGATAAGGAGGTGTTAGTGCCATTATACAAGGCATTGGTGAGACCCCATTTGGAATACTGTGTGCAGTTCTGGTCTCCCATGTTTAAGAAGGATGAATTCAAACTGGAACAGGTACAAAGAAGGGCCACTAGGATGATCCGAGGAGTGGAAAACCTGTCTTATGAAAGGAGACTCAAGGAACTTGGCTTGTTTACCTTAACCAAAAGAAGGCTGAGGGGGGACATGATTGCACTTTTAAAATATATTAGAGGGATAAATACCAGGGAGGGAGAGGAATTATTTAAGTTTAATACCAATGTGGACACAAGAACAAATGGATATAAGCTGGCTAGTAGGAAGTTTAGACTTGAGATTAGATGAAGGTTTCTAACCATTAGAGGAGTGAAGTTCTGGAACGGCCTTCCAAGGGAAGTAGTGGGGGCAAAAGATCTATCTGGTTTCAAGATTAAACTAGATGGGTTTATGAAGGGGATGGTTTGATGAGATAAAATGAACTTGGTAACTAATTGACCATTCATTATCAGTGGGAAATAGGTCAATGGAGGGATGATAGGAGTTACTATAGAGAACTTTCTGGGTGTCTGGCTTATGAGTCTTGCCCACATGCTCAGGGTTTAGCTGATCGCCATATTTGGGGTAGGGAAGGAATTTTCCTCCAGGGTAGATTGGCAGAGGCCCTGGAGGTTTTTCGCCTTCCTCTGTAGCATGGGGTATAGATCACAGCTAGAGGATTCTCTGCATCTTGGGGTCAAAATTGAAAGCTTCAATATCTGAGATATAGGTGAGAGGATTATTCTAGGAGGGGTGGGTGAGATTTTGTGGCCTGCACTGTGCAGGGGGTCAGACTAGATGATCATAATGGTCCCTTCTGACCTTAAAGTCTATGAGTCTGAGACTCATTTGCATGAGTCATGATCTCATTTGTATATTTTCTGCTGATCCATTTTTGTGCTGGGATTTTTGTGCAAAAACAAGCAGTGTGGACATTTTCTTTTTGTACAAAACCCCCCTTTTTCCGCAGGATCCTTATGCCCCAAAAAAGGAGGTATACCCATCTTGCAGAAAAAGGGGTTTTAGCACAAAAAGAAAACATTCACACCGCTTGTTTTTGTGCAAAAATGGAATTCCTCATTTGCATATTTTTTACAGAGAAAACTCGTAGTGTTGATGTAGCCTAAGAGTTCTATGGGTATTTTTTGTGTATTACATCTATTTTTAATCAATTTAGTTACAATGTGGGTAACTACTAATTAGTTTGAAATTTTCCTTGTATGGGATAGAAATGAACATAGGTGATCCTGTTGATGGTTTTGTTTCTTCTCCTAGGGCCCAGTTGTTCAGATTTGAAGCAACCTACATACTTAGGATTTGAAAGAGATGTCTTCAAAACTATAGCAGACTACTATGGCCAGATGAAGGAACCTCTACTCACATTTCATCTTTTTGATGTTTTTGTTAGTGTGTTAGGTAAGTTGGCATGTAATATAATACAGAGAAGAATTGTGAACTCTTTCCCCCGTCCTTCCTCAAAAGTATCGTGTGTGTGTGTGTATGTGTATGTGTATATGTGTGTGTATATATATATATATATAATTTTAGTAAGTGTCTCAAATTTCTTGACCAGTTCCTTCCCTGTAACTATAATACAATAGAATATTCTAATACTTAAATACATTTTGATTATCATAGAATACTTGAACTGGAAGGTACCTTGAGAGGTCAAGTACAGTCCCCTGCCTTCACAGCAGGACCAAGCACCATTTAGTTCAGTGGTCCCCAACCTTTCGTGGCTGCTGGGTGCCCAGGGGCAGGGCTGCTCACATGCTGCGCTTCCGGGGGTAGGGCTACGCATGCGCCGCACTCCCGGGGGTGGGGGCCACCCACGCACCCTGAGCCCAGGGACGGCACCGTGCATGTGCCGCGCACCTGGGGCAGGGGCCGCCCGTGCGCCCGGGGCAGGGGCCAGCACTGCGCATGTGCCGTGCGCCGGGAGTAGGGGCCACCCATGCGCCCTGAGCCCAGGACCAGCACCGCACATGGGCCGTGCGCCCAGGGCCGGCACCACGCATGTGCCGCGTGCCAGGGGCAGGGCCAGCCCAGATGTTTCGGCAGGCGCACATAAATGTCCCAGCGGGCGCCATGGCGCCCACGGGCACCACGTTGGGGACCACTGATCTAGGTCGTCTCTAATAGATGTCTATCTAACTTGCTCTTAAATATCTCCAGTGATGGGGATTCTACAACCTCCCTAAGCAAAAGAAGGAATGAGGACACTCCTACCACTGGACAATGTGAGCATGAATCCCACTGCCTCTCACATTCTAAGCAAGCGCTTGACCACTTGAGCCAATTCCCCTGTCTACAGTGACAGTGTTATTGTTGCATACCTTCAGTTGTGTTATAAGGCTGAAAGCCTTGAACCAGGCTTCTAAAGGTATCGATGTGGCTCCATTGCAAGGCCTGAATGACTTAGATTTTCTCCTGTCAAGGCCTGGAATTTAACTAAAGGAGCAATTGCCCTGGCACCTGGTGATTCAAAGGAAACAGCAGCCAAAGTCCCAGGCCACTTAAATCACTGCTGGAGCACAGCAGTGAGAGCTCCGGGCAGCACTGAGGGCTGGCTGACCTTGGTCCTGCCCCTTCTGATCTTGGCCTCTCCCCTTCTGGGAATGCAGAGCCACCCTCCTACCTTGCCCAGAGTCCCATGGAGGCTGCTGGCTCCATTATCAAATCTCATTTTCAAAAGGGACAGCGCTCTTAAGTTCTATTATTGACTTCTTCCCTGTGTGCTCTGTATACATTTATTTCTTGGTTACTTTCCATTGTACGTTGTATTCCACTTCACCCAGCGTTGCCAGGGTTTTATTTCATGGCTGCAGTTGTCTTCTCAAATAGCATATAAAAATACCCATTAAATTTCTCCTATAGCAATGTGTACGTGCAAACAAAATTTTGTTTTGTATATTTTCAAATGAAAAAAGTAACTTAGACACTATTGAAAATAGAATTTACTTTGACAGCACTTAAAGAATTTTCAGTACTATGTGAGTGTTTGCACCAGTATTGGTCACCTGAAACTAAATCTAGGATGCTGTCATCCCTTCCTATGTGGGATCTACCTCCACACCCTTCAGAGGCTTACAGTTGTGTGTGTGGGTGTGTTTAAAAGCCAGGTCTACAGTAGACCTGGAAGCTTGAATTAATGTACGTAAGTTCAGCTAGGTAGAATACGTAGCTAGATTTGGCTTATTTTAAGCCAAGCTTGGCAGCGTCCCCACAGTGGGAGGACGACAGAAGCAAACGCTTCCATCAGCTTCCCTTACTCCTCACAAGAGCTGAAGTACCAAATGCTGGCAGGGGTGCCCTCTGAGTTCAATTTAGCGAATCTAGTTAAGACTCACTAAATCAAACTCTAGAAGGTTGATCGTGGCAGTGTTGATCTTCCGTGGAATAAAGACATGGCCTTAGACTCTCCTCTGTGTGGTGTGGTTTTGTTTTGTTTTTTTGTTAGCAGTTCCTCCAGAAAATATCTGGGTCCAGCTTCTAACAGACAAATGTTGCCCATTACAACTTGTGGTAGTACAAGGCAGAAGGAAAGCCAGAAGGAAGATGTGCCAGAGGCCAGAGCCTTCTTATGGGTATCATGTGTTCACTAGGATGTGTAGGAGGAGGACCTAAACATTGTAAAAGAAAATGCCTAATTGCCCATTACCCTGCTCTTGGTAGGAGTGTCTGAGTTCCCAATTTTATATGGAAAAGAGCTATATGGGAAATGTAATGGTGGTGATGGGACCACAGAGGGGGAAGATGCATGTTGTGTAAGGTGAAATGATCTAGGCAAAGGTTATTTAATTTCAAATGCTCTTGCATGGCATCTGTACCATCACATTAATCTTTCATAATGAGAAAGTTCAAGCTTCTTGCTATTTTGTTTCTGTCAGTATTTCTTTTTCATTCACAACCCTCAGTTCTAAACCACTTTTCCACTGCTGTTAGCTAAGCTTTTTGTAGCTGTCTGCTGAATTTGTCGGGTTGGGTTTATAGTACCTAACTAAAAAGGGTTGCCCATATATTTCAAAAATATTTCATGCTACATGTAAGAACAGATATGTTCTGTAGAATCTTAACTTTCGTTATGGTGCTCTTCATTATGTTGCTATTAGATACAGTTGGATGTAGATTCACTTGCAGGCAAAGGATTTTACGTGGTATAACGCAAGATGTTATATGAAGGAATAGGGGTATAAGGAGTTAAAGTAACATTTTTATTTTTTGAGGTAGCGTATATTAAGGCAAACATTTTATGGATATTTCACTATCTTGTTGACAGCTCATTGGGGTGAAAATTATTTTTGTTATACATTGTTCTGTTACAGCTATTAAAATACATTCAAAATTTCAAAGAAAGCAGCCTGATTATTATACTAACTTATGGTTTTAAAATGAATATGAAATGCACATATATTTATCTTTCAAAAAGATTTGACTTTCTAATTTTTGTTTTTAGAATAACTCTGGAACTGTCTATGGACAGGCTAGGTGTCATGATTGTGACTTTCAGTTGGCTGAGTCTTGGATACCTACTGCCACCATTTAAGACTTTCAGTGGGAAATTTTACCTCTAGGTGCCCCTCCCTCTGCTTGCTTGTAACAAGGGCCAGGTCCCCAGGTAGTATCTCAATAAGTATGGCAGATGTCCTTCATGGGCTGCTGCAAATATCCCCATTCACCGCAGCTCCACTCCAGACGGAAATAGCAAACTTCCAATTAAATCCTATGAATGAGCTCTGGTACTAAACATCTGTCAGTGTCCTTTTCAAGCAATGGAAAATGTTATTTCATACCCTAGTTCAGGGTTCCTTTTTATAAGCCTCAAAGTTTGACTTTCTCCCAATTTTGTCTCCCTGTTATAGCAGTCTGACTCTCCATCATAGCTGATGGACCACTTTCTGGAGTTTGAGACTTTTCTTGGCAACTTCAGCAAATCTTCACCAAACCACCTTCAGCTGGCCAGTCTCCACACTTCTGCCTCAGCGGTCTCCCTCCTATTGCTGACTTTCAAATAAACATGTTAGTGTGCATTCTAGCAACTCAAAGGGCCCTCACAGAGTCCTGAGTTTCAAATCACTAACTTAATTCCACCCACATATTTTACGTCCCACATAGCTCATATCTGACAAAATATAAACACAACATGTAGCCTAAAGTTCTCCAGGCTAAGTGACATTTTATTCAAAATACCTAAAATTGTTTGTGTGTATGTCAGGGCTGATCTGTGGTGGGAACTTGTATCACCCTAACTATTTTCTGAGGGATGTGAACATTCATGCATAAAAAGATGTAGCTATGCCACACATCACCAGGCTGTGGTGGTGGTAATTTTAATATTTTTCATTTTTCAAATTTTCTGCAAGGAAGCTACATGAATTCCTGAACTAGTACATAAGTGGGGAAAGTATAAGTTCAAATTGTATTATTGCTCAACTTTGTGTGATGGAATTCTGCTAGGGCATCAGCAATGGGTAGGAAAATTTGGAGAAAAGATTTTAGATGTGCATGTTTAAGGCTTTTTGGGAGAAGTTGTAACTAGGAAGGGTGACTAATTTAAATAAATCTGTTATCTTGTTTAAACCAGGTCTGCTGCAGAAAAATAACAAGGCCGTTGAAGCACTTCAGGTTTCTTGTCTTCTGCTGCCACCAGAAAATCGGAAAAAGCTGCAACTACTGATGAAAATGATGGCAAGGATCAGCCTCAACAAAGATCTGCCACCTCTTTGTGACATAGCTGGGACCAGAGCACTGGTATGCAAGGATTACCAAATGTTGAAACAGCATTGATGAAAGATTCTTGTTAATGCATGCAAAGTACAGTGTACTTCGGAGATGTTAGTAAATGATGTTCAGTTGGTTATTTGAACCAACTAGATAGTGATTGAGAGCACCATTTAGAAGTTGGAAATTCGAGTTTTTGCTCCATTCTATTTTAGGTGTGCGCGCACCTGTGTACACAGTCTTTGGAGATTTTTGCATTAGCAATATGCATAGGGTCAACTGTAGTGCCCCTCTGAGTACTGTGCTCACGTGGTACTATGTTAGGTGCTGCCCACCCTATGCCTTCTCAGGTCCTTCTTACTGCCTGTGATGGACGAAGTGCTTTGAGGGAGTCCCACAGAAAGGACAAGTGCAAAATCTGTAGAACTTCCACCCAGAACCAAAAAGGAGCTGGATAGCCACTTGAGGGTCCTCCTTATGGAGGCTGTGCTTCATCCTCCTACTCTGATCTCATACTGAGTCCCTTGGCATCTGTGCAAAGCACACCTCTGGTGCTGTTCCTCCTCACCAGTGCCAAAAAAGTGATAAAACAGGAGGAGTTCTTGGCACCACGAGGGAAAGGGGCCTCAGCCAAAGGACCTGTCAGGTTATGTGCCCGCCCTGGAGATTCACAGGGATACTGTTGCAGCCTGGCCAGGGATTGGCCTCCGGTTGGGTACACTGGCTTTTCTTTGGGCCCTTGTTGCCCAAAATGTCCCCTTTCAATGAAGAACAATTTGTCAGACCCTCTGTCTAACTCTGTGTGTTGTGTTGTAGCTGACACCAATGACAGTAATGTGCAAACCAGGAAGTACAGTAAGCAATGCAAAGTCACGTTGCCATTTGTTCAATTACATGAAAATCTTTGCCATTTGTGTCTAACAGAGACAAATGCAAACTTGGCTTTCTTGTCTTGAAGAGTATATTACAAGTAAAAGCACAAAAGAAAATTATTCTTGTCCCTTTCCCTGAAAAATGAAACCTGAGTGTATACACTTATATTTGTTCTTGAACCACTAATATTTTAATTAAACATACGTAACTTGATTAAAATTCTTATTCTGCCATTATTTTAACTGTATAATATAGCCTATGGCTACGTCTACACTGGCAGCTTCTTGCGCAAGAATTGTTTTGTGGAAGAGTTCTTGCGCAAAAAGTCTTCCACAAGAGTGCGTCTACACTGGCATGTGCTTTTGCGCAAGAGATGTGCTTTTGCACATGAGTGTCTATGGCAGTATGGACACTCTCTTGTGCAAGAAAGCTCTGATGGCCATTTTAGCCATAGGGGTTTCTTGTGCAAGAAAATCATGTTGCCTGTCTACACTGCCTTCTTGTGCAAGAGGGCTTATTCCTCGTGGGGAGAGGAATAACTCTTCCGGAAGCCCTGTTTTCCAACGCTAGACTGTAAATTTACTTGCACAAGAACGCACGTACAGTGTAGACACCTGGCAAGTTTTTGCACAAGAAGCCGCCAGTGTACACTTAGCCTATGTGTGTACTCTACAGTATTTTACTGTAGCATTTGAAGAGTTCATTTGTTGTATGTGACAGAGAAGTAAAAGTTAATTTGTCTGCTGTTTATATCATGGCAACCAGTGACTGAAATATAGACAAAAGATGATTGCAATTAATTATTACATTTAGTGTTGTAGCTTGCACCTGTATCTTACCAGCTGCAGCAGTTTGGGTCCACAGCTGCATGAAAATGATCTGGACAGCTGTCTGGAATTTAGTTAGAAATTCTTGGAAACCATTTTATTTGTTTAATAATAAGGAAATTCAGATAACCTTGTGACTTTCTGCTACATAGCAGTCCATGATAATGAAATACTACTATTGTTGTCTATTTAGTTCAATATCCCATATGAAAAGGCTATCTTTTCAAGCCTTAACAATAACAGAGTTTATTTCCAGTAGTCTAGGTCTGAAATAAAGGCTTAACTATGTAACTGCACCATTAGACCAATCTAACATAGTGCAAACAATACATTTATTAGTTTGCTTCAACATTTTCACTTACACAGTGCTTCTTTAATATTGTTGTATTGGAAACATATTGCCACTATTGAAGTCTGCTCTTTTCTGAAAGATCACTTTGACACTATTTACAATTTTCCTTGCAAACAATGAGAAATATACCGTATTTTCTGGCGTATAAGTCGACTGGGTGTATAAGACGACCCCCTAATTTTCTAGTTAAAAGATAGGTTTTCGTCTTATACTTGCCGTATAAGACTACCCCGCCTTAAGAGGCCAACCGGCAGCGCCCCTCCGCCTCCCCGGCTTTGCTCCCGGTGTCCCTGGTCTGCTGGAGATGGTCCCCAGCAGAGCAGAGGCCTCTAAGAACCCTCAGAGGCGCAGCACCCCGCCGCCGCTTTGGCTTTGCTTCTGGTGCCCCTGGTCTGCTGGGGACCGTCTCCAGCAGACCAGGGACACTGGGAGCAAAGCCTCGGGGGAAGCCGGCAGCGGGACAGCCGCGGCGCGCCTGGGCTGCCCCGCTGCCAGCTTCCCCTGAGGCTTCACAAAGCCGTGGAGGGGCTCGGGCAGTGGGGCAGCCCAGGCGTGACTGGGCTGCCCCGCTGCCGGAGCCCCTCCGCGGCTTTGTGAAGCGTCTTCCTGGTCTGCAGACCAGGGAGACGCGGAGCAGCTTTTCTTGCCCCGGAGTACATGGGCGGCGGGACCACGAGGTCCCGCAGTCTGTGTCCTCCGGGGCGAGAAAAGCCCCAGCGTATAAGACGACCCCCGATTTTTGGGGGATGTTTTTTAGCATAAAAAGTCGTCTTATATGCCGGAAAATACGGTATACAATGTATTTTTCTGATTTATTTTTTTGATTTTTACATTTCAGATGGTTCAAGCATTTTCTCATTGCATCCTCCGCTCTAAAGATGAAGTGGATTTAAATGAACTGCTTGCTGCTAAGCTAGTAACATTCCTGATGGACAATTGCCAAGAGATCTTGAATGTTCCCTCCTCCTTACAGGCTGTCATAGAGGAGCATGTAGTACATCTCCGAAGAGTCCAGGTGGGGCTAATAGAGGTGTTCAGTAATCACATGAAATGTCTCCCTCCTTTCTAAAAATATGGCATGTTTTATGTTCTTATGTAGCTTTTGCTACCTTTCTGATATCGTAGGCACTGACTGTAGCCTGAATGAATTGTTGCTATCAGCAACACATCATATATGTTGTATATTTGTGAAACACTAAGCACTAACTACTCTGGTAGTTAAGGCAAAGTAACAGTGCAGTAACTCCTTGCATGTCATGGAGCATTACTTTTTAGTGGCTGATTAATGAATTGTGGGGAAAGGAGCAGTTTGCAACCAGACTTAAAATTAAAATTTTCAAAAACTCCTAACTGACTTGGGTTCCTAAATCCTGGTGGCACTTAAGAAAATGGTATCTAAAATTTAATTCAGTGACAAAACAAAGCTACACATGGAAGGTTGGAGGTTGCCACCACGGCTGAGCTAGTGATTCATGGCTTGGAGGAAAACATTTTATTCTTTTTGGTCTCTATAGAGATCCCAATTTTAAAAGAATGAAAAGAAAAACTCAGTAAATACTCAGCCCAATAAGAACCCTGGCTACAGATGGCATATAACTTATTTCAATTGTACTAAGATGAGCTTTTTCAAGAAGACACTCAAATTTAAATGAATCCTTAACTACTGTTTCTGTCAGGGATAAAAATTCCTGTCCTGTTACAGCAGGTGAGCTCTTACAATTTATTTAGTTATGCCTAATCTACTATCTAATTGCTGTGTTGTTCACCCGAAGTCAGGAGTATTTTTTTTTTCCAATTTGGCAGGACAGAAGTCTAGATTCTCATTCAGCAACTCTAACAGAGGATATACATTTCCTGTCCCATAAATTTAAAGGTGCTCCAGAGCTGGAAAGGCTGGGGCCATACAATTGCCCTGTGCTCCAGAGAGAGGGGCATGCTAGCCTTCAGCAGGGGCAAGGCAGTGGCTACAATGTGGGGAACTGGTGGAAGACCGGACCCAGTGGCTACAATAGATGCTGTGTGGGCATGGAAGGGTTGGGGTCTTGGGCAGAAGGGGCAGGGCTGGGCCAGCTGTTCATCACTGCCCATGGATATTTTCTAGTCTAACATTTCTGCCAGTATATTTCTGCTTAAAATATCTGGATATTAAATGTCATAATCCCAGTGTTACTCTTGTAGTCTCATCCAGGTATTTATTTTTTATTCTTTTTTAGTGCCTCCCAGAAGGAAAGTGTTTGACTAAGCAGATTTACCAAAAATATTCAAACTTCACAATGCCTTAGCTATACTCAGTCTCTTGGTGTTCAATTGTTCTTCATAATTCTAATTTCAGTTAATTTTCAGTCTTGGTGTTGGTGTAGGACTCCCTGCAATCTTAACTCAGTTGCAGAATACCACAATAGAATTTGCATTGCAGATTTAGATGAATAAGCATTTACTCCAAATTAATGCATTTAATCTTACACTTTTGCCTTCTTCTCATTCACTTCTACATTATTACATAGTAAGTGCTTAAATGAAACAGTGTAAGGCCCTAAAAGCAAAATGAACAGAAATAACTGTATTGGATTTGCATGCAGCCCAGATGACTGACAAGAAAATATTCAACTGTTCGTTTATTAAATAAAGGAAATAAAACTATAATCCAAACTAATCTAACAGTTGCCTGCATATTACATTGCTCTACAATAGCAACTTTCACAGCTCTTCAGAGACACCAAAAGAAAGGTGGAAAAGAAAGGTGGAAAAATTGGAGAAGGTCCAGAGAAGAGCATAAAAAATGATTAAAGGTCTAGAAAACATGGCCTATGAGGGAAGACTGAAAGAATCCGGCTTGTTTAGTTTGAAAAGAGAAGTCAGTGTGGGGACACGATAGCAGTTTTCAAGGATCTAAAAGGTTGTTAAAAGGAGGGGGGAGAAAAATTGTTCTCCTTGGCATCTGATGATAGGACAAGAAGCAATGGGCTTAACTTCCTTGCTGCAATTTATAGGTTGGACATTAGGAAAAACTTCTTAATTGTCGGGGTGGTTAAACACTGGAATAAATTGGCTAGTGAGGCTCTGGAATCTCCATCACTAGAGAAATCTAAGAGCAGGTTGGATAAACATCTATCAGGGATGATCTAGATTGTGCTTGGTCCTGCCGTGAGGACAGGGGACTGGACTTGAGTTCCTGAGGTTTCTTCCTGTTCTATTATTCTGTGGTTCTAAAGCAGAACAAAATATATGGTTTTGGGGATATTTTAGTGGTCAGAATAGTTCTCTGCCCCTCTCTTACAAAATCTCAAACCAGGATCTGTCACCTTTCTAATCTTTGCATTACAGGGATGTTGGGAAATATTATCTACTTCCTACCCCACCAATATGCCAATGAAGTGGTGTTGGAAATAGTCAAGGACTCATGAAAGAGTTGTAGATTTTCAAGACTGCTGAATCTGCCAAAAGGGCAGTCAGTCTGTGTGTGCACAGAAAGGGATTTGGCAATTTCATCACGAAGGATAGTCATCTTGTATCCCATCAGAGGGGGAGTATGGATGTGTGGGGAGGGGCTGGAATATATTAAAGCTGGTCACTCTCTCCTTCTGCCAGCTAGCTGCTTCTTGGTGCTATTCTCGCTTACCCAGATCCTATCACTGCACTCACTTTGTGTCTCCTCCACAGTGTATTTTTCCTAGCTCTTCTATTTTATTTACTTTCATTCATTCCACAGGCGTCAAGGTTCTCGTTCCTCCTCCCCCTCAATTTATGATGAAGTGCTTTGTTGATTCTATATTTTTATAAGAAATGGCTTGAATGAACCAAACTATCAATGTATTTGATTTGATCAAGGTCACACAATGGTCAGTGAATCACTCAGGGCCCCACTTTAAATGCCCCAGTTTTTCCAAATGTACTCTTAAAATTATAGTCTTTCTTTCCCCCTCAGATAAAATATGCAGGCGCTGATACTGATACAGCTCTGCCTGGTCCATCATTTTGTCATCAAATAAGTACAGATGAATTTGAATACCAAAGAGTAAATGGCTCTCAAGAGCCACTTGTAGCTCTGTTGGAAGAAATTGCAATGAATAAAGAAATATCTGTCAAAGACAAAAAGAAGAAGCTGAAACAGGTAAAGAAGATTCTTAGAAATTCTTGTTTGTGGTGGTTATTATTTTTTCTTTTCCATCTGTGTGTATGTGAAGGATTTGATAGTTGCTTCTTATCTTTTACATTTCTAAAAAGACCAGTTTTATAGTTGTTCAATCTTTGAGGATTAAATTACAGTGAACTAAAGGCTCATTGAAAACAAGGAGTCGAGTTGCACCTTAAAGACTAATAACATGAGAGAAAACTCTCATATGAAAGCTTATGCCCTTATAAATGTTAGTATTTAAGGTATCACTGCATTTGCTGTTGTTTTTGCTCTAAAGGCGCATTAAATCCTATGAGAACATACTTTTAGGGAGGATGGGGGAGAGAGGGGAAAAAAATATTAAGATACTTTTATGAATGCAAATTGACTTTGCATTTTCAGTTGATTTCCTTTCACTTTCCTGAGTGTCCCTGTGAAGATATGACCTTAGACTAATAAAGTTAAAAGATGGAAATGTTCTGTGTACTTGGAGATTTTGAGGCGTTTTCATAAAAAAGTCTGTTAAATTGTAAGATCCAGTTCTGAAAAGGAAAAGGAGGCTGGTGTTTAGGCTCTTGGAAATTGAATAATTTTAATTTATTTTTAATTTAATTTCTTACGGAAGAGGTTTGTAGTAAAGCAACTTCTATTGGAAAAGACTACCAAGTTTTATATGCAGAGTTGTACACTCTGTGGCACAAAAAGCATATTTTTACTGGCATGTACAGAAAAAATTTGCTTTGTTTCTTTGCTTTAAGTAGCTACATTATTAATGTTTAATCTTTTTTATGAGGCTTTGTTTTGTTTAAACTGTACTTTTTTTTTAGTTTCAGAAGTCCTACCCTGATGCGTATAAAGAAAGATTTCCTACTCCTGAAAGTGAGGCAGTTCTATTTCCAGGGAAAAAAAAACAGAAACCACAACTGCTGATGTGGGCACTGAAAAAACCTTTTCAACCATTTCAAAGAACCAGAAGCTTTCGAATGTAGTATTTACAGTTCACTAATGACTCTGGATCTCAGAATATTAGCAATAGGATAGATCTTGTGCAAATGGACCTTTAGACAGCTTTTAACTACTGGAAAAAATCTTAACTACTGAAACAGTGGGAAAAGGTTATAATGGCAAAGTATTTCGGAGCGGATGCTAAGACTGAGCCATTATCTGTATTTTTGTCACTGGATATTTTTAATGATTTGGTTATTTTTAAGTACAAGATGGGCAATCAGAAATGAAAACATGGAAAAAAATCTGTTTTTATATTGTTAGTTGCCATTTTAAGTGTTATGTGTATATTTCAGTGTTGTTTGTCACCGGTTAATAGCATTTTCCCTGAAAAGGAAAACAGCTGGCATGCCTAAGGGATTAAAACATTGTACATATTTGAATGAACTTGAAACTCTGGATCTTGTACTCTATTTCTGACTATTTCTCAGGTAGTAGCCTTGAAATATTTTATAACACTGATTTCAACAGTGTGCCCTTTGTTTCCTCATTGATATGCTGCATTAAGGTCTGATCCAGCTTCTAGTGAAGTTCCATTGACTTCATTGGTACATGGCCAGGCCTTTAAAAATTACATAATCTTGCTAAATATTGCTGTACAAAATTAATTACTAATCTGATGAAAGTTACCCATTTTTATCTGAATATCAAATGTCTTATATTTTCTGTGAAAAAGGAGGTATTTATGGCAAGGTCAAAATTAAACGAGACTCTCTAGATTTTATTTTAATGATGTATTTGTTCTGTATAGTGAATTCTACTGTTTTTCCATATACATTTTGATTGTACCTTACCTGTAGTACTTCTAATGTTTTTTAGATAATAAAAAAACTTTTTAAGGTACTTATAGAGGCAGTGGGTTTCATCATAGCCTTCATATCTGGAATGAAGTTCCGGTTCTGAGAGAGTTGAATCTGAGTTTCCACAGTGGACTCCACTGCAGATTGAGAGCGCCTTAAAAAAACCTTAATCAACTTCTCACACTGAAGTTACAAAAAATAAAAAAAGTCTCAGAGGAGTAGCTGTATTAGTCTGTCTTTAAAAACAAATAGTGTTGTGGGCATGTTAGAAACTAACCAATATATTAGATAATGAGCTTTCATGGGTAAAACCCATAATTCATCTGATGAAGTGGGTTTTACCCATGAAAGCTCATGATCTAATATATTGGTTAGTTTCTAAGGTGTCAAGGACTCTTCATTTTTAACAGAATTTAAAGATGATTGTGGTAGAGATCAGCTGTAGTGTGTCCTTATCAACACTCTTGCTTTGCAAATGCTTTAATGAATCCTTTTCATACCATGGTGTGCAGTAGAAGGTTAATACCACTGCCACTATATTTTCCTGCACCTCTGCAGGTATGGACAATTGCAGCTCCTGTTGGCTGTGGATTGCCATTTCCGGCCAATGGGAGCCAAGGGAAGTAGACAGGGACACCACATCCTGCAGCTCCCATTGGCAGGGAACCGCAATACGTGGGCAATAGGAGCTGTAATTGCCTGTACCTGTGGAAATAAAGGTAAATATCACAGCGGTGGCCTGTCGTGGTATACCTGGGGAACTTGATCCGGCCTATGGGATGGTATTTGCCCCTCTCTGCTTATATTCACATCATGAGCTAGGAAGATATGACTATAATATTTTATAAAACTTCCATTGGTCTGTTCTTCCCTTTTTCAAATACTAAATATAAGGCCCCAGGTCCAGGAGATCATTCCACTTAAGTAGGACAGAATGCTGTCCCTGAAAACTAGAAACACATAAAAGTCTGTGGATAATCATGGTGGAGCTGAAATCTCTCCATATGTACTATAGAGCCCTTCTTCCCTTGGCAGCAGGGATAGCTCTTAGGTCTTTATCATGGGTTTTCCCACATGTCGTGTACTGCTCCTGGTGTCCCCCTTGTCAGATCAAGTGAGAATGAGGCTACAAGGCAGGTTTTATTTTGGTGCAGTGCTTTGCAATTAAAAAGAATTCACACAAAGTCCTTTCCCCCTGAACATAGTAAGAACAAACCGCAAAGCAGGTTCCTTGCTCATAAGCTCAAGCCTGAATTTCCAACCAGTCTGTTGTCCCAAGGAGCTCTGTCTCCACTCCCTCTCCGGGACATACTATCTACTCCTCTTGCTGCCTTCAGACTTTCTTTTGACGTACACAGTTGCAATCAATGGGTGTGTCTAAACTACACGTCTCAGTCGACGAAGCCATGTAGATTAGGCTGATGGGCAGAGAGAAGTGAAGCTGCGATTTAAATAATCGCGGCTTCATTTAAATTTAAATGGCTGTCGCGCTCTGCCGACCAGCTGATGATCAGCTGTTTGTCAGCAGATCGGGGCAGTCTGGACGCGCCGTGGTCGACAAGGAAGCCTGTCGACCGGCACAGGTATGCCTCGTGAAAGGCTTCCTTGTCGACCGCGGCGCATCCAGACTGCCCCAATCTGCCGACAAACAGCTGATCATCAGCTGGTCGGCAGAGCGCGGCAGCCATTTAAATTTAAATGAAGCCGCGATTATTTAAATCGCGGCTTCATTTCTCTCTGCCGATCAGCCTAATCTACATGGCTCCCTCGACGGAGCCATGTAGTTTAGACATACCCAATCGGTGCCACAGCCTGTGCCCTTGAAATTAGACCCCACAGAAACAGCTCTCCCACGTAGCTTAAGCATCAATCTTGCTATAGGGGCCAGTACAGTGGAATTCTGGTTTTGGTTTCATCTATCCCTCTACAGATGTTAATATTTCTTTCATTGACCTTATTATCTGAGAGCTATTAAGGACACGAATATTCAAAGGCAATTTCATCCACTTTGCAAATGTTTTATGCATCTTTACGGGCTAAGAGATTGCATTATGGCTCAAAAGGAAAGTTAGAATGGTTTCCTAGAGGAACTGAAATCACTGGAGGTAATTAATGCAAATCCCTGAGCTGGTTGCAAGCAAGTCTGTAGATACCTTTCCCCTTGGAGAAAGTTGCACAGAGTGGTTTAAAAAGTGTAGCAAATTAAGAACTGTATAATGTGACCACTCTACTCCCACCCCAACCATGAAAGGACACAAGACTGATTCAGAGGAAATATACTGCAAGACAAACCAAAATACTTAGAAAAACATGCCATTTTATCCCTGCATATAAATTGGTTTCAGGAAATATTTTCTCTGTACTGCTTTTGTTCTGAATAAATAGTACTTTGCTTTATGAAGGCTGGTCAATGGCTAATCTTGTCATTGCCCCTGAGAGAGCAGAGCTGAGCTATAATCAGCTCTGAGGTGTTTCCTGTGAATTATAGGTGTTTGTAGCCTAAATCCCTAGTCAGGCAGGATTGAATTGTACAATCTCAGCCCAAGAAGGGTGACCAGTCAAGGTCTGAGATATGAGGCTAACAATGTGATTGTCTACACAGCAATTCCGTTATTTTGAAATAAATTCAAAATAACAGATGGCTTATTCCACCTTGTATAAAACTCATTCCACAAGGAATAATGCCTAGTCTGAAATAGCTATTTTGGAATAGCCATAGTGTGGACGCTGCACTACTGCTATTTCAAAATAGCTCCTTCCCAGGGCCATTCAAAGTAATTACTCCCCAGTGCCTCCTGGGCCTCTAAATCGAGATAGCATGTCTACATTAGGGAAGCCTGCCTTGGACTTATTTTGAGGCTTCCCTGTAGTGTCAGAATGCTATTTTGAAATAAGCTATTTCAGAATATTTCTTCTGGAATAGCTTATTTTGAAATAAGTGTGCAGTGTAGATGTACCTGCAGAAAGTCACAAAGTAGTCAGGCTCAGTTAACTCAGGAATGGAGAGACCTAGGGCTAGTTTCAGAAACAATTTTCCCATGTAAATTTGCTTTTTAATCTTTCAGTACAGGTTTCATCTCTATAAACCAGAACTCCATCCTGGCATCATTCATGGTCTGGAAAGACCATGGATGTTTCAGGATCAGAGTCCTGGCGTGTTGCAAGGGTGGCAGCGAGCCAGGTGTAATGCAAGGAGTGGGGTGATCTGCAGCTCAGCTGGGCTGAAGGGGTGGGATGGGGCAGAGCAGCCCAGCTGCGGTGCAGGGGGGTCCAAAAGCCCACATGCAGCTCAGATGGGATGGGGGGAAGGGGCAATGGCTCAGCTGATCTGTATGGGGAGCCAGGAAACCCGGGCAATGGGGGGTCAGAAATGGCCACCCAGATCCCAAAAAAATCTCTCATCCAGGACTAGTGATGTCTTGAGGCTGCTGGACCAGGGAAGTCCAACCAGTAGACTTACAAACAAGGCATGGGCAAAGCACTACTTCCCATACCTCTGGGCTGTGTCTACATTGGCATGATTTTGCGCAAAAGCAGCCACTTTTCTGCAAAAACATGCTGCCTGTCTACACTGGCGGAGAATTTTTGTGCAAGAACACTGATGTTCTAATGTGCAAAATCAGTGCTTCTTGCACAAGAACTATGATGCTCCCGCTCAGGAATAAGCCCTCTTGTGCAACTGTTCTCACGCAAGAGGCCAGTATAGACAGGCAACATGAATTTCTTGCGCAAAAAAGCCCGATGGCTAAAACGACCATCGGAGCTTTCTTGTACAAGAGAGCGTTTACACTGGCACGGATGCTCTTGCGCAAAAGCACATCTCTTGCGCAAAGGTACATGCCAGTGTAGACGCTCTGTTGTGCAAATACAAGTATTTGCGCAAGATCATGCCAATGTAGAGGTAGCCTTGTTTTTACTGGCTTATCCCTTTTTTCATCCTAAAAGAAGGGAGTATCAAAAACTTACCTGGCCATTTAAAAAAAAATTATTACTGAGAGATCAGCAGTAGTCTTCCTCCTCTTTTTGCTAAAGATCCGTTTACCATAAACAGGTATTCTTTCTCTCTGTAACCCATGCTAACACATAGGGTTCATTTCCCTCACCTTGGGGCTAGATAACAGAAATGTATCTGGTTCTGCCTCTAAGTTTATAGAGCTGGTCCTGGTCAAGTGTAGATTTTGCTTTCATATCCAGTTATCAATAGTTTAATCCCAAGAGGCAACAATTCCAGGCACATGAATGCACATAAATTTGCCAAATTAAAAAATGTTTGCATTGAACAACTAACATGCTTTATAATCTTTGCAATATATGGGGCTGCTGAGGCAGGAGAGTGCAACCTCCACAATGCAAAGTGACACAGGTGCGATGTTAATCGTAGGGAACCTGCCTCCTAACCTCATGTTCAAGTACTTGCCCTTCACTTATTTCACATTAATTTTTAAAATGAACTCTTGCTGTTTTATTGTTTCTGACAAAAGTGAGCTATTCAAAATAAATTAAATTAAATAACATAGATAAGGCACTCCTTAACCCTCTGTGATGGGAAAGAAACAGGATTTTTATTCCATTTGTAATTGAGGATGTTGAATGCCTACTAGGGATAAACAAATGTTTTAAAAACATCAGACCTGGGTAACTTGCTCCCAAGAGCAGGGGCTCTGGAACAATTCTTATAGTAGAGATGCTGAGAGTCATTGAACCAAAGTGAAACCCTGGATATAAAGGAAACCATTTCATTCCGGGGGAAGAGGCTACAACACCCCCTGCATCTCTTGTTCCAGCATCCAAGCCCAAGTGTCTTAAAGGAGCAGGCTGTGGAGTTCTCTGGCCTGCTAAAGTTACTATTTAATAAATCTTGGAATCATAGGGAAATTCCAGGAGACTAATTTGCCAGTTTTCAAAATGGGCAAAGGGGGCTGAGCGAGGTCACTTAGCCTGACATCAGTGCTGGCCAAACGAATGAAAAACCTGCTTTGGGAATAATTAAATTATAAGAATGTAGTTAATACCAGTCAGGATGACTTTAGGGAAAGCTAATACAAGTGTTTTTAGAGATGTAATCTTCTTAGACTTTTGTTAAGCTTTTGAATTACAACTGCATTACATGATACAATATCAATAAAACACACAAATAGATTAAGATGTGGTTAACTGAAAAAAAAGTAGTCATCAGTGGGAAATCATTATGGAATGGGAGTGTTTCTAGTGGTCTTCTGCAGTGATTAATATGAGGCTGATTGGTATTTGATATTTTCACCCATGAGCTGGAAAGAAATTTAATATCACTGCCAATTAACATTTGTGAATGGGGCAAAGATTGGTGAAATGAAATGATGAAGACAGGGCAGGCATGCAGAGTGATTGGGATTGCTTGTTAACCTGGGCATGTTCAAATACACAGTGACTTTTAAATCCAAAGTTATACATCTGGGGACATAGATTTCAGGCCACATCTACAGAATGCACGGCTGTATTCTAGAAAGCTGTGATGCTGAATAGGATTTAGGCATCATAGTGGACAAGCAACTCAACATGAGCTCCCATTGATGCTGTGGCAAAGAAAGACTAGGACAATTCTTGTCTATATAAACAGGAGTAGTGAATAGAGTGATGATGTTATCTCTCTCTACATGATTTTGATAAGACTCATATTGTACAAATGCTGCACAAAAAGTGTCAACATTTTAAAAAGGATATTGGAGAGTACAAAACAGTGCCACAAAAATGAGTGAAATGTAATAGTGTGAATTACAAGAAGTCAGAGTAAAAATGATTTAACAGTCCATTCTGACCTTAAACCATGAATCTCCCCACATCAGGACATAATTTTGCTCTAACAAATTAGCTTTGCTCACAGCAATTTTAAATATCTAAGTCATTAAAAGTTTGGTGTGCCCTCCTGTCCTGTAATAAAACCCACAGATCCTGTAAGACTGGTCACAAGTACCCAGTTTATCCTACAGATTAAAAAATTCACTCCCATGCAGGTACAGGGAAAAAGATATACCCTCAGCTACAGTTAAAAAGGCACATGTGCCTCCTGCCCTGCTCTAAATATGGGGTAATGGAAGGCAGCTGTGTTTTTCCCAGGCCCTTAGTCAGGCTAGCAGCTAAATCTTTTTCTTCTAATCCAAGAGGTCTCTCTTGAAGAGGCAAAGGAAAGGTAGAGATGTCAAAGTACTTAATGGTGAGTAGTTCCTAAGCACTAAGTATGATTATTGATGTTTTGTTTGTTGGATATGAACTTGCTTGATATCTGGTAAGTGCAGTTTGGGAGGCTAGAAACTTAGTGTTTATCTGGGGTTACATGCAACTGCCTGAAGTAAAACTGATGTCTGAAATAGAAAATTCACTTTGACGTTGAAAGTGATAAATGTCCTTTATCACCATGAACTTTTGGTCTCCTATGTTTCCTTTCTCATTCCTATGCTTTTCCCCCTGTATGATGATACTTACATCTATCACATGATTCTCTAGAATTTTAGGATTATTTTATAGATGAGAGAAGCTTCCTGTAATTCCTTTACACTTCCTGACACTCAGTTTTTGGCTTAGGACTCTACTCACTTGAAGCCCCTGCAATGGGAGGGAAGAAAAGATGGGTTTAAAAAGCATCTCTCTGTGTGTATTCTACCTGACTTTTACCTCCCAAGGTATTCAGAATGTTGCTTTAATATAGCTGGGGGTCTAGCCTCATGTTATGAAGACTTATTATACAATTGTAATGTTTAAATGTTTATTCTTAGAATAAATATTATTTAAAAGCCCCTGTTGTATATTCTACCATTATATTTAAATTGTGGAAGGAGAGTGAGTTGCTGGATCATTCATTCTCCAATGCATGTGTGGTGGTATTGTCAGCTTTCCTATTGCCCAGGGATAATAAATGACTGTGGCGATGAAACCCACACTAGTGTCTGGGGTTTGAAAGGATCCTTTTTTTCACCCATTGGCAATACATAAGAGGTACATATGTTTGTGTGTGTTTTGTCTCTGATTTAGGAATTCCATTGTTTAAGGTGGTCCAAAGCTGCTCAGCAGAGGTCAGTTATGTGACATCCTACCTACATAATTTGAGAAGAGTGGAGACAGTTCAGTACTTACTTGTAGTGTGCTCTATATATAGATCTTACTGTACAAAATTAAACTGAAATTCTGTATTTGCCATATTAGAACTAGTTGCATGTTATTGTTTTACAGTTAGAGTATCTTCAGCCCCTCCCCCCCATAAACTTTCCTTACAAAGCACAGAAATACTTACTGCTTGTTTAACTGTACCTCTCAATATCTTGCCTATCAGCTTAATAAACAAATATTCAGCTGCTGATTGGGTAAAACTGGGCTATATTTCCAGTGTTACAGAATTGGCTGTAAAGTTAAATTAAAAAAGAAAGTGAATATTAAAATTTAAACTGTTTTTAAATAGTGTTTTTTCCCCCCTGTTCTTTCAAATACCTTCTTAAAACATTTCCACTTTTATCGAAATGTATTGCTACACTCCCATGTTTATAATGACACATTAAATCAATGTCAAGTATCAGAGGGGTAGCTGTGTTAGTCTGGATCCGCAAAAGCGACAATGAGTCCTGTAGCACCTTATAGACTAACACAGTGGTCTCCAACCTTTTTACCCCCAAGATCACTTTTTAAATGACATACCAAGCCAAGATCTACTGCCCCGCCCCTTCCTTGAAGGCCTGCCCTCTCTAGTCTCCTCTTTGCCATCACTTGCTATCCCCAATCCTTATACTGCTACTTTTAAAACAAAAATTCCCACCATTCCTCGCAGCTACTCACCTGTGCTGTTGCTTGGTGAGTAGCTGCTCCTCAAATGAGGAAATCTAATGTAAATGTACTGTGCAGGCGCACTGTTCAGAGAGGGCTCAAGAGCTACTCTTAGAGCCTCCGAGATCTACTGGTAGATCGCAATCTACTGGTTGGTGACCACGGGACTAAGATGTATTGGAGCATAAGCTTTCAAAATTAATGTATTCCTGGTTTGTGTACTAGCATCACTAATGAGTTCAGTAAGACTTTTGGAATACTGAGTTTATTATGGTAGAGTCACTTTCAAAGACAGAAAATCATGATCCTATGTATAGATTGTGTTGCAAAAACATTGGATTTTGTTTGTGGTGGTGGTAGAATTCCTCAAACGCCTACATAGCAGTTCAGTGACACAAGAGAAGGTTATAAAAGAATGTAAAACACTGATGCTACAGCGTCCCATTACATACTATCATTGAAAGGGCTGTACTAGTAATATATAATTAACAGTGATCTGCTTGTCTTCACAGTTGTATTAAGTTAACTTAAATTCTGTCCACACAAACTACCCTTTAACTGTGGTGGTGCTTTTAATTCCAGCTGGTTGACTCATCAGATGCTAATATCACTGCTCAACTCCAATGTTATTTCACAGTGTGACACTGCAAACACAAGAGGAGTTCAATCAAATAGTCTACATTTGAATTAACTCTGTGGGGAAGTCTTAGCCATAGTCCCAGCTAGTGGCATTTACTTCAGGGAAAATGCTTGTGGTCCTCAGCTTGAGAGTGGAAATCAGAAGCAGAGTCTGTTTCAGAGGGTGATGGAAGAGGGACCCAGTTAAGGAAATTCTCATCAGCGTGTGAGGGCATCTGACCACAGAATCTCAATGTGGTGTTACAGGCTAAAACTAATACTAGACTCCTCACATATTTTGGGTTGTAACAGCTGTATACTATTCCACCTTTAGCTATAAAGGTGACCGTGTCCTCTCCTCTTAGGGCTTATCTACAAAGGAGAGTTAACGTCAACGATTTAGCAGAATAGCTTTGTTCTAGTCATGACAACTAACTTCCCCTTGCAGGTGTGTTCTTTGTGAAGGACCTTGCTGCTGTAGTCTGTGCCTCTGGGCAGCCGGTTCTTTTTTATATAGGTCAGGGGTGGTCAGCCCATTTAACAAAGCCAAAACAGCAGCAGAAAAAATGTGAAGCCGCACCAGAATTGTCAAGCAAAAAAGAGAAAAAGAGCAAGCAAGCTTAGGCTTTTTGGCCATATTAGGCTCCCATCGACGGCCACCATTTTCAATCGCTGACCGGTAAGCACAGAGGAACTGGGGGGGCGGGGACCGTTGGGGGGGGGGGTGCAGGAGCGGCTTCGTGAGCTGCACTTTTGGGGGGGAAGAACCGCTTGCGAGCTGCGGGTTGGCCATGGTTGATATAGGCCCCTAAATTTGGCTAGCAGTGTCTTACTTTAGGAACACACATTTGAAAACTTGGCTCTAATTCATGAATAAGGTCACTAATGGGACTTTGATTGGCAGGACCCTCCCAGTGAATGCCTTGCACAATGTAAAATCAATTTTATCCAGTGTCTGACTGTACCCAGAACAAAAAAACATGACTCAGCTTTTTACTAAAGCTTTCTCTTACAGATTTTTCACACAAAGAAAGGGGATGGAATATAAAGAGGGGAAAAAAACTAATTATTGGCAGGGTGGAGAGACCAAGATCATTTTGGGCACTTTCAGTACTAATTCCACAGCTATGCTTGGCACTTAGATCCCATGACAACAAGTACCTTAGAAATATTAAGTGAGATTCCCCCAGCCCTGTATGCAGGGGAAAGAAGCTCTAAACTTTGTGACTCTTTCAGAGTATGAAATTTGAAGCACTTGGAAGAGAGGAAAGTGATCAGGAACAGTCTGCATGGATTCACCAAGGGCAAGTCATGCCTGATCAACCTGATTGCTCTCTATGATGAGAGCACTTGCTGCGTGGATATGGGGAAAGTGATTGTAGCAAAGCTTTTGATATGATCTCCCATAGTATTCTTGATGGCAAGTTATAGAAGTATTGCCTGGATGAATGGACTATAAGATAGATAGAAAGTTGGCTCAATGGGTAGTGATCAATGGCTCCATGTCTGGTTGGCAGCTGGTATCAGAGTGCCCAAGGCATTAGTCCTGGGACCAGTTTTGTTCAACATCTTCATTAACGACCTGGATGAGAGGATGGATTGCACCCTCAGCAAACTTGCAGATGACACACAGCTGAGGGGAGAGGTAGTTACATTGGAGGATAGAGACAGGGTCCAGAATGATCTAGACGAATTGGAGGATTGGGTCAAAAGAAATTTGATGAAGTTCAACAAGGACAAGTGCAGAGTCCAGCACTTAGGCAGAAGAATCCCAAGCATTGTTACAGGCTGGGGACCAATTGGCTAAGCAACAATGGTGTAGAAAAGGATGTGGGGATTATAGTGGATTAGAAGCTGGATATAAGTCAACAACACAGCCTTCTTGGCAACAAGAGCAAACAGAATATTGGGCTGCATTAGGAGCATTGCCAGCAGATTGAGGGAAGTGATTATTCCCCTCTATTCGGCATTGGTGATGCAATACTCCAGATGTGGCTTCCAGTTTTAGGGCCCCCACCACAGAAAGGATGTGGAAAAATTGAAAAGTCCATCTGAGGGCAACAAAAATATTAAGTCTGTAGAAGAGAGGAGTGAGGAGGGACTTGATAGCAGCCTTCAACTGCCTGCAGAGGGGATTCTAAAGAGGATGGAGCCAGACACTTTCAGTGGTGCCAGATGACAAAACTAGGGATGTAAAATCCTGTTTAACTTGTTAAACATATTGGTAACCAATTTAAAGGGGAGGGAAAGCGGCCACTCCATCCCAGCAGGAGAAGCCTTTGTTTGTGGTTCTCTCCCCCTCCTCCCACAGGCTAGGGTTGCTCTGGCTGGGCTGGAGTATCCCTGCCTAAAGTGGGCCAGTGCGCCCCCACAGGCAGGGGCTGCTCTGGCATCCTAGCTGAAGTAGCCCCTATTCATAGTGGGGGTGGGGGCGCCATAGATCTGGAGCAGCCCCCTGCCTTCAGTAGGTGGGGAGCTGTTCCAGTCCCCACTGGTTAAACATTCATACCCCTAAACAGAGAGAGAAGCACTGATCTCAAGTTGCAGTAGAGGAGAGCTAGGTTGGATATTAGGAAAAACTATTTCATTAGGAGGGTGGTGAAGCACTAGAATGGGTTAGTTAGGGAGGTGGTGGAATCTCCATCTCTAGAGGTTTTTAAGTCCTGGCTTGGTAAAGCCTAGACTGGAATGATTTAGCTTTGAGCAGTGGGTTGGACTAGATGAGCTCCTGAGGTCTCTTCCAACCTGAATCTTCTCTTATTCTGACTCTTCTGGGTCAGAAACTGAGGAGGACAGATGTAGGTCTCACCTTTATAATGACTAGCATAATGTGGCATGCTGGGCCATAGCACTTAATGATGTGGAAATCGTAAGCAGTGCTCCACAAGGTCAGGCTGCACTTCAAAGCTAAGTTACACTGAAGTGTTAACCCTGAACAGTGCACCATATGGACAGTGTGACACCTATAGACCATGTAAATCAAAATGGAATTTGTGGAGTGAGGGACAATTCAAGATGGAAACCTGAGAAGCTTTTGCCGCCAAAATTATTATCTGCACATGGCTGTGCACACTGCACCACAGTGCTATACACCGTACGAAAGTCTGCACCCGACTCTAGTTTTGCACCCAGCACTATGCCCTGCTTTGCCTTAGAAACCCTCAGAGTTTTCCCACCTTGAACTCTATGAAATCCAGAATCCTGAGGAGATTGGGTTGGCAGTTTCCCACACCATCTTGGAAAAGGAGGTGTCCTGTCACCAGAGAAGACCATGGTGAAGGCCCAGTCTAGCTGACAGACCTACCTGATTCCATTCCTGCCAGCCTCAGGGTGCTTTGGCCAACGCTGTGGCATAGCCCAGCATCATGAGCCTTAGCTACTTGTTTGCTTCCTGCATCATTGGGACCGTGACAGAGCCTTGAACATCGTTTGGCACCTGCTGTGGTGAAGGCCCTCACGGTGCTTAGAACCGCTCTTTGACTGTCACTCACAAAGTGTGCGTCTGTCCGTTGTGCAAGCAGAGACTTAACAGCAAACCAAACGTCTCGCCATACAACCACTATACTCAGGGAGGCCTCACTGTTCCTCCCCAATAGCTACCTTAAGCTAAAGGGTGGAAGGTCCTGAACATCAAAGCTGCCTCTGATGGACTAAGTATAATATTCTGTTGCCAGTTATCTCTCCTGTCATCTTTTATTTCAGAGGGTGAGGGGCTCGCTTATCGACTCAGTGTTGTGTTCAGGTTCTGTTGCATTGCGTTTACTTACTTGTTGTATTTTCACAATATACCTTTTAAATTTGAATCTGACACATGTCTGTGTTTATTGGACGGGGTAAATCTGCCCGTGACAGATACGGTGGTCTCCAGGTCGGACCTCCTTCTGGGGACAAAGGCATTTTAACATCTAATCAGAGCAGGCCCCATTACATTTCATTTACTAGTGCGCTTTTGCTGGTAATAGAGGGCTGCTTTGGCTCCTAGATGAAGTCCCCTCTAACTGCCTCATTCTCTTCAGCTGTGAGTGCTGTGCTGCAGCTCTGCAAAGTTCTACACAATGTCTGGCCCATGAGATCTTTTCTTCTGTGACTTTTATATGGAAGAATGTATCACGTTTCTAACCTGCATGAAAGAAGCTATATGCAAGGGTTCAGCTGCTAGATATTAAATATGTCCACAAGTAGCCTGTTTTAATTGCTCTCCTGAGAGGTGCAATTTTCCATAACATCACTCTGAACTTTTGTAAGCCAGCAATCGGCACTAGAGGAATGCAGAGACGTTCTCCTATAACAAATGTTGGAAAGAGTTTTCTACATTAAATCCAGTCCATGCATTTTACACAAGTGTAATAAGGAAAGATTATGGATGATCTCTTGTATAGTGAACTCATCTATCCTCAAACAGTTACTTGCTGAGTACTTGAGGGGTTGGGGAAGGAGGTAAAATATGACACTAACGGTATGTCTAGACTACACCTCTCTGTCGACAGAGAGATGTAGATTAGACACTTCGAAATTGCTAATGAAGCAAGGATTTAAATATCCCGTGCTTCATTAGCATAAACATGGCTGCTGCTTTTTTCCGAAATGGAGCTTTTTGTAAAAAAACGGCAGTCTAGACGTAGATCTGTCAAAAATAAACCCATTTTCAAAAGATCCTGTAAACCTCATTTTTTGAGGAATACAGGATTTTTCGACAGATCCTGGAGATTAGGGATGTAAAATCTTGTTTAATTGGTTAACTGGTTAAACAGGATGATTAACTGATTAAAAGAGGGACAAGGTGAGGGATTTCCTCTTCCTCGGGGCAGGAATGACCACTTGACTGGTGCAGGTGGGGTGCTGCTCCATGGATTATCCGGAACTGGTAAGCCTTTCTTATTTGAGAAATGTCCTGGTGGACTCTAAAGTCATGTTTTTTCTTCAACGGGGGGGAGAGGGTTCTGGCTCTGGACTCCTGGAAGGAGTGGGGCCTTGGGCAAAACTACCTTAGCCAGCAAGCCCTTCAGTGCTGCCTGGCCCATGTTGCCCAGGGCTCTGGTGGCAATTTAAAAAGTCTGGGGTTCTGGATGTTGCTGCTGCTTTGGTAGGAACAGTAGTGGCTGGTAGCCCTTTTAAATCATAGGGCCACAGGGCAGCTGCAAGTAGCTTTAAACTCCACTGAAAAAATCCATCCAATAGAATGTCCATCTCTTTTTGGCCTACAAAGGGTGACAGCCTACTAGTGCTGTGTTACTCCATGGTTGAAGTGGCAGAGGTGTGGCACTGATGAACTGGAAGAGGGGGTGGGGATGTCAATATGGTTCCATAAGATGGAATTTTATTTCCATTTTTTTAAATGTAGAAACCAGGAGACTGTCCTGTCTGTTCCTGTAATCCTTTGCTTTGTTCACACATACCCAACTTGGTGCTTAGCCAGGGCATGAGGCTGTACACTCTGCATATCCCTTGTCCTGTGCTCCAGGAAGTGAGGGCAGTCTTGCATTTTGCTGTTGAATCAGGGAAGAGGAAACTGCAGACCGGAACCCAGCATACCTTCCCTCCTTGGGAGTGCTGCAGCCAGCAGGTCTGGGTGGTTGCTATTATCAAGTGGATCTGCTATATCCACATTTTGGACCAGATTCTAAGCTGCACTTAGGACTAAGTCAAGAATTGTCTATCCTTTTGTGTGTTCCAGGACTAGCTGCTTCAAGAAACATACATTAATGAAGTCAAGAAACTTTATTTCTGCATCCCATCCTTATGTGACATGTATCCGGTCAATGTTGAGTTTTGTTTTTGTAGCCTCTCTTATCTCCCTGAGCATTTTAGTCACCTTCATCATCCTGGTCAGGTGACTATTAGTATATTCCTACTGTGTTACTCTTATTATCCAAACTTCTGTCTATAGAGATTCTGTGGTATTTTTTGATTCATTTAAGATTTTTTTTAATAGATTTGACTCTATGCCTTCTTCCACATATAGTGCCATTTTCCCACCTCCTTGATCTACTCTGTCATTCCTGTATATGTTGAACCATGGTGTTTCTGTGATGTTTATCACGTATGTGGATGAAGACATTTTGAAAATAATTAAGGGAAAACAACTTGCACCTTTCAGTTTGATTCTTAGGTCCAGTGGAACACAGGCAAAAACTAACAATGCAGATAATAAAGGTGAACACAATGACAAATGCTTCAAATACTTCAGTGGCAAGCAGGCAGGCAGTCAAGGAAGCAGGAGGGGCATTAAGCAGGGCTGAAAGTTTAGTGACAGGTGAGTTTGATATTCTTAGGACTGAATGAATGCTTGGGCTTATTACACATGAGAATATGACCTTCAGTTTCTCTCAAGAGAGGGCTAAGAGGGCTAAATTGTCCTGGGAAGAGAATGAAATGATGATAAAGCTTTATCATCCTGACAAAGTGAAGGAATTAAATTCAGAAGGAGCAGACAAAACATCAAACTCTCACAAATTATAGCTCAAAATTATAATATACAAGTGTATAGAGCTTTCCTGGGATTAGATTCAGATAGGTTCCATTGATGCAGAGTTGGAAAGAGGCCCACAAAATTTGTACCCAAAACTCCTTGTGGAGACATCACCAATAGAATTTTCCTTCTCTGCAGAAAGAAGCATTGTGGGACAGAGACCAAATCTATTTGGGGGTGTGTGTGTGTGTAAGCTCTGCCTCTGAGATGTATTCTCTGAGAGGCAGGAAAATATTACTTTGTGCCCCCAGCAAACTAGTCCTCTCTATATAGGACAAACCCATTTGAATATAAATCTCTTGGGGGGGGGGGGGGGGGGACTCCCCATTCTCTTGCCATACCATAGTGACTATGATAGTTGTATTTCCATCAAAGCAATTCTTTCTTTAGAAAAGTGACACTTGGACATATTTTTAAAGAATAGGCCAAGTGAACACATTTATTCTTCAACTGTATGGAATGTGAAATAAGTTCATGGTGACTTTTTTTATTCATGAATTTCTTTAGCTAATAATTCTTTGCATCTGGCTCAGACAGTTTGTGTGTATTCAGTTTGCAATTCACACCATGTAGATTAGTTACATAAATCATCTGGTATTGGGTATATGATCTGACTGAATGTTTAAGATGCGAAGAAGGTTTTTAAATTTGTGTAAAATTCACAACTCGGGTACATAAATTACTCCATTTTAAAATGTCTATCCATCTGCTGTCCATTGGTAATAGAAACGCTCAGCAGATTTCCTTGTGTCAAAGGGCCCAGCTGAAGAAGAAGTTGGTATAGGACCTACAGTTGGCTACCCCACAACTCAAGATATGGTGGTAGTGACCTCCAATGGATGTGCCATTTTGTTTTCCAGCCTGAAAACAGAATGAATTTGATGTTCATGAATGGCAAGTTCGCTGTGCTAGAAGAAAAAGATAGTTACGTTGGAGAGGAAAATTGAGATGCTAGTGAAAATCTGAGAAATTCCTAGACAGCCCCATAAGTGATGGGTAGTTGATGGATTCTTGCTGCTGCTTTTTTATAGTCCAGTAAACCTAGACAAAGTGTTTTTTTGTTTTTGTTTTTTTTTCCCCCCTATCTTCCTCCTCTGCCAGTCAAATTACTTTTTCTGGTGCCTTAATCATTTTGGTTGTTAGATGTAAATGTATTTCCATTGTCTATGGCCACATCCTGCTCAATTTACATTGGAGAAAGAGGCAAAACAACTTCCCTTTGTTATCTACAAGCGTGTTTAATTATGCAACTCAGATTGCTTGGTCTATTATAATTTAGTAACATTGCTAGCATGCGCGCACACGTTTTTAGATGCTAGTTGTACATGAAATAATAATAATGGCCAGTTTTTATATACCTTACAAGACACTATTTGGCTAAATATTCTGGTGACAGTATAACGAGTGTACCTTTGCCAATTGACATAAAGTGGCTTTGGGGTTACATCCATGTTACTGGAGGCCAGACTAAATGATAAAAGTGTCTATCTTGACTTTTGTAACCCAAGAGAGGTGAGGCAGAACTCACATGTAACACCATGTTTGAGTGAAAGAGGGCACCCCAGGTTGGCCTCCATACTACCATCTGTTGCAATTGTGCCAAGTGACCACAAGTTGTAATATTGCCAAAATGTTGTAATTTTTTTTGGCTTGCTACAGTATTTATTTTTCTTAAAGTTTCAGCTGCTGAAATAATGTTATGAGTTTTCTTTTAAAGGACTTGTCAATAATTAGTGGCATTTTTTTTTATAAAAAAATTGTGGCAGTGTTGTATCTTCACCAATCTATGAAATAATCAAAGTAGCCTGAATTTTATGGTGGTGCATTAGTTTGAAAAGAAAATAATACAACGCTGAATGTTCTTTATAACAAATATCAAAGTACTGAATGCTTATTTAGTATTTCTGTTTGTATGTATTCTAGAAATGACCTGCATGATTATAGTCTTGAGTTGACACTCCATAGTTCTTTAAACTGCCATGCAAGTGATGCTCTCACCCTTTGATTTAGTTTGTACATTTAGTTTGTACATTCATTACAGCATGGTTGTATATTATTGAACTTAATTAAAATTGCCACATGTGGCTCTATACTTAAATCAAGGAAACTGCAACAGTGAAAATAATGTAGACTATGGATTGACACTGGGGAGTTTAACCCAGACCAGTGAGTTGTGTCAAAAACTGCCCTACATCTGTGAGTGCTTTCAAAACCACGCTGTTGTTGCTCACAGTTCTGACTCCAACAACTGCCTTTTTCAAGCATGCAGCTCACATGTTGCCTTTTACTGGCCTGTTTTTTGTAGAATCACGAGAGCACCCCTTCCATAATTCATCAAATCTCATTATCATGCTCTGGAGTTTTCAGCTCCTTTCTGAAACATTCACAGAGTTAAGTTGGTATCTTCTTTTAAAGAGTCAGTATCTGAACTTCACTAACATAACAGATTTGACAAACCCTTTTATTTCAATTATAGCATTGACATGGTATATGAAGTATTCAAGTGTAACAAACATGGGTTTACAAGAGGTCACAGGTTTAAGAAATAGAAAGGGTTACAAGCTGACAAAAGTGAAAATACACCACTAAGCATACAGCTTAATTTTCAGCAAGTTATAATTTTTGCTCAAGTTAAGTTTCTTATCTAAACTTAGTTCCCACAGACATCAACCCCTTTGACTGAAGACCCAGTGTTATGTGATTTCAAGAGCTCCAGCATGATGTCTATCACTTAAGGGAATTCCATTCAAATGTCTTTTTGTATGCCTTGTATCATCTCAGACTTCACTTGCTCTGTTTCAAGAGCTAAGAAATCTTTCTGATATTCTTCTCTTCCAGTGGACTTTCCATCCCTTTGCTGATTTGTATGCAAATGATTGGTCCAATAAAATATATTACCTCACTTGGATGATTTATCCCTTTTGGAAAGCATTTCTCTCTCACCCCACATCCTCCTGAATGCCTGGAGATGTGCTGATGGCTCATTGGATGTCTCTGGTGAGCTGGCTCTGAGGGGAGAGAAGCTAGCTTTTCCCCTAGACTGCTCAACAAGTGTAAGCCCTCGTTTCCTATTAAAGTAGTCTTGGTTGATCAGATTCCAAGTGTTTCAGACTGAAATATGTTCAGATTAAATTTAGGGTAACTATTTGCCAAATGATATAGAGAAATCTCTGAGCTTTGAGACTCTATTCCTAATAAGTCTGGTTTTGTTTTACTCATTAATGTTTGTACTGAAAACGGGAAGATGCTAAATACTCTTAATAAATGAGGCGATGCATGTTCATGAACCGCACAATCAGCGCACTGTGTTCATTTGAAAGCTTTAGGTTTTGGGGCCTACTGTCTTACTAGGTACTGGGGCACAGGGTTATACAAAATAAATGAGTGCAAATTCTAATTGTTACTTTTTCTGTAAATCATCAAGGACAATATTCTCAAACAGGGTGGGGATCTCAACTACATAATCTAAATTTTTCCAGCTCTAATTTCTGTGTTACATGGCTTTTCATAAATATCTTACTCTCAGGGGATGACCATTTTTAATTGTCATGTTCTGGTAGGTGCCTTAGAGATTTCAGACCCCAAGAATGTGCTATATTACTTAGTTAAATGATGCATTTGTTCTGTGGTCTGGATGGTTTTTTTTGTGCTGCATTCCCCTTGTTCGCTGAGCCTGTGGTGTATCTGTTTCTAAATGTCTAGTCTAGAACAGGGAGTTCAGCTTTTGGGAATAGGATAAAGTTCGGACTTTCTAATAATAAATGACTGTAGAGTGTGATCAAAATGAGAACTTAAAGCATTTTGTCTTTTCTCAACCTAAGGTTCTCTTTGGCAAATTACTCCTGATCTGTACTTGTCATGATTTATAGCAGGGGAGGCCAACCCATTAGAGATGAAGAGCCAAAATAGCAGTAGATAGAGTGCGAAAAGCCACGTACCGGGGTGGGGGGAAGTGTTGTTGAGGCCCCCCCCCACCAAAAAAAAAGTGCTGGGGAAAAAGAGCTGCTGGTACATGGTCTCCGGGCATACCATCACAAAAAAAGCACTAGGAAGGGGTGAGAGGTACAAGCTCTGGGAGGGAGTTTGGGTGCAGGAGGAAGTAGAGAAGAAGATGATGGCTCAGGAGGGGAGCTCCAGGCTGGAGAGTGTTGGGGTCAGGTGGAGGGTTGGGGTGCAGAGCAAGCCGCAGGCTTGTGGTTGTGAGGGTGCAGGAGTGTGGGCTGGGGTGCATGAGGTGCTTAGAGCAGGGAGTATGATGGGCTCAGGACAGATTTGCAGTGTGTGGATGGTGCAAGAGTGTTGTGGCAAAAGACTGGGGATGCAGGAATTTGGGGATGTGAGAGGCTCAGGACAGGCAGTGTATGATAGGCTCAGGTTAGAGGTCTGAGGGGTGCAGGAGTTTTATGATGCTGCAGCCAGATGGGGGTTTGGCCCCAACTGGGGGCTTGTTGGCCAGCCTTCATTTTTAAAATAAAATATGTCAAACACAAAATGTTTCAATGTTGTCTTTATTTATGAGAGGGGTGGGGAACCCGTTTTGAGTCAGGGGTCGCTGACCCACAGAAAAGTCAGTTGGGGCCACACAAGTGAGATTGGGGGGGAAAAAACCCCAACCCCTCCAAAAAACCCCAAGCCTCACTAATGGGGCCCCAACTGTGCTGGTAGGGGCAGGCTGCAGGTGGGGCAGGGTACTTGTGCAGGGGGCGGAGTTGCCAGGAGGAGGGAACCGAGAAAGCTGGGGCTAGTACCTGGGAATCCTGCAGCTGCCCAACAGGTCTGGGGTCTCTGGCATGTTTCCTGAACAGCCAGATCTGTGGCGCACCGGCAACTTCTTTCCCCTGATGCCTGCCGGGGGAGTGGGAGTCCTGGGACTGCACCAGCTCCAACTGCTCAGGAAGTATGTGCCCTGCTCCTCGCTTCCCGTGACAGCCACATGCTTCCTGAGCAGCTCGAGCTGGCATGGTCCCAGGACTCGTACTCTTCCTCCCCCCCCCCCCCTTCCCACATGCAGGAAGGCAGCGGGGGGAAGGAAGTCGCTGGCGTGCCACAGACCTGGCTTTTCAGGAGGTGTGCCGGCTGGTTAGGGGAGGGGAAGAGCAACCCACGCACTTCCTGAGACACGGAACCTAGCTTGTAGCTTTCCCCCCCGCCCATGCTGCAGGAAGCCAGCATGCTACCTCCATTTTCACTGGTGGTAGTGTCAGTGAGGGCTTCTTGGGGGTGGGAGGGAATGAGGGAGGGCTGGAACACCTTGCAGTCAACTGGTCATGTCTCTGCAAACAACCAGTTGATTGCGACTGACAGGCTGGTGATCCCCCTCCCCTTCCCCAGAGCCAGTCCTGGTCTGACACCCTCTGGACCTGGCTGGTTCCAGATGAGGGATTTTTTTGGACTGGGGCGGTCATTTCAGGCCTCCTGCTGCTGCCCCCTCCCCACTAGGCTTCTTTGCACCTCCCTTCCTTGCAACCCAGATGAGACCCCCCCCTTTCTCTGCACCTCCCAAAAAGACCATCCCGCACAAATCAGAGGAGCCCAGCACCAGTTCCCTGCACCCCCCCTTGCAGCCCAGATGAGCTGCCTGCCTGTCCCCTCCTCACAGCCCCCTCAGCCCAGCTGAGCCCTTTTCCCCTGCAAACCCTGCAGCCTTGCTGAGTTCAGAGCTGGTTCCCTGCCCCTCCCTCTCTTCCCTCCTTCTCCTTGAGTCCATCCCCTGGGCAGCCCAGCTGACACACAACACCCAGTTCCTGGCACCTCCCCTCTCCCACAGCCCAGCTGAGCCCTGCGCCCAGCACCTCTTCTCTCCCACAGCCCAGCTGAGCACAGCTCCTGGCACCTCTCACCTCCTGCAGCCCTGCTGAGCATGGCACCTGGTTCCCAGCACTTTTCTGTTCCCACAACACAGCTGAGCTCCCTGCCCACCAGCATAGCTTTAACCTAATGCCTGGTGCCGGAGCTGGCACCGCCTCTACAATCACACGCGTCTCCCTCCAGGCGCTGGGGCACGTATGCTGAGCGGCCGGCTGTGAGTTCGCTGGAATGTGGCACAGAGCTGCCAGCCTGAGCGGTACCAGCAGGAGCCATGTGTGGTTTTTTTTTTTTTTGTTTGTTTTGTTTTTTTTAAATCAGAGCTGCATGCGGCTTGCAAGCCTTGGGTTGGCCATCCATGATTTATAGTAAGAATATTCTTAGTTTTGGTCTGACTGTTGATTGTCTGATAAGAGTTGTTGTCATGGCTCCTTCCCCACTCTGGCATGATAAATGCAGAAGTGGGGGCCAGCAAGTGTACCCCAAAGCCTTATCTACCAGGCTTTGGTCTCAAACTCCCCCCAAAATCTTAAAAACCTAGATCTTGGGAATAAAACTTCCACTGCCACCACCCAAATGTTGATAAAGAAACAGGGGAAAGATCATTTGGGAAATCTTACCCCTAAAATAAAAATCAAGGCACACAATTAACCACTGCCAGGTTAATAAAAAGAAAGAACTTTTATTATTACAACAATATTCCTGTTGCAAACATAATGATTAGATAGGGAGGTAACACCATATACTCATGGGCTACGTCTACACTGGCCCCTTTTCCGGAAGGGGAATGTAAATTTCACCAGTCGTCGTAGGGAAATCCGCGGGGGATTTAAATATCCCCCGCAGCATTTAAATAAAAATGTCCGCCGCTTTTTTCCGGCTTTTAAAAAAGCCGGAAAAGAGCGTCTACACTGGCCTCGATCCTCCGGAAAAAGCACCCTTTTCCGGAGGCTCTTATTCCTACTTCAAAGTAGGAATAAGAGCCTCCGGAAAAGGGCGCTTTTTCCGGAGGATCGGGGCCAGTGTAGACGCTCTTTTCCGGCTTTTTTAAAAGCCGGAAAAAAGCGGCGGACACTTTTATTTAAATGCTGCGGGGGATATTTAAATCCCCCGCGGATTTCCCTACTACGATAGGTGAAATTAACATGCCCCTTCGGGAAAAGGGGCCAGTGTAGACGTAGCCATGGAGAACTCCACGGGCCTAGAACTTAGTTACAAAGAAAAGCCAAAACATCTTTTAAGCAGTGCCAGAGCTCCGATCCCATACTCAATCCATAAAACAATAAAACCTACCTAAACTTTACCCTACTTACAGAAAATGAAGAATGGTGTCTTGGAGAGCGAGAGACATGCTTCTCCCTCTCTGTAGCTGCAGAGAACTCTCTCAGAGAGACAAAAGGGGAGAAAGGAACAAACCCAAATTCCTTTGTCCCAGTTTGAAAAGTCCCACCTACATTCCTATTGGTCACTCCACCTTGTTAGGTGTAGTTAACCCCTTAATCCCCAGGCTACTGGCTAACCCTCATAATCATGACAGTTGTATTTGCTATTTATAGATTTTTATCAGATTGAGTGGTTTAAAAACATTGTGTGTTAGATTCACTTAGGATACACAAAACCCCTCTTCTCCCCCTCCCCCAACCTTTTAAAACAAAGTAGTTTAGTTTTCTGAATACGCAGAATTGGGTCTATTGTTAATTCTTGAGCAACATCCTATGAGGAAGTAACAAGAGCGCTTCCTTTACATTAGCAACTATTGTTTGTCTCCAGAAGAGACAATCTAGCCAGTGATCTCCTATCCCTGATCACTCTCTTCATGAAACTGTGGCTGAGCAGGTGTTGTGAGATCTAGAGTCTCAAGTTCCTTTTCTACTTTCACCTTCTGTTTCGTGTGGATATAGAGGAAAGACAATAATGATTTTCAGGATGATGGTCTTGTGATAGACCAAGAATAAACATCTGTCATTAGCTTCTAATATCTTGTCTGTGGACCCTGGTGGAAGTGGCTGTAGTCACTTAACAGTGGCTCCTTTCTTTCTTCTGAGATCCTAGTCTAGGTGACTGTGCATTGTGCTGTGTGTGCATCTGAGTTCTTCAGCGCTCCATAGTGACCCATCCTGCTAAGTGTTTGGGAGGCTTCAAGGGAGAAGTGCCATCGGTACAGTGATACTACTTGGCTCTATGTCTCTGTCAAAGTCCATGGAACAGTGCTGACTACATTTCTAAAGCTTGGGTGAGAGCTTTGTGGTAGTTCTGCCATACACAGTACCAACATGTGAAGAAAGGCACATGAAATATAAATATTTCATGCAACTTGTGCATGAAGATTCCTTTTCATCACCTGCCAATGAAACTCTCTTGTGCAGGAAGGAAGCCCAGGGAATAGCAGCTGCAATCAAGTAAAGGAAAGCAGTGTGTGTGGCTGTTGTCTATAGGATCCCTGGATTGGGACTTGGAGTGGGGTGTAGACTTAAGTCTCCCCTACCCCCAGAAAAATGGCTCAAGTCCCAAGAAAAGGATAAGACTATTAAAAATCCAAGAAAGAGGATGGGAGTTTAGCCAAACCTAAGAGCCTGAGAGAGCTAATCCTTTGAATTTTACCGCCTTCCCCCTTTTCCCCCCACAACCACTTGCCAAAGAAGAGTGAAGTTAATGACCTTGCTGGAGAGTTGGAACACCACAGAACCACTGAAGGCAAAGAGTCACCAGGAAAAATGCCCTGGAGGCAATGCTCTATAACAGGGTAGGGACAAATGTAAAGCTAATCCAGAATGGGCTGGAGACAAGGCTGCAATACCATTCAGGGCACAGCGGTAGTCCTTATTGGATTTCTATTATTCATACCTCCTCAAAAGATTAATCCACTTAGACTATGGTGGGCTGAGCCATAGAAAATCTTCCTGTTGAGGGCAATAGTTGAGAGGGGTCACTGAAAGCAGAGAGAGACAGCATGCAGCTTCACATTCAGCCGATGAGAAATGCTCATGAGAAGTGAGGTGCTCTCGTCACAGTGTAGGTATAAGGCATTCATGGCTATCTTTAATAGCCTCATAAAGGTAGTTAGAAGCTCAGGGCATTGACCAAATTGTGACCCGAAGTACACTCTCTATTGCTTTTTCTCTTTTTATGTCTGCTGCTACGATAAACATGCCTACCATAAAATGCATGGAGGGGGCATGGTTCAGAGGTGGGAGAGGGAGCACTAAGCAGGACAAGAAGGTGGCACTGTCATGCTTGCTCAGTGATTGAAAGTTGACATTTCAGAGAAATAAATGCATTGGATATTGTTTTCTTTGGTGGATGCCATTTGGAGCATATTTTGAGCTGAGCAGCTGGAGAAAAGTTCTTCTCTCACATCCACCCAGTATGGCAGCACCCTGTCAAGTACCCAGAACACAGTTATTTAAGTCTCCCTGTACAGTTACATTGGAATATAGTTTGTAGTACTTATTGGAAGAGGTCGTCTCCCCATTGCAATCAGGCTGCATCTCTGCCTGGATTTCATGGACCCCAGCACTGTATCTTCCTTGGGATCTGGCTTGGAGCTTTGTGTTTCCAAGAGATCCAGGCTGTCCTCCTGCTCAGGATCTAGGGTGCTTTCAGTGATTTCCAAAGACTATGCCAGAAATGGGTGGTGGCAAAATTCTGGTCCAGTTCCTTATAGGAGATACAGGTCTTGTGAGCAGCTCCATGGGTCTTATTGTCCAGGCACTTTTATAACTCTGGAGCTGCTTTCATTTATGACATTGGGCCAGGATCTGGGAACTCTTTTAATTTGCTCTGAAATCCGTTGGTAAGCTTGGTGATCTGTTGACTACTTGGCGTTATGGTGACTGCCGTGAAATTGGAACGGGACACGCTGCTATTCCCAGAGGCCATGAAAGTGTAGGGCCACACATTGAGTCCTCCTACAGGTCCTGGCTGCTGTAAATGGTAGCTGATTCTGGGGCTATGTCTACGCTGCCACTTTTTTGCAGAAGAGGAAATGCAAATGGAGTGCTAATTAGCATATCTTGTGCTGTCATTTGCTTTTTCCTCTTCTGATCCTTTTTGCACAAGAGGTTTTTGTGCTAAAAAAACACAGTGTAGATGGGGCCATTTTGTGCAAAAAAACCCTTTTGCACAAGAACCCCTATTCTTCGGTTTTTGGAATGAATTATTCATTTTTTGAAGAATAAGGGTTCTTGCGCAAAAGGATTGGAAGAGAATATGTAAATGTGTGAGATGTTAATTAGTGCCTCATTTGCATTTCCTCTTCTGCAAAAAAAGGCAGTGTAGTTGTAGACTGGGTGTGTGAATTACAAAGGGGCTAACCTGGCTGTGTGCTAGCATTTAAAGAGAGGTGACATCAGATTATGACAACCCCTAGATTAGTAGATGGCAAAAAGACAAAAAAGCTGACCATAGTGTGTAGCAATGTAGTGTGGATACCAGAGGAAAGACTGCAAAATGTGAACTAGTTATTTAGACCTGGAGATGCATCCACGTGGATCTTTTTCTGGGTTGACTCATTGCAATTTTGATCTACTCCACTTCCAATGTAAACTAACTAATGCAGAATGAGACATCAGATTATTTAGAAAAAAAACTTGTGGGGATGAAAAGCAGCTTATTCTGAAATAATTCAAGTTAACAAAGAAAAGTCTCTTCTATGTTGACAATCCTGTAGTCTTTTTATGTGGACACCAAAATGTTTGTTGAAATGTGTGGAAACCAGAGTAACTATAATAATGTAATCAGTATAAAGTAAAAAATGTGTCCTTAATGGGTATTCCCCATAACTTTCGAATAGCTGTCGCCATGTTCTAAGAAGGTGTCTTGTGATGCAAAGGAGAATGAGATTGGTTTGGTTTGTTTGCTAAGTATTACATCTGCATTACCTTTGAAATGTTGTTGTGTCTTGGGATCTGCCCTTCTATTTTGGGCATTTTGGACTCTAGGTTACACGTATGCTGATCGACTTTCAGAAGGCAAAGTAGGTTAAAGAAAGAGGAATCCTTCCCACCCGCTCAGCATTCTACTTACTACCCTGGGAGGGTGAGGACTTCCTTTGTTACCTGTGTTTTTGTTTGTTGTTGTTGGAGAAGTTAAACTGAACAATAGTTCTGTTGACAATAAAGTCATTCTTTGATGTGTATATTTTTTAAAATCGTCACTCATTGAGCTCAGACATCTCTATTTCGAAAATAAAAATTATGCATGAGTATGGCTAGTGCCGAATTTATGCTTATTAAAAAGGGTTTAGTGGAGGCAAACAAATACATTTTAAAGGTCAGCTGGCTAAAATAAATGCAGTATAATGTCACCATTGTCAAGAAACTTTAAAAGGAACAATCCTGCTTAAATGAAAAGAACAAATACCATTCAATTGCAACACATAAAAAGGGTCCAGTATTTATCTCATAAAAAGCTAGAAGCATGGAAAATAGATGAACTATTACTCCTTAAAAAAATCTATAGGGATTATCTTTCCATAGCTGGTTGACAGTGCATTTTGACTGGAATTGTTTCACTTTCCATGGACAGTACAGCATCTTTTAGAGGAATTCTTAAGGTGGACGATTACACAATAATATATGTATAGGAAAGAACTCAAGGTAGAATACTGTCCTAAACATGACATCTGAAATCCTATGTAAATTTCAATTCTAGCTGCAGGATAGTATAACTGGATAATCCCAATATAAATGTCTAATAGTTTTAATTCCCATTGAATTCTTCTGTAAATATGTGATAAATTACTTTCAAAGGTGAATTTTACTGTGACTTTTAAATACTATTTTTTTCCTTTTCGTCAACTATAAGTGTTGCCTTCTTCAATTTCATGGAGCTACCCTTTAATTTTGGGTTACAGGGAAAAAAACAGTCTCTCTGACTTCTTTGTTCTCATTGTTTCTCATTGTGCCGTCAGATATAATTACTTCCCTCTAAATAAAACAGTTTTCTTAATATGTCCTGTATTGCCCAGAGGCAATGGTTCTTCCCTTAAGGGATTTGGAGGCAATAAGCACACAAATTGGGTGAAGGCTTAAAGATTTTTCCAAGCAAATATTAGGGTAAAATACCATGCTTAATATTAGAGTAAAATACAATGAAGCAAATCTTAGAATAAAATACAATACCTATTAAGCCTAAGCAGATCTCAGAATAAAATGCAATGCCTACGTCCCTTCTGCTGCCGGGAACCCCCAGAAGAAGTACAGTGGACAGACTCCAGTGGCCAATGCATAGCACCTTCTGTGGCTTTGGTCTATGCCGAAGTTCCAATTTTAGGAATATCCTCTGCACTTATATACTGTTGGATTTACAGTAATCACCTCTTTTTTTTTTTTTTTTTTTTTTTGAGAACCTAACAAGATCGTTGATACATTGCATATTTTCCCACATCCAATAATTAGCTTGTTGATACTTTTCATATTTTCCCAGGCCAAATAATTAGCATTATCAGGTGGGAAACAGTCAGCAAAGATAGCTATGTGATCTTCCCAAGCCCTCCTGCACTTCCATACCAGGCGCATGGCCTTGGGACCTGTCCCAGAACTTTTTGAAAGTCAACAGTGCATTCCTACACTGCACCATCTTGAGCAAACAGCTCACTCTTTGAGAATAACCAAAGAATAATAAGTAGCAAAAAGCACAAATGGCTGCCTAGAGCATCCAGGCCTGTAAGAAAATGCAGGCACAAAAGGAACTATTGTAGTACATCACTTAATTTCCTCGACCCCACAATTGTCTTCCGCATTTCCACTACACCATCCTAGGGTTAAAGTGCTTAGGGCTAGGGTTAAGATTCTTGTAGGTAAGGTAGTTGGAGCTAGTGTTAGGGAGTCACCACTGGGAATACAAAATGGAGGACAAACTGCTGACAAATAGGGCAGTTACAGGTCAAAACTTCTTGTTGTTCTTTATGATCTGCCCAATCAATAGCATAATAAACATCTGTCTCACCACACCGATTAACAAGTCAGAAACACCACCTCCTTAGTGATTCCTGTCCTGGATCAACATCCACACATTAGACTTGATAAGTGGTTATTAAACCAATTTTCTCAATGAAAGTATTCTTCTGATCCCCAAAACACAGCCAAACACCTGAGACTATGTATAATTCAGATCTTAACCAATAGTCACAAGGTTGCCAGTCCTTTCGTATCTAATATTTAAAGGTTTGTTCATAAAAAGAAAAAAAGATTGAGTTGTATTTGGTTCCTTTAACCAATTTTATAAAATAATCATAAGGCTTTTGGATCAGGCTTGAAGCAATTATGACACAAATTGCCGGCTTGTTAAGTCTCTGGCTGCACCAAACTGATGTGCTAGGAGCTAGGGTTGGGGTATAACCTATATTAGAAGAAGACAGACTCCCCTGTATCACTACAATGAGAGAGAGGATGCTGTGAAGATATTGCAAGATCCATAGACTATTGTATTAACTTGGTGAGTATTATGTGATTTTTTGAGGGGGTAGGTACTGATTGTATTTCTGGTTCAGTGGGTGATCTGAATGGCAGATGCGTTTTGGATGAATCAAAGTCAATAATGGCAAATAATGTTGTTTTCCAGTGCTGTATCAAATGGATACATAGTATTCTGAAATGTCACCTCTTTGTCAATAGCATACACTAATTTGACCTGGAAACCTAAGAAAACAAAGGACTCTGCCAATCATCTGACTTTCTGTGGATACTTCAGGATCTGTCAGCTTTGGAGTTAGAGGTGTGGCTCTTCCCAAGGTGGGGATAGATCCTAAGCTCCCCTGGCATGGAATGACGCAAAAGGAAATAGTTTTGGTTGTTTCTTTGCAAAATTCTGGACTATGGCTCAAAACATAAGGATAATCTGGGCCCCAGTTGGTGCTGGACAATTTCTAAGACTCATGAGTAATCCATTGGCAATTGGTTGTAGAAGAATTCCAGCTATGAGAGAACCCTAAAATCCAACTTGCTGTCTCTCCAAAATCATTTTGGAGCTCTGGTGACTTGACTTCTTCAGTAATACCAATATGCCACATTACCTTTATTTTCTTAAACACTAAAAATCCTATTTTTTTTCAAAAGAAGATTGAGGCTTTATTCCTGTTAATTGAATCTGTGCTCTTTAAGCTATTAGAACGGTCTGAGCTGCTGTTTTAGTGTTCATACTGATACTTGATATAAATCTTTTTTTTGTCTGGGTGAGTCTGCAAACATCAGATATTGCTCAGTTCTATAATTTTTTTTTCTTCCATGCCAACTCCCCCACTGATGATCCAGCAGCTGGTTACTACAGGCAGTCCCCGGGTTACGTACAAGATAGGGACTGTAGGTTTGTTCTTAAGTTGAATTTGTATGTAAGTTGGAACTGGTACATATTGTACCCCAGGTGTCCCCAGAGCTGCTTTACCCCGGGCTTCCTGGAATCAGCCACTGATCAGTTTCAGCAGCAGCTGACTTGGGGACACCTGGGGTAGAGCAGCTGGGGTGCTGCCAGGTTGGTATGGTAGTGCCAGGAAAAGCCTGGTCTGCTGGGGGGGGGGTGCACTAGCTGCGCCCCCCCCCCAGCAGACCAGGGAGACTCAGGCGGCAGGACCGCCGAGACGCGCCATAGTCCCTCTGCCCGCGTCCTCCGCAGCTTTGCTCCGCGTCTCCCTGGTTTGCTGGGGGGAGACCAGGGAGACGCGGAGCGGCTTTTCTCGCCGTGGAGGACGCGGGCGGCGGGACCGCGGCACGTCTGGGCGGTCCCGCCGCCTGCGTCCTCCGCGGCAAGAAAAGCCCCATTCGTAAGTAGGGATCCGACATAAGTTGGGTCCACGTAACTCGGGGACTGCCTGTACTGACCTAATTGAAGTAATGAAAGATTAAAAGAAAAACTGTCCAGGTAAAGAAAAAAGAAACCAAACACATTTTAAACTAATATTACAGAATTCCTCTGAGTTGGGCTTTTGAGAAATGGTAATTTTTATTTTTTTTAAGCAGGTATTTGTACACTGCTGTCTGACTGAAGCCAAGAATTCTGTTTCTTGCTTTCTCTGCAGCCTGGGTTTCTCTGATAGGGCCTTTTGTGAAGCTGGTAAAACATAGTCAGTGAAACTGGAGGTTTTCAGAAATTAAAGCAGATGTGTACAACTGGGGTTTCTAAATTGTTTCAATTTTTTAAAGCTCATAGTCAGTGCAACATAGACTTTGGTGAGTCAAGTCAACTGTAACTTATTCTAGAGGTTTGCCTTGCTTCTGAATCTATGCTGATGTGATACAGCTTGAAATCTTATAGCCTGTATAGTAACAGGACTAAAATAATACTTCAAATGTGTATACTTTAAGGGAAAAGTATTGGAGTGTTGAGCAGAAGATACAAGGTGAATAGAAATTTCTCAAAATTGGAGGTAATACTATGAAATTCAATGTTTGACTTGTAATCAGAAAATTTGGTGAATTTTAAAAAAAATACAGAAATATTTTGACTGGATTTCTTATTGCACATATAACTTCGGATTTTCAGTAGCTTGTATTGTGAAATAATGGAGTTTTAAAACGTACTATAAACAATGAAATAAGTTCTTCTGATCAGAGTGAATTGGAAGAATTCTGCTTTCTAGGGGCAAACATATATTTTTATCTATAAAAGATGTTCACATTTAAGTTGACATGGTCGAAAGGTTTGTAGCAACTTGTATGATTGAATAGTTTAAATGGCCTGTTCATTCATGCTTTAGTGACACATGTAGCCTACTAGGGTACGTCTAGACTACATAGCTCTGTCGATGGAGCCATGTAGATTTGTTTGTTCAGCAAAGGGAAATGAAGCCGCGATTTAAATAATCACGGCTTCATTTAAATTTAAATGGCTGTCCCGCTCTGCCGATCAGCTGTTTGTTGGCAGATCGGGGCAGTCTGGACACTCCCCTGCCGACATGAAAGCCCTTTATTGATCTCCCTGGTAAACCTCATCCTACGAGGCATAACGGGGAGGTCGATAAAGGGCTTTCAGGTTGGCGCGGGAGCGTCCAGACTAGCGCGCTGAGCCGACAAACAGCTGATCAGCTGTTTGTTGGCTCAGCGCGGCAGCCATTTAAATTTAAATGAAGCCGCGATTATTTAAATCACGGCTTCATTTCCCTCTGCCGATCAGCCTAATCTACATGGCTCCATCGATGGAGCCATGTAATTTAAACACATGCCTAGAGTCTTCCATAGGGGAGCCTGTAAATTCTTCAGTTTCTTTTGCCTGTGACACCTTAGGGAATGTCTAGGCTAGGGAGTTCCTTCAAAATAACTTGTCTTAATTTTGAAATAAAAGGAATGTCCACACAGCAACCCCATTATTTCAAAATTATTTTGAAAAAAAAGGGCTTATTTCAAAATAACAACTCCTGCTTGTTGTGAAACAAAAGTTTATTTTTGAAATTAGTTATTTTGGGAGTTATTATTTTGAAATAACTTCCCAGTGTAAACATAGCCTTAGAGACTAACTTACATTTATTTATTTATTTATTTATAAAAAGTATCTGAACAAGTGTGTTTTGCTCATGATAAAGTGAGATTACTAAGCATGCTCAGTGCAAGCCAAACAGCAAATGGGGGAGGGGAGGAGGGCAGGAAGACTGATTCTATTTGCCCTCCCCACAAACGTACATCACCTCTTTGTAGGGCTACTAAAGCACTGGAAAATTCTAGGCTGTTTAATTTTTTGGCAGATAACTTAGGAATTAGCTGACAGGAGCACTTATTTTTTTGCTATATTAACAAAAATTAGAACAATTTAGCTCTAATATTAACTTTCTGATGTCTTGTGGCAAGTCACTTAAGGGATACTGGCTAGCCTTCAAATTTTAATATATTTTCTTACTATCAGGACTCCTGGGCTCTATCTCTGCTCTTGAAGTGGAGTGGGGTCTACTGGATTACAGCAGGGGGCAGATACATTTGGACTCTCTATATAAATTCAGAATGGGTCAGACGAATGGCCCATGAAGTCCAGTATCCTGTCTTCCAGCAGTGGCCAATACCAGGTGCTTCCGAAGGTATGAACAAAAGAGACATTTACCAACTTGTCCCTAGCTTCTGTTTGCCAGAAGCTGGAAATGGATGACAGGCAATGGATATCATCCCTGCCTATTCTGGCTAGTAGCCATTGATAGACCTATTCTCCTTGAACTTATTTTGTTCTTATTGGAACCCTATTATAGTTGGAGCCTTTCCACCATCTACTGGCAAAGAGTTCCACAAGCTGACCATGAGAAATAATGTGTGTTTTGTTTTAAATCTGCTGTCTATGAATGTCATTGGACAAGCTTCTTATGTTAGGTAGGTGAAGGAATAAATAACTTTTCCTTATTCTATTTTTTCCACACCATTCATGATTTTCTAGACTGCTAACATATTTCCCCCCCCATGCTTTTAGTCATTCTTTTTCCAAGCTGAAATGTCCCAGTTCTGTTAAACTCTCTTCATATGGAAGCTGTTCCTTACTCCTAATCATTTCTGTTGCCTTTTCTGTACCTTCTCCAAATCTAATACATCTTTTTTAGATGGGGTGGACAGATCTGCATGGAGTATTTAAGATGTGGGCATGCCATGACTTTACATAGAAGCAATATGATATCTTCTGTCTGTCTATTCCTGTCCTAATGATTCCCAATATTCTGTCAATTTTTTAGACTGCCACTGCACATTGAGCAGATGTTTTCAGGGAACTATCCATGGTGATTCCAAGATCTCTTTCTTTAGTGGTAGCAGCTAATTTATATTTGTATGTACAGTTGGGATTATATTTTTTCCATGTGTACTACTTTGCATTTATCAACACTGAATTCCATCTGCCTTTGGGTTGCCCAGTTTTGAGAGATCCCTTTGTAGCTCTTTGCAGTCAACTTCAGATGTAACTATTTTGAGTAATTTTGTAATCTCTGCAAATTTTGACACCTTACTATTTGCCCCTTTTTTCAAGAACATTTATAAATGTAACAGTATGGGGCCAAATGAAAATCCCGGCAGCATAACACTTATTCCTACTCTTTTTTTTTTTTCTCCTGTCTTTTAAGTGGAGATATTTTCATGATGATCTAATGGTCCTTTGAGTACTTGAACGATCAGTCTTATGTTATTCTTAATCTCCTGCCTCCATCGATTTATAATAAACTTCCTGCCTCAAAGGCAAAACTGCAAGCAGCTCAAATTCATTTGCATTTAAGAACTGCCTCTGGAACCAGGGCATACAGCTTTAAGCAGATCTCAAGTATGAAATCCAGGGCTTCAAACTTTACACTGCCCCTCCCCCCCAGCTCCCTCCCAAATGATGACCACGGGAAGGGTATAAACTGTTCAGGAACAACAGGCCAGGGAGATAAGATGGAGGAATTGCACTGTATGTAAGAGAGTAGTATGGTTGCTCAGAGCTCCAGTATAAAATAGGAGAGAAGCTTGTTTAGAGTCTTTGGGTTAAGTTTAGAGATGGAAGCAATAAAGGTGATGTTGTGGCGAGTCTCTGCTATGGACCACCAGATCAGATGGATGAGGTAGAGGAGGCTTTCTTCAGACCACTAATAGAAACTTCCAGATCACAGGCCCTGGTTCTCATGGGGGACTTTGATCACCCAGACATCTGTTGGGAGACCAATAGTCAACATGGATTCACCAAGAACAAGAGATGCACCCTGATAGCCTTCTATGAAGAGGTAACTAGCTCTGTAGATATGGGGAAGGTGGTGGATGTGGGACTCTTGATTTTAGCAAAACTTTTGATATGGTCTTCCACAGTAATCTTGCCAGAAAGTTAAAGAATTATGAATTGGGTAAATGGACTGTAAGGTGGATAGAAAGCTGTTTAGATTGTTGGGCTCTGTGGGTAGTGATCAATGTTTCCATGTTTGGCTGTCAGCAGCGGCCTGCTCCAAGGGCTCGTTCTGGGACTGGTTTTGTTCAACATCTCTATTAATGATCTGGATGAGGAGATGAATTGCACCCTCAGCAAGTTCATGGTTACCATTAAGCTGGGAGGTGGGGTGCGGGAAGAAGTTGCTCCACTGGAGGGTAGGAATAGGTCCAGAGTGACCTAGACAAATTGGAGGATTGGGACAAAAACTGATGAAGTTCAACAAGGACAAGTGCACGTGAAGCGGAAGAATCCCATACACTGCTACAACCTGGGGATTGACTGGCTAAGCAGCTGTTGTGCAGAAAAGCATGTGGGTATTAGTGTACGAGAAGCTGAATGAGTCAACAGCATGCCCTTGTAGCCAAGGCTAACAGCATATTAGGGTGCATTAGTAGTAGTATTGTGAGTAGACCTAGGGAAGTGATTTATTTGGCACCGGTGAGGCCAGATTTGGAGTATTGCGTCCATTTATGGGCCCCCGTTACAGAAAGGATGTGGACACATCAGAGGGCAACAAAAATGCTTAGGGGGTCTGGAGCACGTCATTTATGGGGAGATGCTGAGGGATTTTGGATTATTTAGTCTACAGAAGAGGAGAGTGGGGGAAGGGTTCCAAAGAGGATGGAGAGTGGCTGCTCTCAGTGTTGACAGATGACAAAACAAGGAGCAATGGTCTCCGTTGCAGTGAAAGATATCTAGGTTGGATATTAGGAAAAAATGTTTCACTAGGAGGGTGGTGAAGCACTGGAATGGGTTACTAGGGAGGTGGTAGAATCTCCATCCTGGGATTTTAAGTCCTGGCTTGACGAAGCCCTGGCTGGGATGATTTAGTTGGGATTGATCCTGCTTCTAGCTGGCAGTTGTACTCGATGACCTTCTGAAGTCTCTTCCAATCCTATGATTCTAAAAAGATAAAAATTATTAGTTGGCATTTGATCAGGGTATGATAGGACAATTCATTTTCTTCTTTTTGCCATTTCCAACCACAGGCATGTGAATAGTCATATTATATAGCTTTATATGGACAGAATACACATTTTTATTGAAAATTATATTTTTTAAGTTATGTTTCAGTCCTTTCTCAGTGATTAAATATTAAATAAATCACATGAAGTGGAAAGAGCAGGTGCTGTATGGCAATAGAAAAAATCAAAACAGCAGAAAAGCTTAAGCAACATTGTATTCTATACACAAACTTTTTTTGATGGCTCACCCTGCATGAGTAGACTCATGTCCTGTAAGGATACCCAGTCCAACAATTTCAGAATACTTAAAAGAACCAGTAATAAAAGCATGTCAGATTAACTACTGAAAATGTTTTTAGTGTTGGCAAGCAATACCATTCTCCTGTTGCTAAATATGTATGTGTATATAATGTATTTTTTATTTTTAATTATTTGTCTGTGTGACTGCATGTGGCCTAATTTTACAAGAGGAACTTTCACAGTATCTGAAATTATTAAGGCCTGGTGTAATTCCAACATTCCTGTGTTACTTTCCTCTTACATTCACTGCTGCCTTTCACAACATTGATAGGAGACTGAAAGGCTTTCTCTGGTTCTGTAGTATTCAAACAATTTAAAATTCGAGTCCTCATTTCCCTGAGCTTCTGCTGCCCTGACATCATATTATGGAAAACGAGAATAAAAAAAAATTCAAATGCATTGGTGTTAAGTGTTTTCTTATTAGCAGTAGTCCAATTTTTAACATCAAATCTACCCATTTAATATGCAACCCAAGTCTTCAGCCTGCACACTCAGTACATGAGAATGGAGATATTCCGCATTCAACTCCTCTTCCACTTGAACTAGAAATAGCCAGTATGACTGCTAATGCTCAACCTAAGGCAGCATATGTTAGGTTGTGTATGGGAAACCTACAATATTGCCTAATGCCAATGTTATAGTATCAAATATGAAGATCTGTGTGGGTCTTCTGTATTTTGTCATCATGAACAGTTTTTCTATTTTCACAATGTAAAACCTAAAAATACCTGATGTTAAACCCGGTTATATTTTTCTCCTCCCCCTCCTACTTTTTTTTTTTAATTATAATCCTGATTTGTTGAATTGAAGGCCTCACACTAAACTTAGGTGAAGCAGAAATGGTCTTTGTAATGCTCTATCTAGAAGTGAGTTACTCTTAAAATCCCAGCAATGGAGTCTGATCAAGTTATTTCACAACTCATTGTGCCCCACAAATGATCATATAGGTGCCACCCTATTCTACCAAATACCTCCCCACCTCATCTGATGCCTAAATTCATTAGATTAAGGCAACATATTGTCTTATTGTTAAAAATTTGAATTTTTATTACTTGCTTGATGGGTTGAATGCAAAGATGAAGACAACCTGTGTGCACATTAATAAAACAAAAATAGTTATTACTCCCTAAAAATCAGTATGATTAACTAAATTCTAAATGTTATCGAAGTGTGGCTCAGATGACTAGAACACATTCTATTTATCACATTTTAGCAAGCTCACTTTCTCTGAAAATAACTCATTGTTTGGAACTATGATGATAACCTTAGACTGTAATGTACCAAATCAGCAAATAGTTCTGCTGGAAAATGGATAGTACAATGTGGGCTACTGTTAAAAAGCACATACAATTCTTCAAGCCTGCCAAAGTAAACAATATCAATTTCTGCACCACAGAAAGAATGGTTAAGAACCCCATTTCAAGATCTGAGTCAGCCAAATCAATAACAAATGATGCAACGTTTAAAGAGACTGTATAGCAAATAACTATAATCTAAACAAGGAAACAAAAGGAGTTTGATGTTCTGCTGGAATTAATATAGTGCTTGTACTTCTTAAGAACCAGAGATTTGGCTAGTTTCCGCCCGCTCTTCACCCCCCCCCCCCCCGAATCAGAGGCCTCTTATTGGCTATACTGTGCAGTAATGAGGATTTGTGCCATAATCTCCTAGTCCCCTCCACGGTAAGGTTGTCTAATACTTTCCATTATAAAGGAGTCTGGTGACCTATTTTTCTTGAAGTTCTCCTGCCTTTGTACTTTGTAGCAGGCGTTTGATAATCAGCAGGGGTTAACACCTGTGAGCTAAGGAAATGTCTTCTTTCTATCCCATTAAAACTCCATTCAGTGTTAGCTGAGAGACAAACCATTTAAAAATTGCCTTTTCCTTTTTCTTTCATAATCTCCAGGAAAATTCTAACATATCCAAGTAAGTCAACATGTGAACACTCCACAGTGTAGCACCCACTGAACTAAGAACACCATAGTAGCTGGAGATGAAAAGGAAGAGCATGAGGCAGGATCTGGCATGAGGGTCTTTCACTTTCCTGGGGACACTACCTGGAACAGGAACAGATGGAAGTCGATTTCCTTCCCAGCACCTGGTTTTGAGGCCCATTTCCCCAACAGCACCTTAGGCGCTGGTAGAAGGAGGGGGAGAGAATGAGAATGGCCAGACTTCCCCAGTGAACTACCTGATTCAGCAAATAGTCTATCCCCTTTGGGGAAACTACATGGAGCTCAAAACCCCACCCTAGGGCAGTGGTCTGGCCTTGGCTTTGCCCTACCAACCACCTTTCAAAGATAGCACTGAATCCTGTAGTTCTCCTTCCCTCCCTATCTATAACCTTCTGCTGCCAGTGAATATTGCTCGACTCATCACAACCTGTGCTGCAGCGCTAAAAGTCTAGGGTACGGTCCCTGATGCATGATGGGCAGGTAGGCTGTTATAGCCACATATAATGGAATTTGGTTTAGCTTTTTTTTTTCTTTATTTTCCTAGGCTTATTTTACATACCGAAACAACAACAGTAAAAGAGAAAAGTATGTTAAGTTGCAAATTCAAGTGCTCAGTTTAGAAAATGCCAGATTTGCTGTTGCTCATATAACCCGACTTCTGTCTTTGTGCACATTTATTCTGATAGCTCTTAATTACGTGATCACATACTATTTTCCACAGGATTTATTCCTTAGTCAGTAGACCAGCTGGATGCACAAGAGGGCAGAATTACCCTGGATAAGTGGAAGCCAGGCATTTCTGAACTTTCAAATACTAGTTTTAAATGTGTTCTTTTAATGTAGAGTTTTCCCCCCCCCACAATTTATGTAGTTATTGGATCAATGTACAAAGGATCATGCTGGATTTTCCATCACTGGTAAATATAAAATCAAGATGGGATAGATTTCTAAAAGCTATACTCAGGGAATTACTTTGGCGACATTCTCTGGTCTGTGTAATACAGGAAAGAGGTCAGACTAAATCATCACAGTGGTCCCTTTTGGACTTTATATAATATAGTACATAGATTTTAATAGCCAGCTGGTGGAAGGAAAGGAGAGAGAGAATGGCTAGACTTCTCCAGGCTGGGATAGTATCTGAGAGGGAGGTTCACTGGACAGGGATTGTTTCCTGCAGAATCTCCAAACAAAAATGGGCATCTGACTGGATAATTGAGAGTAGTTATTTAATGGCTCACAGTAATGCTGGAAGGACATCACAAGTGGAGATGATCTAGATGGTGCATAGTCCTGCCATGAGGGCAGGGTACTCGACTTGATGAGCTCTTGAAGTCCCTTCCAGTTCTAGTATTCTATGAATCTGTGATTTGAAGAAGAATGCCGCTGTTAAGATGGGTGCCTACCATGCTGCTACAGACTTGGAACTGACTGCGAAGATGATTGCCTACTCAACGGCTCTGTAGAAGTCTTTAGCTGGTCATCAGAAGGCCCAGTGGGAACCTACCTCCAGCACTACGAGAGCCAGCAGCAAGGACCTGGAAGATCAGTGGCTAACTGAAAAAATCTGCTGGAAATGTTCCTGGGAGATCCTGTGCTTTGAGGTCAGCTTTTCGGTACCTCACTGCCAATAGCAACAATCCCTCTCCTGCTCTTGAGCCCCCTGCCTGACAGACCAGTACGGTGCCTGCTGCCCTGTTGTTCTGGAGATGACTGCTGCAAGAGGAGCCCCTTGCTAAGGACCCAGGGATGCAGATCACCACCCTGCTGCTCCCAAGATGGCTGCTGCTACATGATGATCCATCTCCCAGATGCCGCCTATTGCTGCCCTGCCACTGCAGAGATGATGGATACTATTAGAGGAGCCCCACAACAACCTAGAACTGGGAAGCTGCCCGCTACCTTGCTGCCCCCAAGATGGTTGCCACTACAGGAGGAACCTTGCTGACTCCATAGGACTGGGATGCTACCTCCTGCCTTGCTGCTCCCAAGATGGCTACTATTGGAGATGGAGCCCCCCTCCCCCCCGCAACAACTCCAGACCCAGTTGCTGCCAACTGCTTTGCTGTTCCAGAGAAGGATGCTACAAGAGAAGCCCTCTTGATGACCCAGATGCTGCTATTGCCCTACTCTCCGGAAAAGGCTGCACACAGGAAAACCCCATCTGTAACACAGAGCCCAGATGCTGCCTGCTGTTCTGAGCAGGATATCGCTAGTTACCTGAGCTGCTCCCCAGCCCAGTTTGAGTGGGTGAGTGTGTGTGTGTGTGTGTGTGTGTGTGTGTGTGTGTGGAGACATGTCCTTGCTGTGATCCTGTGTCCACAACGCCTTGTGCCACCTAAAGAAGAGGATCAGCTACTGCTGGGCATGATGTGAGGAGTGCCAGGAGCTGGGAGTCCTGGTAACCCACAGTAAGACTTTGGAAAACACCATCATTAGTCCACCTGCCAGAATCGCTTGAGACTCCACTCATACTTCTGAGGATTTTGACTGCAAGACCTGGATTGATACGCCACCTGCATCTACACTGCCGCTGAGTTTTGTTGACATAACATCGACAGAACTCAGCAGTTTTGTCGACTGCTGTAAACCTCATTCTACAAGGAATAACGCCTTTTGTCGAAAGAATTCTGTCAACAGAAGGCGTTATTGCATCTACACTGTCCTTTGCATCTACACTGTCATGTTGACAAAGCAGCTTGCTTTGTCAACAGAATTGGATGTAGTCTAGACGCTCTTTGTCGACAGTAGCTTTGTCGACAAAACTTCTGTTGACAAAAGCCTGTATTCGAGACATACCCCTAGAGGCTGTAAGCTGTAGTTTCAATTTCTCCTACCTATTGTTTTTGCAGGTTACTTTTCCCTTGCACATTAGTCAAGATTCTGTTTTTGACACTGCTAAAATGCTCACAGATCATGAGTTCCATTTCTTGAATATTTTCAGTATTTCTACTTTTGTTAAAGGGAGTCTTTTAACAGTGCACAAACTAACACACATTTAAGGATTCATAGCTGTCATATAAACTCAAATTACTCATTAAGACCCTGATTCTGCAAAGGCGTATTCAGGTGCTTAAATCATACACTATGATGAATCTCATTGACTTTACTGCAACTGCTTGTAGTGTGTAAAGCTAACATGAATAAAGTGTTTCCTATAGATCAGGACCTAACCCTTGCAAATTTTTCAGTTCCTGTTTGTCTGCTGATACCTCTACGATATTGACTTAGAATCACATACGTATATCAGCATTTAAAAGAAAAGAATGTGTAAGAAAAGCAACAAGCATAACACATTGCTCTCATTAAACAAAATGCTTTTCAGCCTGGTTTGGTCTGAACCAGAAATTCAGCCTAATTGCATGTGCTGTTCTTTTGAATAAATGAATGTATTTCCCTTTTGAAAGTGTAATTGTTAGATAGGGAGCATGCAGAATGTGACTGGAACTGGCATACGTGGCTCTGCAGAAGAGTATGCTATCAATTGGCCTAAAGAATGAAATCTTCCACTTGGAGAGGAAGAGGTTTTCACACAAGAAATTTGTGGATAATTTCTGCTCTGAAATTAGTGGTGATATTGGCACTTGGTGCATCTTCTTGTGCAAGTTTACAGAGTTTAAGCCAGCAGATGTACTTTAAAACATTTCCCACAAATCATTTGTCTCTTTCAAACTCTTAAGTCTTTTTATTTATTTTTATTTTATTTATTTATTTTTTAGAGTGGTGGAGTTGCAGGTATTGTTAGAGTCCTTGATCAGATTAACTGACTTTAAGGGTATGTCTACTCTACAGAAGAAGATTGAGCTGCCACTGTTGATCTTCCAGGATTCAAATTAGTGGTCTAATTAAGACCGCTAATTCAAAGTGAGAAGGGCACTTGGGTTGATGCTGGTAACCCTGCTTTGGTGAGGAGTAAGGGAAGTCGAAGGAAGAGTGTTCTTCCTTTGACTTCCTGCAGTGTAGACCGTGCCAAAAGTTGATTTCAAACTTCCGTGCCAAAACTTCGATTTCAGCTACGCAATTAACATAGCTGAAGTTGCATATCTTAACTTGACTTTGTCCTGTACTGTAGACATACCCCTACAAAAACTTGATCTAAAAAATTCTGAAAGGTGGCCTTAGGATAAAACTGTTTAGTTGCACACATGCTTGGGGTGAAGTATAATGGAGGTTGAATAATCTGAAAAAAATACATGCGTAAAATCAGATCACTATTTGATTTGAATGGCAAACATGAAGCCGTATTGTGGGTAGGCATTCCCCTTGTTTTCTGTACATGTCCTAATTGCTCAACTGAGACTCTTTTAATTGAGAGTTTTATGCTTAGTGTTAACTGAGAATTGTGGTAAATTATCTGGCTATAAACGTAATCTTGCAGTCTGATCAGGCTTTGACTGTTTCTGCAATAAGACTAGCGGTTATTATCTGTGGATCTTCGAACCCACTGCTGTGTGGGCAGGAGGGTATGACACTAAGGGAACAACCCCTGACAAAAAAGTTCCACTGCTTTTGGGTGGATTTGGGAGAATGTAAGGCAATGAGTAGGAACTAACCTGAGACAGAATATCTGGAGTTGAGCCCTTCAAGTGGTCAGGTATTAACATTTTAGTATATTTCTGGCAACTCCTGCAGCTGATCAGGTAGCAGATACTTTTGGTTCTTTCCTCCCCTGATTTTGTTGAAGGACAGCTCAAGGCTTGTCATGTGCTCAGGCTTGTGCCTTGGAGAGGTGCTCCAACTTTGCCTCAAGCATTGGCTTCTTTACTGCTCAGGGTGCCTGTCCATGGTCTCTTGAGACTAAAGGATGCCTAGTAGTAGTAGCAGTACTACTACACCTAGTAAATTTAACCTTTGTTAACTGGAAATCTTTTTGTATGTCAGAGTTGTGCATGAATGATGAATTGATCCCAATGTAAGGTGGCAAATGGGTGTATCTTTATTTGAGAAATAAAACATCCTTAATTGACCAAAGCTCATCTGTGCCCTATGCTTCACTGAGAGAGAAGAGGTCAACCCTCTTTTTTGGCCTGCAAATTAAAACAAAGAGGCTGACAGATTTGGAGGATGGAGCCGACTTGTTAGTTAGTGGCTGTACCTGCTAATTGGAGTAAGCATAAAAAGAAGCAGAGGCTTTCAGTGGTGAGTGGTGCTTTTTTCTTCCTTGTTTAAATCTAAGAACCTTCTGAACCAAGCTCAGGACTGGCAATAGGGTAAAATTCAATTCTTGACTGACCCGGGAGAACTGTTTTGTTCCCAAAGACTGAAGCTATTGTAAGGAGTGTTTTCGTAAGATCTCACTTGTGTTGTATTGTTTGTATTTGTTTTCATTGGGTCCTTTGGGCAACAGAAACAGCCCTGGGTGGTGGTTTTTCCTGGGGTTAGGTGGAAGGACGCCAACTGGTGATTGACTTAGATTTTAGCTGCCCTGGAAAATTAAAATGGAACCTACTTATTTTTTTTCTTCTGGGATCAAACTTGGGAGGGTGGTGACCTCCAAACTCCTGGGAAGGGTGGTGATCCCATTATACTTCCATTTTTTTTAATGCAAGCAACTTTTAAAAAATAATTTGGGCTGATAGGCAAGAGTACTAGTAGATATAATGGTTAAAATTGTCCTAACAAAATTGATTGTACTTCCACTCGATCTGTAAATGTACCCAACCTCCTACAAACTTGCCCTAAGGTCTCCTTAAGATACTATGGATGCATACATTTAAAGGAAATCTTTTTTTTTAAATCTTCCTAGCCTCCTCAAAGAATACTTCTGCATGTCGAATACTTGGTAGAATAAATTGTAGGGCATACACTGCAGCATTTTACCACAGAAAAAACAGTATGGTAGGGACATTCAGATGACTTGCTTCATGTTAAAATGTATGTAATCCCTTTTCAAAGTGGTATTGCCTTCATTTTATGTACAGCTGTAACGCCCGTTGAGCAGGCTTAAGAGAAGGCATAAAATCCTGCAATGTTATTTGTCTTTTCTATTTTGAACAAGCCTGTTTAATTTATTTCTGGTTCAAGAAATGAATGCATAGTTTTTAAAGACCTATCTCACTTAAAAATAGTACCTTTTCTTCCATTAAAACACACAGAATCTGTTCTGAATAACTCTATCTTTCATTACATGTAGAGCAAAGATTTAATACTAAAACAAATGTTACAGGCAAAAGGACAACAGTTGTACACTCATTCATGAAATTATCATTAAATAGGGGTGAAATGTTTGGGGCTTCAATATTTTACATTATATCTGAAGCCGTAATCTTAAAGATGTATGTAGGAATAGTTATATCATAGGAAGAAGAGTTCTGTGTACTAAAAGTTGATTATAAATGTATGGTAATCAGGGACTTGGGAGTGGCACAGATGTCTACAGATTATTGGTGTCTTGTTTCCTCAGACATTTATAACAATGAGTAGACAATCTTTCCCAGGACTAGTTAGAAATAAAATAATGGTGCCCAGCAGAACAAGATGGTCCAGATGGTGCATCTATGGCTATAGACAGACCCAGGGGAAGCTCCAAAGCTGTAGAATATGTAGTTAAAAAGGTACATACCAATGTCATGATTGCAAAAAGTGGAGGTAAATACTGTAAATAGTATATAGCATACCAGAGTGACTTCTGCAATGATTAAAAAGTGACAAAGCAAGAAATGGCAGAAGGAAGGAGGAACACTAAAATACCCAAACAATATTGTAAATCAAAGAGGCCTATGCGCACACACCAAAAAATGTGTGATACTGCATATCTGATTTTTATGGAAAATTACCGGAATAGTATGCCCAAATCTGGTGGCTACTCACTTTCAGAGCCATTTGGCCATTCTTTTTCTTCTAATTTTACAAAAAGTATAGCTAATAAAAGTTGGTGGAAAATTTGTGAACACAATGATTTTCCTTTAGAAAATGCTGGTATTTGTTAAAATCAAAACATTCAGATCAAAATTTTGTTTGACCATATTGGAAATTTCTGATTTTTTTTTTTTTTTACAATGAATGTTAATTTTGAAATTTATTTTAATAATTCAAAATTCAAAATCAAAACATCATTTCAGTTGATTCAAAATGAAGTAATTTTGTAGGAAATTTCAAAATTATTTCTTTCTGAATTGGAATGAAAACAGAGTGAAATAATACATTTTCTATTAAAATTCTAGTTCCCACAAACAGATGCAGTTTCTATCCCTTATCTGTCCTTGACTATTCTTAAGTTTTTTTGTTTTTTTTCCAGCATGTGTGTTATTTTTAGGCACTTTGAGAGTATAGCTAAGACTCACTCCAGATTTAACTCCTATACTTCTTCATATTAGGACTCTGTGACTCTTGTTTGCTCTTCACAGCATTTTGATAATCTGAATGGCCACCTGCAGTCTTTTTTAAAAAAAAACTGCTTTAAATAAATTAGTGAAAAGTCAAACCACATTGAATAGCAACATTATCTTTTAAGTTACCATCAAGAGAACAATAAAGCAATAATTGATTGTACTTGGAAGGATGGTTCTGTTTACTCTTACAATATTCCAACAGAAATAGATGTTATGATTCTTGCAGCTGAGGCATGCTTGACTATAACTCGTGTGATCTAAAAATAGTGAGAGATTTATATCCAGGTATCTCATTAGGTTGATACAAGTCACTTGTTCTTCAGTTTAAACAATGAAGTTGTGATTTTTCTCTCTCATTTTTCTCCCTCTTTGACAAAAAGCAATCCCAGATAAGCAGATTAATGAGTGGGATAGCTCATTTTTATTGTTCTGTTGCAGCGATTTTAGCTCTCCAGAGCCAGTTAGACTTGTTATGAGGAGCTAACTGATTGGCTGGTTCTTGAGCTCAGTTTCATAAATTATAGTGCAGCGTGTATGAGCATGATTGCTACAGTTGCAGTAATCCAGAGGCCTGTCAGTTCCTGACTTTATGAATGTTTTCTCCTATGTGTTGTTATATTGGCTTGGAATTTCCTGTCTTAAATAGTTTGCAATTGCATCTCCAGGAATCTGTGAGTACTTTTGACTTTCCAAGTTAATTACATATTATAAACAAGAATGCTTTAAATTACTGCACTGTTTGCTGCTCATTAACATTTGAGATACTGTACTGTGTGAGATAACCTTGAGGCTATCAACCTAACTGTGTACTGACAGGGTTAACCCAGCATCATGCTATAAATTCTGGACAGCTGTATTTCCGATGAATTCTTTTCAGAAGCGTGCCGGGCTTGGACTCTCCATATTCTGTGTGTTTTTATAATTAGAGTATGAGGATGCTGTATTTGTGGGTTTTTCATGCTGACATTGCACCTCATTAGTGTCAAATCAAAGGCATATGTTATATTTGCATTAGGAAAGACCTCTTCATGTGGGTTGGATATAGTACGCTAGCAGCAGATGATGAACTGTTAGGAGGAATGCACAGACATGCCAGCCTCTAGTTGGGGTTTGTTTGTTTGTTTGTTTGTTTGTTTTTTTTTGAAAGAAAATCAAGATACTAGTCTGTTAGAATTTAAAAAATAATGTGGAGTTACATTAAACGTTACAGTATTTTAAAAAAAAACAACTATTTTACTTGGGTAATCTATGGTTGTCATGCATATAGCAAACTAAATGCCAGAACATCAGAGTTTAGGTATTAAAAAGAAAGCAAGTCTGCTCAACGATGAATTAAAGACACAGGGGGAAATGTGTTCTGGATTTGCAGTTTAATCAGATGAAGTTATCACAGTGACTCCCTGATTGGAAACTACCAAACTGAAGTTCTACTCTATAGCAAATGCAGAGTTATATTTACTGCTGCAAATCTGTCACTTTATGAAAGGAGCTCACTTAACAAACTTTCGTCAGCACTTGCTTTTTTGGAAAAATCATTTTATAGTGTGTAAAAGTGCTTGTGTTATATTGTAATGCATGTACTTTCTGTTAAGGAATAGTATATGCTTAAAATGGTTTATTAGCTTTCTTTCTATAGATGCACCTTCTAACAGATTAATGGAAGCAAGCAATATTTTCTTCAGACCATGAAAGATGTAAAGCTTTTTTAGGCTGTGCTGAACATAGTGAAGTTTTTGTCTTGATATCAAAGTTCTGTTAGTTATTTTTGTTAGGAAATAAGTCTCTTGAATTAATGTTCTGTATCTTCTATTAAAGTAGCATTCACTTCAGACATAAAAATAGGACTCTAGGAAAAATTTGCTCTGCCAAAACTTTTATGGTTAAATCTATTTTTATAAAAATGAATTTTAGCTCCTATACTGAACATGTAATAAAGTAAGAGGTGAAAGTTTTCTTTTATGGTAGTGGCCTTATATTTACTGAATAGTTTTGTAATGCATGCAGGATTATTTTCTGTATTTCTTCAAATGGCTAATTCAGTAAGTACTGTACTATATCCTGGTATAATGTGTCTATAACATTTTACAGCATGTGACACATTGTAAGCAAACATAAGATGTAAGTTAGCACTATGAAATGGAATTTAATGCTGGTGTGATATTGTGAATGCAATTCTATTACACATGGGTCATTATCTTACTGTTCGTAAGTAAATTTAATACCACTAGTAGTTTCATGGTAATGGACATATAAGGCTTTTATTTAAACTTTGAGTGAACCACCTGCACTTGTTCCCTTGTAAGTGGCCATTTATAGTAAGCAGTCTTACCAACAGATATATTACAATTGTTCCATGTCTAAACTTTGTGGGAAAATAATTCATTTGGCTGGAATTATTAGCATTTAGTTCTTCCAGGGACAATGTAGTATAACTGGTTATTGAACAATATTTATGTAAGGAATCATAATTTGCTTTCCATTGGCTGCAGAAGAGAAGTCTGGAATCAGTCAGCATAGTTTCTGTTTATTGTGTGTGAAGTTTAGAAACAATTCTGGTTGATATTTCATCGTCCAGACTTCAGTCTATTGTTGTTCAGTACATTTTGCAAGTTATGTTTCACCAGTAATGCTTTTCTGCCATTCAATAATAATTTATCTCTTTGCTTTTTTATTATCCAGTCTGGATAGTAATATTAAACTAGCAAGGCTACCATTTGCTTGTGTTTAACACAAAAAGTAAAAGAAATCAGTCTATGGGAAAGCTGGCGTGTTTCTGGGGAGCAATGTGAAAATAAGTTCTATTGTAGCCAAGTTCTATTGTAGCCAAGTATATACATCCCTACGAAGCTTTCCGCTCTGCATTAAGAAACCAGAACTTGATTGATTGAACATACTATTGGTGAGACTTAGTACTGGGGCTGTCAAGTGATTAAAGAATTTAATCGTGATTAATCGTGTGATAAACATTTTAATCGGGTGCACCTCCCCTTTGAAACGCTGCAGCAGTGATTATACGGGGCAGCGCTGCATGGACCTGGGGTCAGCTGACCCCAGGTCCTTGAAGCACCGTAGTGGCGCATCAAAGGGGCAGCTCAACACAGAGCCCAGGATCAGCTGGTGTGCCCAACTGATCCCGGGCTCTGCATTGTGCTGCCCCATGGAAATGCCACCTTGGTGCCTCAAAGGGATAGCACGTTAAGAGCAGGGGGTCAGCTGGAGTGCTCCACGCTGGAGCGGCGCTTCAAAGGGACAGCACAACACAGAGCCGGGGATCAGCAGGGCACTCCAGCTGATCCCTTATAGGGATGTTAAAGACTAGTCAATTAGTCAACTATCCAATAAACAAATGCTTATCATATAGTCAGTCAACTAGTCGATTCCCCCCCCCCCCCTTTGCTGCCTCAATCAGGCTGCCACTTTGAAACCCCAAAGTGGTGTCTCAAAGGGGCAGCCAAGGAGCCGAGAGTCAGCTGGGGCCTGCCAAGCTTATCCTGGGCTCTCCATGGCAGCGGAACCCGGAGTCAGCTGGGAACACTCCAGCTGACCCCAGGTTCTGGGGAAATGCTGCGCGCAGCCCGGGATCAGGTGGGGAGTCCCCAGCTCACCTGAGGCTCCACTGCCCCTTTGAAACACATGGAGGTGGTGTTTCTAAGAGGCGGCCACTGCACAGCTGATCCCCTGGCTCAGCTGTGAGGCAGCTGCCCCTTTGAAATGCTGCCTCTGCGTGTTTCAAAGGTGCAGTGGAGCTCAGGGTCAGCTGGGAAGTCCCCACCTGATCCCGGGCTGCGCGCAGCATTTCCCCAGAACCTGGGGTCAGCTGGAGTGTTCCCAGCTGACTCCGGGTTCCGCTGCCATGGAGAGCCCAGGATAAGCTTGGCAGGCCCCGCGTTGCACTACCCCTTTGAAGCACTGCAGCGGCACTGCAAAGGTGCAGTGCAGCATTGATGCCTATAATTAATGCGTTACAAAATTGAATGTGTTAATCCTGGACTGTGTTAATTGCAGGCGTTAATGCATGTCAATTGACAGCCCTACTTAGTATATAACATATGTTATATCATTGATGCCTACAAGCTGTTACCCACCTCTGGGCCTCATTATGCTGGACTCTGTAAGAGATGGTCCCTGCCCTGGAGCAATTACAATATAAACAAAGATAGATGAAGGGTGGTTGGGAAAACAATATCATAGTAAAGTGCAACCTTGGGCAAGTCACAGTAGGTCAGCAATCTAGCTGCTAGTGGAATTTCTGTCTTCTAGGTCATGCTATTTTGATTTTGAGGAAACCTGTAATGTGTTGAAACAAGTGTAATATACTGGAATGATTCAGAAAGCCTAGACTGAACCTTGCAGAACTCTTTTAAAAACAAAATCAGTATTTTAAATGCAGTGATCAGTGTAGGTACTTAAACTAGCACCCCACATGTAATGTAAAATAATGGAGTTAGTGGCAGGGGATTTTCTGTAAAGAATCCAAGATTCTATGAATGGAGCTATGACTTGTGTGATACCCTGTCTACACATACGTAGCCTCAACTTGAGTTTGCTGGCCAGTATAGGATTGCCAGATGTCTGGTTTTCAACTGGAACACCCAGTAAAAAGTGACCCTTCTGGCTCTGGTTTGCACTGTTGACCAGACCACTAAGTCCATTTGCCAGCCCAGCAGTGCTAAGGCAGGCTCCCTTCCTGTCATGGCTCTGCACAGCTCATGGAAGCATCGACATATTCCCTCTCTGGTTCCTATGTGTAGGGACAGCCACAGGACTCCACACACTGTCCCTGCCCCAAGTGTTGGCTCTAGCTCCCGTTGGCTGCAAAGCTGCAGGGGTGGTGCCCATTGATGGGGAGGGGCTCAGAGCCACCTGGTCATGCTTTTGCCTAGGAGCCAGAAGGGGAACATGCCATTCTTTGAGGTAAGCACCACCTAGAGCCTGGACCACCATGCCCCAACTCATTTCCCTAACCCTAATTCCCCGCCTACCCTCATTCCCAGCTTCACCCCAGTCTCTGTACCCCCAGTCAGAGCCCTCATGCACTCCTGCACTCCAACCCTCTCCTCCAGCTCTGATCCCCCTTGAGTACTCCAAAACCCTCAGTTCCAGCTGGAAGCATCTTCCCGTGCCCCAAACCCATCATCCCCCAAGCTCACATCAAAGTCTGTATTCCTACTTGGAGCCATCACACATATTTCTGGACCCACCCTGGAATCCACAGCCCCTGCCAGAGCCCTCACCCTTTCCTGAGCCAGTCTAATGAAAATGAGAGAATGTGTGAGGGTGAAGAAAGTGAGCGAGAGAGGTGGGTGGAGTGGCCAAGAGGCAGAGCCTCATAGGAGGGAGGTGGCATGGCAAAAGTGTTTGGTTTCGTGCGAGTAGAAAATTGGCAACCCGAGGCCTGTGGAGATTGCTTATTTCCTCAGAGCAAACCTGGCCACTTAGAAATGTGGATGCAGGCTAGCTCCATTTCTATGCATCAAGAATCACATAAAAGTAGGCCTCGAAGGACTTTGAGGGGCCTTTGCCCTGAAGGAGGATTAAGTATACTTAAATCATCCCTGACAGATGTTTTTCTAACTTGTTCTTAAAACCTCCAAGGATGAAGATTTTACAATCTCCCTAGGTAGCCTATCCCAGTGATTAATTATCCTTTATAGTTAGGAACTTGCTTTATTATCCAGCCTAAATCTCTTTTGCTGCAAACTAAGCCAATTACTTCTTGTCTTCTGCTCTGTTGATATTGAGAACAATTAATCGCAATTGTCTTGATAAACTTTTACATATTGGAAGGCTTTATTTTGTGTCTCCCTCCTCTCTTCTCAAGACTGAATATGCCTAGTTTTTAACCTTTCATTTTTGTTGCTCTCCTCTGGACTCTCTCCAACTTGTCCACATCTTTCCTAAATATTGCACCCAGAATTGGACATAATACTTAAACATAGGCTGAATAGTGTGGGACAATTACTTCTGTGTCTCACATATAGCACTTACTGCAGTCCAAAGTTACATTTGCCTTTTGCAACTTTGTTGACTGATGTTTTGTTTGTGATTTACAATGACCCTCAAATCCTTTACACTAGTACTGCTATCTATCCAGTCCTCTAAATATTAAAACTAATTGGAAGTTCCAAAATTACTCTGTCTGCTCACAAAGAACAGAAAAGTTCTCCCACAATTTACTTGGAGAGATTCATAGAGTGGCTCAGCTAATTGAAATGCAAGGAACAGAGGGATTTGCCAAAGAAATCTGAGCTAGGGATGTAAAATACTGTGTAATTGGTTAACCGATTAAATGTGATGGTTAACCAATTAACTGGAGTGGTCCCCCCCTCCCACCATGGTCAGCCCAAGTTCCAGCACCTAAGGAACCAACACAGACAGTCCTGGTCCCAGAGAACTCACAATCCAAAAAACTCATATCTTTTAGACTACAGCAAAGATGTAACTATTTTTCTCCACACTCTCGGTAAGACTTAAAAAAACAACAAATAGTTTAGGTCTGTGTTTCTCAACCTTTTTTTTTTATAAAGTACTGCTTTAAAAAATTGTAAGTACCTCCAGTACCTAAATTTCAGACACACAATTTTTTTTTTTACTATTGCAACATGTTTGTTTAAACAACTTAATCAGAGCTGGATGGGTGATGAAATTTTTGGGTGCAAAAAGTACAAAAATAATAAAGTGCTGTAAAACTTAAAAGAAAAAATCAGTTTTCTTCAAATTTCAGTTGTGTTGACATACCGCCCAGACTTCTCTCAAGTACCCCAAAAGGTACTCGTTCCTCTGGTTGAGAGACACTGATCTGGCAGCACCTTAAAGATTAAGAAAACATATAAATAGTATCTTGAGCTTTCGTGGGCACAACCCACTTTTTCAGATGATGTGGGTTGTGCCCATGAAAGGTCATGATACCATTTACATGTTTTAGTCTTTAAGGTACTGCTACACTATTCGTTGTTTAAGTTTTTCCAGTTACAGACTAACTCAGCTACCACTCTGAAATTCTTGGTAAGATTTGGTAGGAAGTGCTGAGGAGACTGGGATGGCCTGCTGAAGTTTCAAATCTTATTACCTAACTGGATATTTTGTGTGTTGATGTTGGTCTGGATGGAGAAGCTGTATGAATAAAGTTAATCTCTTTTTAGATACAGTATTAGCATATACGTGGAGCCTTAAATTTGAATCATTTCAATAAATGGACCCAAATTGCTTTCCTTTGAGTAAAACTTAGGGGCTGATCCTATGCTAGTAATTACTAATGTGGGCTGGACTGTCTTTTCTAGCAAGAGAATATATATGAAAATTATGCAACGTGTTTTGGAAAGTTTTGAGTAAATATTTTTGATTGCAGAAAGTTCTATTTTTACATGTTACAATACTGTAGAATATTGGCTACAGCTGTGTTCTACTTTTTTCTGCTACAATCTTCTCATGGGCAGCTGCAGTAAGACTTGTGCAGTCAGTAGAAGTATCTTTCATGTTTGTGTAAGGTGTGTGTGAGCCTACACCAATTTTGCTGTTCACCTCATAGATGCAGAAGTCAGGAAATCAGGTCTGTTTGTCTTTTGTGAAGTACACTCCCCTCGTCTACTGCACACAACTTCCTTACTTATGTACTTTTTTGAAGGTCCTTCAAACAATCCGCTGACAAAAACATAGTTTACAAGATCACAGGAAGGCACACACTGTCCGCTTAGTAAGACTTTTATTGCATGCCTTTGCTTCAGCTAGCACTTCATATCAGCTCTGGGAATTAAATCCAGGGCATAGCGAATAGAGGATTTGACAGTGTCTTCTGTTGCTGTTGCCATGGAATATTATTTTAATGTTGATAATAAGGGACTGTAAAATAATATACAGTCCCTGATGCCCGAATAAAACATCTTCTGGTATTGCATCATTTATTGGACTGTGTAAGCCTGGCAATATGATCAACCTATTATGTCATCTTATAGCTATGAAATAATGCAATATATAAACATTCTTCTACCAGTTGATAATGGGTATAGTTCAAAAGGAATAGTGGGATAGCACTAAATTTAAAATGTATTGAACTTCCTCCTTCATTTTTTTTTATTGCCTGTAATTTGTTCTCTACACATCAAAATTGTCCATTGACAATATGCTATATGTCTCAGGGTTTAAGAACTGTATAAACAAGTCAAGGTCACTCAGAAATCCTTTCTCTTTTTCTATTTTTTAAATGAAAGGAATTTGGTCTTAGCTATAAGCTTCTTACAATAAAACCGCAACATTGACTTAGGAGAAAAATATGACAGACTGTACATACAGACACAAGTCTGTTTTGCCCACAACAGCTTGTGATAGATATTTTGTTAGTCTCTAAGGTGCCACAGGACTACTTGTTATTTTTAAAGTTACAGACTAACACAGCTACTCCTCTGAGACATCTTAATACTGTAAGTGATGGATTTTTTTCATGCGACAATGTCAGTAAAGGATGTTGCACAAACTACTAAGTTTCATTTGGGAGTGCAACAAATGTTTGAAATCTGTAGTTAATTTAGTGAGTCTCCTCCTTCAGATATAGTATTCACACAATACACAAGTCAAGAAAAGACTTTGGAGGAGGCGAAGTTCAATTTGTCTCATCATGAGGCAGCAAGTGTATCAGATTACAGATGCAAAAGCACTTTCCAAAATGCCTAAGATTCTTTTTTTAACAAAATATGCAAGAGACAGAGTTGAACATTTTAAAATGTTTTCTGCAAACATTTTTTTCCTCTTTAAATGAACTAGCCAAGGTTTTACTTGTGTTCCTTATTTTTGTATGCATATTGGGTATACAAGTATTTCCAAACAAAGAACAGAAACACTGCTACCTTTTTGCTGTTGCTTTTTTGTTCTCTTTCTACAGGTTTTAGGGCCCTTTTTTGTGTGTTGTTATTCCAGAATATGTGTTTTGTAGGATTTTTTTTCTGTTCTGCAAAAATATAACATACTGTGGTCTTCTAAATCACTTTCTTTGATGTGGAAATATATTGTTGTACAAAAAAGATGAATGTGCCTAATTTTCAAACTATATCTTGATTGTTATGGAAAATCATCTTTCCCAGTGACTTGAAATTGCTGGGTCTTATGTGTCAACAACTTAAATCTAGGAGTTCCAACCAATAACAACACACCTACATTCTGAAATACAGGCAGTCCCCGAGTTATGCGGATCCGACTTATGTCGGATCCGCAGTTACGAATGGGGATTTTCTCGCCCCAAGGACTGGAGCGGCGGGACGCCTGGTCCCGCCGCCCGCCTCCTCCGGTGCGAGAAAAGCTGCTCCCCGTCTCCCTGGTCTGCTGGGGGAGCCAGCAGACCAGGGAGACGGGGAGCAAAGCGGCGGAAGACCCGGGGCCGGACCCGCGGCCACTTCCAGCTGATCTGGAAGCGCCGCGGGTCCGGCCCGGGTCCTCCGCCGCTTTGCTCCATGTCTCCCTGGTCTGCTGGGGAGGGGGGGGGGGAAGAACGCAGCTAGTGCCCCCCCCCCAGCAGACCAGGGAGACATGGAGCAAAGCCCGGGGCCTGTGGTAGAGCAGGTGGGGCGCTGCCAGTTGGTCCCACAGCACCGCTCCTCGGCGCTACTGGATCAACCCGGCAGCACCCCAGCTGCTCTGCCCCAGGAGTCCTAATTCAGCCGCTGCTGATCAGTTTCAGCAGTGGCTGAATCAGGACTCCTGGGGCAGAGCAGCTGGGGTGCTGCTGGGTTGGTCCAGTAGCGCCGAGGAGCGGCCGCGCTATTGGACCAACCCAGCAGCACCTGAGCTTCTCTGCCCCAGGTGTCCCCAAGTTAGCTGCTGCTGAAACTGATCAGCAGCTGATTCCAGGAAGCCCGGAGCAGAGTTGCTCTGCCCTGGGCTTCCTGGAATCAGCTGCTGATCAGTTTCAGCAGCGGCTGAATCTGGATGCCAGTTCCGACTTACATACAGATTCAACTTAAGAACAAACCTACAGTCCCTCTCTTGTACGTAACCCGGGGACTGCCTGTAAGCCACAAATATTCTAAAGTTTAAATTGGTTCGGATGAATATTAGCTTTAGACTCTAAAGTCCTGACAATTCCTCTAGCTTCATGTCATCTGCAAATGTGATCAGTATGCTCTTTTACCACATTCAGGTAATGAATAAAAATGTTAAAGAATTCTGGTCTCAGAGAGATCCCTGTGGCACACTACTTAAACCTCTCCACCAATCTGATTCTTTCTTTGTAGTTGTTTAACCAATAGATTGTTTAACCAGTAGGTTTAGAAGTTAAAATAAAAGAACAAGTTAAAAATTACTTAGGAAAGTTAGATGTCTGCAAGTCACCAGTGCCTGATGAAATGCATCCTAGAATACCCAAGGAGCTGATAAAGAAGGTATTTGAGCCTTTAGCTATCATCTTTGAAAAATCATGGAAGTTGGGAGAGATTCCAGAAGACTGGAAAAGGGCAAATATAGTGCCCATCTATAAAAATAAGAACAACTCAGAAAACTACAGATCAGTCAGGTTAACTTCTGTGCCAGGGAATGTAATGGAGCAAGTGATTAAGGAATCCATCTGCAAACACCTGGAAGATAATAAGGTGATAGGTAACAGCCAGCATGGACTTGAAAAGAATAAATCCTGTCAAAGCTTTCTTTGATAGGGTAACAAGCCTTTTGGATAAGGGGGAAAGAGATAGATGTGGTATACCTAGACTTTAATTAGGCATTTAACATGGTCTCGCATGACCTTCTTATCAATAAACTAGGGAAATGCAACCTCGCTTTAACCTAGATGGAGTTACTATAAGGTGGGTGCTTTTTGTGTGGAAATGGGTGGCAGGTGAGGGATCACGTGAGGATTACATGTTGTGTTCCCTCCCTGTGGGGCATCTGGTATTGGCTACTGTCAGTAGACAGGATACTGGGCTAGATGGACCGTTGGGCTGACCTAGCATGGCCATTCTTATGTTCTTAACTGGCTGGACAACTGTTCTCAGAGAGTAGTTATTAATGGTTCACAATTGTGCTGGAAGGGGTATGTGTTCTGCAGGGGTATGTTTTGGGACCAGTTCTGTTCAATATCTTCGTCAATAATTTAGATGATGGCATAGAGATTAAGTTTGTAGATGATACTAAGCTGGGAAGGGTTGCAAGTGCTTTGGAGGATAAGGTCATAATTCAAAATGATCTAGACAACCTGGAGAAATGGTCTGAGGTAAACAGGATGAAGTTTAATAAGGACAAATGCAAAGTACTCCACTTTGGAAGGAACAATCAGTTTCACACATACAGAATTGGAAGTGATTGTCTAGGAAGGAGTATGGCAGAAAGGGATCTAGGGGTCATAGTGGACCACAAGCTAAATGAGTCAACAGCGTGACACTATTGCAAAAAAGCAAACATGATTCTGGGATACATTAAGAGGAATGGTGTGAACAAGATATGAGAAGTCATTCAGCTCTATTCTGTGCTGATAAGCCTCAACTGGAGTACTGTGTCCAGTTCTGGGCACCACATTTCAAGAAAGATGTGGAGAAATTGGAGAGGGTCCAGAGAAGAGCAACAAGAATAATTAAAGGTCTAGAGAACATGAACTATGAAGGAAGACTGAAAGAATGGGGCTTGTTTAGTTTGGAAAGGAGAAGACTGAGAGGAGACATGACAGCTGTTTTCAAGTATCTAAAAAGGTGTTACAAGGAGGAGGGAGGAAAAATTGTTCTCCTTGGCCTCTGATGTTAGGACAGGAAGCAATGGGCTTAAATTGCAGCAAGGGAAGTTTAGGTTGGACAATAGGAAAAACTTCCTGTCAGGGTGGTTAAACACTGGAATACTTTGTATAGGGTGGTTGTAGAGTCTCCATCTCTGGAGATATTTATAGCAGGTTATACAGACGTCTATCAGGGATGATCTGGACGGTGCTTGATATCTCAGGGAGAATGAGTGACCAGACTTGATGACCTCTTGAGGTCCTTACAGAATCACAGAACTGGAATCAGCTTAATGATAGTTCTGCTGAGTCTGCTTTTCTCCAGTTTATTTCTTGGAATGTCATATGGGACTGTGTCAAAAGCTTTGCAGAAGTCCATGTATATTATGTCCAGTGCATTTCCCCTACCCTTCAAACCATTTACCATATCAAAGCAGGGAATCAAGGTTGTTTGGCATGATTTCATGCTAACTGCTACTCATTACCCTTCATCCTTTAGATACTGACAAATTAAATGTTTTATACGCAAAGTATGGAATTGTGCTAGTAGCTTTCCAGGTACTAAAATTTGGCAAGTTAGTGTATGGTTCCCTGGCTCTTCCTTTGAAAAAGGGGGGATGGGTAATAGATTAGCATTTCTTCAAAGTTCCAGAACTTCTTGTCATCCATGAGCTTGCAAATATTGTCGCCACTGGCTCCAAGATTTTTTTTTTTTTTCCAGCAAATTCTACCTACTCTCAGTGCTATCAGGCCACCTGATAGCAAGTCATCCAAATTGGTTAGAAGATGTCTGACATATTATAGACTTATTCTGTCATTTATCTAGTTCAGATCTTTGTATTTCAGTATATATGGATGCTCCTAAATTATTTCTAATTAATGATGGCTGATTCCACATTCTCCCATGTTGGTTTTCCTTTGGATTAGGCAGCTGTGCTACAGTTTAAGATCTCTGGACTGGTCATTGCTTAAAAAAAATCAACTTTTTCACAATAGATAGGGTGGTATCTGAGAGCAATTATTGTCTATTAATAGCATACAGGTATACTGCTGTAATTGTTCTCAACAAATATTTATTTTTATTTATTGGTGACAATTGCTATGATTTTGTTTGGTTCTCACTGACTAAGAGTAGTTTCTCCTTAGCAGTTTCTATTCTGAATATGGTGACTTTGTTTAACCTTTCCTTGTAGCTATGTTACACATCTTGTTAATTGTGTGTGTCCTTTCTGAATGTATGGGCCAAAACTTAGTTCAGTACTTCAAACTGGCACAAGACAGGACTGCACAGAGCACTTCTTCTCAAAGTGGTCAATGAAACTACTCTTAAAAAAAAAAAAAACCTGGCCGCTCCGGCTCCACAGATATGGAACCTCACGGTGCCCGTTGGCTCCAGTTAGCTGTTAGCAGCCAAGGGGAGCCACAGGAAGTGATGGCCTGGCCTACGCCATTTCCCATGGCTCCCCTTGGCTGCAAATGGTGAACCACAGCCAATGGGAGCCATGAGGCTCTGCGACTGTGGAGCCAGTAAATAAACACACCAGAGTGGCCAGGTAGCAGGTTTTTCAGAGTAGTTTCATGGACCACTTTGAGAAACGCTGGCGCAGAGTATAATCTATTATATGTCTGAAAGAGTTTGTTTGTCTGTTCAAAAACACCTCCTAAATGGTCCTCCTAGGACCACCACATTTGGTAAACAGCTTCCTCTTATTATAACTTAAAGCAATGGAGCAGTTTGTGCGAGGGAAATGGGATGCACCTGGAATAGGATTACATCTCAGAAAACCAAACAGAAGAGAGACAGAATCATTAGGCAGGTGAAATGGGCTATCTGGGCATGTGTCCTTCCTGTCTGGGACTGGCCTGACCCTGAGCCTTCCACACCCGGTTGCCCTTTAGGGAGGATGTAGTGACTGAAGCTTTCTTCCCCATCAGATTCATATGGGGACATTGCTGGCTGTTCCTTTATAAGGGAGTGAGGGGAAAGCACATATTGCTGCATTCCTCACTCTGGCTGAGAAGTGCTGGGGGCAGGCAAGCTGTGCACTTCTCTTTCCTGTCCCTGTCAGGAAACAAAAGTGAAGTGCAAGCAGCACTGGTATGAATCTTGCGGGGAGGGTCTTCAGCTCCCTACCCTCCTGTACTCTCTCTCACCCCCTCCCCTGCTCAGAGCCTCTCCACACTCCCCAACCCTAACTTTTGAACCCTCAGCCCCCTGCCCCTCCTTAAGGACCCTAGCAATGCTGGGTAAATGTGCTAGTAACTGAGAGAGTTACTTTTATTGCATAGGATAGTTGTATTGATATCCTCCAAACAGTATCTTGCCATGGAAATAAAATAAACATTTTGGCAATACATGTAAACTATTTTTAATAGGAAAATTTGCTTTGTTTTAATATCTGTAACACTGTCTTGAGTGACGTTTCATGGTACTACAGTGTTCTGGTTCAGTTTCTTTTCTTGGGATCTTCAAGACCTCACGAGATGTTCAGAAGTCCAGTAAAATCAGTCTTTCTTGGAGTCTGGTTTATTCATGTTCAGTTGAAAATACATAGACAGATATCTCTCCCCAGCCTCAAGCTGGGTACAAACCCTGCTCTCCAAGAGGCTGATTTTTTTCTGCCATCTGAGCAACTGGAAAGAATGCAAGATGTGGCCTGCCTTTTCTGCCTTCTTCCAAAATGGAAAACAACTTCCAGCAAGGGCTTTCTAGCTATCCATTCCTCCCTGGGCTTTCCATGTGATGTCTCCCTTACTTGGGGGACTACTGCAGGAATTTTCTCTTCCTTGGAGCTTCCCTCTGCAGACTCCAGCAGACTCAAGATTCTGTTCTGTGACTAGCCATAAACCTGTTTTTCTGTCCACATGATTCCCCTGTCAGTTGAATCATATGACAGTCTATTATGTGATTTAACACATTCTCTGCAGGCAAATCTGCTCTCACATGTGGGCGAAGATCTATTTTTATTTAAAAGGGTCAGTTATCATATGATGATCTACCAAAAAAGGAGCCAAAACTTTGTCCACTTATTTTATGTCTTTTATAATATAGGGATATGCCAAGGAGGGAGCTCCTCCTAAATCCATGTGAGTTCTGGGCTCTAATTGGAAATTTAGCCTGTCTACAAAGCTAAAATTGATCTCATGTAGCAATGTCCTGACTAATTTCCTGTCAGCTGGCATGTAGTTGTCCTCCTTAAAATTTTATAGAGGAGAAGAATCTATTTCTTAAGTATACCCATCCCCGTGTTCTATGCCTCCTCCTCCTCCTGAGCACCCCAGCATACAATTAGTGCAGGCAAAAGTATCCAGAGTATATGTGCTCACCATTACACAGCAGAGCTTCAGAATGCAAATGATGTGCTTTTAAACCTCTTATTAAAATTTAAAGTAAAGCTTAGATTTTAATCCTTTCACCTCCCAGAGCCCAAGCTCTGTACACAGCATGAAAATCCAACTTACCCTGTGGTCTGAACATCTGTGGTTCAGCCATTTTAACAGATGGCTAGCTCTGTGATGTCAAAGTCACAGTACAATGTGGTGTTTAGCACAAGTGTATGCTGTGCATCTACCTATCCTTGACCACAAAAAGATTTCTTTTACTGAAGTATTTTGGTGTATGAAAATCTTCATTTTGTGCTGTCCCTGGGGCACTTGGCATAGAGGCTCTGATATGTGCCATTTTTTATCTCCATGTGTACATAAATTATGGTAGGCAGAAGAAATGGCAAATTATTGCTTCAGTTGTTTATATGTGACACACACAATGATATATGCATGTATAGAAAAGTGGTGCGGTGTGTATTTCACACTAAACACAACAATGATTAGTTGAGGTTAAAAAAACACTTAGCAATATTCTGTGTATTTAATTAGAATAAATGGGTATATGATAATTATCTAAATGAACCTCTCCTCAATTTTAGGATGCTTTACATAAATCCAGCAAATTATTTGATTTAAAATCTGTCCCTTTCCATGTGTTCACTGTTTATTTTAGATGAAGACAGCCACACACAAAAGCACAACAGAGCATGAGAACAAGAAATCCGGACACAAGTCACTTCCTAAAGCCCTCCCACACAATATAACAGCAAGATCCTTCTTGAGCACATTCAAGATCAAGGGCCCAGTAGTGTGACTGACTGATTGTGGGAATATTGATGTGCAGTATAATTTGCTGGAGGACAGGCATAGTTCTAAAATAGCAACAAAGATGCAATTAGACAAACAAGACAGCCATTCCCGAGAGTACTTGAAAGAAGGTATTTTTTTTTAAAAAAAGTCCTCAAAATAGATAAATCAAAGCAATGGGTTTAAAGAGCCTTTTAAATCTGATTTAGGGTCAATAAGTGAACAAACATTATCATATCAAAGCAATTTGAAGAAATGATGGTCTTGGACTATTTTCTAAAAGGCAGTTACCTGGAGCTGTTGACACAGAAGAGTACTCATGTCATGAATGTGCTATCATAATTATTTTGAAAGATTCCTCTGGCTGGAATTCAGAGAAACCACTAATTAAATGGACCTGAAAACTACTTCCATGCTTTGAAATGGAATACAGGAATTTGACGTAGAGTTCTGTGGCTAAAGCGTTGCTTTCTCCAGAGCTCTTGTTAATACTCATGAAACGCTTGCTCAGCCTCTGCAGTGGTAGTAGGGAGCCAGCTTGTTTGCTCTGTGGGAGTGGTGCATGTGCACATAGAAGCCGAGAGGGAATGGAACATACTCAAAGGACACGGACTCTTCAGAGAAGTTAACTGCCAAACCCTAACACGTCACAATTGAGCATGTCTCTGACACCAGGATAACACTCCCTGTCAAGTCCTGCTACAAAGGACACTGGAACTTCTAAATACAATAGCTGTACACGTTAAGTTTAATATGAACAAATACATTCGACCTGTAACTTGAGTCTCATGAATGGATGAACTGTGTTAGCTGCATTGTCCCGAAAATTTGGCATGAGGCAAACACCTGGCATGGGAAGTTTCAGTCCAATCAGACTGGCAAAGTTATAAGAAAGGAGTGACCAAATTATAGCTTGCAAACCTAATGGAGTAATTTATTAGAGTGGAGCTCCCCATCACCACCCATCTTCACCTATCAGAAGGGGTGGTGGAGTTCAGGATATCTGCCTTGCAGGAGGGTGGTGAAGAAGGGGCTCTGCCCAGAAGAAGTGGGGAGGGGCTTCAGTCCTACAGGACAACTTGCTCAGGGCAGATGTCAGCCCTGACCCCTAGGAGTTGTGCTCTCTCTGACTTCTGAAGAGTTGCTTGGAGAGTCATAAGTTTGGCCACCCCTGCCATAAGCAATGGACAACAGAGCCTCATGGCAAAAAGGTCAACCCAGAAAGTGCTCATAAATGATCAGATAATCCCAAGTAAACATGAGAATTTCAATTGCTAAATTAGGAAGTAATTTTGCCACTTCTATCCTCTGAAATGTTATATGGACATAAAAAACAAAATTGATTCAAAGTTAAATATTGGTTTCACAAGAAACTAATTATTGTGGGGGAATGGCCAGTTGATACCAGTGAGGACTAATTTGAAGGAACACAGCAGAAATTCAAAGTTCACTTCCCAAATTAAATATTGTGTAATCTCATGATTTTCCATCAGTAGTTGAACTTTGTGAATTAGGCTGTCACTTTGTGTTGCAAAGTGTTGCTGAATTGACAGCATTGAGAATGGAGAAGATGTATTGCGTTTTTACAATGCCACTCATTAGTGCAGTGTCTGAGTGTCTTCCATGTAAAACAGACAGCAACAGCAAGGCACTTAGTGGACTTCACTGACTTGCTAGCATTTTTTTTTCTGTTTCAGGATTTAAAACTTTGGTTAGGGTAATAATTCTGGTTTTTAATTTTATTAACCTTTAAAGTATGACCATTCGGACCAATTTGTAATTTGTTTTTTTGGTTAAAAGGGGTGTTAAGTATGGAGTGTCATTCTTATGGTGGAAGGTGTCCCCCCCCCCCCCAAGATGATTATCTGATATAGGCTATTTTGTCAAGCCAGAGCTGGATTCCTCCTTACTGCGTTTTCCCAAATGACTACTTCAGTATAGTGTGTATGTGTTAAATACATTACAGAAGTGCTTTAATTTGGAAGGAAGTAGTGAAAAGTGTGTTAAGAAAAACAAGGAAATCAATATTTTAAGTTACTGTTATTTTTCTGGAGGATCCTCTGCCTCTGTCAAAGATGGAGGACACTGCCAAATATTTGTTTACAGTAGTTGATTTATGTTTAAGAGGAAAAAAATATTCTACAAAAGTTCACACATTGAGGACTACACTGGGACTATTGGCAAATATGAAGCTCCTTGTATGTATTAGCGCTTCAGTTTGTGACAGGAAGTAACTTTATTGCTTTATGATAGACAAAAACTAAAATTAATTAAGCAGTTACTGACCATTTGAAATAATATATATTGGTAACTTGACAAGTTAATTTTAAAAGACCAAACAATTAACTTCCATTTGAAATCTCATGAGACTGCTACCCTGGTATGTCTTGGATCAAGAAATTTGTGGGTAATAAGGAAATATTTTGGGTTTCTGGAAAATAAAATTTTTAGTGAGCAAATAACTGGGCTTTTCTTTTTAAAATTTTTGAAAACAATATTTTCAAGCGTTGCCAGGGAAACTCAGTTGAAAAGTGAGTTTTTTCATTAATCCAAAACTGACCTCTTCAGTTTTGGATTAATGAAAACATTTTAAAAGGATTTATGCAGGATTTTGAGAACATTGAACATTTTAATTTCAGGCTTAGAGGTTTAGGATCTTAGATCATGATCAATTTTTAAAGGTATAAGAGCAAAATGTTATGTAAAGGGTACAGACCGTTGCACCAGTGTATGTGTGAATTTAAAAAAAAAAAATCTGAGAGAACCTGATATTATGTGGCGTTCCTTCCCACTTACAAAGTCTGATATTTAACAGCAGTATTAGTGGTAGAGGCTAATCTATATACCGGTAGGTCTTTTGTTCAGATCATGCTATATTTACAGAAATATCTCCCTACATTTTTATTACTCTAAAGTGCTGCCAGACCATTCATTGTTTTTTAAGTTTTCACCTAGAACAAGAGTGAGCAAACTTTTTGACTCAAGAGCCACATCAGGGTATGGAAATTGTATGGATGGCCATGAATGCTTGTGGAATTGGGGTTGGGGTGCAGGAGGGTATCAGGGCTCCACTGGGGGTGTAGGCTCTGGGATGGGGCCAGAAATGAGGAGTTAAAGTTGTGGGAGGGGGCAGGAGATTGAGGCACAGGGTAGGTGTGTATAGGCTCCAGCTGGCGGTGTGGGCTCTGGGCAATACTTGCCTCCCCAGGCAGCTCCCAGAAGAAGCAGCATGTCCCCCACGTCCAGCTCCTTCATGAAGGGGCAGCTTAGCATCTCAGAACACTGTCTTCTCTCTTCCACAGGCCCCATCCCTGCAGCTCCCATTGGCTGCTCTTCTCAGCCAATGAGAGTGAAAGTGGTGGTGCTTGGAGTGGGGATAGCACATGGAGCCCTTTAGCGCCTCTGCCCCTACGCATAGCAGCATACCCCTTATCTGACTCCTGCTTCAGGGATCCACATGGAGCTTCAGCAGAAGCTCTAGGGCCAAATTAAAATGGCTCATGGGCCAGTGGTCTGCCTACCTCTGCATTAGAGCAGCCTCTTCCTCCAAAATGTAAATCAGAAATTAATTTTCCTAGTAAAAGCCATGCGAAACTATGGTCCTGTATAAGTAACTCCACCGCCTAAATGTGCAGAGTTTAAAATATTTCTAGAGAGAAATATCATATGAAATTGGTTAGCATGAAAATATGTATTTTTACAAATTTCATTTATATAAAATTGAATAGTATATAAAATTTGTATGCGCTGCCAGGACCATTGAGCAGTCTGGCAACAAAATGATCTGTTGCCCAAACTTTTTTTTTTTTAAATGCCCTGGATGGTTCCCACAGTCTACATGCATACTTTGGTCTGTTTCAGTATAGTCTATTGTATGAGGAGATGTGTTCTAATTTAAATTATTTTTCATCATGGCCTTCATTGTTTGTATACCACAGACTTCCCTCTGTGGAAACATTTATTTTTAATTGATTCTTCCTTGAAAACATGGGTTCCATTTATTGGGAGAGGGATCAGCGGGGGAGGGAGTAAACAAATGACTTCAAGTCAACACTGCAAGTTTGCAAACAATTTTTAAAACAAGCCTTTTAAAAAAATGTGAACACTCCTGGGTTTATCCATTTATCACAGGCAACAAGTTCTGGGATGAGCACTATGTCTATAAAATAAACAAGGCAATATATAATACAAATAAAAAGTACTTCTGAAATTAGCCAGCAAAAGATTAGAACAAACAAGGAAAAGTAGTTGTTCTTTATATGCACCAGAGAGTACCCTCAATTTATGTTAATAAAATATACATAGGCCTTAACGCAGAAGGTCAGCAAAGGTTATTTTAATCAAACCAGATACCTGCTGAGAGACAGTGCCTGCTGTTTGTTGACTTAGGGATATGGTTTCTGTAGTTTTTTATATCTTGGGTATGTATTTGAATAGTTCAAGCACACACTATTATCTTCAGAAAAACATATTGGCAAACACTTCAATATTATTACTCCACCATGAGTAAACAACTTGTATCCTGATTTGTGCCCTAGTTTAATTGTTCTTCCTTTATTAAATGTTTGTTTATGGCACAACTATAGCATTTTGAACTTTAAATTACCTTTTATACTCTTTGGATAAATTTGCACAAAACAGAGAGCTGATCTTGAAAGAATGAACTTATTGGGAAATTGCTTCTAGATTGGTAGCAAATATATTGTTCAGTATTCATACCAATTACACAAGTATAATAAAATAAATTGCTTTAAGAAAGTGCTATAGAGCAAGGCAGAAAACCAAAGCCACTCTTGTGGCAAGGTAGCATACACTGGCTTTCCAGGCCTACTTAGTCTTGTATTAATGCCTCAGTTTTCAGAAATAACAATTGCCTCCTGAAATTCCATAGACAAATGCACAGAATTAGTGTCTACAGAAGACAAGGAATTCTGTTCCCAGTTGGCCAGGTTTATCTATCAGCTATATGTTGCCGGACTTCTTGCATAAACCCTGTTTCATTTACACAAGAGACTCTTGTCAAGGTACCACAACAGATTTCTATAGTGTTGAGTAAAGTATCATCAAAATGTTTGTAGGATTCTTCTTAGACCTTGTTGGCTGTAAGCCAGTTTGATGGCTAAATTAACTTCTACCAGACAGAATACTTGCGTGCCAGATGAATACAATGAGAAGATTTATGGCAGTTTAACTTTCTTATGAAGAAAAGATGCTTTTTTTTTTAAGGTTCAGATTTGTCCTAGCTCAGATGACCTTTCATTATTATTGGTGCTGATTTGCCCAACTCCTGGAGTTGTATCATTGCTCAGTTCTGGGTCAGACCTTTTAAGAATGTTTAAATTTGCCATTGTACTCTAAAAATAAAATTCTGTGAGTGGTGAGAAGTGAAAGCAGACCTATCTTCTTGTGGAATAGAAGCTTTCTGCAGAGTGAATACAGTAGCTGTTTAGTAGAGGGGCTATTTATGACTCATGCTGATTGCAATTTGACAGTGCTGAGTCAATCATTGATTTTCTTTTTTCTCCTTTCTTCCCAGGCTCTGCTACTCTTGACAGAGCCTCTTTCTCAAGTCTGTTAAAGGTCTGCATTATTTTCATGAGACAGGTAGCAGATTAATTAAATACAGATTATTTTGAGGGCTAGAACTGTAATGTGTACAATAGAAGTGGGAACAATACAGTATTGTCCTAATGGATCTAAGAGGTGTACATCCAAAGGTTACTGAGAGGACAGCATTGAAGTATGAAACTGTCCCTGAAAGTATTAATTTAATTGCAAAAGCATCCTAATACACGTGAAATGAAACCAGTATTATGCTGAACTGTGAGTATCCTAGCACTTTTCTTAGTGAAAAACATGTCAGATTCTACTTTTAAATTTTTATATGGAAGATGCACTTGTGGTTTAATTTATTTTTAACTTTCTTTCTGGAAATGTGTATCCTACAGACTCTGGCTACATGTAACGACTATTTAGACCAGGATCCATTTTTTTACTTCGTCTCTGCTCAGCTGCTGTGAAAAGGGAGGCCAAGTACTGTTTTCCCCCCCACTCTGTGAAGACTCTAAATCTTGAACTTGAGTTTGTGGGGAAGAATTGGGCTGCCTCCTGCCCCTCTTCCAGTATGAGCATGTTTGGAAAAGAAACCACAGTCCAGGTTGTAATGGAGAACTTTCACTTTTAGTGAAGTTTTCAGGGGCTACTATGGCTGGAGGAAGTACTTGGTAATGAAGCAAATATGGATCTGTGTAAGAAAGAACCCAGGAGGGTTTCTACAAAGTAAGAGCCATTGTGGAGCATAGGGCTTCTATATAAATGGCGCTGGCCTCACATAGATCCCTCAGGGTATGTCTACACTACAGCGTTAATTGGAGTTAGCTTAATTCAGATTAACTATTTTGAATTAAGCTAATTCGAATTAACGCATCTACACACAAAATGCAGTTCAAATTAGCATTTTTTTCTAATTTGAAATACTGCGTCCACACTGAATGGAAACTGATTCGGATTTAAGGCTGGCCAGAACCAGGTCAGAGGTAGGGCATCAGATCAGAAATGTCTTTGTGTGGATGTTGCCTGAGGCTAACTGAGGCTTGTGCTTAAAGGGACACACACACCCGGGCAGCCGGTTCACAGGTGTCCTTGCTTGCCTGCCTCACTGAGGGACAGCAAAGCATTTGTGTCTTGGAGTGCCCTGGTTGCCCTCACTCGGGACACCACAGCACTCTGCAGTATGGAGCCAGAGCTGCCCATGTGCACTCTGGTGCTTCTCGTGAACATGTTGCTGCGAGCCTGGTTGTACTTTATGCAGGCTGCCATCCAGGAGGTCCATCGTGGGGCTGTCAGTATCCAGGAGGCCCTGCGGGAGAACTTCCACCCTGAGGAGCACTCAAGCCTGGTCTGCCCCACTGGAGGCTTGTGCCTCATTCCTCCCTTATGTCTTTCCACTTACCCCTCCCTCCAACCCCACTTCCTGATGTCAAATGAACACAAACTCTCTTTTGATTTAACAAAACTGGCAGGAGGGGGGAGATGAAACTCTGGTGAGACTGGGGAAAGAAGGTGGGAGAGGGGAAAGGAAAGGGTGGGAGAGGGGAGGGGGAAACCTGGGAGGAGGGAGCTGGAAGGGGGAAGCTAGGGAAAGAAGGGGGAGGAGAAGCTCAGGGCTCAGGGTTGGGGGTCTTGCCGGACCATCTTGATTTTCATGTGAACCTGCTCCTGGGATCGCATGTGGCCTTTGGCCAGGCTGGTAGCTATCCTGCCATAGACGGTCGCGTTCCTCCATCTAGTACGGAGATCATGGACGCTGGGGACATCTTTCCCCCCCCCCCCAACCTGAGTAAGATCCACCTTGATCTCCGCCCTAGACCAGGAAGGTGCCCGCCTTCTCCAGGCCCTGGCAGGCTCCTGGGAGCTGGCAGACTGCTCCTGGGGGAGCAGTAGAGGGCTGGCTGCCAGTGGCTTGCTGGCCCATCTTTTGGGGCAACTGGGTCAGGGGCAGTGACTGCTGGCTCTGGGCTGGCAGACTTGTAGCTGGCACAGGCACTATGGCCATAGTCTACCCCTTTAAGGGCTCCAGGGAGGATGGGGGAGGGAGAGGAGTATTCTTGCTTGAGACTGGAGTGGCCACCGGCCCCCTATTTAGAAATGTGTCTACACAGCACTTATTTTGAATTAGCTAATTTAAGTTTGATGTTACTCCTCATAGAATGAGGTTTACCAAATTCGAATTAAGCGCTGTGTAGACACTATTAAAGTTAATTCAGAATAATGGCTGTTATTTCGAATTAACTTCAATATGTAGACGTACCCTCAGATTTGCCATGTTTGAAAATTGGCCACACAGCTTTTCTTAGGGGGAAGTCAAACCCAGTCCCCAGTAAAGACATTGTGGAGAATCTTCACAAAAAGATTCTGTAGATCAGGAGGTCTGCAACCTTTTCAAATCAAAGAGCCGAACTATATCAAAATTCAGAACAAGTGGTCAACGAAGAGCCAGTATAAGAATTCAGTCTATTTGCATGACTGAAAATATACAACTTAATATTATTAATTGGCATGATGATTAATAATAGTGTAAATGAAACATTATACTCAGACTTCATTTAATGGGACTTGCGTTGTTGCATGCTTTGGCACATTTCTTTGAAGTTTACATCATAACTGGTCAAATCCAGGCTCGTGCATGCATTCAAGCTACATGACTAATTACATGTTTTAAGATTTTGAATTTTTCATTTTAATTTAAAAAGTTGCATGTATTTGGAAATGACAAAGGACCGTATTTGGTTCCTTACGGATCAGTACTGAGCTCGAGAGCCATAGGTTGCAGACCTCTGCTGTAAACTTATTCTCCTCCAAAGTCTCCCTCTGTGGATTTTATTGTGGGGGTGGCCAAGCCAGACACTGAATGTATTTATCTGTTAGGGCATTTTAGGTAGCTAAGAATTTTGGAATCCTTGAAATTCTACTTATTTCTCAGTCTGTAAATATGTCCTTCATTTGGCACACTGACAGTTAGGAAATACATTTCTGTCCTGTCAGAACCAATCCTTTTTTTCCACTGCTATGTCCTACTTTAAAAAAATGTAACGGGAAAAAGGATATGCAGAAACTTCTATTAGACTCAGTCTTAATTTATTCTATTCTGCAAAGACAATCTAAATGTTTAGACTTACATTTTGATTGTTCTGTGAATGTACTTCTCTGTTTGATATAATCTGGCCATCTCCTGTGCAAACAAATGATCATTCAGCTTTCCAGCTTCAATACATGCTGAAAACCTTAGTGAAAGGTGCTTATACTGACACTCCAATGAGCAGGTGACACTATAAGGAAATGATGTAAATAATGGAAACATTGTAATAATTTCTTGAGTTGACTTTAATTAGGGTGCTAGCCAAATGCTACATAGGAGTCGCAAAATCCAGAGAATCTGTGGTAGAACCCAGAGGGTTAGAAGGATTATTGGCACTCGAAGAGTAAGTCAGGAAGAAAGACTAATTGACAGCATATGATAGGAGTGCAAACGTAAAAACTTTGGGGTTTTATTTTTGTTGATTCAGAGTAGGATATTAGCTTGAAGTTCTTATAAATCTTATTGAAATATTAATGGATGAGGCCCACTTTTAGCAGCTGATGTGGAGGTGTGAACACCAAGACAAGAGAAACTGCTTTTATAGTTGGCTAGCCATTCACAGTCTTTGTTTAATCTTAAACTGATGGTGTCAAATTTGCAGATGAACTATAGCTCAGCAGTTTCTCTTTGAAGACTGTTCTTGAAGTTTTTTTGTTGTTGTTGTTGCAGGATGGCTACCTTTAAATCGGCTACTGTGTGTCCAGGGAGATTGAAGTGTTCTCCTACAGGTTTTTGTATATTACCATTCCTGATATCTGATTTGTGTCCATTTATTCTTTTACGTAGGGACTGTCCAGTTTGGCCGATGTATATAGCAGGGGGCATTGCTGGCACATGGTGTGTATTACATTGGTAGATGTGCAGGTGAATGAACCCAGGATGGTGTGGCTGATCTGGTTAGATCCTGTGATGGTGTCGCTGGTGTAGATATGTGGGTAGAGTTGGCATTGAGGTTTGTTGCAGGGATTGGTTCCTGAGTTAGAGTTACTGTGTGCGGTATATAGTTGCTGGTGAGAATTTTCTTCAGGTTGTTCTCTCTTGGGGTACATCTAGACTACATGGCTCCGTCGACAGAGCCATGTAGATTTGTTTGTTCGGCAAAGGGAAATGAAGCCACGATTTAAATAATCGCGGCTTCATTTAAATTTAAATGGCTGCTCCGCTCTGCCGATCAGCTGTTTGTCAGCAGATCAGGGCGGTCTGGACACTCCCCTGCCAACATGAAAGCCCTTTATTGACCTCCCCGGTAAACCTCATCCTATGAGGCATAACGGGGAGGTCGATAAAGGGCTTTCAGGTTGGTGCGGGAGCATCCAGACTAGTGCGCTGAGCCGACAAATAGCTGATCAGCAGTTTGTCGGCTCAGCGTGGCAGCCATTTAAATTTAAATGAAGCAGCGATTATTTAAATCACGGCTTCATTTCCCTTTGCCGATCAGCCTAATCTACATGGCTCCATCGATGGAGCCATGTAGTTTAGACACACCCTTGGTGTTCACACCTCCACATCAGCTGCTAGAAGTGGGCCTCATCCTCCCTAACTGAATTAACCTTGTTATTTCTAGCATTACTCTTGATTGGAACTCTTTCCTTATGCCTGTGTATTTATACCTCCCTCTGGAATTTCCACGACGTTCATCTGACAAAGTGGGTCTTTGCTCAAGAAAGCTTATTCTTCAATAAATCTGTTGGTCTATATCGTGCCACAGGACTCCTCGTCGCTTTTGAAGATTCAAACTAACACGGCTACCCCTCTGAGACTTGCCTTTTGGATATTACTGACATGAGTAGGGTATATTTACGTCTACCAGGCAACCTGAAGGGAAAACTTTAAAATCCTAAATTTTTTTTTTGATGAACAATAGTGTTAACCTCCTTAACAGTCATTAATCTTTTTCTAGAAGAGAGATTCGTGACAAAGTAATTTCTGATATGGGGCTGGGAATTAATGTTACTTTTCTGCAATTGCCTCTCAGTAATTTACATGGTTCGAATATGGGTGCCTGGTTTGCAATGCAGAGTAGTGAGTGGTCCTGGGTTCCACTGTCAGCCATATGTGAAGTACCTTACCTTCCAAAACAGAACAGCTTATTTGAGAGCCCAAAGGACTGAAGTTAAAGGGCCAAGAGTTAGGTTCTACGACCCTAGTGAGGGCAAAGAAACAGTTCATTTATTGGATTACTTACTATCCCAGAAGAGGTTCATTTTGGATTTTGTGACTTGGCTAGAAGGTCAAACAAAGCCACTTCTGATTTACCACCTATATCTAAAGTTATATCCTGGATTTATTCCTTGATCACTACACGTGAAGGGCACCTTTTCAGGAGGGCAGGGTGGCTACAGCTGCCTGTGCCAGGATACCGCTTGCTCTTTTCTCCCTTCCTCTCACTGTCAGGGAGCAAGGGGATAGTACACAGCTTGCGTACGTTCTTTTCACTCCTGGCTGGTGAGGGAAGGGGGCAGAGGAGTAAGTGATGCAAGCTGAGTACTTTCTTCTCACTTTCTGACAGGAAGGGGAAAAAGAACAAGTAATATCACAGGATACATGGCTGTAGCCTGCCCCTTCCCCCTCCGAATGGCACAATTGCCATATGACAGTATCAGTGATGAAATCTAGCCAAGATTGAACACTGCAGTAAAACTAACTGCTGGCAGCTGTCTGTAGCTTTCAACTCTGACCTGGACAGATCCATGTAAAAACTTCTGCTATCAAGTATGAATATTTCCATTTTCCATGATTACCTGGATTTCTAATGTTGAAATAATATTTGTATTCTGATTTTTTTAAAAATAAATTGCTCTTGCCAGCGACATGCTTGGCTCAGCTACATGATATGGGTAGGCAGGGGAAGGATGTTTTGAATGGTTTGCCAGTCTGATGTTCTAATGTTTATTTTACTGACTCCTAGGAGTGGCTTTGAGCATTGTGACCAAAAACAAAATATGGTCACTGTTGTGTATTGCGGACATAACATGAATCCCTGATTAGAAACACAGATGTACATGTAGTTGGAACCATGAAGTCTGACGATTGCTGAGAGAGAGAGAAGAAAATCGTAGTTACCACTATATAACAGTCTGAACAGATGGAGTCACTCCTGAATCTTACAAATAGTCAATGTGATGGTGCCAAGAGACACTGAGTAGAGCTTGTATAGGACAAAGGACCCATTTGTGCACTAAATTGCTGGAAGCCATGTACTAGGTCCTCATTCACATGCCAGCACTGTTTGACCCAATTATGGCTAGTGCATTGGTCCTGCTATTTGATGATTCTGACCTGTAGATATAAATCTGACTTTAAGACCCAGTGTGACCTGAGATTTTGGCCCATAAAAAGCATTGCAGATGTTTGGCATGTCATGGAATGTAGTGCATTTTGATATGCTAGCAAGAAACATGATAGCTGCTTCTACAACGATCCCTTCTCATCCATCATGGATTGCTGGGCTTGCTCAAAGTCTGTATAAAACTTTCAACCATTTTATTTGTGGTGGGGTGATACAGGGCTGATGGGCTATCTCTAATACCATATTTTTCCATTAACCGTTGAAAGTCTCTTCTGAACTGAGGACCATTGCCACTTACGAGTTCTGACAGTCCAGTTCTTGTAAGCAAACTTGGAAGTTTTCCTACTGTCTGTGCAGCTGTGGTGATTTACATGCCAAAAACATCAGGTCACGATTAGATACATAATTCCCAAAAATGGTCCTATAAAATCACTATGTAGATTGGTCATCTGCTCCCTGACCACTTCTCAGTGATGTAATGGAACCTGTGGGCATCCCGAACATTCCTTAGTAACCTGCTCTTATTGGTTGGTTGATTCTTGGCCATCATACAAAACAGTTTACCTGCATAGGTAAACTAAGTGTGTCTTCATTTTCACTACACTTAGTTTACCTATGCAGAGTTCTTCTAAGACTTTTTTGTGCAGTTAACTAAGTATAATAACATGAATTTCCCCACATAACACATCTTTGCTGTACAGTAAATTCACCTTTGTGTGCACAAAAGGCTGCTGGATTAGAACTGTCATCTTATATCCAGCCCTTCAGAGTGACTTTGTAAACATGAGCCAGTGTGGGATTCCTCTTTGTTTTTTTGCTCCATCAAACTACAAGTTACTGGAGAACACTCAGTCTGAAACAAGCTGACATTTTGATATATTATCTTTATAACAGCTATGGGTAGGTGAGAGAGCCCATATACATTTGCATGCACTTTTGTTCTTTTTTAACTTTGTGCCATAGATTTAACATGCTAAGAAGAAATAACAGCTTTGCACATGATATATGGTGCCACTGTCACAGACACTCTCTTGCATACAGACAGGATTCTAGTAGGGATTGGGATGAATTTTTTCCAGGAAAGATATTACTTGAAAATCTTCACACTCCGTAGAAGACTTGAAGCTTTCTTGTCTGTTTGTGCATAGTTACGTTCTGCCATTGTGAGAGCTGGAGCAAATGCTAATGGTTTGCTCACAGCCCTCTGTCATTGTGTACAATATAATAGCCCCAGTTCCATGTAAGGAAGCATTGCATGCTAACTTGCTAAGCAAGGATGGTTAAAGTGTGGAAGCACACTGTCTGATGTGACCCATTGTTCTGCTTTCATTTTCTTATGACCAGTCCGCAGCAAACAATTAAGCAGGTGGAATAGAGTTGCTAGGTTTGGTACAAACCACCTACATTATTTGATAAATCCTAGAATGATTTATCCTCAAAGTGTGTGTTGTCAGGGGCTTTCTGCTCCTGGTAGGTTCAACCATGCTGAATTGGTCTGTGTGAGAGAGGCCAGACAAAACAGACATGCTGGTCCTATAGGCTGGGGGGTTTAGGCACAGGACTAAGAACTCTGTCCTGTTTAAAAAAAATAGTTTTAAAACCACAATGGAGACCTCAACTATCACTGTGCGTGATGGCTTTCAGGCGTCAACAAGCCATATGACTGCTAATAGTGAAAGTGAAAAGCAAGCCACTGGCATGAAACTGAAGTGCTAAGTCTACACCAAAACAAAAACAAACTTGTTTTTTGGCATATACAGACAATGTATGAAATGGAGAAGCTTTCCCAAGTCACAGCAGAGATGAGATACCACAGCTTACACCTTCTGGATGTGAGTGAGAGCTGATGGATGAGATCAAGATGATTAACAGCAGCCTCAGGAAAAACTGCTGTATTCCGGATGGGATGATGGTCAACACCATGAGGGGGTTCTCATTTTTTTGTAGAAGGGAGTAACGTGGTCCCTGCTTTAGTGGAAGTCAATCAACAGCAGACTTATGAGAGCCAGACTAAAAGGGAAACACAGTAATATCACCCTGATTGAGTGCTGTGTTCCAACAAATGAAAGAAATAAAGGACCGATTCTGCCTTACATTACAGGCCGAGTTGGAGTCATTACCACACCGTGACCTAACTATAGTCATGGGATACTAATGGCAAGGTTGGTAAGGACAACACACACAACAAAGAGCAATGGGATGACATGGGTATGGCACCATGAATGAAAACAGAGAGGCTTGTTGATTTTTACAATGTGAATGACCTAGTTATTAGTGGAACACTGTTTCAGTATTGTGAAAGTCACAACCTGACGTGGAGCTCTCCAAATGACACAGATAAAAACCAGATTGATCATATTATAATCAGTGGTAAAGGATGATACTTGCTGATAGATGTGAAAGTGAGAAGGGGTGAAAATGCTGGCAATGAGTACCACTTAGTGACAGCCTCCATCAAGGTAAATTTGAAAAATATGGGTCCACCAAACAAGGGACGTAAATGTTCAAGTCCTCTGAAATCCAGAAAGCCTTCATTCTGCGGTAAAAGAACCGTAAAAGAAGCTTTCATTCTTCAGACCTTGTTGAGGAGGAGGAGGAGGAGGAGGAGGATGCATATGATGAGATCAACAAGTAGGACAAAGTGACAAAATTATAAACGGAGCAGTGATGACTGTCTAGGCTATAGGCAGAAGAGAGAAGGAAGGAGTAGATTACACCCCGCATGTGAAATGCCATAGAAACCAAATGATCCCTGAAGAAAAAAGTGAGACATAAAATATCAGAAGTTAAAGGACAAACACCATGAGCTGTACAGCAAGGCATACCAGAAGGTCAAACACCTTGTGAGAATGGACAAGTGATATTCTGTTGAAAATCTGGCAACAAAAGCATGCTTGTGCAGATGCAGCTGCTTGTGGTGGAAAAAAGAGCTATCTACAGAATGATCAGACTTACCAGTGGTCAATTCTGAGTTAACAGGATCTATCTGCCCCCTCTATTTACATCAGTCTGGGAAAGGGAAAAAGTGCCAGATGAGCGGACTAATGAGGTTATAGTGAAGTTACCAAAAAAGGAACTCTGAGGCTATGTCTAAATTGTGCTCTCTTGCACAAGAACATATGCAAATGAGTATTAAGCATACATAATAATAATTTTGCATATTTAACAATAAGCATATTTAATGAGTTAAGAATACTTAATAATAATGCTCCTTCTCTCACAAAAACCCCCTCTTGCACAAGAGCCATTCTGCCTGAAAATGAGTGAGTATATTCCTCGCTGTGTCTCATTTGCATATGTTCTGGCACAAGAGAATGCAATGTACACGTAGCCTAAATGATTGTAATGACTGGTGTGATATAACTTTTATATGGGCCAAGCATAGGACTGTGTAAGATCATGAAGCAGTTGATGATGGCACCTCAGAAGAGAGCAAGCTGGTTTTCAGAAAAGGTGTAGGTGCACAGACCAGATCTTCTCTCTACGGAACATAATAAAATAATACTTAGAATAACAGCAGCAACTCAAACATAAACTTCATAGACTTTGTGAAGGCTTTTGATAGTATTCGCAGGACCAGCCTATGGTGCATTCTGTGGACATTTAGCAAAGGTGGGGAACTTAAGGCCTGGGAGCCAGATGTGACCCCTGGCTTGCCTATATCTAGCCCCTAAGGCTTGGTTCCCGCCCCCCTCCCCCAGCATTGTTGTGGTTTTTTTTGCTTCTCACTTGTGTGTGGCCCCCAACTGATCTCTTTTTCTGTGGGTCAGCAGCCCCTGACCCAATAAAGATTCCCTACTCCTGGCATATATGGGACCTGTTTCAAACCCCTAATCATTTTAGTTGCTCTTCTCTGAACCTTTTCTAATGCCAATATATCTTTTTTGAGATAAGACCACATCTGTACACAGTATTCAAGATGTGGGTGTACCATGGATTTAAATAAGGGCAATAAGATATTCTCCGTCTTATTCTCTATTCCTTTTTTAATGATTCCTAACTTCCTGTTTGCTTCTTTTGACTGCCGCTGCATGGATGTCTTCAGAGAACTATTCACGATGACTCCAAGATCACATTCCTGATTAGTTGTAGCTAAATTAGCCCCCATTATATTATATAGTTGGGGTTATTTTTTCCAGTGTGCATTACTTTACATTTATCCACATTAAATTTAATTTGCCACTTTGTTGCCCAATTACTTAGTTTTGTGAGATCTTTTTGAACTTATTCACAGTCTGCTTTGGTCTTAACTACCTTGAGCAGTTTAGTATCATCTGCAAACTTTGCCACCTCACTGTTTACCCCTTTCTCCAGATCACTTATGAATAAGTTGAATAGGATTCGTCACAGGACTGACTCTTGGGGAACACCACGAATAACCCCTCTCCATTCTGAAAACTTACCATTTATTCCTACCCTTTGTATCTGTCTTTTAACCAGTTCTCAATCCATGAAAGGATCTTCGCTCTGATCCAATGATAACTTAATTTACATAAGAACCTTTGGTGAGGGACCTTGTCAAAGGCTTTTTGGAAATCTAAGTACACTATATCTACTTGATCTCCCTTGTCCACATGTTTGTTGACCCCTTCAAAGAACTCTAATAGATTAATAAGGCATGATTTCCCTTTACAGAAACCATGTTGACTTTTGCCCAACAAATTATGTTCTTCTATTAAGCTTATTAAGTTTGCAGATGATACCAAGCTGGGTGGGGTTGCAACTTCTTTGGAGGATAGGGACATAATTCAAAATGACCTTAGCAAGTTAGAGAAATGGTCAGAGGTAAACAGGATGAGGTTTAATAAAGAGAAATGCAAAGTGCTCCATTTAGGAAGGAACAATCAGTTCCATACATACAAGATGGGAAGCGACTGTCTAGGAAGGAGCATGGCGGAAAGGGATCTAGGGGTCATAGTGGACCACAAGTTGAATATGAGTCAACAGTGTGATGCTGTTGCAAAAAAAGCAAATATGATTCTAGGTTGTATCAACAGGTGTGTTTTAAGCAAAACTCGTGAAGTCATTCTGCCGCTCTACTCTGCACTAGTTAGGCCTCAGCTGGAGTACTGTGTCCAATTCAGGGCGCCACATTTCAAGAAAGATGTGGAGAAATTGGAAAGGGTCCAGAGAAGAGCGACAAGAATGATTAAAGGTTTAGAGAACATGACCTACGAAGCCAGGCTTCATGGACTGGGCTTGTTTAGTTTGGAAAAAAGAAGATTAAGGGGGGGGGACATGATAGCGGTTTTCAAATATCTAAAAGGGTGTCACAAGGAGGAAGGCGAAAATTTGTTCCTCTTGGTTTCTGAGGACAGGACAAGGAGTAATGGGCTTAAAGTGCAGCAGGGGAGGTTTAGATTGGACATTAGGAAAAAATTCCTAACTGTCAGGGTGGTCAAATATTGGAATAAATTGCCAAGGGAGGTGGTGGAATCTCCCTCTCTGGAGATATTTAAGAACAGATTAGATAGACATCTGTCAGGGATGGTGTAGACGGAGCTTGGTCCTGCCTTGAGGGCGGGGGGCTGGACTCGATGACCTCTTGAGGTCCCTTCCAGTCCTATTATTCTATGATTCTATGTGACTGACAATTTTATTCTTTACTACTGTTTCAACTAATTTGCCTGGTACTGACATGAGACTTACCGGTCTGCTATTGTTGGGATTGCTTCTAGAGCCCTTTTTAAATATTGGTATTACATTAGCTATCTTCCAGTCGTTGGGTACAGAAGCTGATTTAAAGGATAGGTTACAAACCATAGTTAATAGTTCCGCAATTTGACATTTGAGTTCTTTCAAAACTCTTGGGAGAATGCCATCTGGTCCAGGCGACTTGTTACAGTTAAGTTTATCAATTAATTCCAAAACCTCCTCTAATGACACTTCAATTTGTGGCAATTCCTCAGATTTGTCACCTACAAAGGACAGGTCAGGTTTGGAAATCTCCCTAACTTCCTCAGCCGTGAAAACAACATCCTCAGGTCATCTTAAAACAACACAGTGAAGAGCTGTGGAAGCAGCTGGAAAACCACTGAAAGATTTGCTAGAAACAGACAGGAGTGAAGGAGCTTCATCTGCTATAAGCACCGGAGGGTATTGTGAATATGATGATGATGTTTATCAGTGACATGCCCTCAGTAAGTTATTGTTCTTGAAAAATTCAGATTATGCGATTAGTTAATATCTCGACATTTCAATATGCTTTTCAGGCTTTCCATGGGTTTTCACCACTTCCATTGGTCACCATGTCATTCAAATAACTTTCTGTTCTCAGAATACCTTACTTGGTTCATTTCCTGTTTCAATACAGCAGGACCCAAAGCAATCCAAAACACTTGCCTGTTGCCCTGCTACAGACCTTTTTTGTGTATTGATTGTGAGGTTTAGATTCTTTCTAAACTTCCATTTGTTGGCAGGCCTGTGACAAATCAATTTTGCCGAAGCATTGTCGCATTGCTAGTGTAGTAGAGATGTTTTCAGTTTGAGGTGAGAGTATTTCTCAGTGTTCAGAACAGGGATCTTGGTGACCTTAAAATAAAAATGTGGTGCAAAAAATGTGGATGGATAAACAATGGGAACAATAGGATTTCCCCACTTGCTCAGGGCCACATTTGGAAGTATGCTTTCTTTACAGATGTTCCAATTTAGTGTCTATCTTCAAGTAGATACTCTAAGGTACAGGATGAGCTTTGTGAAACTTGGACTGTCCCTTCTCACATAGGGGTTATTTTAGCCTTCATGTGTGTTAGAGTTCCTATGCCTTTTGCTGAAGATTCCCAAGCTAGACATAATATCTCTTCCAGATGAAATCTGACTGTGTGTGTGGAGTCTGTTGTAACTGCAGCATCTTTGAAGATTTCCAATCTAGAGCAACCTTATGTAACCATTCATGACTCCCAGAGGGTTGGTCTCCCCCCATTTCATTGACGTAAAAGTTTAATAAACACTGTTCATTTGTCTCCTATATACGTTTTAGTAATATCGGTTTCTCCCTCACTTGAGAATGATAAAAACTACTCACATTCTGATAGATAAGACTCTGAAGACCCTGTGTTCATTTCTATTTTGAGCATTTTTCCTACCACCTGGTCAAACAGATTTCCTTTAACCTGCTCTGTCACCAAATATATATGCTGACTACTCCACTCTGTCTGGTCACTACCACTTCTGTCTATAATGTGCATATTGATATATTCTGTTTTCTATATACTGATTTGGTCTCTTTCTTATTTTTGCTTAGTATCACAAGCCACTTGGCTATAACTTTTTTTTTTATTGCAGCTTCTGCAATATGCATCTTTAAATCAGCAATCAGGAGGAGCATGGATTGCTGATGATGTGTCTCTGAGCTGAGTGGACCAGCTCTTGCCTTGGGTTACTATAGTTCATGCCAGCAATGGGCAACCAAGGCTAATGAATGGGCTGCAAAAGTGGCCCACAAGATGGAAATTGGGCATGACCCCAAGAATAAGATTAAATATGTGGCATTTGATTTTCCTTTTTTAATCACACCTTAGCACACCTTTTATCACACCGAGTGATCCATTAATGGGGCAAATTGAATTGCTGGCAAAAGTAACATAACCTAAAGAACCAGAGGGAGTGCACATCCTTCACAATGTGTGCAATCAGCATGCACCTCACACGTGTTCTTGCTTTAAATGTGTCACTTTGCCAGGGCTTGCTCAATCCTCCCCTCCCCTCCCCCCTTTCCTTCAAACCCTCACCTGGCCTCTTCCCTGTCTCCTCCTGCAAACATGCCCCCTCCCTTGTTGTCCCCCTTCGTCCCAGAATTTCCGGATTGCCATGAATTGGCTGATTTGTACCTCAACCCCGTTTCTCTGCAAATTAGCTGATTCACAGAGCTCTGGAAATGCTGGAAGGGAGGGGGAAGAATAGGTAAGTGCAGGACACCCAGAGCATGAGAGGCAGAGGGGGAGGGGGCAAAAGGGTGAGAGGGTGCGTAGGCCACACACAGAACCCAGATGGACAGAATGTGGCCCATGGGCCACACAGGGCCTGCCACTGCTTCATGTAGCCCTACTTCAATTTTAGTTCCAATATGCAATTCCATTGCATACCTTGCTGCACTTTCCATCCCTAGTCCAATTTCTAATGCATATTTTAAAACTAAGATTTTTTTCCCTCCTCTGTTAAAAGCCTCTGCTGTATGTATTCATTCATTAAGTAATCCACACACACATCTGTCTCTTAGGGTCTCATTAAGACCAGCTCTTAAAACAATGTTTTGGTATCTTTTAAACTTTTTTGCAAAGGAGGAAATATTTAGCCTTCAAACTGATTATTTATATGGAACTTCAACCTTTCTGCTATAATCAGGGGCTTGGGTGAGAAGTGCTCCTGAACAATTTTGAACTACCTCTTTAAAGGGTTGGCTGGCTTCTCTGGGGGCAATCAGATGGTGTACTTATCTCTCTCATCACACTCAATAATGTTGCTGTGTGTTTTTCTAGGGGAAAGCTCATTTACTTCAAAATAATGCTCCCGGCCCTCTCTCTGTCTATGGGCCAATCCTCCATGGCATTGTGGAAGGTTTCTGTTTTTCCAACATAGCCTGCCATTTTTACCTCACTGCTGTTAGTTTAGTGGTCTGGAGTATTCACACTTTGTAGCTGACTACTTATCCACTGGGACTTGAAGAAATGTCTCAGATGTTTTACTACTCTGATGCACAGAAGGTTCTTGAAATCCTCTCTGACAGTTGTATCAACCTTACACTGAGCCACCAGTGCTAGACCAATCACTGTATGCCTAGGAGGCCTCCTGATTCCTGCTGCACATGCTCCAGGTGGAGAACACAGATAGAGGCAGCCATGGTTGGAGGGGTGGGGCTCAGATAATAGAGGAGGAACGAAATACCCTGCTGGTTCCTGTAATGCTCCCATCAGTAGAACCTGAAGACCCAGACTATGCCCTAGGCGACTTGTCCCCAGCTGACCTCAGGCTCCTTGTGGCATTTCTATGAAATCCGGGATCAACTGGGGACTCCCCAGCTGACCCCAGGAGTCGTGTGGCATTTCAAAGCCCATGATGGGAGTTCCCAGCTGACCCTGGGTTCTGCGGAAATGCTGCACGGAGCCTGGGATCAGCTGGGGAGTCCTATCTGACTCTAGTGCCATGTGGCATTTCAAAGTGATAGCACCTGCATGGAGCCTGGGGTCAGCACGGGACTCTGAGTCCCCCACTGACCTGGACTCCCTGCGGGCACTTCCACTTTAAAATGCACAAGAGCCAGGGGGCACGAAGTGGAAGCACCCTCGTGGAGCCCGGAGTCAGCAGGACTTCCTGCTGGCCCTCGGCTGCAAGTGACATGCCAACTTTGAAATGCACAAGAGTGCTTGCTGAGGTCTTGTACATTTCAAAGGAGGAATGTGGAAGTGCCCATCAACTAGAAGAGCAGCTGATGGAAATTCCATCAATTACTTGACTAGTAAATTAACATCCTTGGTCTATACCATGAAGGATCAATGGGAGAAACTCTTGTCATCTGAGGTAGAGTACAGGGGTCAAATGCAGAGCAATGTGTAGTCAGTTTGGTGGGTCTTCTAGACCTGCTAAATTGACCATCAGTGGATCGATCTCAGAGCATTGATCTCTGTTATAATATAGATATAACTTTATAATAGAACAAGAAACATTTATGCACTTATAAAAGGATATAGATTTGATTCACAAAGCAAACAAACGTGTTCTAATTTGAGGTGAACAATTATCCATGGAATACTCAGATTACAAAGAAAACAACAAATGGTTTATTATTTAGGGAGAAAAGATAACTTGGATTTATTAGGGGTAACAGGTAATTTGCTTAATTTGACCATCAATCTTATAGCCAGTCATTTCTAGTTTGTTTATCTTGCTGCTTCTCCACCCAGTTCCAGATTCACTCACAATATACCACGGTTCATTTAGCATAGAAAGTAGGGTGTGACCCAGACCTGGTAATTTGGAATTGTTTTTAGTTGTTTTGGAAGGGAGGAAGAGGTTTTATCTGCATGTAATGTGAGCTATTCTTGCCCAGTTTATTAACAATACTCTCATTCAGCCATTTTTGTTTTTTAATCTTGGAGGAGCAGAATTTGCAATCTTGGCTAATCTATGGGTCCCTAAACAAAATATTTTAGACATGAGTCATTATCTTATTGTTGTAATTTTTTAAGTGGATCCTATTTTGGGATAACCAGAGGTGGATAACATTTTTAATTTTTGAGAGTATGATGGGGTGGATTAGATCCCAGAGCCTCCTGCTGGAGACCTTTGGGCCCTGTACACCCATCCCAAGAAAAAAGCAGTGTGGAGGTAAAGTAGGCTAGAATGGCTGCAGAGAAAGCAGCCAATGGGGGCCCAGGATAGTCATATAAAAAGAACTGCAGAAAAGAGCAGTAGTTAGCTGCTGCTTAGAGCTGCAGAAGAAAGGATGGCAGGCTTTACTGCCTGGAAGAATAGCTGGGCCAGAGACTGCTTAATGTAAACAGGGACAGGGAACTGTGATGCTCCTGGATGGTTGCTAGGACTGAGTAGGGACTGAGCCCAGTGGGAAGTAGTGTTTCCAGGGACCAAGACCTGGGGATACAGCTCCATACCATTGCTTTGGTCTTTAAGTAATTACAGACCAAAGCCCAGTGAGAGCTAAAGAGAGGTGGCCCCAGTAGGCTGTATACCCAAGAAGGGGGTCCGTTCTGGTTAACATGCAGACCATGTGCGTCTTGGCCAGAGTGCTGTGTCACTGAAAAAACTACCTGGAAAGCGCTATAGACATGTTTGACTGGAGGGGGGCACTTGCAAGAGGTGAGTGCTGTCTCTGTTACAGAGGGCCAGAAGGAATCAGCAGTCAATTTGTCAGGAACAGTCAACATGGATTCACCAAGGGCAAGTCATGCCTGACCAATCTGGTTGCCTTCTGTGCCAAGGTAACTAGCTCTGTGGACATGCAGAAGTTGGTGGATGTACTATACTTGGATTTTAGCGAAGCTTTTGATATGGTCTCCCACAATATTCTTGCCAGCAAGTTAAGAACTGGATAAATGGACTATGAGGTGGATAGAAAGCTGGCTAGATTGTAAGGCCCAATGATCAATGGCTTGATGTCTGCTTGGCGGTCAGTTTCAAGTGGTGTGCCCCAAGGATCGGTTCTAGGGCCGGTTTGTTCAAGATCGTCATTAATGACCTGTGTGACGGGGTGTGGTCACAGATGACCCCTTGGGGATGCCTCCTGGGGTACTGACATGGCCCCTGCCACTTGCCTTCCTGCTCTCTGGGGCTCCTCACCGCCCAGTCTTGCTGGGCCAGCTCCACTGGTCTCCCCCAGCCAAGGCCCCGAGCTGAGGTCCCAGCCCCCACGGAGAAGCAGTACAGACACTAAACCTCTTCAGGTACTAGGAGAGGGCAGATTAGGGTCCAGCCTCCTGGGATATCACTCCCCATTTGGGATCAGACCCCAAAGAATTAGGTAAGCCACCTTTAACAATGAAAGGGGGAATGTGCACACTGGTTGCCCTCCCCCCCCCCCCCCAGGTAACAATCGCGTACACTGGGTTTGATAGAAAATAAAAATGGTTTTATTAAGTTGAAGCAGTAGGATTTAAGTAGTAATAAGTGAAAACAGGCAGAGCAAAGTAGGTTACAACTCAAAAGAAACAAAACCGCTTGGATAATTCTACACTGAAATCTCAGTACAAACATAATCAAACTCATCCTAAAACCTCTTTTCCAGCTGCCCCCCTAAACCAGGGCTCTCTTCCACACCCTAGGGTCCCTGGCTCCTTCCTGCAGGTGCAGCCCAGCCAAAAGACCCAGGCCTCTGCTTTCCTATTCCTTTTGTTAAGGAGTTGAGGCCACTCTCTACCAACCACTGCTCAGACTTAAGGACAAAAGATTGTTTAACAGTGGCTCATCTAGAAGTTGCAGGTATCACCCTCCATGTCTCCTATTCACACATTTGAAACTTACAAAGTATTCCCCTCTCCATGTGTCTAATTTTACACACACAAATGATACACACAACAGAGAAAGATAAATAGAACCAGCAGGTTATGACATGAAGATCAATGTGTTACATGAAATAATTCACTCAAACCACCCTTTGAGTTATGTATATTCATGTCCATGAGTCCATTTAATAAAATATAGTGGGGGTGTCCATCACAACCCGGATGAGGGGATGGATTGCACCCTCAGCAAGTTTGCAGATGACACTAAGCTAGGGGGAGAGGTAAATACACTGGAGGGCAGGGATAGGGTCCAGAATGACATAGACAGATTAGAGGACCAGGCCAAAAGAAATCTGATGAAGTTCAACAAGGACAAGTGCAGAGTCCTGCTCTTGGGGTGGAACAATCTCAAGCACTCTTACAGGTGGGGGACCGACTGGCTAAACAGCAGTTCAGCAGAAAAGGACCTAGGGATTACAGGGGATGAGAAGCTGGATATGATTCAGTGTGTCCTTGTAGCCAAGAAGACTAACGGCATATTAGGGTGCATTAAGAGGAGCGTTGCCAGCAGATCGAGGGAAGTGATTATTCCCCTTTATTCAGCACTGGTAAGGCCACATCTGGAGGACTGCATCCAGTTCTGGGTCCCCTGTTACAGAAAGGATGTGGATGCAGTGGAGAAAGTCCAGCAGAAGGCAACAAAAAATGCTTAGGCAGCTGGAGCACATGACTTATAAGGGGAGGCTAAGGGATTTGGGCTTATTTAGTCTGTGGAAGAGAAGCATGTGGGGGGATTTCATATCAGCCTTCAACTTCCTGAAGGGATTTTCCAAAGATGCTGAAGAGGGAAGGAGAAAGACACTTCTCACATTCCCCTCATACACCAGAGCCTGGAGGGCCCAGCCTAGTAGATTTTGTGTGCTCCGGCCCCACATGGAGGCAGTAGGGGGGCAGGAGTGCCAGGAAAGGCTCCCCAGTTTTGGGGTGGGGGGAACCCTAAGTGTTGGGGGATAGATCCAGGCAAGCTGAGGACCACATCCAGCCCCCCAGGCCTAAGTTTCTCCACCCCTATCTTCTACATTACACTAGCTTAAGCATACCCTTTCCTAGCACTTCTCTTTGTGTGGGCATGCTCGTTTAAAGTTTCCACCTTTGGCCATATGTGATAGTTCAAGCAAATAAACACAGACTTTACAAAAGGAGTTAGAAAACCAGTCAAGCTTTGGAGAGTGCAAAATAGGTGCAGATCTGGGCAGGACAACCAACATTTGTAGGTCATTCCCTGTCTCAGAGTCCTGAAAATTCTTGAACGTTCTTTGGGATTTGAGTGCCTCTCTCTTCAGGGCTCTATATACCCGCTGCTGGACATTGCTGCTCCAGCTCATGGTAGGGGGCACCAAAAATTGAACAATGTTTCTTTCAATTCCATTTGATTTATAAATAGTTTGGAAATTTTGGGAATAGCTCTTATTTCAGACAGCCCTAGTTGTAGCAGAATATTGTGTATTATACTGTTATCCACTGGGATTTAGGCTGAATATTTCTGCTTTAAATTCTAGACTGGTCTCCAGTTATTGTAGCCTGTAGTACGCTCCAGCAGTTGAGCAGAGGGGTGTGTGTGTGTGTGTGTGTGTGTGTGTGTGTGTGTTAGCTAAACTACCTTTTCCCCTTGAGACCAGGTGGCCCCTTTGAACTTCCATCTTTGCTAGGATGAGGGTGACATTCTTGAAGTTGGCCAGGGATAGGGTTTATAGTGCTACCGAGACAAGCCATTAATTTGCTCTAGTACATACCCACTTATGGAATCGAGCCCTTTGTTATTTGCATCCTTACAGGGAAATGTAAATTGAACATCCACAGTGAATTCAAATTTACTACATTTGCATTGAGCTGGGGACAATGAGAGATCATTGTTCAGTACAAACCGTGCCTCCCCCCCCCCCAAAAAAACCCAAAAAGAAAAAACCATTGTGGAGAGCTCTGCAATACTATAATCCTCTGTAATGCTTTTTGTTGCCTGCAGTCAAATCTCTGACTGAGATGAAATAGAGACTTACGAGCATACAAAAATATGTTGATTTGTATGTTGCGTGAAGCCAAAGCTTTTGATAGTGTGTTAAGCTTCTAATGCACACAAAAATGACAGTGTGGAAAATATAGTTAAACACTCTGAGATTCATCTTCCACATGAGCATGGCTGTGGGAGAAGTGGATACACAAGACGCTGGAACAGTTCATCACTGGGATAGGATAAAATCAAGGTCACATATGCAGGAATATCTAAGGCTTAACTCAGTATGTTAAAACAGCAGCAAAGCTGATCTCAATTGACCTACTTTCCCTCAACCTCACAAAAATCCACAACTCCAGCTACACACCCTTAATATGTAAAAACGCATTTTGGGGGCAGTGAAGGGGATAAACAATAACATCTCAGGCTCCTCAAGGTTCACTCATCTCTACTTACAAATATGCTCTTGCTTTTGTATTCATCTAGTCAAATTAGGTATTATTTACAATAGCCTAATCTAAAGATAAGATGTAACTTGTAGTGAGCTATGTTTGGATCTCTGCCAACCTACGTACCACGCAGGACTTGTATAAAATTCTTGTGTTGACTCCTTTGGTAAATACCAAGTAGCTGAGTAAGAACACACAGATTTTCAAGTGAAGAGAGTTCTCCAACTGCATGCAGGAGAGGGGTGAGTGTCTGTACTTCATATTACCAGGAAGGAGCCATTTCTGAGCCATCTTGATCTGAATCAGTTCAAAATTGCATGTAGTGCTAAGAGAATAACTTGTTGATTTGGTTCAATAGCTGAAGTAGGTGTGTCCCCCCTCCCCAATTTGTTGTCATGGACTGAAATAACTAAATGAAAAAACGTTTGGAAAGTATTTCAAAATGGTTCATTTAGATGTTTGAATCCCCTCCCTTTTAAAAAAATCAGCCAAAATTATAAGCCAAATTAACTGCCTTTTTGACTAAAAAATGTCTCCTTGCTTAGTTATACTTGTGCTGCAAACTGATTAGAGTTCCTGAGTTTGAAGAAGGTTGCTTTATTTAAATTAGGCATTAAATAGATGGGTAAATAGAGGACTTCAGATTCCAGGGCTGTTAATCTAGTAGACTTGGCAAATGCCAAATTAACCTGGTAAAAACCAAAATGTATGAGTGAGGAAGTGGTGGTACAGAAGGTGAGTTATGTGGAATTCTGCTGATAGAGTCCATGGCTTTTATTAGCCCTCCAGCCACTCGCATTCCCATTCTCCCCCCACCCAAACACTGGAATATGAGAGAGTCTACTTGCTGAAAGGGACCATGACATAGGCAGTCTGCCCCAGCAGTCAGAGCTGGGTTGATGTTCACAAGTCAAGAATGGCCACAAGTAGTCAGTGAGCAGGAATTCAAGTAATTGATAGAGTTGGGACTAATAAACAAGAGTCAGTCAGGTTGGAGACCAGAGGTAATAGCAGGCTGGAATCAGGAGGAAAAAGTCAAGGTTAGAGGCAGCAGACTGAAATCAAGATGTAGCCTGGAGTGGCAGCAGACCACAAGTCTGGGGTCATGCTTTAGCATTACATTGTGTACTTGGCCAATCAGAGGGCTGCAGGGTGCTCTCACTCTAGATGCTGTAGTGCCTAATGACTAGAATGTTACTTGAATTTAGAAGGCAGCACTATGCAGCACTTTAACAAAACAAACAAACTTTTGTTTCAGCAAGACCAGACTAACACGGCTACATCTCTATTATTATTCTTACATTTAGCTTTGCTAGCATGTGGGTGGTGATGTGGCAATATCAGTTATTGCAGGTTCTGCACACAAAGGCTGCGTCTAGACTGGCATGATTTTTCGCAAATACTTTTAACGGAAAAGTTTTTCCATTAAAAGTATTAACGCAAGAGAGCGTCTATACTGGCAGGTGCCTTTGAGCAAAAGATTTGCTTTTGTGCAAAAGCATCCGTGCCAGTGTAGACGCTCTCTTGCGCAAGAAAGCTCTGATGGCCATTTTAGCCATCGGGCTTTCTTGCGCAATAAATTAACTTGGCTGTCTACACTGGCCCTCTTGCACAAGAATACTTGTGCAAGAGGGCTTATCTCTGAGTGGGAGCGTTGGAATATTTGCACAATAACCACTGATTCTGTACAGTACAAAGTCAGTGTTCTTGCGCAAATACTCACGGCCAGTGTATACAAGCGGCAAGATTTTGCGCAAAATCTTGCCAGTCTAGGCGCACCCCTAGTGTCCGTTCCCCTGGAGCTGTATGTACTCTTGCTTGTGTTTGTAGTTTATTTATGCCGAGATGTTGCACTGTGATAACATTCAGGTATAATTTTGAGTATGACAGAATACTGAGGTCCTGAGTTCCATCCAATAGACTCATTTTCTGTGTAAATAAAAAGATGCTAATGCTTTTGTTCTTTTCTTGACCTGTTACTCCTTCCAGGAAAACCAGTTTACCTGGAGAGGCCAATCAGTATTGCTTTCACTTCTTTTGGAGTTTCAGCTTAAATGAAAATATATCAACAGTTTATGAGCACAGTTAATTATGGTGGTTTACACAATCAGTGTGCAACAGTGCAACCAGCTTTTGGTGGAAATAGCTTGGACATTGTGATTCATAACTGAGGAGATGCAATTCCAGCTTCTAGCTGTGATCTGTCACACTTGCTGTTTTTCTATATAGCCACATGGTAGAGCTATTATCACACTGGTCTGAAACTGGGATCTTCCTATTACATGTATATACTCTTGAAAATTCTACCTGATCTCTGTGCATCTTATTAAGAAATCTGTAATTGCATGGACTACTTGAAATTGTGCCATTTTCCTCATATACTTTCTCGCTATGGAATTATTATTGATTCGTCCAGAGAATTTGTGTGAAATGGATGCATTAACCAGATGATGTGTGGAAGGCAAATTTGTGTATTTTTTGCAAAAGAGAATAAATTATAAACTGCTAGAGGGAAATAAGCCTTTTTAAATCACAAAGTGACAACATACATTTCATTAAATATTTGAGTAGTTAAAATGCATAACTTTGCTGGATTCAAAGAGAGAGAGAGGGGAAAAAAAGAGACTGGGAGGAGAAGTTGGCTCAGACAGGTTGTCTGGAACTGAACAACACAACACAGAAAGAGACAACTGCAGAGCTATCAGCATAACATTCCGAGTTTAGTAAGTAGCCAAACTCTGCTGAAAATATTTTGCACCCTCAGACACCTTGAGTACCATTATGCCTGCATAAGAACATAAAAACGTTCTTTTTGCCATCCAAAAAAGGAAAGGTGACAAAATATGTTGGAATGAATATCAATATATTATGGTATTTGTCATGTGGGTATAGCCGAACCCTGTTGTAAATTGATACATAACTAGTAGTTAACAACAAGGCTACTATGTGAATATTAATTTTTCCCCCTGATTTTGGTTTCTCTGTTAAAGAGCAGTTGGCAAGTCATAGGAAACTAAAAAGTATTATTTTATGAACTAGCTGTAGTCCCCCACTTTTAAAAAAAATGAAATCCTGCTTCCATGCAAAATAACTCTTTTGAGGAGATAATTTTCTTCTTTTGTGTATTCCATACTTGAAATCACAATCCAGTTTTGGTGTCTTAACATTACTGTGCTTTAGACTATTATTTCAGAAGAGGATTAAACAGTATGGGCAAGTGAACTCCAAAGGAACTACATAATAACCGTCCAAATAACCCTAATAAAAAATGGATAAGGGGGGAAAAAACTATGCATCTATAATATAAGATACTGAATCTGAATACTTCTCGTGCCATCAGGCATTGCTTAGCAGGGCATGAGCAAGGTTCCACCATCCCTATCTATCCCGCTGTTTTCTGGAATGGCTATCTTGTTCTATTTTTATAACTAATTTTTTTAATGATAATAGGTTATTGGCCTGTCATTCAGCCCCCAACCTGGAGGGCCAGTGGACTGCTTTTTACCTGATTCCTTCGCTTAGACCTGTCTGGCTTGAGTGGCCCAATCAGGAGATAAAACTGCCACCAGTTTTATAGCTCTCAGGCATTGAGACACAGCAGATGCATTTCCTAGAAAAGGATAAGATACTGTGCAAATTATTTGCAAATTTTTTATAAGATGTCAGTGGCTGTTAAACAGAACAGAGGGTTTGTCCTGAAGTTGAGTGTCACTGGGGAATATTTCATATTAGCAGACGTAATAGGGTAGGATAAAAGCGTGTTATTGTTTTAATTATGTTGGCACATCACTGTGTAGTAAAGGAGAAGTGGAAAGATGACTTACTACCAGACACCTGGTACCATCACAGGGTGCAGATTTCTGTGTTGTCAGTTAGCTTTTTGTTCCTTCTATTTAAATATTTAGATATTATTTGGCCTCATTTTCATGTCTCTTTACATAGATGGGCTAGTTGGGCTGTTTATATTTGATAGTCTTATGAATTACTAGGGAGCCAGCAGAGAAAATAACTTCATGTCATTTTAAGTTATTTCATTTCACTACTACAGACATGTACTGCCATGGAAGAAAAGCTCATTACTGAATAGTGAAGGTGAATTCAGAAAGCCTAGTCTGTGCTGAATGACAGTGATAAAGATGGTGTAAACTAATTTGTAGCAGGAAGAATGAAATCTTTTGTATAAAATTGTGACTAATTTGAACCTTAGCATTAAACTTCAAAACTGAATCCTTTGAGTTTTTTGATCTGTTTAACAGTACTGCTAATGTGTAAACTTGGTGGGAGGAAAGATATGATGAGTGAATGAAACAGTATACCACACATCTTTCAGCTATAGTTATAACTGGGTATTGCTTATGTACACACTCTGAATTTGAGCCCTGTGTCAATATGGATTTATGTGTATGTAAGAACTTGAATTATGCCAGGAAGAACTGGAAGTGCTAATAAATAAATACAACTATGACATTGGTGGCATCACAGAAACTTGGTGGGATAATACACGCGATTGGAATGTTGGGATGGAAGGGTACAGATTGCTCAGGAAGGACAGACAGGGAAAAAAGGGAGGAGGTGTTGCCTTGTATATTAAAAATGTACACATTTGGACTGAGGTGGAGATGGACGTAGGAGGCAGAAGTGTTGAGAGTCTCTGGGTTTGGCGAAAAGGGGTGAAAAACAAGGGTGATGTCATGCTAGGAGTTTACTACCGGCCACCAACCCAGGTGGAAGAGGTAGATGAGGCTTTTTTTTTTTAAACGACTAACAAAATCATCCAAAACCCAAGATCTGGTGGTGATGGGGGACTTCAACTATCCAGATATATGTTGGGAAAATAACACAGCGGGGCACAGACAATAAGTTCTTGGACTGCATTGGTGACAACTTTTTATTTCAGAAAGTTGAAAAAGTTACCGGGGAGAAGCTGTTCTAGATTTGATTTTAACAACTAGGGGGGAACTGGTTGAGAATCTGAAAGTGGAAGGCAGCTTGGGTGAAAGTGATCATGAAATCATAGAGTTCACAATTCTAAGGAAGGGTAGAACGGAGAATAGCAAAATAGAGAGAATGGATTTCAGGAAGGTGGATTTTGGTAAGCTCAGAGAGCTGATAAGTAAGGTGCCATGGGAATCAAGACTGAGGGGAAAAACAACTGAGGAGAGTTGGCAGTTTTTCAAAGGGACATTGTTAAGGGCCCAAAAGCAAGCTATTCCACTGCGTAGGAAAGATCGAAAATATGGCAAAAGACCGCCTTGGCTTAACCACGAGATCTTGCATGAGCTAAAAATAAAAAAGGAGTCCTATACAAAATGGATAAATTACAAAGGATGAATATAGGCAAACAACACAGGAATGCAGGGGCAAGATTAGAAAGGCAAAGGCACAAAATGAGCTCAAACTAGTTAAGGGAATAAAGGGAAACAAGAAGTCTATTTATAAAATACATTAGAAGCAAGAGGAAGACCAAGGACAGGGTAGGCCCACTGGTCAGTGAGAAGGGAGAAACAGTAATAGGAAACTTAGAAATGGCAGAGATGCTTAATGACTTCTTTGTTTCGGTCTTCACCGAGAAGTCTGATGAAGGAATGCCTAACATAGTGAATGCTAGTGGGAAGGGAGTAGGTTTAGAAGATAAAGTAAAAAAAGAACAAGTTAAAAACCACTTAGAAAAGTTAGATGCCTGCAAGTCACCAGGGCTTGATGAAATGCATCCTAAAGTACTCAAGGAGCTGATAGAGGAGGTATCTGAGCCTCTAGCTATCATCTTTGGAAAATCATGGGAGAAGGAGAGATTCCTGAAGACTGGAAAAGGGCAAATATAGCGCCAGTCTATAAAAAGGGAAATAAGAACAACCCAGGAAACTACAGTCAAGTTAGTTTAAATTCTGTGCCAGGGAAGATAATGGAGCAAGAAAATAAGGAAATCATCTGCGAACACTTGGAAGGTGGTAAGATGATAGGGAACAGCCAGCATGGATTTGTAAAGAACAAATCCTGTCAAACCAATCTGATAGCTTTCTTTGATAGGATAACGAGTCTTGTGGATAAGGGAGAAGCAGTAAATGTGGTATACCTAGAGTTTAGTAAGGCATTTGATACAGTCTCGTGTGATATTCTTATCAATAAACTAGACAAATACAACTCTAGATGGGGCTACTATAAGGTGGGTGCATAATTGGCTGGATAACCGTACTCAGAAAGTAGTTATTAATGGTTCTCAATCCTGCTGGAAAGGTATAACAAGTGGGATTCCGCAGGGATCTGTTTTGGGACCAGCTCTGTTCAAGATTTTCATCAACAATTCAGATATTGGCATTGAAAGTACACTTATTATGTTTGCAGATGATACCAAGCTGGGAGGGGTTGTGACTGTTCTGGAGTATAGGGCCATAATTCAAAATGATCTGGACAAATTGGAGAAATGGTCTGAGGTAAACAGGATGAAGTTTAATAAAGACAAATGTAAAGTGCTCCACTTAGGAAGGAAGAATCAGTTTCACACATACAAATGGGAAATGACCTGTATAGGAAGGAGTACGGCAGAAAGGGATCTAGGGTTTATAGTGGACCACAAGCTAAATATGAGTCAACAGTGTGATGCTGTTGCAGAAAAAGCAAACATGATTCTGGGATGCATTCACACGTGTGTTGTGAGCAACACACGAGAAGTCATTCTTCCACTCTACTCTGTGCTGGTTAGGCCTCAGTTGGAGTATTGTGTCCAGTTCTGGGCACCGCATTTCAGGAAAGATGCGGAGAAATTGGAGAGGGTCCAGAGAAGGGCAACAAGAATGATGAAAGGTCTAGAGAATATGACCTATGAAGGAAGGCTGAAAGAATTGGGTTTGTTTAGTTTAGAAAAGAGAAGATTGAGGGGGGACATGATAGCCATTTTCAAGTATCTAAAAGGGTGTCATAAGGAGGAGAGAGACAACTTGTTCATCTTGGCCTCTGGGGATAGAACAAGAAGCAATGAGCGTAAACTGCAGCAAGGGAGTTTTAGGTTGGACGTTAGGAAAAAGTTCCTAACTGTCAGGGTAGTTAAACACTGGAATAAATTGCCCAGGTAGGTTGTGGAATCTCCATCTGTGGAAATATTTAAGAGTAGGTTAGATAAATGTCTATCAAGGACGGTTTAGATAGTATTTGGTCCTGCTATGAGGGCAGGGGACTGGACTCTATGACCTCTCAAAGTCCCTTCCATTCCTAATATTCTATTATTCTAGGATTCCATGATTTGCCCTTTTCCAATCATCTGGGATCTTTCCCGATCTCCACGAGTTTTCAAAGATAATGGCCAAAAGCTCTGCAATGACATTTGCTAACTCCCTTAGTGCCCTTGGATGCATTAAATCTGGACCCATGGATTGTGTATGTCTAAGCTTTTCTAAATAGTTCTTAACCTGTTATTTCTTCACTGAGGGCTGCACACCTCCTTCCCATACTGCATTGCCTAGTGCAGTAGTCCAGGAGCTGACCTTGTCTGTGGAGACAGAGGCAAAGAAAGCATTCAGTACTTCAGCTTTTCCCACATCATCAGTCAGTAGGTTACCTTCCTCATCCAGTAAGGGCCACACACCCTCTCTGATCACCCTCTTATTGTTAACATGCTTGTAGAAACCTTTCTTGTTACCCTTCACATCCCTTGCTAGCTGCAATTCCAATTGTGCTTTGCCTTCCTGATTACTTCCCTGCATTCTCGAGCAATATATTTATATTCCTCCCTAGTCGTCTGTCCAAGATTTCAGTTCTTATAAGCTTCTTCTTTGTGTTTTCTGTTTTGTGTTTAAGCTCACCAAGGATTGTCCCAGTAAGCCAATCTGTTCACCTACTGTATTTGCTTTTCTTACTGCACATCGGGATGGTTTGTCCTGTGCCTTAAATAAGGCTTCTTTAAAATACAGCCAGCTCTCCTGGACCCCTTTCCCCTTCATGTTAGCATCACAGGGGATCCTGCCCATCAGTTCTCTGAGGGAGTCAGTCTGCTTTTCAGAAATCCAGGGTGTATATTTTGCTGTTCTCGTTTCTTCCTTTGCTCATTGAAGGAATAGAATCTGGACACCGTATGTGAAGGAAGCAGGAGAGTTTATTACACACACAGCGCTAGGTGGAGTGTCACTTGCTAAGCTCAGTGAACACTGCCAAACAATGGGTTACAACTAGTTATATAGGACGCTCAATGGGCAGATCAGTGTGATGGGATGGGGGAAGATCCTGGATCTCCTGGATAGATGCTAATAGTAAGGCAAGATAAGAGCAATAATATAAAGTTACATAGTGTTTCCAGTAAAACAAGTATTTAAACAAAGCAGACATAAATGATCAGTTAAGTGGTGATATGTCTGTCAACTTCAAGAAGGTATCTCTACAGGATGTGGTCCATCTGGGGATTAAAGGAGAGACATTTGCACCATCGAATGTGTTTTGTCCTGCCTCTCATCCTGGGTGATGGCTTTCCTTTGATGGGCTAGACTGGTGGGGAAGGGGAATAACCATGTACTGTGTTTATGTGCCATTCCCAGAGTCTGAATTTAGATTAGGTTCTTAACAGAATATCATAGGCTGCCTCAGAAATTTTCATCCTACAGTGAGGATCCTGAAATCTACCATCGCATGATCACTGCTTCCCAAGTTGCCACCCACATCTACATCCACTGCTTGGTCCTTCCTGTCTGTGAGAAGCAGGTCAAGCTGTGCATGTTCCCTGATTGGTTCTTTCAGCACTTGTACCAGGAAATTATCTCCAACATTCTTCAAAAACTTCCTGGATTGTGGGTGTATTGCTGTATTGGTCTCCTAACAGATGTCAGGGAGATTCAAGTCCCGCATAAGAACCAGAGCCTGTGATCTCTTAGTTGTCTGAAGAAAACCTTGTGTACCTCATCTGCCTGATCTGATAGTCTATAGCAGACACCAACCACAACATCACCCCATTGTTCCCATCTCTAAATTTAACCCATAGACTCTCATCAAGCTTTTCTCCCTCCATATACTGGAGCTCTGAGCAATCATACTGCTCTCTTACATACAGTTCAACTCCTCCTCTTTTTCTCCCGTCTGGTCGTCTTGAACAGTTTATACCCTTCCATGACAGTGCTCCAGTCATGAGTCATCCCACCAAGTCTCCGTTATTCCAATCAAATCATAGTTCTTTGACTGGGCCAGGGCTTCTAATTGTAATTCTCCTCTCTCTGACACCACCTGCACAACCACGCGTTTACTTCCATGATTCGACAATCCCTATCTGGTCCTTTTCCTTCAACAGGGAGGATGGATGAGAACACCACTTGCATTTCAAACTCCTTGATCCTTCTTCCCAGTGCTAGATAATCTACGGTGACCTGCTCGAGGTCATTCTTGGCCATATCGTTAGTTCCTACATGGAGAAGCAGGAAGGGGTAGCAATACGAAGGTTTGAACAATTTTGGAAGACTCTCGGTCACATCCTGAATTCTAGCTCCTGGTAAACAGGACATTTCTTGAGATTCCAAGTCTGGTTGGCAGATGGATGCCTCCGTCCCTCTTAGGAGGGAGTCCCCAACCACCACCACCCATCATCTTCTCTTGGGGTGGTGGTTGTGGAAACCCTATCCTTAGGACTACACATCCCATGGCTTCCAGTAGATGGGGTCTCCTTCTGATCTGTTCCCTGAGAGGTCCCTGCCAAAGCATTCTCCACAGAAGTGCATGTGCAGGGAGCCTGAAAGCTGTTAATTACTTCTAGTCAAATTGGGGATACCTGAGTTGCTTTCTTCTCCTGGAGGTTACATGCTGCCAGTTTTTTCTTCCTGGTTCTGTACTGCTCTCACTGGTTCGTCAGAGTGCTGTGCCTGCAGCATTAAATGCTGCCTTCTATTGAGGAAGTATTCCTTTACCCTGTTTGTTTTATCTCCTTTGTCCTGTATCAGTGGAGTTAATTATTGGTGTAATGACAGTGTTGCAAATCAAACTAGTAGCCTCAGTTCCAAATGCCTTCCCCTGAATATTTTGGAGTAATTTGCAGATTGGGTGTCTAAAAAGATCAACAACTTTTGTGTTTCCCCCCCCTAAATATAAAGACAGAAGCATACAAATTCCATCTTCCTCACCCAGCCCTGCCACATATAAATAGATGTATCCGTATACTTTCCAGACAGTGTAAAGAGAGTCCCTTAAATGTCTCAAACAGCCAATCACTTTTGACTGTAATTCAATAAGTGATTAATTTGAGGGGACACTAGTTTCTACATAGAAATCATTGCAATGATTTTTTTTTAGCACAGGTGTTGAATTTATCTCATGGAGAACTATTAACTAAAGAGAAACTGCAGCTCAATGGGCTATAAACTTGCTCTTCCACCTATGTGCTATACCTGAGTAGAGCTGGTGCACTAGACTGTATAATTAACCTAGAGGTGTTTAATACGGCTGGATCAAAACATGACAGATACATTTCTTGTTCCTATAATAAAAATAAGTATAAAAATTTCCATGGTAGTTGTTACACTATTGTCGGAATGTACCCTGCTTATAGTTTCTGCAACTATAGTTAACAGCCCTGTTAATGAATTACGTGTTTTTTATTTTAAATAAATACATGAGGTCTAGTGGCAGATAACTGATAAGCCAAGAGAAGATGCAAGAATACCTTTACGTGTTTAACTACAGGGAAAGGTTCTTATCCTTCTGTGGTTGGTTTAAGTGTGTCTTTTATTTTATGTAATATAATGGACATGCTCTCATAATCAAAATAAATATTTAACCGTAAGTGTGGCAAAGGTCATAGAGGTAATATCTCTTTTCAGACCAACTTGTCCAGTAGACAATAATATCTCTCTCAAATCCTGGAACCAGCAAAACTACAACACCATTGTAAACAGTAAAACTTCTAACTTGCTGGTCTCTATTTTATGGTAGAGGCTTCTATTGGTTAGTTATGCATTGTGATAAAAGGGTTTCTTTGTCAATTTTAAATGTTGCTTTGCATACTAATATAGGTATTTCATAAAAGACTTTTGATGATAAATTCATTTCAGGTGATACTGAAATAAGGCTCATTAGTGTACTTGTCAGGATCACTCCTTGTGCTATTTTTAAAGATAAGTACAATATTTACTGCCCTTCAGTCATTTAGGAAAGTAGTAGATTTTAATGAGCTTATTTTTATTACTTTAGTCATTTAATTTCTTCAAAATTGGTCCTTCACAATGAGTCAAAATCTATGGTGATATAGTACTTGAGAATGAAGAATTGGACTAAGATGTTTGACATGCTTCATGAATACCACCAAAAAGTTTTCAAATTTCAGTGGAAAGGAAGAGGTCTGAATGCTGTTCAGGATCAGACCCTAAATTGGGGAACTAGAACTCAAAGGCTTTGTATCATATGGACAAATCCCTTAGTTATGCAATCCCTAGCTGTCCTAATTAGCATTTTTAAAAAAGATAAATGAGCTTCAAGCAGGCTAATGACAATGCAGTTACTCAAATACATTGTTTTTTAAAATAATTTTTGGGAGTAAGTAAAAATGTGCATACTAATGATCAGGATAGATTTGCCGCTTGTTATAATATGAGAGCTTATACAAGCAAAAGGAAGAGCTGCAAGAGCTGACTCTGGCCAGGTGGGCTCACTCAGCTAATTAGACTGCAAACAAGGATGTTTTAGTGTAGATGGCAGCTAATTAGAGAGAAGCTAGCCTGTGAGGGCTAGGCAGGGCGTCTGCAAAAGCCAGGAGGCTGGTAACAGAAGGAGCAATAGTGAGAAGTCTTCAGTCACTCCCTGGGAGAAGAGACATGTTTGGGGGCTGCTGAGATGAGTTGCCTGCAGTTTAGGGTTGCCAACTTTCTACTTGCCCAAAGCCAAAACTTTGATTCACTTTCTGTCCTACATCTCCTTTGAGGCCCCATTCCTGCTCACTCCATCTCCCCTTCTGTCACTCACTTTCCCCACCCTCACTCACTTGCTCATTTTTATTGGGCTGGCCCAAGGTGCTAGGGAGTGGAAGTGGGGTGTGGGCTCTGGGTGGGATTGGGAATGGGGGTGGGGAGTTCGGAGTGTGGGAAGGAGCTCCAAGTTAAGGCTGTGATTTGGGATGCAAGAAGAGTGTGAGGGCTTCAGGCTGCGGGCTCTGGGGAGGGACCAGGCATGAGGGATTTGAGGTACAGGAGTGGGCTCCAGGCTGGGGTTGAGGGAAATCAGGGCTGAGTCAGGGGTTTGGAGTGTAGGGATGTGAGGCTCTAGCTGGGGGGTATAGGTTCTGGGATGGGCTGTGGATGAGGGGTTTGGGTTGTAGGAGGGTTCTCTGGACTGGGATAAAGTGGTTGAGAGAGAGCAGGAATCAGGGCTGACGCAGGCAGTTGAGGCCTGTGAGGGGAGCAGGAATCCAGGCTCTGGGTGGCACTTACCTCAAGCAGCTCCTGAGAGCAGGGGCATGACCTCACAGATGGCACTGCCCCTGCCACTCCCATTGTCTGTGGTTCCTAATGAGTGAAAACCCCTGGCTGCACCTAGGAGCCAGAGTGGGGGGACCTGCTGCTCCTTCCTGGAGCCACGTGGCCTGGAGGTTGTCAGGGAGCCTGTCAGTCCTGCTGTGTGATGCTGCCAACAGTCAATGGTCCAGTAAGCAGTGCTGACCCGAGCCCCCAGGATCCCTTTTCAACCAGGTGTTTTGTTTGAAAACCAGCCCCATGGTCACCCTACTGATGTTACACATTGATAGGAGGGAGTGAGAAGACTAGCAAGCCCAGTGGAATGGGGAAGCCCAAGAGGTAGGGAACTGGCTGAGAGAGAGGCACCAAGATGCAGAGAGCTAACTTTGGCTATTGTGTAGAAGATCTATGGGTGGGAACCCGGAGTAGAGAGTGGGTGAGAGAAGTGTAACCCCCTTTTTCCTCCCCGGGTTACTGGGGAGCAGGTCACATTCACAGGTGTGCCTGGGCACCTGTTTTAATCTAAAAGGAGATCCTAAGCACTCCAGTAGTGATGGTGTTTAATTAAAAAACCCTTTCCACCCCTCTTGCTGTTCCCTTACTCGTAATGAATGTGCAATGGCGGTGCCTCCACCTGGCTGGCCTTGTACACACTTACTGGTGTGCCTTGAGAGCTTCCAGGAATATAGTTATTCCAACTATAATCTGGATCTAATTCCAATACAACAACTACAAATCATATACATCTAATAGAATACTTTAAAATAAACAATCTTAACTTAAATAAACAGGGATTAACAGATTAGTAATGAATAGCATTAACAAAACATATAACACTAATTGAAGCTTATATAGATAACATTTGTACCGATAACAGTGACCCCACCCCAGAGTGTGCACACCCCTGGACTCAGAGTCCCAGATGCTTGCGTTGGCGTGCTGATGTTGTAGCTGTAGTGGAGATTCGGTCCAGGCTAAACAGCAGCTCTGTCCCAGGTAGCACTTTTTCAACAAGGCCCAAAAACTTACTGCCTCATGCTGTGCCTATAGGAAGCAGCCTGCTAAATCTCAGTTCCAACAGGCGTCTAGTCCCGGTCTGTAGCTGCATCCTACAGCCCCTGGACTGGATTGATCTCCTTGGCAGCATCCTGGCTCCCCCTTCGGTTCCAAACTCCAAGGCAGAGTCCCAGACTGCTAGGCCTCTCTTTTTTCATGCACATGGAGAGAGAGTCTTCTCCCACACAAGAGTCCTTCCTTCCTGTTTTTCCCAAGGGCTCATGGGAACTGTAGTCTGGATTGTAGCACACAGGGTCTTTTCCAGACAAAAAAACAGAGGCCTCTTAGTAAGGGCACTACAGAAGGAGAGGCATTTTCTGGATTGGTGATATTGCCTTTGTCCAGTTGATTGCTCACTGGCAATGGCGAGTTTTGTGTGCCAGCAGAAAGTGGTTCATTTCAGGGCATGGCAGTAATAATACAGGAACTGTTAGAGAAATGCCTTCTGCAAGGTGTGCCTGGCCAGTAGTCATATTGTGTCAGAACTCGCCCTAACCACTCACATAATGTAAAGTAAATTTAAAACCTCATTTTGTCAAATAAGCTCAGCCAATATGGATATTAAAAGCTCCAGAACCAAAGGTCCATATAAACCAGAAACAAAAGAAATCCAGATTCTTAATGTACAGCTCAGGATTACAAGTAGGTGTGTTACACATTCATATTAGTTAACCATGGAACTGGGCCATCATGGGCAGTAACAATGCTTGTGTCACTTTGTCAATGCATTTCAACCCTGCTTTGGAGAGACCATCTATGGAGACAGAATATGTAGATTGATTTCAGTGTGATTCCTTGGCTAGTGATTGGGTTATGTGCTGTGAACAACTATATAGAAGGAAGTAATATTCAGATCACCAACTCATGTTGCCTAAGTAGAGGTAGAAAACTAAGATTTCCTATTTCATAGAATTCAAACTGTTTATCTGGGCTGAGTGTCCCTATCTTATTTATAAAAGATAAAATAGCACTTTATGACTCAGGATGAAAACAGAAAATAAGCATTATGAAGGGACCTGGAAATGTACTTTCATAGAATGCTAGAACTGGAAGGGACCATGAGAGATCATCAAGTCCAGTCCCCTGCTCTCATGGCAGGACTAAGCACGATCTAGATCATCCCTGATAGGCGTCCAACTTGCTCTTAAATATCTCCAGTGATGGAGATTCCACAACCTCCCTAGGCAATTTATTCCAGTGTTTAACCACCCTGACAGTTAGGAAGTTTTCCCTCATGTCCAACCTAAACCTCCTTTGCTGCAATTTAAGCCCATTGCTTCTTGTCCTATTATCAGAGGCCAAGGAGAACATTTCCCCCCCCCCCCTTCTTCTTGTAATACCCTTTTAGATACTTTAAGACTGCTAGCATGTCTGTCTTCTCTTTTCTCAACTGGACAAGCCCAGTTCTTTTAGTCTTCCCTAGCATCACATGTTTTCTAGGCCGTTGATCATTTTTGTTGCTCTTCTCTAGACCTTCTCTAATTTTTTCACACCGTTCTTGAAATGTGGTGCCAGAACTGGACACATTACTCCAATTGAGGCCTAATCAGGGCAGAGTAGAGGTAGAAGAATAACTTCTTGTGTCTTGCTCACAACACGCCTGTTAATGCATCCTAGAATCATATTTGCTTTTTTTGCCACAGTGTCACACTATTGACTCATATTTAGCTAGTGGTCCACTGTAATAATGATTTTTTTTATTAACATTAAGTCAAATGAGAAGTAAATGCTATGGTTGTCAATATAAGCAGTAAAATGATGAGTAACTCTTTAGTAGTGACTTTATAAAATGGTACATAGTGTTTGCTTCACAAAATTAGATTTCCCAATGCTCTTTATCATGTGTTCCTTTTGCAAATGATCTGTAAGAGTGGTAAGAAAATCTAGATTACAAATTAGGCAACATTCAAGCACTAATTGCAGTTGGACTTCATAAAATGGAATATGCGCTCAAAGAAATTAGTCACAGGAATTTCCTCGAAGGCAATAAAGTTTGAATGTCAATTACACAGTAATGTGCAGGCAAAATGCATGTGCACATAAATTAATCTGTTTGCCATTGCCTCGTGTTGGATGGAATTAGCATTGCTCAGCTGTTGCTGATTGTAGCTGAAATGAGCCCATGTCTGTGGAACAGAAGTTGTGAGAGGGCTTGTGACTGCCCTTTAATTTTTAGTACCATGGTGTGCCTGCTGTGTACTACCTTATCAGAGTAGGCTGCATGCGACTTAACCAACACAAAAACACTAATGGGTGTCTAGCACATGAAGAAGTGGTGAAACAATTTTTTATATATATATATATATATACACACACACACACACACACACACACACACACACACGCTAGTTAGTGATAATTGAAGACCATAGCCCTCCACCTCAAATATGATTTAATTTGCCTAGGAAATTGGTGGCCAAGTTGTCCTTAGTAATTTCAGCTACTATCTGAGTAGAAATTTCCCTTTTCATTCCTAAGGGATCAGTGTAGCTTGTATGAGGATTTATTTTACATCTGTAGTTCAAGTAAACAACATATGCCTAAGTCTGTGAATGTAGCCTATAATAAAATAATTCAGTGTATCGAACTATATTCTAGAGATCTTAGAGTGACTGGGGATGTTTGTGTTTGTCTTAACATAAGTGAAGTGACTTGGAACATTTTTAACCCCCCTCCTCTCTATCCCCTTTCTCCTTATTTTTTCTATTTTGTTTGGTTTGGTCCCCTTCCTCAACTCAAGCTTGAAGTCTGCTAGCCTATTGACAGTAGGCCTTGTTCACTTACTCAGTGCCTGCAGCAGTGCAGTGTTTGTGTCAGCTGGATCAAGGTTATAAAACATTTCACATGCATACTGGTTTATGCTACCCTGATTGGAAGTATGCAGTGTCAAGTCCCCCCTTGACTTTTAACTAAATCTGCAGCACAGTTGTTGAGTATTCACTGTGATGAAACTGTGACCTTGTGCTTATGCCTTTAGTTAAAATAAATGCTTTGCAATATCTAGACATATTTTTATATATTATATTTGTCATCATGAAGGACTTATTTCCAAAGGATGTGGACTCTGCATGTAAAAGATGCATTGTGGTAAAAGGAATTTACAGTCACCCCTCCACTGCAAAGCAGTTTGAGCCTTTCTTGGCTTTAGTTACTTCTGAATGTTGTTTGTGAAGCCCTGCAAATTTATAGGTAGCCACTTTATAGCTGCAGATCATGTCTGCAGATCACAGATAGATGTGGATCCAAATTTTATATTTGGAAATCTGCGGATATCCATAGATTGTTCATGGCTCATGATTTGGATGTGAATATAAAGTTTGTATCCATGCAGAGCTCTAATGATTGAATGTGAAGCCTGGAAAAGATCTATTCGTTTTTTAAAGTAGCTGCTTATAAAATGGACTATCTGGAAAAAATAATCTGTTTTTTCATTGGCCATATTGTACGCCCTCAAATCCATTCTTCATACACTTGGGGAAACATTAAGATGTTTTCAATCTTTAGAGTTTTATTTGAAATTTTAAATTGTAACAAGGCATTGGCATGCTACTGAATCCTATAATTAGTAGCTGCTCTGTGGAAATTGGCAGCTAACAATGAAGGATCTTTGGCTCCACTTCGTAATTTTCACGACTGGTTGCTGCTGGATGCATTGGAAATGACGTGTTGATTTCAGCAGAAAAAGGACAGATGTATCTGGAGCTATCCATTTTTAAAACAATCCACCCAAAGTAACTTCAATTTTTCAAGGGCAGCCCACAGTCTTGCTACAAAAAGAGCTAACGCTACCTCAGGGTAAAGCACAGGCTTTGTAAAAGCAGCTATCAGCTCCAGAAGATTATTAGAGTATAATCTGTAGTGTTTCAGTGCTGTATAGGAGCTATGCTGGCATGCAATATGGAGTGTTTAGTTTCTTGGTCACTGGTTCAAATGTCCCTCTGATTAATGAAAGCTACAAATGTTACTATCTGATGGATATTAAAAGATAATTCATTGACATTACAGCCTTAATTTCTCTAAGTACATTTCGAGGGGAAAATAGAAGCATTGTCAATGAGATACTATTGATGGAAGACAGCAGCATTTTTTATGTAGAACAATTAATACTAAAAATGTATGGTTTTAAAAAGTGGGTTGACTTTAAGTAGGATGCTAGGGAACCAGTAAATTAGATATAGGTTAAAACCTCCAGCCAAGACACTTTCCATGCAAAGCTTTGTAACAGGCTATAACAAAGGACAGAAATGAACTTTGGAATAGGGGTATTTATTTGGAAGTAAAATGCGAAGATTGATTGGGACACCAATATTTGATGTGAATGTGTGCATTTCCAAGAGTGCTTGATTATTACGCAGATGAGTAATATCCAGAGCTGTGTAAGAACCTATCTAGAGTACAACGAACATATTTAATATTTTTAAAATGATATGAGTCAGGGGTGGTGGGGGGGGGGGGAAGAACTGAAACAGGTCACCCGCAGCAATCAATGCCATTTTGTGTGGATTTGAAACACAAGCTTGTCACAACACGAGCTCTTCTTAGATCAAAATATCACAAATGCATGTGTCCATCATCTTACACCAGCTCTTAGTGGTGTGAAGTGCTTTCTTCTTCACAGTTAAGGCCTCTGCAATCCTTTTTCGCAATATGTTATAAAATTCAGCCTTTTTTTTTTTTTTTTGGGCATGTAATTCATAGCCAGGTACTCAATCTTATTTTGTCTCCCCATCTTGCTAGCAACCTGCCTGCAGCTGCCTCTTACTCTCTAGCTTTCCCTTCAAGGGGAATTTTAATTGGATTACAGTGCATGGTCCTTGCTCTGTGCCCCAGGAGCCAGGCAGCAGGGTGGTCATGACTGCTCTTTCTTCCTTCATCTACAGATTCACTGTCTGTAGCCTGACATCCCTTTCTGGCAGATTCAGACTAAAGCATGCACTTGAATGCTTGTAAGCTGCTGTGATATATTTCAAAAGAGTTGTCATACTAGGATTCTGGGTGTGCATACACTCATCTAGAAATGAAGAAGCAGTATAGCTATTGTGAAAGCAAGAATCCATATTTACAAAAGCGGAATTTTTTGAGCACCAGGTTTACAAAATCAGAAGATGGCTTTATTAAATGACACTATGAACATGGATGCTCTCCAAACATTCTGTTAGGTATCATGACGAACAGTAAAAGCTGTGAAACTAGAGCTGGTAGATTTTTTTTTTTAATTTGAAATTTTGTGGAAAAAAAACCTGTTTATTTAAAAAAATCTGATTCTTAAATGTGAGTCCCTTTTTTTTTTGATTGGGAGGAGAAAATGAGAACCTGAAAACTTGCTAGTTTTTTAAACAGAAAACCATTTTTTCTGTCCTCTTCTAGACTTCTCCCCCCTCCTTTTTTTCCAGTTTTCCAGTTGAAAAAGAGAAAAATGGGAAAAGTGAGAGTGAGGTGGGAAAAAGAGTGTGTGTGTTTGGAGGGGAGGCAGGAGGAAGAGAAATGAAATTTCTAGCTTTGGGGTTTCAAAAACCCAAAGAAACAGAAGGAAAAAAATTCAGAAATCTGTCAAAACTGGGGAAATATTGATTGAGCCAGATGTCTAAGATATCATTGGTGCTACCTTGGGGTTGGCTGCTGCCAGTCCTGGCAAAGCAGTTCCTCTCTCAGATGTCAAGTCACCTGATGAATTCGTGGTATGACTGCAGGTGTTTGAGAACAGTCCTTCAGAAGAGTTAAGAGGAGCAAGTATTTATAAAACTGGATGAAGTTGCATCTATGTTGTCTTCTGTCAAACTCTTAATATATGTTCAGGGTAAGTCAAAAGATCCAGATGAAAACTTGTCCTGCTCTCTTTTCCCCTGATAAGATTTGCTTTAAGAGAGACTTTTCTTTGAAGTCAAGAGTCACTTCTAACAGCTGGGTTGGACTGGCACTTCTGTACTGGTATTTGCACTGATGGTACCCAAGCTATGACTGTAATACCTAGCATCTTTGTGCCTAAAATTTTATCTGTCCAGGCACTAAGAAGCTTTTGCAAGAAAGGGGATACCGATGGGACTGAAAAATGAACTTCTTGAGGTGGTTAATATTGTCAGTGTTCTTGAAAGTAGGCTCATCAATTCACACTTCCTCACCACTCATTATGTGAAGAAATAGGAACTCAGCATTGGTAGCTCCTCTTCAACATCAAATCTTGCTTTCATGTACTACAGTTCTGAATTGCTAGTTTTGAGTTCCGAAAGATATCAGGATTTTCCTGGCCAAATAGGGTTCTGCCCTTCCTAAATACTTTATTGACTTGCTTTGAATTTTTCTCTCCATGGGCCAAGAATGAAGTGTGTTCTTTACACAGGATTTGCAGCTTACATATTGTTACATGGGAGAGGCTTTTCAGGGAATTCTGGTATAGAACAGGCTACAGTTATTTCAGTGTTCCTACTTGGATGAGCAACAGTTTGGTTCTGATGGAAGGGTGAACGGAGCTGAATGTAACTGATAAAAAACCTGTATGAATAAAATAAATTAAGAAAGAAACAAACTTTAACTTCGGTCTTATTCTGGTGTTTCATTGCTCTGCTCTGCTCTGTGACATTTATTTCGACGATGATGTGTGTCTTAATTTAAGTGTCTTACAGTTGGGTCATAATGCATGCTTCCTAGAAATATGTACTAATGAAATACTGGCTCTCTTGCTCTATATCTGTAAGTGGCTCTCCACATCGATGAAGATTTTGTCTATAGGCAGCCAGAATGCTGGATTGATGAATCAAAGTAATTGCTTATTTATAAATGTCTGGGTTTGTTGTTTTTCATTCAACAAGAGAAAAATACATGAACTACAAGCTCCAATTTATTAAATATACTGTTCTGACTTGGGATGGTTTTTATTCAGGTTTTTTTCTTGAGCTCTGTAGTGGCTTTTCCTTTTGTGTTCCTCTAGATGCACAAGTGTATTTTATTTAGTAATAATAAATCTATTTATAAGTTAACCAATATGCTTATTGACTCTATCACTGTATAAAGGTCCCTAAAGAAAATACCTAACTAAAACCAAACAAAAAGCTGTTCACTTAAGGATCAAAGTTCTATTAGAATACAATTTTTGATGATCAAATAGCTCCATGGTTTGTTGTCCTGAAGAGGAGTATGTGATAGAAAAGGAGGGATGAATGTGAGCAATGTGCATTCATTGGGATAGAAGTAGTATGCTGGCATTTTTTTGGTGATTTCTCGGTCCTAAAATAGGCATAGCAGGTTTTGGGTTCCTCATACTCATTCCTGACCCTAACCCTTCCAACTAATGTGAATTTTGCTGGGAAAGTATAACTTGGCATATTTTTAATGCACAGAGTATATGCTAAAATGTATTGAAGCACACTGCTGGTTATAGAAGACTATACATTAAGATACTGCTTGGTGCCTTCAAAGATTTAAATTACATAGTAATAAGAGTTAAAATTGCAGGTATTATGGGCCTAAAAATTGGATAAAGCGCTGATAGCAAATATGTAGTTATGAGAAGCTCAGGTTTGCTAATACTACTTTGTGAGGCACAATGCGGCCCTGAAGTGCTTAGGACATATCCGTGGAGTATGTTTACTGGAATGCTCAGCCACCCAGGAGGCTAGTAGTAACAGCAGAGCTGCCTCCTTACACCAGCTCTCTCTCTGCTACGTGGAGGTGGAAGAGAGTGACGGAGAGGACCTATTGGTGGGGACTGTGGCAGACTCTGCTATATATGTTCCTCCTGTGGGACCTGGTGTAAATTTTATGATTTCACTGTGCAGCATTAACTTGTGCTGGGGCTTAGTAGCCCTGAGTCAGAGAGTTGGACAAACGCTTCTCTGCAGTGCCACAGGACTTGGGCATAGGGGATGAATTCAAGCTATTGTGTTTCCTTAAAGGCCTGTATGGCAAGAGCTGCTCTGCAAATGATTATATTCTTAGCTGTATGCTCATTTGCTTCTATTAGCTATTTAAAATTTCTCCATGCTTTAGCACATTTTGAACTCATGCTATGGTTACATGTCTCCTAAAATGAGCATCCTGCTGCCCTCTCCAATACACTTTCTGTTGACTTCAAGGGCCTCTTTTACACATGGGCATTGTCTAGGAGATGGACCTATTACTGAAAATGGTGGGTACCCATGGGCATTCAGCATTTGTTTAGTTGGTAGTGTAGATAAGACATGACAGTTTTTTATGTTAGCTCAGAAAGCATGATCCCGACTTAGTGGCACTAAAAATATAGAAACATTGTTAAAAACACATCAGCTTACAAAATACTCCTCTGAGTGAAAGAGCTGCTTTGTAAAGCAATTTTTAAAGGAAAATAACTTGTGCAAATGCTTTACCTACCTAATGATAATGTTCCTTCTGTGGCTAGTGCAACAAAATTTGCATTTGTAATATTCTTACGGGAAATTCGGTACTTGTTTGTAAGAACCATGGGCTAAATGCTAGTAAAATACAGGAAAAAATGAGTTTAATCTAATGGTTTCCATAGTGGTGATGAAAAAATACCCATTTCTGACAGTCACTGTCAGCACTGGGTCAGTTTCCTAGTGCAGATGGGGATGCTGAATTGTACAGCATATGTTTGTGTGCATGAAGTAGCAATCAGAACTCCAATTTGATGAGCCCCCAAGGCATCTGCTAAGGTGTCTGGTGCAGCTTGTAGTTTCTTCATATATAGCAGACATTTATCTGGTACAGGAATGACAATTGGTTTGTTTTCTAGAATTATTTTATACAGCATTGTCAAAACTAAAAATAAGAGCCACATAATACTCACATAAATTTGCCCTGGTGTATTAGCCTGAGAAAATAGTTTTGAATTGTCTGGTTGAGGGGGCAAAAAAGAAGGTTGAGCTTAACTTGGGAAAGAGGGATAAAAAGCAATATAGTCTTTTCAGTATTTTTGGTCAGGAAAAAGCCATTATTTCCCAGGGTGGTGGGAGCAATGAATAGTCACTGGGTCTTGCATTCCTTAAATTGCTGCTAGTCATGGTTGAAGGGAGAATGCATTGTAATAGTGCAGCATCTGTGGCTTGAGATAAAATTCCCATTATAAACTCATAACATTTCTATATTCAGATAGCAAAGCTCTCTTCCAAATCTTGAGATGAGAGATCACTTAGAGTCAAAATGGAATCCTTGGCTTTTCTGGTGTTCAGGGGAAAGGTCCTAGGTCTACTCTTGATTCATTAAAATATGAAATATATTATATGCAATGTTATACTTGATGCATGAAATAGCTCCTGTTAATGCAATTTACATCGGTGTTACAATTTTGGGGGTAAAATATTAATGACAGTGGTGATGGACAATAATAATAACAACAAAAATGTGCCAAGCTGATTATCAAATGGCTCATAACATCCCAGACTCGAGGGATTTACTCTCACACTCAATGTGAATAATTGAACAGCCAGCTTAATTTTGTCCAGCTTCTTTTAAAAACCATGTTTTATTGAATGTATTATCAAGTGAAGGTGACTAAAGCAGTGGCAGTACAGCAGACCAGTATATTAATATCTGAGGAAGTAGACGGGGGCACATGCATCCTGACACTTCTGCTGGATGGTTCTTGGGTCTTTCTGCTAGTCATGTTCATGTTAATGCAATTTACATTGCAGGAAAATGGTACATTGCACCACTGTTGAGATCTCACCCCTTTTCTAACCCTTTGACAATGTGAACTGGCATATCTGGTGCCTCTGTGTGACAATTAAAAATCACAACAAAAATGCTTCAGTGCCTTAGAGAAAAGGGAGAGGGTGCATATTACTTCCTATTGGAACAAATGGGGCTAAGCCACTTACACATAGCCCTTCCTATCCTTTATATATGTAAGCACATGCTTTGATGATTAAATCCCTTCTCCATCTCGAACAAGATAGCACTTGACTTCACTCACTGTTATGAAGGGATTGACAGAGGCTGAGGGATTTTTTTACTGATTCATTTTTGCATGGAATGAAAAGGAATGGTACCTAAATAGGATAATTTTTTTAAAAAAAGGGGCAATGACTCATATCTATCAAATTCTAAAGTAAAGTCTGCTTTGGCGAGGCTGGAGGGTGTGTATTGACAATTAGAGAGGAAGCTAGAATAAAACCCTTGAACAGAGGCGGGTGGGTGGAAGGAGTGTTAGAAACATGCTTCAAAGCCCTGAGCCCTGATTAGTTAGATTATCGCTTAATTTCCCTCTGCATACGGTGGGGTTTGTGAGAGTTAGTATCAGAGCTGTGCTAACTGGAAGTTCTGACCAGAAGAAATTTGTGTGCACTCTTCTCTTTCCTTCTCTCCCCTCCTGTTTTAATTTTGTGTGGGTTTGTGCCCCTGAAGTGTTTTCAGATTTGAGTAAATCACAAATTCAAAATAGAATTTAGCCATAATCACAGAGCTTCAGCTGCACATGGTTTCCTCATAACCTCATGACTTAGCCAAGGTTTACGCAAAGCTCACTTCATACTTGCCGGAAGTTTATGAACCTTGGAAAAGATGGTCCATGTGTCTAGTTTGGAACACATCTTCAAAACCACTTAATGCGTTGTATTGGGTTAAGATTTGTTGAGAACTTTACACACTTGTAGAATAAATTCAGGGGTGTTACTTTCAAGTCTACAGTAAAGAAGTGTTTGTAAGCATTATTTAATTGCACTAGATCTAGCACTTCAATGTTTCCATTAAATAGTATTTATTAGCAAAAAGAATACAAACATTAATTATTAGAAAAATTGTTTTTAAGGTGGATTAAAAACACGTATGTAACCCAGGCTGTGATGAGCTGCTACACGGAATCATAGAACACTAGAACTGGCAGGGACCTTGGGACGTTGAGTCCAGTCCCTTGCCCTCATGGAGGGACCCACTACCATCTAGACCATTCCTGATAGATGTCTATTTAACCTGCTCTTAAATATCTCCAGAAATGGAGATTCCACAACCTCTCAGGGCAACTTATTCCAGTGTTTAACCACCCTGACAGTTAGGAAGTTTTTTCCTAGTGTTCAACCTACACCTCCCTGGCTGCAATTTAAGCCCTATTCTCAGAGGCCAAGGAGAACAATTTTTCTCCCTCCTCCTTGTGACACCTTTTTAGATACCTGAAGACTGCCAATATGTCCCCTCTCAGTCTTTTCCTTTCAAAACTAAAAAAGCCCAATTCTTTCAGTTTTCTTTCATAGGTCATGTTCTCTAGACCTTTAATCATTCTTGTTGCTCTTCTCCAGACCTTCTCCAATTTTTCCACATCTTTCTTGAAATGTGGTACCCAGAACTAGACACAGTACTTCAATTGAGGCCTAGTCAGCGCAGACTGGAACAGAAGAATGACTTTTTGTGTCTTGCTCACAACACTCCTGTTAATGCATCCAGAATCATGTGGGGTGGGTGGATGTGTGTGTGTGTGTGTGTGTGTGTGTTTTGGCAATAGTGTCACACTGGTGACTCATATTTAGCTTGTGGTCCACTATGATTCCTAGATCCCTTTCTGTAGTACTACTTCCTAGACAGTTGCTTCCCATTCTGTATGTGTGAGACTGATTGATTGTTCCTTCCTAAGTGGAGTACTTCACATTTATCCTTATTAAACTTCATCCTATTAACCTCAGATCATTTCTCCAGTTTTTCCAGATAATTTTGAATTATGACCCTACCCTCCAAAGCAGTTGCAACCCCTCCCAGCTTGGTATCCTCTGAAAACTTTATAATCTTTGCCAATATCTACATAGTTGATGAAGATATTGAACAGAACCGGTACCAAAAGAGACCCCTGCGGAACCCTACTTGTTATGCCCTTCCAGCAGGATTGTGAACCGTTAATAACTACTCTCTGAGAATGATTATCCAGCCAGTTATGCACCCACCTTATAGTAGCCCCATCTAAGTTGTATTTGCATAGTTTATTAGTAAGAATATAATGCGAGACCATATTAAATGCCTTACTAAAGTCTAGGTATACCACGTCCACCGCTTCACCCTTATCCACAAGCCTCATTATCCTATCAAAGAAAGCTGTCAGATTGGTTTGACACGATTAGTTCTTTACAAATACATGCTGGCTGTTACCTTATTATTTTCATGAGTTTATGCTATATGTAACTCCACACAGCATAAGATAAATTTTATCTGGGGTTCAGCTCCCAGAGGGGCTGTGTATCTGAGTGCTGAGGATTTGTCCCTCTCTGTATTGTCTGCTGTGTGTATATAAGCAGAGGTGTGTGGCGCTTCCCCGTGTCTGTGCTGAAGCTATCTGGAGAGCTTGGCACAACAAAACAGGATTATAGGGTGCCCCAGCTGTCAGGGGAAGCACACTCCATGGCATTTCGGCACATGAAATAATAGCTCCAAAGGGGTTCCAACCCATCACACTCCACTTCTCCAAATTTTTCATGCCCAAAGTAATGCCTTGAACCTCATTCACTTATTACTGCAGTTACATGAAATGTTAGTGGCAAAGAATGTTCCATTTCTTTTATGCAATTCCTTCTTCCAAATCAAAAGGTTGACTCCTACAGAAAAGATCTGGTGCATCACGATGGATCAAGCCAATAGTGCACCCATCTGACAGAGGAAGGTGGTTCAAACTGCATCAATTAGAAATATGTTTAGAGGTATATGAATAACCCAGTTCAATTTACCTCTAATATGTTTCTTTAAATTGTCTAGTCAAGACCCCGGTAATATCTGCCACTATTCAGGTTTATTTGCTATTACCTATTGTTTCATTACTGCCACCTAAAAGATACAGTTGTGCCATGAGCGCAACTTGTTTCCATGTCCCTTGAATTGCTTTTCTTCTTTTGACCACTGGTAAGTCCTCAAGTATTTCTTTCTTGCAGCTCCCTGCTGCTTTAAGACAAGCCGGACTGTTCTACTTCAGATGTCAGTACAGCATGAATGCAGATGTCAGTACAGCATGGATGCATAGTGACATGCATGATGATCAGCTGTGTGCACCTCATGTGAGAAGTGCCCTCTGCCTGAAAGAATATACATCGGGAAGTGTCTTAATCCAATTAACATCTAGAGCATATGTTGGGGGCTGTAGGAACAGCTGGGAAACGTCACTACCGAAGAGTGTAGTTTTACTAAAAAAAATTTTTTGGTAGCAGGCTAAATCTCTTGAGACTTAGACATCTTTTATGCTCCAGATCCCTTCCTATAGCCAGAAACCATAGAGCTAAAACATTGTGCAACTGAAGTGGCTTGATAAAGATTTTGTGTGCCTCAAATGTGAAGAGACTTGCTAGCAGATATCAGTCGATTTTCAAACCATAGATAAACATGAAGTTGGTGTGATCTGCCTCAGAGTAAATACAAGGTTAAAATTCTATAGTTAGAGATTTGTATCAGAGAATGACAGAGTATGTGAGTTTGTAAATACAGGCATTTTTTACTGCTTATGTAAATTAGTTCTCTCCTTCTCTAATCCCGCAAACACTTCCCATATGCCAACATCGCTATCTCAACAAACATATTCCAGCTGTTCCTTACTATAATGCACTTTTTTTGTAAGACGTAGGAAATGACTACGGAAGCTGCAGGTACCAAAATTTTTAAACATATATTAGGGACTTGGATGGCTCGGGAGACTAACTATAGGATGTGCAGTGATTTTATCACTACATCATTTGTATAAGTCTATCCCAGGTCAACAACTGTGGAAAGTCATTATTGTGATGCTTATCCAGGGCTATGATGCACCTCACTACTGTCTGCCTTTGGTTTGAGAAATCCTTGCCTGTGCCTGCTGGGGTCAGTTCCCCAATGCTGTAGGCAATACAAGAACTTTACTAGGCCTATGCACACTCTGCTCTCTCTTTGTACTGGTGATAGGTTCACTCCAGTCTCTGAGAATCTCCCTGGAGCATCCAGTTCCTCCTTCCCAAATATTCAGATTTGTGCTTTTGGGAGCTGTTATGCTTACCAATACACACCGCTGTTCTACTTAATACACAGCTATTGTATAACTGTGTAGTGAAAAGAAATAAAAGTTTATTTAACAAAAGATAAAGATTCTAGTAATTGCAAGTAGAATTCCCGGAAGCAGATGGTTACATGTAAACTAAAATTGTAACATGCATTCTAGAACCTTGACTGACTTAACCATGGTAGATACTTTTTTGTCTTAGAGCAGTGTTCACCCAAGTCCCTCCAGCATTTTATAGCCCGTCTTGGCAGTTATCTTCCATTCATGAGAGAAGTCATGCTATCAAATTGCCTCCTTGATGAGAGAGTCTGTATGAGTCTTTGCTATAAACAGGTCCCCCCCCTTTTTGCCACTTGTTTTTTCATGTCACTTAGAAACTGCACAGTCTTATGCCTGGTATGCTACTTCTTGGGGGATGAGTCTTAACTCCTAAACCTTCAGAACTTAATTTTCAGTGTAGACACATAACGGCTACGTCTACACTGGCCCCATAAAACGGAATAGTCACGCAAAGCAGGTAAGTCAGAATAGGGAAATCCGCGGGGGATTTAAATATCCCCTGCGGATTTAAATAAACATGTCCGCCGCTTTTTTTCCGGCTTGGGGAAAAGCCGGAAAAAAGCGTCTAGACTGGCGCGATCCTCCGGAATAAAGCCCTTTTCCGGAGGATCTCTTATTCCTACTTAAATAAGAAATCCCATGGATTTCCCTATTCTGACTTATCTGCTTTGCATGACTATTCCATTTTATGGGGCCAGTGTAGACGTAGCCAACATATTAAACATTATGGCTGCGTCTAGACTGGCATGATTTTGCGGAAATACTTTTAACGGAAAAGTTTTTCCGTTAAAAGTATTTCCGCAAAAGAGCATCTAGATTGGCATGGATGCTTTTGCGCAAAAAGTGTTTTTGCGCAAAAGCATCTGTGCCCAGAATAGACGCGCTTTTGCGCAAGAAAGCTCTGATGGCCATTTTAGCCATTGGGCTTTCTAGCGCAAAAAATTAAGGTACCTGTCTAAACTGGCCATCTTGCGCAAGTGTTCTTGCGCAAGAGGGCTTATCCCTGAGCGGGAGCGTCAAAGTATTCGCGCAAGAAGCACTGAATTCTTACATTAGAACGTCAGTGCTCTTGCGCAAATTCAAGCGGCCAGTGTAGACAGCTGGCGAGTTTTTGTGCAAAAGCACTTGCTTTTGCGCAAAATCTTGCCAGTCTAGATGTACCCCACGTGTAATTGCATTTTGTCATGATTATGATGACCAGTGGACTACTGGCTCTTATGAGAGAGATGTAATAGGCCACTGTTCAGTGAATAATAGTGCAAATATCTGACTCTAGGTTCCCTGTAAAACTCTGTGCAACACCTGTTCTCTCTACTGGTTACTAAGATACCTGGGTCAAAATTGCCATAAGAAATCTGGTTGGTATCCTAAGCTCTTTAAGGTTGTCCATTTTTTCTTCTTTATGGTTCAGACTCTTCGCTCTGCTATGTAATGAACTCTCCAGTAAGCCTAAAATCAAGGGATTCAGCACAGGAACCAAACTTGAATGCTATGAGGTCACTTTCAGAAGATCAAATATTTTTTCAAGTCAGTCATATTAGGGTGATAACAGAAACCTGGGGAAGCTGGGTTTCGATATGCTGGCTCCAGTTGGCTAGAGGGGAAATATTCCTTCTTGCCACAGTTCAGCACTTCCGCTACTGGCCAGAGAGAAGCTGCAGCAGCATGTAACAATGAAAAATCAGAAGAAAACCAGACTTAATTTCAATTATATGTGAATACTAGTTTAGCATAGTTTTTATTTAGTCCAGACATGTTAGCCTGTTCTCAAAAGTTTCTACATGCTGCAAATTACCCTACTTAGTTGACATTGGTATTGCCTAATTTTTGGCTACAGAACTGATTTGAAACACTATTCGGTGAAAGAGTCGACCATTTTAAAACCACTTTTAAAGAAAGAAACTATATATGAATGTCACAAACCAAGAATGTAATGCAATGAAATGAGTTCCGTGGCAAATTCAGTGTAGTATTTTGTACAAGTTTCATGAAGCTACAGACAATTTATTTGTTGTATCACAAATCTGTCCATGTACAGTTCAGACATTTTCTTCATGCATGGATATCTGGGAGCTAGAACATAAAAGTAATTGGAATAAAAGATTTTAGATAAGACAAGAAACTAGAGGAGTGCAAAGGGCATCCTTGCTTTTGGTCTTGTTGTTCAGAGCTAGGTATCCCATAACGTATGTTAGATTATCTCAGTTTAGATTATCTCAATAACTGTATTCCCAGAAGAACTGGTTGTTCTGGAAATGGAAGATGTAATTTTCTTCTTCACATTCTTTCCTAATAATATATTTGTGCATCTCTCTGGAAGCCCGATTTAAAGTTAATTGGAGGGTAGAGTATCCTGAACTCAGGAGCTGCAAATAATGGCCTTTTACCAGTGCATTGTTCAAGAAAATACAGCTCCCCTTGTCTAGCTTTTCTGTGTGAGCTGAATGTGAACCTGTAGTCTGATGATGCCATAGGCACATGGCATGTCTATCTCAAGGTTTTTGACTTCTCCTGCAAAATCAGTCTGACAGCATTAAAAACTAAACCCTTTGATCAGATCCATGAGGCAGGTCTCAGCTGAGCAATAGAATTGAAGTATTATTTTGTCGGCAATGCAGAAAGTTTGATCATGACTCTTCCATTCCTGCCCCTCCCAGGTACTTCCCTATTACACTCTCTCTGGTCCATCTATTTAGTGGATTAGTCACCCATTTCTTATCCATTAGCATTAAATCACTATGTAGATCTCTTTCCCACCTTCCCTCCAAAATCACTCTGATTCTACTAACCTGACATGCTCAAATGAAAACTATACTTTTCTATTGTATACAAGTTTTCACCATAGTACCTGAACAACTTTTAGAAGTGCATTCAGCAATGTGACTAACATCTATCATGTACGGTTTGACCTCAGGAGGAGAAGTGTGTACTGCAAGTGTATGGTTTTGGTAGTGTGTGCCTTGATATTTTATTAAACACATCAGCAACAGATTTTTTTTTATTAGAAAAGACAAAGTCAAAGAAATTTGCCTAGACTCATAGAAGAAAGCAGTGAAGTGTACGATTATTTTCAGTTCCTGGGGGAGTTCATTCTGTATTCTTGAATTGTCACTATAGAAAGTTCTGTATCTTGCTCGGATGAACTTTACTCTTTTATTGTGGGGAGTTCCGTTGTATTAGAGGAGTGTAATTGTTAGTCATCTTTATCCTGAAACTTCAGTCGATTGTTTAGATAGTCTGGGTCTAAGATATGGAACACCTGAAGATCAAGTCTGAGACTTTGAACATGGTCCAAAATTCTGTGGGAGGTCAGTATGGAAAGCGGAAGATAGAGCTGGTGTTCAGAACTAGTTGGAGTTTCCTTTGTGTTGATGGCTCCATGCCATATTGATTGTATTGCTGTAATCTAGCATGATGAAGGCATGGAGGTCCAGTCTTCATCCATCAGGATGGGACTGAGTCTATTTAGCAAACAGGGATGTTCAAGAATGATGCTATATTATTCTTAGTCTATGAGAAGAATCCAGAAGTATCCTATATGTGGACTGAATTGCAGATGTGAACGTTCATCATAGGGAGGAAGTGCCATGGTTGGAAGCTTTTCAAAATACTTTCCTCTGTCCAACAGCATCACTTCTCTCTGTCTTGATTTCCGTTTCGGCCAGCTATTCTCTGTTCAAGAACTGATCTCATGCAAGCTCTAGGTCTTTTTGGTGGTAGTGGTTTAGTAATTTCTTATGAAGGATAGAGCCATGAGTCACCTACACATTGCTAACCTGTGAACACGTCATCTGATAAATTCACCTTATGGTAGTATGTAGATTTTAAAACGACCTGAAGAGAGACTTGATCCTTGTGGGACTCCATAAGTGTGAGGGATTTAATGGTGGTATAGTTTCTAATTTCTGGTAAATTGGGCGTGTCCCGTGAGAAAAGTATCACAAATCATCATCTGTAAACACTTGGAAGGTGGCAAGATGATAGGGAACAGCCAGCATGGATTTGTAAAGAATAAATCGTGTCAAACCAATCTGATAGCTTTATTTGATAGGATAATGAGCCTTGTGGATAAGGGAGAAGCAGTGGATGTGGCATACCTAGACTTTAATAAGGCGTTTGATATGGTCTCGCATGATATTCTTATCAATAAACTAGGCAAATCCAACTTAGATGAGGCTACTATAAGGTGGGTGCATAACTGGCTGGATAACCGTACTCAGAGAGTAGTTATCAACTGTCCACAATCCTGCCAGAAAGGTATAACAAGTAGGGTTCAGCAGGGGTCTGTTTTGGGACAGGCTCTGTTCAATATCTTCATCAACGATTTAGATATTGGCATAGAAAGTACACTTATTAAGTTTGCAGATGATACCAAGCTGGGAGGGGTTGCAACTACTCTGGAGGATACGGTCATAATTCAAAATGATCTGTACAAATTGGAGAAATGGTCTGAGGTAAACAGGATGAAGTTTAATAAAGACAAATGTAAAGTGCTCCACTTAGGAAGGAACAATCAGTTTCACACATACAGAATGGGAAGCGACTGTCTAGGAAGGAGTATGGCAGAAAGGGATCTAGGGTTTATAGTGGACCACAATCTGAATATGACTGATGCTGTTGCAAAAAAAGCAAACATGATTCTGGGATGCATTCACAGGTGTATTGTGAGCAACACACGAGAAGTCATTCTTCCGCTCTACTCTGCGCTAGTTAGGCCTCAATTGGAGTTGTGTGTCCAGTTCTGGGCACCGCATTTCAAGAAAGATGTGGAGAAATTGGAGAGGGTCCGGAGAAGAGCAACAAGAATGATTAAAGGTCTAGAGAACATGACCTACGAAGGAAGCTGAAAGAATTGGGTTTGTTTAGTTTAGAAAAGAGAAGACTGAGGGGGGACATGATAGTTGTTTCCAGGCATCTAAAAGAGTGTCATAAGGAGGAGGGAGAAAACTTGTTCATCTTGGCCTCTGAGGACAGAGCAAGAAACAATGGACTTAAACTGCAGCAAGGGAGGTTTAGATAGGAACTTTTTCCTAATGTCCAAACTGTCAGGGTAGTCAAACACTGGAATGAATTGCCCAGGGAGGTTGTGGAATCCCCATCTCTGGAGATATTTAAGAGTAGGTTGGATAAATGTCTATCCGGGATGGTCTAGACAGTATTTGATCCTGCCATGGGGGCAGGGGACTGGACTCGATGACCTCTCGAGGTCCCTTCCAGTCCAAGTATTCTATGATTCTATGAAATTCAGCACATTACTTATGGTTCCTACAACCGCTTTCAAGCCAGACAATAGTATCTTATGGTCAACAGTGTTGAACACTTCAGAGAAGTCCAGGAAAATTAGAATGGATGTCTGTCTGTATCCACTGACCAGAGGAGATGATCCATCATTGACACCAAGGATGGCTTTTGTATCCTGATCTGAATTCAGATTGTTACAGGTCTAGAATGTTAGCTTTATTTAGACGATCTTGTAGCTGAGCTTTTGCTAGCATCTTTGCATGCTTACTTAGCTATGAGAGATTGTACATTGGCCAGTTGTGGCTAACATTGGAATACCCTGGTTGGGTTTCTTCAGTGTGTTTTTTGGACTACTGCCTATTTTGAAGGAGAGAAGGAAAATTCCTTCTGTGAGGTGAGATATTGGCTATTTGTCAGAATTGGCTCTAGCAGTTCGTGATTAGAGTGACCAGATAAAGCATAAAAAAATCAGAATACTCACTTGTGTTTGTGTGTCTATGCATTCATAAGACTAAGCCCCTAATATCAAGACTGTCCTGGTAATATCAAGACATTCAGATACCATATCCTTAGCTTTCTTTCACAAGCCTGGAAGGGCATGGGCCAGATGCACAAGTCTTGAATCAAGATGTTTTTATAGTGTCCTGCAGTTTTTGAAGAGTGAATGCACTGAACTGTGGGAATGCAGGTGGCATGTGGGAAAACTTCTGAAAGTAGATCCATGCTCTTTGAGAAGTTTTCCTGAATGTTCCAAGATCATTTCTGAAAAATAGGATGATAGTTCTTTGAAACACGTGGTGCTTGGCTGTGATGCAGATTGTAGGCACTCATAGGTATTGAAGCATCATGGATAAATTCTTGAGGTGGGATTTGGCATTCTCAACAGAGTTGGCAAGAAATTATCTTGACCTGTTTCCATGAAATGCAGTGTTCATAAAAGATGTGGAAAAATTGGAGACGGTCCAGAGAAGAGCAACAAAAATATTCAAAGGTGTAGAAAGTGTGACCTATTAGGGAAGATTAAAATATTTGGTTTTGCTTAGTCTGGATAAGAGAAGATGGAAAGGCTCTTAAATACCTAAAAGGTTGTTACAATGAGGAGGGAGAAAAACTATTCCCCTTTAATCTCTGATGATAGGACAAGAAACAATGGGCTTAAATTGCAATCTGGGAGGTTTAGGTTGGACATTAGGAAAAACTCTCACAGAGGTTATGCACTGAAAATAGTTCTCTAGGGATGTTGTGGAATCTCCATCATTAGAAATTTTTAAGAGCAGGTTAGACAAACACCTGTCAGGGTGGTCTAGATGGAGCTTGGTCCTACCATGAATGCAGGGAACTGGACTTGATGACCTCTTGAATTCCAGTTCTAATATTCTATGATTCTATTATTTCTGTTTGAGTAGAATTAGACTTCTTGATATCTGCTCATTTTCTTTTTAATGGTAGACTTTACTGTTTTGAATAGGTGATAAAACAGAGGGATTCAGTCTCAGAACATGTTACGTTACAGTACAATTACATGTTGCAAATAATTGCTTTCCCCTACATTTTAAACATAGTTGATATTGTGCCCTTGAGGTAATATTAAATGTGCATTCCAGAATTCATATAAAATCTCAGTGGTGTACACACAAATGCTCTGGTTTCCTTAGAACTGGTCACTTCTGCTGCATATATTAAAAATATTTCAGCCATACAATTTTCACCTCCATACATACTTTATAGCCACATCATGCCCTACAGGTACATATACTGCCCTTCTTGACATCAACTTAAATCTTTCATGTACCAATGGAAACCACAATATGGCCATTTTAAATGGCCGCAGTGAAAATACAGTGCTTTATTTCAACATATTTTACAAAACAATATAGACTCAATAACAAACAAAAAAATCGTGCTGAACCGCAGTGCAAAAGAGCAAGCTATAATTGTGTATCTGGCAATAGGATATATGGCATTACAGCAGGGGACTAATACCAGAACATTTGCAGAATCTAATTATTAGCTTTTGAGCAAATGGCAGGTGGTCGATAAATTAGTCAATTGGTTTTTTAGATCTCATTCTTTCTGGTTAGCAGCTTCCTTTACCTTTCCATTGTACGGTGCAAGGCAAAATGCATGTTATTTCTACTAGTTTACTACCTAGCATGTTTCAGATTTTGTTTACTTTTTTATCTCTTACCTTTTCATTGTTTATTCCTTAATAATCATGTATCTGGCACCCTTATGGTATCCATAGTATCCATAGTGTTTTTAATTCATATTCTTTTTCCTCTTCGAGAAAATAGGGATTAGAATATTCTGACATGTTGCACTCTGATCCTGATTTTCCTTATACGATTTTTGTATTGTATGAGGAAATGTGTATATATGCCATCATTTATGTTCCATATATAACAAAATCAACTTTTACAAAGTGCAAAATAATTTTTAAAATCTATGGTGACTTATAAAATGGAGCAAGTAGTCATATTTCTTTATTTTTGTCTTCCTAATCAAATGAAATGGTTATTCCTTTAATTTGTTTGCACATTATAGTAAAATTTCAACAAAAAATAGTGGATATCAACTAGTGTGTGAGTACACAATATTGTACTCACGCTACCCAATGGTCAGAAAGCATTACATATTCTTTCCCAATGTGTCAATAGATGTCCACCTATACAAGTATCCATTACTACAAATGAAAAGAAACTAGAAAACACTAGCTAGCCATAGTGCAGGGTGTGCAATAACACTGTGGCAGGCCGCCACCTCAATATTTACATGCACAGCCACAGGTACTGGTGATCGCAGCTCCATTTGGCTGGGAGCTGTGATCTGCAGCTGGTGAGAGCTGCAATCACTGGTATCTCAGCTGTGCTGATAATGTAGTGGTGGTGACTCACGAGGAGCTAACCCTAGCAGAGCAGATCTGGGTCGCGGGCCTGTATTTGCCCATCTGTCACAGTGCCACATCTATTGCCACTAAAATTGCTTCTGTTCTCCTGTATATCCAGATGATTAAAGACAAGATGAAAAGGTATCAAGTATAGGAGGGGTAGCCATGTTAATCTGAATCTGCAAAAGCGGCGAGGAGTCCTGTGCATCTGACGAAGTGAGTCTTTGCCCACAAAAGCTTACACTCCTACACTTCAGTTAGTCTATAAGGTGCCACAGGACTCCTCGCCGCTGATGAAAAGGTAGTGACTTTAAACATTTGAGAAGTCTTTAGGAATACTCTTTCCATCCTATTATTCTGGTTTGCTAACCCTGAAAGTTATATTTTCTTGCCTCAATACCTGAGTGATGTATAAGCCTAGGACTAAAAAATAATGTGTCTCTTAGAAAGCTTATTGGATACTATGGTGGAGTCCTCTAGCAGCATTGGCTCTACTGTATGTATTGGTACATTTCTGGGACAAGTTCAGAGACCGATAATAAAGTGATCTGGTTGAGAGAGTCTAGAAATACTGCAGTATGCCAAGAAGGTTTGAATCAAAGTTGCAGAGTTGGTGAACATTTTTGCCTGAACATACAGTTAAGCCCCAGGCGTACTGGAAATCCCATTAAGAATCTGTATGAATCTTTTAGATGCTTTAAATACCTTAAAAAATGTGGGTCTTGGGATCGAAGTTCTGCTAGCTTTCAGTAGTGTGAGACAAACTTGCATCCAAGTTTGGACTGCCCACTCAGCTGCATCTCTTATACCCTTGTGAATCTTGCCCTGTTCCTGTTTCTTCTTTTGTTGTCTGCTGGAATGACTTTAGATCTGGGCCCAGTAGCTCTTTCCCTTGGGATGGAGGGGAGGGGTCTTTAGAAGCGGGTGAGCCTGCGCCTGCTCATCCCTGGATTCTCAATAGGTGCATCTCCCACCCCCAGTGCTACAACAGGTGCATCGCCTACAAAAACACTTTAGAGAATGGCATACAGAATATGCTTATGAGGTTTGCAGATGATACCAAGTTTGGAGGGGTTGCAAGTGCTTTGGAAGTTATGGTTATTGTTCAAAATGATCTGGACACACTGGAGAAATGGTCTGAGGTAAATAGGGTGAAGTTCAATAAAGAAAAATGCAAAGTACTCCACTTAGGAAGAAACAATCCGTTTCACACATACAGAATGGGAAGTTGCCGTCTAGGAAGGAGCACTGAAGAAAGGAATCTGGAGGTCATAGTGGACCACAAGATAAATGAGTCAACTAGATGGTGCTTGGTCATGCCATGAGAGAAGGGGATGGGACCTGATGATATCTCATGGTCCCTTCCTGTTCTAGTATGAATTGCAGTGAGTCACCACTCAGGCTAAGGTGTACTCACATCTCCTTTCCACAGAGCTTGCATGGTCTTGGCCTTTAGGTGTGTGGCAACAGCTTGCCCCTGAGCAGAGCCTGGCTCAGATGGCACATTCCATTCTCCCCTCTCTCCCTCCCACACAGGAATTTCCCCAACCCTACCAGAGCTTCAGATCCTGTTCCTCTTGTTGCCTCAATGCAGCTGTTACTAAACAGCATTAGATCCTTAAGCATTCTGCTGCCTGAATTAAACTGTATTTCTTTAACATTGTTTTTCCACGTTTCAAGCCCTTTCAAGCTTACCTGTCTGGATAGGAACTGGAGATGTTTTAGAGATAAACAGAGTTCCTCTTTAGTACTAGACAGCTGAATTACATACTTGGTTTTAATTTCTTTTTTTATTTAAAAGGAAGAGGAGTTGAAGGAGAATTAAATGGGTTTAAGTTAGCAGTGTGAGCCCAGTGATGACCACGTAAGAGACCAGTGTAGAGGGTTATGCGGGATTTTGCTTTTTGTAACTATTTTTTACATTTCTGTTGGAAACAACTTTTGTGGTAATTGTTTTTAAGGTCATCACAACCCTTTAGCCTGAATTATTGAAACATTTCAATATGCGGTGTCATGCTTAAGAGATTCATGTAATGGTTTGTGAAAATAATTTTATTATTAATGGAGGGGAACAATGAAATTCCTTCCTCACTTATGGATCAATGAACAGCTAAGTTTTGCTTGCATTGAAATTGTTGAAGGCAAACAATATTCTTTTTTTTTTTATATTCTTCCTCTCCCTCCTTTAGCTTTTACTAGAAAACACATGTTGTCCAAAAGGAAATATAAGATGAAGTGGATTATTTGAGGGAGCACTAGTATTTCAAAAATAAAAACCATCAGTGCTTGAAGTTGGACATTTCAACCTTCTTTGCCTTTCCCTCTGTGTGCCATTGTCAAACATTAAAATTGTCTTATCAAAAGCTACTGTTCACCTCTAACTTGCCTGTGAAAATAATTGCCAACTAAGTGCAATACTATGTTGTATACATCAAGATTTTACTCCTTTTTGCTCTGTGGTCAGGATTAATAGATGGCTAGGCACATTTAGAGGTCAACCATGCTTTACTAGCTTGGGTATTAAACTAATGGAGCAGCAATGTTTAAGTCTTTGTGGGGACACGGGGGAAGATGATTTGATGCTGAGTGTCCCACACAGATGTTTCTAGTGTAAATAAAGCCTGTTATGCAACAGTAAAATTGAGGTGAGATTAAAGAAGGAAGGGCAGCATATATTTGATTTTACAAGCCCTGTTGCTACTGTTCAACATGCTTTGTCCAGAAGAACAGTTCCTCCGCATCAAAGCTGAATATGTGTATTCCTCCCCTTTTGTAATGTTTTGTGATTGACGTAAAAGAAAGCAGATCTCTTGTAAAGCACTCCCTGTAACATTGCTTTTAAAAAACAGTTTTATGTAGTCTTCAGTGGAATTTTAGTAACTTGTATGGCTGAATAATTGTTGCTGTTGCAGAACATGAGAGGTGAGAGTTTGTGACACTCGTTAATTGAAAATTTGCAAGAGTCTTCACAAAACTAAGTGTTCTAGAAGTGTAGACAGTTAGCCTCTGCATGTCTTCAAGCATCCAAACCGATAAACTAGCAAAGCTAGAGTGAGGGCAGCATTCTAAATTTCTGTTGAATTAAATTCATTTCATAATGATGGGAAATCAAACAAACTTTCTCAGCTTTGTAATTTAGTCTTAAATGTTAAAGAATCTTTAAAGAGAGTCCATGTTTGCAGAAATTCTAATTTTCCATAGCAAAGTGCTCCAGGTCATTGAGCATTTCCACATACATGTCATGCAGAGCAGCTCCTGAAAATGCTCAGTGAAAAAGCTTTTAATAATACATTATCTTATTATTGAAACCTCATCGAAGGCTTTAGCTAGTCCAAATTCTTGAATGTTGGACATTATTGAGAAGCATTTATCTGTTCATATTTAAAGTTAAAGCCAGTGTCCTGTTATAAACCTAACCTACTTCACCTTTCCCCTGCCAATGTCCTCTATGTTGTAGACCATGAACCTTTAGAAATTTGTAAGAATTTGGTTTCCATTTATACACGAGTCTGCTGGCTTTTGTACTGTTTGTTTAGAAGTTAAAACCATTACTAGTTTATAATCCCAGCTCCTGGCTGTTTTGTAGCTTCACTTCTAACCTTTTGAGCTGTGGTTCACTTTTTCACCTCACTTTTTAAATTTAATTACAAATTCTGGAACATCAGCTTGTTATAGATACGGTAAAAGTTAGCTACTGTTTATTAACTAGACTAGAGTAACTACCCTTTTCTCAAATATAGAAGTCAGATTAAATTGCACAATCTATTTAATGTTTGTGATATGCTCTTCTTCTTTCATGATGAGTGCCAAAGAAAATAAATAAATTAGGTAATGGAAATGGCGGTGGTATGTGTTTTTTGGATACCTTTCAGTTATTGTGTTTACCTTTGTTGGTATGTTTGTTTATCGACATAAAAGAACCTGAGAAACTATCAGGTGAGAGATACTTTGAAAAATTAAAATTGAGCTATTTGGAAGACACCAATTCTTAATCTGGAATCAATTTATTAGGGGGAAACTCAATGCTTTCGTTAGACTGAGCTGAGTTCTTTGACAGCTAACTCTTCTCAAGGTTCTAGATAACTCTAGGTCTTTTGATAAACTCAATAATTTACAGAGGGATTAGCATAGTTACTTCTGTTCTAATGACTTGGTGCCGATCCTGACAGATAACAGTGATGAAAATGAACCAAAATAAAATTGGAGGTTTTGAAGCCATTATATAATTTTCAAGGGTGAGTGAATGTTGTTACTGTCTGAGTTTTCAAATGCTTCCAATTATCCTAATATGGGAGAGAAACCTCTTTTGTCACTAGAGTTCTTGAGACCAATTTTGAACAGACTCTTACCTTGCTAAGATTTGGAATAAATATGGACAATTAAACAGTAACCCACTGATAGGAAAGAAGCACCTTTGGTTTTAAGAGCTTCATATTAATCTGTGGTGATAGAGATCATACTTATCATTCTAGCATAAGCAGATTATAATGACTTCCCTCTTAACAGACTTTAGACATATAGACTCTAGAAAGAGGTGTGATGGCATTTAGTCCTTTCCCAATTGCCCTCATTAGTCTTAAACAATGATCTGACTTGGATATTTTAGCTAGCATATCTGTATTGCTTCTTATTCAGCACTGGATTGCCACAACTGTGAAGAAATCCAAATTGAAATAATTGCAAATTTAATTATAATTCAAACATTTGCATTCTTGGCTGAACCTACCTCCACTCTTGGCCTATTGTAGCAATTATTGCTGCATTGTCTAGTGTTAATTTGCATTTTAATTGAGTGTTAAACCTTTTTTTGTGGATGATGATGTATTGAGAGATTTAACAACCCTTTCAATAATAGAGAATCTCTTGTTGTTGCTTTAATATTGGGCTATATAGCCGTAAGAAAAAATATGTTGCCAATAGAGCAAACACTAAACTTTGGTAGTGTTATTTTGACACAAAACAGACTAGACATTAGGACTAGAAGAACAGGAGGAAACAGATGGCAAGATGTGATATTTCCTCATGTCTCTAACATCAGCTGATATTAACGCTAGAATTTCTGCAACTACATAGGCGCTTATTTTGAAGTATGTGTTGGCACATTGGGCTATAAATAGAAACTCCTATGAGGAGTCTAAATTTTCCTTTCCATTTCTTCTCCTCTGTTGTGCTTTCTGGAATTTTAGCAGCACATTTTATGTTTGTACAAAATGTCAATCCTGGGGAAAAATCCCTCTGCTCCACCTGGGGGGAAAAAAGATCCCTGGTCTTTGTTCTTCTCTTCTGGAAAACACAACCCAAACAATGTTCCCTCTAAGCTTTTCCATCCTTGTGTGGATCTTTTCCATCAGTGTACAGAATACATTTTTTATGGGCAGACACGTGTCAAAATGCATCACAAATTGAAACACAAACATTCAAACTGTGGGTGCTCTGCTAATTAGCTTAGAAGAATTTGAATTTCTCCCGAGTGACCTCTGCCAATGAGGGGTGGGGAGTGTGTGAAGAGGGTAATTGCCCCATGGTCTGGAGATTCAAAGCAGGCCAAAGGGCTCTGGCTGCCGCTGCTGCTGGAGCTGATACTTTTTGAATTGCTGCCAGAGCACTGGATTGCTGCTCTGCACAGCTCTGAGGCCCGGAGAGGGCGTGTCATGGTCTGGGCAGTGCTAAGGGCTGACTAACCCTGATTCTGCCCCTTCTGGAGGCATGGAGCTGGACCCATTACAGCTTGTCCTGCGGCATGTGCTGGTGCTCTGCTCCACTCTGAGTGGCTGCATAAATGCACAATTTACAGGGAACGTGGATCCCAATCTATTAAGGCTAGTTCTAGTTTTATATGGGCTGCCTTTGTTTGGCCTGTATGAGAGGATGATGGGGAATGGTAGGGAGCAAATTCATCTTTAATTTTTCTTGTACTGGTTTGTATAGGTTTGTATGTGTTTCCTTAGGTAAATGACTCATCTCTTCCTTTTTAAGCCAAAATTAATACCAAACAAGATTATTCAGAATAGAAAATGTTTTGTTTTCCTAGTGCTCGTGACTCAGTGCTGACTGCATACAGAGCACACTGCAGAACTTTTATTCTCGTAATAACAGACTGTTCCAATTTCATTGTATATCATTTTAAATAGTCAAGTATGAAAATGAACCAGAACAGAGTGACTTTCTAAGTCTAAAAGTTAGAGTGCTTGATGAAAGCTAGAATATTAAAAATACCACCTGTATGAAAAATTCAAAAGTGTAGAACTCTGTAGTGTTATAGGACCTACTGTATGTCTCATCCTTTAAATGTTACTACTGATGTAATTTCACTGAATTACTTTAATGACAGCCTCTTTTGAGCATTGTGTTTGAACTTTTTTGGAGGATGATCTAATCCCATTGAGTCATCATGCTGCCCATTAGGGATTCCATAAAAGGTAGTGTACTTTAAAAATGTGTATTTCAATGTAATAGGCAGCTCAATTGGGACAAAATCCCAGCCCTTTTAAAATCAACTGTAGTTTTGCTATTGACTTGAATGAGAAGAATTTGCTTCATGATTATCAGTTTCATGTAAGAGATTTTTTAACAGAAAAGATAAATGTCTTCATAGCTACTGCATACTCAGGCACATTGATTATGGTAAAATTTAACTGGCAATTTCTGGGTATAGACCATGGAAATCTCTTGCTATCACAAATGTATCCATTTGCATCCACCCAAAAAATGAGGCCTATGAAATGTGAATATCATTCAAGTTTTACCTTCCAGAAGATTGTGTGCCTTGGAATCACACACAAACTGCAAATTGTCTGGTTATGCACAAATTTGTGGACAGGTACTTTTGAAATTCAGTAATATAGTCACTGTAATCAATGTAGTGCCTTCTTATTTAAGGAGTTCACAAGTTTGCAAAGGTGGGCAAGTTTGATTATCCCTGATGTACAGATGAAGGAACTGAGGTACAAAGAGGTTATGACTTGCTCAAGGATGTACAATAAGCTGATGATAGAGCCAAAAATATAAACTATGGCTCCAGTCCACCAGAGCTAGCTGCCTCCCAAGTTCGGGTGTCTAGCAGTTTTCCAGAGCACCCAAATTCTCATTGTGCCAAGTCAGCTTGGTTCAGGACTGCTTCTGATGTCTCACTAAGACAAAACAGGTCTGATGTGATCAGCACTTGCTAGATTTCTACACCATGCTTTTGGAATCTTGTATAGTGGTGGAATTGCAGTATAAGAAGTTCTCTCTCTGTCTTTCTGTGTCTCAAGCAATACATCCCTTCTGGCTGCATCACCCTGCTGGCTGGACCTATATCTGACCTTTTGGACCCACCTAGAGACATAGCAAATCATGAATAACTAGTCTTTGAGTGTAGACTATCAACCAGTAGTGAAATTACTTGTAGTAATTTCATCTTGACTGCATTCCCCTCATTTCCTTATGAGACTCATGTAGAATAGTGTTAACAACACATTAAAATCAAGGTATATCATGTCTACTGCTTTCCACCATCCACTAGGTCAGTAACACTATCAAAGAATAGTGATAGAAATGTAGCCGTGTTAGTCTGGGGTAGTTGAAGCAAAATGCAGGACAATGTAGCACTTTAAAGACTAACAAGATGGTTTATTAGATGATGAGCTTTCGTGGGCCAGACCCACTTCCTCAGATCAAATAGTGGAAGAAAGTAGTCACAACCATATATAAGAAGGTATTACATTGGTTTGGCATGATTTTCTCTTGAAAAATTCCTGTGATACTCTCCAGTGCTTGCAAACTGAATGTTTAATAATTTTCTCCAGTCTTTTTCTGAGTACTAAAGTTAGGCTGACTGGTCTCTAATTTTTGGGTCTTCCTTTGTGACAGACTAACAGCTGGAAGCCCAGTCAATTCACATCTGTATGTATATTTCAAAGTTATTAAATGTGTTTGATGTTTAAACCTCATGAAAACTAACATGATATTGCATTATTTTCTCTTACCTGTATCCTTTTAGCATGTAATAGCAAACATTGATATGGTGTTTACATCCTATATCTAAAGGTATAAGGATTTGAAAGAGGGATGTAGTTTAGACATGCCCTAAGAGATTCATTAATCAGAAAGAAGTCTTATGTGATGCAAATGAAGGACTAGAACAGGAAGATTCTAATTCCTGTGCATTTCAAAGCAAGTATGTGATCATTAGAGATAAAAAACACTAAATGCATTCTTCTCTCTCCATCAAAGAAAAAGCCAGTATGGTTGGCCAAAATATCTACTTACTTGTTTGTGAGAAGAAGCTTTAAGTATGGGAAAAGGAAAAAATTCTTCATCTATAGACTGTTTGTTTGAATTCTAACAGGACAAAGTAACTGAACAAAAAGATGGAGCTCTCCAGCATTACTCTGGGTAGCTCTAAAAGACTTTTGGGAAACTGGCAGATTACTATATCTCTGTACTTTTTGAAATTATAGATGGTAACGTATGTTGTTACTTGTTTTAATCTCTCAGAAACTCATTCCTTTTTCTTAGCTAATGAACCTTCAGCTAGTTTAGTGTAGAATTGACTACTAGTTTTATCTTTTGGAGTGAGATCTGGGATATTAATCAACCTGGCTGAGTGAATGATCTCTTGAGACTGGATGTTATCCCCTGAAAATTCAGATAAGTGATCATTGATGACATAGGCTGGTGTGTTGTAAGGGAATGCCTGCGACTCCATTATAAGACTGTTGCAGTACAGTACTTCAGAAATTCCCATTTAGTACTGCGTTGGTGAAATGTAATTATAAAGCATACTGCCAATTTGAGCTGTCTACTCTTCTTTCGACAGGCTGTCCTGAAGTAGGCTTTCATGGTTGTGAACCATTCCAGACAGTGGGACACACACCACCAATAGAGAAGTAAAAACATCCCTTCTGGCACACATCATTATCGAGACAATGACCAATTGTCTGACCAATTCTCATAGCTACTGAAGGACACACAATCCTATTATGTCATGTGCTGCTGTTTTGTGAATAAGTGCCGTAGCACAGTCAAAAGAATTCTAGGCCATGGGACATTAAATTGCATTTCAGAGAAGGATATTGATTCATTCTTAGGTCCCTGTTTTAATACTAGAAATTTAAGAGCTTTGTGCAGATTTTGCTGGAAACTGAGAGTTACAGTGGAAATGGAGATTGGACCTTGCTGATGACTAGCAAGGTTTACTGCCCACTTTGGATGCTCTGCTGAGACCTCTTTCCAGTCCTTTTAATGCTGCACTTCTTTCAAATAGCTGGTCCATACCTCAGTTTCTCTTTGTGGTGGGGTCTTGCAATCCAAGAGCTCTCGTATGGAGTGATGAGGTTATATCCACTTGATTGTCAGCTGTATTGTTTTGCAGGCCCAATAAACTTGGCACATAAGAATATAAGAACAGCCATACTGGGTCAGAGCAAAGGTCCATCTAGCCCAGTAACCTGTCTGCCGACAGTGGCCAATATCAGATGCTCCAGAGGGAGAGAACACAATAGGTAATCCTCACGCGATCCCTCTCCTGTCATCCATTTCCAGACAGAGGCCAGGGACACCACCCCTACCCATCCTGGCCAACAGCCTTTGATGAACCTAAACTCCAGGAATCTAGCTCTTTTTTTGAACCCTGATAAAGTCCTAGTCTTCACCACATGCTCTGGCAAGTAGAAACCACCTTCTAAAAGCCTGTCACTGAATTAGGAATGTTAAATTTAATTTAATCAACTATTAGATTAGTCGGTAAGTAGGGGAGCCACAGTGGGGTTAGCTCCTGGCCCTGGAAGCTAAACCCACTGTGGCTCTGCCTTTTAAATGTATTAAAAGCCTGTCAGCATGAGCCGGGGTAGCTGATTCCCAGCTCTTGCTGTGTCATTCTCCCCCCCCCCCCCCGCTTCTGCTTTTTAAATGTATTAAGAGATGGTAGGCTCTTAATACATTTAAAAAGCAGAGGCGCAGCGTCGGAGACTGGGTACGAGCCAGGAATCAGCTGCCTCCCCTGCCCTCCCACCTCTTGCAGAGAAAGTGCTGGGGGGAACTGGCTTCTGCTCCCCCCCCTTGCTGCCTCTGATAGGGGCAGCAAGCAGGGGGTGGAGGGAGAGGAGAAGTGATTAGTCGAGGGACTATCCCATAGGCTTATGCTTATCAGCTGACTAGCCACTTACATCCCTACACTGAATATCTTTGCAGTGAGATGGACACAGTCTCTTAACTAAAATTATTTTATTTTGCTCAAAAGATATTTCACAATAGAGAAGTAAATTCAAATAACAGATACAATCAGTCCTTTACTTAACCTTTCTATCCCCAGGCAGGCATGGCTTATTTCCTATTTTTGAGTTGGGAGAATCAGCCTTCTTCCTCTGCTTGTGTGAGTTTTTCCAGCCTTTTTTTTTTTTTTTTTTTTTTTTTTTTTGACACACATCCTGGCCAGCCTCTCACCCAAAAAACTCCTTTTCTTCTAGGGACACCTTTTTAATTGGTCAGAGTCTTTGATTTCAGACTCATCATAGGAAAGAGCAGAATACCTTTCTCTGGGTGAGAGCCAGGTAGGTAAATTCTTCTTTCAACTGATAGCCCGGCCACTGCTCTGTTAGCTCCTTTTGAAATGGTACCAGAATCTGTTTTATCCATGCCGTAGTTTTCTGTTTCCTGATTGTTCTGTAACAACCTTTTTAAAACCTTTGATTTAGCTTTGTACATTGTCAGGCACGATACAAAATAGAACAGGAAACTAAGTCTTACAATATCCATAGAAAATACTGTTTTTCCAGTTCCTCATGGGGGGACCAAGTCTTAAGAACGTAAAGCATAAATTGCAGGCTTGCTGATAGAAGCAAATGTTGCATCTCTGCTTTGAGGTGCTTATGTTCATTGCTGAATTGCACTGCAGGAAAGGCAGTATCTCGTTCAAGGGTCAAAAGGAATAATTAGGATCATGATGTAATCTGTCCTATATGGCACAGGATATAGAATTTCATTCATCCATCTAAGCCTCCAGTCCTGAGTACTCTGGTGGAACTAAAAAGATATCCAATCTTGGTTTAAAGATTTAAGCTTATGGGACTTGTATACCCATTTGTAATCTATTCCAAAGGTTTATTATTCTTGCTGGCAAAAAAAAAATGTGCACTTTACTTGTGTTTTAACTCTCCAAGTGAATAAATTTGACTCATTGGGCTTCATAGGTTTATTAAATATACAAAAGCTTCCCCTGTGCTTAGCTTTGGTACTGGCTTTGTTATGCTGTGCCTTTTAAAGACTCACATCTATCCTTGATGATTTTATTCTTATAAGCAGTTGTCCTTTATAAGCAGAATATTTTAGTTTAGTATAGTTTATTTTGTCCCCGTGGCTTGGATCTCTAAATGTAGTTGATTCTTTTATTAGTGATTCTTATAATAATCCAGTGTGTAGAGGACATGGATGGTGGCAGAGATGAAAGAACAAGGCAAATAATTGATAGTCAACTCATGCATGATCCATCAAGGTGTGGCACGTTACTTTAAAGAGAGCTGCTTTAATTTAAACACATTTTTATCTGTAAAAGGTTATTGACTTGCTGATGAGCTCAGATCTAGATTTAGGGGAGTTTGTTCAGCTGTGTTCTCCACTACTCTCAGTTGATAGCTTCATGAGCACCACTTATGCCTTCCGACAGATGGAGAGCTAGGGGCAGTAAATGGGATTCAAAATACAAAGTGTACTGATATATATTCAGGTCAGCTATGCACAGAGCTACCTCCTCCCTCATTGCCTTTCTGGGGTGAAGTTAGTGCTTATGAAAATGAGACGCACTAGACATGCTGGCTGTCATTGTGTGGGCAGATCAGATCAAGCTTCCCTTCAGGGCTGTGCTGATACTCTTCAGCTGAGATCTGCAATATTCCTTCTGGAGTTCTCTTGAACACAGAGTACAAAATATGCACAAATGTTAATTAGGGAGTGAAGTGAGATAATTAAGCTTCTTTCCCTTTGTGAGCCTCTGATATCTTATATTACACAGTATTGCCATACCCCAGGATTCAGCAACCTTTGGCTCTTGGCCCATCACAGAAATCCACTGGTGGGCCATGAGACATTTTGCTCACATTGACTGTTCTCAGGCATGGCCCCCATGAAGCTCACATGGGCAGCAGTTCACCATTCCTGGTCCATGGGGACTGTGGGAAGTAGTGTGGCCTCCAGGGATGTGCTGCCCACTGCTTCCTGCAGCTCCAATTGGCTGGGAATGGCAAAAAGCTGTGGGGGCCTGTGCCTGCAGATGGTCAGTGCCAGCAAAACATCTAACAGTGCCCCCCTCCCCCAGCAAATTACCCTGACAGGCCAAGAGCCAAAGGTTTCCCACCCCTGCCAAACTTTTTATACTGTTCTGGTAACCAATAAGACTTCATAAAAAGACAACAAGCAGTTCTGTGGCACCTTAGAGACTAACACATATATTACATCATGAGTTTTTGAGGGTAAAACACAATAAGATAGAGATTTGGGATAATAAATCACATTATGCAATGGTAGACTACAGGCTACAGGCAAGTGCTAAAAGCTTACACATGAACTGTCACCCCAAAGTGTTTTATAACACATGACCCTTCTGAAAAACAGCAAATACATTTTATTTTGCCAAAATATTAATTTTGAATTTTAACTTAAATTGTATTACTTCTCTCAAATTTACTAATTTAAATTTTCCAATAACTGATCATAAATAATTTGGAAAATAGAAGGTAGGGTTCAGCAAGAGAAAGGTGTTAGTAATCATATTCTGCCTTCTCACAGCTGCTCTCTTCTTGCCTGAAATCTGTAGCTGACAATGCTTCAGAAGCACTTCATCTCTGAACATTTACATTCACTTAAAATACAAAATAGAAGTGAGAGCTTCTTCATATATTCCTGACTTCATTTCTTAAATAAATTCAGGAATCCCATCTCTAAAATAAAACATTTTCCTTTTGAAGTTCAGCCATGCAAAGAGTGGATAACTGTGTGTGTTTAAATTTAAAAGAAACATATTTGTTCATTCTCTTCATAGCACTATAAATTTTCTGCTTAAACTAGAAGCATCGCTTTAGTTCCCCATTTAACCTTTTATGTTTAAAAGTTAACTTTGAAAGCACCCCATTTTCTATCTCTCTCTCTCTCTCGTCAGCTACCATTCAAGCTTTGAGTTACTAGGCTGCTTTCTTATCTCAGTGGTTTCTGGAAAAAGTCACACACAAAACTAAAATCCTGAAGGAAAGGGGAAGTTATTTTTTCTTGAACACACTGCAGCATATGCTGTAGAGAATGAATGATTTGTTTTATCACCTTATAGGCTTTATAATCTTCTCCATGAGAAACCAGGCCTCTTATGATCCTTCACTTAAAGTGAGACAGGACACGCTAGTTTATACATGGATGGGGAAAAAAGGTGGAACAAAGATTTAGCAGAAACCTGCCACATAGTTTCTGAGTTGCATTGCTGAGGAGCTGTCTGGTTCTGCATGAAAACATGCATTGAAGGTATTCTGAATGGTACTATTCTGAATGGTACTCTGCACTCATTAAGCCAGTGCACAAGAGTGAAATTTCATGTGACCCTCCCACCCCCACCTTCTGGTTTCACTGAATATGGGAAGTTGATATTTCAAGGGTAGCATTTGGAGACCCTGACTGCTCACTTGAGCCTGGTTGAAATGGGCATAGCTTCTGGAGCATGGATGTTTGGTGAAATTCAATCGTAATCAGGATGAGGCACTGTGCAAAGCGGGAAATCTGTATTTGTGAAAATGGGCACACATAGTGCCCTCCCCATGCTCTGGTCTTGCTCTGATTCCAGAAGACCAAGAGAGGAGATTGTGTGCTGTCATGGAAGCAGGATTGACTGTGTGCTGTTACAAGCATGTTGTGTTTCTAATCCACATAGGCACAATGTGCTTTGCTAATACTTGCTGTGGAAGCTATACCCTGGTTTTGTAGCCAATGTGTGATCAGAGGTTTTGACCACTTGTGTATGATCATATGTGTTCTCTCATTCTCCTAACTCCTTAGAGTGTGCCCCACTGCTGCCTTCATTGCTCTGGTAAGCTATAACAGACCACTTTTGAGGGGATTAAAACAGGGATGCCCATAGACCTCATGTGACCCAAGACTTGTTGTTCACTATTGCCCAGATGCAAGGTTGTCTGATTCCACTGTTTTCTGTCTGCATAGGTTTTTTCCTACCAATATTACTAAAGGTACGTGATTGTAAAGCAGGGGCACATGAAATGAGGTGCATGCTGATTGGCACACAACTTGGACTGATGAGAGCTGTCTGCTCCTTCAGAACTGCAGAAGTACTTTGATTGGATGCAATTGGCACACCCCACAAACTGTAGGTATGCAAGAACAGTTAGCAAAACTATCCTATCCTGGGAGATAATTTTGATTATCAAGTATCAAAGGGGTAGATGTGTTAATCTGAATCTGCAAAAGCGTCAAGGAGTCCTGTGGCACCTTATAAACTAGCAGATTTATTGGAACATAAGCTTTTGTGAGCAAAGACCCACTTCGTCAGATGCATGTAGTGGAAATTCCAGAGGCAGGTATAAATATACAGGCATAAGAAAAGTGTGCCAATCAAGAATAAGGCTAGAGATAATGAGGTCAATTCAGTCAGGGAGAATGAGGCCCACTTTCAGAAGCTGATGTGGAGGTGTGAACACCAAGTCAGGAGAAACTGCTGTTGTAGTTGGCTAGCCATTCACAGTCTTTGTTTAATCCTAAACTGATGGTGTCAAATTTGCAGATGAACTATAGCTCAGCAGTTTCTCTTTGAAGTCTGTTCTTGAAGTTTTTTTGTTGCAGGATAGTTACCTTTAAATCTGCTACTGAGTGTCCAGGGAGATTTAAGTTTTCTCCTACAGGTTTTTGTATATTACCATTCCTGATACCTGATTTGTGTCCATTTATTCTTTTACGTAGGGACTGTCCAGTTTGGCCGATTTATATAGCAGAAGGGCATTGCTGGCACATGATGGCGTATATTACATTGGTAGATGTGCAGATGAATGAACCCGTGATGGTGTGGCTGATCTGATTAGATCCTGTGATGGAGTCGCTGGTGTAGATATGTGGGTAGAGTTGGCACCGAGGTTTGTTGCAGGGATTGGTTCCTGAGTTAGAGTTACTGTGTGCGGTATATAGTTGCTGGTGAGAGTTTGCTTCAGGTTGTCTGTGAGCAAGGACTGGCCTGCCTCCAAAGGCCTGTGAAAGTGCGGGATTATTGTCCAGGATGGGTTGTAGATCACTGATGACGGGTTGGAGAGGTTTTAGCAGAGGACTGTAGGTGATGGCCAATGGTGTTCTCTTGGTTTCTTTGTTGGGCTTGTCTTGTAGTAGGAGGTTTCTGGATACATGTCTGCCTCTGTTAATCTGTTTCCTCACTTCCTTGGGTGGGTATTGTAGTTTCAAGAATGCTTGGTGAAGATCTTGTAGGTGTTTGTCTCTGTCTGAGGTGTTGGAGCAAATGCGGTTGTACCTTAGTACTTGGTTGTAGACAATGGATCGTGTGGTGTGTCCGGGATCTTGATTATGATTGTCATCTTGATGATGACACTCTTGCAGCCCACTGAGACAAAGAATGGCCATTGATGCGGCCTACTCACTAGCCTCTGTTGCTTATCACTGGTTTAAAAGGACCTTTTAGATTGGTGGTCATTAACTCTCCAAAACCTTCTGTGCTGGAAATAGGAGTGGGCCAATTGCAAACATCCTTTGCCAAAGCATAATTCAGGAGAAAGAACCTGGAGAGTGTTTACTAGCGTACATTTAGTTCCTTACATTGATCTTGAGGAGAACTGTTAGGTTGTGATTATGTACTTGATATGACATACTGCATGGGGAAAATTGGGTTCCCATCCCATTGGAGCTCTGTAGTTGCTCATTCAGTTTTTGTGGGCATACATATTACTGTGTGCTTAGCATGATTTTTGCATAGATGAGATCCACTCACTGGAACCCAACTCGCATACCTAACTTTTTGCTGATATGCCAGGTAATTTGCACATATATTTGTTCATTAGTGTTGGTAGCAAAATACTGCTCCCAGCTCCTTGAGTTTATCCTTTTGCTCTTGATCAGATATTGCACTTTGAGGTGCACCTGGATGTCTGGGAGAATAGTCTATCCAGCATAATTTTCAGCTTCCTTGTCTTTACTAGTATCTGTGGAGGAGATATTTCAAAAGCACAAATGGCAGTATCCAGCTCCTGTTTAATACTTTTGATTGTCTCTCTCTGTGGCTTCTAGTTACATTGGTAGAACCTGTCCCCAGCCCTCACTGCATGTTCTTTTGGGGGCAAGTCTCCTGAAGTAACTCGATTGTTAATCTGAATTCCACTCTTCCTTTTTGCTCATTTGTCCTATCTGCCCATGCACAATCCATTGGGTGATTCTGCTCTTCCTCAAGAGTACTTACCACTATAGTGGTATTATCACTGTTGTCTGCCCAAGATTGCTGGGAGGGGCTTAATCCCCTATCTTGTTGTGGTCACTCAACACAGGGACTAGAGTATCCCCACTCTGGGGTGCGCTCTCTCAGCACTCAATGTTTCCCTGACTCACTGATTATTACATACAGTTCAAAATACATGCAATTTAATTAAACACTGATCATTTTTTTAAAAATAAGGAAAAAATGGGAAGAGTTAAAGGAAAACGCATAACTCTGCTCTGTGGCATGGGAACATTAAACACAGTGGCTCTGGAATGTAAGGACAGTTCAGTCTGTTCCTCACATGTTCCAGGCTTCCTTCTCAGGGCTTGCTGCAGGGATGCTGTGGGTTGGACACTGGCTCTGGCAGCAGCCACACACCTACAAGCTCCAGGTAGCAGGCCCCTTCTCCCCACCATCAGGCCCTGCCCTCAAAATAAGGGTTATGACCACCTCCAAGCCTGTGTGTCTCTGTGCTGGGCCCTCTGCCCAGGGTCCCCCCCTCCCCGGCTGGCCCCAGTTGCTTACTGCACTTGGCTCCAGACTGCTCCAGTCCCAACTCCAATCTGCTTTGTCACTGATGCTGCTCTGCCTCTAAATCTGACCCTTTTGGCTCTGGTTGCTGCAATTCTGCTCTCTGGGCTGTTTTTGCAGCTCTGTCCTCACACTGGCCTGATTCTAGAGCTGCCACTTCGGCTTTTGTTGCTGCAGCTCAACTCCCAGCATGGATCTGCTCTGCGTGCTGCTTCTGTGGCTCTCTGGCTGGTGTGGCTCTTCTTCCCAGCTCACCATGGGCCATTGCTCCTTCCATAGCATGGCCCCACTCTGTCTGACCCAGGCAATTTCTTTTCCCCTGACCCCCTCATTAGCTTTCCCACCGTGCCAATAAGGATGACCTGGAACATTAGCCTCTCTGCATTGTTCCTCGGGACTGTCAGTCTCAGGTTCTCATTGACTCTCCACCTTCCTTTTGGCTGTGGGAGCTACTCAGCCAAACCCCCTCCCCCCCAAAAACCAACAAAAAAACACCACCACCACCAATGAGTTTTAGTAAGGGCCAACAGTCGGAGCCCTCCTATGAACATTGACAGAGGTAGTTAATAAGCCAGAGGTGGTTTGCTAGGGTTAGCCCCTGGCAGGCCGGATCACTGCTACCAGTCAATGGGAGCTGTGGGAAATGGTCGGACTAGGACTCTACTTCCTGCAGATCCCATTGTCTGGGAATGGCATTCTGTAGCCAATGGGAGCTGCAAGTGCCCGTACCTGTGGAGGTGCAGGTACGTTTTCTGTACCTTAAAATCCACACACCAGATTTCTGTTGTGAGAGTTGCACCGATGCTTTTGTGTAGTTTTCTGCTGATACTGTTTTGTGGAGTGGACACGTTAGTTAATCCAGGTTAGTTGACTTTATCTTCTTAATTGGCATGATGAGTACTTCACATAGTGAAAACTTCTTCTGCAGATAAAATTGCTGAGATTGCTAGTACATAATAGTGTTCCTGACCAGGGAGTTGAGATATTGGAAGTAGATGGAATTAGGGATTTAGGGAAGAGATGGAGTTTTCTTAGGTTACCTTAACCAATGATAACAGATTTTTAATTCAGTAAATAAGCTTCTAATCTGGAACTGAGTGTCAAGCACAGCTCTTATCTAAAGAAATTTCTGAAATTTGTCCCTGGACGTTTGTCAGCTTTATGGCTTGAATCCCTTGTTAGAGTATTCCAGTTCTATTACAAATGCCTCTTTAATACAACTTTACTGTTTTTGAAGAGCAAAATAAAACACTTTTCTTTTGGTTCTTATGCAGCCAAACTATAGTGATGTAGGGCTTCACTGCTTTGGCATAAAATTTTTAGTGACCATTGACCAGATGAATTGCATAATAAGAGATTTTTTTAATCTCCAGTAAGTATCTCAATTCATACGAGTTATAGAGGAATTAATTTAAATTTCTTTTTAGTCTAGACAGTTTTCTGAAGTAGTTTACAATCTCTTCCCTTCTGAGAGAGAGAGAGGGCTTTATGATGAAGATGTTTCATAAGGATGAAATTTAAATATGGTAATGGACAACTATCTCAGTTGCTCTGTATATTCACTATTACAGTAGTACCAATAGCTCAGCTATGCTTAGTTTGCTGCACATGCAAGCTTTTAGTGCTGTGTAGCAAGTGGTAAGACAGTTGTTTGATCTTCATTCTTAAAATTTCGAAAAATGTTGTAGCTATTTTGAAGCTATTCTCTCGAACGAAGCCTTAAAAAGGAGGTGAATAACTGAGACAGCATGTAGTTCCTCTTGTGTGTTTATTTCCAAAAATACTTCTTCAAACCTGCCACATTCAATTTAAGTTCAGGCTGTTCTTTACTTGACACTTTGTCAATAAACTGATAATGTTCAGGAGGCTTCTTATTTTTTTCAGTTATAAACTCAATTACCTTTTACATGATTTTATAGCTGCCATTAAATGGTCCATGAAGCATGAGAATGAAAATGAATGCAAACATTAATGCCTGAAATGGTTATAATGGTAGCCTGTGAAACAGTTTGGAGCTTCAAAAATAACCTGTGACTAATCACTTTGTGACCAAACCGCTGTGCTGTGACAATTCCCTAAAGAGAACATTTCCAAGATGGTTTGGCACACATCTTACCAGTTCCAAAACTGACAAGTGGGAATTAGTTTTCATTATATGCAACCATGTGTCTTGCTTTGGAGCAAAAGCCTCTTAGGAAATCAAGTGTAAAAATAACTACCATGCTTTATCTTATTTCTAGAATTGTCCTTTAATCATCTTTTCCCAAGAAAAAGATCCACATTGCTCTGGGATCACATGTCAAATCAAATGAAAGATGTTCAACAATAGCAGTAAGTTCCATTTTGTCTATAAATGGGCTTTTCTTTCCGCCCCCTCCCCTACCACCAAGTGGCATATTGGAGTATTAACTCTCATTCCTTAGAGGCCATAACAGTGAATGATGTCCTTGCCTTAGCTAACTGATGGGTCAATGTGAATTTGTTTTGATGGTTTGATGTGATGTTTTGCACAAACTTGCAATGTGGCCTTGGGTTGAAACTCTTGAGTCTTTCATGGCTTCTGCTCAAAACTTTAAGCTCACGGTTGTTGACATTTGTACAGAACTAGAAAAATTCTTGGAGGATAGGTCCATCAATGGCTATTAGCAAGGTAGCCTCTTTTGCCAGTAGCTGGGAATAGGCAACAGGGAATAGGTATTCATCAAGGGATCTATTTTGTTCATTCTCTCGGGGGCACCTGGCAAAGTTCTCACTAAGCTTTTCCATCCATGTGTGGAATAAAATGTGCACTAAAGCATGTGCGAATGTGTACCACCAGTAGAAACAAAAGCACCAAGCTGTGGGCACTCCTCTAATCTGCTGGGTGGCCTTGGAATCTCTCCTGAGTGGCCACATATGCTATGGCTTACAGGGAACACTGGCACCTGCCATTGGCTACTGTTGGAAGATAGGATACTGGGCCAGAAGAGCCTTTGGCCTGACCTGATATGACCGTTGTGATATTCTTATGACCCTTTTAGCAAATGGGACTGGTGTCAGGTTTTGTGATGAAACCGCCAAATAAACGGAGAATGGGAACACTAACAATCTGGGAGATGAGTGGACTCTGCCACGCTGTACTGGGATGCAAATTGCTATCTTTTTCTCCTCACAGGAAGGGCAGTTGTCCATCTGCTCCTAATCATTAATGAAAGGCATCTCTGTCTCCATTGCTAGTTCCCTTTCCTGATCTGATCCATCTCTAGAGCCTTTGCCCATCCCGCTTAATATTTTAATGTTCTTTACCACTCAAGCCCTAAATCTCCATCCACAAGCAGGGACAGGTGAAAGATCCCCTTTGCATCACCAAGTGTCCAGCATCCTGCTGCTGCAGCACCATCGTATGCCTTCCCCTCTTCTTTGCCTAAACAGGATTCTTGGCTTATGAGATCATTTGGGCAAGATGGAACCTACTCTGCAGCCAAGGAGTAGATCAAAATAGTGGAAGAAAGTACAAAGTATTTTTTTTTTATTTATAAAAGACATAAACAATCCCAATGCATCTTATTACTAAAGAGACAGCCTAATTGGAGGGGAATCTATATACATGTAAGTGTTAGAAGTCCTGCTCTTGCATGTTCCTGGCCAGGGCTTATTTCTTATACCAAGTAGTAGAATATGCTAAGGCTGTCACTGTGATGCTTCACTTGGTGATGGTTGTGTGTCAAGAGAGGTGTAAAACTGAAATTCTGGTCACTTTTGGTTAGTTAAGATTATATCAGCATGAAAATGTTCAGGCAAATAGTTTATTTGCTGAAAAATGAATTGTTAGCTGACCCAAAACTATTCATGAATTTGACACAAATATGCCAAATTGTTTCTGTCTGTTTTTTCTTTTTTGTGGGGAGCTAGATTTACAAGAGAACTTCAGTTACATTCATAAAGTAAAAGGGGAGGGGAGGTTCAAATGCTTGCTCTGGAAACATGAGTTGAAACCCAGGTTTCTCCCATTCTAGGTGAGTGCCCCCACTATGAAGCTTTTGAGTATTACAAGGCTCTTTCTCTCTCTTTCTCTCTCTGGCTGTGTCTACATTGGCAAGATTTTGGGCAAAAGCGTCTGCTTTTGAGCAAAAACTTGCCGCCTGTCTGCACTGGCTGCGAGTTCTTGCGCAAGAACACTGACGTTTTAACGTAAGAAATCAGTGCTTCTTGCACAAATACTCTGACGTTCCCCCTCAGGAATAAGCCCTCTTGTGCAAGTGTTCTTGTGCAAGAGGTCAGTGTAGATAGGCAGCCAAGACACTTTGCGCAAAAGCAGTCTAAACGGAAAAAAGCCCTAGTGGCCGCGTGGACGCTCCGTACCTGCAGGCAGCTCTGGACTTCCTGGTAACCCGAGACCCCCTTAAAGGCAGACGCAGCCTACAGAAGCCATGAGGCAGAAGCCTTTCTGCTGCCTCTGCCCAGAGCTCTGCCACACGGCTCTGCTGCCGTTCCCAACAGCCACCAGACCAGGATGGCCGCTCCGGGGTGGGGGAACAGCCACCTGCACCCCCAGCACAGGAGGCCCCAAGGGGCAGAAAACGAAGAGCCCCATCCTGGTCCCCAAGGGAGCTGGAGGTCCTCCTGGACCTGTGGGAGGAGGAGGAGGATGCCTTCCACGACACCCGGGGCACCCATTACCGCAATGCGGAGATCTTCTGCCACATGGCCCAGGCACTCTCGCACCAGGGACATCCAGCCCAGACCCTCGAGCAGGTCCGGGCTAAGGTGAAAGAGCTGCACCTGGGCTGTGTCCAGGCCAGTGAAGGCCAGGGGGCAGGAGCCAACAGCTGCCCCCACTACCACCGGATCCTGGGCCAGGTAGCACCGCATGGCCTGTCCGTCCCTGTGGACACCTGCAGGCTCCCCCGCCGTCACCAGGCCCAGCGAGGTGGGGGAGGAAGACGAGCCAGCCAGCGGGTCGGAGGATGAGGGCAGCACTGTGACCCTGCAGATGGAGGTCGTTTCCAGCAGCCCTGACGTCTCCCGTGCATCCTCGGAGGCTGGGAAGGATCCAGTGGTGGGTGTTGCACTTTGCACTCACAAGGGCAGGGGGGGAGCCAGGCGCCCGGAGGGGGAGAGCGCATCACTCAGGTCGCATGAGCTGCACGCTGTGTAGCATTAGCAGTATGCAGCACGTGCAACCACAGGCAGCCTGGTGACCGAGCAGCACGTGGCCGTGGCAGGCAGCTCCAGGGCATGCCTGGGACCGTGCTGTTCACACACATCCAGCGGGACTGGGGGAGGGGGAGGGGGAGGTGGATGCCGGCTGGAACCAGCTCAGGCGAGAGCTCACACCTCCTCAAGGATGCAGCACACAGAATGGCAAACTGTTCCATGCCTGGCTGTGATGCACAGCCAGCTACTCCTGGGAAAACCACAGCGTCACAGCCCTGTGAGCGTGGCCCCCACTGACCCCCTCGCCTGTTCCCGGTGCCTTGGCTGGCCCCACGAGAGAAGTCCCCACTGCGGCCACACGTGTCCCTGGGCTACCGTGTGTGAGGGCTAGTGGGAGGGGGAGGGGGGAAGTACTTGGGCTCACCCTAGAGCCACCTGAGTTTTGCTGCAAGGATGGTACACTCCCCAGTCACTCTCCTAGTTCTGTCCAGGAGACATCCCACGCGATGGGGATCTGAGAGCCCAGACCACGTCTGCCAGCTGTGCTCCCAGGCACTGTGTGGGGATTCATCTTTCTCCCTGTCAAACACCATTGATTAGCCCAAAGTCTCTCAGCCTCCATCGTCAGGGAGTTGCACAGGTTAACACCACACAAGTGCCCTCCAACCCCCCAAGGGGCCAGGACACAGACCAGTGGTTACAATACATGGAGGAGGACCCTACTCCAGGGGCTGTCCTTTATGCAAACTTACAACATGGCGGGTAACCGAGTGGACCCAAGTCACACTACTGTGATGTCACCTGGGCTCAGGGGTGGAGGGCATGGCGTGTGGGGACAGTGGCTGGGCTGCCTGACTGACCCATCCTTTCTTCTGTTCCCTGCAGCAGGACCAAGTAGAAGCGGGGGACCAGCTCCTTCGGCAGCAGCGGTGGATTTAGGGCAGGGCGAGTGGGGTGGCTGCCCAGGGCCCCGCACTTCCTGAGGCCCTGCGCATGCGCCGTGTCAAAGGAGGGGCCCTGCGAAATTTCGCTGTCCGGGGCCCCATGGCGCTGCCCCGCAGCACTCTCATCCGCCCCTATCCGGCGGCATGTGCAGACCGTCGAATGGGTGGAGGCAGCCATCACGTGCCGGGTGAAGGCGGACCTGCAGTGGCACTAGGCAGCCTGGGGCCCCGTCCAGACCCAGCGTGCACTCATGGCAGATGCCATCTCCATCCTCACCGCGCACATTGGCCATGCCATACGTTATGGCATGGCATTGCCCCATGCACCTGCCATCCCTCCCATAGGAACGCCTGTGCCCCTTCCTGCTCCTGCCCCTCCTGCTCCCACAATGCCCCCTCCTGCTCCTGCCCCTCCTGCCCACCTTCCCGTGCTGCCTGCCCCGACGCAGCCTGACCCCCATGTGCAAGTCCGCCCCTACAGAAGCAATCGCAGGGCTACCCTTCCCGCAGTAGCTCCCCCCTCCCAGTTGAGAGCCTCCTCCCCCTCCCAGTTGAGAGCTCCTCTCCCTCCCACTCTACATCTCCCCCCTCCCCATTGTAAATAAAAAGTTCAAATGTTGTGTTCCAAAAAAACCTGTTGGTTGTTTATTGGGAGGTAAGGGGAGGGGAGGAGGGAAGGGTCGGGGATGGGAGGGAGATGTCAAGGGAGACCGAGGTGACCCTACTATGGGGCCTGGGAGAACATCTTCATCAGGGCCTCCCAGATGCACACCCCATCGTGGTGCACCTGGTGGATGGCAGCTGTGCGGGGCTGTTCGAAGGCCTGGCCCTCGCCTGCCATCAACGACATTGTGGAGCATGCAGCACGCAGCCTCTACCTCCAGGACATTCCACTCACCCATCTCCAGACGGGTGAGCAAACAGTGGGACTGGGCTTTCAGATGCCCGAAGGCGCACTCCACTTGGTTGCTGGCCCGGTTGAGGCGGTCGTAGAACCGGGCCCAGTTGTGGTCCGGCCGCCCCAGTTGTGGTAGGGCCGCATTAGCCAGGGCAGCAGAGGGTGGGCATTGGCACGTCCCCGACAGTAAATTCCCACTGGGGGAAGTAAGTACAGCTGGTCCCACCACTCGGTACTGGTGTCCAGTCTCCACAAGGACCTCTCCACGGTGGGGTGGGGATGGCACAGAGACACCATGGCCACCCTGGTGAGGGAGTCCAGAGCGACCTGCGCCTTGAGGTCCTGGTGGAGGAGTGAAGCAGCCTGGAGCAGCAGCTGCAGCCACTCCAAAATGGCTGGAAGGGGCCAGAGCAGGCACAAGGCCACCCCTGGGTCCATGGCACAAGAAACAAGTTGAGATTAAAAAAAAAATCAGCCAAAGGGAAAAAAGGCACAAGGCAGTGGTGTCCAAAAAGGCAGAGGGCAACCACAAATAGAACTGCTATGGCTGTCAATCCCTGCAAGAGGTCCTATAGCACGCAGCAGGAGAGAAACGGCTGTCCGGGGAAATCCCTTTAAGCATGTGTCTCAAAGGAGCCCCCGACCCCGCCCCCGGAAAGGGCTGGTGCCCTTTTGCCCTCTTCAAAATGGTTCCAGACTTCTGCTTTTGTGCAAAAGCGTCCCGCCAATGTAGATGCGCTTTTGCGCAAAAGCACATCGTTCTTATGATGAGTCCTGAACCAATATAGACGCTCTCTTGCTCAAATACTCTAACGCAAAAACTCTTGCGTTAAAAGTATTTGCGCAAAATCTTGACAATGTAGATGTAGCCTCTGTGTTTTCCTCTCCTCCTACCCCATTTGAAAAACAGGGATAATATTCATCCTTTTGAGATGTGTATCCTGCTTAACTCATGGCTGCTTGTATGGGATGCTAAGTGGAAAACTCTGTAGAAAAGCAAAGTATTGTTTTCTCTTATTAGGGGTATGTGAAGTGACTCCTGGCACAGGGAGAGGCAGGCACACATTGGAATAGCAAGCACCCTCATAAAGTCTGATATCCTATTAAAGAATTTGTGAGGGGATGGTGTAGTGGTTTTGGTGAGTGGAGGAGGAAACATGCTGCTTTGTATGTTGTCTGACTTGCTGGAGAAGTCTAAGCAGGAGATTCTGCCTATCATGTCATTTCTCAGATCTTGTAGAATGAACAATTCTAAAACTAAACTGTTAGCTCTGATCTATGAATTTGTAGTACCGCTCTTACTATGGCTAATTAACCAGCTTATCTTATAGTCCAGTTAACAGATAATGTTAAAGGTGTATTCCTTTTTAGAAACAACAAAACGTCTGGTAGCCCTTGATAGACTAACAAAACATATAGATGGTATCATGAGCTTTCGTGGGCACAGCCAGTCATCTGAAGAAGTGGGCTGTGCCCACGAAAGCTCATGATACCATCTATATGTTTTGTTAGTCTATCAAGGGCTACCAGACCATTTGTTGTTTTTTAAGTTTATCCTGTACAGACTAACTCTGCTACCCCCTGCAGCTTCCTTTTTAAAAGTCAGTCTAGTGAATGAAAAACTACATATCTGTGGAAAGAAATACAGGGAAATGTCAAGAGATGTGTTATTCCTGCCTGCACATAACGCAAACACGATGGGCATGCACACTGTTACCTGCCAATAAAGTAATAGATTCTCAGGCCAGAAGGGGCCACTGTAATCCTCTAGTTTCAGCTCTTCTATAACACAGCCCAGGGTTCTTTCCTAAATAGTTCCTGTTTGAACAAGAGCACTTTTTAAAATGCAATTTTGATGTAAAAATGCCCAGTTACCACAAACCATAGTAAGCTATTCTGATGATTAACTACTTACACTCTTAAAAATTGTCCTGTTCACATTTTGAATTTGTCTAGCTTCAGCTTCTGGTCACTGGATATTGTTATACCTTTGTTCTCCTAGAGGTACAAGACGGGTGAGCTAATATGTTTAATTGGACCAATTTCTGTTGGAGACAGAGGCCATCTTTCAAGCTATGCAGAGCTCTTCCTCAGGTCCGGGAAAGAACTAAAGGTTGGATCAGAATTTGGATGATGTAGTAAAATATTTGTACCAGGGCACAATCCATGCTAATGAGTAGCTGTGTCACTGCTGCCCTGTAACCTGGTGTGACCTTTACAATGTTTCGCTGTAGACTGCTCATAAAATGTTCTAGCATAGAAGCCCCTCAAAGCATTGTGTGTCTGTGCATGTGCATATGCTGTAGCCATTCAGCCATATTTTGGCTCTTACTAGCCTTGGTTATGCTGCCAGGTGACCCTAACACACCTAAGTCAAAGATCTTCCCTCAGAAATGTGTCTCCTGTACTGCTCATGCCTCTCCTGGAGAGTAGAAAAATGTTAAATCCATTATTACCAGGGCTTGCCAAGCCGTGGTGAGACCCGCTTGCCCACTGCGCTGTCCGGCAATCTGTGCATGCGCAGATCGCCTGAACCCGGCTCTTCCGGATTGTAATCTACTCACCACGAGCGAGTAGATTACATAGATTGTCGAGCCCTGATTATTTTATTAGTTTAAATAGTTATCCAACTTAAACATACTGGATTAGATAAAACTACTTTTTTTTTTTAACTAGAGAGCGATTTTAAGTGAGTACAAATGTGGCATAAGTCAGAAATGGTTACAGAAAAAATGAAGATAAAGCACTATCTGGTGCCTCACTAATAAACTATATTAGATTCTATGAGTGTGATAGATGGAGGGGGTCTCGCTGACCATATTCAATCAAAGCAACCCCCAAAGAATGGGGGGGACAATTTCCTAAACTGGTGGTTTATTCTAATATTTAGATTCACCAGGTCAGCAACAGAACAGCTTTTATGACATTTTACAAATTACCTAGAAGTGAAAAATACAGATCCCCTAAAAGAGTCCAGCCCTGGGCTCCCACCTAGGCAGCCAACTCAACTGTGGTCAGGATTACTTAAAACCGTGTTTTTCAAACTTTTTGGCCAGTGGCCCAGTTGGCTCAATGCAAACCTTTCTGTGGACCACCAATTGCTAATGGAAACCTGACATTAATTACATGATTATGCATGAGCCATTTTGCTAGCGCTGCAACTAGGGAGAACAATTTGGGTACGTCTAGACTATTGACAGATACTGTTTGTGAGGGTTTCGGGGTGCGATCACCCCCTCCCAGTCCGAGAGGGGGGGTCTGCGGACCCCTTTTGGTCCTCCTTTTGTCCTGTGTCGTCCCTGGGCCGCCGGTGTGGAGTCCGGGCCCCTGGGGTGCGATCACCCCCTCCCAGCCAGAAGGGGGGGTCAGCGAACCCCAGGTCGTGAGTACCCGCCGAGCGGGATGGGGGGGCCGGAGCCCCTAGCCTTAGGTCCTCCTCCCCCAGTCCGGGGTTCTAGTTTGGTCCCAGTCGGTTAGTGTGGCTGTCGGGTGCTGGACGCTCCCCGTGTGGAGGGAGGGGGACCCGGTCCCGCCCTCTCTCCGGGTCCCAGCCCGGGGCCCTGAGCGCCGGGGCCGCTAGCGCCCCGGCACGGTGGACGAGGGGGGTGAGGATTCTCCCCCCTGTGGCCCGTCCACCCACGGCCGCCAGAAGCGCCCTGCCCCGGGCTCCTTCCTCCCTCCCGTTGGGTCTGCCGGCCGATCCCCGTCGCCCTGGCGCCTACCTTGACTCGGCGGTCTGTGGTGTCTCGCGTTCCGATGGAGACCCGGGGGTGGGCTCTCCGGCCCTGGCGCGCTCCTGGCCATCCCGGTCTCTCCTGGCTCGGCGCGGTGGGGTCCTCCTGCCGTCTGGCGAGGGGCTGAGTGCTCGCCAGGGGCAGTGGCTGTCCCGGAGGCCCCGGGACCAGCGCCGGGCCGGCAGCCGGGCTGTGTGGCGCCCACGCTCCGTCCTGCGGTGGGGGCTGCTCCTCAGCCGCCACGAGGAGCCTGCGCCCTGCTTCTCCGGCGGCGGGCACTTTTAAACTGGCCCGCCGCGCCGGCCGCCGCCCGGGGCCCCGCCCCTTCCGGGCACGCCCCCGCTGGCGGCCCTCGCCAGTTGCCGTGCGCCCCGGCCCCGCCTTCCCTGCGTGGGCCGGCGGGGGGGGAGCCGCCCATCAGCTGCCGGCGCAAGCGCGGGGGAAGCGCCCCCGCCTGCCGCCCCCGGCGGCTGGAGTTGCGGGGTTGCTGGGGGGTCTGCGGCCGGCCGGCAGAGCCCCGCCGGTGAGGACTCCGCTCGCCCCGCCCCCGGGAGAGTGACGGCCGGCGGGGACTCCGCTCCCCTCGCCCCTGGTCCGGGGCCGGCCCATCACACTGTTGACAAAGCTTCTGTCAACAAAGAGCATCTAGACTACAGCCGGTTCTGTTGACAAAGCAAGCCGCTTTGTCAACATGACAGTGTAGACACAAAGGACAGTGTAGATGCAATAATGGCTTCTGTCGACAGAACTGTGTCAACAGAAGGTGTTATTCCTTGTATAATGAGGTTTACAGCTGTCGACAAAACTGCTGAGTTCTGTCGACATTATGTCGACAGAACTCAGCGGCAGTGTAGACGCGGGAATAGTTTTGTCGACAAAAGTCCATTTTTGTTGACAAAACCCTGTACTCTAGACATACCCTTTAATTTAACCAGTAAGAAAGGAAATATTAATTTCAATTATTCAACAGATTAAGCACTTTAATTTTCTCATGTTTATTTAAAATGAAGTTTGATAAACTAAGTAAAATATTAATGTCCAAACCAGGGGTGGGGCGACTGACCCACTGAAAAATCAGTTGGGGGTACGTCTATATTTGCTCCCTAGTTTGAGCAAGGGATTCAAATATAGCCGACCGAAATTGCTAATGAAGCAGGGATTTAAATATCCTATGCTTCATTAGCATAATCTCGCCCGCACGTTATTCCGCTCACCAGCTGATTCGAACCAGGAAGTTCACTCTGGGATGCGTTAGTTTGAATCAAACCCCTTGGTTCAAAATAATGTTACTCCTCAAAAAATGAGGAACTATATGTATATACAGGGCTCGACAAACAATACAATCTACTCGCCCGTGGTGAGTAGATTGTAACCCGGAAGAGCCGGGTTCGGGCGATCTGTGCATGTGCAGAACGATCTGCACATGCGCGGCTGGTGAGCGGGGCTCGCCGCAGTTCAGCGAGCCCTGTGTGTGTGTGTGTGTGTGTGTGTGTGTGTGTGTGTGTGTGTATATATATATATGTGTATATATATATATGTATATATATATATGTATATATATATATATATATATATATATATATATATATACACATATATAGTTCTATCAGTCCCAGGAAAATGTACATAATGTCCACAAAACTGATGACTATTTCAGATTTTGCCCAAATACATGCTTACAGCCAATTCTTAACTAATGTTATTTCTAGGACTTACTAAAAAAGAAAAGAGATCTATTATGGCTAAAAGATTATTCTACATACAAATATGAATAAATTTCTTAGGTGAGTTTCATAGCAGAGATGGTGATGAGCTGAGTTGTAGAAAGTTCTTCCAGAATCAATACCATAGGTTATATAGTCTGACAAGCAGTTGGATTACAGAGTCTCTTAAAATTTTTCCATGAGAAATTGCAGGGTAATATTGAAGGGAGTTGGAGACCTCAGTCTTGTGACCTTTAAATGTCCCCTGACAAAATTCATGGATCTAAGATGAACAGGATCAGGTCCCAAACTTTTCTTTTTATAGCTCTGTAGCTGGCATAGCTTCTTGACAGCAGATAATAGAGTAGTCATTCCTTGCACAAAGAATAGGTAATATATGCTATTGCTGTGAAGTAGGCCGCCTATTTTCTAGGCACACACCACTAACTAGCTGTATTCATTAGCATAGAGTAATTAAAGCATTCTAGCAGTTCATAGGCAGCTTATTACAAACTTCAAAGAGAAATAAAGGCAGTGATAGCATTACACCAGTTTTCATCGAATCACTAATATTGCCATTTGATCTCCAAATCAATAGAATATAGTAATGAAATATTACAAACAGGAACTGAAGTTTAGCATCTACAATTAATTAGATCACATTGTAAAACTCCTAACAGATATAGGTAAACACAGCCCAATAGATTTAGTGTTAACTTCTAATTCTCTGACAAAGTAAGTTTACATTTCAAAGGTTTTAGTGTATTTACATGACTTGGATAACTATCTCCAATAAAAAAAGGAAAAATTATGTAGCACTGTAAAGACTAACAAGATGGTTTAATAGGTGATGAGCTTTCGTGGGCCAGACCCACTTCCTCAGATCATATTCTAGAAGAGAATTGGCATGACCATATATACCAAAGGAATAAAATGAAAAAAGTGAACACATTATTAAACTGACAAATCAGATTTAGTACAGAAGGTGGGGTGAGGGAGCTGGAATAGCTATTTATGAGTCAATGAATGGCTAATCAGGGGTGATAATTGGGGAGGCTATTTTGGTGATGGTTAAGGTAATTAGCATGTTTGTTAAGGCCCATTCATAAAGTGTCAAATTTAAGCATGAAAAAGTTCTGAAGTTTCCCTCTGTAATCTGGTGTTAAAGTCTCTTTGAAGTAAGATGTATATAGTAAGGTCATTAAGATTATGTTCAGATAGGTTGAAATGAAAAGCAACTGGTTTTTCCTTGTGAAGATGTCAGATGTCTGATTTGTGGGCATTCATTCTTTGGCAAAGTGTCTGAGAAGTCTGTCCAATATACATAGCAGAAGAACACTGTTGCCACATGATGGCAGAAATTATATTTCTGGATGAACAGGAATATGTGTTCTTGATCATATAATTGACATAGTTAGGTCCAGAGATGTGTAAATATGTGGACAAAATTGGCAAAGGGGTTCATTACAAGGGAAAGTTCCAGGGTTGGTATTTGTGTGGTATGTCCTGTGGTTGAATCCTCCTGAGGTAAGGTGGTTGTCTATAGGAGACTATGAGTCTGTCCCCCAGAGCCTCTAGGAGTGTAGTATCCTGTTCCAGTAAAGGCTGTAAGTTATTGGTAATGCGTTGGAGGGGTTTAAGTTGGGGGCTATAGGTGATGACAAGTGGTGTTCTATTGTTGGTTTTTTTGGGCCTATCTTGAAGTAGATGGTTTCTGGGTATTTGTCTGGCTCTTTCAATTTTGTTTTTTTATTTTCCCCGGTGGGTAATTGAGATTTACAAATGCTTGGTAGAGATCTTGAAGTTTCCGGTCTCTGTCAGTGGGATTAGAGCAGATGTGGTTGTACCTAAGGGCTTGACTATAGATGATGGATTGTATGGTGTGTCCTAGATGGAAGCTGGAGGCATATAGGTAAGTGTAGCAGTCAGTGGATTTTCTATAGAGAGTGGTATTTAATTTTCCAGAATTGACTTATACTGTGGTGTCCAGGAAATGGATCTCTCGTGTTGAATGGTCCAGGCTGAGATTGATGGTGGGGTAGGTTGTTAAAGTCTCTGTGAAATGCATCCCGTGTTTCTTGGCCATGGGACCAGATCATAAAGATGTCATCGATGTAGCGTAAGTAAAGGAGCGGTAAAAGAGGAAGGGATCTGAGAAAACATTGTTCTAAGTCAGCCATAAAGATGTAAGCATACTGTAGGGCCATGCACGTAACCATGGCTGTGCCGCTGATCTGGAGGTATGTTGTCCCCAAATTGGAAATAATTGTGGGTGAGAACAAAGTTACATAGGTCTACTACCAGATTGGCTGTGGTATCCTCTGGGATAGTGTTTCTAATCACTTGTAATGCATCTTCATGTGGAATATTGGTGTGGAGAGCTTCTACATCCATGGTGGCAAGGATGGTGTTATCAGAGAGGTTATCGATGTTTTGTAGTTTTCTTAGGAAGTCAGTGGTATCTTGGAGATAGCTGGGAGTGTTGGTTACATAGGGTTTGAGGAAAGAGTCTACATAGCTGGATAATCCAGTAGTGAGTGTGCCAATACCTGAAATGATGGGACAACCAGGGTGTCCAGATTTATGGATTTTGGGAAGCAAAAATCCTGGTCGGGGTTCAGAAGGTGTTTCTGTGTGAGTTTGGTCTGGAGTAGAGGCAGGGAGTTCCTTAAGGAGATAGTGTTGTTTCTTTTGGTATTCTGAAGTGGGATTATCACCCTTGATTAGCCATTCATTGACTCAGAAATATCTATTCCCTCTCCACCCTTTCCCTCACCCCACCTTCTGTACTAAATCTGATGTCAGTTTAATAACGTGTTCACTTTTTTCATTGTACTCCTTTGGTATATATGGTCATGCCAATTCTCTTCCAGAATATGATCTGAGGAAGTGGGTCTGGCTCATGAAAGCTCATCACCTATTAAACCATCTTGTTAGTCTTTAAAGTGCAACATAGTTTTTCCTTTTGTTTTTGCAAGATCAGACTAACACGACTACCTCTCTATTACTATCTCCAATAAATGACCCTGTTACCATTTCAGTACTTCCCAATATGCTCTTAAAGGTTGACTTCTGGGTCACGTAGTCTGCTGGTGATTTAACTCTTGCTGGTTCAGTGTCCCAGATTCAAAGCAAAGTTGTCTCTCCATCTGCTTTCAGCAGTCTTGCTTTCTTTTTCCAGAGTATTTCCTGCATTATTGTAGCCCCCAGAAAGCCCATAAGAAAGTAAATGACTTAGATGATTCTGCTCTGTAAAGTAATATTTATAATGTTATGGTTATAAAGCTCCTTATTTATCTTGCAGTTATTTCCAGACCAATTTTATCATAAATGGGGAAATGATGCTTTGTAATCACTGCAAACAATCAGGGACATGAAAATCAAGCTGGGTTTATTCTGGTTTGTCTCTCTTGAACAGGAGCGAAAACTTATCAGATGAAATTTATCATCATCAACAGATGTCATCTTCTGTAAGCATATATTTTGACAAAGATGCTGCAATTTCTGACCACTATAGCAGTCTCATGTTGGTTGTAGACCTAACAAGTCTCAGGAAACATGGAAAACATGGAAAATTTGAAACAAAATACAGGACTATGTAGCACTTTAATGACTAACAAGATGGTTTATTAGATGATGAGCTTTCATGGGCCAGACCCACTTCCTCAGATCAAATAGTGGAAGAAAGCCCACGAAAGCTCATAATCTAATAAACCATCTTGTTAGTCTTTAAAGTGCCACGTAGTCCTGTATTTTGTTTCAGCTACACCAGACTAACATGGCTACATTTCTATCACTATGGAAAATTTGGTTACTTTGCTGAAAATAAGGAAGGCAAACACATCACCTAAGCAAGTTTCCTTGCGATACCATCTATCTCTCATAGTCTGAGATCCTTCTCTCTAGCTCATAATTTCCACTAGAACCCTCTAGTACATATTGTGGAATGTTTGGTGTCACAGACTCATCATGGCAACAGAAATTCTACATTGCGTTTGTGTGTGGGCTTCCCCCTGGAAAAAACATTCTGGGTTGGCATCAGTGTTGGGTGGTGGTAGGTATACAGGTTCAGAAGCTGAGGCTTATCTACATACCAAATTTTGCAACAGTTTAGATGAACTCATGCAACCCCTTGTGTCAACACTCTTTGGTTTAAGAGTGGCTTATTTTGAGTTTGGTTAAACCAGTTCCTAATCAATTTAAGCTAAAGACATTCTTAAACTGAAATAAGCGTCCATACAGATTTGTGTCTACTTTGTTTTAAATCCACTACTTTAAATTGGTGCCACAATTCATGGAGACAAGTCCAAACAGTTGGACCAGAGGTTGGATGATCTAATGATCTCTCTTGTTTAGAGTTGACTCAGTGAACGTGCCAGGCTATAGGAAAATCTTTTAGAGTGTTTTGAAAACTGCACGAGACTAATTTTAGGCACCCAATCTCTGAAAAATTTTGCTCTCCATTCAGTTATATCATCTTGCTCTGAATACCTAACAAATAATTTGTCTTCCTTCTGTGCCATGGGGAAGTAAATAGCTTTCCAGTTTTGCTGCTCCTACCTTCTTTTTGGTTCCACTCACTAATTTCTATACCAGGGAGAGAGAGGCTTGTTGAATAGCTGTAACAATAAGTAGCACTGATACTATAGTTTCAAATAGTTACACATAGCATGGTAGTTGTTCCTCTTCACCCACTCTGACAAAAAAAAATAAAAACAACAAAAGAAAACAAACAAATCAAATCAAGGGAGGAATAAGTTCAGAGATGGAAACTCTGAAGAGTGGACACATTTAAGCATATTGCCCAAGGCCACTGTTGGGAATCTGTCAGAGTTAGGATTAGAACTAAGGAGATCCCAACAATCAGGTGTATTCTTAGATCACTAGGCGGTGCTGCTGAACTATCAATTCAGTTTTTAATTGGGTAACCTTGAAGAGGCGCTTAGAAGCTCCAGGAGAACTCTGCAAAAGCATTATTCAGAAATGCATCTTGTTTATGTAATGGGTCCAGTACTTCTGTTTATCAGTTCACTTGCTCTCATTTACAAAAGGACAATTGCCTGGAAAACACAATTGTTTGTTTCTGTCCCTGCTGCTTATTTCTTACATGCACTCAGTCGTTATTCTTTGCCTATGACATCATTCATTTTCCATATCAACTAGTGATGCTGAGCTAGATGATTCTGGGGTTGGGATGGAGGTGACAAACCTGTGGGCACAGATAAACTCTTGGGGAAACAAAGATCCTGATTTCAAGCATAAATGCTCTTTTTGCAGAAGAACAAAGGGAGTGTGAGACAGCAAATTTAAGCAGAAATGTGCTTTGAGTAGCTTTTTGTTTTACACGAAGCTTCCACAGTTCCTCTAAAAGGATATTGTTACATAGATCTTCCAGAAGTTTGACTCTGTTGGGAATGTTTCACACAATTCTTTGGAATGGGTTTAAAATTCTACATAAATCATGTTCCTACACATCTCTGTTACCTTCTGCCCATACCTGCCATTATGCTCTGTACTGGGCTGGTTAGGACAGAGACACAGCAGAAATCTTTTTACTGTGCGTAAGTTGCCTATTCTAAAAAGGAATGTTCATACAAGTGCAGTCTGAGGGGGAAAAAGTAGGTTTAAAGATACTCAAAGAAGAGGAATCCAAATTGATTAATCACTCTCAGAAGGAATAAAAAAGTTCTAGCTGGAGCTGGTTGAACAGTTTCAAACAAAAACAATGTAATAGGAAAATGAGAATATTCACGGAAAAACTTGAATATTTTTAAATATTCTTGTGATGCTTCAGTATGTGCCCCCCCCCTTTTGCGCAACATTAGTCTTCATTGTCAAAATGGTTATCATTTTGGATAAACACAAAACTTAGATGTTCAATGTTGAAATAAATCTTTTAATAGACTTTTTTTTGGAGGGTGTGGGAATTTGGAAAAAAAAAATCATGATCTTTTGTGACCAGCTCTAATTGTAATAGCAATGGCCATTCTCACTGATCTTGAGATCAGTATTGTATGCATTTCTTCCATTTCCTTTCCTGCTGCAAATCCTGGCAAAGATCCTCAATTAAGCATTAGTAACAGTCATTTCACCTTGCTTGCAGTATGGCTTCTTTTAATTGGGGGCCTAGATCCCTCAGATGTCACACTGCTGGTTATACTATAGGCTGGTTTAATTGGAACCCACATAGCCATCATTCACTGTTTTACTTTTGTGGATGAGATGTGGCAAGAAGTTGTTTAACAGCTTGCTTCCAGAAAACCATTGGCCAACAAATGTTATACTTATGGAATGGGCAACATGAGCGTGTTGGTACAAGGGAAGATGTTTCTAGTGTTCTTAGTTTGTGTGCAGTATTTGTATTTCTTTACATGAGTAAAGTTCCAATAGCAGCAGTCAACAGTTCAATAAAATGTAAAATAATCATAGGAGATTGGCATTCCATCACCTGACCAGGAAGTGCAGAGGGAGAATAGTGAGATAGACTTGAAGCCAAAGCTCTACAATTAGGAAAGGAATAATATAGGTTTTACTATTTAAAATTCCTCCTTTGCTGTTGCAAGGAAGTCACTTTTTGTGGTTCTTCCCCATAGTTGCATGATGCCTTTGCTTTATTCTTTTTCTTTTGCTCCTGCTAACCTCTATTTTTTTTTTTTAGTTTTATGCATTGTTCTCCAGTTTTCTTTTCAGTTTCCCTCTACCAGTCCTACGTTCTCCGAACTGTTTCAAACACTGATTTTGCACTCCTCTGTCCCAATCAATTGTCTTTTTATCCTAACATCTATTAATAACTGACTTTTAGGAACTTGATCAACTTTTCTGGGTTTGGGGCTTGGGAACAGCACTGCAGAAAGAAAGTAAGCCTGGATAATTTCAGCCTTGAATGGGATTTCCCCCCCCCCCCCCCACAACAGTGAAATCACTTTTGTATCATTAACTGTATTCTCTACCAAAACATGTAGATGGTATCATGAACTTTCATGTTTTGTTAGTCTTTAAAGTGCTACCAGACTATTTGTTGTTTTTTATGTTTTTCCTGTTACAGACTAACTTGGCTATCCCTCTGAAGCTTTTGTAGCATCTGCCTGCAGTAATTACTTACCAAACCCCCTGTTCCATTGGTGGCTCATGAGAGTGTATAGTTCTCCCCCTCCCCCACATTATATACTTAGTCCTAAATAGCTTTCATTGTGCCTTGCATCTGTAGTGGATTTAAACTTGATCAATAAGGATTGATTTTTTTTTCTGTCTCTATTTCCTCCTGGGAGATTTAGGTGTATCTCTGTTAATCCTTATGTGGCATTTAAACTTATATTTATAAGGCTATTGAATGTATTTTGGTTAGAATAACAGAAATATTGAAAATTTACTAGAGTTTCCTAGTCTATCAAAAGAGAAATTGCTAAGACGAAGCTTTAAATCTGTACTTATGCATAGAAGAGGCTTGCTTGGCTTGTTTCTTATAAATATAAATTAATACCTAGACAGGATGAATAGATTTAATTTTTTAACTGAATTCAAAGTAACCTAAGATTAGCAGTGGAGCTGTATTAAAATATCAATAGCAACACATTTATTGCTCGTCTTTATTTAAGATCACAATAAAATTACAAAATTGGCACAGCTTTATGAAGCTGTGGAATTTTAATGGCATTCCAAATAATTTTTTCGTCAGCTAAGCTACAAGTTTTTTGTTTGAAGGAAATGTTTTCACTCTTTTCGCTTGGGCTGTTGAGTTGATTGGTCACATGATTTTATTGTTTATTGAATGGATGAGCCTTATGTTATCAGCTGGGTTAACATAGGCCAATTAAATTCACTTTCTGGTGTTTGTGGTCAGATTCTGTGTCCTTCTTGGAGCAAGTCAGAAAACATTGTAAAGCAGAGATCTCTCTATTGTTGCCAGTGTGTGTCAGGAAAAGCCCATTTTTTCCTTGCTTCCTTGCTTGTCAGCCTTCCCGCCTTCGCAAAGAGTAACCCACTAATTAATGTGAGCAGTGGCTCTGCCTGTCAGTCCTCCATTGTTCTACCCCTGAAAGACATGACTGAAGAGACAAGTCCATGTGCCAGAACCACCGGGTGAAGGCACAATGCATGCGTCACCAGAGTCAGTACCAAAATCAAAGCAAATGGATTCCCTGAGGACATATGAGTGTTACACATGAGAACATCCTTAGATCAGGGCAGCTTGAATAAGCATTCATTCTACTTTATATATGTTCTCACAATGTCTGACTATTGTACCATGAGTTTTTATAGATAGTTTGGCAGCATTAACTCTGAGGGTCGTATTTTTATTCTTTTCTCCTTGAAGGTAGATGCTCAACCAGAAGAATCAGTAACAATATTCTCAGTATACTTATCTTGCATGATTCTAAGCAGAGAATCTGTTTGAGGTTATTGCTAGCTGAACCCACAGTAGTTGCTCTTTCTCCATAAGTGCAAGGATACTGCATTTAATTTGCCTTTTAGGAGAGTAGGTTGAATGTTTCCTAACAAAATGGTTTTTTAATAGAAATGGCTCTTTGACTAAAAGCAAAGAGGTAGCTCTCTCTCTTTCTCTGTCTCTGACTCTGGATAATTATTTTTTGGCCAGTCCTACTGACTAGTTCATGACACTCCCTTTACTTCTGAGCTAAACTTGTGGTTGTATTCATTTGTCTCATCTGTATATTTGAACAATGAGTCATTACAAGTGAGATTATGGCCTGGTAATGCATGCTACTACTATGCATGCTTTTCTCTCAATGATTAAATAGAATATTGTTTTCTGGGTTTGTATTGCTCATAAACATGAACAAAAATGTTATGTTGTTTGTGATTGGTGCTGGAGTCTAACTGACAGAAAATTTGTTGGAGCCAGCTTTTAAAATTTAACCAGGTAATTATCCTGCATTGGATTATGACAACATACCTATTTCCTTCATGCAGTTTGAGAATAAACTTTCTTGTAGTTTAGATGGCACAACTTGCTCTTTTATCCTAACATGTATTTCTTTGTACTATGGTATAAGGGCCCTTTGAGTTTAAGTATCATTGTTTTCTGGTCTGATTAGCTGAAATCACTTGACAGCTGATAGTTTCATTTCTAATTAAGTATTGAGACCTTTTTATGGCATTTCATAATTGATATCTCACAGTAAATATTACATGCGATATGGGTGTGTGTAATATATTTGTGCACATGCTAATATATATACACAGCTGATTTTCAACCTCTTTATTTCATATGCTGATGCCTAAAAAAATTCAGATGGAAATGCCAACCCCTTTGGAAGTCTTAGACATAGTGGCTGTGTCTAGACTACACCTCTCTGTTGACAGAGAGATGTAGATTAGGGACGTCGAAATTGCTAACGAAGCAAGGATTTAAATATCCCGCACTTCATTAGCATAAACATGGCTGCTGCTTTTTTCCAAAACAGATCTTTTTCGGAACGCCCCCCCCCCCAGCAGTCTAGATGCAGATCTGTAAAAAATAAACCCTTTTTCGACAGATCCTGTAAACCTCATTTTTTGAAGAATACCGGATCTGTCGAAAAAGGGTTTATTTTCGACAGATCCGTGTCTAGACTGCCGTTTTTCGAAAAAGCTTCATTTTGAAAAAAAGTGGCAGCCATGTTTAAACTAATGAAGCGTGGGATTTAAATCCTTGCTTCATTAGCAATTTCAATGGGCTTGATTTGCATCCCTCTATGAACAGAGGGATGCAGTCTAGATGTAGCCAGTCTGTGGATCACAGGTTGAAAATCACTGACCTCGAAGAACAGTGAGATTGTTCAGATACATTTTTGTGCATTAATCTGTCAGAAAATATTGTTTCTACAGAATACCTGAAATGTAATAGGGTTCAGAATTAGCTTCTGGTAATGAACAGAAAAAGTTGTAATATCTGTAACAGTTCACTTAAGCAGTCAAATTCTTTGCCTTCCAGAATGAGGAATTTATATCCTTTTTTTTTTCCTGCTTTCTATTGCAAACTCTTGGACAATTTAGCATCAGTTATGTGCAAATTGGCTTAAGTAACAATAGTGCTATGCTGTGCTAGCCAATGTCTATTGGCACAAGGAACAAAACAAGTAAATACAAGGGGGTATTGGGAAGATAAAGTTATTTCTTCTATTACATACAATTAAGAGTTTCAGAAAACATATCTTAGCTCACCACTTCCATAGCCTATGCCAGGATAGTAATGGTCTGTAAGCATAGTCACAGAGGTTGATTTTCAAGAAAGACTTAAGATGATAGTTTTATGGGGGTTTTTTTGCAACGAGATTTTTCCCAGACTTATAGTAAAAACACATTTTTTTTTTATCTTCCATTCTAAAATCTACTATAACTGTATTCCTAGCTTGACCTGATGTGAGAAACATAGGAAATCGTGCAATTTTCTCATTTGATTTTCGACCCAGTTATGAAAACTGAAGTTTCAACCCCAGAATGTCCTGTATCCAATACTGAAAAGCAGAAATACAGGCAGATGTACACATTTAATGTTTAAAATATACATTTCACTTTAAGGTTGAACTTCAACTATACACAGATGGAGTTGCTGTGATTGTAAAAATCACAAATCTAAAGTTCAAATGCTAGCATTATACTGACTTTTTTTTAATTGCTGGTTTTCTGTGTTTTATTTCTTTTATGTCACAAATAAGCTAGTTGAAAGAAATAGTCTGGAAGATGGTACTCCTAAAGCATTGCCTGCACTTTTATATTCTATGGTATTGAATATTCATAACAACATTAGGGAACCTACTACATTTTTTGAAAGATCAAGTAAATAATTTAAATTAATGTTTCCTTTTGTGTTTGCCAGCTCATGGCCAGAAAATACAATGACTTATGTGAAATTGAAAAATAATTGTAAGTGGACAGCAAAATAGTTAATAATTTGGAGTTCGTTAGCAGGTAATTTCTTTTACACTTTTTTTCCTGAATGGATCACAAACACTTATTAAAGTCTGCTTATGTAAGAATCATTCCCTCTCAACTGTACTGGAGCCACCTCAGCAGTTTAATGTAATGGCTGTTTTGCTGTGCACACCAGCACTACAAAACAACTCTGGGTAAGAGGCAAAGGTTATTTTCTCCAGTTGGGTACAATGTTATGGGAGGTTAGTTGCAAAAGTAATGGCATCCAGTACCTGCCTTGAAATCTTTTTGTCTATTAACATTACATGCAATTTCATGATCTTTCGGCTTTTGTAAACAAATTTATGCCTTTAGGCTTTTTTGCTTTGATTTAGGGGATGAGTTTGTGACTTCCCTGGCTTTCTTCTAATTTTCTCCAAGGTCGGTCGGTCGGTCTGTCTGTCTTAAAAAAAATTATTTTTGACCGCAAAACTAGGTCTTTAGTCTAAATTTCACTTGCTCCCTCTATTCACTGTCTGGAACTGGGGTGGGCAAGATGTGGCCTACAGGCTGGATCCGGCATGCCGAACTGCTATATCCAGCCTATGGGCCACCCTGCCAGGACCTTCAGGTAAGAGCTGCTCGCACCACCGTCTAGTGTCTGACTGCTCCCTGTGGATCTCTGCTCCAGGAGTTTGGGTGGGGGAAGGGTGCGGTGTGAAGCTTTGTGTGCAGCCCTTGCCTCTCCCTGCAAAATGTTTCTGCTCTCATTGGCCAGTTTCTGGCCAACAGGCACTGAGAGGTTTTGATGGGGAGTGGAGGCAGTGCGCAAAGCCTCCCCTAGTCCCTAGTTGGAGTGGAGAGCCTCAGGGAGCCTTCAGCTATTTTGAGGAACCTCAGGCTATGGCTGGCATAGAGCCTGCCTCAGGGTATTGAAAAGCTGCTGGCAAGAATCCGCCTAGGTAGGTGCCTCCCAACCAGAGCCTGCCTCAGGAACCTCCCTCCCTCCCCCCCAACTTCCTGGGTCAGGCCACCACCCAAACTCTCTGCTCTCCTCCCCTTCGTCAGGTCACAATTCTCTCCCAGACGCTCCCCTAGACCCTCCTCCTATACCCCTCCCCCAGCCTAGAATCCTCTCCTGTAACCATGATCCCTCCCTGACACTGCACCCCATTCACCTGCCCCAGGTCACAACCCCCTCCCTCACTCAAATTCCCTCTCAGACCACATACCCTCTTATGCTCCTCAGCCCCCTACCCCAAGTTCCTTTCTGCACTCAACCTCCATGCCAGACCACAAGCCCCATCCACAGAAAAGTGCAGCTCTTGACCACTTTCCAAAACCTTGGAGTGCCCCCCTTTCAAAAATTATTGCCAACCCCTGATATTAATTTTTTTTTGAACTGCATCAATACACTGTGGCCGTATCTCGAGTACGCCGAACAGTCGAAAGAGGATATGCAAATTCTGCGGAAATTTGCATATCTTCCGCTTTCAAAAGTGTGATCGGAACTTTTGAAAGTGAAAGTAATTAAGACGCGGCTTTTTCGGCGACCTTCCTCTTTGTCGAAAAGCCACGTAAGCCTTCTTTTTTTTGAGGAAGAGCAGCTTTTCGACAAAGGGGGCAGCTCACTGAAAAAGCCGCGTCTTAATTACTTTCACTTTTGAAATTTGCATATCCTCTTTCAACCATTCGGCGTACTCTAGATGCACCCCAGATGTCTTTTCTGGACCTGAGATCAGAGACTTAGTATGGGACTTTTTATGAGCTATAAAGGATCTATATATGTGACAGCATAGGCTAGAAAAAATAAGATGTTGATAAACCTCAGGAGTCCCATTATATCACCATCTGTGAAAGCTGTTACCTAGTGTGATATATCAGAAGGAAGAAATCTCAAATTACAACCTGATCAAGATGAATGATTTTCTTTTGTGTTTATGTAGGGTGGACGGCCTTTGCCCCCAAATTATTATAATGTATATCAAAATTTTAATTAAAGTGAAAACACATTTCAATTAAACTGTGAAAAGATGACACACTTCTATTTTTCAATTTTGCAGTTCTTACATTTTTTAGTAACAGTATTTAATTCCTAAATGTATTTAAACACATGTTAGGAGTGAATTAAACTCTTTGTGCAGTCACAGTGTACCAGATTTGTTAAAACATGGCATGTTGTCTTTGGAAATCTTAAATGGCACTTAAATGACACTTAAAGAGAAAGCACACTGATTTTTCTACATAATACTATTTTGAAATAAAGTTTATGAACCTTTAAATCTTTTCTTTAGATAAACTTCCTTCAGCTTCATCTGATGAAATCGCCATTGAATTCCTGGCCTAGCTTCTGATGCAGGAGAACAGATTATTTCCATTTGAACAATTTCAGTCACTTGAACTATTTTTAAGGACATAATCTTAATTTTTTAAAATTAGATTAATGTAATTTAAATAAACCTTATCCTGCATGCTAGATACCTTATTTTTGTAAAAGCTAGACCTTTCTCAATATAGTTTTTTTGCCTTTAGATTCCCCAAACTAGGCATTAGTAATTTGACCTTGACGGTCATCAGCATGTGACAAGAATATAAAGCAGGAGATTTCTCTGGAGCAAACACTTTAAAGAACCTGCCTAGCATACCATATTTTCTAGCTGTGCACTTGATGATTAAAATAAAGCAAAATTTGTATCTGCCAAGGTTCTCTACCTTTTGTTCATGGATTTCTCAGCTTTGATTTTATTCTTCTCTTATTGTGACAGAATTGTATCCAAATATGACATAGAAAATTATAGTATTTATAGAGGTTTTCCTTCAAGTTGTGTACAAATTCCTTCATTTGCTGTGTTAAAAGCATTCTCTCAGCTGAATGAAAAATTCATATCCACAAACAGCCAATTGTACAGCAGTTAGTGTTGCATAGCAAGTCTAGAAACTGCAAATTTTTCATAGTATTGCACTCTGTAAATAATAGTTTATGTACAAAGTATTATCCATTTTGACACTATGGGCCAAATTCTAAGTTCTGCTACAGCAATATATCTTGGGAGTTGCTCCATGGAATTACTCTGCATTTGTTATAGTGTAATTTTAAACCACAGTCTGATCCATTGGGTTAAACTACAAAAAAGTATGATTAATAAAAATGAAAGAAATGCAGCAGTAAATACAAATAGAAGAGGTAAAGAATAAGAGAATGAAGAAGTAGACAGAAATTGGAGGGAATGGTGGTAGCTTCATGCTGGAAAACTGACAGCCATAGAAATTACAAATAAAGGAAAGAAAACCAATACATTAACATAGAAAAATGATGTCATATTGAAAAGACTATACAATACCATTTGTGGAGATAGAGAAATAGGGGGAGACTGTTATAAAAGAAAAAATGAATACATTACTGATAAACTATAGAAGTTAGAATTTTTATACAGGGAAGGTTACAGCACAAGTTCAATTGGATTGTGAATTTAATCACTTATCTATTTAAATATTTGTAGCTGCAGACATGATTTTTAAATGACAATCATAAACGAGTCTCTTGTATACTATAAAAATCTGGAGTTCTACATAGGGTGCTTCCACAGATGTGCACAGGTGGACATTGTGAACAAACAACATCACATGTCCCATAACCTCAGCTGTGCAGAAGGCAACACTAGTCAGTCTCAGAAGCAACTCTGACATTCTAATCAAAGAGGCTGACAAAGGAGGTGCTGTAGTAGTCATGAATTGGTCAGATGAGGAGGCTGCCAAGCAACTCTCCAGCACCACATTCTACAAGCTACTATCCTCTGATACCACTGAAGAATACCAAATGAAACTACATCTGCTCAGGAAACTCCCTGTTATAGCATGGGACCAAATCTACACAGACACACTCCTACAGCCCCATATAGGAGTATTCCATTTGCTACCCAAGATCCATGAACCTGGAAATCCAGGACACCCCATCATCTCAGGCATTGGTACCCTTACAGCAGGATTATTTGGCTATGTTGACTCTCTTCTCAGACCCTATGCTACCAGCACTCCTTCTAGCTATCCCTGAGGAAATTACAGTGCATCAGTTATGTTCTTGAAAACACCATCCTGGACACTATGGATGTAGAAGCTTGCTACACCAATATTCCACATGTTGATGGATTACAAACTGTCAGGAGACGTGTCCCCGATAATGCCACAGCATAGCCTGTTGCTTATCTATGTGACTTTGTCCTCACCCACAACCATTTCCAATTTTGGGACAATTTGTATCTTAAAGTCAGTGACATCGCTGTGGGTACTCTCATGGCCCCACAATCTGGCAACATTTTTATGCCTGACCATGAACAACATTTCCTCAACTCCCAATCCCTAGCATCTCTCCTCCACTTGTTACACTGATGATCAGAAGGAGGCCCTTGAAGAATTTCACAGGGATTTCAATAATTTCCACCCCACTGCCAACCTCCGCCTCGATCAGTCTACACAAGAGATCCACTTCATGGATACTACAGTATAAATAAATGAGGACATAAACACCACCTTAATTCAGAAACCTACTGACTGTTATTTTGACCTACATGCTTCTAGCTTCCATCCAGGACACATCACATTTAGTTGATTATCTACAGCCGAATCCTAAAATACAATCTTATCTGCTCCAATCCCATAGACAGAGACAAATCCCTATGGGATCTTTATCAAGCATATTTAAAACTTAAATACTCACTTGGGGAAGTGACAAAACAGATTGACAGAGTGAGATGAGTACCCAGAAATCACCTATTTCAGGACAGACCCAACAAGGAAAAGAACAGAACACCACTGGTTATCACTTATTGTTTTCTTCTAAAACCCTTTCAGTGCATCATTAACAATCTACAACATATCCTGGAAAACAATCCCTTGCTCTTACAGGCCTTGGGAGACAGCCTAGTCCTTGTCTACAGACAGCATCCCAATCTGAAGCAAATAATTGCCAGCTACTACACACACCACAGAAACACTAACCTAGGAACCTATTTCTGCATCAAACCCCATTGCCAACTTTGACAACACATCTGTCCTGTGATGATGTCTTGTGATAATGTTGCTTGTACCTAAACAAATAAGGCACACCATCAGGGGACATAAATGAGAAAGGTAACTTATTGGGGAACACATTAACCTCCCTGGATATTCAGTAATGGATTTGAAAGTAGACATCCTTCTTAAAAAAAAAATACTTCAAAACCTGATTACATATTTAGTAATGGATTTGAAAGTAGCCATCCTTCTTAAAAAATACTTCAAAACCTGATTACAAAGGGAAATAGCTGAATTCCAGTTCATTTACAAACTCAATAAATCAAATTAGATCTGAATTAGGATCTTAACTGGTTAATGAGTAATTTCCCCTCTCTTGATAGTCACATCTCCCCACTAAGTACTGCGAATGAGCCATATCCACCCTGACTTCATTAGCCTCATCAACACTGATTCTACACTCGATAAGTAACTTCTTTTTTTCTTGTACTATCTATCTGTCTGTCTCTGTAATTTCCATTCTAATTCATCAGATGAAGTGGGTTTTACCCACGAAAGTTTAGCACCTTAGAGACTAATAGATTTATTAGGGCATACAGGACTCCATGTTGCTTATATCTGGATATAGTGTATGCTTAAAAGTATTTTCAAGAGAGAATTATAATGACCTGGGAAAAAACAAGATCTGTGCACATGAGCTTAGATCAGGGCTACTCAACACGTGGCCTATGGACCGCATGCAGCTTGCAGGCCATTTGTTTGCAGCCCATGGTGCAGTTTGGGTTTATGTGGGCCTCAACCTATGGTCCACGGGTGGGATCCTTTGAACATGGCTTCCATTGGGAACATGCTCCACAACAGCGAGGCATCTCCCAGGTGGGATGAGCATTGAAAGACTCAAGCGGACAGGCTGGCTGGAACAGATGGGTACAAAATGTCAGTGTTTCTAGCCCCGAGGTAGGAGATACCAAGAACACTGGGGCATGTGGACAGTGCTTTGTATTCATGCCCATCAGTGTGAAAGAAGCTATTGGCATATATTTGCATATATATTTGTATGTGTATGCAACCATACTTAAGTTGCGGCCCTCAGCATGTGCTGTGAGTATCATTGTGGTCCCCGGGGCTTCCAAAGTTGAGTAGCCCTGGCTTAGATGAACAATAGCTACGATTTTTATTCAAATGTTGACTGTTTTTAATTCCTCCACATGACAACTTCTTAAAGAATAAGCCAAAGAAGGCAACAACCTAAAGATTGAGAAGACATCAAATGACAATGGGCTGATCATAAAGGGTGAGGAGAGATGAGATGGATAATTCTGATGATAGCATGGAGACTGTCAGACAGCAAGTACAACAGAGTCCACTTCCCAAATTACATATTGTGACCCTCTTGCTAGACCAATTTGCCCATAATTTGGCCAGGACTTGCCTTGTTTAACAGCTTGGTATTCTGCATTGACTGGAGTTGAGGCTGTGATGATCAATATTGAAACACAATGATCATAAAAATTAAATGACAGTAACTGAACAACACTTCACTACTTTCTGCTAAAGAAAATCTAAATCTGAAACAGTGTTTCTTCAGAGGAAATCTGAATTTTAATCTGCTTCCTTTTCAACTGTATTTTGAAAAATACCTTCTCAAATTTGTGGACGGATTTTGTACTGCAAGCAGTTTAAATATGCCGGGGGAGAGGCAGGGAATGGAGAGTGATAACTGTTTTTTGCTCTTAAGAACATAAGAACAGCCGTACTGGGTTAGACCAAAGGTCCATCTAGCCCAGTAGCCTGTCTGCCAACAGTGGACAGCACCAGGTGCCCCAGAGAGGATGGACCAGAGACAATGATCAAGCGATTTGTTTCCTGCCATCCTTCTCCAGCCTCTGACAAACAGAGGCCAGGGACACCATTTCTATCCCCTGGCTAATAGCCTTTTATGGACCAAACCTCCATGAAATTATCTAGCTTCTCTTTAAACTCTGTTATAGTCCTAGCCTTCACAGCCTGCTCTGGCAAGGAGTTCCACAGGTTGACTACACGCTGTGTGAAGAAGAACTTTCTTTTATTAGTTTTAAACCTGCTACCCATTAATTTCATTTGATGTCCTCTAGTTCTTCGATTATGGGAACTAATAACTTTTCTTTATCCGCCCTCTCCACACCACTCATGATTTTATATACCTCTATCATATCTCCCCTCAGTCTCGTCTTGTATTGTGTTTAATTTTTACTGCACACTTTTAATAGCACCAATGTCAAACTTGTCTTTCATTTCCAGTATTTGAGGAGATAACTTTTAATCTGTGTAATGCTTCTCTTCTAGCTAAACTATTCCTGAGTACCATGTCATCAGCTTAGATACTGAGAGAAACTTGTTTTAATTTCGTGAAATATAGTATCAAGTATGGCTTATTTCCCTTGTCTGACGTGTGTGTTTATGGGAAGACCACATTGTATGCATGTGTCTGACATTCCAAAGTTGCTCTGCTCCTTTAGAATGATTTCTTCTTCACTGATGGAGAAAACTGTGGAAAAATAAATACATTTATAGGCAATGGAAATGTATGGTGTGATTCTAGAATAAGGAATAATTCTTCCACTTTTGTATGAAAACTTCTCTCTAATATCTTGGGACCAACATGGCTATGATGACACTGCATAGAACCAGAAGGTGTTTTCTAGGGGAAGGCTGATGGATGAAGAGCAGCTACTGATCTGATCAAGCTGAGGATGGAGGCAGGAGAGCAGTGGAGGGCACTGCTGATGTATCCATAGTGGAGAGCTGGACCTAGGGCAGAAGGGTGTGGGCCCAGGCTCCCCTGGTGAGGATGATCTCTCAGCCCAGAGGTTTTGGGGTTTCTTATGTGAAGAGAGGTTGTACTCCAGGAGGATAGACTGAAGGAGGCTGCTGTGGCAGAAGAAGAAAAGAAGACTGATTGGGTGTGGGGGATGGGAGCAACATGTGGTGAAAGGCAGTGGAGTATGGAGTTGAAGCACACTCAGGAGCAGGGTGAATATTATGTTTTAGAACGTTTGCCACAGATTGCCTGCATTATGTTTTGTAATAAACATGTTCTGTCAAGGGAGCCTGGTGGCCTTGCATTACCTGAGTAAGGAAACTGAGATAAGCACACCAATGGTGCTGTGGCCCATCTATCACAACATCCAAGAAATATATTTAAATTCCCTAAAACTAATTTTTCTTACAAAATGCCATTTTGTGACATTAAAACAATTTTTTTGTTTTTAAGCAGTTTGATTTAAATATATGCATATATAATAAAAGCAAATAACTTCACCTCCTTCCTTGCCCCTTGTTCCTCCAATCCTCTTTCCTGCCACTTTAAATCTGACTTGGCAGATTTCCTTCACACTCTTCCTGTGAAGCTTTAGCACTTACAAAGGTGCTATACTCTTTTGCCTGGGAATTGTATAATTAACAGCAGATGGGCCTGCTCACACTTCCCTAGTTGAAGTCAACTAGGTGTATTGCCTTTATCTTAAAGGAGAGCTGGATCAGGACCCCCAAACAAGCCTGTGAAAACTTCAGTTTTTTTTTTTAATTTGGCAAGGGTAGGAAGGCCATTTTTTGAGGAGTAACTTTAGTTAGAACCAAGGGGTTTGGATTAACTAATGTGTCCTGGTGTGCACTTTCACTTTCGAAACAGCTGTTCAGCGGAGTAATGCACCAGCAAGATCATGCTGTAATCCTCGCTTCATTAGCAATTTCGGTCACCTATGTTTTCATCTCTAGTTCGAACTAGGGTGCAAGTGTAGATGTACCCTGAAATATATAGTAGATAGCTCTCCTGACCTCCATCTCTGGCTTCTTGCTGCCTCCTGTACTAGTATGTGGGTGATGGTCTTTTATTTTATTTTATTTTTTTAAAGATCCTGTTAGTCTTGGCCTCCACAACATCCTCTGAAAAAGAGTTTCACAGATCAACTGAACTTTGTGTGAAGAAATATTTCCTTTTGTTTGTTTTTAAACCTGCTGCTTATTAATTTCATTTGGTGACCCCTAGTTCTTTCTTACGAGAAGGAGTAAATAGCACTTCCTTCCTTCTTTCTCTACAACAGTCATGCTTTTATAGACCTCAATTATATCTTCCCTTTAGTCATCTCTCTCCAAGCTGAAAAGTCTCAGACTTAATGGATCACAACCTAAATATGAGTCAACAGTGTAAATGTGTTGCAAAAAGCATGCAAGCAAGTATCCTTTTGAGATATATTAGCAGAAGTGTTGTAAGCAAGACACAAAAAGGGATCTTTGTACTCTACGCCATATTAGTTATTGTTCATCTGGAGTATTGTGTCTATTTCTGGGTATCATGTTTCAGGAAAGATGTCAACCAACAGAAGTCAAGTATCTGAGGGGTAGCCGTGTTAGTCTGAATCTGCAAAAGCGGCAAGGAGTCCTGTGGCACCTTAAAGACTAACTGAAGTGTTGGAGCTTCAGGTTGGCGGGTTGTCTGTGGGCAAGGACTGTATATATGTGGGCAAGAACTCTGCCCACATATATACACCAGCAACACCATCACAGGACCAGATCAGCCATACTGTCACTGGTTCATTCTCCTGCACATCTACTAACGTAATATATGCCATCATGTGCCAACAATGCGCCACTGCTATATACATCAGCCAAACCGGACAGTCCCTACGTAAAAGAATCAATGGACACAAATCAGATATTAGGAATGGCAACATACAAAAACCTGTAGGGGAACACTTCAATCTCCCCGGACACACAATTGCAGATCTAACGGTAGCCATCCTGCAGCAAAAAAACTTCAGGACCAGACTTCAAAGAGAAACTGCTGAGCTACAGTTCATCTTCAAATTTGATACTATCAACTCAGGATTAAACAAAGACTGTGAATGGTTCGTTAACTACAAAAACAGCTTCTCCTCTCTTGGAATTCACACCTCCAGATCAGCTACTAGAAGTGGGCCTCTTCCTCCCTGATTGGATCCACCTCACCATCTCCAGCCTGATCCTGGCCTGCATATTTATACCTGCCTCTGGAAATTTCCACTATATGCATCTGACGAAGTGGGTCTTTGCCCACGAAAGCTTATGCTCCAACACTTCAGTTAGTCTATAAAGTGCCACGGGACTCCGAACCAACAGAAGAAAATCCAAAGAATAGCAACACAAATGATTAAAGGACTAGAAAACATGACCTATGAGGGAAGAGGGGAAAAACTGGGTTTGTTCAGACTGGAGAAGACTAAAGATGGGGACATAAAGTTTTCAAGTACATAAAAGGTTGTTAGATGAAGAAAGGAGGAAAAAAATGTTTTAACCTCTGAAGATAGGAAAAGAAGCAACAGGCTTAAATTACACCAATGGCAATTTAGGTTAGTCTTTCTAATTGTCAGGGTTAAGTAGTGGAATAAATTGCAATGGGAGGTTGAAAAATCGACATCATTAGAGATTTTTAAAAGCAAGTTAGACAAGTACCTGTCAGAGATAGTCTAGATTATACTTGGTCTTGTCATGAGCACAGGAGTCTGGCCTATAAGACTCCTTTAGGTCCCTTCTAGTCCTACAATTCTACGATAGATAGATTCCATGGTCAGTTTGTGTTCCATACAGATTTATTAACATTTGTTAATAGACAGCATACTATCACTCTCTTGGCTTTGCCACTTGCTAGTAATGAAGAATTCCCAAACACTTGCCAATTAAACCTATGTGCCTGTCCATTTACGTTCATATGTTTGCCTGTGTGTTTGATATTAGAACATTTTCAGTTGAGCTCCTTGTTACTGAGTCAGTGGTGTTAGGTCTGGCTACAAAGCTATTGGAGCATATACACTGATAAGCCTGATGTTTGTGTTGACCCCATTCAAGGGTAGGTCAAAGCATCCTGTTGTTGGGCTTTGCTTACAGCAATAAGGAGCAATTTGTTGTTCATATTTACTTGCATTTCTTTCCTAAGTTGTCATCTGTTTTCACTGAGAAAATGTGTAAAGAAAATGTTTATAGTTTATTTTTTAGCAATAATATGCTGTTTGCTGTAGTAGAAGAGATAATACCACAATAAGTTATACATTCCTTTGATCAATCAGTTTTTTCCCATAGAAGGAGGTGAAGGGATAGTGGAGTTAAACCAAAAATGATTTTTTGCCCTGTGTCCAAGTATTTATTCACGTGTGTCTCTTTAGACTTGTCTTTTGGATATATAGTCTCAATTTTCAGTCCACTATCAGTCCATAGTAGCTTGTTTTTTTGCTAGTCATTCATACTTATTGTTGTAATTCGGTCCTAGGAACCCCATTGTGTGTGTATGGGGGGGGGTGGTGAAGGAGAGGGGAGAGGGGGAGATGGAGATAGAAGGGGTGAATAGAATGAGAAAAATATAGACCTGAACACATTTGTGATTGGGAACCATCTTCCTCTTTGCAATTCAGTTGCAGATTATTGCTCTCTTTATGGTTTATCAGTGTAGGCTAATAGGTGCATTGCAGCTTCTTTGCTCTTTGTTTGTTTTTTCCTTTTCCTGTATGCTGTCCTGATATGCTTGAAAAGTCTAATGTCTCTAAACACCATCTCCAGCTGAGATTTAAAAAAAAGCTAATATTGAAGTCTGTCAAACCAGTTTTAGTTATTGAATGACTCATATCTGCCGTAGTGAGAGAATGCATCATACTTGTCTCCCTTTGTTATTTATTTTACAGGGACAGTACTTTGCCTGTCTTTGAGACTAAAATCTGGAAATACTTTTTCAAAACCATGTTTGGTTTTTAATGAAAAGTGATAGATGCAGAATAATTTAAGAGATCACCAGTGCTATAAGATGCAATGTTGTTCACTTTGTATCTTTTCAAAATTAGGTGGAAGAGTTTTTGTCCAGCCCACTGACCTGAACTGGTAAAAAGCAGAAATGTGGAAAAACTAGACTGTTCTGCATCCTGACTTTTGCCTAAAGGCTGCTGAGTGGTACTGGATATAAGGGGTCTAGGCCTTATATTATTATAGTTATAGTAAGATAAATAGAGCTCAGATCTAGTAACTGCTAACTTTTGATTTAGGCTTGGTAACAGTAATGTTGCTACAGTCTTCCCACTATGAAAACGTGTGTGTAAGTGAAACAATATATAATTAGTATTTAATTTCTGAAGAATTAGATTATTTCCATGTCCAGATATGCCAATCTTAATTTTTAATCAAGTGTAATAATTCTGTTACCTGATGTACAAAACTCCAACTAATATATATGGAAATACTGATTGCCTTAATGGCCTGCCTAATTCCTATTCTGTTTCTGAAAGAGATGTCACTTACGTCAAATTATTTTTTTAAAAGTAAGAATACAATATCGTTGGCAAAATATAGCAGACAATAGAGCTAACAACTGTGCAGCTGCATTTCAGTCCATTTCAATGCACTATAGAGCTCATGAAAACACTGTATTCATACTAACACTGACTTCAGAAAACTTGCAGGGTGTTCCTAATGAATGACTCAATAACCAGCGTCGATTTGCAAATGCTGGCTATCTATCTGGAAAACCTTTATGGACTGTCACCATGTTTGTTGAAAATTAGTTCAAGAACCATGGATTTTTCACTCAGCAACTGGAAAACTAATTCAAGATATGTAGTTAATTGTCCAGTGGGCTAACATGAGTGATTGAGTTCATGGAATTTATTACTTATGGTGTAAATTTCAGTGTATTTTATTTCTTTGAACTGATCCACAAAAATGATAGTCCCTGCTACTTAACACCCTAGAAATCAGTCATGGACCCGATTTATTTGTTTAAAATAATATTTTGTGTATTTACCTTGTTTGAGGAACAAAAGGCACAGAGATTAAATAGTTCAAAGATTGTGGCTTTCCCACAACTAAAGATAGCTTTTCCAGCAGTGTAGCATCTCTAGAATATCACACTGCAATTGTGGTTGAAATGTGCTTTGGGCACCAGCGAGAGAGTGTCATTTATATCTCAGTTCTCTTGGCTTCACACACCTGATACACCACATCTGCCATTTTATATTTTCTTACGCACTTTCGCACATTGTGGTGGAATGAAAAATGGAGGGAGAAACAAGTTTTTTAAAATCTACTTTTGTAAGTCTTGGATCTCTTAATATATGTACTCCTTCGGTGGAATGCCCAAGGCAAAGAAAGCAACTATATTTTTACCTGTGTTCAGGGTTGGCATAGATTAAAGATGAGTATGTGTGACACATTAAAATAGAAGGAAGCAAAGGGTATCTGTTTCCACCAACATTTTTCCTGGAATATTGATTGGAATTTTGGAATGGATTCATTTTAATCAAGTTTGTGCATCTCTTACATGCCTAATAATTTGGGTTTTAAATGGTACAAAAGTTTGTAGAAAGCAAATTAACTATCTGAAACCGTATAAACCAAAGTTTGCTTTCACATCCTGAACATGTATTTTTGTCAGAAGCAGCTACACACATTCAGTTAAGAATAGAAACTTTATTAATCAACTTAATTGGCCAATGACAACTAATATGTGCAACTCAAATAGTAAATTTACTTTTCATATATTTTAGATTTTGCCATCATTACTTATACTGAGTAATTCCTCTCTCCCCAGGTAATCCTTCTGCCCCTAGTGGGACTACTTGCATAATAAAATAATTTCCACCTTCTATAGGTATAACATATTTCAGCCTTCAAATTGCAAAATCTTCAGGGCAGGCTTTGTCTTTGCTATTGTATTCATACATGTGCAGTTTAGAATAGGTCAACTGGGCCTTACTGAAATACAAATAATAAATACTCTGAAATTTGTTCACAACTACAGCTTGGCTCCCAAAGAAAATAGACATCCCTCAACTTCCCCAAATTTATTGAAAGATTTTTAATAGCAAATAGAACTGCAGAAAAAATCCAAATTAATCAAATTGTATGATGAGAATGATTCTGCTCAGCTTTAGTCTATAAACATTTTGCTTATGTTATGTATAGACTTGTATCCCTCTCTATATGTTTTTTATCTATCACTAATCTATCAGTTCTGTACTCAACAGAGTTTACTTCTATTTATTTTTAAAAGCCTCTGTTGAAGTTGTCAGCTCAGCCATGTTTTTAGTGTCTTTTCATTTTCTCCTTCAAGTACTTCTCTCCTTTCCCCCCAATAGCCCTTTAGTGTTCTCATCTCTTAGTGCTGCTTTTTTCCTATAATGAATGAGAGTTTTTTGCTTTCTGTCTGCATCTGCTGTTTGCTCAGTCACTGACCTCCCAGCTGCATGGAGGCATCTTGAAATAGTGGCTAGAGCGTACAGTTAGAAATAGAATACAAAAAATGAAATAGTTTACTTTCATCACCCTAGAAGCTGTTCAACAAACAGAAGTACCTTGTAATTGACATACTAGCTCACTAGAAGCATTTGCATTATGATCTGCTTTCATTGTTTAAAATCTAACCACTAATGAATGTGATGACATACGTTGACTGGATAAACAGTGCAGTTGGAAGTGATTTGAAACAGCCAAGTAAGCCTTGCCAACAAAACTTCAGGTAAAAATAAAATCAACTGGTGTTTTCTTTCTTCTGTGTTATGGTAATATTTTTAAATGGAAAAATCATCTTTAGTAGTGGTTATTAAGGCTCTATCCCTTAGTAAGCAAGCAATTTGTTGGGACTTTAAGAAACAGGAGCATTCAGACTTTTGTCCCTGTGAAGTATAAAATAGCTTTTGACTTTTGCAATTTCTTTACTAAATGTTTTAACTACATTTTAAAGTAAGGAGTAGCAAGTCATCAAGTCCTTACTGTTTTCACTCAACCATTGTGCAGACAGCTATAATTCAGAGATTTTTATTTTGGCAATGAATTGAGGATTTAATTATAATTCATTTTTTTTCTCCTATTTTGTTCCCTTCCTTGTCCTTTGCTAACCTGTCTGCCAGTAACTACAGTGACTACTGATTTCTTTTCTGTGGCAACAAAGTAAGTCCAAGTCCCTATGGTAAAACCAAATCCTTCAATTTTCCTTGGCTAGATAGACGTGAGGCCAGACTTATGTGTTTTCCATCTGAACACCATACTATGTCACGAAAATGTTTCATATTTTTATTGTGTGTCATAGACGTAATGACTGCAAAATGTGTAACATACTACATGGTGGAGTACTGCTCTGATACCAGTAGCTGGGGTCTGGTCTGGGCTGTGTTACCTATTGATATTATTCTGAAGATGAAAATTTCAGTTTCCTGTAAAGAGGCTGGAAGAACTTCCTTTCCAAATTATATAATAATGCTAAATTATTGCCAATCCACAACAGAAGTTGAGGAGTAACTGTCAGATCACATGTTCATATAACCATTCTACCTGTGGATAAGGTACATAGACTTTGGGGCATCTGCATGTTTCAGCGTGCATCTATTTTAGGTAGCAAATCTTTTTTCTGTGAAAATAAATAAGGGATCTTCATTGAAATGTGTAGTCACAATATAAAACCTGGCATGCTGATTCAGAACTGAAAAACTTCAATTTTATCTTTTGAATACTCCAAGTTGTTCTTTACTAAGCAAACATTATTAGAATTGATTATGTGATGAAGGTTTTTTCTCTAGCTATACTAAATAGAAACCAAGGTTGTTAAAAACTGTTCTAGGGATGAAGAATTTTCTTGGAGGCATTTGCTTGTTGAGATTACTGGCTGTAAAGAACCTCTCACTAAAAATTAACTTTTTCTCAAAACATGTGAATGCACATACTTGCTATTTGCAGAGACTTGGGCTTTTGTTGATACACCAACATTAATAATTATCTATGAATTACAGTTTTCTAAAGACAAGCATGCATGGCTTTAGAATAACAAACATCTGTGCTTTTGAAGCTTATATGAACGTGTAAATGCATAGTGCCAGTGTTAGTTAGTTCTGCTAGTAAATATTCATGAAGTCATCAAAAATGGTTTGGGATTAATTATTAGTAAGATCTCAATTTGATCATCCCTTTTGTGAATCTAGGCTTGTACATACACTTCTTGATTTCTTTTTTTTCCCCTATGAACATTCTATCACCTGCATGGACAAAAGTTAGAATCTTTCTATTGGAGGTGTGAGTATGTAGTACATTGAGAACAGCAGACTCTGATGTTCATGCTGAAATCAGGTTCAGGATATTTTTGGCATTTTAAAACTGAAAAAAGAACACTTTGTTTTAGTGTTCTCATATGTTCATGAGGGTTCTTGACATTTATTTTTCTTTTAACAGTTGACCATTCAACTATTTCTTTGTTGTTGGATGGTGTCGTTGAAAAAATCAAGGGATATTTATGACTGATTTGTGGAAAATGCATCATTTTGAGAAAAACTTTCCAGTTTGTCTCCTAAAATTTCAGTTACCAGTAGTGTATTGGGCACTCTTGTTAATTGTCTATAATACCACTTGAAATGGCTTTCTTGGTGTGGGAGGAAAGAGGAAGTCAAACTTAAACATGTGTCTTAAAATGACACTCTATTCCTTTAAAAAATATACACTTGCATATATTTGTTAGGCTTATAGCATGATGTTGGGTAGTATAGCAAAGGATCAACTGGCTTTCTTTGGTTTCCTTAGAGTTGAAATTTGAGGTCATTGTTCTTGGAGTAATCTTGTTTCTAAAACCCATTTAAATAAAGTGGAGTTCAAATAATTTAAAATTAAGTGTGTTTCAACTTAATCAATGTATTCAGTTTTCCTTTCCTTTATTTTTGGCCCTTTTTATTTATACACAACAGGGAACTGAGAGTTATCTATTGGAGTTGTGTTTCAGAGGGAACTTTGGTCAGTCAGAGTGAGATTGTAAATTCACATGCCTCATTTTGGGGGACACATTTCCATTTCATAGTTGTAATCATCTTTTACTACTGCTGTGCCTGGAGCCCTTGTCTAGATGTTGATAAAGGGCAGATACTGCTTATTGAAGCATTGGGTGGCACTTCATTATTACTTGCTAAAGAATGTACTTATTAATAAAATAACTGATTCAAATTTTAGGTGCCTACGTAAAATGTAAGCATCTTTGAGGGCCAGACATTTTAAAATTGAACTCACAACTTTTCCCCTCTTGATTTAGTCTGTCTGCTAGTCTGCCTAGCAAATAACCTAGGAAATTTCCCCCAGACTCAGGCTTTTTTTTGAAAGATATTGCTTTAGAGATACCAAACAATCTGTATGATATTTAAAAAAGAAAGAATCCATATCAAGTTAAATCTTGGTGGAAATAAGCAACTTGAGAAATCTATAATCAGCTGTAAACTTTTCTGTTGCCATGCCCTTATTGTTTATTGCAAAATGTACAATTTTAATGGATGTGCATATTTCTTTATAGACAAGTTGTTGTGTTTAGCTACATCTTGAAAGAACCACTTTGTTAGACCAAGCAGAGATAGGCGCTGTTTTGTGTTAGGTGCTTTACAGTAGTAGGCGCTGTAAAATAATTCATAGGCCTGAATACCAACTGAATAAATTAATAGTTCCCTTCATTTCCTTACAGTATATCAGCTGGCAGTTGAATGGGTAGGAGATTGACTATCTACTTTTAAAACCCATAGAAACCTTCGGATTTAGTTATCTCACCATGAACAAGAACACCCATACTCTTCATGTCAGGAGTAAAAGTGTAAGTAAGAGCCTTTATTTTCACCTATTTGTTTTCATGCACGTTTGCATTCCTAATGTTTTGCCATCATCTTTTGTATTTTTTGTTGGCCCATGGAACAAGATAAATTTACCATTGTGAAAACACCTGTAATAAGAACTGTTAACCTTACAGATTCTTTTATTTAATGCTATCTAAATTGTATAGATCTGAGTATTTTGGTACTTCTAAGATAACTATAAAACTGCTGTATCCTTTTGAATAAGCACTTTTTCTGGAAAGAATGTATGTGCATTAATATTGAAAAGTATGGGAAACTTTCTGAGTGTTCATGAAATGGTCAGCTGGAATGATCATGTGAGGTGTACAGGTCAAACGGAGGAAAAAAAAATATGAGCAATTAGCATGAACTAATTAATGAATTAGTGAACAGTGATAATATGCCAATACTGTACATATGTTTGGATGATGAGGCATTTTTAAAATTTGTTACTCTTTATTTTTTATTCAATATCCTACATGCATTTCATAAAATTCAAGGCTGCTAATGAAATTTAGAATACATTCTACATGCATATCATTTTAAGAGAGTAACAGAACAATGGTAGCATGCAGTATTTAGAGACCTCTGCATCGTTTATTCTTCCTGTCAGTGGTAGAGGACAGTTGACTTTCTAATAACATGCTTGTATATGAGGCTTCAGAATATGACCTTTCTTTTAATAAGAATGAATTTAAGGGACCATCTCATGAATAGAGATGTGGAAGGGAAAGTTTTCTGCACATCAGAAGTTGTATAATCAGAACAAATGAAATCAGACACATTTCCCCAGATATTCACTCTTAAGCGTTAATTTCCCCCCCCCCCCCAAACAATTTTCTTTCTATAATGTTGGCATTTAAATGTAAAGAGCATAAACCTGAATGACTATATTATGAATATATAGAGGAAAGAGGTAGGAGATTGATAATTATACTGGTTGTAGCATACATGTGTGCATTAATTTCATAACCAGTTTAAAGTAGTTTGTCTGGGAAGTCAACAAAACAGGCTGTTACCACTATTTGATTGAAGGAGGAGATGTGAAAATTCTAAGGTGGGGTGAAAGAATCACTGTAATGTTAAAGCTGGAAATTTCAGCTTCTCTTATATTAGTTTTAATGAGATTTGATCAATTTTAGGGGAAGAAACTGAAGAATTTCCATTTATCATGTAAGCAGCACTGTCTCAGAGCAAAAGCATGTCAGCTTTCATTCCAACTATGAATCTACTTTAGTACGAAAACATTTATTTAAATTCTGTGAAAGTGAAATTTCGTGAGCTTTAGGAACATTACTGTTGTTTTGAAACCTCCACAAAGGCTTTGACCCACAGAATGATCTCCACTATTCTTCATGTTAATGTAAAATCCTAGTACATCCTGCCATGTGAACAGTGCCTACATCCTGCCCGCTTGCAGCCATTATTTTTCTTCTGAGCATATGAAACACTATTTAAAGTAGTGCTTGAAAAGAATCCACAGAATCTGTAACCTTTTGAAAGATTATTTTAAGCAAAAATGTAGCTTGCTGTTGATTTGTTTTCCTTGCATATTGCTAGTGGGAAAGAAAATATTTTTAAAATAAAATGTTCTGTTTTAACAAGAATGGCTTTGGGAAAGCATTTCATTACATTTGTTGGGAATAGCTAAAGGTTTTGTCTATATCCACTGATGCTAACATCAGACTTTCCACAACTTCTACTCTGTCAGTTTGATTGAACTGGAGTTAGCAGGTTATCCACAGGCTTTCAAATGTCATTATCAGACTAAATATTTTATTTTGTAATAAGGGAGCTGCAGAAGCATGACAAAAATTGATTCCAATTAATTAAATGAAGAGGATTAATTATTAAATAATTAAGAGAATTATTACCTCAGTGAGAGGAGAAAATAGTTTTTACCTTTTTAGGTCATTGTCTCCCTGGCAGAGGTAGGAGTTTGTGATTCTAGGATTTCAGCTTCATCTGTAGTCCTTATCTTGTTTCATTGGCTTGAGACTGTCATTGCACATACATTAGCCCGTTAAGAAGAGAATGTTGCCAAGTGTGTCTCGAATGATTTTTGGTTTTGCTTTTCTACCAAATGTTGAGACAGCATTGCATATCAAAACCTAGTTGTGAATCTAGCCTAAAGATGCTCTAAAGCTTATTTGCTTTATTACTTTGCCTGGCTTGCCTCACATCTTTCAGTCTGTAGAATACAAATTAGATGTAGAAAAGACATTGATTACCTTTTCAATCACCCTGCTCAAACAATATTTGAGTGATCTGTCCAAAGCAGTTGAAAAATACTCAAGATCTGCCACTTCCCAAATCCATGGTTCATTTTGATCAATTTTATGGCCAGGGTTTTTAAAAATTGGTCAATTTCACATTTGCAGTTGCATGTCTTCATTTTCAAGGCCCTTCATAACATCCCCCCCCCCCCTTCTTACCATCTATTTTAGAATGAAGTATTTGACTCCAAAATTTGTTGGATGCATGATGTCAGCCTTCATTACCTGACTGAAAGTTTAACAATCCAGCACCTTTTTGCTTTCTCATATGCTACCTCCCTCCCCTTGCTTGGAAAGTGCTCCATATGAGCATCTATAAAACTCTTCATTTTTTCCTTCAAACCTCTATATGGTTCTTTTTTTATGGCATCACAACACTTAAGCTACAGGTGTGCGGAGATCACAGATCATCTTGCTGAGCAATACAGTTTCATGATTGCTTTGACTCCCTGGACTGTCTCTTTTGTCACATATTTAGATTGAAGACATTTTGGGGAAAGGACTGCCTTGTTTTGTGTTGATACAGCATCTAGCACAATAGCAATACAAATAATAATCAGGAATTAGGAGAGGAAGCAGGAAGAGTACAGGGAGTAGCATAGAATTGGAGAAGACATGTTTTGAAGGAATGAAAAAAAGTGGTTAATGAATAGGTGGGTTTGGGGGACAGATTTATCTCTCCAGCTACACAGCTCTAAACTTCTCCTTTCCATTCCATCCTTGTATGGTTCCAGCACCCCTGTATTCCCATTTACTGCTCCTCTTCTGCCCCAAGTGCTCAGACTCCCTTTTCACCTCCCCACTGATCTGACATTGCCTCTCTGTTGAATGCCTCAAGTGTTCCCTTCATGACTCCTGCTGCTTCAAACCCACACACCAGGCCAACCTTTCCTTTTGTCAGTCTATACCTCTGATAGGCTTGGTGCAGCCATGCTGAGGTGGAGTCCTGAGTAGTGTTTTTCAGCTGGAAAAGGAAGAAGGCTGGGGCAGGAGAGCGGAGATGCAGAGACTCTTCCCATAATCTGTATGTAGAATATGGGGAGGAGGCTCTATCAATCCATCTGCAACATAGGCCAGTGAGAGAGCTGTCAAAGAGCCCATTCGTATCAATGAGATATTCTTAGATCAACAAGAGCACTCCACAGAGAGACACACAACCTAACCCAATAGCTTGAAGAGGTAAAGACTGCTCTACTCATGTCACTCGGGCTACGTCTAGATTGCATCCCTTTTTCGTAAAAGGGATGCAAATTAGAAATATCGCAATTGCTAATGAAGCGGGGATTTAAATCTCCTTAAATAAGGGATAAGGGATCTTTCGGAAAAGGCTTTATTTTCCGAAAGATCCACGTCTAGACTGGCGCTTTTTTCCGGCAAAGCTCCGTGCCAAAAAAAAGCGGCAGCCATTTTTATGCTAATGAAGTGGGGGAGATTTAAATCCCTGCTTCATTAGCAATTTAGATACGTCTAATTTGCATCCCTTTTACGAAAAAGAGATGCAATCTAGACGTAGTCTGAGTGTTCGCATTTTCCCTTCCAAGGTGTCAGGACTTCTGGGCCAGTCCCACACAAAGTATGCCCATTCTCACCCTAGTCTCAGCACTGTTTGCTCAGTACATGCTCCAAGTACGTGTGTTCTCAGCTTGCAGCTACCATCTCTCTGCTGTGTAACTGTGTCTGGCACAATCATGCCTATTTCCAGCTCCCCACCCTCTTGTCAGCTCTCTGTACTTATGCCATGGTTAGAACAAGTCCATTCTAAGCTCCTCATCTTGCTTTCATCGTTGTGTGTTGTATTAATTTAGATGGACTACATTGGTCCAAAGAGTCAGTCAAAGGTGTTAACATAATTCAGGCACTGTTCCAACATTAAACAGTGTGAACTGAGGTTCCGCTTTCATTTCAACAACATTCCTTGTTCCCTTTCCCTGTAACCTGAGATAGCTTTAGAAAGAAAATCACTCTTGTTTGACCATCTCTGAGATGGTACCAAAGATGGTGGTAATTGTTCTTTTGTGGGGGAAAGATAAGCTAGTTGAAATGGGCTGGAGCTACTGTTATATAATCCATTCCTGTCTCCTAGATAAACTCATGCACAAGGGAAAAGAAAAAATGGATAATGCAGATTCTCTCTCTGGTGCTGACTCACAATTGAAACTGCTGCAAAAATACAGCCACAACATTAAGTCTTATCAGCCACTCCAAGATCTGGCAAGCTTATGCCACTATTAGTCTCAGGCTTACAGCAATGTTTCAAAATATGCAGTTTTGGCCAATAAACTAGACAAGAAAGGAGAAGAAGAGAAAGGAGAAAAAATAAGGTTGGAAAGGACAGGAACATAGGGCAGGAGAAGATGCACCCAAATCTTAGGTCACATTTGAGATGGAGCCATTTCTTGTAGAGGTGGTGATATAATCTAAGTACATCTCTCTGGCACAGCCCAGCGAAGATATCTCTCGGGATTAGGACAAAGAAATTCTAACATCTCAAGTGATGGCTAATGGTAATCTTATTCTTTCTGCTTATTTCAGTCAGCCAGTGTAGCAGTCACCAGCTTTTCTGCTGTGGACTTTGATATGAAAGCAGTTTTTTTAAGATGAACCCCAACAAGGAATACTGGATGGAATAGCCTATCCTCTCATTATTTTGTTTTCCAATTAAGCCTAGTTTTTGTAAAACCAATTTTGGTTTACTGGTTTCTGATCCCACCCTGCTCTTGTTTACCAGGCATTATTTTAATCCAGTCCTGGATCTTGATTTATATCAGCTGTCCTCTTTGGGCTGATTTAGCCTGTTTCACTTTTGCTTCCCCCCCCCCCCCCCAACATTGGTTGTTGTAGGCTACTGTTCCATATTATGAACTTAAACTCTTTACAGTTTACCTCACAAATAGAGTAAATGTTTATTATCACAACGCCAGGAAGAAGCCATGGAACTCTCTCTCTTGAACTAATGGCATGTCTAAGGTGAAGGATTCTGGGGAAGAGAGTAGATCATTCACAATTTCTTTTACCACAGAATGTCTTCTGATTGGAAGGTGTCCTAATGTTTTTGTTTTGTCAGGAATTCTAACCTTGGCGATTCCTTGGAGGATATCCACTTGTCAAAGGATCATAGAAAAACTGTTTTAGTTGAAAATTGTTAATCAAAGCTCTAGTCATTGAACTGTGTTATCTAAGACAGAGTTGGAATGATCCCTTATACTAAGAGTCATTGTCTAGATCTGTCACTATAAATCCCATTTTCTAATTCTGAATCTTCTACAAAAACAAGAAGTTCTGTGGTACCTTAAAGACTAAGGGTACGTCTACACTTGCTCTCTAGTTCGAGCTAGAGATGCAAATGTAGGCAACCGAAATTGCTAATGAAGCAGGGATTTAAATATCCTGTGCTTCATTAGCATGATCTCGCTCGAGTGTTACTCCTCTCAACAGCTGATTCAAACCAGGAAGTGCGCTCCTGGACGCATTAGTTCAGAACAAATCCCTTGGTTTGAACTAACATTACTCATCATTTTTGGCCATACAGATTTGGCCATAAGTTTTTGTGGGCAACCCCCCAAATTACTAAGTGGATTTTTGCCCATGAAAGCTTATGCCCAAATAAACCTGTTACTCTTTAAGGTGCCATAGAACTCCTCATAGCTTATGCATATGTGGATTAACATGGCTACCCCTGTGGTGGTACTACTATTTGGGTTTATGCATTGCACACTCACGTTAGCTCTTTTGGCCACAGCCTCACATTGGGTTATCATGTTTAAATGATTATCCATCATGATCCCCAAATCCTTTTTTCAGAGTCACTGCTTTCCAGTATAGAGTATGGCCTGTGTCTTCTATTTCCAGATGTATACATTTACATTTAACTGTATTAAAATGCATATTGCTTGGTTGCACCTAGTTTGCCAAGCAATCCAGATCATTCTGAATCAGTGACATTTCCTCTTCATTATTTACCACTCCTCCAGTTTTTGTGGGGTAATGGTAAACATAGGAGTGCAGCAACCTTCCATCTTTTCCCTCATCCCCCTCAGATCTGCTCCAAAGATTGGTATTCCACAGGTTTGCACCAAAAAAGTTATAAGAATTTGAAAATGCTATCAGTTTTTGGTTAGGGTTGCTGTGTATGAGGAACCTTTTGACCAAACTACCTAGTGACTTGATTTTTTTTATCTTGCATAGTTCCATGATTCAGAAATCCAAGAACTCCCCACCCCTCATTGAGCTGGTAGATTTTTAAAAAATTCTACTGGATTTGTCCTCTTGGAGAGTCATCTGCCTAACATCCTTCCTCACAGGCACTGGGTGGTTGTCCCAGTGTAGAAGGCATTATATGTAGGTACAGTAATTTTTAATTTTTAAAAAGTGCTGTTCTGCTCAAGTATCATGTTTAGGGCAAACATAACATGTAAGTATCATTTATTCTGTAGTTTTATTATAACAATGACAAATTTTCAATACAAGGTTACAGATAAAAGAGTTTTAGTGAAAAATAGATAGCTTCACCGTATAAATAACTTTCCACATATATGTATCCCAAGTACCTAAAAACTTTTCAGTCTACTCTTTTGTCTTCATGTAATAAAAGCATACATCCTCAATAGGCTTGGAATCCTGTAGTTTAACTCATCTGTACACTCTTGTAAAGAGAAGGGTGACATTTTTTTAGACTTAAACCTTTCCACTGAAAAATGAAGGATTTGGATGAAGCAAAACATTTCACGAATTCATGTTGAATTCACTAAATTGCATGAGTCAAAGTGAAACAAAAAAAGAGGCAGAGGGCATAGACCCAAAAGAGAAAAAAATAAATATTTCATTTTTAACAAAACTGTATAGTTTTTGTAACCCCCTTTTCCCTCCCTGGGTTACTCAGGAGCAGGTCACACTCACAGGTCTTGACATAAAAGGATATCCTGAGTACCCCAATGGTGGTGATGTTTAGTTGGGGAAAACCTATCCACCCCCTTGCTGCAATCCCTTGCTCATAAAGAATGTACAATGGCAGTGCCTCCATCTGGCTAGCCCTGTACACACTTACTGGTGTGCCTTGGGAACCTCCAGGAATAAACGTATTCCAACAATAAACTGGATCTAACTCCAATTACAATAATTACAAATCATAAATAATATACATCTAATAGATTGCATTAGAATGAACAACCTAAAGAAACAGGATTTAACAAATTAACAGTGAATAACATCAATTAACAAAGTACACAGAAGTAAAAGGAACTTATCTAGCTGCCATTTGCACTGCCAATATTTATCCCACCCCAGAGTATGCACTCCACTGGACTCAGTCTCAGACTCTTGCCCGTGTGGGCGCACTTGAAGAACTGCAGCTGTAATGGAGATTCTCTGTAGGTAGTGTGTATGTGGGTCCAAGCTATGCAGCAGGTCTGGTTCACTGGGTTGGCCTCTCTGCTTCTCTTTGAACCCAGAGTTAGTCTGTATCTTTGAGGTCTGTCCCAGGCAGCATTTTCCCAAAGATGCCCAGTTACTCACAGACTCCTTCTGTGTGCTGGATGCAGAGTAGATTCTAGCCACAAGTACAGCCAAATGGCCTCCCTTTTAGGGCAATCAGAAGCAGCCTGCTAGATCCCAGTTCCAAAGGCTCGCTGTCCCAGCCTCTAACTGCAACATAACAGCTCCTGAACCGGATCAAACTCCTTCACAGCAGCCTGGCTCCCTTTCCACTCCAAAAAAACAGAGGGAAGAGTCCACAAACTGCTGAATCTTCCTCCACACACATGGAGAGACTCAGATCTCCCAAAACAAAAGTCAATTCCTTCCTGGTTTCCTCCAGGACTCATGGGAATTGTAGCATCTGGGGCTAGGTTGCAGCACACAGGATCTTCCCAGAGAATAAGCAGAGGCACCTTTAGTAAAGAGACTACATTTTCAATGCAAAACAATTTCTCATTTTCAAATGTATTTCAATTTCATAATTTTTTTTTTTAAAAAGCTAAAACAAAATATAGACCTAATCCTTAGAGTAAGCAAGTAAGATCACTTTCAGGGATAGAGAGAGAACAAATGCTTCCAGTAAGCTGATATTCTAGTCATTGAATCCCTTTCCTCTTCAGAGCAGAAGGAATGCTTTTAAACACAACAAAGTATTCAGTTGCCTGTTTGTTATGGAAAGATAAAATAATGAGTACGGGAATTAGTAATTTTTTAGCATGGTTTTTTAAATGGAAAAGTCAAAAGTATTATTTTGTGTATGGGCTGGGACTACAGGATCAGATATGTGATGCTCTGATTGAAGGCATCATTGATGATCTGTTATAATCTTTTAGACATCTTTTAGGATGTTGGATTTCAGAAGACAGTCCCACTGGAACTTCCTGGCCCATTTTTATACCCAGAAGCTAGTGAATCAAAGAGTTCTGTATTGGTATTTTGATTCTTTGTCAGAAAGTAGTTAAGGAGCAGAGCTAGATAAATAATTCAGAACAAATTATACAATACTCACTTTTCTTCGTGTTAGTCAATTGTCCGTAAATTCTGATTTTCTTAAACTTTTTTGTTCAAAAATATCTGCCTGAGCATTTCTCAGAACAATTCGTCATTTGTAGCTGGTTTGTAAAATATACAAAATTCAAGCTGTTCTAATTGGACAGGTTGCTCACATGGTATTTGTTCTCTTGTTGAAAGAGTGACTGAGGATAAGAAGGATGGTTCAGAAATGAGAGTCCCAGCCTGAGCCATGGGGGAGATTGGCTGAAATCTTTCTCCACCACAGACATCCTATATAATCCTGGTCAAGTTCTTTGGTGTCTCTGCACCTTACATCTCCAATGTGTAAATTAAGAAGAATACAGGTTGAACCTCTCTAGTCTGGCTCTCTTTGGCATGGCAACATCTATTGTCGAGCATGATTTTAGTTATCTGGATGTCCAGGGCTCGCTGAGCAGCGGCGAGCTGTGCTCGCCAGTCGCATGGTTCTGTGCTCTGTGCATGCGCAGATTGCTCCATGCCAGCTCTTCTTGGGTGTAGTCTACTCACCATGGGCGAGTAGATTACGCTATTTCTCGAGCCCTGCAGATAACCACTTACCATGGGTGTGGTCTAGTTTCCCGCAGTTCCATGAAGTTTGATTTATAGCTACCAGTCCTGGTTTTCAGTGCTTTGTGCTGTTATTTAGCTCTAATTTCCCCCATATGTCTTCTAAGAGCCCAGTGTGACAGAAACCACCTCCCCGTGCTTTATGAAATGGATTCATGATCACAAATATACATAACTCAAAGATGCTTTGGGCAAATTATCTCATGTAACCTATCAGTCTTCATGTCATAATCCGCTGGATCTGTTTATCTTGTTTTGGTGTAAGTATTTTTCTTGTGTGTAAAGTTAGACATATGGAGTAGGAAAACTTATGATTTTAAATGCATAAATGGAAAGCCATCAAGGGTGATTCCATTGCTGGGAGACCTCAATGTCTGGGCAATCATTTACAAATAGCCTTTTGTCCTTACGTCTTAGCAGTGGCTGGTAGGGTCTGGCCAGGTGACTTCCCATGCAAAAAGGGAATCTTTAAAAACAATAGGAAAGTAGGAGGGTTTGGTCTTTGGCTGGCATACCAGAGGGAAGGAACCAAAGATCCCTAGGAGAGGAACAGCCCTAGTTTGGAAGGCTTAGCTGGAAAAGAAACAGTTTTAGGGTGAGTTTGTAATAAGTTTGCGTCCTGAGGTTTCAGTGTTAGAGTTAGCTAATCGTTTCTGTTGTTATGAGTTTGTAATCTACTTTGCTCTGCCTGTTCTCAATTATTACCACTTATATCCTACTGTTTGTAGTTAATAAAATCACTTTTACTTACCATCAAGCCCAGACTAAATAATTATTACGTGGGGGAACAATCAATGTGTACATTCCCCCTTTCATTGTTAAAGGGGGCTTACCTAAATACAGTAAAACTCCAGTTGTCCGGCATCCAGTGGTCAGCACTCCTGCTAGTCAGGCACCACTTGGAACCTGGAAGTGTTCCAGGCAGCCGGACAATTGGAGCTGCTCTGCCACAGGCTTCCCCGAGTCAGTCGCTGGTCAGTTTCAGCAGCGGCTGACTTGGGGATGCCTGGGGCAGAGCAGCTGGGGTGCTGCTGGGTTGCTCCTGTAACACTGTCCCTCTGTCCCCCCCACCCCACCCAAGATCCCTCATAGCCCCCCCTTCTGATAGTCCAGCATATCTGATAATCCGGCACCCCCTGGGTCCTAAAGGTGCCGGATTATTGGAAGTTTACTGTAATTGATTTGGGGTTCTAATCCCATTTGGGAATGGTATTCCAGGAAGCTGGGCCTTAAACTGCATTCTCCTTGGATCTGAAGAGATTTTAGTGCCTGCATTGCTTCTTGGGCGAGGGAGCATTGATCTCAGCTCAGGGTCTTGGCCCTACAGGACTGAGCAGTGAAAAGTTCCAGAGAGAGCAAGGAAGCGAGTGGCAGTGGCCTTTTCAGCCCTCCTGGAGGTCCCCTAAAGGGTCTCCTATTACCTCACCCCATCACACCCAGTAAGCAGTGGAAGTGTGGGCAATGCTGCTAGACAATAGTGACCTGCCATGGTTAAGCAAATTCTCTGGCTCAGTAGTGGTCAGATCCTGAGAGTGTTGGACTAGAGTGGTTCAAACTGTCGCACTTTCCTATCTCACAAGGGGAATGAGGAGATGAATGAATTAAAGATTGTAAGGTCTTCAACTTCTCTGGGCCATATCAAATCATAGTTTAAATGTGTATGTTATTGTTTACAGTTTTAGTATCGATTTCTTGCAAATATTTTCTAATGTCATCTCAAAAGTTGGTGCTTCTGTAAATGTTTTCAGCAAATCAGTCATTCATGGGATGCATAGAAACGAGAGTTTTTGGATTTAAATAAGAATCATTTGTAAGAGGTGAATAGGGCCCTGAACACATAAATGGCTATCCCCATTAGAATGATTGGATCTGGAAAAAATGAACAGGAATTCTGCTGTTCCAATCTGTCCATCAATACAGCTTTTCAGACATTTTATATGAATTTTACAAAGGACAATGATGTGGTTTCCCTTTCCTCCCCGCTTTCAGTGATATTTTTTGAGGTGATACCTTTATGTTTGTATTAAGCTGCTCTCTTTCAAATTTATGGAAAACATCAAATGTATAGATGCAAAAATGTATGTGCCTAAAGGGCACAATTATGTGACTGCTCAAGTACAAATCATGGGGCCCTGTGAACAAGTGTTAACCAAAAATTTCTTGCATGTGCCTGTGTTGAGTAGGCATATTTTTTGCATGTCAGCATAACACTGTTTATGCTGTTCTGTAAAGGCAAAAATTAGAGCAAGTCATCCAAGTTAATTTCGTACAGACCACCAGCCAGTGTTGGTTATTTTTTCCTTAGTATAACTATAGATACACTCTAATCTTCCCTCTACCCTCTGAGTGTTTGTCTATTTCTCTATATTGTGAGCTTCTCTGAACAGGGGCAGGGATGATATAACTTGGAGTCAAGATCCTCTCTGGATGGCTAAAGGGTTCTTTTACACGAGGTGTCTGTCTACCTTGTGGGAAGAATCAGTAAAATCGTCTGTTGTAGAAATATTACTTGCCACACAGTACTGAGTCAAAGGCTTCACAAAGCTGCAGTCTGAGGTAAGCACTGATTCTTCTTGCTGTTTCCAAATTATATCATCAAGTGGTACTGTATCTTAGCTACTTGCAAACAGCACTGAATTGAGATAAAGGAGACATAACAGCAGTATCAATTACTCACACATATAGCCACTTTTACTGTCCCTTTTCTCTCATTCTGTGTCTTTTGGGAGTTCTTACTTAAAAAAACCCCTAAATATAGTGAAATTATATAGAAATAACTTGCTGGAATTTCTCTATTCTTGTACTTCCTGCAGATGGAGTCAAACAAATAAAATACCTAGAACGTTAGGCAGGAAAAGCATGAACATCAATATTTAGCAGAAGAAATGGAGTATTTTGGAAATCTTTTGAGCATACCTTTCTGAACATATAGTATTTAATGAGATTCTAACCTTTCAACCATAACTATTTACTTATTCTTACCTAACAGAAGTTTTATTTGTTTCCTGAAATGTCCACTGCTTCTGTGGTTGCTCAATAACTTGTGTAGAAGTTCCATGTAATTACTTCCATGTAATTTTTTTTGGTTTCCTTAATCATACTATGGTTTTTTCTAAGATTGGAATTGTTGCTATTTTGCAAACATCTATCATTTTCAAAATCATATCCTATTGTACCTCTGCATTCTGGTTTGGAGAATTTATTAAATATTTAATAAAGCAAAGAATAGCTGTGATCTTGTGGACTGAGTGAGTGCTTTGAGATCTATGGATAGAAAATGGTGTATAAATGTAAATGTTTTAAAATTGATTATATGCAATAAATTTTAATTGGTGATTTGAGTTTCCAGCTCAGGCCAAACTACCTTTCTTGATGGATCTGGATTGAATAGATTATTGCTATTATATTATTGTAATATCTTCCAGTTTGTTTGCAGTGTTCTACCAAATTAATATTATATTGAGTTATTTCTGTCATTTTCAGGCTCACTTATATTATTTGGAGCGATATCATTTTACTTTCTTGAGAATATTGTAGGTTCTTGCTCGTATTTATTGGGAAACAAGTCTGTTTTCTTCATTTATTGCTGCTTCTCTCTTAATTGCGCCTCCCAAACTACTTCTGTAGCTTTAAATAAGTACGAGTGTATGGAACTTTATTGTTAAAGACTTATCTAGACAACTGTTTCCTGCTGAGTTGTTGACTCATTCTTATATATACAACTCTGTTTTGACTCAGGAAATCAGTGGTGTTTTGCACCATCCTGATAGCTATAAGCATAGGAATCCTGATCAGCTACTTGTAGCAGTCAGTCAGAAGTGAAATTCTTCCTTTCCCTGCTTTTTAGTATTCCTATTGTCAGAGAAAGTTGCCATCCATATCATCCCTCTTCTTCTTTATATTAAACAATTTGAAATGTGATTACAAGTGGTTGGACATTTTCAATCTCAATTTTTATAGAAAAGAGGTTCTCTCCATAAAATTGAAATTGTCTGTTGAAAATGTCAAACTTTATCTTATCACCATAAACATAAAAGTAAGCTTCCATCAAGAAAATTAAAATAGCTTCCTGTCATGGTATGACCTTATGGCTTTCCTTATCACCCATACAATCCCTAAGAGACATAGCACAGCAAGATGGCAACATGCAGAGTCCAGAACTGTCCCAGCATCCTGGCTTGATTCAAGCAAGCACCCAGCAGCTTAGTTACTGCCTAAGCCAAATGAGCTGAGCAGCCTCCGACTACACAATGTCAATTCTGCTTTCTGGCTTCAAAGAAAGAGTGAAATTGACAGAAGATTTCTAGGCCAGAAGCTAGCAATATTATTTTTCATTAAATATATCTTTTTCTGGTAATCCTTTCCCTATAATTTTTGTACTGATTTGGTATGGAAAGTTTATCTTTGGTTAGAATGGATTTTTGATTTTCATCGAGACTTAAATATGATGTTCCTAAGTGAATTGTCACAAGTAGGGATTGCATCTGTTACCTCTGATGCTTAAGCAATAGGCAGCAGTCTTTCCAACCACTACAAGTACATATAGAGTGCAATTAAACATCTGTAGCTGACCTGGATCAGTGGAATCTGACATGTAGGGCTTTGGCTAGGGGGCTGTTTGATTGTGGTGCAAGCATTTGGCCTCCGGCTAGAGTGTGGGAGACCCAGAACTTGAGCCTGAGCCTGAACATCTACACTATAATTAAACAGCCACCTTCCCAGAGCCACAGAAGTCTGAGTCAGCTGATCCATGGCCAGCCATGTGTTTAATTGCAGTGTGGACAGTATATACATCCTGTATATAGCCCAGCCGCTACAGGGCAAAAGAACACCACTCTAGGGAAGTGTGGGTTGCGTAATGCTTTTGGAAAAAGCTATATGCTATATTTTGACCCACTTAACACGACTCAGTGTACTCATCCTAATTAGAGATGTAGTTATTAAAATGATTAATGGTTTTGTCTCCTCTCATTCAATTTTATTTAAATATACTGTGTGTGTGTGTGTGTGTGTGTGTGTGTGTGTGTGTGTGTGTGTAAATGGACTGAAGAGTACACATGAACTACATTTTCGTTATAACTCTACCTGTAGAACATCTTGCTTTTATTTCTGTAAGTATTGTAGATCTAATTTTGTGAAGGAAAAAATAAGAGCTTGAGAAGTGCTGATTAACTAGTGCTGAATGGAAATGGAATGACCTTGGTAATCATAGGCCTGTCAGTCTCATGTCAGTGCTGACCAGGATAATGGAGCAGCTGACGCAGGACTTGATTAATCAAGAATTAATGGAAGGTAATATAATTAATGTCAATCAGCAAGGTCTATGGAAAAAAATACTCTCAAACTCCCTGATTTATTTTTTTAAAGTTTTCAAGTTTGGTTTATAAAAGTAAGTGTTGATGCAATATATTTAGATTTCTGTAAGAAATTGTATTTGGTACTGAACAATATTTTGATTCTAAAAACTACACAGATTAACATTGCATATATTAAATGGATTAAAAACTGGCTAATTGATCTCAGTGTAATTGTAAATGGAGAATCCTCACTGACCTGGAGTTCTTCAAAGGCCAGTTCTTTGCCCTTGGCTATATAGGTAACATTTTTTATCAAAGAGTTGGAAAAAAAAATACCACTGCTAAAGTTTGCAGATGATGTACAAACTGGGGGAGTGGGAAACAATGAGGAGGACAGGTCACTGCTACAGATCACTTGGTAAGCTTGTCACAGCCAAACAGTATGTGCTTTAATAAGGCTAAATGTGTAAATGGATGAACAAAGACTGTAAGTCATATTTACACAATAGGGTGATGCTCCTATTTAAACTGCTTTCCTCTATCTTGGAAGCAGTGACATTAACAAATATTTGGAAGTTGTGGTAGATAATCAGCTGAACATGAGCTTCCACTGCCATTCTGTGGCCAAAAGAGCTAAGGTGATCCTGGAATTATGACAGTCTAAGGTGCAATCGAGGCCAGTCAGGAGCTGACATTTCTGCCTTGCAGCCTTGGGTGCAACAGTGCTTCACCGTTGTGGCTCCCAACCTAGGCTCATCACACACACCATGATGGTCAAAGCCTGCTTATAGACACAATTTTGGCTCAGCAATTTGGACCCCAGCAAACACTAATCACAGCTCTCACTCTGCTTTCTAGCTGTCTTCAGTATTACTTGCAGCAGGACCCCAACACACTGCCAATCCCATATCTCCCCCTCCATCCAATGTGTTCTGTATAGTTCAGCTCCATTAGGTTTGTTGTCCATTCAAGGAAACAATTTACAACTTGCCACCTTAAGCAGAGTGACCCATACAGTTCACAGTAGTGTCAAGGAAGTGGATCTCTTGTGTGGACTGGTATATTGGCAAAACTGGACAGTCTCTACAACAAAGGATTAATGGACACAAATCAGTTATTTGAAATGGTAACACACAGATACTGTCTCAAATGGCATGAACTGGATGGACCATTATATTCAACACCAAAATGATATCAAAAGTTAAGTATCAGGCACTTACAGCCCACTCTATTAGTCTCATTTAGCACGGACACTTTAATCAATAGGCTTTTTCCTTTTTCCTTTTCTTTTTCCTTTCTTTCTCCTCCCCCATCCCCTCTTTTTCTGCTTTGTATTTTAAACTGTGGGCCTTTGCTCAATATTTGTCATCTGAAGAAGTGAGTTGTGCCCACGAAAGCGCATGATACTATTTATATATTTTTGTTAGTCTCTAAAGGTGCATCTACACAGCAGGGCTTAACTCAAAATAATTTATGCAATTTGAGCTATGTCAATTGTGTAGTTTATTTCAAAATATCTTATTTCAAAATTTAGAGCACTCTTCCTCTGACTTCCCTTACTCCTCATACAATGCGGGTGTCAAAGCTGTTCCCCACTCTGGCACAACGAATGCAGAAGTTGGAGCCTGCAAGAGCACTCCAAAACCTTGCCTCTGGTACAAAAGCTCTTGTACAAAAACTTCCCCCCACAAAATCCTAATACCCAGATTTTGGGGGACTCACGGTCACCATAAAGTGCTTCGAACCGCAAAATAAAACTAATAGGAGTGGACACTTTAAACCAACCTTAGGAGCAGCCCAAGCTCTTTTTCCCCAAAATAACTTGAAAAAGAAAAGATAAACCAGCTCAGACATTATTTCCAAACATGCAAACAAGGATAACAATAAACCCTAAACTTTTCCCTACTTACACATTTTAAAAAGTCCATTTTTAGGGAAAGAAGCATCTCCCATCTCCCTCAATACCTGGGAGAAACTGCTCTGATCTTAAAACAAAGAAGAAAGAGAGAGAAACCCCTCTTTTCCAGTTGGAAATTTCTACCTGCATTGTTATTGTCTGACTGACCAACACCTTGGCTAGGTACATGAGTTAACCCCGTAGTCAACAGGTACTGGTCAGCACTCCTGATTATGACAGAGGGTTACAGGAGTTGGAGTAAAAAGTCCTCCAGCTTGACAGTATTTCAACAGTATTGCAAAATAACTATGTGCTGTGTACATGTGGACTAAGTTGTTTTGAAATAATGAGTTACAGGCAGTCCCCGGGTTACGTACAAGATAGGGACTGTAGGTTTGTTCTTAAGTTGAATCTGTATGTAAGTCGGAACTGGCATCCAGATTCAGCCGCTGCTGAAACTGATCAGCAGCGGCTGAATCAGGACTCCTGGGGCAGAGCAACTGGGGTGCTGCCGGGTTGGTCCAGTAGCGCCGAGGAGCGGTGCTGCGGGACCAACCGGCAGCGCCCCACCTGCTCTACCACAGGCCCCGGGCTTTGCTCCACGTCTCCCTGGTCTGCTGGGGGGGGGGGGGGGGCACTAGCTGCAGGGAGACGCGGAGCAAAGTGGCGGAGGACCCGGGCCGGACCCGTGGCGCTTCCAGATCAGCGTGTCCCACCGCTCCAGTCCTCTGGAGCGAGAAAATCCCCGTTCGTAACTGCGGATCCGACATAAGTCGGATCCGCGTAACTCGGGGACTGCCTGTATTTTAAAATAATGTTGCTGTGTAGATGTACCCTAAGGTGCTACAGGACCATTTTTTTAAAAGTATCTGTAGGATACACTTGACTTGACTTACATTCAGGTAGGAAACACTTGATCAGAATTAGTTTAATATTTTCTGTGTCCTTACTGCACCAAAATGTCGGAGATAATTTTACCCTAAACATTTTTTTTTTCCCATGTTCATGACTACTGGATCTTTGCTCATATTTTGTCTAGTGATTGGTACATTCCTATTAGTTTTTCTTCTCCCCTACTGATTTTTTTCTCGACTTTTCCCCATGTCCCTTTTCATTTATCATTCATATTTTGCATATGTGCCTATCATTTTGTCTCCTCTATTTATCATTCTCTGTGAGTTCACCCCTTGAGACTGTAAATGTAAAGCTATTTGAAGGAAATTTATGTGTCGAATTATAAGACTGACTCAATGAATGGCTCCCTCTGAGACTTTTCACCATGCAAGGCATGAATTTAGCCATATGAAGTGGAAATCCATCAACTTCATGAACTGATTACAAAGAGAGATAGCTGAATTGGAATTCATTTGCAAATTGAACATACTCAGTTTAGGATTGAATAAGGATCTGAACTGGTTAATGTACTACAAAGCAGTTTCCTCTCTCTGGATTATCACATCTTCACATCAAATGCTGTGAACAAGCCACTTCCACCCTGATTTGCTTGTGTTAAGGAGGCTAATTAAATTCTTCCCTATCTATACTTCTGCCTCTGTTACTTTCATTCCAATTGATCAGATGAAGTGTGTTTTACCCACAAAAGCTTATGCTCTAATAAATCCATTAGCCTCTAAGGTGTCACAATACTCTTCATTGTCAAACACAATGAAATTGGTAAGTGTGAGAGAGAATGTAACGCACCACAAAATGGGTGCTAACTAAATATATCAAGTTTATTTTTCAATGTACCCATCCCACTTATTGAAGTCTGTAGTGCATAAGAAACAATAACACAATAAATCTAAGCTGTCATGTTAAAATTGCTAAAAAAATATTCTAACCATAGTTGATTGATCTTTGTATTCAAACTGCTCCCAGAGGAAAAGACTGCAAGATCTATTGAGCCTGCCTAGAAGAGCTAAAAAACTCTAGCACTGTTGGACCAAAGTTTGAATTAAATTCCAGAGTTTGTGTATTTGGTAATATTTTGACTTGGTTATCAATATGTTATCATAATATTTTGTTGTGGTTATCAATGCTCACTTTTATTATTTTTTTGCAACAATGTGACACTGTTGACTCATAGTTAACTTGTATGATCCCCAGATCTTTCTGCAGTACTCATTCCTAGGCAGTCATTTACTGTTTTTTGTATACAATAAAACCTGTGCTATCCGGCACTTAACTAGCCAGAAAACTTTAGAAACCAGCAAATTTTTGAGCCGAAAAAAGGAAATTGGCACTTTATGCCGGTAGCGCAGCATGAACCTGGGGGAGTGGTGAATGGTCGCTCTGGCTGTGTGATGCCAGGCTGCATCCCCCTGTGGCTCATGGCCACTCAGCACCCCCCTCCGCACCTTGTGGCCTCTTCCCCAGCAGGTCAGCCCCGGGGGGCTCCCGGCAGCCCGCCCCCCCCCCGTGGCTTGTGGCCACTGTAGTAGCCCGGCACCCCCGCGCCTCCTGGCCCTCCCCCACAGGTCAGCCCCCTAACGGCTCCTACCATCTCTGCCCCCTACCTTCCACCCCATCTCACCAGGCCACATTGTGGCCCCCCCCCCGAAGGCCATATCCCAGTCCTTGCAGCACTCTGCCCCCCAGTAGGCCCTGCACAGCTCCCGCCCCACTCCCAGATATCTGGAATTTTCAGAAAATTGGCCCCGTGCGTGGATTGGCATGACCTAATCCTCTATATGCTATTATCCAGATCATTGATGAAGATATTGAACAGAACTGTTTCTTGCACTACCCCACTTAATATGCTTTTACAGACTGACTGTGAACCACTGATAACTACTCTCCGGGAACAATTTTCCAGCCAGTTATGCACCCACCTGATTGTAGTTTCATCTAGGTTGTGTTTTCCTACTTTGTTTATGAGCTCACTCCCACTCTCTTCTGTTTGTTTTCCCTAAACCTAACTACTATTGCCTCTGTCTTTTTTCAGAAATTACCTTCAGTCAGCTGGCTCTCATCCAAGCATAGTCTCTGCCAGACACTTGGAAATCTACATAATTATGCATACTAGGTCTGATGAAATAGAGATGTGGAGCAGAATACCATCAGCGTATAAATGGCAATGTAGTCCAGACTATCCCATCCTCTTTCCAACTCCTGCACACATGCACCAAAATGGAAGATGAGAAATTCTATGCTAGCACCTTTTGGATGTTTGTAGATGGCAGCCATTTCAGGATAACTCTATTTCTTTGTGAGAGTGTCTGCAGACTTCTCAGCTACACTTTATCAACATTTTGGAAGATGATGATTAGATCTAAAAGAGAGCATGTGAACAGCTGATCTTTATCAAAGATCAACATGATAACTGTCATATCCAGATATGCATCCCTAAATTCACAGCTACACACTACTGTAATAACTGTAATAATCTTTGCACAAAATATGACTTGTAAGAACATAGAATGGCCATATGGGGTCAGACCAAAGGTCCATCTAGCCCAGTATCCTGTCTGCTGACAGTGGCCAATACCAGAAGCTCCATAGGGAGGGAACACAACAGGGATTAATCATGTGGTCCCTCTCCTGTCACCCATTTCCAGACAGGGGCTAGGAACACCATTCCTACCCATCCTGGCTAATAGCTACTGATTGACCTAACCTCCCTGAATCTATCTAGCTCTTTACTGAACCCTGTTAAAGTCCTTGGCTGTGTCTAGACTGGCAAGTTTTTCCGCAAAAGCAGTTGCTTTTGCGGAAAAACTTGCCAGCTGTCTACACTGGCCACTTGAATTTCTGCAAGAACACTGACTTCCTACTGTCTGAAATCAGTGCTTCTAGAGGAAATACTATGCTGCTCCTGTTCGGGCAAAAGTCCTTTTGTGCAAAGCCTTTGCGCAAAAGGGCCAGTGTAGACCGCTCAGATTTGTTTTGTGCAAGAAAGCCCTGATCGTGAAAATGGCGGTCAGGGCTTTTTTGCGGAAAAGCACATCTAGATTGGCACAGACGCTTTTCTGCAAAAAGTGCTTTTGTGGAAAAACGTCCGTGTCAATCTAGACGCTCTTTTCCGCAAATGCTTTTAACGGAAAACTTTTCTGTTAAAAGCATTTGTGGAAAATCATGCCAGTCTAGATGTAGCCCTTATCTTTACAATATCTCTGGCAAGGAGTGCCACAGGTTTTGAAGCTCTTCACAGCCTGCTTTGGTCTTAACTATCTTGAGGCAGATGATATCAAACTCAACTTTTTCCACCTCACTGAGTACCCCAATCTCTAGATAATTTATAAATAAGATGAATAAGATTAGTGTCATTTGAAAACTATTAAGTCACTTGTCAATAATATCATAGGGTATGTCTACGCTACCCCCCCTAGTTCGAACTAGGGAGGCTAATGAGGGTGACAGAAATTGCAAATGAAGCACGGGATTTAAATATTGCATGCTTCATTAGCATGTTCCCAGGTGGTCACCATTTTGGAAATTGACTAGCCTGGAAGAACTGCCCGCATCTACACGCGGCAGAGAAGGGCGATTCTGAAATAAACCCCTTACTTTGAATTAACAGTTAAACCTCATTCCATGAAGTAAGGGGTTTATTTCGGAATCACCCTTCTCTGCCGCATGTAGACATGGGCTAGTCAACTTCCAAAATGGCAATCGCCTGGGAACATGCTAATGAAGCGCAGGATATTTAAATCCCATGCTTCATTTGCAATTTTGGTCACCCTCATTAGCCTCCCTTGTTTGAACTAGGGGGGTAGCGTAGACATACCCATAGTGAACTGTAGGTAGCAACATTATATATAAAGCTCTCCTCCACCTGCATGATATTTAAAGTGAATGTTGAAACTCGCATAGGCTCGATTAGGTCAAAATGGTCAAAACAGGCCTGTCTTAAACAAAGGGGTGCATGTTTACCTCAGTTTGCATATAAACTGTAAACAGAGTTATCAGACAGTAAGTGCGAGAAGAAAGAAGGCAAAGGAATGTACATTTCAGCATACGAACAGAGATAGCATGAAGCCTGTTTCTTTCACCAGGATCCATGTAAGGATCACACCCAAGAACATGCTTTTTAAAGGGGAACTTAATTATCAAAGCGAGCGGCAAAATCATCCCAAGTTCTCTCTCCCTTTCCATCTTTCTTTTCAGCTAAAATAAAAACAATCATTGGACCTTGAGAGCATATGCTGACCTAAAGTTTGATGTTGTTGAGAGCCCAAGAAGACACAAGAAAGCATTTTGAGCACCCAAGGCTGTAGGGCAGGTGATGAAACTCACTGGTCTGGATTGCACCCAGGAATGTCATATCAGGTACAAAATCAGATGGAACTGGTTCAAGGAAAGAACAAATATGATCAGAACTGCTTCCTCATGCTCTTTTCCAAAGTGTTTTGCCTCATCCTCACTAAAATAAACTGGAAGGGTGTGTGTGGGGGGAAGGGGGAAATGGGGAAGAAACTGCTGACATAATTAGTGAGGCTGTCACCAGCAAGAACCAGTTTCTTTAGAAGGGTCCTAATTCTGACATCCTGTTGTGTATACTGGGATATACTTAAGGTGGTGATGAAACATGAAAACTTCCAGGGTCAGTACTATCTCTCTTGGGAGTTTTTCCTAGGAAACTTCCTTGGGTCATGTGACAGAGGTGTTTAGGGAGAGGAGGTAACCTGGGATAGCAGTGGATTGTTGTGACAAGTAATCCCAGACTGCTGATGGTTCAGGTTTCAGGTCTTGAGCAGTGTAGGAAGAAACTCTCTTCTGCCTTACCCAACAAGGACTGATGAGTATTGTAGTTACTGGGGGCAAGTGGGAAATATAGCCCCTCCATAGGAGGCATTCTGGGAAGGGAGTAGGACCCCTTTTGGAAGCTGAAACTTTGGGTCTGATTGTAAACAAGAGAAGTCCCTTTTTATTTTGATTTGGGATTCCCTACATTAGGGCAATCTTTAATAAAAAGGGCTTTGCTCTCAGAAGACAGATTTTTGAGAATAATGGTTACTATGTAGACAATGATGCTACAGTGCTTTCAAAGGGTAATGTTTTTGGAAGTTACTGGGCCTCATGGCATCTAAAGCATACCTAACTCCACATGTCAGACTCAGAATGAGGCCACTCCAACACTCTTTTTAAAGAATGTGAAGCCCAGTATGCTAAAAATACCCACAGTACTGAATGACATTCAACTTTCTCCAATGTGGTGGTTACATCCACAGAATGTCCTCAGAGGCGTATTGTTCAACCCACTTCCTCCTGTGTTAATAGTCACCACAGATGCACTCAAGATTGATTGGCATGTACGTCTACACAGTCTTGTAGTTCAGTGGCTTCCGAATTTCAAAGAATTTTTGTCACACGCAAACTTACTAGAACAGAGGGTGAATCATTTGGCTTCCAAGACATTTCTTCTGCAGATTTGCAGTAAAGGTTATCCAGGCAGCCTTAAGCAACAATACATAATGTGATCACACAAGGAGGTGCTCAATTGACTTACTGAAACCCCAAAGCAATAAAACATTGGGACTAGGTTAAATAGAATGCACTAATTGCCTTAGATGTTGCAAAATAAAACAATGAGATTGCACGTAGTCGCAACAGAGACACTTCACTGCTGCATGAGCAGTCTTTGCAGAATTCAGTTATCTGGAGTTTTTTCAGTCATTAGCAGTTTCTGGAATTAGATCTGTTTGTCACCACATTCAATGCAACATGCCCTCAGTTTTGCTCAAGAGCAGGTTAGGACAATCCGTCTTTGACAGATGCTTTCCTTCTATATTAGGGCATGGATCTAATGTATGCATTTCCCCCCATTGTCTTTAATTCCCAAAGTTGTAAAGAAAACAAAACAAAACGGCCAGAGTCATCTTCACTGTTCCAGAGGGACTGAGACAACAATGGTACATCAAGCTATTCCACTTATCCAATGGCAAATCCAAGTTGCTGCGGTTGTCAACAATCCTGCTACCACAGGAGAAAGGGGGGGAGCCTTTCACCTACATCTTAAATCTTCACCTCAAACAGTTTTGGTAACAGGACTTTGAGACTACGTCTACAATGCACAGTCATTTTGGAATAAGCTATTTTGGAATAGTTATTCCAAAATAGCTTATTTCAAAATATCTCATGTACACTGCAGGAAAACCTCAATATTAGTCCGAGGCAGGCTTCTCTAATGTAGATGTGTTATCTCAATTTAGAGTCACAAGATGAATAACTTAGAATGGCCCTGGTGAAGGGTTATTTAAAATAGCAGAAGTGAAGCATCAACACATGCCTTATTTAGAAATAGCTATTTTGGAATAGGTGTTATTCTTCACAGAATGAAGTTTACAGAAGTCATAATAAGTCAACGATTATTTTGAAATTATTTCAAAATAACGGAATTGCTGTGTAGATGCTTGCATAGTTTTTTTAGGAATAGTGACTATTATTCCAAAATAACTGTGCTGTGTAGACACACCCTGAAAGAACTAGACATGTTGGCTACGTCTACATTGGCCCCTTTTCCGAAAGGGGCATGCTAATTTTAAACTTCGTAATAGGGAAATCCGCGGGGGATTTAAATATCCCCCGCAGGATTTAAATAAAGATGTCCGCCGCTTTTTTCCGGCTTGTAGAAAAGCCGGAAAAGAGCGTCTAGCCTGGCCCGATCCTCCGGAATAAAGCCCTATTCCGGAGGATCTCTTATTCCTACTTCGAAGTAGGAATCCCCCGCGGATTTCCCTATTACGAAGTTTAAAATTAGCATGCCCCTTTCGGAAAAGGGGCCAGTGTAGGCATAGCTATGATGTTCCACTGAGCTTCAGTGAATTCTTGTTAATGCTAGAACACCTTCTACTAGGGAAGTTGTCATAAATGGGAAATATTCATAATATGGGCAGCTAATAGAAATATGGACCCAGTATCCGTCCCTGCTCAACTGATCTTAGGGTATATGTTTCACTGAAAGACAGAGATCTGTCAGTAACCTATATTAAAGATAGTCTAGCAGTTATTGCATCAATAGATGCCAATATTATGGGTAGATCAATTTTTTCACATAAGCTGGTGAAGAACTGTTGAAAAGTTTATTGCACCTTCATCATCCCATTTTTGACCCCCATTCCTACATGCAATTTGAATTTAGCATTAACTCATGCTTTCCTCATTTGAGACATTGTGGGATTGTTCCCTGTGTCATCTTTTTATAAAGTCAGCTTTTGTAATAGCCATCACTTCTGGTAGAAGAACTAATGAGCTTCATGCATGGATGGCAGACACCTATGCCATACTATTTTTCATAAGATAAATTGAGGCTTGGAAGATCCTAATTCCTTCTGAAGGTAGCTTCAGGTTTACATGTTTACTCAGACATGGAAACTTCATACAAATAAAGAGGGATGCTAGATTATGTTCTTCAGATGAAAAAAGAGTGCTCTCATTATTAGATTAGAGGATTGGGCCAAAAGAAATCTGATGAGGTTCAACAAGGACAAGTGCAGAGTCCTTCACTTGGGACTGAAGAATCCCAAGCATTGTTACAGGCTGGGAACCGAATTGTTAGGTAGCAGTTCAGCAGAAAAGGACCTGGGGATTACAGTGGATGATAAGCTGGATATGCGTCAACAGTGTACCCTTGTAGCCAAGAAGGCTAATGGCATATTAGGGTGCATTAGGAGGAGCATTGCCAGCAGATCTAGAAAAGTGATTATTCCCCTTTATTCGACACTGGTGAGGCCACATCTCCAATTGTGTCCAATTCTGGGCCCCCCAATATGGAAAGCATGTGGATGCATTGGAGAGGGTCCAGCAGAGGGCAACCAAAATGATTTGGGGGCTGGAGCACATGACCGAGGAGAGGCTGAGGGATTTGGGCTTGCTTAGTCTGCAGAAGAGAAGAGTGAGGGGGGATTTGATAGCAGCCTTCAGCTTCCTGAAGGGAGGTTCCAAAGAGGATGGAGAGAAGCTGTTCACAGTAGTGATGGATGACAGAACAAGGAGCAATGGTCTCAAGTTACAGTGGGGGAGATCTAGGTTGGATATTAAGAAAAACTATTTCACTAGGAGGGTGGTGAAGTACTGTAATGGGTTACCTAGGGAGGTGGTGGAATCTTCATCTCTAGAGGTTTTTAAGTTGCTGCTTGACAAAGTGCTGGCTGGGATGATTTATTTGGGATTGGTCCTGCTTTGGGTAAGGGGGCTGGACATGGTGACCTCCTTAGATCTCTTCCAGCCCTAGGATTCTATGATTATCTAAATAAGGGTATGTCTACACTACCCCGCTAGTTCGAACTAGCGGGGTAATGTAGGCATACCGCACTTGCAAATGAAGCCCGGGATTTGAATTTCCCGGGCTTCATTTGCCTAAGTGGGGAGCCGCCATTTTTAATAGGAATCCTAGTTCGAACTACCTAGTTCGAGCCCCGTGTAGACGCACTGGATGGGGTTCGAACCAGCGGGGTTTTAAAAATGGCGGCTCCCCGCTTATGCAAATGAAGCCCGGGAAATTCAAATCCCAGGCTTCATTTGCAAGTGCGGTATGCCTACATTACCCTCCTAGTTCGAACTAGGAGGGTAGTGTAGACATACCCTAAGTCTTCAGGTCGTTGCCTAAATTATTTGTCTCAAACATGGTACTTTGAAAGATAAAGCTATTGCAGCACAGTCCCTATCTAGATGGATCAGACTTTGTCTTAAAGAGTGTTATAGAGCAGCTTGGTATTTCCCTCTGGGTTTTCTTAGAGGTCATTCTACTAGAGGAATGGCTTCATCTGCAGTTTTCTATGAGCATATTCCCCATATTTAAATTTGCAAGGCTTCTACTTGAAACACAGTTCACATTTTTTATAAGACATTGTAAGCCTATAGGACTTGGGGAAAGGCACCTCTCCTTAGGGTCAGTGGGTGGCCACTCCACCCCACTACCCTCTGCTTAGTCTCTTGGGTAACTAGCTAGGCCCTTCAGCTCTTCAGGGCTGATGGCTGATCAATAAACAGTCCGGAGCCCCAGGTCTCAGTTTGGGGCGGGGCAGCAACTAAAGAGTTCAGATCCTCAAGCCTCAGTTTGGGGTGGGGCAGCAAGTAAAGAGTCCAGCGTTCCTGGCCTCAGTTTGGGGCAGGGCAGCACATAGTATCCAGTGGCCCAAGGCTCAGTTTGGGGCGGGGCAGCACATAAAAGAGTTCCAAAAGCCAACCCCCTTGCTCACAGCGTGGCAACAGGCAAACAAACAGTTCAAAAGTCTTGGTATGGACACCCAGCTGGATCCCCCTGTTTGGGTGGGGATCTGGCTGGTGCAGGCTGCTGTGGAATAACAGCTGAGGGGGGAAACTGCCATCCAAAGGTGGGATGGCAGGGGGGATGCCCAGGGCCCTAGTAGCAGCAGAACTGTCTGCTGCTGGGTCAGCGGGGATCCACTCTGGAATGCGCTGTCCTGGTTCTGGCTCAGCCACGTGGTGGTCGGTCGCCTCTGGGCTTCTTCCCTTCTCCCCCTTGGGTGGTACCTGATTCTGCTGCAGGTCTTCTGGGTGGTGTTGTTCTGGAATCCATAGCCAGGCAAGCAGTCCCTCCAATCACTGTCCAGTAGGAGTCCCAATGGCCCAGGCCAGTCCTCCACCTCTCCTGGGTCCAGCTCTTCCTCTGGGTGCACAGGGGAGACTTCTGGCTCCTTCTGGCACTGGGCTCACCCTAGCTTCTCTGGAAGGTCTTTTATAGCTCTGGCCCTGCCTCCTGGCATCCTATCAGGTGGGTCATCGGGGCAAGATGTTGCCTACCAAAGTTCAGGGAGGGGTGCCTCCCTCTCAGGGTCAGTGGGTGGCCACTCCCACCCTTTACAGACATTAAAGCTGGGATCCATAGCTGATGTCCATTTTAGTAGAGGTGTACTTGCATCACTGTTCAATTAAAATTCTACACTTGCCTTCATTTATTGATGGGGACTGAGAATATAACACTTGAAAACAAATTGAGTTACTTACTTGTAACCAGAGTTCTTCAGGACAGGCTCTAAATATTCAACGTATCCAACTGTATGATGAGTCCTAATTCTGTGGTTATGTGGTGTTCTGTTTTAGGGATTGGAAGGAACTGAGGTACCAGTGATACCAATATTTCTTCTATAGCCATGGACTCTGAGAGCATTTGAGTACTATGGGCAAGACATTGCTTTTAGAAGGTTCCATCATCCTTCTGCACCCACTTGTCACATCCCAACCATTTGAATATGCATAGTTGTTCACAAAGAAATCTGGTTTCCAGAAAGTAGCCTTCATTTCCCTGAAAAATAAAAAGTTGCTCAGCACTATTTACACGTCTTGCTGAAAGATGGTGACAGTATCTACAACTAATAGAAATTGGATTCTCACTGGACTTCTACAAGACTTCACCAGCTAAAAGGACATGATTCTAAAAATTCATTGGAGCTGCCCATCTAAAAAGGCTCTCTTATGTAGAACAATTTTTCTCAGGACTATAGTTGTTGAAAAGCACCCATTAAAACCAAGTTGATAAAAGAACTGAACCTAATAGGAATGGCAACGTACATAGCACAAATAGTGGTTGAGTCCGCGATGTAAAATCATAAATCAACAATTCCTAGTTGTGCTTAGTTCATCAGTCATCATTCAGAGTTCTTTCTGTCTGTCTGTCTGTTCCATCTGAAGTGGCCCTTTCTGGCTGAAACTCAGCCCTGCTTCCTTTCTCTCTTGATAGCTTTTCAATTAGATTATCTGATGCCCCTAAAGTGAGTGGGGCTTGCCAGCCCCAGGCTAAACCCATGGGCAGGCCACTCTGTTACATACCCTCATAGACATTTTCATGTTCTTTCCTGAACAGCACTTTTCTTTCCGCATATATCTGAGTCTGGATCAGAATTGAAGCTTCTTGTGATTGCAAGAATTTCTGTCTGGATGCTATAGAAACTAAAGTAAAAGCATGACATCTCCAAGGCAACAGAGAAATAACATTCAAAGCATCTTTTCCCTTAAGGGTCTGAGGAACTCCCAAATTGCAGACCAAACACTGACTAGATATAGGGATGTTTGAAAGGAAGTATCTATGACTTACTGGTAAAATTGAGCCTGGGAAATCACACCCTATGACTCTGGGAGAGACTTTATTGTGTAGTATAGGCTGCAAAGGAACAAGGCAGCGATACTGGAACATTTTTTAAAGTGGTGGTGCTGAAAGCCACTGAATCAAATTGCAAAATCCTGTATATAATAGAAACCACTTCAAGCCAGGGGATGTGGCAACCCCCCCCAGCATTCCTCATTCAAGCACTTATGGAACAGGAATTTCTGAATAGCCTACTATAAACTGAAGTCCCTAACCATTTCTCTCTGCATGAGGAACAAGTGTGAGGAGAATTTGTCGAAGTGCCAGACCAGAATCTAGGAAGCTGCTGTCTCAATAAAATCAAATAAGGTAAGGGAGTGGGGTGTGTTAATGCAACACTTGATAATTGTGGAAGGAAAAAAAGGACTAACTGTTGTGTCTTTTTCAGAGACAAAAAACGTTAGGTCAGGTGTGCCTGGCAGAATTTAAGTGTAAAATAAATTATAATAATTGTATAGCTATTAAAAGAAAAAAAAAGAAACTTAGCAATATAAATGGAGGAATTTGACAGAGTTAAATTTAAGGAATCTCCAATAGTTAAAAGTTATGTAAATAGACAGTTAAGGCACCCACCCAATCTCTAATTCTTCCTCTGAAGTGACAGCATCCTTTCATTTCCTTATTTTGCAACATCAGGACTAAATCTTTCCTCCTGTGCTTAAGGGTTTGCCGTGTCAGATTTCTGTATTGCAAGCTGTGTTGGGCTTCATTATGGGGAACTTGCAAACTAATCCTCAATGTGTTTTATTTTGAAAAATGCACTGCTGTTAGAGCTGGGCAAATAACTGACTTTTTGGTTTGTTGGCAGTTATGAAAAAATGGGGGGAGGTGGAGGAAGTGAGCATGGTCAAATGAAAAGCAATTAAAAAAATCAGCAAATTGAAAAACAGGAAGGGAGACATTTCAGCTATTTTTAATTAAAGCGATAGTGTGAAGAGCTAGAATACAAAACAGGAAGTGTGGGTAGCACTAGTGATGTGCAACCTTATCGGTCTTCCATCTTTCAATTTGAAGCTGTTTCACTTTGTGTAGATAATTAAATATTCTTTGAAGCAGAGACTGGATTTCAAGGTGTCCCCTGCTGCTCTCCCAGGTGACTGTCCCAACTACTAGGCTATAGAATCATTCTCACCATTTCTGGCCCAATGATTATTTATACAGAGTGTAATAACTTCAGTAGGACAGATTGAGAGCCCAACCCCAGAATAGCCTCTGAGTGATAACCACTCAACTGGGTTGGGTGAGATCTATGTTCCATCACCTCTGGAACATAGTTCCATCACCACTGTGGGTTCTAGCCTGAAATTTTATAACAAGAAGTTTGGTTAATGTTGAAATGTTTAATTTCAACACATCTGAAATTTTTCCTTTATTACATTTTCAGAAACTAACAAGTTTACTTAGTACTTTGGCTAAGCCCTATCTGTGGCTTTTTTTGGGGGGGGGGGGGGAGTTTGGATGAAAAAATTTGAGTGTCTCATCTGAAAAATTTTGCTCAGCTGTTTTATAGTTTGTAGAGTTATAGTTAAATATAACATGCCAGTTTCATGATTAGCATAAACTTTGTCAACACACTCCTGATTGCTTTTTGCTGTAAGTAGTTTTATTTACTGAGTTAGGCTGAGGAGGTTTGTATTTGTAGATGCAATAGTTCTGCAACCACTGATACTTGTAAAAGCAGTGTAACAGGGGTATTAATGGAGACTAGAACACGATGGGGGGCATTGAATCTAGCACCAAAATCTTTCTCAGTTGTATGTATCAGGATTGAACTACTTGTTGAGTAACAAAATTTATTTTAGATGCAGGCTTTTTGGTTTTCTTAAATTATGCAAATTAAGAAATACAATTGAGTTTTGTAAAGTAATGATTTATATAGATATTAACTAAAATGGCTAAATTCCTAACTTACACTATTTTGAAACAAAGGGAACACATACTTGACACGCAAACAAGGAGAGAGAATGTTCTTGTGTACTCAGGGTTTTTTTTCCTTTACATTGTTTCAAGAAAAATAACAGTCAATTGTGTATCTAGAATCATGGTAAAACCATGTCAACAGCTCTGCCCTTTTCAGAGAGCAGGTTTTAAGAATTCTCTTGTTCCACTGTTCAGATAGTCATTTGTTTCCATCCTGTGACCGTCTTCCTTTCTAGAACTGGGGAAATCATTTGGAATTTTATTTTTGAATCAAGGAACTTTCTCATGGCTTGTATTCCCACCTGTTGTTGTTGAGACTGCTTGCTGAGGCAGTATTTCTAGTTCTGGCACATGCTGCTGCTGTGACTGCTACTCCTGGCTGGCAAAGTTACTGATTGTGACAGATAATATAATCTAAAAATCATGGAAGCTTTGTATTTGCTCAAGAGGGCGTTTCAAATGTCATGAAAGTGAAACATGGTAATTGTCATATTGCTCCTGGTTTCTTTTGATTTCATTTTGTAATTAATATATAATTATGAGAACTGGGATAAAGTTTTCCATTTTCTCCAGTCAGATACGTAGGTTCATGTCTTGCTCCACCATTTTTTCAAGACGATCAAATCTATTAAATAAATGGAAAATTACCTTATGGAAAGCTAGTTTTGAGAAGGGAGGCCCTAAGTTCTACAATGATGCATGTTATCTATTTATAATGTTCATTAAATATTTCATAAAATGTGCTTCGGACTCAGGCCAGAGCGCCTTGGACTTAAGAGGGTAGGCGGGAGGGACCCGTCACATTCCTCCATAGTATAACACATACATGAATACATTTATTAGAATACTTTCAAGTTGCTGTATAAATCTTGAGGAGGACTCCTGAGCTCACTGTCTAGAATTTAAAATTTGAGTTTCAATTACTGGATTCCCATTTATGCCTTCCAGAAAGTAGTATATAGCCTAATAAATGGAGGTTTATATAGTAGTTTCTGTTTCTCGGAGTAGCTGAAATCGTGTATCTAAATAATGGGTTTTATTTATGGCTTGCACAGATGATCAAGTGATGAAAAAAGAGAATTTCTGCACACCAGATGGAGGGTTGCCTTGTAGGCAACCACAAATTGAATTCTGTGAGTACTTAGCTCTCACTCTTGCTTCTACATATTCCCTTTATATTCCCCCCCCCCCTTAATTTAATTTACTTCTAGAAGATATTTTCAAAGGTCTAAGAAGCTAGGAGAAAAACAAGTGATAGTCTTGTTTTGAGACTACATGACCTGCTTTATCCAGGTCTCTCACTTTATCCTCATAACTGTGAGGGGAATTTATAACTTTAGCCTCAACATGATGTCTCATCTAGAGATATCTTTGTTGGCCTTAGGTCATCCTGCAGCATTCATCTGTTGTCCCAGGCTTTTTGGTTGTGGATTGGTTGAATACTGGACAATTGCTGTGTATCATCTTCTCTTTGATCTGAAGAGCTTTGGCTTTCAAGTTTTGGGATTGAGATAGGGGTGTACATACATGTATGTGTAAGGGTCTGGGACATGGCCAGTCTGATCCAGTGGTCATAGCTGGGTTGTTGCCTACAAGTCAAGGACAGTCACTAGGTTGTAATCAATGAGCAGGGCTCAGTAAAATTATTAGAGTTGGAATTGATATGAAGGATTAGAGTCCTTCTGGCCCTGTCTGAAGACCAGAAATGATATCAGGCTGGAATCAGGGTCAGACAGGGATGAGAGATTGGAGATGAGTAAGCAAGGTGTGGTCCAGTGTTCTCTCTAAGATTTTCCATCCATGAGTAGAGTGGGTTTTGTCTTGTGCACGGATATTGAGGTCATGTGAGCTTATTTGGATGTATGCCATGGTTGCACCCACCAGTTACTAACAAATATTTTTATATATAATATGATATACAATTATAAATGATTTTATATATAAATGATATTTGTTAGTAATATAAAATGTTATGGAAGAAAGAATACTAAAACAGCCCTTTCCCAGTCACAAAGAATACAAAGAGCTGTGTGACGGGCTGTCACTGACCTGGGGGCGGGGCGGCTGGAGCCCCCGCCGGCAGGGGGCTGATGGCCAGGCTCGGGTCCCCCAACACTCCCCCAACGCGAGCCGGAGGAGGTGGCGGGCTGGGGCACTACCCCCGCGCCTACGCCGGCTGCGTGAGCACAGCCAGTTCCCCGCGACCCCGCACAGCGGGGGCGGGGCGGAGCGACGCAGCTGCTCGGCAGGGCGGCACGCCGGGACGTGCCCGGAAGGGGCGGGGCCCCAGGGAGCGGCCGGTGCGGCGGGCCAATTCAAAAGGGCCCGCCGCCAATGGGGCAGGGCACAGGCTCCTCGCGGTGGCGGAGGAGCAGCCATGGCCACAGGACGGAGCTGGAGCGCCACACCGCACGGCTGTCGGCCCGGCGCTGGTCCCGAGGCCTCCGGGACAGCCACTGTCCCTGGCTCTGCCCCTCGGCAGACGGTGGACGAACCCCCCCGCGCCGGACCAGGAGGGACCGGGACAGCCAGAGGCGAGCCGGGATCGGAGAACCCTCCCCGGAGACCTCACCCGGGCACGGGACACCGCAGGCCGCCGAACCAGGGTAGGTTCAGGGGCGCCAGGCGCGATCGGCAGGAGCCACCCGGAGGAAGGAAGGAGCCCGGGGCAGAGCGCTTTTGGCGGCCGTGGGTGGACGAGCCGAAGGGGGGAGAATCTTCACCTCATCCACCGTGCCGGGGCGCTAGCGGCCCCGGCGCTCAGGGCCCCGGGCTGGGACCCAGAGAGAGGGTGGGACCGGGTCCCCCTCCCTCCACACGGGGAGCATCTAGCACCCGACAGCCACACGAGACGGAGGAGAGCAAATTAGAACCCTGGACTGGGGAGAACTTAAACTGGGGGCGTCGGCCCCACCCCGCACGGCGGGTACTCGCTGCTAGGGTTCGCTGACCCCCCCTTCCAACTGGGAGGGGGTGATCGCACCCAAGGGGCCCGGGCCCCGTACCGGGGATCCGGGAGCAACAAGGGACAACAGGAGGACAAAAGGGGTCCGCAGACCCCCCCCTCGTGGACCGAGAGGGGGTGATCGCACCCCGCGCCCTTGCAAGCTGTTAAATCAGAACTTTCACCCAAGCATCCTTATTACTACGACTGACTCTAAGTGCCATAGTACTGTATCATGCCATCAGTTACAGATAAGGTAAAAAGATATCACTCCCCCCACGCCCACACACACGTCTGCAAAGTTTGAACAATTAGCTATTTTTCTTAAAGGCCTGTGTTGTATTGTTACACAACACAAGTAATAAATGGTGGCAGGAATGGATTCCTTGGCAAAGAGCAACTGCTGCTCTTCTCAAGGTTGGCAGAACCTGACCTGCTACAAATGAACTGTTAATAGTACTTTGCAATGGCTAGAGATATGGAGCCAGAGCTTAGGCATGGCTGCCCCAGGCCTGTGGTGCATGGTGACTGCAGGGTGAACTATTATAATATGAGGGATTCTGATTATTGTGTCCTACATCTTTGCTGTTATATTGTGCTCCTTTCTTTCCTCTTGGATGTTCCTTCATCATCAGTAGAAACTGTATCCTATTCCATGCTGCCTAAAACGCACTCCCATGGTTTTAAAAAATGGAGGTAAGGGAAAATTAGCAGGAAGTAACAAAAAAGATTTTCACTCTAGTTTGTTCACGGATAACAAGTTGAGCTGGTCAAAAATGCTGAAAATTTCAGCCGGGGAAAATTCTACTTGTAAAAAAAGATTATTTTTTTTAGGAAAAGTAAACATTTTTCATAGAAAAAGGTTTATTTTGTTAAAGGCTCAGTTGTCCTTCAGAAATTGTCAACCAGCACTGGCAAAGAATAATTTTTGGTGAGACCCAGACTGCGTTGTCCATTTCCCCACTCCAGTGTTGCCACCTTTTGTGATTTTTATTATAAGACTTGCATTACTTATTTTAATGCCTCACTGGAAACAAGAGCTTGTATCCACAATGTCAGCTTTCACCTTTTTTAAAATTGTATTTGTAGTTCTCACAGTTGCAAAGGAAAGCTAGAAAATGTGAAGCAGGTGCCACCCTAAAGGCTCAAATGCCAGATGGCAAATTAATTTTTTGTACTTGTTTGAGTAATGAATTGTATGTGATCATGGTAAGACTATGGCAAGTGCTTTGAGAAAAGTGGCAGTGCAAAACAGACACACAGACGCACTTAAACAAATGAGTGGCAGTGACATTAATAGATCCAGATTTCTTGAAAATGCTGACAAATGTTGAATACCAAATCACTGAGCCACAAAAACCCACTGCTCCTTTTTTTAGTCTTTTTGATGAAAATATGGTCTATGAATATAATAACTCTACATAACAACGGCCATACTAGGTCAGACCAAAGGTCCATCTAGCTCAGTATCCTACTTTCTGACAAAGGCCAATGGCAGATGCCCCAGAACAGGGACTCATCAATTGATCCCTCTCCTGTTATCCATTTCCAGCCTTCGACCAACAGAGGCTAGCGACACCATTCCTACCAACCCTGGCTAAGTAGTATTGATGGACCTAACCTCCATTAATTCATCTAGTTCTTTCTTGAACCCAGTTCAAGTCCTGGTCTTTACAGCATGCTCTGGGAATGTTATTCATGTTCTGATATTCTGTTATCAACTATCCCTCCCCCTTCTAAGGGTGTGTCTAGACTACAGAGTTTTGTCGACAAAAGTGGACTTTTGTCGACAAAACTATACCTGCGTTTACACTACCACTGAGTTCTGTCGACATAACTCAGCAGTTTTGTCGACGTTGGTAAACCTCATTATATGAGGCATAACGCCTTCTGTCAACAGAGTTTCTGTCGACAGAAGGTGTTATTGCATGTAAACTGTCCTTTGCGTCTACACTACCATGTCGACCAAGCAGCTTGCTTTGTCGACAGAACTGAATGTAGTGTAGACACTCTTTGTTGACAGAAGTTTTGTCGACAGTATCTGTCGACAAAACTTCTGTCGACAAAAGCCTGTAGTCTAGACGTACCCTAAGTCTGAGATTTTTGAACAGCTTGGGCAACAATTTTGCATGCCGTAATGCCTGCAATCCCAGTTCCATCAAACTGGAAAGACTACACTTTAAACGCTCTAATGTATCATTTGTAGATTGGATTTCCTTTACTTAGCTATGCTGTACTGATATGGCAAAGATGAAATTGGTTCTGAGTTCATAGAGCCTCATTGCCTATGTTGAAAAACGTGGCTTTCAGAGAGAGCGAGTGAGCTACTGTTCTATGAATCCAGAAAAGCCTTTTTCTTTCTGTCCACATGTTTTAATTATGGCAGTGTATGTTGGGTTATATTGAGACTATAATGAAAGGGCATATTACTGCTTTGCTTATAACATTAATATGGTTCTAACAAAATTTGCATTCCTACCTGCTCCCAACGTTACGTTGTTTTTATATAGTTCCTGGTTAGATGGTAGATGACCACACACAGGCTAGAGATCTGGAAAAAAGCCCACAAGAATGTTGTAACTGGGATCAAGTCAATGGTGGTTATTTGGAACCCTCTATCTGTAGTATTTTTTTCTAAATTCCCTATCACTCTACACCTCACCTATCACATTAATCTACATTTATTAACATGTTGTGAATCCTACACCTTTCCAGTTTGGGGGCACATCAGATTAAGCCAGAAGCAACCTAGAAGCTTATTTGAAAGCAGATGAGTGTTTCCAGCTCTTCCCCTCTGCGTGGGAATGTGGAGGTTCACTTGCTGGAAGGCAGTTCGAGCAGTGACAGCCCAGGCAGCAACAGCGATACTCAACCTCCGGGCAGCCCCCACACCATGGGCTGGACAGGGCACAGTCCAGATGGGGGTGCAATGCCAGTCCCGTCTGACCTGATTGGGGAACTAGAAACGCACATCCCCAGCTGCACATCTCCAGAGCGCCCCATCTCCAGAGATCCACTCATGTAGCCAAGACCCCCCTGGGGCCGCTCCACTCACCATGAAAGAAGCACACCGGCCTGGGCCTTGCCCACCTGCCGGTTCACCTAAAAGATGAAGTTGAGGAAAAACAGAACAATTTTGGAGGAGGTGATCCCATACTGTCCCATAGGTCAGATTCCTGTGCTTTGCCGCTGCCCTCGCTTCACCACTGTCCACAGCTTTTTCTTCCAGGGCAGCGAGAAGAACAGCTGCCTGGGGCCACTGCAGAAGCAGCTGCTTGTGATGTGGCTCCGGCTCTGGCCCGACTGGGGCTACCGGAGGAACAGCCACCAGTGGCTGCTCACAATGCAGCTCCAGCTCTGGCTGTGGCCCTAGCCTCTGGAGAAGCCACCACCCACCATGCAGCCTGCAGCTACAGCCCTGGGGAAGGGCTGAAACTAGGGCCAGGGTTGCATGGTGCTGCCCCGATGCTTCTGGGGCAGGCCAGCTGCCCATCACGTGGCCCTGCCCTATAACAGTGGAGCAGCCACTGCATGGCTCTGCTGAGGAGGTGCGTGGGTCTCAAATTCTTGGTACACACATGGGCAGGTGCACACCTTAGAGGGAGCACTGGTGTGGACTGGAGTTGCAGCAGGCTAGAAGTCTCTTATTGCCCAGGCAACTTCCCAGGTCAGCCTCCAGAGATAAATAAGAATGCTTGGGTAATCAGAAGGCGGAAAGATGCTGTCACTCTGGATCCAGAACAGTATTTCCCAATTTTTTCAGTGTACTTTAGTAGTAGTCCTGCATGCCCTCCTGGTGGGGTGTGGGAATGTCAGGTGTCCCAAGCACCACAGAATCTGGGCCTAATCTTGTGTTTCTTTACGTTACTGCCCACTCTTTAGAGAGTGCTGCTGCTAACCCCGTTAGTCCCTAAGGGTATGTCTAGACTACATGGCTCCGTTGACGGAGCCATGTAAACTAGTTTACCTGGCATAGGCAAAGAAGCAGGGATTTAAATAATCCCCGCTTCATTAAAATAAACATGTCCGCAGCGCTGTGCCGATGATCAGCTGATCCAGCACAGTGCGGCAGTCTAGATGCGGATCTGTCGGCTGGGGAAGCCTTTGCCGACCGATCCCTCATGCCTCGTGAAGTGAGGTTTACAGGATCAGTAGGCAAAGGCTTTCCCAGCTGACAGATCCGTGTCTAGATTGCCGCGTTGTACTGGATCAGATGATCGTCGGTACACCGCGGTGGCCATTTTTATTTTAATGTAGCGGGGATTGTTTAAATCCCCACTTCTTTGCCTATGCCGGGTAAACTAGTTTACAGGGCTCCGTCGATGGAGCCGTGTAGTCTAGACGTATCCCATGTATAGCACCCTAGTCTTTGTTAAACTTCACGTTGTTGTCTGTAGCCCACTTTTCCAAGATCACTCTACATTTTAGCTCTATCCTCCAAAGTGTTGGCTACCCTCTAGTTTCATGTTACCTGCAGAGTTGGTAAGTATCAACTCTGTCCTCATCCAGATACAAATTTAAAGGTGTTAAATAACACTGGGCCCTGAACAAAGCCCCGTGGAGAACTTCTAGTCTGATATTCTATTAATAGTTACGGTTTACTTATTGTCTAACCAATTCTGCATCCACATAATGCTATTTGAGGTGATGGAATTGATTTCCTGACAAATCTGGAACAGTCTAAGGAACTGGAGTTCAAGGTGGTGGGTTTTATATAAAGATGTTTTGCTGCTAGTCAGACATTTTGGCCCACTGTGAGAACTGGGTCACCTGGTATTGATCTGTGTACCACTAATAGTCATTTTTCGTGTCTTCAAAGTGATACTTCAGCTTATCCTCGTTATGATGAATTCATCTAATCCACTTGGTGACTGCTGAGCATAGGTGACTTCTGGTAGCACCTACAAGGCACGCTGCTTCGCTGTGCTCCTGCCAAACTTTTAATGGCGAAATGGGATGTCCACTCATGTCTCCTCCTTTTTCCTCTGGGTGGTCCTCTTGGCATCCCTTCTCCCCACAGGCACCATCCCTTTATGTCATCCTGCAGGATGCTACTGGCAGATGGGACCAAGAGAGAAGATTTTTCTTGGGTGCTATTTGCCCCGAGAATCCTGAAATGAGACAATGGTAAAAATTCAGAAAGCGCAGGAAGCACTGTAAACTCCCAGGTTTACTTGTGTATAGCCCAGCTGCAGATGGCTTCTACATTCTGGGGATGCATCTTAACATCCTCTGGGGAGAGACTATAATGCAAACATTCTGTGGAGTGTTGGTCTCAGGTACGTTTTCCCAATTTTTCATACTTACAAAGTCTTTCCAGGATAGATTGAATGTGATCACAATGCTGGTCAGGGTGATCTAAGATAGATGACTGCACCCTGGTCCAGCATTTCCCTAATTATGTTGTTCAGAACAGGTTGAAAGGTAGAGGAAGCATGGGTCAGAGCTAATGGCATTACTAAATAGTTAAGGCAGTCTTTCAATTGTCCTCTGCCCTGATAATCTATTCAAAAGCAGAGCACTCCATCCTCAGTGAAAAGGACCAGAGCACTTGTGGTAGAGGCGGAACACTATATGAAACCTTAGGGTGTGTCTAGACTACCTAGTTTTGTCGACGAAAGTGGACTTTTGTCGACAAAACTATACCAGCGTCTACACTACCGCTGAGTTCTGTCGACATAACGTCGACAGAACTCAGCAGTTTTGTCGACGCTGGTAAACCTCATTTTACGAGGCATAACACCTTCTGTCGACAGAACTCTGTCGACAGAAGATGTTATTGCCTGTAACATTGCATCCAGACTACGGAGTTCTGTCGACAAAGCAGCTTGCTTTGTCGACAGAACTCAATGTGTCTGGACGCTCTTTGTCGATGGAAGTTTTGTCAACAGTATCTGTCGACAAAACTTCCGTTGACAAAACGCGGTAGTCTAGACGTACCCTTAACCAGGTTTTCCTGAATCTCAGTGTGAGGTGGCATATCTGCTTTTTTCTTTCGCACCCCCCTCCCCTTACCACATAATCCTAATACCCCTCAGGTGCGTGGTTCTTTCTGATGGGCAGACACTGCCACCCAGGCTTCCTGCACAAGGGCTGTTGCTTCTGAGCAGCTGCAGGAGCCAGTGTCTGCCGGGGGTTGGGACTAGCTGCATGCAAATCATCCTTTCAGCAGTATTCTGAGGGGAAACTAATCCTCTTGCACGGATCATATGCTCCAGACAGATGATGCTGAGAATTAGGGGCATGTGTAGAAAATGGATCACATTGAATTGTAACACTTCCTAATGACCTTGGAGCATAGCTTCTAGAGATACTGTTTCCTTTGTTAGTGACAGGGCCAGGACTGACCATCTATTGTCTCGGTGAGGAATCATGCAGGCTTTAAGTGAAAGGAGATTTGTAGCACTTAAACATCTTTAGCATCTAAGAAACTATCATCATCTCAGACATTGATCAGGGCCCAATGATAAGTAATTAGCTTGGCCCAATCCATGGCATGCAACTTCGCCTGTACTTGGAAGCAGGGGGGCCCACAGATTTTCTTGGCCCCGGGCAAAGTTGCAGGGGAGGCCCGGCTCTGTGTTCCTGGAAGGAGCAGGCTTGGGCAGCTAGCCCTCAGCCCGCCTGGAGCATGTGGCAATTTCAAGTGCCTGGGGCTCTGGCTGCTGTTTCTCCTGCAATAGCAGCTGTGGCAGCCAGGATCCCAGGACACTTTTGAAGCCCTGGGCCCTGGGGCAACAGTCCTATTTTCCTCTCATATTGGTGGGCCTGCTTGGAAGTGTGGGGTGGATCCCCATGTCCTCGACTGGGTTTCCTGTCAAAATGTTCTGGTAGTGGTATTTCAGGGCCCTATTCAGAGGGCAGTGGCTCAGCCCAAACCTGGACTGTGGTCTTCTCTTTCTGGGACCATTTAGATAATGGCTTAGAGAGTGCACTTATAGAATTAGCAAATGACTAAGTTGGGAGGGTTGTGAGTGCTTTGGATGATAGGATGAAAATTCAGAATGATCTGGAGAAATGGTCTGAAGTAAATAGGATGAAATTCAATATGAACCAATGCAAAGTACTCCATTTAGGAAGAAACAATCAATTGCACACATACAAAATGGGATATTACTGACTAGAAAGGAATACTGCAGAAAAGGGTTTGAGGATGATAGTATACCATAAGCTAAATATGAATCAGTGTGACAGAGTTGTGCAAAAAAACCCAAATCCAAGCCAAAAACAAACCAAACCAAAACAAAAACAAAAAAACTCAAATCAAACATTCTGGGATTTATTAGCAGGAGTGTCATAAGCACAAGTAATAATTCTTCCACTCCACTCCATGCTGATTAAGTTTCAACTGGAGTACTGTGTCCAGTTTTGGGAGCCATACTTCAGGACAGACATGGAAATATTGGGGTAAGTCCAAAGATGAGCAACAAAAATGGTTAAAGGTATAGAAAACATGACCTATGAGGCAAAATTTAAAAAATTGGGATTGTTTAGTCTGGGAAACATACTACTGAGAGGGAATATGCATGAAATTTCAAGTACCTAAAAAGTTGTTACAAGGAGGAGGGAGAAAAATTATTGTTTTTAATCTCTGAGGATGGGACAAGATGCAATGAGCTTAAATTTCAGCAAAGGGAGGTTTAGGTTAGCCATTCGGAAAACCTTCCTATTCAGATAGTTAAGCACTGGAATAAATTTTCTATGGAGGTTGAGGAGTTTCCCCCATCAGAGATTTTTAAGAGCAGTTGAGACAAACACCTGTCAGGAATGGTCTCATAATATTTAATTCTACCCCAAGGATTAAGTCCTACAGGGGTACTGGACTAGATGACCTCTCGGGGTCCCTTCCAGTCCTATGATTCTATGAAAAGGATGTAAAGAATCTGAAGTGAAGAGCTGAAAAAATGTTTTTCTGTTAGTTTGTTAACCAAAAAACAGGGTTAGACTTTATAATTTGGTTGGAGACCTTAAGTCATTTGGAAGCCCTGGAATCAGTCCATGAAAGAGCAGGAGACTGAAATGTCTGAAGCTGAAATAGGGGAAATGGAGGCACAGAACATCAAGTACCAAGATGATTTTTTTGATATGTGAATATATATAAGCATTTTTGACAGTTGTGGCAGGAAAATGAACTCTGGAGTGTCTGATATTAATGCCTGGTCCAAATTTTACCTTTTTATTCCTCTGATTGCTTTCTGTGTATAGTTTGTCATACCTGTTTATAGTAATTATACACTACTTTATTTATCTTTGCTTAGTCTAAATTAAGAATGTATTCTGTTTGCATATCAACATGAAAATAGTTAAATAAGTTCCAACCACAAAAATCTTTATTTGTGGTCATGCAAGAACCAGAAAACACAGTTTGAGTTGTAGGTATCAGGCAGTATCTGCAGTAGAGCTGCCACTTAAAAAATAATATTTTTTACTTGAAAACTGAGTAACTTGAAAACTGAGTAAATTAGATGTGAATATAAATAATGTGGAGACACAATAGATATTGGACCCCAAGGTACCTTTCTTTACAGTCATTTTTCAGAGGAGAACTGTATTTTACAGTGTATTACTTTCTAATGAATTAATTTGAGCAAAAGACACACACAAGAGCTTTGTCAATTTAATATTGCTTACTTTGCACTCAAAGGAACTGGAGAAACAAATTAGATTTTCTTGTATCTAAGCATTTTAAAAATGTGGCTTCATTTGATGTCCTATAAATCATGTGCCTTTCTTCATTTGTCTTCCTGGATTTAACATCTGCAGGATTGATTAGCCCAAATCACAAAAACAATAAGATTGAAAATGATATAATGGGTATTAAATGGCAGATTTATTTATGCATTTGATTTATACACAGTACATGTTACATATGCACAGATCTCAGTAATTTTCTCTTTTGACTATTGACATTTTATAGTAAAGTATTTAAATTGGTAGCTGTGAACCGTAAGATCTGTCTTTAAAAATACTACTAGGCAATATGCACTATTCTAACCTAAAATAAACAAGACCTCTCTTGAGACGAAGTAATGTAGTGAATTATGAACCGTCTTTTTTACTTTTAGTGATATTTTATAAATGAAAATAGACCTGGATTCTATTGGTCCACATCAGAAAACCATTGGGGACAATTTCTCATGACTAGCAAGTTTTACTCTGGAGAGGCATAGCACTAGAAGACAGGATATTCAGGTCAGCACTGAAGTGTACTGGTAGAAAGGCTTGAGAGAAATGTTCACTGTATAGTGCCTGAGTATAGGTATCACTATTAATCTTTAACTTTCACAAATACCACGTTCAGTCTTAGTAACACAAGGGTTGGCAATCAAAGAGGCTTTTCGCCTGCCACAGGAGTAATTTATGTCTCATGAGGCTTGATGGTGTTCCTGCCAACTTTTCTATAATAATCCTATTTTTCTGTCAGAAAGATGTAGAAAGTAACACTAGACAACATGGGAATTTTTACAAAATATCTCAGAAACCATGAAGAGTATCAGTAGAATCACACTGTGGAAGTAGAAGGAACACCTCAACAATTCATTGGGTAATTCTTTTCTCTCAGCACTTTTATGGTCCCCATTACAGTAGTAGCTTTAGGGCCTCACAAACATTAACAGAGAAATTAAGACCCACATTTTCAATAATGGGTGCTTTAATGATAGGATTCTTAATTCATAAATAGGCATCTAAATAAATGTTTGGATCCTGAAAATATCTAAACTATGATATCAGCTGCTCACATTACAGTCAGTGAGTTACTGGGCTCTCAGCACTTTTTAAAATTAGGCCACTTGTTTGAGAACCCAAGTGTGTATTTAGGAGCCTAACTTTAAACATCTACTCATAAAAATTTTGGTTTAAGTGAGTTGCTTAATATCACCTAGGAACTATGTGACAGAGGCATGACTTTAAACCAGATCTCATGATTCCCATTCTGGTGCCTTAGCCACAAGACCATTCATCTCTTAAAAGTAAATGATGGACTGTCATGACATTAAAGGGGGAAAATAATTGAACTGAAAAATAGCTGACTGTAGATGAATACTGAAAATTTCAACAATAAAACCCCAATCCTACAAGGGTTCTGTGACTTCTATCAGACTTTACATAGTCACAGAAGTCATGTGTGTGAATCTTTTTCTAGGAATGGGGCTGAAGAAGGTGGGGAGAATAAACTGCTTGTAGAACATAAATGTGTAGGAGGAAGAAACTTGTATGGTTGTGTCAATGGTAATAGTGCCTGTGAGGAACATCTATTTCTTGTCATGCTGAAAGAGAACACAAATAGACCTCTACAACTCTTTTTTCCTTTCACTTGTTTTGATAATGCCTCAAAATAACTCTGTGTACTTGATTTCTAGAGGAATGTGTATTTAGTGAAATTTCCAAAGTCCCCAGATTCAATTTTGCTCAGGAATCAATCATGGCTCTTTTAAATGATAGTCATTTTTCCTAATGACATTGAGAAACCAATTGCCTTCACTCCATGAACATTCACTACTTCTGAAAAGAACTATGCATAAAAATTCTGAGCACTTCTCACTCTAATCTTCAGAACTCAGAAGTTCTGTACCTCTCTGTATGGTAGACATTTTATCTTGCTTACAGCTTTTTCAATTTTTGGATTGAAACGTAACTTTGTTGTGAGTTGCTGCTTATATGTAATGATGCTTCTTATTATTTTCAGAGCATTCCTATCCTATTGCATTCTGCAAAAGGACTTTAGCACAGCAATACTGATGGGCCATAATGCCTGAACTCTTGTTAATCCAAAGAAATTTTGAATGGACTGTTCTTTGCATCAAGTTGAGCGAGATTATCCATCATCAGTAAAGAATTCAACAAAGAAACCACTAAGAATGATATAGTTTCACTTGTGAAGGGAATGGTACTATAAAGTACTGTACAATGTTGGATCACAAGGATCTACCATTTAAACAATTCATGTCAACATGAATCATGGTTGCATCTTATGAGGAATGTGTATGACCATTTTGAAGTCATTTCAGTTTCAGGTTTTGGAAGCTCTTCATGAAGATCATTTTGGCATTGTACACATGAAGGTGAAAGCTTAGAGTCATCTATGCTAGCTAGCGTCAACAAAGATGCTCAGAGGAAGGCAAAGTGGCATAAAGTATGTCAACAAATTCGGCATGATCCTGGCCCCACTTGTCTGAAGCCGAGTTGTGGCCTAAGTTGGATGCGTATTTATGTGGACTTGGCCAGACCTTTAGAAAGTTTTATATTTTTGGTCATAGTCAAGTCCCATTTGAAATGGCCAGAAGTTTTTAAAATTATTTCTGCTGCAGCAACCAAAACCCATTGGGCATGTTCATATCTTAATTAGCCAATTTTGTTTATGAATGAAAGTGGACCTCAATTCTATGTTGAAGAATTTCAGTACTTCCCAACTTCAAATGAACTGAGTATGTATGTTCTGCTCCTTTACCTTCTTGTTCCAAACAGAGGAGAAGAATGCTTTGTTCAGAGACTTCAACTGCCTTAAAATCTAAGAAGTCTGTTTGGAACATCAACAGAAACGGGACAGTTTCTTGCTTCTCTGCAGGAATACACCACATACTACTGTCCAGGGTTTACCTGCAACTCTTTTCTTGAAGCAATCTTTGCATATCTTTTAGAACCTGCTATAGCCTGATATTGCCTCATGTGTAGCAAAATCCCAAACCATTCAAAGTGATGAATGTCATCATTCTTTCTAAGTATGAGACTTTGTGTAGACTTGTAACTACATCTGTGGAGTGAATAGGTACCTGGAGAACTTGTAAAATGCATGGAACTTGTTTTGTTTGTGGTAAACTGTCCAATGACATTTTATGGAAAGGACATATGGACCAGTTGCTCAAGACACTGCCACACCATCATCACAGTGTTCTCCCAAGAAAGCCGGAAAACCAGTTGAGAGTCTGAATATATAAATTGTTTAGCTGGTGATTTTCTAATCCAGGGCAGAATAGTCTCTTGAAACCTAAAAGTATATGGTGTTCCATCTGCAGCCTAAACAAGAGCAGATAGTGCAGGCAGAAAGGAAGCATGGCTGCACCGATCCAGCTTGTAAACATGCCATCCCTGTCCCCCCACAGGGTGTGTTCCACTTGTTCACCCCCTTTCTGTCCCCTAGCCCTATGGACCCGTCACCCTAACGATCGCCCTGTGGCGTCCCAGTTAATTGTGTTAATAGTCTCCTATGTCTCTTTCGAAATATTGGTTGGTTCACCTCCCACAATGGGAAGAGGGGGGTCCGGGCCCACCCCCTCTCACGGACCCTAGCCCAGGGCCCTAAGGACACGGATGTCAAGCTTGTCTGGTCCGGCTGGCGGGGCCTTAGCCGAAACGCGCCAGCCCGCAGGCTCCACTTTGCCCGCCCTGGGCTGCTTCCTCTCCCCACCTGGGTTCTACCCGCCGAGCCAGAGCTTACCGCCTTGGCCTTGGGCCCATCCGGTGTTCTCTCACAGGGGGTCACTAGCGACGCTTCCCCCCCCCCCCCCGTCCTCCGTCCAGCGTTTAAATCTCTGTGCCATGGCCCGCGGGCGGGGCCATACCTGACTTGGCATGGGCTCACTTCCGGCTCGCGGTGGCGGCTGCGGGGTGAAGTCACGGCACCCATGATGTCAGCGGGATTCCCAGGGCCACCCAGATGTCTGGCAGCAGCGGCTGCCCGGGAGCACCCGGCACACCGCCACGTGGCTTGCGACGGGGCCGTTCGGGCGGCAGGCTGTGGGCTGTCTGGCTCCGCCACTCCCCGCTCCATCCCGAGGGCTGCCAGGCATACGGCCCCAGCACGCTCCGGAGTGCGGGGCGTTTCTGCCCCGTCACACAGCTCTTCTCAGCAATTTCTGCCAGCAGAACCCTAGGCAGGAAACTTTGAGGTAGGGCAGCTGGGACAAGAGTGCCTATCCAACCATTTATAATGATTCCACCTTGAGGTACAAGGCACCATGATATAACATTTGGGACACTCTAACCTGGAATAACATGTCCCAGCATCAGCTTCAGTGAGAAAATTGACACATCCTCCCATTTCAAATAAATGATGGAAAGTAAACTGGAGGAGGATTAAGTACAAAAAGCAAGTTGAATAAAGTGAAAAATGAAAATCTACAAGTAATTTATACTCAAAATCTACCATGCAAATTGTAAGAAAAATAGAGCATAGCACTGAAAATCATTTTAAATTTTATTTACCCTAAAATAAGAAAACTCCTTTATAACGGATTGAGCATCAAGTTAAGGGATCGATCATCAATCCTCACTCCTTAAAATTCTTTTAGGATATAGTCAATGATTTTAGTTTATCCATTCATTGTGTGATGTTATGACTAATCAATATCTTCTGCAATTTATATTCATTCTATTTTCGAGCTGATTTGTAGGGTGAAAAAAAGTGTAAGATTGATCGACCTTTAGAGGAGCTATATAGTAGACAAGAGTAAGACAAGGTGAAATGCAAATACCTCTAGGTCAGGGTAGGAGCATCTGATTTTGTTGCGGGGGTCACTCCAATATTTTTATAAATGGTCAAGGGCCATACTTTATGGAGAGGGTGCAGGGAAGTTGGGGTACAGAAGAGGTTATGGGAGCTGAGAGGGAGTTTGGGTAAAGAAGGGGGTTGTGACCAGGGATTGGGCTACAGTGTCTTGAGGGGGGGTATGGGTGCAGGAGAGGATTCTGGCTTGGGTGAAGCTTGTAGGAGCGGGTGCAGGGTCTGGGCGTGCAGAGGGTTTGAGTGGTAACCTGGCACAGTAGATGGGGTGTGGGGTCCAGGAGAGGGCATGGGTGCAGGAGAGGATTTTGGCCTGGGAGGGAGGGTTAGGATACTAGAGGCAGGCTCTAGTAGAGCCTCCAGCTCTGGGGAGAGGGGTAGTTTCAAATTTCCCTGCCTTCTAGTAGCTGCAGACCACTCTAAGTGTCTGGCTGCTCCATGTGGCGCTCTCTGTGCTGCAGTTTCTGGCCAATGGGAGCTGAGAGATTCTTCTGGGTGCCCCCCTGCATAGCACTGACAGCCACAGGGAAAGCCAGCTGCTTAGAGCAGTGTGGAGCTGCTCCATGCTGCAGGCGTGTGCCGTGGGAATAGATTAAAAAGCTTGGCACACTGGATCTGACTCCTGGGCCATATCTTGCCTACCCCTACTCTAGGTTGAGGCCTGCAATTCATTAGCATAGCTATTTTAGGCCTTCGAGACAAGAAATGAGTATGTAAGTTATTGACCAAGAATTAACCTGAAAAATTATGGGGAAGTACTATGACCTGCTAATATTGAAAATGTGTAGCTGAGAAAGTTTAAATTCTAAAATGTTGCACAGAAATATTGCCTTCAACATGTACCTTAACGACAAGAGAAAGATGGTACACCAATATTAATGAGAACTTACTGTGGCAAAGCTCCAGCTGTGGCCTCTGGGTCTCATACTACTGGCAGATAGTATTAGGCTCAGAGGCTCATGGGGGCCCTCCACACACAGCCTCTTTCTCTTTTTTTAGGTTGCACTGTCCCATTCTCCAAATTGGAGAGGGGACTGGGATGGGAGTCAACCTGAGTTCAATCAGACCCCAAATCATGTAAAATAGTGTCACCAAATTTGTTTTTCTGTGGATGTTCTATCCAATCTCAGATTGAAATGAAATGACATTGAGTGTTCTATTTTCTTTTCTGCCACACAGTGTAATTCTTAATGGTTCTTCTAATCTTTTTTTTAATAATTGTGGACACCCACCATTATTAACATGACTCCTGATGGGCTCGCTGCCCTAAATAAACTCAAGAGATGATCTTAGTAGTGTCCATGTAGCTCTCCTGCAGTTGTCAAGACCATTCCTGCTCTTGAACTCTTGGCTTCTGCCTCACCTCAAGTTTGGACCTTGCTCCCATATCAGACCCTGAAACCTGACTCTCACACTGATCCTTGGTATCAGCTCTGGCCTGGAACTTGACTACAAATGATATGGCTACTCTCAGCGTCAGATTTGACCCTGCTCCTTGGTCCTGACTGCTCTTTATCAGCATCCTGACTCTTGTGCTCACTTTCAAGGCCCTTCACAGCACATCCCTACCCTGCTTATCTCTCACTCACTATTATCATATAAACTCCTTCCTCTTTTAGGCCCAAGATGCCAGCCTCCATCATCTGCTTGTTAAATTTTCAAACAAGCACTTTCAGGTTTTCTCCTGTGCTACCTGCTTTAAAACCCTCCATAAAACTATCTTTGTTGTGATGCTTTCATCAAAATTTCAACAGAAAGGTTGTTGGCATATGGAGACCACTGCCTATCATGCTGAATATTGTTTAATTGTTTCCTAGGGTTTTTTAAGTGTATATTGTCAGGTCTGTGTGGCAGACACTGTATTTTTGTACTGTGCTTATATAATTGCTAGTCCATGACTAAAGATAAAGCCAATTATAAATAATCAGACGAGGGAGACACAAGGGAACAGGAGTATTATTATAATATTATGGCTCATTCTGGAGGTACAGAGGATTGTCATGCACCTCACTACAATCTGCCCTTATTGTGAGGAAGCCTTGTCTGCCAGGGGTCAGTTCCCCAACTCCATTAGTAACACAAGCACTCCCCTCTATGGCTACATAAGTATCTCTCTCTCAGGTTAGAGATAGGCACATTCCAGTCCCCTTGCATCTCCCTGGAGTGTCCACTCCCTGATCCATTGGATGCTCAGTACTCACAGATCCACTGCTTCCAAAACGTTATAACTCAGCTTATAAATTAATTTCAAATCACTATTTTGCTTAACACACAGCACTTAAATATGTTAATAGTGAAAACAACTAAAAGTATATTTAATACAAGATAGATATACAAATGATAACAAGTAGAAGTGTTGGAAACAAGTGATTGCATATAAAATAAAATCATAACATGCATTTTAGAACCTAGATTTATTTAGATACTTTCATGACTTACAGAACAGTGCTCACCCAAGTCTTTCCAACCATTTACAGGCTTAACCGTAAACTTCCTTTCATGAGACATGTCATGCTGTCAGCTCGCCTCCTTAGTAAAAGATCCAGAGTCCAAAAAAGAGCAAGATAGATTCATGGAGCATCTGCTATTGGCCACTGTTGGCAGACAGGATACGGGGCTAGATGGACCTTTAATCTGACCCAGTATGACCGTTCTTATGTTCACTCAAAAACTGAAACATTTGTATAAGTAAAGCTAAGAAATCCGCAAATATAGAATAATTTGAGGATATGAGAAATTTATTTCTAGTTGCCAGAACTAAAAAATAGTTGATCCTTTTAAGCATGGAAGTTTGATATCCCTTCCAAACAGTTTTTAACTCTTTATATTAGATTAAATTAGTAAGGATATTTCTTCTCTGTAAAATGTATTCTAATGTAAAGGTGCTACCTTTATATATAGTCTGTATTTTAAATAACTACTTCTCACCTAAAAACAGTAGTCCTGTGGCACCTTAGAGACTAAAAAATCAGTGTTCTCATACAGCAATATTTACAAATGAGTTATCAATAGAGATGAGCAAAAGGTGGCTTTATATATAATAAAATCTCATAACTTTTAGTTTGAACTTTTGATCTTTCCATGTTCGTGTTCTAAAATTGCTTCACCATTCAGGGTTCATTAGTGTGAATCCTCTCAGAAATTAACTCACATATTTCCCAAAAGTAAATTTTGAGCTGTAGTCCTGCAAAACTTTAATTGCAATGACTAGTTCTGAGCTTTTACCCACCTTTTTCAATTTGCTTTTCAGTTTTCTGGTATGTAGTTCTATAATTGGGATGGCTTTAGGCCCGTCAGTTACAGCAAAGGTCAGGGCACAGGAGCCTTAAGGCTGTATTCCCAGCACTGCCCCGAAGTCAATATCTGACTTGAACATATAGCTCAGTTTAGCAATTTGTAAGAGACTAAAGGGTCACCCTCCTTACACGGGCGTCAGGATTTTTTAAATTATATTTTGATATTGTACTCACATAAAATATACTATACCATATAACTACAAAATTTATGCTATTTTAATGGGACCATCATGTTGTCTACACAAGAAATTTACATGATTATGTATTTGTGACATAATTTGTGACATTATGTATTTGTGGCCAGCGTCAACTAGTAGAGGGAATAGCAGATGCACAAAGTTTTACAGGAATCCTCAGGGTCAAGTATATACATAATAATTCACTAAAGGATGATTTATGAGGTCTCTGCTGAGAGCCAGTTGCCCACTAGTCACCATAATTATTGTGAAATGAATGTATGGATAAGATTTAAGGAGTTGTCACTACTTATTATATTCTTAAGGCAAATAGCAGGAAGCGATATGCCTCATGGGTTTCTTTCAGGCAGGCAGGAACAGACCTATCCAGTCGTGATGCATTGTCCACCACATTATTCCTCCATCCCGCTTGGTTTACCTATTTTCATACCGAGCCAGAAGCTGATTATGAGTCTGCAAAATGTACCAGAAAATACGGGGGAGGGGGTAATGCACCTAGCAGAAGGTACCATGTTTATGAAGAACAATGGATTTTGCTGATATCTGGTGGTGCAAACAGACACCCTGGATAAGAATAGACGAATATAAGAACATTCATACTGGGTCAGACCAAAGGCCCATCCAGCCCAGTATCCTGTCTGCCGACAGTGGCCAATGCCAGATGCCCCAGAGGGAGGGAACCCAACAGGTAATTCTCACATGATCCCTCTTGTATCATCCATTTCCAGACAAACAGAGGCTAGGGACATAATTCCTACCCATCCTGGCCAATAGCCATTGATGGACCTAACCTTCATGAATCTACTAGCCCTTTTTGAACCCTGTTCAAGTCCTAGCCTTTACTACACCCTCTGGCAAGAAGTTCCAGAGGTTGACTGTGCTGAGTGAAGAAAGACTTCCTTTTGTTTGTTTTAAACCTGCTGCCTATTAATTTCACTTGGTGACCCCCTAGTTCTTATATTATGGGAATAAGTAAATAACTTTTTCTTATTCACTTTTTCTACACCAGTCATGATTTTATAGACCTCTATCATATCACCCCTTAGTCTCCTCTTTTTAAGCTGAAAAGTCCAAGTCTCCTTGGTCTCTTTTTATATGGGACCCGTTCCAAATCCCTAATAATTTTTGTTGCCCTTTTTTGAACCTTTTCTAATGTCAATATATCTTTTTTTGAGATGAAGCGACCACATCTGTATGCAGTATTCAAGATGTGGGAGTACCATGGTTTTGTATAGATTTGTTGCCCAATCACTTAGTTTGGCGAGAACTTTTTGAAGCTCTTCACAGTCTGTTTTGGTCTTAACTATTTTGAATAGTTTGGTATCATCTGCAAATTTTACCACCTCACTGTTGACTCCTTTCTCTAGATCATTTATAAATAAGTTGAATAGGATTGGTCCCAGGACGGACCCTTGAGGGACCCCACTAAGTTACCTCTCTCCACTCTGAAAACTGACCATTTATTCCTACCCTTTGTTTCCTGTCTATAACCAGTTATCAATCCATGAAAGGACCTTCCCTCTTATCTCATGACAACTTACTTTACTTAAGAGCCTTTGGTGAAGGACCTTGTGAAAGGCTTTCTGTAAATCTAAGTATGCTATATCCCTTGTCCAGATGTTTATTGATCCCCCTCAAAGAACTCTAGTATGTTAGTAAGGCATGATTTCCCTTTACAGAAACCATGTTGACTGCCCCCCAACAAATTATGTTCATTTATGTGTCTGACAATTTTATTCTTTACTATACTTTCAACTAATTTGAGTGTATCAGCTTACTTACAGTTCACTGAAACTTTAAATTTTTATGGCTAATAAACTGCTGCTGTTCACGGGAACATGTTCCCTATTTTTATTCTCAGTTAATTTTGAATGCTTATAGATTTTTTTTTTTTTTTTTTACTATGTGCTGTGCTAGAAGATTTACTTGATGTTGTTCAGATCCTTAACTCAATTAAAGGATTTTTTTTGGAAAATAAAATGAACGTGTTCATACTTCATTTTAATCGTTGCTCTTGGTGGGGCTGGAGATGAGCAGTTCAGTATGCAGGCTGCCCAGGGGAGAAACGACAACCCCAGCGCTCTCTCACCACAGCACGTTGGAGACAGGTGAGAAGCACTTCTACTTGGCTGCTGCCACTCCAGTGGGCACAGTCAGGGGAGGGATTCATGTCCCCCAGATGGAGCAAATCCTGATTCTGTGCCCTGCACTCCCCAGCTAGAGTGAGGAATGCAGCAGACTGTGCACTTCCCCATACTCCCTGATGAATGGGAACAGTCAGCAATGTTTCCATACTAATTGGGAGGGGGATCTTCCCCTGCCTAAGGGTGCCAAGGGGTGGGGGTGGGAGGTTTGGGGGTGGGGCAGTTCAGGGGAGTGCCCCTAGCCAGCCGTTTTCATCTGTTTCATGATTCTGTCTCTTTTCTGTGTGGCTTTCTGAGAAGCAATCCCATTCCAAGCCCATCCCACTGTCCTGGAACAACCAACCCCTTACCTTGCTTTAAGCTATGATAAAATGAAGCTTTTTACCAAATTTGGTGGTCCTAGCTCTTGTAATTTAGGAAAAGTTCTTGAACAGACAGACAAATATATAGTAGATATTGCTCCTCAAATCAACATTTTCATTTTTTTAAATATTCTTTATCCCTGTGACCTTGGAAAATAGCCTGCTACCAGGTAAAAATATTCCCAGGTAAAAGGGTAGCCTTCTTGTCTGAGTTCTTAAAATTAGTACTGAATACTTTGTGTTTGTAATTAGCTTCATTAGCATAAATGATCAATTACTTAAACAGTGCCATAGTTATTTGGCTTTTTTACAGAAACAAATCCACCTGGAGGAGCTTTCATTCGTCAGACGGGACTCAGGCAGGACACTGAATAGATGGGTAAAGGGGCATGAAGGCACTTTCTACATGCTTCATGCCTCTGTAGATTCTGTTAGGAAACTTATCTGTTTTTTTATACTGCTACCATGGGCTATGCTTTTCTGAAAGCATTTGAGGCTGTGTAGCATAACTTTTATTGTAGCAAGAAAGCATGGCAGGAAAAGGTTCTTGGAAGAAGCTTTATAGTGAATCAGAAAGAAAATAACGGATGTAGGAATACTATACCTTAAAAGATGACACAGTTTCTGCCCTGAGGAGCTTACGCTCTAAACTAGACAAACACAACAAATACAGGCTGGACTTCTCGAGTCCAGCACCCTTGGAGCCTGACAGGTCCCGGCTTATGGATTTTGCCAGACCAGGGGAGGTCATTTCTGCCCTCCTCCCCCCCCCCCCCCCGCTACCAGTCCCCTCCAGTCCTGGCTCCACTGCTGGCTCCCCACTCATTGGCCCCCCCTGCTATCAGTCCCCTCCAGTCTTGGCCTCCCAGGCCGGCTCCCCTGTCTCATTGGCCCCTGTTGCCTTGTCCACCTTGGCTGAGTTGCCAGGCAGCCCCACCACCTCTTTTTGCACCAGGCTCCAGCTGCAGCACCTGGCAGTTCTCCGCCTCTGTGCCCTGCTGCTGTACAGGGGCAGTCCTACTGCCCTGAAAGCCTGCAGGCGTTAGCTCTCCACAGGACTCTCTGGTTCTGGAACATCCGTGATCCCCTCCAAACCACAGAGTCCTGGTTAAGAGCGTTTCCACCTCTAAGAGCAATGGACAAAGTAGGGGGATGAGAGGGATTTACCATAAATGAAAATTGTGATTCGGTTTTCCTAGGAGTCCTTGTGGGATTGAAGTAATTCTTGCAAATAAGATTAGACATGAAAGTCATGGTAGGTCAGTTAAGTGAACAAAATGTATCTGAACCATTTAAAAATACAAAAAATATAAGTCTAGAAGTAACACCAAGAAGAAATATACATCTATAACTGAAGCTACACTTCAGTAACTGTTAAATTTCTAGGTACTATTTTAATCATCATTTTGAAGATATTTCAGGGTTATTTTAATCCATGCAATTGGTACTCTAAAGCAGCAGGGCTTGTGCTTTAAAGCTGTCTTACTGCTTGGTCAAGCCTGAAAGCTGTAAGATTTTCTTTTCATCAGTACATAAATGCAGTTGGATACAACTCCCAGACAGCAACCCTATTCTATGCAAAATGACTGGATGAAGGAGTAAACTACATTTCTAAGCTCAGTTCAGTGCTTTAGATACTTTGAGAGGAATAAAAGGGCCTAAAAAGATCTGGTATATTCAGAGGACTGGATATATTCACCTATAATTCACTGGTATGCATTTAGCCCAGACAGTCTGACTAGGAAAGTTGTCATTGTCTGATAGAAACTGGCTTATGTGAAATTAATTGAATTGGTGGCCCACACCCAGTTTTACATGAGCATGTGTCTGCATAGCAGGACTTTAAAAAGGTGACATCACTATCATTTCCCTTTTATAGATGGGCAAACTAAGGGTCAGTGAGTTGCAGAGCTGGGAATAGAATCCTTGTTCAATTTCTTGTCTAGTTGACCAATTTGCCTTCCATGCACCCATCAACCATAATTCTTACTTGATCAGCATGCCTCTTAGATGAATGAGTAGGAGAGACAATAGACCTAGCCCATGGAGAGATGTGGAGATCTGTTATTTCACTCTTCAGAATACATATGATGATAGGAAACTGAGAACTTTCTTCCTCCCTTGTGAGTTGAGTGTGTCTAGACAAGGGAAAAGGAGAGAAAAGTGAAACTAAAGGGAGAGAGCAGTACAGAGTTGGAGCGGAAGCACATAGCCTTAAAAAATGCATCAGAAGAGTTTCTGAAAAGACAAAATTGAAATGCAACATAACTCATTGTGCAGCAATGGAATCCTGTTTTCTTTGGATTTATAAATCTGAAAAATTTAACTCTTGCATTTACCATAGAATGGCAATACGAGTGCCAGTGGACTGCATGAATTTGTTCAATTTTTCTTAAGTGAGAAAATACCCTTCAAGATGTCACAGTAAGCATCAGATTATCAGAAATGTATATTGAAATGTACGAGTACATGAACTGCATTTCTTATTGGCTTAGTTATCTTGGAAAGAGCTGTTTTGTGGTTCGGTTTATTTTAGATCTCAGGGAAACCAGGGCACTCCAGAGAGACTTAACGACTCCCTTATTTATTGCAAGCCTTCAAGCAGCTACTGTAGTCCTTTAAGCTTTACAAGCCTTAAAACAATTACTACACAATTTAAGCCTTAAATACTATAAATTTTGAAAGCAATTAGTGCAATACAAAACAATACAAAAGCAATTAATGCAAGGTTTGATATAATACAATCTTTAAGCCTATTTCTTATTGGAAGCCAATTACTACAATCTTTAAACTTGGTTCACTTACAGTTCATCCATGTGCCACCTTACAGTGCCAGGTAGGATTTTTGTGTCTCTAATTTCCACGCTTCAAGATGCCTTGCGCTGCTGTTGTTGGTATGAAAGGTCTTTACTTCTAGTGAAAACAAGCAGGACCTGTGGGTCAGTCCTGCTCCCTACCTCCCTTTGATTCTTATAGTAAAGCAAGATTTGGTAATTCTAATAATGTCTACCAATTGATTAAATATTGTGTAAGATATCTAATATGCCCATCTTTGGGGGTACATCCAGATATTTAGGATGTTGCACAACTATGTGCTTGGTTAACAGTTTTATGGCTATACCTGCTTTTTCCTTGTCAGAAATAAAATGTATCAGTACCAGTTTATTCTAATTTCTCTTGGTGTGATCACACTGTACAACAGTGAATATGCATGATTATGCAAAAACATTCCTGCCTCAAAGCCCTCCCAGCCTGGCCTGCATACCTGTGAGCAGCAGGCTTGAACAGGCCTGGGTTTTGCTTTGTTAAAGATCTGTATTTTGAACAAGGCAGATGTTGTTTCAGCCAAGACAAGGTCATGCAGGCTGCCCTACAGGATCTGACTGAAAGATTAATATGTGTATTATTGTCACAGACGTGTCATGCTACTATCTAGGAACTGATGGAACTGATCTACAATGGTACTTCCCTGTTTCTAAGGAGGATAGCTGCTTTATTTGAACAAAAGCAAACTTATTTTGATGCTTCATCTTTTAACTGGTGCTAATAAACTCCATTGGGAAGGAAATATCCAAACATTTGAGTACTAAGACTGCTGTTCTTTCTAGGAATATGACCACTATTCATTTTCTCTCTCTCTGTCTATCAGAATGTGTCTGTCTGTGAGTCCATCTGTGCATCTGAGAGTCCATTTGTTCAAGAAACTGTAAGAGCTAGCACCACTAATTTTGGTATGCAGCTTTCTCTTACCCTAACTTAAACCAAGGTGAGGGTTTTTGTGCTTGGAAAACAGGAAGTACCAATATTGGGACTATTTTTTATAACTTAGAAAAGGAGGCGGTAGAGAGCAGAGGGACGTGAAAGGGAAGGGCACAGAAAGAAGGAATGAGATACTGAGAGTGGCCACTGGAGGCAGATACAGCACAAAGAGAGTGGCTAGCAGGGCTGGGCCTCTGACATTTTGCTTGCCACCGGACCAGGAAAGAAACCCTCTTCCTCCACCCTTCATTTTCCTCCGTTTTTAAAAATACAGTCACTGAAATAAAGCATGCACATCTTTCATTCATTTCTTCAGTTAAAGACCCAAGCAATGCTGGGTACATTTGATAGTACACTATATTCACAGAAATGCTGTATTTCCATTGTTCCATTTTTATTTAAGGTTATAGTCAAGGACCTGAGGTGAGAGTCTGTGCTGCACTTTTTGAACTGCCTGATGGTGTTTCCTCTTCCTAGTGCGTATCACCAGTATATGTGTGGGTGTATCCTCAGTGGACAGATATGGCTGTCTACTGTACTGCCTGCAGCAAGCTTAGTAGCTAGATCAAAACAGAATTCTGGTTGATGGGAATGTTGTCTACAATTTAGCTCAGCAAAACAAGTGTCAGGACTTCAAGTTCTGGGGAGCTACAGTGAAGTCGTAGGAGGAAACAGAGCTTCAGATAAAAAATACTGATCTAATTCCAACACCTGTATAGTTAGGGGAAAAAAGCAAGTTCTCATATCAGCATCTTGAATGCTTTTACTTTTTCTTTTAGTTCCTTCATCTATGAAGTGCCATATACACTTATGATGCTATAGAATTAATTCATATTAACATAGGAACTTTAATCTGGTATTGGGTCTATGGCCCATCTAGTTCAGAAATCTGTCTGAATTTTGGTCACCAAATGAAGTTAATACATAGCAGGTTTAAAATAAACAAAATAAATTAATACTTCAAACAACACACATCAACCTGTGCAGCTCCTTGCCACAGGATGTTGTGAAGTCCAAAACTATAACAGGGTTAAAAAAGGAGCTATATAAATTCATGGAGAATAGGTTCATCAAGGGCTATTAGCCAGGATGGGAGGGAAGAATCATAACTTTGATTTGCTAGAAGCTGGGAATGTGTGATGGAGATGGATCACTTGAAGATTACCTTTCTGGTCATTCCTCTGTGGCACTAGGCATTGGCCACTGTTGGAAGACAGGACACTGGGCTAGATGGACCTTTGGTCTGACTCAGTATCGCTGTGTCCCTTTATTCTTGTATTATGGGAAAAGGTAAGTAGGCATGCCTGATATAATTTCTCTAAATCATTCATTGTTCTGTATCTTTTTATTATATTGCTTTATATGTTTCTCCTGTCCAAAATAAATTGACCCAATCTGTTCAGTCACTACATAAAGAAATTTTTTTCATGCTTGTAATCATTCTTGTCACTTTTTTTTTAACAGGATCTCTTTCTATAATATTTTACCTTTTTTGAGACAGTGACCAGAATGAAACCCAGTATTTAAGGGTTGTGGATGGGGAGCGAAATACCACCAGTGTAGATAATGGCATTATAATGTTTTCAGTCACGTTTTTCATTCACTCCTTAAAGATGCCAGCTTCTTGTCAGCTGTTTTTGACCATTGCTGCTTGCTGAGCAGAGTTCCCTAGGGTGCGCTTGTTCAGAGATGATAAAGTGTTGTTCTAACTAGATGCATTTATTTGAAAACCTAGTAAGGCAGTGTGCATTAGATTCCAGTATGCATTAGATTCCATTTATCAATGCAGAATTCAATATGCAATTGTGTTGTCCATTCACCTAATTTAGTTAAGTTTCTCGGAAATTATTATAGGTTAAATTATCTGAAACACGGAAGGAAATTGTGGAAGATTAAAAAAAGCAATGAAAAAGCATTCTTCTTTTTGAGTGCTTCTATGTGCATTCCACTGCATAAACCCCATATGCTTGACATTTATTGCTTTCAAGGCTGGAAGGGAACTTTGTGATCCAGACTTCCTGTAAAACACAGGGCATAAGACTCCCCCAAAATAATTCCTAGATGACATCTTTTGGAAAAAACATACCATCTTGATTTAAAATTGTCAGTGATGGAGAATCTACCACAAACTTCACTCATTTATTCCAATATTTAATTACCCTCAGTGTTAAAACGTATGTTTTATTTCCATTCTGATGTTTGTCTAATTTATATTTCCAGCCACTGGATCATGTTATACCTAGCTCTTCAGTCTAGCAGAGAAAGAGTAAATATTTAAGCTATGGGTATACTACAGATCTTACACAGTGACACAGCTATACTGCAGCATCTGCACTACTTTAAGGTCACTCTTATGTAATCCCTATGTGTTAATGGAAGAGAGCTCTTCTGCTGGCATCATAACCCCACGATCTTTGTTTCTTCTTAATGATTTAATTAGACTTATCTGTTTGTGTGTCTTTCTCAGCTTATCACATATAGTATTCAGTGACCGGTTATTTTAGGACTTCTAGGAATTTTCAGCCCATACATCTGAAGCCAAGTCTCTGTGTTTTAAATATTGCTCCTCTTTTGAGGCAGTTACGCTCCTTAGCTATGGGCACTCCTAGGGCATATTTTTATGGCCAGAAAGGGGCATATCCATGAAAAATTTCATCAGCTCTTGAGTCTCCACATAAAGGCAGAAGGTAAAGGAAGCTGGCTCGAAGCTTTTTCTACTTGACGATAAAACCCATCTCTCTGATCCAGGTAAGCAGGGTCCTTCCAGGACTGATCAGTCTTGATCTAAATGTGCTCTGGTGAAATCTAGCTCTGCTGCCAGGTCCCAGACTCCTGTCCCTAAAAAGCCCTCCTCAGGTAAGCCTGCACTTGAGTCTTCCTCACCTGCAGTGAGGGGTGGGAGCAAATGTTCCTCTGCTAAAGGTAACCTTCCAGAGACCTAAAAAGAGCAAGGGATAGCTTAACCCTACCTCCTTTATGGGCAGCTCCTTCTCTAGGAAAGGTTTTTAAGATACAACACAACTGCCTCAAGTGTCGCACACTGAACATCAGCACCAGCAGACCTCTGAGGAGGCACACCAACAGTATGCAGCGCTTATTCCAACTGGCATCTCCTTTCCATTTCCAAACAAAGTTGTCATCCTGTCGTGCCATTTGCATGCTATTGATCCTATCAGGCTCTCCTCTGATAAATTCTTGTGGCGGTTCATGAGAAATCCCACAAACTGTTAAGGATCTTGTGCTCCTCTAGTACCAAAGAGATTTACTATGTTGAGCAATGCTAGCTTGTTGGAGCTTCCACAATGTCTGTGCCAGACATCAGTATCCATTCTGCCAATGTCTGAGAGCGCATTGGTCCAGTTTTTAATATTTTCATACACCTCTAGTTCCTGAGACTCAGGTTGTGACAGCTGCCCAGGAGAGATCAAGACAGCAGTAAAAAAGATCCTTAAGGCCTGGAATTACTCCCCTGCCAGCCTCCAATTCATAATACCTATTACCATATATTGTCTAAGTATGATTATCTTAACTGGCATGAGTTGTTAGAGCTTGCAGAGATGCTTCATCAGAGAAGCACTCAAGTCTTGAATTTCCAAAGGCCAGGTAGGTGTATGAGCCTCCCTTCAAACTGCAACTGACACCTCCAAGACTGTATCAAGATCTGTAGCAATTTCTGTTGTTCTGAGAAGGATGTTGTATTAGCAAACCATGGGATTTCCCCCCCCCCCCCAAAAAGTACAAATAATAAAGGATCTCCTTTTCAAGGGCAGCGATCTGTTCAACATCAGATACAGGGCTTATGGATCATCCTGCATGTAATATTTTGGAACTCAGGGGCTGCGTCTAGATTGGCATGATTTTCCAGAAATGCTTTTAATGGAAAAGTTTTCCATGAAAAGCATTTTCGGAACAGAACGTCTAGATTGGCACGGATGCTTTTCCGCAAAAGCACTTTTTGTGGAAAAGCGTCCGTGCCAATCTAGACACGCTTTTCCGCAAAAAAGCCCCGATTGCCATTTTTGCGATCGGGGCTTTTTTGCGGAAAACAAATCTGAGCTGTCTACACTGGCCCTTTTGTGCAAAAGCTTTGCGCAAAAGGGACTTTTGCCTGAAAGGGAGCAGAATAGTATTTCCGCAAGAAGCACTGGTTTCTTACAGTAGGAAGTCAGTGCTTTTGCGGAAATTCAAGCGGCCAGTGTAGATAGCTGGCAGGTTTTTCCAGAAAAGGGGCTGGTTTTCTGGAAAAACTGGCCAGTCTAGACACAGCCAGGGTGATTGGCCTGTGTAGCGTTGCTATCTCTGTCCAAGGCATGACAATCCAGGCTATGAAAGAACATTGTTGTGTTGTATATGGAACAGGCAAGGGAGCACTTGATAGCTGTTTCCTGAGAGGAGGCTGTTCACCTGTAAAACTGGTGCATTCATTATTAGATCAACCAAGTAGCCTTACCACTGTCTAGATTGCTGAGCACACTAGCAGATGACTGAGCAGACAGTTTTCTTGTGATCATAAAAGGTCAGAAGTGAGGTCATCCAGGCGTAGACCTATTTGTCACAGAGACAAGTAGAAATTTTCAAAGGTTCGTTCTCTCTCTCTTCCCCCCCCCCCCCCCCGCCTGCCTGCCTGCTTCACTTCAGCCAGATGTATGTTTCATGCCATATAACTACCCTTCAATCCCACAAATATGAAGGGACTTAAGGAAGCTTAGGCAGGATGTGGCAATGATCCCAGTAGCACCAGCTTGATCCAGGGAGCTCTGGCACCCAAGCCAGATGGAATGTTTTATTCAAATACTGATAACATTGTCACTGTTTCTAGGCATACTTTTACAGAACAGACACACTTCTCCATCCAGATCCAGGTCATTACAGCTCTTAATATGCATGCTGACCAGGCCAACATTGAGCAAAGGTGTTCTAGGGATTTTCAGAATATTCTAATCCAAAGCAGAAAAATTTGAATCTTTTCCATTTTTGTGCATATGTCAATCTCCTATACAGACTAAAATGTCTCTTATTTTATATTACCTGCCATCATAGCACTAACTGCTATCCATCAGCTCTGGCAGCATCCACTTGTTGGCAATATCAGCTCACCATCCTTCTGTACAGCTCACCTCCGCATACAGTAGCTAGTTTCATTGAATGTTTACTTCATAAACTTCCTCCAGTCTGGGAACATTCTGGGATCTCAGGGTGGTGCTGGCTGGGATAAGTGGACTCCCTTTTAGAGCTTTGGCATCGAGCTTTGGGTGTAATTTTGCTATGAAAGAGACATTGATAGTGATGATTGGATTTGCTCACAGGATAGAGGAAATACAGGCATCCACTGTAGATCCATCATACACGATCTTTCACAACACTCTTTGGCTGTGTCTAGACTACATTCCTCTGTCGTCAGAGGCATGTAGATTAGACACATAGGCAAAGTCAAATGAAGCCGCGATTTAAATGATCGCAGCTTCATTTAAATTTACATGGCTGCCACGCTGAGCCGACAAACAGCTAATCAGCTGTTTGTCCGCTCAGTGCGCTAGTCTGGACGCTCCCCTGCCGACATCAAAGCCCTTCCTTGGCAGCTTCGTGGGATGAGGTTTACCGGGGCTGCCGACAAAGGGCTTTGATGTCGGCAGGGGAGCGTCCAGACTAGCGCGCTGAGCGGACAAACAGCTGATCAGCTGTTTGTCGGCGCAGCGCGGCAGCCATGTAAATTTAAATGAAGCCGCGATCATTTAAATCGTGGCTTCATTTGACTTTGCCAAACAAACAAATCTACATGGCTCCGTCGATGGAGCCATGTAGTTTAGACGTACCCTTTGGTCCCACCCTAAATTTTTACTTAAAGTGATCTTTGTTTTCCATTTGAGCCAGATGAGACTTTTTATAAATACATCAGAAGCAAGAGGAAGACCAAGGAGAGGGTAGGCCCACTGGTCAGTGAAGAGGGAGAAATAGTAACAGGAAACTTGGAAATGGCAGAGATGCTTAATGACTTCTTTGTTTCGGTCTCCTCCGAGAAGTCTGAAGGAATGCCTAACACAGTGAATGCTAGTGAGAACGGGGGTAGGTTTAGAAAATAAAATTAAAAGAGAACAAGTTGAAAATCACCTAGAAAAGTTAGATGCCTGCAAGTCACCAGGGCCTGATGAAAAGCATGGTAGAATACTCAAGGAGCTGATAGAGGAGGTATCTGAGCCTCTAGCTATCATCTTTGGAAAATCATGGGAGTCAGGAGAGATTCCTGAAGACTGGAAAAGGGCAAATATAGTGCCCATTTATAAAAAGGGAAATAAGAACAACCCAGGAAACTACAGACCAGTTAGTTTAACTTCTGTGCCAGGGAAGATAATGGAGCAAGTAATTAAGGAAATCATCTGCAAATACTTAGAAGGTGGAAAGGTGATAGGGAACAGCCAGCATGGATTGTAAAGAATAAATCATGTCAAACCAATCTGACAGATTTCTTTGATAGGATAATGAGTCTTGTGGATAAGGGAGAAGTGGTGGATGTGGTATACCTAGACTTTAGTAAGGCATTTGATACGGTCTTGCATGATATTCTTATCAATAAACTAGGCAAATACAACTTAGATGGGGCTACTATAAGGTGGGCGCATAACTGGCTGGATAACCATACTCAGAGAGTAGTTATTAATGGTTCACAATCCTGCTGGAAAGGTATAACAAGTGGGGTTCCGCAGGAGTCTGTTTTGGGACCGGCTCTCTTCAATATCTTCATCAACAATTTAGATATTGGCATAGAAAGTATGCTTATTAAGTTTGCAGATGATACCAAGCTGGGAGGGGTTGTGACTGCTCTGGAGGATAGGGTCATAATTCAAAATGATCTGGACAAATTGGAGAAATGGTCTGAGGTAAACAGGATGAAGTTTAAGAAAGACAAATGTAAAGTGTTCCAGTTAGGAAGGAACAATCAGTTTCACACATATAGAAGAGGATGCGACTGTCTAGGAAGGAGTCTGGGCAGAAGGAGATCTAGGGGTAATAGTGAACCACAAGCTGAATATGAATCAGCAATGTGATGCTGTTGCAAAAAAAGCAAACATGGTTCGGGGATGCATTCACAGGTGTGTTGTGAGCAAGACACGAGAAGTCATTCTTCCACTCCACTCTGCACTGGTTAGACCTCAGTTGGAGTATTGTGTCCAGTTCTGGGCACTGCATTTCAAGAAAGATGTGGAGAAATTGGAGAGGGTCCAGAGAAGAGCAATGAGAATGATTAAAGGTCTAGAGAACATGCCCTATGAAGGAAGGCTGAAAGAAATGGGTTTGTTTAGAAAAGAGAAGACTGAGGGGGGACATGATAGCCGTTTTCAGGTATCTAAAAGGGTGTTATAAGGAGGAGGGAGAAAACTTGTTCATCTTGGCCTCTGAGGATAGAACAAGAATCAATGGGCTTAAACTGCAGCAAGGGAGGTTTAGATTGAACATTAGGAAAAAGTTCCCAACTATCAGGGTAGTCATACACTGGAATAAATTGCCCAGAAGGTTGTGGAATCCCCATCTCTGGAGATATTTAAGAGTAGGTTAGATAACTGTCTATCAGGGATGGTCTAGACAGTATTTGGTCCTGCAATGAGGGCAGGGGACTGGATTCAATGACCTCTCGAGGTCCCTTCCAGTCCTAGTATTCTATGATTCTATGATACTTTTGCTATTCCCACCAACCAATTGGAGGCTAGATTCCACACCTCGAATGTGTTCAAGGGCCTCTCCTTTTGCCTTGAAAGAACTAAACTATTTAGGATCTCCTCAGTGTTATTTATCAGTTTTGCAGATAGAATGACGGGAAAGGCTTTACCCATTCAGAAATTATCCAAATGATAGATGATTGAATTAAAGTAAGTTATAAATTAGCTGGTTTAAGCCCTCCATTACAGACTGGAGCTCATTCCACCTCCGCCTCAGTGGCTTTTGAGAAGTGTACCTGTGATGTATATTGCTACCACTTGTAGTACATTTTGGGGACAATTGTGTTAAATTTATGAATGGTTTAGGTATGATTATGTTCTATTCCATGCCACAAGTCTTCCAGGCACTAAACAGTCTGTGTGTATGGTGGTGAGGGGGTGATAGAGACAACTTACTGACTGTAAGACAGATACCACCCCCTTAAGTGGATTAGCATGTACTGGTTCAAATTGGGACTTGCAGAGTCCAAGGTGCAGAGAAAAATGAGATCTGTAGAAGCTAAATTTGAACGGGTGCAAGTCCTTCCTTTTAATTCAGCAAATAGGCAGGAATTTTGATCCTAGGGGTGATCCTATGCCTTGCTAGAGGGGACATTGGCCTACCAGACTCCCCATGGGACATAAGGATGATTTCTGGTATGTTCAGTAAGCTTGCAGGAAATTTTATTGCTTTTATGATTTTTTTGTGATAACTTTATCCTAGTCTGCTGAGCAAGAGCTATGAGATAAAATGTAATTGCTGGCATTCAGTGGTCACTGTCCTCAGAGGAAAAAGTAAAGTGGCTGTTAGGTAGGCTGGCTTTCAGGGGCTATCAAAGTGCATGGCAAGGGCTGTTCAGCCTTAAAACCCATCAGAAAGGAGTGGGACATCTATGAGTCACAGGTCAGACATAGATGACAGATGGAGACCTTAGACCTGGCTGGACACTCCTAGTCTGTGTCTAGACTGCAGGGTTTTTTTCAAAAAAAGTAGCCTTTTTTTGAAAAAACTTCACCTGCATCTAGACTACGGCCGCGTTCTTTCGAAATTAAATTGAAAGAACGTGGATTTTCTTTCGATGGTGGTACTCATTTCACGAGGAAGAATGCCTTTTTTCGAAAGTGCTCTTTCGAAAAAAGGCGTTCTTGAATGCAAACAGGGCTTTTTCGAAAGAGAGCATCCAGACTTCCTGGTGCTCTCTTTTGAAAAAGCGGCTCACTTTTTCGAAAGAAGAGGTGGAAGTCTAGATGCTCTCTTTCGAAAGAGGCTTGTAGTCTAGACGTACCCCTAGAGAGGACCATGGAAGGGGGATATGGGTGCAGTTACCCTGACTCTGTGACAATACCCATTCTGAAATTGTGAAGTAGCTCCTTGGGGATCAGGTCATACATTTTTATAAGGCATATTTTTGTGACTGCTCTGTGTGATTTCTCTTTCATATCAGGTCACTGGCTTTGAATCATCAGAACTGGAGTATACATGTACAAGCATTCAAAGAACAGTTATACACCCAACAGTAATAGTGGCTCTTCAAGACATGTCATCTCAATGTATCCCCTGACCTACCCTCATTCTCCACTCTGATGGTGTCCTGTACCACCTAGTTTCTATATCGGAGAAAGAACTGAAGGATGATAGATATTGCACCATCCTTATGCACTTGGCTTGAGGGGAGGGGTGGAACAAGGGCAGGCTCAGTCCCAGTTGACACAGCTGAAAAAAAAGTGCTCAGGGTGCTTGTACATCAGCATATGAACCTATGAACAGCATATCTCAAAGAACTGCAGTCAGTGAAAGGTAGATAACTATTCTTTCCCTTATATAGCATCAGTTATCTGCATATTCTCATGTCTCAGAATTAGGTTTCAGTTTGAAACTAACAACACTTTGTACTCCTACAACATCTGAGAATTTCAAAATACTTCACAGGCACTAATGATGTAAGGCTCAGAAAAGCCTCTCATAATCACCTCCTACATTTGCTTGTCATTGGACCCAGACATAGCTGTCACCAAGCTCTCTCGTTAGCTAGAGAGAGTGTGACCTGGAGAAGTGATTCAGCCTGAAGAAAACAGAAGTGATGCTTTTCTGCTCCTCTTCCCTCTTCAGCACAGAGGAGCTCAAGGAGGGGCACAAAGGCCTTAATCAGCTGAAGGTGAAAGTGCAACTTACGCTGCAAGTGCCCCCTTTCTCCTGAATGCAATGGAGTGTGTCTGCATCAAAACAACATGGTTACGCTCTGTGTGTTTGGAGATGTGTCTTGGACCAGAGGTGAGTAGCTAGAGACATAGTCCTAGGAAACAACGATTGTTTACACTATGGTCCCCTAATAACTCAACAGAAACATTGCTGAAAAAGGCATTAGATACTAGTGTTGCTCTGCTCCTTGTACCCCATCCTTTTTAAGTGGGGACTAAGAGCGACTTCATGTAAGTAAAATTGGGATCCAGTGTCAGTATTGGTCTTGAGGAATCTGTGATGCAAAGGGAAAGAGCACCCAAGTAGCAGGGAGGGGCTGACACATCTGATTTGTGCACTGAAAGGAGGGGGGGGGATGAGCTGTGGGCTGAATGCTCTTCAGATTCTTGGCTTCTGCATTATTTCAATGACACAAATGCCACACTGAGCTGAAGCAGCTGCAGAATTTTAAGACTCCTTTATTCCTTTTCTTCATTTCCACCCTTTCCACCAGAGCATATGGCTAGATCTCCAGTCTATCAGGATAGGCTCCAAAATGTAGAGTTTGTGGGAAATATAATAAAACAAACAGAAATATTTTCATGTTACTGTCTTTTAAATTTCAAATTCACTGAAAAAAAATCTAAAAACTGCAGTGTTACCACCACACACACTAAAATATTCATCTAGTGCATGAGAATGACAAAACTAAACTGTCTGGAAGCAGAGTAGTGAAAACAATCTATTTTGGAATGTATTTTAAGTTTTTGATTTTAGGAATCTAAGATGTTAAAAAAACAGTAAAGGGGGTTACATTTTATCACCAGTATCCATTTGATTTTATTTGGTCTGATTTGATGCATTTATATTCATTTTTATTTAAGAGCTTTCTAGCACTGGATGGAACTTGATAGTTGAACCATGGTTTTTCTGGAAACCAATTTAATGCTTTTCGATGTTCTCTAACTTGTTTAATTAGACATAAATCAAAAATGAGCTGGCAATTAAAAACACTCTTATGCATTTTGCTTGATATCTTTTTGTATAAGTTGGACCAACACCAGATCATTTGGGATGATAAACCTTAAAAGGTTCTTCAATAATTAATCAAGCTTTACTCTCATTAATTTAAATGCTAGAAATATTTTCTATCTAAGCAGATTTTACAACTAGTCTAGTGTTCTTGTAAATATTTGCACCATGTAAATGCATTACCTTCTTCTTGCCATCCCTTGAGGCAGCTTCGCATGAGGCACCTCGCCTCAGTTTCCCTTGAGTTCCTAGGAAATGCATGTGTTTCTCCTCTAGTCCATCACATATCATAGCAAAAGTCTGCAAAAGTCTTTAACCAGAAGTCACATAACATAATCCATGTCCCCCAGTGCATGTAGTCTTTAAAATTCAGCTTTACATTTAACAAACACCAATGTATTTTTGCCACACCTGGACTCTCGGTCAGTCCTCCTCTGTCAGGACTGCTACATCAGGCTATTCTTCAGGGGTGCAATCTTGCCCTTTTCAGTGAGGAGCCCTACAGCTTCTCCCCTGAAAGCCTCTCTCTCTTTCTCTCTCCTTCAGCCTTCTCATTGTTCCTCTGGGCCTAACTCTCCAGCAAGGAGACCTCAGCAGGTGAATCCATCCACCACTTCTCCTTTCTTGAATCCTGTCTGGCCCTTGGTTACACCACTTTCTGTCTTAGAGCCAACAAGCATCTCCCTCTGCTGCTGCTCCTCCTGACTTCAGCCCTCCATCCCAACCTCTCTGGCATTAAGGATGCTAGCCAGCAAACCTCTCTTGCTGCACTCCTGCTTTCAGCTTTCCCCCAGGAACTTGATGCTCTCATCTTCTGTGCTTCTGGACTGACCCAATCTGCTCTGACTTTTTGTAGCCACCATGGTGGTGCCCCACCCAGTGTTCACCTGGGAGACTTCTAGACTGGTGCAGTAAAGCTGAGAACAGTTTCATTTAATAGGCCAGCTACCCTGTTACATAATACACAACTATGTCAGAAAGGATTGTCAGATAGTAATAGAAAATCTTAACCTATTGTAAGGGAATCCTGCATAGAAAGGGAACTCTTTTTTCACAATGAAATATTCCAAAAGGGTAGTTTATTGGAATGGTCAGGAAGCACAGTTCACAAAGCCTGCAAGGGTTACTGCCCAAAGCAGAGGGATATGGGATGAAAAAGATAACTTGGGCATGGCAGATGCTTGGAATATATCCGAACAATTTTTGCTGAGTGCTGCCACTAAGGAGAGTTGTGCATATGGGATGAGGGAAGATTCTAAAACATGTCTTCCTTGTTGTAATGGTCCTTGTAACAGGGTGCACTTACCACTCATAAGCGCTCCCTGGCCAAGTGCATGTGCCTGCACTCTTTTTGTGGTGACTCTTTGGCGACTCAGCCCTCTGGTCAAGTCACACACTATCTATATTTGAAATAACAAGGCAAACCTCTTCTGTGGTACAAGTTCAACAAGGGCCTCTCTCAGTGCCCTCAGTAATGTCTTCCCCACTTTGACAAAAAGGAGTGCCCAAGGGCTTCTTCCCTGTAGGCAATGTTTTCACCCACAGAGCCTTTCTGGCCCCAGCCCTTCAGCTGGATCATTGCAGTTCAGTTCCCCAGCCTGAGGTGCCTCACTGTCTAGATTGCTCTCTCCCGTGACTAATCAGAGGCTGGGGTATCCTGGGCCTGCCTTCTCCTCTGGGATCCATTCCAAGGGCCCTATAGATAGCAGCTGTCTGCAACATTTCTTTAAATAACCGTGTTGCTGCTGTGATTGCCTGCTCCCCTTCTCCATAGCACCAACACCTTCTTCACCTTTATGTCAGGGCATTGTCCTAGTGGAGTCCCAACAGCCAGGCTACAGCGCCATCGGCTCTCCTCCAGTGCCAGTAAAGAACTCCTTTGGCTCTGTCTTCTGGCTCTGACTCTATAGCTCTTCTTATACTGGCCTGCTGCACATGATTCACTGCTTCCCACATAGAACATAAGAATAGCCATACTGGGTCAGACCAAAGGTCCATCTTGCCCAGTATCTTGTCTTCCAACAATGGCCAATGTCAGATGCTCTAGGGGGAATGAACAGAGCAGATAATCATCAAATGATCCCTCCCCTTCTGCCCATTCCTAGTGCTCTCAATCTAGTTCTTTGTTGACCCCTGTTAAAGTTCACTACTGCTCTTTTCTGGAGTAGGCTGGGCAAGACCACCAGCAGGAGATCTCAAGAACTAGTCCACCCCTTCACAGTCCTGATCCTACAAGGTTCTTCATACCCTTGATCCTCATTGACTTAGGGTGCTTAGCATCTTGCAGGATTGGCCCATAGGGAGTACAAATATTTCCAAATAATACCAAGGAAATAGTCTGGGAGAACTGTGTTTAAAAATTAATTGACCACAGCTTTGGTATAAAATGGTTATATGCAGGTTAATTTTGCATCTGATACCAAAGTGCAGAAATAATTGAGTCTGTGTAGAAATAATTACATAGCACATGCTGACAGTGCCAATAATTCAAATAACTATTCACAAATGAAATTAAAAATTGACTGTAGGCATTAATATGAAGAACTGTCAAAGGTCCTGTTGTCATACCTCTAATTCTGTGAGGAAAAATGAGACTAAAGTAGTGTCAAATATTGAGTATTGGCTAAAGGAAAACCAGCAATAGTCATAATTAAAATGTCATGGAATATAGGCATATTAAAAAAATAGCTTTATTTTGCAAAGCGTTCAGTGTGATAAGTGCTGCACAGTTACTAATTCTAGTTGCATTCAAAATATCATGGATGGTTAATAAATGTAGAGAGATTTCAATGTGACACTCCTGAATAATTGTTAGGCTCAGATATAGATAAAGGGGAACAGCTTGTAGCTGCTACAGCATGCTGTTAACATCGTTTTTCACAAACCTGGCCAAGAAGCAGATAGACATGGTTGACAACTGTAGTAATACCTTTGCTAGAATCGTAACTAAAAGCTCAGCTATCAGTCAGTGTAATAACTATGAGTCTTGAAAGTCTGTATTTTACATGAGGATTCAAGTAGGCGATGCAAAAGGTAACTATTTACCTGAGAGCCGGGGCTCACTGGCTTTCCTACAAGCTGGGGACCAACCAGCTAAGTAGTAGTTCTGCAGAAAAGGACCTGGGGGTTACAGTGGATGAGAAGCTGGATATGAGTCAACAGTGTGCCCTTGTAGCCAAGAAGGCTAGTAGAATATTAGCTTGCATTAAGAGGAGCATTGCCAGCAGATCCAGAGATGTCATTATTCCCCTTTATTCGGCTCTGGTGAGGCCACATCTGGAGTATTGTGTCCAGTTCTGGACCCCCCACTACAAAAAGGATGTGGACGCATTGGAGAGGGTCCAGCGGAGGGCAACCAAAATGATTAGGGGGCTGGAACATATGACTTATGAGGAGAGGCTGAGGGTGTTGGGTCTGTTTAGTCTGCAGAAGCGAAGAGTGAGGGGGGATTTGATAGCAGCCTTCAACTTCCTGAAGGAAGGTTCTAAAGAGGATGGAGAAAGACTGTTCTCAGTAGTGACAGATGGCAGAACAAGGAACAATGGTCTCAAATTGTGGTGGGAGAGATCCAGGTTGGATATTAGGAAAAACTATTTCACTAGGAGGGTAGTGAAGCACTGGAATTGGTTACCTAGGGAAGTAGTGGAGTCTCCATCCCTAGCAGTGTTTAAGTCTCGGCTTGACAAAGCCCTGGCCGGGTTGATTTAGTTGGGATTGGTCCTGCCTAGAGAAGGGGGCTGGACTTGATGATCTTCTGAGGTCTCTTCCAGCTCTATGGTTCTATGATTCTATGACTATGAATGTATAGTTAGCATTAGAAAAGGATCATAATGACAGAATAAATTTTGACATGTTTTATTCTGCCTTCCCACCACAGAGGAGATCTGATTTTTGTAGCATGTGGGAAGTATGCCCATTTAAATAATGATGTGTCTGAGCTACAAATTTGCACTCAAACTTTCAGCTTTCTTAAAATTTAGAAGTATTTAGATTCAGCTTTCTGGTCCATCCCTCTTAGAATGAGAACGGCTTGCCACAAAGTTCAGAACAAAACTTCCCAAGATTGCAGAGGTGTTTTGGCCCAGTCTTTTGGTAAGGGCCCATCTTCAAAATCAAATTCTGATTTGATAATGGTACTGGTGTTAGTGTGGTGACTAGAGATGGGCCAATAATTTGGGGTTAAATAGGTAGTAATGTGAAAAACTTGCCTAGCCAATTGATTCTTTTTCCTTCCATGATTCCGAATTTTTAATATAATTGTTCTATCTGGAACTGGAAACATACTGAAATGAAACAAATATGATTGTTGTAGGATTTCCAGATCAAGCAGACGCAAGAAGTGCCATAAATCTTGCTAAATTCTAATATCAGGATAGTTAAAATCACAAATGGAGTTCTGTTAACTCCTTCTTAAAACATGTTTAGCACAGTAAGTGATACCATTTGAAAGATAATCTATATAAATACTGAGTATATTGTTAGTAATGTTGTATTTATCATTGTTTCAAGTAGTATGCATAGTTTTTATCTTCCATTTCCCATGCCTGGATACAAGCAGGCTAGGAAATTAATTTTCTCCAAAGTTATAGAAAGGACAAATGCTTTTACTTGAAAATAATCAGAAGGCATTAATGACATTCTGCACTTACTATGCCTTCCTGGTATGCTCTTTTTTCTCTAAGCATTGAGTATTAGACTTTAAAGATAAGCTTGAAGGGCCCAAAGAGATTTGTTTCAATCAGTGCAGAAATGGAGCTTTTAAAAAAAATAGCCATCATATTTGAGATCCTTTTAAAATAGCATAGAATTTTTGTCTGTCACAGATAATATTCTTTTATCAAGCTGTTTCTTTCTTTTGAGACCACAGTCAGAGATTGAGGCATTAACGTTTTTAGGCATAATCTTCTATCTCATGCAGTGACTGTCACTGTATTGTAGGACAAAGTGTGTCTCTCAAACATATTAAATCAGAGGCACCCCAAAAATCTTTTTGATGCATGCTGTTAAAATTTTCTTCCCAAAGTCCACATCATGTAAGGAATTGTACTTTGCACTTGCAGTCAGTCACTTTTCTCTTCATAAGAAGTTTGTATTCTGGTGAAAAGTTGTGACTTTGTTTTTATTGGTGTATGACATGGAGACTCTGTTTTTTATGAAAACATCTGAAACAGAAGAAATCCTATTTTATGGAAACAATCACTTTTCTAGTAAAGGTAAATATATAATGTAGATTTTTAAAATTGCTGTAATTAACACTACAACTATTGGTAAGGCTGTGGCTAATCCCATGGCAAAAGTTACCTGATAATGGACAAAAAATCCAGGGTCTTTAATAATACAGGTAGAGATATAGCCGTGTTAGTCTGGGGTAGTTGAAGCAAAATGCAGGACAATGTAGCACTTTAAAGACTAACAAGATGGTTTATTAGATGATGAGCTTTTGTGGGCCAGACCCACTTCCTCAGGTCAAATAATGGAAGAAAACAGTCACAACCATATATACCAAAGGATACAATTTTAAAAAAATGAACACACATGAAAAGGACAAATCACATTACAGAACAGAAGGGGGATGGGGGGGGGGGGGAAAGGAAGGTGAATGCCAGTGAGTTAATGATATTAGTGAGTGATGGGCATTCACCTTCCTTCCCCCCCCCCCATCCCCCTTCTGTTCTGTAATGTGATTTGTCCTTTTCATGTGTGTTCATTTTTTAAAATTGTATCCTTTGGTATATATGGTTGTGACTGTTTTCTTCCATTATTTGACCTGAGGAAGTGGGTCTGGCCCACGTAAGCTCATCATCTAATAAACCATCTTGTTAGTCTTTAAAGTGCTACATTGTCCTGCATTTTGCTTTAATAATACAGTAATTCCTCGCTTAACATGTGCCTGCTTAACATGTTTTTGCAATAGCATGATTTTTTTTGGGAACATTTTTCGAACAACACGACCCATCCCCGCAATAACGCAGTTTCCCCTAGGGCCGGCTATTTTGAAATGCATTTTGTGTAGATGCATTATTTTGAAATAACTTGTTTTGAAATAAGTTATTTTGAAATAATGCTGTTATGTAGACATACTCCTTGGCTACGTCTAGACTGCAAGCCTCTTTCAAAAGATACTTTCGAAAAAGCTTCTTGCGAAGAAGAGCATCTAGACTACAATCAGTACTTTCGAAAAAGCAAGCTGCTTTTTCGAAAGAGAGCATCCAGGCAGTCTGGATGCTCTCTTTCGAAAAAGCACAGTTTGCATTACATAGCGCCTTTTTTCAAAAGAGCACTTTTGGAAAAAGGCGTTATTCCTCGTGAAATGAAGAGTACCGCTGTCGAAAGAAAAGCCGTGCTTTTTAAATTTAATTTCAAAAGAACATGGCTGTAGTCTAGACGCAGGTGAAGTTTTTTTCGAAAAAAGTCTACTTCTTTCGAAAAAACCCTGCAGTCTATACACAGCCAAAGAGTCTTTTTCCATGGCTGCAAGGTAAACTCTCATAGAAGCAAGAACAGGTTCCCATTAAAGACTGTCAATAAGAGATGCACTCTTGCCCATCAAGGTTGGGCAAGCCCTAAGTAATGGGCTCAAAAAAAAAAAAAAAAAACAGGCTGGAGGATGAAATGTGTAGAAGGAAATATCCACTGGTTCTGCTAGTGATTCTGAAATTGAAGCATTAAGGACTGTCATCTGCTGGTTCTCTTCAAGAGTGCAGTTTTGTACACTGTCTGCCCAGAGAGAGAACAACAACCAAAGATGCATGTACACCAGTTGCACAGAGACCTACATGCTACCAGAGGATATCTTTCTCTCCTACCCACAGTCTCCTTTTTTCTTTGGCCCAACCTTCCTGAGGAACATGATTAGACTGGAAGATGATACTTCTTAGTGTTCCAGGAACTGTCTCATTTGCAATTGCCTTAGTATCAATGCTTCTGTCATTCCAGCAGGAACATTTTTCATAGAGTCATAGAACACTAGAACTGGAAGGGACCTCTACTTCCTAGTCCTCCCAAAGAGATGGATCTGGATCTTGGACAACTCAACATCTTCATTGAAAGTAAAAATTTAGAATGTTAGGTGATCAATAATCATCTTTTTATGAAGGGATGTGGTTCATGGCTCTCAATATGAAAGATGCATATATTTATATAGACATTCATCCCTCCTACAGTAGATTGCTATGGTTTGTGATGGTCTGGAAGTACTCTAAATTCAAAGTCTTTTCCGGTTGGGGTAATGATGGCACCCAGAGTGTATGTAAAAGTTTTCTCCATTGTGGGGGCCCAGATGAGATGGCAAAGCCGCTCATTCTTCTGATATTTCAACAACTGGTTCCTCTGGACAGGAGGTCAGGTTACCTATGCATTTCCTTACTCAAAGTCTCTCATCCCTGGGGGTTTGTGTGAATACAGACATTTTGGTTTCCCATGAGGACAATAAATTGTAATGGGTCAACTCCGCTTCCATACATATCTTCCTCTCTGAGGAAAAGTATAAACAAAGTGCAACCTACTTTTATTTATTTCCCAGAGTCAGAGGATTACATTGTAAATGTGCCTATCACTGGCTTGATCATGCCAGTTTATACTTATGTGACTTTCTATGCCAAGCTTTATCTACATTGCTGGGTGAGGGAATTAAGCCCGGCCTGCAAGCAAAAGCCACATCAATTGCAAAGGGACTAATTTCCCTTTATATGGTGGACAAACTACGACTGGGAGTTCCCTTCTCTACTCCCACTGCATGCATTTTATTAGATATACCCTTGACAGGGTAGGGTGCACACCTGAACAGTCACTGCATAGGGCCACAAAATGTCAAGACTACACATCAACCTCCTGGAGTTGTGGACAGTCTGCCTCACAGGCAAGGCTGCGTTTCCACTCATTTTTTCCCTCCACATGCAAGTGATGTTGGATAATATTACCACTATGGTCTACATAGTCAAACAGAAAGGAGTAAGATCTGCCCCACTATTTCTGGAGGCAGACTTTGGAATTGGTGCAGTAGGCATCACATCGCCATCCATGTAATATATCTGCCAAGTATTCACAGCTTCTAGCTGTCATTAGTGACTTCCATTGGTGCTGAAAGTGAGAGCTCCAGCACTCACTAGCAGCCAGATGCCTCCTCCCACCCAGTGCTTCCTTCCCCCTGGGATCAGTTGCAGGAGGTGGAGTAGGGACAGGGTGTGCTAAGGAGAGGAGATGGAGCTGGGAGAAAAAAGGCAGGGCACGCATGGGGGGAACCTGGAGTCTAGGGCAGAATAAGGACAGGAAGAGGTGGAGTAGGGGTGGGGACTTGGAGGAAGGGGCTGGATGGACAAAATGGGGAAATGGGGAGGGGTTTGAGCAGCTCTGTGGCATGAAGAAAGCCCCAGTACCAGGTGCTCTTTACCGTTCAAACTATAACATGGTTCATGGAGGGACTCATGGAGGCCTTCCCACCAGTCATTAAACCACCACCACTTCGGCATTTTAATCTTGTGCTGCTGAAACTTATTAGACCTCAGTGTGATCTCTTAGGGTACATCTACACTACAACGTTAATTCGAACTAACTTAGTTAATTCGAACTAAGCTAATTCGAACTAACGGAACCAGACTAAAAAACTAGTTTGAATTAGCGTTTTGCTAATTCGAACTAGCATGTCCACATTAAGTTGACCCTGAACCGGGCTTAAGGATGGCCGGAAGCAGTGCTGTCAGGGCATCAGAGGAGGACTTAGAGCGTGGAGATGCTGTGTCAGGCTAGCCGAGGGCTGTTCTTAAAGGGACCCGACCCCCACCCCGGACAGACAGCTCTCGGGTGCCCCGCTTGCAAAGCAGTCCTGGCTTGGAGTGCCCGGAGTGCCCACACTTGGCGCATCACAGCATTCGGACATCAGCCCGGCTGCTCTTGCCACAGGCTGCCATCTGGGGAGAGGAGGCAATCGGGGGGCTGCAGGAGAGCTTCCACCCCGAGGAGCCTGCAGAGCCAGCCCAGTCCTCCCCATCGGGGGCTCGTAGCCCATTCCACCCTCACCTCCTACCCTTCCCTAACCCCACTTCCTGATGTACAAAATAAAGGACACGTGTGGTCAAAAATAGAAACTCTCTTTACTGAACAAAACTGGGGGAACTGGGAAAGGAGGTGGGAGAGGGGAAGAGAGAGGCTGGGAGAAGGGAGGGGGAAAACTGGGAGGAGGGAGCTGGAAGGGGGAAGCAAGGGAAAGGAGGGGTTGGGGAAACTCAAGGATCAGGGGTGGGGGTCTCGCTGGGCCAACCGCCTCCCAGCACAGCGAGGTAGGGGGTCTCGGCGTCCCCGGGGGGATGGGGTAGAGGGTGCGGAGGTTGAGGTGGGGGGTGTGGACATTGAGGAAGAGGGTGTGGGGGTTGAGGAGGAAGAGGTGGGAGGGGGGGCAGGAGTGGGAGGAGGGACAGCAGTTCGGGGGGCAGCAGGCGCAGGACCGGCACGGGGCACCATGCTCTGCAGCAGGAGCTGCAGGTTTGTACTCAGCCCTTGGACCTCAGCCAGCAGCTTGTGGCGGAGCTGCAGGTCTTCCCGCATCCAGGCCTGCAGTGTGCGGTGCACGGCTCGCAGGGCCCCCAGGTGCTGGTCCCAATACTCCTGCTCCGTGGTGGTGGTCCGGAGCAGGCCACGGGTGCAGGAGCATGTCCCGGGCGGGGTGGTGCGCCCTGCACGAGCAGCTGGTGCAGCTGTAGAGAAAGAAGAGATGTGGTCAGTTCTCCCCGGGGACACAGAGGATGATGCCCAGCCCCCTCCTCCACCCTGCAATGTGAGGGTGACCATGTCCTGCACCGTCAGAGCTGCTGTGGTTGTACAGAGGCCATGGTCAGGATGTCTGGCTCTCCCTGGGACTGGGAGCTTCCCCAAGACCACACCCATGTCCCTGTGCCAGGTATAGTGTGGCCAGGGCAGCGGGGGGGAGGGGAGGGAGCAGGACATCTCCCCGCCTCCGTGTAGAGGGGACATGTGAAGGGAAAGCATCGTGCTGGGTCCCGCCCTGGAGTCGGGAGCATGTCAGGTCTCTTTGCACAAGCATGTGCCTATTGGGCAATGGCCCCTGGGTGTCACGCAGCTGGAGCCACCTGCCCAAGGGTGGCATGGCACGTGCTCGCACGTGCACAGGTGTCTGCGTGATCCGTGGAAGGCATGGCCCACGCGTGTGGTCTCTGGTCTCCCTCCCGCCTCCCCCCCCCCGAACTATTTAATTTGAACTACTTACCCGGTACGGTCTCCCTGGACACTGGGACATCCTGTGGTGGCCCCTCCGGTGTGCCCGGGTCAGGGCCCTCTGGTCCCGGCTCACTGCCTCCTGGGCTGGTGCGGACCGCCCTGCCCCCCAAGAGTTGGTGGAGAGTGGGGAAGTAGCGGCAGGTGTCATCCCCTGCAGCGGTGCTGCCCCTGGTGGCCCTGGCGTACCCCTGCCGCAGCTGCTTAACTTTAATGCGCACCTGCTCCCGGGAGTGCCTGTGTCCCTTGTGGGCCATGGCAGTCACTATGCGGCCGTAGACGGCCGCGTTCCTCCTCCTAGTGTGGAGATCTTGGAGATTGGGGGCCTGCTCCTAAATCTCAATGAGGTCCATGACCTCCGCACTAGTCCAGGGGGCCGCGCGCCGTCTACGGCCCCTGGCTGACCCCTGGGTGCTCGGGGACTGGGCAGAGGACGGCTCGCTGCCCCTGGCTGCCTGGCTCATGGTGGGGCCACTCGGTCAGGGGCAGACACTGCTGGCAGGGCTGTCTGTCTCCAGTGCTGTCTGGCCAGAGTCTACCCCTTTAAGGGCCCGGGGCTACGGGAGAGGAGAAGAGTTTTCCTGGTTGTGCCCAGAGAGGCCACCAGGGGGAACCTGGGAAGGGCTAGCCTCCCACTAGTTCGAATTAAGAGTCTACACAGCCCTTAATTTGAACTAGTAAGTTTGAACTAGGCTTAATCCTCGTGGAATGACAATTACCTAGTTCGAACTAAGCGCTCTGTTAGTTCGAATTAAATTCGAACTAACGGAGCGCTAGTGTAGTGCCTATGAAAGTTAGTTCGAACTAACGTCCGTTAGTTCGAACTAACTTTGTAGTGTAGACATAACCTTAGTGATATGTTGCATGCCCCACCTGTCCATGAAGGTGGCATTATTAGTACCCATCGCTTCAGTAAGGAATGTCTGTGAACTCCTTATGATATTTCACCAGGACAAAGTATCCCTTCACTTTTATCTTACAATTCTACCCAAAGTCATCTCCAAAGTCCACCTCAATCAAAATACTTGTGTGCCTGTTCTTTTTCTAAAACCTTACATACTTCCTGAAGAGAAGAGACTTTGCTCCCTTGATTCCAGCCTTGATTACTGACTTTTTACCTGAAAAGAACTAAACCCATCAGAAAATCTCTGAGCCTCTTCTTCATAATCATAGAATCATAAACTCCTAGAACTGACCTCAAGAGGTCATCGAGTCCAGTCCCCGACCCTCATGGGACCCAGTACCATCTAGACCATCCCAGATAGATATCTATCTAACCTGCTGTTAAATATCTCCAGAAATGGAGATTCCACATGTCCCCTCTGTCTTCTCCTTTCCAAACTAAACTAGACCAATTCTTTCAGTCTATCTTCATAGCTCATGTTCTCTAGACCTTTAATCATTCTTGTTACTCTTCTCTGGACCCTCTCCAATTTCTCCACATCTTTCTTGAAATCTGGTGCCCAGAACTGGACACAGTACTTCAATTGAGGCCTGATCAGTGCAGATTTGAGTGGAAGACTGAAGGAGAAGAATAGAATCTTAGAACACTAGAACTGGAAGGGACCTTGACAGGTCATCGAGTCCAGTCCCCTCCCTCATGGCAGGACCCAGTACCATAGACCATCCCAGAGAGATGTCTGTCTAACCTGCTCTTAAATATCTCCAGAGATGGAGATTCCACAACCTCCCTAGGCAATTTATTCCAGTGTTTAACCACCTTGGCAGTAAGGAAGTTTTTCCTAATGTCCAAACTAAACCTCCCTTGCTGCTCTTTAAGTCCATTGATTCTTGTCCTATCCTCAAAGGCTAAGGAGAACAATTTTTCTCCCTCCTCCTTATGACACCCTTTTAGATACCTGAAAACCACTATCATGTCCTCTCTGTCTTCTCCTTTCCAAAATAAACAAACCCAATTCTTTCAGTCTACCTTCATAGCTCGTGTTCTCTAGACCTTTAATCATTCTTGTTACTCTTCTCTGGACCTTCTCCAATTTCTCCATGTCCTTCTTGAAATGTGGTGCCCAGAACTGAACACAATGCTTCAATTGAGGTCTAATCAGCACAGAGTGGAGTGGAAGAATGATTTTTCGTGTCTTGCTCACAACACTCCTGTTAATGCATCTCAGAATCATGTTTACTTTTTTTTGCAACAGCCTCACACTGTTGACTCATATTTAGCTTGTGGTCTACTATGACCCCTAGATCCCTTTCTGCAGTACACCTTCCTAGATAGTCGCTTCCCATTCTGTATGTGTGAAACTGATTGTTCCTTCCTAAGTGGAGTACTTTGCATTTGTCCTTATTAAACTTCATCCTATTTACCTCAGACCATTTCTCCAGAGAGAATAGCAGAGATATCCTGTTGTCAAGCTGTAGCATTTAAGAGGATTTCTAAGCAGGTCTCTGGCTGCATTATTGAATGCTACAAACTAGTTTTTATCCCATCTGCCTGCAGTGTGAGGATCTGTTCCATGAGAGCATAGGCTGTTATCATAGCATCCCTGCTGGAGGTGCCAATTCAGCGTATAAGCAGAGCAGCCACCTGGAGCTCCATGCACATGTTGCTAGGCATTATACATGAATTGAGGAATTATACATGGTGTGTTGTAAGCAAAACTCGTGAAGTCATTCTGCCGCTCTACTCTGCACTAGTTAGGCCTCAGCTGGAGTACTGTGTCCAGTTCTGGGCGCCACATTTCAAGAAAGATGTGGAGAAATTGGAAAGGGTACAGAGAAGAGCGACAAGAATGATTAAAGGTTTAGAGAACATGACCTATGAAGCCAGGCTTCATGAACTGGGCTTGTTTAGTTTGGAAAAAAGAAGATTAAGGGGGGACATGATAGCGGTTTTCAAATATCTAAAAGGGTGTCACAAGGAGGAAGGCGAAAATTTGTTCCTCTTGGTTTCTGAGGACAGGACAAGGAGTAATGGGCTTAAAGTGCAGCAGGGGAGGTTTAGATTGGACATTAGGAAAAAATTCCTAACTGTCAGGGTGGTCAAATATTGGAATAAATTGCCAAGGGAGGTGGTGGAATCTCCCTCTCTGGAGATATTTAAGAACAGGTTAGATAGACATCTGTCAGGGATGGTGTAGACGGAGCTTGATCCTGCCTTGAGGGCGGGGGGCTGGACTCGATGACCTCTCGAGGTCCCTTCCAGTCCTATTATTCTATGATTCTATGAAGTCTCTGTTATGGCTGCGAAGGTTTCTGTAGTGCTACATCCATCTCTGATCTGAGTACTGTTTGTCAGTCTCCCATGTGTAGAATACACATAGTAACTGCCAGTTCTTTCCTTCACTGTAGCTGGAAGTCCTGTGAGAGATGTGGCCCCTATCAGAAAGCAGTGGAACTGAGTTAGGGCTAAGGGGCCCATGCCTGCCCACTTTTTACCACAGGTGTAATTTGGAGGACTGCGTTGCTTTCCCAAATGGCAAGCCTTGGGTAGTCTGGAGTGGTTCTGGTAGGGACTTTGTTTTGCCGATAAGGTGATAAGCTCCTTGCTGTGAAGACCAGTTCCTGCCGTTGGAGCCAGACTTTACTCGGGGATAGTGGCTGAGGTGGGCCTGAGCCCGCACCTCACCATGAGGCCTCTCAGTGCCTACGCCCCTGCTCCTCCTCTTCAGCCTGTGGCACTACTCCCAGGCCAGATTAGAAGCCAGAACCTGTGATAAGAGCTGCCCAGGGAGCTCAAGCTGCTCTGGTGAGCCGCAATTACTCTGCCTGCAATTACTCTGGACATGGTTCCATGGGGAGCAGGGACACTGTCCAGGGGCTGCTTTGAAGCCCTCTTAGTGCACTACCTACCCTCTGCTTTGGCTCTGGTTGGATTTGTGAAAGAAAGGGAACCGAGAAGGCATTGGCCTTCCTCTTATACCCTCACTTTGGAACAAAAGGAGACCAGTTGTGCATAATGCGGGCTAACATACAGCTTGTTAAAATATCTAGACTCAGGCACATGGTGCACATGGTAATACAGATAGGGAACACACATTTTGAACAACTTCCAGTAAAGTAAATAACCTCCTTTTTATAATATATATATATATAAGGTGCCTAGATACCATGGTAAGAGTTAACTAGAATGATAAGCTACCCCCTCATCAATATATATTCATAATGATGAGAAATTGAGGCTTTTGTCTCCTTCAGTTAATGCTCAGTGTATTTTTGCTAGTGATAGGGTAAATTTCAAGATGTTTTGGTGCTTTTTAAGTGATTCTACTGTAGACCAAGGAAAGAGAAAATAGAGATTCTTAATAAATGACAACATATTCAGAGTCTCATCAGGCAGTCTCCAATGGTCTACTTTATTTAAAAGGCAGTGCTGTTTATTACGTTATTCATCTCTTTTAGGCTTTTCTGTGGTACCCCTCAATATAGTATCAATCTACTGATATCTCTCCAGTGTGCAGCTGCATATTTGATTAAAGAAACTTTGTCAAAATTTGATTAAAGGATAAGTTTACAACCTGACTTCAAATTAATATCATTATCAGAAAATTAAATGCCATCTGGACTGCAAGGTCTGACTGGAGCTCTTATACTTGAATTGCCTTATCATTTTGTACAAATTAATTTTTCTGTTCTTTAATTCTCCTTGTAGATGAAAACAAAACAGAAAACCCACTGAGGTCTCATTCCTACATCACAATGACTGTATCTAGTCAAACAACTTAACTTTTTCAAAAGTACTCTAGTGATAATCTATCTTAAGAAAATACATATTTTCATAATTATGGAAGGAGAGAGAAGACAGGTCTCAAATTTTGCTATTTAAAATATGTATTCACACTAAACAAACTAGCATCTGGAGGAATATTAAGGATTTAGCACTACCAGTTAGGAACAGAAATGCATTATATGACCTCTGGGTCCAATCAAATAGTACAAATTTTAGATATCAATTTCTTACCAGGAGCTGCTGATAAATGTGAGTGTTAGCCCAAAAATTATTCATGGAGGAATTTGGCAAATATTTTTGAACAACAAATTATGTTGTGATTACAATCGGTTTGCAGAAAATGTGTACTATAATATAAATATGTAATTTATATAAAATAAATTATTTCTGTCATTCTAGTGGTCATCTTATTTCTGGTGGCAGCATTCTAACTTAACTCAATATGTGTGATTCACTTTTTAAAGTGCCTAGTTACCACTATAGAAATTATATAAATGAATAAATGTCCTCCACTTGCATACCCTTCATAAAAGCCAAGTAGAACCACAGCCCCTACTCTTCTTGCAGTGCAGTTTTTACCAAAGGAAAGAGTGATGGCTCCTTGTCACATGTTCATGGGCCTGCAGAGCAGAATAGGCTGAACTACTCAAACGGATGTAGTACCTTGCACATAAGCTCTACATACCCGGGATTCTTTGAGGACCTTTTGCTTCTGTAAAGGAGGTAGGAGGAAGCAATATTATATTTACCTATTATACTCTTTTTCCTCAGTGTAACTCTTTGCTGGAGTGTAGGCCAGAGTTCTGTCTTCAGAAAGTATTACATGGAGTTAAATGTTTGGGCTGTCTTGGCACTGTCTTCTCCCCATAAGCCCAACTGAGTCAGATAAGACTATACAAACTGTTACTTCACTCAACAGTACTTTGGGATCTTTTTAACTGAGACAGAATCCTAGCAGAAAGCAGTTACTTAATAACTAAATGTAAGCTCCACATGCTCTGTAGCTTCTAGAGGTGACAGTTGCTCCTCTCTCAGGGAAACAAGAAGACATTCTATAAATATATTAGAAGCAAGAGGAAGACCAAGGAGAGGGTAGGCCCACTGCTCAGTGAGGAGGGAGAAACAGTAACAGGAAACTTGGAGATTGCAAAGGTGCTTACTGACTTCTTTGTTTCAGTCTTCACCAAGAAGTCTGATGAAGGAATGCCTAACATAGTGAATGCTAATGGGAAGGAAGTAGGTTTAGAAGATAAAATAAAAAAAGAACAAGTTAAAAATCACTTGGAAAAGTTAGATGTCTGCAAGTTACCAGGGCCTGATTAAATACATCCTAAAAAACTCAAGGAGCTGACAGAGGAGGTATCTGAGCCTTTAGCTATCGTCTTGAAAAGTCATGGAAGACAGGAGAGATTTCAGAAGTCTGGAAAAGGACAAATATAGTGCCCATCTGTAAACATGGAAATAAGAACAACCCAGTAAACTACAGACCAGTTAGTTTAACTTCTGTCCCAGGAAAGATAATGGAGCAAGTAATTAAGGAATTCATCTGCAAACACCTGGAAGATAATAAGGTGATAGGTAATAGTCAGCACAGATTTGTAAAGAACGAATCATGTCAAACCAATCTGATAGCTTTTTTTGATAGGATAATAAGTCTTGTGGATAAGGGTGGACATGATATACTTAGACTTTAGTAAGGCATTTGATATGGTCTTGCATGATATTCTTATCAATAAACTAAGCTTATACAACTTAAATAGGAATACTATAATATGGGTGCATAACTGGCTGGATAACCGTACTTAGAGAGTAGTTATTAATGGTTCACAATCCTGCTGGAAGGACATAACAAGTGGAGGTCTGTGGGCTCTGTTTTGGGACCGGTTCTGTTCAATATCTTCATCAAAGATTTAGATATTGACAGAGAGAGTACGCTTATTAAGTTTGCAGATGATATGAAGCTGGGAAGAGTTGCAACTGCTTTGGAGGATAGGGTCATCATTCAAAATGACTGAAAAAATGGTCTGAGGTAAATAGGATGAAGTTTAATAAGGACAAATGCAAAGTCCTCCACTTTGGAAGGAACAATCAGTTTCACACATACAGAATGGGAAGCAACAATCTAGGAAGGAGTACTGCAGAAAGGGATCTAGGAATCATAGTGGACCACAAGCTAAATATGAGTCAACAGTGTGAGGCTGTTGCGAAAAAAATAAACATGATTCTGAGATGCATTAACAGGAGTGTTGTGAGCAAGACACGAAAAGTCATTCTTCCACTCCACTCTGTGCTGATTAGACCTTAATTGAAGTATCGTGTCCAGTTCTGGGCACCACATTTCAAGAAGGACATGGAGAAATTGGAAAAGGTCCAGAGAAGAGCAACAAGAATGATTAAAGGTCTGGAGAACTGAGCTATTAAGGTAGACTGAAAGAATTGGGCTTGTTTATTTTGGAAAGGAGAAGACTGAGAGGAGACATGATAGTGGTTTTCAGGTATCTAAAAGAGTGTCACAAGGAGGAGGGAGAAAAATTGTTCTCCTTAGCCTTTGAGGATAGGACAAGAAGCAATGGACTTGATGATAATGGAGGGATGATACGAGTTACTGTAGAGAACTTTCTGGGTGTCTGGCTGGTGAGTCTTGGCCACATGCTCAGGGTTCAGCTGATCACCATATTTGGGGTCGCGAAGGAATTTTCCTCCAGGGTAGATTGGCAGAGACCCTGGAGGTTTTTCACCTTCCTCTATAGCATGGGGTACAGATCACAGCTGGAGGATTCTCTGCATCTTGGGGTCTTCAAACTATTTGAAGGCTGCAATATCTGAGATATAGGTGAGAGGATTACTCTAGGAGGGGATGGGTGAGATTCTGTGGCCTGCATTGTTCAGGGGGTCAGACTAAATGATCATGGTGGTCCCTTCTGACCTTGGAGTCTGAGTCTATGAGACTTAAACTGCAGCAAGGAAGATTTAGGTTGGACATTAGGAAAAACTTCCTTACTGTCAGGGTGGTTAAACACTGGAATAAGTTGCCTAGGGAGGTTGTGGAATCTCCATCTCTGGAGATATTTAAGAGCACATTAGACAGACATTTCTCTGGGATGGTCTATGATACTGGGTCCTGTCATGAGGGCAGGGGCCTGGATTCGATGACCTCTTGAGGTCCCTTCCAATTCTAGTATTCTATGATTCTATGCTTCTCCTTCTCTAGGACCATAAAACATGCAATGAACCAACCAGGATATAAATGAAAGGCTTCACTAGTAAGTAAAACTGGAATAACACTCACCTGTATCCAAGGTTATACTCACTGTATCCAAGGGACCCAGGCCTCACAGCAAATCTGTATATCTGTTGGAACCATGTGTTTCTGCCAGCAAGTCCACAGTGTACTCTTTAACTCCTACATTTATAACCTCTCTCATTTCCCCAGAGTTTGATTGAGTCAACTCTTGGAGCATGACTAAGAGTGTGCCTGGCAAGTGCATTGCCCTCTATGACAACTTCCTATACAGCTTCAGAACCAGCTGATGATTCTCAGACTTTCTGAGTTACCCTACCTTGCTTTTGCACCTGTGCAAAGACAATATTCCAATTAAAATCTCCACTGCTACTTTCCCTTTATTTGGGTCAACCAACATCAAATGCTGCAAGAAAAGCACATTGACTTTATTTCCCTAGGTAGAATAATTCCTAGGTGACCCACTTTGGAACAGTCTGGGTATATTCTACCTGTTTAATATGAGTAATGCTTAATTGGCACTATTAAGTTCAAATAAATAAATGCAACAATAGAGACTGTAGATGAATTGAGAATTACTCAATGAAAAGTTTTCTATGTTAACTGCTAGTTTTGCATCTTAAATCATGCAAATTCTACAGTTTCTCAGCTGAAACTGTAACTTTTGATGTAATTAAGTCTCTGCAAGATCGAGCCCTTAGAGATGACTATACAGGCAGTCCCCGGGTTACGTACAAGATAGGGTCTGTAGGTTTGTTCTTAAGTTGAATCTGTATGTAAGTCGGAACTGGCGTCCAGATTCAGCCGCTATTGAAACTGACCGCCAGTTCTGACTTACATACAGATTCAACATAAGAAACCCAAGTCAGCTGCTGCTGAAACTGATCAGCGGCTGATTCCAGGAAGCCTGGGGCAGAGCAACTGTGCCTCGGGCTTCCTGTAGTCAGCGCTGGTCAGTTTCAGCAGCGGCTGACTTGGGGACGCCTGGGGCAGAGCAGCTGGGGTGCTGCTGGGTTGCTCCAGTAGCGCCGCTCCTCGGTGCTACTGGACCAACCCAGCAGCACCCCAGCTGCTCTGCCCCAGGCGTCCCGATTCAGCCACTGCTGAAACTGACCAGCAGCGGCTGAATCCGGACGCCTGGGGCAGAGCAGCTGGGGTGCTGCCAGGTTGGTCCAGTAGTGCCAAGAGCTGCTCTGCCCCAGGGTCCACAACAAAAGCCTGGTCTGCTGGGGGGGGGCACACTAGCTGCACTCCCCCCCCAGCAGACCAGCGACACGGGGAGCAAAGCTGCAGCGGCGGGGTGCCGTGCCTCTGAGGCTTTGCTCTGGCTGTGGCTTTGCTCCCGGTGCCCCTGGTCTGCCGGGGACCATCTCCAGCAGACCAGGGACACCGTGAGCAAACCCGCCGCGGCTGTGGCTTTGCTCCCGGTGCCCCTGGTCTGCTGGAGATGGTCCCCAGTAGACGAGGGGCACCGGGAGCAGCTTTTCTCGCCCCGGAGGTCGAGGTGGCGGACCGCTGCCTGCGAGCTCTGGGGCGAGAAAGCCCCATTCGTAAGTGCGGATCCGACGTAAGTGCAGATCCGACATAAGTCGGATCCGCGTAAGTTGGGGACTGCCTTGTAAGATGTTGGAGGTGTTAGTGTGGCCTCTTTGAAGATGCTGCTAAAATCTGTTGAGATTTTAAAACAATTTGCTAGAGATTATGGCTTTCATGGAGCAGCTCCCTCACTCAGCTCTTTCACACTTCTGTCCTAATACTGGTAGTTTCTGCAGGAGGCCTAGAAGCTGGCTACTTCATACCCATTTCATTTGAAGATATACCAACTTTTGATATGTTTTATCTGGCCTCTCCTTTTCAGGCCCTGACCAAATCTGGCATCCCAACTGCCTCCTACCAGGCCTTGTGCCACCTCCCATCTTACCACAGAGCTCTGGCAAGCCTAACTTGAATGCTTTCTGCAACCCTTTCTCCAAAGGTGTATTAGTCAATCAACTGCTTCATTCCCATCCGGGCTCTGAATGATCCCTGCACGTGACCAGATCCACTCAGCACTTGACAATCCATGCCCAACTCCAATTTGGTATTAGGAGTAAACCAGCCCATGATCATTCCCCCTTCTACCACTCCATAATGTTAACAGAGAGCAAGCACTTGAAGTCTTCTTTCTGCACTATTCCCAGTGTAATGTCATTAGGAGCAGTCTACCAAACAAAGTCCTCTTATTCATGTCCACTGGGACTTTTGGCAGGGATGATTTCTACTATACATACTTGGACAGTAGAAGAGCTGTATTTGATTCTGTCACCATTGCATTTCAGAGCCCTAAGACACTATGCACTTGGAAGTTGACTCCTGTGCCTACAGTGCAGCTATAGCACTTAATCGTCTACATAATATGCTACTATCTGGGCTGTGGGTACCCTACCCTCTTTCACTTGCATCTCATTTTCCCAGAAGTTCCAACTGCGGAAGACTTCAAAATGTATTTAGCAATATGATCTTCCCGAATATTTGAGGTGAGAAATAGCTTGGGAAGATGGGGGTTGGTGGAAGGTGACCTCAGTTAGAAGTGGAACTGGAGGTCTGGGAATATGACAGGGCAAGCAAGCCCCAGTGGTGCCTTGGACAGGACCTGAAGAAGTGTTGCCATGTATTTTCTCCATACAGATTTGAATGGTCACTTCTGAGAAATGTATCTCCCTCTTCCTAAGGGATGAATGAGCTACCTTCACATTGTTCCGGACCCTTTGGGGCCATACACTGAGGGGTTTAGGATAAAAGAAACTTCAACTGCAATTAATTGTCTTTAAATATTTATGGATATTATATTAAATATTTAGTGGGGATGGTGGGGAAGGCTTGTGAGAATTTGATAGATACAAATAGAAGAACTTTGAGATGTTTTCTTGTGAACTAATGGCCCAGAAGCTGTGTAATTAAATAGCATAAAAGCCACTAATTCTCTGTTTTCCCATGGAAACAACACAGTTGCCTGAGTCATAAGTGCGTGTTTCAACATCAGCTAGTCTACTTCTGCTCTCATTAAAACCACTTTCCAAAGCACTAAGCAGCTTGCAAAAGTAAACTTCCATCTGAAGATTCTCATGCACATGAATAGCAAGTGATTTAAAATTAACGTGCCCATAAGAAAAAGGATTTGAAATTGCTTTTGATCTTCCCATATGTTCTTATTTACTCTGAATGTTCTAATAAATTTAAATTATGAAACATGTCAAGAGTAGCAATTATTACAAATTCAAAAGATTGCTTTCAGAGGGGTAAGTGATAGTTATCCTACATTCCCTCTGTGAAGAGATGAATTTAATGAAAAGTGTTAAATGTTAGATGATTTTTTTGCTTTTTACAAGTAAGTTGTTTCAGTAAATGTTATAGACTGCCAAAATGTGGTCCTAAATTTCCATTTGACACAGTATAGATCTTAAAGAGTGTTTGCTCTGGTAGTTCTGATCTAAAAGAAAAGTCATATTTTCATAGTTGGCAATAAATATGTAAGAGCTTTCAGTGTTAGTTATACTGAAAGCTTATTAATATCTTTCTAATTTTCTCATCTGTTCTGTGTGAATAAATTATAAGAGAACAGGAAGGAAGCTAAATGGTTTGGTTGCTGATGCTATTAAGGTAGAACAAGGATTGTAATATGGTTCTATGTTAACTTTTAACAGATCTCTGACCAGCTATGACTTCAGTTATCACCATACTGCCCACCAGAGCTGCTTTAGGACTCTCAGGCAATAGCAGTGAGAGCGCTTAGCATCTTCTGCTCTTAAAGCACATACACACTAGCTAATTCATTATACATTCTTCAGCCACCTGATTTCTCCCTCCCCCACTTGCCCCATCTGGGTTTGATTCTACTTCATTACATTTTGCCAAACTCTTCAATGCAAACAAGATTGTCCTCCAGGTTTTTTTCAGTAGCATTTCCTTGGTAAGTCCAATAATGTTTTAATTAGTCACATTTTCAGTGCCCGGTATTAGGTAGGTTTGAAATTAAGCAGTTGAAGTTAGGTTCTTTTGAGTGGCATCTGATCATTCTATTAAGCTGGCATAGAATCGTTTATTGTACTAATATTTTTATATGTACATTCACCTTGGAATTTTTATGGATATACATTTTATAAATTAATTAAAAATTATTATAGTGGTCATGAAATAAACCACTCTTGCATCTGTGCTTTATAAAAGTTCATGATAATAATCTTCAGTATGTCACATGCTCTCAGTTTGAAAGACTAAATTTCATATGGTCTTGCCCAAGCTATTATACTCTTAATGTGAATAGATACCTAGCCAACAACGGTTCTTAATATATAAAATATTTTAATAATGGCATAAATATACAATAAATATTTTAATAATGGCATAAAACATTAAGATCAGAATTATGAATAGAAATTTATCCCAGATAAAGAATTTATCATTAATGACACCAAGCAACTCATAAAATAAATATAATTTCTTGATTATGGTAATTTTTAAACATTGTAGACAGATTGGGCTCTATTGCAGAGTTTAGGGGCCAGAGCCCAGAGATTGGTGTGCTACAGGTACTTACACCTGATGGAAACAAGTATGCAATACTTTTAGAAAAAAACCATGGTGGGTTTCCATAATGAACTGAAAAAGAATGAGCCCATGTACACATGTTTACAAAACACCAGGATAAGTTAATATGAATAAATGGCCCAGTCAGTCCCATCAAACTACTCTCTGTTTGGCTTTGAGAGGGTGCAGGAACAATTTGTGGCCATAATAGCAATGAGGTCTCAATAGTAATAATGGGTAGCAACAGTGGAATGTTAGGCTACAGTTGTTTTGCATGATTGAATGTAGATTTTAAGCACTTACATTAGATATTAGAGTTTTATGTTTGAATTTAAAGTTTACTATAATCTCAGCTCTGACACTCTCAGTGTAGGGTGGTAGGACTGGTATTTTTTATTTAAATTAAAATGAAGGCTTTTAAACTTCAAAGAACAATTAAGTATCAGACACACTGGAAAGAAGAAAATGAGATCCTAGCATCATGGTCCAGTTGAGAGCAAGCACAATGGAAAAGCTATCATTATCCAGACAGAAAAGTTTGCACTGAAATCAATAATGGCAAATGCAAAGTACTTGCATGTGGGAAGGAAAAATCATATGCACAAGTACAAAATTGGGTTAAACTGATTAGATTATAGTACTGCTGAGAAGGATCTGGGGTTATAGTGAATCACAAGTTGACTATATGTCAGCAATGTGATGAAGTTATGAATAAGGCTAAAATTCTGAGGTGAAATAACAAGAATATCATATATAAAAGATGTGAAATTATACTCAGCATTGGTGAGGCCTCAGCTGGTGCATTATGTCAAGTTTTGGTTGCTACCAAAGGAAAAGATGTGGATAAATTGGAAAGAGTTCAGAAGGGAGAAACAACAATAGAAGGTTTAGAAAACCTGACTTTTAGAGAGAGGTTTTTAAAAATCAAACAAAAAAACCTGGGCATTTTTGGTTTTAAGAAAAGAACAATGAGGGGGAAGAACTGATAAGCCTTCAAATGTGTTAAGGATGGTGATCAATAGTTTTCTGTGTCTAATGAAGGTGGGATAAGAAGAAATGGCTTTAATCTATTTCCAAAGGAGGTTAAGGAATTCCTGTCGTTAGAGGTTTTTCATAGCAGATTAAAAAAACACTTGTCAGGGATGGTCTAAGTATATTTTGTCTGTCTCAGAGCAGGCGGATTAACTTGATAACCTCTCAAGGTCTCTTTCAGACCTATAATTCTATTATTCTAATATTTAATTTTGAGTGAATGAGATAAAAAATTGGGAATACCATTTTTTTCTAGTCAGTCAGGGTATATCTACACTACAGTTATTTTGAAATAGCTTATTTAGAAATAACGCGCCTACACATTTTTGCTATTTTGAAATAGTGCGTCCACACTGAGTGGACTCTGAATCACATTTAAGGCTGGCCGGAACCAGTTCTGGCAGGGCACCAGGTCAGGACTTATTATGTGGGTCTGCTGCCTGAGACTATCTGATGTCTGTGCTTAAAGGGACCCTCCCTCCCTCCGGACAGCCGGTTCTCAGGTTTCCCTGCTTGCTTGTCTACCTTGATGAGGGACAGCAAAGCATTTTGTCTCTGTATGCTCTGGTTGCCCTCACTTGGGACACCATAGAACTCTGCAACATGGATCCAGAGCTGCCTCTGGGTACTCTGGTGCTTCTCTTGAATGCGTTGCTGTCAGCCTGGCTGCACTTTCTGCAGGCTGCCATTCGGGAGGTCCATCCCTCCCTGGTCTGCCCCACTGGGGGATTGTGCCTCATTACTCCCTCATGTCCTTCCACTTACCCCTCCCTAACCCCCCTTCCTGATGTGAAATAAATTACATATATTTTCATGAACACAAACTCTCTTTATTTATTTAACAAAATTGAGGGGGAGGGAATGAAACTCTGGTGAGACTGGGGAAAGGAGGCAGGAGAGGGGAGAAGAGAGGGTGGAAGAGGGGAGGGGGAAATCTGGAAGGGGGAAGCAAGGAGACGAAGAGGGAGGGGAAACTCAGGGCTCAGGGGTGGGGGTCTCACTGGACCAACTTGATTTTCATGCAAACCTACTCCTGGGTTTGCATGTGGCCTTTGGTGGCCACTCTGGAAGCTATCCTACCATAGACAGCAGTGTTCCTTCATCTAGTGTGGAGATCATGGACGTTGGGGGCATCCCCCCCAAATCTAAATGAGTTCCATGATCTCCACCCTGGACCAGGAAGGCATCTGCCTTCTCCGGGCCCTGGCAGGCTCCTGGGAAGCAGTGGAGGGCTGGCTGCCAGTGGCTTGCTTGCTCATGTTTTGGGGCCACTGGGTCAGAGGCAATGACTGCTGGCTCTGGGCTGGCAGGCTTGGAGCTGGCACAGCCACTATGGTCAGAGTCTACCATTTTAAGAGCTCTGGAGAGGGGAGGAGGGGGAGAAGTGTTCTTGGTTGAGGCTGGAGTGGCTACCAGGGCACCCTGTGAAGTCTGGAGGCCCCCTATTTCAATATAAGTGCTACAGAGCACTTATTTTGAAATAGCTATTTCAAATTTGGCATTATTCCTCATAGAATGAGGTTTACCAAATTCGAAATAGTTGCTCCGCTATTTCGAATTTATTTCAAAATAGCGGTTTGGCTATGTAGACGCTAGGAAAGTTATTTCAAAATAAGGGCTGTTATTTTGAAATTACTTTGCAGTGTAGATATACCGTTATGTTTGAAGTCTTAGTTGCCATGGACATATGATCAGCATTGCATTTTTCCAACTAGTTGGCCATGCTGTGGACCCTTTGGTTGGGATAATGAGGTGGCTACCAGAGGACCTCTATGAAAGAAATTGGCCATTGGAACTGTGCTGCCATGAGAAATAGCAAGAGAAGCCTGGATCTGACCTTGTGGGCCCATGGTACTGATGTCTGAACACCCTTTCTATTCCACAGAGTTGGTAGAAAATAACATGGGGGAACTCTGCCATAGTTTGCATGGCATTTTCCATGAGAAAGGGTCATACAGCTTTTCTGTTTGTTTTCAAGTATTTCATAGAACCAGTCATCACTGATTAGCTATATTTCCCTTGGCTTCAGTGAAGTTATACATTTTGAATTTGAGCTTTCCACTTTATTACTGTAGCCTTCTCTGAAGTCTGTATTCTATTGGAACCAATAGTTTACTGAACCTATGTAGCATTTAAGTGTTATCATGTAAGTATTTTATCAATATTAATCATTTTATTTTCAATAATCACTTAGCTTTCTTCTAATAAGAGTCTAACTGCTTTGGACTGTGCTTAAGTCCACTTGCAGTGTTTTATGCAGCTCAGCAAAGTTCCACTTTAGGAATTTTGGACAAGATTTTTGAAGTACCATTTTCTATACTTAAAAGCCAGTCTAATCTATATTTTCTTTTTTTTTTAATTGTAAAATACTCCATATTTACATTTCTTCAGGATAGCCAAGAGTAGACATTAAGGCTCTATGAAATGATAGTATTTAACAAGTTCTCTTTACAAAATAATGTTTTCACAGATGTAATTAGGCATGGTTTTCTTGAGGATAGTACAACTATTGCCTCTTCAGCATTCCAGGTGGAAAGAATGAAATCCCAAGGGATTACCTGTCACAGTCCCCAGGGAGCATTAATGGGAGACATGATCTCTGACTGCTGAATCTTTAATTCAGGCATCAGACTACAAAAGAGAGGAAGTGGGGGAAAAACAGGCTATGTCTAAACTGCAGCTCTTCTGCAGAGTTCTTTTGCCATCCCTGTATACCTCGTTTCATGAGAAAGAAGAGATGGCTCAAAAGAGAAGGTTTTTTCCAAAATTTGGCACTGTGTAGATTGACCAAATTTCAGAAAAGCCTCTTTCGAAAGAAAAGTTGAAAAAGATACGCAAATTGCAATTTTCGTATCTTTTTCCATCTTTTCTTTGTAGTGTAAATGTAGCCAGAGTGTTTGAGAAGAAAGGCTGGAAATGAGGAAACTTGGTGATATCATTTGCCTCCCTTCCTCACTCCAGAAATCTACCAAATCCACAGTACTAAAAGTCATCATTAATGTGCCCACTTATTTCCTTGCTAATCAGATGCTTCCTTCTTGAGGGTTCTGGAGGAAATGGCAAGTGGAGAAGTCCCCTGACACCATAACTTGGGACTGGTGATGGTACACAGCCTCTGTGTGTTTTGAGATCTGTTACTTGATGATGGAGCTTCAGCCACTTGGATCTTTCTGCAGAAGGCAAAACCTAGCCATTCCTGCCAGAGGACTTGGTAACACAGTAAGGGTGTGTCTAAACTACATGGCTCCGTCGATGGAGCCATGTAGATTAGGCTGATCGGCAGAGGGAAATGAAGCCACGATTTAAATAATCACAGCTTCATTTAAATTTAAATGGCTGCCGTGCTCTGCCAACCAGCTGATGATCAGCTGTTTGTCAGCAGATTGGGGCAGTCTGGACACTCCCGCGCTGACCTGAAAGCCCTTTGTCGACCTCCCCCCTTATGCCTCGTGGGATGAGGTTTACTGGGGAGGTCGACAAAGGGCTTTCAGGTCAACAGGGGAGCGTCCAGACTGCCCCGATCTGCTGACAAACAGCTGATCGGCAGAGCGCGGCAGCCATTTAAATTTAAATGAAGCCACGATTATTTAAATCGCGGCTTCATTTCCCTTTGCCAAATAAACAAATCTACATGGCTCCATCGACGGAGCCATGTAGTCTAGATGTACCCTAAGGCTACGTCTACACTGGCATAATTTTCCCGAAATGCTTTTAACGGAAAAGTTTTCTGTTAAAAGCATTTTCGGAAAAGCGTGTCTAGATTGGCAGGACGCTTTTCTGCAAAAGCACCTTTAGCGGAAAAGCGTCCGTGGCCAATCTAGATGAGCTTTTCTGCAAAAAAGCCCCAATCGCCATTTTCGTGATCGGGGTTTTTTTGCGGAAAACAAATCTCAGCTGTCTACACTGGCCCTTTTGTGCAAAAGTTTTTTGGAAAAAGACTTTTGCCCAAACAGGAGCAGCATAGTATTTCCGCAAAAGCACTGACAATCTTACATGAGATTATCAGTGCTTTTTTGGAAATTCAAGTGGCCAATATAGACAGCTGGCAAGTTTTTCTGCAAAAGCAGATGATTTTGTGGAAAAACTTGCCAGTCTAGACACAGCCTAAGAGTTTTTCATGTCCTCCACGTCCACATAGCTTGTGAGAGGGACAACTGAGCTCTGTTGCAAATGCATTCCATTCTTGAGGAGAAAGCTGCTTAATTGCAAGGTATAAATGAGAAGTCAGAACAAAATTATATTTAGAAAATAAATTGCTCTTTATCAGAAATGCCAAGTAGCTCGGCAGAGCAGTTAAAAATAAAGGCATTAACTGTGAAGACATACAGTTCTTTTCAGTTCATGCTGTATAGCCGCCAAGGAGCAGACTGTAGCTTTGTCTCCCACTAGCATTTGATAAAGAAATCTGTTAGATGAAAACACAAATAGGTGATCTCTCTACTCTGGTGTCTACCGAGTGTTCTGTAGCAAATGTCTGCTGCTTTTTACTGCATGACTCACAGTATGATAGAAAACTGAGCAGTGGCTTTGCATAAACTTGTGAGTGGGGGGATGGGCACTGGCTGCAGTGATTGAAGTATTCAAGCCTCCCTTAGTTTATCTGTACAGCACAGGTCAATAGGCCTTCTGATTTTCAACTCAAATGTGATACGTCACAGTGGGTGGAATTCAGGGTAAAAAAAGATTTTGATAGAATGAAGAAACCACGCTGTTTTTGATCAAAGTCCTGCAGGTGCCTTACAGGTAAATTGATGTTTTATGGATTGGTTGATGTAGCAGTTCCACACTTTTTTTTAAAATTTGGATCTGAGAAATACTGAGGATGTGCTTGACTATAGTGGCTGCTGATCACAAATCATAGTCTATCTACCTTTTTGGTAGATGATTTTTCCTAATGCCCTCCTTTGCAGTTGCTAGGGTATTTAGTGGTCACAAATACCCTGAAAGTCGGTCCTGCTGGATGAAGTGTTGATTTTATTTCTGACTACGTTTATTTTTTCATTAGTGAAATATTAAGGTAAACTTGATCATGACCTTTGCTGCTCCATAGCTGCCAATAAATACAGGTATATTCGCCCCGTTGGTTTAATAAAACAGAACGGTGCCTTTTTGTTGTATTTTAGTCATTTTTGTTAGCATATTTTAAAGTGAAAGCATAAAGCACACAATTACAGTTTTCATTCTTAAATCCAATGAATGATTTAAGGAAGTGAAATCACAATTGTAGCTTTATCAATATGTTTAATAACAATTATGTTGGATCCAGCAAACATAAATAGAATCAATCTGTCATTATTCTTGCTCAGACAGGTTTTGCTAAAACCCTGAAGTTTGGGATAATATTATGACTGACCTTGAAAGAGCTCTTGGCAGAAAGCTGCATTGCACATTTTTTTTAAAAAAATTGCAGGCTTGATTAGAATGTTCAGCTTCAACAAATGTCTCGATAGAAAAAAATATATATTTGGCATATGCAGAGTTTATGAAATATATTTAGTTTGTGTATGTGACTTACATACACAAACTCTCCCCCACTATTTAAACATTAACATTGATTCAAAGGGGTATTTCATGTTTAAGAGCCAAATTAGCTACCTTCATCAGAAAAATGCTGCATTTAGCAAGTGTCAGTGAAACTGGTAGAGAGGGGGAAATTATAAAACTGGAGTTTTTCTGTCAAATCTAAATGGCAAATCAGTAGCTTTTCTCTCAGTTAACACTGACAAAACTCTTGGGAAGGACCTTACTTCTTCTCTTGATTTACTTTAGTTTCCTCTTCACCCACTTTGATTCTTCCATATTTGTTTAAACTCAAGTCCATCCAAAACTTTACTACTATTGAGATAATCTTCCTGGCCTGTTATGACTATGCAGCCTTCCACTAACTCTTTTCTCCATCATATCAAATATCAAATACAATCGTCTTTCAAGAATCTTCAGAATATGCTCTGACATCCATTTGTCAGCCAGCTGATTTCTTCCACCAGTGATGTGTTTTTATTAATGTAGATGGAATACAGAGGCCCAAATTAATATAGACCAGTCACATCCAACATTAAAAATGTTAATAAAGTTCAAGTAGGTACAGTATATAAAGACCTCACCCTACTTAATATTATTGAAAATACCATACAATCTTTTAGTAAGGATACAGAAAAGAAGGAAAAAACAGAATACAGTATTTGAAATGTTAAATAAGTCTTTAATTTTAAAAATATCCCTTTAGCTGGAGCAAGTTTTTAGAAGGAAAATCCAGATTTTTGACAGTTTCTTAGATGGTAATAACAACTGTCCTGTTGGGAAAAGGAACTTAGATGAGTTGGACGGCAGATGCTAACATCTGATCCCATTTAATAAGAAACAAAACCAGATAAACACGTACAAGAGGAGGAAAAAATAACAATATATATAGAAAATGCAGCTCCTGTCTCTTCCGTTAACTTTCACATGCAGCTTCACTGCTGGAAAACACATGTACTAACATTGGGCTATATAGGGCATAGCTAAGTTGCCTCTTTCTGAGCACAGGCTTACAGCAGTGTTGCAAAATATAGATTCTTGGCTTGCTAAGCCACACTTCTGTTAGACAGAAGGAGAAAGGTATAGGGAAGGAAAGAGAAGAAATAAGATTGGGAAAAAAGGGATATATGCAGTGTTGGAAGAAAAACCTGAAATCTCACTTCCAGGTGGTATTTGGGATTTAGCTGGAGCTGGTACAGGTGTTAATGTCACCTGGGTCCCTCTCTCTGGCTCAGTTTGGCTAGAAAATCTCTCAAGATTAGAATGAAGAAGGCCCATGTTCCCAAGAGATGGTGGGCATGCCAGCCATGGTGGTAAAGCTCCAGTAGCCAATTGTATTGTCCAGAGTCTTTTTCACTAAGGGCCCAAAAAGGGAGAGATGGGCATAATATCTAAGGGATGTCTACACAGCAAAGTTATTTTGAAATAACAGCCGTTATTTGGAAATAACTGTACTAGCGTCTACACAATCAACTGCTATTTTGAAATTAATTCGAAATAGTGGAGGGCTTATTTTGAACTTGATAAACCTCATTCCATGAGGAATAGCGCCTATTTTGAACTTCCTATTTCGAAATAAGCTCTGTGAAGACGTGGAATAGGGCCTATTTCGAAATAGTGGGCCTCCAGCCTTTCCCAGGGGGCTCCACTAGCCACTCTGGCCCCAGCCAGGAAAACTCCTCTCTTCCCCCCATCCCCGGAGCCCTTAAAGGGGTAGAGTCTGGCCGCAGTGTCTGTGCCAGCTCCAGGCCTGCCAGCACAGAGCCAGTATTCGCTGCCCCTGACCCAGTGGCCCCAGCATGAGCCAGGCAGCCAGTGCCAGCCAGCCCTCCACTGCTCCCCAGGACCAGTCCCCCAGCTCCCAGGAGCCTGCCAGGGGCCAGAGAAGGCAAGCGCCTTCTTGGTCCAGGGTGGAGATCATGGACCTTATTTAGGTTGGAGGGATGCCCCCAACATCCATGATCTCCGCACTAGATGAAGGAACACTGCTGTCTATGGCAGGATGGCTGCCAGCCTGGCCACCAAAGGCCACATCGAAACCCAGGAGCAGGTTTGGATGAAAATTAAGGACCTGTGGCAGGCCGATGCCAGGACTACAGGGGGCAGCTTCCAAACGGGCAGACCCAGAGAGCTGCCCCTATTTTGACACCCTGAACTGCATCCTGGGGTGCGGGATGGTCTGTGCCCCCCAGGTGGTCATCGACCCTGGGGCAGAGGGCCCTGACCAGGGCACAGAGGAGGAAGAGGAGGAGGAGGGCGAGGAGTCCAGAGGGAGCATGCCACGCAGCCAGGACTGCTGAGCTGTCCCAGTGGACCTATCGCCAGTGTCATCTGGGGAGGCAACAACATGTGAATGCCATCACTGTCCCCTTATCAGGGGAGGTGACGGGGAGAAGGGGAAGGGAGACCAGGGACCACGTGTGCGGGCCTCTCTGACCACGGATCACTCAGCAACCTGTGCACATGTGAGCATGTGCCGTGCCACCCCTGGGCACATGGTCCCAGCTGGCTGACACACAGGGGCCTTGGCCTATTAGTCACACTCATGTGTGAAGAGACACCCTCGACCACTGGATGCAAGAAGACTTGCAGCTCCGGCGGGAGCAGCTTGCCCAGGGCTGTGCCATCTGTGACCACTTGCAGACCCTGGTGCAGAGCTTGCAGCCTCCTGCCACTCCAGCCCCTGATGTCTCCCGAGTTACTGCTTCTCCTCCCACTCCTTCTCCCCCTCCCGCTTCTTCCTTCACAGCCTTCACACCCTCCCGGGGATGCCAAAGTGCCCTGCACCTGTGGTGCTGGGAGACAGTTGGGCCAACAAGACCCCCAACCCTGAATTTCTTCTCTCCCTTCCTCCCCTTGCCTCCCCCGCCAGCTCCCTCCTCCCAGGTTTCCCCCTCCCCTCTCCCACCTTCTTTCCCCAGTCTCACCTCAGTTTCATTCCTCCCCCACCCCAGTTTTGTTCAATAAAAAGACTTTGTTATAATGAACACGTGTCTTTTATTGTACAGCGGGGGGGGGGGGGAGGGAGGGTTAGGGAGTATAAGTGGAAGGATGTGAGGGAGGAATGAGACACAAGCCCCCAGTGGGGCACACCAGGGAGTCTATTACTGCCTGCAGAACTTGCTGCCAGGCTCACAGCAACACATCCAGGAGAAGCACCAGAGTGCCCAAGGGCATCTCCTGCTCCATACTGCAGGCTGCTGTGGTGTCCTGAAAGAGGGCAACCAGAGCACGCAGAGAAAAAATGCTTTTCTGTCCATCAGTGAGGTAACTCCTGACATGATGCCCTGCCAGAACCGGTTCTGGCCAGCCTTAAATGCGATTCAGCATCCAATCAGCTATTTCGAATTGCATTTTGTGCCTAGACGCGTTATTTTGAAATAAGATATTTCAAAATAACGCTGTAGTGTAGACATACCCTAATCTCCTTATTTTTATCCTCTAGGGCCTAATTTCCTATAGGCCAATTCTGGTTTATTTTTGGTTTCACTGTTTTTGTTTGAAAGGCATGATCAACGCTATCCTTGAGTTATACAAGTATGCCCTTTTTTGTTTGTGCTTTGTTTTCCTTTTGCATCTTTCTCCTATTAATATTTATTGTTGCAGATTATTGTGATGCTTTATTAACTTTTGTTCTAGCTTTTACAGTTGGGCTCATGATTAGTGTAAATGTGTAGGTCCAATTATCACAACATAATCTCTATTTTATGAATCAATTCTTTCTAAGAATGGATCTTTGTTCATACAATTATAATTGCCAGGGCTCAACGATTGCGGCAAAAACCTCTTGCTAGCCCCGCACCGCGCATGCACGGACCGCTGGTAAACAGGGCAACCAGTTGAAATCTACTTGCCACAGGCGAGTAGATAAGCGTATTTGTTGAGCCCTGATAATTGCAAACAAACTTAGTTGGTTTTAGTTTAAAAAAAAAAGAAAAGAAAATGGTATTTGGTTATATTTTAAGGTTAGCAAATTCCTTATACCAAAATTGGGATTAACAAAATTTTTTTGATCAGATGTTAGTAAAATTACAATTAAATATTTTGGATATTAACAAAGCTAAGAAATTACAGCCTAGCATAATGGATCCCCAACCTGCTTGAGACCTCCTAGAATTCCATGGTGTCCAACCAGTTCTGACACAGTAACCACTATAGTAGCTACTGCTATAGTGAATTAACCACACACAACTTGCCAAATAACCACATGTGGTTAGTGGCTAGTGTGTTAGACACCACAGTGACCTAGATGGTACTCTAACTCAGTGTTTCTCAAAGTTGGGGTCTGCGGACTATTGGGAGTTTGCAAGATAAGTCCAGGGGGCAATGGTTCGACTGATCAACTCCCCCCTCCCCAAGTGCTTCCAGGGACCCAGGGTTAAGGCAGGCTTACTTGGTTCCACATACTGCTTCTTCTTGAGTGTGGACTTTGCAGCTCTTGTTGGCTGGGAACCATGACCAATGGGAGTTGCATGAGGCAGAGCCTCTGGGTGTGAGGGCAGCATATAGCCTCTTCCTAGTGGCCACAAGGACCACTAGCAGCCATTTCTTGGGAGCCAACATCAGTGCTGCTGGGACCCCAAACCTCTTCTGCACCCAATACTCCCATTCCTGCCCACACCACAGAGCCACACACTCAGTCAGATCCCTCACTCCTGAGGATCCCCTGCACCCATGCCTCTCATTCCTGGTTTCACCCTGGAGCCTTCTCTCCTCCTACCCAAATGCAGAGTCTTCTCCCACACCCAAATCAACTCCTGGAGCCTGCACTCCACATACCTCAACCCCTTGCCCTATCTTGGAGGCATCCTCCTGCACCCCAAACCCCTCCTGTTTAACTCCAACTCAGTCTATACCGCTAGTTGGCCCTCCACACCCAACCTTATCCTTAGTTTGGAGCCCCAATTGTATCCAAAACCCCTAATCCCCGGCCCCAATTCAGAGCCAGCACTCCCATCTATAACTCTCTCCCATACCTCAAATCCTGTGAAAGTGACTGAGAATGGAGGAGAGTGAGGGACAGAGGGAAGGGAAATAGGGCAAACAACAAGATGAGAGGGGGGATGGAGAAAGCAGGGATGGAGCTTCAGAGATGTGATAGGATGAGGCAGGGATTTGTTGTAGGAGGGGTTGGGGGTCCCCCAATTTTTTAAATCAAGATGTGGGTTCTGGGGTAGCTAAAATTTGACAACCACTGCTCTAATACAAATAATAATAAAAGAAGTAGCCAACTTGATTTAGGGTTTATCCTTTTAAACTTGGAAAGGCTATTGAATGAGTGAGAGAGTTGATTGGATGCTCCATTACCAGACTTCATTAAATTTACAATGTGGGCATTTAGAGAGGTGATTAATTAAAGCAATTGCAATATTCAATAAGAGAAGTAATTAACCCGTGTGTGTGTGTGTGTGTGTGTGTGTGTGTGTGTGTGTGTGTGTGTGTGTGTGTTTGTGTCTATACCTACCTCATTTATTTATTAGGCTATAAATGTTCCAAGGTTGATGCAAGAACAGTCGCTTATTATTAATGTTAATTTCTCTGTTGGTATATTGTAAATGTGCTCAGGAATTAGCTCAAGTAACAAATCCTTGCACCTGAGTTTACAGTCTAAACAAATATTTTAATCTAATGATAAAACAATACAGTTTCCAATGTGGTAATTCTGAGCTATAAAGTATCATAGGGATTTGCATTTTAATATGTTATATTAATGGGAAACCACTTAAAAATAAAGGGTCTAGTTCTGCCATGAATACTAAGTAATCATAGAAGCAACAGAAAAGCAATGATACTGTCACATTCTTTGTTCCTGTGATGAACATGCTTATTAGAAGGGACTTAATATTTTCATTCTAGACCCATATTTTCCATGGATTTGTTTTCACTTGGGCTTTAAATATACATACACATTCATAACATTAGATGCGCAGAACCATATTTTATCCTGTGTTCAGTTTTTATTTATTGTATGAATCTTTTTAATTGAATAGGTATGAGGGGGAGAAGGAGAAAGAGAAAGTAAAACTGAAAATACTCCAGATTCTATTTTCAGCTGCTTTTTGTTTTGTGCTAAGACAACTCAAAAATCATAGAGCTTCATGCTGAAAATGTGAAATGTGTTACTCCTAGCTGTGAATTATTACTGCCTGGTCCTTGAGTATTTTATGAAGACCTCTTTAGAAAGAAAATTAAAGTGTACTTGTTTAGAGAAGCTACATTCATGATCATTATTAAACCTGTTTCTTGCTTATTTCTTTCAGTGAACATTGCAAAGGATTGTATCAGCAAACAGATTAAAATTTAAGTCAGTTGAATTATTTGAAGATTTACAATTCCTTTTGTGCTCAGTCCAGTCATGTGATGTGTGGCCTACTTGTGGTTGAAACTCACAATTTCAATTTTACTAAAAATTAAGATTTAGAAATACATTTAGTCAAAATTGCCCATGAATTGGAAATTAAAAAAAAATACACTGGAATATTTTATTTTGGAATTTGATTAAAACTAATTTTAGACACAATTTTTAGTTATATATTATGTTTTCACTTTTATTTTTTTACATTATTTCATAACATGTAAGAAGTTTGCAAGATGGCATATGAAATGTCAAGACATAATAGGATTATGTCCTATTATTCACTACTGTTACTGTGATGTCATGACATGTAAAAATAAAATATACAAATAAGCCAAAATTTTGTCATGAAAATTTCATTTTCAAACAAATTCAAAGTTTTCTTGAATGCCATTTTCCAAAATGAAAATGGGATTTTTTTGGGGGTCAAAATCAATGCAGTTTAATAGAATTTTTCATTGGAAAACTTTCAACAAAAATGTTCTGACCATTTTTAGTCCCCTTTCGGGACTCAGCTGATAATAATTTCTGAACATCAATATTAGCACAATCTAACCTAGGAATGTGTAAACTACTGGCTGGCTGTATCTAAAAGTGACCATTGTATGGCTGTCTCCCTAGCCTAGGAAGGACTAATGACATGAATAAAGTATTTTTATGCCCTTCAAGGCACAGTGGTGTTCTTCAAACATAAGCAACATCTTCACAAAGCAAGATGAAAACAAAGCTCATTCCCCTGAGAAAAGCAGGATGCAGGGCACCAGAACTTTCCCCTTGTGTCTCGCTCCCGGACTCGAGGGCTGGCCACGGGAGAACCTCTGCTTCCTGCAGCTCTGCTCCTTAATTTGAGCCACTGTGTTAAAATGCTGCCTGGCCAAACTACAGTAGTGTGTTGCATACCTTTTCCCACTATAAATTACAATATCAACTGCATGGGCACTTTTGCTTATTGGAATTGAAGAGCAGAGCTGGGGAAATATTAATAATAATATTATTATTAATCATCATCATAATCTAGAAAATTTAAAGAAAAATCAACTCATTTTAGGCAGCACTAAAAATTATGCTTTTCAAAAATTCTGGTGAATCATAAAGTTAAAAATACCTATTGAAACTAATCAAATGTTTTTAAGCTTCCCAAACTGAATAAAAAGGAGTTACAATTTTTTGGTAATGTAGAAATAAAGCATTTCATTTCAACCTGATGTTTTTTATCTGAATATCTAACAGTTTGACAAAAGTAGAATAGAAAAGGAGTAGGAACCCTTCCTCCCTTCTAAGCTAAGTGTGGGAGAACTGGGTTGAATTTCCTTCTTTGCCTAATGTGGAGAAGGGATTTGAACTTGGATCTTCTACTTTGCAAGAGAGTTCTAGTCAGTGTAGTATGAAGCCTTCTCAGTCTTTCCTGTTGAAGTTGTTGTACTTGGTATGAATCAACAGATAGTCTTTGGTGCAGGAATTTAAGCCCAGAACTCCTCTATTCTAACTTCCATAAATATTAGGCTCCAATTATTGTTTCTTTCCCTGACCCTATGATTATTGGGTCCTCATGACTAACTGAGCTAAAGAAAAGGGGAAAGATGGTACGATGCTACTGCCACCTTCTCATCATCCTTCTGGCCATTTTGTCAATCCTTTGTTTTACTCTTGTCAAAATTCCTTAAAGTCTAAACAAATTTAATTTTGTCTAAACCAAATGTTTCATTTCAACATTACTGAAATGTTTTGAGTTTTTGGGTTCAATTGAAGCTATTCGGTGAATGCAACCTAAATGAGCTAATAGTGTGGTCAGTCCAAACCTGCATTTTCCCCACAAATTAATTATTTATTTTTTAAAAATTGCCCAGTTCTATTAAAAAGTCTGTGCTATGTTTGCATGATGCTTTTGAGCCAACTAAAGCCTTCTCAACTGCCATGATTTAACAGGGTTACTGGCCTAATGGATGCAGGGAAGTGGCGGGGGAGATAGCAGTAGATACGATATATTTTGATTTCACTAGGGCTTTTTACACAGTCCATATGACTTCCTGTAAGCTATTTAGAGAAATATGGTTTAGATGAAATTACTATGAGATATGCGTGAAAGTGGCTGAAAAACCATACTCCAAGAGTAGCCATCAATGGTTCACTATCAAACTGCATAGTGCAGTGGTTCTCAAACTTCATTGCACCATGATCCTCTTCTGATAACAAAGTGCTAGACAACCCCAGGAATGGGGACCAAAGCCTGAGCCTGCATGAGCCTTTCTGCTCTGGGCAGAGGGACGATGGCCAGAGTCACAGTCCCACAGCTCATAGTAGGGAGCCAAATCTAAATCCCAAGGGTTTCAGTCCCATAGAGAAAACCTATACCTCGAGGGCCCTCCTAGTAAGATTAATTCCAGCCGTTGGTGAGCCCATTAAAACCCCATTAAAACAGGGTTGCAATCCACTTTGGGGTCTCAACCCACAGTTTTAGAATCACTGGGATAATGGAATGAAAAGGATGATTCTAACATTTATAAATGATAAGAACAAACATACTGGGTCAGACCAATAGTACATCTAGCCCAGTATCCTGTCTGCTGACAGTGGCCAATACCAGATGACCCAGAGACAGGGAACACAACAGGTAATCCTCACGTGATCCCTCTCCTGTCACCCACCTCCAGAAAAACAGGCTAGGGACACCATTCCTACCCATCCTGGCTAATAGCCATTGATGGACCTAACCTCCATTAATCCATCTAGCTCTTTTTTTAACCCTGTTAAAATCCTAGTCTTCACCACATCCTCTGGAAAGAAGTTCCAGAGGTTGACTGTGTGCTGAGTGAAGGAAAACTTCCTTTTAAACCTGCTGCCTATTAATTTCATGTGGTGACCTGTAGTTCTTATATTGTTGGAATAAGTTAATAACTTTTTCCTTATTCACTTTTTCCGTACCAGTCGTGATTTTATAGACTGCTATCATATCCCCCCTTAGTCTCCTCTTTTCTAAGATGAAAAGTCCAGGTCTTTTTAATCTCTCTTCATATAGGACCCACTACAAACCCCTAGTCATTTTTGTTGCCCTTTTCTGAACCTTTTCCAATGGCAATATATCTTTTTTTTAGATGAGGTGGCCACATCTGTACACAGTATTTAAGATGTGGGAGTAGCATAGTTTTATATAGAGGCAATAAGATATTTTCTGCCTTATTCTCTATCCCTTTTTAAATGATTCCTAACATTCTATTTGCTTTTTTGACTGCCGCTGCACACTGAGTAGATGTTTTCAGAGAACTATCCACAATGACTCCAAAATCTCTCCCTTGAGATTAGCCCCCATGATATTGTATGTGTTGTTGGGATTATATTTTCCAGAGTAATTACTTTACATTTATCAACATTAAATTTCATTTGCTATTTATTTTTGCCCAATCACTTAATTTGGTGAGATCTTTTTGAAGCTCTTCACAGTCTGCTTTGGTCTTAACTGTCTTGAGGTGTTTGGTATCATCTGCAAATTTTGCCACCTCACTGTTTTTGCCCCTTTCTCTAGATCATTTATAAAGAAGTTGAATAGGATTGGTCCCAGGACAGACTCTTGGGGGTCCCACTACTTCCCTTTCTCCGCTTTGAAAACTGACCACTTATTCCTACCCTTTGTTTCCTGTCTTTTAACCAATTATCAATCCGTGAAAGGACCTTCCCTCTTATCCCATGACAACTTACTTTACTTTAGAGCTTCTGGTGAGGGACCTTGTCAAAGGCTTTCTGGAAATCTAAATATACTATATCCACTGGATCCCCCTTGTCCACATGTATGTTGACCCCCCTCAAAGAACTCTAGCAGATTAGTAAGGCATGATTTCCCTTTACAGAAACTATGTTGACTTTCCCCCAACAAATTATGTTCATCTATGTGTCTGACAATTTTATGCTTTACTATAATTTTCAACTAATTTGCCCGGTACTCGTGTTAGACTTACTGGTCAGTAATTACCAGGATCACTTTTTGAACCCTTTTAAAATATTGGTGTCACATTAGATATCTTCCAGTCATAAGGTACAGAAGCCAATATAAAGGATAAGTTACATACTTATCTGTTAATAGTTCCGCACTTTCACATATGAGTTCTTTGAGAACTCTTGGGTGGATGCCATCTGATCCCAGTGACTTGTTACTGTTAAATTTATCAATTTGTTCCAAAACTTCCTCTAATGACACCTCAATCTGGGACAAATCATCAGATTTGTCCCCTAAAAAGAATGGCTCTGGTTTGGGAATCTTGCCTATATGCTCAGCGATGAAGACTGAAGCAAATAATTCATTTAGCTTCTCTGCAATGATTTTATCTTTAAGTGCTCGTTTAGCATCTCAATCATCCAAGGGCCCCACTGGTTGTTTAGCCGCTTCCTGATTCTGATGTATTTAAAAACATTTTGCTATTATTTTGAGTTTTTGGCTAGCTGTTCTTCAAGTTCCTTTTTGGATTTTTCTTACATTTTTACATTTAATTTGACAAAGTTTATGCTCCTTCTATTTTCCTCACTAGGATTTGACTTCCACTTTTTAAAAGATACCCTTTTATCTGTTACTGTTTCTTTTACTTGGTGGTTAAGCCACTGTGGCACACTTTTGGTTTTCTTACTGTGTTTTTTAATTTGGGGAATACATTTAAGTTGGACCTCTATTATAGTGTCTTTGACAAATTTCCATGCAGCTTGCAAAGATTTTACTTTTGTCACTGTACCTTTTAATTTTTGTTTAACCAACTTCTTCATTTTTGTGTAGCTCCCCTTTTTGAAATTAAATGCCACAGTGTTGGGCTGCTGAGGTGTTTTTTCCACCACAGGGATGTTAAATTTTATTATATTATGGTCACTGTTTCCAAGTGGTCCAGTTATATTTACCCCTTGAACCAGATCCTGTGCTCCTCTTAGGACTAAATCAAGAATAGCCTCTCTCCTTGTGGGTTCCAGAACCAACTGCTTCAAGAAACATTCATTTAAGATATCAAGAAACTTTATCTCTGCATCCTGTCTTGAGGTGATGTGTACCCAGTCAACATGGGGATAGATGAAATGCCCCACTATTATTGAGTTTTTTATTTTGATAACCTCTCTAATCTCTCTTAGCATTTCATAGCCACTATTACTGTCCTGATGATACAGAGCTGGGGGGGAGGGGTTGTCAGCACTTTGGAGAACAAAATTAGAATTCAAGATGTCTTTGACAAATTGGAGAGCATGTCTGAAATCAATAAGATGAACTTCAATGAAGATAAATGCAAAGTCTACACTTAGGAAGGAAAAAACAAAAATACAATTACATAATATAGAATAACTCACAAATCATTAGCACTGCTGTAAACTGTCCCTGTGTTACAGTGGATCTCAAATTACATATGCATGAAAATGCAATGCAGTTGCAAAAAAAAGTGTAATATAATTCTGGGATGTATTAACAGGAGTGTAATATGTAATTTTCCAGTTCTGCTTAGTACTGTTGGAGTGTCAGCAGGATCTGTTTGGGGCACCATATTTTAGGAAAAATGCGGACAATTTATTTTGAGTCTGGAGAGACCAACAAAAATGATAAAAGGTTTTGAAAACATGATCTATAAAGAAAGGTGGAAACAAGTGCACATATTTAGTCTTCAGAAAGATGGCTTCAGGGCAGGGGGGGACTTGATAACAGTTTCCAGTATATTAAAGGTTGTTACAAATAAGATGATCAATTGTTCTCCATATGCACTGAAGGTAGGATAAGTAGTAATTGACTTCATCTGCAGCAAGCGAGATTTAGTCTAATTATTAAGAGTCAAGCAAAGGGAGGTTGTGTACTCTCCATCACTGGAGGGTTTTAATAACAGGTCAAGGATGATCTAGATATTCTTGATCCTTTCTCAGCACAAGGGGCAGGAATAAATGACTTTTCAAGGTTCCATCTAGCTCCATTTTTCTATGATTCAGCTGTGGCCAAAAAACCAGACAAAATGTTAGGGTCAGAGTAAAAAGTTGTCCAGTGGAATATGCTGATTTGAAAGAATCTAAGCAGACTTCAGAAATGCAACAATTCTATCAAAACTTTTTATGGAAACCTGGCAGGTTGACTTCGTCTGCTTCTCATGCCAGCATGCTTGGGCTTCCTAGCTGCCTGACTTCCTGGGGTCCCTCAACTTGGTGCCTTGAAGGGTATGTAGTTTCCCCCACTGCCATGTTTCCTGTATGACCCCTGCTGGTTGGGTTTCCTGAATTCTCAGCTGTCCAGGAAGCTAACCAGGCAGCTGGCCAGAATGTTGGTTTGTAAGTCTAGACATTTTCAAAAAGTTCTTTAAGTTTTTCAAAAAAGGAATTTTACCAAATTTTAGTTCTATGTAAAATGTTCAATTTCCAGCTTTTCATTGTCAGAATTTTTTTTTGTGGGGGAGGAAAAGTGAAATGGTCTATTTCTGATTCTCTCATAACCTGAGTATGGATGTAGAAAAAGTGGAATGGTGAATAGCACAGAAAATATTAAAATGTTATGTCTAATCTGTAGTTCAAAACTGAAGAATTGCCATTGACTTCGATGGAGCCAGGTTTTCACCCCTAGAACATTGTGTACAATAAAAGAAAAAATTGCAGTTTAGAGATTTGGAGAAAGGTAATGAAAAAAATGTAGACTGTTAAAAATTCACATGAGTTTGATATCATTTACATTATTAAGGAGCCAAACAAAAGGGAGTGTAATAGAAGTGTACAAACTAATGAATGGTGTAGAGAAGTTAGAGTAGAAGCGTCTGTTCTTCATAAAACAAGAGCCAAGAGAACATTCAACAATCTTGAAATGTGGCTAATCAAAATGGATACAAGGAAATAGTTTTCCACTCAATATATAACTAGACTGGGGAACTCATCATGGGATGTTGTTGAGCTTCAAGGAGGGATTTGTTATTTATAGGGATATGAAGGATAACCTAGATTCAATGAATGCTAAAAAATGTTTAGGAAGGGATGTAAACATCTTGTTTCTGGGTTTAAGACGGTCTGTAATGGGGTTGGAGAAGTTAGATGAAACTTCCATGTGGGGAAGATTATCCCACATCTGCCTATAGAAGGTTTCTTCTACCTTTCTCCTGCAGCATCTGGTGCTCCCCACTTCTGCATATAGAAGACTGCACTAGTCTGACACAGGTCTGACAATGTCAATTCCTATATTCCATATGGTGAAGATTAAAGTCATGAAAAAGTGAGACATTTTAAAATGAGGCTACAGATTTCTCATAGAAGGTTGACACATTTTGTTTTATTTTTACAAAAGCAGGCATGCAGCTTACTTTTGGCAAATCTGCTTGTCCTTAGTTTTTACAAATCTGCATGACTGTAATAGCACTGTACATCTGACATAAGTTAGAATTTCCATGGTATGATAAGGAGAAAAAATCTCTAATATTTGGAACTGAACATAATTCTTAAAGCTGAGATGGAAATAAAATCCTATCATCTCTCTCTCTCTCCTTTTTCTATAAAACCCACCTACCTTGTAAGCATGAGAGATAAATTTCACTTGCTATTATTTTAGCACTTGCCTGCTGCTGCTTTGATGCTATTGTGACTCAGGTGGTTCCTGTTGCATTGCTGTTTCAAAGAATCACCAAAGTAAAAATAAGGGGCCCTAGAGAGTTGACAGCTAAGACCTAATTCTGTGACAAAAATGAAAAGGTTAGAGGAGTGAGTGAGTGAGCATGTGTGAGTGGTAAAAAAAAAAAAAAGGAAGCTTGCATTCTTTTTCTGATGTCGTCTATAAAGTTTTCTCTAAAGTTATATATTTGATACCAGTAAGTTCAAGAAATAATAATAAAAAAATATTTAACACTAATTTTATGTGACATGAAGGAAAATTTGGGTCTATGATTTCCTTATAGCTGAGATATAATTGTAAGAGAAAGAGAGTATATTTCAAATGACAATTGCATATAAAATTAAAACATTTTATTTTAAGCTCCCAAGAAAAGGCAAGCCTCAAAAGATTGAAAATGTAATAAATACTAATGGCTACAAGTGTGATGCTGCAAAACTCCTGAATTGGTTGAAAACTCTATTCTGAATTTATTGAACATAAGGATGACAAATGTAATTAAACGAATAACTGGAGAGAGGCTTTAGGTAAGGAAGTTCTCTTTGAACATTTGTGCTTTATTTGCCATAGGGAAACTGCTGCTTCCATATGTAACATTAAAAGAAAATAATTATGACACAGCTTCATTGGTTCCTGACACACATTATCACTGTTACCTGTCTTGCTACACTCCTCGCCAGTCCTGGTCTCTTCAAGCATGCCCACTCTGGATTTTGGGCATTGGGCCATTACCCATTTCTTGGGTTAGAAACATTCATTTCTCTCACTCTCAGACCAGACTCGGGTGACAGTTCCCTATGTATCAACTGTCATTATCTTTACAGGTCTGACTTGAACTCAGACCCAGCAACTCTATACCCCTTAGGGAAAAATAGTGGTAATTAGTGACCGAATAACTTCCGGGAAGCAGTGTATTTTTAAATTCAGAATTAAAGCTTTTTCTTTCAGGGAAGCATATCTTAAAAACAAACATATCCAGTTTTTCCCTATGGCTTACCCCTCCCAGCCTCAGGAAGGCTGAATTCCTGCACAGAGCCTGTCTGACCAAACCCTCTGTCTACACAGGTGCTCAGATGTGAAATGCATCCTGAGAATCTTTGAAACTCTTTAATCTTCTTTTGAGCTCTAGTTTACAAGCCTGGCAAAGAAGGTTCAAAATGTGTTGGAGACAAATGATAGGATTTTTTAAGCTAATAGTGAGTCCCTATTGTCTTTAGGCATGAATTGGATGGGCTGTTACATTCAACAACCAAATGATATCAAAAGCTGCATATCGGGCACTTACAGTCCACTCTATTAGCCTCATTTAGCACAGACACTTTAATTGACAATGAGTTTTTTTCCCTTTCACTTCCTATCTCCCCTCTTTTTCTGCTATTTATTTGTATCTCGGGATCCCTTGCTCCATTCATCTGTGAAGTAGGCTATGTCCACGAAAGATCATGAAACTATCTTCATTTTTTGTTAGTCTCTAAGGTGTTACAGGACCATTTGTTTTTTGTATTTATTTTTTAATATATAGCCAAGTGTTTTCATCTAGGATGCTGCTGTATTTCCTCCCTGCTTAATTCTCACTGAATTCAAGCAATTTAGGCAGATAATAAATGTTCCACTCATCCCAATACAAATTAGATTAATGTGTTATTTATATATGGAACTTTATATGATGGTTCTCTTTTGTTAAAGAAGAAAGGTGGACAAACATTTAAAAAGTTTAAAAATCTAGAAGCACGAGTACTAAGAAACTCTGCTTGCAAAAGTAAACAAAATGGAAAGGCAAAAAGAGGGAAGATATACTCACTCAACACAAAACTGAGATTGAAAACAAAAGTAGTCAAGGAACCAACACACATGAAGAGAAGACAGGACTATGCAGCACTTTAAAGACTAACAAGATGGTTTATTAGTTGATGAGCTTTCGTGGGCCAGACCCACTTCCTCAGATCAAATCGTGGAAGAAAATTTAACCTCCCCTCCTCACCCTTCCTCTGTTCTAAAATCTGATTTGTCAATTTTATATGTGTTCATATTTTTTATTGTATCCCTTTGGTATTTATGGTCATGCCAATTATCTTCCACAATTTGATCTGAGGAAGTAGGTCTGGCCCACGAAAGCTCATCACCTAATAAACCATCTTGTTAGTCTTTAAAGTGCTGCATAGTCCTGTCTTTTGTTTCAGCAAGACCAGACTAACACGGCTACATCTCTATTACTATTCTACAGGAAGAGAAGACATTCTTGAATTACTTAAACAACAATAATAGGATCCTGGCAAATAAGAAAAACTGGAATTCCTCATTTAAGAACATAAATTTGATCATCTTGTTGCTACAGAAGCTTGGTGACATGATTCATATGATGTTAATGTTAAAATCTATTTAGTAAGGATTGAGTAGGCAAAAGGGAAAGATGGTGCCACTCTGTGTAAAAAATAGTATTACCTGTTTCTGAATCAGTGACAACTTGGAAGAAAATAATCTTGAATGCCTGTGGATCAATATTGTAACAATGAAAGCACAAGATGGGGTATTAATCGGAGTCAGCTACAGACCACTGAATCACCCTTGGGAAAAGGACAGCCTCTTCTTTATGCACCTATCTTTAAGGGGAAGGGGGAGAAGCTCTCTCATCATGGGAGACTTCAATTTGAGTGGCATATGTTGGCGGTCTTTTGCTGCCAGAGCTAAAATGTCCTTGGAGTTTCTAAGTATTATAGATGACAATTTTCAGACACAAGAAGTTAAAAGGAAAATCTTTCAGACCTTGTCCTAATGTATAAAGAGGAACTGATCACAGAACTAAAAATTAATGGTAGCTTAGTGTAGGGAATAATTCTGGACACACTGAGTGCAGGTGAAAACAAGCAGAGGATTTATTGGTTCACACAGCTGGTGGAGTACCCATCAGGGGTTAACCTGGTGAGCACTAACTTAACCAAAACATACATTAGATTATATAGGCAGCAGATGGGGCAGAGGAGAAGTGATTTGTTAGGTCTAGCAGTGGAAATGAGATGTGCTCATAAGCCAATGAACTATGAAGATTACACAGGATCCCCACCCATCGCCAATTAAACATATTATCACTAATACAAATAATTATTCCTATTTGCTTTTTTATTTCTCCGAACACATATTCCTGCGCATCCAGAAATATAATTTATGCTATCATGTGCCAAAAGTGTCCGTCTGCTATGTACATTGGACAAACATCTCAGACACTTCGCCAAAGGATTAATGCCCACAAAACAGATATCAGACAAGATCACAAAGAAAAACCAGTTTCTTGACATTTTAACCAGAAAGGACTCTCTCTCAATGACTTAATCACCTGCATTCAGCTACAAAGACCTTTTACATCTGCACTTGAAAGAGAATCCTCTGAACTGTCATTCATGTTAAAATTCGACACTCTCCGGGAAGGAATGAACAAATGCGCAAACTATCTTACCCATTACCAAGATAGCTTCCCCAATTATCACCTCTAATACCATTAGCTCACAGACGTCCCACTCTCCCCACCTCTAATATCATCAATTCACAGACACTTACCTTCCTTCCTCCCCCCTCCCGCATCCCCCTCCTGTTCTGAAATGTGATTTGTCCTTTTCATATGTGTTCATTTTTTTAAATTGTATCCTTTGGTATATATGGTTGTGACTATTTTCTTCCACTATTTGATCTGAGGAAGTGGGTCTGGCCCACGAAAGCTCATCATCTAATAAACCATCTTGTTAGTCTTTAAAGTGCTACATTGTCCTGCATTTTGCTTGATTGTAAGTGTGAATGTGGCACAAAATATTTAATATGGACTCTTCTGTGTAGGAGAGAAAAATAAATCAATGACTGAAAGTTGCAGCTAGTCAAATTCCTACTGGAAATAAGGTATACATTGTTGACAGTGAGGATAATTAGCCATTGGAACAAATTATGAAGGTTCATGGTGCAGTCTCCATCACTGATAATTTTCAAATCATGTATGAATGCTTCACTAAAAAGACATATCCTCTAGAAATTATTTTGGGGGAGGTTTTATGGCCTGTATTATACAAGAGATCACACTAGATAGTCAAAGTGGTCTCTTCTGGCCTTGAAATCCATGAACACACATTGAAGAAGGGCTCAGGCCTTTACATACATATATTCATATAACTCTCTTGTAATAATAACTGATATGGAGCTAATTCACTACAAAGGAAAAGTAATGTTTTGGATGTTAATTCTTGTTTGCTGCTGTCCTTGGCAGTATTTGAGCCAGTGTGAGAGGTCAAATCCATCATATCTGTAAGCTGGTGGTGTTTCCCTGAAACCCAGATCTGTTAACGAAGAATTGTTGAAAATAGTTTTGTTTTTGTGATTCACCATTGTAGGTGACTTGTTACTTCACCTGGATATTAATGAGGTAGGAACAGTTCTCTCGAGAACAGATGTAAGTTAAGAGCTCACCAGTCCTTGAGAAGTAACCTCAGAATAGACAGTTCTAGTGGAAAGTTTGGATTTTTTTTTTTAGATTTTATGCTATTTAATTTTGAGTTCCTTTATGAATAAAATCACAGGCTAAGAAGATAAGTTCTGACCCAAAAACAGGTTGATGAATCACCTGCCCATAACATCCTATTATTATTCAGTGTTGGCCAACTCTGATGATTTTTGTGAGTCTCAAAATATTGATTATTTTATAAAAGCTCCAGCTCCTGGAGTCACATGATTAATTACTGTGGAGAAAAGCTTGAAACACCATAAACAGAAGACATGAAAAGAATCCCAAATGCATTATTTTTAAAGGAATCAATACTGAAATCATACAAGGCCCCATAAGCAAATTTTGTAAACTGAGTTGGCTAAGGAACTAGATTAAATATGAAGGGGGATGATCTATTAGGGCTTACTTTTTCAAAGTTTTCATCTTTTCTGTCTAGTACCGATTGTGTTATGTTTTTACTCTTCATACTTTTAGTATAGACACTGTGTTGAGAAGTGTAGTACAGAAAATGACACAATTAGATATTTCTCTGACGAGCCTCCAAAGTTCTTTGTGGAATCTATTTGGCAAAGCCATCCCTACTAATGGATACAATCACTTTAAATTGAGATTAATAATCAGTTAATACATGGTAGAATATATTTTAGAAAAAAAGGATTTGTAGATATGTAGCAGAAAGATGATGATCACAATTTCTGATAATTTTAGAAAAGATTATAAAACTGTTGCTGTTTTCATCATCTCTTCTTCTTCCCATTACACACACATTGTTATTTTAATTGAGAAACAGATGATATTCTGTCTTTAAAAATCCTATTTTTCAAAGAAATTTAGACCTACAGAAAAAAATCCACAGAATAGCTAAAAATATACTGTTCTGAGAGAATTTTAAATTGTTTGTAGTTGAATTATCTATATTTTGTAATTCATCTCACTGTTGTAGTTTGGAGGGGGAAAAGTCAAAATGAGGCTTTTTAGCAGCTTAAGCATATGCACAAATTAATGGAAAGATTTTTCCAGCAATACTTTCATTGTGGTTTGAAACCACAAAACATTATCTTTCAGGAAAAAATATTGTGCTTTTTTGGAAAGTGAGCCATTATATCCATAAGCTGCTCATTGACTTTCTAAGCTGCCAAATTTGCCCTCAGAAAAATATGTAGGATCTTTGAGATTTTCTACAATATTATGTATTCATTTTTCACAAGATCACTATTTCCGCTGAGAGTAATAAGGCCCTCGACTCTCTGTTGTCAGGCTGCAGTCTGTTCAGGAGGAAAGTGGCCTAAGCCCTGCCACAAGAACAGAGAGTTTTGTTTGCAGGGGTTCTTGCTGCCACTTCTGTGAGTGTGCAGTCTGGGGAACCCTACTAGTGCAACGTGAATTGGCTGGTAGAGGTGGAGATTCCTCCCGCAATGCAGGAGAGGGCTGTTTGGTGGGTAGAGTCCCCCATACAGCTTACAATATTGGAGGAGAGGGCTGAGACTTTCCTTCTTGGAGGGCGGTTTCTAGCGGAGTGCGCCAAGGTTCGGTTCTAGGACCGGTTTTGTTCAATAGCTTTATTAATGACCTGGATGAGGGGATGGATTGCACCCTCAGCAAGTTTGAGGATGACACTAAGCTGGGGGGAGAGGTAGATACGCTTAAGGGCAGAGATAGGGTACAGAATGACTTAGACAAATTGGAGGATTGGGCCACAAGAAATCTGATGAGGTTCAACAAGGAAAAGTGTAGAGTCCTGCACTTGGGACGGAAGAATCCCAAGCATAGTTACAAGCTGGGGACCAACCGGTTAAGTAGTAGTTCTGCAGAAAAGGACCTGGAGTTACAGTGGATGAGAAGCTAGATATGAGTCAACAGTGTGCCCTTGTAGCCAAGAAGGCTAATGGCATATTAGGTTGCATTAAGAGGAGCATTGCCAGCAGATCCAGAGATGTCATCATTCCCCTTTATTCGGCTTTGGTGAGGCCGCATCTGGAGTATTGTGTCCAGTTCTGGGCCCCCCACTACAAAAAGGATGTGGACACATTGGAGAGGGTCCAGCGGAGGGCAACCAAAATGATTAGGGGGCTGGAGCATATGACTTATGAGGAGAGGCTGAGGGACTTGGGTCTGTTTAGTCTGCAGAAGCGAAGGGTGAGGGGGGATTTGATAGCAGCCTTCAACTTCCTGAAGGGAGGTTCCAAAGAGGATGGAGAGAGGCTGTTCTCAGCAGTGACAGATGGCAGAACAAGGAGCAATGGTCTCAAGTTGAGGTGGGAGAGGTCCAGGTTGGATATTAGGAAAAACTATTTCCCTAGGAGGGTGGTGAAGCACTGGAATGGGTTACCTAGGGAAGTAGTGGAGTCTCCAGCCCTAGAGGTATTTAAGTCTCGGCTTGACAAAGCCCTGGCCGGGTTGATTTAGTTGGAACTGGTCCTGCCTAGAGCAGGGGGCTGGACTTGATGACCTTCTGAGGTCTCTGCCAGTTCTGTGATTCTATGATTCTTGTAGACTAGATCTAGAGCTGCCAAAAGCAGGAATGAATTCTCTACCTTTAGATAAAATCACAAGTAGGAGAAAAGTCTTAAGAGTTGCAGTAATGGTCCCAGTCTTTAAATCTTTTTTCTGGGGAGCAGGGTGCTGACAGTGGCTGGTCCCCCACTATTGATGGAGCACCCTTCCTTCCTAACCTCATGAAGAAGAACAACAACATTCTCCTCCCTATGCCAATGCAACAGTATAGGGAACCTTAAACGGTAGGATTGATTCTTTTGTGTTACGAATCCCTAAGAGGAAGCAAAACATAGTATCTTAGGATATGGTCAGGCTCTCTGTAGATTTCTCAGCTACTCTATCACATATTAATAATAAACAGTTTATATAATTTCAAGAGGCATTGAATTGAAACTATTACAGTGATGAAAGCAAGGTTTAACTTTTCTCCCTGCCTGATAAGCTAAGCAGTTTGGAAGCTGCAGCTGGTGGATGCAAAGAAAACATATAGAAGAGTGCCCATACCTTAGAACAGAGGAAGCAGGATGAAAACAAGGAAAGATAAAGTATTATAGGTGCTCATATAGATAAGTAGCTCATATATAGATAGTAAACACAGAAAATGGATCAAAACCTCCAAACATATTAAGATGTAACTTAAAAACATGCCAAAAGTATAGAGAAGACAAAAAAATTCTATCTGTAAATTTAGTTAATATTATCAGGAAAGGAAGAAAAATTTGAGATGAAACTTTTTACATGTTGATTGGATGCAAGGTTAGAAAAGTGCCTAACTCTCTGAAAAGAATAAGAACAGCTAAGTTTGGATAGGGTTTTGGAAAGATTAGACAGAGATGGTCACCTGAAAAAAGTGATATGCCAGAAGGAAATGTTGTCATAAATTCAGAGCCAGAAAATAAAATACTATTATGTATGACACAGATTTCAGAATCTGGCAGCATGCTCTAATTTTTCTGATCTTACAGATTTACTGATGTGACAACATTTTTGGTGTATTAGACTTATGAGAAAATTTACTTTAAGAGTTAGATTTGCATTTAGAAAAAAACTTTATGCATTTATAGAGTTTCTTGTATGAATGAAAACTTTAGGATAACAGAGACCCTTACAAGGGCTGGATGTGACATGAAAGAGAACAATAGAAAAGAGTGCACAAGACCTCAGAAATGTAGAACCGTGTAAATTTCAGTGCTCAACACGTGGACAAAAATTAGAGTATTGTGTCTGATACACATGGTAAGAGTTTACAAATAAGCAAACAAAAATGTCAAAACCCAAATACCAAGAATATGTCAAAAAGTTGTCATAGTAACAAAAAGAAAGATCAAGTTCAGCTAGCTCTGAGGCTATCTCATGGATGTTTCTATATCCTGAAGAAGAAAGTATGAATGTGAATGTAATTGAACAATTGGCTGGTATGCATAAAACCCCGACTTCCTTAGCAACTGTGAAGTTAAATGACAAAACTAAAGGGTATGTCTACCCCACGGAGAAGATGGACCCTCCAGACGTTGATCATCTAGCGTTCGACTAATAGGGTCTAGTGTAAACCCTCCAAATAAAATGCTGACAGCAGCACCCGCCAGCGGCCTGTATTACTTATTCTGTGAGGAGTAAGGGAAGCTGATAGGAGCGTGTGCTCCTGTCTGCCTCCCACAGTATAGAAACGATAGCAGCATGGTTTAAGGTAAACTGACTCTAGCTACACATTTTGCCATATAGTTTTCAGCTGGTTGATAGTGCTAGTTGTCATATAATCCTGATAACTTTACTTAATCAAGAAACAGAAATAAGAAACACAAACCAAGCATGTGCATGAAAAATTAAATGATTGGCAAAATGCAAATGTAAAATAAGGAATTAGTTATAGTAGATTCCTTAGGGACCTCTTCTTTCCTCTGGGGCACCTCTTTCTAACCACATCTGGGGATTATTTTGACCAACTTGATGCTCTCTTCTCGCAGTTTCTCAGTCCATTCTATCACTGATTCCGCAGCTTCTTCTTGCTACTTGGGAGCTGCAGCACCCCTTTTCCTCAGTTTAGCCTTCTGGGCAAGTCAGGCTGGATACCATCCCTCCCTACACCCAGCATTATTCAAGTCTCCTCCAAAATTATATCCAGTTGTCTCCAGATGGACTGTTCTAGTGTGCTGCTGAGTTCCTGGGCTCCCCACCTACACCAGGTCAGGTGTGCTGTGGAACAATTTTTATAGTAGTGATGAAATCCTGAATTTGGTGTTAATCATTACTTCCTACCACTGCCTCTTATGGGCTTCTCACCTTTTGCGTCGTCCCCCCGGCCCCGCCACCCTTGTATCGGAGAGCGTGACTAAAAGCTTTCCTCACTGACAGTCTTCTCTGTTATCAAGTCCCTGACTTTACTGAAGCCCGGCTATTTTTATCTAGGTAAGGTTCATCCCCAAGTAAGCCTCATTGTGCTCCCTTCCAGATGCAGCCTATGGTTAACTGGCCTATCTTGCTTCTTTTCACCTTCCAAAGCCTATATGGGGTGAGCAGCCTATGACACTAGAGAACCACTAGGCAACATTTTGATTTAAAAAAATGTTATTCAAGAGGAAAATGATTAATCACACAGGCATGCAATTACCACTCACAAAATACTACAATTATACTTACACTCAAAGATGAAACAGGGTATCAATGGGAGGTCAGTCCACACTGATGACAAGATGGACAGCCTTACTGTTAATCGTGGAGCTTGTTGTGTGTTAACTGGAGCTCTCACTTGCTTAACAAAACTAATCCTTTATACGATTCTAACATTAATTAACATTAAGTTGCCTGTTACTAAAATATATTTCTGTCTCCTCTTCCTTGTTGACTTTTTACATTACACATATTTTAAATTAACAGTTGCACTAATGTCCTTCCCCTACTATCAATATAAATGGCATTTTACTAAAACAGTCACAATTCTCAAAACTCTCCTTTAAAATCCTGCTAAAACCAAAACAAAGCCACAATATATCTTTGGGTCATATTCTCACCAACTTCTGTTTTCCCATCTCAGTGTCTCCAACTTCTCTCTAAGTCTGTCACACCGACAACCTCAATTTCCCATATCCGTCTATGTTTGGGCTTACTTCAGCCAAAGGCTAATTTCTGCTTAACATTTCATAGACTACATGTTGCACGAAATGGATTTCAGCATACAATATCAGAATAGCAACACAATGAATCACTTCAGCAAAGAGACTTGCAGCTCAGAGACTCTGTAGAGAACAGATACCATCCTAAAGTGGGAGAGTGGAAAGTTTCAGGCTGAAGAGTTCTAAGAACTGAAATATAAATGGGAAGCAGATAGAAGCATGGAGCACGCACAATAGCATTACGAGTGTATATACAGATTGAGTGGTGAGTCTTCAAATCAGCAATGAGCACCCTAGGCTAGTGAGTGGGCCACATGAATAGCCCTCCTTCATCTCAATGGACCACAAGATTGTTGTAACCAAGAATGTCTCCCAGGATAATTTCGCTAACTGGGCTTGCATACTCCGAATTTGCAGGGTGTGCATATTGACCCATAGCAGCACTTCCATTGGATGTAGAGAGAGCATATGGCTTTTACAGTCAATGTTGTGTGCAGTCCGCATGCATCTCACTTCACATGCCCTTGGGGGCTGCACATCAAACCCTGATAGGCCACAGGTTGCCCATCACTGTTTTAAATTAAGAATTATATATTTTAATAGGGACAGAATGTTTCCACATAATATTGTCACTTTGTGATGTAAAATATTTGTTTTGGCAGTTAGGTAGTACTGGAAGAGGAGTCTGTCTCCTTTTGCAGTTCCCTTTGGAATATATTTGGCTATACATGCTGATGAGAAGAAGACTGGTTCAGAGGCATTTTAAAAGACACCAAACCAACTACCTGGGGACTGCTTTATATCCGAACAATGGTATATGACATTCTTGTTATCTGAGAGAGAGGAAATATGGGAACAACCATTGAGATATTGACCAGGAAATAAAAATATTCTTGGTAAAATATATAGAAAAATTTTTAACTGAAATTGAACCCTGATAATCCAAAACTGAAACTGGAAGAAGTGCATGCACTATATATCTAAAGGAATGTCTACACTGGACGCTTATTTCTAAATAAGCTATTCTGGTAGAAATACTCCAAAATAGCTTATTCTGAAATAGCATGTCTACACTACAGGGAAGCCTCAAAATTAGTCTAATGCAGGCTTCCTTAATGTGGATGAGCTCCCTCGATTTAGAGCCCCAGGAGGCACTGGGGCATAATTACTTTGAATAGCTTTGTGGAGGAGATATTTCAATATAGCAGCAGTGGAGCATCCACACTACTGTTGTTCTGAAATAGCTATTTCGGAATAGGCATTATTCCTCATGGAATAAGGTTTACAGAAGTTGGAATAAGCTGTCCATTATTTCAAATTTATTTCAAAATAACAGAATTGCTGTGTAGATGCTCACATGGTTATTTTGGAATAACAGCCGTTATTCTGAAATAATGCTGCTGTGTGGACCCACCCTAAGAGACTAAAGACTGTCATGGAAGAACTGTGGTCATTCCAGAAATTCTACATCCTACAAATGTTCAAAATACTCAAAGATAGGAATAGTGAACTACTTATTATAACCTTTCAGTCACTTTTCAGAGAAGTGTGAGTTTTCAAGACAATTAACACACATTGACATTTTGTGACTGTGGACAGAAGTACAAGAAAAAGCTTTTGATGAAATAGAGCATAAACACACTCAAAAATTGAAGTATTGTAACAGAAAAAAGTAATCTTACAATATGATTCATCAGGAATAGGCCTTGGAGCGGCATTAATGCAGCTAGAACAGCCATTAGTGTTAGTTCACTCCTCACCAGCAGTGCTCACTCCTCTCACCAGAAGTCAGAGGTTAGAACAGGAAGTATGAAAGGGTGAGTCCTAGAGCTCAGTTGGGTTGCAGTTGCTGAAGGAGCCAGGTACTTCTTCCTTTCTTCCAAGCTTGGAAACTGTTGCAGATCCCTGCAGAGCTCAGAGCTACTAGAGCCACCTCCTGACCAAACCACAGAGAAGCTGCCCAGTCTGCCATCTACCCTGATAATCTAGAGGACCCCCTACAAATCCTGGAACATTAGGAGGGGGTAATGAGTAACTGAGGACAGCCGACTCTGGCAACAATGCAGCCAGGCTAGTCTCAGTATGTTGTACTTGGATTCCCTGATTACTTAGGGTATGTCTGCAGCGTTTTTCCAGAATAACAGCCATTATTCCGGAAAAACAATCCTTGCATCCATATTGCTATTGTGTTCTTTCGACAAAAAGTTGAAAAAACAGAGGGGTTTTTCTGATGGTGGTAAACCTCTTTCTTTGAGGAAGAATGCTTTTTCTAAAAAAGCTTTTTTGGAAAAAGGCGTGTGTGGATGCGGAAGAGGGAGTTCTTTTAAAAAAAAAAAAAAAAAAAAAGGCCTCCAAGAAATAACACAGTTACCCTGGTGGACACTCTGTCCAAACTCATCACAACTCTATAGTAATGGTAGGACGGAGTTAATGGCCCTCATCACCTGCAGAAGGAGACAAAGAAACACACAAAACAGAGAATGAGAGGGGGTGTCTGAGCTGTTCGAGGTGTCTGAGTCCCTCTCCTCCTTCCCCTCCTCAAACATCTCAGGAGCCACTCTCTATGAGCCCCCCCCCCAAAGTTGTGTGAGGGCGGGATGACAGAACCCCTCATGGACAGGGCTCCCCCCCCACCCTAGCCCACCTCCCGCACCCCTACCTCACTTTCCCTAGGGTCCCCCTTTCCAGTACTTCCCTCCTCCCCTTCCATGGACTGCAGCCCAAGAGTGCCTTACCTCCATGAGGGGGGCCCTGAGGGTGGACTTCTGTACAACTGAACTGATGGAGTTTCACTGTGAACATAACTCTCAGGGGCATTGGTAGAGGGAAATGACAGGACTTGCCTATAATGCTGACAACTAAATTCACACTTACTATATTTTTTTTTAGTTTGTAAAATGTTCCAGTCAATAGACTCCCACAATACATTTTGATATGAACAAAAATAGATTGACATTTTACTTCTATCCCAAAACTTCAGGGATACAAAGTAATGTACCCTTCAGAATTCCGCATGATGAATTAAGAAAACGATACGTGTTTTTTATCAGTCTTAAGGGTTTGATTCTGATAAGACAAAATACAGTATATGCTCTATAATTCACTTGGAAACTTTAAAGAGCAAGAGGTCTTTTTCCTTCTGGCATAAAAATCACTACATCAGGGAAATGAGTGCTGAATCATTATCTCCTGTGAATCTAACATACTGTTGCTCTTGTATGCCATATTTCTTAAGAATTAAGATATTTCCTTGATGCTATTGCATACAAGTATGGAATCGTAAGTTACACTGTAGAAGTGTGTTTTCTGCATTCCTGATGTTTTTTGTCATTATTTATACATTGACTGTGTGTGTGTTTTTGAGGTCTGATGGACAGTTTTGAGAGGAAAGTACATTTTCTGCTACAGTGGGAAGTGCTGATACAGACTGTGGTCCTGAATAGGGCTTGACTTCACCGCAGTATTAGCTCAAGTTATCTACACCCATAATAATGCCTCTCTAGTTAGCCTAGCTCATTGAGAGCCATTACTCTGCAAAACAACACTTGAACAGTGCAGGATGTTTGTATTAGCAGCACACAATAGCTGCATCCCAGCTGCATTAGTAGCACAAACATCATTAGCACTCATGTTTCAGCCCACGCTCCCTGAAGGGTTAGCTAGCTAGAATTTAAAGTATCCTTTAGCTGAGGCTATGTCTAGACTGCAGGCTTCTTTTGGAAGAAGCTTTTTTTGGAAGAGATCTTCTGAAAAAACTTCTTCCAAAAGACAGCATCCACACACACAAGCACATCAAAAAAGCGATGTTCTTACTGGATGCTCTCTCACATGAAAGGCCACCCAGAACCACTTCAGGCAGGGCTTGAGGTAACCAGTTGCTTCTGAGTGCTGGTGCCAGAGCCTCACAGACACACGCACCTAAAAGGGACCCCCCCGGACAGCTGTTTCTCGGCTTCTGCTGTGTGCTTGCTACCTCTTTGACACCTGTGTCAGGTGCCTTCCTGGTCCAGACCAATCTCAACCCTGAGCTCATTCTGGGGACCCTCTCCCTGGGTGCAGGAGCTACACTCTGGCAACCGCAACCCACTGTGGAGAGGTGTTTCTTGAGGCTTGACACCAGTTCAGATTGGTGGGATTGGCTGGTCATGGAGTGGTAGGATGACCAGAGGTGGTTCCAGAACTTCCACATGCAGAAGGCCACCTTTTTGGAGCCATATGCCTGGCTCATCCCCACCCTCAAGAGATGTGACACCCACCTGCGGCCCACCAGCCTCCTGGAGAAGAGGGTCACAATCGCCCTTTGGAAGCTGGAGGTGGGCACATTCTTCCTCAGCCGTTACTTTGCGGTTGGAGACATTCAGATGCCATTGTGCATCGTGGGGGACATGGCCTACCCCCTGATGCCATGGCAAATGAAGCCAAATACCAGACACCTGGACCCCAACAGGGACCAATTTAATGGCCACCTGATCCGGGCCCGGATCCAGGTGGAGTGCACCTTGGGCTGCCTCAAGGTGTGGTTCAGATGTTTGCTGACCTGCCTCAATGTGGGGGAGCACAACATCCCTGAGGTGGTCACGGTGTGTTGTGTCCTCCACAACATTGTGGAGAGGAACAGGGAGGCCTTCCTCCCTGGCTGGGGGGAAGACATTGGCTGCGAGGGATGAGCCTTCCAGCAACCGAGGACAGCTGCCATCAGACAGGCCCATAAGGCTGTGGTGCGCATCTGGGAGGCCCTGAAGGAGAGGTTCTCTCAACCACCTCAGTAACTCTCCCCAGGGCCTCCATACTAGGGATCTCTGGCTTGCAGCCCTATCGTTTCCCCACCACAAACTCTCCCTTAGCCCCTTCCCTGACCTCTGAATAAAGATATCTGTTCGGTTTTGAAGAAAATAAAGTCTGTATTTATCTTACATTAAAAAAAGGTGGGGAAGGGACTCATAACCTGCAGTGGGAGGGGGTGGCTAGATGTGCCACCTTGGGTGAGTCTGGGATCACAGGGGAGTAGGTGGGGAGGGGAAGGGGCTGGAGTGGAGTCAGGGATGGCAGGTGGGCCAGGAGAGAGGGGGCATGGGCATTGCATGGGAGGCAGGTGGAGAGGGAATGGGGATAGTTGAGAGGGCAGGAGGGTGGTAGGCAGGAGGAGCAACAGTAGGTTGGTGTGCCATCATGTGCACACATGCTATTACACTGCTGCATGAGCTGGTCCCATGCGTGGTTCCGCCACTCTGAGTCCTCGCGGATCTTGTGCACCAGGGTCTGCTGCATGTCATGCAGGACGCTGATATGCCGGTACATGAGGTCTTCCTTGATCTTGGCATGCTTTTGGGTTCCTTGGGCTCTGGTGGCTGGCTCTGGTGGTGTGGCTCACCCCCAGGTCCTGGCTGATCCGGCTGTGGAGAACACAGAGGGAGATGTGGTCAGTAATCCATGCAGACACTGTCCTTGAGGCTGTGCCCTCCTCTGTGAGCAGCGACCAACAGTCCTAGGGGCAGAGGAGGGGGATGTCCCAAGAGCAAGGCCATGTGTGGCCTGCACAGTGCGGGGGAAGTGTCTGGCCACAGTGGGATCCCCTCATGGGCATCAGAGAAGCCGAAAGCCCTCCCTGGTGTTTGCACACACACCTATGGCTTGCAGCGCTTCTCGTAGGAGTGGGTGGTGCCTCGCATGTGCAAGCATGCCCACGTGATACGTGTGGCACTTCTTGGTGTGCCTGCTTCCAGTCATGGCAGGTGCTGGGAGGTCCCTCCCCCGTGGCAGGACATGTGTGGCCTCCCCTGAGCCTGGCAGCAGGATTGCACCATGTGCAGCACACTAATGCTGCACGTGGTTCCACATGCGCAGACCGCAGTATGATGTCCAGCCTAAGTGAAACTTGCACCCCGCCTCCTGTGCACCAGCCTCCCCTGTCCTCTGTGTGTGTGACAAACTAAGATCACTCACCTGAAGATCCCTCCCTGGCGTCCAATGAGGCCTGGGAGGCATCCTGGCTCACAAGCACTGGTTCTAGGGACAGGGTGACAGTGTCTGTCTCCTCCTCTGGCTGGCCCTGGTTCTCCTGCTCCTTCTCCACCGTGATGGGGATCTCGAGGCTGGAGTCCACCACGATGGGTGGGAAAGACGTTTTCCCACACCCCAGGGTCTGATAAAGCTCATCGAAGTAGGGGCAGGTGTGGGGTCCTGCCTCTGAGCGTGAGCTGTGCTTTCTGGCCTGGTCTGGCGGAGCTCCTTACCCTTACTCTGGACTTGTTCCAAGGTCTGGAATGGGTGTCTGTGCTCCGCCAGGGATTTGGCCATGTGCTCAAATATCTCAGCATTGAGGTACTTGAGCTCAGAACTGAGCCCAGAACAGAAGCAGTCCCTGTCCCAGGCTGAGTTGTAATCTTTTAACATTCCCCCAACCTCCTCTTCTTCACATCTTTTGGGAGTGGTAAGTTGTATTTCTTCCTCTGTCCCTCCCAGATTCAATTCCATTTTGATGACCACCCTGTAATCCGAGGCCAAGAGGAACCTTTCCCCATCGGCATTTCCCCAATCAGCTGTTTCACACTCCTCTATGCTTCTCCCATCCTCTGGCAGACATTTTGAATTCAACAGTCCTTTTTGCCATCCTCAGTTTCCCTTCTCTAAGCCCTTCAACTGTGCTCAGTTTCCCTGACAAGGTTAGTAGAGTGTCTCTCATGTTTTCATCTAAGGGTGCATCTAGACAGCACCCTTCTTTTGGAATAAGCTCCATCTGCTTCTGCTCCATGAGCAGCCTTTTCTCTTCTGGCTGCTGATTCTTTTGTTCTAGATCACTTGCCCTTGTATCTGCTAGGCCGTTTGTGGAACTGTCTCCTTGGTCACCTATATACCTTGTAGGAGAAAAAAGGATGACTTCTGGACTATTTTGAGCATTTGCTCCATCCTGATCTGATTCTAGAAGTGCAGCATGGCCACCAACTGTTATTTCTTCTGATCAGCTGCTACAGACCTCACTGTGCACAGATGCTCAACAGCTGCTGCTTCTTGAGCTGTTCATAATGAAAGATATGATTTTTGTCATGGAGGTCATGGATTCTGTGGCTTTAACAAAACTCTGGGAATTCTCTGACTTCAGCTTCAGTCTTAGGCAGTTGGGCTCAGGCTGTCAGTCCCCTGGCCTCCTGAGCAGGGCTCAGCACTGCCCCACTGCAGTCAGCCTTTCCTCTTACAGACAGGTGGTGAGCTTTCATGATTTTTTTTTCCCGCAACCTATCTGTGACATTTATGAAAAATAATGACACAATCTTAACCTTTATCATAAATAATTTGCCCCCTTCCTGTCTTCTGCCCAAATCTTCCTCCTGTGTGACTCCCTCAATTTTCCCCTCTGAGTCCTTTTATAAACTTTCAGCCCTTTGGTCAGGTGACTCATGTGTTAGTCTGTTTAGGTGATCTCAAACTATTTCCACGTGGTTCTGTGGCTAATAAACCAGAGCCAGCTTATTGTTTGGAATAGCTCAATTTCAGAGGGAGCACAGAAAGTTACACTGCAGAAGAGTGTGTCCTGCATGCTTGAGAGGTTTGTTGTTGTTATTTATTCATTGACTGTGTGTTTCTAAGGCCTGCAATTGTGAGAGGAAAGTACACTTGCTGCTACAGTGAGAATTGTCGATACAGACTGTGGTCCTGAATAGGGCTTGTCTTCATTGCAGTGTTAGCTCAAGTTACCTTCACTCATAGTAATACCTCTCTAGTTAGCCTAACACATTGAGAGCCATTACACTGTGAAACAACACTTGAACAGCTCTGGATGTTTGTATTAGCAGCACACAATAGCTGCATCTCAGCTGCATTACTAGCATAAATGTCATTAGCACTCAAATTTCAGCCCACGCTGCCTGATGGGCTAGCTATCTGAGCTACAACTTTTGAGTGGGCAGTATATATGTCACAGACCTGATGAAGAGCCTCTTTCCCCATACTGCTTGTACGGCAGGGACAAAGAGGTGTTCCTTGTGTTTTAGGACATTTGTAATCTCAAATGAGCACAGGTAGTGCCCCTGTAATGCCTTCATGACACGAGCAGTCCCTGTCCCAGGCTGAGTTGCAATTTCCCTTACGTCAATAGCCCTCTTTTGTTAGGCCTGTATCACTAGCTGTTGGAATTTTAATCCAACGTAGAGGTAACAGCATAACAGAGAAGCTGAAGAATCACACATTGAACATGGAGCCTGTAGTGCAAGGACAGATGCATATAAAGAGCTTCCAATATCAAACAGAATTCAGAAATTGTACATACAGATGCCCTAAATTGCTACAGCGTAAGAGTTAGGTTGCAGCAACACTCAAGTTACACTTCAAGCTAACCCTGGAGTGAAGACAAACCCTTTTATGGCAAAGTTATGTGTTTGAGTTGTTTGTGGAGGCATGCGCCTGTATTGGTTTTTGGCTTTTTCTTCCACAGTAGGAATGTTTATTCTTCTCTCACCTCACTTTTTTCTCTCTTCTATCATCCCTCTCTCAAATGTTTAGTTATTAAAGGTACCTCTCATGTACTATCAAGATCTTCAATATAGCTGTCCAAGAGTCTGTGAAAGCGTCTCACAAAGCTTATCAGACTTGTGCCTTTCTGATTCACAATGTAGAAAAGGTTTCTCAACTTATGTTTTCATTAAAAAAAATCTGAATGTATTATTTACAATGAACCATACTAAAATTCTGGATACAGTATACTGCATGTACTATTTACATTTATTTTATTTGTTTTTCAAATCATGCCTTATACATGACAATGTGCAGAATTGCATCATTCCTCTTCATCATTTAATCTGTTGGAAACCAAAAAATCTAACTTGATGTGAACACTCTTTTCATGTACTAAATCTGCAAGAGATATATGTAATGTAATGTAAGGTTGTTTAATTATTCTGTAAAAACCATCACAAATCATTGCCTTCTTTTTTCTTCTACATCAGCAGCACACAAAGTCTTCCAAAAAGCAATTTTAAACATTCCTTTCCACATTGACCTGTGAATGATAAATAGAAAAATTGCCTGCACTTGATCACTTTCCTTCTGAAATTCTTCAAATTCTGTGGACATAGAGATCTATTCTTAAAAGCTTGTGTCTCTCATTTTCTGTAACTGAATATTTTTACATAGACTTGTTTACTGTATTGCAAGTAAAGGCTACTGCTGTGAAATAAAGGCTACTTCTGCATGTTTGCTGAAGTAATCGATTTAAACTAATAACTTCATAGCAGTCGCTGCTGATATTACAATAACAATTGTTTAAAAAAAATTGAACAAAGGCACTAGATTCAAAGGTGGCATCACTCGCAACACATTTGTTCTATTTATGGATTTAAACAGGATCTATAAGCATCATCCCTTCAAACTTTTGGAACTAATCTGATCCAATCTGAACTTTGCAACCTGTCTCACTATTGTAGATCATCAGAACTCTAACCCAAACACTCACTCTTGGAGTCAAGATTTTGCCACATGAATTCATCTCTGTATGTCTATACTGCAGCCTTCTTCCACAAAAGCTTAGGCAAATGAAGCACAGAGAAGAATATTGCCGTGCTTCATTTGCATAATTAATTAGACATTTTGGTACATGAGGCTTTTGTGCAAAAAGGAGCTGTGTAGACAGTTCCTTTTTGCACAAAACCCCCTCTTGTGCAAGAGCTGTTCTTCCTGAGAAAATGAGGAAGAACTGCTCTTGCACAAAAGGGGATTTTTGTGCAAAAATGAGCTGTCTACATGGCTTCTTTTTGCGCAAAAGCCTCTTGCACAAAAATGGCTGCTAATTAATTATGTAAATAAAGTGAAGCAATATTTTACTCCACGCTTCATTTAAATAAGCTTCTGCGGAAGAAGGCTGCAGTATAGACGTAGCTTAAGGGTAAATACATAGGACAGTCTAGCACTTCCAATTTTATCCCATCCCTATCTGAAGAACTCAGTGCTTTTGTGTTCAGTGGACAATTTCTGATCATTGTGAGCAAGCTGAATGCACCTTTATAATGGCACAGGACATAATTCCAAAAGTTCATTTGAAGTTATCAGAAGATACTAAAATAATTTATTATAAGCGTAGTACATAAAGATCTTTTACAGATTTTCCAAATTAAGCCTATCAGCAATCTGAACCAAAGTTGTAACACTTTGTAAACAATATCTTCCATTAAAGGTTGCCATGTAATAAGTTTAGTGAGTTCACATCTGTTACATAGTTCAAAATGAAGGCACTGCACCCTCCTGTAAGCTGGCTAATTGTGCACACCAAAGGCCTCACCTCCAAGCTTCCTATGTGACCCTCCTTCCACCCATATATATTTCTGGGATTTTCTGTAACTTTCCCCATCTACTATATCATGCCTAGGATTCTGTGTGTCCTCTTCCACTGTGGCAGGGACTCTGTCTCTCCTCATTCCTTATCTAACTTATGCCAAGATCATAATGTTTCCGAGTAATCTGAACATTGTGTTTTGTTTCTTTAATCATAGAATCATAGAATATTAGGACTGGAAGGGACCTTGAGAGGTCATAGAGTCCAGTCCCCTGCCCTCATGGCAGGACCAAATACTGTCTAGACCATCCCTGATAGACAGTTATCTAACCTACTCTTAAACATCTCCATAGTTGGAGATTCCACAACCTCCCTGGGCAATTTATTCCAGTGTTTGACTACCCTGACAGTTAGGAACTTTTTCCTAATGTCCAACCTAAACCTCCTTTGCTACAGTTTAAGCCCATTGTTTCTCGTTCTATCGTCAGAGGCCAAGATGAACAAGTTTTCTCCCTCCTCCTTATGACACCCTTTTGGGGTGTGTCTACACTACAAAGTTAGTTCAAACTAACGGACGTTAGTCCGAACTAACTTTCATAGGCGCTACACTTTATTCAAAGTAGGAATAAGAGCCTCCGGAAAAGGGTGCTTTTTCCGGAGGATCGGGGCCAGTGTAGACGCTCTTTTCCGGCTTTTCTAAAAGCCGGAAAAAAGCAGCGGACATTTTTATTTAAATGCCACTGGGGGATATTTAAATCCCCCGCGGATTTCCCTACTACGATAGCTGAAATTAACATGCCCCTTCCGGAAAAGGGGCCAGTGTAGACGTAGCCATTGTGATGGTGCCACATTTGCACAGGGACTTAAAATGGCTCGCTCATTACCATAAATAATTTTCCACTTTAAGTATGTTTAAAGTACGTATGATCTTTTGTTACATATACAATAGAGAACACAATTCTGTTGAAATGCTGTCCTGTAGGGAACAAACTATAATCTAAAATTGTATATAAACTCACTGACTCTGAATAACCTCCTTTGTTTTTTTTCATCTGCTTTTCGCCATCTAGTAATTCTTTTTTAAAGAATTCCTAATTTTCATTCACATTTTTCTGTATACAATTTTCTGCTCAATCAGTTTTGCTCCTAATTTTGCTGAGTTTTGGGAAATTAACTTTTTTAAAAGTACTAAGTATATTTATTTCTGGTTGGGGCTATCTTCTGTTTGCCAAACTGAATGTAGTTGGGGCAAGCTTGTTGGTCCCTGGACAACAGCCAACTTTCAGTCCAGTAATTAATTGTTTTGAGGGCCAAAACAGTTACCTCATTTTGAAGAAGTGAAGCAATTTATCCAAGGTCATGCAGTAAGTCAATAGCAGAATTGGGAGCAGAATACTAGTCTCCCTAGCCCTACAGTTCTGTGCTAAGTTATAGAAATGCTTCCGTCTTCTAATTATGATATGGAAGGGTAAAAAGGAATCAATAGGGAATGTTCACGTGGGAACTAACGATATGGCCAAGAATGACCTTGAGTGGGTTACTGCGGATTATGTAGCACTGGGAAGAAGGATCCAAGATTTCGGAGCGCAAGTGGTGTCCTTGTCCATCCTCTCTGTTGAAGGGAAAGGACTGGGCAGGGATCATCGAATTGAGGACGTAAATGCGTGGTTGTGCAGGTGGTGTCGCAGAGAGAGCTTTGGTTTCTTCGACCATGGGACTCTGTTCTGGGCACAAGGATTGTTAGGAAGAGATGGGATCCACCTAACAAAGTGAGGGATGAGTAGCTTCGCGGGCAGGCTTGCAAACCTAGGGTATGTCTACACTACCCCGCTAGTTCGAACTAGCGGGGTAATGTATGCATACTGCACTTGCTAATGAAGCCCGGGATTTGAATTTCCCGGGCTTCATTAGCATAAGCGGGGAGCCGCCATTTTTAAATCCCGGCTGCTTCGAACCCCGTGTAGCGCGGCTACACGGGGCTCGAACTAGGTAGTTCGGACTAGGGTCCTATTCCGAACTACCGGTACTCCTCGTGAAACGCGCTACACGGGGTTCGAAGCCGCGGGGATTTAAAAATGGCGGCTCCCCGCTTATGCTAATGAAGCCCGGGAAATTCAAATCCCGGGCTTCATTAGCAAGTGCGGTATGCATACATTACCCTCCTAGTTCGAACTAGGAGGGTAGTGTAGACATACCCCTAGTGAGGAGGGCTTTAAACTAGGTTCGTCAGGGGACGATGACCAAAACCCTGAGGGGAGAGGGAAAGTCGGATACCGGGAAGAAATGCAGAGAGGAACGAGCAAGACCCGTGATTCGAATGGAGAAGATAGGGCGATCAACTGGTTACCTGAGGTGTTTGTACACTAATGCGAGAAGCCTGGGCAACAAACAGGAAGAACTGGACGCCCTGGCCCAGTCCAAGAAATATGATTTAATTGAGATAAGAGAGACTTGGTGGGAAGGCTCGCATGACTGGAGCACTGTCATGGAAGGGTATAGACTGTTCAGGAAGAACAGGCAGGGGAGAAAAGGAGGAGGAGTTGCACTATATGTAAGCAAGCACTATGATTGCTCTGAAATCCAGTATAAAGAGGAAGAAAAACCTGTTGAGAGTCTATGGGTTAAGTTTAAAGGAGCAAACAAAAGCAGTGATGTTGTGGTTGGTATCTGCTACAGGCCACCGAATCTGGTGGATGAAGTAGATGAGGCTTTCTTCAGACAACTGAGAGAAGCTTCCAGATCGCAGGCCCTGATTCTTGTGGGGGACTTTAATAACCCTGACATCTGTTGGGAAACCAATATGGCAGTACACAGACAATCCAGGAAGTTTTTGGAGAATGTTGGGGATAACTTCTTGACACAAGTGCTGAAGGATCCGACCAGGGGCTGTGTGCAGCTTGATCTTCTGCTCACAAACAGGGAGGAACTAATAGGGGAAGTAGAGGTGGGTGACAACCTAAGAAGCAGTGATCATGAGATGGTAGATTTCAGGATCCTGACCAAAGGAAGAAAAGAGAGTAGTAAAATACACACCTTGGACTTCAAAAAAGCAGACTTTGACTCCCTCAGGGTATGTCTACACTACCCCGCTAGTTCGAACTAGCGGGGTAATGTATGCATACCGCACTTGCTAATGAAGCCCGGGATTTGAATTTCCCGGGCTTCATTAGCATAAGCGGGGAGCCGCCATTTTTAAATCCCCGCTGCTTCGAACCCCGTGTAGCGCGGCTACACGGGGCTCGAACTAGGTAGTTCGGACTAGGGTCCTATTCCGAACTACCGGTACTCCTCGTGAAACGAGGTGTACCGGTAGTTCGGAATAGGCACCCTAGTCCGAACTACCTAGTTCGAGCCCCGTGTAGCCGCGCTACACGGGGTTCGAAGCAGCGGGGATTTAAAAATGGCGGCTCCCCGCTTATGCTAATGAAGCCCGGGAAATTCAAATCCCGGGCTTCATTAGCAAGTGCGGTATGCATACATTACCCTCCTAGTTCGAACTAGGAGGGTAGTGTAGACATACCCTCAGAGATGTGATGAGCAGAATCCCCTGGGATGCTAACATGAAGGGGAAAGGAGTCCAGGACAGCTGGCAGTATTTTAAAGAAGCCTTACTGAAGGCACAGAAAGAAACCATCCCGACTGTCCGAGACAGAACATCAGAAATGACTGCCCGTCGCAGGGAGCCATAGCCTGTAATACCTCTGAGGCTGGTATAGGGGGCTCTGTCTGTGAGGTGGAGTGTTTTCCATATAAGGGCATGTAAATTAATAATCTTCCCCTGCTCGCTCCACCCATTGCAGTAACAGATCAGCCAGTGGGCTGACTCGTGCTCAGGCCTGCTACTCCACCCACTGCAGCAAAAACCAACCTATGGGGTGATAAGTTCACAGGCAATAAAACAGGCAGGCAGCCCCTATCTCACTGGGAATTCGCATTGAGTGAACGCCTGGCCTGATCACCCAGACGCCTTGCACCCCCCGCTCTTGAGTCTTACTGAGCGTACTCTGAGTTGGTCGACCCGAGTGGAGACAGTTTATGAGCGTGTGACCGGTACTTGTGTTCCTGCTGTCTCCAGAACTGGTATAACACCCCTTCCCCCCCACCATCATCCCTATCCTAATTGATTTTTTAGTTGTCCTTATTGCTTACCAAGTGACAGTGGCTAAAAAGTTACTAAGTTAGTTTATAAATAGTTGTGGTTTAGGTTTTTTACTGTTTCCTTGTATAAAGTTGTGTAAATAGTCAGCCCTATGGATAATACCAGTGTTAATTCAACTGTTCCTAACCCCTGGGCAGTTATTGGGAATTATTGTGATTTAGAAAAGCCTCAGGGAATTGTTTTGTGTTGTCTGGCAATCTGTTTAATTTTTGTTCTGATGATTGTCTGGCGCCATCAAAATAAAATCAGTTTGTACTTTTTGAAACCCCCAGTTGTGGTCTCATCCTTTCCGGCATCCCTTCGAACCTCGTGTATTACGGGGACTGACACCGACGTGTAGCAAGAGAGGCAAACATGGTAGGAGACTGGATTGGCTTACAGGGGAAATCCTTCGTGAACTTAAGCACAAAAAAGAAGCTTAAAAAAAGTGGAAACTTGGACAAATGACCAGGGAGGGGTTTAAATGTATAGCTCGAGAATGCTGGGGGGTTATCAGGAAGGTGAAAGAGCAAATGGAATTGTGACTGGCTAAGGATGTGAAGGATAACAAGAAATGTTTCTACAGCCATGTTAACAAGAAGAAGGTGATCAGAGAGGGTGTGCAGCCCCTACTGGATGACGGAGGTAATCTAGTGACAGATGATGTGGGGAAAGTTGAAGTACTCAATGCTTTCTTTGCCTTTGTATTCACGGACAAGGTGGGCTCCCAGACTAATGCGCTAAGTGACGCAAGACGGGATGAAGATGGACAGCCCTTGGTAAAGAACAGGTTAGGAACTATTTAGAAAAGCTAAACGTACACAAATCCATGGGTCCGGACTTAATGCATCCGAGGGTACTGAGGGAGTTGGCAAATGTCATTGAGGAGCCTTTGGCCACTATCTTTGAAAAGTCGTGGAGATCAGGAGAAATCCCGGATGATTGGAAAAAGGCAAATGTAGTGCCCATCTTCAAAAAAGGGAAGAAGGACGATCCAGAGAACTATAGGCTGGTCAGTCTTACCTTGGTTCCTGGAAAAATCATGAAAGGGATCCTTAAGGAATCAATTTTGAGGCACTTGGAAGAGAGGAAAGTGATTAGGAATAGTCAGCATAGATTCACAAAGGGAAAGTCATGCCTGACCAATCTGATTTCTTCTATGATGAGGTAACTGGCTCTGTGGACGTGGGGAAGTCAGTGGATGTGATATACCTTAACTTTAGCAAGGCTTTTGATACGGTCTCCCACAATATTCTTGCCAGCAAGTTAAGGGAATGTGGATTGGATAAATGGACGGTAAGATGGATAGAAAGATGGCTAGAAGGCCGGGCCCAGCAGGTAGTGATCAACGGCTTGATGTCAGGATGGCGGTCGGTTACTAGCGGAGTGCCCCAAGTTTTGGTTCTAGGACCGGTTTTGTTCAATATCTTTATTAATGACCTGGATGAGGGGATGGATTGCACCCTCAGCAAGTTTGCGGATGACACTAAGCTAGGGGGAGAGGTAGATATGCTTGAGGGCAGAGATAGGGTCCAGAGTGACTTAGACAAATTGGAGGATTGGGCCACAAGAAATCTGATGAGGTTCAACAAGGACGAATGCAGAGTCCTGCACTTGGGATGGAAGAATCCCAAGCATAGATACAAGCTGGGGACCGACCAGTTAAGTAGTAGTTCTGCAGAAAAGGACCTGGGGGTTACAGTGAATGAGAAACTGGATAAGTCAACAGTGTGCTTTTGTAGCCAAGAAGGCTAATAGCAAATTAGGTTGCATTAAGAGGAGCATTGCCAGCAGATCCAGAGATGTCATTATTCCCCTTTATTCGGCTTGGTGAGGCCACATCTGGAGTATTGTGTCCAGTTCTGGGCCCCCCACTACAAAAAGGATGTGGACGCATTGGAGAGGGTCCAGTGGAGGGCAACCAAAATGATTAGGGGGCTGGAGCATATGACTTATGAGGAGAGGCTGGGGGACTTGGGTCTGTTTAGTCTGCAGAAGCGAAGAGTGAGGGGGGATTTGATAGCAGCCTTCAACTTCCTGAAGGGAGGTTCCAAAGAGGATGGAGAAAGGCAGTTCACAGTAGTGATGAAAGGCAATACAAGGAGCAATGGTTTCAAGTTACAATAGAAGAGGCTAGGTTGGATATTAGGAAAAGCTATTTCACTAGGAGGGTAGTGAAGCACTGGAATGGGTTACCTAGGGACGTAGTGGAGTCTCCATCCCTAGAGGTGTTTAAGTCTTGGCTTGACAAAGCCCTGGTCAGGTTGATTTAGTTGGGATTGGTCCTGCCTAGAGCAGGGGGCTGGACTTGATGACCTTCTGAGGTCTCTTCCAGTTCTATGGTTCTATGATTCTATGATTCTGGGCTATGCATTAAACCTTTTTGGGCTGCCTTTTACCTACATTGTTTGGAGAAGACTCCAAATCAAGTAAATACAATGATTAATTTACCAGTTGGATAGTAACTGTCCATCTTCCCTTATGTGAAAAAATATTTTCTCTCCAGTTGTGCTGGATAAAAGTCCATGCTCTTTTCATTCAAGGCAAAGCAGTCTAAAGGTTTTGAGATTCAGGGTTAGGAAGGAGAAAAAACAGCTGTGACTCTCATTTGAATAAAAGATAAAATTCTGCTTTTTGAGTGCAAACACTAAATAAAAGTCTTCAGAGTGAGGTTTTTAATGCTACCGTTTTTCAATGTTGACACTTTTTAAATGCTACAGTGAGAGATACAATCTCATAATAAATTTGTATAATATTTCCAATTATTTGATGAGACATAATAACTGATAATTTTGAACATGTATTTTTAAAAGTGTGTTTTCTTGAGGATGGAAAAAGAAGGAAAGAAGTACATAGTCATATAATGGCTAGATTTTATTTAGCTGTGGGATTAAAAATATGAATCATCGTCATTTCTATAGCGCAGATAATGAACAACTGTAAATCATGTTGCAAAATAACCTGAAAATGATGTAAGGGTAATTAGTCATTTGGTAGCTCTTCTATAACAAGAAAAAACAGCAATAGTTTGTTGATTTCGTATATTTTTTTCTCCATATAGGTTTCTGAAACAATGGTCTTTGAGAGGAAATATGTAAAAATGTAGGTATTATCGGGGAGAGGAGATGAGTACCTGGAGGAGGGGACAGGGAAAGGGATCATATATTTAAAAATCTCTGAAATGACTACATTAATAAATAACACTACTGTATGTCTTATATTTTCTGTACATGGTTAGTAGAAGTGTAATTGCTTTACAGAGTGGAGAGGAGGAGTGGCAACAGAAGCTGGGTAAAGACTGCGGCGTTTTTATGGAAAAAGCTACACAAAATGCGCTCCGCAATTTGTGTAGCTTTTTCTGCTTTTTTTTTCAGAAGAGGCTTTTCCGCCATTTGGCCCTGCCTAGATGGGGCCAAATGGTGGGAAAGCTTCCTCTTTTGGCAGAGCCCTCATGCCTCATGAAACGAGGTATACAGGGCTCCCCGAAAGAGTGCGTTTGCTCTTCCGTGAAAAAAAGCAAAAGAGCAAACGTGTTCCTTGGATGTGGTGGGTTTTTTGTGGGATAATTCCGGAATCCCACCAAAAAAACATAGTCTCGACATAGCCAGAGAGAAATCAGAGAGGTTAGTGGCTGGGGCAACAAAGCAGGTTGGAGCTAAGAAGAGAGCAGATACCTCATGACTCCTGCCAATCCTTATTCTCCGAATTACATTGGATGCAACATTTTTGTTTGTTCATTTGTGTCCCGCTATTAAGAACTGGCAAATTCCCGAACTTTGCCTAGCTTCAGAACCATTTCAGCCACACAAAGTTCTATTGAATTCTCCTGCTGAGGGTAGAAAGTGAGTGATGGATCAAGAAAGCTTGCAAAATTCTGCTATGATGTTGCCAATATTCAGATATGAACAAATGTGTTTGTTAAAAAATTCAGACCTTTTATTTGAAATGCCTTTTTGCACCCCCATGATTTGGATCTGGGTCTTGAATTTGTGTTTTCCCTGTGAAAGTGTGTCCAAACCTGGCAAAGTTAAACACCTTTGAAAAATCATGGTTGGTATATACACAGACAGATATCTTTGATTTTAGCAGCTACAATCTCCAAAGATTACCTCCTTGCTGAGCATGCTTGCTGGGAGCTCCAGCTGTTGACTAGACTGTGCAAGTGCCACCCTCAATAGAGCAACTCAACATGCTGATTACTTTCACAGGTCCTACCTATGATAGCACTGCATGGACCGTTCCCCCAGAACAATTGAGAATGCTTCTTCCAGCCCTGGGAAAGCAGGGCTGAGAATAACTTTCCCTATTATGCCTATTCTCAACTGTTTGAACTATGCACTGGAAGTGAGAGCCGTTTCCTTCTTCTCCTGTGGCTCAGTGACCACTTTGCTAGCACCCAGGCAGAGTGGAGGAAGAAACCATTTTATCTGATTACACAGGGGCAAAAGACTAGACTGAGGTGAGAGAAAAAAGATTAAGACAAACTGTGTGGTGGGGTGAGGAAATGTCTTAAATTGGAGGGCAAGGAGACTAACACTCTGTAAGAGGCCACAAGCCTCAAACATCAATTCACAGGGCTCTTAGGAGCCATTAAGCTCTGACTTGCAAGCATTGGGGTGTTAACAGTTGTCAGAATGACAAGCACAACATTGACAGAGGACTCCACTCCTGGGATCTGACTGATGGTACTCTGGGGGTCCCAGTTGTGTCCCTGCTTTTACTTACATCAAGCAGAGGAACAGGAAGTCTGTGTAGCTAGCTTTCCTCTAATTAGGATTGCCTCTTCTGTGCCATGCACTCCAGAGAACTGGCTTCTCTATCCCTGTCCATGCAAGAGTTCCTATTTGATACTAGTCACTTCAAGTCACTTCAAACCGAGTTTTCAGAGATGGTCCTTAATGTTTATGTTCCTTGCTTTCTGTGTGCTCTGCTTGAGACCTTAGAGCCCGATTTGCAGAAGTGCTGGGCATTCATAGTTGCAACTGAAGTCAGTGGGAGCTGTGCTTGACTATATGAAGTGCCATATAATGCTACATACTCCGAATAATCAGTTCCTAGGTATCCAAAATTAGTGAATACTCTTGATCTTAATCTCTTTGCTTCTGTAAAATGAGAATAATAATACCCCTTCATATCACGAGGTACTGTAAAAATAATGTTTGTCAAGTACTCAAATACTAGAGTGTTAAGAGCCATAAAAAAGCCCTTGAAGGAGTGAATAATTCTGACTGCAGAGCAGGGTTCAAAAAGTGTGTAATAAATAATGCCTAGGGCCACAAATTGAACAATGAAGATAAAACAAAAATACTGAATAGCTGCATATTAATTGTTTATCATCCATTACATGCCCTGAATAAACTGGGGACCCCATGAAAAAAATAGCAAATGTTCATAATGCATACACATGCTCAATTAGAGTTGCACAAACAATCTTCATTCTGACATTTCCTCCATTGGAGGAAGATGCCATTTAGGAAGAGTTGGTTGATTTCTCTTAGCTTCTTTTGATGCTAAACAAAGCATGCTAAAGGTCTGATTTCCTCTTCATCTTGCTTTGTGGTTGCCTCTAAAGGTGGCTTTGTTGGAATTAATATTTGACCTTTAAAAACATACTATCATATTTCTTCCCTTCCAAAATGTATACAAACAACATATATTATTAAAGCTAAGATTGCTCACTTCACAGATTGAACCTGGCTAAGAACAACACTGATGCATGATCATTGCTATTAGGGTTTTTTGTCTTTTTGCTTAGCCATGTCTCCAAATGATTCTACAGCTCTGACATAAGTCAGATATGACTAGGTCCTGTCTTTACCACAGGAGAATGTCTTAACTATGTCAAAGGGCTAATTGTGTGTTTTAAATGGCTCTTCTAACTTGTATATTTGCATTGTGGATAGGGAGTCAACAGAATTCTGTTTAGACACTCTTGTGAACTTGATTTTTAAAGTGGCTTTTTCCTGGGAAAGTAAATCTATCTTTTGGGGGAGAGGGTTAATATTTGTCTGAGTGACGCAGAGGAGTACTTAACAATTCCTCCTCCTAATTTGTGAATTTGTATACAGAACAACTTATCCCTCCCCCCACATTATATTCAGAAAAGAAATATGGGAAGGGGGCTTATTTTGATTTAGTTGAATTTACACCTCAGAGGTCTGGATTGTTCTTGGCTCTTATAGGGTTGCACAATAGGAAGGGCATAAGGAGTCTTCCCCTGCCTTGTGGAGCCTATGTAAGGCCAAGCAGAGTTGCAGTCCCTGCATTGAGAAGCCTTTAGGGACAGCTCTGTCCGTGCTTCCCAGAGGGCATAGGATGTCCCAAAGAGGGCTGGGCAAGCTGAGGAGAGTTGCGACTGTGCTCTATCTTCATCCACCTCTGGACTACCCTGCAGAGGGGAAGTGCAGACAGAGTGGAGGATGCAGTACTGCTGTGTGCAAGGGAACACCAGGCTGTCACCTGGCTGAATTCTTCCCCTTGCTCCTCCTGAGGAGAGGCAGCTGTGCTCCACCCCCTTCTTTCCCCAGTACGAGACTGTACCTTCTCAACACAGTGAGTATAAGGGTTGTCTTCCTCTATCTGCCCACCTCTAATTGGATGGATTTGGTTATAGAATAGTAGACTGTACTTAAAGTAAAGGAATACATGTCAGATATGTATGGTGTAATGTATTCAGGCAGTTGTACTGGAAGGTATTGATAGGTTCCAGCAACCATGTCTTTGATCTATGGGCAATCACAGACCTCATTGAAGCTGATGGGCATGCTAACCACCTTTCATCACACTAAACGAAGTGACAAACAAAAGGCACTGGGCCATATGAGAGAGCTGGAGTCAGGGCTAACTTGGGGAGCTGTGAGAGAGTACTACTTTTGTACACACAGTACTGGCTAGAAAAGCAGCCTGGAGATTGTCTGAGCCCTGTTAACTTACACAATTAGATGGAAACAAAAATGGCAAATTAAGGATTTTTTTTTCTGCTAACCAGAGGCTAACAGGAATATATGGTACTGGGAGATATTTCTTTTATATTTAATGAATTGCCTTTTAAAAACAGGTAGCAATAAAGTATTAAAAAACAAATCTAAGGTAAGATCAGCTTTTCAACAGTTACAGAGCATGACAGCAGCATGAAATGAACAAAGAAATACACAGTTCATGCAAGCAAACATCACTTCTCACCTGTAAGCTTGTGCAAATTGGTTTGCTGACAGAATCAGGTGTGTCATTCAAATGGACTGAGTGTGACATTTTATCCACAGTTTAGAATAATTGAAATGCATTGCATTGAATCACTGCTTGGCAGGCATCTCGAGCAATGGCATCCATTTATTTGGTTCTGAGTACATAGGTTCTGCTGTGTGTTGTAATGGAAAATCTTCATCTTTTATAACCCAAAGCTTGCCAAAGTAATTAAAAACAGACTTTCAAAATTGTATACTACGGTTCTGTGATGCATTTTACAAAATGGCTTTAGCATTAGATAACATTAGTGCTTACTGATGGGCTGTCAGCAATGTCAAAACCATTTTGAAAATGCTTAACAAATATGCAGAACTAATTCTTCTTTTTATGTAAAATGTCCTTTTCATAATATTAAAAAGATATTCTAGCAATGCATTTTATTGCTAACATACCTTCTGGGGTAAGAAAATCCATTCATGCCAAAATTGGCCAACTTGGAGACCTAATTGCTTGCACATAAATCAGTGGCCTGATATTCAAAGGCGTTGAATTAATTCCCCATTGCCTTAAAATGAAACATAAATTTTGGTGCTCCAACTCTAGACACAGACCTAAGTTTCAAAAATGTTTCTTCAGTCTTTAGCCTTGTACGTTTTTATAGATTCTGATGGTCCCATATATGCCAGTGCCTCTTATCTTTTTATTTTTACTGATGACTCTGTAGAGGCAGTGGCATAATGTATTCACGTTCTTAGTACAACTAGCTCATTCCATTGATTCCTAGCTTTTTTCTGAGAGTTTTATTGCAGTTTCCAGCTTTCAACTCTTTCTTCACTGGCAAAAATCTGGTCTTTGTCACTAGTGAATTTGATTAAAAGACCTACAGGGATAAATACATCATTTTCATCTGGTACCAAATGCAGCAAAATCTTTCACATAGCTCTAGGACATAATTAACTTCTTTCACTTTTTCTTTTTTTTTAATTTTACCTCCTCATTAAAAAACACACATTAGACATTCAAAGCCTTAAGTTAAACTTCTCCCTGGATGACTGTAACATGTTAGACATTTTTACAGTGATTAATTTCAATGTTGATTCACTTTTGAGTATATCCATTAATTCATACCATATTATAATTCCTATAATTTTTAAATTGCTTTAAGGTTGCATTGACTATTTTTTCATAAATGATCAATTTAATTTTTCTGATTTAAATGGTAATTAGAACTATTTTCCTGATTAGGCTATGACCATAGTTGTAGTTTATTAATATTATTCCTTAGATGTGCAATGAGAAAATTGCTTTATTAATAGCCTTTGGTCTTCTCTCTGAGTTCACTGAATAGATATATGTGGGTACAATGTCAGTTCTCCCCTCAAAACACCTGGCCAATATGCTTCAGTTCTGACCTGAGAGACAACTCTTAGAATCGTGGGTATTTTGTCTCTGAGGATGCAGCCTTTTAGTTCTAGAATAAGTCTTCCAAGAATGGTGAAAGTTTTGATGGTGCTTTCTGTATTCCTGACATGAGTCCATTGGTAAATGGAACGAGACCACAGAGTAATTTAATATAGAATACATGACTCCAATTTTATTTCATTGTTACAACAAGCTTCTCAGAAGATTAAGCACTTAGAACTTGAATGTTTAAATGGTGGACTCAATGGAAATATTTGAAAACTTGTAGCGCAAAAAGCTAGAGAATTTTTTAAAGTGACTGACTTTCTTTCGATAGTCAGCAAACTGTTCCCAGTTTTCAGGATGAGTAACTTCAAAAATAAAGTTATTGATATTTGGGCCTTAGCCTACATGAGATACTGATTATTTTCAGAATTAAAAAATTCTGGCAAAGTTACAATAAAATGTTAATATACTAATTCATACATTTCATATTCAGCATCAGGTTAATATTAAAAAAAAAAAAAAAAACTAGTTAAAAATTGTGGCCAGTCACAGGAACTGTAGGAAGCCAACATTTTGTCATAAGATGAAAATTGTTAATAATTTCCCCAAAGCCATCTAATTCCAGGATACAACTATCACATGTGTATGAAGGTTCCTGATTTCCTGCAAACCCTCTAAGAGAGCATCTACATATGACTGATATTAACTGGAATCAAATGTATCACATATGTTATAATTTGTAAGTATGTTCTTTATGAACTATGCAAATTGAAGCTGTCAAGATCAACTTCTTTGTCAAATATCCCTTTTCCATCTTTTCATTGTACCATTTGTGTGTGCTCTGAGAAATAAATTCAAGATGAATTTTCTCATGTTTTATATGTAGAAGCCCAGGTTTCTCTGTAAAGATTTGAAAAACATATACCTTAAATGTTCTGTTTATGTTGGCATGCAAGTTTTCTCAGACCATTACAACTGCTTAAAAGAAAAAGGAGCTTGTGGGGGATCCAGGGAAAACAACAAGCAATTACTACAGTGATTTGCTGATACGGATGGATCTGTATTATGATCTTTCTAGATCAGCCCAGTGAGGGTTGCGTCTGTTGTACATTGGGTTGTAGATATAGATCTTTTTGTTATGGTAACTGAGTAGGTCACTGGGGTCAGCCCAGCTAGTCTGGGCTTGTTCTAGTGAGTTCTGTGCTATGCAATAAAATGGACACTTGCACCTACTCCAGCTCTCTGCCTTCCTGCTGATTTCTTCCTATGCTGTGAAACTCCCCACGACATAACAAGTGGCGACGAGGATGGGATACCTGTGCTGCCTCCAGCAACAAAAGAAGTAGAAGTCAATGTAAGAAAACAAACTCTTTTTGGCCGTTCTGGAAGGTGGGGGTAAGAACTGATTGCTACACTGTGCAAACTGAAACTAAGATCAAGAAGCCCAGAGACTGGAAAAGAAAAAAAAAGGGGGGGAGTGCAGCAGCCATGGCTACACTTACAGGGTCACTGGGACCTTTTGAGGAGACTTTAGAGCAATGGCAGGTATATACTGAACGTTTTGAACTTTTTGTTATTGCAAATGACATTAAAGAAGAGAAGACGATGCCTATCAGGGGCGGATATAGGGCAGGGTGAATGGGGCGGCTGCCCTGGGCCTTGTGCTTCAGAAAGCCCCACGCATGCGCCGTGGCGCCGCTATGCATGCACATGGCGTCACTGCGCATGCGCCGTGGCAAAGGGGGGGGCCCCGCGTAATTATGCTGCCCGGGGCCCCGCAAAACGGTCATCTGCCCCTGGTGCCAATATTTTTAAGTGTTGTAGGGGTTAAGACCTATTCTCTGCTACGCAGTTTGCTGCTCCCTGTTAAGCCAGAGCCCAAATCTTACAGTGACATAGTGGAAATCCTGGGGTCACATTATGCTCCAAAACCACTGGTAATTGCAGAAAGGTACAGGTTCCATAGCAGAGACCAAAAAGAAAGTGAAACAATTGTACAATTTGTAGCCAATTTGAAAAAGCTTGCTGAACACTGTGAATTTAAGGAGATGTTAAATGATGCCATACGTGACAGGTTAGTGTGTGGCCCGCACAGTGAAGCTATATGGAGGCGTCTGTTAACAGAAGCTCAGCTCACCCTACTGAAGGCCATTGATATTGCGGTCTTCATGGAACTGGCCACACAGGAGGCACAATACCTTAGTGCACCCCCTGGGGTGCATAAAATGTCCCAAGAACCTACTCACAAAACAGTGGGGAGCCAGGAATGTTACCGCTGTGGTAAGACAGGTCACCATGCATCAGAATGCTGGTGTAAGAACCTAGTTTGTCGACAGTGTGGAAAAAAAGGACACATTGGCATGCCTGCAAACAAAAGAAAAAGAGGCCTGTGGTCTGGTGGAACAAAAAGGAAAATCTGCATACCATCGAGCAGATGCCTGATGATCAAAGTGACACCTTGTCTGAAGAAGAAGTGCCATGCTATGTTTTGTCTTTGGAACTGGGATCCCATGAATACTGGCTAACCCAACTGTTGGATGGCAAACCGGTACGCATGGAAGTGGACACTGGTGCAGCAGTTTCATTGGTCTCAGACTCGGTGTATAAGGAAAAGTTGAAGCATCTTCCACTTAAGGCAACAAAGATCATTCTGAAGACATATACAGGAGAAGCAGTACCCCTATTGGGCACTACTGATGTTAAGGTGGAACTAAATGGACGGACTGCAGAATTACCACTGTTTGTGGTGAAAGGCCATTACCCAGCCTTAATGGGGAGATCATGGCTTAGGAAGATCCCACTGGACTGGGCAGAAGTACACCGGATGACTAAAGAAGAAACAGGTCTGACTGATATATTAAAGAGACATGCTGCTGTTTTTGGAGAGGATCTGGGAAGTATGAGGGGAATCACCGTGAAACTGAACATTAAACCTGGTAGCCAACCAAAATATCTGAAGGCCAGAACTGTGCCATATGGTATCAGGCCAAAAGTTGAAGCAGACCTGGAGCGCCTAGTCAAGAATGGAGTCCTAATACCAGTTACCCATAGTCCATGGGCAACTCCAATAGTTCCAATATTGAAGAAAGATGGTTCTATTCGGATTTGTGGGGATTTTAAGGTCACTGTTAATCTTGTTTTATGTGCAGAGCAATACCCCTTTCCTCGCATCGATGACATCTTTGCGGGCCTGGCTGGGGGAAAAAGTTCAGCAAGATTGATCTGAGTCAAGCATATTTACAGATGCAAGTTGATGAGGAATCCCAAGAGCTGTTGACTATTGTGACTCATAAAGGGCTTTATCGTTACTATCGCTTACCCTTCGGAATAACTTCTGCCCCAGCCTTGTTCCAGAGATCTATGGGCCAGATCTTGTGTGGCTTGCCAGGAGTTCAGTGCTATCTTGACGACATCCTGGTCATGGGCAGGAACGAGGAGGATCACCTTAAGAACTTGAGGCAGTCTACCCTCATTTCATAATTAGTTTTTGTTTTCTTAAAGGGACGTTTTTATTAAGGGGGGAGGAATAGGTTGTTTATTGGGTTGTAGATATAGATCTTGTTGTTATGGTAACTGAGTAGGTCACTGGGGTCAGCCCAGCTAGTCTGGGCTTGTTCTAGTGAGTTCTGTGCTATGCAGTCAAATGGACACTTGCACCTGCTCCAGCTCTCTGCCTTTCCACTGATTTCTTCCTATGCTGTGAAACTTCCCACAACATAACAGTGTCATTACCTGTCTTGCTTGTGGTTCTGTAGCTTATAGTCCTGAGAACAACAGCCCACATACAAACATGTGGGTTACTCCCCAGCTTTTACCACCCAGTTATATTTTATAGGCTGACGTGCAATGCTCTCTAGTCCCAAATTCTAGCATGTCTGGCCAGATTCTCTGGCTAAGACCCTTCACAGATCTTGCTTCCTTTGTTCCTTCAGGTGCCCAAATGGCTTTCTGTCCTTGCTTATATTTACCAAAGTTTAATGACTGCGTTTCAGGAGGCAGGAGACCCAATCTTGGGGCTCAGCTTGCTGCATCTATCAGGAGGCTGGAACCATGTTAATTGTACGCAGTTTCCTCCCCCACCTTGTTATGATAGTTAAGAGGCTATCTCCTCCACTCACTATGTAAATGTGCCTTCATTGTCTCTGCTTGATGACCAGGCTAGTTAGACAAACAAATACATGGACTTATGCATAGTGGTTTTCAGGTATCTAAAAGGGTGTCGCGAGGAGGTGGGGTAGAGGAATTGTTCTCCTTGGCCACTGATGATAGGACAAGAAGCAATGGGCTTAAGGGAGGTTTAGGCTGGACATTGGGAAAAACTTCCTAATTGTCAGGGTTCTTAAACACTGGAATAAATTGTCTAGAGGGACTGTAGAATCTCTATCACTGGAGAAATTAAAGAGCAGGGTGGATAGACATCTTTCAGAGATGACCTAGATGGTGCTTGATCCTGCTGTGAGGGCAGGGGACTGGACTTGATGATCTCTCGAGGTCCCTTCCAGTTCTAGTGTTCTATGATTCTATAGTTGCTTGCCCATCACATTTTAAAAACATAATTCTAGTGTGACAGGACCTCTCCCCCCGGGGGTGTAGCCTGAGACTATGGGACAGCTATGTTCCCATCACTCTCTCCAACCTAGACTCTCTCTCCCAATGCCTTGCTAGTGACCAGCAGCAACTCCTCCACGTGCTGTTATCACTCAGCACAATCACATGTGGAGACCCCACTAAATTACATGGATGCTCCCAGAGCTGAGAAAGGCATCAACCAGATTCCCACATTTGCTAGCACTGTACCTCAGGAATACACCTTATAATTTATTAATTGCTTCACCAATACATCAATGGAAAGTGAATATACACTAGTCTTTGTAAACCCACTGAGCAAATTTACCAAATACTTCAGGCAAAAGTCACTGGTAAATATAAATGGTAAACAAGGTTATTGCCTATAAAAGATAAAATGGAGTGATCATTTTAACCAGAAAGGACACTCTCTCAATGACTTAACCACCTGCATTCTGCTACAAAGACCTTTTACATCTGCACTTGAAAGGGAATCCTCTGAACTGTCATTCATGTTAAAATTCGACACTTTCCAAAAAGGACTCAACAAACATTTGAACTATCTCACCCATTACCAAGATAGTTTCCCTAATTATCACCTCTAATACCATTAACTCACAAACATCCCACTCTCCCTACCTCTAATATCATCAATTCACAGACACTTACCTTCCTTCCTCCCCCCCCGCCCCCCGCTGCATCCCCCTCCTGTTCTGCAATGTGATTTGTCCTTTTCATATTTGTTCATTTTTTTTAATTGTATCCTTTGGTATATATGGTTGTGACTACTTTCTTCCACTATTTGATCTGAGGAAGTGGGTCTGGCCCACGAAAGCTCATCATCTAATAAACCATCTTGTTAGTCTTTAAAGTGCTACATTGTCCTGCATTTTGCTTCAGCTACCCCAGACTAACACGGCTACATCTCTATCACTCATCTGTCAATATTGTAATGGTTGCTATATTCATCCAAATATCTTCAGTATACCACACCTAGCTACGTTTTGCACAAACACAATTCTTTTGTGCCTTCTTCATTTAACACCTTTGCCAACAGTTCTAGGGCTACCTCAGAGATATTTAATTGATTTTTATTACGAAAAAGGAATTGGAGAGAAGAATTATGAAATAAGCTCTCTCTCTCTCTCTCTCTCTCTGTGATTATAGGTTTCAGAAGAAACATTATACTCCAATATGGAAGACGAAGTTCCTTTCCAAGGAATGGAACCCTATCTTGTGCGAAGACTTTCCTGCCGCAATATCCAGCTTCCTCCTCTGGCTTTCAGACAATTGGAGCAAGCAGACTGGGATAAAAAGAGTGATATGGAGAATATACCAAGGCCTACCAGTCTTCCACTAAGGATTCCTCCATTGATTGCCATCACATCTGCAGAGCCCAACAGGTATGTGTTGACTTGAAATGTCAACTCCTCTACTGAAATGTTATACTTCTTTACTTTCAATAAGAATTGCTTTTAAAAATCGACTTAGAAAATCTCTGTAGCTTAAAATATTGGAGTCAGTGTAAAAAAGTAAATGAAAATAAGTTTTTTTTCTCTTAACTCCAAACAAAGAAATGAAAGTGATTGCTGTAATTAGAGTAAAAATGTTCTGTAATATATGGAACCATTTTGGTAGTACTGGTAGAAAATATGGTCAAAATATATGCTATATTTTCTAAAATTATGTGACTGAGACTTAGTCATACTGCATATGCATCGTTGGTCCTATCAAACAGAAATGTTGGGAAAAGGTTACCCAGACCATTAGGGATATATTTTATTAAGAAAAGGAAAATTTATAGATGCATAGATATCTACTATTGGTGCAGTTTGTAGCTTTAGTATATTGAAATATTTCATATGCATACAATTTGAAAACTAAGAGAATTGTTAAGGAATTAGGCCTTTGTGGCTAGTAAGTGATTAATAGATACGTTAGACAGATAATTGTACATAATGTTTTCCTATTATTATGCAGTTGCCTCCTCATCCTGTTTGTAACTTCACACACTTTGTGTGGGTGTGTTTTATAGGTAGGGTTGGCAATACAGTTATTAAGATTGTATGACACTTCCCATTTTTGGATCCTGTTTTCAGTTGCTTATAATTTTGCCAAATTTAACAATTTGGGATGAAATTTTATATGCCAGATGTCTGCTTCAGGGTGATGACAATGGCTTTTATCAGCTTCATCCAAAATAATTTGGCCATTTCAGAGAACAAAGTTACAGAAAAACAAAGTTTTTTTTGCCTATGTTAAAAGCATTTTGAGAAACTTTAAGGTTTTCAGACTTTGTAGCAAGGAATTGAAATTTGGTGGTGAGAACAGAGAGAAGGGGGTCTGGGAGGCCTTTGTGTCCTTTTGCTTTCTTTGTGAACATCCACCCTATTTACACCAGTTATTAGCCTTTGAAAAGTCTCAGTTTGCGTGTGTTAGAGCTTTGCAGATATCTCCATGAATATTCTGTCTAAATTTAGCATTCTCTTTCCTGGAGCTAAGTAGAATTTTCCCTGAATTGCAGTTCTGGTCTGCTGAGGTCCAGGCATCAGACTATTACTAGATCCTCCATGAGTCTTCTTTTCTCAAGGCTAAATATGCCCATTTTTTAATTCTTTCCTTGGCTATTTAGCTTTTCTAGACCTTTCATCACTTTTGTTGCATCCCCTGGCCTTTCTCCAGTTTGTCCACTTTTTGCCTGATGTGTTGCATCCAAAATTGGACAGAGTACTTACTCCAGCTGAGGACTTATCAGTGCTGAATAGAGTGGGACAATTACCTCTCCAGTCTTACATATGATGTTCCTGTTAATACACCCCAGAATATTAATTTCTTATTAACATTGCAATTATTAACACTGCAAATTGAATATTTGTGATCTACTATAACCCCCAGATTTTCTTCAGCAGTATTACCACCTAACCAGTTATCCCTAATTTTGGAGCCAAATATTTGATTTTTCCAGTGGTGGCACATGAATTCCCATTTTGGGGTGGCTAACTCGCATCCTGTTTCTTCTGTGTGAGGCCCTGCTCACACAGGGCCCTGCTGCTCTTGCCTGCCAGAGCCAGAAAATCACTGAATCTCCCACTGCGGCCCGGTCAAGCAGGCCCAAACCCTCCCAAGCTGCCCACCTGAACCACCCCAATTCACATGTCTGAGCTGCCCTAAGCATTGGCCAGACAGAGGAGCCCTGATCCTTGGCTGCCTGCAGGAGCTCTGAGCCCCACCACAGCTCAGCTATGGCCATAGCTGGTAGCATTAGCAGAAGTTTGTGGATGCTTAGTCCCTGCCCCAAATTTCTGTTACATGATGCTCATGGATGTTTCTTTCCTAAGTAGAGTACTTTACATTTGTCTCCGTTGAATTTCATGTTGTTGATTTCAGAGCAAGTCTCCAACTTGTCAAGGTCATTTTGAATTGTAATTTTGTCCTCCAGAGTGCTAACAACGCCCCCTCAGCATGGTTATCTGCATCTTGTGTTCAATAAAATTCACTGAAGATAGAGAGTGTTGTACAATTGGAGAGAAATATTCATGATAAGAAGCAATACGTGAGATAGAAAATTCAAATAAAGAAGTAATTTACAAATTTCTGGCAAGTGAATTGGTTCCTATGTTAAATTCACATATGAAAGAGAAGGCAACTTAAAGTATAATCCAAGTACAGTAAAACCTGCACTATCCGGCACTTAACTATTCGGAAAACTTCAGAAACTGGCACATTTCTAGACCAGTGTTTCTCAAATGGTGCTCTGTGGAACCCCGGGGTTCCACAAAGTGGAACTAAGGGTTCTGACAAAAAATTCTATTCCCCTACCCTCTGCAGAGTTCGTAGGAGCTTTGCTGGCAGGTGCGGGCTTCTGGCAGCGTATGCCTCTGGCCATTCCACCACCCACTGCGGTTGCCCCACCACCGCACACAGTGCGGCCCCCTCCACATCCTGTAAGACTGCCCCTGTCCCTTAGGGCCTCCAGTGCTGCACAGCTGCCTCCTCCTCCTCCTCCTCTATGTGTGTAGGCAGCAGCTTTTACAGTGGCTGCTGCTGCTGGGACGGGTGGCCGGGTCTGAGGTGCCGAGTAGCTGCTCTCAGAACTTGGCGTTTTTAAACTGCCACCTGCGCAGAACTTGGCTCAGGCTCTGTTGCCCCCCCCTCGGGGCACACTTGGGCTCACTGCCCCCAGTGCACTGCAGCTTTCACACTGGGATCCCCGCAGCATGGGGTGTGGAACTGAACTCCCTCTCCCTCCTCCCTGAGCAACAAAAGCATGCTACCTGGAGGCTAAGCTAGGTAAGTGCCCCCCTCGTGCCCAGACCCCGTACCCAAATACCCCTCACTCACTCCTCTCCCCCTGCCAAGACTCCACATTCCCAGAGTGCTCTGACATCCTGCCCCAAGACCCCTCTTGTACCCTCCCTCCTGGCCTGACACCTTGCCCCAAGCTGGGCTGGGCAGCTGGGACCCTCAGATAACCAAAATTTTTAGATAACGGAATGCCCTAATCCACGAGCGTGCCAGATAACACAGGTTTTACTACTAATAATAAATACATGGTATTTTGGCTATAATATGTCTATTCATATTCTCCTTTTAAAGTCTTTTCTACCCAGAAGATGTATTACATATGTCTCTGGGGGTATGTCTACGCTACCCCCCTACTTCGAACTAGGGGGGGTAATGTAATCATACGGAGTTGCAAATGAAGCCCAGGATTTGAATTTCCCGGGCTTCATTTGCATAAAGCTGGCCGGCGCCATTTTTAAATGCCAGCTAGGTCGGACTAGCTAGTTCGGATTAGGCTTCCTATCCAAACTAGCTGTACGCCTCGTGGAATGAGGTGTACAGCTAGTTTGGATAGGAAGCCTAATCCGAACTAGCTAGTCCATGCCGCGTGTAGCCGCATGGCACGGGGTCCGACCTAGCCGGCATTTAAAAATGGCGCCGGCCGGCTTTATGCAAATGAAGCCCGGGAAATTCAAATCCCAGGCATCATTTGCAACTCCGTATGACTACATTACCCCCCCTAGTTCGAACATATCCTGGGTATGTCTACACTACAGCTTTATTTCAAAATATCTTATTTTGAAATAGTTATTTCAAAATAGCCTATTTTGAAATAGCGCGTCTACACACAAAATGCATTTCGAAATAACGGAATGGCTGTGTAGACATTAGGATAGTTATTCAAAATAATGGCTGTTATTTTGAAATAACTTTGCTGTGTTGACATACCCTCTGGCTGTGTCTACATTGGCACCCTTTCCCGGAAAAGGGATGCTAATGAGACAAGTCGGAATTGCAAAATCAGGAATAAGGGATCTTCTGGAAAAGGCTTTATTTTCCGAAAGATCCCATCTAGACTGGCACTTTTCTCCGGCAAAGCCCCGAGCCAGAAAAAAGCGGCAGCCATGTTCATGCAAATGCCGCGGGGGATATTTAAATCCCCCGCAGCATTTGCAATTCTGACTTGTCTCATTAGCATCCCTTTTCCGGAAAAGGGTGCCAATGTAAACACAGCCTCTGTGTGTAAGAATCTCAGGTAGGTATTAAAGAGTATTCCCTGTGCTGCCTAGAAAACCTGTGCCTTTTTGCTCTGTGCCTATTAAAATGAGTTTTGAAATCAAGCAATATAAGATAAGTTTACTGCTGTGAGTAATAGAGAAACTAAATCCTCAGATTATTGGGTGAAGCTGCCAGACTCTAAAAACAACAGTTTTTACAATTATTGTATTGAATGTTTCTTTGGAAATATAACATCGTTCTCTCTCACAATTTTTCTTTATCTAATGTGGGCTTATACTGCTGCAGAAGAATGTTGTTTAGGAAATTGTATTTACCTGTTTTTTGTGTTTTCCTGGCTCTCTCAAGTAGCTTTGATGTCTCCTGTTCAGAATGCTAGTAATGCTTACCAAAAGTGCACAGAAAAGTATGCATGACATCCAAGCTACATGTCTCTGTTAAATTACCCAAGTACAAGATATTTATTGCTCCTATAGGGACATAGCAAACCTCTCTCACTCTGGTGTGTGGGGAAAAACCTCAAGATCATTACAGGAGATGAGGACTCTTGTTGATGAATAGGTGAAGGGGGAAAGAATGTAAAATTAATAGAAATTACTTATAAGGAGGGAAATTTCATTATTTAAAAACTAAAAAAAAAAAAAAATCCTAAAAGTGGGATTTAGAAATCCAATATGGCTTTCTTAGTAAAGTGCCATGAAATTATTATAACTGAGTTGAAGCAGCAGTAGAATGAAAGATTCATTATGAAGACAACTCCTATCCCCAAGGAATTTATGATATAGTATAAATTTCATTGTACTGTCTAATGTCTGTTTTCTTCCTAGGAAACCTATTTGCCCATTTCTCTTTTCACAACAGTTTTGTATAGGTGCAAACACCATCAACTTTAAGGGTGCATCTACACAGCACCGTAACTCAAAATAAGTTATGCAATTTGAGCTATGCAAATTGCGTATCTTATTTTGATGCTATTTCGAAATAGCAAATTCTGTCATTTGGTGCTGTCTATACAGTGCCAAATTTTGGAAAAAAAGTGCCATTTCAAAACATCTCTTGCTCCTTGTAGAATGAGGTTTATAGGAACATTGGAATATTGAGTCCAAAATAATGGGCTTGATATAAAGACGCAGGATAGCTATTTCAGGATATATGGTATCCCGATATAGTATTGCAGTGTAGACATACCCTAACAGAGATCTTTCTGATTTGTACCAGTATTGGTGAGAGAGAAATCAGAACTTGAATATTCATAGCCAAATGAAAAATGGAAGTCCGTCCTCTCATTTCTATGAAGTGATACTACTTAAGGCGTAACATTTCCTTTTTGCATTGGCAAACTATTCTGTTTTATTCCTTCAGATTTTATTTTGCATGTTTTAAGACTGTTAAATATCTCTAGTCTATTTCTGATCTCACACCAGTGTAAAACTGGTTAATCAAGGCCCTTGTTGAGTTATAGGATTTGTAGGCTTTTTATTAATGTTTCACTTCTAGAGTAGCTAGCAGGAGCTGGAAAAATAAGTATTAGTCAATTGATGGGTTGAGCATGCTGCTGATAGCAACTCAGTTACATTTATTATATTTAGAGACTGCCAAACCTTCCATATGGCAGTTTAGAAGTATGCAGGCAGCTCTTTTAATGTTTATGAAAGTGCTTATTTTTAGGGGTCATTTTCAACAATGAGCAACACATTTAGTTTACATATCTATTATGAATGCAATACATATATCATAAGATTATCAATATTAGTTTTCTGCGCATGAAGAAATCATTTACCGTAACTTTTAGTCTGCTCTCATCAAATAACCAGTAGAAATATATGAAAATGTTCAGAGTTAATTCACCAAAAAAATGTAGTTTCAGATTGACTGAAACCATGTACAAATTTGTATTGAATTCACCAAATACTATTGACTGAACCAAAAAAGCAAAAACATTTTGGTAATGTTGAAACTAAACATTTTATTTTAACCCAGAAATTTTCATTTAGTCTTTCAGGCATTTTACAAAAACTAAGCAAAGGATTCTCAAAGCAGGGTGAGTTGAGGGTGCCTCCCTTTATAACATTTTATAACTAGGGCCCTACCAAATTCATGGTAATGTAAAATGCATAATGGACTTTGAAATCTAGTCTTTCCCTGTAAATCTGGTGTTTTGTGTTCTTTTATCCTACACAAATTTCATGGAGGAGACTGAAAACGGAGTTGCACAGGGATCACAAGATTATTTTAGGGTGGTCATAGTATTTCCAACTATACTTCTGTGCTGCCTTCAGAGCTAGGCTGCTGGAGAGTGTTGGTGGTTGTCTAAGCGCCCAGCTCCGAAGATGGTACCCCTACCAACAGCAGTGCAGAAGTAAGGATAACCCCAATAATCTTGCAACCCCGCCCAACAATTTCTTTTTGGGTTAGGAACCTTACAATTATAACACCGTGAAATTTCTATTATATAACTGTGAAATGGCACAAAATGTATCCTGCAATTGGTAAGACCCTACTTATAAGTGTTAGCCCTGTGGCTAGGGTACTTATTTCAGATATTGGTGATCTGGGTTCAATTCCCCCGCTGCCTGATGAGTAGAAGAGATGAGTACCCTGAACTCTGGGATATTCTCACACAGATCATCTCCTTTTTATTAAAAAATTGCCACTTGAAGCAAGGACTGAAATTGGGTCTGCTTTTACCTTTGGGTCTACAAATTTGCCTAAACTGTGGGTTCAACTGTAAAAAGTATGTAAAATATCATAAGTTGTTACAAGAACCTGCAATAACAAATTCTGATGGGACAGAAAGATTTTGTGGTGAAAATGCAAAAGAACAAAAGAAACAGACAGAGGCAACAGCTTTATCATCACATTGCTCCACGCTCACTATTTCCCTTGGTCTTCATCAGCCTGATCCTGAGAATTGTCTTGACCAGAATGGGCCAGAGCAAAAAGGACCCAGATAACACTCCCACCCCTACTGGCTCTAGCTGAAGCCCAAACAGCAGCTGGAATGACATTACTTATCATCTTTGATACCATCTAAGACTGTAAAACAAGGGATTTTTTCTTGTAAGATTGGTCTTCAACAGTAGCAGTAGCAATGACATCTCCAGCCCATCTCAATTAGCTTCCCTTTACCACCAAAACAATCAGCTTTGGTACCATCTAAGGGACTGTCAAACAGGAAGGCAGTGGCACCAGAACCATGCAGGGAAGTCAGGGAGACATAGCCCTTTCCATGGGTGGTGGGTAATGTAAGCAAGAGAAGGCATTGCCTTCCCAAAACTGTGTACCCTATCCAACTGCTGGGGAGAGACCGGGGCTGCACCATGTGGCAGCCCAGCAGCCAGGGAGGACTGGGGCTGCATTGCGTGGCAGCCCCATGGGATTGGGCGGGACTTGGTGGGGGGAAAGATTGTAAAGGGGCATGGTCTCTGGGGAAGGAGTGTGGCTTTAGGCACAAGGCCGAGCTTAGGTTGCCTGCCCCAGCTGGACCTTCACCCGCTGCCTATGGTCTCTTTTTGAAAGTAGACAGGCCTGTTCTTGCCAGGACAGATCTCTTTTCCTTCCTCTCCTCCATCACCTTGCCAGGCCAGTATGGAGCCTGTCTAGGAAACCCAGGCAGTTGTGGGAGTCATGTGGCCCTCCACCTGCCCGCAGTGCAGGTGGACCGAGAGCACCCAATAGCTCATTTCCTTGCCCTCTGGGCTCCCTGCCTGGCCTAAGGCAGACAGGGGTGGAGTGATCATGACTCTACAGAGGCTCACCACAGCTGCCGGCACAGCTGTCTCTGACTCGGCTCTGTATGGTGGGTGGGGTCTCATAGCTATAGCCCATCTTTGATGCCTTGGTATCAGTTGTATGGGCAGCTGTGGTGAGCCATGGATGCTCCACCTGTCCTGTGCAGGGGCACAGGCTGGGACTGCCCCCATCCACTCTGGGTCTGCCACACATGCCCACATAGCTCTTGTCATGGCCAAGCTGTAGCTCCGTGGTCCTGCCCCCTGTTCGGGCTGGATCAAGGAGAACCATGAAAGCATCTATGCATAGTAAAGCCTTAGTTTCAAAGGGTGAAGTGCAGCAACAATCTCCTAATCTCACAGATATCCACCGTCAAATGTTATATTACCTCAGGGACTGCATCAGAGCAGGGAGAATAGGAGCTGTTAGATAGCTCCTAAACCCTGACTTTTACATGACAATGAGGCCAGCTGTTTCAATTTGCAACATTCTTCTTATAATGTTTCTGCCCTCTTAACATATAATATGATTGATGTAATCTGATGTGAAATGACACATTAATGAGATGCCAGTTCAATAAATGGCAAAGCATAACATGCATTTGGAGATCATATTTTCAAAAATATTTGGAATGACAAATATTTCTTATTTTGGAGAAAGGATGTTGTTCCACAGGCTACTAATTACATGCTAGCAAGTTTCATGAAATTTCACCTATGTTCCCAATTAGCTGAGCATGTTGCAGATGGTCAACTTGATGAGCCCTTTTACTATCCTAAAACAAATGGGTTGTTACATCCAAGCCAAAGTTTAATCCTACTGCTAGTTCTAACAGATCCAATTGATACTAAACTTTTTTTCTAGAGCTTCAAACAGAAATTAGACTATGGTACAAACTGCAAGATGTGAGAGTTCTTGTAACTGAGTTATAACACAAAATGTATTAACTGGAATGTGGAAGAAATCACAGTTTTTAAACCTCTTAAGAGGTTTTAAATGATATACTTCTCTGATAACTTTAGACTTGATACATTTTGTTATGGGCTCATAAAGGACCTATTTACATAGGATGTTTAGCTAAGATACTTGCATTTTTTTCTAGTAAGTGTGGTTTTTTTCCAGCTATGGACCTATTTTAGCATGAAAATAAGTGTCACATCTTTGCATGAAATATAGGCCAACATTTGCATTTTCTCTTAAATAACTATTTCAGTATAATTGCAACTAAAGCAAAAATGGAGATGGATTATCAGAAATATGCAAACAAAAATGACAATTTCCACTGAAAAATTCTGAAAACTCAAATTTCTGAATTCAACACAACTCTGTATATGCTCAGATTACATTTCTTGTTGTCCTTAACTGCTTTCTGTGTTATTCAGATATCTCTCCTTAGGCATGAATGTTTATTATGCCATGTAATGTTTATTTTAAATTGCTCTAATATTGTTTACATGTATTAAATAAAGGTCTTTGCGATGACAATGATGATGGTTTATACCATAGTACATTTTTGTAATTGTTACTGTAGCTACTCTTACTCCATAAATTTGCCTATTCATCTGTTTAGCTATTTGTTCAAAGATGATGTTAATAGAAAAAGTATTTTAAATTAGATGAGCAATGTCCTACTTAAATCTTTAAGGGTTTATCCAAATGTCCTTAAATTCAATTCAAGTCTTTCTATTGACTTTTGTGGGTGATAAATCTGTCCATAAATTATTTTAAAGTTTTTCCCAGTTCCCTCTCCTCTCTTTGGGTATGTCTACACTACCCCGCTAGTTCGAACTAGCGGGGTAATGTAGGCATACCGCAATTGCAAATGAAGCCTGGGATTTGAATTTCCCAGGCTTCATTTGCATAAGCGGGGCGCCGCCATTTTTAAATCCCCGTTCGTTCAAACCCTGTGCAGCGCGGCTACACGCGGCACGAACTAGGTAGTTCGAACTAGGCGTCCTAGTTCGAACTACCGTTACTCCTCGTGGAAGCCTAGTTCGAACTACCTAGTTCGTGCCGCGTGTAGCCGCGTGGCACGGGGTTCAAACGAGCGGGGATTTAAAAATGGCGGCGCCCCGCTTATGCAAATGAAGCCCGGGAAATTCAAATCCCAGGCTTCATTTGCAATTGCGGTATGCCTACATTACCCCACTAGTTCGAACTAGCGGGGTAGTGTAGACATACCCTTTGATATGCAGTAGTTTGGAGATAATTATCAACTGTTTTCTTAGGTACAAACTATGTATGAAACATGGCTAATTTCTCATTTTTCTCTGGGTCCCCACTATTGTCCCTCTTACAGTAAGACATTAAGGGCCAGATTTCTTTACCTTTATTCAAAGGATGAATTGTACTTTACTCCTCGGCTACGTCTACACTGGCCCCTTTTCCGGAAGGGGCATGTAAATTTCAGCAGTCGTCGTAGGGAAATCCGCGGGGGATTTAAATATCCCCCGCGGCATTTAAATAAAAATGTCCGCCGCTTTTTTCCGGCTTTTAAAAAAGCCGGAAAAGAGCGTCTAGACTGGCCCCGATCCTCCGGAAAAAGTGCCCTTTTCCGGAGGCTCTTATTCCTACTTCGAAGTAGGAATAAGAGCCTCCGGAAAAGGGCATTTTTTCCGGAGGATCGGGGCCAGTCTAGACGCTCTTTTCCGGCTTTTTTAAAAGCCGGAAAAAAGCGGCGGACATTTTTATTTAAATGCCGCGGGGGATATTTAAATCCCCCGCGGATTTCCCTACGACGACTGCTGAAATTTACATGCCCCTTCCGGAAAAGGGGCCAGTGTAGACGTAGCCCTCAAGTGGTAAGAGGCTACTCAGCATGGCCCTAAATTACTTGTTACTCAAGGAAAAAGATTCAAAGAATAATGGAGAAAGCACTAGTTTTTATTATAGAATTGCCACAATAATTTTACTGTCCAAGAAACTCATATGGAAAGTTGTAACTCTTCCAGGTTATTGTTTTAAGATCAGGATGATGAAAATAGGGGCAGCGTTCAGTGGAAATGAATTTTGGGGAAAAGCTGCTCTTCAGACTTATCATTTTACAACTCAATAGGATAGTCTGTGCACTGAAAATAAATGGGGACCACTGTGTTTAAAGAGAGGGGACAAAAGACAAAGTTTTCATTTTTTCTTGCTGTTCTTTGGGCCCTTCAGCTTCAACTGTCTCTAGCAGCTTCACAAAAGGCTTTAGGCTGCTTTCAGCAGCAGCAGCTGTACGCTGTGACTCACCTGCCAGTAAAAAGAATGAACAATAACTCAATAATTCTTAGCATTCCTATAGCATACTTCTTTCCTTTAAAAGTGTAGTAAACACATTAATTAACCCTCATGTCACCTCCATATATCACCATCCCTGTTGCACACAAATGAAGTGACTTACCCCAGGCCGCAAACAGAATCAGTGGCAAAACTAGACATGGAATTCAAGAGCAACTGGCTTTTAACCTTTTTCTTAGATCATATTGTCTGTCAGAAAGCTGCTTGTGGAGACTGGAAAGTATTTGAAAGACATCTTGAGGCTCTTACATCCTTCCTAAGCTTAGTAAGTCAAAAAGAGGTGTTTAGTAAATACTCCATTCTGGTTTCCACTGTATTGGCTCTTGATCTCATTTGATCCTAGAGGATAGTAGATTGATAGAAGCAAAAGGAATGGCAAAGTATTAGATTCTACTACATATATGGCACGATTTAATCTACACTTGCAAGGATGAGTCCCTCCTTCCTGTGACTAGCATAAAGTCTCTCCTATAGTTACCTATACTTGCTTTAGTTTCAGTTTGGATAGCAACTTAAACATCATTAATGGTTTTATTGCTGAAAACAGTCCTTACATGAATCAAATGACATTAGTAAATTGTGCTGGAGCAAAGTTCATAGCAGAATACCTGTTTTGGATTCTAGGCTTCTCTTGTTGGTGTGCACTCCCACAAATAGAGGATTGTGTTTTAGATTTGGCACACTGGCAGCCTAAATAGCTACTGGACCCTGATCCATTTTTGATCACTTCTAACTCCTATTTAAAATTGGAATTTTAAAAAACAGCATTATTGTAGGCCACATTTTTACTTGATATTTTTAGAATTCATTTTGACTTGGATTATACTCTTCCAATTAATGAAGAGATCATCATTTGTTAGCACCAAGGCTCCTGAAAGACGTGGTGTAGACTGGAAACATGCTTTACCATAATCTGATTGTTTGTGGCCTGAGGAAGAGGGGGAGAGAGAGAGAACATATTTTTTAGTAAAATGAATATCTGTAAATATCACTTTGAAAAAGGAGCAGGTTGCTTAATACATATGTGTAGGATATATGTGGTGAAATACTTCCATTTTCCATTATTATGTCTTTGATATATCTCATCAAAATATGTGATTTCTTCATCTGACTGGCCTCAATTACATTCTATTGTACATGTGTTTTCATGCTGTTTGGGTCTGTTGTTCAGGAAGTAGTAGGTGGGATTGTTACCACGTTTCATATCTGATTTTAGTTGTATGTGGGGTTTGTTTCATGAATGAGTAATCTCATTAAATCGCTCTTTCTCACAGTTCCCCCAGGAAGTCTATTTTCTTTTTCTTTCAAGGACTGAGTATTATATGGTCTTCCATTTTCACCCACATGCCTGCTTCGATGATTGGTGGCACCTGAGATGTAAGGTCACAGGGGCTTACCTTGCATTGCAGGAGAGAGGAAAGTAAAAGGCAGCTTTCTAAACCCTAAATTATAGTTGTAGTGGGTCAAATATGTGGTGATGGAAGGAAGAAGTCAGTCGAGATCAAGTTCATTTTCTGCACAAAGACAAGAACAGAGATGATGTACTAGCTCTAAAAAATTGATACCTTTCAGGCACAGACAGTGTTTGAGCACCATTTCTTAATTTAGCTAGGAAATGAGCTAGCCAGGGGCTTTGACTCTTGCCAAAATTATCTCGGAAGAAAGGGTTCAGCTACCCATAGGTCACCATCACTTCTAGCATTGTCGCTTACACACAGTCATTTGCAAAGTACAAGGATTTACAAGAAGGAAAGGAATTAGAGGTAGGGTAGGGCTATTTTCCCATTTCACTGTCTCCCACAGAATCTGCACAAAACCTAAAACAGTCGAGGGCTCTATTAACTATGAGCTGTTAACATATTTTGGAGCTGCACTTAACTTACAGGGATTCTGGGCAATCCCCTAGTGGAGTATAGAAGAGGGATCATGAAACTGGAATATAAACCAAGGACCTCTTCAAAGATAATCCTGTAGCTCTTGTAAAGAAGTGACAAACCCTTACCATCTCCATCAAAGAATTTGGTAGAAACTCTGGGAAGAGATCCACACAGAGGTTATGTCTAGATTACAAAGAAAAGTTGGAAAAAGTTGTGAACCACAATTAGCGTATCTTTTTCCATTTTTCTTTCAAAAGAGGCTTTTCCAAAATTTGGTGCATCTAATGGCTCTTTCAAAATGCTCTTTCAAGCCATCCCTCCTTTCTCGTAAAATGAGGTTTGCAGGGATGGCAAAAGAATGCGTCCATTTTTCCAAAATTTTTTTTGGAAAAGTGGACGTGTTCCTTGGATGCGCCATTGCCTTTCTAGGATGCCTTTGGTATCCTAGAGGAGCTCTTCAGTCTAGATGTATCCCAAGTTTGTATTCTCTTAGCATCCCCAATATATAGGTTTTCGATAGGAAAGGCATCATCATGCCTGTTCATCAGGTAGCTGGGGACAAACCACATTTAAACTCAGCCTATTTCAGAGCATACATAGGCCTGTATGTTTGGTGATATGGTGCCTTTCTTAGAGTTAGGTGGTAGAAGATTTGGAGTCAAATTCTATGAAGTGCAGCATAGAATTCTCAGCCTTGGAAAGGGAAGAACTATGGTATCTTTTAGCCACTTTCAGCTAAAAGCAAATGTAGGCTGTTGTAGTGGCTATAATTGGTGTTACTGAGGCTATGGCTAAAATACAGAGCTTAAAGTGGTGCAGCTGCATCAGGACAGCTGTATTGCTTTCAGCTCTTCAGTGTAGCTACACTAAGCCAACAGGAGGGAGGCCTTGTTGCATTTTATGTCCAACTCCTCATGTTGCCCCATAAGCTATAGTACTACTAGCCATCTCTGTAGCACTGTGATCCTGTCCCAGTATCCTGCCAGTGCTTGTGAGAGTGTGCTCAAGTGAGGAGGTAGCCTTATGACTTACTCTGAGGTACCTGTACTAGGGCAACCCTTCCCAGTTGTAACCAGGGCTTTGGGGACCATTTTGCACTGCTCCAACCATTTATCCATGATAAAGCAGCCAGAGAAGGAGAGGCTCTCATATTTCCTTTTTATTTGTATTCCTTCTGAGAGTGTTAAAATGACAAGCCCTTCTTTCCAAGGTCTATTTTGTTAACATATTTGTATGGTGTTGGGTTTGGCCTGTTGCCCATACACGTCTGATGTATTGAAAATGCAGTACAAAAAAGAACTGTTAAACAAAAGGATCTCACATTCTGTACTCCAATGTATTTTGTCACGTTAACGCCAACTTAATGATGACAAAAGAAATCAGAAATCCAATCTAGCTGTAAGCATACACAGTGTTTATCTCTTACAAGGATTTTTTTTATGTTGAAAAATGCCTGTTCACATTAGCCTTTCTTTTCACTTTTCTTGATTTGCATGTAAATCATCCCTAGTAGTACAGCAGCAGTTTTATAAGCATAAACCAAAAAAGAAAAAAAAAATCCACTTGAATGACACTGGCCTGTAAACCTGAGAGAGAGAGTGGGAGGGGGTCAGTTACAGTACTAAAATTAGTTTTGTCGGTGACTGAAAATAGTTTTTAAGCATCTGCTATTACTGTTAATTTTTTCAATCACTTTCTTTCAATGCCTCTCTAACGCCATGTCTACACTATGAGTTTTGCTGGAAGAGGCAATGCAAATGAAGCGCAGATTAGCATTTTCTCATGCTTCATTTGCATAATCTCTTTGATACGTTTTTGCGCAAGGGTTTTTTGCACAAAAACAAGCAGTGTGGACGTTTCCTTTTTGCACAACCCCCCCTTTTGCACAAGATCGTTATACTTCCTTTTTTGAGGCATAAGGATCTTGCATAAAAAGGGGTTTTTGCACAAAAAGGAAACATCCACACTGCTTGTTTTTGTGCAAAAACCCCTTGCGCAAAAACAGATCGGAAGAGATTATGCAAATGAAGCACAAGAAAATGCTAATTCACACTTCATTTGCATTGCCTCTTCTGGCAAAACTCATATTGTAGACGTAGCCTAAGTAGAGAATAGTCTGATCCAATCAATATTCCTACAAATTTCAACTAGAAAGTTTCAATTTTTTTGAAGTTTGCCCTTCTATACGATGCTTGCAGGACATACAATAGATTTCAGTGTGTAATAGTGTTGATCATAACTTCCGTCAATTAAATTTTAGTACCATAATGAGAATATTATATTTCACCTTTTACAGACTTATTTGATGCTGAGCAATTCACTGAAATCAAAATTTTGGCATGTGAACACTGCTTGTGTGTTCCTCGTTTCTGGATAGCTAACTTGAGACACCTGGGACCTGATTGCAAAAGTTCTGAGCACTCGTATGTGCATCAGCAGGTGTTACAGATACTCAGCTTCTCTGGAGTCAGAGCAGTATAGTAAAAGTGTGATTTAGAGTATAGAGTTTGGAGCTGAAAAGTTTTATGTTATAGTCTTAGGTCTATTTCCAGTTGTGTGACCCTAAGTTTGCTTCATTTTCCCGTTTTAAAATGGGGATAAATAATGCTTTTTAAAAAATCTCTCAATGGATTGCTAAGAATGCTCATGAGCATCGAAAACATCATGAGACTTTTTTTTTAAAACAACTGTATTCAGTACCATCTTTGAATAGTATACGGTAAATAAGACTGACATTGAATGGAATGGATAAAAAGAAGTACTAAAGAGCTTCTTTGTTGCTTGATCACAGTCCATCTTGCGACCTGAATGAGACAGCAGTTCTGTAGGAAAAGTAAGTAAATGAGCATGTAATAAAAGGCTGCATTATAGTGCAATATGCCTCTTTATGCATATTGGCATAGTTAAGGTTGCAACCTAATCTTGTCATTTCCTAACTGTTGAGTTCATTATTTTGTATATTAAAGTAATGTTATGTATATAATGTTTTTATCCTGGAGAACATGCCTAAGTGCAACACACTCTAGGATTGTGTATGCTATACTTTTAACAATGATGGGGCAAACACTGCACTTCAAAGGCCCAATTGTGGAAAACATACCATTATGCAGTCCTTGTTAGTATCATTTACATTAGACTTTTATCTTTAAAATTTTTCACCACTATTACCATTGATGCAGTTTCACCAGTGGTGGGAGCTGCTAGTGTTTTTAACATATCTATAATATGACCTGCTTTGAGCATAATTAGATGATGCAGCAATTAAAAATACCATCAGTGAGTCAATGCTAACACTGCAGCTATCAACAGGAAACTTTAAGAAAGCAGTCTAGTATAGAATTAAATTCAGTTATATGTATATAAATAAGTAGTATCAGAATCAATTTACTTTGAGAAAATTATAAATTTGGCGGCAGCTGGGAGAATTTTTTCACAAGAGGGACAATAGAAATCTCCAGATCCTTGTGGCTTCTTTTCTAAAGGTCTGTTGGCTGTAGATTGTGCTGGGTATAATTTGGGTCTTTACAACTTCCTCCCCATATCATACTCAATGGAACTCACCAGCATATCCGACTCAGAGGCTTTTTCTTTCTCATGCTTCTGCATGGGAAGCAGCAGCAGAGGGTCCCTGACACGATCACTACAATCCTTCAACAACTGAACTTCACTCTTCCTTTCCACTGTACCTCACACATACTCCGCTTTCTATTTTTTTCACCCCCCGAGAAGAAAAAGACAGGCCTTACACCTAAGAGCTTTCTACCTAAATAGGCAAGACAGATAAAAAGTGGGAAAGGAAGAAGGTTTCCAGGGAGGCGAAGCCAGAAGTCACACAGCAGGTCAGTAACAGAGCTGGGAATACATGAGAGGTGCTTGGCATCTTTTTCCAATGCCCTGTTTACTATAGTATGCTACTACACTTTTCATTGTTCTCTTGCTCGACATATAGGTAAAGCCATAGGGGTGGTTGTCAGCAGCATAGACTCTCAATCTTTGCTTCCTTGGCAATGCTCCTAGGATATGCATACAGGGGCCAGGAGGCACACTCACAGATGCAGTGTAGACAGACTTGTGCTATCTCATCTTGACACAGCCCACTAAAAATAGAAGTGTTGGCATTGTGACTTGGGGTGCAGCTCTGGTGCCCATGCCCAGCTGACTCCCTGGCTCCACTCTTGGTGGCTACTCCAAGTTTGCACCAGAGCTGCAACATTCAGATGATTTTTAGCACAATACCTTGAGCCCTTCCAGTGTGAATCTCTCCAGGCTGGGAGGTTTGCTCCCAGCTGCAGTGTAGACATATCCTAGGAAAGTTACCAAGGAAGCAAAGGTTAAAAAGTCTTGAATATGCTCCTGATACCCAGCTGTATGTTTATATCTTCAGCAAGTTAGCTTCGTCAAGTGTCTTTTCCACTCTGTCAGAGATGCAGTATGATCTGGATGAGGCTCAGCCCAGCTAAAACAAAGATGATGTAGCATGCTGGTCAAAGTAAATAGAAGATGTGGCAGAAAGTCTATGTGTAAATATGTTAATTTCCAGGAGTCAGTTCAGATTTCAAAAACTGTTGACTTTTTAAAATTAATGTATGGGTAGGAGATTGTAGCGTGTTCTACTTGAGGCAACACTTCAGATCTATTTGGAAACTAAAAATAGTACAGAATACAGCAGCCTAGTTGTTAAGTAGAATATCCCATTGTGAGCATATTATCTTAATGCTCCATGACTTTCACTGGCTGCATATGGGCTTCTGAGTGAAGTTTAAGTTGTTACTGTTGCTCTATGAGGCCCTAAACAGCCTGAACATGTCCCACTTGAGAGTTGAGAATTGAGGTATAAAATAGAGGGGGCTGCTGGCAGGGCAGTTTCTGTAAAGACCCTTTTTCTTTAAAGTAGTTTCCTTCACTCTTCAATATGAAATAGCCTGAATCTGTTGACCATCATGGCATATTGCAGGCTGCCTTGACATGAACAGTTATTATCTGTTCCTAAATATTTTCAGGATCTATTCCTAAACATTTACAGGATTAGGACCTTATTTTTCATACCTGGATGCCTTTTGTCTTGCTTAAGTAACACTTCTGTTTAAGTTAAAAAGTATGATACAGTATGATGGATAATTACGTCACACCAACAAGAATATACAGTACAATAATTCATTTGCCTATATATTACGCTAACTGTGTTTATCACACATGGTTTCTTCATTTATAGTGTTCTGCAGAGCTGACGTTCAATAAGTTTTGTAGGTCACCTTGAGACCTACAAAACATTTTCTTCTAATACAATAACTCATCTATAAATGGTAAATAGTACTCACCTGAAAGTTAACTGAAAACATCAACATAGATGGTCCATTCCTCCTTAACATAAATATTAATGTATGCATTCCCATTTTTCTGCTTCTCATATTTTTAGGTTGACCAAGAAACTTATTTTTCCAGAACTAATATTTCATAGGATAATTGTATATATTTTGTGTGTGTTCTGAATTGGAACAAAAATGAATTTCAAAATCATGGAATTTTATGGCAAAAGTCAATTTTGGTACCTGCACAACTCTGTCCAATGACGTTCTAAAGAAATCAAGTACAGAAAATATTTTTCAAATTCCCCATTTTGCATTATATACATTATATAAATATACCTATTAAATACACCCGTTCCCCTTCATAATTTTTGTTTCGCTGTGTCTATCCTACATCCCCAGACTTTTCCTGGCATCCTCCAGTTTAGGGTGACCATCCATCCCATTATTCCCGGGACAGTCCCATATTTAAGGGCTGTTCCCGGCATCCCAATTTTTTTTTAAACATGCGTGTTGTCCCATATTTCTCGTGCAGCAGGGAGTAAGGAGTAGCCTCCGGCACTCAGGGCTTCAGCCACTGAAGCCCCAATGCCTATGGCTTCTCTCCCCCCTACCCTGCATCCTGTGGGGGCTGAACTTCATCCCTGCAGCAGCGCAGGGTGCACAGGGAGCTGCCGGCATTCAGAGCTTCAGCCAGTGGAGCCCCAAGCACCAGCAGCTACTCCCCTCCTCCATGGGGCTGGAGCCCTGAGTGCAGTGGCCCTCCCACAGGGCTGAAGCCCCAATCACGGCTCCTCCCCCCCACTCCCCACAGGACTGAAGCCCCAAGCACCAGCAGCCCTCCCTCTTTGCATCCCATATTTGGCATGGGGAAATATGGTCACCCTACTCCAGTTAGACATGCCGCTTAAAACTACTTACAGCTTATGTAAGGATCTGGTTGTTAACATCAACAACTTGATGTTTGTAATGAACGCTTTCTCTCCTCGCCCCCATAGTGAGGTCAGATAATAGGTCTCTTGGAAGCAGAGCCATTCAAACATGCAGAATAATTAGATACATCAGTCTCTTGTTTGCTGTTTTAAATAGAGTAATCCTTTTAAATAAAAACCTATCTGAACAAAGAGAAAAATAGAAAATGAAACAAGGAGCAGTTAGCTTCCCTAAAAAAATATCTAGACAGATTATTAAAATCTTGATTATCACAAAAGAAATGTTAAGGACTAGAAAGGCTATAACAAAGGCTTATTCAGATTTGGCACCCTTTCCCCAAATAGCTCATTCTGTTGAGCTATTTTTCATGAGGTACATGCCATGTGCCTTTGAATGGAAATAGCTGAGGGTATGTCTACACTACCACCCTAGTTCGAACTAGGGTGGTAATGTAGGCAACCGGATTTGCAAATGAAGCCCGGGATTTGAATTTCCCGGGCTTCATTTGCATATAGCCGGGAGCCGCCATTTTTAAATGTCCGCTAGTGCGGACTCCATGCCGCGCGGCTACACGCGGCACGGACTAGGTAGTTCGGACTAGGATTCCTATTCCGAACTACCTAGTCCGTGCCGCGTATAGCCGCGCGGCACGGAGTCCGCACTAGCGGACATTTAAAAATGGCGGCGCCCGGCTATATGCAAATGAAGCTCGGGAAATTCAAATCCCGGGCTTCATTTGCAACTCCGGTTGCCTACATTACCACCCTAGTTCGAACTAGGGTGGTAGTGTAGACATACCCTGACTTACCATTCCATGTGTTTTGGGGTGAGAGTCTGTTTTTATGTCCAGTTGATAGAGTGCTCCTGTACCAACCAAGATCAGGGTCTCATTGTGCAAAGCAGTGGTAGAAAATCCCTGCTCTGAACAGTTTGCATTTTAAATGTACAAAGCAGACACAGGGTAGGGTACTGACATGTAATACATAAATAAGAACATCTATCCCCCTGTCTTCACACACACACACACTCATCTCACTCCATATGCAAGCACAGGTTGTAGTCTTGCTAATCCTTTCTCCTGCAAATGGTCCTATTGTTAACCTGGACATTTGCCATTGTACTGTATTATACATTACTAGCACTCATATTGGCCTGGTCTATCCCAGGGTCTATGCAATCACCTCTTACTGGATTCTTTGGCCTTGTATTATATGATATTCTTATATTACCCTCTCTTTGTTCCCTCTTTCCCCTGGTCTTCAGCCTACTCAGTGTTTTCTCTTCCTATAGTTTTCATCCTATTCTTCCCTTCCCCGCTCTGCCACCACATGGCTCACCCACTAACTCACTGGCAGCCACTTGCATTTTTGTCCCGCACGCCCCACAGTTCTGCTTTTCAAGACTCGTGTCCTTCTTTGGTGTGGAGGGGGAAGGAAACAGCAGCAACCAGCCCAGCCCCTATGTATTTGTTTCTTCCCAGATACTTGTAGAGACAATTTGGCTCATGCATTTTGCATACATCACAAAAATACAACTTCTAAATCACCTCTCTATAAACAATATTCCTGACAACTACTTCATTTGAGGTAATCCATTGCCCAGATGCTGTGGGAATATGAAAGAGGCATTGATCAGAGTACATCCTGACATTTTGTGGATCTCCAACTCAGCTCATACCAACATATATTTGTCCAAACTTCTCAAGTCTTCCAGTGTATTCCCAAATGTTCTCTGGACATACAGCATGACAGACACCTCTCCTTTTATAATAGTTTAAATTTAGATGAAGTTGAAACATATTATAAATAAAGAAGCCAAAATGATCAGGTGATATTGTCATGAATCATTTAACATTATTTTATAAAGCTTATGAGTGTTCCTTTGACATTGGGGTCATATTTTTGTTTCCCACTACTAGGATATTTCTGAAAATGTTAAATAGTTTGTAAGAATAAAACCCTGAATGAACATAAACTATTATTGTAAAACCTCTAAAATAAGCGAAAACTCTTAGGCTACATCTTCACTGCAGTGTTCTAGCGCAAGAAGTCTATAGCGCTTGTTTTTTGGTGCAAAAGCTTCTTACGCAAGACCACATCCACACATCAAAGCACCTCGCTTTTGCGAGGCTCTTTTGAGTAAGACAGCGTGCTGGATGCTCTTGTTCAAGAAAGCTCTGATGGCAATTCACAGAATGGCCATCAGAGTACCTGTGCTTTTTTCCATTGGGGTTTCTTGTGTAAGAAACCCCTCTGGAATGTCCACACATATCTTCTTGTGCAATAGCTATAGCGCTAAAAGAAGTTATGCCTCAGAAAAGGAGGTTTACCTACGGCGAAAAAAGCCCTCTGTTCTGCCGTGTAACTACCCATTTAATAGTGCTAGAGCTCACTTGAGGTATGGATGCTTCCCAGGTTTTTGTGCAAAAACCTTGTAGAGTAGACGTAGCTTTAGTTAATGTCAGTCTCAACCTTCTACAAGACACAAATAGTAAATTATTTGAAAATAATCTTAATGTTGTACTATTTACCAATGAAGAATAGACAAAGCTCTGATTTCCAGAAGTGCTGTGTATCCACAACTCTGTCTGAGGTCAGCGGGAGCTGCAGTGATCAGCACCTCTAAAACTTATGCCCCAAAATGTACATAAAGCCATGTGAAAATTTAGTGTTGAAATCCAATATCAGGTTGAAATATATTTGGGTTTCAATGTGTCAATAACTCTGTTGAGATTGGACAGCCAGTCTCTTTAACCCAGTGAGATTGCCCTTTCCACTTGCCTTTTGACACATTGTATATCGTGAAATAGGCCTTCATTCCTGATCCTTCTGCAAAATATTCAAGGATACAACATCATCCAAATTCCCTATCTCATAATCAGACCCACTGATGGGGGGAGGACGGGGCAAAGAGTGCAACTACCCCAGAACCTGGCAATTCAAAAGAGCTTGGGGCACACAGTCGTTGCTACTGTGGTTGCAGCAGCATCTGGAAACTGCTGCTTGATCCCCATGCTGCCACTTTGGATAGCATTTCAGGCTGCCTGAGGGAGGTTCAGTGCACTTTGGGAAATGGTGAGGGCTGTGTGTGTGGGAGGCTAACCCCAGCCCTGCCCGTTCTGGGGGTGCAAAGCTGCCTCCCCGCCTTGCCTAGGGGCCCAACAAATTTGTCAGCCCCAAAGCTCATAATCATTTCAAGTGGCCAGTTGGTCTGCTTCCCAATCAAATGCCTTCCAAGAGGGGTCAGCAAGTAAGTATGTGCCCACCGCTGGATGATAATTCTACTTACCCCCAGTTTTATACCAGCTTGGAAGGAAGCAGTCTTATTTCCTCTTATATCCTCCTCCTCTAGTAAGACCACAGGGCCAGGGAAGAATTTGTTGCCAGACAAGCTTGTTGCTTAGCCAGAAGAATTAGAGAGAAGAAACGTACAGCCTAATTCCTGTTTGCAGCAACTTAGGGCATGCAAATTCTGAGGTAAGTCCGCTGATTACTGTCTGAAGAGGAAAGGCCTCCACCTCCCAAAGATCACCAGAAGGTTTCCTCCCATTCATTAGTTCTTCAGTAATGTTTCTAGCCTACTAGGTTAGGCACAAATTCCATGTTTCACTGCCTTGTATCTTGTTCCAGTTCTTGTTAGTGCTAACATTTATTATTATTTATACACATGTATGCCATCTTACAAACAAAGGACAGTCCCCCAGAAGTTGGATCTTCAGTAGTTTCTTGCTTTGCTTAGGAAGAGGTTTTAAATAAAGTTAAACTGTAACTTGGTGAGTTATGATAAATAGTGCCCCTGCACTTACTGTGCTTGTCACCCCTTCCAACCTCCTCCAACACAAGCAATAAAGAGACTGTTGTTCAGAAATCATGCATTTGTATTTAAGGAACACAGAAGGGACAGAAAAGGAGTTCATGGCAGGAGTTTGGAAGAGGGTGATTGCATTCTGAGAAGGACAACCTTTTGCTCCAGGACACATCCCTGGGGGTTGAGTGCGAGCTGCCCTTGATTCTTTCCCCTCCACCTTCATATTTTAGGGCCCTTGGGAGAGAAAGCTGTGAAACTCTGTGGGGAGGGAATGTGGTTCCGCAAGAGCTGAAGATGTCCTGGAAGGCTGCCATCCGGTTCATCACATCTGCCATGATCTTCAAGACTCTTCCTGGTTCTTCACTTCCAACTCCCTGCATGCTCACCTGTCCCCATCTCCTTCAGCAGCATATTAATCCACTTGGTTAAGTGCTTCCTGTACAAGTGGGCGGATTGCATTTGCTTCTTGAACATATCATATCTAGTCCGTTTTCACCTGCTGATTTGTGCCTGCTGGACAGCTGTCAGAGTTGGGGGAGTGTGCAGCATATTCACTGCTGTTCCCACTGTAATGAAAAGCGAAGGGCAGACTTTATAGGAGATACTTTTATCCTGACAGATAAGGTTTTATGCTCTACAATGTAAGAGACAATAGGAATGCTTTATATACAATGCCATAGTTATGCTTTTAAGCAGCAACTATGCAAAAAATACACCACAGAGTTCTTAGGGGAACAGCAGGACTTGATTTGGTGGCAGGCCAGGGCTTAAGCCTGCAGTGGGGGGAGGTGGCCTGGGTGGGGCAGCAGGACAGGGGCTCACATGGTGCATGCAGGAGCGGCCCTAGATGAGCTGCCGGCAACTGGCGCCCTAGGTGAAATGTGCAATCGGCGTGCGATCGGTGCCCCTGCCTCCAAAACCCTCAACAGCCATTTATCTTGACACCCTAGGTGACCACCTAGTTCACCTGTATTGACGGGCCACCACTGGGTGCATGTGTGTTTGCCAGGAGAGTGCAACATTCCCTTCCCATGAGACCATGCGGGTGGGAAGGAGGATGGGGCTGGCTGTGGTGGCAGGACAGGACAGAGGCTCAAGTCATGTTACTTTGGGGATGAGTAAATGGAGGTTTACTGCAGATGCATCAGCTAGCCACTTCCCCTGCTTTATCCAGGTTGCCATGCACAGTATCAGTCTTCTCTGAACCACACAATGATAGGGAGCAGATACTGACTGATTGTGGCCAGAAACCTGGACCTTATGCTTCAATGATGCCAGGCCAGTTACTGCTGGCTTGGCATGGAAAGGTGTCCTACCATGGAGGACAGAATAAGGCAGACCTCCCTAGAAACCTTGTGAGGAGGATTAAAGAGTTCCTATATGAGATCTTTATGGATATGTGCAGGGAGAAGTCCATTTCCATCTCCAGACATATTAAAAAGCTGTTCTGTGGACTCCCCAATTTTTGGGTGAAGTGGCTGCAACAGATCACACTAAATTGCCTTAACCCACTTGTAGCATGATGAAGAATGTGAACTCACCAGAAGTGCCGTCCCTGGGATCAGTGCCTATCTGTGAGACATCCTGAAAGGAGGGAGCTGTCTCCAATGTTATAAAAAATTCCTGGTGGTTAGTGACATCAGTTACCTCACTTACCTGCTGAACACTCCTCCTCCCCACTGTCCTATGCGCTGTTGTCTGAGGTTGCCAGAGGAGTGTCGTGGGAGGAATCCACAGACTGGCTAGGGAAGCTGGTTGCATACCCACTCCTCCAGGAGCACATGCAGCCGCTCATAGAAGCAGCATGTTTATGGTGATAATCCAGACTGTCAATTTGCCTTCTTTGTCTTTTGGTATATCTGCCTCATCTCCTTTATTTTCACAAGGCAATGCTGGGTGTCCCTGACACATCTTTTCTCCTCCATGCCCTTTGTAATCTTGACATAGATATAGGCGTTCCTGCTGCTGGTTTGTAATTCTACAAGAACAAGTTTCCTCTTGCCACACAGCAATGAGGTCCAGGATGTCCTGCATGCTCCATGCTGGTGCTTGTCTGCAATCCTGAGAACTACTCTGATGTCTGCTCGCCATGCTGGTCACTCAGGAAATGAAGTCCAAATTTTACCAGGGCTTTTCCTGTTCATGTGGAGAGAAGTAGAGTTCAAAATCCTGGCCAGAGCAGTAACTGTGTGGCCCTGTGGGACATATACTAGAGGTGAAGAATTTCAACTCTCACAGCACTATGTAGGATTAGGAAAGGAAATGAAGCTGCAACTAATAAAAGGATATCAAAGGTCAATTGAGAGTTTGATAATGAACTCAGATATTTGTATTAGAGTTTGCTCTTACTACGGGATGTACTGAGAAGCTGATCATACAACAAATCCTTGCTATTTTGCCTTGATTTAGGAACTCCATTGGGCTGTCTAACTAGCTAGTCTAACAGCACTGATTACTGAAGATAGAGCTTTCCTCCACCAAATATTACTATGGCACCTGGGGACCATGGTTTTTTTCTGACAAAAGACCAGATCCCAGATATTCCATTTGAGATGGGAATTTTGCTTGTGTAAGGACTGAAGGATCAGGGTTTAAGATAAAGTGTCCAATTCATGGTATGACTTGTGCAGTTTTGAGAATAAAGAACAAAATAATTTAATGTGCTTATCTTTTGGGGCGAGGTGAATATCTAGTTCAAGCTTCATCTTTCATTTCTGGCAAACTGGTGCTTGGAAACTAGGAGAAATTATTGTCTTCTGTGGCTTTACAGTGATCTTCTGAAGGCTTCATATGGATCCATGCTAATCCCTGTTTCCCTGGCAAAGCAAGCAACATGGATCCTTGTGGGAGAGAGGTGGTAAAGCATGCGCAAAAAACTTTCACAGCTACTGTACTTAAATTAATGAAGAGGCTGCAGCATATTTTAAGAAACTGGTAAAAGCAAAGTTAAATAATTTTAACTATAATAAGATACTTTATAATACCTGACTTCAATTCCCTAGGACATTGCATTTTAATAACATTAATATTTTACCATCCTTAAAGGCTTGAGTACACATTCTGAATTTTAAACATTGAACATTACAATTACACACGTTCTGTTTATACAAGAGTTGGATAGGGTATCTGATCAACTGTATACAAATGACCCAATTCTGAACTCTCTTAGAGCAGTTCTACTCAGCTGTAATTCTCTTGACTTCAGTAGAGTTACCCCTGACTTCTTATGGTGTTAGAAGGGTCAGAATTAGGTCCTACTTACACTGAGTATATGTAAGTACTGCTATAGACATGTGTGTGAAATTCTTGAATCATTTTTATGAATGTATCTAGGACTTGCTAGTACATAGATTATGGGGGAATTGAAAGGAGATGTATGTGTTGAGAAATAGCTTTTCTGTAGCTTCAGAGGGTGTGACGGCGCGTTGGGGGTTCCCCGTCTCCTGCACCCCGAAATGGCACAAACAGACTGCACCAGCCAGTGGAATTGAGGGTGGTTTATTGCTCCTCCAGCACAGCGCAGCACAGATGTAATCTGGTTACAGGAACTGGGCTAGGATGCCTCAGGCCCCCTTGAGATGGGGGAGACTGGGCCCCTAAACTCCAGCCCCTTCCCCTAGGCTCTCCTCCATGCCCTCCGACAGCCAGCAACCCACTCACTAACTTCCAGCCCTGCCCCCCAGCCAGGGCAGCATCCACCTTCCTTTGTTCCTCTCCATGGGGGGTGTCTGGCCACTGGTTCAACAAGTTTGGCATTACCTCTGCCTAGTGAGGTTTTCCCTGCTGGGTCTTGCTCCAGACAGCAGGGGTCACCACAGCCCAGCAAGTACCCCCACTACGTCACAGAGGGGTAGCCGAGTTAGTCTGAAACTGGAAAAACTTAAAAATAATGAATGGTCTTGCAGTACCTTAAAAACTAACAAAACATGTAGATGGTATCATGAGCTTTCATGGGCATAACCCACTTCTTCAGATGAATGTAGTATTAAAAGTCCAGATCCAAGAATAAATAGGGGAAGGGGGGAAAGGAAGGGGGAAAATAGTGAATTAGAGTGTTCAAGTTACAAGAAACTGATAAAAACAATTTGAACCTTCTCTAAGTACCCTTTGTTTAGTTGGTTAAGTCATCAGAATATGGAAGGTAGTGGGCTAGCCAGCCAATGTCTTTATTTGTACCTCTGTGAGAGGATTCAAACTTGTAAATAAAGTTAAGTTCCAACCCTTCCCTGTGTATTTGGCTTCTGGAATTGGCCTGAAATAACAAAATGATTTTAAGATCCATTAATGAGTGCCCAAGCAGGTTAAAGTGTTCTCCAACAAGTTTTAGTGTGTTGCGTTTCTGGATATCTGATTTGTGTCCATTAATTCTTTCCCATAGAGACTGTCCAGTTTGGCCAATATACATGGCAGAGGGGCATTGCTGGCATTTGATGGCATAGATCACATTAGTGGATGTGCAGTTAAATGAACCCCTCATGTAGTGGCTGATCTGGTTGGGTCCAGTGATGAAATCACTTGTGTAGATGTGTGGATAGAGTTGGCACCGGGGCTGATTACAGGGGTGGTTTCCCGGATGATTATGATGGAGGTGTGCTGCGTAGATATTGGAAAGAATTTGTGGTTAGAGGGTTGTCTGTAAGTGGGGATTGGCCTTTCCCCCCAGGCCTGTGAGAGTGAGGGGTCATTTTTTAGAATAGGGTTTAGATTGTTGATAATTCATTGGAGGGTTTAAGTTGTGGGTTATAGGTGATGACAAGTGGAATTCTGTTGATTTCTCTTCTTGGCGAGTCTTGAAGTTTATGTCTGGGTACTCTTCTGGCTCTGTCAATCTGTTTTTTCACTTCTCCAAGTAGGTATTTCAGTTTTAAGAATGCTCTATATAATTCCTATCCTATAGGTGTTTCTCTCTGTCTGTGGGATTGGAGCAAATCCGGTTGTATCTTAGGGCTTGGTTGTAAACAATAGACTGAGAAATGTGTCTTTGGATGGAAGTCAGAGGCATGAAGGTAAGTGTAGCAGTTAGTAGGTTTCCCAATAAACCAACTATATGTACAATATGATGGGGACTAATTTAGCTACAATTACTCAAGAGAGAGATCTTGGAGTCATTGTGGATAGTTCTCTGAAAACATCCACTCAATGTGCAGTGGCAGTAAAAACAGCAAATAGAATATTAGGAATCATTTAAAAAGGGATAGTGAATAAGACAGAAAATATTTTAATGCCTCTATGTAAAACCACGGTATGCCCACATCCTGAATACTGCATACAGAGGTGGTCCCCTCATCTCAAAAAAGATATACTGGCATTGGAAAAGGTTCAGAATATGGCAACAAAAATTATTAGGGGTTTGGAACAGGTCCCATATGAAGAGAGATTAAAAAGAGTTCGACTTTTCAGCTTAGAAAAAAGGAGACTAAGGGAAGATATATGATAGAGGTCTATAAAATCATGACTGGTGTGGAAAAAGTGAATAAGGAAAAGTTATTTACATAGTCCCACAATATAAGAATTAAGGGTCACCAAATGAAACTAATAAGCAGCAGATTTAAAACAAACAAAAGGAAGTTTTTCTTTACTCAGCATACAGTCAGCCTCTGGAACTTCTTGCCAGAGGATGTGGTGAAGGCTAGGACTTTAACAGGGTTAAAAAAAAAGAGCTAGATAAATTCATGGAGGTTAGGACCATCAATGGCTATTAGCCAGGATGGGTAGGAATGGTGTTCCTAACCTCTTTTTCTCTGGAGGTGGGTGAAAGGGGAGGGATCATATGAGGATTACCTGTTGTGTTCCCTGCCTCTGGGGCATCTGATATTGGCCCCTGTTGGCAGGCAGCATACTGGGCTGGATAGACCGTTGGTCTGACCCAATATGGCCATTCTTATGTTCTTGTGGTATAAGGTAGTGGAAATGTGTCCATCATATAATTTGTACTGTAGTGTCAAAGAAGTAGATCTCATGTGGACTAATCCAGGCTGAGGTTGATGGTGGGGTGGAAGTTGCTGAAATCCCTGCGAAATTCTTCAAGAGTCTCTTTCCAGTGGGTCCATATGATGAAGATGTCATCAATGTAGCGTAAGTAGAGTAAGGTTGCTAGAGGGTGAAAGCTGAAGAAACATTGTTCAAGGTCAGTCATAAAGACATTGGCATAGTTAGTTACAAGTGATCTGAATTTTACTTGAAATGTAAACATATATGAATACTGTTTTGGCCACCCAAAATGAAGCACTCCTGGCATCTTTTATATCCTGACCCTCTCCCAGATATGTAATCTTTTGCTACATTTCCCCTTTCCCTTTCAGAAAATAAAAAGGCAGCAAAACAGGACAAAAAAAAAGATAAAGAGAATGGAGCTTGGTAATGGTGGGTGATCTCTTCAGAGGTATTTTAAAAGCTGTAGAATAAGACATTTGCAAATATAAATCAACGCCCACTTCTTTCATTGGCTTATATTTTTAATCTTCTGAGGTTGATATGTCTATCTCTAAATGATAAAACTATTGAAATTAGAAATGGAAAAGACTTATTATTGCACCAATTCATTTTCCTGGTACTGCAGAATTATTCTCTACGATGGGTTTTCAAATGCTTTCATCTTCTTTGGTTTTACACACCCCAGCAATGAGTATTGCACCATTTGCCTTAAAGAAGCAGATCTAGAGATATAAGGAACACACTATTACAATTTTTTTCCTTAGTCGCCCAACATTTCCTTTCATGGTTACATCCTATTATTCCTTGTTTTGCCATATTATATGATTTATCTCCTGCTTGGTGTATTTGTCCTTATGATACTTCCAGATTACCATGACCCTCATACTCTTCTCCAAGTCAGATGTTAGCCTATTAAGCTCTCTTAGCATACCACCACAAATGATATGGTATGGTATTCAGAGCCAAGACCAAGACCACAATAATGTCAGTGGTAGAACTCCAATACGCTGATGATGCCCAGGTCAGTGCCACATGAGAAGATGGACTCCAAGCAATCAGTGACATTTTCACCATAGCCTACTGCAGCTTGGGACTGACTCTCACTGCACGAAAAACCAACGTTATCTTTCAGCCAACACCAGCCATACTGTTATCTGAACCAACCATCACAGCAGATGACCAAGCGCTGGAGAATGTCAACAGCTTCCCTTATCTCGGAAGCGATTTGTCCAGCAACGCTGACATTGATAAAATCTGCCATTTAATCTCCAGTGCCAGTGCAGCTTATGGACGTTTACAGAGGTGAGTGTTTGATGACCGTGACATCAAGATACAGACCAAGATTGATGTCTACAATGCTGTAGTCATCCCAACCTTGCTGTATGGAGCTGAAACCTGGACTCCCTATAGATGACATATTAATAATCTGGAGAAATTCCACCAAAGGTAACCAAAGAGAATATTGGGCATCGCGTGGCAGGACAGATGGTCCAACATTAATGTCCTCGCAGAGCCTGACTCTCACAGCATTGAGGCAATAGTTGCCCACAGGCAGCTATGATGGTCTGGTTGTGTGTTCAGTATGCCTGACACACGCTTGCCTAAACCGATTTTCTCTATTCAGCTGAGGATTGGGATGAGCTCTTGTGATGGGACGAGGAAGCACTATAGGGATGTTTTTAAGAACACCTTGGTAAAGTGTGGAATTGATGTTGACACCTGGGCGAGGCAGGGGAAGGATTGGGTAACCTTGACACCCACCATCAAGAAAGGTGCTCAGCACTTTGAGGTCAAGCAATGTCTCCATGAAGGTCAGAGAGCCTGATGTAAGGCCTGGCCCCATATTGGTGCCACTGGTGTCAGTGCCACTAGGATAGAGATCTCATATGTAGCCACTGCCAGAGAATGTTCCTTGCTAGAATTGGCTTAATTTCTCCTCTATGCACTCATCAGTTACAGGTGTCCAAGGGGAAATCTTACTCAATTCAAGGGATCCCAGAGAGAGATCTTGGAATTAATACCTCAGGGCACATAAATGATCAATGGGGAATGATGAATGGATGCATCTATCCAGTTACTTATACTACTTCAATCACTATTGTATTGAGTCTATAATGATGAAATCACAGAACTTTTTACATTATTATCATGAAAATTTGTTTAACATTTTTGTGTGTTAGCTATAAAAATGTGAGTGTGAAATGCCATGAGCAACACCTTATGATATAGAGAAACTGCAGAAAATTATTTTAGTAATTAATAATGTGGAATGTCATACAAATAATGCAGTTCTACAACCCACAAGGTAATCTGATTGTGTGCCAGCAAATGTAACACAGAGAAGCCTTGACCCTAAAAGTTTCCTTGGGCTGTTTCATTTATTGTGTATGACTGAACTGATAGTAGTTGCTTCTCTCTAGGAAAGACAAATGTGTAATTGTACTTTCGATTTATAGTTTAATTGCTATACATTGGGCCATAATGAGCTTTTTCATTTTTGTACCACTAGCATTTTTTGTTATAGAATATATTTATAGGGCCAGATCCTGCTGCAACTGAAAACTGGCAAAATCCCATTTAAGTAAGTAGAAGCAGGATCCTTCCCACACATGGATGCTAAAAGCTGTGTGGGAGATTAATGTAGAGTCATCAGTAGCCTAGCATTTCCTCTGGAGACTACTCTGCAAATGCATCCTTAATTGAAAAGACAGAAAATCATGAGTTTAAGATTTTTACTGTTAAGAGTAAACGACATAGTAACATGGAGTAAGTAGCAGTAATGATTAAAAAGCTTCTCGAATTGTAACGTTTTTCATTATTGTAATGGAGGAAATAACAACCCTGAAGTAGCCAAAACAAGAGTCCTTTAAAAATATGCAGTAATAGGATGAAAGCCGGGGAGAGAAGCAATACTTAAATTACATTTGAAGTGATAGTCTTGATTGTCTGATCAATTGATCTGATGTGTGAGAATATTTAGTCTTTGGTCCTGTGTTATAAGCGATTCTTTTCACGAAGTGAAACGCCATATCATGGAAGACTAATGGATCCCATAGTGTGGTAATCTTCTCCAACATTGGTTTGATATTTATTTATGGACTTGTCTTGTTCTTCCCATAGAATCTTAACATATTTATGAATTTTATCCTTGCCCCTACCATTTGAGGTAGGAAAAGCCTAATTATCACTTAGTCACTTTATAACTCTGGTCATCTGAACAAGTGGGCTGTGCCAATGAAAGCTCATGATACTATTTACATGTTTTGTTAGTCTGCTACCAGACCAATTGTTGTTCTTTTAGTCATTTTATAGATAGGAAACTGAGAACCCATCTCTCTTGAGTTGATGTTAAATTGTAACTGGAGAGTCAGTTGTATAGGAGAATTGGAATGCCCCCCCTCTTTAGGTACTGCTGGAAATACTGTTGGACATGTAAGACATGCTGGGAGAAGGGATGATGTAAGCCCTGCTTTGTCCAGATGAGTGAGGATTTACAAGGGCAAGACATTCCATTGTTCATATGCTTTTATTCATTGTTGAGACATTCTGGTATCTACTTAGAAAAAGACAGCACAGCATAGCAGACAGGGTAGTGCTAACAACAATAGACTGGGGAAGATAAATATCTGCTTTGAAACAAGCCCTCTACAGTGAGGTGTCTGCCAATTTAAAAACTAGGAGACAAAACCTCTGACAGAAAATTTTGTTTGTTTTGAAAGAGCTCCATGATTGGTGCTATGAGAAACTAGCAGTTCTGCAGTGAGAAGATCTGTCTTGAGTGTTCCCATGTGCCTTTGTCCCATATAAGCAAGGCTAATAAGAGACTATATTGCTAGTTGAGATGCTAGAAGTTGGAGTTCAGGCTTCTGCATTAGGGGTTCTGTGAAAATAACCAACCTGGGTCCATTAAATAATTAATAGCCAGTGGCCAGAAAGGGTGCTTGGAGGTGAGGATTTTGGAGCTGTTCCCCACATACCACAAAAATATATGAGGATATGTGTAGAAGTCCCCTCACTCTGCATACTATGGAAAGTGATAAGGTAGAGAGGCATCTTGGAATAAATGGGAACTTGTGCTAGGAAGCATTGGATGGATAGGGAAATCACAAGAACCAACTGTGCTAGCAACTTTGCTACTAGGGTATACCTACGCTGTGGCTTCAAGTGAGACTTGAGGCCCAAGAGGACAGACTTATGCTAGCTCAATTTGAGCTGGCACACTAAAAATAGTAGTGTGGATTTAGCAGCTCCAGCAGAGACTTGTGGTAGACACACTAGCTTAGAGCCTGGGGGTTGGGTGGTCTTAAAAGCCCAAGCTGCCACCTTAGCCACAACTTCCTCACTGCAATACCCCTATCTCTGCATCCCCTTAGGTCATGGCTAGCTAGAACATATGCACAAAGAGTTACTAAAACAACTGTGAGTATCCTAGAGGTCCTAGAATGAGACTAAATGAAGGTTGTAGCTGAAGGATTTAAATAATCATTTCTCTTACTTTTTATAGCACCTTTCCACATGAAAGACTCTTGGGCTATATCTAGACTATGTTTTATTTTTGAAAGAGGATATGCAAATTCCCCGGGAATTTGCATATCTTCTTCCGATCTCACTTTCAAAAGAAGATCTTTCGAAAGTGAAAGTAGTCTAAATGTGTTTTTTTTCAGGAAAAAAAAACCTTTTCGAAAAAACCGCTCTTCCTTAAAAAATTAGGTTTATACAGTTTTTTCAAAAAAGGGCTTTTTTCCTGAAAAAAACACATCCAGACTACTTTCACTTTCGAAAGATCCTCTTTAGTTTAGATGTACCCTCAGTGTATTCCACTAACTGATTATCTATCTATCTACCTATCTATCTATGTACCAGGACTGAAACACAGAATCATAGAACACTAGAACTGGGAGGGACCTCAAGAGATCATCAAGTCCAGCCCCCTTCATGATAGGAACAAACACCATCTAGATCAAGCCTGGCAGATGTTTATTTAACCTGCTCTTAAATATCTACAATGATGGCAATTCCGCAGCCTCCCTAGGCAATTTACTCCAGTGCTTAACCTCCCTCATGGTTAGGAAGACTTTCCTAATTTCCATCTTAAATCTCCCTTGCTGCAATTTAAGCCCATTGCTTCTTGTCCTGTCATCAAATGTTAAGGAGAATATTTTTCTCTCTCCTCCTTGTAACACCCTCTTTGGTTCTTGATAGCTCCCTGGTACACCATCCTTAGGACCTGACTGGTCCCTGATGAGGGATTTTACTGAATGAGGAGAGATCATTTCTGGCTCCCCTGCTACCGGCCCACCAGGCTTCGTGGCTCCCATAGACAACCCGGCAGGGTCATGCACTGGACTTCCTGCCTATCCCCCTGTGCAGCCCAACTCATCCCCACCTCCCCTGAGCTCATCTCCCAGCTCCCCAGCAGTCCAGTTGAGTCACATGCTGCACTTCCCAGTGAAGTCCAGTTCAGTGGGGCACCAGGATTTGCCCTCTCTCTTCCTTATTCCATTAAGAATTCCCCTTTCAGGTTGCATGTCATGCTACTCATTACCACCTCCACCTGAACTCAGGAAGAGGAATTTTCATGAAAGTGAGTCAAACTGACTACATAGAAAATATTTCCATAAGACTAATGTGAACAGTTAATTTACTGCCTCTCTTGATATTGCTTTCACTAATATTTTGCAGATTTTCAAATGTTCCCTTGAATCATAAAGAAAATCTTTTTTTTCTTTTGTTTAAATATTATATATTAATGCCTCTACAATGCTCTTATTTATTTAGAAATTGCTTTAAAAGTTTGTGTGAAAGGATTTCAAGAAAAGTATTACAGTGTTTGTAGTGTTCTGGACTGTTAGTATATAATTTGGCCTTTGGACTATTGCCATCTTATTGCAGTATATTTTTAATAAGGAATAACTTGAGCAAATACTCAGAGAATTAATCATCATTGTTAAACTGCTGAATAAAAGAATAGTTATAAGAAAATGTATACTGGAAAAATGGAATGAGGTGGAAAGTTACTATAATTGCATTACTTTGCTATATGAGAGGCAGAAGTGTTCACTTCACTTAAGACAGGGGTGGGCAAGACAGCTTCTGTGGGTCAGATTTGGCCTGCAGCCTCCCTGCTGTTCTCCTTGCCCCAGGCCAATTTAGATGGGGGACAGGAGAACACATAAAGTCTCCTCCTCCTGCTAGGAGCACTCAGCGCCAAGAGTGAACTGCCAGCTGTTTTGAACAGCTGGAGGTTAACTTTAAGTGCCATGTGCCCCTTGAAGGGCGGGGGCAGGGATGAGAGACACCCTCTTTTCAGTACTCCAAAATACTATGAAATTCTATGCATGCCAAATAGATGATTTAGTTATCAATTATTTCAAGAATTTAAAGTGTAAATTGGTTATTCTTTCTCCCTAATTATGATACCTTAATTAGACATGGCAAAAACTACTGAATTTCTGGATTCTTGTAATATTTTTTTCATTTAAAGACTGATCTGAGACTACCTTAGCTTTTCACTTAAAAACTGAATGATTTTTAAACTGTCTGTCATGACCTGGATTTAAAGCCAGTAATTTCTTTGCTTACACTAGTGAGTAGGACTCACCTGTCTCCAAAAATTACCTGTTTTCTCAGTTGCAGTGCAAAGGATCAAATTTAGTTTTATTTTTGGTAGTTCATTCCTCATTTAATGATTTCCCCAGAGTCTGAAGAAGAATCCTCAGTCAACCTGTAATTCTGTAGGGCCGTGTCTACACAGCAGCATTATTTTGGAATAGCCGACGTTATCCCAAAATAACAAAGAGCGTGTCTACAGTACAAGCCATTATTTTGAAATAATGGTGAACTGGAGGACTTCTTACTCCAACTCCTGTAACACTCATTTCATGAGGAGTAATGGAAATAGCAGGAAGAGTGTTCTTCCTTCAACTTCCTGCTCTGTAGACAGTGCCAAAAGCCGAATTAAGCTATTTAGACTTAAACTACGCAATTGATATAGCTCAAGTTGTGTAGCTTAATTTGACTTTTGTCCTGCTGTGTAGACATGTCCTGATGTTTGTTGCCAGATTACTTGCCTCCTATAGACATCTAGAATAGAGAGAGAGAGAGAGCTTGCTAAGTGCATCTAGGACCAACTTTTATCTGCTTAGGAATAAAAGATCAGTGGTATATAGCTGGAGAACATCATATTGAAACTGAAGATATTTACACAGCTTTTATCAGTAGACTCAACTGTGTAAAAAAAAAAGCTGACATATTTCTGTAACTCAAATATTAGTCAGTAGACATTGCCAGATTGAGTGTAATAGAAGAGCATGTTTAGTGCAATAGCATATTAGATTTAGTTATGCGAGACAGGTAAGTGTGAGAAGACATATAATAAAATGGCAGTTAGAATTTTCTCACAGCTCTGGAAAGATTCCAGGAAGTCCTGGGGCTTATACTGCAGATCTATTAGAAATGGCTGCAGCTTACAGTCCCTGCGGCTATCTATGGGTACGTCTACACTACAGCGCTAGTTCGAACTAACTTAGTTCGAATTAGTTAATTCGAACTAAGCTAGTTCGAACTAACGCATCTAGAACTAAAAACTAGTTCGAACTAGCGTTTTGCTAGTTCGAACTAGTAAGTCCACATTGAGTGGACTCTGAACAGGGCTTAATGATGGCCGGAAGCAGTGCCGGCAGGGCATAAAAGGAGGACTTAGAGCATGGAGATACTGTCTCAGGCTAGCCGAGGGCTGTGCTTAAAGGGTCCCGACCCCCACCCCGGACACACAGTTCTAAGGGGTGCCCCGCTTGCAAAGAAGTTCTGGCTTGGAGTGCCCTGAGTGCCCACACTGGGCACATCACACCACTCGGCCATCAGCCCGGCTGCACTTGCCGCAGGCTGCCATCTGGGGAGAGGGAGTAATTGGGGGGCTGCAGGAGAGCTTCCACCCCCAGAAGCCCGCAGAGCCAGCCCAGTCCTCCCCATCGGGGGCTCGTACCCCATTCCTCCCTCACCTCCTTCCACTTGCCCTTCCCTAGCCCCCCTTCTTATTGATGTACAAAATAAAGATAACGTTTCTTCCAACATTGACTCTGTCTTTATTGAAAAAAACTGGGGGAGACTGGGAAAAGGAGGTGGGAGAGGGGAAGAGAAAGGCTGGGAGAGGGGAGGGCAACTAACATGATCAGGGGTTGGGAACAGGTCCCAGATGAAGAGAGGCTACAGAGACTGGGACTGTTCAGCTTAGAAAAGAGGAGACGGAGGGGGGACAGGATAGAGGTCTCTAAAAGCAGGGGTTGGGTGGAGAGGGTGCATTCAGAAAAGTTCTTCCTGAGTTCCCATAAAGAAGGACTAGAGGACACCAAAGGAAAGGAATGGGTAGCAGGCTTCAAACTAGTAAGAGAAAGTTGTTCTTGACAAGGCAAATAGTTAACCTGTGGAACTCCTTGCTGCAGGAGGTTGTGAAGGCTAGAACTAGAACAGAGTTTAAAGGGAAGTGAGATCAAGTGATGGAGGTTGGGTCCATGGAGTCCTATTAGCCAGAGGGTAGGAGTGGTGTCCCTGCCCAAAGTTTGTGGAAGGCTGGAGAGGGATGGCACGAGACAAATGGCTTGGTCATTGTCTTCGGTCCATCCCCTCCAGGGTCCCTAGGGTTGGCCGCTGTCGGCAGACAGGCTACTGGGCTAGATGGACCTTTGGTCTGACCCAGGACGGCCATTGTAAGCTCAGGGCTCAGGGTCGGGGGTCTCAGTGGACCCCCTTGATTTTCATGCACACCTGGTCCTGGGTGGCCAGGCTGGCAGCTCTCCTGCCCTAGCCGGCCACTTTCCTGTGCCTAGTGCGGAGATCGTGGACGAGGTCCACGATGTCCGCACTAGCCCAGGAAGGTGCCCGCCTCTTGCGGTCCAGGGCAAGCTCCCGGGAGCCGCCAGCCTGGTCCCGGCAAGAGGGGGTGGGCTGGGGGGCATCGGGTGGGTGGCTCTGTGCCGTGCCAGGTGCAGGGTCTGATAGCTGGGTGCTGGCAGGCTTGCACCTGGCACGGGCACCGTAGCCAGCCCGTGCCCCTTTAAGGGGTCCGGGGCCGGGAGGGGGGCATAGAGTTTCCCTGGTGTTGGCCAGAGTGGCCACCAGGGAAACCTGGGGAGGGCTAGCCTCCCACTAGTTCGAACTAAAGGGCTACACAGCCCTTAGTTCGAACTAGCTAGTTCGAACTAGGCGTTAGTCCTCGTAAAATGAGGTTTACCTAGTTCGAACTAAGCGCTCCGCTAGTTCGATTCAAATTCGAACTAGCGGAGCGCTAGTGTAGCGCATAGGAAAGTTAGTTCGAACTAACGTCCGTTAGTTCGAACTAACTTTCTAGTGTAGACATACCCTATGTTATTGGTGAAGGGGGTCCAAAGGCACTCAGGATTGGGAGGGTGAAGTGGATTAAAGACATCTTAATCATTCTCCTTTAGAGTGTGAGGTTTATTTTTTTCTGCTCTCACCCAAAAGACTCTGTAATTTTTTGTTTTTGCACTGGCCCACTGTAGCAGCAGTGAGGTGCTGGATTGTTCCAGCAGGAGCTCTGGAGGCAATAATTTCTGAAGCTTTCAATCAGACAAGGGAAATGTGGACACTGGTGTGCATCTTAAATGGTGCATTGTGTGCTCTCTTCTGAGGTCAACTAACTCTGCTGATGGTACTAATTCAGATGGTAGGTGAGACCATAATATGCAGGTTAGCTCTGATTTGCGTGTGGCACAGCAGGGGATGGATTCTTTAGCTATACCTCTTCCTGCATCCACATGCTGGCCAGTCACAGTCTGGCTCAGCTCCTATTTGGGTCTTGCAAACCTAAGACAGCCTGCTTGTACCCACTATATAACTTGCATAATTTCTGTTTTACTGTGTATGTAATTGTCTTACTATTCATGTTGACAAGGGTCTCTTGAGGACAGCACTTTCTAGGTGCAAGTAGTATATCTGATAAATGTTAAATATAATTTTCATCCAATGGATTTTATATTTTTAGAATATAACTAAAATTGATATATAGTATTATGCAGGCTTCAGGCTAATAATACAGTTCAACTAAGGTTCACTTACAGCTTATAATAAAAAATGGACGAGGCAATACAGATCTCCATGGAATCAGTGACAAAACTATCATCACTTTTAGCTGGAGTAGGATTAAACCAATTGTGGGCCAGATTTTATCTGTAAAGTCAATGAAATCACATCAGAAATGTTTTCCTAATATCTGTGGCACACAACTTTTAGAAGTTTTCATAAATAATGTTAAATCAGTTTTTGTATCTAATGCTTGATGGCCCTCTATAAAAACTTAATTAGTAGGATTACAGAAGGAAAATGGAATTGATAGTACTGTACTCCTACTAACTTATCTACATTGAATACTACTTTCTTTTCCATGCTGCATTTAAATAATAATCCATCGAGTTAGCAAATTATGCTCTGCTGTTCAAATCTTTAAGTGGGTTTCAATCACCAAAACCAAGTTACTAAAACACTTTTTTTTTTCTCCTGGAAAATTGTCAATTTATTTTTATTTACTCATGATTGATACTTTCTAATGAAAATACCCCCTAGTGACATGTAGAAGATGTCTGCAGTGGGACTAGAAGATTAATGCTTTAGCTTTTCCTCTTAGTATCTTCTGTCTAAAATAGAATAGATATATGTTAGTTAAGCTGTCCAATAATAATGCAGACCTTAAAATACAATTTTATTTTCTTCTTAATACAGTTTCTAAGGAACTAAATGTATTATGATTGGTTTATAAGTTTCCCTAAAGAAGACAGGGCCATTAATTTCTTTTTTTTTAAAAAGCAATAGAAATATAATATTAAGAGCAACACTGAAAACTTAACTGAATTGTATTTTTTGAGGAACTCTGTACTGATGATTTCTAATTATACTCTATGGCAATCTTTAAAAATAATTTGGATGATATTCCTTTTGGACTCTTCTAGGAAATTGCTCTGGTTACCTGCTCTGAAATGTTCATTTTCTGCTACACTTATATTTAAAAAAAAAATCTATTTGTGAGAGCTAGTGAAATCTGTAAACTTAAAAGTTGCTGAGAGAATCTTAAAGAATAAGGCAAGTTGAGGAATGAATAAATCACGGTTGTTTATTTTCATCCAAAACCTGAGCAGCTCTGTTTTCCTTTCTAAGAGATCTTGAAAATCATGAGAGTATTTACCACACTCTGGAAAATACTCAGTAGGGTTTATCAGGGTGTGGAAAATCATAGACTTGTTTATAAATCATTTCCCTGATTAGACAAGGAGGGTATCAAAATAAAATACCTAGTAAGTAATATAAATCAATTATGTTACTTTCAAAACTGTTTAGGAATCTGAATGTCCAATACCTGTTAAATACATAAAGTAGCTTTGTAAATATTTATCCAAGTATATAATTCCTAAAAAGAACTGGTTGGAAATTTTCCATCAAAATAGATTTAATTCAGTGGTCTCCAAACTTTTTAAGCATGAGATCACTTTTTTGAATTTAAGTGCATTCCAAGATCTACCTCAAACCCAAATACTCTTTTGTGCCCCTTCTCTGAGGCCCTGCCCCTGCTCACCCTTCCTCCCTTTCATCAGGCAGGGGCAGAGGATTGGGGTGTAGCTCTGGTCTTGGGCTAAGGAATTTGGAGTGTGAGGGGCTCTGAGCTGAGCCTGGGCTAGGAAGTTGGGGTACAGGAGGGGGTTCAGGGTACAGGCTCTGTAAGGGAGTTTGGGTCTGGGAGGGCTCAGGGCTAGGGCAGGAGCTTGGGGTGCAGGAGAGGGTTTATGACTGGGACAGGGGTTCAGGATGCAGGCTCCAGCTGGGCACTGCTTACCACCGATGATGCAGTGGGGCTAAGGCAGACTCACCCGTACACTGGACCTGCACCACTCTCAAAAGCAGCCAGCAAACTCCCTCCATCCCAAGCCCTGTTGTGTCCCCCCTCTGCTCTGTGGAGATAGACTACAGGGTGGGAGAGAGGTCACTCTGACATCAGCACCCCCCCTCTATCTTCCCTGTCCTACACAGCAAGTGAGAGCAGGAGGGGACAGCTCCAAGGCAAAGGGCAGGAGGTGCACAGCAATGGAGGGAGGGGCAGCTGAAGCACCAGCATTTGATAGCTCCCTGGCCAAACCAGTCAGGATCCACTGTCAGAGGCTCCAAGATCTACCAGTCGATCCCGATTGACTAGTGACCAGTGATTTAATTGAAAATATTTTTTGCTAAATGGATATTTTCTCTCTCTCTGTCTCTGTCTCTGTCTCTCTGTCTCTGTCTCTGTCTCTGTCTCTCTCTCTCTCTCTCATTTGTTTTATTTGCCGTGGGAGGGAGCGGGGGTTAGGGTTGGTTGTGAAGGGGTCAGGTTGGTAAATCTCTTCCCAATCAGCCTGATGAAAACTCTGTTCAGCTTCAGTGGGTATTGGATGAGGCAAGAAGAGATGAGAAACTGTAGACCAAAAGTCACTTCTCGTTTAAGTATGGTTCTATCGAAGTCTGGAGAACTTCATTAGGAACGAATGAAATAGCATGGATGAACATAGCTCCATCTATTTAATGCTTTTTAATATTTTTAAGCTTTGAATTGTATGTTTACTGGAAAATCTGATGGGTGAAAACTGAGGAGCAGGTGGGCTTACTCATTGCCTTCTCACTGGAACATGATATAAAAGTGTATTGGAAGTATAGCATATACAGGCAATTCTTCAGTTAACTTGCAGCATTAGAAGAGAAACTGTCTGCTGTGCAATCGTACACATTGGCTGTGTCTACGCTGGCAAGATTTTGTGCAAAAGCGGCCGCGAGTTCTTGCGCAAGAACACTGACGTTCTAATGTGTGAAATCAGTGCTTCTTGCGCAAGAACTATGACGCTCCTGCTCAGGAATAAGCCCTCTTGTGCAAGTGTTCTTGCGCAAGAGGCCAGTGTAGACAGGCAGCCAAGACATTTTGCGCAAAAGCAGTTTAAACGGAAAAAAGCCCTAATGGCCGCTTGGACACTCCGTACCTGCATGCAGCTCCTGGACTTCCTGGTAACCTGAGCCCCCTTAAAGGCAATCGCAGCCTGCAGAGGCCACGAGGCAGAAGCCCTTCTGCTGCCTCTGCCCATAGCTCTGCCACGCGGCTCTACTGCCGTCCCCAACAGCCACCAGACCACCAGCCCAGGATGGCTGCTCCAGGGGGGGAACAGCCACCCGCACCTCTAGCGCAGGAGGCCCCAAGGGGCAGGAAATGGAGAGCCCCGTCCTGGTCCCCAGGGGCACCCGTCGCCGCAATGCGGAGATCTTCCACCATATGTCCCAGGCGCTCTCACACCAGGGACATGCAGCCCGGACCCTCGAGCAGGTCCGAGCTAAAGTACAAGAGCTGCGCCTGGGCTATGTCTGGACCAGAGAGGGCCAGGGGGCAGGAGCCGACAGCTGCCCCCACTACCAGCAGCTCCACCGCATCCTGGACCAGGCAGCACCCCACGGACTGTCTGACCCGTGGACATGAATAGGCGCCCCTCCGTCACCAGGCCCAGTGAGGCGGGGGAGGAAGATGAGCCAGCCAGAGGGTCAGATGAGGAGGAGGACCAGGGCAGCAGCGTGACCCTGCAGCTCAAGATCATCTCCAGCAGCCCCGACATCTCCCGTACATCTTCGGAAGCTGGGGAAGGATCCAGTGGTGAGTGTTGCACTTTGCACTCACAAGGGTGGGGGGGGGGGAGCCAGGCACCCAGGGGGACACAAAGGGAAGGGAGTGTCATTTAGGCAGCATGAGCTGCACGCTGTGTAGCATTAGCAGTATGCAGCACGTGCAGCCACGTGCAGCCTGGTGACTGAGCAGCACATGGCCTCCGCAGGCAGCTCCAGGGCACGCCTCGGAGCACGCTGCTCACTCACGTCCAGACCAGGGGGCAAGGGTGGATGCCGGCTGGAACCAGCCAGGGCTCCAGGGGCTCAGGCCATAGCTCCACAAGGGTGCAGCACGCAGAACGGCACACTGTTCCTCCTCACTGTGAGGCACAGCCAGCTGCTGGTGAGAGAACTTCAGCATCACAGCCCTGTGAGCGTGGCCCCCACTGAGTCCCTTGTCTGCTCCCAGTGCCTTGGCTGGCCCCCCGAGGGAACTCCCCACTGCGGCCACACGCGTCCCTGGGCTACCGTATGTGAGGGCAAGGGGGAGGGAGGAAGTGCTCGGGCTGGCCATAGCGCCACCTGAGTTTCACTCCAAGGACGGTACACTCCCAAGTCACCGCTGGTTCCATCCAGGAGACAGCCACGTGATGGGGATCTGAGAGCCCAAACCACATCTGCCATATGTGCTCCCAGGCACTGTGTGGGGATTCATCTTGCTCCCTGTCAAACACCATTGATTAGCCCAAAGTCTCACAGCCTCCCCCGGCATGGAGTTCCACAGGTTAACACAACACACCCACCCTCCAACACCCCCAGGTGCAAGGACACAGACCAGTGGTTACAATACATGGAGGAGCACCCTTCTTGGGTGGGTAGTGCTGTATGCAAACATACAACAAGGGGAAGGGGGAAGAGTGGGCCCAAGCCACAGTCCTGTGGTGTCACCTGGCTTCAGGGGCGGAGGACATGGAGTGCGGAGACAGTGGCCCAGCTGCCTGAGTGACCCATCCTTTTCTCTGTTCCTTGCAGCGGGACTGAGCAGGAGCTGGGGACCCTCCAGTCCTGCGGCAGCTGCAGCACCCCCAACCACCCAAGCTCCATGCTGGTGGGTCTGGCAGCAGGACCAACTATTTCTGCAGCATGTGCAGGCCATCGAGCGCATTGAGACGGCCATCACCCGGCGGGTGGAGGCGGACATTGAGTGGTGCCAGCAGGCCTGGGGCCATTTCCAGGCCCAATGTGAGCGAGTGGCAGATGCCATCACTGCCCTCACCACTCACACTGGGCATGCTGTGCACTACGGCATAGCCGTGCCCCATCCACCCACCATTCCTCCCATAGCAATGCCCGTGCCCCCTCCTCCTCCTGCCCCTCCTGCTCCCGCAATGCCCCCTCCTCCTCCTGCCCCCGCAATGCCCCCCCTCCTCCTGTCCCTCCTGCCCACCTCCCCATGCTGCCTGCCCCAATGCATCCTGACCCCCATGTCCAGGTGTGCTCCTGCAGAGGCAGTCGCAGGGGCCACACCTCCCAGCAGTAGTTCCCCTCTCCCAGTTGAGAGCCACCTCCCTCCCTCCCAGTTGAGAGCCACCCCCCCACACACCCTACATCCCCCCCATCCATTGTAAATATAATAAAGTTTGAAACATTGTGTTCCAAAAAAACCTCTGTTGGTTGTTTATTGGGAGGTAAGGAGAGGGGAGAAGGGAAGGGTTGGGAATAGGAGGGAGATGTCAAGGGAGACAGAGGCGACCCTACTATGGGGCCTGGGAGAACATCTCCATCAGGGCCTCCCGGATGCACACCCCATTGTGGTGCGCCTGGCGGATGGCAGCTGTGCGGGGCTGTTCGAAGGACTGGCCCTTGACTGTCATCCATGCCGGGAGGAAGGCCTCCCCCTTCCGCTCCACGAGATTGTGGAGCACGCAGCACGCGGAAACTACCTCGGGTACATTCCACTCACCCATCTCCAGACAAGTTAGCAAACAACGGAACCGGGTTTTCAGATGCCCGAAGGCGCACTCCACTTGGTTGCGGGCCCAGTTGAGGCGGTTGTGGTCCATCCACCCCATGTAGGGCCACATTAGCCAGGGCAGCAGGGAGTAGGCCATGTCCCCCACAACACACGTGGGCATTGGCATGTCTCTGACAGTAAATTCCCGCTGGGGGAAGAAAGTGCCCACCTCCAGCCTGTCAAACGGCTGGAGTTTCGTAGAATGCAGGTGTCATGTGCCCTGCCGGACCAGCCCGCATAAATGTCCAGGAAGCAGCCACGGTGGTCCATGAGGGCCTGGAGTACAATGGAGAAATACCCCTTTCTGTTTATGAAATGGGTCGCTCGATGCTCCGGGGCACAGACAGGGATGTGGGTTGTATCCAGGGCTCCCCCGCAGTTGGGGAACCTCAGGGCAATGAAGCTGGCCATCGTAGCCTAACGTTGTGCAGGCAGATGAATTTCTGGAGCAGGACATCATTGATGGCACGGACGATCTGCAGAAGGGTGCACGGAAACAGAGGAACACATCATGTAAGGCAGGGTGAGTGCATGCTCCCCCCCCCATGATGCCCTCTGGCCTCACACACACACACACATACACACACACACACCAGGGCCCCCTCATCCCACGGGCCACCGCTTTCCCCACCCGCAGGCATGTGCAAGGGACGGACGGCCCAAACCCCTGGATGACCCAACCTGGAGTCTTGCCTACACCTGAGCATGGAGTGCAGCATCCTTTCCCCGCCCCACTCCCCCTGGGACGACGGCACCGACGGTCGATCTGCCCATCCCGAACTGGTTTGCCACCTATTGGTAGCTGTCCAGGGTGGCCAGCTTCCAGAGTGCGATGGTGACCCTCTTGTCCACTGGGATGGGTGCCCGCAGCCAGGGGATGCTTCTCTGGAGCGCAGGGGCGAGCCAGGCACATAGCTCCAGAAACGTCTGCTTTCGTATGCAAAAGTTCCAGAGCCATTGCTGGTCATCCCATTGCCCCAGGACCAGCCGGTCCCACCAGTCGGTACTGGTGTCCAGTCTCCACAAGGACCTCTCCACGGTGGGATGGGGATGGCACAGGGACACGATGGCCTCCCTGGTGAGGGAGTCCAGAGCAACCTGCGCCTCGAGGTCCTGGAGGAGGAGTGAAGCAGCCTGGAGCAGCAGCTGCAGCCACTCCAAAATGGCTGGAAGGGGCCAGAGCAGGCACAAGGCCATCCCTGGGTCCATGGCACAACAAACGAGCTGAGATCAAAAAATCAGCCAAAGGCACTAAAGGCAGAAGGCAGTGGTGTCCAATAAGGCAGAGGGCAACCACAAATAGAACTGCTATGGCTGTCAGTCCGTGCAAGAAGTCCTATAGCACGCAGCAGGAGAGAAATGGCTGTCCAGAGAGATCCCTTTAAGCACGTATCTCAAAGGAGCTCCAGCCCCCGCCTCTGCCCCCGGAAAGGGCTGGTGCCCTTTTGCCCTCTTCAAAATGGTTCCGGGCTTCTGCTTTTGGGCAAAAGCGTCCCGCCAATGTAGACACTCTTTTGCGCAAAAGCACATCATTCTTACAATGAGTCCCAAACCAATATAGATGCTCTTTTGTGCAAATACTCTAATGCAAAAACTCCTGCGTTAAAAGTATTTGCACAAAATCTTGCCAATGTAGACATAGCCATTGTTTATCTGGGAGGAGTGAAATATCTTTCCCACACAAACTACTTCTTCATAATTACTTTGTCTATTCTGCATTTTAATAATTCTCATAATTTTACTAGTTTATTCAAGCTATTCATGCTGAAATGAAAGATCATGCAAAACACATCTGGTTTGTGTGTCTTGTTAAAAATTAAAAATTCAGCCTTCTTTTATTGTAAGTTTCACTAAAGTTTGTCAATCTGGGAAAATTTATGACTTTCCATTGAAATGTGAATGATACAGTAGTTTTGAAAGTGCTTTTTTGAATTTTTTTATTTCTTTAAGCATGAGAAACAAACTAAAATTCAAGGGGTGCAGTGTTGTGTGACTCAAATGTGAAAGAAGTGCTCACATGAAACTCTGTGATCTGAAATCAACACAGTCTACACAATTGTAACATTGCTGCAATATTGTGACACTAGAGTATACACTCTTCCATTTGAAGTGGGCAGAACAATTATTCTATAAATAAACTGTAGAAGAATCCAGAAGCCCTTGATCACATGCAGCTAGACTGTCATTTTACAATTATCTGTGATCAAGAGGCAGCTGCCTGTGAAGTAGTTTGTGACAGACCAATCTACCTCCTGGTCTTCCCGAAAGTAAATTCTGTTGGAAAGTGTACATCACATAGCATGCCAGCACAGCTATATTGAAATGGTAGCTGGGAGTGGGAAGAGGGGAGCTGAGCTTTGGCTGTGTCCAGTCCTCAACCCTTCTACCCCAATGCCACCTGCACCCATTAAGGAAAATAGAAACTCAGCAGATCCTGCTTCCTGTCCCGTGCTGAAACTCACAAGCGAGTACAGAAGGTGCCTTATTCCCCTTACTTCCTTATGTGACTATGTAGGGCTAGTGATGAATCTAGGACTTCTTGTTAACTACATTGCACCTATCCTCCTAGACCTGATTATGGGCTGCATGGGAAGCTGTGCTTGTTCAGGAGGAGCATGTGGAAGGAATTTTGTGACACAAACCACTAATCTTTTCATGATCCCAGAAGGAAGTCATCTGTGCCACCCCTTTACAAAGTGCAATAACCTTTTTCCTCATGTGAGCTCAGCTCTACCCATGCGCTCGGGGAGGTGAAGTCAAAGCTTTGTCTCGCTCTGCCACTTAATAGACTAGAGGGAAGGCAGAGGACTCCAGCTCTTTCCCTCACATCTTAGCTGAGATTGAGGAAGGGCCAGATTAATCATTAATAAGGCTATAGCCTAGACCAGTGTTCCCACCGAGTGATCGGGGCCAGTCCTGCCCCCGGGTGCGTGGTGCATGGGTAGTGCCAGCCCCTGGGCACACAGCACAGGAGCAGCACCGGCTCCGGGCATGCAGCGCATGGGCTGTTCCGGCCCTGGGAGCACGGCGTATGGGCGGCCCTGCCCCTGGGTGCGCAGCACACGAGTGGCACCAGCCCCAGGCGCGTGGCATATGGGCAGCGCCACCCCTGGGTGTGCAGCACAGGAGTGGTGCTGGCCCCAGGCGCATGGCGTATGGGCAGCCCCACCCCTGGGCGTGCGGCACAGGAGTGGTGCTGGCCCCAGTAGTGCGGCGCATGGGTTGGGGACCACTGGCCTAGACCCTTCTATTGTTTAAGCCCTCCTGCTCAGGCAGAGCTGGGGCCAGGTGGGGGAGGGGAAGCAACAGGGTTCCAGGAGGCAGAAGCACTGATTGAGCTGCTGCTGGATGAAGAAAGCTAGGTGGAAAGGATGGGGCACCTGCTGTCTCTGCTTACTGCTATTCATGGCTCTTCCTATTTTACCCAAATATGATGACTTCATATTTTCTGCAATATGTAATTCATACTTAGGGCCTTCCTTCCCATTAGCCTAAGTCCCCTCATAACCTTAATCCAGCCGTAGAGAGAGGGTGTCTGAACTAATCTCTTGTATGGCCACAGTGGATTTAGTCACACTACGGGCCAGAATATGATAGATAAGGTTTGTAAAACTGGACCCAAATGCTGAAGTACTCAGAAACACACACTGTACATTATCATATTTTTGGGTCTAGTCCTGCAAACCTTATTCATCACAATGAAGAGGAGAAATATACAACTGAGAACGTATTGTATATTAAAAGAAACTAATTTAATATACATAGAGAATAAAATGTGAATGTATGTAACAGACTAAAATTAAATAAGCTGTATGAACTGTTAGCTTATAGGGAATTATTAACTTGGCTTTTCACTGATTCTGATTCTGATTTTAAAAATTTGTCAGCTATGTAATAGCTATTTAAATGAATTTAGTTGAGTTTGGTATTTCTACCAGATTGGTTTGGAGAAAAGCAGTTCATTAAATTAACCAGAGCTCAATCTAGGGAAATGGCTAGCGAGATGTAAGAAATGTCCAGCATATGTATATAAAAAAATAAATTAAGCAGTTTTATTGTTCGCCATTTTGGTGTACACTGCAGTGGGTGCTAATAAAATTATCTTTGCCTATATGTTGTGAAGAGCAACTCAATCTGATCACTGATCAGTTTCAAACTTGTTACAATAATTTGATATTACTTGTACTTTTTACAGCTGTAACATTAATTCATTTTAGCAAAATCAAATGATTAGGGACATCTCATAATTATATAAGATGTTCAACAAAAAGTCTACTGATGAATTTGTCTCTGCAATTGTACAGGGTTTAGAAAGTATATTGAAACTGACACATTACCCTTAGCCTATCTCTCAAAGTTTTTTTGTTTGCAATGGAAAATAACTTTATGATTAATCTAAATTCATTCTGCAAGTGGGTTATGTGAAACTTATATTAGTGAGCATGTTCATGTAATACTGTTTTCTCTTGCATGATTTGTAGTGTCTACATCTAGCTATATCTTTTATATTTAATCAGACCTCTGTGCTTTTAAAGTACTTGCTTTATTCTCTTTAATAATTCATATTTTCAATTGATTTATATAATGATTATCTACTGAATTATTTTTCCATTACCAAGAGCAAGAATGTGCTTGTGCTTCATGAGTCAGACATGATAAAAAAATTTATTTGAACAGTTAGCTCAGTGAATTGGTCCACTGTATCTTGATTTTTATCCTCGAATGCAAACTCATTTGTTTTCAATATATTGAGGAGAGCTAAAGGAAATTTTATTGACAAAACAGAGTTTTGTCAGAAATTAGTAGCTCATTGGAAATATCTTACAAAAACAACTTGGGTTTTATGAATTTTCCTAACTTTCAGGCAGGATTCCAATGGAACTCTTTGCTAGGAAAGTTTCTGGGGACCTGGGCTTAAAGCATCTTTGGGGCAGCCCCACCTTACGGATGCAAAATTGTTTGGGATCCTGAGGCAGCTCCTCTTTGCCTAACATTCTAGAGTCTAAGCTACCAGCTCTATAGCAGGAAGCCTTGAAGCTGTGAGAATCCTGGGCCAAGCTGGGGCTTTTGAGGCTTCTAGGTTCCCTGGCAAAGTGTTGGGAGCCTGGAGATCCTGAGCTAAGCTTCCAGGATCTGTAACTATTGGGCATTCACACCAGGCAGACTGCCTCAAGTCCAGAGACTTAGGACTCAGGGCTTCCAGACTGACTCATTAGTTGGCTCCCTGGGCATCTGGAAGCCCTGGGGTCTCTGGCTCCAAAGCAGTCTGCATGGTGGCACTGCCAGAGATACTGGATGCCCAGAAAGCTGCTCAGGTTTGTGAGAAATTTGAAATATATATATATATTCTGTCTAAATCAGACTGAATCCAAATTTTCACATTTTAACATTTGTGCTGAATGGAAATCTGGAGTTGCTGGCTTTACTCAAGAAAAACTGAATGGTCCCATAGAAAATGTAGTGTAGTTTCTTCAGCTGCATTGAATATTTGCTCTAAAGTAACATGAATGGGAGAAAGCCATTAATGAAGAATCTTCTCTTGTATGGGGTGCGTAGATATTATTTACTGGATTAAATCGCTAAATAAATGTTCCCTCTTTTGATTATCATATACTAGTTATCTGTTTAATACTTAGTTATATATTTCTAATTCAGTTTGTTTCTATTGCACTCATTTTTCATTATAGTCTCTTTATATTTACACAAAAGAAAAAAGTACAATATAATTATCTCAGGAAATAAGACACAAACATTCCCAGTATTTCCTCATGATGAAATTATTTCAGTTTCTGTACACTCAATCAGAAACAAAACAAAACCAGAAGCAAATTACTTACCTTCAGTATTTCATTTAATGTTAGTGCTTTTCTGAAGAAATACAAGAAGAATACACCAGTTTATCTACTGCAGTATTAACAGCTGAAGTGCTTCAGCTGAACAAAATCTTCTAAAGATATTTTCACCCTTGTCCTGTGGTAAACAAAGACAGATGAAAACACATTCAGAAAATTTGCATTTTAGCTCCCTTGCTTTCATCCAGACCTTGGATCCTGTCCATTTTTCTACATAATTCTTTTTATAGGCATGCACAATTTTTTTAAAAAAGAGATGGGAAAGGTTAAGAATCCTAACAAATTAAAATGGCATTTTCCTCATGAGTTGAAAATGTTATGTTTTATTTTATGGATCATTGCGCATTTAGCTGTGATTGATTAAGAGAATTCTAAGATGCTTATACACATTCTAATGGATTGGTATGTTTAAGGAAACATTTCTCATATTCAAGATTCACTTCACCATGGAGGTTTCAGTCTCTTCTGGGAAGGTTGCAGCAAATTCTGGGAAAATGGAAAAAGAAATATATTATCAATTAATCATTGTCAGTTACAACTACAAAGGCAGAATGATTTATTGTCTACTGAATGTTCAACAGATTTACTACCTTTGCTGAGTCTAACACGGAAATGGCGAGGCAAGAAAGATTAAAATAAGTCTACCTAGTCTGTGTCTAATATACAGTAGTAACAAAAGGGCATAATTGCTTATGAGGTGATAAGTGGCCTGGGCCCAGTGATGAGGCCAGGATGTTGGTTTCAGAGCCCAATGCTGAACTGAAGCTCCTCAAAGTCCATCTTAAACAAAGATCACAAGTGCTTCTAATCATCTCCTGGAAACTGGACAAGCTGTACTGGCAGTTTGTACGTCAGCCACAGCCACCATTGGTGATAACCATTCACTGCAACATATGGACTCTCATGCCTCCTCATCACCAGTATGGCTTGTGGAATCAGATGACCCAAATTGGACTTCAGTGTAGAAGTAAATATAAGATAGTAAGAAGAGCAATCCTTTGCTTCTTCAATGACTGAAGCAGTTGATATATGACTTCTACAGATCATACCGACTTCCTCAGCATCCAGATTTTGAGATGTTAAATCAGCCATTACCAACAGGACAAAATGCCACAATGCAAGAAGTAATGTTAAAGGAAGACATTGAAAACCTTTATCACTATGAAATAAAGGGAAAAACCTATTGATGGAAAGAAATCTGAAAATGAAGGCATGCAAAAAAGAGAAACTTGTCTATTTTAGAAAAAAATAGAAATGACCAAAGACAAGTACACCTACAAGGTGAAGTATCTGGGTCACTCCAGGTTTCAGACTGACTTACGAAAGAGCTTAGGGATATAGATGTCGATCACTAAGTTATAGAACAGAGATTTATTCCGTGGAACACGTAAATGACAGTCTGCATGCACAGCACGTTATAATTCTGAAAATTGATCCTGATGGCCCATTCCATAGGGATCTTCAGGTCTTAAAAGAAAAAGAATACATTTTGCTCAACTTCACATTTGAAGACCCTCCCTTTGTGCAGCTGGTATTTCCTGTGTTTATGGGAGGGTATGTTCTGGGTGGGATGCATTATGCATGGAATTTCTTATTAATCAGGGCAGGAGTACTGCCTATTCAATCAAATTGGTTATCTAGAGCACTTTAGTCAAAGAAAAAGCCAGAATACAGTTTGTAGCCACTTAGAAGCAATATAATCCAGCAAGAGCACAGCAGTCCTATAACTATCTAGTACAAATACATGAGAAAAATGGGAGGTACACTCCTCCAAAAGAAGATGGTTAACATTGTGGACTGTTTGTACACCTAGGCCAATGTCAAACACACTCTTTTTATTTATTTTCAAAATGCACACACAAGCTATGAGTTCCCCTATAAGAGCCATACTGAAAACTTTAGCTATTAGTTAAATTAATGGATAATCCGTTAACTGACATATAAGAACATCAGAATGGCCATAGTGGACAGCCTAGTATCCTGTCTTCCAACATTAGACAATGCCAGGTGCCCCAGAGGGAATGAACAGATCAAGTAATCATCAAGTGGCACATCTCCTGTTGTTCATTCCCAACTCCTGACAAACAGAGGTTAGGGATACCATTCCTGCCCATTCTGGCTAATAGCTTCTGATGGCCCTATCCTCCATGAATTTTTTGAACTTTGTTTATAGTCTTAGACTTCACAACATCATCTGGCCAGGAGTTCCACAGGCTGACTATGTGTTATGTGAAGAACTTATTTTTTGTTTTAAACTTTTTACCTATTAATTTCATTTGGTGACCCCTCGTTCTTATGTTTATGCAATGGACTAAACTCTTCTTTATTCACTTTTCCCTCACTAGTCATGATTTTATAGATCTCTGTCATATCCCCCCTTAGTAATCTCTTTTCCAATCTGAAAAGTTGCAGTCTTATTAATCTCTCCTCATTTGGCAGCCATTCCAAACCCCCATTCTTTTTTTGCCCTTTTCTGAACTTTATCAATTCCAAGATGATCTTTTTTTGAAATGAGGAAACCACATCTGCATGCAGTATTCAAGAAGTGGGTGTACCATAGATTTATACAGAAGCAATAAGGTAGTTTCTGTTTTATTCTCTCTCTCTTTCTTAATGATTCCTTACACACTGTTTTCTTTTTTGACTGCTGCTGCACATTGAGTGGATACGTCCAGTATCATTTAGTCTTACCATTTTGCTTTTATTAGATGATATCTTGAACTACATATTTTTGGTTTTTACTGTATTTATCCCTATGCATCAAGGATATTTGGGCCACCCCCTTCTCCCATTTTATTTAAAAGTCTAAACTTTTTTCAAGCCAGCTAATGAGTCACTAACAAGATTGTTCAATATGAATCATTCACTACTTTTACCTTTTGCAGAATTTGGACTGCAGAGACTTGCATTTTTTATACATGGAGTAGGGAAGAAGGGCTGGCCACTCTTTTTAAAAAAATTGGTGTTATAACAAGCTTAAATATTTTATGCCCTAGTAGCAACATACTGTGACAGAGTTTGAGTAAACTGATCAAAGATGACATAGGTTCTATTTCACAAAAAATATAAATGTATAAAATTAGTGGATAGAACATAGGACTGACAGAAAAGTCCTGTATCTATCACCAAATTGTTCTGTCAATTTTATGAGTTTTCACCTCAGTTTTGGCTTCTGTAAAATAGATATAAAACACTGTTTGTACATCACTTTGAGATCTGTGGATGAAAAGTGCTATGTATATGCAAATGTGATTATTTGTCATTGTGATTATTAACCATAAAATAGCTATTTGTTTCCAAGAACACATGCATAATCTAATACACACATACAAAAATGTACATTGCTCTTTTTTACAATTGAGTACATTCTTAATGAAGCATGAGTAATCTTGTACTAATTAAAAGCGCTTTTCAACCAGAATTAGTTTTTTGTAGCTGCTGATCCTTAAAAGTTCTTTAGGTCTGCAATTGTAATTCTTAAGAGTGAACATCCTTTCTTCTGTGGTCTTGGTAAGCAAAAGAAAGCAATCTTACCCTAACTCCCATTCTTCAGAACAGAGGTCTAGACCCACCCAAATTGACTGTCTCTTGCAGCAAATGCTTGGGAAATCCCCCACTTTATGTACAGGGTAACCACATTTCTTCATGTTGACTATGGGACATCTGTTAAAATTACTCATATTCAAATAAGTTAAATGGCAATCAGTTGGAACTATGTAGTACAAATGTTCAAATTAATATCAAGTTGACTGATGTTAAAAACGAACTAATTTAAAAAGAAATTAAAAAGAAATACTGCATAGTTGGAAGTCTTTTTATTTGCCTTCTTATATTTAAGGGATTGGGGTTCACACAGGAAGGGGTGACACAGACAGGCACAACCTACCCCCCCCCCCCGGGGATAAATGACAGACACGCTCCCCTATACCTCTCTCACAGGGGATAGTTACCAACCACCCCAAATCTCCCTGCCCGGCATACTCTGCCCTACATTCCAAGCTGGGCGCTGGGATGGACCCTCCTCTACTGGTACCTGGAGTCATGTGTCCCTGTGGCAACATGGGGGGCATACAACATCCCCCCGTGATTTCTGCCAGGTTTCACACCACAATATGGCCAGCAGTGGTCTTTAGGCACTGTGTAGGTGGGAAGGAACAGGAGCTGCTTTCAGTCCTGGATGGGGGGAGGGAAGAAATGACCTGGACCATAACTTTGTACAGCTCATCTCTTCTGCCTCCCTAGTCACCTTGTGGCTGGAAGCTTGCCCCTTTTTGCCTATACGTGTCAAAAGGCAGCTAACAATTCCAGGTTGCTGCTGGTCACCAACATAACCCAGTCACTTCTTTTCCCTCCCCTCCCCTGGCTACAACACAGGCTGTAAGTGGTTAAACCCTGAGGCAGCATTGTGCACCTAGATCCAGGGAGCCTGACTGTAAGGGCTTCAGTGACCTAGCCAGATAAGTGGCTCAGCATGCCAGGGTGCCTCGGGGATGGAAAAACGCCATGCTCCATTGGGGGCAGGACCTGTGGTTGGGGAGAAAGTAGGGAGCAAAGTGATTGCTGAACCCCTGCTCTTGGCATGGACAGGCTTGAAATTCCTCCCTCCCCATACACACACTACTCCAGAGATTAGCTGAGGGACAGAGAGGCTATGCAAGGCTATGGCACAAATGAGCTTGGCTCCTCCTAGCCAGTGTCCTGAGTAGAGGGTCTGGGGCTTTCCTGTGGTGCCAGCTCAGCCAACAGCTGTGAGGAAAGGAAGGAGTCTTCTGGCCTGGCTGCTGTTGAGCTGAGTGCTCTGACCAGAATCTGGTTCTCTGCATAGCACTAGAGGTGGGGTATGGAGGACAGGCAAAACAGGGAGAGGATAGTGAGAGAGGGAGCACATAAAGGCCTGATGGGTGGGCAACAGAGGAGATCTATAATTAGCCACTGTCAGATGCCTGCCCACACTCACCAGCTTCCATAGTGTACAGCCAGTGATGGCCACAAGAGGGACAGGATGCAGGACCCTGCTGAGTAGGACCCAGCACAGCAGGGGCCATGCTGAGCAACACAGAGAGGGTATGTCTACACTACCCTCCTAGTTCGAACTAGGAGGGTAATGTAGGCATACCGCACTTGCAAATGAAGCCCGGGATTTGAATTTCCCGGGCTTCATTTGCATAAGCGGGGAGCCGCCATTTTTAAAACCCCGCTGGTTCGAACTCCGTGCAGCGCGGCTACACGGGGCTTGAACTAGGTAGTTCGGACTAGGATTCCTATTCCGAACTACCGGTACACCTCGTTCCACTACGAACTAGCGGGGTAGTGTAGACATACCCAGAGTGGCTGGTCCTACTTTAACTTTGTCCCATCACCAGCCTTGCACATGCACCTTCATTGGCAGTCCCTGGACCCTCCCGCTCACTGTTTGTGATAGGGTAGGTGGTTAGCAGGTAGCTAGCCAGTGGCAAGACCAGATAGTACTGACGGAAGGGGCAGAAAATTTTGGATAATTGGCCTGTTTTTAAGAAAATGTTGGGACATATGCAAGAGGTCTTAAATAGGGAAGTAGTATCAGAGGGGTAGCCATGTTAGTCTAAATCGGCAAGAACAATGAGAAGTCTTGTGGCACCTTATAGACTAACAGATGTATTGGAGCATAAGCTTTCATGAGCAAAGATGCATCTGACGAATTGGGTCTCTGCCCATGAAAGCTTATTCTTCAATACATCTGTTAGTTTATAAGATGCCACAGGACTTCTCATTGTTCTTAAATAGGAGAGTGTCCCTTTAAAAATGCAAGGTCTGGAAAGCCTACTTAGAGGTGATAGAAATGTAGCCGTGTTAGTCTGGTGTAGCTGAAACAAAAAACAGGACTATGTAGCACTTTGAAGACTAACAAGATGGTTTATTAGGTGATGAGCTTTTGTGGGCCAGGGCTCTGGCCCATGAAAGCTCATCACCTATTAAACCATCTTATTAGTCTTTAAAGTGCTACATAGTCCTGTTTTTTACTTAGAGGTGGGGTCTTTTCCAGCTATCTAGTTTTTCATTAGCTCTAGAAAAAACTTGTAAACAAATGTGTAACAGACTGACCTGCCCCTTTAAGGACAGGGTATATGGGCCGGCCAGCCTTGTTCAATAATCAGATCCTGCTGAGGAGGACAGGTGATCCTTATAAAAGACTGAGAACTCAGTTGGTGGGAAGCTGCTGAAAGAAAGGTGATTTTTTCCTGTGACTAGTCCTAGAGCAAAGAGAGAGGTGTAGAGTGAAAGGCTCTGCATCCTCTGTTGGTCAAAGGAATAGCTTTATTTTTCATTACACTGCCAAGCTTTGTTTAAATTAATAAACCATATCCTTAGGAATGGGCATGAAATGGTCTGGGCGAGGAATCAGAACAACAACCTTACAAGGCAAAATAAGAGAGCAGAATTTTGATTATATGTCCTTGGTGAAATCATCTCTTTCTGAAGCTATTATGAAGGTTGTTTATTTTAGCCATTGCTTTTTCTCTCCTGACAGCTGGAGTAACTTAAATTTTCCGGTGAACTTCAAAAATTGGCATGTCAACTAGAGAGACTAATATGTGCAAATTATAAATTATTAAAATGACTTTGTATTACTGGCCACTTCTTGCTATGTGTTAAATCCCTATTCCAAAGAGTTCACAATCTAAAGATATATGCCCTCCACTGTTGCTAATTTAATTGTCTTAAGCACTTCTGAAAATGTTCACGTAGTCCTCTTTTTCAAAAGTGACTTAGGTGCCTAACTCATTGAAAACTTCTACATGACTAAATCTGTTCACAAATAGGACACAAGTTCCTAAGTCACTGAGCAATTTTTGAAAATTTTATCCTTTGCTTTGCCTTGTCTCTCTTTTCTTGTAGTGGTGCCCATCACTCTAAGAATCTTTCCCTCCCATTCCCCAAAGGTATCCTTTACAATAAAAGTTCCTTCCTCAAAGCACTAAAATATTCCTGTCCATCTTGTTTATTTTTTAATATATGTAAAGCATGTTTCCCTCCTACCCAGCCTGTTGAGCTGCCACAAAGTAGAATGGCACCAAATTAAGGCCATTCTGTATGTATTTACTGTTGTAGGTATACAGCACTGTGTGAATATTAGAAAGGCAAATATGCCAAATACGAATTCCTACCCCAGCGGGTAGGTGGGGCAGATATACATTACAAAAGGAGGCCTTCCATTATAGATTGACTTACTAAGGAATCAGGATACCTGATGTTCTAGGGCTTGGAGAATCTAGAAAGTCATAGAACTGCTAGGTTCACTAACTTCTATCAAATCAATAAATTAATTTCAAACCAAGTTGGCTTTGGTCTTGTACCTTTCTTATTTGTTATTTCTACTGATGTGTTGCCCAAATTTTTCTAAACAGGGACACATTATGAGGGGTTGTTTGTGTATGTATTTATTTATTTGCACTGGCCAAATGGACCTATGAATAAATTGTCAGCTGTTAAAACTGATCATAGATGCTACAATAAACCTCAAGACTGATTCCCCCAGTAGACCTTTTTCTTCAGTTACTTACCTAATGTTTATCAGTATTTGACTTGGGCTTTCATTATTTTGTGTGTGTGTAGAAATTGTCTAAAAATGTTAAACAGCAACCACAGATTCTCTTTTAAAACAAATACCATGAACCTTAGTCATTGCTAGTAGTTAGATTAAACAGATCAAAGTTGCACCTTTATCAAACAGGTACTCTGTTAAAATTAAAATATTTTTATTAGTTTTTACAGTTTGAAGTGCATAATAAGATCATGATCTATTGTTTATGGATTTAAGATAAAAAAACTATAAGATGGTGGAGCCCATTTTGTTGGCAGTGGGGAAGGCAGAAGAAACATTTCACAGTTCTTTATTGTTTCATATAAAAATTGAGATATGAGATTCAACAATGAATTCACTTCTTGGATGGTGATATGGTGAACAGATGGAGAAATAAGGCAGAAGTAGTGAGGTGGATTGGAATAGAAAAACTTGGGGAACTGGGACAGAAAATTGTTTTGCATGTCCAATAACACACACTTTGTTAGTAGTGTCTGAAAGTTGTCACCAGCGGCCTATATGAAATAGTTGGAACCCCTTAGTTCAACTCCTAGAGGAAGAGTGACCATTTAACAAATACCATCATTATCTATATGGTACCAATTGACTCCAATGTTGACAGTTTCATTAGAAAGACCAAGGAACGAATGGGAATGGAGGCTTAGTCCACACAAGGAAAGGGTTGCCAGTATAGATATGCCAACAAACCATCTTTGTGTTGACACAGCTTATGCCTGAAAAAAGGTGCTTGGGGGTAAAGACATAAATATGATTAGTTAAAGGGAAGGGAATTAAATAACATTTTGGAGGGAGATTTGTGGGAAAAGTGAAGAGTTAACAGAGGGTCAAACTTGGGCTTCAGTGTTAGGGCTCTGGGTAGTAAATCTACAGATGTGAAAAGGAAGTCAATGTGGGGTGTTTTGCCCAGGAATAGTAGATGCACTTGCAAAGGAATAATGGAGGGAAGATGGAAAAATAGAATGAATCGTATAGGTTTGCTACAGGGATCAGAAACAGTGGGTGAGAATACTTACTTGGAGCAGTTTGAGTGAATACTCATTCACCTTATTGTGAGAAAACAAGTGCACTGTCTTATAAAGTAGGACAAATACTTGCATGTTACTTTGCATGCTCTGTTACTGGTATTCTGGAAAACATAATAATTAGTTGATGAAGTAGATAGGAAAGATATTTTAATATTCATTAATGGTTTTATATTCTATCGTGTTTATCACAATAATGCTATGTTTATTAATGATATGCCAGATTTGAAAATTATTGCCAGATAAAAAAGTGTATTCAAATACTATTATTTTAAAAAATTCAATCAAAATATCTAATTCATATTGTATATGAAAGCCTCCACAAATTAATTTTTATCAAATTGTTATTGAGTGCTATAAGTATAGCTGTTCTTATATAGTGCACAAGACTGCAAAACGTATCAGACTGACATTTTAAAATAACTCGATTTGAAAAAAAATCCTTCCTGAGCTGAGGTTACTGTATTGTAAATTTCAGCTGAGTGATTTCTCTACATGCAGTTACAAACTCCCGAAACTCGTGGGTTATAATGGAAAGGCTTGATTCAACCTTCACTCTAGCAGCAGGCACAGCATCGCTATAATTAAACCTTCCTCGCGTTGATTCACAGCCAGGATTACTCGCAGAGAGAAGAGAGAGCTTAATCATCGGGGAAGAAAGGCGAGGGGAAGATTCAAAGTGGGAGCAGAGGACTTCAGAGCCTGCTGTAGGAACGATAAATATTACAATATAGTGGTGAGAAGCGAAGGAGTTAAAAGCTTGAGGTTCCATTTTTACCCAAAGTCAATTTAGCAGCGACATCCACTCTGTGCTACTTTGCTACCTGAAGTCACTTTCTACTGAGAGTCCTATTGGGAGAGCAATACAAAGCAGACAGACGAGCATCAAAATGCCAGTCTAATGCAAGCTTCTTACGCCTGGCTTCAAGAAGCAAGAGAAAAATCTCCAAGGAGCTTTTAAAGGACGAGAAAAATCACATAAATTAGCAATAGAAACTCCTCTTAGGTCATATTTAGTCCATCCCTCTGCCTGGGCTGGGTCGTTAGTAGTGCCAGCTTCACTCTCGCAGATAGATCTGGCTGTAGCGCTTTCTCCATTGCTTGCTCCAGGCTGTTCTTCGCTTTGTTCGCCCCAGCGCTCCAGCTCGGCTCAAAGCGCTGCAAGCCACGAGGCTTCATCCTGCTCTCCCGGAGTGCCCCCGAGTGGGTTTGCTGGGACAGGAACAGCAGCTCTTGCTCCCTGCGGCCGCTGCTCCTCCCGGGATCCGGGCAAGTGAGGCAGGAGCTGTCCAACTTTTCAGCGCAGTTCCCCCCCGCGGGGCTGCTGAAGGGAGGGCGGCAGTCTGCGCGAAGGGCGGCTCACCAGCTCCCTGCTGCTCGGGAAGCGGCAGCAGCAGCCTCAGCGGCCGCCTGCCTGCAGCGCGGAGGTGCCCTGTCCGCGGCGAAGCGGTGAGCATGGAGGCAGAGGACGGCGGCAGCTGCTTGTCCGCGCTGGCCAGCAGCGGCGACAGGGCCGGCGGCGGGGGGAGCCTCAAAGCCCCCAAACATCTGTGGCGGCACGAGCAGCTCCGGCAGCCGCCGCCCCAGTGCTCCCAGCCGCCGCCGCCGCCAGCCTCCCGGGGCCGCTTCTCGGCCGGCGGCGGCAGCCGGGTGAGGCACCGCGGCTACTCGGACACGGAGCGCTACCTGCACTGCCGAGCCATGGACCGCGCCTCGTACGCCGTGGAGACCGGCCACCGGCCCGGCTTGAAGAAATCCCGGATGTCCTGGCCCTCGTCCTTCCAGGGACTCCGACGGTAGGAAGGGGCTGGGGCGCGCTGCCCGAGGGGGCGAGCTCCCGCCATTCGCCCTCCCCCCCCCCCCGGCTGTGGGGTTCCCGCCACCGCCTCCCAGCCACCCCCCCAAATCCCTTCTGCCCCCGGGGCTGTTTGACAGGAAGGGCCGTTGCTGAGGGGGGCACCAGGGCAGTGGCGAGTGGAGGGAGGGGAGAATGGCAGGGACCGAGAGGAGTGCATGGAAAGGGGATGGAGCGACAGGAAAGAAGTGAGGAGATGGGGTGCGAGGCACCAGGACAGAGCTGAGACCTCCTGGAGGGGAGGGCTTTTGGGCAAGGGGCTAAGGAGAAACACTAGGACTGAGGCGAGAGAGGCTGTAACAAGGGCGTAGGTGGGCGTGGGGGGGGGGGAAGCTGTGTGCTGTGTCAAGACACTTTGGAATTGGGGGGCACTCACTCAGCAGCTGAGTCCTGAGTCAGACTGTAGTTGGATGGGCAAGAGGATCCTCCGGAGAACGTGTCTCTTTATCATATAAGTAGGGAAAGGCTTTTACAATCCCCACACAGCTGCCCCCCTTATCCCTACCCCCACCCCTCCAAAAATAAAACCCCACGTGGCTGTCTCAGGAAAGTTTGAGAGCAAAATGTACAATTATCTTCCCCAGAAACCTTCAGGAGACTGTGTAATGAATGAACACATCACCCATCACAGAGCCCTAGCTTTCATTCTCCTTTCTACCTGCTCCTCATTAAAGAGAATCTAAAAGATGCACTACTGCTTTCACTACAGTGACATCTTAGGGGTGTAAAATGTTGGCGCTGAGAATGGGAAGGAAGGATGAAACCTGTTCTGTCAACATAAGGTTCCAATAGTAACTGTTTTGTGTGAAGGCCAGTGGAGTAACAGATCCAGGGTTAGAGACTTGCTAGGATTAATGGGCTGATGGAGAATCAGAATAAAGATTTTTAGCAAGAGGGAGGAGTCCATCATTTATTAGTCTATTGTCTCCTGTTAAGCAAGCAATATATTATTTTGCTGTGTGCAATTAAATGGTGCTTACTTTGCAGTTTATGGTCTATAGAGTGATACCAGTTTTGAAACTGAACTCTTTGTTGCAATCAGTGGACAGTTTTGCTATAAAACTGACAGGATGTAGTTCAATTTATGATTTTCATTTGCAGCAAGTGGAACCACTTCCTTTAGTTAGAAAAAACACACCTTTTTTCTGAATCTGAAAATTAGGTGGACATTGTAAATAAAGTGTTTGTATTGGGATGTGGGAAAAGGAACTTACTTAATAGTACATTGAACTGTAATTAAATATTGATAAGATTTTTTTCTAATTTGAATGGTCAGGCTCTTACAGTACGACATGTTCTGTGAATAAATACCAGAGAATTATGGCCTTGTGCATGGTTTGATTGTGCCCCTTTGGTAAACTGTGAGACATACATATCTTGCACCTCTGTTACTCTCTTTCTGCACAACAGCATCTCTGGTCTCCATTTTATAAACAGGACATAAAATAAATTCAACAACTAAAATTTAAAATTTTATTTTTGCTTGTATTAAAGTCTTTCTCAAATATCTTTTAAGTAACAGTTCCACCAGTAAATCTTTGTATCCCTCATGTGAGTTTGTGCTTGTCCATCATTACATTAATTTTAACCCTGTGTGAGACTTGTGAACAAATATGTAAGAATGAACTATTTTCTATTTTAATAATCATTTGAACATTTTATGATATTTAATAGAAAAACATATACATCTTAGGAATTTTAGTTTTCGAGAATATTGTTGATGCTTTACTTGAAACAAGTAAAGAAGTGTAACTGGTGTAAATCATAAAATGTCATGAGTATTCAGCATTTTCCCATATTGTGACTGATCTTAACACATTCTCAATTTTTCATATACGTAGTACTCTACAGATCAGTAAGTGAGAGGGTGAGAAGCCAAGAAAAAAATGCTGTTGTTGCTTTTCCCATCACTTTTTGTGCTATTTTGGAGTTTTTAGTAGTTAAATATTATTCAGAATATATGTGTAGGAGCTTAACATTCGTCATGAACATTGTTTTATTAACTTTATCTATTCCATTTGTCTCCTATATTTTATTAACACAATAACACTGTTTTGCCTAAACCATACTTCATAATTCAAGGGTTTGTAATAGTTATTTTCATCTTATGTTCTAGAAAACAAATGCTTCAGATTCATTTATTTTTCTGAAGTAAGGAACATAAGTGGTGTAAGGAAGTTTAGTTAATAGATATTTGTTGTCAGCATAAATGTATACACAAAGTAAAACATTCTGATTGAAAACAAGACACTATTGAATATAAAAACAAAATGGACTGTAACAAATTCTATTTAATGTTTAAAGATATTGAAGAAATTTCGGAAAGATCAGGTTTTCTAGAACCTCTCATAGGTTTTAACTTTCAACTTAAATCTCAAGCAGTGTAGCAGTGTTGCTGTTTTCATTATAAAGAAATGTACATACATGCTTGGTATTTCAGTATAATTTGTATTTTACACAAACAATTTGGAAAAGAATGTAAGTCTTTAGGAACGCATCAGTTCATTTTGGTGACTTTCCAGAGACGGGTTTGTTTAATTTTGTGGGTTTAGTACTACTATATAATTCAAGCTGTTCGTCTAAAGAACATCTCTTTAAAAATGTTTCATGGATGGATGGATAAATTCCCTGTGGATGAGCTGAATGGTATGATGGATGTTTCAAATTTTTGAAAAAATTATAAAATCAGAAAACTGGAGAAAAGCTGTTTACAGTTTCTAGATGGAAATGGGTGTTATACAATATTGCATTGAAAGGATACAGTTAAATAACACTGGTTTAAATTAGATTGTCTAGAAGAGTTTTTACAAAATGCACTGGAGTATAATTTGAAAAACTGGTCATGATTTTTCAAACCCACTCCATGAAAACATTTTAAAAGTTTTCCTCTGTAGTTTTTTAAGCTTTGCCTGCAGAAAACTCAAACACATGGGTAACTGCACTGTGCTAGATCATAAGAACAAGAGAAGTGAATTTGTTATAACCAAAATGAAAGCAGAACAGTGTGGTTTAATTATCCAAGATGAGGGAAATGAAAAATTAACATCTCCCATCCCCATTATCCCCCCCCAACCCATAAATGGCAAAGAGAATTAGTATGTTTTATAATATATTACTAGAATTTTTATTAATTATATTTATTACAGTGATGTGTAACACCAAAACAACAATGGGAGCCTACTGTGCTAGACATTTTACAAAAGAGTAGCAGACTGTCCCACAAAGAACTTACAGTCTAAAGAGACAAGACAGAGAAGACTGGGTGGGAAAGGAACAGAAAGCACAGAGTGAACAATGTGGTAGTAGTAGCAAATGTCATGTTAGTTCAATTTTTTTTTTGGATGGGGGAGGACTGAGAGAGGCGAGGAGGGAATTGGATAGGGCTGGATCAGCTAAAAGGAAAACACAGAACATAAAATATTGTTGATAAACATATTTTTAAAGCAGTGTTTCTTTGTAATTACCACTGCAACTCTTTAAGACTACTTCATTGTAGTACACTATTTTTCTGAAGAGACCCAGTGGTATTTCATTAACTAGAACAGTAGTTCAGAATTGTTGGGTCATCTCTTCTTAAATGGAAAATTATCCACTGTATTTTAAAATTTGAAGGTCACCTTGAGTTCATGTGCACAGGAAGGCTGAAGGAAGCAGTGTAGTTTAGTAGTTAGTTGGGAAATAGAAGTTAGGTCATCTAGGATCATTTCCTGACTTTGTCACTTGCTAACTGTGGGCCTTGGACATGTCAATTAACTTCTCTGTGTCTGAGTGGTGTTGTGTATAAAATATGGCTAGAAATACAGCAGTTACTAACCTCTGTAAAAGTGTTCTGAGATAATTGAATAAAAGGCATGATAGGTAAGTATAAAATATTACTAAGTTGAACTTCATCTTGTGATATTTTCATCTTCAGTTTTTCTGTTTTAAATTTGTGACTTCAGAAAGATGCAGGGTGGAATAGGCAGTCCAGGCCCATTGCTCCCTCCTAGACAGAGAACATTTACAATAAAAGAACAGAGCCCATATTCATAACTCCACATAAAAAAGTCATACAAGTACATGAGTATCATACATAGAATCAACAAAGCATAAGCTTTCATTTGACATCTCACATGGCCCACTTTGTACAGAATTTGGGGCAAATGCCACTAGTGGGTACAACAGTGATCTGTCTGCTCACTTTTAAATGCAATGACGTGACATCCACCCCTGCAAAAATCAATTAAAAATATGAATCTGTTACTCAAGCTTTTCATTTTTTGGGGATTCTAAATGATCAAATGATCAAAAGTCTCAACTCTTGCCCACACAACAACTGAAGTTTATCGGCACTATGCAAGACTGCACACAAATGTTCACCAGAGTTCCACAGCATTGTTTCCTGGCCCTCACCAACCTAGCCACTACCATTATGGTCCTCAGGTCTCAGCCAGACAATGCCTACAACTTCTAGTGAACGTCAGCAACAATTTATGTAGTCAGACTTGCCAGACTCCGCATTCATTGCCTCCAAGGATGGCTCTGGTCCTGTTATATTCTACACAAACATCATCCAGACAACTCCCTCAGTGTTTCAAACAAAGTAAAATGTTCCCTAGAGTAGTAGCCACAGCCACAAAATCTGTGTACCGGGGTACCCTTCCAACATATAACACCTACCCTGTTGCACGTTTCTGGAGGGCTGGGGGCCACATTTCAATAACCACACTCTCCAAGGCAGTTGAATGCCTCATGAGATGTCAGACCATATCAACGTGTGCTAGCTCTGTGCTGTCAGATATGCATGTGAACATTTCCTTTCCCTTATCTGCAACAGATTGATCAAAATACTTATAAACACCACAGCATGCATGTTCTACATAAACTGCTAAGGAGGAACATACTTATACATCTATAGTAGAAGCCATCAACATTTGGTAATGATGCATAAATCATCAAATAGAAATTTCTGCAAGCTACCTGCTGGGACACCAAAACATGATAGCTGTACACATAAGCAAATACTTTCATCACACACACGAATGTCAGATTCACCTGCAGGTCATCCAGGACATATTCCACGCCTGGGGCTATCTGGACATAGACTTATTTGTGACCCAATACAATTGAAAATCCCTCAAATATGGCTCCAGAGCAGGTCTAGGAATGAATTCCAAGGAGGATGCTCTTCTCCTCAAATGGGACTATCGCCACATATACGCTTTTCCTCTGATCCCGATACTCATCTAAGTCCTTCAAAAATCATACAAGACAAGGCATGAATGATAATAATTGCAGCAACTTAGCCAAGACAGACATGGTATCCTTACCTGAATCAACAAACCATGGTACCTCCCCCTTCCTCACACTCCACATCTTCTTAACCAGGACGTGGGGTGAATACTCCATCCCGAGATTCTGCTCTGACAGAATGGCATGGCTGCTGAAGGGGTAGCTACTTCTGATCTGCCCTTCTCTGAAGACGTGAAACAAATAATCCTTAAACCTACCACAAGTCACACTTACTCCCAAAAATGGTGACCTGGGTGGAATCTCAATCTATCTCTCTGCATTCTGCACCACTTTATAAGATTCTGGACTTTAAAGAAACAAGACCTGGCTAATACCTTGATCAAAGTACACCTAGCCACAATCTTGGGAGAATACAACAGGATAATGGCCACATGGTGTTCATGTACCAAACAACAAAATGATTTTTGAGGGACCAAATAACAACTTCCCTCCAATAAAGCAGCTAGCACCATTATGGAATCTCAACCTTGCAGTCAGGACCCTCATAACAGGGGAAGCAGATGTGGGTGACAACCTGGGAAGCAGTGATCATGAGATGGTAGATTTCAGGATCCTGACCAACGGAAGAAAGGGGAGTAGAAAAATATATACCCTGGACTTCAGAAAAGCAGACTTTGACTCCCTCATAGAACTGATGGGCAGGATTCCCTGGGATACTTACATGAAGGGGAAAGGAGTCCAGGAGAGCTGGCAGTATTTTAAAGAAGCCTTATCAAAGGCACAGGAAGAAACCATCCCAATGTGCAGCAAGAAAAGTAAATATTGTAGGTGACCAGATTGGCTTACTGGGGACATCCTTGGTGAGCTTAAACACAAAAAGGAAGCTTACAAGAAGTGGAAACTTGGACAGATGATTAGGGAGGAGTATAAATATATTACTTGAGAATGCAGGGGAGTTATCAGGAAGGCAAAAGCACAACTGGAATTGCAGCTAGCAAGGGATGTGAAGGATAACAAGAAAGGTTTCTACAGAGATTAGCAATAAGAAGGTGATCAGAGAGGGTGTGGGGCCCTTATTGGATGAGGGAGGTAACCTAGTGACTGATGATGTGAGAAAAGCTGAAGTACTCAATGCTTTCTTGGCCTCTGTCTTTACAGACAAGGTCTGCTCCCGGGCAAATGCACTAGGCAATGCAAAATGGGAAGAGGTGGATAGTCCTTGGTGGGGAAAGAACAACATAGGAACTATTTAGAAAAGCTAAATGTACACAAATCTATAGTCCCAGATTTAATGCATCCAAGGGTACTGAGAGAGTTGGCAAATGTCATTGTGGAGCCTTTGGCCATTATCTTTGAAAACTTGTGGAGATCAGGAGAGAACCTGGATGACTGGAAAAAGGCAAATGTAGTGCCCATCTTTAAAAAAGGGAAGAAGGACAATCCAGGGAACTAAAGACCAGTCAGCCTTACCTCAGTCCCTGGAAAAATCATGGAGGGGATCCTCAAGGAATCCATTTTGAAGCACTTGGAAGGGGAAAGTGATCAGGAATAGTCAACAAGGATTCACGAAGGACAAGTAATGCCTGACCAATCTAATGAGTTTCTATGATGAGATAACTGGCTCTGTAGATATGGGAAAGTCAGTGGATGTGATATACCTTGACTTTAGCAAAGCTTTTGATGTGGTCTCCGACAATATTCTTGCCAGCAAGTTAAGGGAATATGGATTAGATAAATGGATGATAAGATGGATAGAAAGCTGGCTAGACTGTCGGGCCCAATGGGTAGCGATCAACGGCTAGATGTCAGGTTGGCAGTCGGTTTCTAGCAGAGTGCCCCAAGGATCTGTTCTAGGACTGGTTTTGTTCAACATCTTTATTAATGACCTGAATGAGAGGATGGATTGCACCCTCAGCAAGTTAGCAGATGACACTAAACTAGGGGGAGAGGTAGATATGCTGGAGGGCAGGGATAGGGTCCAGAGTGATCTGGACAGCGTAGAGGATTGGGCCGAAAGAAATCTGATGAGGTTCAACAAGGATAAGCGTAGAGTCCTGCACTTGGGACAGAAGAATCCCAAGCATTGTTACAGGCTGGGGACTGAACAGCTAAGTAGCAGTTCTGCAGAAAAGGACCTGGGGATTACAGTGGATGAGAAGCTGGATATGAGTCAACAGTGTGCCCTTGTAGCCAAGAAGGCTAATGGCATATTAAGGTGCATTAGGAGGAGCATTGCCAGCAGATCCAGAGAAGTGATTATTCCCCTTTATTTGGCTCTGGTGAGGCAATATCTGGAGTACTGTGTCCAGTTCTGGGCCCCCCACTATAGAAAGGATGTGGACGCATTGGAAAGGGTCTAGGAGACGGCGACCAAAATGATTAGGGGGCTGGAGCGCATGACCTATGAGGAGAGACTGAGGGATTTGGGTTTGTTTAGTCTGCAGAAGAGAAGAGGGAGGGTGGATTTGATAGCAGCCTTCAACTTCCTGAAGGGAGGTTCCAAAGAGGATGGAGAAAGGCAGTTCACAGTAGTGATGAAAGGCAATACAAGGAGCAATGGTCTCAAGTTACAGTAGGAGAGGCTAGGTTGGATATTAGGAAAAACTATTTCACTAGGAGAGTAGTGAAGCACTGGAATGGGTTACCTAGGGAGGTGGTAGCAAAGCGCTGGCTGGGTTGATTTAGTTGGGATTGGTCCTGCCTTCGGCAAAGGGCTGGACTTGATAACCTCCTGAGGTCTCTTCCAGTTCTATGATTCTATTATTATAACAGTTCAAACTCATGACCACTTGTTCATTATTACATCTATCAATCAAGATTGCCTCTCTCATTGCCATTGCCACAGCCAGGAAAGTCATTAAGGGTATGCCTACGCTACAGCATTATATGAAAATATCTTATTTCGAAATAGTTATTTCGAAATAAGTTATTTCAAAATAACGTGTGTACACACAAAATGCATTTAGAAATAGCGTATTGCTATTTCAAAATAGTGCGTCCACACTTAGTGGATGCTGAATTGCATTTAAGGCCGGCTGGAACCAGGTCTGGCAGGGCATCAGGTCAGGAGTTACTTTGTGTGGCTGCTGCCTGAGGCTATCTGAGGCCTGTGCTTAAAGGGAACCTCCCTGGACAGCCATTTCTCAGCTTTCCCTACTTGCTTGCCTACTTCGATGAGGGACAGCAAAGCATTTTGTCTCTGCGTGCTCTGATTGCCCTCACTTGGGACACCACAGAACTCTGCAACATGGAGCCAGAGCTGCCTCTGGGCACTCTGGTGCTTCTCGTGGACGCGTTGCTGCGAGCCTGGCTGCACTTTCTGCAGGCAGCCATCCGGGAGGTCCAGAGGGGAGCTTCCACCCTGAGGAGCACTAAGAGCCTCCTTTGTCTTCCCCACTGGAGGCTTGTACCTCATTCCTCCCTCACATCCTTCCACTTACCCCTCCCTAACCCCCTTTCCTGATGTCAAATAAAATATATGTATTTTCATGAACACAAGTTCTCTTTATTTAACAAAACTGGTTGGGGGAGGGGGATGAAACTCTGGTGAGACTGGGGAAGGGAGGCGGGAGAGGGGAGAATAGAGGGTGGGAGAGGGGAGGGCGAAACCTGGGAGGAGGGAGCTGGAAGGGGGAAGCAAGGGGAGGAAAGGGAGGGGAAGCTCAGGGTTCATGGTTGGGGGTCTCACTGGACCAACTTGATTTTCATGCAAAACTGCTCCTGGGTTCACATGTGGCCTTTGGTGGCCAGGCTGGCAGCTATTCTGCCACAGAGGCTGCATTCCTCCATCTAGTGCATCCCCCCCAAACCTGAATAAGATCCATGATCTCCACCCTGGACCAGGAAGGCGCTCGCCTTCTCCAGGCCCTGGCAGGTTCCTTGGAGCTGGCAGACTGCTCCTGGGGAGCGGTGGAGGGCTGGCTGCCAGTGGCTTGCTGGCTCATGTTTTGGGGCCACTGGGTCAGGGGCAGTGACTGCTAGCTCTGGGCTGACAGGCTTGGAGCTGGCACAGGCACTGTGGCCAGAGTCAACCCTTTTAAGGGCTCTGGGGACTGGGGAGGGAGAGGAGTGTTCTTGGTTGAGGTTGGAGTGGCCACCAGGGCACCCTGGGAAGGCTAGAGGCCCCCTATTTTGAAATAAGTGTCTACAAAGCACTTATTTCAAAATAGCTATTTTGAATTTGGCGTAATTGCTCATGGAATTAATTTCAAAACAGCGGTTTGGCTGTGTAGACGCTAGTAAAGTTATTTTGAAATAACGGCTGTTATTTTGAAATAACTTTGCTGTGTAGATATACCCAAAGGGAGCAGCCCTTATGGTAGATTTACTTTATATTAGTTTCCTACAAGACAGTCATCCTAAAATCACACCCAAAATTCCTCCCCAAAGTCGGCTCTTCCCCTTTAACCAAACATTGAACTTATCTATCTTCTATTCAAAGCCTCATTCCAATGCCAACAACGTTCTTCTTCATGCCCTCAACACACATAAGGCATTGGCATTTTTCTACAAAGGATAAAATCTTTTAGAAAATCACTCTGACTTTTTATCTCTGGAGCAGAATGTTCCATGGACCAAAACATATCTATTGAAAGACTTTCAAAATGGATATCATCATGTATCCATCTCTGCTGCTCCAAAAATGGTATTCCTGCACTAGGCAAAATACAAACACATTTACCAAACAATAGTTACCTCCATAGCATTCCTAAATACGGTCTTAATTCTGGACAAATGCAAAGCAGTCATATGGGCTTTGACACACACATTTACTAAGGCATGCCATAGAAAATAATGCCAATCAGGACACACATTTTGGCACTGCTGTACTCTCTAATGTACATGCATAGCCTTCAAAGCCCCTCCTTTCAATCCAGTAAATAACTGCTCCATAGTCACCTAAAATTGAGCACCTACAGGGACACTCCTCGATGAAGAAGAGGCAGATGTTCTTGGAGATGGTTATCCATGTGGATGCTCCAGTACCCTACGCCTTCCCTGTGCTTTGGAGTCTGATGTAGTTCTTTGTGGTGGAGAAGGAACAGAGGGATGATTGATGGTGTGCTTTGGTTATGCCTCTCAGCGTCGCAAGACGGCACTGCACACATGTCATAACCTGGGGTACTGTTGCTTTAAATCTCCAATTATAAGTATGTGGCACTGAAAACATCCACAGTGGAGCACCCACAGGGACAACCATCTCAAAGAATGTTAGTTACTGCACAGATGAGTAACCTCCTCTTCCCTATCTTCCATCTCAGGCTTATAGCTCCCACCATGTGTTTGGTGATCTGGAGGCTGTTTTATCCAAAAGGAGAAGGCATGAATTCCGTTCTACTGTTGTCACTAATGAACTGGTAGCATGAGATACCACATCACCCCCTGCTGGTATAACTAGTGAGACCTAAAGTTTCTGTGGCTACAGTTCTAGGTCCTGAAAAAAATAATCACTTCCCAAACCTTGGCAAAAACTGGTAGCAGCTCTAACAGAATGTAATATTCTTTTAATCCCAAGTCACATCTTTGATCTTTTGCTCAGTTTGAAAGCTCTCTTTTGATCTGTTATTCACCTTAGTTGTGCCCTAAGAACCAACTTGCAGCCCAAGATAAATGAGGGCTGTGGTATTTTCAGAATTGACATACTAACAAAAACAGCTCATCAGAATGTGGTGGTAGCCTTTATAACAGCAATAATATTTACGAGGTTTGTCTGGCAGCTTTTTGTTGCTTTGTTTACTACTGCATTCTAAGTGTTGTTGGCACCTGAAAATTGTAATGATTTGCATGCTTTCAGTCCCTGAAAGATACAAATATTTTTGTGAACTTTATAAATATTGTTGGACTAGTGTCCTTTAAGAACTATCCATGAAATAATTTAAACAAATAATTCATATATATTTCAAAATAGCATTTATAGTGACGGTAACATCGTATTTTTAATTTTTCTTCCAATGATTGCTTCATTTTTACATCTTCAGATTAGTCATGTGATCTGAAATTCTCTGTAATTACAGAGAGCTAAGTTTTATGCTGTATGAAATTATAAGAATAAATATTGACTTTTAAAATGAGGATATTTATATTTGCAAAATACATTTATCTGAGAAATGTTCATTTCATTTAATGTGGGAGTTGGTTTCCTACTTCATTAAATATAGGATACTGATGCTTCAGTGTAACAATATGTTCATCTGGATCACTAAAAGTAAATTGGAGCAGTTTACTTATGGTGTTAAACAGAAGGTGAACAGATTGTTTAGCTTAAGTAGCTAATACATATTTCAAGGGGCCAGTAAAGGGGAAGTGTCCCATTCATATCCCTATATTCCTAGGGAGGAAAGAAGGTGGAAGGAAAGTTGTTTGGTGGCCCGGTGGGGGAGGAGGGCGGGGGGAAAAAGGGAATGTGGTATAGATTGTTGTACTAAGCCTAAATTGAATGTCTCTATTCAGTCTGTGATTTTTAGTGCTTAGCAAATTTATAAATGTAGGCTTCCAGGCTCATCTTTTGAAAGTATTGCGCAGGTTTCCTTTTGAGGATGAGGACTGAGAGATCAGATACAGAATCAGTCCTTTGTGAAAAGGGGTCGCCTACAGGTGATATGCTGTTTTTATCTTTTGTCATTTTTCAGTGTGAGTTCATTTGAGAATTCATTTGAGATGTGAGTTCATTTGAGATTGTCTATTTTGTGCTACTTTTTGTAAAGCAATGGTAGGTAAGGCAAAGTTCTGAGTAGCCTGGACACAGCTCATGTATTTGATATCCTCCATGGTATGTATTCAGTGATGGATTCTGCATTAAGATTTTACATATCAATGGTCATACCCAACTTTATTAATCTATGGAAAGACTTTTATTTATTTCTGTAACAGATGGACTGGCCCCTAAGAGTGTAGATTCATTTACATACTGTCAGCCGATGGTCAGGGCAGTGTGTGTGTGTGTGAGTGTGTGTGTGTTTTACCGAGAAAAGGTTTAATGTCCGTGACTTTACCACTAGGACCAGGGTCCCGTCGCAGAGGGCAGACAACAGGCTGACAGATGCCCCAGAGTTTATAGGAAGAGCTTATTACAGCTCAGATTTCAGCTGCTAGGATACAGGATCCCTGCGCAGCAGGCAGTCTAGGGAAGACTGAGAGATGCCCCAATGGATCGGTCACCTGGGAGTGACACGATCCAAAACACACAAGCTCTTCCTATATCTGTCCCTTATGACCGGCTGAAGTTCTTTTAAATTGTGCTTAGTTCTGTTACAGCAACTGAAGGAGTCAGGTTAAAACTTAACCAGTTACAGGTTTATTAAAAAGGCTTATAAATCATATGGTTACAATGGCTATTGCTCTATTTCTTAACTGCTAGCAAATACAGATCTTAAAAAATGGTTATAAAGAAAATAAAGATAGAAAATAGAAATAATGGTACCAAGTGACAGCTTAATCTTTAAAGAGCTTTAAGTCTATGTGTACACTTAAGACAAAGGACCACATCCAGGTACAAGTTTTACCCCCTTCTGTGCCTCTCGGTCCCAGCGTGTCAGGCCAGGGCCGGTCCCTCAATTCCTAGGAAAGACTAATACAAGGTGGGCGTCCCTGTGGAACCTCGGGAAGTCAAACACCTAACCTGACCAGCAGATAGATGGTAGATTGACACTCAGAGTAAGTGTGCTGCTGGACCCATCTTTATACCCATAGGGGCCCATATCCTCTTTCTTATCTAAGATGCCAAATTGTACTGGTCCGTTTCTGTGGCACCAGTTCTTAGAAGCAAGTTTCAACTTAATTTACACTTGTAAGAGAGAAAGATAGCTAAATTAGGAGTGCCGGATAGTCTTTGCTGGGCAGGAGATTCCTCCCCCCGCGGACGGCTGTGTGTTCGTATCAATATGGGTTTTAGTCAAGGGTACTCCTCGGCAGCCTCTTGGTCAGCAATTGGCATATCTCTGTTTACAGCCATTCACGGTCACTGAGCCTGCATATCCAGGCAAGCAAAAATGGATGTTACAAGGGGGGTTCCTGTCTGGCTACACATACTCTCCATTGTTTTGAACATTTAAAATGTAATAGAAATATCCTCATTCATTTTCTTCTGTAATAAGCATTACTTGCTCTTAGTTATTTTATACCTTTCATAATTATAAAAAAGGTACAGGAAAGTGTTAAACCCTTTCATTATTCTTTTTAATTCCTTGGACGCCATGAAAGCTACCACATGAGTTTTCCAAAAATAAATATATATTATAGTAGAACCATATAGTGTGACATGTGGATATCAAATGTGTGACTCTGTAACCCACACATCTAGTGTGGTTCACTCTCCTATGTGGTGGCACTTAGACCACTTATAATGAAAGATAAGAACAAGTAAGCTCTACAGCCCAAGTTGAGTGCTATTTGGCTATTAGCTCAAGCAGTAGTAGCTCCTACCCTAAGCTACAGAGGTCCCAGCTTCAGATCTGTATCATGGTAGTTACAACTGCAGCACACAGACATATCCAAGCTTGCTGTGATCTACCTCATTTGAATAACAACATAAATTAAGCCACTGCAGCTTAAACTGTACTGCTCCCTCATCCCCTAAATCCTGGGTATATGTCTTAGCTCCTAGCCCATGCTGCTGTAGCTTCACTACAATTATTAAAGCTAGTTAGATCAAAGCAAGCTTGGGTGTCTATATATGTGCTTCTGTGACACCTCTAATTTCAGTGTAGACAAACTCTTTGTGAAACTGAGTGGTTTCAGTGCATAGCAACATTGTGAAACTTCTTTGTGGTTTTGATGGGAATACCAGGATCCGGGAACTTCCTGGTTGCACAGCAAAGCCAGGGGACAAGTAACACTTGCAGAGCCCCCCAGCTGCTGCTCTCTTGGGGTATGTCTACACTACCCCGCTAGTTCGAACTAGCGGGGTAATGTATGCATACCGAACTTGCTAATGAAGCCCGGGATTTGAATTTCCTGGGCTTCATTAGCATAAAGCTGGCGCCGCCATTTTTAAAAGCCGGCTAGTGCGAACCCCGTGCCGCGCGGCTACACGCAGCACAGGCTAGATAGTTCGAACTAGCTAGCTATTCCGAACTATCTGTACACCTCATGGAACGAGGTGTACAGATAGTTTGGAATGGCTACGTAGTTCGAACTATCTAGCCCGTGCCGCGTGTAGCCGGCGGCACGGGGTTCGCACTAGCCGGCTTTTAAAAATGGTGGCGCCGGCTTTATGCTAATGAAGCCCGGGAAATTCAAATCCCGGGCTTCATTAGCAAGTTCGGTATGCATACATTACCCCGCTAGTTCGAACTAGCGGGGTAGTGTAGACATACCCTTGGAGCTCATGCAGGCACTAGCTCCCTCAGGCGTCAGCTCCGTGGGTGACTTGGGAGCACACTCCGGTCCCACCTCACCCTGCTCGGCCTCAGCAGTTTTGAGACAGTCAGAAACAGATACCTTCCTCTTGTGCTCCTCTTGCATCTTTCCCTTCCCCAGCTAGGGTGGAGCTTGGCCATCTCCTTCTCTCCACAGCCCCAGAGAGAAGCAGCTGCCTATACGCCCTACCAACCTGTGTGCTTCTGCCTTGCCTGTGATTGGCATGAACCAGCCCAAAGGAAGCTGGGGCTTGTAGTCTGAGGAGCAGGCTGAGCGAGGAGTGAAAATGTCTGGCTTGGCCTTATAGCAGTCAGACTGGGCCTAGAGAGGGACCATGCGCTGAAGATGACTTCATGGTGCCTATGAAAATGGCAAGTATAAAGGCTACAACATATTTCCCTCTGACTAAAATACACATCCCGTGCAGAAAGGAGTTACTCTGAAAATAAAATGTAAATGTCCCCTGGTCAGGATTTAATCTCTGGGCTGCGTCCAATACCACTGACTCTAGTGCTAAGGGATTTTGGTGTTATAGATGAGAAAAAAATGGAAATGAGTATTAATTTGAGCCAGGATTCTTATTTTTGGACACTTCTAGCCACCTCTCATCTCCAGCGAGCTTTGTGTGCTGTGGCTGGAGCTGGGGTAAGGAGAGTAGGGTGCATGTTGGGGCTGGGTCAGAGAACGATTGGGGAACACAGGATTGAGCTGGAATGGTACAGGGAAATCAAGGTGGAAATGATGATCTGGGAGATGTATATAGTGGTTTTGAATGGGCAGGAAGAATATCCAGTATGGGGTGGATGGATGCAGTGGCCCGGGGCTTGCTCAGATTCATACTGGTTTAAAGAGGGAGTAGAAAAGAAGTAAACAGTCAAGTAAGACTGCTGACAAATAACACGCTCACAAGGAAACCTACAACAACTACAACGTGAGGAATGACGCAAGTTTGCAGATGATACCAAACTGGGTGGGGTTGCGACTTCTTTGGAGGATAGGGACATAATTCAAAATGACCTTAGCAAGTTAGAGAAATGGTCAGAGGTAAACAGGATGAGGTTTAATAAAGAGAAATGCAAAGTGCTCCACTTAGGAAGGAACAATCAGTTCCATACATACAAGATGGGAAGTGACTGTCTAGGAAGGAGCATGGCAGAAAGGGATCTAGGGGTCATAGTGGACCACAAGTTGAATATGAGTCAACAGTGTGATGCTGTTGCAAAAAAAGCAAATATGATTCTAGGTTGTATCAACAGGTGTGTTGTAAGCAAAACTCGTGAAGTCATTCTGCCGCTCTACTCTGCACTAGTTAGGCCTCAGCTGGAGTACTGTGTCCAGTTCTGGGTGCCACATTTCAAGAAAGATGTGGAGAAATTGGAAAGGGTACAGAGAAGAGCGACAAGAATGATTAAAGGTCTAGAGAACATGACCTGAGAAGCCAGGATTCATGAACTGGACTTGTTTAGTTTGGAAAAAAGAAGATTAAGGGGGGACATGGTAGCGGTTTTCAAATATCTAAAAGGGTGTCACAAGGAGGAAGGAGAAAATTTGTTCCTCTTGCTTTCTGAGGACAGGACAAGGAGTAATGGGCTTAAAGTGCAGAGGGGAGGTTTAGATTGGACATTAGGAAAAAATTCCTAACTGTCAGGGTGGTCAATTATTGGAATAAATTGCCAAGGGAGGTGGTGGAATCTCTCTCTCTGGAGATATTTAAGAACAGGTTAGATAGACATCTGTCAGGGATGATGTAGATGGAGCTTGGTCCTGCCTTGAGGGCGGGGGGCTTGACTCGATGACCTCTTGAGGTCCCTTCCAGTCCTATGATTCTATGACTGAAAATTAAAACTTAAACTACATAGCCTTTAGTCCAGCCTTTTTTTTTGGGGGGGGGGGGGGAGCTATTAGGTATATTTTAGACTTTTTTGTTATATTATTTTTTCTATTTTTTAATAGAAAATCAAACTTTTCTCCTCGTTGGAACCCTAGTTTCATTTCAGCAACCATTCCATAAGCAGAATCTTCTGCAAAAGAAAATATCAGGGCAACAATAATTAAGAAACTTGTCCTTGTAATAACATTTTACTGATTTTGTTCTAAGTTCATACACAGGTATGCCTTCCATTCTTCCTTAGCCACCACATTGTCTTTTTTTCAGTAAGCAAATATTCTGCAAAGACACCTGTTTTATATTTAATTGCTCTGCTCTTTTGTTTGGTTTGGTAAACTTGTTTTAGTGTGGCATAATACAAACGAGTAACAGAAAAGTCAGCCTTGGTACCGCTGAGTACTTGCCCAGACCAAAGTAGCTTTCAGACACCTTAAGATAGTCTTTATTTGTAATTCTCCCCTTTCTTCCTGTCACGGGTTGGGCCCCCCCGCAGGCTTACAGCCCGGTCATCATCGGGGTTGTCCACCCATGTACATTCCCCTCACCCGTGCTTCCCTTACCAGTTCCCCTAGAACCTAGAGTTCGTGGCTCGACGAGGAGTCCACAGAGTCTTAGAAACGTCCACTCTGGCATGAGGAACAAGAGGGACGCGGGCCCACCCTGCTCTGGGTTCCGACCCAGGACCCTAAAGGCAGCCAGGTACTAGCACTTCCTGGTTGGTGGGGATTCCCCTGTAACTCACCAACCCTCCAGGGATGTCTGGTGGAGGCGGTGCCGCCGTCTCCAGCCCCTGTCCTGGGCCGTTTCCTCCTCCTCGTCTGCCTGATCCCCTCCCCGGCGGGTGCTGTCTTCCCCCCACACCTCCGGTGGGCATCCAGTCAGTGCTCCACTCGCCGGGTTCTGGCTGGAGCGACTTCCCCTCTCTGCGCCTGTCCGGCTGCTTTCCTCTCCTCGTGCGGGCCTTCCCTGGGCATCTTTTGAGAAGCCCGCCTCTCAAAGCCCCACCCCTCGCCCTGGGGTGTGGGCTGATGTCGTCAGCGGCGGGGAACCCCGTGGTGACATCTGGGCCGCCAGCCACTCCCATGAAGGTGCTGCACGTGAGCCAGAGGGCTGTCCATGCGCCACTGCATCTCCCACTCCCGGTGCCTTCTGCGACCGTGGGAGGCCCCACGGTATCCCTGCCGGTGCCCCCCTTGCCCTCAGCATGCCGGAGAGTGCGGGGTGCTGGGTGCTCTGTGTCAGCAGATCCCAGCGCCACATCATACCCCCCCTCTTTAAGTTACTCACCATCTTGCTGACCATACTTTCTTCCTCTTCCATTATTCGGGAGAAGAAGTTGCATTTTTGTGTCTCGCACCGGGGTGATGTTGTACCTCGAACTTATAAGGTTGTAGTGCGAGGTACCATCTCATCACCCTAGGATTTGATTCTTTCATCACTTGTATCCATCGTAGTGGCGCATGATTTGTTATTAGTTTGAACGGGTTCCCGGACAGATAATACCTCAGGGTCTATATTGCTCATTTGGCTGCCAAAGCTTCTTTTTCAATCGTGGCGTAACGTTGTTCACGGGGGAACAGTTTGCGGCTCAGATAGGCTATGGGGTGTTCATGCTCGTCCATCTGCTGTGCCAACACAGCTCCCAGCCCCACGGTGGATGCGTCAGTCTATAAAATGAATTCTTTTGAAAAATCTGGTTGCCTCAATACCGGGGCCTGTGTTAATACTGTCCTCAACTGCTGAAAGGCCTGCCTACCCTGTTTGGTCCAGACTACCTGTTTTGGGTTGCCCTTTTTTATCAAGTCCATCAATGGCGCGTCTATTGATGCAAAGTTCGGGATAAACCGCTGATAATATCCAGCTAGTCCCAGGAATTGCCTGACCTGTTTTTTCATCTTAGGCGGTTGGTATTCCGCCAAGGCCTGCACTTTACTTGCTAGAGGCCTTAGCTGGCCCTTCCCCACCGTAAACCCTAAGTAAGTCACTTCATTCTGTCCTATATGACATTCTTGGGGTTGGCCGTAAGCCCTGCCTGCTGCAAAGCCTCCAGGACCACCTATAAATGTTGGAGGTGGTCGGCTCAGGTCCTGCTATACACAGTTATATCATCGATGTAAGCTGCGGCATATGGCTAGTGTCTCCTGAGCACTCGATCCATAAGCCTTTGGAAAGTTGCCGCAGCCCTGTGAAGTCCAAATGGCATGGTCCTAAGCTGGTACAGACCAAATGGGGTGGAAAAGGCTGTCCTCTCCTTTGAGACTGGAGTCAGGGGAATTTGCCAATACCCCCTTTGTAAGGTCCAGAGTCGAGATGTACTGCGCCTGCCCCAAGCGTTCCAATAGCTCATCCACTGTAGGCATGGGGTAAGCGTCAAACCGGGAGATACTATCAACTTTCGAAAAGTTAATGCTAAAAATTATCGACCCATCGGATTTCGGGACTAGGACAATGGAGCTACACCAATCACTGCGTGACTCCTCTATTACCCCTAGTTGCAGCATCTTTTGGATCTCCTCCCTTACGGTGTCCCACAGTTTCCTAGGGAGGGGGCGCACCAGCTCTCAGACCTTACATCCAGGCTTAGTGGCTATGTGGTGGCTGATCCAATTCGTATGCCCTGGCTCCCTCCAAACCACCGTCTTAAATTCTTGGAGCAGCTCCAACACCACCCGCCTCTGGTCTGGGGTTAGGTCGGGCCCTACATATAGGGTTGGGGTCGCCTCCAGGTCCCTGGCCCATGGCCCTAACTCAGTGGGTTGGGGTTGGGGGTCCAGGAATAGGTTTTCTCTTGGGTTTCACTTTTTTAACAGATTAACGTGATAGACCTGCTTACCCCTCTTCTTTCCTACCAAGCTTACCTCGTAATCCACGGGCCCCACCTTGCAGATAACGTCAAAGGGTCCCTGCCATTTTGCCAATAACTTCGACTCGCTGGAGGGTAAAAGAAGAAGGACCCTGTCACCGGGCTTAATTCCCGGGACTGGGCGTCCCAGATATAATAAAAGATCTGTTTGCCTTGGGCCTGTTTTAGGTTAGCCTCTGCCAGTTCCCTGAGCTTTTGTAATTTTTCTCTGAGGCGGAGGACATAGGCCACTGTTCCCCGGACCCTAGTCTTCTGCTCCTCCCACGTTTCCTTTGCTAGGTCTAAGATCCCCCAGGGTTGCCTCCCGTATAGGAGCTCGAATGGGGAAAATCCGGTGGAGGCCTGGGGGACTTCCTGGATGGCAAATAGGAGGGCGGGCAATAATTTATCCCACTCGTGGGGGTCGCTCTCCATAAAGCGGCGGAGCATGGCCTTTAAGGTGCGGTTGAAGCGCTCCACCAACCCATCTGTCTGCAGGTGATAAACCGAGGTTCGGAGTGTTTTAATCTGAAGGAGACGGCACAATTCGGTTATGAGTTTAGAGGAGACATTTGTCCCTTGATCCATTAGGATCTTGCAGGGGATCCCGATGCGGGAAAAAATCTTCACCAGTTCTCCAGCCAAGGTTTGGGCAGTGGTGTTTTTTAGCAGTACGGCCTCGGGGTACCGGGTGGTGTAATCCACCAGTACCATTATGTGCTGGTACCCCGCCTTTGACCGCTTGAGGGGGCCTACCAGGTCTAAGGCAGCGTGGTCGAAGGGCACCCCTATCACGGGAAGGGGGACCAGAGGGGCTTTTGCCACCTCCCGGGGGCAGACGAGCTGACATTCCGGGCACGAATTGCAAAAGTCCCTTACCTCCTTGTGTACCCCCGGCCAGAAGAACCTTTGAGTTATCTGTTGTAAGGCTCTCTCTCTCCCTAAGTGGCCGGTCCATGGGTTGGAGTGTGCCAGTTATAGGACTCTCTGCTGGGATGACGTCGGCACTAACAACTGCCGGAGGATCCCGGCCCCTCCCCTGCTTTCATTATACAGTACAAACGGTCCCCCTGCACCACGAAGTACGATCCCTGCCTCACCTTCTCGTCTTCATCATCTCGTCGCCTCCTTCCACGGCCTGTTCCCAGGCTCGGCTCAGTGCCAGGTCTTCGTGTTGCTCCTGCATGAAGTCACTCGGCATCTCATCTCCCCAGCTCAATCCTGGTTCTGGGGGAACTGCTGGCGCTCCTCCAGGCCCCTCTATAGTATCCACGCTCGGGTCAGGGTTTTGTTCCAGGAGGCAGTTAGCTAGCACACTTTCTACCCCGTCAGCCTTGGGCCCTCTGACAGGCCGTGGGGTCCAGGTCTCAATTAACCACCGAAAGCCCGGCCAGTCTTGCCCCAACAATACCGGGTACTCCAGGTTATCGGCTAAGGCCACCTGGCATACTGCCGCCTCCTGCCCATCTGACAGCCTTACCCAAGCTGTGGGGTAGGGGCAGATGTCCCCGTGGACACATTTCATCCATACAGGAACTCCTGGGGATTCAGGCCGGGGAACTAGCGAGGCCCAGACCATGGTTTGGACACAGCCTGAGTCTACCAGCGCCCAGAATGCTTGTCCCTCCACCTCCAGCCTCGCTAAAACTTTCCCATTTTCTTGCGGCCGGGCCCTCAGCTGCGGGGCCACCATCTGCCCGAATGAGCAGTCCATAAAGGGGCATTCTTGCCGGAAATGTCCCTCCTGACCACATTCATAACATGCTCCCTTATTGCTGACCCCCAATCCAGGCTGATCCGTGGACTCCTCTTTGCCCGAGGTCCTCTCTCCCTTCCTCCCTTCCTCTGGGGGTTCTTCCCTTCTGGGGGTTATGTACCCCCGGCTTATCCTCTCCGCTCCCCCTAGGCCTCGACTTTGGCCTCCGTGTGGGGTCCTGGCCCGCCCATCTGGGGGGTGTTGGACTTGTCCCCTCCCTGGGTTCCGGGGCCCTTTTCCCGCTCCCTCCACCGCCATATATGCCTCCATTAGTGTGACTGCATTGGTCAAGGTCGAGGGCTGTTGGCGGTGCACCCACTTCTGGGGGTCCCCAGGGAGAATTTGGAGGAACTGCTCTAAAACTATCATATCGACAAGTTGAGTGCTGGTCCATCTCTCAGGCTCTAGCCACCTCTGGCATGCTTCCCGCAGCCTCTGAGCGACTGTCCTTGGGTGCACCCCGGCTGGGTACCGCTCTTGCCTAAATTTCTGTCTGAATGTTTCAGGGGTTTTCCCGATTTGATCTAGGACCACCTCCTTTACGTTATAGTAATTAAGGGCCTCCCGGGGGTCCAAGCTCCGGTAAGCCAGTTGTGCAGCCCCCAAGAGGTAGGTCGCCAACAAGGTGGCCCAGTGATCCTCGGGCCACCGCGCCGCCGTAGCCATCCACTCAAAAGTCTCGAGATACGCTTCTGGGTCATGTTGGGGCCCCATTTTGGTCAACCTTATAGGCAACTTGGGAACCCCTTCATGTCCTCCGGTAGCTCCCGCTCGCACTAGGGCAGCCACCTGATGGAGCCAAGTCTCCCTCTGAGCTTGCTGCTGCTCGGTCAGTTCCAGGGCTAACTATCTTTGCTGCTCCTGCTGCTGGGTGGCTAGTTGCTGCAGCAGGTGGGTTTGCAGTTGCTGGTGCTGGCGTTGCTGCTCGGACAGCCATGCCCATACCTCTTTAGCCTCCATACTATCGGTCGCCTCTCTCTCTCTTTTTTTTCCCTACGCCATAGGGCTGGGGACCAAAGATACCCAAGTTCTCCACCATCAGGCATGGGTTGGGTTGGGCCCCACCCCCCTCAGGCTTACAGCCCAGTCATCATCGGGGTTGTCCACCTGTGTACATTCCCCTCACCTGTGCTTCCCTTACCAGTTCCCCTAGAACCTAGAGTTCGTGGCTCGACGAGGAGTCCACAGAGTCTTAGAAACATCCACTCTGGCATGAGGAAGGAGAGGGACGCGGGCCCACCCCCGCTCCGGGTCCTGACCCAGGACCCTAATAGCAGCCAGGTACTAGCGCTGCCTGGTTGGTGTGGATTCCCCCGTAATTCACCAACCCTCTGGGGCTGTCTAGTGGAGGCAGCACCGCCGTCTCCAACCCCTGTCCTGGGCCACTTCCTCCTCCTCATTTACCTGGTCCCCTCCCTGGCGGGTGCCCCCCACACCTCTGGTGGGCGTCCAGTCAGTGCTCTGCTCACCGGGTTCTGGCCGGGGCGACTTCCCCTCTCTGTGCCTATTTGGCTGCTTTCCTTTCCTCGTGCGGGCCCTTCTTGGGCATCTTTTGAGGAGCAGGCCTCTCAAAGCCCCGCCCCTCACCCTGGGGCATGGACTGATGACGTCAGCAGCGGGGGACTCCCCCCCAGTGATGTCCGAGCCGCCAGCCACTCCTGTGCAGGCGCTACACGTGAGCCAGAGGGCCGTCTGTGCACTGCCGCATCTCCCGCTTCTGGCGCCTTCTGCAACCACGGGAGGCCCCATGGTATCCCCACTGGTGCCCCCCTTTCCCTCAGTACGCCAGAGAGTGCGGGGTGCTGGGTGCTCCGTGTTGGCGGAGCCTGGTGCCCCGTCACACTTCCCATTGGATTTTCAACAAGGAAAGTATGCTAAACTTGTTCCTCCTATCACATATCAAAATCTAATACTATGGAATAGCTGTTAAAGGAAATTAGATATAATGTTTTGGTAATTATTATGAACTAAGATTCCTAATATTCATGTGAGCTAAGATTATCTTATGTGAATGGAGTCTGCAAGCACATAGTTCACAAGACAATCCTGAAGAGACAGAATTTATATATGTATGTTAATGGAGGAAAATTTATACACTCTATCTTTTAAATAACTTCTTTTCACCTCAGCATAGGGTCCAGGCAGGTTTTACCATAAGGGACCCTGAGAGAACATCTAGTCCAGCTGTGGAAGAGTGTGGGAGAGGGCTCTAAAGGCTACATCTAGACTGCAGTCTTCTTTCGGAAGACGCTTTTCTGGAAGAGAGCTTCAAAAAAAACCGTACTTTGAAAGAGAGTGTCTACAGTGCCAAAGCATATAAAAAAAGTGATCTGCTTTTCTGAAAGCTAGCATCCATTCGGTGTAGATGCTATCTCGCATTTCAGCTGAGATTATTATGGACGGAGTGGCCACCAGGGCATCTGTGCTTTTTCCTCTTCTTTTGAATGAACTCCCTCTTCCCCATCCACACACACCTTTTTCTGAAAGAACTCAAAGTGATGGCTTTTTTGGAAAAAGGCTTATTCCTTTTACCAATGTTGGAAAAACCCCTCTGTTCTTTCAGTTTTCTTTCGAAAGAACACAATTGCAGTGTGGACATAAGTGAAGGGTTTGTTTTTTTTAAATGGCCATTTTCCCCCAAAAATTCTGTAGTGTAGATATAGCCAAATGGAGGAAGTTGGCTTCTGAAAATTTTGCAATATTAATTTTCTTTTGATTTGATGTCGTATCAAAAAACTTTTAAAGCCATGCATCTTGTTAATTATCCCTTGATTCAGTATTCTGTAGACATGTATACATGCTTTTTCAGATTAAGTTCCTTGTAGGAACCTCATGTTCTATCACTTAGTTCTACAGACCAATGGAAACAATATTGCACTAAGAGCAATCTGTCCTGAAAAGCAAATGTCCCAGTGCTTTAAAGTTGTGTTAAATGTGCCTGTATGTTTTAAAATTGGAGTTCAGTCTGTTTTCTGGATATCAAGTTTAACATGGCTTGCACAAACTATATTTCTGAGTCTCTCTGGAGCACATCAAGTCCTAAACTCTTGAGACCACCCTTACTCACCAAAATTGTATCTTTGAGCATCCACAGGTACAGCTATTCACAGCTGCCAGTGGCAACACTTCATCATTCCCAGCTAATGGGAATGCACAAAGTGGTGGCTAGCATGTCCCTAAAACCATGCTGCTTCCTGCAGCTCTCATTGGCCAGAAATGGCAAACAATGGATGTTCAATGTAAACAAACTCTCATGGCCCACCAGTAGATTACTCTGATAGGCCACATCAGGGCTGAGCAAAATATGGGCCACGGGCTGGATGATCTGTCCCGCTCCCAGCACGCTGCTGAGAAAAGTGGCTGTGGGGCCCTGTTTGTCTTTGAACAGCTGTGAGCCTGAGGAAGGGGGGGGGGGAGAGGCTTTGTGTGCTGCTCCCACTCCTGACTCAGTCCCATTGGCTGGAAACCAGCCAATGGGAGCTGCCTGTTTGAAGAACAGGCAGTGTGTGAAGCATTCCTTGCCCCCTCTGGCTCACAACTATTCACAGACCCACATGGTCCCTATAGCTGGTGCAGTACAGCTGACATGGAAGGCAGGGAGCCTGCTTGAGAAACCTACTGGGATGCTGTCTGGAAGTCACCCAGGTGTGTCTCCTGACCTCTGGCACTCTAGCTCCTCCCGCCCCCTAACTCTGATCCCCTTCTACATGTCTACTCCATATAACCCGAACCATCTGCCCCCCTTCCTGCACCCAGGCTCCCTCCCAGATTCTGCACCCCAATCTCCAGGTTACAGTCCCCTCCTGCCCCAGGTCACAACCCAAACCTCTGCACCCCCTCCTAGAACCTACACCCCAGTCACCATCCCCAGGTCACAACTCAAACTCCTGCTCCCCAGTCCTCTGCCCGAGCTCACAAGCTTCACCAGAACTTTCTCCTAGACACCACACCCCCTCCTGCATCTTAACCCCCACCCCAAGTTTCCTTCTGCACCCAACTTCCATCCCAGATCCCACACATCCCCTGTTAATATCATGGAAGAGTGCGGCCCCTGATCACTTTACAAATTCTTGGAATGGACCATCATCAAAAATTACTGCCCACCCCTGGGCCACATGCATCCCGAGAGCATCACATAATTGTAGTACCACTAGACTCAGTGGGACAGTCAAAATGTGTCCGTGGGCCAGATGTGTCACACAGACTGTAGTTTGGGGACCCCATTTTACATGTTTGCAAATGGATTCCTTAATTATTCGTTCCATTATCTTTCCTGGTTCAGCAGTTAAATTGACTAGTCTGTAATTTCCTGAGTTGTCATTTCCCTTTCTGTAAATGGGCACTACATTTGCCCCTTTTCCAATCTTCTGAAATTTCCTTGTATTTCATGATTTTTCAGAAATAATAACTACTAACTCAGTTAGTTAGCTCCTTGAGTATTCTAGAATGCATTTAATCAGGCCCTTCTGACTTTAAGGCATCTAACATCTCTAAGTAATTTTAACTTATTCTTTCCCTATTTTAGCTTCTGAACCTATCCCATTTTTACTGGTATTCACTATGATAGGTGTCCAATCACTACCAACCTTTTTGGTGAAAACCAAAACAAAGAAGTCATTTAAGCACCTCTGCCATTTTCACACTTCCTGTCACTGTTTTTCCCTCTTCATTGAGTACCGGTCCTGCCCTGTCTTTGGTCTTCCTCTTTCTTCTAATGTATTTGTAGAAGGTTTTGTTACCCTTTATGTCTCTAGCTCGTTTGATCTCATTTTGTGATTGGGCTTTCTAATTTTGCCCCTTCATACTTGTGTAATTTGTTTATGTTAATCCTTTGTAATTTGATCTAGTTTCTACTTTTTATAGGAATCCTTTTTTATTATTTCTAGATTATTCAAGATCTCCTGTTGAGCCAGGGTAGACTCTTGCCATACTTCCTATCTTTCCTCTGCAGTGATATAGTTTGCTCTTGTGCCCTTAAGAATGTCTATTTGAAGAACTGTCAATGGTCTTCAATTGTTTATCTTAAACTTGCTTTTCATGAGATCTTATTTACAAACTCTCAGAGTTTGCTAAAATCTGTCGTCTTGATATCGACTATTTTTATTTTTCTGTCCAACCTCCTACTATTTCTTAAAATCATGAGCTATCATTTTATGGTCACTTTCAACCAAGCTTCCTTCCACTTTCAAAATTTTTAATCAGTTCCTCACTGTTTATCATAAGCAAATCTACAAGAGACTCACTTCTGAGTTTTCTCCTCCTTCTGCAATTAAAAAAAAAAGTCTGCAAAAACTTCCGAAAACTTCTTGGATAATCTGTGCTCTGCTGTGTTATTTTCCCAACAGATGTCAGGGTAGTTAAAATTTCCCATCACCACCAAGTCCTGTACTTTGGATGATTTTGTTAGTTGTTTAAAAAAAAAAACCTCATTCACCTCCTCCTGGTTAGGCAGTCTGTAGTAGAACCATACCATAACATCCCCCTTGATTTTTACTGTTTTATCCTTCCCCAGAGACTTTCAACAAGTATATCTTATCCTAACTCCAAGTGTATACATTTTTAATATATAAGGCAACATCTCCTCCCTTTTTTCCCGTCTGTCCTCCCTAAGAAAGCTGTACTGTTCTGTACCAATATTCTAGTCATATGTATTATCCCACCAAGTCTATATGATGCCAACTGTGTCATAGGTGTGTATATTTCCTAGTATTAGATGTTCTTCTTGCTTATTACCCATCTTTCTCTCAATAATAAATAGTCATTTAATTTTATTTCTCCACCCAGTTTTGTCTTGTCTCTCCTTTATTATATTACTATCTATTACAGGCCCCACTGATCAACTCCTTCCCCTCCCTGCCAACCCCATGATCAATCTTGGCACTATGTAGGAGAATGCTGGAGTGAGGTGGAGATGCAGGGAGGAGATTGGTGGGGGTGTAGTTTGGGGGCAAGGACTGTGGCAAAGCAAGGGAATAAAACACTCTTGGGGCCCAGAGGAAGGTGGCTTCTGTGACTGTAGTGCTGAATTACTTGTAATTGTGGATATATGATGTAAGCATTTTGTAAATTTTTCTGTTCTATTTATAAGTCTCATTCTTATAAACGAGTATTAAAGTTGTTAAGAATCTTGATGTTGAATGAGGCAGGTAGTATTTTTAGTGTTTAGAGCATGGTAACTTTAAATTCTAACTCCTAATATGTTCTCAGGTAAAGATCAGGACTTTACCAGGATTCAAAAAAGAGCTAGATAAATTCATGGAGGATGGGTTCATCAATTGCTGAGAGCCAGAATGGGTAGGAATGGTGTCCCTAGCCTCTTTGTCGGAAGCTGGGAATGGGTGGCAGGGGTGGGATCACTTGATGATTATCTGTTCTGTACATTCTCTCTGATGGCAGCTAGCATTGGCCACTGTTAGAAGACAGGGTTCTGGGCTAGATGGACCTTTGGCCTGACCCAGTGTGGCTGTACTTATGTGGATTACCTAGTTTCAGTTTTAGACTCTACCTCAGGCTAGGTCTCAAATTTGCGTAGACCTAAATTTTGATGTCTGCCAGTTTTAAGGTACACTAATTTTTTTGAACATTCAACTTTAAAAACTAGAGATTGCTTTTGAGAGGTGAAAATAATAGGTCTGCATGTGCTCAACGGTTCTGATTTTCAGAATGGCTGAACTGTCTGACAGTGAATACCCCAAAACGGAGTGGACCCTTGGAAAAAATGCAAGTTTTAAACACTCTAGGGCAGATTCTCTTATCTATCAAATTCATGGCACAAAGTGAACTTCCTGGCTGGTGGTTTCCACAGAAGAACATCTGTGCCTGGGCTAAGAGAAGTTTCCACTGGTATAGTGCTGACAGACACTACAGCAGCTGCTGCTCCAGTGCTAGTGTGAAAAGGCAGATTGAGAAGGGTAAGAGGAAGCAAATGAAACTAGCCTGTAGAATAGATGATCTGTACTTATGTCAGTAGGTTAGAGTACCTTGGACATAGTGGAGAATCAGCCTGATTGTGCCACAGCTGCTCAATTTGGCAGAAGGAGAGAACAACACATATAAGAATGTTTAAAATGCTTTGAGATCTACAGGTGCAAAGGCTGGTAGATGATGAGAAAAGTTGTGATATTGCTTTGGGCTTTCTGAGCCACTTTGCCATGGTAATGTAATGTAATGGAAGATTATGTATATATTTTGGATGTTTACCATGTGAATAATCATTGTGGGTAATGAATACTGATATGTATACACATTTCCTAAACTCATTTTTTTACTCTGATTTTATTTATTTTTAAATAAGTCACATATTGAATATATACTACTGTCTTTGACTTGAAAAAGACCTTAAAACGTTATTGGGTTAGGTATTAGAAGGCTATTTTATTTTAATGAGAATTAATATTAAAGATATTGGCTGACTTAAAATAATATGCTGCTTTACTATATTTTATTTCCTGACTGGAACACTGGGTTTGAGCTTCACTTTTGATTTATAGTAATGTCATTATGTATGGTGACTGTTTGCTATTTGTGCACAGTTAATGATTTTATGACTTCTTGTTTCCTGATCTTTATTACATGATCTTTTAGGAAATGAATCCTATTTTTATAAAGCTATTACTCACTCTGGTAAAAGTGAAATATTTTATGCTTACTCTAAGTAAACTAACTGCTTCCTGGGTAATTGCTGAAGTTAGATTTAATGAAATCTTTGTTTAGCTGCAGCACTGAATTAATTTTGGTGGGATTGGTGAAAGGGAGGTGGAAAAAGGCCAAAGGAACTTCCAGAGTCTTGTGAGATGTCCTCACAATACAAATTATCAGTTAATAACATTTTGTCCATGCTAATTAATTACACAACTACTTTTCTATTTAGAACTGATAGAAATTAAGACTAAGAAAATGATTCCTTGTTAACTAGTTTCTGCTAAATCAAATAATTATTCTATAGATTTTTAAAATTTGTTACAATGTAGTGATTTGTTTGATTAAAATTTGATTAAAATGTTAGCATTTTTGCTTGTTTCAAAATTGAAAACACCTACCTTGTTTCTTTGGAAACATTCCTGACTTTCAATATGCACTGCAAATTGTGTATATGAAAATAAATTGAGCATATATGTACAAATATAATAGCATATTGTGGAAGCCCATACATTCCTCCTTCACCCATCCAACTCAGACAACTTTTTTATGGACGTAGTGAGCTGGGAAAATTTATGCAAATGTACTCTACAAGTCTTTCAAACTCAAATGTAGACAGGAGTTAAAGCCATTTGAGTTTTACTTCATATGGGTATAGGCTAATGGCTCTTCTAAGGGTTTCTCTCCTCCCTTTCATGCTCATGAGCATTAATCCTTTACCTGATCAGATTAGAAAAGATTCTAAGAACTTGTTACTGGAGCCCCTTTAACTATACTCAATGGCGGAATTCTGTTAAGTTGGACTAAGAAGAACTAATTCCCCGATGGAAATCAGTACCTAGTTATTAGCACATAGTTATTATTCTCAATAGGTTGAAGTCCAGGACTCCATTCCTGAAAACGTGGCAGCTTCTGTGAAGGAGTTATTTATCTCCAAGAATCATGATTACCCACCATAACTAGAGAGCAAGTGAGACGTACAGGACTACTTTCAGCCATGTCAAACCTTTAGACTGTTATCTACTTTCAATGTATATTGAGGAATTATACAACATTGGGATTTCTTTTTGGAGCTTTAATAGATAAGAAATCATATGTATTGTATTCCGGCACTATAGTATGGCTTACTTGTCTATATTCCCAAAATCCTACAATATTTTATCAGGAACTTTCTTATATGATTTGCCCCAATTCTTTGAGATTTTAGACAAATATACAACTTTAACTTTGTGTTATGTATATTAAACATGTAAATACATTGATTGGAGGATAGTTCGCAAGACTTTGAAGAGGTGCCATATTAGTAATGGAGGAAGGTTACTTGCAAAATTACTTGCACTGGTTGTACCTGTATGTTTTCTGTTATTCAGGGAAGAATTGTTCATGTTCACATTGCTAAGAAGGTCTATTTTCCCTGATGCGTGGGAGGTTTATATACTTTACTATCCTACTCATAAGAGGGAGATACAGATTTATACAGGTTTATACATTTCACCAAATTATGGCAAACCCTCTCTTTAATGTTTTAATAAAAGTCTCTTGTAGACCGTTGTCTCTTCTTCACTAGCATTAAGGCATAAATAATCAGAAAGTAAATGAGTTGGATTTATCTAAGGGAAACAGAGAGGTATTTGTACAGTTGTAATGAATAAAAAATGTTTCTATGGTTCTTGGTAAAGGGTAAAAAGCAATATTTAACAGTTTTAATGATGTTTCTGGACTTTTTATTAATGGAAAACAATTATTTCACAAGTACTGAATCAAACATACCAGCTTTTTCTACATAACTAAAATACAGTAGTATAAACATACAGTAGTATAAACAAATATAAATAAAATGTGGTCCCTTACTCTTTAATCTTCTATTTTATTCCTCTTTAACAAATCAGAATAAATGGTTAGGTGAGTGTTATGCCTGGGACTGTGATGGAGGTGAAGGAAGGGGAGACTGCAGCAGTACAAGGCACAAAACCATAAATTAAGGACATATGAGTAGCATATGAACTGCTGGTTGTGGACCAGGAGCTGGTGCGTAGCTCAGCTGGGCTGGGGTGAGACCGGAAGCTGGTGTACAGCTTAGCCGGGCTGGGGGGAAGCAGGGCAGGAGTTGGCACATGGCGCAGTGGAGTTGGAGGGGTGGGACTTGGTATGTAGCTCAGCTGCAGGGGGGGCCGGGCACTGGCATGTAGCTCAACTGGGCAGTGTGTGTAGGGAGGGGGGGAATAAGGGGGAGGCAAGAAGCCCATGGAGAGGACAAGATGGGGGGAGGGGAGAGAGCAACAGCATGGCAGAAATGACCTCCCCTGGTCTGGAAAAATCCCTCATCCGGAACCACTCAGAACCCGAGGGTGCCAGACAAGGGAGTTCCAATTTGTATATATTTGTTACTCTAAAGTGCCACAGCATTACTCGTTTTTAAAGTAACAGACTAACATAGCTACCCCACGGTAGGGTAAACTGAGATAGTCCATGGTATCTTTCTTAACTTTGTTTCTATTACGTTTTGTATTAAGTCATTCTCCATATACAGTTTGAGTCTGAATTATTAATTAGTACTGGGATTTTCAGAGGAATCCATTGGAACTAATCCTCATTCCATGAGGAGTAACGGTAGTTCAAATTAGGATCTTTAATTCAAACTACCTACTCTGTGCCGCGTGTAGCTGCGGGCACAGAGTTCGGACTAAGGGGGATTTAAAAATGGCGGCGCCCGGGAACATGCAAATGAAGCCCGGGATTTAAGGGCAAGCGGAGTTACAAATGATTACCTTACCTAGCTCGAACTAACAAGCTAGTATAGATGTACCCAAACAGACCAGGAGTGTGACCCAAATGTAGTCACATAAAGGTAGTAGTGAATTCTTGAGCTGAGAAGTGCTTGCTAAGAAAATCTTGCCACAGTCTGCCTCAAGATTTGAAGCCCCCTCTGATTTATAATCATGAACGTCATGTGTCAGACTTGATGTATCAATGATTGTCATTGTTGATCACAAATGTGAAAGCGTTATATTGAAGAGATGTCATCTTGCAGGTAGGTCTGAGAGATGTAGAATTTAGTAATTATGGTGCCCATGTTTGAAAGTACAGGCAGTCCCCGGGTTACATGGATCCGACTTACATTGGATCCCTATTTACAAATGGGGTGAGGCAACCCCGCACTAGCTGCTTCCCCCCAGCAGACCAGGAAGATGCGAAGCTAGCGCCCCTCCCCCAGCAGACCAGGGAGACGCGGAGCGGCTTTTCTCAGCCGACACCTCAGCTTGAGAATAAAGGACTGAGGGAAGTGAGGTGTGGGAGAATAAAACTGAGCTCTGGAGAAATGTTTGGCTAGAGTTTCCCCTACAATATCTACCAGTTCCGACTTGCATACAAATTCAGCTTAAGAACAAACCTACAGTCCCTATCTTGTACGTAACCCAAGGACTGCCTGTATTAGCATTGCTGTTTGAAAGTAATTCCGTATAAAACACTAAATGCTTAGACATTACACGGAGAGGATAATTTTTCAGTCTTAATGCTGAATTACTTGGCCTCGATAGATTTAAGATATTAAATTTAATTTATGAGTCTGTTTTGTTATTTTAGTCAATATTCTAAATAATTTGTTAGTTCTAATTTTCATATTTTCTCATATCAAGAGGCACAACATTTCCCCCTGTTTTAGTGCATGGCACAGACTGAAATGATCACACAAACTATGCTTCACATTTTTATGAGGAGAGCGGGGGTATGGCCTATCACATAAGGGTCCCTTCTCAGTGACTGAGGAGTGGTGACAGTCCAATCCTTAGTTTTTTGGGGGATTGTGACTGACAAAACAAATAGTTCTTAAAAGTTATTTCAGAATTACACAGCAATTCCATTATTTTGAAGTAATTTTAAATAACAGATGGCTTATTCCAAGTTGTGTAAGCCTCATTCTATGAAGAATAATGCCTATTCAGAAATAGCCATTTCAAAATAAGGCATATATAGACACTCCACTTCTGTTATATCAAAATAGCCCCTCATGAGGGCCATTCTAAATTATTCCTCCTGGGACTCTAAATTGAGATAGCATGTCTACATTAGGGAAGCCTGCCTCAGATTAATGTTGAGGCTTCCCTTCAGTATAAATGTGCTATTTTAAAATAAGCTATTTCAGAATAACTATTCCAGAATAGTTCTTTCCAAAATAACTGTGGTGTAGGTGTAGCCTATGATAGCAGCTTCATGACAGCTACAAATCCCTGGCTACTTCCCCATAGCCTCCCCAATACCTTCCTAACTGAAGATCATTCTTTCTGGTACCTGTTGCTCTTACTCCTCCCAGCTTCTCCACAGCTCCTTCTTTCCTCAACTCCTTCTATCCCATGAGCTAACAGAAGAGGAGCTTTTAAAATCAGTCTTAATTGGCCCCAGGTGTTCTGACTTTTCTGACTCACTTGACTCTGGAAACCTCCTAATTGCCTTTCAGGTGCTTCAATTGGTCTGATTGCTGTAATTGATTCTAGCAGGTTCCTGCTGGTTCTGGGTTGGTCCTTGTTAGTTTACCCTGTGAACAGGGATCTATTTAATCTGAGACTAAAATATTTCCCCTACACCACTTTCCTGAAGCTCTCTGGCCTGACGCTGTCACTATGTGCCATTATCTATCTATCTATAATTATGGAAATACTGTTGAAGAAGATAAACTCACTAGAAGATGTACCCAGTGTTGCTTGGGTCCTTACCTCAAATAAGTTTTGTTTTTCTTCATTAAAATATTTATTCTGGGGTTGGGGTGGGGATGCACGGTTCAGAATGCATACTAAAGGATTCGGGATGAGAAGTTCAGTATGTCCCAGAGATAGAGAGCATCACTGCAGCATCTTGGGGACAGGTAAGAAGCAACACACATACAAATATATAGTGGACAGCTGTCCTTTACATCACTCCTGCCCCCTGCTGGCCCAATGGGGTTATTGCTGCCCCAGTTCCCATCTCTGGCTCTTTGCTACCACCTCCCATAGTATAACTGTCTCTCCTACTAGACTCCTCCATTTCCATTTTATGAGAAACAATCAAATTCCAGGCACATCCCATTGTCCCAGCACAACCAAACCCTTATCTTGCTTTAAGTTAGGATAAGAGGACCACACAGACAGTTTGACAAATGCACAAACTCTCTAAACCATATAGTAGTAGACTAACACATTTACCCAGCATTCTCAGGTCCTTAAGGAAGGGCTCTCAGCAGTGGGATAGTGGTGTGGGGGTGTAGGAGTCAGGGTTGGGGAAGCAAAGAGGGGCTCTGGGCAGGAGACTGTGTGTGTGTGTGTGTGTGTGTGTGTGTGTGTGTGTGTAGAAGGGTAGAGGGGAGATGCTCAGAGATTCATACCAAGGCTGCTTGCTCTTTCACTTCCTGTCCCTGTCAGGAAGTGAGAACAAAGTACACAGCTCATCGGCCTCCTGAGCTCCACAGCTAGAGTGAGGAATGAAGCAAACTGCACACTTTCCCCTCACTCTATGTTGAAGGGGAATAGTCAGCAATGTCCCCATATGAATCAGGAGGGGGGGGGGGTAAATTCAACCTCCTTGTCTCCCTAAAGGGTATCAGTGGGAGGAGGCTTGGGGCTCGGGTAATCCTGGATGGAAGGGCATTCCCCACCAACTCCTTTCACCTGCCTGGTGATTGTCCCTTTTCAGTAGGGTTTTATGAGAAGCAGTCCCATTCCAGGCATATCACATTTTCCTGGCACAAGCAAATCCTTATTTTGCTTTAAGTTATGATAATAGGAAACTGGATACCAAATTTGGTGGGCGTACCTCTCATCATTTATGAGGAGTTTTTGAACAGACGAACAGAGACACTCTAATGTATAGTAGATATTTGGCTAACAAATTTCAATGAATATTCCAATGAGTATACCAATCTTGCAAGTAGAATCAGGGATTCTATATTCTCCTCAGGAGATGAAAGTTTGTTCTGATTACAAATGGAAACTTGGTCTCTCACAAAACTGTCCCACAATTTGACATGATTAATAGCCTGTTCAAAAGATGTGTAAGACTAGAATAACAGGGGGATTACACATTATAACCAGTCCCCGAGTTGTGAACGGTCGACTTACGACTGTTTGCAGTTATGACCAAAACTGTCGTAAATGGCGGACCCCGAGTTATGAACGTGATCCACCCTTATGAACAGCGCGGTCGCGTGTAACTCTATGGGGTCCAACTTACGAACAAACCAAGTTACGACCAATTGCTTGGTCCGTAACCGGTTCGTAAGTCGGAGAGAGGCTGTATTGGTAAAACTGTGACAGTTTATGTAGCATTTTGTCGCACTATGTTTGATTCTGAACACTGATACTGATTCACTTTCAGCAGTCCTGCATTCATCTAAAGATAAACAAAAAATAGGTTAGAGTTTTTTCAGTTGCTTTTTCTTATGTATTCAAAAGCCCCTTGTGAGCTAAAATTTCAGTATATAAAAATAGATTTTGAGGTATATAATTTCTGGCTATACGGACTGGGCTAGTAGATTTCTGATCTTTGTCTCATCTGCTGGTAATATTATATGAGAGTGAGTGAAAGAGAACTAATAATGGATGAATCAGAGAATGTGAAGGGCTATTGTAATATAAAATGGCACTGAATGCATATCTAGCAGTACACATAGCAGGCCTATGTTAATGAATGTTCTTGTTGCTATTTCTCTTGTCCTTCACATCCCTCCTTTTTGCTGTTTTCGTAACACCCACTCTTATGACATCCTAAATTAGATAGCAAGCTCTTTGTGGCTGGGATAGTATTCCTGTCTCTACATAAGAATTCTGCTGAAAATTATTTGCTCAGCAGGCCTCATTGATTTAAGTATAAGTTACGTTATTACTAAGGTGAGGACTGTCTTACTCTTTGTGTGTATGCTATGTAGGGCCTAATCTTGATCTGAATTTTCAGATGCTACTATACTACCAAAAATCCAACTCCACACCTCCTCCAAGCATGTGAAATAAAGAAAGCCAATTGTCATTTTATTAAAACTGAAGAACTACTAGAGTGACTGAAGCCTGTCCAATTTTTTATCACAGACTATAATTTTACAGAAGTTGGTTCTTCCAAACAAGAAACATGTTAAAGAGAGCAAATAGTATTACTGTTACTACTATCTTTTGATGCATTAGTCAGCCTTGCCTGCTATACTCTTTTTATATATGGCAGCATTTGTTTCTTAGGGATACGATTTTAACAATTTTAAAATTGCATATGTGAAAAGACATATAATTTATGCATTTAGTTACCTCAGTCGCACAAACAAATGACTAATTGGATGTCTAATTTATTAATTGCATTTGTATTCAGTGAGACTGCATTAAATTTATTAGTATATTGTGATTTTTTAACTCAAAGTTCTGAACTCTTGGCTCTGAGTTCTGTGCAAATAAGCATTTGTCAGACTTTTCAATAGCCTTAATTGTAACCTTAAAAACCAGTCAGGAGCAAATCCTCACTGACGTGGCCCCCCTGAGTGAGAAGGGCCACTCCCCACATCCCCCCTGCACACCAGAGCCTAGGGGGGTCCAGGCTAGTAGATTTTGTGTGCTCCAGCTCCATGGTGTGGGGCTGGAGCTCCAGCATGGGCTCCCAATGCTGGGATGGGGGAGGGGTGGAACCCTGAGCCTTGGAGGCTGGATCCAGGCAAACTGGGGGCCACACCTGGCCCTTAGGCCTTAGGTTCCTCACCCCTGCCTTAAAATGTTAATCAATCACTACATGTAATAAGGACCCTTAAACATAAATTAGATATGCCCTTTCATATTTTTCCAAGCATCTGCTAAACTGATGATTGTTTAAGTTAGACATGGCCTGCCATAAATAGGTTTAGATGTAATTTATAAACTATACCTCTGTTTTTGGTGGAATACCTATGCACTTACAATTTTTTCCCTGTGTTTGTTCCCTGGCAACTCACTGAAGATGCAAAATTGAATCCATTTTCAATAATAAATTAAAGTTAAATTTGAAAATATGTACCTATTCATTTTTCTTCTGTGCCCTTTTCTGTTTTAGACACTGATCTGAATCAATAGTCATTTCTTCATAGGACATGAGGATTAGACCCACATATGAACTAGAGCTGAGTAAATCCAGGCCTGTCGATGGGGCGGGGAGGGGCAGAAAGGGCAACTGCCCTGGGACCTGGTGATTTAAAAAGCTTGAGGCTCCCAGCCCTTGCTGCTATTATGGCAGTATTGGTGGCTGGCACCCTGGGCCCTTTAAATCACTGCCAGAGCCCTGGGCAATACACTCTAGGTGGCACTAAGGGCTGACTGCGCAGGGTACAGCAGTGCAGTCCAGGCAGTGCTATGGGTTGGCTGTCCCCAGCCCTGCCCCTTGTTCCTGGAGCCTGACAATTCAGTTGGCTCCTCTGAGTAAACCAAAAGAACTTTGACAGTTTATAAATGTCTTTTTACTGGGTGTTGAGAGTCTTACACTCAACATGTAAGTGTTTTACTGTGGTTCATCTGCAAAGTCACATAATTGGTCGGGTTTCTTTTGTTTTGTTTTTTTTAGGAATACAGTTCTAATAATGATATGCATTGGGGTCAGGGACGAATGGAATAATGTGAACTGATACATTAGGGAGGCTGATGTCAGACCCTCCAAATTTTGGAACTGGTCAGTATGGATCTGAAAGTGAAAATGACCAAGGAGTTAAAATGACCTGCAGATTATAATGTCATAAAAGTATTGTCTTTATTTTTTTTTCCAGATTAAAGAAAACAAGCTGATTTTGGTGGAGACCAAACTATGAAATTACTGTAGTCTCAGTTTTAGCCTGGGATCTAGTTACGTGTCCTGTAGCATAGCAAAGAGATCAGGGAACCTCTCAGAGTTTGGAGATTGGACTTTACGGACAGAAAATCTTTCTCTCTGCTTTGCTTTCTGTAAAATCTAATTAGCTACGATATTATTCAAATGAGAGAATTTCTGTAGCTCTCTTGTGAACAGCTAACTATAGGGTTGCCAGGTGTCCGGTTTTGAACCAGACAGTCCAGTATTTGAGCTTTCTGTTCGGGAAAGAAATTGCAAAAATATAAATGAGAAAATATAAATGTCCGGTATTTTCTAAATAAGTTGTAATGTAGATTGTGATGTAATGTCAAATGTGTCCAGTATTTTTGTTGAAACCATCTGGCAACCCTAGCTAGTTAGCATTCTTATTATCAAGTAAGATAACAGCTGCCAGAAGCAGTCTTCAGGATCAGGTAGATTTGACTCAAAGATATTCCTAGAATCATAGAAATGTAAGGCTGAAAAGGGCCTCAAGAAACCCCCACGTTCTGAGGCAGGACCAAGCAAACCAGGACTATCCCTGGCAGATGTTTGTCCAACTTGTTCTTAAAGGCTTCCAATAATGGGGATTTAATTATATTAGCAGTTTTGACATTATGAGCAAGAGCACAGTAATGGGACACCGTGAAGTAATGCAGTCTTTGGGATGATCCATCTCCTTATTGATACAGATTGTAGAAAAAAATGAAAGAACAAAATTTGTAAAAAAAAAAAAAAAAAAAAAAAAAAAGTAGCTCTTTTACAGAGGCCTTTTAATTTGATTTTATAGTATTAACCAAAATAATATTTGTTAGTAACTGCATATATTATTCCAGAAAAATATGAATATTTTAAACTAAGTAGTGAACAATCTTTAATGTAGATGGATGGTAAAATATATAAATGTAAATCCCGTAGGGCTATAAAATAATAGGTTGTACTTTCAAAAAAATTCTAAACTCTCATGTGTGTTTCTGTAGTAGGCAACCCATGATAAACATTACATTGTTCCTTAAGTATTTAACTGGTATGTTTTCCTGAAGGACCAACGGGAATTCTAAAGCAAGAATTCTGTGTCTGATTATAATGAGAGTGCAGAATTATAATTTGCATTTCGGGTTAATTTAAAAATAATCTTTTATACTACCACAATTTAGAAATATGAATATCTAGAGATTGAGTTAACTTAAAAGGGGATATCTACAGTGATGATATGATATAAATAAAATATAATTTCAATTACAGGTAATTATCTTTCATAAGTGAGAAATCTGATATAATAAAACTATATATATATAATCTGATCTCTTTATAAAAAAACTCACGCATGAGTTATTTCTTTTATTAACTTAATTTAACTGGTATTCTTAAATCAATATGAATTGAAGGGTGTTGGAGGCATCTTCGGTAGATTAGTATGTAGTGTTGTCTGTTTTAATCATTTTTATATCTTTTTTCATATTTTTCTAGATGTTAGATTACAATTTTGACAAAAACATTACATAACTTTGTCAGATATTTGACTTAATACTCTAAGTCATTCTGACTAAAAAGCTACAACTGCATAATGCATGTAGCACATAGTAAATTCAAAGGATTCATTTTTTTAAACTAATAATCTCAAAATTATTGTAAACAGAGAATATTCCTTTCTGGCTGTTCTAGTTGGATTCCACAGAGATTGTTCTTTGCTGAAAGCTATTCATAGAATCATAAGGGACCTCAAGAAGTCCTGAAGTCCAGCCCTCTGCATTGAGGCAGGACCAACTAAATCCAGACCATCACTGACAGATGTCCACGCACCTTTTCTTAACTTCCAGTAATGGGGATTCCTCAACCTCGCTTGGAATCCTATTCCTGATCCTAACTTCCATAAGAGTTAGAAAGATTTTTCTAATATCTAATGTAGATCTTCCTTGCTGCAGACTGAGTTTATTATTTCTTGCCCTACCTCCTCTTTATAACAACCCAATGATGGAGTGGACTAGGCCCAGAAGCTCCTTGCTGGAGGACTTGAGGCCTGACGCACCCACCCCTAGAAAAGAGCACTAGAGAAGTCCTCCAAGTGGCTTAGAGAAACTGCAGGAATGCAGCCAATCCAGGGGAGGCTTCAAGTAGCTAGCCAATCATAGTGTTGCAGGATTGTGTGTGTGTGTGTTTGTGCGCGCGTGTGTATATATAAATATATCTGTATCTATATACAGTGCTTTTTTTGTGATGGTACATACTGGTACTTGCACAGTGCTAGATGGAAGCCTGCTTGGCATATGCAGAAATTAAAGGGGCTGCAACCGCATTTCGGCCCCGATCTCCCAGGTCAACAAATTTTCCCTGGCATTTTTTTTCTCGACAAAACCATCTGGCAACCCTAGTGTGTGTGTGTGTGTATATATATATATATATATATATATATATATATATATACACACACTGCAGAAAGTTCCTTGCTAGAGCCAGAAGAGTGTGAATTGTGCTCCTGGCTGACCATAGGGAACAGATAGCTCAGTGCTGGCAATGACTGGGGAAGTGAGACAGAGCTCCTGGCTGGCTGCTAGGCTTGAATACAGAGAAGCCCTGTGGTAAGGGTGAACCATTAGTGAAGGCTGCAGCTATGGGGAAGTGGCAGTTTAAAGGCATGTGGCTGCTATTCGTATGGTCCCTAGGCTGGAACCCAGAGTAGTAGATAGGCCTGGATCCTCTTCATAGGCCACTAGAGAAGTGTTCTACAATTAGACAGCAATAAACCCCAGAAAGGGATCTGAACTATTTATGGCCTAGCTGAAGAGCTAGAGTCAGAAGGGCTCAGAAAGAGTGAAACCATTGCCTGCAGGGAGGACTAGCCAGGACCAGTTTTTTAAATTTTTTAAAATGTTTAACTATTCAGTATCACCATCAATGATCTGGAAGAAAATAAGTAAAGTTTGCAAATGATGCAAACATGGTGGTGTAGTAAATAATGATAATAATAGATCACTTCTACATCTCAATCTGCACCATATTCTCAGCACAGGAATAATTTCCCTAAGGGCTTCATTGTAACATTGAGTGATCAACCTGTGATTTTGTTGACAGAATTGGACAAAACAAATTGAGTATTGAGGTGTCCTTGTAAATACAGTTTTCTCCTGTTTGCTTAGGTTTACTAGATATTCAACTGGTACAGTGGTGTTTTGCCTGTTGTAATCAATTTGGTTGTCACAAATGATGTTAATACTAAATGCAGGAGTTGTAAAATATGATCACCAGTGTTTGCAATTGTGGGAATACAGAAAATTCAGACCGTGTTTAACCCATTTCAAAAGGAGAGAGATATTGTCATCTTTAAAAGATCTTAGATGGACAAGATCTTGGTTGGGCCTGTCTTGGAGGACAAGGGCTCCACTGCCAGACTTCTGTGAGGGGAGGGCAGGACTCTCAATCAGCAGGCTACATGTCCTCCAGCCATGAGCTGTAATACTGGTTCAATCTGTTTCTCCCCACTGTCTCCATGTTAGAGCTGAAATAGGCTCCATAAGGATTCTCTTTTATTATTTTAAATTTACTCCAGCAGATGTGGCTGGACTGTACTTTGGGTCAAGAATGGAAATCACTGATAGCTGAAATCACTAGGTTTTTGCCCAAAGCCAAATCCACCGCAAGCAGGTTGAACCAGCAAGCAGACAGATGAGGGGGAGGCTGGTGGAGAGATGTGACGAGCAGCCAGCAGAGTGGCAGCGACACAATGAATGGCTAGCAAGGCAATGTTGGAGAGGTGAAATAAATGGCTAGCAGAGTGGAAGCAGAGAGGTGTCATGAGCAGCCAGCAGGGCAATGGCAGAGATGAATGAGCAGGCAGATGGTGAGTGACCAGTGGAGTGAATAACATGCCACTTACTCTGACCCCCACTTGGGATGAGAGGTGAACTCTGCAGATGCACTTCTGAACTCTGGGTCTGCTCTGAACAAGGGCGGGAACTGTGTGTGTGGTACAGAGAAGGGCTGGACATGTCAAGGGTACATTTAGATTGCTGGACTTAAGAACCTGAGAGGGAAAGGACATTGTGGTGGGACTTTTATTTGTGGTTTCGGTTTATGAACTCTGTTTGTGATGTTTTCCCAAATTAATGCCAAATTATTTCCCTCCCTTTTATTAAAAGTTTCTTTTCTATGCTCAGACTCTGTGCTTGCGAGTGAGGAAGTATTGCATCTCAGAGGCACCCAGGGGTGGTGTGTGAATTTCCCAGGTTACTGAGCGGTGGCTCCAGCTAGTTTTATGTTGGCTGGATGGAGAGGAACCTATAGATATTGAACCCATCCCTGGCTGCTGTTTGCTGCACCTGGCAGAAGGGTTACAACTGTAATACCACATTTCATGGTATGCAATGTCACCACATTTCCCCGATAATTTTCTCATAATTAAAAATATTTTTATATTCTACAACATCAATAGATATTATTTTTCCTTATTAGTAAATTAAATCAGTATGTCTAGAAGGTTGGAACATATTGTCTACAAATGACTGTGTTGTTTGGTTTGCAGCCACTGCCAAACACAGAACTCTCTTTTTTCTAAGTATTAGAAAAAAAAAACAAAATTGAGCTTAAGAAGATGTAGAACAGATTTTATCTATTCTATTTTTATAGTTAGTCTCATGCCTTTAATTTGTCCCAAATCTCTGGTTGGATGCCTTTATGACATCTTAGGGTACGTCTAAACTACATGGCTCCGTCGACGGAGCCATGTAGATTTGTTGTTTTGGCAAAGTCAAATGAAGCCGCGATTTAAATGATCGCGGCTTCATTTAAATTTACATGGCTGCCGCGCTGAGCCGACAAACAGCTGATCAGCTGTTTGTCCGCTCAGCGCGCTAGTCTGGACGCTCCCCTGCCGGCATCAAAGCCCTTTGTCGGCAGCCCCGGTAAACCTCATCCCACAAGGAAAAATGGGGCTGACGACAAAGGGCTTTGATGTCGGCAGGGGAGCGTTCAGACTAGCGCGCTGAGCGGACAAACAGCTGATCAGCTGTTTGTCGGCTCAGCGCGGCAGCCATGTAAATTTAAATGAAGCCGCGATCATTTAAATCGCGGCTTCATTTGACTTTGCCTATGTGTCTAATCTACATGCCTCTGATGACAGAGGCATGTAGTCTAGACACAGCCTTAGTGACTATATACAGGAAGAGATTACATGTGTTGTATGTATTCGAAATAGGAAGTACACTGTGGCAGGTTCAATTCATCATATGGTGCCTGCTGTAGGGCCAGTCCTAGGAATTAGCTCTTGCATCCTCATCGGGTTGGTTTCACACCTGCTATTACCTGTCCTTTTCACCTCCATCTCATTGGAACCTGTGTCCAGGCCACAGTGCCCCTTCCCCTGGGTACTGCCCTGATACAGCTCCCACATTCTGAGATCCTTCCCTCCTGAGGAATTCAGTTATCCCCTAAGCCCACCACTTGCCTCAGGGTGTGTCTAGACTACAGGGATTTTTCTAAAAAAGTGGCCTTTTTTTGAAAAATCTTTACCTGCGTCTAGACTGGCGCCGCATTCTGTTGACAGTAAATAGAAAGAACACGGCAGTTTTTTCAACCACGGAAAATCTCGTTTTACGAGGAATAATGCCTTTTTTCAAAAGTGCTCTTTCGAAAAAAGGTGCTATGTAATGCAAACTGTACTTTTTTGAAAGACAGCATCCAGACTGCCTAGGTGCACTCTTTCAAAAAAGCAGCTTACTTTTTCGAAAGTACTGGTTGTAGTCTAGACACTCTTTTTTGAAAGAGGCTTTTTTGAAAGTATCTTTTGAAAAAGTCTCTTTCGAAAGAGGCTTGCAGTCTAGATGTAGCCCTAGTGACTCACTGCCATTCTTCATGTAGGCCAGTGGTCTCAAGCCTTTTTAACCACAAGATCACTTTTTCAATTTAAGTGCAATGTAAGATCTACCTCAAACCCAAATACTCTTGGCCCACTTCCTTCCTGCCCCTTCTTTGAGGCCCTACCTCTGCTCCACACCTTCTCCAAGGCCTCTCCTACTCACTTCATCCCCCTTTCTCCCTCATCCTCACTCCCTTGCATCAGGCTGGGGTAGGGGGTTGGAGAACAGGCTCTGGTCTTGGGCCAAGAGGTTTGGCATATTGAGGGGGTAGGCTCCGGGCTTAGCCCAGGATGGAGGATTGGGGTCCAGGAGGGGTTTTGGGGTGTAAGCTCTGGGGAGGAGTTTGATTGCAGGGGGACTCACATCTGGGGCAGGAGGTAGGGTATACAAAGAAGTTCAGGGCTGGGGCAGGGGTTCAGGAAGCAGGCTCTGGCTGGGCACCGTTTAACTGAGACAGCTTCTGGGTGGTGGAGCAGTGGAGTTAAGGAAGACTTACTCCTGCCCTGGCCTTGGACCACTCCTGAAAGCAGCTGGCATGTACAAGAAAAGCTCCATGGTGCCATGTGCTGTTCCTCATCCACAGGCACTGAGCCCAAAGCTTCTACTGGCAACGGTTCCCCATTATTAATCAATGGGAGCTGCAGGAGTGGTGTCTGCAGTCAAGGACAGTATGTGGAGACCCCCTGCTCTGCCTTTCTCAGGGGCTACAGGGACATGCCAGCCACTTTTAGGAGCAGCAATTACCGTAGAGGTAATTATTCGAGCCATGACAGGTTAGACATTTTAGAACTCATTACTCAAATAATTAAATTTAAGCGTAAGAGAAATGCAAATTATGAAATGAACAGATCAGTCAAAAACCCAAAATACCACACTTTTCAAGTAGTAAAAGAAATAACAGCTATCCCCCACGTATGTGTTGGGTTGGGAGATGAGAGTGAAGGTCAGTATGTGTTTGTGAGAATGACAGACATACAATGTGTGAGAGTAACAGAGATTTGCATTGTCAGGCATCCTCCATCCCCTTCTCTGTGTGTGTGTGGAGATAGAATACAGGAGTAGGGGGGTGAGGGGCATCCCGACATCAGTGCCCCCCCTTCTCTCTCCCACACCTTGCGTAGCAAGCAGGAGGCTCCCAGGGGAGGCAGCTCTAAGGCAGCGGGCAGGAGCAGCATGACTGTGTGTAGGGGCAACTGAAGTGCCAGCGCTTAAAAGCTTCCTAGCCAAACCAGTCAGGATCACCTGTCAGAGGCTCCAAGGTCTACTGGTAGCTTCTCAGGCCCCTGTGTCAGTCCTTCAGCCTCAGAACTGGTGAGGCCAGAGCTCTCCTTGATCCCCTGACCTTCTCCAGCACTGTTCTGTCTAAGGTGACACAAGACTACTCCTTTTTATAGAAGAATAGGTACCTTTGAGACCAACAAAAATGTTAGGGTACGTCTACACTACAGCATTAATTTGAGTTAACTTAATTGGAAATAGTTAATTTGAATTAAGCTAATTCGAATTAGCGCATCTACACACAAAAACTATTTCAAAATAGCATTTTGCTATTTCAAAATAGCAAATTCACACTGAGTGGACCCTGAACCGAAGTTAAGGCTGGCCAGAACCAGTGCCGGCTGGGCATCAAGTTAGGACTTAGTGTGTGGGGCTGCTGCCTGAGGCTAACTGAGCTCCGTGCTTAAAGGGACCCTACCCCCATCCCGGACAGACAGTTCTCAGGGTTCCCTGCTTGTTTGTCTACCTTGATGAGGGACAGCAAAGCAGCCCTGTCTTTCAGTGCCCTGATTGCCCGCACTCGGGACACCACTGCACTCGGCCCTTGGGCATGCCGGTGCATCTCGTGGGGTCATTGCCATCAGCCCAGCTGCAGTTGCTGCAGGCTGCCATCTGGGGGGTCCATCGGGAGGCTGTCAGGATCCAGGAGGCCCTGAGGGAGAGCGTCCACCCCGAGGAGCCATCAGAGCCACCCTGGTCCTCCCCACCAGGGGCTCGTGCCCCATTCTTCCCTCACCTCCTTCTACTTATCCCTCCCTAGCCCCCCTTCCTGATGTCAAACAAAAGACACATATGTTCAAAAACAGAAACTGGGTTTATTGAACAAAACTGGGGGGGGGGGGAGGAGGAGACGAACCTCTGGGGAGACTGGAAAAAGGAGGTGGGAGAGGGGAAGAGAGAGGGTGAGAGAGGGGAGGGGGAAACCTGGGAGGATGGAGCTAGAAGGAGGAAGCAAGGGGAAGAAGTGGGAGAGGAAGCTCAGGAGCCAGGGTTGGGGGTCTCTCCAGACCAACTTGATTTTCATGCAAACCTGCTCCAAAGTTCGCATGTGGCCTTTGGTGGCCAGGCTGGCAGCTATCCTGCCATAGACAGCTGCATTCCTTCATCTAGTGGGGAGATCATGGACATCGGGGGCACCCCCCCCAAACCTGAATAAGGTCCATGATCTCCGTCCTGGACCAGGAAGGCCCCCGCCTTTTCCAGCCCCTGTCAGGCTCCTTGGAGGTGTCAGACTGCTCCTGGGGAGCGGTGGAGGGCTGGCTACCAGTGGCTTGCTGGCTCATGTTTTGGGGCCACTGGGTCAAGGGCCCCAGTGGCCACTGCTGGCTGTGGGCTGGCAGGCTTGGAGCTGGCACAGGCACTGTGGCCAGGATCTACCCCTTTAATGGCTCCGGGGCTGTGGAAGAGGAGAGTAAGTTTTCCTGGTGTTGCCCAGAGTGGCCATCAGGGCTCCCTGGGAAGGGCTGGAGGCCCCCTATTTCGAATTAAGTGTCTACACAACACTTATTTTGAAATAGCTATTTCAAATTTGGCATTACTCCTCATAGAATGAGGTTTACCAAATTCTAATTAAGCGCATGTATAGACGCTATTAAAGTTAATTTGAAATAACAGTTGTTATTTCGAATTAATTTTGCAGTGTAGACATACCCTCATATATATATATATATCCTCACGTCATCACGAGCTTTTGTGGACAAAACACACTTCATCAGATGAGCTGGAGAGGAATAACAGAAACACAAACAGAAAATAGAAAAAAACCAGGGACCTGTCAGTTGTAGGATTGGTGCTAATGAGGCTAATAAATGGACTGGAAATGTCCCATACTTAGCTTTTCATGTAAAAATGAGGTATTAAATGCAGCAGAGCTGGCTTTATAAGGCAATATTCAGTTAATGTCTTTGTTCAAGCCCAGAGAAACAGTGTCACATTTCCAGATGAATGTCAATTTCATACACACTCTCTCTAATTGGCTGATTAAGTTCCTTTGTAGAAGAATGGTTACTTGTAAATCCATTAATGAGTGCCCAGGAAGGTTAAAATGTTCCCCTACAGCTTTATGTGTGTTATCATTTCTTATGTGTGATTTGTGTTCATTTATCCTTTGTCGTAGATACTATCCAGTTTGGCTAATATATAGTAAACTTCCGATAATACGGCACCTTTAGGACCCAGGGGGTGCCGGATTATCAGATATGCCGGACTATCAGAAGGGGGGGCTATGAGGGGCCTGGAGTGGGGTGGGAGGGGATGCCACCCCAGACTCCTGATAGCCCCCCCTTACGATAGTCCGGCTCTGCCCCAAGCGTCCCTGATTCAGCCGCTGCTGGTCAGTTTCAGCAGCAGCTGAATCAGAGATGCCTGCAATAGAGCAGCTGGGGTGCTGCCGGGTTGGTCCCGCAGCGCCGAGGGGCGGCGCTACAGCACCAACCCAGCAGCACTTCAGCTGCTCTTGGGGACGCCTGGGGCAGAGCAGCTGGAGTGCTGCCAGGTTGGTCCCGCAGCGCCAAAGGACGGCGCTGCAGGACCAACCCGGCAGGACCCCAGCTGCTCTGCCCCAGGGGTCCCCGATTCAGCCGCTTCCTGGAATCAGCTTCTGATCTATTTCAGCAGTGGCTGAATCGGGGACCCCTGGGGCAGAGCAGCTGGGGTGCTGCCGGGTTGGTCCCGCAGCCCTGAGGGGCAGCACTACGAGACCAGCCCAGCAGCACTCTAGCTGCTCTGCTCCCGGCTTCCCCGATTCAGCTGCTGGTCAGTTTCAGCAGCAGCTGAATGGGGGAAGCCTGTCCGGCTTCCCCAGCACTTCCAGGTTCCTGATGGTGCCGGACCATCAGGAGTCCCGGAGCATTGGATGCCGGACTAATGGAGTTTTACTATACGTGGCAGGGCAGCATTGCTGGCACTTGCTGGCATATATCACATTGAGAGGAAGTGCAGTTGTATAAGCATTTGATGTTGTTGCTTATGTGGTTAGGTCCTGTAATGATGTCACTTGTATAGATGTGTGGACAGAGTTGGCAACAGGGTTTGTTACAGGGGTAGGTTCCTGAGTGCGTGTATCTGAGGTGTGATGAGTGGCTGCTGGAAAGTATTTTCTTTAGGTTAGGGAGCTGTCAGTAGGCAAGGATTGGCCTGTTTTCCAAGTCCTGTGAGAGTGAGGGAATGTTTTCCAAGATAGGTTTTAGATTGTCCTACAATTGACAGGTACCTGTATTTTTCTCCTCCTTTTTCTGTTATAAATTTTGGATTTCTGTTATTCTTTTCCAGTTCATCTGATTAAGTAAATTTTGCCCACAAAAGCTCATGGTACTATATATATTTTTGTTAGCCTCTAAGATGCCGCAAGACTACTATTTTTTTAAAAGTTATAGACTAACACAGCTGTCCCTCTGAGAATTTCCTTCTATAAGCAGTTTGGTTCCTCTCCCCGCAAAGCTTCTTCAGAACATCTGTCTTTTTATACAACCAGACTCTGATTGGTTGCCTCAGGTCTTGCATCTCATTGGCTGATGCCATAGCCCTCTCTAACTACAGGATAACCATACTCAGAGAGTAGTTATTAATGGTTCACAATCCTGCTGGAAAGGTATAACAAGTGAGGTTCTGCAGGGGTCTGTTTTGGGACCGGCTCTCTTCAATAGCTTCATCAACGATTTAGGTATTAGCATAGAAAGTACACTTATTAAGTTTGCAGATGATACCAAGCTGGGAGGGGTTGCGACTGCTCTGGAGGATAGGGTCATAATCCAAAATGATCTGGACAAATTGGAGAAATGCTCTGAGGTAAACAGGATGAAGTTTAATAAAGACAAATGTAAAGTGCTCCAGTTAGGAAGGAACAATCAGTTTCACACATACAGATGGGAAGCAACTGTCTGGGAAGGAGTACGGCAGAAACAGATCTAGGGGTTATAGTGAACCACAAGCTGAATATGAGTCAGCAGTGTGATGCTGTTGCAAAAAAAGCAAACATGATTCTGGGATGCTGTCACATTACTGGATTTTGAGGGGAGCAGCCAGATCACTGCTGCACCCATGGGGGGCGTTGGCCCCAAAAATGGTATAAAAGGGGGCCATGTGAGGTGTTGAATAGAAGCTTACTATCTGCTAATCCCATGTACGCTAGTCATGTGATTGTATAATGTCTGTGTGTGTAGTTAGGATTCTGTAATCTGTGTAGATACTGAATATTTCTCTGCATGTGGTTGAGCAGTGGGCAGAGCCCGGCCTATGGACACGCTAATCAGCGAGGCCCTGTGGGACAATGGCACTCAATGGGCCAAGGACCCACCTAAAGAATGAGTGGTGACTCATACCTAAGGGCTACCAGCAGGGAACACAGGAATAAGCCGTGGGACAGGTGACCTGCTGTAGCCAAGAAGAGACCAGGAAGGAGGGATAAATAGGCCATGTGGTGGACTCCATCTTGGTCTTCAGTTCAGCACTTCATCCCAGAGGCAGCAATGCAGGGATCAAAGAGCCAGAAAGAACTGTGGACCCATCCTGATCCTAGGATGTGCACCAAGGATTTTTAAACCAGCAGCTATAACATCTCTGCTAGAGCCTGCATCGAGAACTGGGAGATTTGATGCATGTAATATACTATTCCTTTAACAACCTTACCCTCATGCTTTTCTTTCTCGTGGTAATACACCTTTAGTTGTTAGATGTTAAAGGATTGGCTCAGCGTGATTTGTGGGTAAGGTCCAGAGGGTAAATTGACCAGGGATCTGTGGCTGGTTTCTTGGAAGTGGACAGAACTTGTTCGGGGTAGGTGGGATTGGGTGCTAGGACCCCCCACCTGTGTATGAGGCCCGGGGCCATCTGGGGCACGGATATTGCTGCGGTGTCGGAGGGGTTTTGCTCGTGAGGCTTCAGGCAGGCAGCTGAAGCGCTCAGTGGGACTGGTTTGTGGCCTGTTTGGAGAGGTCACAGGTCTGGGGGCTGTAAGGAGCCCCAAATTTGAACAATTCGCCCTGAGCGGACGCTCTCAGCTGTGCCCAGACACGGCCCGGTCCGTCACAGATGCATTCACAGGTGTGTTGTGAGCAAGACACGAGAAGTCATTCTTTCGCTTTACTCTGCGGTGGTTAAGCCTCAATTGGAGTATTGTGTCCAGTTCTGGGCACTGCATTTCAAGAAAGATGTGGAGAAATTGGAGAGGGTCCAGAAAAGAGCAACAAGAATGATTAAAGGACTAGAGAACATGACCTATGAAAGAAGGTTGAAAGAATTGGGTTTGTTTAGTTTGGAAAAGAGAAGATTGAGGGGGGACATGATAGCACTTTTCAGGTATCTAAAAGTGTGTCATAAGGAGGAGGGAGAAAACTTGTTCATCTTGGCTTCTGAGGATAGAACAAGAAGCAATGGGCTTAAACTGCAGCAAGGGAGGTTTAGGTTGGACATTAGGAAAAAGTACCTAACTGTCAGGGTAGTCAAACACTGGAATAATTTGCCCAGGGAGGTTGTGGAATCTCCATCTGTGGAGATATTTAAGAGTAGGTTAGATAACTGTCTATCAGGGATGGTCTAGAAAGTATTTGGTCCTGCCATGAGGGCAGGGGACTAGACTCGATGACCTCTTGAGGTTCCTTCCAGTCCTAGTATTTTATGATTCTAACAGATGTGTAACTCCTTGTTCACCAGTGTGTGGTAACTGCCCCAGCGCATACACTGACAATAGGGACCTCTCTCAATATTTCTATTCTTGTACAGGTTGAATCTCCCAAATCTGGGACTCTCTGGTCTGGCAACTTCCGTGGTCTGGAAGGAAGGACCATGGATGTTGGTGGAGAAGAAAGCCCTAGAAGTGAGGGGCACGAGTCAGCTGGGAGTCTTGTGGGTGCTGAGGAGCCCCAGCTGGGCTGGCAGGCCTGGTCCTGTGGTGGGTGTAGAGTCCAGCTATGGGGAGCCCCAGGCTGGGAAGCCCCTGAGGTGGCTGAAAGGAATCCCCATTGACAGCTGGGACCCCTGGTGGCAACGGGGCAGGCAACAGCCGGGAAGAATCCCCAGCCCCAGCTGGGAACCCAGTTGGCAGCTGAGCCAGCCATGGGTGAGGAGAATCCTCAGTTGAGAACCCCGAGGGAAGCAGGGCCAGTGGCAGCTGGGAGGATCCCCGGCAGCAGCAAAGCTGGTGGCAACTATGGGGGATCCCTGGCGGGAGCAAGGTTGGTAGCAGCAGGAGGGAATCCCCGCCCTGGCTAGGAACCCCAGTGGCAGCGGGCCCAGTGGGAAACCCCGGCAAAGAAGGGCCAGCAGGGGCTGGGGAGGAATCCCAGCCCAAGGAGGCTAACCCTAAGAGCCCCAGCATGGGGCCAGCAGCGGGGAGGGAAGCCCAGGTTCTTAGGACGCCCACAACCCAGAGAGGAGCCTTGACCTCTATAGTTCAGGAACACTGAGGTCCCAAGGCTGTCGGACCAGGGAGGACCCATCCCTAATGATTAGCTGATTTTAATCAATTCAAATTATATCTCTCATACTTGACATTTTACCAAAGAAAAAATAAGTATCTCTATAAATGTCTGTTCAGGGAAGAGAATGAAGCATCAATTATTGATGTTACAAACCTGATTCTATCTCATTTATTAATGTGGAAACTCACATTACTATATTGCAAGAGTACCGTACATTCACATGCTTTGAACCTGATTGTGTTGTTTGCCAAACCCTTAACATTTTTCTCATATAAAGAGAATATAACAAACAATATCTGATATTGGAAAAAGTTGGTATGATAAAATAGTGATTTTGACTCAGTTGCTAGATCTGTTAGTAATGAGGGTGAATACTAAATTGTAATAATTTCTAGGAGGGAGAAACATACTCCTTCCTTTTTTATTTTTCTCTTACCCTCAAGTGCTTCAGAGAGAGAATGAGAGAAAGAAATTGACCCTAAAAACTAGCACCATACTTGACATACCAATCAAGAGATCAACTTTCAACATGTCCCACTTAACCATCTCACTGAAGTTTTCAAAAATGCTAAACATCCAGAAGCATCTACTGAAAATCTGATTTTATGGGCACATTTTCCAAAAGCTTCCCTGCCTCTCTCCCTATATAAATCTAGTTCAAGTCAGGCAACAGGTGAAGACTGGTTGTGACACACAACTTAGTCACCTGCCTCTCCTTTTGCAGGTACCAGGACTAGCTGCTCAAAGAAGCATTCATTTAAAGTGTCAAGAAGTTTTATCTTTGCATCCCATCTTGAGGTGACATGTACCCAGTCAATATGGGGATAGCTAAAATCCCCCATTATCACTGAGTATTTTATTTTATAGCCTCCCTGATCTCCCGAGGCATTACTCAATTACTGTCACCATATGGTCAGGTAGTCTTATTATTCAAGTATGGAATTACTGTTCATAGAGATTCTGTGGGACAGTTTGGTTCATGTAAGATGTTTTGTTTATTTGACTATGCATTTTTTAAATATAGTGTCATTCCCCCACCAGATGATCTATTCTGTCCTGATATATTTTGTACCATGGTATTAATGTATCCCTCTGATTATCCTCATTCCACCAAATTTCTGTGATGCCTATTACATCAATATCCTCATTTAATATGAGACATTCAAGTTCACCCTTTGTTTATAAGCATTTTAAAAACCTTTCACTTTTTATTTGTCTGCAATTATGTGATGTAATTGAATGGGAGTCTTTTTCATTTGACTGTTTCTCATTAGGTCCTACCTATGTCATTTTCTATCCTCTCCTCCCTACTGGTATATAGAGAATGTCCATTAACAGATCCTCCCTTAAGTAATATGTCTGTCCAAATCATGTGCTCTTATGTATCTGGCGGCTGTCCCTTCACCCTTAGTTAAAAAATGCTCTATGACTTTTTAATTTTGCATGCCAGCAATCCAGTTTCATTTTGGTTTAGGAGGGATCATGATCAGTTTGATCATCTAATGCATCTCTTTACCAATCCAAGAGTTTCAATATACTTGCCTGCTTTGTCTAATATTAATTATGAAATGTAAATTATTTGGGAAGGACAGAAAAAACTATAGAGGCATGCATCTTAAATTACAAAGGCTTTTTAGTAATTTTACAGATGGCATTAGGGAGACATTATACTAGTGTGAAAAGTACAATAGACTGAGTTTGGAGAAATTTCAAAAAATAAAATCATTTCTGACAATTGACTAAAAGAGAATAATTGAAGTGACTAAGGAATGACTAAGAAAATAGGGAAAATATGTAAGAAGAGTTGCAATAATGGTATATTTAATTACCCAGATATTGACTAGAGTATATCAAATAGTAGAAATAAAGGTGAAAGCAAATTTAGGAATCAAGAGAAGAGTTATGCTTGCAGTAAGTTTGAACATAACCCTTCTGAACAATACTGTAATGCACTTTGTTTTAAATAAATCATTATAAAAGTAGGAAAAAGGCTTTGAGAGAAAAGATTTCAAGCTTAATAAATGTAAGATAAAAAAGTAACTATAATCATGTTCCTGGTGGTCTCCAATACAGAACTATCAGTAGACTCTGTGGCACCATGCAAAAAACGTTTCCCCATCCCATAAAACCTTCTTCAGTTTCAAAAACTGTCCCATTTTAAGATGGAATGAAACTAAAACCTTTCAACTAGCTTCAAGAAAAACCAAAAAGAGACAAACCAATACCTCATACCAGTATCGCTCAGTGTGTAGGGCATTTGCCTGGGATATGAGGTTCTTTCTTTGCCTGATTCAGGGGGGGGATTTGAAACTGTCTCTTCCGCATACCAGGCAAATGTTGTAACCACTGGTCTAATGTGGAATGGTAGTTTTCTTTCTCTGACAAGAAATTCTGATTCTATCCTGAATCTGAGAAACTTTCCAACAAAAGTTTCTTCAAAACTGGGTACATTCCAACAAAGGGTTTATTTAAATTAATCAAAACTTTCCAGTGAAAAACACTTATTTGGAAAATTCCTGATCAGCTCAAGCAGGGAGTAGGAACTTTGCTCTATATTACATTAGCAGATTTAGAGTTAGATTGAGTATTGCTTTCTAAAGGTAAATTAAAATGAACATTTTTCTTGCAGAGGGGAGATGGAGAAAGAACAAAGGAGTGGGAACTGATCAGGGATGAGCATGGCTACCTCGAAACCCAAAAACCAAAGAAGTGTGAAGTTTCTGAAGCAGCAGGAACAAAAAGGGTGGAGCCAGGTTGGGTGAGGAAGATCTCCCCACATGTATATAATTTTCAAAAAGAAAATATATAATTTTTTTTCAGACTACTAAAACTGACAAATGGGCCAGTTGAAAATATCTGAGATTGAATTTTTTAGATCTTTCATTCTCACATAGTAGTCTCATTCAATAGTCTGAAACTTATTTTATCAGAGAGGGTATGTCTACAGTACCACCCTAGTTCGAATTGGGGTGGTAATGTAGGCAACCGGAGTTGCAAATGAAGCCCGGGATTTGAATTTCCCGGGCTTCATTTGCATCTTGCCGGGCGCCGCCATTTTTAAATGTCCGCTAGTGTGGACTCCGTGCCGCGCGGCTACACGCGGCACGGACTAGGTAGTTCGGATTAGGCTTCCTATTCGTAATGGTAGTTCGGAATAGGAAGCCTAATCCGAACTACCTAGTCCGTGCCACATGTAGCCGCGTGCACGGAGTCCGCACTAGCGGACATTTAAAAATGGCGGTGCCCGGCTTTATGCAAATGAAGCCTGGGAAATTCAAATCCCGGGCTTCATTTGCAACTCCGGTTGCCTACATTACCACCCTAGTTCGATATAGGGTGGTAGTGTAGACATACCCAGACAGTGTAATAGGCTGTCTACATGAATGGAGAGGGCTGAGATTTTCAAAAGTCACACAACTTCAATTGCAATTGAAGGAAGTTGTTTGACCTCCATATTTGACTCTGAGCATCTTAACCAAAATGTTTAGGGAAAGGTACGCCTTAATTTCATAGAATCATAGAATCATAGAATAATAGGACTGGAAGGAACCTCAAGAGGTCATCGAGTCCAGCCCCCCCTCCAAGGCAGGACCAAGCTCCATCTACACCATCCCTGACAGATGTCTATCTAACCTGTTCTTAAATATCTCCAGAGAGGGAGATTCCACCACCTCCCTTGGCAATTTATTCCAATATTTGACCACCCTGACAGTTAGGAATTTTTTCCTAATGTCCAATCTAAACCTCCCCTGCTGCACTTTAAGCCCATTACTCCTTGTCCTGTCCTCAGAAACCAAGAGGAACAAATTTTCTCCTTCCTCCTTGTGACACCCTTTTAGATATTTGAAAATCGCTATCATGTCCCCCCTTAATCTTTTTTCCAAACTAAACAAGCCCAGTTCATGAAGCCTGGCTTCATAGGTCATGTTCTCTAAACCTTTAATCATTCTTGTCGCTCTTCTCTGTACCCTTTCCAATTTCTCCACATCTTTCTTGAAACGTGGCGCCCTGAACTGGACACAGTACTCCAGCTGAGGCCTAACTAGTGCAGAGTAGAGCGGCAGAATGACTTCACGAGTTTTGCTTACAACACACCTGTTGATACAACCTAGAATCATATTTGCTTTTTTTGCAACAGCATCACACTGTTGACTCATATTCAACTTGTGGTCCACTATGACCCTTAGATCCCTTTCCGCCATGCTCCTTCCTAGACAGTCGCTTCCCATCTTGTATGTATGGAACTGATTGTTCCTTCCTAAGTGGAGCACTTTGCATTTCTCTTTATTAAACCTCATCCTGTTTACCTCTGACCATTTCTCTAACTTGCTAAGGTCATTTTGAATTATGTCCCTATCCTCCAAAGAAGTTGCAACCCCACCCAGTTTGGTATCATCTGCAAACTTAATAAGCGTACTCTCTATCCCAATATCTACATCATTGATGAAGATATTGAACAGTACGGGTCCCAAAACAGACCCTTGAGGAACTCCACTTGTTATCCCTTTCCAGCAGGATTTAGAACCGTTAACAACAACTCTCTGACTACGGTTATCCAGCCAATTATGAACCCACCTTATCGTGGCCCTATCTAAGTTATATTTGCCTAGTTTATCAATAAGAATATCATGTGACACTGTATCAAATGCCTTACTAAAGTCTAGGTATATGACATCCACCGCTTCTCCCTTATCCACAAGGCTCGTTATCCTATCAATTTCTCTTCTTCCAGTCTCCTGTATGTGCACTCCTGAATGTGCACCTTAGCAGCCTAGCTTAGGCTATCAAATTGGCTTTCTAAATTTCTTCATTTCACTGCATCAGGAAGTAGTCTAGTCAACAACTGGAGACAGTGGAGAATCCAAATGGCCATAATATTGGAGAAAGAGGTCAGTTTTAAGGGAGTAAAGGGCGGAGTCCCAGCCATGACTTCACTTTAATGCTACTGCAACAGGGCTTGCACCCACACAATGAATTTTAAAACAAAAGGGAAGAACCTCAAACCCCAATGCTCCTGCCCAGATATTCTAGCCTCCCATGATTCCAGCCTGCTTTCCAGTGCTGGAAGTTCCTGTATTCTTTAGAATGACTGCACATTGCATCAGCAATTTGCCAAAGTCACATATGACTTTCTCAGTTCCAAGAAAATACCTCATTAGTATGGGGGAGCTAGGGGTCAGAATGATTATTAACATATTTCCCCCACTGCACTTTATTCCAAACAGGGACAGGAAAAATATGTTCAATATATTTGGGGAAATATATTTATATAATTTGCAATGTGATTAATTTTTTCTTTAAAATGGAAGTTGTAATGTAATGTCCAAATTGGCTATGGGTTCTAATGCCCTGAATAATTTCACACAAACTACTTTATGTTGGTCCAAAATGCATCAAAAAGGGGAAAAGTTAGAAAGTCAAATGAGACTATAAAGTTCAGAGAATCCACCAGAGAAAATTTTGGGGACTCATCCAGACTGAACAACCTGTTCTCTCATTCCAGTTATTTCATCAGAGATGAAAAAAACTTGTCCCAAACACATAGATTAACTATTAATCAAACATGCAATCTTTTCTTGTTCTTTTGGAACAGGGAAGAATTTTTCTGACATTGCGTGATGCAAGTCTCCTGTCAACAGATTAAGAAAATCAATGTTTGTGTCCTTAACCCTAAGGAGAAAATTAAACATTTTTCTTTCTTCTTTATCTCAGGCAGAAGATTTCTAGATGTAGTACAAAACCGTATACACTCTAGAATTTCAGTACATTTCTTTCTTTTCTTTTTTTTCCCACCCTTAATATAGATGGTTTTATACTGAAGAATATAAGAATATTCCAGTGAGAGATAAAAAGACATCTTTTAAAATGTGGAAATCAAACCCTAGTCAGGAAAATAGAAAGGAGCATAAACACTGCATAAAGTAAGTGTAAAAATGTAATAAGAAAAGCCAAAAAGGAGTTTGAAAAACAGCTAGCCAAGAACTCAAAAGGTAATAAAAGCATTTTGTTAAGTACATACGAAGCAGGAAACTTGCTAAACAGCCAGTGGGACCCCTGAATGATTGAGATACAAAAGGAACACTTAAAGATGATAAAGTCATTGTGGAGAAACTAAATGAATTCTTTGCTTCAGTCTTCACGGCTGAGGATGGTAGGGAGTTTAAAACAGGGTTTAAAAGAGAACTAGATAAAGTCATGGAGATTAAGTCCATTAATGGCTATTAGAAGGGCTTGCCGAGCGGCGGCGAGCCCTGCTCGCCAGCTGCGCGGTTCTGCACAGATTGCTCCGTGCTGGCTCTTCCGGGATGTAATCTACTCACCATGGGCGAGCAGATAACACTATTTGTCAAGCCCTGGCTATAAGCCAGGATGGGTAAGGAATGGAATCTGTAGCCTCTGTTTTTCAGAGGGTGGAGATGGATGGCAGGAGAGAGAGGGCTTGATCATTACCTGTTCTGTTCTCTTCCTTTGGGACACCTGGCATTGGCCACTGTCAGCAGACAGGATACTGGGCTGAATGGACCTTTTGGTCTGACCCAGTATGGCCATTCTTATGTTCTAATAAATATATCCAGACTGAGCAGTGGAACCAATAATCTTAGAGCCACCAGAGCAAGATTCAGAACAGAAAATACTCTTTTTTTCTATTCAAGAAATAATGCCACTCTGTTTTTTGTGCTTCACAGATCTCAGTAATTCTAAATTCCCCTTCCCTTGACATGTGATCATAGTCATTTTCATGTCCTGCTGTAAAGGATACACATGGTCTATCCAAGTAATCATTTTACATATCTCTTCCTATATGGTTTCACTGCACTATTTTTTTTTTAAATCAAGCTAAATGATTGCCAGTTACTTCAAGTTAGCTGTCATGTTTACATGTGCTAATCTGGCCACTCCACAAGTGTTTGTTCTTGGATGTCCATACTAGCTTGTAGAAATGTTAGCTAATTTGAGTTCATTAGCAATAATTAGAATTGCCAGGCACCTGGTTTTCAGGCCTGCTGGGAGCCTGTCTTAATTCTGATGCAGTGTTGACCAGGAGCCACCTGAGATAAGCAACGCTCAGATAGAGTCTAAACCTCCACGTGCACTCTAACTCTCTGCCCCACGTTGTGCCCCTTCGTGCACAACAAGTCCCATCCTGGAGCCCAACCCCCACTTGCAGTCCAACTGCCTGCCCTCATTCTGAACTTACTCCTGGACTTCAAATCTCTTGCCTCCACCTCCTAGCCCTCTCCTGCACCCCAAGCCCTCATCCCTCATCTCTCCCCCCACTACTCCCACACCTCAACCCCCTCCCCTCGTCTGAAACCCCCTCCCACACTCTGAACCCCTCATTTGTGGCCACACCCTGGGGCCTCTAACCCCCAGTTGGATCCCTCATCCCTTCCCACTCTCCAACTTTTAAGAGCAGGTTGGATAGACGTCTATCAGGGATGGTCTAGACGGTACTGGGTCCCGCCGTGAGGGCAGGGGTCTGGACTTGATGACCTCTCAAGGTCCCTTGCAGTCCTAGTGTTCTATGATTCTATGATTCATATCCCGTCTCAGTGAAAGTGAGTGAAGGTGGGGGGAGAGCAAATGAGGGAGAGGAAGGATGGAGTGAATGGGAGATAGGTCCTCAGAGAAGGGGCAGTGGGCGGAACAAAGATGTTCACTCTTGTGTGATTAGAGAAATAACAATCCTAGCAATACTTAGGTTAATACTAATTTAAAAACTCTAATGTAGTCATATCCACAGTGTTATTTTAACTGATGTGATTTTTTGGTAGCTCACTTGAGGAAGTAGGCATGCACAGCCACGTTACCAGAATGACTGCTGAAAATGGATTTAAAATGAACTTCTCTTTAGACAGGCCACTAAAGCTGGTCAAACAAACAAAACCCAAAACAACCTTTACCAAACTTTATTCTTTGGTATAATTTCTGGTCATATAAATTTTAGAGTTTTGTTGTAATGTATGTCAAACTGGAAATTTTCACTTTATTCTGACTTCCAATAAATCCAGTTGTTAATCCTTATTTTAAATTGTTAGGATCATTTTAATCTCCTTTCACTGTGTGCAGTTCATAGTCATACTGACATTGAGCCAAACAAATTTGGTAAAGAATGCAGCACTACTAGAACTTACAATTCTTTCCCCTGAAAAATGGGCACTAACTTATTTCAGCCTCTGATACCACTGAAGCAAGCCAGCAATGCAGACAAAGCATCTATATTTCTGAATTCACTGTATCAGTTTCACAGACTGTGGATTCCTTGGCTTATAAATAGAGCTGGTCACAATTTTTTTGATGAAATGTTTTTTTTTCTCAAAAGTGTCAATTCATCAGAATTGAAACTTTTCACAGGGAAGAGTCAGTTTAAGAATTTACTATTTCAAAATATTTTTTTAAGATAAAAGTTAGACCCTCCCTATATAATGAAACATTCTTTGTAAAATTGAGTCTGCAGTATTTTTAACACTACACAATCTACAGTTATGTTCCTAATTTGTAAATGTTCTACCTAGTTTATATAGTGTAAACTTTGGAAACCAGCTTCTAGAGTTAGAATGTAAAGCTATGGTAGTCCTGCTGCTGCAAGGAGAGAGACTGAATTCCAGTTAGGAAGTTTGGGGGGAGGGAAGAACCCTAAACTATCTCTGTTGTGGTAGACTGCAGACTTATCTTTCTGTAATGTCCAGATGGCAGTTTCCTTGTATTATTAAGCAAAAATGTATAAGTAAGGAAACTAGTTTCCTTTATCACATGCCACTTCTATACAATTGTATTTTTTCAAATGTGCTTTATACATTACCGTATAATTAACTTTTGAGTTTCTTATAATACAATTATTTGCATATAATCAAACAAGAATATATATTTTTTCTAATCATGATTATAAAGTATACTATACCTCCAACATAACTATAGTATCTGAACTCTCTCCAGTAGTGCATTAAGGGATGTGATTAATATTTGTAATATATATTTTTATTTCTTCCCTGGGGGAGAATTATGTATAGTGGAGTGATTTTTGGTAGTTTTTTAATTTTTATTTTATTTCTTTTATGTACACTCTGCTAAATGTTATATTTGAAAATTAAGAGGTGAAGAAATCACCTTTGCATGTAGAGTAGAAGATGATGAAGTTTGTAATGGTCCTTATTTCTTTTGGGAGTTCATTCCTCAGTGTAGTATTTGCTCCCAAGAAAGTTGTGTATCAATTATCTTTCTTCAAAAGGTCTAGGCCCGTGGTCCCCAACATTTAATGCAGCACTGTAATCTATTTCCTTCTTTTTTGTCTGTGCTACTTCCCGATTTTGTACTTCCATTTCCAAATGAGGTCGATGGTTAATTGGTAAGTTGGTTATTGCAGTGTTTATAACTCTAGGCTTCTACTGCATATGGTGAATAGAAGTGAAAAGAAAATTAATTGATCCTTTTCTGACTCTACAAGTAATGAACCCCGATGGTGAATGTGCAATTTCTGATTGATACTGTTTGGGTATATCCTTTCAGGAAGATTAGTTTATACATAGGTATGTTCAAACTTAATAATATTCCAATATATCCTTTTTCCTACTATCCTATCACTCCTCCACACATAAAAAATAGATACAGACACATATTAAATACCAGAAGATATTATAGAAAGATAGACATAGGCTTTCAGTGACACCTATTTTTGTATTGGCCAAAATTAGGGGTGACTGTTGAGGAGGGACATGGGAGGAGCACTGGCCACCTGATTGCCCCCTCTCATTACTCCTCTATGCACCACTCATAGTCTGGGAGAGGGCCCAGACAACCTCGCTCCAGTCCAGCCACTGCCCCAGCTCCTGCTCCATCCGTCCATGCCCTTGCTCCACTCCCCTGTGCCTCTTTCCCCAACTTTCCTCCCCGAATGATGTGGCCTGGGTGACTAGTGGGGATCTGGTGCTAGCAGCAGGAGCTGTCCCCTCCACACTCACCAATAGCATGCATGCATGTATGTGTGTGAAGAAGAGCAATGTGGCCCTTGCCCTTTCCACAACCCTGTCTCCTGGCACCGTTGCTCTGCTTTTCCCGGCTGCTACTGGAGAGTGTGCTATTCTCCCAGGCTGCCCAAAGGCTCCAGCCCTTGTCCCTCTAGCCCAGGGCACTGGCATCTCACGTACCTAGTTGTGCCCCCACTTGTTGTCCCTGCTCAACATATATTTCATTAAAAAAGAATGGAAGCAAAAAGTAAAATTTAGACAAATATGTTTATTCTAGTCACTCCAAAAAACATCATAATTCAAAATGTAAAATATTTACACACTTCCAAAAGTGTTATGGGACAGTTTATTAATTTGAGTCTCTCTTATAGATATCTTTTAGAATTCATTACATGTCACAAGTTAGCTTTTCAAGTGATGGTACCTTCTGCCTTTCATGCTGAACTGAAATATTTCATGGTTGGTCACTAAGATTCTTGCTCATTGGGGTTTTATCCTTACTGATTTTGCTGAGGGGAAAAAGTTATATAGTACCAGATCTGTATTGAAAGTTCTTTCTAATGAATTTTTAACATATTACCCTGTAGTTTTTTATGACCTGTTTTTAGTGCTTCATTGAAATTTTAGTGGTGAATTTCAGAAATGACTTAAATGCAATTAAAGATTCATTCAAAGCAAATATAAAAATCATAAATCACCAAATGGGTTCCATTATTACAAAATATATTCCAATGTGCAATCAATATATTTCTTATTACAAAGGAACTGACTTACATAACTCAATTGTTAAAAGCTCCTGTTAAGGTAGTTAAATATAATTTAAGAGGAAAATATACACAAGGGCTTAAAAATCAACATAACTATTATAGACAATGGAAATCTCAAACTAAGTTCACATAATTCTGTCACCAATATTAATGCTCAGTTCATATACAGACCATTAAACAGAAATATTTTTAATGATGAGCCAATGACCAGGCATTTTGACTTTGGTGGGATTCTCCTGATTTTCACATATCTATTTTATTTGTAAAACAATTGTTTGTGTTACATATGGCAGAACTATTAAAAATGTGATCATTTTAGCTGGTCACACTATGGCTATGTCTAGACTGCAAGCCTCTTTCGAAAGAGGCTCTTTCGAAAGAGCCTCTTTCGAAAGAGAGCGTCTAGACTGCACGTTGAACTTTCGAAAAAGCGGCTTGCTTTTTCGAAAGAAAGCATCCAGTGAGTCTGGTTGCTCTCTTTCGAAGAAGCCCTATTTACATTGAAGAACGCCTTCTTTCGAAAGAGGAACTTTCGAAAGGAGGCGTTCTTCCTCGTGAAATGAGGTTTACCGCCATCGAAAGAAAAGCCGCGTTCTTTCGATTTAATTTCGAAAGAACGCGGCTGCAGTCTAGACGCAGGTGAGGTTTTTTCGAAGAAAGGCTACTTTTTTTCGAAAAAACCCCTGAGTCTGGACACAGCCTATGTTCCTGCTCTTTCTTTTCCTCTTGCCTCCTGCAAAAGGTTATATATACTTTACAGAGATTAAAAGCAGAGGACAGGTGGCTGGCAGCTCAGGCAAGAAGTCTGGGCCTGATGTAATCAGAACATCTTAGTGGTGCAAGCCTGGTATTTACTGTCATTATGTCATTATCTTAAGGTGAGACACATCTTTTAAGTTCCCATCTTACTCCCCCCTCCCTCAAAGTCCCATGCAAGAAAAGGGACAGGTAAATAAGCCATGTTTAGATTTTTATGGCTTTTTATGATTTCAAACATTTTAATTGTATAATCTTAGTAGAATAGAGAAAATGAAAAAATATAGCTGTGTGGTATGTGACCCAGCTTTTGCCCATCATCTCTTAGTTGTGTGAGAAGGAGAAAACAAGAGTTCCCTTAATTACTACTAAGTTCTTAGTGGGTCACATCTTCAGCAGATTTAAGCAACCTTAGCTCCATTGAAATCATTTATACAATTGGAGACATGGTCTAGTTTATTTTTAACTTTCATACATTGTGTCAATAAAGGATGAACCAAAGCCCTCTGAGGCAATGTATTCCATTCCTTTCACTAGACTTTGGAGCAGGCCCTAAAGGGCTGCATGGGAGTGTAACCTTAAAAACATTTACAACAGCATTAACAATAATACATTTGGTTATGATCATGCAAATAATGGATCACATGTAGTCTTTGTGTAACCAGATAACTCTAACTAGATAAAACAATACTTCCATATTTTTTAAAAAATTCATTCATTTTGTGTTTTGTTACAATACAACCAATAAATCAATTCTGTGCTGAGAAAATGTTACTCTTATATATGCTAGAAATGAATTTGGTCATACATCCTCAAGACGGTTAACTTTAGCATCTGAAAATATTACAGCATTTATAGAAGGTAAATATAAACTGAGTTTGCCAAAATATACAAGTATATCTTTGTTCCCAAATGAACATGTTCAAAAGGTAGAGAGATGAAAAGCAAAGAAACACTGTGTTTGCAGTTTTTATGAAATTTTAAAAATATATTTAAAAAATATTAGCTATATGCCCTCTATCTCTCTGTGAAGGTGAAACAAAAACAGGACTATGTAGCACTTTAAAGACTAACAAGATGGTTTATTAGGTGATGAGCTTTCGTGGGCCAGACCCACTTCCTCAGATCAAATAGTGGAAGAAAATTGGCACAACCATATATACCAAAGGATACAATCAAAAAAATGAAAAGGACAAATCAAATTTCAGAACAGAAGGAGGATGGGGGGGGGGGAGGTAAATGTCTGTGAGCTAATATTAGAGGTGATAATTGGGGAAGCTATCTTTGTAATGGGTAAGATAATTAGAGTCTTTATTCAAACTTAAGTGTAAAGTATCAAATTTAAGCATGAATAACAGTTCAGAGTATTCTCTTTCAAGTGTAATCTTAAAAGGCCTTTGAAGCAGGATGCAGGTAATCAAGTCGTTGAGACAATGCCCTTTCTGGTTGAAATGGCAAGAAACTGTTTTTTCTTTGTGATCCTGTCTAATATCTGTTTTGTGGGCATTGATTCTTTGGCGAAGTGTCTGAGACGTTTGTCCAATGTACATAGCAGACGGACACTTTCGGCACATGATAGCATAAATTATATTTCTGGATGAGCAGGAATATGTGTTCTTGATCTTATAACTCAATTGGTTAGGTCCAATAATGGTATCAGCAGAGTGAATATGTGGACAAAGCTGGTTGGTATTAGTGTGGTATGTCCTGTGGTTGTTCGTAAGAATCATCTTGAGGTTAGGTGGTTGTCTATAGGGGTATGTGTATACTACCACCCTAGTTCGAACTAGGGTGGTAATGTAGGCAATCGGAGTTGCAAATGAAGCCCGGGATTTGAATTTCCCGGGCTTCATTTGCATCTTGCATCTTGCCGGGTGCCACCATTTTAAAATGTCTACTAGTGCGGACTCTGTGCCGCGCGGCTACACGTGGCATGGACTAGGTAATTCAAATCCCAGGCTTCATTTGCAACTCCGGTTGCCTACATTACCACCCTAGTTCGAACTAGGGTGGTATTGTAGACATACCCTAGGAGACTATGGGTCTGTTTCTCAGAGCCTCTCGGAGTTTAGTATCCTGTTCCAGTATAGGTTGTAGTTTATTGATAATGTGTTGGACAGATTTAAGTTGGGGGCTATAGGTGGTGACAAGTAGTGTTCTATTGTTGGTTTTCTTGGGTCTGTCTTGAAGTAGATGGTTTCTAGGTATTTGTCTAGCTCTTTCAATTTGTTTTTTTATTTCTCTAGGTGGTAGTTGAGGTTTATAAATACTTGATAGAGATCCTGAAGTTTCTGGTCTCTGTCAGTGGGATTAGAGCAGATGCGGTTGTATTGCAGGGCTTGGCTATAGACGATGGATCATACGGTGTGTTCTGGATGGTAGCTGGAGGCATGTAGGTAACTGTATGAGTCGGTGGGTTTTCTGTAGAGAGTGGTGTCTAATTTTCCATTGGAGATTTGTACTGTGGTGTCCAGGAAATGGATCTCTTGTGTAGAATGGTCCAGGCTGAGATTGATGGTGGAGTGTAGGTTTTTAAAATCTCTGTGGAATGTCTCCAGTGTTTCTTGGCCATGCATCATAAAGATGTTATCGATGTAGCGTAAGTAAAGAAGGGGTAAAAGGGGACGGGAGCTGAGGAAACATTGTTCTAAGTCAGCCATAAAGATGTTAGCGTACTGTGGGGCCATGCTGTGTACCCATGGCTTTGCCACTGATCTGGAGGTATAAGCTGTTCTCAAACTGGAAATAATTGTGGGCGAGAACAAAGTTACATAGGTCTGCTGTCAGATTGGCAGTGGTGTCCTCTGGGATAGTGTTTCAAATTGCTTGTAATCCGTCTTCATGTGGGATGTTGGTGTATAGAGCTTCTATGTCCGTGGTGGCAAGGATGGTGTTATTGGGGAGGTTATCGATGTTTTGTAGTTTCTTTAGGAAGTCAGTAGTATCTCGGAGATAGCTGGGCGTGTTGGTTGTGTAGGGTTTGAGAAGAGAGTCTACATAGCTGGATAAACCAGTAGTGAGAGTGCTGATACCTGAGATGATGGGACGTCCGGGGTGTCCAGGTTTATGGGTTTTGGGAAGCAGATAGAACAATCCTGATCGGGGTTCAGAAGGTGTTTCTGTGTGGATTTATTCCCAAGTAACTGTAGAGAGGCTTTTAAAGAGACAGTGTACTTTCTTTTGGTATTCCGAGGTGAGATCAGAGGAGAGAGGTTTGTAAAATGTGGTGTTGGAGAGTGATCACTGCACCCCCTTTGTCAGCTGGTTTGATTATAATGTCCGGGTTGTTTTTGAGACTCTGGATGGCATAGTGTTCAGTGCGGCTAAGATTTTGTGTCGCTTGTTGTTGTTTGCGAATAATGTCAGTCTGTGCGTTGTTGCGGAAGCTTTGTATATAGAAATCCAGATTGTAATTCCGACCATCAGGGGGAGTCCATATAGAATTATTTTTCCTTTGGTGTTGATAGGGGGGATCTGATAGGTCAGATTGATGTTTATTGGTGGTTTGGAAATATTCTCAGAGGAGGAGGCAGCGAAAAAAAGCCTCAAGGTCACCACAAAATTGTATCCAGTTTGTGGGGGAGGTGGGACAGAAAGAGAGACCCCGGGATAAGACAGACTCTTCTGCTGGGTTGAGTTTGTAGCTGGAGAGGTTAACAATATTATCCAGTGGGTTGAGGTAGTTGCTGTTGTAGCCTGTGGTGTAGAGCAGTTTAGAAAGTTTATTGTCTTTTCTTTGTTGTAGGGAATAGAAGTGTGTATAGTAGATTTCTTGTCTGGTGGAACAAAAGTATAGTAAGGTGTTAGTCAGTATTGATTTTTGTCTTGAGATGAGACTCTCTAAGTTAGAGATGCCATTCTTGATGTTTTTCTGTTTCTTGTATAAAATACTTATCAGGTGGGTCCTTAATTTAATGATCCATTAAATTAAGGACCCACCTGATAACTATTTTATACAAGAAACAGAAAAACATCAAGTATGAGGCAGAGTGTGACGAGGCAGCCCTGCCCCGCACTCAAGCCCAGGGCAGCCACCCACACAGCCCTACTGGACATGCTCCCAGGGGGACCAGAGTATAAAAGACTGCCGGCCCGTTCTGAAAGGGGAGACGGCAGGCAGAGCTGGAGCTAGAGCCACACGGCCCGCGGCGCAGACTGGACGGACAGAGAGGGAGTCGCCGGGCCTGCTGGATCCACCGCCACCAGTCCCAAGCCGAGCTCGACCCTAACGACGGAGCTGCCAGCCGACCACCCTCACGGTGACCCAGGCACCGGACCAGCTGTCCCCCCAGCCCTGACGCCGATGGGGGGGGCGTGCCACGACCGCCACGCCCCTCACGCCGACTGGTGAGACTGCTACTGGTCGAGGAGAGGGAGTAGGAAGTGACCCAGGGCAAGGAGCTGTTATGCCCCTGAGGGCTCAGGGCATTGCGGGGAGGAGCCCCCACCGAGCCAGTGGTGAGAGCCACCGGCCGCTCATAGGGCCCTGAGTCGGAGCCCGGTGGAGAGGGAGGGCCCGGGCCCCCCACCCCAGCTGCCCTGGACCCCGGCAAGTGGGGGCTGGGATAAAGGATTTTGGGACTAGGCCTCAGGGCCTGCACATTGAGGACTAGGCCGGGAGGCCGTATTTCCCCTACTTCAGAGGCAATGGACTTTGAGACTAGGCCAGTGGGCCATATTTCCCTGACATAAGGGGCATCACACTTCAGGCCTAGGCCCAAGCGGGCTGGATTATGCCCCAGAGTCTCTCACTGTAGTCAGAACAGTATGTTGATCTTAATGGATTGTTCACTTTCAGTCCTTTGGGTATGATGTTCATCTTCTTGCTCTTGGATAGAAAGAGTGACCTTGCAGTGCTTACAGCAGCTCCGCCTTATATGGTTTTTACCAAAGACACTATTATTTTACGGACTCACCCATCGTTTTTACCAAAAGTATCCTTGGACTCATCCCATGAGAGGCTCTCCTGCATACTCTGGACATTTGGAGGGCCTTGCATACTACATTGATCATACCAGAGACTTCCCAGCAACTATTCGTATCAGTGGCAGAGTGATACAAAGGCACGGCACTTTCTTCATAACGCATATCCAACATCATTATCTCCTGCATCATGCAATACTACTCTCTATGGGGCAAGACTCTTCCTGCCCCACCCAGGGCACATTCCACAAGGGCAGTTTTCATCTCCATGTCCTTCTTATGAGGGGTTCCTTCTTGAGGGCTGCCATATGGTCATCAGACCATGCTTTTAGGAAACACTATGCTATTCTCAAGCATCTTTCCAACGATGTCTCAGTAGCCACAGAAGTGCTTTCCACTGTCAACAACAGGTGACTCCGAAACCTGCCATTCTTATCATAACTGAGAATTTCAATAAAGTCACCCACAGAGGCACACCCATAGGGACATCACTCAAAGAAGAAAAGGAAGTTACTCACTTTGTGCAGTAACGACGGTTCTTCGAGATGTGTGTCCCCATCAGTGCTCCACTGTCCACCTCCTCCTCTCTGCCTTTGGAGGGGCTCTCTTTGTTTCCTTCTTTTTTTTCAGATACTCAGGTGTACACGAGGAACTTAGGGGGCAGGGGCAGGCCATGGGCATGAAGCACAAGTTGTGAACAGCATGAAGCACCCCCATGCACATGTGGCCCAACTGGCTACTGCTGTACAAAACTCTGATTTGTTGTGCTGGGTCAACCTGACATGTACTGTAGAGCACCCATGGGGAAACACATCTCAAAGAACCATCAGTACTGCATGAAGGAAGTGAATAATTTTCTTTTTTGGATACCCCAACCATTAGGTATACAGATCTCAGAGCCTGCTAGAAGGAGACAGATGATGGTTCACAGGTTATGGTGCTGGCTTGGCACTGGGTCAAATTCTCAGCTCCACTGTAGGCTTCTTATGAGACCTTGGGCAATGTACTTAATCTCTATGAATCTCAGATCTCCATCCCCAGATAGTTTTCCATTAGAGGTAGAATGATCATGCATACTAATAGTGAATTCTGTGATTATAAAGGTACATTACAAAAGCAATAGAGGTTTTGTGAATTTTTTTTGTATAATTCCTAGTCCAGATACTGAAGAATGTATTTGGTTATTTTCATATGAATATATTCTTTTCCTTCTCTCTTCCCAATTTTAAAAAGCCCTATACATTGTAATGTACACTTGGACTGAGCAAAAGAGGGCTGATTCTCATGTGAACAAATGTAATGCTTTTCTCCTTTTCCCCCTGTTCCCTTCATGATTCAATTTTGACTTTGAGACTGTTTTGCCTAAAGTGACAGTCATTTCATATTTATTTTTGAAGAATAGTAAATAAAAACAAAAACAGAATTCACTATTATGATAAATCTAAATATTCAAATTTCATTCCTACTTCCAGCAAGATAGGACTTAAAGTAATTTGATACAAATTTCTGGAGATTGCCATCTATATGCATTATGTATTATGAGATTTAAGATGTTTGATCAGTCTGTCAAGATAGCTGTAGTAGCGTTCTATACATAGATTGTGCACTTATTTTCTAAAGAATCAGAAGTAGTTTAGATTTTTTTGTAAGAAGTGAGCCCCCTCTACTGTTAGTAAGGAATAACTGCTGTAATTTCACATAAAACATTTTTTCTTGTTCTTCAACAGCGTGTATAGAAAGAAAATTTGAGGGTGGAAGAAAATCCAGCAGCAAAGAGCTGTATTGAATTTGTTCACCCATAATAAATATAAAAGTGTATTTATATATGGAGGTCATGCATGTCTTTCATTCTATGTGTAGTTGTACCTGGAATTCCAGAAAATCTCAAGGCCAACTCTATGCTAAAAGAATTCTATGACCATACTGAGCAAATGCATTCACTCTTTATTTTCACAAACAGACTTTGTACCTGCATATACCTGGCTGCAGAATTTTAGGAACCTTTGACATCACTCATTGGATATACGGAATTCATTTAATACTTTGGGGGACATATAAGTTTTCATAAAATTCACTGAGCTTTGTTTTTCACTGAAACAGAATTTTGAAAATTATTCTCACAGTACCACAAAAAGCAGTCACAGACAGCACATTCATGGTCCATAGACTTGTGGTAGAGGAGCTTGCTTTGAACACTAAGGCTACCTCTACACTTTGCTTTTTGTGCAAGAAATATGCAAATGAGGAAAAATATGGAATATTGCTGCACATCATTTTCATAATTAATGAGTGGCCATTTTTTGCACAAGAGGGGTTTTTTGTGCAAAAAGGAGATGTGTAAACGGATCCTTTTTGCTCAAAAGCTTCTTACGCAAAAAGCAGCTGCTAATTAATTATGCAAATGAAGTGCAGCAATATTCCATATTTTTCCTCATTTGCATATTTCTTGCACAAAAAGCGATATTCCACGCTTCACCTCATTTCCATATTCCTTGTGCAAAACAGTGAAGTGTAGATGTAACCTGTAGATATATCCAGCGTCGTAACTGACAGCTTCATATTAGTATGTTGCACTGCCATGTAGAACTGGAGTCCTAATCTTGACTTGCCTATGCTGGTAGTTAGATAAGTTTCTTCAGGGATAGTTTACTCAGCTTCTGAATGAAGACTGAGCGCAGTGTATCATAGACTAAGAAGTGTCGAGGAAGAACACTGTCAGGAGGCTTGTTCTGATTTCTGATAGATGGATATATTAATTACAGTGATTTGGAATGAGTTTTAGAGTGATGAGAATTGTAAGGGTCCTTCTTTTATAGTAAGGATTTTCTGTGCTCTGATGGGTTTGTGGAGTAAAGCTATCCTTGGATGCTATTTTTCAAAATTTTGGCCAAATTTTAAATCCGAGTAAATACACATTTGCCCACTTATTTCCAAGTCCTTAATATGTGACTAGAATTTTCATATGAAAAACCTGGGCTCTATCCATGTAAAGAGAAGCATGTTTGCTTCTGTCCTGTCACCTTTTCTATTGTGATAGAACATGAGTGTTTATATTTCTCCATTTCTCTCTTTATTATAAACCAAAAACTGATATTTACAATTTTAACTCAAGTGTATAGTTGTCCAAAATCTTGCATCATAGAATAACAGGTCATATTTTGACTGCTGACAGGAAACATAAGAATCTAAAACAACAGCATGGGAAGTGCTTTTAAAAGGCTGTTAAATGATACGTCTATATTTTAATATATTCATTTAAAAGCTTTTTAAAGGGCAGATTTCTTTTTTCCTGCCATGCAGTGCTCACTTGGTTGGCAACTATGGGAGTAGGAGAGAGGTCTTTAAAATGATTTTTGTGAAATGGTGTTATGAAAATAATATAGCAACATTATTAGGAACCTTTAAAAAGCTTTTGCACTTTCTGAAGGAGGGGGAGGGTCTTTCTTTTTTTTAACAGTTTCAATAAGCTTTTCTAATGCATGAATACAGCATAGACTTGCTATTAGTATGCTTTTTTTCTAAAAATATTTCCTTTATTGTTTTCAGTCCCAGATGAACATATTTGTTTGGTTTGTTTTTAATTCTACTCACAGTGCAATAGAATTGAATAAGACTTGTTTTGCAGTCAGTTCTACAATAATTCTTTTACAAACTCTTCCCGCTTACCCAACTTGAAAACAAAATATTGAGCTTGCCTTTCCTTCTAAACTCTCTCCACTTCTTCCTTTCTACATTTCCCTTAACTCCTGAAGCCTTTTTCAAGTTTTCAGCCTTATGGTTATTATTATTCTCAAATCTATGCTTTCTCAAAATGTTACTTCCTTTAAAAGCATGTTCAATTTCTATCCTTCTTCTCTTGTCTCTGCAGCCAAAACTGACTATTACTCTGATGTGTCTTGCCTTGTCTACTGTAACCTTTTTCTCCATCTGCCTCAGTTTTACTCTCTCCAATTTAGTGAAAACTGCACCTAACTGACATGTTCACGTTATGTGAACCACGTCTTTTCTGCTCCACCTCACCAAATACTCTTTGATCCATGAATTAGTTCACTTAAAATTAATTGAATTCATCATTACTCTCATCTAATGTTTTAATCTTCTTTCCTGCATTATGTGCTTGAACCACCACAAAGTTTGCTATTGTCACCACTCAGTTTTTCATAATTTAAGTTGTAAGCTGCCTGTGGCAGGGTTCTATCATTTTAATTTGGATAATTACATTAATATACTTGCATGGCATTTTATCAGCATGTCACTTAAGCAATATGCTATCTTTTCAAAGTACTGTGCATATATTAATTCACTATATTATATTCCCAATTTTTCAAATTTGTACAGCACTTCGAACCTATCAGAATACTTTATTAGTACTGAATATTACTATTTTGGATCTCTAATATGCTCTATAAATCTATGACACTGTATAGTCGCAGATCAAAGGGTGAATACAGTTTTGAAAGTGTGTCTGTGTTCTGAATGGTCCATCTTAGCACAGCATCATGTCTTCTGATAGTGGCCAATGCCGGAGGTGTCAGAGGAAATTAAAAGAACAGGCAGTCACCAAGTGAGCCATCCTTTATTATTGACTCCTAGTTTCTGGTAATCAGAAGCTAGGGACAACCAGAACATAGGATTGTATTCCTGACCATCTTAGCTAACAGCCATTGATAGATCTGTTCTCCATAAACTTATCTAGTTCTTTTTTGAACTCTGTTATAGTTTTAGCCATCACTACATCCTGGTAACAAGTTCACACATTGTCTGTGCATACTGTGAAGGTATATGTCCTTTTGTTTGTTTTAAAACTGCTGCTTATTCATTTCTTCGGTTCTTCTTTCACCTTTGATTCTTGTATTGTGTGAAGGAGTAAATAACTATTGACTCTCTCCACACCCTTCATGCTTTTATAAATCTCTGACATATCCCCTCTTAGTCATTTCTTTTCTAAGATGGAAAGTCCTTCTTTTTAATCTCTTCTCAGATGTAAACTATTCCATATGAGTTCATAATAACAATTTTTTTGACCATTTTCTGTGCTTTTCTCCAATTCTAATATAGATATATAGATATAAAATTGAGATGAGATGACCACAGTTCCAACATTATTCAAGGTATGGACATATTATGCCTTCTATGAGTTTGCACAGATGTAACTGTTTGGATAAAGGCCAGTGAAGACAACCATAGCCTTTTGATGCTTGTTGAACATGTTATACTGGTCACTTTCTGGATGGAGTTAATCAGTTATACCACCATAAGGCTCTTCTATAAGTTATTCCCCTTCTGATACTGAAATAAGCATTTCCAGTATAAATGTATTTAATTGCCTCTATACTATGGGGGGGGGGGGGGAGATTATAATCTTTTAACTATATTGATATAGGTAAAAGCAGCATGATTTTTCAGAGCAGATAAGCCATTAAAAGATGTCACTTCTACATAGTCACATTTAGGAATAAAAAAGCATTTTAAATGTGATCAGGGTACAAAATATTTTCAAGACTTTGAAGAGCAGCTGAAAAAAAAATTAATAGCATAATATGCAATTGAAGAGACAGTATTAACTTCAGTCAGCCATTTAAAAAATAACCTACATTTTATTTTTGTAAACTTAATTGACACACCAGAAAACATATTTGTCAACGGCACTGAAAATAAGCAGTTACTATTAGCGTCCATTTAACTTAGAAAGCATTGAAATTTCATGACTCCTCTTTAATGGGTGCATCTGTCAGCAGATAGCTAGTATTGGTTTTCTATTCTACGTGGTCTGGCACTTGGCACCAGAAATCACTCTGAGAAGATCATGTTTGAGCCCACCATCAATGCACATTGCAAGCCTTAAAATTGTCCTAGGTTTTGTGTGTGTGTGTGTGTGTGTTGTGTGTTTTTTTTTACTTTCTCTTAATCCACATCCTTAGCTCGCACATGGTCTACAATATCCAAGAAATTTCACTAGCATACTTTAATCCTTGTTGCCATACTTCTTGTTCTTTCTGTCCAGAAGGTAGAATGCTCACTAGTTCTCTGTTACTGGGTCATATGTGACCTAGGCATAAGGTGTCTATATTTCTCTATGCTGAATATGGGACACCTGGTAAAACTGCTTGAATTTAAGTGAGTTCAATGGCAATCAATCAGAACTATGCAGTACAAAAGGTCAAAATAATATTAAACTGACTGAGTGCCCATTAAAAAAGACAATACTGCATTATTATAACTGAAATAGGTACAAAAAATTAAAAATACATACTTATTATGTATTGAGGAAGTGTTGAGAGTCTCTGGGTTAGGCTAAAAGGGGTTAAAAACAAGGGTGATGTCATGCTAGGAGTCTACTACAGGCCACCTACCCAGGTGGTAGAAGTGGATGAGCCTTTTTTTAAAACAACTAACAATATCATCCAAAGCCCAAGATTTGGTGGTGATGAAGGACTTCAACTATCCAGATATATGTTGGGAAAATAAGACAGCAAGGTACAGACTATCCAATAAGTTCTTGGACTGCATTGGAGACAACTTTTTATTTCAGAAGGTTGAAAAAGCTATCGGGGGGAAGCTGTTCTAGATTTGATCCTAACAAATAGGGAAGAACTGGTTGAGGACTTGAAAGTGGAAGGCAGCTTGGGTGAAAGTGAACATGAAATCATAGAGTTCACAATTCTAAGGAAGGTTAGTAGGGAGAACAGCAAAATAGAGACAATGGATTTCAGGAAGGAGGATTTTGGTAAGCTCAGAGAGCTGATAGGTAAGGTCCCATCAAGACTGAGGGGAAAAACAACTGAGGAGAGTTGGCAGTTTTTCAAAGGGACATTGTTAAGGGCCCAAAAGCAAGCTATTCTGCTGCTTCGGAAAGATAGAAAATATGGCAAAAGACTGCCTTGGCTTAACCACGAGATCTTGCATGATCTAAAAATAAAAAAGGAGTAATATAAAAAATGGGAAGTAGGACAAATTACAAAGGATGAATACAGGCAAACAACACAGGAATGCAGGAGCAAGATAAGAAAGGCAAAGGCACAAAATGAGCTCAAACTAGCTACGGGAATAAAGGGAAACAAGAAGACTTTTTATAAATACATTAGAAGCAAGAGGAAGACCAAGGACAGGGTAGGCCCACTGGTCAGTGAGGAGGGAACGGTAACAGGAAACTTGGAAATGGCAGAGATGCTTAATGACTTCTTTGTTTCGGTCTTCACCGAGAAGTCTGAAGGAATGCCTAACATAGTGAATGCTAGTGGGAAGGGGGTCGGATTAGAAGATAAAATAAAAAAAAGAACAAGTTAAAAATCACCTAGAAAAGTTAGATGCCTGCAAGTCACCAGCGCCTGATGAAATGCATCCTAGAATACTCAAGGAGCTGATAGAGGAGGTATCTGAGCCTCTAGCTATCCTCTCTGGAAAATCATGGGAGACAGGAGAGATTCCAGAAGACTGGAAAAAGGCAAATATAGTGCCCATCTATAAAAAGGGAAACAAGAACAACCCAGGAAACTACAGACCAGTTAGTTTAACTTCTGTGCCAGGGAAGATAATGGAGCAAATAGTTAAGGAAATCATCTGTAAACACTTGGAAAGTGGCAAAGTGATAGGGAACAGCCAGAATGGATTTGTAAAGAACAAATCATGTCAAACCAATCTGACAGTTTTCTTTGATAGGATAATGAATCTTATGGATAAGGGAGAAGTGGTGGATGTGGTATACCTAGACTTTAGTAAGGCATTTGATACGGTCTCGCATGATATTCTTATCAATAAACCAGGCAAATACAACTTAGATGGGGCTACTATAAGGTGGGTGCATAACTCAGAGAGTAGTTATTAATGGTTCTCAATCCTGCTGGAAAGGTATAACAAGTGGGATTCCGCAGGGGTCTGTTTTGGGACCGAGTCTCTTCAATAGCTTCCTCAACGATTTAGATATTGGCATAGAAAGTACACTTATTAATTTGCAGATGATACCAAGCTGGGAGGGGTTGCGACTGCTCTGGAGGATAGGGTCATAATTCAAAATGATCTGGACAAATTGGAGAAATGGTCTGAGGTAAACAGGATGAAGTTTAATAAAGACAAATGCAAAGTGCTCCAGTTAGGAAGGAAAAAACAGTTTCACACATACAGATGGGAAGCGACTGTCTAGGAAGGAGTACGGCAGAAACAGATCTAGGGGTAATAGTGGACCACAAGCTGAATATGAGTCAACAGTGTGATGCTGTTGCAAAAAAAGCAAACATGATTCTGGGATGTATTAACAGGTGTGTTGTGAGTAAGACACGAGAAGTCATTCTTCCTCTCTATTCTGCTCTGGTTAGGCCTCAGTTGGAGTATTGTGTCCAATTCTGGGCACCACATTTCAAGAAAGATATGGAGAAATTGGAGAGAGTCCAGAGAAGAGCAACAAGAATGATTAAAGGTCTAGAGAACATGCCCTATGAAGGAAGGCTGAAAGAATTGGGTTTGTTTAGTTTGGAAAAGAGAAGATTGAGGGGGGACATGATAGCAGTTTTCAGGTACCTAAAAGTGTGTCATAAGGAGGAGGGAGAAAACTTGTTCATCTTGGCCTCTGAAGATAGAACAAGAAGCAATGGGCTTAAACTGCAGCAAGGGAGGTTTAGGTTGGACATTATGAAAAAGTACCTAACTGCCCAGGGAGGTTGTGGAATCTCCATCTGTGGAGATATTTAAGAGTAGGTTAGATAACTGTCTATCAGGGATGGTCTAGACAGTATTTGGTCCTGCCATGAGGGCAGGGGACTGGACTCGATGACCTCTCGAGGTCCTTTCCAGTCCTAGTATTCTATGATTCTATGATTCTATACAGTTAAATGGTTATTGCTCTTTAGAAGTGCCTGCCTTGTCCTGCCTATCTTTGCTATCTTCCACAGCTGGCAGTGTGATGGCTGGTAGTATGAGGGGGAGCTGCAGAAATCAGGCCAGGTGGATGTGTATGTGGGAGGATTGTGTGGCTGTGTCTAGACTGCATCCTTTTTCCGTAAAATGAGGGATAAGGGATCTTTCGGAAAAGGCTTTATTTTCCGAAAGATCCGTGTCTAGACTGGCGCTTTTTTCCAGCAAAGCTCCGAGCCGGAAAAAAAGCGGCAGCCATTTTTATGTTAATGAAGCGGGGGAGATTTAAATCCCCGCTTCATTTGCAATTGTAATATGTCTAATTTGCATCCCTTTTACGAAAAAGGGATGCAGTCTAGACACAGCCTGTGTGTATGGGAAAGCTGAAGGAGTCAGTGCTGAAGGTGTGAAGGGGAAAACAGGAGGCTAGGATGGGGTGCAGAAGTCAGGGCAGGAGGTTGGAGGTATGAGGGGGAGATGTAGGACTCAGGAATCAAGGCAGAGGGTGGAGGGTTAGGAGAATGTGGGCGAGCCACCCAGGGCTGGGTTACCTACCTTACCTGGGGTATCTTGTGGGGGAACTGCTGCTGGGAAACTGGCAGAAGTGAGAGACCCCCTATATTTTTCCCAGGATCTGCTAGCAACAGTGCATGCCAGGGATAGCACACAGGCTGCACATGCTCTGTTCAAGAGTCTGCCCTAGCCTTCCCAGCCAGATCTTTAAACAGCTGGTCCCTAATGTGCAACATTCAGGGCAATTTGCCCGTTTTTTTTTAAAGGTGGGACACCTTCCAGAGAGCTAAAATAAGCAACTGTTCCACTAAAAACTGAATGGATGGTCACCCTTCCTCTGCCACATTTTTCACCAGTGCATCACTATTGGAATCTTTAGTGTTTGCTCATATCTGATGTCTTGACACATTCCATATTTCTTACTATAGCAACTGTGACAGGGAACAAAATCTAGAATTCTTTTGAAATATGAATTTATGTTTCTTAATGCAGCTGTTCAAAGAGGCACTGACAAATACTTTGTCTTTCCTTTACTGACTGAAGTTGTTTGACTTAAAGGCTTGCCACAATCATATGTATGTTGGATCAAATTGTGGCTATTTCTGCAGAGAAAAAAAAGGGCTTCAGGAGCCTCTTTCCTTCAGAAGGGAATAGTTTTTGTACAGAATTGTTTCCTTGTAGCAACCAGTGCTCTCAGAATGCCATGGATGGTGTTGGTGAGACACTGTTACCAGTGTCAGTGGCACTACATACATGAAAGAGAATAAGACTGAGTGGGATGAACTTTCATAGGACCCTATCGTCCTATACATCTACCCGGTACCTGGAGGCAACCTAAAAGTGGGGAAGGGAATAACAGTGCATTCTTCCTAGTAGCTGCTATGTCTGAGCATCTCTTCATTGATTACAAAGAGGGCTAAAAACTGGTGTGAGTGCCTCAAGTCTTAAACAACATTTTAACCATGAAGGGCAATCATTTTGATTTATTTTCCATACAGTTTTCTTTTAGTGTTTTCCCTCAATCTGTTTAAATTGTATTTTAACTTACGTGCCTATGTTGTAACTAGATGACTAAGGGAGTGTGTGTGTATGTGCACACGCCCACACGTGCGCCTTATTCAAAGAATACTTTCAGGGGAAAAGATTTTAGTTAGGGTACACTGCATTCTTAATTGACTACACTTGTACTAAAGAGAAAACACTATAGTTAAGTAACAGTGATATCATGGACCTAGCCAGTTTCCATTTAAGTGAAAGACTTCAGAGACCACAGAAGTGACTTCATAATAACATAAAATGTGATTTTATTTATGTTACATCTTCCTTATTAGAGAGGAAACTTGTAACATGGTAACTAAACAATGCCTAACATCCTTGTGTACACAAAATACGGATATTGTAATGTTCTGCTATGTAATATATACACAAAGAAAAAGCTTTAGTTTCCTTGCAGGGGTATGTTCTGTGTGCAATAGCTCCACTCACCTTTTATTGGTCTAGATAGAACATATTTGATTGCATCCAGAGCAATTCAGCAAAAAGATTAATCTGAATCTAACTTTAGTTTGATGTAAATATGAATTTTTATTTGCTTTTTGTGGTAGTTCTTCTTGTGAGCCACTAGAGGGGGGGCTCAGGCTCTTCTTTCACAGATATTCCACAAATATCTATTGCAACTGACTATATACAAATTTGAGCTCTTTTCTGTTTGTTTGTGCACTGCAGTTTACTTAAGCTTGATTTAATGCACATGGCACTAAACACAGTTGTATTTATATCTATGTGACACCTCTAGATGAACACCTTCTATTGCATAATTAACCACTCCCTCCAGTTCACCCAGTCCTTGTAAGGAGTCATTGACTGATGCAGTCTGGTCTCCTTGTGGCTTTATATATTTAATTGTATGTCTTCTTTCAGGCGTAGCAGTTTTGCTTTTTGGAAATATGTTTTGCCACAGGCTTATGTCTTTAGTTCTTTCTCTCACTAATCTTTCTTTTGGATTAAGCATTTATCTTAGTCATTACCAGAATACCAAAATAGTAATAAACTCCCTGTGATATCCATAACTACTGTGAATTCAGTTGGTATCATATTCTTAGAAACTTTACTGACACAATTTGATGTTTTTGAAACTGGATTAGTTAACATATGCAAATCCTTCCATCAAAGATTCCCTTAATTAAAAAAAGTTAATATGTCATCCCCTCTATCAACACCCCTCTAAAAACACTATTGGTTTTAGACAAAAATGTACTTCAGTCCCTAGAGTCATGCATTCCTTAGATCTGTTCCATTTGAAAAGACATTTCCTTTAGTGTACTCTCTCTTCCTGTCATGCTTCTTTTGGATACATCCTATCCCAATGATGACCAACCTTTTTAAGCACAAGGTCACTTTTTGAATTTGTCAGTCCAGGATATACCTCAAACCCAAATACCCCTGACCTGCCCCTTCTTCGAGGCTCTGCCCTTGCCCCACCCCTTTGCCAAAGCCCCATCCTCCTTATTCTGGGAAGATGGGGTACAGGGGAGGGGGACAGAGTGACATCGGTGCCCCCCTGCCTCTGTCTCCCTCACGCTGCACAACAAGTGGGAGGCTCCCAGGGGCAGCTCTGAGGCTCTGGGCAGGAGCAGCAGGGCAATGTGGGAAGGGGCAGCTGAAATGCCTCTCAGCCAAACCAGTTAGGATCACCTGTCAGAGGCTCCAAGATCTATCAGTAGATCCTGTTCTACTGGTTGGTGACCACTGTCCTATCCTAAATAAAAATCTACAGCCATGTTCCTTACCTGCTTGCCCACTTGTTTCAGCCTGCTGTGAGACACATAACCCTAAATTACAATTATTTCTTCTTTACCTCCTTACCTAGCTACTCTCTCTTATTTACACCTTACATCTCCTGTCCTGGCCCATTTTCTGTATCTTGCCAAGATCCCTGTTATTAGATGTTCTGTCGCTCATACCTCAATCACTTTCCTTATCACTTTACATCTATGTCTACACTGCAATGCTATTTTGGGATAGCAAAGTATCCTGAAAAAGCTATCCTGCACCTTCACAGCTGTCCATTATTTTGGGCTCACTATTCCAACATCCTATAAACCTCATTCTAGGAGGAGTAAAGGATGTTTCAGAATAGTGCTTTATTTTGAAATTTGGTGCTATTTTGAAATAGCATAGAAATAAGATACACAATTTGGTAGCTCAAATTGCGTATCTTATTTTGAATTACAGTGCTGTCACAGTCTCTGTCTTGAAAAGATTATTCTTGCAAACCACAGGCTTCTGGTTGCATTGCGAGATTCAGTGTCTGACCTTTTCCTCATGATTTTTCTCGAGTTCCTATGTAATTAGAGCTGGAGGTTCCCTGGCATAAATAGATCTTGCATCAAAAATGTATCTTTGCAGTGCTGCCGATGCAGGGTGGTTGCAGGGCTGGTTGACCTGGAGCCTGGCAATTTAAAAGGGCTCATGGCTCTGGGATTTCACTGCTGCTACTGCGGCAGTAGTAGCACATGGAGCCCCAGGCCCTATACATCACCACGGGAGAGCCACATGGCATGGTCTGGATGGTGCTTTGGGTATTTTCCTCCCAATGCCCCACCCCTTCTGGAGGGTCCCCAGAGCTGAGCCCCTTCCCCCCCATTGTCCAGGGCCCGGCAAAGTCTATCAGTAGCTCTGTGTGTTAGTTTAAAAGGATTTATCACAAAGGACAGAGGTTTCCTGAGAGACAAGAGAAAGGAACCAGCAGTTTGCTCTGGTCAAGGCCTTGCTAAATGTTTTAATTCAGCCTTGTATGTCCTTAATCTGGTGCCTTGTGTACACAATACCATGGAAACTCCACAGCACTGCCTGTGCACTAGAGCCTACCAATTACTTGGTGTGATGTAAGGAGAAAGAAGCAGGGGTAGCAGCAACCGGCACCTTACTTCCTACTTCCTCTCAGAAGCAGGGGTAGCAGCAACCGGCACCTTACTTCCTACTTCCTAACCCCAGATTAGAAGCAGTAAAACTTGTTCCCTCAAAAACTGCAAGCACAACAGTGAGGCGCTCCACAATGCTTACCAGAAGTGTATGTGTCTCTGTCTGGGTTGGTGAGTGGGCTGGTCTCACTGGTCCTTTCTTCTGCTATGCTCTACTTATATGAGGTTAGCACTTTATTGAGAAGGTATTGAGTAGTTCATGCCTCTAAGAGCTATAGAGTCATGCTATCTAGAGCTTACGCAGAAGACCCTACATCATTTATGCTCAGTTCAGCTATGTCTAGACTACTTCCCTCTTTTGAAAGAGGAATGTAAATTAGACATATTGATATTGCAAATGAAGGCGGGATTTGAATTTCCCATGCTTCACTTGCATAATTGCGTCACGACGTTATTTTGAAAGTGAAACTGCGGTCTAGATGCGGTGCTTTCAAAAAGAAAAGCCTTTTTCAAAAGATCCCGTAAACCTGAGGAGTACAGGATCTTTTGAAAAAGGCTTTTATTTTTGAAAGAACTGCATCTAGACCGCGATTTCACTTTCGAAATAGCGTTTTTTGAAAGAATGTTGTGACGTGATTATGCAAATGAAGTGTGGGAAATTCAATTTACATTCCTCTTTCGAAAGAGGGATGTAGTTTAGACTTACCCTTCATATTTTCAAATATATCTTTGAAAGCATACATTTAGACTTTAAAAATTAATACAATTTAATTTGAGATTCTGATCTAATCATGCAATTGTCAGAGGTGAGGTCCTAGGCACATCCTCCAAAGTCTGCATAAACAACGAGAAGTCCTATAACACCTTGTAGATTTATTGGAGCATAAGCTTTCGTGGGCAAAGACCCATTTCAAAGGGCCAGCATGGCATAGCTGATCCTGGGCTCGGCTGATCCTGGGCTCAGTGAAATGTCACTGTGGCATTTCAAAGGGGCAATGCCACATGAACTCCTTTCGGCACTAAGCCCAGGATCAGCTGTCTGGAGCTGCCTCTTTGAAACGCCACCATGGCATTTCAAAGTGGCAGCACTGCACTGAGCCCACAATCAGCTGAGAACTGCAGCACTGACCCTTTGAAAACCTGTGGCGGCATTTTAAAGGGGCAGCCATGCCCTATCAGCTAATCGATTAGTGAAATATTTGCCACTTAACATCTTTAGTGCACTGGAGAGTATCGTTATTAAAGTCTACACCTATTTAACTTTCTCACTTATGTCCTACAAGAGGAAATAAGCAAAGAAGTGGTGAAATTAATGGATTGTATTATATAATTTGGAGAAATTGCAAATGCATAGACGTAACGTGGAAATATCTAACAACATGGGCAAAAAAATAACAATGCAGGGAAACGAAATCTGAAATATAGATATTCCATGGGTGGGACAAACTTGGAAAGCAGTAATTGTGGAGCTGAGAGTGGCCAGTATACTAGATATGAGTTAGCAGTGCATTAAGGAAATAAAAGGCCAATCCAGATATCAGCCCTTTTCCCCAATCTCTCCAAAGTTTCATTGGAATGTTCATTTCCATTTTGGATTTCTCTGACAGTGAGCTGAGAAGTAGCTGGCACAATGACACTCATTAATCTATGCTTTCTCCCTAGTTTTTGTCTGCGTAATGGATGTTGCATTAATATATTTGTTCTGAATGATATAGGGCTTACTTTTGAAAAGCATATCCACAACCATGTGTAGAGGCCAAGCCAGGAGAGTATGGTGTTTGTCTACAAATTACAAGAGAAACTAGTGGGTGGAAAAATACTTTGTGCAGTGTGGGAGAGGGGAAGAAGCATGGCTGTAGACACAGAAATAAGTGAACCAAAAACTGTGTGACTGCTTACAGCCTGTGCAGCAGATAGCAACAGCTCTATTTTTAAAAGTGCTCTGACAATAGGAGGCTGGCTGTTTGAGACAGGTAGAATTGAGGGCTCCATCACACTATTGGACAATAATATGACAAGAGGATTCACAAAATGCTGAATTCTTGACCACAGTGAGCCTGATCAACAAACAATTCATTTTCATGCCTGCCAAGGAGGAAGTGGCCCTACAAATACAGTGACAGGTCACACTGGGAAACAAAGATGAAAGAAAGGTAGTTGTTTACTGCTATAACCCAATGCTGAAAAATGCCACAGGATGTCACACCTACCTGGAGGAGCTCCTCTTGGCCACGGACCTCAAGGTTTATCTGGGCAATCGAGTAGGGCCATACTTCTCTATGGACCCATTGGAGATTGATCATATCTCCAGCAAACTTGAGGCCCAGTATTAGGCCCTTCTGTATGATAGTTTTCCTGCAGTCCAGATCTACTAGGGCAGTGCCTTTAACACTTTCCACTATCATGGGAATCATTAATTTTTCAGGTTGAGGTTCCCATGCTGGGCAACCTGCAACCCAAACATGTCCATAATTACAATCCATATACTAGCAGTCTTTCCGAAAGTGTCCTCCTCTACCACACCCACAACAATGGTCACTGGGGCCTGGAGGTTGGGGATCTTCCTCAGGCGGGCCTTTCTCCCTTTTTGGGAATCTTTCTTCCCTGCAGGGCCTTGAGTCACGACCCTTTGTTCCTCTGTCTCAGAGGTCTCTGCATGTCTGGGATAAAATGGGCGTAGAGTCCCCAATGGTTCCATCCTCTGTGGTTTTCTTCACCCCAGACCTTCTCATCTCCTTGGACTTTCTGTCTGCTGAGACTGGATTCTGGTCTTTTCTGACACCAGGTAGTCCTTCATTAAACTTACGGCTGCTGTCAGCGTGGCTGGCTGAACGTGTTGCACCCACTCCTTTGCTCCTGTGGGGAGCACCCATACAAACTGCTCCAGAGCTACTACCTCAGGTCTGGTTAAGACCTCTGGGTTTAACCACTTCCAACAATGGTCCCAGATTTGTTGGGCAACAGCCTGGGGACGAGCCCTGGTGAGGGACCCTTCTTTGCACAGCCTCTGGTGGTATGTCTCTGGTCTAATACCAGTACTATCTAATATGTCTGTCTTCACTCATGCATACTCCAGTACAGCTCAGAAGTTGAGATTGCGCCATGCAGTCTGTGCCGGTCTCATTAAATAAGGGGTTAATATGGTAGCCCAATGCTCTTGGGGCCAGCGAGCAGCCATAGTGACCTGTTCAAAGGTAACCAAAAATATCTCTGGATCGTCCCCTGGCCCCATCTTAATAAACCAAATGAGCAGTCCCATGGCAGTGGGTCTCAGTGGTACTCCTGGCTGCAACAGTGCTCCAGGCCTTCCTGCTGGCTCTGGTGCTAGGTGGTCAGTTCATGGAGCAGCTGAGTCATCCACAGCTGGGCTATGTCTACACTCACGGCTTCTTGTGCTAGTAATATGCAAATGAGGCTAAGCGTGGAATATCGCTGAGCCTCATTTGCATACCTAATGAGCCACCATTTTTTTCAGAAGAGGCTCTTGTGTAAGAAGGACACTGCCGCTCCTTGCGCAAGAAAAACCCTCTTGCGCAATGCCGTTACACCTATTACTTGACAGGAAGAACGGCATTGCGCAAGAGGGTTTTTCTTGCGCAAGGAGGGGCAGTGTAGATGCTCCTTCTTGCGCAAGAGCCTCTTCTGAAAAAATGGTGGCTCATTAGGTATGCAAATGAGGCTCGGCGATATTCTACGCTTAGCCTCATTTGCATATTACTTGCACAAGAAGCTACGCGTGTAGACATAGCCCTGGTATTAGCATCCTAGCTATTGTACCAGCTGCATTGTTGATGTTGGTGCTGGATTGCCTGTTACTGATGGTTCTCCACCATCTGCTGCAGAAACTTTTCTAAATCCATCCTCTCCCTAGATTACTGGGATGGGACAGGAGGGATCCCAAGTCCAACTCTTTCTGCCTGGACCTCTCAGCAAGTCCTAGATGTGTCACACATTTTCCAGCACTTGTCATGGCATATGCATACCCAAGGAATGGTACCAAGGAATATGGACATCACCCATTCAGCCATCAGTGACCCACTTCAGTCCATCACCCTAAGGCACTGAGGCCCATTGGCCTGAGTTGGCGGTGTAGTCCTTTGTTCAAAGGGCAGCACTGCCCAATGGGTAGAGTCAGTAACACAGCCTGGGTTCAGGGCATCACAGCCTAATGGCTAGAGTCTTAGAGGGTCCACCCAGACTCAGGGCCCTGTCAGGAGGGGAGTGATCCACAACTCGCTCAGCAAAGAATCCCTCCTGCAACAAACTGAGTTCACTCAGGTGGGAGATAACACTCTCACACCCTCCCTGGCCACTTACTATCAGATCCAACTAAAGTGTGCTCACGTAGTCTCCAGTTCCTCTGGTTCCACAGCATCAGCCTCTTCTTGAGGCAAATCCATCTCTGGCAACTTGATGTATTGCACTGGGTCTCTGGCTCCCATCGTCCAGATCTCTGGCTGGGTTACCTCTGGAGCTCCTGCAGCAGGTCCTTCCTCTCTGGCATCTAGCCTAGAATGAGCTACTCCCTTTTATACTTCTCCAGCCCTTGGAGCATGCCCAGGCTGAGTGGAGAAGTGGGACTCTGCCCACAGGGTTCTAACCCCTTTTGTCTCTGTGCGGGGCATGCACACCCGCTCACATCGCCTCTTTGTTTAAATTTCTGTAAACACAAATTCTCTGTTTTTACATAATGGAGTCAAGGTCCATGACTGGGTCTCCTGGGAATTACAGCAATACAAATATGATTTGTAATAAAAAAATCAGATACATAATACAAATTATAATTAATGTAATTAAATTGTAAAATTCTTTGTACACACAAGTATTTTGGTATGGGTTATTTTCACAATCTGCTTTTATTAGCTGAGCATTTGTGTCTTTGTGCCCCCTCAATGTACATTGACTCAGATCAAAGTTTAACTTCATTCTTGTTTCTACATTAATTTTGCGGTTAATTTTGGCTTCCAAATGTTGTGAATTCTAACTATTTCATTTCTAAGATTTTTCTGTTAAAATATTAGTTTGTTACTAGTTTCATCATTGAAGAATATATTCTAGACTCCAGGAACATAAAGTAACAGGGAAATAGCTGGGGGTATGTCTACACTACCCTCCTAGTTCGAACTAGGAGGGTAATGTAGGCATACCGCACTTGCAAATGAAGCCCGGGATTTGAATTTCCCGGGCTTCATTTGCATAAGCGGGGCTCCGCCATTTTTAAATCCCCACTCGTTCGAACCCTGTGCCGTGCGGCTACACGCGGCACGAACTAGGTAGTTCGAACTAGGCTTCCTAGTTCGAACTACTGTTACTCCTCATTCCCCCTATCATAATACCTCGCTTGTTTCCTTTGGGCCGTTAATAGGTTTTCTCTCACAAATTCCCCTAGGGTATGTAGTTTCCTGCGCAATTTAAGGATGTACTGCACTGAGCCTTGTACCTGGTCACTTGTTTCTCCCAGGCTTCCTTAATAACATTCAATATACCCCGGGGTTGCGGTCCATATAGGGGCATTCAGAGTGCGGGGCGATCGCGCCCCGTCACAGTAACATAGGGTTTGAGGAGGGAGTCTACATAGCTAGATAATTCGGTAGTGAGTGTGCCAATACCTGAAATGATGGGACGTCTGGGGTTTCCAGGTTTATGGATTTTAGGAAGCAAATAGAATAATCCTGGAACATAGTTAGTTGCCTGTACCTAGCTTACTTCCTATGTAATCATCTGTAGCTCTGAATTAACTATGTCCACTGCACTTCTCTTAGCTTGCTTTGTATAATACATTGAAGGAGAACAATTCATATCCATTTTGTATATTCAGTTAGGGTCACAAAAGACACCATCCTCTAAACAATGTAAGCATTTTGTGTTTGTTTTATCTTGTTTTGGATGCTCAAGAAAAGTGCATTTTGTATAATATGGATTATTTTAATAATGAAGGAGTAGTAATATATATATGCTTGAGGAATCTCTTACTAGACTGCATTTATTTTCTGAAGGTGTATCTTCCTAGCAGGAAACTAGTAGCTGAAGTCAGCGCTAATAGCACAGGAATCTTTCCTCAATATTGGGGTCAAGTTCTTATCCTAAAATGAGTTGTGAATGTACTTCAAATTTCTCTGTGTAGCATAAACCAGAGTACAGATGATGTGTCTTGGATCAGCAAAGATTTATGTATGTGAAGGTGATGCTTGCTATGTCTTAAATACAGTGACAGCATTAATAATGCATACTTATCAAGGATTTAGCATAATGCCTTTGTAAATTTAAATAACAAAATAACTCTATTGAAATCCATATTAGTGAAAAATATTACAATTGTTTTCATGTGGACCAGTGTTATTGTCAATATCTATTACATCCATTGGAAGATGAGACGGTGGCTATTAAAAGAAAATAATCAGCTGAAATATCCAATGTAGTTACAGTACACTAAAATAATATATTAAGAAATAAGTAGTATAAGTAAGTTAGGGTATGTCTACACTACCCCGCTAGTTCGAACTAGTGGGGTAATGTAGGCATACCGCACTTGCAATGAAGCCCGGGATTTGAATTTCCCGGGCTTCATTTGCATAAGCGGGGCACCGCCATTTTTAAAAGCCTGCTCGTTCGAACCCCGTGCAGCGCGGCTACACGGGGCACGAACTAGGTAGTTCAAACTAGGCTTCCTAGTTCGAACTACCGTTACTCCTCGTGGAATGAGCGGGGTTTTAAAAATGGCGGAGCCCCGCTTATGCAAATGAAGCCCGGGAAATTCAAATTCCCAGGCTTCATTTGCAAGTGCGGTATGCCTACATTACCCTCCTAGTTCGAACTAGGAGGGTAGTGTAGACATACCCTTAATGATTAGTAATCAGCTGAACAATGCTAATTCATTACAAACCACTCATATTTTAGAGTAAATTTTGCTTCCTCAATATATTTCCACCCAGGTGGATGATTTAACATGCTTCATCATTATAAACAAAGTTAAAGTTGTGAAAATATAAAATACCTTCATAAATCTCTGCTATTAGAAGATACATTTTCAGGAAATTTGAAGACTGTCTTTTCTTTCACCTGTGTTTAACATATTTAGAGTTGCCCATTGAACTGATTTTAAAAAATGCACTTCCTCAGTCTAAATTCTAGAAGTCATTTAAAACTGAGAATTCTCTTATGGTACTGTGTAAAGCTGAAGAACTTATGCAGAGTTTTGTGTAGGTTTTTATTTGCTGCTATCCTCCTATATGTATCAGCATTTGCTTTTCATCTTCTGGGGTATCTTTATGGTGTCTGTAGCTATGAAATTGCCCTTCCTTTGCTTTATGTGTCTCAGCATTAAATTTCAAGCTCTTTTTCTGTGTGTAGAATTCATTGTTAGCTAAGAGAGGGGAAATATACTCTGTTCTCTCATGGAGACTATGAAGGGGTCTCTACTCACACACAAGGCTTGAAAGAGTTATGGTAGTAATTAGGTAGACCAGTTAACTCCCTGCAACTGGAGGAGAAGCCAGGGAGCAGAGCTTGATTAAATGGGACTTAGCTGGACAGGAACAGGAGAGGCCTATATAAATCCCAGGAGCTCAAGGAAGAAGGAGCTGTAGAGCATTTTTCTCTGCCCTGCCATGATTCTTCAGACTGGGGCCAGAGAAAAATATCCTGCAGCCCAGCACAACACTCAGGTAGTCTGCCTGCTGTGGCTCTAGCCCTGCTAGTCTTGGAAGCACTGTGGCTATAGGCTGCTGGCAAGCATGTCTCTGCATGCTCCCTTTGGGTGGAAGGGTGGAGTGGATCTCCACATGCTGGCACTGGGAGAAAGAGGCCAGATGGCCAGTAGTAGGTGCCACCTGTGGTGAGTACACTCTGTGATAGACTTTACTTTTGTTCTTTCTTGGCTTTTTCTTTAAATAAAAGTAATTCTGACTTCAGACATATAACTCCTTCCTATATGGGAGGCGAGGGGGAAAAAAACTAGCCCACTGAATGCACGTAGATTTTATCTCTTGATGCCGGACAGAAATGAAGACAAAATACAGGGCTCTGTTTTTAAACTAGTAAAGAAATACTGGGATAAGAACGGTCATACTAGGTCAGACCAATGGTCCATGTAGCCCAGTATCCTGTCTGCTGATAGTGGCCAATCCCCATGTGATCCCTCTCCTGTCACCCATATCCAGACAAACAGAAGCTAGGTACACCATTCCCACCCATAGATGGACCTAGCCTCTATAAATCTATCTAGCTCTTTTTTTAACCCTGTTAAAGTCCTAGCCTTCACCACATCCTCTGGCAAGAAGTTCCACAGGTTCACTGTGTGCTGAGTGAAGAAAAAAACATTTTGTGGGATTTGAGTCCACAATCACTGAATAACTGGCATGACTCATATTCTCCACAGACTAGACAACCAACACACTTTCTACTGCACCATAGCTTGGAATCTGCCTTAGAGCTAGTAAAAAGTTTATCTGATGATAATAGTAGATTGGTGCTGTCCCAGGGCATTCCTTCATGGTCTGAGGTAGACCTGCAGACACACTGCCCTCGAGTCTTTCTTCATGATTTGTAGTGACTACTCTCAGGCTGGAGTACTTAAACAAGACATCCCTTTTTGCAGGGGGCCATATTTACCTAGTCTTTTCCCTCCCCACCCCCACCCGACCCCTTCTCCTGCATTCAGTAGTGCCATAGGTCTCCTTTTTCATGACCTCTGTTCCACTGGTCAGGTCCCTCTTCCTAGATCAAGAGTCCCACAGTCCTCTTCCTTAGGCTTTCCATTAATTCAATCTAGCTGCAGCCATAAGACCAACTTCTGTTCTAGTTGATTCCTCTCCCCTGAATGTGTAGTTCAGTTCTTTCCTCTCCATGGCTGAGAAGTTGGTGAGAAGCAGACCTTCCCCTGCTAGTGTGCCTCCTGCAAACAGAATATATACAGTCTTTTTCCCCAGAGCTTGTCCCAGTTGGTGGGGAGATGAAGGCCTTGCCCCATCCTGCATGACAAGGCTCCTGGCCACAGGCCCTTAATGAAATGGTAGCCTGAGTTTTCCCTAACTATTAACTATATTCCTCTTCAAACATCTTCCTCTTTACTAATTATTTTTGTGCCATTCCCTGTGTGATTGCCTTCCCTAAGGGAAGATCTACATTACAATTAGGCACCCACGGCAGGACCAGGCAACCTCACTCGGGCTTGTGGGACTTGGGCTAAGGGACTGTTGAATTGCACTGTAGATTTTGGGCAACCCTGGCTCTAGGACATTTTGATTTTAGAGGGTCCCTGAGCCTGAGCTGCCCCTGAGCCTAAACATTTACACCATAATTAAACAGCCTCTTACTGTGAGTCCTAAATGATTAAATCAGCTGGCCAGCTGTGGGTGTCTAATAGCCATGTAGACATACCCCATAAGTCAAAGGAAACTTTAAAGACTCTGAAACAAGTTTTGCCTGAACCTACCTTTAAAGGGGGCAGTCACCCCATTACAGAGATATAGATAAATTTGAAAGTCCATAAAGTTGCTGCTAATTATTCTGTTACTCTATAACATTAAATCTACAAAGTCACAAACTAAAAAGTTAAGAAATCCCAGAATGGAAATTGCTCATGAAATTTTAATATGCATTGAAATATTCAGTATTCAATGTTCAATATTCTAGACTTATTTAGTACTATTACAACAGGGCAGAAATTGGTGTTGAGGCCACAAATTGCTGCTGAAGCGGTTGTTATATTAGAGGAGAACAAGAAATAATAAGTATTATCCAAATATTAGAATATGTTTATAACTCTATTTTCATTTCATTTTTTATATTGTATTGATGTTGCTAGAGTTGTTTTGTAGAAGGACACATTGTTCAGCCTCTTTCAAACAGTTTATTAAACATCATTCAATTTTTTTGGCTTTTAAAAAAATTATACAAAGATTTTATCTTTTTATCACAATACACTCATGCTAATATTATACATACATGTCCTATTAATGTACAGCTAATAAAACTGAGTTAATTTGAAGAGTAACTGGGTATGCCAAGTATCCCATTCAAAGTAAGCAGAATGGACTGAAATGGAATTCTTCTCTCAAGTATAACATTTAATCTCTTATTTTAATCTACAGACTATTAACAGACCCATACTTTTCAGTATTATAATTTCCATGACTTAATCTGACTACACAATACCTAATCAGAAAATCAGGCATTGTCCACAGCAAAAAATAGGAGCATTACTGACTACAGAATAGTTTTCTCCCGTGCAAGATGACCTTTGGATTATCTTAGCCTGTCCAAAGAATAGAAGTCTTGTTTTACATTCTCATAAAAAAACTCCTATGGTATTTTCTATATGCTTTTTACTAGTTTCCCATAAAATTAAATGATAACTTTTTAATTGCAGCAGATAACTTGTTCTTGTATTGATGGCTTGTATACAAGACAGCAGGCTTCAAAACAGGAAAGATGCTTTAAAATGAAACTAGAAATCAGGATGCTAAATTCATATTGTAAATGAAATGTTTCACATTTTTTGTCACACTAGCTTGGATTGGATTGAATAGCATTTTCTTGTTGCAATTAAAATATGCTAATGAAATATGAATGCCAAACATATCTTATACTGTAAAGAAGTGACATAATTTTTCTTTGATTTTTTAAGTAGCTTTGTATAAAGCTTGAGGAAAATGTAACTTCTTGTTAACATTATTTCTAAGGAGCAGTTTTAAAATGTTAAAGTTAAAAATAGAATTGTCCATGAAAGTGAATATCATCTTATTTGAAAGCCTGTATTCTTCTGTATTTCTCTTTTTAAAAGAGAGACTGCTGCATCATGTCTCATCACGTTACATTTCATGAGGAGTAACGGTAGTTCGAACTAGGAAGCCTAGTTCAAACTACCTAGTTCATGCCCCGTGTAGCCGTGCTGCATGGGGTTCGAACCAGCGGGGTTTTAAAAATGGCGGCTCCCCGCTTATGCAAATGAACCCGGGAAATTCAAATTCAAGTGCGGTATGCCTACATTACCCCGCTAGTTCGAACTAGCGGGGTAATGTAGACATACCCTAACAGACTTGAAAGTCACCCAAAACCCCTTCAAAAACAAAAACAGACTTCAGCGTGAAACTATGGATCTGGAATTCATATGCAAATTTGACACTATTAGATTGTATTTGAATAGAGACTGGGAGTGGCTAGCTCACTAAAAAAAAAAATTCCCTCTTTTGGTATTCACACCTTCTCATGAACTGTTTGGGAATGGGCCACATCTTCCCTGATTGAATTGGCCTCCTTAGTGCTTGTCCTCCACATATTAATGAAAAACACCTATCTTTGCATTTCTATATATCCCTGCCAAACTGAAGTTTCCACTTCATGCATCTGATGAAGTGAGTTCCAGCCCATGAAATCTTACACCCAAATAAAGGTGCTTCATTTTTAATGTTGCAAGGGTTTTCTTTTAGGTATTTACTGGACAAATTATTTTTCCACCTTTTAGTATTGGACATGTAGTTTGGAGTTTCCTGCTATCAATCAGGGTATGTCTACACTAGCCCCCTAGTTCAAACTAGGGAGGCTAATGAGGGTGACTGAAATTGCAAATGAAGCGTGGGATTTAAATATCCCGCGCTTCATTAGCATGTTCCCAGGCAGTTGCCATTTTGGAAATTGACTAGCCCAGAAGAACTGCCCGCGTCTACACGCGGCAGAGAAGGGCAATTCCGAAATAAACCCTTTACTTCATGGAATGAGGTTTAACTGGTAATTCGAAGTAAGGGGTTTATTTCGGAATTGCCCTTCTCTGCCGCGTGTAGACACGGGCAGTTCTTCTGGGCTAGTCAATTTCCAAAATGGCGACCACCCGGGAACATGCTAATGAAGCATGGGATATTTAAATCCCGCACTTCATTTGCAATTTTGGTTGCCCTCTTTAGCCTCCCTAGTTCAAACTAGGGGGCTAGTGTAGACATACTCTCAGACAAGAATGCCTTTTAAACAGCAAAGCACAAAATAGAACACATGAAAAAAACAGAACTGTTTTCTTAAATGCCATGTGCAATGAAAAATATTAAAAAATTTGTGCTGCCCCATTTAGCTGTCATAAGATTTTTAGAGTGCAGTGTTGTATCTGTCAACCCCAGGATATTAGACAAGCAAGGTGAGCAAGGTATAGGGTGACAACTTATCTCTCACCAACAGAAGTTAGTCCAATAAAAGATATTACCTCAGCCACCTTGCTTTCCAGAATTTTCAGTGCATTCGAGAAAATTTTCACTATTGCACAAAAATAATTTGCCTTTTTGTGAGAGCTAATCCAATTTCCATAGGTATTCATGAGAAGTTGGATTATGCCCAATTTTCAAATGTAGTTAGGTACCTAAAGATGCAGATACATGCCTAGTAGGATTTTCAAAGCACTTTTCTGCATCGTTAAGTACCTAAATGCATTTGAAAATGTGGTTCTAGGTCTGTAAGAATCCACTTTCATGTTTTAATACATAACCATGTTACTAGTACTGTCAATTTATTGTGCTTAGGTAAGCAACAGATTACTTGTTCAAAACACAAGAGTACAACTAGTCTTGTTGTTGGACATGAAATCATCTGTTTTTGTGTCTTTTCTTTGAAAATATCTCTCTCAATGTCTGTCTGCCTGAGACCGATCTGGGGAAAATTGTTACCTAATTTGAAGACTGTCCATAACTTTAGTTATTTTGGTGTTTTTAGTAATTCAGGATGTACATTTTTATATACTGGTTCTGCTGATGCCATTCTTGTGTTCTTAGATCTTCATGACAAAGATATAACAGATTTCAAAAGGCTTTACTTATGAAATAAAAATAGTAAGTAAACTTTTTGCTGCAATTCCATGACATTTTCTAAATCATTTGAGAGAAGCATGCAACCATTTCCTCCATGGTTATCTGTCTCTAAGTACATTCCTACCTATTTTACTTCTGTTTAGTAACCTAGGGTATGTCTACACTAGCTCGGTAGTTCGAGCTAGGTAGGCAAATGACGGCAACCGGAGTTGCAAATGAAGCCCGGGATTTAAATATCCCGGGCTTCATTTGTATCTTCCCGGGCACTGCCATTTTTAAATCCCCCTTAGTCTGAACTCCGTGCCCACGGCTCCACGCAACACGGAGTAGGTAGTTAGAATTAGGATCTCTAATTCGAACTAATGTTACTCCTCGTGGAGTAACTCTAATTTGAACTACCTACTCCGTGCCGCATGTAGCCGTGGGCACGGAGTTCGAACTAAGGTGGATTTAAATATGGTGGCACCCGGGAAAGGTACCTTCATGTTACAAAGTGAGGAACAGGGCACAATTTGTATTAGAGCAGAAGAAAATAAGAAATGTGTACATAAATAAACACAGTTTAACAAATTTTGCTTTATTTCAACCAGAGGCTTAATCAGCTGAGATTTTCATGTGGTGGGTGGGTGAACTAGAAGCAAAAATAAAATCCACTTTGCTGTAATATCTAGTTTTGACATGAGGCCTACCTAGGCAGCTGTGACAAAAATAAATCTTGAACATTAGGTTTAACTAAGGGCATTCCTGATTTAAGTGTTCAATCTGTAGATTTCTTAGACATATGCTATATTAGCTTGTTCCTAAAAGCAATATCAGTATTGTCCTATGAATATATGATATGCATGTATTTCCTGTTGAACAATGCTGTTGAGAAAAAAAAAAAATTCGGATAAACTTAATAGGTTACCTTTAGCAGCCTCCTTCCATTATTAGTGGTTATTGATGGACCCCGCAGTCAGGGCTGGACTGAGCCATTCCGGCACCCTGGGCAGACAGTTTAATTGCACCCCGGGTTCGGGGAGGGTGCATGCGTGGCCCCGCCCCCACGCCGGCATGTGGAGGAGGGCATGTGGAGCTGGTGGTGGCAGGATGCACGTGCCCCGCCTGGCACAGCCTGGCTACCGCTGCTGGCATGCAGCCCGGGGCTGCCCGGGGCGGGCCGAGCCTGGCCGTGCAGGGCCCCGTGGCCAGGGGGGGAAGGGCGCTGCTGGCCGACGCTGCAGGGGTTAATGGGGCGGGGAACTATTGCACTGTTTCAAGTGTCATTCCCACCCATGTATTAGAAAAGATTAGATTTTTATATTAAGCTATCAAGTTTTGAGCCCTTCTCCCCTCCAAACCATACTCCAAGAAATGTTTGACATTCTTTTTTGGTTTTGGCAGGTTGTGGAAATCCAGAGCTATCACGATTATAGAAGGAAAATCATAAATGTCTCTGTTCAAATGGGAGCTAAATAGCACTCTTATGAATTAATAATGTTTATTTTTATAGAAAGATAGAAAATATTTATTGATTAGATCTCAATAATACTGCCATTTTAAAATAAACTGAATGTAGCTTATGTAGAGATGAATGATTTTCCCCACCCTTGTAAATGTTTATACCGCAGGGTGAGGAAGGTGCTATATAAGATTCCTCTCCTCCCCCAGGCCAGGGTAAACATTCTGTGTTTAAACTGCTGTGTGCTTATGATATAGCATTAGATCTAATTATAATTCAAGTTAAACCTTGACTTCATGTTAAAATGCAGACAACTTACATTTGTAGCCTTTTTTCTAGAGTAAACCTTTTCATATAACTTCATGACAATGAATTAATTTGAGAGTTTTCATTGTATGTATAAACCGTGGGCATTGACATAAATCAGTGAAGATAAGGTTTGTTTGTTCAACAGATTCTTACAGCTCTTGGATTGGGAAGACAGCTTTATAAAGATTAATAGTGTTGAATTGCAAGTTACAAAGTACACAAGTACAAAATATATTATAAAATGTCAGAAATCTATGCACTTTGAATGGCCAAAACCAATAAAACTAAATATGTTTAAACTACCTGTCATATGTAATTTGTAAGTTGTTTTTTAAAATCACACCTGTTTCCTCCAAGTTTCTTTTTTTAGTGAGGGAGGAGAGGGTAAACCTTTAACAACTTCCCATAGAGTCACTAGAAAACCAAAGTTCCTGCCCTGGAGTGGAAAAAAAAAATTTAGATAGCTGTTCAGCCTGGACTTTGACACTGTATAAATGATTGCACTTCCATTTTTCCTAACTTCCGTGAAGTCAAACAGCCTTATTACTCTGCTGTTCATAAACTGGCATTTCTTTAAATGTATAGCAAGCTCACAATGTGCTCATTATACAGTGTATTAAGATAAAATTAGCCAATGTAGCAACCACTACTAAGAGCATTATTTCAAATAATAGAAATAAAGCTACCTGCATGTAAACCAGATTATTTCTGAAAGATCATACCAACTGAAATATGATCCTTTGTTCATTGAATCAATGACAACAGCCCTGTTAACTTCAGTGGTGCAAGATCTGGCCCCAGATGTGTCATTCCATCCATTTCTATGAGGACATTGCTGCTTTCTTAAAAATGTTTTAGTATGAGAATAAGAGTACAGTTTTTCATAGCATAAGAGCACCTGGATTTCAAAATATAAACTAGGTTGTTTGGAAAAATGATCAGGTATAAGGAGAATATTCATTAGCTGTTTATGAAAAATTAAGAGGAGGTTGAGGGGAGAGATTCTTATTATCCTAGATAGAGCCTGTTTTCATAATTTTTACTCTTCTCTCACACCTTTTTAGGAGCTATGCTGAAGCCTTTATGCTTCCAGAAGAGGAGTCTAGAAATCTTTGCTGATGAGTGCTAAGTCTCTTTTGCAACTCTGTGTTGCCTTTGCAGGATTTCTTGTGCCACCTAGAAACTAGGACAGAGAAGAGAATCTGTCTCTCTTAAATAGCAGAGCACTCACTACTACTTAGCCATTGAACAAGCTTTAATGCCATGTTGAAAGCATAGTGACCATGTGTGGTGGGGTAAACAACCCTCATACAATTCAAGAAGAGGCTACAGAGCAGCTTTGGGATGAGGTAGTTCCAGCCCACTGAAACTGGGACATATACCAATCTTAGGAGAGGATGAACTTTAAAAAAAGGGAGAAACTCATTTCAGAAAGACTCAACTTGGAGAAGATCATGACAAAGATAAGCTACCTTAGCTTGCCTGAACTTGGTCAGCTGGAGGATCCAGGTAGGACAGAGAAGTTTTTATTCTTTAATTATTTCCCTTTCCTCTGGTACCTTGAGGAATTACTTTAGGATTTGAACCCTGAGGCAGACTTCTACTGAGACTATAATATCCCTGCACTGAGAAATTGGACCCATGATAGGAAGTAGATCCGAAGGAGGAGCAAGAGATGTGAAAAGGCTACCTGTTGCTACAAGGATCCCAGGGCTGGATCCCAGGGTAGAAGGAAGTATTGATTCTCTCTCCATCACCTCAGTTTGAGGACTAGCTGGGAGGCCCAAATCAGAAGGGGACAGAAGGATTGTTGGACCTTGACCAGGATCATCAACCTGGTATGAGGGCCTGGGACAATTGGGTGGAAACCTGGTTTACCCTGGAAGAGGTGAGATGAAGGACTGTCTAGCTCAGCAGTTCCCAACCTTTTCTAGATGGGGACCCATTTTGACAATTCAGGAAGACTTGGTGACTCAAGGCAATTAAAAAACAGGGGGAGAAGAGGAGGCAGAGCCACCTGGGGAGACACTTGGTTACCCTTTTGAAATTTAATGGCGACCCATATTTGGGTCCTGACCCATAGGTTGAGAAACCCTGGTGTAGCTGGAGGGCCAAGTCAGAGGGACCTGGCTGAGAGGGTGAGTCATCAAGCATTTTAGTAGATGTGGGCAGCAAGACTACTGATTATGAAATCCCATAATGCTGCACCTAGCCACAAGGTGGCTCACCAGTTGATGAGTCTCTTTGCCAGGGGACCTTTACAATTAAATGCTTTAATGCAAGGTAATGTATCTTAATGGGAGAAATATATTACACTGATATAATATGCATAGAACACTTACTCTCACTCAGCAATTGTTTCTTGGTGACATTCTAGCACCCAGGGATTGTTCATCTTAAAAGAAAGGGGTGTTTATTTCTGTGATGCGAAAGTAGGACATGTATCAAATTTAAATGTCTAAGGATTCTGATTCCACTTCTGGCTTTGTCTGCAGTGGGTCATGTCGGTCTCAGAAAAAGCGAATGTTATTTATAAAGGGCATTTTAGCTATTCAGAGAGAAAGGATGGAATGTAGTTTGGAAAAAAAAATTACCCTCAGGACTGACTGATGTAGGATTTGCTAGATTAGAAGGAAAATGCATCAATGCAGTGCCTGCTATAATTCCCAAAAGGAAAGTTGATCTTCAGAATGAAATTCAATAGCAGTATTACTGGAAAGGAATAAATAATGACCACTTTTTAATCATATATTAAGAATTCATTTCTAAAAACTCACTAACTGTGCAAAGGAATAGGAAATATCTTGCAAATTAAGTAGTTGTGGAGATGATAGGAAAATATGTTGACTTATTAATTTAAGAACACATTATTAAACAGGTCCTTGTGGCCATCATAGTCTGTATTTTTTTTTTGTTTTGTATGTAGGACAAAGCAAGTTCACATTGTTTTATATTATTGAAGAAGATGAAAATACTATTCTTTCATGAGGTCTTGTTTAGGAGAGCAGTTGTGATGTAGAAGATCAGTGGACCTTTTTAAAATTTATTTTATCCTGTGCTTGTTTGTTACATTAAAACTGTTTTGCAATTTTCTATGTGTGGGGGGGGGGGGGGGAGGGGAGGGGAGGAGGGGAGTTCAGCAGACAGCATTTCCCCCACCTCTCCTTTTAGCCTATCCCAAGATTCAGGAATAAGCAAATGGAAAGAATAATAAACAATACAGACAAACATCTGATATTTAAGCCCTCCCCCTAGCACTTTTTATGTACATAGCCAGAAGCCACTCAAGCAGCTGCAACGTGTTAGTTCCAATAGTTTAACAGGCAGCTTTGTAGCTCTAACAAAAAGCTGTGCCAGCACAGTTTTTTTCCCTCCATGTTCATTGCAGTGATAGCTAGTAAGTGATCTTTGGCAATGGAATTGTTAGAGGAGTGGTAATATTTAATAGGTTCCTGTGGAGGAGTTAGTTGCTTTTTTTCTTTCCAGATAATTATCTATAAAAAGACGCTGAGGGCAGGCAACACCATGTTGAAAACAGAGTGAGTTGGAGTAAAAGCTCTGCATAGTTCTCTGGAACCGAATTAACAAGGAAATATTTTAAACAACCAAAACAAATATCACATTGCTCTATTACTAAAGCTACAATATGGCTCAGCAGGCAACAAGCCCAGACACCTTGACTGTACCTGAAGTCGATAATCCACAGTGTCAAAATCCATGGCTGAACGAGGATCTTGTAAAGACTCTGAGGGAAAACCTGTTGCAGCATGAAAAGTCCAAGACATCCAGGAAGTCTTCATCTATGTCACCCAGATTATCTCCAGTTATTTCCCCTAGAAATTCTCCGAGGCTCTTACGCAGGATGCTTTTGAATAGCAACATACCAAAACAGCGGCGTTTCACTGTAGCACATACATGGTAAGAATTGTGCACATTGACAGAAGAGATTAAATGTAGGGTTAACTTTTTGTCCCTGGAATATGTTTTACTTTTGTATTGGAAGTTTTTATATTTTAATCTGTATTGTTCCAGAATTATTCCATAAACATAAATTAATTCATAGTATATCTGGGCAGGAATCTTTCGGATGGGTATAATGGTTTAAGAGTGACAGTTACTCAAAGTTAACTTCAGGTTTGAAGTTTATAAAAGTAAATTATAGTCTAGATATATAATGAGAATACACAGATTTGAAGTCAGGGTTGCTTTTTCTCAGTTATTTTCTTAGGAAATTCTACCCCCTCTCAGGCATTCAAGGAAGGATAGTAAAAAGGACATGTATTTGATTCTCTGCTGTTCAAAACAGTGAGGAGGCAGAAATTTTTGTGTGTGCAATTTTTTTCTTATTTTAAAAAATTGTCATATTTATAACTGCCTAAGTAGAAGATATCCATAGCATTCAAATTTAGTAGAACTTAATGGTAGCAGGGGAGACTATGTCCTAGATATGGACCTCATTTAAATAATTATTTTAAGAAATACAGGAAAAGACAAAAAGGAATTCTCCATATTAAATATTTATCCTTAGAATTCTCTCTCGATATGTGTGGTTAGTTATATGAAAAACATTCATCTGTATTGTATCCCTCTACTATGTGCCAGTAGTACACTTTTGTATTTATCATTCAAAATTATATCTACTGTATTGTACTTCTAGGAATAATACACTAGTATTTGCTGTGATGGTCTTTGCATCTTTGATATGCTCTGCATTTTTTGTGTGTGGGATTTCTCTGTGGCATTAGAGATATAGAGATAAACTTATAGCAGAAAGTGATGATAAAGGGTGGCATGTTTAAAACACTGAATAGATCAGTAATGTTGATTTCATTAGTTTGAATGAAATTAATTATGGAACATAGCCACATTGTTATGTGTGTGCACTATGTTTGTGTGTATATATGAATAAAACAGAAAGTGCAATTAATGTAGAAAAGGTAAATGAGTCTAGAAGCTAATCAAAATCAACAGTGCATGTTAAAATGAACATACATTCAGCACAATGACCAGGAAAGAGATTTAGATTTTACTGTAGGAAGATGACTTAAAATAATTAATAAAGTGTATGGATATAGTGTTGAGAAAATAGAACAAAAAATAAGCAAGATTCAGGGAGAGGCATCAAGAATAATAGAAATTTAAAAAATCAACTGCTGTTATACTGGGTACTTGTTTAAACCTGCATTAGAATAACAGGCTAGGGTAATATTATTGCTCCTTGGAGATGAGAGGAAAACAGTGTTTCCAAAGTTTAGGAATCTTTGTTTTCAAATAAATGTACCTGATAAGAAGGAATGCAAATATATTAAAGAAAACTAAATTAAATTAAGAAGTGTCTTCTCACCTTGATCAATGTACATAAAATCCCCCAAATATCAAACTGTTCATAATAGTCATGGGTTCAGCAACTTGATCATCTTATAAATTAGTAGACAGAATAGTTTCAACAAAGGTTGAAATTAAAATTACTTTGCCAAAAAAGTAAAAGAAATAGTGTTGTTTGTTTTATTGTAATCAACCTGTAAGGAGTTGAGCAATGGAGAATGCTCAGTATCTCACAACTGACTCTCTTCCGTGCTCAACTTTGTATAACTAACTAGTCACTGGAGCATGGTTTGGAACCTGGTTGTCCTCCTTTGTATCTGAGTGCCCCCGCTGTAAGACTATAGACTTTTTTTCTTACCCTCTTTGGCTTTATGACTCTCAACATATTTTATACAAAGTGGGACTGGTTCAACAGGAAAATAAAGTATTGTATAATATAACATTCCCATCTTTGCATATGTATATGTTCCTGCCAGACTGAAGTTTCCATTTCATGCATCTGATGAAGTGGGCTCCAACCTATGAAAGATTATGCCTAATAAATGTGTTAGTCTTTAAGGTGCCACAGGACTCTTCATCATTTCATTTTTACTGAAACAGACCAACATGGCTATCCCTCCTAGCCCTCTGAAACCTGTCCCCAAGAAAAAAGTAGATGGTGTCAATTTTGCCTCATCCTCTCTGCTACCTAGATGAAAGCTAGGGCTCCTGTTAAAATTACAGCTTAATTTATGGTACAGATGTACCCTTAGGGCAAAGCATATATAATCTCTCTAATTTAACCTGAACACTACCTTGGAATATTCCAATTTAGGGTTGAGATTGTAATTTTAAACATCCCTTTACATGTTGCAGTGGTATCTACCCTATTACATTACATGTAAGATTTGAGCAACAAATCTTGGGATTAGAAAGACAAGATGTGTGAGGTAATATCTTATCTTGTACCAGCTTCCATTGGTGAAAGAGACATGCTTTTGAGTATGCACAGAGCTCTTTTTCACATCTGGAAAAGGTACTAAGGGCTTCTTTATACTTAAAGCACTGTAGCGACACAGTTGTACAAATGTAGCTGCACCACTGTATCACTTTCATGAAGTCTTTGCCTGTGCTAATGGGAAGGGTTCTGCTGTCAGCATAGGTCCTCAAACCTGTTCTTTGAGTGGTGGTAGGTTAGCAAGAGAATTTTCCTGTCAACCTTGTACTAGCAATACTGGGGGTTAGATCTATGTATCTGTGATGCTTAGGGATGTGGATTTTTATAAGGCCAAAGACTGTCACAGCTAAATACAGAGTGGAATAGTTGATTTAGCATAAGTTGTCAATGCATATCAAGGGATCATTCCAGGTGAAAATGGTCTGGTAATACTTCACCAGTTATGGTGAGAGGAGAGGATTAAAAAAAAGCTAGGGATGAGAGTTAATGGGTTATAGATTATTGTAATAACCCCATAAATCCAGTGGTTATGTTTACACTCCTCTTCGATTGGGGTGGACAGCATAGCCATTGTCTCTATTCATTCTATAGTCTATAGTGTCTAGCAAAAGGTATGAATATAAGACAGGTTAATCTTTTAAAGATTTTATCTTTGAGGAAAAGAACTGAGGCCATATATACTGAGTGACGCTGTTGAAGGCTGCTGAAATAAGCATAATTCATCCTTTTATGGATTATTCTCCTGATTTGTTAGTGTTTATATTTACTATATATTTCCACCAGCTGGACACCCTATATTCTCCCTTTTCATACTTCTGTGTTTCTGTCCAGAGAATATTATGGTCTTCAGACTAACCTTTAAATGATGCTGTTCTTTTCCTCACTGAAATTGTTTGCTAATTCTTGGACTATTTCTCATTTTCTCAGTAGATGGCTTGCATTTTTACTAGTTCATAAAGCAGTGCTAGCTGCAACACTTATTTTACAGATAGATAGGACATAAGCTGTAACAAATCTGAAAATTCCTTTTTTTAAATTGCATCCACTTAATGTTCTTTTTGTTTCTGTAGATCTCTTACCTAGAACCCTTTTTCCTACCCTGTAGATCTTTTTACTGCCAACCCTTTTTCACTGTCTTTCTGCTGGAGTTTTAAAGAAACACTACACATCCTTACTATATCCAATTGGTTTCTGGCAAATATTCACAAAACTAAACCTTCATAGCAACAAATATGACAGCATAGTAATAGCATATGCTTTAGAAAACTAATTAGAAAAATATTCCTTTTAACAGATACACTGTCATAGTTCACGATATTTTAATAAAAAAGATGAAGGATAAACCTTGAATTAAATTTATAAACTATATCGATTGCTCAAGGATTCTGTGACATTTACCTGAATCAATTAGAAGAGCTTTGGCAATTCACAAGTATCTTGAACAACATGTTCTGAATTTGTGATGTATTGTTTCTTTTTACAGCTTTTCATTGCTTTGTGTTTCCTTGCCACCAGACTGTATCAGATTAAATCTGAGAGACTGCATCTCTCATGTATCTGAACATTAAAAGTCCTTTACAAATAACATAATGTAAAGCTTTTTACAAAAATAAATAAATAACGTTTTGTACCTGAACCAGAAAATAGAATATGTGTCTGTCCTTTAGTCACAAAAGAAACTGAAGTAGTTTCTACCAGTGACAGGAAAAAAATGCATAGAAAGCATATACAACAAAAGAAATCCAAACAAGCCTTTACTTTCAACTGTCTTTTCTTTTTTAAAGAAAAACAATCTTTTTACTCTGTCTCTTTGAGTTTTCAAACCAGTGGCTAATTATATATATCCACATCAGAACATGTGGAGTGAATGAAAGATTGTAATAATTACATTCCAGTGATAGTGATGCTATACTTGTATAGCAAACTTTACATACACTAATTGGATGTTACTACAGTCATGTGTGGAACGTATAATTATCCCCATTGTAGTTAAGGCACAGAGCCTGACTCTGATCTGATTTCATACTAGTATCATTTTATAGATTTCAGTGAACTTTCTAGGGAGTGTTACTGGTGTAAGATCAGATACAGACTCACAGATAAACTGTTATTTAAGTAAGAAGAATGGTCATACTGGGGCAGACAAATGGTTCATCTAGCCCAGTATCCTGTCTCTGAGGCTACATCTACACTGCAGGCTCTCTTGTGCAAAAGCGCATCCACACTACAAAAGCGCATTGCAAAAGTGATGCACTTTTGCACAAGAGAGCATCCACACTGCATGGACACTCTTGTGCAAGAAAGCTCTGATTGCCACTAACAGAATGGCCATCAGAACACCTGTGCTTTTTCCGATAGGCTCTTTTTGCACAAGAAACCCTTGTTGAGCGCAGGGCCAGTTCAAGCCATTCCTGCGCCTGGGCAGCAGGCACGCAACGAATGCACGGCTCTGCCCCCGGGCGCACGGGGCATGCGCGGCCCCACCCCCCAGCATGCTACACACCTTACAGCTGCAATCGGGCACGCGGAACCTGATGGGAGCTCTAAGGGGCGCCACGCGGCCCCTGGTCCTGGGTGCGTGGCACCTGATGGCAGCTCAAAGGCTGGCGCTCTGGGCAGCTGCCCGGCTAGTCCTCCTCTTAATCCAGCCCTGGTTGAGCATCCACATACACCGTTTTGTGCAAGAACTCTCGCACAAAAAAGGATTATTCCTCATAGAAAGAGGAATACCCATACCACAAATGCCTCTGTTCTGCTGTTCTACTTTAAATTTTGTTACACAAAAATGTACTTGAGGTATGGATGCTCCACGGGTTTTTGCGCAAAAACAACTGTTTTTGTGCAAAAACCCTGTAGGGTAGACGTTGTCTGAAAGTACAAGGTGATTCAGAGGGAAAGAACAAAGTAGGGAAATTTCTTTCCCCTATTGTCCAATCCCAGTTTCTAGCAGGTAGAAGTTTAGGGACATCTGGAGCATGGGATTTTGTCCATGATCAGGTCAGCTAATAGCCACTGATGGACCTGTACTCCATAGATGCATCCTATTCACAATTATGCTGCTAGTCACTGTCAAAATGGAGATAGAATTCACTCTCTGCTTGAACTTGCTGCTGCACATTTTGCAAATTCAGTCTTCCTTTTAGCTACCAAGTCCTGCCTTTGTTTGAAGCTGTCATCAGAACTCCTCATATAAAGTCTGTAGGAAACTGATCTATAGTCTTGATGCATGTGAAGAGAACCATCAATTCTAAACTCAGTTTTCATGACTGGAAAGTAAAGGAAGAACAAATTTTCAAAATATCATGATTTAAAACATATTTTTAAGTACTAACAAATATTCACATATGACAGTGATAACCCAAATCTATTTTAATCATTCCATATTACATTTATCATCCAATTGCTTTCTAGATAATGCTGCTTTTTAAAAAAAATCTGTGCTTCTATCTTATAAATAGAACCCTACCAAATTTGTGGTTCACATTGGTCAATTTCACAGTCACACAATTTTAAAAATAATAAATGTCATGAGGGAAATCTGAAATTTCATGGTGGTATAATTGTCGGGATTCTGACTCAAAAGTGGGTCTCTGTGTGTGGGAGGGTCACAAGATTATTGTACGGGAGCCATGGTATTGCCAACCTAACTTCTGCAATGCTGTAATGGTGGTGACAGTGCCTTCAGAACCGAGCAGCCAGAGAGTACTGGCTGATGAAAGCAGAACCAGCAGTGCAGAAGTAAGCTAAATTGCCACCCACTCTCCAGCTGTTCAACTCTGAAGGCATCAGTGCCAAAATGAGGATGGCAATACCATACCATGCTGCTGGAGAAGTACTGCATTCAGAGTTGGCACCTGGCCAGCAGCTACCTCTCTGTAGACATAGGTGACTTCAAGTAGCACTTGGGAGGGGAGCACCCTTCTGTGCCCTGGCTAAAATTTTAATTCTCAAATAGGGTGCCACCTCCCTGTCCATCTGGATGAACCTTCCTGAACCTCTTCTCCCCGCAGGCCCCACTCACCTATGTCTGTAGGCAGTGCAGAAACAATGGTGGAAATACTACACCTCCCCTACAATAACCTTGTTGACCCCCTTTTACATCATGATCCCCAGTTTGAGAAACACTGATATCCCCTGTGAAATCTTTAAACCTTAGTTTTGGTGACTTTTGCTATACAATCCATAAATTATTTTGAATTTTATGTATGTATTTTACATACAAGCTTCACAACTCTCCTTAAAACTGAACTTCTGCAGAATCAATTTGAGCAGGTTCCTGTCAATAGAAATTTGCTGCAGCAGTATGTGAAGGGCCCATTTAAGTATCAAGACCTCACTGTGATAGGCATTCTGAATATACACAATGGAAAGAAGTTTTCTGCCTCAAAAAGCATACAGATGAGAGCTCAGAGGCAGAAGCACACTCAAGAGGAGTCCGTATCAGGTTTGGGGTCTGAGTGTATATAAAGAGGCATAACGGAGGGCTAAAATAAATAGTTGAGGAGAGCACAAGATAAAGAAAATAATTATTAGTATAATTGACTATATGGATGTGTAGTAAAATACTTAAGTCTCAGAGGGATAGCCATGTTAGTTTGTAACTTTAAAAACAATGGTTTCAGCAGGATAGTTGTATTAGTCTATAATAGAAAAAACTTTCAAAAAAATATAGTCCTGCAGAACTTTAGAGACTAACAAAAAGCTGGTTTTTGAAATTAGCTTGTAATAATATAGAAACTTTGAGATCTATTAATGAGTGCCTGGGCAAGTTAGTCTCTAAGGGTATGTCTAAACTACATGGCTCCGTAGACAGAGCCATGTAGATTAGGCTGATCGGCAGAGGGAAATGAAGCCGTGATTTAAATAATCGCGGCTTCATTTAAATTGAAATGGCTGCCGCGCTCTGCTGACCAGCTGATGATCAGCTGTTTGTCGGCAGATCGGGGCAGTCTGGACGCGCCACGGTCAACAAGGAAGCCTTTGTCAACCGGTGCAGGTAAACCTGGTTTCATTAGACATACCTGCGCCTTCCTTCCTTCCAATCTTGGTTACAGGAAGTCAACCATGTGCCATTCCAACCCTTTGTCAGGGGCAGAACAGTGTTAAATGCCCTTGCTATATGACATGCAGACACAAACAATGGAACTTACCAGTTACAAATTGTGGTATGGTCAGGGTTATAGTAGCATTATTTCCACCACCACTCATCTAAATATATGGAAGCCCCTCCATGTGAAAAGGACATGTTTGTGGGTTTTAGTGAAAGGAAACAGCTGATACTGCATAGAATGGAGCTCTATCTCTTGTTAATCCACAGAAATCTCTGAAGAACTCCTTGAGGAAGTTACACTAGCCCCATCATTAATATTTATAAAACCTATTTTGGGGAAAGGGAAGATCTTCTGTCCAGACGTGAGTCCCATGGGATTTATTCACCAATTGTGTGACATCCATGAGATTTAGAACCATGCCTCCTGTCCCAACTGTGAGGATGAAAATCTTGCACATACCAACTGAAAGATTTGGTGGGAACTCTGGCTAAAAACGTATGGTTTTTTTTTTCACTTAAGTTTGTCCTTCCTACATATAAGAGATCATGAGATATCTTCTTTGGGGTAAAGGGGATGAGATGGGTGAGCCATTTTGTCTTCAGGAGGAAGGCAATTGAACTTAATGTTTAGTCACTAGTCTGCTATAGCTCATATTTGTTTGAGTGTAAGACCCATGACCAAGGAAGACTGCTGACATGCAATTTTAGCAGTATGTGAGCTGGGCTTCCAAATAGAAAAGTGAAACTATGAGGACTTGAAACGCGCTCCCCCCTATGATAGCAGAGAAATTACTGAATAACTTACTCATGGCTTGAGGGCAATGTTATGACTGGTTGTTCCTAGTCTAATTGAATTCAAAACAGTAATCTCATCTTGAATCACTGTGTGTACAATATCAGAGCTGGTGATATGAAAATTACATAACATTTGAACAATTTAAAAAGGAACACACTCTTGCAACATTAATGGTAAAGACTTGAAACTTACACCAAGTAGACATTATAACTGTTTCCCAAAAAATATGCATTATATTGTTTTACTGCTTATGTCACCCAACATACTTACTTGGTGTGGTATACTTCCAATGTAGTGACACTTAGACCACTAACAGAGAGAGAGAATGAGTTTCCACTGCGACCTTACCTGAGAGCCAGCTGGTTTTTAGCTCATAGCGTGGAGGCTGATGCACTAAGCTCTGGAGGTCCTAGGTTTGGTTCTGCCTGTCAAGGTGTTACACTTACAGCCTGTTTTTTCATTAATTTGACTATTTCTACATGGGAAAATGACATTGATTATTAAACCCTCAAATTACCAGTTTTCTTTCTCCTGCATGTATTTTGGACAGAACATTTTCCTACTTCTTATTTCCAATGTGTATTCGCAAAGAGATAATTTGCATATGGCATAATTTTTTCTATTTCCTTTTTATATGATGGGGTTTTTTTGGATTGATTTTCTATTGTTTGACTTTCTTTAGGCCTTTTGTTCAGTTTTTATCTTGGGCTTTTACACTTCTGGAATTATTATGTATTCTGATTCCACTGAACGATACTCTCAAAATTCAAATATGTAATTTAGTGACTGTAAAAGTATTTGTACACTTATTTACAGTACTTCACTTTGAATTCAACCAACCTATATCTCCACCCAAGTAAAATATTCATACATTGACTTTGGTACTTAAATACCAAATGATATGTGTCTTTGAAATACCTTAAATAGATCTTGGCAGAGAGTGCCATTTAATATTCAGGAATTTAACTGCCAAAATAGCACTAATACATTCCAGGCATGTATTTATTTTATATTTCACAATATTCTGTTACTCACTGACTTAATCTCACTCTTAAAAAATACCTAAATTGTCAATTATAAATACATAAAAATCTTCATAATTGGTGAGCTAGCTCTGATGATGTTTTTCTTTGTCAGTTTCACAATCTTTGTTGCAGCTGCTTATACTGATTATAGCACAAATATATGTTTTCCTTTTCTCATCTTACCATTATTTTTTTTAATGATCTTTAATGGATAATTCCATGTCCTTTTTTTTTGCCCAGCTCCTCCTCTCCCGCATCTCAGGGAGCAAAAATAATTGCAGATTGATACATGTGACACATTTCAAGAGATATTTCAAGAAACGAGAGAGGAGGTGACATATAAAAGTAGACTAGAGAGAGGAGAGGGATAATAAATAATGCATAATGTGCTTGCTTTAATTTGACAGTAGAAGGGGATCTAGAAACTCAGGTAGTATGTAGCTCAAGCTTCACAGGAAAAACCTAAACTTTATACCGTGATAAAAAGAATATTTGAAAGAGTAGCCATATCACACTATGATAGTCTCCTAATATTTGCTAGATGTGTATACATTCGAATGAGGTTAAAGGTAATGTTTAAACCAGTGTGACAACATGGCCAAGTTGGTATGGTAAGTCTTGCACTTTTTCTGACATGGGGAGGGGTTGGATACAACCCTTTGCATCTGCTCTTGGGGTGTTGAAGGCCTTGCTAGTGGTTTGGGAAGATGGGTAGATATGGAAAGCAGGGACAGGGTCTGGATTTGCTCCTCACTCTGGCTACATTTAGACTGAAAGCCTCTTTCAAAAGAGGCTTTTTCGAAAGATACTTTTGAAAAAGCCTCTTTTGAAAACGAGTATCTAGACTACAACCAGTACTTCTGAAAAAGCACAGTTTGTATTGCATAGCACCTTTTTTCGAAAGAGCACTTTCGAAAAAAGGCATTCTTCCTCGTAAAAAAGAGTTTTCTGTGATAAAAAAAACCTGGATGTTCTTTCAATTTTCTTTCAAAAGAACACAGCAGCAGTCTAGACACAAGGGAAGTTTTTTTCGAAAAAAGGCCACTTTTAAAAAAAAAACCCTGTAGTCTAGACACTCCTTCTGAGACCTCACCGCTAACAGCCCCTGTGGTTTTCTTACCCTCTTCTCCCTTGGACAGGATTATCCTCAGTCCTTGATGCTGGGGAAGGGAGTCTCCCTGATCAGCTGTGGCAGGATTTCTCTTCATTCAGTTTTCTGGTCTTTCAGTTCTCAGCAACACACCTTCAAATTCCAGTCCCCTCTCTACTCTGCCTGAAGCAAGGATTTTTAATTAGGTTCCTGAAAGGGCCTTAATTGGCTACAGGTGTTTAATTAACCTGTAAAAATCTTCCTTAGTCTATAGGGAACCATGACTTAATGAGTCTAGGGCTGCTATATCTTCTCTCTTCCATTCTCCCACTGCTTCCTGGCCCTGCTGAATCACATAAGATCTTTTTTAAAAGTAACAATAATTTGCTATGGGGAACTATTAAAATAAAATATACAGATTTGCAGGGGCAGATGAGAGTTTTGCGGGGCCCAGAGCAGCATAATTTCACAGGGCCCCCCTATGGAGAAAAAAATAAAAAAGGCGTCTCCCCTGTGCCCACTCTTCCAGTAGCCCCACTCCGATCATGTGAGCTACCCCTCCTCATCCCCTCTCCTACGCCTCCTTTCAAGTCTTCTCCCAGCTCCTCCTCCTCCCCCCTTTAGCCCCCAGTGCCCTTTCCCTCTCCTCTCCCAGCATCACCCTGTCTCCCCTCCCACTGACACCTCCCCTCCTGCCCTTTTCCTCATTGTTTCCACTTGGCCCACTGGCATTTGTCTCTCCTCCTTGGTGCCTTCCACTTTCTTCTCCTGACCTGCCCCCCTCCCCTGAGCACAAGCCCCTTTCTCTGCCATCCACCTTCTGCCTTCCAGATTGCAGCGCTGCTGTGACCGCAGCCCAGGCACCAGACCACGTGCCAAACCGAGCGGTGCAATGCTGGGCCGTGCAGTTTTAAAGTCCTGGGCCATGACGTCACACCACTCCTGGGTGTCTCTCCTCCCCTCTCAGCTGTTGTGCCATGTCGACGGAGCCATGAAGATGAGTTTACTAGACATAGGAAAATGAAGCTGCGATTTAAATAATTGCCGCTTCATTTACATCAAAATGGCCACCGTGCTGTGCTGATCCACTGTTTGGTGGCACAGCGGAGCAGTCTGGATGCACTGCGGTCGACAAGGGAAGCCTTTGCCATTTCACAAGGCATACCGGAGCGGTCAACAAAGGCTTCCCTTGTTGACTGCGGCACATCCAGACTGCACCACTGTGCCACTAAACAGCTGATCAGCACAGTGTGGCAGCCATTTTGATGTAAATGAACTGGCGATTATTTAAATCGTCGCTTCATTTTCCTATGTCTAGTAAACTCATCTACATGGCTCCGTCGACGGAGCCATGTAGTCTAGACATACCCTAAGAGATGACAGTTTGAATAAGGTGAAGATCAGAATTGCTTATTAGTCTTGCCTACATGGGCTAATTTGTATCTTTTTTTTATCATAACAAAAAAAGCTTTCTCTTTGTCTTGAACAACAAAATGTTCTGGATTTCCGCGACCATACGCTGCATTTTCTACATTACTGAACAACTTGACTCAGACTGCTATGAAAGATTGTTTAATTAAAGGTTTAAACAAAAGCAAGGTGAGAACCTACTGATCATTTAAGGTTTTATTCAAGCTAAGTTCAGCACTTCTCTTGCTGAAATGTTGCAGAACGTAATTCTAATTCTACAGACAAAACATTTTCTGTAGTGTTTCTGTGGAAACAAAACACCTAGTGTTAATAGTCCTTGCAATCTCTTTCTCCAGGCCAGTCATTTGGTGGAAGAACTTCTCGGTTCTGGAAACTAAACCACTCTGATAGACTATTGACTAACAAACACTGACATTCAGGCCCTGTCTACACTGAGAGATAAGGTCAAATTCATTAAAGTAGATTTTTAACACCCGATTTTGTAAAGTCAAAGGTGCATGTCCCCATTGTGTGCAAGAATTCAATATCTTTTGAATAGTGCATCCTCAGTAGGGTGAGGGTTCATGGTCTCCTGAGATTCATCCTTATTTCAGTAGACCCTAGATAAAGTAGGAGGGAAGGCTGAAGGAATTGGGTTTGTTTAGTTTAGAAAAGAGAAGATTGAGGGGGGACATGGTAGCAGTTTTCAGATATCTAAAAGGGTGTCATAAGGAGGAGGGAGAAAACTTGTTCATCTTGGCCTCTGAGGGTAGAACAAGAAGCAATGGGCTTAAACTGCAGCAAGGGAGGTTTAGGTTGGACATTAGGAAAAAGTTCCTAACTGTCAGGGTGGTCAAACACTGGAATAAATTGCCCAGGGAGGTTGTGGAATCCCCATCTCTAGAGATATTTAAGAGTAGGTTAGATAAATGTCTATCAGGGATGATCTAGGCATTATTTGGTCCTGCCATGAGGGCAGGGGACTGGACTCGATGACCTCTCGAGATCCCTTCCAGTCCTAGTATTCTATGATTCTATAAACTCCGGACAAACTCCAGCATAAGGCACACCATGGTTAATATCATTGTCATAATGCTTTAATGTTCAACAGTATCCATGATGAAGTCCATGTTTACACCGCTATGGCGTCTTCACGGGTGACCAAGGAGGAAAAAAGGCACAGAAAGACTGTTTGCCATTGCTTTCAAGCCGCGGCTCGGGGGAAGAAATGAGAGTTTACGTCATGTAGGTAGAACCACCTGCTGCACAGTTCTGGTCCCAGAGTGCACTGGGAGCATAGCTCAGAATGCAAAGGGACACAGGTACTGTGAGATAGCTACCCAAAGTGCATCGCTCTCAAAGTCAACAATAGCCACCCTATTGGAGATGTGCTACTTTGAATGATGTTGAATTCTTATGCAGAGTGGGGACATGCATCTTTGTCTTTACTGAATTGGGTGCTAAAAATCAACCTTAATTAATTCAAACAGTGTAGACATGGCTTCAGGGTCTGACTATTTTACGTTCCTTAATCATGATACTGCAATTGTACAAAGGCTCAGTGTAGCAGCATGAGGGAAAAAGCTCCTTGTATCTATTCCCATTTGTGCATCTGCTCAGGGATGGGGTGCAGTGTAGCTCCATTGTGGGAAGGTAGCTGACCCATTCAGTGGAGCTGGGCTAAATGCTCCTGTTCTAGTCCAGAAGTTTCCAGTGAGACCAACTAAGGATAAGGCAGACCTTGGGGAGCTATTAGGGTCTTGGTGAGATCCAATGAGAAGAACAGAGTCAGTCAGGAGAGGGGCAGGGGAGGAGAGCTGAGCTGCCATAGAAAAAAGTTGGTTCCTGAGAGAAGGTTAAAGGCAGGAGAGCAGCAAGAGTAGTTTTCTGGATGGAATCTCCATGTCAGAGAACCAAGGTTGGAGAGAGCTGAAGCCAGGAGCAACATCAGCAGAGGGAGATGCCTTGTCTGCTGAAAGCTAGAGAGCCAGAGCCAAGTGCCAGAGAAGGCTGATGGGAGGCAGGGGCAGCAGAAGAGCTTACCCATTGATGTCTCATTGCCAGAGAGATGGACACAAGGGAACAGTGGGAGAAGGATACTCTGTGTAGGGGGCTGTTGGGGACTTGCTGAGAATAGCAGTGTTTCACCCCAGAAGGAAGGGCTAGGGTGGCCATACTGGCAGAAGTTGAGTGACAGAGTATGTGTGTGAAGGAAGAAGCCAGGATGTGTTGGGTTTATCCCAATCACTGGTGTGATATGGTCTATGTTTTTAAAACATTGTTATGGACTGCTTGCACAATGGTTAGTAATGCACTCTTTTAGGACTGGAAGATAAGCTTCCTTGGAGTTACTAGGGATTCAAAAGGGAAGCTTAGATGAGAGGCTACTTGCAGGGCTGTTTGGATGCCCCAAGGGGAGCATCTGAGAGGGGCCCTCATGTTACATATGTGTACTATAAATATTTTGGTTAACATAATACACTGTATTAATGCCAGATAAATATTAGAGTGGAACATTTATATAACATTGTATTATCATTATTTCTATTTATCTACTATTATGAGGTAATACATATACATTATAACCCCCTGCTTTGGGTACCCCTGATTCAGGAACATGTGTGGTATGGTCCCTGGCAGGCTCTGGAGAAAGTGGCTCTGCACACTGCCATTTCTTTTCCACCTCAGCTGGGGGAACAGCAACACACTGATGTGCTCTTCCTGGGGCTTTTCCTGGCCTCTCCCATAGCAGTGGAGGCAGTGCCTGAGAGTAACAGGGAATGTGGCGTGCCAGGTAAGAGCTCTACCATCATCCTTATCACTCTTTCGCTGGCCAGCAAAATCTTTAATTCGACAAACCCTGTTTCCTGAGTTGCTGGATTAGAGAGGTTCAAGTATATTTATTGTGCAGCTCAGAATTCCCCTAGAAGGAAGAAGTGCTTCTGTGCCAGGCTTTCTACAAATACAAAGGTGGACAAAGATATAATGTTCTAAATAACATGATTTTTATGGGACACAAGGTGGTGGGTGAAATAAAATCATAGAATTATAGGATTGGCAGGGACCTCAGTAGCTCATATAATCCAGTTTCCTGCACTCAAGGCAGAATTAACTCATAAGTAGACTATTCTAGGCAGGTGATTGGTTAACCTGTTTTTAAAAGCCTGTAGTGATGGTAATTCCACACCACTCCCCAAGTAATGTGTTCCAGCGCTTAACCACCCTGACAGTTGGAAAGTATTTCTAATGTCCAGCCTCAACCTTCCTTGTTGCAATTTAATCTCTGCTTTTTGTCTTATCATTAGAGATTACGGAACACAGTTTTTCACCCTCCTCCTTGTAACTCCCTTTAATTTATATGTAAACTGTTATGTTCCCGCTCAGTCTTCTCTTCTCCACACTAAACAAACTCAGTTTCTTCAAGCTTGCCTTATAGGTCATGTTTTCTAGACCTCATCATTTTTGGTGATCTTCCCTGGACTTTTTGCAGTTTTTCCTCATATTTTCTGAATTGTAGTATTTAGAACTAGATGGAATACTCCAGTTGAGTCCTTATCAGAGTAGACTATAATGGATTTAAAAAAAAAAACTATTGTGGGTTCAGATCTCTCCACTGGCTCTTTGCTATCCATAAGCCTTTTGTTTCTTATTTTCATGACTCCACAAAAATTATTTCTGTCCTATAGCATATCTGTTTTCATTTCTTCAAAATTCTAAAGCTTCCTGCACTAGCTTTTCCTGCTCCTCATTTTTCTCAACTTTTTTGGTAGCCTTCTCCTACTCCAGTGTTTCTCCAAAATGATCCACGAAACGAGTCTGAAAAACCTGCTAACTGGCCGCTCCAGCAAGTTTATTTATTGGCTCTGCAGTCACAGAGCCTTGAAGTTCCCATTGGCTCTGGTTTACCGTTTGCAGCCAAGGGAAGCAGCAGCCGGCCCATACCACTTCCTGTTTCACAGACCGCTTTGAAAAACACTGTCTACTCTCATCTCTCTTCTGTGTTGCCCATTATGTATGGAATTCTCTCTTCAAGAAGAGGCAGCAGGTTATCATCCTTTACTCTTTGAAATTACTTCTGAAAATACACGGCCAACAGTGACTCCACAAAAGTTATGAAGATTGAACATTAAACCATCAACCAAAGAAATGTTAATAATTTGTTTAGGAATAAACTAACAAGCTGCAGCACTGTGTGATGCATTCATCTCCTAATAGCCTGGTGTTTTAGTTGTCTGTTTACCTTTTTAGATTGTATGCTTCAGGAACAGTGATCCTAGCTCTTCTATATTCTGTAGTGCATCAAACATTTTGTCAGTCCATAGCAAATAAATGCTTATTTTTTATTTGTATTTGTATAACACTGTCACAATTAGATTAGGCCTCCATTCTGCAGGTGCTGTACAAGCCCAATATTGATTAATGATATTGACTATTTAATTTAGACAAATAATGATTGTGCCTGCTGAGCAAATACTTATAGGTTACATTCGTCTATGCAGATTTTTCTGAACAACAGACTGCCTAATGCACGTGGAATACTTAACATTGGGTGTAATGCCAATAGGCCTCAGCTTGAATAATGCACAATTTATTGTACCATTATACAGTATATATTATCTTTTTTGCACCCAATTAATCTCTGCTGAAATTCTACTGATTTTGGTAAACTGGGAATGCATTTTCACCAAGTGAATATATCTTAAGAGTATTACTTAAATATACCAAGAAATTAATTGTTTAACTTATTCCTCGTTTTGCGTACACATATTCCGCTGCCTTCTCTTTGACTGGGTATATATAAAGAATATGTTTATGCTGGGACTAAAACTAATAAGGTTCATATCCAAAAGAAGCAGATTTCTTTCAGCTAATGAAGAGTCTATTTTAGTTGTTTATGGGAATAGTGGTTTATAGCATTAAAATCCTTCAGCTTGTAAAGAACAGGATCATAACACCTGAAGTTTCTTATACTCCTTCAGCTACAATAGGTTTTATTTAGCACTGAGTTTAAAACAGGAACTTTTAGTCATTTTCTAGCTTGATCACAACTATGTGTACGTTGTGTAAAAATAAAAGAAAGTAGGAGTAGAATGATATAGAATAGAAGTTAAGATTATAGTATATTGCCAGCTAGCATCAAGTGAATAGTCTTCCATTTTGTTTTATGGTAAGGACTTTTTTGCACAATGATAGGAAATCCATATTTAGGAGATATCATAGCCTAGCAGATAGTACACTGGACAGGTAGTCGGGAGACCTGAGATATGAGTCCAGCTATGCTGTTGGCTTGATTCAGGACCTTGGACACTTGAATGCTTGGTAGCTTAATTTCCCCAGCTCTCCTCCATGTTTAAGTGCAGAGAGATCAAGATGTGTGGAGAGAATGTGAAGAAGGAAAAGCACATTGTTTTTGTTTTTAATTATTATTATAAAGGAATAATCAGAAGGGAAAAACTAGGCAGGAAAGAATGAGCCTTGTCAAAATAATTTTTAAAAATCAGACAAATTATTTCACCCCCTAGTCATTTAGGTTGTATTTTAAACAAGAAATGCCTAGAGTAAGTATGAAATAACTCTCATGTGAGTATGAGGTTAATTTCAGATTTTGTTATTCAGGTTTTAATTCTTCTAGTGCAAAATACTGACAACTAAGTTTTGCAACATGAACTATTCCCACATAAGAGCTATGGTGAATGGTACAATAGGCTGTTCTTGAAATCTTAATGAATGTTCCATTTTTGAGGCATCACTCTAGAGATCATTTAGCATACCCTTTGCTGTCAAAGTATAATTGACTTTTCATGAATAGACTTTGTAATGAGGATGGCACTAAATTATTTAAAAATGTATATATGAAGAGCAGACTGATATCCATGCCAAACTGCAGATTAACATAGCTAAATTTTCAGATTCAAAATTCAAATGTTTTAAAATACATTCTATAAAACATACAAATGCTCAAAGTGATTGAAATGAAATTATAATTAAATCAAAAATAGGACACAAGAATCCAGTTATTTAGGGGGTTTTGTTACAATTTAACAAAAGCTAAATTTGGAGAAATATTTTCTTTTAACTAGGCTGTCATTGATTTGGCATTTACTACAACAGAGTTTATCATAATGCTAGCCATTCACATACAGTCTTTATAGGCATTTCACTGTAATGCATAAAAACAAAATGGATTGTATGTAGATTTAAATCTCTAATTTTTATGTTTTTTTGTCTTGAAATTGATGTTTACTAATAAAACTATACATTGTTAACTCATATTTTTGAGATTCTAGTTAGCTAGGACCATTGGCTAAAGTGGGCTTATTAGTGAATTATTGGTATTTATTGGCTAATAAAATATAATTCATTTCTGCAGTTTTCTCAGTAGTACCCGTAGTGAGTACAAGCATTTTGTACATGTTTGTATGTCTTCATAACATTACATTTAGTCTGTGTCTAGCCCTGGCACAAAGATTTTGTGTAGTAAACAAGAATAGAATATGAAGTCATTTGATCTATATCTATAGAGATGCCGTATTTTGAGATATGTATCAGCAATGTATAGGACAGTGAGGGTATGTCTACACTACCACCCTAGTTCGAACTAGGGTGGTTAATGTAGTCATACGAACTTGCAAATGAAGCCTGGGATTTGAATTTCCCGGGCTTCATTTGCATGTTGCTGGGCGCCGCCATTTTTAAATGTCCGCTAGTGCGGACTCCGTGCCCGCGGCTACACGCGGCACGAACTAGATAGTTCGGACTAGGCTTCCTATTCCAAACTATCTGTATACCTCATACCACGAGGCGTACAGATAGTTCGGAATAGGAAGCCTAGTCCGAACTATCTAGTCCGTGCCGCGTGTAGCCGCGGGCACGGAGTCCGCACTAGCGGACATTTAAAAATGGCGGCACCCGGCAACATGCAAATGAAGCCCGGGAAATTCAAATCCCGGGCTTCATTTGCAAGTTCGTATGACTACATTAACCACCCTAGTTCGAACTAGGGTGGTAGTGTAGACATACCCTGAAGTACTTTAGCAGCACATAGTTAATCCTCTGTATCTGGCATATTTTAAACTATCTTCAGCATACTGGAACATATTCAATATGAAAATATATTTGTGTTACAGAAGTTTTCAAAAAGGTGTTACCTGCAGTTGTAGCATATAATATATTCCATAACCAAATCAGAAAGGAAAAAAATAAGGACTTGCATAAATGAAAGTTGCCATGCAGGATCAGTTAGAGCATGTAATTAAATGTGTCAACTGTGTGAGATGTGTGTATTGCAATAGGTTTACTGTTAGTAGCACAATTCTATAGAAAACTTTATGCTTCCTGAAGTTAGCAGAGTGCCTTTGGCCATTGTTGAGATAGCACTTGCTCATAGTGAGAATATTAAAACAATGTCCAGTAATACCCACTGTTTAAAAAACATCAATGGAACAGCTATCATCAACAATTAAATTCAGTCAGCTGACTATTGGAAATTTAAAAGCAAAAGCTAATGCAGAACTGTGATTCACTTTGTCCGAGTCATTGAAATCATTCATAATATGAGGGCAAACAAGTTAAATCACACAAACAGAACAAGTGACTTTTGATGCCATTTGTAGTAGATCTGCTACTAAGGAGGGGAGTTGTTTTGAAACACACCTCTGTGCAACAGTCAGCAAGGAAAAAAGTGTTTTTGATTTTTGCTCTGGAGCAGGAATAGGGTTAGACTAAATTGTTTATTAATACTGGACTGGAGTGTGGAACTACCATAAACAACTGAATAATCCTAGTCATTCTGCTGGTGCATGGAAAAAGTACATAAAAACAGAACCCGTGTCATTTTATTTGCTTCAGTGTGATTTAATAGTAGGCTAGCAGTCAAAAATGTGCATCTAAAAAGGCACTTCATGCAATACTGAAAATGCATCTTTGTGTCTTTTGGCTGTGTAAACCAGATACATGCTGCTACTTGCATATACAGTATTGGTAATAAAGATCACCATCAGTCCAAAACAAATGAACCACATTCAGTAAAACTTAAAATCTTAATGCAAAATTATAATACAAATGGCTGAATAAACCATTGTTGACATAGGGTATGTCTACACTTGCCCCCTAGTTTGAACTAGGGAGGCAAATGAAGCATACCGAAGTTGCTAATGAAGCACGGGATTTAAATATCCCACGCTTGATTAGCATACTCATGGCCGGTCGTCATTTTAAAAAGCTGGTAGCCCGAATTAACTCGTGGCATGTAGACGCGGTAGTCCGATCCAAAACCCTTCCCTCAAATTAACTGTTACTCCTCATTGCACGAAGTTGCTAATGAAGCATGGGATTTAAATATCCTCCTCATTGCACGAGGAGTAACAGTTAATTTGAGGGAAGGGTTTTGGATCAGACTACCGCATCTACACGCTGCGAGTTAATTCGGGCTACCAGCTTTTTAAAATGGCGACCGGCCGCGAATATGCTAATCAAGCGTGGGATATTTAAATCCTGTGCTTCATTAGCAACTTCAGTATGCTTCATTTGCCTCCCTAGTTCAAACTAAGGGGCAAGTGTAGACATACCCTTAGCTGTCATTGATTAAGTTGCATATAAACAGAAAATAAACAATAGAAACGTTGTCATGGGATTCTTAACATTATAGGAATGCTCCTGTTTCCACAAATTAAGTGATAGTATGTTAAGTTGGCTCATGTAAAAAGCTGTGCTTAGTAACCTTTTTTCCAAAGCTTGCCAATGATAAAAAAAAAGGTTCTCTGAGGATCCAAAACGAGACAGTATATATTCTGCAACAACCATTTAAGTGAAAAGACAAATATGTACAATATAGAGTGACCTTTAATTTCCAGCTGATAAATGTATTTTACCAATTAGCTTTGATCAAGTTTTTATGAAAATAAAGTTGTTGCATAAATTAGAGGAATTCTTTTAATTGAGTATAATTATTATAGCTCCTTACACTGTGGCACACCACAAATCTAAGGTACCAGAGCAGGGGTGGGCAATAATTTTTGGTGGGGGGGGCCACTCCAAGATTTTGGAAAGTGGTCAAGGGTCACCCTTTTCTATGGAGGAGGTGCAGGGTCTAGGTTGTAGGTTGGGTACAAAGGGGCTCTTGGTGTAAGGGACTGGGGCACAGGACACGGTGTGGGGTCTGAAAGGGTTTTTGGGTGTAGGAGGGTGTTGTGACCTGGGTCAGGGGATTAGTGTGTAGAGTCAGGGAGGGACTGTGGATGCAGGAGAGGATTCTGGGGGAGGGTGTAAGAGGGGTGCAGAACCGGTGAGGGAGTTGTCACCTGGGACAGGGTTGCAGAGGAATTGGGTGGTGATCTGGGGGAGGGAATTGGGGAGTGCAGGTGGAGTTGGGGTGCCAGAGGCAGGCGCTAGCTAGGAGGAGTTTACCTAAGTGTCTCCTGGCCAGCAGGCTGCACCACCTCCAAGGCAGGCTGGGCTCCCTGCCTGTTGCAGTCCCAGCCTGCTTGAAAATACAGGCTGCTCCCTCCACGTGGCTCTCAACTCCAAGTTGCGCTGCCTCAATCTCTCAGGCCAATCTCTCAGTCCTCCTGTTGCCTTGAGTGCCCCTTCCAGGGCTGCCTCCATTCAAAGAAGGCAAGAGATTGCAAATTTCCAAGCCATGATCAGTTAATGATGCGTTTCTCACTGGGGTCTCTCTGCACTGGCTCTTTGGCCATTCTCTGCTGCTCCCAATGAGTCCCACACAAGTACTTTACCCACATAACCAACATTGCACTTTGGCTTTATACACAGTTTCATTAGGAATTTCCCCTGCATCTCTTCCCTGAAGCTCTTGATCCTGCCCTATCCCAGAATTGCCTGTTCACTTTCTGATTCAGGGTCTTTTCATGGATTTTATGCCCCCTCTTCTTACATGGCTAGGAAAAAGGGGATGTATAGTGGGAAGGAAGGAAATGATAGTCTCCTGCTTGGCAGATCCATTGCAGGAATTTAGACTATGAACAGATCAGAAGGCCAGATTTTTCCTAAGCTCACTCACATTGAGTGACTCACATAATTCTGTCTCACTGGTTTTAGACATGCTACATGTATAAGTGTGCTATTTAGTAGACCATATTAAGGAAAAGGTTTTTAGCGGCTGCAGCGTAGATCCCTGGGCTAAATGGGTTTCCCTTAGCCTAAGGCTGCACTAAAGCCCTTGTGTTCCAGGCCAGCCCTTCCTGGTGACAGGGAGAAAGCAGCTCTACATGCTCCTCTCCCCGTTCTTGTCTGTCAGCATCTTAAATTCAAAGTAAAGATAGAAAGCCATATAAATCATTAATTAAGATTTCTGTAATGGTAAATTTGCAATGTTTTGCATTTGGATTTTCAGAAATTCTTTGTACCATTTGCCTAGTTATGGATTTTAAAATTTGAACAGAGAGTTTACCCAACTTCTGGCATTTATGGCTTTTTGAACCTAATTGTGAAGCTTTATTCTGGCTCCTGCAAGCTAAGCTATCCTTTCAGCTCTCCATTTTACATTCATTTACGCTCTCCATTTTACTTGTTGATCATATTGATAGCTAGTTTCATGAAATGCTCCTCACAGAGTTTTGTGGTGGAACATGTTCTGTGTTTCCATCTGCGTGGGTTTTCCACTTTATCCTATGAGTTCCTTTCAGACATTTTCATTTTAAACAGTCAGAGCCAATGGATGATCAAGGTGCAAATGGAGTACTCAGGGAAGACAAGGCCATTGTGAAGAAGCTAAATGAATTCTTTGCATTAGTCTTCTCTGCAGAGGATATGGGGGAGATCCCTACATCTGAGCCATTCTTTATAGGTGACAGATCTGAGGCTCTGTCTCAGATTGGAATGTTGGTAGAGGAGGTTTTAAAATACATTGATAAATTAAACAGAAATAAGTCACTGTGCCTTGATGCTATTCACCCAGGATTTCTGAAGGAACTCATGAAATTGCAGAACTACTAATTGTGGTATGTAATGTTGGGGTGTGTAAGCTCCACCCTCAGGAACTCAGGGCTAACTAGCAACTCTGTACCCAAAAGGCCCAGCCCATCTGCATTTGCTGGGCATGTTTACAGTAGAAGCTAAGTGCAAAAGGGAGCATACCAAGTCAGTCAGGGTGGATAGAGCAATGGAGTAGTCCTATGCTGTTGGCTTCTGCAGGAAGGCTGCAAGGAGCTCAACACTTCACAGGCAAGACCCTACTGCCAAGCTGCTGAAGCATCCCTCTGGAGGCAGGGAATGGCAGGCCACATCTGATGGAGAAGAGCCTCTGGATTGCTGCTGGGGGAATACCTTCCCCCCATTTGGTCAGTGTAGCAGACTCTTTGGTGACTTGGAGAAGCAGAGGCTGTGGTAGGAAGTGACCCAGGGAGCAGGCTGGGAGGCATATGTCCTAGGCCATATAACTGGGCCAGTCATAGGGCTCTAGATTGGAGCCCAGTAGAGCAAGGAGGGCCTGGGTTCCCTGACCTTACAGATCTGGCCATTGGGTGACTCTGCTACATACTCTCATTATTAGGTGAAGGGCACAGATGCAGAACCCATTGATAGTCATCTGTAGCTTAAATCAGCTTCTGTACATAATGACTGGAGGACTGCCCATGTAACACTGTTTTTAAAAAAAGGCTTAAAGGCAATTCTGGGAGTTGCAGGCTAGTAAGCCTAACTTCAGTACCAGACATATTGGTTCAAACTACAGCAAAGACAGAATTGTCAGACACAAAGAAGAACACAGAATGTTAGGGAAGAGTCAACATGTCTTTTGTAAAATAAAATCATGTCTCGCTAATTTATTAGAATTATTGGAGGTAATCAATAAGCATGTGGAAAAGGATAATCCTGTCAAAAAAGTTCATATAGACTTTCAGAAATCTTTTAACAAGGTCCCTTACCAAAGGCTCTTAAGCAAACTAAGTAATCCCCAGAATGCTGCAGAACAGAGGGATATGAGGAGAGCATAGGGATAGCTATCCTACCCATATTCTAACTGGAACCTCCTGCTGTTAAAGGAAAAGCTGCTTGGAGGGGGATTTGCCTTGGATCTGGATGCTTAAATTGCTGGAGCAGCAAAAGGGGCCAGAACATTGTACATGATCAGGACCAGTGATTGAAGATGACCCTGTCTCCCAATACTGATCAGCAGTATGAAGCCTAGAGATGAATACAGTATGGAATGAAGAGGACAGAAGCAGGCTTGAGTATTTGTAGTCCATATGATATATCCTCTTACTCTCTCACTCACTCTCAGAACCCAGTACAGTCAGTGGAAGTCATGAATAAAACTCTGTTCAATTTTGACTCTGAAGACTGATATTTGCCTCCTTGGCATAAGGGAGGAGGCATAAGGGATCTGTCGAAAAAAAGGCTTTCTTTCTCGACAGATCCCCCTCTAGACTGCTGCTTTTTGCTGACAAAGTGCTGAGTCGGCAAAACACAGTGGCCATTTTTATGCAAATTAGGCACGGGATATTTAAATCCCTGCCTCATTTGCAATATCGACCTGCCTAATCTGCATTTCTCTGCCGACAGAGGGATGCAGTCTAGACATACACAGTGTTGGGCATAATGTTTGTCCCCAGGTATAATTGGTAAGGTGGTGTGTACTATTTCTTAAAGAGAGAGTGGGCTCTATGGAGGATTGAAAGACAATATTTGTGTTGCCAGAGGCATGTGGTATTGAGGAACTAACTCACAGCAGGCACAAAAAGTCTTTTCTCATGTGATGGGCAGGTAATAGTGAGGTGCTTCACATGTTTGGGAAGCATTACACAGATAAAAGTTGGCCTTTTGATCAGGGCACTGTGTTGGCCCTGAGATATGAGTTCAATTTCTGGTTCTGCCACAAGCTCCATGTGTGACTTTGAGGAAAGGTTTAATAATGCTACTCAAATTTATATGGGTGTTCCAAAAAATCAATATTGAGGCTCTTAGACTGTAAGCTGTTCAGGGTGCCACAGAAGAAGACGAATAAGTACAGGAACCATCCCAGGAAATATTGACAAATTCAAAATTTAGTTTGCCATTGTGGGGTTCTGTTTTCAGGTATTTAACTCGGTATGCCAAGAGCAATATAGATTCCAATTATAATGATTCCTGTCATTAAAAATAATCCAAGTTGTATGGGCCAGTAAGAAAAAATCAATATTTCTAATAAATGTCATCTTTCCTTGAGTGTTCCTAGTGACTAAATTGTGAGATTTGGGAATAGAATGATGGCTGATCTGTTCCTTTCCAACTTTGGTATTATTTATTTATAAAGAAAACTAACTAGATTTATACTTGGTGATCAGTGTTTAATTCCTTCTATTAAACATCTGGAGAAGAGAGTTTGTAAATCACCTATACTATTTTAATGTTTTAATTATGTAGTCAATGGCATTGATATGAACAGATTTTGATGTAGCACAAAATGGCATGACATTTTATAAGAACTTTTTCCTGACATTTTGAAGCTGGCTATTGATGTGTTGATTTAGTGAAAGAAAGTACAAGCTAATATGCTCAAGTATTGTAGATTTTAAATGCTCCTTCTCTGGTTACAGCTACCTTTAAATGGACTATCTTCTCTGAATTTTAGGTATCATTTTTAATTCAGCATTGTTGCTACTTAATTATAATGAAGAAAACTGAGCTGCTGAGAGTGCATATCACTAAAGCTTTTATTCTGTTGCCTAGGTAACCATGTAGTGAGAAGGAAGGGAAGTTAAATAAGTCAGAGCTGTGTTGTTGACACTGAAGATCTTAATGACACCAGGAAGCATGTGTTAAGCTGTGCTATATTAACAGCACAAGGAACGTAGCCATGTTTATACCAAATGAAATGAAATTGATTGTACTTGTAAGTAATTTTTCCCACCCTTGAGTGGAATTAATTTTGTTATGTGCGCCAGTATAGAAGTGATGTGTACCACATCACCAGCATTTTGGTGCACATACACAAAATTCTTGAAGTGGGGGTGGGCCCAAGGAGTTTTCAGTGTGGGAGAGGGCTCAGAGCTAGGGCAGAGGGCTGCGGTGCAGGAGTGTGAGGGCTCCTGTTCCGGGTGCAGGCTCAGGGATGGGGCTGAGAATGAGGGGCTTAAGCCTGGGACTGAAGGCTGGAGTGCAGGAGTGTGAGGGCTCCTATTCATGGTGCAGGCTCAGGAGTGGGGCTGAGAATGAGAGGCTTAAGGCCAGGACCGAAGGCTGGGGTGCAAGAGGCTTTGGCTCAGCGTGTGCGATTCTAGGGTGAGGCCAAGGATGAAATGCTTAGGGCAGGAGCAGAAAGTTGGGATTCAGGAGTATGAGGGCACTCACTGGCTGAGAGTACAGGCTGTAGGCTGGAGCTGGATTGGGAGGTTTGGGGTGAAAGAGGGTGCTCTGGTGCCCTGGGGTATGTGCAGGTTCCTTGTACGCAAGCACAGGTGCTAACAGGCAGCCACATGGCCACACAGCTTACAGAGAACTTAGCTCAAAAATAATTTTTTCTTCCAGTCTTTTAGGGGCTCATTCCTGCAGTTTTCACTTTGACAGAACTACTGTTGGCTTCAGTAGGAGATTTCCCTGAGTCAGGAGTGCATGTGTGGCCCTAAAGAAGACAATGAAGAGGATAAAACAACAAAACTAAACATTATTTAAAAAATAGGTAATAGTGTACTTTCTATTCTCTTTCTATTCTATTGTATTTAAAATAAAGATTCCCATGTATGTAATTTTTTCCATTTGTTAACCTATTTACAGCTGCTGCACATAAACCGGCACTTTTCAAATATAAGATATACTGCTTTAAATGAAATGCCCAATTAAACCATCATGATATGAGTAGGGAGTGATCCTGCAGCTAATGGATTAGCAGCAGTGGGGCAAATTAAAGCAGCTACAGTGCAGAATGTCTTGCTTATATTTATTTGTAGGGTTGCAACCTCCTCCAACTTGCATGGGATCATTCTAAGCACTAAGCTTGCAATACTGTCTGTGTGAGTACACCTTTTCACCTGCATGAGGTTCTGCATGTGCAGCCCCTTGTTTCCCAAATATCTATTGACACCACCAGGCAGAGAGAACAAGGATACTCAGGGGTACAGGGATGTCCTGATTTCATCAAAAAGCGTCATATAAGTTCTCTATTGAAAACATGTGCAGGGCCGTCCCTAGAGGCAGGAGAGGGGTGTGCCATGGGGGGGGGGGGCTATGTGCAGTGCGGTGGTGGGCAGGACCAGAGTAGGGAGGCAGCAGGGGTGAGCCCACCCTTGCACGTATCGGTGATGGAAGGAAGTGCAGCAATCCAGTACCCTCCCACTCTCCTCCTCTGGCTCCCAGCTGTGCTACTGGGGGGACAGGGTTTGGGAGAAAGGGTGGAATAGGGAGGAGAAGAGCAGAGGCAGAGACTTATGAGAAGGACTGGCACAGGGGGGAAGGTGTTCCAGACCTTGCACTCCTCTATGAATGATCGTGCTGGGTGCAGCCTATGAAGAGGCTATCTGGTGCTGACTGCTGGTAATGTCACCCCACTATGTTACATAGGGCATCACAAAATTTCATGCAATTTAGTGCTCCAAATTTTGTGGTGCTCTATGTGGCTGCATACTTTGCATATGGGTAGGAATGACTTTGAGCATGTGTCTCACTGATCATCATAGTCATTGTAAGATGTAGATACAGAAAGTGTGATTTATATATACATGCTGGAAATTATATTCTCTAGACGGGTTAAAGACAGATCACTCAAAGGTAGCATATCTTCAGGCAAACTTTTCCAGACAGGAAGTGGGAAATGCTTATCTCCCTGGTGCCCTTTGCATATCTTATAAAAATGGAAATCTGTCCGCATACTGAGTCAAATGCTAATGACGAATTTGCAGAGACTTCAGAAAAAAATTAATGGAGTGAGAGCAGGGTCAGATTTCTGATTAGGCACAATAGGCGTGTGCCTTGCAACACAGGCTTTTTGGGGGCACCTAAAAGTTAAAAGTTTCATTTTTTATAGTAAACACACAGGTCAAATGTAAGCAGGACAAAATTGAAGATGCTGTGGTTAGAGATGTGGCTAGGGCCATGGGTGGGGGGAAACTCTATTTTCAGGTGAACATCAAAGGGATCTGGTCTGGTCTACTGGAGGGAGCAGAGAGAAAGAGTCCCTCCCCCAGTTGTCTTTAATCTGTGAGGACAAGCACCAGTGGGCTTGATCTTAAGAAAGGGGAAATCGGCAGAAAATACTAGAAAAAAGTACTGGAGATAAATTGTAGAAGTGTGTTATAAGTTTGTTTTATTATGTGATCATTTGTTTCCAAGAGAGAGAGAGAGAGAGAGTGTACGAGAGCTGTGTTTAAGAGAGTGATGAATCTGAATTTACTATATTGTAAGTAGGTGTGCACAATGCCTTTGGGAGTAGCAAAGATGAGACTTCTGTGAATGTTCAGTGCAGCAGGGGTCTGGGCATACTAGGGGAGTGTGCAAAAGACTTGGGAGTTCATGTGTGCCTACTGTAACTTGTACAGAGAGAGCATGACCTGAAAGGTAATGCTTTTGTTGCCATAAGATAGTGGATTCAGGAAGCTGATCCTCAGACAGGGTTTAGACACATGAAAGGCAGCTGTAGCAAAAAACTGACTGGAACTTAGATTATATTAAACTATCACTGGTTACAATCCAGGGTAATAATGTTTGTAGGTGACACCACATGGTTACAGTAATACTTACCATTACAAATTCAAGTTGTTGCAGTACACATTAAAATACAGATTGAACTTCTCTAGTCTGACACCTTCAGAATCTAACTGGTGCCAAATCAGAGAATTTGCCGAACCATGGGAAGTCAGAATTTGAGAGCAGCACTTGCACTGCTTGCTGGATTCTTAGAAGACATTTAGGAGTAAATTAGAGCTAAATTACAGCACAAAACACTAAGAACCAGGATGGGTGGCTGCAAACAGACTTTATGAGACTTTATGGGAAACCTGGTCACATGCATGATAAGTGGACATCTGGCTAACTAAAATCATGCTAGACCAGAGAGTGCCAGATTAGAGAAGTTCATCCTGTACCATGGAAGGATGATCCTGGAGGACACATTTTTAAAAGGAGGAAAATCTTGGTGATATGCCATACACATTTATTTCCTAATATATAATATGGAATCCTTTGCATGGATTTTGGAGGCATTTATTTTCTAAAATTAGGGTTTTAAAATTCATACAGGATTAAAAATGTATTTGAGTTCCAGAATCCATCTGCTCCATCACTATTTAAAGAAAAGAGAATAATATGTATAAATATACCAAAACTTGAAGACTTATGTGGCATTGTCCAAGTCTGGGGCTGTCCTCAATTGGCAAGAGCCACACAGGCCACCTGCTGGGTTCTCCCTGGGGCCAGCCTAGGGTGGTCATCAACTGTTTCCCAGGGCAGGGCAGGGCAAGGTGGTGGGGGCCGTGCTGATGGCCAGCGGCTGCTCTCCCTGGCTGGGACACTTGCTGCCCCTTGTGGTCATTCATGAGTATAACGGTCCTTGCTCTCGGATTTCTCCCTTTCTGTTTGATACATAACTATCTCATTCCATGCACATCTCATTGTCCTGGCACAATCATACCCAGACCTTTCTTTAAGTTATAATAAGAGGAAACTGCATACCTAGTTTGGTGGTCCTAGCTCTTACCATTCAGAAGGAGTTCTTAAACAAAAGGACTCACAGATGGACAGATGAACACACAGATGCACAAACTTTCTCAAATATATAATAGATAAATTATTTTGAATATGTAAAAAGTAGGATTATCAAAATTTTAAAAAATCACAAAAGTCATGCTTAATCACAGCTTTAATCACACTGTTAATAATAGAATACCAATTTACATTTATTATAAATATTTTGGATGATTTTTCTATCTTTTCAAATATATTGATTTCTATTAAAACCAGACTACAACGTATATAGTGCTCATTTTAGATATTTATTATAAATAATTGCACTATAAAATAAGAAATTATATTTTTCAATTCACCCCTTACACATACTGTATTTTAATCTCTTTATCATGAAAGTGCAACTTACAAATGCAGAATTACCTTATTTTACTAAAATAGTTCAGCTTAAATCAAACATTCAGAGCATAATATTTAAATAATTATTTTTCCTTCCCAATTTCCGCCTTCTACAATTATCACTACCAGGGCTTCCCTGTTGGAAGTTTAACAACAAGGCCATTTTTACCCATACACAGAAAACGCAGTTGCATAGGGCATCTGAAAGTTTGGGGCACCGTTGACTGTGTCTTAATGTCCATCCATCTCTTTTTTCTTATTACTTTTCTGTACCCTGCTTCTATCCAGAGGGGACCTAGTTAACTTGAAAGTGAAAAGGATTGCCAAGCCTAAACATGGAACCTGTAAAAGAGCCATTCAACCCCAGGCATATACTGTCAGTTGCTTTAAAATATTTCATTAGTGTGTTGCTGAGGATTATAAAATTACCTTTCTAAAAAATCAGACCCTTCCAGGCTGCCGTTGGGCACAGGGACACAAGTTTAATAGTACTGCATAAGGCCTGTAATTCCTAAGGACATCCTTGGTTAACAATATCATTAATTTTGCAAAATGCTTCAGAGATAGAGAAAATAGCCTGCTTTCTACTCCTTGAGCTTGGCTTCTCCAAACGTGCAGTGCACACGGCCTTTCATAAAACAGCTGCCTTGTCTTCTGAATCTAGCAACAGGGAACCTGTTGAGCATATGCAAAGCTACCAACCATGCCTAATTCCAGAAACTTCAGACAGCAGAAAGGTAATAGTGTGTCTGGCTAGCAACAATGACCCAAGCAACAATTCAGTCCTACCTACCCCACAAAAGATCTCTTAAAGAGATATCTCCCTATTAGGCATATAGTTTATACTTAAAGCTCTTTCCTCACTCACTTTGTATGTCTAAACTCCTAGGACCAAAAAAGCTACAACAACACTGCATATGAATCAGAAAAAGATAACTCAGCACTGTTTGCAGCAAACTGAGATGCCAAAAGCAGTTCTAAAAAATAAGTATTCAAAGCACAGTCCTATTATAAGAAGGTTTTTGGTTTATTTTTGTTGGAATGTACTAGCTATACTATAAATCTATAGTTATATGGCTATCTACATTAAATAATTTTTTCCACACAGTTTTGACATAAAATCGAGACTTTTCTAAAACTGTCTTTTTGAAGTGTTGGAAATAGTAGTCCATCAATGTTAGTGGCTTGTGCTAGAGCTGATCTTATTTTTTCTTTGGACTATAATTAACTAAATATGCTATTTCCGCATTCATATTAGAAACAGAACTAGTAAGATGTCAAGGTGATTGCTTTATTATGATTTCATACTTTTCCTAAAAGAAAGAAATGAAGTAAGTGTATTGGCATTTTGAAATCTGTTTAAATAGATGTAAGACCACTTCTGAAGTTTTTGTTCTTGAGCAAAAGAATAAAAATATTTTTATAATTGCTGCTAAATATTTGTATTTTGACTAGGGTTGTCAATTAGTCACCCTTAACTCATACAATTAAGTAAAAAAAGTTAATTACAATTAATCTCTTTTTAATTGAACTTTTAAACAATAGAATACAAACTGAAATGTATTAAATACATATTTTTCTACCTTTTCATATGTAGTGTATTCTGTGTTGTAACTGAAATAGTGTATATTTTTTATTCCAAATACTTGCACTTTAAAAATGATAAACAAAAATAGTATTTCAGTTCACCTTAAACAAATACTGTAATGTAATCTCTTTGTTCTGAGAGTGCAATTTAAAAATGAAGGGAATTTTGTTACATCATTGCATTCAAAAATTTAAAATTTTAGAGCCTACACATCCACTGAGTCCTACTTTTTGTTCAGCCAATCACTCAAACAAACAAGTTTGTTTGCATTTACAGGGGAGAATTTTGTGTCATCTTATTTACAATGTCATGAGAAAGTGAGAACTGGCATTGCAAAGGGTTTAAATGCCAGATAAGCTGGACATTCATATGCCCCTTCAAGCTTTGGCCACCATCCCAGAGAACATGCTTCCATGCTGATGATACAGGCAGTCCCCGACTTACGCGGATCTGACTTACGTTGGATCCGCAGTTACGAAAGGGGCTGCCCCAGAGAACACGGACTGCGGGACCTCGCGGTCCTGCCGCCCGTGTACTCTGGGGCTTTCTCTGCGTCTCCCTGGTCTGCAGACCAGGAAGACGCAGAGCAAAGCCGCGGAGGGGCTCGGGTAGCCCAGGGGCGCCTGGGCTGCCCGAGCCCCCCCACCGCTCCCTCCCGCGGCTTTGCAAAGCCGCGGGGAAGCCGGCAGCGGAGCAGTCCAGGCGCGCCTGGGCTGCCTCGCTGTCCGAGCCCCCCCGCAGCTTTGCAAAGCTGCGGGGGGGCTCGGGTAGTGAGGCAGCCCAGGCGCGCCTGGATTGCTCCGCTGCCGGCTTCCCCGCGGCTTTGCAAAGCTGCGGGGGGGCTCGGGTGGCAAGGCAGCCCAGGCGCTCCGAGGCTTTGCAAAGCCGCGGGGGGGGGGGCTCGGGCAGCGGGGCACCCCAGGCGCGCCTGGGCTGCTCCGCTGCCCGTGTCTTCCTGGTCTGCTGGGGTGGGGGGGGGGGCGCAGCTAGTACGCCCCCCCCCCCAGCAGACTAGGCTTTTCTCTGGATGCCTGTGGCAGAGCAGCTGGGGTGCTGCCGGTTGTTCCCGCAGCGCCGCTCTGGGCGCTACTGGTCCAACCCAGCAGCACCCCAGCTGCTCTGGTCCTGATTCAGCCGCTGCTGGTCAGTTTCAGCAGCGGCTGAATCAGGACGCCTGGGGCAGAGCAGATGGGGTGCTGCTGGGTTGGTCCAGTAGTGCCGAGGAGCGGCGCTACTGGAGCAACCCAGCAGCACCCCAGCTGCTCTGCCCCAGGCGTCCTGATTTAGCCGCTGCTGAAACTGACCAGCGCTGACTACAGGAAGCCCTAGGCAGAGTTGCTCTGCCCCGGGCTTCCTGGAATCAGCTGCTGATCAGTTTCAGCAGCAGCTGACTTGGGGACGCTTAGGGTTCTTAAGTTGATTCTGTATGTAAGTCAGAACTGGCGGTCAGTTTCAGCAGTGGCTGAATCTGGACGCCAGTTCCGACTTACATACAGATTCAACTTAAGAACAAACCTACAGTCCCTATCTTGTACGTAACCCAGGGACTACCTGTACGTGTTAAAAATGCATTAATTAAATTAGTTACTGAACACCTTGAGGGCGGGGAGAATTTCATGTCCCCTTTTCTGTTTTATCCACATACTGCCATATATTTTGTGTTATAGCAGTCTCAGATGATGACTCAGCATATGTTCATTTTAAGACTACTTCCACTTGCAGATTTCACAAAACAAAGAAGTTACCAATGTGAGATTTCAAAAGATAGCTACAGCACTTGCCCCAAGGTTTAAGAATCTGAAGTGCCTTCCAAAATCTGAGTGGGATGAGGAGTGGAGCATGCTTTCAGAAATTTTAAAAGAGCAACACTCTGATATGGAAATTACAGAACCCAATCCACCAAATGGCATCCGACTTAAATAATGAAAATGAACATGTATCAGGCTGCTCTAATTTGGATTGTTATTGAGCAGAATCTGCCGTCAGCATGGATGAATGTTCCCTGAAATGGCAATTGAAATATGAAGGGGCATATAAATCTTTAGCACATCTGGCACATAAATATCTTGCCAACTTCACATAACAGTGTTCTCCATACCATAATTTCATTGTCATCCCATAGTATTTTGCACTCTTTTCAAACTACTTACCAACTCACATGTCCTTTACCACTGCCTGCCATTGCTAACCGAACCATGGAGCCTGAATTGCTCTGCATCACTGTCATGTTACCAACTTTTTGTTGTTGTCTGTTTGGCTTCTTCTCACTGCTTCAGATTGTCCTGTAGTGCTTCTTCAGTTTGTGTTGTGTGTGTGTGTCTCACTCCTCTCCCTCTAAAACAACTCTACCGATCAAAGCTTTTGTGCTTGAAATGCCTACGGTCACATGATTCAGGTTTCCCATGTGCTTGTGTTCTGAATGTACCTGATATTGCGTAAGATACCTGATTACAATAGTTTATTTATACTTAACCTGAACATAAGCTGGTAGTCGTGCCTGACCCATAACAAGAAGGATAATGACAATCCATAATAGTACTATGCATTAGAACAGTGGTGCTCAAATGATCAGTTCTCAAATTATTGAAATCCAAGGACTTTGATTTAAAATTTTTGAGGACTCTCTGTTCCACCCCTTCACTGAGGCCCTGCTTATTCTCTCCCTGCCACGCTTACTCCATCCCCACCCTGCTTCTGTCACTTGTTCTCCCTAACCCTTGCTCATTTTCAATGTGCTGGGGTAGGGAATATGGGCTTTGGAGTGGAGCCAGAGTGCAGGAGGGGACTCTGAGCTGGGGCAGGGAATTAGGCTGCAGGAGGGGGGTTGACATGTGGGGTCTTGGCAGTGCTTACTATTGCTGCAAGGTCTCTCTGGCCCTCAGTTGGAGGGTGGCCAGGATGATCCCTTGCGCTGCCCTTGTGCCTGCAGGTGCTGCCCATGCAGCTCCTGACCAATGAGAGCTGCAAAGACAACACACAGGAGGGGGCAGAACACAGAGTCTCTTCCCCCATGCACCTGGGGGGGGGGGGGGGTCGCATGGACATGAGGGCTACTTCTGAGAGCTGCACAGAACCAGGGCAGGCAGTGCAGCCTGCAAGAGTCTATTAACTGAAAACTCTCCATCATCATTTATATGACATTATTTTGAATCTCATCAGTTGATCAGAAACATGCAGGTCTTCTGGGACTGCTAGAAATCTGGGAATAGGGATAGAATTTGTGTACAGTGTCCCCAGCCCTAACCTCAGATTTGTGAATTATTTGTCATTAAATTAAATGTTATGACTTTAAAGTTCAAAGACTTTTTTCCCTAACTGCTGGCTCTACCTATTTACCTACAATCTGGGAGTCAGGTATCTTTCTAGCTTTGACAGTGCAGCCTGCAAGAGTCTCCTTCAGGACACCACATGTCCCACTGAGTTCATTGGGATAAGTTATGCCTGGTTAAAATCCAGTGTTTGCATCTCTCTATCTAAAGGCTGAGATAGCACTGTATCAGTTTAAAATTTTCTTAAAGCTCATACAACTGTTAGAAAAGTTTTGGTTTTGCTTACCCAAGATACACTCTGGCTACATTTTGCCCTTTCTAGCTTGTCCATTGAAGACAATGGGAGTTTTCCCATTCATTTCTGTGTGAGCAGTGTGCGATTTCCAGAATATAATAGTCACACTTTAACTGGAAAAAAATGAATCTGGTACACAATAATTTTTCATTGAATAGCAAAGTATTTACAATATGTAAATCTTATTTAGCTGAGCAATTTGGTTTTGGTAAGGATTTAAACCATTATCTTTACAAAACAAAAAAGGATGCAAACTATTTGGAGGGAAGGTTGGGGGCAGTGTTCCCTCTAATTTTTCCCTCCCATCTGTGGAATAGATAATGTATAATATGTCAGCTCCATACTGGTGCACATAACAAAATTCATGTGGTGGAGGTGGAGCTGAGGGGTTCAGAGTGAGGGGCTCAGGGCTGAAGAAGAGGGTTGGGATCTGGGGTGTGCGAAGGCATGAGGGCTCCAGTTGGGGGTATGAGCTTTGGCGTGGGACCAGGGATGAGGGGTTTGAGGTCCAGCCTTCAGGCTGTGATAGGGTGAGAGGACTTCCCCTAGCACTCTTTCCCCGCAACTGCAACTGGGTTGGGAGGGTGGGGCATCTCTCCTGTGTGCTTCAGAGATGGGGCCATAGGATAGGTCCTTCTCCGTGGGTCCAGGCTGCATTGGGGCCAGGGAAGAGACACCTCTTCCATGTCTGTAGCAGGTCCAGGCCGGGTTGAGAGAAGCTAGAAAAGGGGTGTCTTTCCACCAGCCATGGAAGGTCCAGGCCAAGGCTGGGTTGAGGCAGTAGGGGTATGTCTACACTAGCCCCATAGTTCGAACTAGGGTGGCTAATGTAGGCATTCGAACTTGCAAATGAAGCCCGGGATTTAAATATCCCAGGCTTCATTTGCATGTTTCTGGGTGGGCTCCATTTTTAAATCCCCTTAGTTCTGACTGACTACTCCCGGCTACACGCGGCAGTCAGAAGTTAATCCAAACTAAGTCCTTAGTTCGGATTAACTGTTACACCTTATTGCAGGAGGAATAACAGTTAATCCAAATTAAGGACTTATTTCTGACTGCCGTGTGTAGCCGCGGGCAGTCAGTTTGAACTAAGGGGATTTAAAAATGGCGCCCGCCTGGGAACATGCAAATAAAGCCTGGAATATTTAAATCCCGGGCATCATTTGCAATTTCGAATGCCTACATTAACTACTCTAGTTTGAACTAAGGGGCTAGTGTAGACATACCCTAGGAGAGGTGCTACTCCCAATTATGGCAGGTCCAGGCACTTAATAGGCTTTTGTGTGGCCAAACAGCTTAGGGCAAATTTAGTTGCTGCCTCTCCCCACCTAGCCTCTTTACCTTTGTCTGTTACAAAGGGGTGGTTTTGATTTTCTTTTCTTTAAACATTTTGCATCCTTCGAATTTGGTTGCATGTCAGAAATTGGAATTCATTTCCCCCTCCTTTTTAATTGCCTCTCTTAATTTTGTTTCCTTTTCCTTACTGAATAAGTCAAGTAATCTATAAAAAAAATACACTTAATTTTTTTTAATGCAGAGGACTAAGTAAAAATATGAGAAAAGATTAATATAGTGCTGTTTAAGAGTAGATATTTTTATATTTATTCATGTTTTATAATCAAATTACTTTCATTTTATTTAGAAGAAAAGAAATTAAGCAGCCATTCAATTCCTTTGTCCTAGTTTTATGTTTGTCTCTATTGTGTGGTATAACATGTCAAACCAGAGATTGTACAGGAATGCTCATTATTTGGTCAAGGCTAATTATAGGATGTAGGAGAATTAGAACATATTTTTATTGCTCTTGTTCAGTGTCAGTTGTTTGTTATCCAAATAGGATCTGACTAACAATGTTCAGTTAATAACATTAAGCAGAAGAATTTTATGGTTGAGGTGAAGGGCATGGCTCTGCAGCTTTTTTTCCCCTATAGAGCAGTGGTCCCCAACCTTTTTGGGTGGTGGGAGCCGTGCAGGGCTGCTGGGCCACCTGGGGGCAGAGCCACCCGGGGAAGGGGCTGCGCATATGCCGCGCACCCGGGGGTGGGGCCAGGGCCGGCTCTAGGTGTTTTGCTGCCCCAAGCAAAACATTTTTTGGCCGCCCCCCGCCCCCGCCCCCCCCCCCCCCCCCCCAGGACAGGCACTGAGGAGGAAAGCGCCCCTTTCTCTTTGACTCCCACCACACTCTCCGGCCAAACCCAGCTTACATCCTGTCTCCCCTCCATACACATCCCTGTCCACACACATCCCGACTCCCCCCCACTCCATGCACGCACGGAACCCAATTTCCACCTTCTCTCCCCTCCCAGGCAAACCCGACCTCTCAGTGACTGGATCCAGTCCACCCCTCTTCTCTCCCCCACCTGATCCACCCTGTACCCTCTTCCCTCCCAGCCAAACCAGATCCCGACCAGACCCAGTTTGCTCCCCTCTCCCACCTCCCCCCAATGACCGAATTCCGTCTCCTTTCCCTCTCCCCACCAAATCCTTGTGTCCCCTCCCCACAGCATGCGCGGAAATGTCAGAGCACTCTGGGGGAAAGGTGAAAAGTGTTACGGGTACCCCTACTTCCCTTTCTCTGCAGCTGCACACACCTTTCCCCGATGTGAAGCGGGGCGCCACAGGCGCCCCTCCCCTGCAGGAGGAGAGAGAGGAGCCGCCAGGCCAGGGCTCGCCTGCAGCCGCTGCAAGGGATTCTGCGGCCAGCAGCTCCCGGGGGTGCTGCGGAAGTGCGGAGGAGCCGGCGTGGTAGTGCAGCTGGCTGGCAGCCCTGTACAAACACCTGAGAGCAGGAGCGAGGCAGAGCGCTGGGTGGGGCGCTGCCTGCACCAGGGTCCAAGCTCCTCGTGGAGCAGGCGGAGGGTCTCCCGAGCTCTCCTGGAGCTGATTAGACAAGAGGCCGGAGGGAAGGGGTAGATGGGGGCAGGGGCTGAAATCAACAACAAGTGGCGCGGCGTGGCGTGGCAGCAGTGCGAGTGGGGCAGCACTAGGCGGGCGCACATAAATGCCCCGGCGGGCACCATGGCGCCCGCGGGCACCGTGTTGGGGACCACTGCTAGAGAGGGTACTCCTGTCTCAGAAATATGAGACTTGCTGCTGCTTCTGAGAGTGTTTTACCTCAACATATTCATGACTTGTGTCAGAAATGTGGAAGGCAGGAAGCTTTTAATTCTACAAACTAAAAAGCTAGGAGCAGTGACATGCTGTCAGGAACAAATTCCATTCCTAGGAATTTCAGAAAGCAGTGAAGGGAACTAGAGATGAATGGAGATTTCCTCAAATCACCCTTTCTTTCTTCTTAATGTCTCTTGAGAAAAATGTTTTTAGTACACATTTTCTCTTTTTAAGAGACATGTTGGGGTAACGCTATAATGCAGCATTCAGTGCGCTATGTCAAATATAAAGATGAAATCAGGATTTCTACTTTTCTTTTAGTACTTTTTATCTTCAAAGTGCTGTGCAAAGTAATTAATTGACTAATTACATACCAACTTTAATTTGAGGGTTTCCAAAATGTTTTATGGAGAGCATATATATAATCTGCTTTAATCTGCACTATGGGTCATTAAGTCATCACAGAAATTCAGACATTTCCTGCAAGCCATCCTATATTAGTAACAAGTTTTTGTTTTGTTTTGGTTTTGATTTTTTAATTAGTAGAAGTGAATAATAAGTTCAAGTTACATTTAAAGAAGGTAAAGGGGAAAAGATATTTCTCTTTTTCCTTGATAAATTACCATATATATTGTATGTTGCCTAACAGATTTCACTTGTTCATTATTTCTAACATAAATGTCATTGATAACATTTGAATATGCAGCTTCCTGAATATATCTGAAGCAGAAAATCCTTTGTTCATTTCAAATTTATCAGGTACTTACATTAGCATAGCTGTTTGTGGCATTTTATTTAGCCAATAAATACAAGGTGCTAGCCTTTGGCCTACAGGATATATTAGGTTTGTCATGCCAAAACTTGGAGTAGAAAGATACGTTATCAGGGAATGAGGAAGGAGGGAAGAATATAGAACAAAGTCAGTATTATTTTTTTGTATTATACACAGAGAATCCAACTGTCAGTTCCCCATTGTGCTAGATTCTGTAGACATTAAAATCTAATGCACTCACAAACTTTGCTTAAGATGAGATGCAATAGGCATTTGGAATAAAGATAATGGACAGGAGAAGGTAACAGTGGTACAAACATGCATTTAATTGTAAACTTTGCAGGAATGTGTGTGTGTGTGTTTGTGTGTTGAGGGGAGGAGGGAGGATAGCGGGCTGGGGCAGTGTTGGTTTGTGTTTCATAAGGAACACCATGCACCAGTCTCAGCTTGCCACCTGTTTTTAATGTTTTGTAGGCCTCACAAAACTGATGAGTCTTGAGGGATTTGGGGGGAGAATAAATAGCTGCTTTTTAGAGAGACTTTTTTTTTAAATGAGTTTATCCTTGGAGGCTATCAGGTAATGAGAAAGTTTTTGGTTTTTAGCAGTGACACTCATGTTGCTATTAATTAGAAGGTTGGCATAGAGAAGAATAAGCTTGTAGAATGATTCAGGAAAGCAAACAAAAGAAAAAAAATGCCAGTTAGATCTCTTCTGCAAATGTTAAATGACTACAGGCAGTCCCCGAGTTATGCGGATCCGACTTATGTCGGATCCGCAGTTACAAACGGGGTCCTTTCCCTGGTCTCCAGCAGACCAGGGAGAGGAAGCAAAGCGGCGGAACACGTGGGCAGTGGGTAGCCCAGACGCGTCTGGGCTGTCCGCTACCTGTGTGCTCCAGGGCTTTGCTCTGCTTTGCTCCCTGCCCCGGAGCACGCGGGCAGCGGACAGCCCAGACGCGTCTGGGCTGCCCGCTGCCCACGTGTTCTGCCGCTTTGCTCCCCGTCCCCCTGGTCTGCAGACCAGGGGGACGGGGAGCAAAGCAGAGCAAAGCCCCGGAGCACGCGAGCAGCGGACAGCCCAGACGCGTCTGGGCTGCCCGCTGCCCGCATGTTCTGCCGCTTTGCTCCCCGTCCCCCTGGTCTATAGACCAGGGGGACGAGGAGCAAAGCAGAGCAAACCCGCGGAGCCCGAGGGCAGCAGGACAGCCACAGTGCGTCTGGGCTGTCCCGCTGCCCCCGTGCTCCGCGGCTTTGCTCCGGACGCCTGTGGTACAGCAGCTGGGGTGCTGCCGGTTGGTCCCGTAGCACCGCTCTGGGCGCTACTGGACTAACCCAGCAGCACCCCAGCTGCTCTGCTCCAGGCGTCCCCAAGTCAGCCGCTGCTGAAACTGACCAGTGGCTGACTACAGGAAGCCCCTACCCCGGGCTTCCTGGAATCAGCCGCTGATCAGTTTCAGCAGCAGCTGACTTGGGGATGCCTGGGGTTCTTAAGTTGAATCTGTATGTAAGTCAGAACTGGTGTGCAGATTCAGCCACTGTTGAAACTGATCGGTTTCAGCAGCGGCTGAATCTGCACGCCAGTTCCGACTTACATACAGATTCAACTTAAGAACAAACCTACAGTCCCTATCTTGTACGTAACCTGGGGACTGCCTGTATATCAGGAAAGTAAGCAGAAAAACTCTTTAGCTTAGGGTTCAGTCCAGTTACATGATATTCGCTTGTCTTCTCAAAGTCTTTCTTCTACACTTTTTTTCTGACAACCACTTCAGGAGGGAGGAGAAACTAAGCCTGAGGGTAATTCCAGGTTGACTGGTGGCTCTGGATGGTCCCTGCACCTTGATAATTGATCATACATATATATTCTCTTCATTTCCTCTGGGACAACTGCCATTGGCCACCGTCAGAAGACAGGATACTGGTCTAGGTGGACCTTTGGTCTGAAACAGTATCACCGTTCTTATGTTCTTTATACTGCGACATCCCATTGCTTTATTTATTTATTTTGGCCACCATCGGTGAGTAATATAGTGGCAGCTAGGATGCCTTAGTTAGTGTCCATCTTTAAAAAGAAGTCAAAATAGAAGCTGGAGAACTATAGACCAGTCAGCCTGACTTCAATGCTTGGGAAGCTGCCAGAGCAATATATAAAACATTCAATTTGAAAATACCTAGAGGATGAAGGAATTATTACTAGCAGCCAGCAAATATTTACTAAGAACAAATCATGCCAGAACCGCTTGATTTCCTTGTTTGACAGGTAACTGGTTTGCTGGATAGGGGGAATGCGGTGGACATAATATACCTGGACTCCAGCAAGGCTTTTGATGGAATCCCACATGACATTCTAAGTAAGCTGGAGAAATGCAGACTCAGCAGAACTATAATTAAGTTGATACAGATTTGGTTCAGCAACTTCAAACAAAGAGTAACTATTAATGGAATTATGTAAGAATGTACGAAGTTCTCAAGTGGGGTTCCACAGGGACCTGTTCTAGGACTAGTGTTAAACATCTTTATTAATGACCTGAATGCAAGTTACAGACGTATAGATTGGATACATGGATTGTAAGGTGGATAAAAAAACTGGCTAGCTTGTTGAGCTCAATGAGTAGTGTCCAATGGCTTGATGCTTAGTTGACATTCGGTATTAAGCAGAATTCACAGAGGTCAGTACTGGGGGCCAATTTTATTCATCTTCATTAATGATGTGTATGATGAGCTGGTTTGCACTCTCAGCAAATCTGCAGATGACACTAAGCTGAGGGGAGAGGTAGATATGCTGGAGGGTAGGGATAGGATCCAGCGTGACCTAGATAAAATAGAGTATTGGGCCAAAAGAAATGTGATGAGGTTCAACAAGGACACGTCCCAAACTTAGGATGGAAGAATCCCATACACTGCTACAGACTGGGGACCTGTAGGGCTGCAGAATGAAATAAATTATATCAACTAATGTGACATTTTGTAACCTAATGAATTATGGCCCAATTTTTATGAATGGGATTTGGATTAATTTATTAGTAACCTGTAAATAATTGCTTTTGGAGAATCTGTTGTTGTAACCATTTTTTAGTCTTTTTTTAAATATATTGTAACTGAAACCCCATTTTAAACTTTGTACTGCATTAACTCTGATCAAAGGTAGATGTATGTTTGTGTAAAAGTTGAACGTGGATGTGTATGTGTGTAAAGCCAGCCTGTTTGGAAACCAGCTGCCAGCACTACCTTGATAGCTGAAAATTAGTGTGAGCAGGCCCTGCTAAAGAACCCACCCAAGAAAGAGAGAGAAAATAGCACCATCAAGAAAAAAAGATCAAAGTCCCATATGTCATTAATCGATGATTCATGGTCATACAGCATGATGGGGCAGTGGGACAGGACAGGCTCTATGGACTAAACCATATAAAAAAATGGATGAAAAACTATAAAATTGGATCTTTTGGTTCTACAGTCATCCAAGAGCATCAGTGTGCACTGACATGACTCTTCTCATGTCTAGGCCATGTGGCCAAAAGAATGGCATGAGCAATGGAAGCTGGTGATTCTATCTCATCTGTAGAACTGTGTGTGTGTGTGATGGGGCGGCCCCGCCCCGCACTCAAGCCCAGGGAAACCACCTGGTGCCGGGGGTGGAGAGGGCCCCACCCACACAGACCTACTGGGCATGCTCCAAGGGGAGCACAGGTACAAAAGGCTGCTGGCCTGCTCAGAAGGGGCAGACTGCGGCCCGAGCTGGAGCTAACACCCACCGGCCAGAGAGGGAGTTGCCAAGAGGGCTGAACACGCTGCTGACGGGCCTCAGCCAGGCTCGGCCCCAACGCTGGAGCCGCCGACTGACCCCCCCGTGACCCGAGCACAGGACCGGACACTGCCAACCCCGATGTTGCCGGGGGAAGCACCAGTACAGCCACCCGACCAACGCCGACAGGTGGGACCGCGGCGGGCCGGGGGCAGGGGGTAGGAAGTGACCCAGGGCAGGGAGCTGGAAAAGCTCCTGAGGGCTCGGGGCGTTGTGGGGAGGAGCCCCTGCCGAGCCAGTGGTGGGAGCCACCCGCCACTAATAGGGCCCTGGGTTGGGGCCCGGTGGAGAGGGAGGGCCCGGGCCCCCAACCCCTGCTGCCCGAGACCCTGGTGAGTGGGGGCTGGGATGAAGAACTTGGGACTAGGCCTCTGGGCCTGTGAACTGTAGACTAGGCCATTAGGCCGTATTTCCCCTACTGCAGGGGCAGTGAACTTTGGACTAGGCCGGGAGGCCGTATTTCCCGTATCGCAGGGCAGTGAACTTTAGACGAGGCCGGAAGGCCGTATTTCCCCTATCACAGGGGCAGTGAACTTTGGACTAGGCTAGGAGGCCGTATTTCCCCTATTGCGGGGGCAGTGAACTTTGGGGGCTAGGCCGTGAGGCCATATTTTCCCTAAAAAGGGGCACCACGCTTCGGGCCAAGGCCCAAGCTGGTTGGATGATGCCCCGGAGGAGGGTGGCAACCCCCATCGGGGGGGGGGAGCGACAGTGTGTATACATGTATAATTCCTAATTTTAGTTACCAGGAATAGTACATGAATTCTGCCTTCACAATAAATGTGGCATATTGCCGACTGGCTAGGCAGCAGTTGTGCAGAAAAGTGCCTGGGGATTACAGTTAACAAGAATCTGCATATGAGTCAACAGTGTGCCCTTGTTGCCAAGAAGATTAATGACATATTGGGCTGCATTAGTAGTAGCATTGCAAGCAGATAGAAGGAAGTGATTATTCCTCTCTGTTCAGCACTGGTGAGGTCACATCTGAAGTACTGTATCCATTTTTGGGGTCCTCCCACTATAAAAAGGTTGAGGACAAAACTGGAGAGAATCCAGCAAAGAGCAATGAAAATTATTAGTGGGCTGGAGCACAGGACCAATGAGCAGAGGCTAAGGGAACTGGACTTATTTAGTTGTCAGAGGTCTCAAGTTGCAGTAAGGGAGAGCTAGGTTGGGAAAATATTAGGAAAATATTAGGAAAAACTATTTTACTAGGAGGGAATGGATTGCTTAGGGAGGTGGTGGAATCTGTTAATGATTTTCCCAGGTTGATAACTCATATTAGTATTTTCTTCTGTTTGTTTTGAATGTGATGCTTTTTATTTTGATCACATGTCCTCTTTTTCTTGTTTAATGGGAAATGCTAAATAGCAGTTGACTAGATTTACATTTTAATAGGATACCTTCTTTTCCTAAGTAAACTGAATGTGACCAGTGAACTCTGATATTTTCTTTCTCCAAATTCCCCATATTTGTTTACTTTTTGTATTCTAAGATATGCATTTTGTGTGCCTTTAATGGATATTTGAAAGTAGTTTCCATATTGATCATACATATATATTCTCTTCAGTCAGTTCATTATTTATGTGGCAGATGTGGATCTGCTATATAACAACTTTATGAATACTATATGTGAACTAATTATTGAAAGAAAATATGACTATATTAGGATTAAAGAAAAGTTATTATATGACTATGTTGCAATAATTCAATAGGGACCATTGCTAGGAAGAACACAGTTACTTTCAAATAAGAACACCCTACCATATACTGGCAAGACAACAGGAAAAGCTATTAGTTTTGAGCATCCTACATTCTGTCTCCAAGATGCAAGCCTTGTTTAGCTGATGATAGGAGCCAACAGATCCAAGAATAATAAAAAGTTAAAAATCAACTTGACTCCTATGACAGAAGGTGATCCAAAGACTCTACTATTTGTAAAGGACAAACTTTTTGAGGCAGGAAGAATGAAATGGTTTCTGGGCTAAGAGAAGTGATCATAGATGACTCATGCTTCCCCTATCTAAAGGGGGACACAATCTACAGGGGAGGACATAGGACCACATATGACATCTCCTCAGCCTAGTGATGTCCAGTCCTGCCCTACACCCAGCCTGAAGCTGCCCTACGCTCCCTGCCCTATGTTACCTTGGAGGTAACCACTCCCACACTGCTGCATATTCAGCTCCTCTCCCTGGCAGCTGGCCCAAGCAGGGAGTGGGAGGGAGTTGCTTTTCATGCGGCTCAAACTGCCCCTCTGGATTGCTGCTCTGTGCAGTTCAGCAACTATAAGAGAGGACCTGGCCAGATGTCCCTCACTTGAGCCCAGCTGCCAGAGACAGAGGCTGAGTGAGCTGGAAACATGCCAGTGGGGAGGGGAAAGAAGAGCCTTCTCTTCACTAAGTCCTTGTCTCCAGTAGGCAGGCCCAAGGGAGTGACCCACCACCACCTCTCCAGCCAGCAGAGAGGTGTCTGCTCCACCCTGCCATCCCCTTGCCTCACCTTTTCCCCAAACTCCACCCTGCTCCACCTCTTCCCCGCCCCTTCCTGCCCCTGTTCTGTCCCTTTGCCCAATGCTCCCTCTCCTGAGAGACGTGAGCCAGAGGATTAAGAGGTGCATGGCATTGGGTGGCAACAGGAATCCCCCCTGCACTCCCTGTAGTGATAGAGCCTCCTCCACTCCGAGCCTGCTGCATTCCACTTCACCACAGTGGTGTGAAGCAGTGCACCCTAGGGCTGGGGCTGGAGTGCTCTGCTTCCTGCTGTCATAGCGAAGCTGAGTGCAATGGGCTGGGAGAGAGTAGTGGGCAGAGGGGAGGAGCTGCCAGGTCACTCTAGCGCCAGCTGCCGCAGTGAGTGGGGAGGGCTGACTCCTGCAGTTGCCCTGCGCCAGGCCCCACATTAATTTCCTGGGCTGCTTTGGGCCCTGCAGATCCTGACCAAAAAATGGTTAAGGCAGCTACTGTGGAATCCCCCAAAGAAGAGAGTCCAGCATGGCCATCCAGAACTGTCCTATGGACAGCAATGTTCTGCCAGTCAGACTGTCTCAGGCTGCTGCCGTGCTGCACAGAGCACCACCCAGAGCAGCCCTCACTCGGGATACCACAGCACTATACAGCATGGAGCCAGAGCTGCCCCTGGGCACTCTGGTGCTTCTCTTGGACATGTTGCTGTGAGCCTGGCTGCACTTTTTGCAGGCTGCCATCCGGGAGGTCCATCGGGGGGCTGTCAAGTATCCGGGAGACCCTGCGGGAGAGATTCCACTCTGAGGAGCACTAACAGTCTCCCTGGTCTGCCCCACTGGGGGCTTGTGCCTCATTCCTCCCTCACAACCTTCCACTTACCCCTCCCTAACCCCCCTTCCTGATGTCAAATAAAATACATGTATTTTCATGAACACAAACTCTCTTTATTTAACAAAACTGCAGGGGGGGGGGGGAGATGAAAATTTGGTGAGACTGGGGAAAGGAGGCGGGAGAGGGGAAAAGAGAGGGGGGAGGGGGAAACCTGAGTGAGGGAGCTGGAGGGGGAAGCAAAAGGAAGAAGGGGGAGGGGAAGCTAAGGGCTCAGTGTTGGGGGTCTTGCCAGACCAACTACATTGTCATGCAAACCTGCTCCTGGGTTTGCATGTGCCCTTTGGTGGCCACGCTGGCAGCTATCCTGCCATAGATAGCAGGATCCAGGAGGCCCTGAGGGAGAGCATCCACCCCGAGAAGCCCTCATGAGCCTCTGGTGGGAAGGACTGGGGAGGCTCTGCCCCATTCCTCCCTCACGACCTTTCACTTACCCCTCCCTAGCCCCCCTTCCTGATGTCAAATAAAAGACACATATGTTCAAAAATAGAAACTGGGTTTATTGAACAAAACTGGGGGGGGGGGGGTTGAACCTCTGGGGAGACTGGGAAAAGGAGGTGGAAGAGGGGTGGGGGAAACATGGGAGTAAGGAGCTGGAAGGGGGAAGCAAGGGGAAGAAGGGGGAGGGGAAGCTCAGGGCTCAGGGTTGGGGGTCTTGTCAGACCAACCTGACTTTCATGTTAACCTGCTCCTGGGTTTGCATGTGGCCTTTGGTGGCCAGGCTGGCAGCTATCCTGCCATAGACAGTCAGGGTCAATTCGGGCTGATGGCAACGACTCCATGAGGTGCACCGGCGTGCCCAGGGGCAGCTCTCGCTCCATGTGGCCGAGTGCTGTGGAGTCCCGAGTGCAGGCACTTAGGGCACTCCAAGACAGGACTGCTTTGTTGTCCCTCATCGTGGTAGACAAGCAAGCAGGGAACCCTGAGAACTGTCTGTCTGGGGTGGGGGTAGGGTCCCTTTAAGCACGGAGTTCAGTTAGCCTCAGGCAGCAGCCCCACACACTAAGTCCTAACCTGATGCCCTGCCGGCACTGGTTCCAGCCAGCCTTAACTTCGGTTCAGGGTCCACTTAGTGTGGACGTGCTATTTCAAAATAGCAAAATGCTATTTTGAAATAGTTTTTGTGTGTAGATGCATTAATTCGAAGTAGCTTAATTTGAATTAACTATTTCGAATTAAGTTAATTCAAAATAGCACTGTAGTGTAGACATACCCTAAGGGAGTTTGTACACCTTTTTTCCAGATTACATGTGTGGCCAGTCATAATCAATCCTTTACTTTAATAAGATATATGTTCACTAAAGGAGCATTCATTGCAAAAATACTACCCACCCAAACCAGCAACAAAATGCTGGAACCTTGCAATATAGTGCTATATAGTTGTGTTTTTTCTTCAATTAGCTCACAATGATATATACATAGTATATATAGTGATTGTTATGTTACTGAATTCAAATATATATAGGCAGGTCATCTGACTAAGGTGGACTGTTTTTAAATCTGGAGACAAGATAACCTGATACTTTATGCAGGATGTTCAAAATATAATTCCAATTTTTGTGGGTTAAGGCAAAGCAGGGATGTCCCTTTGGCTTGTTCTTTTACATGAAATCACAGTCATAAAGTGATTTCTATAACCTACATAAGAGTCCTCAACCTTGATAACTTACTCATAATTCTTCACATGCTTCCAATGTGTGCGCACGCGTGCACACACAGCGTGTTGGAGTTTTGCGCGCACACACACACACACACAAAATGTTCCCTGAATCCATTATTACCGTGGCTCAATTTCCTTTATTATCCTGGCCTCTATGCCCAGATAAGTCTCTTCATGATGGTTCTTTTTTCCTAGCATTGCAAAATTATAAATTTAAAAATTAAAACAAAAAAATCAGTTGACCAATCACTGCAGTATCTTCTATAAAGAAACTTTCGGGATATTCACATATTTGTGACATATTTTGATTTGCAACACTATCTGTATAGTATTATATCTTTGTTCATAAGGGTCACATAAAGATGAGAATACAACATTATTTTAAGTATGTAATTATAAACGGAAATGTGGTGAAAGTGGTTTGGCCATTTACCTTTTAGGTAATATTGCTCTTTTGCCTATTAACAGTATTGAATACAAATGAATGTTTTGGAGCCTAGATCATATTTAGATATGTTTTGTGTTAATTTTTACCGTTATTTTTAAGGTCAGTTCCTAAATTATAAAAGCCTTAGATTGATTTAGGGATTAAATTGTCTTTGGATCAGTCCTGAAGCTATAATTTGTTGTTTTGGAACATTTCATTTTGAAGGAATGACAAATGACAGAATTCTTTTCTTCAAGCATCTCTGTTGAAGTTGCTTTTATTAGGACTTTTATTATTGCTTTTATTACCAGTGAAGTGTCATGGATAGAGTTGGTACTTTAGAGATGCAAAAATAAAATATGGTCCCTGTCAAAAGTACCTTAGCATCTAATTTATATAGTTAACATATTTTACCCTTCTTTTTATATACCGGCACGGTGTTGCAAACTCTTTCATTGTTATTGCAATTGACATGATATGTTGTACTTCTTAAAGTCGTAACTCCTACAGTCAAGTGATTACATAAACTAGCAAATTTGTAGACCTCATGATTGCTGAGTAAAGCCTGAAAATATTCTCTGAATATACCCTAATGGCTGAGAAATCAGAATGCAAATAAAATGACTCCACATTTATCATTATTTTCTAAATATTATTTTAAGACAATCTCATGATTTTTGCAGGATCCTCTCTATTTTTTTTTTTAGTGTTTGGTATTGACAAATTGAGACATTGTGTATGTACTCAGTCTTCCCAAGTACAAACATCTGTCAGCCTTGAATAAATATCTCAAAGCTGCTTAATTATATATGTGATAAGAGAAGGGATGTAATTAAGACAAACTGTACAGAGCAGAAAATCTACTGCTTTGTTGGTCCTTTTTTTATAAAGGATGAACCTTCTGTTTTAGGCATTTTTGCATTGGTATTTTTTTCAAAATATTAGAGATTGGATTTTTGCCAGCCTCACCTAATGTCACATTTGGCTTCTATTTGCTGTGGCTGTGTGTGACAAGGAGTGTGTTAGATACATTTTTTAGGAATATATGAGCACCCCTTTTCAGATGTCACACATTTTTCACAGAAGGGCATGTTTGTATTAAGCACAAAATTACTAAGTTAGCAAAAATTAAGCATTAATGTAACAATACCTAGATAAGGAAAAAGAAGTGTCAACTGGCTTTGCAATCATGATCCAGTTACCTGGCAACTGAAATACAGAAGCCAGTGGAGCCTCTACAATCCAAACTTGGAAATGTTCCTGAATATGGCAGTTATGAGATAAAATCAGATACTTCATGTTGTTTTTTGTGTAGGAGCCATTGAAGTATGATGCAAAGCAAAGACCTGTAAACTGCTATATTTACTAAAATTTGAAGCTGTGCAAACTTGTCTCAAAATGCTGGGGGGAATATTTGTTTAACACACTGTCCTTTGCTCAATAATAGTCTGAGAATTTATTAGCCACGAGGGCATCAATTTTTATGAAATTTGTCATTAAGATATAATTAATCAGCTATTCTAACTGTAGAAAGTACTGCTCATGCCTTGTAGGGGTAATGTAAGGCTATATTGCTCTTGGAACCACCAACTAAGCATACATCAGCTGAACTGATTATATAACTACAGGCCCACCCTGGAGATAGGTTATGTTCTTACCTGAGGTGAGTGGGACACCATGTGGCTGTAGCATTTCTCGGGTGGGAAGCATATCCCAGGCAACTAAGTCCAAATAATTCTGTCAGGTAAAATATGTTTGTACCAATTTTCTACCTTGACCACATACCACAAAGTTAATTCTGTCCCCTTATGGGTGCCATACTTTAACAGTCTTGCTTCACACACCCACAGGGCCACCCGTGCGGGGGAGGAAAGGGGCAAAGGCTGTAGTTGCCCTGGGAACTGGCAGTTTAAAAGGACCCGGAGCTCCTTGCTACTGCTGCTATGGAGGCAGCAGCTGGAGCCTCTGGCCCTTTAAATTGCCACTGAAGCCCCAGGCACCACTGAGGGCTAGGTTGGGGAGGTGAACCTCTCAGCCCTGCCCCTTCTGCCTGAGGTCCCACCTCTTCTGGGAGACCCAGTGCCCAGTGAAGTCTATCACCAGCCCTTACTTTCTTTTGTCAAGTGACCATCTTCCTAAACAATCAATTAGGAAAGAATAATCTGGTGTGTACAGAAGAACTAAGGGTGACAAAGTAGAGCTTATAGTGTACAGGCATTCATATACAGTAGGCCAGGCTTGCCAACATGGAGGCTGGGGAGGGAAAAGAAGGCAACTTCCCTGATGCCTGGCAATGGCAGTGGCCAGATATCCAGGCACTTTAAATTGCTACTAGATCCCTGCACAGCACGCTCTGGGTAGTTCTGAGGGCTGTCTGAGGAAGGGGGTATGGGGCCGTGCCCTCAGTCCCACCCCTTCTGCCTGAGGCCTCACCCATTCCGGGAGCACGGAGCTGCCGCTCTCCATACCTTGCCCAAGAGCTTGTCAAGTCTGTCAGCATCCTGACTGTAGCTATGGTAATACAAGTTGAACCTCTCTAGTCTGGCACCCTCAGGACCTGACTGGTGCCAAACCAGAGAATTTGCTGAACCACAGTAGGTCAATACTGTCTAGAGGCATTACCAACACTTCCACTGCTTACTAGGCTCTTAGAAGATAGTTGGGGTAAATTAGAGCTAAAGAACACCACAGAACAATGAGAGCCAGGACCTGTGGCTGCAAACAAACCTTATGGGACTGTGGGAAACTTGACAAGACCCACAATAAGTGAATATCTGGCTAACTAAAATCATGCTGAAACCATGGATGTTGCCGGACCTGAGCGTGCTGGACTAGAAAGGTTCAACCTTTACTGACATGTCTGGGGTGAAGGAAAAGAGGATATATATTACAAGGTGGCTTAACTTTGCATTTCTTACCATTTGTTGGTTTGTGTCAGGCATATTATGTGTATGTGTGTGTAGAAACCCCAATTACTTCAGGCCATTTTTTTGTGGAGTTATGGCAGATGCCATCAGGTGGTGTTATTCTGCACAATTTTCCAAGTATTATTTCTTACCAAAAGATGGTGAGGGCTGGCAGCAAGCAGGGCCACATTATGACTTCCATGGGTCCTAGGCACTTTTGCCGTCGTGGGCCCCTTCCTCCATAAAAAAAATATAAAAAATTATTTTTGATATAACTTTAAATACTTGAACATTTTTTTTTCTGTTTTAGGTAAAATTTAATAGATTTCCATGGGTCTAAAAGTTCATTTTTTTTCTTCTGATTTTAAAAGTATCATGGGCCCTAGGCACTGTGCCTACTGTGCCTAATGGATAAGTCGGCCCTGGCAGCAAGGAGGTGTGGCAGGGCAGTGCTGTTTTGTTCTGTAAAGTTTTGTTATGCAATGTTCTGGTTAGAAGGTACTGTGCCAATAGCAGGAAATCCATGCCTTTGTCTTTGACTGGAGTTAATTCTTGAGACTGAGGGGTTCCATAGGTACCAGGCATTGGGGCTGAGTTGAGATTTATAGAAGGGGTTTGCCAATCTCCTCATTGAGACCATCTCCATTACAGATCTAGTGTTCATGTGCACAAAAACAATTTATATGCGAATCCTCACTAAGATGCCATTATTCAGCACCAAGGCTATAGCAGAAGAGCAAGGGTATGTCTACACTACCACCCTAGTTCGAACTAGGGTGGTAATGTAGGCAACCGGAGTTGCAAATGAAGCCCGGGATTTGAATTTCCCGGGCCTCATTTGCATAAAGCCGGGCGCCGCCATTTTTAAATGTCCGCTAGTGCGGACTCCGTGCCGCGCGGCTACACGAGGCACGGACTAGGTAGTTCGGACTAGGCCTCCTAGTCCGAATTACCGTTACTCCTCGAGAACGAAGTAGGAATAAGATCCTCCGGAAAAGGGCGCTTTTTCCGGAGGATCGGGGCCAGTGTAGATGCTCTTTTCCGGCTTTTCTAAAAGCCGGAAAAAAGCGGCGGACATTTTTATTTAAATGCCGCGGGGGATATTTAAATCCCCCGCGCATTTCCCTACTACGATGGCTGAAATTAACATGCCCCTTCCGGAAAAGGGGCCAGTGTAGACGTAGCCCAACAGTATATATGGTCAGATCCTTAGCTAGTGGCAAGTCAGTGTATTGTCACTGAAGCTGCTTTATGCCAGCTGAGGATCTGGCCTATAAATTTAAAAAACATCAACTTTAACTATTAAACTTTCTCCCTTGCATTCATGTTTTGGTCAAAGCAGCCATATTAGTAGTGCTAACTTTGAAATGTGCATGTATGATAGGAATTGATGTTGCTTTAGCATAATAGGGGAGTCAACTTAGCATCGTTCTTGATTATCACACCAGTTGTTCTAACTGGTCTGAAAGGACTGCAGAGTTCAAAATATTTGACTACAGTTGAGAGATGGATCTTTTCAGGTAACAAAAAAAGATAAAGTTACCAGAAACTCGGAAAGATTGCAATGATAAAGTCTATTGCATATGCCTAGAGGACATGAAGTACAAAGTTGCTTTTCTTAGAAGAAAAATTCTTATTGGGCTCAATTTATATCTTGTAGTTTCTTGATTGTTATTTATTTAGTTTAGAGAATATGACCACTGAGGTGGCATTATTTGGTCCTTGTGAACGTTGTCTAAATGTTTTTATTTTATCTGAGGGTTGTCATTATATGATCCCTTTACAATCCTGGGTACTGAGCAGCATCACATTTATAAATGATGTGTCTTCCCAATCTGTTATAAAAGATTTTGTCCAAACTTAGAACTCAAATCATTGTGGCTACTAACTGCACAATCAGCTACTGTGGAATAGTAACATTTAGTGTTCTTATTTTCATATATTCAGCAAAAACTTAAAAATGAAATCATTCACATATAGGAGGTCAGAAAAATGTGTTCATTTGGATCTGTGTTGTACAAACTGATCATGTGGTAGTCTGCACAGATTCAGAGAACCAATACTTCATTCCCGAGTCTTTAAAAACGTTTTTGTCCTTGAGCATGGAGCTTGAATGGCTTTTTGTCAATTACATTTTGAAATTCTAAATGTCCCCATTTTACACATCTACAGCACACAATCACTTTATTTTAACTTCTGTCTGACCCCAGGCATCTCATGATACCCAGAGGCTTGGCACATGTTTGTTTTTTCTCAGGTTACATCATTTTATATATTTTTCTCTCAGTCAATACTAGGGCTCTGTGCACCCAGCTCGCTGTGCTCTCCAACCCCCCTCTCTCTAGGGGTAGGTGTCTGGCGGGGGGGAAGGGAGCAAGAGTGTGGTGGGGGTAGGTTTCTGATTGGGGTGAGAATGCAAGAGCAGGGGAGGATGCAGGAGTAGGCTGGGGGTACAGGTTATCAGCAGAAAGGGAACTGGGGTGGGGGGTCAGGCTTGGATGGTGGAGGGGATGCAGGGCAGCCTGAGGAGGGAGAGTCACTTTCAGATGGTGGAGGATATCCGGTGTGGCCCAGTGTGGGAGGGAGAGGGCTTGGGCTTTGATGGCAGAGGGAATTCAGCCCCAGCAGCTCCTCCTCGGTGGCTCAGCCTCCCGGGGCATGAAGTGGGAGCCAGAGCTGGAGCAGCCCATTCCTGGAGGGGATGGCACCGAGGTTGGCCACAGCAAGCAGCTGAGGACGGAGGCAGGGGCCAGCAGCATTAGGACACAGATGACATGACGATGACATCACTCTGTCATCCCACAGAAGAAAAATGAGAGAGAAAGAATAAAACAAACTCCTTAATGGCACAAATACTTACTTATATAATAAATCCAAAGAATACATTTTAACAATTCTTGACAAGGCTATTCCCCACTCTGGCACTTGGAGTGAAGAAGGTGGGGGCCCAGAAGAGACATTAACATACTCTGCTGCTAAAGACTTCTGCTTAAAAAAACTCCCCCAAGTCACAGATTCTCTGCCCATGGGTGGTATGCTGATATCACCCAAATACAAAAGCCCCTTGAGAGCCCAGGAAGATGCACTTGGGAATTTCTTCTTGTGGGGTAACCCGAAGCTCTTTATCCCTTCCTCAAAAGAGAGCTTGAAAACATACTAATTTCTTAATAGCTGACCTTCAGTACCAGCCACATGCACACAGAACCTCCTGCTTTCTAGGACACAGGAATCAGATCACAGAATTTTTAAAAGGTGATTCTATTAATAAAATAAAGAAGATATACTTGTAAAGCATACTTGGTTGCTAGGTGTTACAGAGCAACTTAAAAAAGTCAGATTTAAAAGTACAGAGAACTGCTTCCCTAGGATTCCAAATTACAGTGTATGAGGAGGAGGCGTTATTTGGGTTCAGCACAGAGGAGTTCACAAACCATAAATTGCATCTAACTAAACATTTTGGTTATGTCTACACTGGTGGCTTCTTGCGCAAGTACATCTTGCGCAAGGGTTCTTGTGCAAGAAGTCTTGTGCAAGAAAATGTCCACACTGCCATGTGCAAGCTGTGCTTTTGCGCAAGAGCACCCATGGCAGTGTGGACGCTCTCTTGCAAAAGAAAGCTCTGATGTCCATTTTAGCCATAGGGCTTTCTTGTGCAGGAGATCCCTGCTAAGCGTCCTTTTGCATAAGAGCTCATGTGCAAGAGGGCTTACACCTGTTAAAAAAGAGTGTAGCTCTTGCGCAAGAAGCCCTCTCTTATCACACCATACTGTAAATTTCCTTGCGCAAGAGCAGGCGGGCAGTGTGGACGCTCTGCAGATTCTTGTGCAAGAATGGCCATACTTGCACAAGAAGCCACGAGTGTAGACATAGCCTTCCTGTTCACTTATATATCCATTGTTCCAAGGTTCAGTCCTCTAGATACAGATATTGATGAAAAGTCCATGCTTTATTACTGGCTCAGTCTATCTCTCCCCCAGCTCCTACTTTAAATTCACACAAAGAACTGAAGCAGGCAGAACCTGTTTTTCAATTTAAATCTCACACTCCCTTCCCATTGGCTCTCCTGACTCCCCACCAACACTTCCTGCAAACCCCCTGTCTCTGGATTTAAGCCTTTATGGGCAATTTAATTAATGACTGGGATGTCTAGAAAAGAATAGTACCCCACCCATCTATCACAATGCTGAGTATAGGAAAGTCTGGAGTCTGGAACATTTTCAGTTTTGTATTGACTGTTTGTGTAGACTGGGGCTAGTCATTTAAAAGTTCTGTCTCATTTTCCCTGATGGTGGTGATATGTCATTTTACAAAGATGTATGAGGGTCATGGAGGAAACCTCCTATAAAGTGTCATGTATTAATTTTGTGATGACCCAGACTATTGTGGCTACAATAGTCTGGTGGAAGATAGACATACCCCGAGTTGGGTGAATGCTATTTTGTTCCCTGAATAAACTGCCAGAAACTGCTGCCACATAATCAAGGCAAGCAGGCACCTGAGGCTAATTAAGAGCTTGCCTGAAGCAGCAGGTTAATCAGGCAACTGCAACCAATTAAGACCTGCTGGGCTACTTTAAAAGGTTTCCCCTTAGGTAAAGGAGATGTGTGCTGAGAAAGGAAAGAGTATTTCTGTTGAAGCAGGAAAGAGTCACTCAGGTACCAGGGAGAAGGTACTAGGGGAGCATTTGAGGAAGTTGCCCAAGGAAAAGGCTTTGGTATTGGGGCCAGAGGGGAAAAAACCCTGTCAGTTGCTGCTACCTAGGGTCCCTGGGCTGGAATCTGGAGTAGCGGGTGGGCCTCAGACTCTCCTCACATCTCTAAAAAGTCTGCTCCTGAAAATGAGGAGGCCAGGAATTATTGCAGGGTTCCCCCCAATCCTTTGACACTGCCAATGATCAGATGAGTAAACTGTGACCCTGGTCTCTAGAAAAGAGAAGAGGCAGTGTAGAGGATCACAGAGAGTCTCTGAGTCATCTAATAACTGCCTAGAAACGCAGGACCCACTAAGGGGCTGGAGCTTTACCACAATAGTAAAAAAGCACTTTTCAGCTCTAAGAAAATATAGTAACTTGCGATTCCTATGCAGACATTTGTATAGTAAGAGAGGATATTTCAACAGAAATGAGAAGTCATTACAGATCGATGGATAAAGGAAACATTTTCTTCTGCCATTACTATTGCAGGAGCTTATTCAACTTAAAACTTGCATAACTTTTCATAAAACATGCTTAAGACTTTTTGAAGTTCACAGCCTTCAGAACAAAAAGAAAATCTACATTTTATGGAATTGCAAGCAACAGATTATATTGAACCAGTCTCTCATGTCTGAATTGTAAAATATCTTAAACTGCAAAGAAGAAAAAGAAAATATGTTTGTCACCAATATGTGCTGGGTTTATTTACTTTGACAAAACAAGCCTTCATTATGGGCTAAGCGGAACCAGTTACTTTTGTTATCCTCTTTTCCTCTGGCATATGGCATAGTTTTCAAATATAGTTTTATTTAGATATTTTTAAAAAGTCCATGGGATCTAAATCAGCCGTATATCATAGAAAAAGTATAAGTTATCAGGGTCCCACTGTACTAAATGTATATTAATAGAGTCTCTGTCCAAGGAGCTTGCAGTTTAGACCAGTGGTTCCCAATCTTTTAGATATAGGGACCGGCAAACCCAGTCACAAATTTTGGCAGACCAGCAACATTTTATTTGCACATTTCCATATTAATTATGCAAATGATGAATATGTGAATGTGCAAAAAAATTGTTACCAGTCTGCCAAAAGCCCAGTACCCAGAGCCCCCAGTGCCAGCCTTAACCCCTAAAGCAGGGTTTCCCAGATTTTATATACTTGGAACCCGGTTTTTTTCAGTACCTTTTTTGTGACCCAAAAATATAAACATATATAAAAAAAGAATACATTTTCACTGTTTATTATTTATTCACAATAATAATAATACATAATATAAATCTTGATATAAAATACTTAAGTGCCTAACTTATTGTTATTACCTTAATTACAATTTAACCAGTAGACTTTTAACAGTTGTAAAGTTTCTTTGTTTATAATTTAATGAGTTGAATATAAGCCATTTATTATGTGTGCACTTTAGTTCTGTTTTTAGTTATTTAAAAACGATAATGGGAAGGGTGATGTTGTTTTGCATTACATAGCAATTTTGTCAGGAGCAAAAGAAGAAAGTTTTATCCTCAAATCTGGTTCGATATTCAATCTCTTTCTATAATTATTTTTTAAGAAAACCAAAGACGAGAAACTAGTTTCACACTAATATGCCGTGATGAAAGGCATTAAGAATTTGAATGCTTTCTCAGATAAATGTGAATATTCACTTCTACAACTCAACCAAAAATCAATCAAGGGGAGTTTATCAAAGTTCTCTTTTAAGGCAAAGTCACAGGAAAGTTCAATTAATGAATCCACTTGTGATGCATTCAGTTGTAATATTTCTTCATTTTTGGTTTCAACAGTAAACGGGTTCTTAATCCATATTTTACTGGCATCAATTGAAGGAAAATATTCAATTAAGTTTGATGTTAGCCCCAAGAGATGTTCTTTGATCTCTCAGATGCCATTTCTGCAGCAATTAGTTTCAGCTCATTTTTCTTGTAATTCAGTTAAAATACAAAAAGATTTAAAAGATTTAAAGTTTCTCTTGTTAACTCGCTGTGCCCATAAATAAAGCAACAATTTCATAAACTTTGAAAATATTAATTTTAGTGCCTTGTAAATTCAGAGTTAACTCATTTAAAAGACAAAATCTGTCACATAAGTAAGCCACCATTGTTAACCAATCAAATTAATAAAACCTGTCTTTAAATTTAAATATAACATCTTCTGCCGATGGAGGGTGTTGCTCCAAGAACAATAAAACTTCATCCTTCATTTCAAAGAGTCGTTTCAAAATGTTTTCTTACAATAGCCATTGAACCTCACAGTGTAATAAGAGATGCTCATGTTCACTTCCTAATTCTTTGCACAAAGCTGTAAAGATTCTGGAATTCAAAGGACGAGATTTTATATAATTTATAAACTTCATAGATTCCTGAAGAGTGGAACTCAAAAGTGATGGCATAGTTTTCACAGCTAGTGCCTCTCTGTGAATACTATAATGCACCCATGCACAATCTGGCGCTATAACTCGAATCTGAGAAACAAGCCCATTGTGAGACCCTGCCATTGCTTGAGCCCGATCATTGCTCAGTCCAACACATTTTTTCCAGTCAATATCGCTTTGAATAATAAAATCATCGATTAGCTTAAAAATTTCGTCAGTCACTGTTCTTGTTGGAAGTGATTTACAAAATAAGAGAACTTCCTGAATGGAGCTTTCATAATCATATCTAACAAAACACATCAAATTGGCAGCATCTGCTATCTCAGTGCTTTTATCCACTTGTAATGCAAAAATCTGACTATTCTGTATTCGACGTACAAGAGTTTCCTCAATATTTTTTTGCCATATCTTCAATTCTATGTTTCACTGTATTGTTGGATAAAGACAGCGAACCCAACTGATTTCCTTTTTTTCCTCCATAAATACAGGATGTAATAATATGCAATGCAGGAAGTATTTGTCAACAATATGTGGATAACCTGTCTTGGCTACAAGTTTTGAAACTTCATATGAAGCCAACACATTTGAAAAGCACTTAGAAAGTGCACTATTCACGCTTTTTTTCAGCAGAAGATAATTCATTTTTCTTATTTATGAAAAAATCTATAGGCTTCCTTGTGCATTCTGGCTGTTTACATTCCAAATGGCATTTCGGTTTTGATGGTTTCATGCACTCATTGGATAGTTCTGCATGACAGATTAATACAAAATGACAAGTGATTATCACTACCAACACTTATAAAATCAAATTTCAAATACTTGTCGAAAAACTTGCGGGTCCAAGAAGTTTTTATCTTCTTATTCTCATTTGTATTAGGCTGCACATTGTTCAAACAGTTGTTAGTTGTATTTCCAGTCATATTCTTCAGCCACTTATCCATATTGAAGATGAAAATGAGAGGTTATTTAATTGAAAATAAACGAAGAAAACTTAAGCAGTTAACCTAAAAAGACATACACATTGTTGTACCACACAGAAACAAACTGGGACTGCTGTACTACATGACATGAAAACCGATGAGACAGGCTCAGCCTCATGAAAGCACGTGCGCATCACACGGGAAAATATGAAATGTACCAAATTAATAGGATCATGCGTGATAATTTGAATATTTTCTAAGGACCAGTATTTTTTCCCCAAAAGTCCAGTACTGGGCTGCGGGCCACACTTTGGGAAATGCTGGTTTAGACAAAACAAAAGTAGGCAGGAAAACAAAGGTATTGCAAAGTTTTTTCCAAAACTTTACACGACAGGTTAGTATCAAGGCTGGGAAAATGACCCTGCTCTACTCTGCCCTACCACTGTAGTCTGAACATCATAAAATAATTGTAAAATATATTGTTTTATTGTTGGAATGCTGGATGGCTTCATAATTTGGTTAGAAAGAATAAGAAGAATACTGCTGTTTTTATCATTATTTTGTTATAACAACGCTTTAACTGTGTAAATAAAAACCCATATTAAAGAAAAAATCAGTTTTGCTTCATAGATGATCCTTAAAATCTGGATGTTTGATGTACATGGGTTTGAAAAGCATTTTTAAAACTCTGAAGAGTGTAAATTTATTAAAATAAAGTCAGAAGAATGTCAAAAATATATTTTGAACAAGCTGATCTGGGAATTCCATTCAGCATTGTTATTGTGCAAGATCAATGGTGTACAAAAGGCTGTTTTTCATAAGTTAGAAAAATGACCTATAATGTCTTTTATGAGTGAACAACACAATTTAATGGTCTGCTTTCTCTATTTAGGGTGCTCGAATATGTATACTTTTAATTTCTTTTATTTATTTTCCATTCATTTGTTTTTAGGTAAGTACCAATTATGAAGAAATACATACTTAGTTTGTGCTCTTTTTGACAATTCACATATATGATGAGCACATCTGAAAAATATTTTGAAAAATCATGACTGTGGATAAGTAATACAAATGTTTCTAGTCTTTTTCATTGCTTTAATTGCTTAAAACCACTATAAAATTCTTAGTCAATTTATGACGATTTAAACTGTTAATGTTTAACAGTTTGACTTTTTTTTATTGACTTTTCTTATTCCTGTCATAAGGAATAATGTAGCACTGGTGACTAAGTCTGTGAAATCTTATCACTTAAGGAAATTAAACTTCATACCTGGATTATGAATTATGGAAATAATACCGTAATAATAGAGCTGTTAGTACCTAACGCACATGGATGTTGTGAGGCTAAGTTAATTAATGTTGGTAAAATACTCTGAAAAATAATGTATTTTTTTATAATGTTACTGGTCTCTCATACACAGTTCTGGAGATGCTTCCAAATATAAAACATAATTTGCATCGTGAGACACAGAATACACATTGACCCTGCTTACTGCTCATCTGCTCTTGTGAATTCGTGGCTGTCCTCATTACTTATTGAATTCTTTGCATGAAAGGAAACATAGCATTTCACACACCAGGCCCTCTAGAGAATTTCAGAAATGACTCACAGATCATGTTCTAAAATATATCAAAATTGTTGGAGCTGTTAGCATATTTGTATGTTATATATGTAGTTACTTAAATTTTCTATTCTGTTGTACAAATGAACTGTTTTAAAAAGTACAACTGTCAATACTGTTTCCACTGAACTATGACTATTAAACACTGTAAAGTATAAAATGAAAATACAGAAAATCTTCTTGATACAGTTCTGCTTTATTTGAAAAGTTAGGCCTGTGTTTACTGTGGAATGTCTCAAGGATGGATTTACCAGACATGTTTACCGAAGCTAAATCAGTCCACATTAAATTTAGTAATATTTACCTTTTCATCATGGATTTTTACTTATCCAAATATGAATTGTTTAGACATTGAAATTCACTTCTTTATAGTGCATTATCCAAGAGTTCATGGAATGTTATTAAACTCATATTCTCTGTGCAGATTTGTAAAGGTCAAAGTTTGGCATGGAGTTAATGATGAGGGATTAATATCATTCTTGTCTGTGATGTTTTGTTGTTGTTTGTAACCTAGCAATGAAAGCAATTTATAAACAGTATTACTGCTTCCTTGTTTTTCCATTCGTGCCAGGCCCATATTATAATATATCTAGTTCATTTTGAATTTTTCAGTTTGGCAGTGTGGGATTGGTAAACTGTGGTAAAACTTTCCTCTTCCTTTCCTCAGCTGAAGTGAAGTTGTAGTCTAAAATGTCATGCTGTGTGTATGTCCGTCCCCTCTCCCCCTTATTTAGTTTGCCTCAGTTGCTGAGTTTACAATGAAAATATGACTATTCTGTCAGCCAGGAAATTTGAGCTTAGGATCTGAGAGCATGTCTACACTAGAAAATTATTTTGAAAATAACTCCTGAAATAACTATTTTGAAATAAGTGCTATTCCTCGTGGAAAACAGGAGTTATTTAGAAATAACCACCGGAATTCTCTCTCTCCCAGATATATCACCATAAATAATATAATTTATGTGCACCAAAGTCTGTCCTTATTTAATCCTTTACATCCCTTTTATCTTCAGTAGGGTTATACAGTTGAAGTGAGAGTACAGTTTGGCCTGGCAAGTAGAACTTAGTTAACTATTCTGTTGATGAAAAATAAGACAGAGAACTGCATGAGGCAGTTCAAGTTTTCAATAGTTGTACTGGTGGTATATTGCTAACTGGAATAGAGCAAATACACAATTTTACGAATGTGAGTAGATGTTACTCAGTATACAGGTTGGGACATTTTACATAGTTTTCAAAACAGAACCATGCTTTCAGATGTGGGTTCAAATAGCTACCAGTATGCTTTTATTGAATACGAAAAAAGGTCTTTGGGAGATGGGGTGGTAATTATGTAAACATCATTTATAAATAGGGTTACCAGGTGGCTTCAAAAAACATACCGGACACACTTAATCTAAGATGGAGTGGGAGGGGACCAGCCAGTGGAAAGCAGGGCTGGTGGGGGGGGGAGGGGGCGCAGTGAGGCTGGCCGGGGAAGATTGGGGGGGACTGACCAGAAAGAAGCAGGGCTGGCGGGGGAAGGGGATCGGGGGGAGCGGTGCTGTCTGGGGGAGATCAGTAAGAGGATGGCAGGGAGAACTGGCTGCCGGGAAGCAGGGCTGGTCAGGGGCAGCGGGGCTGGCCAGGGGAGATCAGTGTGGAGGGTGGGGGGAGAACCGGCCAGTGGGAAGCAGAGCTGGCCAGGAGGGGGTTGAGAGGAGTGGGGCTGGCCAGGGGTGGGGGGAGCGGGAACTGGCCAGCGGGGAGTGGGACTGACCTGGGCGCACGCAAATCCTGGGGTGTTGCCCGACCCACACATGGTCCTGGCGAAGCACGAGCGAGTCCGGCCGTGCGGATTCCCTCCCGCCCCTGCCCCTGCCCCTGCCCCTGCCCCTGCCCTTGCCCCTCCGCTCCTCACGTAGTTGCATATTGCCTGCCTGGTAGACACACTCACGCAGAGTGAGCATGTCTATCAGCCAGGCAGTTCGCAACTACAAACTGATACTCCTAATAATAATAAAACTTATCTAATTAGAAAATACCGGACATTTTCTCAATTTGTTTCCCAGACAGAACCCTCAAATACCGGATTGTCCAGTTCAAAACCGGATACCTGGCAACCCTATTATAAGTTATTTCTTTGTTAAATCATTACTTATAATACCTATGATCTCTGTCTCTATCATAAGCAGAGAGTGACTGAACATCCAAGATTGCATGGGACATTTAAAGAAACTTATCTATATTCTGTTTTTTGAAACTGTGTGCCAGCATGCTGTTCACCTTTAATGGAGCATGAGACAATGTCCTGACACCATAATATTGAGTACTTAAGGGTATTCCATCTGTGAACTGTAGGGAAAAGTTAGAAGATATGCTCTATTCTTTCTAGAACTCAGAGGTTTTCCTACTCAAGCATCAGCATCTTGAAGACAATGATATTTATGAATATAAGCCAGGTATTTACTAGTGATTTCCTAACATTACCCGAAATGTATAACTGTTTATAATGTATGAATGTTTATAATGCTACCTTAAACGTATGAATGTTTATAATTCAAAATATCTATCAATTTAGCTTAGACTTCTGTCATAAGCTGTACTGCTATTAATAATTATTTCACAAAATCTGAAAATATACCAGGCCCCTTAAAGTAACAAAGGAAAATCAGGGCTTTGAAGACTTTGTCAAACAGACTGAGGTCAATAAGAAATTTTGTTCAGTTCAAAACTGTAAAATTTAGCCATTACACTTAAATGTGGCTTTCTCTTTTGGATAATTGTTTCTTGTCACTCTGAATAAACATATGGAACTGTTCATTAATTAAATTATTTCATTATGTGCAACACTAATTAAAAACCTCTGAAGATAATTAATATTTATTTTACAAGAAAGTAGTTATGATTTGCAATGCAATTGTTTATTATTCCATTTAACATTTTCATAGGACTTTAATTATTAGTCAAAGAATGGCTGTTTTAACTATACTATATATAGTTTTACTGTCCTCTAAAATTATTTTACCTAAAAAAAATCAATTTTCTAGATCAATAAATTCACACCACAGGGCACGTCTACACTTACAGGAAGATCGACACTCCAGAAGTCATTCTAGTGTTCAGTTTAGCAGGTCTAGTATAAATCCATAAATCGAACAGTGAGGGCAGCCCCTGCTGGTGTCTGGTACTACTCCTTTTGCAAAGAGTAAAGGAAGCCAACAGGAGTGTTTGTTCCCATTGGCCTCCCGCTGAGTGGACACTGCCACAGCTCAGCTTAAGCCAACTCCAGCTATGTATTTTACCTTAAGCCAACCTCCCCAGTGAGTTTACCATTTTTGTATGAAAGCTGTGAGATCTAAAGTATTGCATAATCATTTGAAAATGTTGATAGTGCAAATTTGCAAAACCAGAGCACCTAGACAAATCACAATATTAATAGTTATATTGTGACAAGTATTAGCTTTTAAGGAGCATTAAAAATTACATGTTACATGTGTTTTCCTGGAATTAAGTTGGAAGAACCTTTGGACTTACTAGCCTGAAAAGTAGTATATTTATGAATACCAAAAGAAGTGCTGTATTTAGTAAAACTCAGTCCAAGTTTAAACTACAAAACATTTTTATCCATTTATTAAATAATTACATTTTATTTTCACAAGCTCAAATACACAAACCTTAAATTTTTCTTACGTTTTTTTTAATTGTTTCAAAATTTATTTTCAGGAGTTTGCAGTATTTTTCCCCATATGAGTAATAGAAACCCATGAAATGATTTAAAACCACAATTGACATAGCATTACCCAAATGTTTAATTGCATCCATAGATAGCATTTAAGCAAATGCTTAAATTCAGAGGGATTCAGACTATTCTTAAATGCTGTGCTGTATAGGTATGATTTTAACCATTTACTTAACTGTTTTTCTGACCTGGAAACTTTTATTAGATGTAATTTTGATTTTACGTGGGAAATAGAGTGCTACAATTCTGTATTTTTTGTGGGGTAGAGACTTCCAGATGGGTTCCTAAATGTTATTTCTCAAGAATTAGGTAAATACTGTCAAAGATGAATTTATATTATTTAGAGTAAGTTTATAGCAGCTGAAATTTGAAAGACTTTTTGTAATGCACAATGAATGCTCAGTCCCCTGAGCAATACAGTGCAATCAATCAGTCACATTACATTGTAATGCAACTCATTCCCCAGCTTATTACATGTGATACATAGAGGACAAAATCAAACAAAACATAGATAACATCTGTTTAATATTATCATGTCTTGAAACATCATTTGTTGTAGTGTGCGTGTTTTATGTCAATAGTGTAATAACATAGTCCTGAGTGCAAATATAATATACTCTATCATATCGATATAATCTGTTCATATTCTGGTGTTAAGCCGTCTTGAGATACACCAATATGAATGAGAATTTGGTGTCTTATAGCCTGTCTACACAGCAATAATTAGCTTGAGATTCTCTACTCAAGCTGACCTAGTTCAAACAACTATACCTGTACTACAAAAACACTTGAAACAAAACTTGAACTATTCAGATTGATTGGATTAGCAATTGATTATATGTGCTAACTCCATTTGTAGGTTGTATTTTTGCCTCCTCTGCAATACTAGTAAGGGTCAGCAATACATAAATTTCAGCCCATGCTGTTTGATGGGCTAGCTAACTTGAGTTTAAACCATAAGAATGGCCAAACTGGGTCTGTATCCTGTCTTCCGATGGTGGCCAATGCCAGGTGCCCCAGAGGGAATGAACAGGATAGGTAATTATCAAGTGATCCCTCCTCTGTCACCCATTCCCTGCATCTGACAGAGGCTAGGGACACTATTCCCACCCATCCTGACTAATTGACATTGCATTTATCCAGTTCTTTTTTGAACCATGTTAAAGTCTTGGTCTTTCACAACATCTTCTGTCAAGGTATTCCACAGGTTGAAGTTGCATGAAGAAGTACTTCCTTTTTGTTTGCTTTAAACCTGCGGTCTCTTAATTTAATTTTGTGACCCTTGGTTCTTGTGTTATGTGAATAAATAAATAACTTTTCTTTATTTAGTTTCTCCACACCAGTCATGATTTTATAGACCGCTATCATATCCACTCTTAGTCTCTTCTCTTCTAAACTGAAAAATCCCAGTGTTATTAATCTCACCTCATATGACAGCTGTTCTAAACCCCTAATCATTTTGTTGCCATTTTCTAAACTTTTTCCAGTGCCAAAACCGCCACATAACTCAAGCTAGAGAATTTTGTATGTGCATGGGCAGTAGATTGAGGGCAACATTTGAACCACACCGGGAGTCAACATTACAGGGACTATAAACCCTTAAAGCGGGGCGAGAATGATTGTGCAATCCCGTCGGGGACTCCCTGCGGGTTGGGAGGACCTGTCCATTACTGGCCCCTGAGCTCCACTTCTTCCTTGCATCACCCTGACTTCTCCCCATCATGGAACCTTTCCCTCCAAGTACATAGCTTTGGGGATAACCAGAGGGAAGCAGAGTGAATGCACCCAACCAGTGAACTTCGCGTCCCTTGGTTCCTACTAAAAAAAAGTTACAAGCCAGAAAAATAATGTCACTAAGTACATAAGAACATAAGAACGGCCGTACTGGATCAGACCAAAGGTCTATCTAGCCCAGTATCCTGTCTACCGACAGTGGCCAGCAGCAGGTGCCCCAGAGAGGGTGGACCGAAGACAATGATCAAGCGATTTGTCTCCTGCCATCCCTCTCCAGCCTCTGACAGACAGGGGCCAAAGACACCATTTTATCCCCTGGCTAATAGCCTTTTATGGATCAAACCTCCATGAAATTATCTAGCTTCTCTTTAAACTCTATTATAGTCCTAGCCTTCACAGCCTCCTCTGGCAAGGAGTTCCACAGGTTGACTACATGCTGTGTGAAGAAAAACTTTCTTTTATTAGTTTTAAGCCTGCTCCCCATTAATTTCATTTGGTGTCCTCTAGTTCTTCTATTTAGGGAACTAATAAATAACTTCTCTTTATCGGCCCTCTCCACACCACTCATGATTTTATAGACCTCTATCATATCCCCCCTCAGTCTCCTCTTTTCTAAACTAAAAAGTCCCAGTTGCTTTAACCTCTCCTCATATGGGATCCGTTCCAAACCCCTAATCATTTTAGTTGCCCTTTTCTGAACCCTTTCCAAGACCAAAATATCTTTTTTGAGGTGAGGAGACCACATCTGTACACAGTATTCAAGATGTGGGCGTACCATAGTTTTATACAGGGGCAGTAAGATATTCTGGGTCTTATTTTCTATCCCTTTCCTAATAATTCCTAGCATCCTATTTGCCTTTTTGACCGCCGCTACACACTGTGTGGAAGTTTTCAGAGAACTGTCCATGATAACTCCAAGATCTCTTTCCTGATTTGTCGTAGCCAAATTAGCCCCCATCATACTGTACGTATAGTTGGGGTCATTTTTCCCGATGTGCATTACTTTACACTTATCCACATTAAATTTCATTTGCCATTTTGTTGCCCAATCACTCAGTTTGGTGAGATCTTCTTGGAGTCCCTCACAGTCTGCTTCTGTCTTGACTATCCTAAACAGTTTTGTATCATCTGCAAACTTTACTACCTCACTGCTTACCCCTTTCTCCAGATCATTTATGAATAGGTTGAAAAGGATTGGTCCCAGGACTGACCCTTAGGGGATACCATTAGTTACCCCTCTCCAATCTGAAAATTTACCATTTATTCCTACCCTTTGTTTCCTGTCTTTTAACCAGTTCTCAATCCAAGAAAGGACCTTCCCTCTTATCCCATGACTATGTAGTTTACACAAGAGCCTCTGGTGAGGGACCTTGTCAAAGGCTTTCTGAAAATCCAAGTATACTATATCTACTGGATCCCCCTTGTCCGCATGTTTGTTAACCCCTTCAAAGAACTCTAACAGATTAGTAAGACAGCATTTCCCTTTACAGAAACCACATTGACTTTTGTCCAACAAATTATGTTCTTCTACATGCTTCACAATTTTATTCTTTACTATTTGATTTTCTCGTAGGGTTGTTATTTTGAAATGTTCATCAAGTTTAACATCTGTTAGCAAAGGATATTAAAGGTATATTTGCGGAGTAAAAATGTACATGCAGAATTTTTGGTGTAGCCCACTTCCCACCCCATGCAACAATTAATATTTCATATAATCTACTCTCTCTGCTAGTACTGCTATAAGGCTTTGTCTACACTACGAGTTTTTGTTGCAGGAAATGTGCTTATGAGGGACTCATTAGCATGAGTGGCTATATCATTAGCATATTTTCTGCTGGGTTTTTTTGCACAAGGGGTTTTTGCACAAAAAGAAGCAGTGTAGCTGCTTCCATTTTGCACAAAAACCACTTTTTCTGCAAGATCCTTATGCCTCTCTGAGACAGGCATAAGGATCTTGCACAAAAGAGATCAACATTGCTTCTTTTTTTGCAAAAACTCCTTGTGCAAAAAGAAACTACAGAAAATATGCTAATGATATAGCCACTCATGCTAATGAGTCCCTCATAAGCATATTTCCTGCAACAAAAACTCGTAGTGTAGACAAAGCCTAAAGAAAAATAGAGGACTTGATCCTACAAATATCTAATCTTTTATGAGTGGTTCCATAAGATGATTCACAAACATAAATCTGAGCATGTGTGTAAATCCTTTGTAGGAGAGAAGATACAGCTGTGATTTCCTGTCTGGTCACTAGATGTCATTATTTTTACCTGGAATATATCTGATAGAGCTGAAAATGATAAACTTTTTAGTGGATTTCTGTGGTTACAATACTTGTATAATTTAACCCATTTAAACAATACATAATTCCAGTGAGAATAGTATGGAAAGAACAGAGCTGGTTTGAAAAAAAGCAAGAAGCTCTTTTCAAGAAGAGATACTGAAGTGCCTCAGCTGCGTCCAAGTATAGTAAATACAGTTACGTAAATGGATTCTGATCATATGAGGTACTGAATACACTTAACTCCCATTGATTCCAATGGCTTGTATACATGGTGACTTGGTGAATGGCAAGCAAGGGTTTAACTCTACAGACTTTGTCAAAGTGCGCTATGAAACTTATAGTGCACCAAAGTGGATTGTACACAGCAATCTGGTACGTTGTAGATTTACACCTCAGCTTGCCATGCACTAAAGTCTCCCTATAGACAAGTCCTAATGGAAGTTGGGCATTTTCAGCAATGTGCAGACTTGATTCAATGTTAAACCTGGAAATTGCTCTCACAAATTAGATTTTTCTAGTTTCTTATTTTTTGCTTAGGTCTTTTTCTTATCTTCTGGTGCCTGGATAAAAAATGTAACATGAGCCTTATAAATAGCCGAGATATTTTTATTTTATTTAATCCTTTTTGTTATTTTACCTTTTGTTCCTTGACTCCATCAGGGTGGGAATAAGTTCTGTAGTACAAATATTTTTTTTACCTAGGATTGTATAAAGAAGAGGTAGACATTTCTTAAGGCCCTGTTTCAAGTAAGCTTTTAAGCATGTGCTTAAATCCCATTGTTTGCTAAATAGGGATGCTTTTTTGATTCCATACCTAGGAGAGTGAATTCTGAGAATATTCAGTTTTCTTCCCCTTGTCCCACACTAAGCAGCACTGCTTTAGCAAATTCTTTCAAAATCCTCAAGACACACTAATGCTGTGACTCGTGTAAGAATCAACCAGTTAATGATATCTAAATTGAGGCAGCACTTAGAGACTTTTAACAAAAATAAATTAGTGTAAATGTGTGTACATTTTGTTTATATATGAAATTAGTGTCCTATGTAACTTTCCTTAGATTGTAAGCTTTAGAGGTAGGAATCATGCTTTTTCCAAAATGCTTGAAAATAGGATCTAATATAACACAGCCTCTAGGTCTATTAATAGTGGACTGAAAAAGAACCTAAGACCGTCTAATTTCTGTTGGATGTGCTTGGAATCCTTTCTAGATTGGCTCTCAGACAAAATATTTGCAAAGTTTGTTGAACAAATTAAATTAGTTCACTTGGGATATCAGAGCTTCAATATTTTAGACCGATTCCTTCAGCTTTAATGAGAAATCATTGTTATACCATATTTGTTTTAAAACCTGGTTTTACCCACAATATTAATGAATAGATAGGGAATTTAATTTAGGCATTTATATATTTATTAAATTTCTAAAATGCCCATCAGCAGTCTTTAAATGTGCATCATTTAAAAATATAAAACTTAAGCTGAGACACCCTACTGCTGTAAAAGTTCCATCCCAAATATGCAGATTAAAGAGGTTTGCATCTATCTGAACCTTTGAAATCTTGTCTGAGCCAAAACTCCAAGCATTATTATGCAGATTCATTTTAAATTCTTTTAAAGGGATATATAACTGAAATATAAAAATTAGTACAGGCAGTCCCTGGGTTACGTACAAGATAGGGACTATAGGTTTGTTCTTAAGTTGAATTTGTATGTAAGTCGGAACTGGCTCCAGATTCAGCTGCTGCTGTTGAAACTGACCAGGGGCTGACTACAGGAAGCTGGAGACAGAATTGCTCTGCCCCCAGCTTCCTGGAATCAGCCACTGATCAGTTTCAACAGCGGCTGAATCTCGACCCTGGGACAGAACAGCTGGGCTGCCAGGTAGGTCCCTGCAGGACCAACCCGGCAGCACCCCAGCTGCTCTACCCCAGGGTCCACAACAAAAGCCTGGTCTGCTGGGGGGGGGCGGGCGCACTAGCTGCGCGCCCCCCCCCCCAGCAGACCAGGGACACGGGGAGCAAAGCCGCAGCAACGGCGGGGTCCCGCGCCTCTGAGGCTTTGCTCTGACAAAGCCTCAGAGGCGCGGGACCCCTCCGCCTCCCCGGCTTTGCTCCCGGTGCCTCTGGTCTGCTGGGGACCGTCTCCAGCAGACCAGGGACACCGGGAGCAAAGCCGCAGCGGCGGCGGAGTCCCATGCCTCTGAGGCTTTGCCAGAGCAAAGCCTCAGAGGCGCGGGACCCCTCTGCCTCCCCGGCTTTGCTCCAGGTGTCCCTGGTCTGCTGGAGACGGTCCCCAGCAGACCAGGGGCACCCGGAGCAGCTTTTCTCGCCCCAGAGGTCGAGGTGGCGGGACTGCTGCGCTCTGGGTGGTCCCGCTGCCCGCGAGCTCCGGGGCAAGAGAGTCCCATTCGTAAGTGCGAATCCGACATAAGTTGGGGACTGCCTGTAATTGTATCTAGTATCATTTTTTGAGAAGTACAGGATCTGTTGAAAAAGCTCCCTGCTGTTGGCAGAACTGCGGCTACACAGCACTTTCACTTTGGAAATGGCGCATGATCGGTACAGCGCCGAAACATGAGTAGGCAAATGAAGCCTGGGATATTTAAATCCCGGGCTCATTTGTACTTTCAAAGTGCTTTATTTGCATCCCTCTGCCGAAAGAGGGATATAGTCTGGAAGTAGCCGGAGACTCAGCCACTTTAGATTCAATTGTTATTTCTGTCACAGTTATCCTGTGTGATCTTCACAGTGCCAGGCTCTTCCTGCTCCACAGCTGGAGCAAGAGTGTCTTCCTTCCAGCCAGGAGCCCCAGCTGGGGCCTAATTAGCTGTTATATGTCCATTTTCCACAGCCACATCCCTCTCCCAGGGCTGGATTTAACCCTTGGTAGGACCAGTGTGGGGAAGATGCACAGTTACCAATAAATAAATAAATATATAAGCACACAGTCTATACTCTCCACTATATTAGACTGGGCAACAGCTAGATTGAGCAGTCTTCCTCACCCCACTGGTTATTGCAGTTCATAGTACACATTTCATCCTTGAAACATGAACCAGTCTCCTCTGATGGAGTATTCAGTCTTCTGAAGGTATGTCTACACATCAAAGTTATTTTGGGATACCAGATGTATCCCAAATAGCTACCCTGTGTCTTCACAAGACTCCAATTTTTTTGAAATATTTTTCGAAATAATGGGCACACTATTTTGGCATACCGGTAACCCTCATGCCATGATGGTTAAGGGATGTTTCAAATAGCACTTTATTTTGAAATTTGGTGCTCTGTGGACAGCACCAAATTTTGAAATAGCTTAGTTCAAAATAAACTTAAAATAAGTACGCAATTTGCGCTAAGCAATTTGCATATCTTATTTTGAGTTTAGAGTGCAGTGCAGACATACCCTGAGTGTCCTTGGTGCTTGCTCGATAGGTGTGTAGGAGACAGATAAAGTTTGGGTGCGGGATAGGATTCCATGCTGGTGCAGGGGGTTGAAATGTAGGGTTCCAGCAGTATTTACTCCCAGGAAGTGGCCAGCATGTCCCCACGGCCCATAGGTTTATGTGCAGCAAGAAAGGCTCAACACATTATCCTCAGAGTTGCAGGACCCACCCCCACAGCTCCTATTGGTTATGGTTCCTAGCCAATGGAAGCCACAGAGTGTAAACTGTTCTTCTTGAATTTAGTTTATAAGTATGCCTCTGTTCTCTCTCTTTATGGCTTCCTCGTCCACGAAAAACTTATGTCAGTTAGCATTATCTTCCCTCTTTGCTGGTCTCCTGCTGCAGTGTTAGCTTCTTCCCATGTCACTGTGGTAGCTTTCAGTTCTTCTTGTATTGTGTATTTCTATGTTATCCTTGGAGTACCTCATCACCTTTTGCCCTAGAATTCCAGTCCAACATCTGTCTTACGTTATTCAGGTATTTCTCCCATATTTGTCCTAGACATCTCCCTTTTTCTTCTGTAATTTCCTGATGAATAAGTTTGTTTCATCATATTTCAGAGGTGTTTTCCCCTGGCCATCTGATAATGAGGATTTGTCTAAGGCAGCTGTTTATAAAAACTTGGAGTTTAGATAGTAAGGTTTTAACAAGTCTCTTTCAATGCCGTATAGTAAGATGAACTTTACAATAATATTAAATATTGAAAGTTTAGTTTGGCAGGAAAGATTTGTTTTTTTCCAGATCAGCTTTAGCATTACACAGGCATATCTGTCTTCCATTCTTTTGGCTTTAATGTTTTTCTGTTCCACCTGTTTTATTTACAGTGTTGCCAAGATGTGTGAAATACTGGGCCTCTTCTATGTCAGTCGCAGAAAGGATTATTGGTATTTTTTGTGCTAAATTCACATCATGCCTTTTCTCTCTTTAACCAGGACTAGATTACTCTTTTGAGGGCTTTGCCCATGGAGCATGGCCCTACCTAGGTGTGAGAGGACCGAAGAGCGAGCCGTGGGGCAAAGGCTGAGTGTGATGAGGACTAGGGACAGATCACAGGCAGAGCAAGGGTGTGGGGTTGTAGCCCAAACACTGGGGCCCGTTCTGAGTGTTGGCCCAGTGCCATTGTAAACCTGATACTGTTTTTAACTGATTGACTGACCTTTCCACTTACACTCCTGTGGTCCTTGTTTGACATCCAGGTCTCCTTCATCAGTGGCTGATAATAATTTGAAGATATTTCTTTATTTAATTGTTTTTCTGTCTTCATTTTAACTTGCTCTTAGACCTAGTTATTTAGTATTTGTCTCTCTCAGAACAGTGTAAGTGATGAACAGTGTAAGTCATTTTGTGCTGCAGTTGTCTGTTTTGTCTATAAAGTCTCATTTCTATCCTATCACTCTTTTTCAGATTCTTTATTAATTAGGGGAAATTTCTTACTGGAGTAACTATGTCTGTAATTTTGTTCTTGCTTGATTTAATTTGTTTAATTTTGTGTCTTTCTTCTATTTTCTGCTTGTATCCTCAAATAACTGTACTTATGTTTATTCCTGAATTCTTGTTTTCTCATGGTTTAGTTTAGTGATCTCTTAACAAAGGCATCTCTGTTGTTTAGATATCATCTTTGCTCTTATCAAGATGATGAAGTGGGGTCATGCAGGAATCCTTTCTGGGTCAGGTTCTGTTCAATATCTTCATAAATGATTTAGATAATGGCATAGAGATTACACTTATAAAATTTATGAACAATACCAGGATCAGAAGGATTAAAAGTGCTTTGAATGATAGGATTAAAATTCAAAATGATCTGGACAAAGTAGAGAAATGGCCTAAAGTAAATAGGATGAAATTCAACAATGATAATTCCAAAGAACTCCATTTAGGAAGGACTAATCCTGGGAAGTGGCAAGGGAACACCGTGCTTCTAACCCCTCTCCCGAGCGTCACCCCCCCACCCCCACACACACACCCCTACTCTGCCCTCATTTCCTCTCCACCCTAAGCCACCTTTATCTCTAGCCCCAGCTCTTCCTTAATTGCTAGTTCCACTATCAGTTCCTCCTTTGCTTCAGCTTCACAGTTGAGGAAGCCTTGGCTATGCAGTAATAAAGTTGCGGGGGGTTGCAACTGAAAAAGTTTCTGCACCACTTTTCATATAGGTATGTGTTGCAGTGAAAAGTAGGCTGCATCTGCACTGTGGTGTGTAGCTACATGTGGCAGCAAAAGGCTCTGATGTTGGGGAGGCTACAGGGAAAATTTGCAGCCTTAGTCTCCAACATTTGCTTCCCCTCTGCCAGCTATTTTCCCTCTGGTAGGAAAAGGGTCTGCCAGACCCTTGCATCAGTAAAAGTCTCTGACACTGTGGAGGCACTGAGCACTACATTGCTAAAATTAGCAAGGGCAACTCCATCTAGAGGAAGGGGGAGAGGGTGTAGTTGCCCTGTGGCTCAGTGTTCCAGGGGCAGCAGCATCAAGAGCCCCGGACCCATTAAATCATCACGGGAGCATCGCACGGTGTACTCTGGGTAATCCTTAGTGCTGTGGGGAGCATCGTGGCTCACTCCAAGTGGTGGTTCAGGCTGGCTGCACCAGCCCCATGCCTCCCTGGGAGCTCAGAGCTCCTCTCTCCCCCCCCTTTGCCCAGGGGTCTGGCAAGGCTGTCAGCAACCTGAGCAAGGATGAACTCAATGATGCAGTAGAATTCACCTTGGAAGAGAAAGTGGAATTTTAAGGCTGCAATGTATGCTCAGAAATCAGGTAGCATCATGTCTCAGTAAAATATGAGACTAGTGTAAACCTTCTTATCAAATCTCATTCATTGAACAAACGATAGCTTTACTTTAATATTTAAGATAAAAAATTTCCTTTGAAATGTATGTTTTTACAATGTGTAGGTACCTGTGGTCTTGTGGGGAATTGGACAGTAGCAAACCATATAAAATATACAGAGGTAGCACATACTGCCATTGTGGAAAAAGTGGGAAATGAGCAGAAGTAAATGACTGTTGAAAGCCATTTATTTCCAGTTCCATTATATTTTAGGGCTTTCACAAAATCTTTCCATTTCAGATGTCATTTTTGTCTTTGATTGTAACACTATTCTGTTTCTAGAATTGATAATTTTCAATTGCTCTGTGTTCACAATACAGAATATTATGATTTTATATGTAAATTCCCCTCTCATTTTCTCCGGCTCTGCCATAGACTGTCTGCACTCCTTGTGAGCTATGGTCCCGTGTACCTATTTGTACCCTATGCCATTATTATATTCTGTGACAGGGCTGGTTAGAGGGCTAAATTAGGATGAGGCAGGTCTAAAAAGCAGAAATGGCCCTGGTTAATTAGGAAAGGTTTACTTCAGGGCAGCCAGGAGCAGCTGTCTGGGGAGGTACCACCAATGGAGTAAGACCAGTGGAGGGAGGGAAGGGGCTACTATAAATCAATTAGGTCTAACTGATCTGTGGTGTTTTAGATGTTGCTTGTAATTATCAGAACTGGGAGCACTGGTTGTTGGGAGTCTGGAAGCACAGGAAACAGGAAGGAGGGGGAGAAGATTAGCCAGGTCTGAGTGAGAGCTACAGAGAGGTGCAGCAGCTTTGTAAACAGGTTTCACTTTTGGTAAATAAAGTTCTGTTGAAGTTTGCTAATACCTTGCTTGCATGATACAACGGAGTCTCACTTGAGGCTGCCATGGGGCCTGTTTAAAAAAAGCCTTCCCTGCTGAGGGAAGGGGGGAGAGTGGAAGGGGAAGTTGGAGTGAGAGCTTTACATATAAAGTGAGTCAGAAAAACTGAGAGAACTTCAGAGATAGCAAGGGGGGTGAGGAGTTCCAGCAAGGAGTGTTTGAACTCCCTTCCCTGGGAGCCTGAGAATTTAGCTGGTAGCTGGGGAGGACTGTTTACCCTGCCCAGGCTGACCGGGGGTGCCTGCTCCAACACTCTTTTTTAGCCGAGGGACAGAAGGCCAAACCCCAGCAAGGGCAAGTGGGACTCATGCCGCAGTACCGAGACCGTGGACTGAAAAAGAATCTGGGACTTACCTTGCCATAATTCTTTGTACTGAAATAATACAAAAATGTACTAGGTTCTTTCCAAAGACACAGAGGAAGACACAGTTCCTGCCCCCATATTAATCTTTGTATCTTCTTCCATACTACCATAGATGCCTGGGAGTTTTATTCAGAAAGTAAAACGATTTTAAAAAATCAGCATAATTTTGATTGCCCAGAATAATAGTAAAAGTATGGCTATTGTTGTTTAATACTTTATGATGTGGCAAAATGTGGAGGGCACAACACAGCTATAGAGGAAGACACAGTGTCTGTCCCAAAGGGCTTAGTTGAGTTAATAATTTGCATTTATATAGAATATTTCATTTGAGAATCTCAGAGTTCTTTATGATACAGTATTTTATCTTCTTTAATATGGAGGAAATGAAGCAAAGACTGACACTGCTATATTGACTGAGCATTCACGATGTGGTTCTAGTCATTTACATGAGCATCAAATGTCACCAAAAATATAACTGTTAGACTGGGACTTGGAAAGTTTCCACTTTTATCTTAAAACACAATCTAATTCACCTCAAACTATTTAACTCTTCCACAGTCAGTATGGTGCAATGGAAAAGCATGCACACCTGAGTGAATGGTGTCCAGCATCATCATTATTAAAAAGAACCCCCAAGTGTATGAGTAACTGCTGCAATGTTCTGATACCATTGTAGATCAGATACTGAGGTAACGGTAGCTTGTTTCGTCCATAAAAATGGATGCAGGATACAACTGTAATATTCAAATCATTGCCAGGTAATACAGAGGTAAAAACCAAACTCTGCTCTTTAGAACGGAGGAAAAGATAGTGGGGGGGAAAAACTGCAGATTGAAATTGCATAGTGTCACACAGGTAGCTGAAATATTTAGAATCCTTTAGTCCACATAATGTACTTCCAATCCTATTTCATATTAATGAAAATGTACGGTGATAGTCAAGAGAATAACCGGCTCTTTGAAATACTTCAAGTAATTGTTCTAAGAAGTTTGTGACTGATTCATGGAACAGATTAATGCACTTCTTGTGTTCTTGGAGTTCCCAAAGTGTCAGGGGAAAGGATCCCTATGTGACAAAAGCAGTACCTGTAAGGCAAATTTGGAAGCAACTGACTTTGGAGGAGTATACTTGGATGAGAAAGCTGTCTCTGCAGATTGTCATTTTAAAACTGTGGCTTTGTTTTTGTAAACATTTGCTCTGGAAAAATTCTAATACAATCAGCTATTACAGACATGTTTTGTCTCACTCCAGTATTTCAGGCCAATATGTAGATTTATTTGGGGAACAGTGTATTTAGAAATTGATTGTTTTCTGTTTAAAAAGAAAACCACAAAAAACAAAAAAACAAGCACACCTTCTTTATAAATCAGATGACATAAGCAGTACCCTCTGCCATTTCCTATTTATGTGATGTTAACATCCTGGCAGCCTGACACTATGCCAAGAAAAAACAAAGTCATATATAACAGTTCATTATTATATTATTCTTTCTATGTCATAACTGACACAGCAAATTTAAACAAAATTTAAGTCTATATTTCATTCTCTTTTGAATAGAAAAACTTTAAATAAAGGAATTGTGTGGAAATAACGTTCTTCACATTTGTTTATATTTCTCTTGTGAGTTTATTTTTCATATCAAACCTGTTGCAATTCCAGCTAAGCTGAAACAACAGATCAAAAGCTCAGGAAATGAAAATATAAATATTTAAATAATTACTTGCATTCAGGAAGAGAGGCTGTAATTTCTTGGAAGCAGATGTGAAGCTATGTGCTGCATACTAAATTATAGTATTGATTTTTGCATGATATTTTTAGCAGTATATGACACGTGATGAGAGAGGCCAAATCAGGAGAACTGTTGGAAGAAGAAGAAAAATGTACAGGAGACCCAGGAGTGGATGGAGTAAAATAGACCGCTTTATTGCTCATACACATTCACCTTGGACCCCCAACACACCATTCTGAGTGGCAAAGATTTGGCAGCAGTTATACTACTTTATCCATTTTAGTATGTAAATTCTCACGTCTGTTACTACTTTCCATAAACACTTGTATAGTAAGGTTTATATACATTGAATGAATACAATGAATATTAATAAGCAGGTTATACCATTATACCTGCCCCTGTTTGTTTACTGGTTTTTAGTTGAATCAGCATTATCTAAAGTCTTAATCATCAGTTTAAGACATTAGGGGAAAGGGAAAGAAACTATGACCTTGATAAGTTTTACAGGGTGTGGGAACAAGAAAAAGATACAGTGAGGCACCGTTAACAATGGATGCATTCACCGAATTGCAGCTTAGGCTATGTCTAGACTGCAAGCTTCTTTTGGAAGAAGCTTTTCCAGAAGAGATCTTCCAGCTCAAACTAGGTAGTTCGGACTAGGCTTCCTATTCCGAACTACCGGTACACCTCGTTCCTCGAGTTTAGTCTGAACTACCTAGTTCGAGCCCCGTGTAGCCGCGCTGCACGGGATTCGAACCAGCGGGGTTTTAAAAATGGCGGCTCCCCACTTATGCAAATGAAGCCCAGGAAATTCAAATCCCGGGCTTCATTTGCAAGTGTGGTATGCCTACATTACCCTCCTAGTTCGAACTAGGAGGGTAGTGTAGACATACCCTGAGCTACTTCCTACTCCCCCAGGCACTCTAGTGAAAATTTTGCAGTTTGTAGGGGAAAGGTTCTTAAAAAAAAGTATTAATTGCACCTTTAGTCTGTAATAAGGTTGTCAACTTTCTAATTGCACATAACTATGCCCTCTCTTCTCCAAGGCCCTTCCCTCTGCTCACTCCATGCCCCTTCACTCTGTGGCTTGCGCTCCACTGCCCTTACTTGCTCACTCATTTTCACAGGGCTGGGGCTAGGACCGGTGATTGAGGTGTGAGAGGGCAGGAGGGCTCTGGATAGGGGTGTAGGCTCCAGGCTGGGGCCAGAAATAAGGGTTTCAGGGTTCAGGAAGGAGCTGTGGGCTGGGGCAGGGTGTTGGAGTGAAGGGGAGGATGAGAGCTCTGTCTGGGAATATGTGCTCTGGGCTAGGGTTAGGGATGAGGGCTTTGGGGTGCAGAAAGGGACTCTGGTCTGGGGCTCGGGGTTTGCAGTGTGGGTGGGGCTCCAGGCTGAAGCATGGGGTTGGGGTGTGGGAGAGTGTGAGGGTGAGGGCTCTGACTCGGGTTCAGGCTCTAGGGTGGGGCCATACTAAGGACAAGAGGTTCAGATTACAGAAGGGGACTCAGGGCTGGGGCAAGGGAGTGGGGCATAGGAAGGTTGCAGAGTGTGGGCTCTGGGTGGCACCCTGGAAACAGTGACTTGTATTTCGGCTCCTACGTGCTGTGGCCAGGTAGCTCTGTGCCATACCTCTGCCCATAAGCACTACCTCTGCAGAACCCATTGGCTGAAATTCCTGGTCAGTTGGACTCTGGAGCTGGTGCTCGAAGCAGGAGCATCATATAGAGCTATCCCTGGTTACTCCTCTACCTAGGAGTCAAGGGACATATCACTTTTTCCAAGGAGCCTCACAGAGCCAAATGGACTTTTAATAGCTCTGTCAGAATGTTGACTGGAGCTGCCAGGTAATCTCATTAAAAAAAAAAAAAAAAACCCAGACACCTGGTAACCCTAGTCCTTTTTTCCAGAGGTCCTTCCAGAGTCCTTTCATAGGTGTTCTTAGTACCATTCCTTCTCTGTGCCTCCTCAACCCTCTTCTGAGTTGTCTGGCTTTCCATTAAACCCCACATCCATCTGGAGAATGCTGTGCAGGTCCAGCTGGCTACAGCCAGAGGGGTTCTTCCCTCCACACACCCTTTATTCTTTTGTGGGGATTTTTTCATCTGGGGGTTTTTACACACACTTCCCCCACAAGTAGTGTAAGAATATCCTGTGTGGTTCTTGTTCTTCCCTGACCCATGGAATAAAATAATATGTTTTTATGTACTTCTCTGTTTGGAAAAATACTTGAAAACTAAAAGTAAGCAAGGAAAGGTAAAATCACATTATGCTTCGGATGATCTTCTTTGAGTTGAGCCAGTGAAGGGGCAGGGTGGTGTGTCACTAAGAGGAAAGGGTTCCGTCCAAAATAATTTCTTATAGCATCTTCACCTCACTTCATGGACAGGGCCTTTTTCTCTATGAAATATGTTTCATAAAGGTTCAGGCTCCTGCTGGTGTATAGGATGGAGTTTTCTTCTCTGCCAATGTTCTATGAAAGTACTGCCCCAAGACACACTGTCTGCAACATGAATTGTTTTGAGAAGTTTGGGTGTAAGAGCTCTTCTCTGCCAATGTTCACTTCTTTTCTGCAAGCAAAACCTTCCCTTCTGTTTCCTCAGCACAGCCCAATGGACATGTATTACAACCACATGGGCAATACACAGTGGCACACATCAACAATATTGTGATTTTTAGTTATGACTGGATGATCAACTTAGACAATTCATTGCACTACTACAGTCCCTCAAACAAGCTGACTAATGGCTGAAACTGGGCAGCTAGGAGGTGACTTCTCATATATGGGGGGGAGGGTGTGCAATAGTGAAGACACTGAAAGAACAGCTGAGTCAGGAAACACCCTGACTAAAAATCACAATATTGTTGTGTGCTGCTGTGTATTGCCCATGTGGTTGTAATACATGTCCATTGGGCTGTGTTGAGGAAACTGAAGGGAAGGTTTTGCTTGCAGAAGAGAAGTGAAGGGTGATTCCTGTGTGGAAGCTTGCAACATCATATTGCTGCCATTAACACGGCTAAAATTTCGTCATGGGTATTTTAGGTCATGCACAGTGAATAAAAATTCATGGCCTATGAACCTGTCCATGACTTGTACCCTGGCTAAATCTTGGGTGCTGTGGAGAGGGCACTCTGGGGGCCCTGTGACCCAAGACTGTAGTTGTAGGGGAGAAGGAGAACAGTGTGTGCAGTCCAGGACTGCTGCTGGTGCTCCAGTGAGAAAGGGCAGTGTGGTCCAGCATCACTGCTGGTACCCTGAGCCGGGGAGGTGTGCAGTGGCCAGAGGCTGCTTGAACTGTCAGGGTGGCATTGGAGTCGGTTGTACTGACCACCGCAGAAGTCACAAGTCCTGGAAAGTCACAGAATCTATAATCTCTGTGACAGACTCTTAGCCTTAGCCAATGATCACATCCTGCTATTAAAGCCTGTGACTGTGGGCAATATGCAGTACATATTGGATGGTTTGCATGAATATGGTACACAAATTGAGGTGAGGCGAGGTGCATACATCTCTATTTTGACATCAATCCACCTTGTCACAGAATACATCAACAGAAAGGCTACTTTTCTACAAAAACTTAAACAACAAATAATCTAGTAGCACCTTTAAAGACTAACAAAACATGGTAGATGGTAACAAAACATGGTAGATGGTATCATGAGCTTTCATGGGCAGGTGCAGTAGGACAATTGAATGTGCCTTTGGTGCCTTGAAAGGCACTGCTGCTTAGAAGGCACTGTCTACTTATGAGATTAGAATTAAGTGGAAAAAATATTCTCTTGGTTATAGCAGCCTGTTGTATGCTTCATAAAAATCTGTAATACAAACAGAGAGAATTTTCTGTTGGGATGGAGCATGGAGGTAGATTGCCTGGCTGCTTATTTTGAGCAACCAGATACCAGGCTATAATAAGAGCTCAGCTGGCCAGAGCTCAGTAGTGAGCCACAGTAATGTGTGTTGCTATTGTGGTGTGTGCCTGACATTGCTTTTTTGCATCCCACTGTCAACATTGTAATGAGTGCTGTGAGTGTAGTATTATAACATTGCAAACACACACATTTCTTTTCTCTGTGAATGTCATCCCCCGTCACCATATATTGTGAACTAATAAAGATAAATTAAATTTCCATAAATAGACTTTTATTTCAAACATATGCAAACAGATATATTTGTAACCTAATGAAACTTTATGAATATAGGGGAAAGAACCTGTGAAGGGAAATTAATTTTCATTTATCTAACACATACACCAGCTGTGTCTCTCATGGATCAGTGTATGTGCAACTGTGATTGCCCGTATTCTCCCGTAGGTGGAGTGGTAAGGGCAGTGCCGTGACCCCAGATGCTACATGGAATTTGGGGGGATAGTAAGGTCACAGAATGCAGTTCTCTATGGGCTGAAGGGAGAGGTGAGCTCAGCTCTGAGTTTGAAAGTCAACAAGATTTTCCAGCATGTCTATTTGCCACTTCAGAAGTGCTGTCACTCACTGCATGTCTCTCTCCCTTTCCTATGTTTTTCTCCTGTCTATGCTATTCCTGTCCATGTTGTCCATGAGCACAATCCTCCAAGCCCTCTACTCTGATCCACAGCCCATCTTGAAGGATCTCTCTGAACATGTTGTCCTGCCTCCTCCTTCCTTTTCCTTATCTAGCTGAAACACTCTACTGCTGTAGAGAGAGAGACCATCAGAGCCATATTTCCAGCTGCAAAAATTTCAGTGCACAGAGGTTTTGCAGCTGATGTATTCTGGTGTATTCACTCCCCTTGATCTACACCAGTTACAGGCACTCCCAGCATGATAAGTATGGCCCAGTCTGGTGGGAGGAGCAGGCAAACTGTCACAATAGTTTTGAGTTCACGGCATGAGTATCTGTGGGTAAGGCAATTGCACTGAATACTGGTACTTAAACTCATCCACTGTTTTTAACTCTGTTCCTTCAATAGAAATTGAAGGGGGAAGAGCAGCAGATCCTGGAGTACCTCAGTCTTTCCTAGGCTGATAGTCAAACCAAAGAGGCAAGTGGCTTCAGCAAACTTGTTGATGATAAGCTGGAGATCAGATTCTTCGTGTGCCATAAGTGCGCAGTCGTCAGCAAAAAGGGCTTCAAGAATGAGCCTCTCTAGCGTCTTGGTTCTAGCATTCAAACGACGAAGGTCAAAAAGTAACCCATCAAGCCTGTACTTTATATAGACTCCATGGTCCAGGTACCTGACTGTGTGGCTGAGGACACGTAAAAAAGAGGTTGAATAGCACTGGGGCTAGCACATACACTTGCTTCACACCATTGGATATCTCAAATGGATCTGAAACCTAGCCATTTGAAAACACAAAGCCAGTCAAGTCATCATGAAACAAGGGTATGAGGTTGACCAATCTTCTCAGGCAGCCGAATTTTAACAGGATAATTCACAGGGCTTCTCTGTTGACAGTGTCAAACGCTTTGGTCAGGTCTATAAAGGTGGCATATAGATCCAAGTTCTGCTCTATGCACATTTCCTGGACCTGACGAACAGCAAAGATCATGTCAATGGTGCTGCAGCCTGGATGGAAACCACCCAGTGCCTCTGGTAGGTTCTCCTCTGAGATGCTGGTGATCAGACAGTTAAGGATGACTTGAGCCAGTATTTTCCCAGCAGTAGAAAAAAGGGAGATGCCCTGGTAATTTCCACAGTCAGCTTTATTGCCCTTGTTCTTAAAGAGCGAGACAATTGTGACATCCCTAAAATCTTTGGACATGTCGTCTTCTTCCCAGATGCTGGTCAAAATGCTGAGAGAGGCTTCGAGTGACTGGTCCTGCTGCCTTGAAAATTTCAGCAGGAATACCATCCATCCCAGGGGCTTTGCCAGAGCTAGTCTGGCTGATTGCCTTTTTTACCTCATCCATTGTAGGGGGCAGGTCAAGACCGTCTATCATGGGTTTCTGAGGGATCTGATCTAAGGCCACAGAGTTGATAATGGAGGGCCTATTGAGAAGGTTGCTGAAGTTCTTTCTCCACCAATCACTGATGCTGCTATTCTCCTTCAGGAGGGTCATGCCATCTGCAGATGGAAGTGGTACAGTACTTGGCTTTGAAGGTCCATATACAGCTTTGATAGCACTGAAGAACATCTTGGAGTTCTTGATATCAGCATAATGTTGGACTTCATCAGCTTTTCTCTCCCACCACTCATCTTGCATTTTGCAAAGTGCAGTCTGCGCCTGACTCTGAAGGTGCTTGAAATGGTCATGTTTGGAGATTGAGGACTGGTCATTTTGCCATACCAAAAATGCATTCTGTTTTTCCTCTAAGATCTTCATGATGGTCTCATCATTTTCATCAAACCAGTCTTGGTGAACTCTCATTTTTAGTCCTAGTGTCGACTTAGCTGACTCCATCACCAGGGTTTTAAACTGGTTCCATTTTTGTGTTGGGTATCCAGTCAAGGGTCCATGGGATGTCAGCATGTCATCAAGGCAGGCTGTAAATTGCTCACGATGACCAATATGCTGCAGCTTCCTGATGTTGAAGGAAGTTCTGACAGCCTTGGGCTTCTTGTGGTACAGTGGTGTGATGTGCAGCATAAGGACAGATCTGACGAGTCTATGATCAGTCCAGCACTCAGCTCCCTGCATGGCCCTAATGATCTTAACATCACGCATGTCCTTCCTGCGACTGATGACATAGTCAATCAGATGCCACTGTTTTGATCTCGGGTGCATCCATGTGGTCTTGTATTTATCGGCCTGCTTGAAGAGAGTGTTAGTAATTGTCAGGCTATTTTCTGCACACAAGCTCAGCAAGAGGAGGCCATTGGCATTTGTGTTACCAATGCTTCACCCAACAGGAGAAGCTTGTCATTAGGAGGAGTTGCTTTCACAAGATGATCAAGGTCCTTGGAGAAACTCTTTTGCTTCATCACTGCTGGTCAGAGTGGGGACGTAAGCGCTGATGACTGTGACATGACAAAAAGAGTTGAGGGGGAAGCAGAACTTGATCAGATGCTCACTGATGCAAGTTGATAGGTCAGGAAGCTGGTGCAGAAGTGATGTCTTAATGGCAAGTCCCACTCCGTGGATTCTGTCTTCGTTTCCTGGCCTGCCTTTCCAGAAGAAGGTGTAATCTCCTTTCACTTTGCAGATGGATCCTTCTCCTGCAAGTCTGGTCTCGCTCAAGGCGGCTTTGTCATTGTTATAGCATGCCAGTTCTCTTGCTATGAGGACCATTCTTCTCTCAGGCCTCATAGTATTCTCCCTGTCCAAGAGGGTGTGAATGTTTCATGCTCCAAATATCATCTTTCCTAGTCAATTTATTCCAGGGCTTAACCACCCTGACAGCTAAGACCATTTTTCCTAATGTTCAACGTAAACCTTCCTTGCTACATTTTAAGTCTATTGCTTCTCATCGTAACATCAGAGGTTAAGGAGAATAATTTTTTTCACTTCTCCTCATAGCAACCTTTTAGGTACAGGAAAACAGCTATCTTGTCCTGTCTCAGTCTTCTCTTTTCCAAACTAAACCAACACAGTTCTTTAAACCTTCTCTCATTGGTCAATTTCTCTAGACCTTTTATCATTTTTGTGGTTCTTCTCTGGACCTTCTCCAGTTTGTACACATCTTTTACTGAAATGTGGTGCCCAGAACTGGACACAGTATTCCAATTTGGGTCCTAGAGGTCATGATAGGTAAAAAATGGACCAGTGCAGTGATAAAGCTAAAGGGACTAAAGCAGGGATTGGGAACCTTTTTTGGGATTGGGGGCCACTGACCCACAGAAAAAATCAGTCAGGGGGTACACATAAGTGAGAAGCAAAAAAAACCCCAAAACAACAACCCGCACTGACATGGCCCCCAACTGAGAAGGAGAAATACATTCCCCTTGCACATCAGAATCTAAGGGGCCAGGCTAGTAGATTCTGTATGCTCCAGCTTTGCAGGGGTATGGCAGAGGGCTGGAGCACCAGTGCAGGTTCACCAATGCTGAGGGGAGCCCCGTGTCTTGGGGGCCAGATCCAGGGAAGCCAGGGACCACATCCAGCCCCTAGGCCTTAGGTTCTTCATCCCTGGGTTAAAGCAATCCCTGGAAGCACAAACAGGGATAAACAAGGAAGTGATGTTTTTGCATAAGGCAGCAGTGAGGCCACTTCTTAAAGGCTGACCATATCTGGTGTAATTTTAAAAAAAGATACTGAAAAAATTAAGGAAGGTTCAGAGAAGAGCTGCAATGATTATTTGTTTGCTGGAAATCACTCCTACGAAGAAAGATTGGTAAAATATAGAAACTTCAGGAATTCAAAGAGAAGGTTAAGGAGTGGATTGGTCAGAGTCTGTTAATATCTATATAGGGGTAATATAGCTGACACTAGAGAGTTCTTTAACTGGAAAAAGCCAAATAAGATCCAATCACTGGTATTCAAAAGTTAGCAAAGTTTAAACTAGAAATAAGATGCAAGTGTGAGTCTAGCTGACCACTGAAACAAATATGCCAAAGATTTGAGCTAGATGCAGGAATTGCTATATTAGATTCTATGGCCTGTGTTATGCTGGAATTCAGACAAGAGGATCGCAGTAGTCCCTTTTAGCCTTCAAATTTTCAAATACTTCATGCCATTTCACCTATTTGGCATCTTCTGCAATTTGCAGAGAAAGCATAAACCCTATTTTCAGCCTACCTTTCTCCTTCCCCTCCTCCTCCCTTGAAAAGATGTCACATAGATTTTCTAGCCTATCATACCAGGCAATGGGCTTACAGAAAGGCAAGCCATCTGACCTTCCAGTTAAATTTTGATCATTAATATATTTTTTTCTTGGAAAATCCAAAGTGGATGGCATACCTACATCCCACTTATATTTACTTGTCCTGCTAAATGTGTCAGGAGCCATAATATATCTGCATTGTGAAGATGAAGTATGCTTTGTTCAATTGTTCAGTACTTATGTGGCCTTCTCTTGAGCAGCAAGAGGTTATACCTCATTCTTGGACAGTGCAAGGATTTCTGCCTTTGCTCTAGTTAAAATGTTTCATCATTTAACTTACATCACAGTTTCTATTCAAACGACATCTGTCAACATTTATCAACTGTTGTTGTTCCTTAGCTTCTAAAATAAAATATCTAAACACTTTTTCCCCTGAGAGTTCATGTTTAAAAATATTAAAACCTTAAATCAAGTCCAAAGAAAAGTTTTCTGTTATTAAAACTAGGGTTTTCTGATCGCTCTGCAGCCTCTGTCATTTTTGTATTTTCAAGTCATGGTTGTCATCTCCTTATTCTTTTGGAGAAGGAGATTCAAAATTATTCAGCAGGACCACCTACCATGATCTTAAACCAGAAGTCCCCAAACTGTGGGGGGCATGGAGCCCCACATAGCTCTACTCCTGTCCTGAGCACCAGCTGCCAGCCCCCCAGGCCTGAGTCTCTGTTTCTCGTCCCTCATCTGGGGCACTGACTGCTGACCTTAGTTTTGTTCCCAGCACCACCCTGTCCCAGCTGTGGCCCCAGCCTCAGACCCTTTATCCAGTCCACTTCCTCACCTTCTTGAGCTGCAGTTAAGCTCTGGCCCCAACTGCTGGGAAGAGGGGGTGTTAGCATGGGCAAGGGATGGCATGAGGAAAAAGGTTCGGGGACCACTGTCTTAAACACTAACTTTGAAGATAAAAATTAAATGCTGTTCAGTAAAATGCTGTCAAGACAGTCTTAAAAGTGAAACTATTTTGTATGGTATGCGACTCATAAGTTCTAATGATCTGAATAAAATTTAATGTGAAGGCTCTTAAGCAGTATGAGCATGAGCTGCAATCCAGCACCACCATCAGTCCAAAAAGTAAAATGCAGGCTAATTTTTGTCAGTGGCACCTTTCATGCTTTTCCAGTCAAATACCTGAAATGGTTGATCACTTAAAAATCTTTATTTAGTCAGATAATTTAGTGTTTTAAAAGTTTCTTAGTAAAATGTTAATGAATTATCATAGCTTTAAAATTATTAGCTCATTTCTTCAAATTTAACCAAGTATCTAATTTATTTTTTCTGCTCCTATTTCCATTAGAAATTAGTATAATTTCAGAAGACACATCAGGAGATGTATTATGGTCTAAAAATTACACATACTAGTGGTTAATGGCATTTGGCCTTACCCTCAAACCTAAGTGCCACCAATGAATTCATTACTATTAATATTACAAACCCGGCTGTTTTTTAATTGCTTTAATTATATTTGAATTGGCTTTATATGTTCACAGCATTTTAAAAAGACTAATTAGTCTCTGTAACACCCCTCTGAGGTAGGACTGTATGATTAAGACTATAAATGCTTTGGGGCAGGGAGTTGTTTGTGTGGCTAATTTAGTACTAGCTCAGACTAATTGGCCATGTTACAGACTAACTTTAAAAATGAGTGGTCCTGTGGCACCTTGGAGACTAACTAAAATATATAGAATCATGAGCTTTTGTAGGCAAAACCCACTTCATCAGATGCATTGGAGTAGAAATTACAGAAACTTATATATATAAATATAACAGCAGAAGTACCACCTGTCAGTTGTGGGACTTGTTAACAAAGCTAATAAAGTGGGTTGGATGTGTCCCATACATAGCTTTTCATGTGGAAATACACCCTGATTGTATTTAAGGTGTATTTAAGGCACTAACCAATTATGAAGAGAGTCCACAGAACTAGAATTTATCTAAACATTTGACGCTATTACCCTGGTTCTAAACAAAAATATTAACTGGTTGGTGCATTACAAAGCCAATTTCTCCAGCCCTTAACATCTGCATTTCCACATCAAAAGCTAAATATGGGACACATCCAGTCCACTTACTTATCCTCATCTATATACGTATATCCCGTGTTATTGAGGCTAAGTCAAAAAGTATCCGCAAAGTGCTCATATCTTTTTTTTGTGATTGGCCCAACTGCTGAATTCTCATAAGCCCAGAACCTCCCTATATTGTAGTGACATATTTGGCCTTGACCATTCAGATGTCTTTCACCACTAGTGGGGTCAACATGGCCGCTCTGCTTACTATATGCACCAAAGAAGAGCAGCGTGCAGTGATTCGATTTTTGTGGGCTGAAGGTGTAAGAGGTGCAGAAATTCCTTGAAGATATCAACACAGTACAGTGACAGTGTTTTGCCACAGCGAAGCGAATACGAATGGATTGACATGTTCAAAAATGGCTGAACAAGTGTCACTGATGAAGAACAATCAGGGTGCCCATCCACATCGACTACTGAAAGGAGCATTGAATAAGTCTGCGCGCTGATTCTCGAAAACAGAAGGGTGACTATCAATGAAGTGACAAACCAACTGCAGATTAGTCATGGTTCTTCCTATGAAATCATCCGCCACAAACTTCGCTTCAGTAAAGTTTGTGCAAGGTGGGTTCCCAAACAACTCACAGAATAGCACAGGCCATTTGGATATCTGTAACCACCTTTTGAACTGGTATCATGAGGAAGGTGACCCTTTTTTGAATTGCATTGTCACTGATGATGAAACATGCATCTAGCACTCTGAGCTGGAGAGCAAACATCAGAGAGACCCCTCAAAGATGCTTTAAGTGGCTGTCATTTTGTCAGCGACCATTATTTGAAGGAGACGGTGCATACATGGCTTGCTGCCTGGACAAAAACATTTTTTTCTGAAGGCATACAAAACCTTGTGCAACGCTGGACCAAGTTTGTTGAAAAGCAGGGTAACTATGTTGAAAAATGATACACTTGTGAGTTCTGTATTGCTGTTGTTAATTTTAATAAATAAACATTGCTGATACTTTTTGACTTACCCTCGTGTGCGTGTGTGTGTGTGTGTGTGTGTACACACACACACACACACACACACACACACACACACACACACGAGAGTACCGGTATATTGGTTTCTGTTTAGGTTAGTTTCTAAGGTGCCACAGGACCATTCTTTTTTTTCTTTTTTTTCTTTTAATGTATCTTAGATGTGTGGGAAAGACTTTCTTACAAGGCTAATAATGATTGAAGTAAATAATTTCTTTATGCTCAGAATACTGTCCTGTTGAAAACACTAGTGTGAGGTTGACTGTCGAGTCTGATTGGCTAAGAAGTGGCCTAGGTAGAATGTATTAGAACAGATCAGCCAGTTGAGACATTACACAAGTATTATGCTTCAGTGTATTTGAATTCATGACTGCTCTCACTATATTAAAACTTCTTAATATTTTATCAATATGAGGTTGTACAACTGTTGTCAATTACAATTTTAAACAAACTGAATTGATTGAAGGAAAGTGTGCTAAGATTATATGTTAACTAATTCTAAATTCAAAGGTGGGTTTTGTTGTTTTTTGTTGTTTTTTTGTTTTGGTTTGTGTTTTTTGGGGGTGGAGAAGTGTTCATTGCTGAAGGTAAAAGTATGGGGGCCTGGCATAGAGGAGACAGCAGGGGTCATCCTTTCTTGCACGCACCATGTGGTTTTTGAGAGCTGTAGGGGCACAGCAGCCTGCTCTGCACCGCCCTCTCCCAGCCCTCTGCATGCACCTTCTCAGCAGCAGTGGGAAGCAAAGTGCCAAGCCCTAGGGCACTCCAGTTTCTGCTGCTTGCAGAGAACCAAGGCATAGCAGGCACAACAAGGTGAAGCAGGCTACAGGGCTCCTCCAGCTCTTGTTGTCTGCATGGTGAGTGTTTGTGGAGGGGAGGCGACCCCTGCTGCTGCCACTGTACCAGGCCTCCACAAATCCCCTGGCTGCATTGCTTGGGGGAGGAGGCAGGACAGGTAGGGCAACAAGGGCAGGACTTGGGGGAGGTAGATTAGGGGAGAAGGAGGGGCAAGGGAAGTGTGAGGTCTTCAGAAGGGAGGTTGCCCCGGGCACTGTGGAGGAGAAAAAGATGCATCAGTGTGGTGATGAGAGCAGCAGGCATGGCCGTTACACAGCCCTCTCATACAGGAGCCATGACTCCTGCATGCACAAGCCAGCCAGCAATGATTTTAGTGAACTCATGCAGAAATTGCCATCTTTTCTATGCAAAAAAGGATAGCTAGAGGCAGTGTTACTGAATGGAGTATCTAAGTTGCAATTCCTATGGCATCAAGCGGTGTGCCACAAGGATTGGTACTGCATCCAGTTTTGTTCAACATCTTTATTAATGACCTGAATTGAGGGGATGGATTGCACCCTCAGCAAGTTTGTGGATGACACTAAGATAGAGGGAAAGATACATACACTGGAGGGTAGGGATGTTATGATTGTAAGAAATACTCAGGATTATTTTTTAGGGGAAAAGACAATATACTGCTTTTATTAAGAATAAATTAGTAATGCAGCTAGCATATGTTTACATACTCACACACATACTGTTCTACTAATCATCCTTCTGGCAGCCAACCATATTGATCATAGATAGGGAGGAGCAATGCTTCAGAATTTTGGTAAGACAGAACCCCAAAATTATGGCAAAGCGGCCACTTTTTATAGTGGTTTTCCTTCATTGGGATCAGTAAGTTTCACAGTCATGCTGTAATTAATTGACATGTGCTTGTTTTTTAAGTTGGTTTTCTTATATAACAGTTATCTTGTCCCAATTGATAAATGCTCGCCTTATTTTTTAGAGTTGTCCATCTGCCCTTCAGCCACATCTCAATAGGGGAATATAGCAATCTCCTGGCATTTTTTCATCTGTCCTCAGAAAAGATGTCTGGTAAGGTACACTGAGGTACATTACACTGCATAAAGCTACATTTTACCTACATGGCTATAGGGATAGGGCCCAGAGTATCCTAGACAATTTGGAGAATTGGCCAGAAGAAATATAATGGTCAACAAGGAAAAATGTGGAATCCTGCACTGAGAATGGAGGAATCCCAAGTGACAGGCTACTACAGGCTGGGGACTGACTAGCTAAGCAGCAGTTCTATAGAAAAGGACTCAAGTATTACAGTGGATGAGAAGTTGGATATGAGTCAACAGTGTACCCTTGTAGCCAAGAAGACTAGAGGCATACTGGGGTGCATTAGTAGGAGCAGTGCCAGCAGATCAAGGGAAGTGGTTATTCCTCTTTATTTTGCACTGGTGAGGCCATTTCTGGAGTATCGCTTTCAATACTGGGGCCTCCGTTACAGAAAGGATTTGGATGCATTGGAGAGAGTCCAGCAGAGGGCAACAAAAATGATGTGGGGGCTGGAGCACATGACTTATGAGAGGCTGAGTGATTTGGGCTTATTTGGTCTACAGAAGAGAAAAGGGAGAGGAGGTTTGACAGCAGTTTTCATTTACCTGAAGGGGGTTCCAAAGACGATGGAGAGAAACTGTTCTTGGTGGTGATAGATGACAGAATGAGGAGTAGTTGTCTCAAGCTGAAGTGGGGGCAGTCTAGGTTGGATATTAGGTAAAACTATTTCTCTAGCAGGGTGGAGAAACACAGGAATGGGCTACCTAGGGAGGTGGTGGAATCTCCATCCCTAGAAGTTTTTAAGTCCTGGCTGTGATGATTTAGTTGGGATTGGTCCTGCTTTCAGCAGGAGGTTGGACTCGATGACCATCTAAGGTCTCTTCTAAACCTATTATTCTATGATCTGAGGGAAGTCAGCCTTAACCCTTAGGACAGGAAACATTTATTCATCAAATTAATCATCAGTGCCATCTCCATCATAAGGCATTGATGCTGAATTACATTGTCATATAGTTCCTTGTCCATGCTACAGTCACTCACAAGGCATGTTGCTCACTAAACATTTGTAGGATGATTAGCATCTGGTCTTTGCACATGAGCATTTGATAACCTAAAGCATTGATTTTGGACTGCCTGATATTTGATCATGCCATTTGTGTGTGAGTCCATTCCCCAATGTCCATCCATCTGATAAAGGAGGGTAGTTTGGGATGCATGCATTCATCCTATAGCTATTTCTTTGCTTGATAATTTGCCCTCATTTGTCAGTGGCAATTCTTCTCTGTTTGTTCCTTAGACAAAATGTACTGGTGTAGCTCTGCAAGTAGTGTAATGCTGGTCTTCAAATGGTAAATTTGGCATATGAAAGCTTTCAGTACCTTTATGATCTCATCAATGATCATCTCAGCTGTTCAGAAAACCTTCAGAGCAAGAAGAGAATCTTCAGATGCTGAATCCAGTGCTTTCCAGTAAGATAATTTGGTTGCTCCAGTCAACCTTCCAGCAAGTGTCACATCCTGAAAAGGGGGAGCACGGCAGCTTCTAATGGTCCAAGTGAAAACACCTCTGAGGGATAGACAGCTGTTCTTAACAGTAGGCACAAAATCAGAATCTTGTGGCAGTCTTGGGCGGCAGCTCACAGAGAGCATTAAAATAAAAGTAAAAATGTAAGGTGGTACTACACTCCATTCTGTGGCATTGGTGGTGTGCGAGAGAATTTCAGTGTCATGGGAACTATGAAGGAACTGTGCTGTACAGTATAAGGCAGCAGTTTTTTATTATATTCAATAACAAAATTCTTCAAGCAGTTCTTTACATACAGGAAGTCCCTGGGTTACGTACAAGATAGGGACTGTAGGTTTGTTCTTAAGTTGAATTTGTATGTAAGTCGGAACTGGTACATATTGTAGGGGAAACTCTAGCCAAACATTTCTCCAGAGCTCAGTTTTATTCTCCCACACCTTATTTCCCTCAGTCCTTGATTCTCAAGCTGAGGTGTCTGCTGAGAAAACCCGCTCCGCATCTCCCTGGTCTGCTGGGGGGAAGCAGCTAGTGCGGGGTTGCCTCACCCTGTTTGTAAGTAGGGATCCGATGTAAGTCGGATCCATGTAACCCGGGGACTGCCTGTACTTGAGTGTTTTACTATAAAGGTATATGATTAGCTTGTCCTTTATGTTGGTATGACGTGGAAGCTTCTTTACTATAACATTGCAGGTGTTCATGGAGACAGATTTTTTTTGTTGGACAAATGATATATCATGGAGTATTCTTCTGGTAATATTTTTAATTAATTATTCTGTATGCACTTCAAATACAAGGTGGATTTTGTCTTAGAGCCAGTATTTTAACTGTAATCTCATTATGAGGTATTCAGCCAAATTGCAGTAAGATGTTAACAGTTCCTGGTTTTTCAAGAGCTTGTATCTGACCCCTATTTGCTATTCTGAAGGATCCATGCTGGGATGAGGTACCCATCACATTGTCAGTAGGTGCTTGTTTAGGAATGCCATAGATATGCATTAGTTTGCCTTTCACTTGGCATGTATGCATTGTTCTGTCACATTCAAACATCAGTTGTGGTACCAAAGGAAAGAAAACTTATACTTGCACGAAGTCTCATGTAGGTGAATATCATGCTGAAATCTGGATACTACGAAGAGATGAGCATGTTTTCATGTTCTAGGGTTGCACAGAAGGGGACTGTCAACCTTTTTAACAGCCCAATTTCCTTTTTGTAATTCCTTCCCATATGTCAGTCAGACTTTTTCCTACAACTCTTGTTTCAGCAAGATGCCAAGAAATCATCAACGTCATTGAATTGCTTGATTTGCTCTGTGATATTGCAGCTCTCCACCACATGCAAGTGGTCACTGAAAACAAAGTACTCTGAATCGTATAGGACTTGCAAGACTAGTTCTATACTTTTGTGGGAAAGACTTCAAACCAGAGATGCCAGTGTGGGGAGGGGAAAGAGGGGGACGTAGATGGCCAATTTTAAGAGGGAAGGAGGCAGCAGCGGCTGGTGGCCCAGGCTAGACCCCCATGCAGCGTGATCCAGAAGTCACTGAGGACTGGCTGCGGGAGGCAAGTCCCTAGTCCTGCCCTTTCCACCCTATCACTTTCTTGGGGGCGGGGTGGGGGGGTGTTGGAATTGCACTCCCATATTGTCCAGGGCCTGGCAAAGCCTGTAACCAGTCTTGCTTCAAACACATCAGTATGCTTTTCAAAGGAGATATCCAGATTGCATTTTTAAAGAGCAATGAGTGTTTGGGTGTGTACTGCTATAGCAGATCGTGACTGTTTCCTTGCAAGAATTTGATTCACAGTACTGTCAGCATGAAAGCCCCTTTATCTCAAGAATGCCAATGCCATCAACAGAAGAGCTGATCCTATGCAGGAATATATGCAGTTTCCCAGAGTATACAATCCATTGTCCATGAAGATCACCGTGGTCTTTATTAGTTGTTGGACAGGACTGTAAAGGCCCATGTTTAGGGTCGCAGCACATATTGATTTAGTTCTGCAAACATCTTTGTTCATGAATTCCAGCTGCTTAAAGAATGTGAACTGAACTGAGTGGTTTGTGAGGCTAGCAGGTATGATTGGCAGGATGAATACACAGGACATTCATTTTAGAACTTAGTATAGCGGTAAGTTAAAGGATGACCATATTGGAATATAGATTTTTTTTTTTCCCCCTAAAATGTTGTGGTATGGTATGGTATGCTTTGGATGTCCATACCATCTGAGCATACATACTTTTATCTCTTTTCCTGAAGGTACATCGTCTATCTCTGAAGTTGTACACACTGTTTTGTGTGTGTCTATGGTTTTTTTGTTTGTTTTTTAACTTCTGGAGTGTGTCCCACTTAGTGCACTAACTAAATAAAATCATGATGAATGTAGGAAGTTCTACTTATAGTTGCTGTAGCTGCTGCTCCATTGAAAACTGCAGAAATATTTAGAACATTGAGTGAATCATGAAGGTCCTTCAGAAAATAGTTCTTTCCTCTTTGAGAACATATCTGAGGCTAGAACTGATTCCCATTAATAGGCTCCTGATAGCAGACCATAACAGTAATATGGGCACATCTACACAGCAGGGCTAAAGCCAAAATAAGCTATGCAACTTGAGTTACATAGCTTATTTTGACTTTTGGCGTTGTCTACACAGCAGGAAGTCTGAGGGCGCACTCTTCCTCTGACTTCCCTTACTCATCATGAAATGAGGGCTACAGGTTTCAAAGTAAGAAGTCCTCCAGCTTGACATTATTTTGACAGTATTTCAAAATAATTGCTTTCAGGGTAGACATGGACTATGTTATTTTGGAATTATGTCAGTTATATAATAATTAATAATTATAACTGGTGTTATTCTGAAATAACACTGCTGTGGTGCCATAGCCTAAGAAACTTATCTTTGCCATTTGCTTTATCCTCAAGGAAGTAAAAGTTATCCGCATCAGATAGTTACATAATATGTGATGTGATCCATTCAAGAATTGTTCTTGTGGGGTTAAAAGGGCGATAATGTAGCCATGTAGTTAAATGTAGCCTTATGCAATGTAATGTGCCTTAGTTTACTTTACCTGCCATCCTTTCTGATTAGCAGAAAGAAACAGCTTAGTGCTGTCGGTAAATATGCATGAAGAAGGCTGTTTGTGTTTGTTGTTAATGTTAAGGCAGAAACAGACCAGAAGAGTCCTTGTGACTCACTATGATCACCCTTTTACCCTTAGGATTGTTATCTTTAGTGTGTAAAATATTCTCATATTATGGAAGAATTTGTAATAGTTACTTTAATTTTAGAATGTTGTGTGTCAGATTTGTTTTTATGAAAGCAACTATATACATTTTTGTGTGAGTGAAGAAAGTAATAGTTTGAAAAGAGACTAGTCTGAAGGCCAGCATAGCATCCAAATGGTCAGAGGAGGAACCGGAAATTTAGGGGTGCAAAGGAACTATTGAATGTGCCCATAGTATGTATTGATTGATGAGAGTCAGATTGGTTACCTTGAAGTTAGAAGCAAGCACACCCAGCATATGAAGATAATAAATCTCATTGAAACAAGTGTGTGGCAACACCCCGAAAAGTCATCAGCAGACTGATATTAAACAACCTCCAAGTAAAAATATGTTGCAAAGTGACTAATGATAATATAATGCATAGATTTGCATAAGAAGGGATTATTATAAAAGATGGGGTGATTTGCATGGTTCTTTGGGTCAAGATCTTTCCTCTCAAGATCGGGAGTATCAGTCTGGAACATGGAGCCTGAAGTGGTAAAGACAGGTAACAGTCTGGTTTAAAGTAGTGTAAATGCTGTATTCTATGTCACTAGATATTTTTAAATCCTGATTTGATGACTTTAGTAACTCAGCCAGAAATTATGGGCCTATTGTAGGATGAATGGATGAATTTCTCTAGCCCATGATGTGCAGGATTGTCAGACTAGATAATCATTGGTCCCTTATGGCCTTGACGTCTTTAAGATGTGCACCCATGAACAGACTTTACGAAGACTGGACAGGAAATACATCAAGCATCAGAGCACAGTTCTGGGTTTGGGGCAAGTCCTTGCAGTGCTGTAGAGAGTGATACCAGACTGAGATTATGATTTTATAACTTTTTCTACAAATCAAATGACTCTTCTCTTACCTTTCAATTGTTAACTTGCCCACACAGTGCGTCAAGACCGTGAACTATATGGTTAGATACAGATTATTTGTAAATATGCATATTAAATGATTTGCCTAGAATGTGTCACAAGGACCAGTACAGAGCTTTGCCTCCTGAATCTGTCTCCACTCCTCTGCCTGAAATCCCTATCTATTCTCCTGGTCCCAGTTTCATCCTCTAATTAAAAGTTGCCATTTTTGTCAATCAAAACATTTCAAGATATATATTGCTTTTGGCAAAAATAATTCTGCAAAGAATATTTTGAAGATAAATTTTGGAAAACTGACTTTGTTTTAGAATTTCAAAATTGTGTTTAAAATATTATTTTATATTTCATGGCATATCAGTACTAATAGAACATTATTACATTGATTACTTGTAATATTATTTCACTGATTACATGTAAAATATTCTGTTTTTATTAAGATAATTAGGACAGCTTCTATTTAATATACAAAAGATGATCTATTTCAATGCATGGTAAAGTGTCTCTTGCTTGAGTTAGAATTAAACAGGAGGGCATTTTAATACACTTGTTATTAGTGATAGTGATTTATTTCATGATATTTTTATTCAATGTAAACATAATAAAAAATAAAATTCAAAATAAAGTTTCAGCATTTCCAAAATGAAAAATTCAAATTTCTAAATTAAATCTGGAAGTAGAAAATTATATAAAAAATCCAAAACCAAATATCTAAAGCTGATTTTTGTAAAGATTTTCCAGTTCACTATACATTTCAAACCAAAATTAATTTCTCAATGTCAAAATTTCCAATCAGCTGAAAATCCTACATTTTGGCAAAATCTAGTCATTACTTACTGGTGAGAAATCTCCCACAGAGGTAGTGAAAACTCATATTCTGAATTCATTTCCAGTTACTGACTCCTATCTTTTAAGCCTCAAGTAGTTTAAACTGTCTTGGATTGCCTTCTGTTCTTGTCTGTTTCCCACAATAGTATCTGTAGGCAGGCAGGAATCCTTTGGCTGTTAGTGTCCAGGATTGAATTCCTTGTAGTTCCTGGCAAGTGGTTTCCAGAAGCAAATCCTGTGACTTGGAATTTGCATCTGCCCCAATCCAAGCCAGATGTATCACTGGGTTATAGTTCAGAATATAATTCCCTCTAACACAGGAGCATGCTACGTATGGGAACCAGTACAGTGGAGCAGTCACCTGCATCAGCTCTGTGCCACCTTAGGACCACCCCAAGCCAGTGGACTGTAGTTGGTTGAAGATAGCAACACCATAGCACCAGTGCAATAAGAAAATATCACGGGAGACAATATGAACTACTGATTTGTAGTATCGACAGCTTCTGATCACTAGCAATACAATTCAAATCTCAGGCATGTTCCAGGGAGGTTTCCTATCCACAAGATGGCCTAATTGGCCTTAATTTATTAATCAGACAAGACTACAGCACAAGATAGTATGGTTATAGGAATAAAAAGATAATCTGGTACATGATCCATGAAGTTCCGTAAACGAAACAGTGCCATATTGGCTTGTAATTCATAAAAATGTGTAACCATTAATATCTGAAACATTAAAAAAAAAAACTATTTATAGAAGGAATACTCTTTCCAAGCCTTAAAGGGTGTGTCTGTTTGGAATGAGCCTTCTAGCAGGGACCACTATTATATTTACAGTTATCAAAACAGAACAATATTAATTTATGGAAGCAGCAGGTGACTAATGGGTCGCAAGGACCTTTTTATACGGATTTTGGGTTCTCTATCTAGGATATCATATTTTATATATATATATATATATATATATATATATATATATATATATATATAAAACTTTAATCATGCTTCTTTTCACTTCCTCCCTTCTCAGGCCAGGTTTCCAGACTGGAATGCCTAATTGCTCATTTGTGCATAATCAATTAATATAATTTTTGTACAGAAAATTAGGCATCCACAAAAATCTGGGACTACCCAAGCCTAATTTGGAAAATCTGGGATATATTGACTACACTGGGTTACATTTTCAAAAAGGTATAAACATGTGTAAAGTGGTAAAATGATGCATATGGTCAGCTAGATGATAATGATTTATTCATAGTCTGTTATAATCTTCTGTGTATATAGTCTGTGTAAAAACATAACTGTCTAAACACCACTCTGTGCAAGAAATGAAGTAGTGACTATTGTTGCACATATAGTTTTCAAAGCACGGTTCGTGAGCATATTTTCATTATGCCCAGATTAATTTAGCTCAATGAAACAAATTAAGTGATATGTGGAAGCATGTGCCTGTGTATAAATAAAAGAAAGAATAGCTAGCAGCTAAAGTGCCTCTTGGGCACTGGATTAAAAAATTGATTTTATTAGATGACAGGCAGCGTACAATGAGTAACAAAATAATGCAGGAGAATATAGCAACAACTCCTTATTTAATCTAACCTGCTATATATGTGAGAGTTTGTGAGCAAGCGAGTCTGAACTACTACTACCTGAGGCTAACATAGGGACATATCAAGTTAAGAATTACTTAGCCAAGTCTTTAAGTCAGGAGGGCCTGATGAAAAAACATCCTAGAATACTTATGGAACTGGTTGAAGAGTTTTCTTCCATTAGCAATTATCTTTCCTAATTTGTTTAGGATAGAAGAGATGCCAGAGGATTGGGAAAGGGAAAATATAGTACTTCTGTATTAAAAGGATAACCCATGGAATTATAGACCAGTCACATTTACTTTGATACTCTGAAAGATAGTGAAGTTAATCAATCAATCAGTTTGAAAGCACCTAGTAAAACAAGGTGACAAGTAACAATTAACATAGACTTGTTTAGAACAAATCATGTCACGCCAACTTAATAGTCTTCTTTGACATGGTAACAAGTCTTGTGGATAGGCTGGAGTAGTAGATGTTATATTTTTTAGTACAGCTTTTGATTCTCTTGCACATGATCTTCTTATAAATAAACTAAGGATAAGCTTATAAATAAGCTCATGATACCATCTACATGTTTTGTTAGTCTTTAAAGTGCTACCAGACTATTTGTTGTTTTTAAGTTTTTAAAAGAAATATAGCTTAGACCACAAGGAGTGGGCAAACATTTTGGTCTGAGGACACCACCTCGGTATGGAAATTATATGGCAAGCCATGAATACTCACGAAATTGGGGGTGAGATGCAAGAAGGGATAAGGACTCGAGGTGTGAGTTCAGGGGGTGGAGGCCAGAAATGAGGGTTTAGGGATGAAGGAGTGTGCTTTGGGATGGGACTGAGGGGTTCAGAGGATGGGAGGAGGAATCAGGGTTGAGGTAGGGAGTTGGGACATGGAGAGATGGCTCAGGGGTGAAGACTCCAGGCAGCACTTACCTCAAGCAGGTCCCAGAAGCAGTAATATGTTCCCCCTCTGTTTCCTACATGGAGGCATGGCCATGCGGCTTTGAACACTGCCCCATCCACAGGCATTGCCCCCCTCAGCTTCCCCTATCTTCAGTTCCCAACTAATGGGAGCTTCCAAGTTTGTATTTGGGGTGGGAGAAGCGTGCAGTGCTCTCTGGCTGCCCCTGCTTCCAGACTGCATGGAACCATGGCACATATGGAATGTATTCTATGACTTCTTTAACCTTTGTGAATTCAGTGCCAGAAGCTAGGAGCAGCAGAGTCCCACCACTGTCCATGGCAGTGCAGAGCTGCACTGTCCTCCCACCACCAGACACTGAAGGTGGCATGGGGTACCCTGCAGCTTGAACCAGGCCTCCCAGAGCTGCCCAGCCTCTGTAGACCATGTAGTGACCCTGCAACTGAGCTCCTCATTTTATCATAGATATTTTTAGTAAAAGTAGGAACTGATCACAGCCTTCCATGCATTTGTCCTTATTGCCCATGACATGTCCATGACTTTTATTTAAAAAGCTATGAAAAATCTTAGCTTTAATTATGACTGGTTCACTGTCAAATTGGAAAGGAATGGGGGTCCCCCAAGGATATGTCTTGGGTCTCATTTTATTCAATATCTTAATAAACGATTTGGATAATGGCCTAGGGAATTCACGTATGAAGTTTGTGAATGATACCCAGCTGGGATGGGTGGCAAGAGCTTTGGAGAACAGGATTAGAATTTAAAATGATCTTGAGAAACTGGATAAATGGTCTGAAATTAATGGAATGAAATTCAACAGGACTATTACACTTTATGAACTATTACACTTTGGAATGAATAATCAGTTCCACCAATACAAAATGGGAAGCGACTATCTAAGATGGAGTACTGCAAAAAAACGATGTGGAGGTTATAGTGAATCGCAGACTAAAAGAGTCAGCAATATAATACTGTTGCACAAAAAGCAATCTTAATTCTGGAATATATTTAGCAGGAGTGTTGAAAGCAAGGCAAGAAGTAAGTCTTCCAGTATATTCATAAGTCCTCAACAAGAGTATAGGGCCCAGTTTCAGGCACTAGAGTTTGGCAAAGATGTGGACAAACTGGAAAAAGTTCAGAGGTGAGCAACAAAAATGACTAAAGTTCTAGAAAACATGACCTATGAAAAAAGATTGAAAAATCTGGATTTGACTAGTCTGGAGAAAAGAAGACTGTGACTGTGCATATAAGACTCTTGGGCTACGTCTACACTGGCCCCTTTTCCGGAAGGGGCATGTTATTCCTTTGAAGTAGGAATAAGAGCCTCCGGAAAAGGGTGCTTTTTCCGGAGGATCGGGGCCAGTGTAGACGCTCTTTTCCGGCTTTATTAAAAGCCGGAAAAAAGCGGCGGACATTTTTATTTAAATGCCGCGGGGGATATTTAAATCCCCTGCGGATTTCCCTACTACGATAGGTGAAATTAACATGCCCCTTCCGGAAAAGGGGCCAGTGTAGACGAGCCCTTGAAGTACAGAGAAGCTGGTTATAAAGAGAGGTTGATAAAGTCTTCCCTTTATCCCCTGACAACAGGCTAAGAAGTAATGGGATTAATGTGCAACAAGGAAGATTTAGGTTAGACATTAGGAAAAACTTCTTAACGGTCAGGGTATTTAATCACTGGCACAATTTACCACAGAAGGTTACAGAAGTTTCGTCACTGAAGGTTTTTAAGAACAGGCTAGACAAACACCTGTCAGTGATTAATACTCCTTCCTTAGTACAGGGGACTGGACTAGTTGACCTACTGAGGTCCTTCCCAGTTCTAAATGTCTATGAAATCACTTACCAGCTCCTATTTTTGTTGCTGCCTTAAATGTTGTATCATTTGCCTTTTTTTTGGTTAAAAAAACCCCCACCAATTCATTTTAATTTGAGAGAACACTGATAATATGTTTAATTCTTCCAGAAGAAGCAAAATAAAACCATGTCATAATGCTGTCTCTTGCTGTGGTAACCTTTTAAGTAGTCCTAAAGTTCAATTTGAAACTATAATCTTGTAAATGGCTCTGTGGGCATGGACCTTTCTGTAGCAGCTGTGCCTCATTCACTTCAGTCTCCAGCCATTACTACTTGTATACAGTTACCACAACATGGTTTGTTTTTTTGTTAAATGTGGCATATAGGCTTGAAGGTTGCAGGAACATTTGTAATACACCTGGGATAATAAAATAAATTGTTGAATGCCCTGACCAGATTTAACATTTTGTATATGTGAGAGTTCTAGTATGCGTTGGCATTTTGACACCATTTCCCGTAGTTAATGGAAATATAGGCAGTGATTCAGCAAGGAACTTAAAGATGTGTACAACTTTCAGCATGAGAATAATCCAATTGAAGTCAATGAGATTTATCAAGCTTAAATCACTTACAGAGCCAGGGCTTTAATCTGAAGTATAGTTTTGTGTTCAGTGGCATGAATAGAAACCCTTTTATTTTTAAAGGAAGAGCAAATTGGATGCAGAGAGTCTGTATTTGTTACCAATATTGATTTAGTCTGGGTTCTTGACTCTAGGATGAATGATTACATGGATAGTATATAGAGCAGTCTTTCTCTCTCTCTCTCTCTTTTTTTTTCATTTAATAGTTAAATCTTTGGAGACATCATATAACATGATATAATTAAATGATTTCTTCTGTTATTAGATATGTTAAAATAATTTTTTCCATGTGGATTTGGAAAAGTAGTTGTAGAAAGGGGAAGAGGAATCTTTTGAAGTTTTTGGCATTAATCATTTAAGACACACCTCCCCTTTAGGATTCTGACTTCTGGCTCTTGATTCCTTAGTGGCAGAATTTTGTTCATTATTCTTAAGACTTTTGACACTTGAGTGTCTTCCTGTGTCAGATGGGTCCCCTACTGACCACCATACCCCTGAATATAAATGCTGCCTCCTGAACAATCCATTCAACATGATTAGTAAATTAGCTCCCTCCAGGGGAGTGCACTTCATTGGCCATGGATATAATGCTTCCCAGAGATCAGCCATGTTCATCAGGTGCATTTTCATATTGTGGCCCATCCTTCCAATACTGTCCTGGACAGTTGCCAATAGTGGAAGCAGAAGAGTGCTGTATCTTCTGCCTCATCGCCCTGGTTTTTAATAACTTCAGCACCAACCAATGTCTGCTCTTTTCTTGGAATTTCTGTTAACTCATTTATGACCTCACCAGTGCTGCAAAGATACATTTTTTTTTCATACTACAAGTTGAACCTTTCTAGTCGAGAACTCTCTGGTCCAGAAACATCTGTCATCCAGAATGATTTTAGTTAGCTGGATGTCCACTTTTCATGGGGGAGTCCAAGTTTCCCACGGTCCCATGAAGTTTGTTTATAGCCACCAGTCCTAGCTCTCAGTGTTCGGTGCTGTTATTTATCTCTAATTTACCCTTAAATGGTCTCTCACTGCCCAGTAAGTAGTGGAAGTATTGATAATGCTGCTAGATAATGTTCACTTCTTGTGGTCTGGAAAATTCTCTGGTTCAGAACTGGTTAGGTGCCAGACTAGAGAGGTTTTGTAGTTACCTTAGATTTCTAGAGCCAGCTTTGTTTGTGCATGAGCTCCTTTGGGTACACTGGTGCACGAAGTGTTTGGCATACTCAGTACCTAGATGTCTGGGTAAAGGCTACAATGTTAGCAACACACTGGAGATTAAGAACATAAGAACTGCCATGTTGGTCAAACCAATGGCACATCTAACCTAGAATCCTTTATCTAAAAATAGCCAATACCAGAGCTTCAGGGGGACTTACAGAATTGGGCAATTTTGGAGCAATCTATCCCTGTGTAACCTTCCTGGCTTCTGGCAGTTCTGAGCCCTTGAGCAAGGGGTTACATCCGTGATCATCTTGGCTAATAGATATTTATGGATCTGTCCTCCGTGAGCTTTAGTGATTTTTTTTTAAACACAATTATACTTTTGACAATCACATCATCCCCTGGCAACAAGTTCCAGAGGTTAAGTGTGTGTTTTGTGAAAAATATGTACTCTTGTTGGCAGTAAACCTGCTGTTTATCAATTTCAGCAAGTTATGCATGGTTTTTATATTATACAATAGGGTAAATTCACTTCACTTTTTCCACATCATTATTTTATTAACTTCTGTCCTATCCTCCCAGTACTCAGTGATGCCTTTATCTCTTTTCTAAATTGAACAGCCTTAATTTATTTAGTTTTCCCTTATATGAAACCCATTCTATAACCTTAAACACTTTTATTTCCCTTCTCTGAGTCTTTTCCCATTCCACTGTATCCATTTTGAGTTGGGGTGACCAGAACTAGACACTAGTCACATTCTGGATGTGATGGGATCCCTGAGTTTCAGCTTAGGATTGTGGGAACTCTGTGCTCCCTTAATATTGCAGCTGTTTCTCCCAATGCTTTGCTAGTGACAAGAAGCAAACCCCTCCAAGTGCTATTACCACTCAGCCCAACTACATGTGGACCCCCATACCCAGCTTGACGGCATGAATGCTCTAGAACTATTCATGAAACACACAGAGAAAGGTACTAATCCACAACCCTCAGTGCTGTACCTCAGGAATATACCATCTTGCACTGTTCAAGATGAGCAGTGCAAATGTATTAGTTGTCTCACCAGTTCATCAATGGAAAATGGATATACACCAGCCTTTGCAAGCCTGAGTAGATTTACCAAGCATGTCAGGCAAAATCATTGTAAGGACAAGCAGTAAAACAAGGTAGATTAAAGTGGCTGTAGATGATAGGCAAAAAGGCAGAGTGATTACCTGAAGAAAATAAAATATAAGCACACAGTCTAAACTCTCAACCCTATTAGACTGGGCAACATCTAAATTATGCAGTTTTTCTCACCCACTGGATATTGCAGTTCATAGTACACAGGTTTCACCCATGAAACTTGAGCCAGTCTCCTCTGTTGGAGTCTTCAGTCTTCTCAGTGTCCTTGTTGCATATAGCATAGAGGAAGGGGTAGAGAAAAGGCTCAGCAAGGGGCCAGTGTGTTCTGTTTTATATGTCCAGGCATGTCTGGTGGGCACTAAGTCACAAGGTGAAACAATACCCTGGTGTATCTCCTGTGACTTAGTCACTGAATTCTAACTTCTCTGCTGGACAATGGCAGGATTGTCCACCAGGGCATTGGTTACCTCCCCTGTCATTGTCTCTGGAGAGCTTGTGTATGGATGGTTTCCAAACTGACAGCATATTTTATTGACAATTATATAACACATTCTCTTTAACGTCATATGCATTAATTATATACATAATTAGACTTTCAGACGATCATAACCTCATAGTCACATGTGAAATAGAGCTGGTTACTGCATACATAACACAAAGAGAATCAGATATGGCAGGCTCTTTACCAGTGTCTGTAAATGTGTTTGAGCACCTGTATGATTTATTTTCACATTAACTAGCCTCCAATGTAAATAATTCCAAATACATCAGCCAAAGAAGCAAAACAACAAATGTTAGGGCCAAAATATGCACTCAGTTAGGGTGTGTCTAGACTACATCCCTCTTTCGACAGAGGGATGTAAATTAGACACTTCAAAATTGCAAATGAAGCTGGGATTTGAATTTCCCATGCTTTATTTGCATAATTGTGTCATGGTCCTCTTTCGAAAAAGGCTATTTTGAAAGTGAAACTGCAGTCTAGATGTGGTTCTTTTGAAAATAGAAGCCTTCTTTGAAAGATCTGGTAAACCTCATGCCTCTCACCAAAGAACATAATGAGCAGAGCAGGTCCAAACTGTCCCTCAGTCCCTTCTTAGCTCCTGTGGCTACAAAACAAGTATTAGTATACATAGTATACATATAGTGTTAGGATTGGATTTTATTATTTTTACCTGGCCCTGGCATTTCGCCCATATAGCTGAACCCAAGTACTGCAGGTTTTAAATGTGTCCCTTATGGGAGTCAGCTGTTCTCTTTAATGATGGTCACTCAAGGTGCCTGTTTGCCTCAGGGTGGGACATATTGCAGTTAAATGTCCATCTGTCATTTGGTTCCAAACAAACTCACAAGGTAAGGAAGGCTCGCCTTACGGTTTTTTTGCGAGGCAAATCAATGAAGACTTGCTTCTGATATGAATAAACAAGAACTTCTTGGATCTGAGCAGTCTACCTTTAAAGAGAGCTCTGTGAAGACTGGTTTGAGTGCCTGCTCCTGAGCCCCTTCCACCAAGAAATCCTCCTTGAAAATGACTGCACTCATGTCTGCTGAAAGGGGTTAGGAAGAGTAGCAGATTTAGATCCTATCTTGAGCAGAATGTTTGAGAATAGTGAGGTAGAGCCTTACTAGCCAGACAAGAAGGTGCAATACTCTTCCTCAAGGGACAGAGCAAATTTAACAGGAAAGCCTATTTGGTGCTATAGAAGTGCTCAGTCCAGAGCGTGAGGCTGATACCAAAGGGAGTATGCTCCTCACAGATGCCCACAGTGGTGATTCAGACAGAGAGGGAGGATACTGGGATACTTCTTGTTTACCATACAGGACCTCAGTGCCAAGAAGGTCAGTTCTATAAGTAGCATATGGGGGACCACTGACACAGTGGTGTAGATGACACTAGTACTGAAAGCCATTATGTTGGTACCACAGAGGCAGCACCTAAGTCTCCATGAAGCTGGTCCTTAGACTGTATCGTAACTTGGAGACCCGACTCCTTGAGGTTTCTAAAGCCCCCATTCCAGGCCTACAGCTACACTTTAAGGAGGTAGACTTAGGTGATTTCTTCATCTTCTCATTAGTTCCCTGAGGAGGTTACCTATGATTCTGCTTTTTAGAAGGCCTGGGCTCTCTTCTTTCATAGAATCAAAGGAGTAGAAAGGACCCCTAAGGACATCTAATCTAGTCTATCCTCTAGTCAAAAATCTGGATTTGTTTTTATCTAAACCATCCTAGAGAAATGACTATCCAGGCTCCTTTTGAAAACGTCTAGTAAAGGAGATTCCACAACCTGTTCTATTATCCTACTGTTCTTAGAGTTAGGAAGTGTTTCCTGGGCCTTATTCTAATGGTTAATTACCTTCACTGTTAAAAAAATTATAACTTATGTCTTATCTAAATTTGTCCAGCCATTGGATCTTGTTATACTTTTGCTAGATTGAAAATATTATCAAATTTTTGTTCCCCACATAGGTACCTATAGACTGTCATCAAGTCACTCCTTAGCCCTCCCCCCCACCTCTTTTTCCCCCAATCTAAATAGATGAGTTCCTTGAATGAGAGAAAACTGATTATCCTCTGTGACCTCCCAAGTCTTTTTTTTCTAGAGCCCCTGATCTGTAAGTATCTATTACATTCTTTGTTCCTAGATTTATATTTGGCCATATTCAAATATGTTGTTTGAATATGCGTAGTTTAGAAACCAATCTAGATAATTCTTTTTCAGGACTTGTTATCTTTGTTATTTACCACTAACATAGCTTTTGTGTCATTAACAAACTTTATCAGTGATGAGTTTGTTTTCTTTCAGTCCACTGATGTTAAAATGCATAGGGCAAGAGCCAAAACATGTGGACTCTCACTAGCACCACAGCTGCTTAATGATGATTATCCATTTATAACCACATTTTGAGACCTATCATTTAATCCGGTTTTAATCTATATAATGTGCACCAGATTAATTCAGTGTCATTCTATTTTTTTAATCAAAATGTTGCATAGTATCCAGTCAAAAGTCTAGCAGAAGTTTAAATATTTGGCATCTGTTCTAGTACCTTAATCAACTAAACTTGTCATCTGATAAAAATAGTTTGACAAGTTCTGTTTTCCATAAATCTGTGTTGAATAGCATTAATTATATTATCCTTCACTTTTGTATTAAATGAGTTCTGTATCAGTCTGCATCTATTATTTTGCCTGGGATTGATGTGAGGCTGACAGGTTTATAATCACTCAGGTTATCCTATTTTAAATATTGGCACAGTAACGGTCCAGTGAGATCCTCTGCAAGCTCTTTTTCAAATCATGAATGCAAGTTTCCTGGACCTGCTGATGTAAAAATGTCTAACTTCAGTATTTGATCTATAGCATTCTCTTTTCATCATATAATATACTTGAAACAGTTCTCCCATTTACAGAGGAGAAATATGTATTGAACACTGATGCCCCTTCTGTGGTATTACTGGCAATTTCACCATTTCCATGTATTAAGCTTGTTAGGATTCTTTTGATACCTAATAAACTTTTAAATGCCTTTGTATTATCCTTTACTCTGCTGGTCATAGATTTCTCCTGGGATTTTTTGTTTCCCTTTTCTGTTCTTAGCTTCTGATACATGTCATTACTATCATATTATCCTTTCTTCGTGTGTTATATATTGGTTTTAACCCACCCTATCCACATGCTGTTATTTCACCTGTATGTCAGGGGTTTGGGTCTTTTTTTAAATTTTTGTTTATTTTTGTGGGGCTGTGGCTTCTGGGGAACCTAGTAAAGTGTTTTTAAATCGTTACCAATTATCATTCACAATTTCCTGTTAAATACACTTTTGCTGGTGATCTGTCTAATAATTATTTTGACCTTATGAAACTGGTCCTTTTAAAGTGCCAATTTATAAAACACACACACTGATTTGGACGTTGTTCTGTTTGCAAATGAGCACTAACTTTTAGTTTTGCGATCAATCTTGATAGGGTCTCTCCAAAGTTGTTCATTGATTTAGCAGACAGAATGAAGGGTAGGCTATATCCATATCCATAGGTGATCTACATAGGTTTTTAGTTGCACAAGAATGTGCTGTGAACTAGCAAGATTGGTTCCACCTTTTCAGGTCAGTGCTCATTTTGAAAATTGTAGCCATCTTATATTTGGAGTGCCAACTTGAGCAGAGTGCTCTTGTAGTTGTTATTTAGGTAAATACTGAGCACTTACCTCTGTCATGTCATGTATTACTATTTAAGAGTCATCAGAAGTGGAATACATATGGGCTAGTGCTCAGAAAGGACAGAATGGTTACTTATAACTGTGGTTCTTTGAGATAGAAGTGTTGTCCGTTTGCATTCCACTTTTGGTGCACCCATGCACCCATGCATATGAGATTACAGGCTGACGGAATTCAGTGTCCAGGGTACATTGCTGGCTAAAATAATTCAATCTCAAGTTCATAGGGGCATGTGCATCTGAATTACATAAGAACATAAGAACGGCCATGCTGAGTCAGATCAAAGGTCCATCTAGCCCAGTATCCTGTCTGCCAACAGAGGCCAATGCCAGATGTCCCAGACGGAGGGGACACAACAGGTAATCATCATGTGATCTCTCTCCTGTCATCCATCTCCAGACAAAAAAAGGCTAGGGACACCATTCCTACCCATCCTGGCTAACAGCCTTTGATTGGACCTAACCTCCACAAATTTCTCTAGTTCTCTTTTGAACCCTGTTAAAGTCCTAGTTTTCACAACATCCTCTGGCACATTGGAATACATATAGAAAATACACTCTCAAAGAAACTTAGGCTGTGTCTAGACTGCAGGCTTCTTTCGAAAGAGGCTCTTTCGAAAGAGCGCGTCTAGACTACAATGCACGGATCGAAAGATCGATCCGCTATTTCGAAAAAGAGCGTCCAGACTGCTGGACGCTCTTTCGAAATTGAAAGCCACCCGGAACTGCTTCTGCCAGGGCATGGGGGCAGCATTTCCTTCCGGGTGCTGCCTGCCTGCCCTTTGCAGAGACGCGTGGTTAAAGGGACACTCCTGAACACCCGTTGCTCTGCTCCTGCAGCTGCCTTTGCTGTCCCTTGAGGAATTTTGCAAGGCATTGCAGTGCTGCTTTGGAGTGCTCAGCTTCCTGGGACACCCCAGCAGCTTTTTTCTTTTGAGGTTTTTCTGCTTGCAGACCCTTATTTTTGGCATGGAGCCAGAGCTGCCCCTGGGCAGGCGATGGCCCCACACCACCATACTGCAGCTGTTGCTGCATCTTCGTGAGACAATCATGAGGCTCCTTCCCGAGCTGGACCCAGACCAGAGGGACGAGGGGTTCCCCCGTCCGGCAGCCACACTGCCCTTGCCTCCGAACTTTTTCGTGGACAGGCGTGTTTGGAGGTTTGACACCAGCTCTGACTGGTGGGACCGGCTCGTGATGGAGATCTGGGATGACCAAGACTGGCTACGGAACTTCCGCATGAGAGAGACCACTTTCCAGGAGCTGTGTACCTGGCTCTCCCCTGCTCTGCAACGGCAAGACACCCACCTGCGGCCCGCCATCCCCCTGGAAAAGAGGGTCACCATTGCCCTCTGGAAGCTGGCAACCCCCGACAGCTACCGCTCCGTGGGACACCAATTTGGCGTGGGGAGATCTACTGTCGGGGCCGTCTTGATGGAGGTAAGTCACTGTCTGGGGACAGTCACAGTTTGGGGTGGGGGAAGGGAGACTGTCAGGAAGGGCCAAGTGGAGTGGGAGTGGGAGGGAGCTCCTCCACTCACCCTGAATTGGGGGGGGGGGGGTTCTGAGGAGGGGATTCCCGGGCTGTTTGTTTGAGAGGGAAGGTGGGCGGTGGGTTCTCCTCCTAAGACATAAGGCACCCCTTCTAACACTTTGTTGTCTGTCTCGTTCTGCAGGTGGTGAGGGCCATCAATTCGGAGCTGCTCAACAGGCTCATCTGTCTACCGGATCTGGACAGCGTCATGGCCGGCTTTGCTGCCCTCGGCTTCCCCAATTGCGGAGGAGCGCTCGATGGGACACACATTGCCATCCGTGCACTGCCCCATCGAGCAGCCCAATTCATCAATCGAAAGGGCTACTTTTCTATGGTCCTCCAGGCCCTGGTCGACCATCGTGGACAGTTTTCGGACATTTGTGTTGGGTGGTCAGGGCGGGCACACGATGCCCGCATCTTCAGAAACTCGTACCTGTACCGGAGGCTTCAGGCAGGAACATTTTTCCCCCATCGCCAGTTTGCGGTTGGGGATGTGCACATGCCGGTGTGCATAGTGGCTGATGCCGCCTATCCCCTGATGCCGTGGCTGATGAAGCCCTACACCGGCCAGCTGGATGCGAGCAAGGAGCAGTTTAATGCTCGCCTTAACCGGGCTCGCAACCAGGTCGAATGTGCGTTTGGCCGTTTAAAGGGCAGATTCCGGTGCTTGCTCACATGCCTCGACATGGAGGAGACCAACATCCCCGAGGTGGTGGCCGCGTGTTGCGTCCTCCATAACCTCGTGGAGAGGAAAGGGGAGGCCTTCCTACCAGGGTGGGGGAGAGCTGCTGATGCCCAGGAGAGGCTCTTTGCCCAGCCCCGGACAGCTGCCATCCGCCAGGCTCACCGGTCTGCAGTTGGCATCCGGGAGGCCCTCCGGGAGCAAGTGGAGGCCACTGAGTGCACTGAGGGGCTTCTGCCTGGGGACTGGGCCCTGGCCCCCAATAGAAGCTTCCCTCCACAACCCATCTCCTGACCCAGTTTGGACACATCACTTACACCAGGGTGTGTTTCAAAATAAAATATTCTCTTTACTTATTTATAATTTTGTACATATTATCAAACAATGTGGCAAAATGACAAAAAAAAATTTCATTTTTGTTGTTGCCAAACTATATACAATAAACAAACAGTTCCTTTAACCCTTTGTTTGTGCTTAATAAGTGGGGTGATGGGGGTGATTGAAACCTGGAGGGGGGAAGGGGACTGGAAACCTGGAGGGGGGAAGGGGACTGGAAACCTGGAGGCGGGAAGGGGATCAGGTTGAACGGGGCTTGGCAGATTTCCCTTTCCTGGCTGGGCCTCGTGTTTGGGGTGCTCCCCGGCTACGAGATCGGGTGATGCACCTGTCGGTTGGCTGGCTGCTGGGGGGCTCTTGGGACGTGGAAGCCTGGGGGAGAGGAGGGCCAGGGGGAGAGAGGGGCTGGGGAGCTGGGGGGGCTGGGGGAGAGGGAGGTCCAAGGGGGGAAAGGGCTGCTGTTGTGGAAGGGGGGTTTGGTGGGGTGGGGTCATGGGGTGCTGGAGGAGCAGGACCAGGCACAGCAGCAGGCAAGCCGCTGACCTCCTTCAGGGTGGCGTACAGCACCGTGCGCTGCAGGACCAGCTCATTCATGAGCCGATCACGCCACCGCTCCTCTGCCTCCGCCCTCTGTAGCAGGATGGCGTTCTGCTCCTGCACAGCCTCGACGTGCTGTCGGAGGATGTCGGCGTAGACACGCCTGTGTCTGCGGCTCCCATGTCTCCGAGGTGGAGATGGAGATGGAGGTGGGGCTGGGGTGCTGCGGCCCTCTTCCACGGCTGGTCCAGCTGTGGAGGAAAAGAAGAAGACACAATCAGTCCTATAAACTGGACTCTGTAGCACTTACAATACTAACAGGATGGTTTATTAGGGGATGAGCTTTCCAGGGCCAGACCCACTTCCTCAGATCAGAGTAACACGGCTACATTTCTATCACAATCAGTCATGTGTGCAACAGCTGTCCAAAAGGGCATGCCCTCTCCCTTGAGACAGGGGAAGCAGACATTCTGAAGGTCACACTGTGTGTGTGTGTGTGTGTGTGTGTGTGTGTGTGTGTGTGTGTGTGTGTGTGAGACCTGGGCATCAGCCTGAGCATGACAGGTTTCCCTTGTGCATCACCCACTGTGCACACACCCACCTACCTCCCCCCCCCCCCCCCGGGTGTGACAAACTCACTGTACTCACCTGCTGCTTCCTCTCCCGCGCCAGATGACGCCTGGGAGGCCTCAGAGGTCTGGGTGACTGGCTCCAGGGTGAGGGTCGCCGTCTCCTCGGTGTCCTCCTCCTCTGGGCCCATGTCCCCGTCTCCAGATTGCTGTAGCTCCCGCTCTGGAGCGTCCACCACCGGGTCTGCCAGTCCGGACTGCACGAACCTCCGTGGTGTGCGTGCTTCTGCACTGCCACCCAGGATCTGGTCCAGCTCTGGGTAGTAGGGGCAGTAGTGGGGGGCTGCCCCAGACTGGGAGCTCTCCTCCCTGGCTTTGGCGTAGCCCTGCCGCAGCTCCTTCACTTTGGCTTTTGAGGGCCTGTAAGGCCTCCTCCTCTCCCCACAGCTCCAGCAGGCTCTTTATCTCTGCGACGGACCAGGATGGTGCCCGGCGCTTGGAGCCCTTGGCTGGGTCCCCAGAAGGCTCGGAGGAAGGGCCAGGACACTCTTGGGGCTGTGATATGCTGCAGCAAGGTCGCCGTGTGCTCTGGCTCCTTGTCTGCAACAAGTGGCTGTGAGGTTGCGCCTGTCCCTTTAAGGAATGGCTGCAGCCAGGAACCACAGACGTGCAACCCACGGCCCAGATTGTCCACCAGGGCTTGTTCCTGGAGGCCAATAATTTCGAAAGAAAGGGCTCCCCCCGTCCAGACTCACGTTCTTTCGACGGATCTCCCTCGAAAAAAGCGTTCTTCCTCGTGAAACGAGGTTTACCGCCGTCGAAAGAAAAGCCGCGTTCTTTCGATTTAATTTCAAAAGAACGCGGCTTGAGTCTGGACGCAGGGGAAGTTCTTTCGAAAAAAGGGTACTTTTTTCGAAAGAACCCCTGAGTGTGGACACGGCCATAGTTACTATAAGATAAGTAACTGTTCCTTTTTCTGTTTTAGTTATCAATAAAAGTATGAAGTCCAGTGGCACCTTAAAGATTAACAGTTTTATTATGGCATAAGCTTTTCTGAGTTACAACTCACTTCATGAGGTGCAGGAAGTAAAAGAAAAACATATAGTAGGCATTCAGAAATGGAAGTGTTATATCAGAGCTAATTCAACGGGGGTGGATGGGGATTAACTTTTCAAATGTAGAAGTGAAACAAAAGATACTTAGTTATTTTCATTTTTTGACTATATTTTCAAGAAAAATTTATCTTGATCCAATTACTGCACCACAGTTAAGCAGAGGAAGGGCTGTCTGGGCTTACCAGAGAAGAACAGCTCTGTCTTATGGTGGAAGTTAAGGGGGTAGGGGCAAGGAATGAGGTTAGAGATGGCTGCAAAGAGGTGGACAGCAGCAGGTTGCAGAACTGACTCACCTCTTCAGGAATGTGAGGTAAGAAAGATACATGCACCAGGCAGGGGAAGCTTCTTTGCTACACATAGCAAGCAAAGGCAGCAGCCACTCTCCCTCCCCAGTGAAGGTGAACATCAGTTTGGGTTAGGACTTGCTGTGGGCATCATGCAACTGTTTCTTTTGAATGGGGGAGGTTAGGAAGGAATTTTTCCTGCAACACCAGATTGGCTTCAGTGGGATGAGGTTATTTTGCTGTCAGTCAGTGGCCGGGGTAGCGAGTAGTCTGTGAGCCCTAATACACCCGAGTCTTTGACTGCTAGGACGAAGGTCCCTTCACAGTGGGCAGCCAGGGAGGCTGACGAGTGCCCCAAGGTGGTGCCGAGAGAGCTAGTTACACCCGAGTCTTTGACTACTAGGACAAAAGTCCCTTCACAGCGGGCAGCCAGGGAGGCTGATGGGTGCCCTGAGAGTCTGCTCCGTGGAGGCGACACGACTCAACACTTAGCTCTTACTGCATTTACCCCTGACTGGCTATGATTCTTTTAATTGTCTGGTTCTGTTACAGCAACAGAAGGAGTCAGGTTAAAGCTTAAACAGTTACAAGTTTATTAGAGAAACTTATGATCATGCGGTTACAATGGCTATTGCTCTACTTCTTAACTGCTAGCAAATACAGGTCTTAAGTGGTTACAAAAGAAGGAGGGAAAACAAAACACACCAAACTAATGGTACCAAAATGACAACTTAGCCTTATAGAGCTCTAATGCTATACGTGCACAATGACAAAAAAAAAGGACACATACAGGTACAATTTTTACCCCCTTCTGCATCTCTCGATTCCAGCGTGTCAGGCCAGGATTGGTCACTCAATTCCTCGGAAAGACGAATACGAGGCTGGGCGTCCCCATATGGACCTCGGGAGTCAATCACCTAGCCCGACCAGCAGGCAGCTGATGGATTGATACTCAAAGTGAGTGCGCTGCTGGGCCCATCTTTATACCCGTGGGGTCACATATTCTCTTTCTCATCTAAGGTGCCAAATTGTGCTGGTTCATCTTTGTGATGCCAGTTCTTACAAGGGAGTTGTGAACATAATTTACACTTGTAAAAAAGAGATAACTAAATTGGGAGTACTGGACATTCTTTACTCAGTGGGAGTTTCCTCTCCCGGGACAGCTGTGTGATAGTATCAATATCGGCTAGCCAAGGGCAGTTTCTGCAGCCTCTTGGTCAACGACTGGCTTGATGGCCCTCTTATCTATGTTTACAGTTGTCCAGGGTCATGATGAGCCAACATATCCGGGCCTTCTGTCAAGGCATCAAAGACTATGTTGATTTTATTGCTCTCTGTGCCCTGTGTGCTCTGAGGCATCTTAGGGGGCCAAGCAAGATGGATGTGGCAGGGGGTTCCTGTCTGGCTACACTTGCCTTCCCCAAAGCAAGAGTCAAGGAGAACCTTTTTGGATATGAAGAAAGGTGGTAGGCCATAAATCACAACTTATTTCATAAGGTTGTATGGATTTTCAGTGCATAGGGTAGGCATCCAGGAACCAGATAAACAGCCTGATAAAGGACTTAAAAGGAGGTACTGGGAAAAGGAACAAAAAAGGGGGAGGGAGTTTGGAGACTCCTCTCATTAGTACAGCAGGGTGCCAACACCTCTCCCCCCACCACACACACTTCTCATTGCCCGCCTTAGCCCTGTAAGGGTGGTGAATGGTAAGTTCAAAACATGGATTGGCTAAGGGACCTGGATGGAAATCAACAGAGGCTGGTGGAGCTCTGGATAATGGTTTAAAGTAACATGGATTGATCTGCACTGTACCTTTTATCTGCCAGATAGTCCCACGCATCTGCACAATAAAGTTGTGGCCTGATTAAGACCCATATCAAGTGTTTCCTGACCTTTTGGTGTACCCAGATAATGAGATTAATTTACTTAGCTCTTATTGGACCATAAATGATTATATAAATCATATAGTCTGAAAATTCTTATCATCTGAGTCTTCAGCAAATTTATTTGATTTTTTTTTTAGGAAACCATTTTTATTTCTCATTGGTCACAAAGGTTTGTTTACAAGCTCTAGGGGAAAATATGAATTTTATGTGGAATTCTGTGTAAATATTTAATGTTTTATTAGTCAACCTGGTTGTATTAAAACATAGGGAACAGCTTTTTATAAACAAACATGAACATCTTGATTTCAGATCTAGTAGATGAATGGTCTCAGGCTGGTAAATGATCACTGAACACAGGAAACAGAAACAACCTGAAACTATTGCTATTTCCAGTTGTACCTGTCATTCTCCAAGCCTTTAAAGTACATATAATTATTGACCACTTTAGCAAAATTCAGTCTAGCAGTGAAAGAATGGGGGAGAAAGCAACAATCATACCAGGTGAGGTTGATTAATATACATTTCTGTTTGCAGAATATAGGGATCATACCTTTCTGAAAACTATGAATTTGAGGAATGTATAAAATATAAAGCACATTAAGCTATTATTCCAACTTCTTCTATCTCTATACCTATACTACATTACAAATGTTGGGGAGGAAGGGAGCAGGGGAAATTGTATTGTGTCTCACTAATGACTGGAGAACATGGGATAACTGCTTGTCCATGGTATATTCCCCCATCATTATAACTGTTAGAGTTATATTAATAACATATCTATTACTAAGATTGTGAAATTGTTTCACAATTGTGAGAGCTGTCATATCCCTACTTCTTATCAGTATATGGTTAGCAGTTTTCATACTCCTGTTGATGAATGAAAACAAATCCTTAAATAATTGGTTTCCTTTTCTACATTGTTTGAAAGAGCTCTGCGACCATAACAAATTAAGTGTGCGAGATGAAGATGCTGTCTGCATTCTAGTATGGATGTCTATCTGATTTTTGAAAATGAGAAGCAACTCTTTTAGTTAACTGTACATTTTTTTTGTTCTTCCATTGTGTTCATTCATATTGGCAAGATTGCATAAGTCCAGTTATTTCAGTTTTCTCTGGGATTGAAGTAAAATATTCCTAGTTTCATTTGCAAAGAGAAAAAAAAATTGAAAACTGATGGAAAGATTTTCTCCAAACTGTAACCAGACAGTGGAATTAGGAGGAATGAAAACAGGACTGAATGTTAGGGGATCTCTTCTGCTATTGGCTGTGTGGCACTGGGCAAGTGTCATCACCTTCTTACCTCAGGTTCCTCCTCTGTAAACTGGGTATAATTTAATTACCTGACAAGGTATTGTGAGGACACTAGTTAATGTTTGAACATATACAGTGCTGTGCAAGAGCTTATTTTCTCAAAATATTTTAGGTTTTATGACTCAGACATGTTAATAGAATGTGATTTCATTTGATTACAGCAAGAGTGCTTAATTGAATAGTAATGGTAATCTAAAATATTCCCTACTATTCATTGTAAGCTATAACACTTCCGTAAATTGATGTGCGTTATGTGAAATATGCCAGTCAGGAATCAATCATTAATAAGTTGAAGATCATATGTTTTTGTTCTCAGGCTGCTCCAACAGATTCCTCCAAGAAGGAGTGGCACTTGTGCTTTCAACCAATCTCCAATGGGTTTTGTAGGGTTGGTGCATGATAATGAAGAATTCATCGATGTCCAGTTAACTACCATACATAAGCATCTTACCATCATTACAATCCATGGTTCTGCTAACACTACGCCCAACAGTGTAGCTGAAGGCATTTATCCAGGGGTGCCATTTCAGATTTTGTGGGTATGCGGGAAAAGCTGATCTGTGCATGCAGTTATGGGATAGAAGAGAGAATGTGAAAGCATGGGGGGCGGACTGAAGACAGAGGCTTCAGCAATGTTACTGATCATGCTCAGTACAAACCAAGTACCAAATGGGGAGAGGAGGAAACAACCCCATCCCCACATCTCCACACACATCATCTTTATCCAGAAGCTATCGAGGTACTGGAAAACACTACATTTTTGGCAGACAATTTAGCAGTTATCTGACAGGAGCACTGTATTTAATTTTGATATAAAAAAGAAAGTTAAGTAAATATTAGATGCTCTCAGTTCTAACACTAAGGGTATGTCTACACTACCCCGCTAGTTCGAACTAGTGGGGTAATGTAGGCATACCACACTTGCAAATGAAGCCCAGGATTTGAATTTCCCGGGCTTCATTTGCATAAGCCGGGCGCCGCCATTTTTAAATCCCGGCTGGTTCGAACCCCGTGCCGCGCGGCTACACGCGGCACGAACTAGGTAGTTCGGACTAGGCTTCCATTCACTCCTCGTGGAATGAGGAGTAACGGTAGTTCGAACTAGGAAGCCTAGTATCTGCCCCCCTTGCTGTACCCACTAGACCCCATTCCCCTTCCAGGAGTTGAGAGAGTGCCCAGGAATCCTGATGGACTGTCTCTCTCCTTCTCCACAGAGTTAGTAACAAAGTAAGAATATACATTAAAATGTTAAGGCTAACTAGTGTCCCTTACGTGACTTGCCACAAGATGTCAGAATATGTTAGGGTATGTCTACACTACCCTCCTAATTCGATCTAGGAGGGTAATGTAGGCATACTGCACTTGCAAATGAAGCTCAGGATTTGAATTTCCCGGGCTTCATTTGCATAAGCCGGGCGCCGCCATTTTTAAAAGCCAGCTAGTGCGAACCCCGTGCCGCGCGGCTACACGCGGCACGGACTAGATAGTTCGGATTAGGCTTCCTAATCCGAACTATCTAGTCCGTGCCGCGTGTAGCCGTGCGGCACGGGGTTCGCACTAGCCGGCTTTTAAAAATGGTGGCGCCGGCTTTATGCTAATGAAGCCCAGGAAATTCAAATCCCGGGCTTCATTAGCAAGTTCGGTATGCATACATTACCCCCCTAGTTCGAACTAGGGGGGTAGTGTAGACATACCCTAATAGATTAGTAAGACATGATTTCCCTTTACTGAAACCATGTTGACTTTTGTCCAGCAAATTATGTTCTTCTACGTGCCTGACAATTTTATTCTTTACTATTGTTTCGACTAATTTGCCCAGTACTGAAGTTAGACTTCAGTCTGTAATTGCCAGGATCGCCTCTAGAGCCCTTTTTAAATATTGGTGTCACGTTAGCTACCTTCCAGTCATTAGGTACGGAAGCCGATTTAAAGGATAGGTTACAAATCACAGATAATAGTTCAGCAATTTCCCATTTGAGTCCTTTTAGAACCCTTGGATGAATGCCATCTGATGCGGATGATTTGTTACCATTAAGTTTTTCTGTTTGTTCCAAAACCTCCTCTAATGACACTTCTATTCAGGACAGCTACTCAGATTCATCACCCACAAAGGATGGTGCAGATTTGGGAATCTCCCCAACATCCTCAGCCGTGAAGACTGAAGCAAAGAAATCATTTAGTTTCTCCACAATGGCTTTATCATCCTTGATTGCTCCTTTTATATCTCGATTGTCTAGGGGACCCATAGGTTTTTTAGCAGGCTTCCTGCTTCTAATGTACTTAAAAACATTTTGTTATTTCTTTTTGAGTTTTTGGCTAGCTGTTCCTCAATCTTTTTTGGCTTTTCTTATTAAATTTTTACACTTGATTTGAAAGTGTTCATGTTCGTTTCCATTTATCTCACTAGGATTGGACTTCTACTTCTTGAAAGATACCTTTTTATCCTTCACTGCTTCTTTTACATGGTGGTTAAGCCATGATAACTCTTTTTTACGTCTCTTACAATGTTTTTTAATTTGGGGTATACACGTTGGGCCTCTATTATTGTGTCTTTAAAAAGTTTCCATTCAGCTTGCAGCTTGGCTCTAGTCACTGTGCCTTTTAATTTCTCTTTAACTAACCTCCTCATTTTTGTGTAACTCCCCTTTTTGAAATTAAATGCCAGAGTGCTGGACTGCTGAGGTGTTCTTCCCACCACAGGAATGTTAAATGTTATTATATTATGGTCACTATTCCCAAGCGGTCCTGTAACGGTTATCTCCTGGACCTGATCCTGCACTCTACTCAGGACTAAATCAAGAATTGCCTCTCCCCTTGTGGGTTCCTGTACCAGCTGCTCCAAGCAGCACTCATTTAAGCCATTGAGAAATTTTATCTCTGCTTCTCTTCCTGAGGTGACATATACCTAGTCAATATGGGAATAATTACAATCCCCCATTATTATAGAGTTGTTTATTTTGGTAGCCTCTCTAATCTCCCTCAGCATTTCAATGTCAGTATCACTGTCCTCGTCAGGTAGTCAATAATATATCCCTACTGCTAAATTCTTATTATTAGAGCATGGAATTACTATCCATAGCGATTCTATTGAACATGTTGATTCATTTAATATTTTTATTTCATTTGATTCTATATTATCTTTCACATACAGTGCCACTCCGCCACCCACACGACCTTCTCTATCCTTCTGATATATTTTATATTCTGGTATGATTGCGTCCCACAGATTTTCCTCATTCCACCAGGTTTCAGTGATGCCTATTATGTCAATCTCCTCCTTTAATACGAGGTACTCTAGTTCACCCATCTTATTAATCAGACTCCTAGTATTTATGTAGAAGCACTTGAAAAATTTGCCACTGTTTATTTGTCTGCCCTTCCCTGATGTCTGCCCTTCCCTGATGTATCGGATTTCTTTATATGCGGTTGTTTGTCTGCTCTGGTCTATGGTTTGTCCTCTCTCCTCCTCCCTTTCTGACTACAGCTTAGAGAATCTCTATCAATGGATTCTCCTTTAAGAGAAGTTTCCATCCGATTTATGTGCTTCTCCACACCAATCAGCTTTCCCCCAAGTATGAAATTCAGGGGGTTCAAACTCAGGAAGGGGAGTAGTGCCCCTTTTTGGACCCCCCATAAATGGTGCCCTTGAATTTATCCCAGAAATTATAGTTAGTCCGTAATGTGAAAAGAGATGTTGTCGTCTTCTTGAGTGACTTCACTGCTTATGTGGAGAGCCTGATGATACCAAGGCAAATTTGGTATTAGGCAAAGAAACAGGCAGTAACTATGAATTTGAAACTGCCATTTACATGGTAATGACTGATTTGCTCTTCTGTCATACACAGATTCACAAGCAGACCTCAAAATAACCAAATGGTTCACTGTGAGTGGCATTGATCATGGTTAATAACCATTTGCAGTCAAAAGACCTGTATATATGAGTTCACAAAAATGCTGAATTTGACACTGACCATCATCATCTGCTGACTTCAAAGGCAGATATTTATGGGGACCCAATTTAGTTCAATTCAGTTAACTGTTCTTATTGGACAGCTTCCTGCTCTAAACTGCTTAGGACCTTTGAAGTATTCCAGACTGAAGTCTCGCTGTCTCTGTAATCTGATGAGAAATGGTAATGTTTTAATCATCACTGCTGCCAGCTCAGTGCTAGGACCTCAGCCCTTCAACCTCATCCATGGGCCAGGTGCTAGCAGCAATAGTAGCTGAAAACTAAAATTGTAGCCTTATTTGTTTTTAAAGACATGCTCATCAAGAGCAAAAGCAAAGGCTAAGAGGGTTTGGCACTGGAATGCCATCAAGGCATTGTGTAAGAAAGATAAGGAATCCTGGTGGTCAACTCAGGCTGCCATTTTGGAACAAGCTGCAGTCAAGCACAATCTCCTCATATTCTGTTTCCAGAGGAAGTGGCCCCATCTTGTTCAATAATGGACAGGAATGGCAGGATCAGCCAGAGTCTTCAGGGTCAGTTGTATTTGATAGGAAGATCAAAGATTACTCTGTAAATTGCTCGCAGTCCCTCTTCTGTTGGAAGAGAGCAAGACATTTCTGGTACAGCCTCCTTTTAACCAAGAAAAGATTTAGATTTCAGTCCATAAGCTGAAGTCTGGGAAGTCACTAGAGGTCTGTAACATGAGTAATGAATTGTTAAAGAAAAGCAAGAGTATTGTATGATGGCTGCATCAAGTACTAGATGATCTGTTGCACTAATGTCATCCACAATGACTGGAAGTAAGATAGTGTTCTACCTCTATTTGAAAAGGGCAATAAGGGCGAATGTATCAAGTATTAGGGGTATTAAGCTATTGTCAGCTGCAGGGAAAGTCTTTGCTTTTATGTCAGTGATTTGAATCAATTATGCATTTCTTGTTTTTTTTTGTTTGGTTGATTTTTTTTGTTGTGTTTTTGTTTTTGTTTTTTGGAGGAAAGAGTTGACCTGGCTTAGGTACTAATTCCAGGAGAGGGTTCATGGCTGAGAACTGTGAGTGGACATAGACATCTCCCTCTGGCCTGGCATTCAGGAGTCTTAGTCCAGATCAATAAGACCTATTTGCCTAACAGTCTGGGCCTTATCCCTTCCATCCGAATTTAATTCCTGACAAACTTAAATTGCTTTCTGCACAGTGTCTGGATTCTGCTAATCTCTTTCTTTGTATGACTACCTAACTCTCCCTACACAATGAACAGGGAGAGTCGGCACCTAAACTGAAGCTGTGAATTCCAGTAGGCAACAGAGGAGTTAATGTTCAAAAACACCTAAGTCCCTTTGATTAATCTATTCCTATTATTGTCAAAGTCTACTGGTAATTCAGTTGTGAAAGGCTTTGTATCTCATTACTAAACCTTGGCTTTCTGGTAACACAGCATTTCTATTTGCTGATATATTTTGCTGACTAGTGTGCAGCCCCATAGAATATTACATACATACTGTAACTAACAGCATTTCAAATTATTATTATTTTTTTACATTTACAATGAAAATGAAAGGATTTATTTAGCAAGCTCAAATTCACTAAAATAGGGAAATAATAAGTTAAGATTTACTTCTCATAGGCAAACTAAGAAAATATAGCCTAAATAAGACTGGTTATCAATGGTTCACAGTCAAGCTGGAAGGATACATTGACTAGAGTCCCAAAAGGATCTATCTTGCATCCAGTTGCATTCAATATTTTTATAAATTATTTCAAATGTCACAGAGGATACTATGAAGTTTGTAGATGATACCGAGTTGTGGAGAGCTTTGGAGGATAGGGCAAGAATTCAAAATGATCTTGCCAAATCTGGAGAAATGGTTTGAAGTAAATAGGATGATATTCAATGAAGACAAATGCAAATTAAGAAGGAATAGTCAGTTGCACAAATACAAAATGGGCAATGACTGCCTAAGAAGGAGTACGGCAGAAAAGCATCTAAAGGTTATTGTGGATCACAATATGAAACTAAATATGAATCTTCAGTTTCATACTGTTGGAAAAAAGCATAATTTGGGGATATATTAGGATAAATGTTGCAAGCAACACATGAGAAATAATTCTTCCACTCTACTCATCACTGATGAGACCTCAACTGCAGTACTGTGTTCAGTTTTGGAAACTACAAAGATGTTTACAAAGTAGAGACACTCCAGAGGAGAGCAACAAGAATTATTAAAGTTCCAAATAGAACATACAAGCTACAATGAAAGACTGAAAAATTGGGTTTGTCTAGTTTGGAGAAGAGAAACTGAGGGGAGACATAAGAGTATTCAAGTACTTACAAAGATTGTTATAAAAAGGAAGGTGAGAAATTGTTCTAATCCATTGAGGACAGGACAAAAAGTAATGGGTTGTGACTATAACAAGGTGGATTTAGGTTAGACAATAGTAAAAACTTCCTAACTGTGAGTCTAGTTAAAGAGCTGGAACAAATTAACTAGGGAGATTGTGGAATTTCCATTACTGGAAATTTTTAGGAATATGTTAGACAAATGCTGTCAGGGGTGCTTTAGATAATATTTAGTCCTGCCTCGTTCATTTGACTGAACTAGGTGACCTATTGAGCCCCTTCTAGGCCTATATTTCTATTATTCTATTTCCGGGTTTGGAAATAGGAGGGTTAGCCTTTATTTTGCAGATTCTAGACAGTTCTATATTAATTTGGTGTAGTTTTAGTCTCAATTATTTGTATGATTTTTATTACAGGTTAGTATAATAATTTTATAGATTCTTCCCTAGCAGCCTGACAGTACATATGACAAAACCTCTACTGCCAGAGTCCTGGAGGCAGAGTCAAAACAGATGGGAGGTAGGAACGTCCTCTGGCCACTGTCAACACAAATATAGTTGCAGGAGGCAGGAGGAAAGAGAGGGAAAGAGATCACACCTTTATAGATTTTAGGGATTTTGTAATCTGTAAGGGTCAGTGCATTTTTTAAAATGGACATTTAAATGCCAGGGGCCTCTGCTCCTCTCATAAAGAGAGGGGAATTCTTATGGTGGAATGGGAAGTGATGGGGCTCTTAGAGGGGGGAATGGATGAATGATTTAGGGAAATGTTAGACACATCTGTACAAACAAACAAAATAAAAACAGAGCGAGAAAGAGAGCAGCTGACAAATTTTATATCCTTAATATGTTGCTTGTATGTTGACAGTCTTCTCTGTTTAATTTTTTAATCTCTTCAGGGGCAGGTACTGTGTCTCCCTCTCTCTCTTTTTGTACAGCACCTAGTACAATGAAACCTTTAAGTGATTCAAAAATGCAAATAATGGAGATCTGTGGAGCATCCATAGTGTGTTATACAATTTTCAGATAAATAAGGTATGCTCTTGATCTGAAGAGCTTACCAGCATGCAGACAAAGAGTAGGGAATTGGAGAGACTAAAGGCAATCTTGCTGAATAATTAAATAAATTCTACATCTACATAATTTCACATTATTTGTTATATTATATGTTAATGTATTTTGGAGTAAGTCCCAAAAGGGAATATAGGGACCATATTTTTACATATTTTATAACAATAGGAGAGCATGGTTTTATCAATCAATTAAAAAGTTGATTTGAATTATTTATGATCATTAAATGTTTTTTGTGGTGACTTGCTACTGCTAAGTAATAAGATTTATTGTTCTCAATCTTAACCTCCCCTCTCAAATTCTGGTAGCTGCATTCTGTTGAAGATTGCCAGAGCTCTTAAATTCTGAGATACATTGTATCTTGTGCCACACGTCTTTAAAATACAATAATTAAAACAGATACATGAATATTATGTCGTCTATATAAAACTAGTACTGAATTTAAACAAATACTACTCCACTGCTAATACATTAATAGACTCAAATAGTTTTACTATTTTATTCTTGTTCCAAAATGGCATCAACAGAGCCTGGGCTAATTTGGGGTATTGTAGAATGGAGCTCTGACAGCAGGAGAACAATCTTAAGGAAATACAAGACATAAAAATGCAGTGCAATGCCTTATCACAGCACTCCCTAGTCTGACTACTCCCTAATCAAACAAGCAGTTTTATGGCATATGTTGATTCCTTTGAAGGTGTAGCTGGTTTTCATAGTATAGGATTTCCTGTCCAAAAGGGAAAGTGGTCATTTAAAGTTTAAGAGTCATAGGGCAGTATAAACCATGTGTGGTTTTTTTTAATGAATAAAAAGACTATGGTTTAGGAACATGAAAATGTAAGTGGAAAAAAGTCTGTAGTTTTTTAGACATCAAATAAAAACACTGTACACTATTTTGTGCTAGGTGAATGTTCTCATTATTTAACATGTTTAGTTGTTGTTACATTTCTATCACTATTTTGTTTTATTGTACTCACTAAGAGAAATAGGATGTTTTGAAGAAGGGTTTTCTTTTTCTTTTTGTTTTGTTTCCCTGCTGCTTTCCCAGAAACACCCCTCTACTCCATTCTCTCTGTCTGCTGAAAAAGCACATGAGGATATGCTGTGTCAGGAGAACCCACCTAAAGGGCCCCCTTGACGCTAGCACATCCTCTGTCAGGCAGCATTCACTGCAGCCTGGAGCGGATTCTGCTGCAGAGTAATAGTGCCACAGAGTCTGCAAGTGTCCTGAGCTGCTACTGAACAGGAGAGCAAAGACAGAGTATGAAAGAATACAAGGATTACAGAGGGTACGTTGGCAATTCTCGTCAGGAGAAAGCAATCAACAGCCTGCTGTCTGCCCTGTTTTAATACATATATATATATATATATATATATATATATGACCTGTTTAGCTTGAGCCTAAGAATCTTCCCAAGGATGTTGTCAGAGCCTCAGGAGTAATAACTACTGTTCGCTAAATTGGAGGGGAGAGGAAAGCAGGGGAAGAATTCTTAGATAACATAGGACTGAAAGCTTTGCTTTTTTGTAGCAAAATCTCAATGCATGCACATGTTTTTCATATGAAGTATAACATCAAATTAGAACTACGTTATGCAGTGAAAGAATCAATAGCTTCGTCATTTTACTTGCAAGGAGCAGACAGCCTTATGGGGTTAGACATCACAATGAATTTGATTATGACAAAACCTTATATTCATGATAATATCTTATTGTAGTCCTGTCCTATGGAGCAGAAAAAGCACACTTCCTTCCTTCTTTCTTAGATGAAGAACTAAACCCTGATAATCAAAATTCAGAGAAGTTTGCTTTGGATGTACAGTATATGGGTTTTTAATCACCAGTCTTTATCCAGAGCTTGAAGAAAGAAAAACTCCATTAAAGTGATCACTGATGAATATGTGTCTAAGAAAGAAGAAAAAGCAATATTCATTTCTAAAAGACACTATGGCAAAGGAATCTGAAATCATTCATTTTCCTCTAAACACTGATTTAGCATGGATGACAAGAAACTATCGTTTGACTTACCTTTTCCAACTGTCCAAAATGCTTCATATGAAGATGCTTTAATTTACACTAAAAGCACTTGGATTGTATCAAGGGGAACATTTGTCTTCATTTAGGATACGCAGTTACCATATACCATATACTTTCATGGTTTTTTTTAATTAACCAATGTGACATAAATGGATGGGAATGTACCTAGAAAATCCCATAGAAAGTCTTTTCTCAGATCTTGGATATTCTTATTTTTGTGGAATACAATAATTTTTGCAATAACCCTTGGTGTTAACTACTCATGCAGTTGTTTTGGAATACATCTATGAATACCATCACAGAAAAAGCTATCAGATAAGGAAAATACTAATGCTGGAAGATCTGTGAACATGATGCATGTGAATAATTTCCCCTTTAGGAGGCATTCATGGATTTGGTGAGTAATCGATACACACTACAAATTGTTAAACTTAGAATGCTTGTTTGCAAAATACTGTGACAACTACCAGATGCTGACTTTTCCAGTTTTAGTGGCAAGTGAGGATTAATTAGGATATTGTAGAATGAAAATCTTAGAGATGATAGTGGTGATGTAATACAAGATTAGTGTCCTGTGACATCACAAACATAGAAAACCCAAATTGTGGAATGGAGAGAATAGTATAGCTTTAAAAATACAATCAATAAGAACCTTTTGAGAAATAGAACTATTTCTATCTATGAGATCAATGAAAGACTGCCATTTGTTCCATAACATTATTTCAAAGAAACACTACAAACTTGTTTTCCCCATATACTATTGACTTGACTAGCCTCTAATTTTTCTTTTGAGAGTTCTGTTGACCGAAAAACAAGGATAAATTATTCTCTCCCCAATAATTCAGTAATCGTTTTTTAAAAAAATGTGTGCTAGGATTTTAAATCTGGCTGTTTGGAAAACAGTTCCACTGAACTAAAATCACTTCAGCATCATTAAAACATCTGTTTCCTCTTAAACCCAAACACATCTGTAGTTCTTGCTCAGGGACTAACCTTTGTCTACAACTTGTCTTATAATGTATTAAGGTTAACTTTATGATTATTTTCCAGTCGATTGGCATCGTGTTGTGCTACTCATATTGGAATTTATGATCCAATGCTTTAACTGCTGAACTTCAGGGCAAAGCCTGGTTTTATGTAAGGCCTTGTCTTTATTATATTTTTGGGTTTATTTCAGTTCTTTTAAAGGTACTAAAAGCAAGCATATTATGAAAGCTCAGTGTGCACAGCTTACATTTAGTCAAAAAATTGCCTTTGCTATAAATATGTGTTTGGATACCTAACTCATTTGAGGAAGAATTTTCCCTGGCCAATACCTTTACAGAAATGCAAATCATTATTTTTGTCAGTGTATTTAAAAAATATAATATAAATGTAGCAACAATATAGCCCAACCACAAACCTCTAATGGGAGTCATTTGTCAGAGGTTTCCGGCTTTTGAGCTCAGAACCAATCAGAACCTTGGTATATCTTTAGAGCCTCTATCAGACCAGAGGTGATATGAATTTACTACATTTTAATAATAGTAAATATTAATGCAGAGTTAATACAGATTAATTCCTTTACCTATCTTACTCTTCTATCACAATCCTCTGCCACTTTCCCATAACACAAATCTTAGGATAAGTGAAATCCCTATAATATCTCCAGGTAGTCCACTTTAAACAGCATCATCTGGGAAAACAAATAATAAACGTAAGGTTTTAATTAACCTCATTCCTCTCCTTTTTGTAGCTTACTTTGCAAAGTGCACAGTGGCCCATACCTAACAGGAAAGCTCTGATATTTCTAGTGTTTTCTAAGAATTTGGCCTACTTTTTTTAATAACTAGGAGAGATTATTCTGAAACCTATTTGGCGCTTATAAGTTTATTCTGTGTCTCAGTGCTTTGCAACCAAGACATTTGAATTCTTTTTGAGGGAGTTTGATCATGCCAATATTTGTTTTTTTTCTGCTTTAGTAGACAGTTGCCTGCCTTGCCTGTTCACACCCTCTCAGTCTCCTTGGTATCTGCATCAAAATGTGAATACATTCTGTAGCAGCAGGGTGGGATTGTTTGCAGGTGGTGCTGCACAAATCTATGTAGGCTTTCACATGAATTTCATTTAATATATTATCTGAATGCAAATTATACCATGCAAGCATTCATGGCTTTCAAAATCCCAGATCTTACTTTGGAATTAAAATGTTTCAGCTCAGTGTTGTTCTACTGCCCATTCTGAGAACCAGGCAAATTTGCTTATTCATGCTACGTTAGATCTGTAAAGAGCATTTATGAATGCTAGACTTTGGAGTTACTATTATTTTTCTTTTGTAATTCTGCAAAAGCAGTTTCACAAAATCATTGTGTTGGATGCCAGACATACCAAAGCTTTCCATAGTACATTTGAGTTGATACAGAAAGCATATTCCCTCTATATTTTTTCCTTCTGCTGCTTTGACACATCCATTGGTAAGATGAAAATGAATCTAAATAAAGAGGGTTTTTTATATGATCCAGTTAGTATTGTGCATGGTTAACAGCTATACTAGTTGATACTTCTAGCTATTTTTCCATAATATTGAACAATATATTTAAGATATTTTGTGACAAGCAGCAGATAGTACATATTTAAATTTGAAATACCATGTTTTAAATATAGACATCCATATTCACATTCAGTATTGATAAACATATATACCTTAGTGACATTTTTAATCTAATTATATTCTCTACCTTCATAGGGCATTTCATTTCTTTTTCTCTCTTCTACTCTGTCTCTAACAGAGAATGGAAAATAAGTGGCTGTTAGTCCAGGGCTAGTAAATAAAACCTTTTGAATCTTAAATTAATTAGGGTTATTTGAGTCTTTCTCCACTGACACTCCCTGGCTTTTAACTTCTGTGTGCAGGTGGAGGAGCCAAGATGCTTGTTAACTTGTGTGTGTTAGGTGAGTGTGTGGTCTTAAGGGAAGGGTTGCCAAAAGATCTCTTGCTAGAGCTACTTACCCATTCTAAGTGCTGGGTTTGATATTGAACTCTCAACCTTTCATCCAACAGAATAAATGCCATTAATTAAATCCTGCTGCTAATGTTATTTATAATGGCTTCCATTTAATACATTATTTTGGAAAATGATTTAAATAGTATCATAAACAGCAGATGAGTTGTAGTCAGGGAGAGCAAGATTCTAAAGAGTCTTCTCAGTGAGGATGTATAACTTAAATTCATTGTGTTAAAAGACAGGAAGCCAATAGAAGGGTTCAAAGAAAGTATCTAAGTGATGTGTTTGGAGTGGATGTGCAGAGGATGATTTTAGTAGCAGCTGTTTTGGATAGACTGGAATGGGAAGAGGTGAAATGTGGTGAAGCCAGGAGTGAAGGATTATAATAGCTAAGATGACTGATGTTTTAGGAGAGGATAAAATTAGCCCTGAGCATACTGAGAAAATTGAGAGTTGGGGTGATATTAGATGAGTAATAGAAGCCTGTTACATTCACAATATCACACCAACATTTAAGCACAGCATGTTTGTGCCCATGAAAAACATGTTTGTTATTGGAAAAAACTTTAACAAAAAATGATCCTGCAGCACCTTAGACACTAACAAAAATGTTGATTGTATCATGAGCTCTTGTGGGCACAACCCACTTCTTTGCTTTGTTTTGTTTTTCAGTTAGACTAACACAGCTACCCTCTGAGACTTTTAAACATGTTTATTATTGCTCCTCAGATTTGAAACTGTTAGACATGTTTGTGAATGGATTGTATTACCTAGCTTTATTTTTCAATACACTTTTTTCTGAATTTTTGATGCCAAAGCAAATAACGATAAGCGTGGTATCTAATTTTGGTTTCCCTCACTGGGTATATCTTTTCCTATTTTTATCATAGTAAAATTAGGAGAACTTACAAACTATGATTTTTGAGTCCAGGTATTTGTGTCTTCAAAATTGTAAAGATGTAAAATTAAATATTAGCACATATTTTAGGATAATGTAATCTACATTGTTATTCTTTTTTGTTTCCTTTCTACTAAGATACTGACATAAAATTAAATTCAAATTATATACCAAAACAGTGAGCAAAAAAATGGAGCAAAAATAATCTGTTGCCTTTTAATCTAGTCAAATTATTTCATTTGATCATTATTGTGCTATGTATTCCATCTGATGCAAAATAATGTGAAGGCTGCATGGTTACTCTTTTGCTTTAGATAAATTTGATGGTCAAACTACCTTGTTGAAAAGCACATAAGTAAATTATTGTATGATTACAAATTTAAATAAGTCTCGTTGATTTCTTGTTCCCAGAATCTTCTTGAATAATATTATCCACATTTGTAAGTTTTAATGATAGAACCGAATACTTCTCCCCAATTATTAACAGGGCTCGACAAACTATGTAATCTACTCGCTTGTGGCGAGTAGATTACAACTCGGAAGAGCCAAGTTCGGGCGATCTGCACATGCGCAGAATGATCTGTGCATGCGCAGACCGCTGGACAGAGTGGGTGGCGAGCGGGGCTCGCCGCAGCTCGGCGAGTCCTGATTATTAATATATTAGCTATTTCTCATTGTGACAATTTTCCATTTTGTGGAGCTGGAGTTATATTTCACCTTGGTAGAAATCTCAAAATAAATATTCTGACCTTACTAGACAAGGCAGAAAACAGAATAATTTTTTAAACATTGAGCTTGATCACATCAGGGGCTGAGCAACCTCAGCTCACTTAGGGTATGCCTACACACCAGCATTATTTCAGAATAATGGAAGTTTATTCTGAAATAACTTTGAGAGCGTCTGCATAGCAAGTCCCTTATTTTGAAATAATTTCAAAATGAGGGGTGGCTTATTCCAGAGTCTGTAAACCTCATTTGCGAGGAATAATGCCTATTCCAAAATAGCTATTTCAGAACAGTGTGTGTGCAGACAGAGAAGCTGGAGTTATTTCAAAATAAGGAGCCTCCAGAAACTCTCACAGGTGCCCTACTGGCCTCTTTGTCCACACTCATCACAACTCTGTAGCTTCCCTTCCCCTGAAGCCCTTAAACCTGCAGGCAGAAGGGAAAGGGCTCGTGGTGCACTGCAGGCCCTGGCAGCCCCAAGCCACCCAGCAGCTGCCACTGCTTCACATTGGACCAAATTGAGCAACTCTGTTGCTTCCACTGAGCCCTCCACAGTTCCCAGGGACCAGTCATTCAGCTCTCAGCACCCTGCCCAGGGCCATAAGAGGTGGGCACCATGCTCGTCTGGTGCAAAGGTCGTGGCCCTCGCTGAGGTCTGGGGCGAGGAGGCAAACCTCCAGGATGTCCCGCATCACACACAGAAATGCCAACGTCTATGGCCACATAGCCAAGAGCCTGAGTGCAAAGTGACACATCCGCACCCAGAAGCAGATATGGATGAAGGTTAAGGAGCTGAGGCAGGCCTATGCCAAGGCCAGGAAGTGCAGCTCCCACTCCAGGGCTGAACCCCACACTTGCTCCTACTATGAAGACCTGTACCACATGCTAGGGGGCAGATCACTCCCTCCCTCACCCCCCCAGAAGAGAACTCAGGACTGGAGATGCCCTTGGTGCCGTCCCGGGGACAGAGACACAGTGGAGGAGGAAGAGGAGAAGGAAGAGTAGGAGCAGAACGAGGCCAGCACCATCACCCCATGCCATGGATGTCTCCCAGGCATCGTCTGAGGCCAGGGAAGGCATATCAGGAATGTGCCATTATTTTCCCTACACACACAGGGTAGAGGTAGTGTGCTCCTCACTTGGCCTTGGCAGCCTGGGGATCGCACAGCAGTCTGTGCATGTTAATACACGTGAAGCGCCAGTGCGGGACGCACAGCCCCAGGAGGCTACACCAGAGGGCCCTTGTGCTATTGCTCACAGGGTCTAGGAAGGACTGCCACACTCCTGACACTGGGGTAGGACACCCTCTCACCACAAGCCACCACTAGAAAAAGGCTGCGGACCTGGAGAGACACACACCCTCAGGAGTGCGGCAAGGCACAGCAGTATGTGATGCTCACACACACCTCCCCCCAACACCATGTCCCCCTCTCCTCCAACAGGCTGGGATACAAGTCCTCTCTACATGGAACCCACCACTGCCAAACCCAACATGTGCATGGCATGGAGGGAAGCCCAGTCACCCGGTGGCCTCCTCTCTTGCCTGCAGGCTCCCTGTCTGGCCAACACCTTCACATGCCTTCTTGTCCCTGGGATGTGGGGGTCCTGAGGCTTCCCTTGGGGACATCTGTGTCCCTGCAAAAAAGGCCCACAGTTTAGGTCACAGATAGCCTTGCTCCAAGCACATCACCTCCAAATGAGTCGAGAACTGCCAGTTTTCAGGCAGTGTCTCCAGGGATGACTGACCGTCTTTCTGTTCTCTACAGCTGGACCAGCTGTGAGAGGGGAGTGGTTGACACCACCTGGGGCAGCCATGTGCAGCTGCTTGAAGGCCTACCAATCCGGCCAGCCTCTACCTCCGACCCTGGCAGGAAAGTCTCCCCCTTCCTTTCACATACATATACGAAGGACACAGCACACAGTCACGACTTGGGGGATGTTCCGCTCCCCGACATCCAGCTGGGTGAAGAGGCAACGGAATCTCACCTCCAGATGCCCAAAGATGCCCTCCACCACCATGCGGGCCCTGCTAAGCCTGGTATTAAAGCATTCCTTGGTGTGGTCATGATGTCCAGTGTAGGCCTTCATTAGCCAGGGCAAGAGTGGTTAGGCTGCATCCCCCGCGATTCACATTAGCATGGCCATGTCCCTGATCCTGATTGTGCAATTGGGGGGGGGGGGAAAAAGTGCCGTCATGCAGTTTGTGGAAGATGCTGGAGTTGTGGAACATGTGAACGTTATGTGCCTTCCCCAGCCACCCAACACAGATGTAGGTGAACTGGCTGCAATGGTCTGTGATGGTTTGCAGGACCATTGAAATATACCCCTTATGGTTAATGTATTCGGCTGCCTGATAGTCAGGGGCGTGGATGGGGATGTGAGTGCTGTCAATAGCTGCCCACCCTCCACCCCACCCCATAGTTGGGGAAGCCCATGCTGGCAAAGCTGGTGACGATGGGGTCCATTTTGCTGAGGTTGATGATCCTATGTAGCAGGATGGTGTTGATGGCCCTCACCATGTGTAGAAGGAGACAAACAAAGAATCACAGGATTGCCAGAATCCTTGGAAGATCCTTGAGCCTACCCTTCATTTCCCCCCCCGAACAAGCGCATCCCCCTACTTACTCCATCCTCTGACAGGGCTTTGTGAGAGGGGGACTGAAAAATCTTCCGGGGTGGGGGCTTCCCCCACCAACTCCCTAGGGTGCCCCTATCCAGCACTTCACCACTCTCCTGGGACAGTAGCCTGGAAGCGCCATACATGCATAATGAGGGCCCCAATGGTGGATCTCCCCACACCAAACTGGTTCCCGATGGATCGGTGGGTGGCCATTGTGGCGAGCTTCCAGAGGACAATGGTGACCCGCTTCTTGAGGGGGATGTACTTCATGCATGAGCCTCAGCCTCAGGCAGCAGCTCCAGAGGTAACTACTCTCCAAATGCCCTGCCTGAAGTGGTTCTAAGTGGCCTTAAAATGTGATTCAGCATCCAATCAGTGTGGACGCTCTATTTCAAAATAGCTCAGTGCTATTTCTATAGGCATTTGGTGTGTAGACATGCTATTTTGAAATAAGCTATTTCTTCCAAAATAGCTTATTCTGAAATAAGCATGAAGTGTAGTCGTACCCTGAGAAGTCACTGGAAGGCTGAGAATCATTGGCATTGTGTGGGAAATGGTCAGTATCCCTCAAGATAAGGCCTTGAATCAGTAACACAAGCTAAAATGGAATATGTTGTCCAAGGGTATGCATGTAATCACTTGTTTTGTTACTTTAAACTCTTGTTTGTGCTAGGATTTTTTTTCATAGTGAGGCAAACAAACTTGTGCCAGCATTTCTGTTCAGAATTGTAGTTAATTAGTTTCCATATCTCAGACTTCAGACCTTAAATCTAGTGGATAAAGAGGAATCCCTTCCTTCTGACTGGAAACAGGATTTGAAATGCCTGCTAGCCAAATGACTGATTTCTGAGTATGACAACAGATCCCGTTAGGCCAAATGCAGTTAATTCATACTCTATTGCCAGTAGGTTTTGAGGTGCTGATAAGTATGAAAGGTTGTTATCTTTGCAAATGTCTAGTGTGGAATAGTATTATTGAGCTTCAGGAATTGTTCATGTACACTAATCAAGACACAGTTAGATTTATACATTTTTTACTAAATGAAGCAGACAACCATTTATTTGCAGTAAAACCCCTGTTTCTGAAGACTTGTTTTATATCCTCATTTTTTCAAACACTATTTATCCATTTGCTATCACCCAAGCAATGTATAACATGCTGCACATCCGGAGGAGGAAATATTTTGACAAAGGGCAAACTTTGTTTTTTGGATTTTTTTAAAAAGTGCTGTCTTTCATTGGGAGAACTCAGTGTTCCAGAAACACTCACCAGCAAAGTATCATGACACTCTTGTAACGTGGAGCATGGGGATATAGGAATCACGTCACCCACCGCTGAAATGCAGCAGCTGTTTAGCTCTCAACACACTAGTGTAACATCATGGGATATATATAAAATATCTATGTAGGGGAGATAGCTCATTTGAAAAACCTGCTGTAAACTGCATCATGCTCAATTTAATGTCTCAAAAAGACAACTTGACTTTGCTGGGATTTAAGCCTGTGGTTCCAGAGTAAATACATAAACTTGGTGCTTAGACCATCCTGGGTTTGTCTACACTGCAATTAGATACCTCCAGCTGGCCTGTGTCTGCTGACTTGGCCACACAGGACTTAGGCTAATGTGCTGTTTAATTGTGGTGTAGATGTTCTGGATCCTCCCACCTTGCAGGGTCCTAGACAGCCCCTGGATTTTGCTAGCTTGAGTCAGATGGCACAGGCCAGCCATGGGTTTCTAATGCAATGCAGTTGTAATTTAAGTGATTTTTCCATTAAATTACTGCAAGCAGTTAGGACCTTTATTTTATGTTTTTGGAAAATGGCATTTCTTATAGAAGAAGAGGCAGGATTTTTTTTAATTAAAACACTGGATTTGGACTCAGGAGCTAAGAGTTCAGTTCTGGACTTTACCACACACCTCCAATCTGATATCATCACCTACCTGTGCCTTCGCTCATAACTGTAAAGTGAGAATAAGACATCGTGTCTTCCTTTCTCCAACTCTTTGTTAGTCTTGTTTGTTAAGAATGTAAGGACTTTGAGGAAGGGACTGTCTCTTACTCTATGGCTACGTCTACACTGGCCCCTTTTCCGGAAGGGGCATGTAAATTTCACCAGTTGTCGTAGGGAAATCCGCGGGGGATTTAAATATCCCCCGCGGCATTTAAATAAAAATGTCCGCCGCTTTTTTCCGGCTTTTAAAAAAGCCGGAAAAGAGCGTCTAGACTGGCCCCGATCCTCCAGAAAAAGTGCCCTTTTCCGGAGGGTCTTATTCCTACTTAAAACACATTGTTATTAAAAGACATTGGAAACTGGTCTCAAACTTTGAGTGAAATTGGTTTTGTTCTACTTTCATGTGTTTCTTGAGGATAGTGTTTTGGGATCATGTTCAGTTTACTGACTACAGAGAAGAGATGAGCAGTAACTAGGCATTTTAATGCCTAAGGTGAGCAAACACATTTATGTCCCTTAAAGGTGATGCGAGGGGGCAGGAGAATATGTAGGAAGCTCTTAGCTCTACATACTGTGGGAACTGATTCTGGCTTGCTGCCTAATAGCCCTACCTTCCCAAGCCCAGTTTTCTGCCTGTGTCGCTTTGCACTCTAGACAGCTGCCACACTCGTCCTGCCCTGGTTATGACCCTACAAAAGAGTAATGATACTCTCCAAAAATCAAATATGAAACTCATTTTTTAACCTTGAGATTGAAATATTGCCCTACTGCATGATATCCACTTTAATTGTCAACTGTTTGGTCTCAATATTAAACTTGACAAGTAACATAATGAAAAATGTACCTATACGTTGTTTCTGATGGAGCTAAAGAAAGTTTTGCATGTGGAGGTGAAAGGTTTACTGTTGATTTGTTTTTATTTTGTTTGTGGAAAAGGTTCAGAAAAGGACAACAAAAATTATTAGGGGGTTGGAATGGGTCCCATATGAAGAGAGATTAAAAAGACTTGCACTTTTCAGCTTAGAAAAGAGGAGACTAAGGGAGGATATGATAGAGGTCTATAAAATCATGACTGGTGTATTTATTTATTCCCACAATATAAGAACTGAGGGTCACCAAATGAAATTATTAGGCAGCAGGTTTTAAACAAACAAAAGGAATTTTTTCTTCACTCAGCATACAGTCAACCTCTGGAACTCCTCGCCAGAGGATGTGGTGAAGGCTAGGACTTTAACAGGCTTCAAAAAAGAGCTAGATAGATTAATGGTCCATCTATGGCTATTAGACAGGATGAGTAGGAATAGTATCCCTAGCCTCTATTTCTCTGGAGGTAGATGACAGAGGAGGGATTATTTGAGGATTATCTGTTGTGTTACCTCCCTCTGAGGCATTTGGTATTGGCCACTGTCGGCAGACAGGATACTGGGCTGGATGGCTACTGGGCCAATATGTCCATTCTTATGTTTGTTAGATCTGTCAATATTCTGTGAACTCATAATTACAAAAGTGAAAAACATTGTTAGGCAAATACAGTTTACAGACTGAATTTATTCTGATCACATTAAAATATATTTGGCTAATTTTTGTGTTGTATAATGTGCTAAATGATATTTTTGTTAGGTAAATCTGAATTATAAGATTATCTCCTGAAGACTAAACAGAATTTAGGTCCTTTAAAATTGATATGCATAGGTTAGCTGTTTGATAATAAGAGAGAAGTGTTTAAAATTGAATTCTACATTACTGGTCAAAAGGGAGGCAAATATATTCCAGTATAAACCTGCTTGACCATTCATTTTCATTCTACAGCTTTTTATTTGTATGCAATTAAATTTATAGAGATGGCATAGTTATGTGCTACTTCTAGAAAATGGTTTAGTTTGCCTTTCTAAATTTCTTATCAATTCAATTACCAATTTTTAATTACTGGCATTGAAAACATTTGGTGTAATTTAAAAAAAGAATTGTAGTTACAAGTGAATGACCGTTTTAAATGGTGCAATATACCATGATCCACTTCCCATTGAAATAAATGAAAAGAAAAGCTTGAATTCCTATGGCATTTCAAGTACTAGAAAGCTAAAATGTTGTTGTAGGAACATCAGTATTGGAATTTAGCTGTGCAACAGGTAGCCTACGTGGTACCCACATGAGGCCCATCAGGGTGCAACCCACCCAGGTACAGGTCCTTGAGGGTTGGATAGCACCCTGATAGTTCCAGTGCCATTGTGTGGAGCCCTCTAGTTATGGCACTTCTGAGTTCAACTCCTTCCAAAGTATTAGAGTCCAAAATAAAAGGAAAACTGTGAATTAAAACACAGGATCTTCTAAGGACTTGTTGACAAACTTTGCCTTTCTCCTTACAGCTGGTTTCCATGCACTCAGTTCTGTTTGACAAGCTTCCTGAGCCCAGTCATCCAATTCACTTGGAGGCTCATCCAGATAGTAAGCTATCTCACAGAGTTAGCTAGAATCAGACTTCCTTCGTCAAGAAAGAATTATAGAATTGTAGGACTGGAAGGGATCTCAAGAAGTCATGAAATCCAGCTCACTGCACTGTGGCAGGAGGAAGTAAACTTAAGACAATTTATGGCAGGTATATCTCCAATCTTTTCTTAAAAACCTCCACTGATAACAGTTACACAAGCTCCCTTGGAAGCCTATTCCAGAGCATAACTCCTCTTGTAGTTTTCTTGATAGCTAATCTCAATCTTCCTTGCTGCAGATAAAGTCCATTATTTCACTGTCCTACCTTCAGAAGACCTGACCACCATCTTATTTTAACAAGCCTTAACATTGTTGAAGACGTTATCAGTCTTAGTCGTCTTTTCTCAATACTAAGCATGCCCAGTTTTTCACATTTTTCTTAGCTCTGGTTTTCTAAATCTTTTTTGTTTGTTTGTTTTGCTGTCTTCTGAACTCTCTCCAATTTGTCCACATCTTTCCTAAAGTGTGATGCCCGGAACTGAAATCCCAGCTGAGGCCTCTCCTGTACCATCTCTCATGTCTCACAAATGATGTTCCTGTTAATACACTCAGGAATTAATTAGCCCTTTTCACAGCTGCTTGTGATTGACTCATTCAATTTTTAACCCACTGTAACCCCCCAAATCTTTTTCAACAGTAGCACCCCAAGATAACTATTCCCTATTTTGTAACTGTGTGTTTGGTTTTCCTTCCTAAGTGGTATTTTGTACTTGTCTTTCTTAAATTTCATCTTGTAAAATGGACCGTTTGTCAAGGTCATTCTGAATTCTAATGCTGTCCTCCAAAGTGCTATCAACCCCTCTCTCCTTGGTGACATCTGCAAAATTTATAAGGATATCGTCCTCTGCATTATCCAAGTCATTAGTGGAAATATTGTTTACCCTATAATTGTAAATATTGTAAACCCTACAGTTTCCATTCTCTGGTCCTCTGAGGCTTTGTGTGCCTTCCAGGAGTTCTCAAAGTTAATTGGTTCCAGAATTGCTTCAGCAAGATCATTAAGAGCTCTAGGATGAATTGCATCAGATTCTCCTCACTTCAATGCATCTAACTTAGCTAAATATTCTTTAACTTGATGTTTTCCTCTTTTGCATTCCATCCCCCAATTGTTGATACTAATTTGGTTAAATATCTGGTCATCATTAACATTTTAGTGAAGATTGGAGCAAAATAGGTACTGTATTAAACATCAAAGCTCTTTTGATGTCATCAATTATTATTTCATCTTTTCCACTATGTAAAGGACCTACACTTTGCTTTATCTTTCTTTTACTTCTCTAATGTATTTAAGAATTTTTTCTGATTGACTTTTATGTCTTTGGTAGGTGTAACTCATTTTGTATTATTTATTTCTGATCTTGTTTCTACATACTTATGATCTTTGTCCATGTTTCCACTTTTTGTGGTATTTTCTTTTTCCTTTCACCCTTCCCCCTTTCTTTTCCTTTTCTTTTCTCCTCTTCCCCCTTTCCTTTCCTCCTTTCCCTTGTCCTTTTCCTTTCCCCCTTTCTCTTTCCTCTTCTGTTATGATAGAAGTCCTGATAAAGCCATATGGGCCTCTTGCTAGTCTTCCTATCTTTCCTTTACATCAGGGGCTATGTCTAGACTGCAAGCTTCTTTCGGAAGAAGCTTTTCTGGAAGAGCGGAATGAAAAAGCAATGTGCTTTTTTTAAAGATAGTATCCACATTGATTGAATGCTATATCACATTTAAGTTGTTATTAGTCTGGAGAGAGTGACCACCACCTGTGTTATTTTCTGGAGGTCTCTTCTTTCGAAAGAACTCCCTCTTCTGCGTCAACACATGCCTTTTTCCGAAAAAGCTTTTTTGGAAAAAGGCTTCTTCCTCGTAGAATGAGGAAAAACCCCTCTGAAAACCCCCATCAGAAAAACCCCTCTGAAAACCCCCCATCAGAAAAACCCCTCTGTTCTTTTGACTTTATGTCAAAAGAACTCAATGGAAGTGTGGAAAAATGCTGCAGTATAGACACACCTTGGATAATTTGCATTTGTGCTTTGAATACTGTCCACTTAAAAAACTGCCAGCTCTCTTGAAATCCTTTACCCCCGATACTTTCTTCCCCTGGGGTCTTACCTTACCAATTCTGTGAGTTTCTTAGTCTGTTCTTTTGAAGTTCATTGTTCTTCTTCTGTTGTGTTCATACCTTCCTTTCCTTAGTGTCATGAAATCTATCATATCGTGATCTATTGCATTTCAGATGTGTTATCAATTCTTCCCTGCTGGGATGAATCAAATGTCAGTCTGAAATAGCTGTTCCCCTGGTTACTTCCTCTACTTTTTTAAACAAACCTCAGTGCAATCGAAGAACTTATTATTCAACAGATGTCTTGGTAGTTAAGGTCCCGCATTGCTATAATGTCTTGTTTTTTGGATATTTTTGTTGTTAGTTCTAGAAAAGCCTCATCTACCTCCTCTTCTTGATTTAGTGGTGATCTTCTACCAGGACATCACCCTTATTTCTTAGGCCTTTTATCTTATTCAAACTCTCAACTCCTCTGTCCCCAAGAAACAGAATATTTATTTCCTGGTCAGCCCCTAACAAAGATACTGTAAGCCTCTGACTTTTAAGTCCACAGTTCATTCCTATAAACAACTGCAGATGTAGAGAGTCAGGGCCAATATCTACAGGTACTAGTTTAACTGACTCCCTATCTGCACCATCCCAAATAGGAAAATCAAGATAGCCCAGTTTCTTTTAGTATGTCTTTTAATCATGAGTCTATCTTTCTGGAATGATTAAAGCTTACCTCTGGCAGAAAACAGTATTAAAAACTACTATGAATATCACAGATCTTCAGGTTTTATCAAGTGGAGGTCTTTCATATTCAGTTATTTCATAGACTGAATTTGGAAGGTTTCCATATTTGTTCTAAAGTACTACTGATTCCAGTTAATCTTAATATGGTTTATTAGAGTTTGTCCCCTCTTTAATGCTAGATTATTTGATGCCAAGGACAAAAGGCAGTAAACCCTACTCCTACCCATTATAACATGTTTGATGTAAAGTAATGTTTACATTATGAACTTAGTTTGAGCTGGCAGGGAACTGAGTGTTTGGTACTTGATTCCAAGATCTAGGCACACATTTTTAACAGTGCGAGTAATTCACCACTGGAACAATTTATGAAGGGATGTGGTAGATTATCCATCCCTTGAATTAATTAAATCAAGACTGAATGTCATTCTAAAAGATATGCTCTATTTTCACCACAAACTGTTGGGTTTACTGCAGGGATTATTCAGTGAAATTCCATAGACTGTCCTAGGCAGTCTGAATAATCACAATGTTTCCGTTTCCTTTTAATCTAGAAAACCATGAAAAATATAAATGTATGATATATCTTGAACCGTATATAATCATAAAACAAGCTTCTTTCATTCTGTATTTTCTTTATTTCTGGTTTTCATATTTCTTTATTAATTTATTATAAAAGATTTTGGGAACTGTGTTTTTAAATATGTATTTATAAAAAAGATTTATAACTTTTAGCTTAATCTCAAAATTTATCTCATTTAAACACTATTAATTTTGATTTTTCACATTTTAACCTTAGGTGTATTCCTCCTTCTATTAGCTGCAAAAATTATAGGGCACAACTCTTTTGCAATATCCAAATCGAACACTTAAATTGTTAATTGATTAGTTAAGACAGTGTGTCAACTATAGGCACAAATACATATTTTAAGCTACTTTCCTCTTGAGAGAAATGAACCCCTTGTTCAAGAAAGGAATTTGTTTTTCTGAGACTGTATCATGCTCAATGTGCTTTCAATTATGACTGAATAGTCATAGAACATTAGAAATTCATTACTTTTTTCTTTTCCCTTAAAAATGCTGTTCGCCCTAGGGAGATCCTATTGCTACTATATTTGGTGTTGACAAAAACCAGCACCGTGATGTCTGTTCTGGTATCATGGCTTACAGGGCTACAAAGATTTCCAAGTCTTTCCCATCTCACTTAACTCATTTTGAAATATGTTTCGCCATGTTTACAGGATTACAAAGGTCGGAAATATGTCATCCAAATACCACCCTCAGAATTTACAGATATGTCCTCTCTTCCTGATCCAGCAACCATAAAATGCACATAGAAGAAAGCATGCAACATGTCAACCCCTAGTCCCAGCCTTTTGGCTGTGAACAGCAGTGCTAAAGGAAATGCATAGATTCGGATTTCCATTTAGATAAGCATCCATATTTAGCTTGAGTTTGAAAAGTGCTGAGTACTAGATAATTCCAAGGTCATATATTTTTTTTAGTCTAAATACAGACTTAAATGTCTTACTTTTAGATCAATTTTGAAATCCTTGGACTAAGATACTGGATTTCCATTTTAACTTATCAACCTTCTGTAGCCTAAACACTCTGTATAGACCTCTGCATGACAATCTTTGAATCTCTCCAGCCTTAAATAACACCATTTTCCCTCAACAAGCCATGTATCAGCCATTCCTAGTGATATCTTCCAGTGTTAGACTCCCTTCACTGCCTTCTGCTTGCAGATGACAGGGTTGCATCCTAGGAAGCTTCTCACTCACACTGGTACTTTTCTGTTTCCCACTCACCCTGGACCACAGCTTCCTTAAACCTTCCTCCCACCTAATTAGTGTCATGTGCCTATGGTAACTTTCTTCTGTGTTGCTGAGTACCCACACTCACATCTAAATACTACAATCCTGTAGCATTCCAGCTCCTATCATTAAAATGTAGGGACCCCAACTGAGATAAAGACCCTAGTGTGATAGGTGCTATGCATAATTTCTACACCAAAGAGATCATAGTCTAAATAGATGAGACACAAAGAATTCAGTAAAAATAGTATTATTATCCCCCCAAAACAGCTAGGGAATTGAGGCCCACAGAGGCGGATATAACCATGATCACATAGGGAATGTACGACACAGCTAGGAATACAATGCCTTAACTTGTAAAAATCTTTCTTTTACAAGTCCAGAATTGATGTTCTTCTATCTCTGTCCACATCCTTGTAGTAACCTCTCACCCCATTCAGGTCTTTTGCTCCTCTCATATCTTCATATAGGAGAGGTTGCTGGCTTTGCCCAATTCCAAGGCTCTTTGGGACATCCTGAGTGGTGGCTCCAAATTGAGACATAGGACTGCCAATTAACAGTTACCACTTCCCAAACTATCATCATTTGTGTGGTGCTGGGTGGCCTTTGAAGGCTCCTCTCACACTCTAGGGCAGCAACCCTGTTGCATAACTATGCAGTATGGCAGATCCTGTGTAGTTTGAAGGATTTCTGGGCACATAAGATTGAGTATGGGCTCTGTCATTTTCTTCTCTCCTGGGAAGAAAATGTACAGAGACCATTCATTCTTAATCTCCACTATACTAAAGAGGCTTTGAAAGAGAGGATGGACTGATCCTTGCCAGACCATCCTGTCCCATGAATATACAATAGGAGATGCTACCCGTCAAAAATGAATGGGGAGAAAGAATTGGTGATGCCTACTGGGGCCTCATCCCTGAAAACATCATGGGCAAGTCTCTGTGTGAGGTCTGAATCTGAAATCTCTCTCCATTTAAAAATATTTAGGTGATTATTTTTAGATTTTAGACAGGCCCTAGCTAACAGGAAATTATAATAGGTAAAACATTTAAAGTGTCATTTTGTTTATTCTTGCTTGGTAATCAGCATATAAAAAATTTTCAGTAAGTTGAATGCTATGTTATTTAAAATACTCTAAGATATTGGTGCAGCACATCTCATGGAACATTTTCTGTAATATTTGAAGCATAATATAAGATGATCCTCACAAGCTAATCATAGTAGCTCCCATCGTATTGCAATTTGCAATTAGATGTGGCTTGTGGTGAAGTGAACTGCCACTGGGAATGCCACAGTAACAAAAAAGTATACATGCTGAGCTGCAGCTGAGCTAATGTATGATTATTTATCAGAGCCAAGCAGGAGGCAGAAATTAAGGCATAATAAACTTGGGATTGTACCAACCACATTTGTACCTTAAACAGGAGAAAAACTTTAGAAATCATGTTTAAAATGTAGCTGATCTCCTGAAAAATGAATGAAAGTTTAAAATGTTTTTGCATAATGCAAGTTTTTGAACTAGGAACCTATGCAGTTCTCTCAAAGGTATAGAAATAGATCAGATACTGAGATGTGTGTGTATGTGTGCATGTATGTATATGTGTGTGTGTGTGTGTGTGTATGTGTGTGTATATATATATATATATATATATATATATCCACTTTTTGATACAGAAAACATATCAAGGTACAGGTGGTACTTCCCTAAACTGAGACTGTCTGTTCCGGCAACATACGGACCATGGATGTTGGACAAGAGAGCCCAGGAGCAGGGAGGCCAGTGGTGGGCAGGGGGCTCAGGGTAATGTGGAGAGCACAGCTCCAGAGGGCTCAGGTGTCACGGGAAACCCCGCAATGTCGTCAGAAGCCATGCGTCAGGGAGCTCTGATGGCGTAAGGAGCCCCACGGCAGGGGGTTCACTAGCGTAGAGAGCTCTGCTGGCGCAGCCAGGAGTCCAGTGGGAGGGACTCAGGCAGTGAAGGGAGTCATATGGCACAGGAGGCTCAGGCAGTGTGGGGAGCTCCGGTGGTTTGAATTGCTCCCTGTAGCAATGTGCTACTTAGGAAGAACATAAGGTTCTACCGGTAGCACGTTGCTACAGGGAGCAGCTCTGTACGAGCTACCAGAGGTGCAGCCAGGAGCGTGGCAGGAGTCAGGCAGTACAAGGAACCCCGCAGCATGGCTAGAAGCCCTGTGGCAGGTGACTTGGCCTGTGCAGGAGTTTTGGTGGCACAGCCAGGAGTCCTGTAGTAGGGGCTCAGGTGGTGTAGGGGGGCTCTGGTGACATAACTAAGAGTGCAGTAGGGGCTCAGGCAGTGCATCAGGTAATCCCAGGGCTGAGGGGTCCAGCCAGAGCCAGTAGTACAGCTGTCTGAAGGCAGTGGGGGTTGGCTGGGACCAGAAGCAGAGTTGATGGGTTCTGAGAAGGCCAGTGACAAGAGACCTACCCAGTCTGGCAAATTCTCTTGTTCGGACTGGCCAGGTCCCAAGAGTGCCAGACCATGGAGGTCCAACCTGTTCTGAGATCCTTTTGAACTGAAATTATGCTGTGGCAAGATCTACTAATATTAACTGGAGAAAATAGAGACAGTGTGGTAACTGCAAGACCGTTTTATGTCTGACCTTGCCCTCCACCAAAATACATGTTTGCTGACCTCAGAATTTCATTCTATTTAAAAAACAGAAGGCACTAGCTCAGTAGCTAGCTTACTATAAGGACATCCATCAAAACCCTTTTGCACACAGATTTGGAAAAACACCAAAGTATCAATTTTGAATATCAATAACTTTCCTTTTACTGATTTCAGAGTAGTTGTATTAGTCTGATATCTTCAGAAACAGCAAGGAATCCAGTGGCACCTTAAAGACTTAATTGGACATAAGCTTTGTGGGTAAAAATCACTTCATCAGCTGCATTGGATGAAAGTGATTTTTACCCACAAAAGTTGATGCCTGAATAAATCTGTTAGTCTTTAAGTTGCTATAGAACTCCTCATTGTTATTTTCTCTTTACTATCTCTCCTGAGATTTCAACTGCTCCCAATAGGTTCACTCACATTTCCTCTGTAACTATGGCAAGGCAAAGACAGAAAAATTCCCCAGATGCTCAAGTTTGACTATGATCCTCTTTCTGGGAAAGATGTTGTTACAGGGGTTCAGGTATGATCCAAACTTTTATATCAATTTGGCAAAATTCTTTAGGTGCATTAATGTAAAGTAGACTTAGAAGTAATAAACATGAAAAAAGCAAGTCAGATAAATCTATCTCCTGTGTTACTCTAGAACTCCCTGTCTTGGATTGTGTTCCATTTAGTCCACCCCCTGCACCTTCGCTTCCCCTAGTGACTGTGTGGAATAAAACAAACAAAAATAAAAACACCTTTTAAGATCTTGGTTCTGAATACATTCAACATTACTTAATTATTGAAGCACTTGCTTGTTGGTGCCCACAGAATAACCTCTGACTCCTGCCTGGGAATTTACTTTGAAATCCTAGATGTCAGGAGAAGTACCATCTTCTCAGGACTCCATGGAGTTGGACTGCAGAAATGCTTCAGAGTACTCTAGAAGAAGGCGCCAAAAGTTGTGATCACTCCATGGCATCAACCACAGCTTCATAATTTCCTCCTGGTGTAACTATACACTGTGTACTTCAGTCAGGGATGGCATAGAACAAGATGATGAGAATGGGTTTTTATTATTACCATTGAACGTTAACTTAAATTAGCTGAGATACTTTTATAGTTATTATTTTTCTGATTTTTTCACAAATTCATATTTTTATTCTTGCTGTATAAGAGCTAGGTGGTATTGTAAATCTTGCTTTCAATGATGTGAAGACACTGATAGCAATACGTGCATAATAAAAACATGAAGTCTATTACTAGTACCTTACAAATGATTTTTCCATCTTGAGGTTTTTTTCAGTGCTAGTTGTTCCTTAACTTGAATGAAACATTTGATCAAGTTAATTAAATGCCCCTTCCCACAACACATTCACTTCTATTTATGATATTGAATGTAGTAAAGGGCTTTCAAAAAATTCCTTGTAAGTACAAAAGGTGATTTTTGTTTTTATGCAAATAAATACTGCATTAAATAGATGCACTACAAATAAATAGATACTACATTGTATCTCAGACAGTAAAATTCTCCAGGAATTATAAACCGACAGAAATAAGACCTCTTTTTCTTGCTTGCTTTCCTTAATCAAGATGTGATTTCCCTTTATCTTAAAGGACTTATTTCCTGAGTTTTCTCTCTCACACATAGTTCTGCATTAGAATATCTCCACTAGTTACAATGGCATTAACACTGATTTTATACAGGAATGTAAAAAAGGCTATGTCTACACTGAGGCTATGTCTACACTACAGAGTTTTTCTGGCATACCAGAGGTCTGCGTCCAAGAAACGTGTCTGCTTTTTTGGATCAGTTTCCAAAAAAGTGGGTATGCTCTTTTGGAAGCCTGTATTCCCCATTTTATGAGGATTAAGGGTTCTTCCGAAAGAGGCGGCTTTTTTCCCACATTTGTCCCCGTGTAGATGGGCCAAATGTTGGAAAAGCCTCTTCTGAAAAAAGAATAGGAAAAAAGTACACAAATTGCGAACCACAATTTGTGGACCTTTTTCCAAAAATAACCTGCAGTATAGACATAGCCTGAGTCTTCAACAGGGCTGTCATTTGCACACTATTGAAAATCGGTGTTTTCTTACAAATGTTAAGGAAATGGGTAGTACCTGCAAGAATGGTCGCAGCAGCATCAGTACGCTAAAAGCTTAACATTGCCAGCAGCTGAAATTATATTAAATATCACTCAAAAAGTTGACAAATCATCGACTGAGACTGTCACTTCTGTTATTTCAGTCAAGCACCATCATCTTCTGTACTGTTTTTAATCTTTCTCCCTTCTGAGTGGTGGAATCATTTGCTATGAGGCAAGGGCCCATTCAGGCATAGTCTTGGTCATTTCCCTTCTTCCCCACCCCCTATTTTTCCATAGGTCTGTATGCTCCATCATGTCTTTGACTTCTTGCTTCACTAGACTTTGCTGGATATAATATAATCACATGTAATGTTCAATATGTTGACACAACTTTATGCCCCCTCCCCCTGGATTTTTCTGAAATGATGCCCCTGCTTTTTAGGGAGGGGTTAACGTTGTGACTGCAAACAGTTATTACTTCATATGACAGTCCTGTAATTTGGAAATGGCATGTGTTTGTAAGTCAGCTATGTTTTCTGTTAGCACTATTTCAATTATTTCACTTTCTAGCTCTGCTGTTGCTTTTGTCATTGAGATATTAACAGCTATTGCTCCCACTACTAGGCTTCCATGTGACAGCTCTTCTCTCCTTTCCTGTAGTCCTATTGAGATCCTTGATTTAGCAGCATGTCAGACACCTGTTTTCACACTATTAAACTTCATTTCTTCTTCACGATAATTTAGCTCTATTGACCTTGACATTCAGACACTGCCTAAAACAGAGTCAAATACACATTGGTCCAGTCTCCTCACCACAAATGAAGAGAGCCAAAATACAGAGTGTAATTTAACATTTTGGACAGCATTAATAATGTAGTAAATTAATGTATCCATGCGAACAACATGGTGGAATTGCAAAAAAACAAGGCTAATGTAGACTATTCTATTCCAAACAATCCCTTGCTTTATACACACAATGGAATTGCATTTTAGGAGGAAAATGTGTTTAAAAGGGATGAATAATTGTAGTTGTAGGTGGTGTTGCTAAAATAGAGGTAAAAGAGATGTCATTCTGAGTACAGCATTGTTCAGTTTCAAAGTGCAACGTGGCTAGTAGTTGAAACCTTTACATTGTATGGATTCCACTGCAGTAAAAAAGAGTGTCTTGTGTACACTTTACCTCCTCCATTCATAATAGTGCTGAGTCAACTTGTGATAATGAGGACAATTAACTCTCCCATTCATGTAACATGCTTGTGGTAGCATCAGAAACTGCTTCCATGGAAAGGTAATGAATCATATTCCCAATTATCTAAATACTGTACCATGAGGAACTCAGACTTTATTTGGATAATCGGGAGTTTAGATAATTGAAAGGATGAATGCTATTCAGTAGTGGGGTGGCCTCCCTTGCAGCGGAGTGTTTGTCTTCACCACAAGGTGAATGATGCCCCATCCCTGCAGATACAGGATGCAGGAAAAATTGCAGCACTGGCAGGGTGGAGCAGGGTCCTGGTAGGGTCCCTCTCATTCCTGTGAGAGCAAGACTATAGAGGGCTCATGATACTATCACATGAGTCATTTATCAGCAATATGGCCTCCTCACAGCCAGGAATTCTCTTCTTTATTATCCAAATTGCTGCATTAATCAATTCTCTTCCTAGTCCCACATCATGCTGGAGGAGAAGGAAGGGATTTGGATAAGGCAGAGTTCAGAAAATAGTGTAGCAGATAAATGGGAGTATACTGTATGAGGAAAGTATTTATTCATTTTTAACTGCTCTGTAGTTTTGGTCCATGGTTGTAGCTTTTTCCTCTCTTCATACACAGAAGCAGATGCTACTGGAGGCAGTCAAGTTACTTTTAACTCCTTTTAGTTACAAGTTGTTCTTTACAACAAAGTTCTAATTATTTGCGGGTAAAAAGTGGAGTTAGCAGCACTTGTCCTGTAAGCTCTCTGTGGACAATCAATGACATACACCACAGTATGGGTATGTCTACACTAGCCCCCTAGTTCGAACTAGGGAGGCTAATGTAGGCATTTGAAGTTGCAAATGAAGCCTGGGATTTAAATATCCTGGGCTTCATTTGCATCTTCCCGGGCACCACCATTTTTAAATGCCCCTTAGTCCGAACTCCGTGGTCGCGGCTACACGCGGCACGGAGTAGGTAGTTCAAATTACGATCTCTAATTTGAACTACCGGTACACCTTGTTCCACGAGGAGTAACGGTAGTTCGAATTAGAGATCCTAATTCGAATTACCTACTCCGTGCCGCGTGTAGCCGCAGCCACGGAGTTCGGACTAAGGGGCATTTAAAAATGACGGCGCCCAGGAAGATGCAAATGAAGCCCGGGATATTTAAATCCCAGGCTTCATTTGCAACTTCGAATGCCTACATTAGCCTCCCTAGTTCGAACTAGGGGGCTAGTGTAGACATACCCTATGAGAATTGTGTATTATGGGCTTTCTCATAATCTTCTGCAGCTTCCCTATTACCAGTTATAGGTTATCAGATTTGATACAATACAATATGGTAGAACTTGTTCTTGTGCTTCCAGTAGTATTGCAAAGGGAAACATATTCGTACCATTCTGGGGTATTTTAAAGTAAATGTCCAAAATCAGCCTAAAATACTGCAATATCCATTAACACAAAGCTATGCAGGCCAGGGTAAAATGCAAGTTTATTGAGTTATATACCAAGGAGAGACAGCTTGAAGAAAGGCAGGCATTGCATGCTATAGTATGTCATTTCAATTATGCCTCATTCACAGTTACAATATAGAGTTTGTGAATGTTTGTTGTACAGTTCTCATTTAGTCTCAAACAAAAACTACTACAGACAGTAAAATCACTCCTTCTGGGATCAGTTTATTAACACAGAGGTAATTTAAAATAATGATATGTGAATCTCCAACCTAATTCTCCCAAGCCTTAGCTGTTGCTAAGGAGTTCTTTCTCCTTGAGGATTACTTCCACTTCCCCTATGGTCAAAGTGACATCAGACTCAGTGCGACAACAGAAATTTCCTGCAGTTTCCAGCAAAGTTCCATCACCTCCTAACAAAGAGGGGCATCAGAAGAATTGTGCCACAGTGTTACAAGGTTGCTACAAAGCAAAGTCATACCAATAGTTCCTTTTTTGCTTCCACTGACAGATTTCCTCCCAAAGCAAATTATTTTTTAAAATCTTCAGTTGATAAAATGTTAATAAAGATGGCCCTGATAATTTTTAAAATTTGGGATCAGAAATATATATGTATTTATTGAATAGTTCTTTTATTGCTAATGCCATAGTGAAAGATGTATCAAAGTGCTTTGATGATCAAACAACCATCTTAGAAAACTACGAATAACAGTTTCTTGATTTTTGGCCACTTGTTTCTGCAACTGGTGCTTCTGCTATTTCGTACTTCGATATGCAAATACTTATTGACCGATGAAAGTAGAATTAATTAGAATTATATATATATATATATATATGTGGAAGGGACCTTGAGACATCATCCAATTCAGCCCTCTACACTGAGGCAAAAGCAAGTGTACCTTGACTATCCCTGAGACTTTTTTTAATGTATCTTGCACTTACAATCTTCAATAGGTGAGATTCTGCCATCTCCCTTAGAAGCCTATTTCCTATTGCTTAACATTTCTCATAATTAGAAAAATTTTCCTAGTATCCAACCTAAATCTTTTTTGCTGTAGATTAAACTTATTACTTCATTTCCTACCTTTATTGGAGATGCAGAACAATTGATCATGTTGGTTCATATTCAGTTTGATGTCCTCTATAACACCTTTGGCCCTTATCAGCAATACTGCTATATACCCATTCCATTGTCCTGGCACAGCCAAACCCTTACTTTGCTTTAAGTTATAATAAGAGGAAGCAGTGTATCAAATTTGGTGGCCTAGCTCTTACCATGTAGGTGGAGTTCTTGAACAAACAGACTCAAAGATGGACAGAAACAGAGAAAAATAAACAAACCCTGTCAAATATATGATAATTTTTTTTACTATTATAAAATTGTATAAATAATTGCAGTGTTTTGTCTGAAGATGTGATTCACCAAACTTTCAAAACAAAATACAGTAATATGATAATGGAAATAACTCATTGACAAGTACTTCACTGAAAAATCCTTACACTAATATAATAGTAGAAAAATCCCTCAGAGTTTCCTTCATTGCACGTCATCCTCAAAAGCAATAATGAAAGTTTACATTGCAACAACTAAATATTGCAATATAAAATAAATAGATGAGGAATAAATATGAAGAAGTGGGTGTGCCCACGAAAGCTCATGGTACCAGCTACGTTTTTTGTTAGTGTCTAAGGTGCTGCAAGATTGTTTAAGTTTTTTCATATTCGTCTCTGTCATTTTTTCATAGTAGAGCGTATTATTACTCTGTGCAGTGGGAACTTGACTATTATATAACATTGGAGCCTTTACATCTACAGAATTGACTAGAAGAGGTAAAAAAAAATCAAAAGATTAAAGAAAGCAGGATGCAATGGTTTGGGGATCACTTTGACAGGTAGTGGGTTATATCATCAACTGCTCTGTAATGTTTGAGTTCCTTGGTGTTGGACAGTAGCCAGTAGTTACCCTCCCCTTCTCCCCCTGGCTCTCACCTGCCCAGTTACTACTTGCAGGGTAACACCAACAGTCCTTCCAATCTCCATCCTCCCAGAGGGTTTAAATACCAGATGCTTGGATTGTTCCCCTCTGTTTTCATAATCCCAGGGCGAGTCCTCCCACTACAATTTGTCATTGTGTTACACATACACCATCCAGTTTGCACATTAAATAGGGTTGCTTGAGGTAATAACAAACAAACAGTATATTTAAAAGATGAAATACTAAGGAACACAAACATATAGAAATTACACAGAAAATAAACATAGACAACATTAGGCTTTACCCTTCCATATTACATAAAATCCCTTTCTAATGCAAATTAGATAATGCTTTTGAACTGGTTCCTACCATGCCCCTATATAAAGAGGAATCCATCATTTCATGGATAGCTTCCTACCTGGAGATTGTCATTCAATTTTTGGATGCCCTTCACTTCAAAACCCTCCCTTTTGAAAAGGGTTTGCAAGCTTTTTCTGTTCAGGCTCAATAGAGATCCAAAACAGGGAAATCCCCAGTTATCTCACTCTTTCCATTAACTCTAATGGTCCATCCATTTCTTTTTCCTGGGATGCAGAATGGATTATAACATGAGTCTAGTTTTGTGTAAAACACCTGACTTGGGAGGTGTTTCTCCCTGTCTGATCACTCACTGCCTTGCTGTAAGATGGAGCCAAGTATGTCTGCATACACAAATATACACTTCTTAACCATAGCCTGTATACATAGTTTATAATGATTACTAAGTTTAGAACATCATAAGTTCCATAAAAGACCTTACATGACATACTTCCATCTTCTTCTTCTTTGCCCATAGCTCCTATGGGAGCTTAGGCCATCAACAATTTCTTCCAAGCCTCATATACTTCCATAGCACAACAATATAATGGGCAATATGTTGGTACAAATTGGGGCCATAAACATTCTGTTCTTCTTTTGGGACATTTGGACCCTAGTGTCAGTCCTAGGACCAATCCTATTCAACATATTCATAAATGATCTGGAGAAAGGGGTAAACAGTGCGGTGGCAAAGTTTGCAGATGATACTAAACTGCTCAAGGTACTTAAGACCAAAGCATACTGTGAAGAACTTCAAAAAGATCTCCCAAAGTAGGTGACTGGACAACAAAATGGCAAATGAAATTTAATGTGGATAAATGTAAAGTATTAGATATTGGAAAAAATAACCCCAACTATACATATAATATGATGGGGGCTAATTTAGCTACAACTAATCAGGAAAGAGACCTTGGAGTCATCGTGGATAGTCCTCTGAAGACGTCCACACAGTGTGCAGCGGCAGTCAAGAAAGCAAACAGGATGCTAAGAATCATTAAGAAAAGGATAGAGACTAAGATGGAAAATATCTTATTGGCCTTATATAAATCGATGGTACACCCACATCTTGAATACTGTGTACAAATGTGGTCTCCTCATCTCAAAAAAGATATACTGGCATTAGAAAAGGTTCAGAGAAGGGAAACTAAAATGATTAGGGGTTTGGAATGGGTCCCATATGAAGAGAGATTGAAGAGACTGGGACTTGTCAGCTTGGAATAGAGGAGACTAAGGGGGGATATGATAGAGGTATATAAAATCATAAGTGGTATGGAGAAATTGAATAAGGAAAAAGTTATTTACTTGTTCCCATAATTTAAGAACTAGGGGCCACCAATGAAATTAATGGGCAGCAGGTTTAAAACAAATAAAAGGAAGTTCTTCTTCACACAGCGCATAGTCAATCTGTGGAACTCCTTGCCTGAGGAGGTTGTGAAGGCTAGGACTATAACAGGGTTTAAAAGAGAACTAGATAAATTCATGGAGGTTAAGTCCATAAATGGCTATTAGCCAGTATAGGTAAGGAATGGTGTCCCTAGCCTCTGTTTGTCAGAGGGTGGAGAAGGATCGCATGAGAGAGATCGCTTGATCATTACCAGTTGGATTCACTCCCTCTTGGACACCTGGAATTGGCCACTGTCAGAAGGCAGAGTACTGGCCTGGTGGACCTTTGGTCTGACCCAGTATGGCCGTTCTTATGTTCCTGTGATTGTCAGAAGTTTCTTGGATACTAGAATGGCATGGCTTCCTGCAAAGGCTTAACTTGGCCTCCTTGTTATTGGAATCTTAACTAGTGTTTTGGCCTTTCAATGCTTCCTGGATGATCTGGTATGAGTTTACTGCACAGGGCATAATAAATGTGATAGAGGACCCTCTGCAAGGAATCATCACAACTCTGCTAGGGCTCTTTATGTGGCAGTACAAAACAAGTAAGAAAGGAAGGGGTAGATCTAGAGTTTCTCTGCATATCCTTCCATCCTGTCTTGTGATAAGGACAATTTAACAGACTCCACATCAGCTGTTGAGCTAAAGTCCTTGCAGAATGACATTGTTGACTGGGGCGGGAGAGGATCCTTTTAATGCACAACCCAGCTCAGTTTGGGCTGAGTACCAAGTGTCTGGTTTTGGGGAAAAGTGTGTAAAGATATATAAAAAAGGGAAAAGATCTTATCTCAAGCCATTACAATTAACGATCAATATCCATTTTAAACCAATCCATAAAGGTACAATGCAACCAGCTCAGGCTATTATGTCACTCCAATGACTCCTACTCTTGTGCATCTGAACTATCTCTAACATTGAGCTGTCTGCAATTTGCACAATCCAGCCCTATGTAACTTAAACTTGTCATTTTTTTTCCATGACAGGAGAGTAGTTCTGAATATAAAACCAATTAAATGTAAAGGCACATTTAAGATTAAACTGATACAAGAACTTGCTGTACCTACAGACAGAGAAAAGGCATAAATATGCTATAATATGCTCCTGGCTTACTTGCTTTATTGCTTAACTTCATGGGAAAATCTAGCCAGCCTGGAGATTTCACTTACTTTTCTGATGTTTCCCATGCCTGTGGGATGAGACTAAAATCATATAACATGATCCTCAAGTGTAATGTAAGCAGAAAAAATGGTTTACTGAAGTTTAGTATGAAAATTTGGAAATGGAGAATGGTGAGAAATGCTCAGATGTTTAAAAAGAAATCTGTTTTGCCTTTCAAAGCTGTAACCTTTTTGTTAACATTGTCTGTGCTCATGTAATAAGTACCTCTTTTCATGGTGTATGAACTGTAAATTTTATTTGAAATAAAAGTTTTTTCTTAGCTGTCTTGGGTAAAATTCTGACTTCCCCACTGTAGTTTGAGAGATTTTCCCAATGACTTAAATGGGACAGGATTCACATCCTATTTATAAGATTCTTACTGCTAATTTGGTGAAAAAATTGATCTGACTAGATGAGGGCTCTACTGTATATCAAAAATTCAGCCCTATACTATGCTATTTAAATCAAGTTTAATGTTCAGATAAATTTACTACATTATATTTATTCACAGTTTTATTCTTTAAATTCTTCCTTTAGTAAAAGACATCAAACTGCAGGTTTGTTTACTCTTCTTTTCTCATAGAAGTGGATATTATGTTATAATATTAAGTGCTTGGTTCTACAGTGCTTTTATTGTGAGAATCTCTAAGCACTTTACAAGCATTAATTAATCTTTGACATGTTTGTGGCATAATTAATTATCAAAGGACCCATTTTACAGATGGATTAAGTTGAGATAAAAGTGTTCTCTCCTTCATAGCTTGATTCAACTTTTTGTTTTAGCAGGAACAGTACTATTATAATAGTTTCTAGAAGCCTCAATCAGTATTACAGCTCCATTATGTTAGGTTCTGGAAAAATGCCTACTAAGAGAGGGTCCCTGCCCTGAAGAGCTTGGTGTAAATAGACAAGACAGACAAAAATAGGAGGGGAAACAGAAGTGTAGAAAGGTGAAATGACTTGCCTAAATTCGCACTGCAGATTAGTGGTAGAGCTTGGGATTGAAATCTCATCTCCTGACTTACGGTTCAGTGCCATAGACGTGCTGCTTCTCATATTTTTCAGATAAAATGTCTGTAATTTAAACTCATCAGTCTACATTTCTGGTGACAAAGCATTATGTCAAGGACTAAATGCTAAATCTCTCTTTGCCCTAGTCTACACTAGGGAGTTATTTCAAAATAATTTATTTTGAAATAACAAGTGGCGCATCCACACCACCAAGCCTGTTATTTTGAAATAACGGGCTGGTTATTTCAAAATAGTAACTCCTGCTTTCCACAAGGAATAGCACTTATTCTGAAATAGTTATTTTGAAATAGTGGTAGTATAGATGCTCCACAGCTTCTGTTTTGAAATAACTACTCCCCAGAGTCATTCAGAGTAATTACTCCTCAATGCTTCTTGGGGCTCAAAGTTCAGGTAGCATGTCCACATTAAGGGAGCCTGCCTCAGACTAATTTTGAGGCTTCCTTGGAATGTGGACACATTATTTAGAAATAGTTATTTCAGGAGTTATTATTTTGAAATAAGTTATTTTGAAATAATGTCCTAGTGTAGAAATGTCCTTTGAGATTCAGCCTCCTGTTCCCTGAGGTTTTAGTGATGTTTCCAAAACTTCAATACAAGGTTGACACAAACTCGTCTGACTGAAGACCAGAGGGAAAATATGCAGTACACCTCTGGTGGAGGATGTCAGTACCTGTTTTGAGGGTAGATGTGTAATGAGCTTTTTAAAAAGTATGTGTATGGCCGCTGAATAAGAAACTATTCCTTAGTACTGTCAGTCTGGTCAGTTGCCAGCCTGTTTGGTTGTGGGGGTATTGAGAAGACAGCAGAAAAACAAATCTTAAAATATGTACATGCCTCAAATATCTGTATCTGTTGTCCATTCAACAGCACTTGATAAAAGTGCTAGAGAACTTAATGACAGTATTCCTATATTCATATAGGAGAAACTTCTTGCATTGGAAATGGCATTTATCCATCTTAAATAATTGTGTTTTGTCAACTAGATGTAAAGTTCTGACCATCACGTGGTTGGCATCCCTTCCATTCAGATAAGTGGGAATGTAGATAGGAAGCCAAGAGACCATGTGTGGGAGGACTATTGAAAACAAAATGCAGCCAAGCAGTTGTTCATCCTGATTTTCTGTGTCTGCTTCTAAAGGGATATAATGTTGATGATCTCACTCAGGGCTAGAATATTAATATATCAGTTTTCAAATTTTCAAATTTCATGGCAACATAGGGTCAGCTTTTTAATTCTTAAATCACAGCGTCTATGCAAAATTTGGCAGGTAGGTATGCTTAATGCAAATGAGGGCCAAAATAAAACTTTTTGCAACCAAGTGTTTGAATGCTTTGAAGAAATAAATAGTATCTGAACCGAGCTCCATAATAACATTACACAAATTTAAAAAAACACTACATTAAAAGAATACTAAGATTGCATAGTGAGACACTGAGAAGTTAGGAAATGCCAGAATTATTGGTTCTGTTGTGTCATAGTATTTAATTATGCAATCATAGGCTGTGTCTACACTGGGCCACTTATTCCGGAAAATCAGCCGCTTTTCCGGAATAAGCTGCGAGCTGTCTACACTGGCCCTTGAATTTCCGGAAAAGCAACAACGCTCTACTGTACAAAATCAGCTGCTATTCCGGAAAAACTATGCTGCTCCCGCTCAGGCATAAGTCCTTATTCCGGAACACTGTTCCGGAAAAGGGCCAGTGTAGACAGCCCAGTAGACTTTTCTGGAAAAAGGCCCTGATCGCGAAAATGGCAATCGGGGCTCTTTTCCGGAAAAGTGCGTCTACATTGGCCACAGACGCTTTTCCGGAAAAAGGGCTTTTCCAGAAAAGCAGCCTGCCAATGTAGACGCTCCTTTTCTGGAAAAACTGACAACGGAATAGTATTCTGTTTTAAGCAGTTCCGGAAATTCATGCCAGTGTAGACACAGCTATATCGTATTTTCTCCCCAGGATCCTGGCCTCATTCAGTGAATAGGCAGTTATTCTACTATTATTTTTAATACTCCTCTTTCAGTGTATGATTCCCAGGCCTTAATGAATATGCACCATTCAAACACTACACTGAATAAAACACTATTAATTACTTAATGGACTTTTCTACAGCAGTCGTCATTATGTTATGTGGGTGCTTCATAAACATTAATGAATTAATATTCACAACTCTCCTTTCGACTGCAAGTGGAATAATTATTCCCACTATAGATGGGGACCAAAGTGCCAAGAGATTCAGATCAAAATTCTTCAAAAGGTCCACTAATTTTGAGTGCCAATTTGAGACACCTAGGAGTTGATTTTCCAAAATACTTAGCATATTATATGCTCATTTGTACATTTTATAGAATATATTACATGTTCAAAGCATTGTTTCAATCAGTTTCAGTTGTAGTCGTGACCTCTTAGTAGTTCTACAAATCTAGCCCCTGGGATAGGAAGTTATGCACCAATAAAAGGAGGAACACACCATTAGTGGCTTTTGGTTCAAGTGACTTGCCCAGCACCACACAGCAACTCAGAGGCAGGGCCAAAATCCAATTTTCCAGGGGTAGCGTTCAAATTCCTCAACCATAAGTTCTACTGCAAAGAAATGAAGAGATTGAGAATTCCTGGATCCCATTCCAGGTTCTGGAGGGGAACATATGCTAGGAGTTACAGATTTTTGCCCTTATGTTCTTAACCATCTCCATTTCTTCTGAGCTGTTTCTTTGCCCCTTCAACTACCAACTTCTGTACCATCTCCCTTGAGCTTATCCAATTCCTCTGCCCCAGTTCCTGATTTTTACTCTCTCTACTTCTGTTCCTGTCTGACACCACCTGCTCCCTGTCCACTCTGCATTAATATAATCCTTCCAGGCCAGTACTTCCTCTACTCCCGCACCTTCCCTGGGATCTGCAACCTCCTCTCCCACTTTGTTTCCATTTACCCTCTATTGTCCCCATCATCCCTCCTTATCTTTGAATTTGGGTTAATCTTTCACCTTCTCTATGCTGCTTGGACACCAACAGGAATCTTAAACACACAGGAGATAGCTTTCATTCAGGTACTCAATGACATAGCGGCCCCCAGCAGTCAGAAGTCAGAAGAAGCAATTATAAATGAAGTCTTGCTCAGCTCTTGGGCTGAAGCATGCCCAGTATGAATTGAAAGTTTGGGGATCTTAGCTTGCCTAACAAGTTTCTCTAGAATGTGGATGAACTGCAATATTTTAGAGGCTTGTAATTGGTCAAATTTGGACAACTTTTCTTAGGGATGGCAAACACACTCCTGACACCAGGATGATGTTTTCTGGTAAATTTCAAGCTCTTACCCCAAAGTATGGCGGTGATAGAACTTAGAAAAAGGGGAAACTTTTTTGTATAACTTTTTTGTTATTTTTTTTAAATAAGGGCAAAACCCATTTTCCCTAATCTTGTTCTGAAGGAAAAATGATCTATTTTGCTGAAATTGTTCTCCCAAAATGAACCAGAGCATGGAAAATTTAAGCTCAAATGATCAAAGTTTGGTCAAGTTGTAAGCAACTGAAAACAGGGTATTATAATGGTGTTGGGGAACCTTTAATTACTGGAAACACTACCAGCTCCACCTGTAATAACTTGTGATGTAGAGTGGTGAGTAGATCCTGTCCAAACTCCTCAACATGAGTGATTTGAACATGAAAAGATGTATTTTAAAAATAAAGAAATAAAACAAAGCCATGAAACTAATAGTCAAGTGTGCCCTTATCGTTTAGTAAAGGATTTTACTTTTATAGAGGCTAATTCATTTTGCTGCAGCCATTATTTGATTGACAAGTCGTTTCTGTATTGCTTAGAGATGCTGGACCCATCTGGCATTAATTCAAGATGTGCAGCTGGTTATTAATTACTGAGAACTTAACTACTGTTTATACTGAAACGCCTGCAGAAGATCTGATTCAGCAGATCCTTTTTACTTTCGTCTCTTCTGTTATAGCAAAAGAAAATGTGTAAATAACTCACTTAGTATGGCTATCATAAACTAACTTTGCTAGGAACATACAAACTGATTGCATTAATGGCTTCTGTCCCCCTTCCCTCCCCCATTTGTTTTTTTTAACCCTGAAGTAATATAGTAATTTCTTTTTTAGTTTTTCTTTAAATCTTATGGAAGGAAGTACCATCTTTGGGTTTACTTTTCAGCTTGTATATGCAATCTAATTCTTGGTTTGTGTGAATAATTAATGTCTTGACTTTTATAAGATGACTTTATTCAGGTTTGCTGTAACCAAGAGGGTTGTGGGCAAATTTTTAACAACACTGTTGGAGGACTTGTGAGTTGGTTCTATAAACGATATAAGCCAAAGGCATAGGATACCAAAATGATTAATCTGCTTTTAAAATACATTATTTAAAAAACAAATCAAACAGATAAAGGGATAGTACCACTTTACAGTATATTGAAAAATACAGACATTTCATGATATATGAAAATGTTATATGGAAAGTAGAGAATGAGGCATCTGGAAGACTTTCCTTATGACCATAATCAAATAAGAATAAAAATGTTAGATACGAAATTTAAAACGAGAAGGGATTCCCATGGGCTGAAGTATGTGAATAGTCTAAACAGCAGTAATGTTTTGAAATGGGGTATGTGTGTGTGTGTCTTTTTAACAAGCTGTGGTTTCCATTCTACTAACCCTCAGGGCCCTTGTGTCTTGTGTTTTGTCAGTACCACTGAGTTGACATTGACAAAAAGGAAAAAGAACGGGAAGGGGGAAATTGTAGCTATCAGAATGTCACTGTGGAATCGCACATTCTGTAATACAATTCTGCACACTTCTGCCGGTCAAACATCCAAGGAATGCTAGAGGCTAAATGTAGACTGACTTTACCAATCATTTAGCTGATGAAATGAGCAATCCTGAATAACTGACTGATCTTGGAAATTTGGAAAAGGAGAGCACTGTGCCTAGTATCTGAGGCGTTGGCAGCAATATTTGTGCAGGATATTAGCATTCTAGACAAATAATTGGTATTACCTAGTGATGTTACTACAATGTAATCGTGGTATTTTTTTCTGACTTGTAAGGGAGTGGGAAGATTCAGAGAAAACATCCTTCCCCATGTTTTGCAGTTCCCTATGACCTAATTCTTTCATCTGAAGAAAAGTATATGCCATTGAAAATGTTTCACACATTCTGTCTACATTCTATCTAGACTGTTTTTTCCCTTCCTTTAGAGCACACGTTACCATATTCAGACACAAAGAAAGAGCCTGTGAGTATCTGTGTTATACCTCTTAGAGACACTGCACAGAACTCACAGCCCAGTAAAAGGGGTTATCAGTACTTAATTTGAAAATAAAGAGATACTGAGGCTCAAGTAACTGTTTTATTTTCATAACTAATGCATCAAGCTCAGAGGTGTTGGAGCTATGAACTGCCAAACCTTGAAGTAGTAGGCCTCAGTCCTACCAGGCCTTGGCCAAATTAAACACTGAGGGCAACTAAGATCAAACCACTGTGATTGTTTTACAGGCCACAGATTGTGGCAGTCCTGGATTGCTGACTAAGGACATATTTACACTGCAGTCAGTATGACTGCATTCTGAACTAGCTTTAATCTAGTTACCTTGAATAATAATAGCAGTGAAGCCATGACTGCACTGGCTATACATACCCTGACTATGTACTTGAATGGCTAGTTTAGAGCAATTGCATCTGTTTAATTGTCTAATAAAAAAAATACATTTTAAAAATAAATCCTATGCAGAGAGATCAACATAAGGACAAACTTAGATCACCAACAGATGATCAGAACAGCTGCAGTATAAACTTGGGTATTTAGCAATGCAAGAGTGCAGGACAGCAGGATTGCCATGCTACAGGGTGCAGAAATACTTTAATTATGCCTTTTAGACATCAGTGTATGTATTTAAGCCTTTTAAAGGACAATTTTCAAAACCTGAATAGTTTATTTTTATTAACAAGTTTCATCAATAGCTTTTAAGGTTTAAAAATCTTGTTACATAAAAAAAACCCCTAGTTTTTAAATGTTAGAAATCAGCATGGTGGAAAAAGCATCTCAGAATTCCCCCCTGAAAAGTCCTATTTGTAGTTTCTCAGAGTTTGCATACAAATGCTTTTCCTAATGTGGTAAGGGCAGACACTTAAAGCAGCTCTACAGAAAAATTAAAGTATCATTATGGATGGGAGATAGCATGTTAAAGCAGTAACCTTGCCAGACTTCTGTACATCTTTCAGGAGTCTAATTTGTCTTACATACGCCGAGTTTCAACTCACTTAAAATGCTTGCTTACAAAATCAGACATAAAAATACAAATGTGTTTATTGTATTGTGCTTACATTCTGGTGTTACATTAGAGCCTGTTTTTGTGAGCCTTTTCTGAAGCTCAAGCCCTGTGTGGCAGACCTGAATAATGTAACTTATCTTTGATGGGCCTTCTGTGACATAGGGTCTTAAGCAGTCTCTCTGCTTGTCATACCCTAATGCCGGTGCTGCACTTGAGATTTCCCTAAGCCCATCCTCTGGCCCCTCCGGGGTCTGCAACCCCAAGTTGATAAAAACAAATGTAGATGAATTGAGTACCCTCCTTCCCCTGCCAGAAGATCTTGGTAGGCTCCCAGGTGCTTGTGTATCACTGTTTTAAACTATTCAAGTTCAACTTTGTTACACACACTGCCTTTTACCATTGGTTCTTTGTTATTATTTTAATTATAATAATGATAAATTGGTGGGAGCCTGATGTAAATATTATAGTGAAACACAGGAAAGACTTAATGCTGTAGAGCATTTTAAATTATCATTCAGACACCTGGAGTGAAATCTGGGCCTGACTAAAATCAATGGCATGTTTCTGAGTGACTTTAATACAACCAGGATTTCACACCTGGGTACCAGGGTGAAATCTTCCACAATACAGACGACTCCTTCAAAGACCATCTACACCATCTGAGATGATTAGTGAGACTGCTGAAATGGAGTAAACCAGTGATCCTTTGCTTATCCCCTGTACACATTCATTCCAGACAGAGTGGTTTATAGAAGTGCTTTGGGGGCAGGCCAAGAGAAAGATCATGGATTTATGACTCTGCAGATTATGGGATGTTAATGTTTTATTTGGATGGTACAAAGAATCAATGCCTCTCTCTGTCTCACTGTTTTTAAGGAAGTATTTATATTTAATCACTCAGACTTTCATTTCTTCTGCACATTGTTAACCATAGTAAATAATGCAAAGGAAAATCCCACACAAGTGGTGCATATGTATTCTCTAAAAAACCTAATGGACATAACGTGTTCCAACGATGAATAAGCAGATGGTCAATGAGGATTCCTCATTAATATTGTTTGTTTAAATATTAAAATACATGGTTTTATGTTAAACCTGCTATCCGTGAATGTAGTTGCATTCGAAAATCATGTCAAACCAATCTAATATCCTTCTTTGACAGAGTAATAAGTCTTGTGGTCAGGAGGAAGCAGTCGATTTCATATATCTTGACATTGTTAAGACCTATGATACTGTTTCATGTGACCTCATAAATAAATTTGACTAACATAGTATAGATAAATTACTATACGGCAGATGCAAAACTGGTTGGAAAACAGTACAATGAGTAGTTATCAAAGGTTCACAGTCAAGCCTGAAGTGTATACTGAGTAGGGTCCCACAGGGATCTGTCCTGGACAAAGTCCTATTCAATGTCATTACAACTGATTTGGATAATAGCAAAAAGAGTACACTGCCCTATACTTATAAGTGAACTTATTACATTTGTGGGTTAGCAAACTGGAGAAATGGCAAGAAATAAATAGGATGAAATTCAATAAAGGCAATACAACATACTGCATTTAGGAAAGGAAAATCAATTGGAGAAATATAAAACAAAAAGTGGCTGCCTAGGAGGGATTACTGCAGAAAAGGATCAGGAGGTTGCAAAAAAATCAAATATCATTCACATTAGCAGGAGTGTTGTAAGCAAAACACGAGAAGAAATTCTTCCACCCTAGTCAGCACAGATAAGGCCTCAGTTGGAGTATTGTGTCAAGTTCTGGACTCAACAATTCAAGAAAGATATGGGACAAATTGGAGAATATATAAAGGAGAGCAACAAAAATAATTAAGGTTTAGAAAACATGACCTACAAGGAAAAATTGAAGAAAAAAAAGGATCTGTTTAGTCTGCAGAAGAGAAGACTGAGTGAGGAGATAAGTTCTCAAATACATAAAAAGATGTTATAAAGAGAAGAGTGATAAATTTTGGTCTTCTTATCCACTGAGCACAGGCCAAGAAGTAATGGGCTTAAATTGTAGCAAGGGAGGTTTAGGTTGAACATTAGGAAAAACTTCCAAACTGTGATTGTAGTTAAGTGCTGGAACAAATTAATTAGCGAGGTGGTGGAATCTCCATAATTGGATGCTTTAAAGAACGTGTTTAGATGAATACTTGTCAGGGATGGTAGCACTTAGTTCTGCCTCAGTATGAAGGACTGAACTAGGTGACCTACTTAGGTCCTATCCAGTTCTACATTTCTATGATTCAGTGGCTAGGCTATGTAACTACATGTTCCTTCATCCTCCATCCCATATTCCCTCTGTTCATTAAAAGTTCTTATGTATTTTCTTAATTAGACTGCACATTTTTCAGGGCAGGGACTATGTCTCTGTATTTGTACAGCATCTAACACAATGGTGTCATCATCCTGAGTAAGGCCTATGTATAACAAATAACAATAATGTTTCCATGTATTTATGTATACTTAGGGTTACTGTACATCCGGTTTTTCTTGGAAACGTCCTCGTTTTCACATGTTAAATCTCTGGCTGGCCGGCTTTTTTAAAAGGCAAAAAATGTCTGGGATTTTTGGCCCTTCAAAAGGGATCAGGGAGGGGGTGGCAGCACATGCCTTCAATGGAACATTTGGAGCTGCATGCCTGGACCATTCATGGCTGCTCTGCGCATGCGCCCCTGCGCCTTGAGGGAAAAGCGTGTGGCTGTGGCAGCTCTGGTGAGACTCAGGGCGTTACCCTCCGCCTTGCTAGAGTTATGTCTCTGGCTCTGTGGGAGGGAAAGGGCATTGGGTTAGAGCAAGGGGGTTGGGTGTGCCTGGCTCTAGGGGAAGGGTGGGTGCATTAGGTTAGAGCAGGGAATTGGGCATTAGAACTTCTGGCTTCTTTCCTTTCCTGTATGTGGGCAGTGGGTCTGTTGGTTATATTTGGGGGTTCCAGTCTTAGCTCTGTGAGGACTGTAGGAGCCGGTGCTTGGTGGGGTGGGCAGGGGAAAGGAATAGATTCAGGGAAGCAGATTCCTTTTCTAGCCATGCCATTTCTCCCCTCAGTGCCTTTAACTTCATACCTCAGGACGGGCCCCAGCCAGCAGCCTCCCTGGCTCCCCATTCTCTCCTCCTGGCCCCATAGCAGCCTGGGCTGCCGACTGGTTGGCAGCGCTGCTGGAATCGGTGGTGAGGCAGAGAAGCGGGAGCCTGGCATGCGGCATCCCCTCGCAGCATGAGAGCCAGTAGCCCTGGCAGCAGGAAGGTGGTGGCCAGAGTCCCGAGCTTGGCCTGTGCAGAGATGAATTTGCCGGCTCCCAAGCACAGCCTCCTGTGACAGTAGAGCAGCTGCCGCCGACACAGTGCAACTGGCAGTCATCAGGTGTCCTCTTTTTTGAAAGTTCAAATATGGTAATACTATGCATACTTGAACTTAGAACTTTTCTTACTATTTACCCTGACCCGTCTCCATTTTGAAGAGCAATGATTTTACATAAATATGACATGTCATAATTCAGGCAACTGTACCTGCATTCCTTCTAAGTAGTCCACTCAAGGGCTTCCAGATCCCAGCCTACACTTTTCTTGGGCAGAGACATATGACTCTCGCTTTCCTTTCTGGCCAGAGTATTTAAAGGGTGAACAGTTCTTTGTCTACACTGTGAATTCTCTGTCAAGTTAGACCACCTTGGGAAGCCTGCTTTGTTTCCTTCATTCCTTCAGAGGCTGTAAATAGAATAACTGCCCAAAGTTAAGTTACTACGCTGTTCTTCTAAGCAAGCATGTGGTGAAAGCTCTACAGAGAAAACATTAAAAATAAAAGAATTTACACACATGCTAATGAGCTTACAGAGATCATCCCAGTTTTAACCATGCACTCTGGCAAGAAGAACAGCCCTTCAATCACATCAAGGTTCCCCTCCCCCCGTGTTTACAAGTTCATAAGCATATTGGCTCAGAATACGTACCGCCCATGAATCTTAGAGTCCCTTATTTATACAGTTGAGTTCTTGAACTGCCTTCCTATAAACAGGACAGCAGCAGGCAGAAGGTTCCTCTCCTGAGAATGAAACTTCAAAAGACTGAGTTTTTACAGAGGAAGAGGAGTTAATACTTTATTTTCATTGCATACATGTAGCAGAATGTCCTTGCATTTTCTGCAGTTATAAAATACAGATTTTTTTTTAGATAATTCATTTCCAATTCTCTAGTAGTGCATAAAAAGGCAACTAAAAATATTATTCTTATAATCTTGTATTCTACATGTAGTTTAATTCATAGGTGACTGGTGCCAGTAGTGGGAGGGGTGCAAAGAGAGCTAATCAGACGGACAGGGAGGCGGCACCACATTTAGGCTACAGCTACACTGTAGCCTTCTTCTGGAAAAGCTTATGCAAATGAAATGCACCTGGAATATTGCTGTGCTTCATTTGCATAATTAATTAGCAGCCACTTTTGCGTGAAAAGGAGCTGTGTAAACGGCTTCTCTTTGCGCAATACCCCCCTCTTGCGCAAGAGCCATTCTTCCTCATTTTTTCAGGAAGAACGGTTCTTGGCAAGAGGGTTTTTTTTGTGCAAAAAGGAACCGTCTACATAGCTCTTTTTTGCGCAAAAGCGGCTGCTAATTAATTATGCAAATGAAGCATGGCGATATTCCACGCCGCGCTTCATTTGCATAAACTTTTCCAGAAGAAGGCTACAGTGTAGCCGTAGCCTTAGCAATTACATTTCTGGAAGGGATGCAGGGGGCTGTGCACCTCCTAAGTACTACCATTTGTCACATATGATTTAATTGGTTACATTCCTGCATATTCTACCTTGTGCTCTTTTGGTGTTCCTTCCTAAATGCAGTACATTGTATTGCCTTTCTTGAATTTTATCCTATTTATTTCACACCATTCTCTAGTTTGCAACCCACACATTTAATAAGTTCACATATAAGTACAGAGCAGTACATGCAGTGATGTTAAGTGCTAACCACAACAGCTGGAGGAAATGAGGGATTAATCTACACCAGTGTTTCTCAAACTGTGCTCTGCGGAGCCCCAGGGCTCCGAGAGACATCTCCAGGGGCTCCGCAAGGTTGGCAAACTGGAAACATTGATAGGTACAACACACACAATCAGTGGACTGCTGGGGCTCCGGATAAATGTTTACGTTTTTCAAGGGCTCCAGAGCCCAAAAAGTTTGAGAACCACTGATCTATACTATTGATCTCAACTTCATCTGAAATATTTTATCTGCTTTTCAAAAGATATTAAATTGGCACTACCTCATATGGTCAGTCTACTCATGACAAAAAGTATTTCTATAACATAAGTACAGATTGGACCTCCCTTGTCCGGCACCTTTGGGACCTGACTGGTCTCGAACAAGGGGATTTGCTGGACCAGAGGAAGTTCCTACCAACAGGGCCCATACTGAACTTTTGTCCCCTGCTAGGGCTCCAGTCCAGCACTGTTGCTGCCTGTCCAACCAGGGCTTCCCAGGCTGGAGCTCCCACGCTGCTGCTGCCAGACCCTGAGCTCTGTGGCTGGAGCTTTGCAGCCGCTGCCAGACCCAAGCTCTGTGGCCAGGGATGGAGCTCCCTGGCTGCAGCCAGGTCCGGAGCTCTGTGGCCACTACTGACCCCTGTTACCTCCCGGCCACAGGGAGCAGAACTCTTTGCTGCACCATCCACCCCTCCATTGTCCCCATGAGGTTCCCAGATGGGTTGATGCCCCCCACCCCTGAAGCGCTCCTGACCTCCCTATACCTGAGCGCTGTGGTCCAGTAATATCCCTGCTCCTACTGGACCATGAACGTTGCCAGACCAGAGAGTCCCAGTTAAGGGAAGTACAACCTGTATAAAAATAATGAATAATTTTAAAAGAATTGCTTTAATATCCACCTTACTAACCAAGCATCTTTGGCTCAGGACCGAGCCCACAATACTGAGCCATAGGATGCTTCAGATAATTTAATTTAGCAATCAAAACATATTTCAGGTATACAGAGGCTACACTGACAACATGTGATCACAGAGAAATAGATCCATTAGGCCACAATAAAAATAAAAAATAGCAACAAACTCCCTTCCTTAATAAAACTGAAACAAAAAGGGTAATGTACTAACAAACTATCCTAGAATTCTTTTTCCCCCCCTCTAACTTCTGATTGCTGGTTGTTTCTTTGTTTTTGACCAAGCTGCTGTATTGATAAATACCTACAGGATTTCAGGGGGTAACCGTGTTAATCTGTAATTGAGAAAACTTAAAAACAATAAAGAGTCCTGCAGCACCTTAGAGACTAACAAAAAATGTAGATGGTATCGTGAGCTTTTGTGAGCACAACCCACTTCTTAGATGAATGGAGTTTGAGGGATCCAGGTTCCAAATAAAGAGCAGAGAAAGAGAGAGGATGGGGAGGGAAAGGAAAGGAGAAAAAAATGGGAAAAGAATAGTCAGTTAGAGTATCCGTGATAAATGGAGCTAATAGGGTGGGTTCTAGGTACTCTTAAGTACCTGGTGGTTGGCTTTTTATGTCATTAGGATATAAAGTGGGTAAACTAGTTAAGGTCTTTATTTAAACCTTGACTGTAGGTATCAAACTTGTAAATTAAGTTCTGCAGCTTTCCTTTCAAGCTTGTTTTTGAAATTGGCTTGTAATAATATGGAAACTTTGAGATCCATTAATGAATGCCCAGGCAAGTTAAAGCATTCCCCAATAGGTTTCTGTGTGTTACCTTTTCGAATATCTGATTTGTATCCATTAATCCTTTGTCATAGAGACTGTCCGGTTTGGCCAATATACATTGCAGAGGGCACTTGATGTCATAGATCACATTGGTGGATATGCATTTATGTGAGGCTCTGGTGTGGTGGTTGGGTCCTGTGATGCTGCTGCTTGTATAGATGTGTGGACAGAGTTGGCACCAGAGTTGATTGCAGGGGTGGGTTCCTGGACAAGTATGATGGAGGTGTGTCATGTGGTTGCTGGAAAGAATTTGTTTCAGGTTAGGGGGTTGTCTGAAGGGGTATGTCTACACTACAAAGTTAATTCAAACTAACAAACGTTAGTTCAAATTAACTTTAATAGGCGCTACACTAGCGCTCCGCTAGTTCGAATTTAAATCGAACTAGCGGAGCGCTTAGTTCGAACTAGGAAAACCTCATTTTACGAGGATTAAGCCTAGTTCGAACTAGCTAGTTCGAATTAAGGGGTGTGTAGCCCCTTAATTCGAACTAGTGGGAGGCTAGCCCTCCCCAGGTTTCCCTGGTGGCCACTCTGGCCAACACCAGGGAAACTCGTCTGCCCCCCTCCCGGCCCCGAAACCCTTAAAGGGGCACGGGCTGGCTACAGTGCCCGTGCCAGGTGCAAGCCTGCCAGCACCCACCCAGCAAACCCTGCACCTGGCACGGATCAAGCCACCCACCTGATGCCTCCCAGCCCTCCCCCTCTTCCTGGGACCAGGCTGGCGGCTCCCGGGAGCTTGCCCGGGACTGCAAGAGGCGGGCACCCACCTGGGCTAGTGCAGACATCGTGGACCTCGTCCACGATCTCCGCACTAGGCACAGGAAAGTGGCCGTCTAGGGCAGGAGAGCTGCCAGCCTGGCCACCCAGGAGCAGGTGTGCAAGAGAATCAAGGGGGTCCACTGAGACCCCCGACCCTGAGCCCTGAGCTTACAATGGCCGTACTGGGTCAGACCAAAGGTCCATCTAGCCCAGTAGCCTGTCTGCCGACAGCGGCCAACCCTAGGGACCCTGGAGAGGATGGACCGAAGACAGTGACCAAGCTATTTGTCTCGTGCCATCCCTCTCCAGCCTTCCACAAACCTTGGGCAGGGACACCACTCCTACCCCCTAGCTAATACCACTCCATGGACCCAACCTCCATGACTTGATCTCACTTCCCTTTAAACTCTGTTCTAGTTCTAGCCTTTACAGCCTCCTGCAGCAAGGAGTTCCACAGGTTGACTCTTTGCTTTGTGAAGAACAACTTTCTGTTACTAGTTTGAAGCCTGCTACCCATTCCTTTCCTTTGGTGTCCTCTAGTCCTTCTTTATGGGAACTAATGAAGAACTTTTCTGTATGCACCCTCTCCACCCAACTCCTGCTTTTAGAGACCTCTCTCCTGTCCCCCCTCTGTCTCCTCTTTTCTAAGCTGAAAAGTCCCAGTCTCTTTAGCCTCTCTTCATATGGGACCTGTTCCCAACCCCTGATCATTTTAATTGCCCTCCCCTCTCCTAGCCTTTCTCTTCCCCTCTCCCACCTCCTTTTCCCAGTCTCCCCCAGTTTTGTTCAATAAAGACAGATTCCATTTGGAAGAGACGTTATCTTTATTTTGTACATCAAGAAGAGGGGCTAGGGAAGGGTAAGTGGAAGGAGGTGAGGGAGGAATGGGGCACGAGCCCCTGATGGGGAGGACTGGGCTGGCTCTGCGGGCTTCTGGGGGTGGAAGCTCTCCTGCAGCCCCCCAATTGCCTCCTCTCCCCAGATGGCAGCCTGCGGCAAGTGTAGCCGGGCTGATGGCCGAGTGCTGTGATGTGCCCAGTGTGGGTAGTCCGGGCAATCCAAGCCAGGACTGCTTTGCAAGCAGGGCACCCCTGAGAACTGTCTGTCCGGGGTGGGGATCGGGACCCTTTAAGCACAGCCCTCGGCTAGCCTGAGGCAGCATCTGCACGCTCTAAGTCCTCCTCTGATGCCCTGCCGGCACTGCTTCCGGCCATCCTTAAGCCCGGTTCAGGGTCCACTTAATGTGGACATGCTAGTTCGAATTAGCAAAACGCTAATTCAAACTAGTTTTTTAGTCTGGATGCGTTAGTTCGAATTAGCTTAGTTCGAATTAACCAATTCGAACTAAGTTAGTTCGAATTAACGTTGTAGTGTAGACACACCCAAGGCGACTATTGGCCTGTCTCCCAAGGCTTGTGAGAGTGAGGGGTCATTTTCCAGGATAGGTTGTAGATGGCTGATAATGCACTGGAGGGGGCAGCAGATAATGGCAAGTGGAGTTCTGCTGTTTTCTTTGTTGGGCCTATGTTAAAGTAGATGATGTCTGGGTAGTCATCTGGCTCTGTCAATCTCTTTTTTCACTTCTCCAGGTGGGTATTTTAGTTTTAAAAATGTTTGATATAGATCCTGTAGATGTTTGTCTCTGTCTGTGGGATTGGAGCTAATCCAGCTGTATTTTAGGGCCTGGCTGTAAACAGTTGATTGGGAAATGTGTCTTAGATGGAACATTTTGTTCCTCATTTCCCTATCTGTGACTCTGGAGTCTAATATTTTAACATGATAGAGGTGTTAAGGATATATTCATAAAAGTTTGTTTGGCACTCATGAATGGCAGATTACTAAAGACATTAGAACCTAGAGATTGCTTAGGAGGGAGTCTACATGGTCTATTGTAACCATACTAGCAGTACTTAACTTTTTTTGGTGGGGGTGGATGCAGCTGCAGGAGTCAGAGCATTCTGTGGAGAGTACAGGACAAGGAGGACCGGGAGGTGTTCAGAGGCTTAGGGCAGGTGGTGGGGAATACAGGAGTCAGTACAGAAAGTGAGGGGGCGTTTCAGGGCTTGGTCTCTCCATTTGGCAGGCTGTAGGGGCAGCGGTGTGGCTGTCTCCCTGTGGTCACTATGTAGTATAACTGTCCTTCCTGCAGCTCCCTCCATTTTTGTGTTATGCTAAACAATCCCATTTCAGGCACATTATGTTTTCCTGGCAGAAGAAAACCCTGGCAGAAGGAAACTTTGCTTTAAGTTAGGTAAGAGGAAGCTGCATTCCAAATTTGGTGGTCCTAACTCTTACCATTTAGGAGGAGTTCTAGAACAAATGGACTCAAAGATGGACTGTCAGACATTTCTAAAATATATATAGATAGTTTAGAGCTCTGTAAGGGTATTTCTTCAAGAGGTTAGGTGAGACAGGCATATGGTAAATCAGATTTCTTATACATTTAGACAGTGAGTGTGTCTATTGATGGTGTCCATAGACTAGAAATTAGGACATTGAAGTTCTCTTCTTTAGAAAGTTATCTGACTGTGCAAAACAGAGTGAATTGTATTTACCTCTATCACAGGAGTGTAGTAAAGCTTCATTGTTTACATAGTGTGGCATTTTGAGGTCTTTGGAGATGTTATATGAGTGCAAAATATGATTATTGTCTTCAAGAAACATAAATCTGCTCCATCTTTAACTTATGTAATTATTAACTCCTTTAGTCTTTCATCAGCTAGTACAAAATTATTCCTTAAAGTTTTGTCCATTCTAGATTTTCATATGTTTAAGGATTATAAACACATTTTATTTTTACGTTCTATGTCTGCTGAATAATCTTGAAAGGAATGGAGTCTATGGGTGTATTATTTTACTAGACTATTGTTAATCTAAATATGTGAAGAAATTTAATTCTGAAATTTGTTTCCCTACCTCCATTTTGCTACTGTTGTTTATCCATTTCTGGACTGGCTTTTTAGCGCTATGGGATGGCCAAGAAAGTTAGGCTGTTGTCATTATGTTCTTTTTAGGGAGAAATAAACAAAATATTACAGCAGTTACTTTTTAAAATGAAAAGTAAGACTTAAAGGCCCGTAGATGAACTTTGAAAGTATAATTAGTAAAAAGGTAAAGCAAATTACAGAGAATTTCTTTAAATGTTGTTTATGGATTTCCAGTTGTTTAAACATTTGAATTATATGTTTTAAAATACTGAGTAAAGGAAAGGATTTTTTACTCATCTTCATCTGCTTGTAATGATGAAGCACAATCATGTTAAAAGGGATCAATAACTATTAGTTGTTCCATTTGCAGCTGGCAGCTGCCAGCATAGAGGTATTTAATGTGATACCTTATAGCATATATTCATAATGAGTTGCTGCTGTCAGCAAATTTTGTGTAGTCTGATATCATTGATCCATTGTACCTAAACTTTGACTTACTATGTGCTTTCTGTCCTCTCTTCCTCACTGTGAAAGACATGAAGCATAATAATTAAATATTGTTATTTTCATTTGCTTAATTTGGTTTAGTTGTATACTTGTAGAACTATAAATTTGCAAACTTTGTTGGGAGAAGGGAGGGGCAAGTTACACTAGCTATAAAGTTTCTTCTGATCCTTAAATTATAGAGACTTAATAATTATTCTGATAGGAATGGATATGCCTTCTCTTAAAAACACAGTTTCCAACTTGTTTTTGGGCACATATTCAGGATCTTATTTTTCAGTGCTGTTATTATTTTAACCAGGAAAACAACTGTCATGATATAAAATATATGAATATTCTGTCTACGGAAGCATCGGAACATGAACATACACTGAGCACACTCCAACGGTAGAAAAATTTGAATCTTGATCCATATCTTGGTTCAGACTCATTAGATTACACCAGTGGTTTTTAGCTTGTGGTCTGGGGTTTAATAGGTTTGTGAAAGGTTGTTACCATACAACAGTGGGTTTCAACCTGTGGTCCTTGGACCCTGCAGACTATTTCAGGTTTTCAAAGATGTTCATGTCTCAATTCAAAACTTTTTAGGGGATCTACAAATAATTAAAGCTTGAAATTCACAGGACTAGACTCTCTCTGGAGCAGGCTATGGGTTGTAATGGCCTATGTTGTGGATAGTATAAAGCCACACTGTCCCAAAGGGAGCATTAGGGATGGTCTGTGCCGGAGACTCTCCTAAACCCTTTGGAAAACAATTTGCATAGACAATTTGCATCTCACTACATGAAACCCAAACATGTAACAACTTTAGGTAAGCTCAGTGGGCTGTCTGGGAATGGAGATATGCTGGACAATCCTTATACTATGCTTCTACTCCCTTTGCCAGCATAATTGTGTCTCTTATATTTTGAGTAACATAGCGCTGTGAAAGAGAATCTAATGATGGCTATAACTTTATACAGTATATTGTACTATATTTTTAAAACAATGCAGGGAATTAAAGTGTCTTGATCTAAGTAACACCTATGCTTGCAGACTGTTAAACCTATTATATTTAGGCATATCTAAACAGATTTTTAGATCGTTTTAAATAGCTTCCCGGACATAAAAATAAAAAACAACATTATTTGTTCTTTTGAGAAGCAATAACTTTCAAGATGGAAATAACCTTCTATATCTAACTACTATTTCAGCAGGGGCTGCAGATTTTTCACTTACTTCTTTCAGATAAATAAGGTAAAATGCAATTGTTTTGGTCCGAAAGTGCACAATATTTTTAAAGGTATCCATGCTTTTGATCCTGGCCTGTTTATCTTCTGTAGGAGAAAAGAAACAAACAGTGGCTGTAGCATTGTTTTTAGTTGAGTCCATGTTACATGGTGCTGATAATATTCTGTTTCCAACAGCTTAATGCCTGAAGTGTTAGTGAAAATCTTTTGGAGCCAAGCCAGGTCATCAGCTATAGTATACTATCACTCACTGTTGCCTTCATTCTATACCAGCTGCCACCTGCCACCTTTCATAATATCGCCATGCCACGTATTAATGAGCTGCTATAATGAAATGAATATACAGCACTTAAATGCCCTACTCTTGAGAGACTGACAATAATAAAATCTGAAAAATAAAGCAAAGAAATGACAAAATATATATCAGCATCTCAATTAAAACAAAAGGTACAATGCTAATCAGTCTCAACAGTATATCCTATGTTTTTTATAGTGGAACTAAACATGCCTTGTGCCCGGACCTGTGTGGACACAACAAACCCTACTGTTAGGCAACAAACCACCAATAGAGAGTCTTGGCAATACAAATCCAAGGTTCAAATTTCAAAGTGGTTTTCAAAGTTGTGTAAATAGCATGTTACCCAGCATTTGGTAGGCAGTTGGCATGCTTAATAGTGTGCAAAGCTCATCTCTTCAAAATATGGTGCTACTGATACCTTGTCCTCTTCCCTCATCAGGCATGTTTATTTTATCCATTCACTATCCTGTCATTAACCAAGACTGTAAACACTATGAAGAAGGAACTGTGTTTACTATATGTTTTCTACAACTTCTAACAAAAAGGGGACTCTGAGTGTTCACCAGGGCATCTAGAGGCTGCTGTAATATACATAATTATTATATGACCAATACAGCAAAAATGTAGAATGAAATGTGCAATATGCACTTATAGCATACTATTTGTCTGGTCCTGTAGTTATGCACAAGGAAACAGGAAGGTGGAAAGAATATCCAACCATGTCTATGCTCATGTTGGTGTAAAGAACAGGTAGGCACCCTCGGGACCAGTGTTCCCTGTAAGGTGCATAGTAGCACAGCTTCACAGATGATTAATCAGCCCTGCCCTGTCAGTCAAGGAGCCCCAAGCCTCTGACTAGGCAGGGCTGATTAATCACCTGTGATGCTATGATGCCACACAGCTTAGAGGGAGCACTGCTTGGGACCTGAGCAATTCTGAACCACGGAGTTTGCTGGACCAGGGGAGGTCAAGACTCCTCTCCTGGCTGTCAGCCCTGCTCCCCTGCCAAGCCTGCTTTCCCTAGCCCTGCTGAGGTTGTGATCTCCACTGTGCAGAGGAGACAAGGCCCTGCTGTCTCTGGCATGGCTGGGACTGTGCTCTTGGGCACTGCCGGTCCTGCTGCTTCTGGCCTGGGCAGGGCTGTGCTCTTTGTTCTATTGGCTCAGCTGGGGCTGCATTCTGGATTTCCAGCCCCACAGCCTGTGGCGGGATGCATTCCCTGCCACTAGCCCCAGTCAGGGCTTTACTCCCCACTGCCAGCCCAATCTCTGAAGCTGGCCAGCCAGAAGGGGCTCTTTGAGCCAGCAATATTCATGGTACTTCTGGACCAGAGTGTCCCGGATTTTAGAGATTTAACCTGTAGTCAGCTCCTCTTCCACTCATACAGTGTGCTACAAAGGAGCCAGAATGAAAGCAGGGTGTGCTGCATTCATTTTAAAGATGAGAGATGTGGTTGTTTTAATGTGCATTCCAAAGAAAATCTAGCTATTGTAGAAGGATGGCTACATTTAGTTAGTCCTTGTGAATTATTACAGCAGGAGGTTATATTGAGTCAAATATGGTAGCTGGGTTTCAAAAGAGGTGGGATATTTTTAGAATCAACAATAACATTTAAACTACACATTCCCTTAGAGTCATAGTCTGATAAGCCTCCCAGTGACAGCTGATTGCTGCAGAGGTTATGTGGGGATTTCCTATGCCCACACACACAAAGCGCTTCACATTTGGCAGTGGGATTACTGGGCCTTCTCTCCTTCTACTGAAGAAGTAGACCTGGGCATCTGCCAGAGGCAGGGCATCAGGCTCTATGTACCAATGACAAATAAGAAATATTGCTCACAAGAAATAAAAGATGATATGTTGTGGTATATGCAGAACAGGCTTATCTATGACCCTGTTTAGGGATGCCAACCCATCAGGATTGTCTTGGAAACTTCAGGAATTAAAGATTAAAGACTATATCATAAGCTGAAATCAGCAGGAATGTGAACCCTAACCATGCTTATATCTTTAGCTGTTTCTGAAATGTAGTCCATATTATGTTGGTATCTTCATACTACCCAAAGAGAAGTAGTTATACCTTGTAAAATGTATGCATACCAAGATTATCTAGAGTATGTCTAGACTACATGCCTCTGCCAACAGAGGCATGTAAACTAGGCTACCCGACATAGTCCAAGAAGTCAAGAGTTAAATATTCCCGACTTCATTAAAATAAACATGGCCACCGCGCTTTGCCGGCTCAGCTGATTGTCAGCACAGCGCGTGAGTCAAGACGCGGATCGGTTGACAGGGGAAGCCTTTGTCGACCACTCCCTTATGCCTCGTCAAACCATTTTTATTTTAATGAAGCTGGGGATATTTAAATCCCGGCTTCTTTGACTATGTCAGGTAGCCTCTGTCGGCAGAGGCATGTAGTCTAGACATACCCCTAGAGATGTGGTGTCCAACCAGTTCTGAAGCAGTTGCCACTGCTATAGCAAGCTAGCTGCATTATTAAAGCCAACTAGCCACATTCAGCCTGCCAAATAGTCACATGTGGCTAGTGGCTAATGTGTTGGACACCATGGACAGAGCATTTGGGGTAGTAATCATAACACTCAAATTGTTTTATATTTCATTGCTATAGCAATTTATTTTAGCTTCCTATTTACAGACTATTTTCAGTACAGCTACCCATTGTACTACTAGATTGATACATTTTTGAAATGTGCAAGTTACTGTGTTACTGAAATAACAAAGTGAGGGAGTAACTTATTAAGAAAACTTCATTGTTTCAGCTCTCATTTGACTTGTCTGCATTGTTTTTGCATTAGCTTAGGTATTTAAAAGACTTTAGGCTTTCTGTCGTAACCACATTTTTCTTTTTTATTTATTATTTTTTCTGTTTATGATGCTAAAGTATGGTAAAATTTGGATTCAGTTTCTCTCTAAAATAGCATTCCATGATTCATAGTATGTAAAATAATGGAAAACAAGAAAGCTGGTACAGGTCTGGCACCTTTGGGGTCTGACTGGTCCCAAACAAGGGGATTTACCGGACCAGGGGAAGTCCATTCCAACATGGTCCATGTTGAACTCTTGCCACCTGATAGGGTTCTAGCCCAGCACTGATGCTGCTTGCCCAGCTGTGGCTTTCCCAGGCTAATGCTCCCTAGCTGCTGCTGCCAGACCTCAGGCTCCACAACTGTAGCTCTGGAGCTGGCTGCTGCCATGGCCGGAGCTCCCGACACCTGCTACCTCCCAGCCACAGGGGACAAAACTCTTCACTGCACTGCCCATCCCTTCATGTGTCACCTGCACCGCCCACATGGGGCTCCCTCTCCACACTCCTGCCCCATGACCCAACCACCCTATACCAGGGCTCTGTGGTCCAGGAACATCCCTGGTACTTCCAGACCATAGATGTTGCCAGACCAGAGAGTCCCAGTTAAGGGAAGTACAATCTGTACCAATACATGTGGTTCCTCTAGTGATTTCTGGCCTGCTTGGAAAAGGTGAATTGATAAAATTCAGAACATTTCCCTCTCTCCTTCCTTCTTTCACCATTTAATATTTGTATAGCACTTTCAAATATAAAGTTCTTTATAAATGCAGTATTTTTTTCTTATGACACGGCATCAGTTCTCAGATGTAACCATTTGTCTATGTTTCCTTAAAAGCTCTGCATGTTTCTTGTTTAGTCTAGGATGTCCTGATGGAATTCCAATAAATTCAGGAGCTATGGTTTCCTGAAAGTACATCATCTGTGCTTATTCATGATTCTCTAATTGTATTTGATTTTGTGACCATGACATATTAAATTAATTGGCATACAGGATCAGATGGTTAATTTCAGTTTCCACTGGCCACCTATATCTAACCGCTATGATGGTCAGCTCTGAGGGACATCTAACTACTATGACAAAAGGCAACTGCATGCTCCTCATCATGGGAATGAAAGGGGATGGTCAGCATGTTGTAAAAATTGGGTAGCATTGACGTAGGGAGCTCTCAGCAAAAACTGAAGTGGCTTATGGCATCAGGAAAAAAATCTTGCCCCCTGCTAAGGAGTGCCCTTTGAGGAAGAAGAAGTTTTGCTGATATGGGGAGGTATTAAGGAGCCAATATGATTTCTAGGGAATCTCAGCTTTCATTTTAGCTCTTGTTTGTAGGGAAGAGCCTGAGAAAATGATCTGAATATGTTATAAAAGCTCAAAAATACAAAAGGCAAAAAGAACCCAAAATCTGTGTTTTTAAATCTTATGATTTTTAAGCTAACCACAGACCTGGCTGTTTGGGGTTTTCAGTTCTGCATTCATCTTAAGATTTAAACCTTTATTTTCACTCTGAGGAAGGCCTGGACCATAGACTGATATGTTGTGTCACTTCAATGAGAGCTGCTAGTAACTCAGCACTTTTGAAGACCGGTTCAGCTGTTTAGGAATCTGCACACAGATTTAGGATTGGGCTTCTTATTTTTGAAATCTTGGTCTAAGTGTGTTTATGAACCCTCTGCCTCTTTTAAACAAATTCAGACATGCTGAATACCATACATCTGGTGGACATTCATACAGGCTACTCTTCATGCAGTCCTGTAGCCCATGTGGAATATCCTGCAGATGTTGCTTTTGGCTATAGTTGGACAGGAAGCCAATTAGCCTCTTCTTCTGGAGCTGAGTGGTAAGGAAAAGCATCTGAGAGGAGCAGGTAAGATATGACAGAAAGGACAGCTGCAGGATCAGCAAGCAGGGCCATAGGGACAAAATGTTAAGGAATTCAGTACTGGCCCCAGCCACCTCTCCTAGACCCTCTCATCTCCTTTCCCTTCCTGGACAGGTCCCACATCCAGGTCCAGCTCTGTCATGTCACGCTGCTGCCTCTGTATTTCCAGAGCTCTCATAAAGAGCTCCTAACCATCTTCACCCATCCACATTACCTCCTGGTCACCTCACAAATGTAGCTATCTGCAGCTTCCCACAGCCACTGAGCTGCTCCCATCTTTCCTCTTCTCCCCTATCAGAAAACTCCACAAATCTAACTTCCCTTCATTACCTCCCCACGTCCGTCAGCCAGCCGCTCATCCAGTTACCCCAGCAGACCTGAGGTATCCCCACCACCTGCCTAAACCCCTCACAAACCCAATTACCCTGGACTGAACTCTCCCATACCCACAGATTACGAGGTAGTTCGGAATAGGAATCCTAGTCCGAACTGCACGGGGTTCGAACCAGCGGGGTTTTAAAAATGGCGGCTCCCCGCTTATGCAAATGAAGCCCAGGAAATTCAAATCCCGGGCTTCATTTGCAAGTGCGGTATGCCTACATTACCCTCCTAGTTCGAACTAGGAGGGTAGTGTAGACATACCCTAAGGGTATGTCTACACTACAGAGTTAGTTCGAACTAACGGACGTTAGTTCGAACTAACTTTCGTAGATGCTACACTAGCGCTCCGCTAGTTCAAATTTAATTCGAACTAACGGAGCGCTTAGTTTGAACTAGGTAAACCTCATTCCACGAGGATTAAGCCTAGTTCGAACTTACTAGTTCGAATTAAGGGGTGTGTAGCCCCTTAATTCGAATTAGTGGGAGGCTAGCCCTCCCCAGGTTTCCCTGGTGGCCACTCTGGCCAACACCAGAGAAACTCATCTGCCCCCCTCCTGGCCCCGAATCCCTTAAAGGGGCACGGGCTGGCTACAGTGCCCATGCCAGGTGCAAGCACCAGGCTGGCGGCTCCCGGGAGCTTGCCCGGGACTGCAAGAGGCGGGCACCCACCTGGGATAGTGAGGACATCATGGACCTCGTCCACGATCTCCGCACTAGGCACAGGAAAGTGGCCGTCTAGGGCAGGAGAGCTTCCAGCCTGGCCACCCAGGAGCAGGTGTGCAAGAGAATCAAGGGGGTCCACTGAGACCCCCGACCCTGAGCTCTGAGCTTACAATGGCCGTCCTGGGTCAGACCAAAGGTCCATCTAGCCCAGTAGCCTGTCTGCCGACAGTGGCCAACCCTAGGGACCCTGGAGGGGATGGACCGAAGACAGTGACCTAGCCATTTGTCTCGTGCCATCCCTCTCCAGCCTTCCACAAACCTTGGGCAGGGACACCACTCCTACCCCCTGGCTAATACCACTCCATGGACTCAACCTCCATGACTTGATCTCACTTCCCTTGACACTCTGTTCTAGTTCTAGCCTTCACAGCCTCCTGCAGCAAGGAGTTCCACAGGTTGACTCTTTGCTTTGTGAAGAACAACTTTCTGTTACTAGTTTGAAGCCTGCTACCTATTCCTTTCCTTTGGTGTCCTCTAGTCCTTCTTTATGGGAACTAATGAAGAACTTTTCTGTATGCACCCTCTCCACCCAACTCCTGCTTTTAGAGACCTCTATCCTGTCCCCCCTCCTTCTCCTCTTTTCTAAGCTGAGAAGTCCCAGTCTCTTTAACCTCTCTTCATATGGGACCTGTTCCCAACCCCTCATCATTGTAGTTGCCGTCCCCTCTCCCACCCTCTCTCTTCCCCTCTCCCACCTCCTTTTCCCAGTCTCCCCCAGTTTTGTTCAATAAAGACAGATTCCATTTTGGAAGACACGTTATCTTTATTTTGTACATCAAGAAGAGGGGTAGAGAAGGGTAATTCGAAGGAGGTGAGGGAGGAATGGGGCACGAGCCCCCGATGGGGAGGACTGGGCTGGCTCTGCGGGCTTCTGGGGGTGGAAGCTCTCCTGCAGCCCTCCAATTGCCCCCTCTCCCCAGATGGCAGCCTGCGGCAAGTGCAGCCGGGCTGATGGCCGAGTGCTGTGATGTGCCCAGTGTGGGTAGTCCGGGCAATCCAAGCCAGGACTGCTTTGCAAGCGGGGCACCCCTGAGAACTGTCTGTCCGGGGTGGGGGTTGGGACCCTTTAAGCACAGCCCTTGGCTAGCCTGAGGCAGCATCTGCACGCTCTAAGTCCTCCTCTGATGCCCTGCCGGCACTGCTTCCGGCCATCCTTAACCCCGGTTCAGGGTCCACTTAATGTGGACATGCTAGTTCGAATTAGCAAAACGCTAATTCGAACTAGTTTTTTAGTCTGGATCCGTTAGTTCGAATTAACTAATTCGAACTAAGTTAGTTCGAATTTACGTTGTAGTGTAGACATACCCTATGTCTTATCTCTGTATGGCAGCATGTGTATTAATCTGTACTTGAAGTTTGCTACATATAAATTGTTTATAAATAAATAAATTATATAATGAGCTATTTTGCATATTTGCAAACATATAGAGTTACACATGGGACTACACAATACTGTCAGCTATGCAAATAAATAAAATAAATGTTGTCATTATATAATGTATAACCAAGTGCTACAGAACCCACTTGGGTCACCAAATGGGAGGGGGGTTTTAATCTCAGCACTTGCATGTACCTTATGACATAAACTATGGCAATGCGGCCACTTTAAGAAAAATCTGGCACATTTTGAACAACTTAAATTCGTTCTTCAATCTGTGTGAATAAACCACAACAGAGTCAGAATTAATCTGATTCCGATGCAACCAGAATCCAATCTCAAAGGGAATACCAATTTCAACCCAATACAACCATTTTAAAGGTAAATAATTAAGAGGAATAGAATATACATAAATGGTGTTAAATAAGTATGGGTAGATTAGTTCAGTGTAAAGGCTATGCATAAAAATATCTGTACTGCCTAACATTCAGTTCTGTCTACACAGAACTTTATTAAACTTGGAGACAGACTACTTCAAACACAGAGAGCCGCATTTAACGAGTGGCTTGTCCATTGTGGCAGAGAATCCAGTTTGCCAGATGGACAAAATTTATTTTGTATTAAATGTGTTAGAAATTATTTGTTTTTAAAAATATGTTTGCATTTTCTTGAAGTTCTTATCAGAGAAGAAATTGATGATACAGTAAAATCCTGTTTCTCTGCAACCCTTCAATCCAGAAATATTTCTTAACTGACTCTTAGTTATGATGTTTATGATTTTCATTCCCTGTTTTATGTGGATGGCTTACAGTAATATTTTTGTGATAGCTCTATGGTTATCTTAACCTTTTCTGTTCCTGCGTAGTAGCTTCTGACATTCATCGTCCTTTAAAAAAATAAATCCTTTCCTCCCTCTTCTTATTGTTATGGCTTCTGATAATATTTCTTGTAGCCCATCTTGTCATAGAGGTCCCCCTGCTGTTGGATGTCATTATAACTTATTCTACTTTCAACATTATTGAATTATTAGCATTAAAATAATGTACTCGGTCATGAATAATAATTACATGCATGGTAATAATATATTGTATTTTAAACTATTTTTCGTCTCAAGTGCTTAATACGCTTGTTAAGACAGACTGTATGCTTCTATATCTATTTTAGATATGGGTAAGCTAAGTCACACAGTGGATAAGAGACTTGCTCAAAGCCATGTAGCAAGTCAGTGCAAGAGCTGAGTGACTGGCATGATAACTAGTGATATTCTTCATATCAGAAAAAAAAGGGATCTAGGAGGAACTGAAATGTTTAATAAGCTGTTGAAAAAAATTATATTCAGTGAAAATTTAAACTGAAAATCAACACTCTACTAAGATGGCCTATTGTTGAAGATTGAAAGAATTGGGTTTGTTTAGTCTGGAAAAGAGAACTGAGTGGGGACATAACAGCTTTTAAGTATCTGAAAGGTTGTTACAAGGAGGAGAGAGAAAAATTATTCTCCTTAACCTCTGATGATAGGACAACAAACAATGGGGTTAAATTGCAGCATGGGAGGTTTAGGTTGGTTATTAGAAAAAACTTCCTGTCAGGATAGTTAAGCACTGGAATACATTGCCAAGGGAGGTTGAGGAATCTCCACCACTGAAGATTGTTAAGAAGAAGTTAGACAAACATCTGTCAAGGATGATCTGATCGGGGTGGGCAAGACAGCCTCCACAGGCCAGATCCAGCTTGCCAAGCCAGTTGATCCAGTCTGTGGCTACCCTGCCGGTCCCCCAGCCTCAGGCCAATCGAGACCTGGGAACAGGGGAGCGTGCAAAGTCTCCTCCCCTTGCCAGGGGTGCATAGCACCAGAGGGAAGTGCCAGCTGTTTAAAACAGATGGAAATTCTCTCTTGGTGCTGGGAGCTGGGGACAAAGACTTCACGTGCTCCCTCATCCCCTGGCCAATCAGGATCTGTGGGCAGGAGGCAGGAGAAGTCTCCTGGCCATGCCCATTTCTGGGGCAGCCTGGGGCCACTTCAGAAATTTGTGAAATGGCCCTCCTTTAAAAATTATTGCCCACCTCTGGTCTAGATGGTGCGTGGCTCTGCCATGTGTTCAGGAGACTGGACTTGATGGCCTCTCAGAATCCCTTCCAGTTCTAGTAGTCTATGATTGTTTTGTAGTGTTGCAAGTCTTAATTGATTCTGACCACAGAAAATCTTAAAACAGTTTTCTTCCTTTAAAATTGAATTTTAAATCATATGTTGCTGATTTTACTCACATTTTAAATAGTCACATTGATAAGGGATAATATGTACCTTGATCGACGGTAGACTTTAGTTAATTCTTTTTGTGGTAACTAGGAACTGTCAATATTCTTGTACTATTTTCAAAAGCATGCTTTTTGAGAGGTGGTTGGCCAGTACTCTTGTTGTGTATCTACTCAGGCCCTGGTAAAAGGCATAATCATGAAAGACAAAGAAAAAAATCTGCTGGCTTGAAAATGTGTACAGTATATGAGGCTCTCTCACCATTTTTTTTCAGCTTCAAGGACATGCTGATTTAGATAATAAATATTGGCTGACTCCCCTTTCCATATTGGTATTTTTGTTACAAATATTGGCATCTGAGATTGTGCTATACACACCTACATAATGCACTGTAAGAGTCTAATCAAGAGTAGGCATAAGAGTAATTTTCTGCTCCTCTCTCAGCAGGCAGTCATAATAATGTGGGTTGAACATATTCCAGGAAGAATGTTGGTGCCAAAGCCAATTCTGGAGGAATGTTTTCTACTACTCTTACAATACTAGTACAACTAAACTCCCTCAAATCCCCTTCAGGTTTTCCCATCCTTGTTAAACCTTAGGCTCACTCCTCTTATATCAGCCCTTAACCCACCAGAGTGTGTAAGCTATCTGGAGCTAGAACAAGGATCAAAGCAGATATGTGATAGAAATGTAGCCGTGTTAGTCTGGGGTAGTTGAAGCAAAATGCAGGACAATGTAGCACTTTAAAGACTAACAAGATGGTTTATTAGATGATGAGCTTTCGTGGGCCAGACCCACTTCCTCAGATCAAATAGTGGAAGAAAGTAGTCACAACCATATATACCAAAGGATACAATTTTAAAAAATGAACAAATATGAAAAGGACAAATCACATTGCAGAACAGGAGGAGGATGCAGGGGGGAGGGGGGGGAGGAAGGAAGGTAAGTGTCCGTGAATTGATGATATTAGAGGTGGGGAGAGTGGGATGTTTGACACTGATGACTATTTCATTTAGGAATAACTTTATTTTGGTGGTATAGTTCATTTATATACTTGCTTATGTAGGATGGAGTGAACAGTTTCAGATAATGCTTGAGCTACTGTAGAGTCCACATTGTGTGGAGAAGCTAAGTTATTCAACTGTGCTCTGCTTTTCACAAGGAAGAGTACAGATATATGCTCTGGGAGAAAATAAGAAGGAATTAAAAATGTGTCTCTTCAGCATTTAGAGAAATACATGACTTAATTGAGCACTGGACTAGGAGTGAGAACTTCTAACTTCTGATCATTGTCTTTCTCTGTGGTGCTGGACAACTTAATCTCTCAGCTTCAGTTTCGCTGCTACAAAATGCATATAATAATGCCTAATAATGTAGAGTGGGAAAGCTGAGGTTACTTAGTAAATATTTATATATTGTTTTGAAGATGAAAAGCCTCTGATAAATTCTAAATAATATTAGGGAGTGCTGGATGCTGCATTCCCTGCTTGTATTGTATTGTTTGCTTGTTTATATATTTTCCTCTTTGTATGTTTTTTCTTGTCTCTATCACTTTTTGTGCATTGTGAAAATAAATGACTTTTAATCTATTCTTCTATATATTATTCCTTGATCCTTTAGTTTCATGGAACCTGTAAAATTTGAAATTTTTTTTTTTGTTATAAATGTAATGGTCCCACTTTGAATTTTAAAAGAAAGATGAAGATGTTCTTAATGAAACTACCAACTTTCTCTTTATTTCCATCTGGAGCTATAAAGTGGCACTAATTCTTCAGAATTTTGCTGTAGTTCACCAAAATGTTTGTTGCAAACATTTTATACAACTGCGTAGCTCAGGGGTGGCCAACCCGCAGCTCTTGAGATGCATGCAGCTTTTTGCTCAAAGAAATGCGGTTCGTTTGGAGCCATGCACCCAAACTCCTCATGGCCACTCTGTGCACATGTCCCAGCAACTAGCAAGAGAAGCGCGTGGCTGCAGTGGTGGCTCTGGTGAGACCCAGGCATTGGTTTAGAGGGCAGGGAGCTGGAGGTGTCTGATTCTGGGGGACGGGAGGGGAATTGGGTTAGAGCCGGGGGCTGGGGGAGGGGTGGGGCATTGGGTTATAGTGGGGGGAGGGCGGGCCTGAAGCACCTTAAACGCTAAGTCTTCATGGATGCAGAATAAGGCAGCCAACAGATGTCATATTTAAATTCCAGGGCAAAAAAGGAAGCAGCATGTACCTAGTGTACACTGTATTTCTTTAAAGAAAATTCAAAGGCTATTGTTTGCCAGGCTGAAGCAATTATTCTGAGATATGAGTCTTTCCCTTATTGTTTTTGAACCAATCATGTTTGCAGTCTGGGACAGACCTGAATTTTTAGAACTATATAAAAGCCACAATCTTCATAAGTTAAAAAAATGAGGAAACCATACCAGAGATCAACAAGTTGGAGTGAAACAGGCACTTCAGATTGTGCTAATTTACTTCTCAGTTCAGTTTAATTTAAAAAAACTGACAGGACATAGTAGGGCAGTAGTGTTAAATTTAAAATACATGGTAGGGATGCTTATTTTTAGTGTGAGAATATTGCTGTGTTTTCAAAGGTTTTTTTTTTATTTGATGTTTGTTCCTTATCAAGTTCTCTGAAGATCTATGGACTATCCGTGAATTTTTTAAGTGACCACAGACTTTTTTATTGGTTTTTAGTAAATGGTCTGTTAATATTTGTCATCTATTACTAATGTTCATTTGCCTGTTGTATATGTTTTAATCTGTTGCCTAGTGCTGAATGTGAGCCAATCAGTAAATCATTAACTGGTTATTAGTAGCCAACCAGCGGACTAGATAACTCTCTGTTGGGTATTCTACAACAGAACCGAAATGTCCTATAATGTTATTTTTGTCACTATATTTTGTGTAATATAGATATATAAAAATAAATATATAATACGTGGCTCTTTGCACTCTATCCACATCAATTTTGGCTCTTAGGGTGTGTCTAGATTACATTCCTCTGTCGGCAGAGGCATGTAAAATAGGCTTCCCGACATAGTCAATGAAGCGGGGATTTAAATATCCCCGGCTTCATTAAAATAAAATGGCCATCACGCTGTGCTGGCTTAGCTGATTGTCAGCACTGTGCGGCAGTCAAGATGAGGATCGGTCAACAGGGGAAGCCTTTGTCGACCGCTCCTGTAAACCTCGTTTCACAAGGCATAAGGGAGCGGTCAACAAAGGCTTACACTGTTGACTGATCCTTGTCTTGACTGCCGCGCTGTGCTGACAATCAGCTGAGCTGGCACAGTACAGTGGCCATTTTTATTTTCATGAACCTGGGGATATTTAAATCCCGGCTTCTTTGATTATGTCAGGTAGCCTATTTTACATGCTTCTGTTGGCAGAGGCATGTAGTCTAGGCATACCCTTAGTCTTTAACTGGTTGGCCACTCCTGGTGTAGCTAATATTTCTTTTTAACTGTTTTATTTCTTCTTGTATTCATAGTAGTCGCTAAAAATAAAAATATTTCTAAGTTTCCTTTATCTCCTCACTTATCTTTTTAGACATTTCAGTCTCTTAACAGTTCTAGATATTACTAGTTTATAAAGTGATTCTGAATAGATAGTTTCTTTATTTTGCAAAGAGATTAGTAGCTAAGGCACTGATCCCTCAGGCTACGTCTACACTGCATACTTATTTCAAAATAAGATATTCTGGAATAGTTATTCCGAAATAGCTTATTTAGAAATAGCACGTCTGCATTGCAGAGAAGCCTCAAAATTAGTCCGAGGCAGGCTTCCCTAAAGTAGATGTGCTATCTCGATTTAGTGCCCCAGGAGGCACTGGGGCAAAATAACTTAGAATGGTCCTGGTAATTAGGGGCTATTTTGAATTGGGGCTATTTTGAAATAGCAGCAGAGGAGCATCTACCCATGCCTTATTTTGAAATAGCTATTTTGAAGTAGGCGTTATTCCTCATAGAATGAGGTTCTCAGATTTCGGAATAAGCCATCCGTTATTTTGAAATAACAGAACTGCTGGGAAGACACTCACATTGGTATTTTGAAATAACGCTAGTTATCTTGAAATAACAGTGCAGTGTGGATGCACCCTCAGTGTGCTCAAGGCATCTGAGATCTTTGAGGTCAATGGGGTGCCAAGCATAGGAAATTGTAGAATCAGACTCCAAGTATGTATGTATCTGCACAAATGCACTAATTTCTTCTGTAATTGGGGTGCCTTGATTTGACCCTTTCCCTTTGTTACCCTTCAGTTCATTCTCTACCAATTTATTGTAATTTTGATTCATCTAAACAAATTTATTTTTATAATTGCCATATCAGTAACTGAACACATTTTTCAATGAGATGTATTATTTATATTTAAGACTCAAGAGTGTCTTTTTAGTAGCACATGAATTAGGCACTATTCTTTTGAGTGCACTTTTAAAGCACATTAACTGAAAAGCTATATGATTATGCTGCATTCTGATGTTTGGTAGAATATTCTCTATAATTAATATTTGGTCATCCATTTTGTACATATTCCCATTATTTCGAATAATCTGGAATTTTTAAAAAAAGTGTATTGCAAACAATGTGAGATATAAATGGAAGAGTAACATAAGTTACTAATTTGATTTATCGGTAGATTTTTTATAAACTCTCATAGATCATAGTCATTTTGATCATTTTATGAATGCATCCATGTTATCCAAAAGTATTTAGGGGAACTGGTTAGAGAATATAAACTTTTTATAAAATCTTAATATTATTTTTACGGTAACCCTGAAAGAAACTATTTGCAAGCTGAATTCACAGTAGAGTCTCCTACTTTAAGCAAGCAGTTTCATTTGGCAGATTTACACTATTCCAATGAGTCCCTTAATCCTCATTCAACGAGATTTACGGGATGTCGGAATAATGAGCCCATTAATTTGAATGTATTTTGAAATAATGGGCTTGCTGTTAATACACACCAAATGCTATTATGGGATAAAAGATGCTATCACAAAATCACTCCAGTGTGTAGACATACCCTGAGTGATGCATTGAACCTAACAGTTCTTGAGTAGCTGTCTACAATGTTTAGCACGGACAAGGGTGAACGAGGGGCATAGCCATGGGTGGGCCTTAACGTGCTGTGGGCCACCAAATTTGCATCTAGGCCCACCCCCCTAACAGCTCACCAGGTGCTCCAGCCAGAGAGTGGGATCAGAGCATGGAGTCTTACCCTGCTGTGCCAAGTGAGCCATCTGAGAAGTGGGGTCAGGGCACAGGGTTTAGCCCATTCCACTCTGGCTCTCCGAGGCTTAATCCACTCGGCCCTGTGAGCTAATCTGGGAGCAGGGTCTGGGAGCCAAGACTTATCCCACCCTGACCAGGTGCTCCAGCTGTGGAGCAGGAGTAGCAGGGCTAGAATCCACATTGGAATGCTACTCCTGGGCTGGGCAGGTGGTGGAACAGGGCAAGCCTGCATGTGCAGACTCCCCATTCTGGGTGCATCCCTGGGTGCTCTGGCCAATATGTCCATTGCAAACTCCACTGCCTCGGAGTCAGGAGACTGGATGCTAACCCACTTCTAAAATCATTTGCAGGGAGGTGGGCTCATGTCTCCTGTCACGTTCCTCCCACCCCACTCCCGTTATTGCCCATCCACTAAGTGGGCTCTTCTGGCCATGTCTCTGGTGCAAACCTCACTGCTCTGGAGTCAGGAGACTGGATGCCAACCCTCTTTTAAAACCATTTGTGAAATGCATTTTCCTGATTGCCCAATTTGCCAAGCACATTGCTGCTCCCTCATTTTGTGTGCAGCTAACAATTCTGGTTATGTGCGCCAGATGCACTCTTGCCTGGAATAATCAGGAGTGTTGAATCTTTTTAGCCTGTTTGGAGAAGAGACTTGGATAGTAGATCTTGTCCATGCTACTTTTACTAATGTGAAGCAATAAGCGAACCATTATATGCAGATGTTTGCGATGGTCTAGAAATATCATAAAAGATGTCCTTGTATTAATGTGCACAAATGGCAAAGAGGAGGACAACAACACTTCTCTAGTGGCAAAAGGGTTCATAGCACTGCAACCATTAACATTGTTACTGCATATTAAAATTATGAACAGTTCAAAGTATGGACCAAGTATATAATACTAATGGACCCAAACTGTATTTGAAATCCGTGGGAAATCAATCGAAGCAAAGAATTTGACTCTGTTGCAGTCTTTTTTATGTAATAATGCCTGCTCCCTATGTTAAGCATCTCTATGCAGTTTGTATGGTGAACGTAGTTTCTGTAGTTTTACGTAATTGGGTATTTTGGGATTTTTTATATCCTGCTGTGACAGTCTATAGCTTAAAATGAAAACTTATTAGTAACACTGACATTAATTAAGAGCAGAATTTTTTTCCATTTAATCAGATGACAATTCTGACAATACAATGGAAATCATAAGCAATTTCTTTTGTTTTTCTGTGCATACTCATGCTTGTGAAATTCATACTAGGGACAAAACTATTTTATATAAATTTCAAATTAAATATTATTTTGGGTAAAGGACAATATTTGTACTAATTATGGAATCTTAATAATATAAAGGAACAGAATATTTGCAATGAAAGTTTGACATTGTCATACATTTTTCTGATTTAATTTATTCATCCTACATTTTCTTCATATCTCAATCTTATTCAGCTTTATATGTATCTTTTTACATTACATATTGTTAGTTTATGCATATAATATTGTCCTAAACATATACTATGTATCTTAAAATATTCTGAAATATTAATGAATTGATCTGTGTCTAATTTATTATAATGCCCATCTGTTTCTTTGGGCTTTGAAGAAGGATAGGATATTACCTGATTTCAAATGGACTTAAAGGGGTAAGGATAATGGAGGTTCTTTATTATGTAGTATATAATTATGAAGGTGACTTTAAATTGATGGTAGTGCATATAGAATTTATGGAATATTTAAATAGTTAACTGTAATCTCTAAACCCAGTGTTTGTCAGTACTGATTGTATTACTAACCTTATTAATCTGTGAGACTAAATCTAGTTTATTTTCACATCAATAAGTATTTCTGCAAAGTTCAATTTACTAAGACTACGCATAGCTGAACCCACTAATGCCTTTATTAGCAATTTCATTAAAAGAGACTGTACAACATACTAGGAAGTTGCAGTAGTATAATTCTGAGAATTTGGGTAACAGCCCATCTCTTTTAAACTGTGTTTCTCATTTGTTAACTTTATTCAAAATCTTGTATGCAAAATTCTACAGTTACTTCAAAATTTGCAATTCTCTGAATTACTCAATTTAGTTGTTACTGTCAGAGCATAAAGAACAAATGAAGAAAAGGTGGCAGTATGAGGGCAGAGAACAAAACCAAATGTCAGTTTAGAGGGTTAAAAAATTGTGTGCTATCAACTAGAAAGAAATTGAGCTTTACCAAAGTTCTGTGTTTATTTTTTATTATTTTCTGTGTTCATAAGACATAACTGGTTAATTCAATATTTCATAGAGTTATAGAATCATACTCAATATTACATAGAATCACTGAATCATAGAATGCTAGAACTGGAAGGGACCTTGAGAGATCATCAAGTTCAATCCCCTGCCCTTACGGCAGGACCAAGTACCATCTAGATCGTACCTGATAGATGTCTATCCAACCAGCTCTAAAATAACTCTAGTGATAGAATTTCCACAACCTACCTAGGCAACTTATTCCAGTGTTCAATCACCCTGACAGTTAGGAAGTTTCCTAATGTCCAACCTAAACCTCCCTTGCTGCACTTGAAGCCTATTGCTTATTGTCCTATCATCAGAAGCCAAGGGGAACTATTTTCTCCCTCCTCCTTGTAACACACTTGAAAACTGCCATCATGTCCCCTCTCAGTCTTCCCTTTTTCTAAACTAAACAGGACTTGTTCTTTCACCCTTCCCTCATAGATCATATTTTTGAGACCTTTAATGATTTTTGTTGCTCTTCTCTGGACCCTCTCCAATTTCTCCATCTTTCTTGAAATGTGGTGCCCAGAACTGGACACAATATTCAAACTGAGGCCTAATCAGCACATAGTAGAGTGGAAGAATGAGTTCTCATGTCTTGCTCACAACACTCCTGTTAATGCATCCCAGAATCATGTTTGCTTTTTTTTTTGCAACTTTGTCACACCGTTGAATCATATTAGCTTGTAGTCCACTATGATTACTAGATCCCTTCCTGCAGTACTCCTTTCTAGGCAATCACTTCCCATTCTGTATGTGTGAAATTGATTCTTCCTAAGTACTTTGCATTTGTCCTTATTAAACTTCATCCTATTTACCTCAGACGATTTCTCTAGTTTGTCCAGATTGTTTTAAATGATGACTCTATCCTCCAAAGCAACCCCTCCCAGCTTGGAATCATCTGCAAACTTAAGAAGTGTATTCTCTATGCCATCATCTAAATCGTTGGTGAAGATAGTGAACAGAACTGGTCCCAAGACAGACCCCTGTGGAACCCCACTTGTTATGTGAACCATTAATAAGTACTCTCTGAGAACTGTTACCAAGCCAGTTATGCACCCACCTTATAGTAATCCCATCTATGTTGTATTTCCCTGATTTATTGATAAGAAGGTCATGTGAGACCATATCAAAAGCTTTACTAATGTCTAGATATATCACATTTACCGCATGGTCAAGAAATTCAACCTTTTACTAATATGGTTTTAAGAAACTTCATCCTTTTCCTTCTAAAATCTTGTTCTTTTCCATCCTTCCTCCTTTTTTAAGCCATATCTCCACTTGCTGTAAGATCAACTGGGGTTCAATTTAGCGAATCTAGTAAAGACCCGCTAAATCGAATGCTGAAGGTGTCTCCCACCCCCATTGGTGCTGTTACGAGGAATAAGGGAAGTCAACAGGAGCGTTTCTCCCATCAAACTCCCACAACAGGGCCACCCCAGAAAATTAATACAAGGTACATTGACTTCAGCTACGCAATTCACGTAGCTGGAGTTGCGTATCTTGCATCGATTTTCTCCACCAGTGTAGGGCTGGCCTTAATCTAGATGGTGGTAAGACAGCAATAGACCATAAATCGAGCTTGCATTTTCTGCAGCTGCATTAGCTTTGTTGCAAGGTTTTCTTGATATACCAGTTCCTCTGGATTAATTCTTGGAGCAAAGATATAATGCTCCAAATGAATTTATCTTTTTCTTTTTAACTCTACTGGAAGACACATAAACATGCTGGTATAGAATCATAGAATACTAGGACTGGAAGGGACCTTGAGAGGTCATCAAGTCCAGTCCCCTGCCCCCCTGGCAGGACCAAATACTGTCTAGACTATCCCTGATAGACATTTATCTAACTGGTAGAAGTTCCTGGTCTTATTTTTGAAGCTGGCAGTAGATTCTGCTTGTTTTGCAAGCAGAAATGGTTAGCTCTTGAATCTTCCAAGATGCTGAGTCATTTTGCAGTCCATTTCTGAGTTACTTTTAGTCTGTGGTTTGGCTTAAATGATGTTGGGTTGGAGTTGGACTTTTTTTCTTGTTCAGATTTCAAATATTTGTGAGCGATTCACTTTTTTCAAGAAGGTCATTAAGTTACAAAGCATTTGGTTTTACAAAAAGTGTCAGTGTGGTAGGGTATATGGCAGCACTGACTGAGCTCCAGGGAAAAAAAGGAGTCAGGCTCACCTCATCATCTTCCTCCTCTTGTACATGTACTCAGGACAAGGACTGTCATGCCTGAGAGAATGTAAGCTACCATAAAATGCCATGAGGTAGTTTTCTGTTATTCTTCTAATGAGTGTTCATTTAGTTTTAATTTTGTGTTATAAACATTTGGCCAGATTCTTAGCTGATGTATCTATGCTGGTTCCATTTATGTCAATGCAGCTATGTAGATTTACTCTAGCAGATGACCTGACTCATTACTGCTTGTTGCCTGCACCTGTGGTTTATTTCTAGCCTCACCTCACTAGGCTACAGGCAATTAACAATTATTCCTTCTCTTTGCATATAGCTGCATGTGTTGAGTGTTCTGCATGTGATACATTTTTGTGGGAACTCAATACATACCAATAGTCTATATATAGTATTATGTCTTAATTTGTCTTAATCATTGCAGAAAACTGTTATAATGAAAAGTTACACATTATTGCAATCTTGCTAGCAACACGCCTTTCTAATTTGCATCATTATTGGAAAGCTGTGCTACTTAATTCAAGTATCAGAAGGCATTATTTTCATCATATCTCTCAACAACCTTGGAAAACTTTTAGGGCATGTCTACACTAGGAAATTATTTTGAAATAACTTATTTTGAAATAATAACTCCAGAAATAATTATTTTGAAATAGCGCATCGACACTATATGGCACGATCGAAATAGAGCCGAATTATTTCAAAATAGCACGTCCACACAGATTGGAGCCTGCCTTGCATTTAAAACCCCCAGAAGCACTCCAGGGAGGGCACCAGGAGAGTGTACACTTCCTGTAGCTGCTTGCTGATGCTGTTTATACATGTTTAAAGGGGCTCCCCTCTACAGATGTGTCTCATGTACTACTTCTCCACTGCCTATCCACTTGCAGAACACCAAACTCTCACAATGTGCTCTGGTTGCCCTTGTGGATGCCAAAGCACTTCCAGTATGGAGCTGGAGCTGCTGCAAAGCAGTGCCAGGCTCACAGGACATGTGCTGCACTTCATGGCACAGTTTATCCATACTGCCCACATGCTACTTCAGGACGATGACAACAAGCCCCGATTTGAAGACCCCTGGGATAATTAATTTCCTTTTTTGGGTTAACAATATTTAAAAAAAAGTAAGAATTAAATCTATACATGGCTACACATAGGAAGATGGGATTTACAGATCTGTGAACTCCAATAATTATTCTTGCTAATATCTGCTAGTTAGTGCCTTTGGAATTAGATTGGGAATAATTTTAAAGAGATAGGAGTCTCATGGACCTTGAGAAATTAAAGCAGTTGACTGTGCAAGTTATCTGCATTTGATAGAAATTGACGTCAGAGCTCTGGGAATGCCCAAGGCAATTCTGAAGCTAGTTTCTATGTGAATTCTTCTGACAAGGATGTTTGTGCTTAATTGTTTAATGAAAGAAAAAACTTAAACATAGTGTATAATAAAAATGTGTATAAATCCTATTCATTCTCAGATTTAAAATATCCTTGTAGGGGTTTTTTTGGAAAACTATATGGCCTCAGAAGAATCTGCTATTATAGATCCACATGGAGGAAAATATTCTACATTATAATATTTTAGGAAACAAAATCCATATTCAACTAAATATAAATAGACAAAAAAATCTTACTGAATCTGGGAACCCTATTAGACAAAACGGTGATATTATCTGGATACAGTATGTTGTCAGCTGATTTTGCAATGTGCTATTTGTATTTGCTTGTTTATAGCAGTGATTCTGATCAGAAAAATCAGAAAGCATGGGATAAAGAGAAAATATAAAATAACCAAAACAACTGGTCTGTTTCCAATTGATAAGAAAAAGTATGCCCTGTGTATACAATGCATAAAATAAAAACAGCGCTGTTGCTACAAGAAAGTGTTGATCAAGTAAACAATATTTATATATAAAAATCTTGTCAACTTCTTCAGAGAGAAAACTAATAAAATCTGCAGACGTTTTTCTCTCCTTATCCTCTGCACTCCTTCATCAGCAATCATGATGTCTCCTGCCTTTATTCATTCTCTAACTCTGCTCTAACTGAACCAGTAATCCCATCCATTCTCACTTCTTTATTTCCACTGCCCCATAACCACCTCCTCCCCAAATGTCCATCTCAACCTCTTGTTGTCCTTAGGTTTCTCCTCTGCATAATATAAGCATTTCCTAGTCTCCATTTCCCTCAGAAAACTATCCCTTAGTCCCATGTGACTTTTCAGTTAATATCCTAGAGCACATTTTTTCACTTCTAAAAATAAACAGAACATAAAGGCTGTGTCTACACTGGCATGAATTTCCGGAAATGCTTAAAACAGAATAGTTTTCGTTATAAGTATTTCCGGAAAAAGAGCGTCTACATTGGCAGGCTGCTTTTCCGGAAAAGCCCTTTTTCCAGAAAAGCATCTGTGGCCAATGTAGACGTGCTTTTCCGGAAAAGAGCCCCGATCGTCATTTTCGCGATCGGGGCTTTTTTCCGGAAAAGACTACTGGGCTGTCTACACTGACCCTTTTCCGGAACAGTGTTCTGGAATAAGGACTTATGCCCGAGTGGGAGCAGCATAGCTTTTCCGGAATAGCGGCTGATTTTGTACAGTAGAGCGTCGTTGCTTTTCCGGAAATTCAAGGGCCAGTGTAGACAGCTCGCAGCTTATTCTGGAAAAGCAGCTGATTTTCCGGAATAAGTGGCCCAGTGTAGACACAGCCAAAATGTATAATCAATGCTCTGATTTTCTCTTCTCTGACTCTTTTTCAGTTTCAGAGGGGTAGCCGTGGTATTCTGTAACTAAAAAAACTTAAAAAACAACAAATGGTCCTGTAGCAATTTGTGATTACATGGAGGATGAATGAGTAATCACTAGCAGCCAGCATGGATTTACTAAGAATAAAACATGACAAATATGCTTGATTTTCTTCTTTGACAGGGTATCTGGATTGGTGGGTAGGGGGACTAGGGTGGACATAATATACCTGGACATTAGCAAGACACAGTGCCACATGGCATTCTGATAAGTAAGATGAAAAAATGTTAACTTGACTGAAAACAGTTGATTAAACAACCCCAAACAAAGAACAACTCTTAATAGAATATGACCTTTCTGGTCCCTTCTAGCCCCATGATGCTATGAACTGTGTTAGACCCCTTCCAGAATGGCTTCTGACGTTTCCACTCAATTGAAACTACTCTCATTAATGTTTCTCGTGACCTCTTCCTGGGCAAATTCCAGGGCTCTTACTGTATCTTCACCCTCTTTGACTTCTCTACTGTTAATTCTGTCAATTTCTTGGCTATTTGCTCTTCTCCCTTACATCCTGTCTCTGGATAGTCTTCCCAGCTCATGTGCCCTCATCTATCATCTGTTTATGCTAATATCTCTCATTCTCTCTCCCCATTACTAAACTGTTGCCGTCCATCTTATTTCAACAACTTATCTTGTGTCTCTGAGGCCTTGTCTATACTAGGGATAAATTTGAATTAAGATAATCTATGCAATTAACATAGCTGAAATTGCGTAAGTTGAAGTATCTTGACTCGAATTTTGGTGCCATTCACACTGTGGGAAGTTGAAGGGAGCTCACTCTCCCTTTGACTTCCCTTACTCCTCGTGAGGAGCAGGTCTACTGGCATCAATGAGAGCGCCTTCTCAGTTCGAATTAGTGGGTCTTCACTAGACCCTCTAATTTAACCCCAGAAGATTGACTGTAGCTGCTCCGTTCTTATCTGTTTCATAGACATGGTCTAACAATGTATATGTGTATATGCCATAAGCTGAACACAGTCTGCTGAGAAGCTTTGGCATGTCTACAAAGGATTTCCAAAAATACATGGTAAACACTATTGACAGCACAGTGACACATAACCTTCAGCAGTTCTGCATGGAAATAGTGCTGACATGCTGCCTATAGTGACTCTTGATTTATAAATATGTTACAGATAGATTTCCTATTGTTATCTCCTTCCATTGATTACTTGCTACTTGTTTGTGTTTCGATTGTGAGCTGCTCAGAGCTCGGACCATCATCCTGGATGGTCCACTTGAAAAGTGTCTAGTGTACATAGTGAATGCTACTGCAAATAAGTAAATAAATTATAATAGTATAAACAAGGCTTTCTTGGTGATATTTATTCAAGAAAGATGTGGAATAAGCAAAGCATTAAGATGAATATCCTAACATATCTCTGAAGAATATAGGTGCTTGCTAACTTGTCTCAGGGATATACTGCATTTTTTAAATTTGATAATTCACAGACAAAGAGAGTTTAAATGTTAGCATTCTAATTTAGTAGCCCTTTACATCCACTTTCCTCTCACTTGACCTATATGGGTTAAGAACTTTGCAAGGTACAGAGCAGTGGAAAAACAGACCTTCAGAATCAGTTCTTTACCCTTGTTGGGACCATGTTTGCTTTTCATGCTTTTAGAAATAATGGTGTAAAAAACATCTAACTCTTATTGATAAGGAAACTTTTTTTTATAGAGAATTGTTTTCTTCATTAATAGGAGCAGTAATCATAGAGAAACATTGTCAGAAAACAATGAAATAACACAAAGGGTAAGAGATTATTACTGAGGAAAGTAGTTTAGTGGTAATGATTTCTTCTCTTTTTAGGATTACAAATATATTAAATAAAAATAGTAAAATACTAGGTGTTATGCTAACTAGAAAAAAATATAATCTATTGACTTTTAACCCTGGGAACAAATACAGATCATCATCCAATGTCAGGAACCTTCCATGGGTGGTGGGTATGAGGCAAGTGGAGGCAATGCATACCCTTGGTTTTAGTACTCAACCTCTACCTTCTTCCTATTCCTATTCTGGTCTTTGCAGAAGGCTCCCACTGCAGGCTGTTGCATCTTGCAGACTGGTGACTCTTCCTCAGAAGTGGATGTGTTATCTTAAAAGTGAAAGGCCTTCCAGCATGCCAGCCATATTAACATAGCACTGAATCTATGAAAGAGCCATTAACTAGTAATGAAAGCAATTAACAGGCATGTGCCAACCCTGACAAAAATAGTTGTTCATTACTATGTGTACAGGACCTTAATTTAAAATTTGTTTTAAATGTTTCATTAATTTGTTAGATTGTGACATTTGTCTGAGGCATGTGTCTGAGGCAGGGTAGGCGTATTATTGCAATCAGCTCTGCTCCGGGAAAAGAAGAGAAGAGAGAGACAGAGACTCATGGCAAAGGGGCTGGCAGCACACTGCTCGGTACGGAACAGTGGCATGTGTAGGGATTCCTGGGGCACAAACAGTCTAGGGATTGCTCTAATTGATGCTCCTGATCCTTTGGGGTGCAGAGAATAGCCCCACTCTCTGTGTTTGAGAGGTTGGACGATGCACATCAGCCACGCCCTCTGTGTTAGTGTCTGGGAGCAGGGCTGGGAGGCATCTGAGTGGAGAAGGCAGTGTTTTAAACCCCATCCGTTTTTAAGTCCTCTTTATGCTGCCTCTGTGTGACTAAGGATCGGATCTTGGACACCTCAGTTTGAGAACCAGGTTGCTAATAACCTAAAGATCCTTCGCCTGCCTGCCTAACCTCCCTCTGCCAAGGAGACACTCAATGAGTCCCCCAGCCTGCAGCTTTTTGGTTTATGGCCTCTATTTTGGTCTAACTCCTCCGGCTGTTTATCAGACAGGCTGGGATGCTTCCAACTTCCCAGCACCTCTGGGGCCAATCCACTTGTCTCTTGTTATTGTTTGTAGATTCATCAACTACAAAAACAGAATGGAGCCTTAAGAAAATAAGAACATAAGAAGGGCCATACTGGGTCAGACCAAATGTCCATCTAACCCAGTATCCTGTCTGCTGACAGTGGCCAGTGCCAGGTGCCCCATAGGGGATAGACAGAAGACAATGATCAAGCAATTTGTCTCCTGCCATCCTTCTCCAGCCTTTGACAAACAGAGGCCTGGGGCACCATTACTTACCCCCTGGCTAATAGCCTTTTATGGACTTAACCTCCAGGAATTTATCTAGCTCCTTTTTAAACTCTGTTATTGTCCTAGCATTCACAGCCTCCTCTGGCAAGAAGTTCCACAGGTTGACTGTGTGCTGCGTGAAGAAGAACTTTCTTTTACTAGGTTTAAACCTGCTACCCATTAATTTCATTTACTGTCCTCTAGTTCTGATATTATGGGAACAAGTAAATCACTTTTCTTTATTCACCCTCTCCACACCACTCATGATTTTATATACCTCTATCATATCCCCCCTCAGTCTTCTCTTTTCTAAACTGAAAAGTCCCAGTCTCTTTAGCCTCTCCTCATATGGGACCTGTTCTAAACCGCTAATCATTTTAGTTGCTCTTTTCTGAACCTTTTCTAATGCTAAAATATATTTTTTGAGGTGAGGAGACCACATCTGTATGCAGTATTCAAGATGTGGGTGTACTATAGTTTTATATAGGGGCAGTAAGATATTCTTCGTCTTATTTTCTATCCCTTTTTTAATAATTCCTAGCATCCTATTTTCTTTTTTGACTGCCATTACACACTGAGTGGATGTTTTCAGAGAACTATCCACGATAACTCCAAGGTCTCTTTCCTGATTAGTTGTAGCTAAATTAGCCCCCATCATATTATTTGTATAATTGGGGTTATTTTTTCCAATGTGCATCACTTTACACTTATCCACATTACATTTCATTTGCCATTTTGTTGCCCAGTCACTCAATTTGGTGAAATCTTTTTGAAGTTCTTCACAGTCTTTCTGTCTTGACTATCTTAAACAGTTTAGTATCATCCGCAAACTTTACCACCTCACTGCTTACCCTTTTCTCTAAATCATTAATGAATAAGTTGAATAGGATTGGTCCTAGGACTGACCCTTGAGGAACACCCCTAGTTACACCTCTCCATTCTGAAAATTTACTATTTATTCCTACCCTTTGTTTCCTGTCTTTTAACCAGTTCTCAATCCATGAAAGAATCTTCCCTCTTATCCCATGACAACCCAATTTACACAAGAGCCTTTGGTGAGGGACCTTGTCAAAGCTTTTCTGGAAATCTAAGTATTCTACATCTACTGGATCCCCCTTGTCCATATGTTTGTTACCCCTTCAAAGAACTCTAATAGATTAGTAAGACAGGATTTCCCTTTACAGAAACCATGTTGACTTTTGCCCAACAAATTAAGTTCTTCTACATTTCTGACAATTTTATCCTTTACAATTGTTTCAACTAATTAGCTCGGTACTGATGTTAGACTTTCCAGTCTGTAATTGCCAGAGTTGCCTCTAGAGCCCTTTTTAAATATTGGCGTTATGTTAGCTATCTTCCAGTCCTTGGGTACAGAAGCCAATTTAAAGGATAGGTTACAAACCACAGATAAAAAGTTCCTCAATTTCACATTTGAGTTCTTTCAGGACCACTGGGGTGAAAGCCATCTGGACCTGGTGATTTGTTACTGTTAAGTTTTTCAATTTGTTCCAAAACCTCCTCTAATGACATTTCAATCCGGAACAGTTCTTTAGATTCATCACCCACAAAGGACGGTGCAGGTTTGGGAATCACCCTAACATCCTCAGCCATTAAGACTGAAGCAAAGAAATAATTTAGTCTCTCCGCAATGGCTTTAACGCCCTTGATTGCTCCTTTTGTATCTCAATCGTCCAGGGGCCCCACTGGTTTTTTTTTTTTAGCAGGCTTCCTGCTTCTAAAGTACTTTAAAAAAAACATTTTGCTATTACTTTTTGAGTTTTTAGCTAGCTGTTCCTCAAAATCTTTTTTCGCTTTTCTTATTACACTTTTATACTTAATTCGGCAGTGTTTATGCCTTTTTATCTCTCACTGCTTCTTTTACATGGTTGTTAAGACACGGTGGCTCTTTTATAGGTCTCTTACTATGTTTTTTTTATTTGGGGTATACATTTAAGTTGGGTCTCTATTATGGTGTCTTTGAAAAGTTTCCATGCAGCTTGCAGGGATTTACGCTAGTCACTGTATGTTTTAATTTCTGTTTAACTAACCTCCTCATTTTTGCTAAATTCCCCTTTTTGAAATTAAATGCCAGGGTGCTGGACTGCTGAGGTGTTCTTCCCACCACAGGAATGTTAAATGTTATTATATTATGGTCACTATTTCCAAGTGGTCCTGTTATAGTTACCTCCTGGACCAGATCTTGCACTCCACTCAGGACTAAATCAAGAATTGCCTCTCCCCTCGTGGGTTCCTGTACCAGCTTCTCCAAGAAGCAGTCATTTAAGGCATCGAGACATTTAATCTCTACAGCTCATCCTGAGGTGACATGTACCCAGTCAATATGGGGATAATTGAAATCCCCCATTATTATAGAGGTTTTTATTTTGATAGCCTCTCAAATATCCCTTAGCATTTCAATGTCACTATCACTGTCCTAGTCAGGTGGTCGATAATATATACCTACTGCTATATTCTTATTAGAGAATGGAATTACTATCCATAGTGATTCTCTGGAACATGTCGATTCATTTAAGATTTTTACTTCATTTGATTCTACATTATCTTTCACATATAATGCCACTCCGCCACGTGCACAACCTATTCTGTCCTTCCGATATATTTTATATCCCGGTATGATTGTGTCCCACTGATTGTTCTTATTCCACCAGGTTTCTGTGATGCCTATTATGTCAATCTCCTCCTTTAATACGAGGTACTCTAGTTCACCCATCTTATTATTTAGACTTCCAGCATTTGTGTAGAAGCATTTTTAAAAATTGCCAGTGTTTATTTGTTTGTCCCTCCCTGATGTATTAGATTCTTGTATATGTGATTGTTTGTCTGATCTGGAAAATCTTACTTTATCATCTCCCTGCTCTCTTTCTGACTAAAACCTAGAGAATCAATGGACTCTCCTCTCTCAAAAGCGTCTCTAGTTCCTAATAAATCTAAACCCCTCCTCCCTACACCATTGTCTCATCCACGCATTGAGACACTGAAGTTCTGCCTGCCTACCTGGCCCTGCATGTGGAACTGGAAGCATTTCTGAGAGTGCCACCATAGAGGTTCTGGATTTCAGTCTCTTTCCTAGCAGCCTAAATTTGGCCTCCAGGACAGCTCTCCTACCCTTCCCTACGTCATTGGTACCTACATGTACCTCGAACATCAGCTCCTCACTAGCACTACACACAAGTCTATCTAGATGCCTCAAGAGATCTGCAACCTTTGCACCAGGCAGGCAAGTGACCATACGGTTCTCCTAGTCATCACAAACCCAGCTATCTATGTTTCTAATGATCGAATCACCCATTACTAACACCTTCTTCCTAACAACTGATGTTCCCTCCCCAGGAGAGGTATCCACAGTGCAAGAGGATACCATAACATCCTTTGGAAGGAGGGTCCCAACTATGGGATGGTTTCCCTCTGCTCCCATTGAGTGCTCTCTTCCCCTGAGCCTTTCATCCTCCTTAACAGCACTGGGGCTGTCAGACTGGAGGAAGGACGGTACTACAGTGTCCCAGAAAGCCTCATCAACATACCTCTCTGCCTCCCTTAGCTCCTCCAGTTCAGCCATGCTGGCCTCCAAAACCCGAACTCAATCTCTGAGGGTCAGGAGCTCCTTGCACCGGGTGCACACATACGCCACCCGCCCACAGGGCAGGTAATCATACATGTTACATTTGATGCAATAAACAGGATAGCCCCCATTCTGCTTCTGGGCTTCTGTTTGCATTTTCTCCTATGAATAAATTTAATTATAGACGGGGGTTTTATTTAAATGTTTGGGATATAGATTACCAAAGTTTTACGTTTAAAGAAGGTCAGAAGTAACTAGCGCCCTCTAAACTCCCCTCTCAAAACTCCCTTGTTATCAATCGCCCTGGTCCCAAGCTCCCTTATCGCCTCCTCGCAGGGTTTATAAAGCTCTGGCCTTCCTGATAGCTCGTCCCTCTGGCTATGGCTCGACCCATGAGCGGAGAGTTTTAGATTTCAAATCCTAATTAAGGCTCACAGCTTCCAACTGCCAGCCTGAGCATACAGCCTTTCAAAACAAACAAACAAACAGCTCAGCATTCAAAACTCCAAACAGACAAACACAAGCCCAGAATCCCCAAACACAATCTACCAAACACTCCAGACGGCCACTTACCCCAAGGTACTATAAATTGCCCCCTCCTTTGCCAGGAGAGCCCCTCTCAAAACTCCCTCCTATTGGCAAGCTGTTGTTGAAGATTATAAATTTATATCTCTTAAAAACTCTTTGCATAGATATTTAGATGCACAATCTGTGTATTCAGCTTTAGCCTTAAATGCTTAGCATATAGTTTTTAAAATAAATTTTTCAAAAGATCACCTTTATCTAAAGTACGCATTTTAATTTCAATTACTCACAAAACCTTGCTTCCAAAATCTTCCTGTCATTTCTGTCCATCGCTATTTCCTTTTCACCCATCTGTTGAAGAGAGCCCTTAAAGGGATGCCATTCCTTTTTTTCCCGCATAGCTGGACAAATTAATTTCTCTTTTTCTTCTGCTGTAGTTGTAAGGGAACTGTCTATCAAAATCAGTACCTTACTAAGACAGAAAATCCCTTGTTATGCCTAAAATCTGTGGAAACACATTTGTAACATAAACATGTAGTGAAATTTCATTAATATGTCTTATTATGAAAATCACACAAAATAAATTTAAAGTGTTCCCTTTTTCTAAAAGCAATGAACTTTGTTATGAACACACTAAACCGCCTAGCTGATTAATTTGAAATGATGTCTTTGTTTCATTGAGTTTAAATAGGTAGCAATCTAAAATGATTACTTTATGAAGGCTTGAGAGCATATTTAAAATGTAAAATCAGCTTAGAAATACTGATGAAGAAAAAGTAAAACAGAGAAGGGTCGCTTCATGTATTGCATTATATTTAATGCTCTATTCAGCAGGACAACTCACTTGCCCTTACTACAAAGTTTTTGAAAATAAATCTCTGGCAAACTTCAGGGTATATCCCAAAAATTGCTACTGATTTTTTTATTCCCAAATTGAGTGCTTTTAATTAGATACTTTCTGTATGTCCAGTCGTCACAATCTGGCATTTGGTGGAAAACGTGCTCCATTTTCGCAGAAATTTTGGAAGTTCCCCCTTATATCGTTGTTATATTTGGGTTCTGGGATTTGTCTGGAATGGGTGAGAAGAGGAAGACAATTGGAATGGGGAGGGACCTGGAAGGAGCAAGGTTAGGGCCATAGGCTGAGGAGCTTGCCTCTCTAAGCAGCAGCTTCACTCACTGCCATGAACCTTCCCCTTTTTCCCATAATAAATTATTGGGAACATTGCAGGTAGAGAGAAGGAATTTGCATTTTTTTTCTCCAGCATCTGGTATTGTTTGATACCATATAACCATAGATACCACTGGATACCATTATTGGATACCGAATAACCATAGAAGATTGATTTTGGGTCTATAATGAGATGGAGGCTCTTCTGTTAGGGTTCTTACATTGCTATTTGAAATATGTATATATTCTTAAAACATAAGCAAATTTATATTGTCCTTTTATTATGAACCAGTAACTGTCTTTTATTATTGGATGCATTTTTTTTTCAAAGAATCGGTAAGAGTTTCAATAAAATCTTTCATCTTACCTGATTTTCAGTTTTTTAATTTACACTGGGATTTTCAAAGGCATCTAATTCCCATGGGTACCTCAGAAAAAGCCAGTCTTAATTTCTTACATGCATTGCAATCCCTGATATTTGTAGGGTCCAGATCTGCACATCCTTAAGCAAATGTGTAATTTTTCTTATGTGAGTAAGCCTTTTGACTTCTCTGAAACTGCTGATATAGATACATTATTCAGGATTTTCAGTATATGCCAGACTGAAAAATATATAGTTGCCAGAGTTATGGTGGGTAGGGTTTTTTTGGTTTGTTCCTGTGCTTGTTTCAATACATTGGTATTATAAATCCAAATCAGAAATACGTTTTTGTTTTTTTCAGGAAAAAAAATGCTAGAAACAGTATCAGAAATAGAGTATCAGTCACGTCCCAGACTTCTGTAATCCAACATTTATTAGTTAAGGTTTCTTGTTTTTTTGCCTGACTTCTCAATTTTGTATGACACATCACGGCATGCTAAAGGCTGATAAATAAGGCAAAGTGGCAGAAACTGTGGGAGAGAAAAAGTCAAAATATAACAAAACAAAATTTCATTAAAAAAGTAACACAGATTTTATCATACAGAAGATTTTCAAACAGACACCAAGTATGTTAGGTATATTGAGGCTTTCGTTTGGGAAACTCTTTATGTTATAATGTCTAACATATCTAGTAGTCTTACTGATTTAGAAACTCAAATCGTGCTTATGTTCTAATCCTTAATCACTGTTGGGTATGCCTGTGTGGATCTAATTTCATGATGGGGTCTTCAGGTTTTAGTGCATTTATTACAGTGGTGGTGGTGTTTTTTTTTTAAGTTAAACCTTCATGAGCCCATACTTGCTTCCAGTTGTTTGGATGTTTGGTAACAAAAGCTAGGCTGTGTGTTAAACAGTCTCAGAGGGGTAGCTGTGTTAGTCTGTAACTTCAAAAACAACAGCAGTCCTGTGGCGCTTTAGAGACTAACAAAAATATATAGTATCATAAGCTGGCAGTGTGTGCAGAAAGTGGAAGCAGTCATTCTTTCCAGTGAACGCATGTAAACTCCTCTGAGAGAATTTATCAAAATGAGAGCTTGCAAGTGTCAAGCCAGTCAGGAGAAAAAATATAGAGGACTAGGTGGCACCTTCTGTTCCTATTATTGTGTCCTTAGAAATCCAATGGATACAGGATAAAGGGGTTAATATTGCTAATGGCAACATTAACTTTCCTTCTTTACCTTTTAATTTTTTGTTGAGAGAGTGTTAATGGTAGGTTGACTCTTAAGGGACATTGAGACTCATAGGCTTGTAGGACTGGAAGGGATCTCAAGAGGTCATAAAGTGCAGTCCCTATTTCTTGAGGTAGGACTAAGTTTTATCTAGATCATCCCTGATAGCTATGTCTAACCTGTATGAAAATATCCCATGTCAGAGATTCCCTAATCTCCCTGAGCAGTGTATTCCAATCTTCCTAGGCAGTGTGTTCCAGTCATTGCTTTATGTCTTATCCTCACAGGCTGCGTCTAGACTAGCATGATTTTCCGCAAATGCTTTTAATGGAAAAGTTTTTCCGTTAAAAGCATTTGCGGAAAAGAGCATCTAGATTGGTATGGACACTTTTGCGCAAGAAAGCCCCGATCGCCATTTTTTCCATCGGGGCTTTTTTGCACAAAACAGTTTTTAGCTGTCTACACTGGCCCTCTTGCGCAAATACATTTGTGCAAGAGGGCTTTTTCCCCAAATGGGAGCAGCATAGTATTTGGGCAAGAACACTGACAATCTTACATTAGATCATCAGTGTTCTTGCGCAAATTCAAGCGGACAGTGTAGACAGCTTGCAAGTTTTTTCGCTAAAGCAAGTGCTTTTGCGGAAAAACTTGCCAGTCTAGACGCAGCCATAGATTAAGGAGAACAGTTTTTCTTTCTCTTCCTTGTAATAACCTTTTATGTACTTGAAAACAGCTAAGGGGAATTTCTGGCAAACTAAAGTCTTTCCAAACAATATTCTTTCTTCCCAAAATGAGGCTAGAGGCCCACCCTTATGGAGGAGGAAAGGGGATAAGAATGGGAAGGAACCTGTGAGATGAACATCCTCTTCCTCTCTCTTATCTCCAACAGTTCCTTTTGTGTGAACTCTCCTAAGGTGCTCAGTCTGATACAGTGTGTGGAGGCAGGAAAAGGGAATACGGGAATTTGTGTGCAGCCATCTTGGTTTTGTTAACAAGAGAGCAAGAGTCAGGCTAAGTCTGTGGCCTGACAACGCGAGATCTGTAATTAGACGCTGCCTTTGCCTCTCTCCTCCATACGGAGATAAGGAGAGAATGCTGACTCTGGCAGGGACCTTGAGATAAGGAGCATCTGGGTGGAACTAAAATAAGTGTTAGCCATTGGTATTTGTAATGGGAAGGAGACTAATTGTTATTGTTATTATATCTAATGGACAGTATATAAACTGCTGCATAATTACTTGTATTTGAAGATCTGCCTCGGGGGGGGGCTTCCCCCCTGTCCGAACCAGTTTTTCCCTTGCTGCAGCTCATAATAAAACTGCTTCTGGCTACTTGTTGCTTACAAACTCAGAGTGAGGACAAAGTTTTCTTCCACAATTTGGTGCCGAGACTCGGATGGCAATGCCCGATTGAAGACAGTGACTGTCCCCCTTCACCCCCAGAGCGCCAAATGAGAGGTAAGAGACCTTTTGAAATCTCTACTGGGGTGTGGAGGAGGACTGCCTGTAGGGTCATCTGCTTCTTGTGGGCTCACGCCATCCGAACTTCCACAAGTGTGAGTTGTCAGTCAAACACCTGTCTTCCCCTGATTTGTGAGTTCCTCTGGGGCCAAGGTGGGAGACAAGGCACCTGGATGCCTAGAAGGTGGCAGCAGTGAGTATGCTTAGAGGCAGAAGCATCAGTGCCTAGAGAACCTTTACTCTAAGTACTTAGACACCAAGTGGGTTTAGGAATCTAAAGGATTCATCTGGAATTTTGTGCATCACACCAAGCCTGAAATTGGGTCTTAGATGCCTAAAATATGGACTCAAGTGCCTAACTCATCCCAGTTTGAGTCTAGCTTTGAAATGGTATTTTTTGAAACTCTGCCTTAAAGTTTTTTCTAAAGACCAGAATGACACGTCATCTGAAGAAATGGGTTTTGCCTATACATGCTTATATAAATAAATAAATAAAGTCTCTGAGACCTTGTCTACACTAGAGAGTTATTTTGAAATAACTTCCCTTAAATCAAAATAACAAAAAGAGCATCCACACTACCAAGCCCATTATTTCAAAATAAGGGACTGGTTATTTCAAAAACATAACTTTCCATGAGGAATAGCACTTACTTCAAAATAGTTATTTCAGGAGTTATTATTTAAAAATAAGTTATTTCAAAATAATTTGCTAGTTCAGACATGCCCTAAGGTGCAGAAGTTACAGACTAACATGGCTACTCCTCTGGGACTTTGTTATATGTTGTTTTATAATGATCAACGCTTCAGTTTCACATAATGCAGACAACACTTTCTTCATATTTATAAATTATTTTGAAGTGTTAAGAAATGGTTACATAATGTGATCGTAACCATTATGAATACCAAATGTATTCCAATTTCTGTATATGCATGATTGTACATACATGTAGTGTTAGCCATGTCACTCCTGGATTATATAAGGCATTTGAGAAATGCGTGTGAGAAATCTAAAACTGTATTTAACACCTCTGCTAAATGTTTTGATAAAGGAACTAGTCTTTTTCCCTCCCACAGAGGGTATTCTCACCTGTTTTCCTTCCCATCCTCATTTTAGAAGTGCGAGAGAGCGTGCTATTTCACGGCATATTAAGAGAATTTGCATACTATACAGTACCAAGGGAAGGTAACAGAATGCTACTGATAAGAGTGTACATGAATTAAAGGGAAACTTTAGTAAATGTTGTTTCAGTATATTTCAGCTTGTATCACAGTTTACAGATATGTTTTTTATTATGTAAAGTGATTGGTTGCTATAAGTAAACCAGGCCACCTTGCTTGCTAGATTCCAAAGTCTGAATGCATAATGATTATAACTAGAGTCCAGTGAAATTCTTTTCATTTTTTATATTTTTTCATTTTATTGTTGGTGAATTTCTTATCTGTTTTTTCCATGCCTTTCCCAAGGAGTGCTTTAACCTAAATTCATCCTTACTCTCTTGTTGATAATGTATTTCACAAGGAGCATGAGTTAGTATTCTGTTATCTTCAGTCACTATCTGGTGGTATAAGGTGTTAGTTTTGAGTGATAAAGCCCAGAGGACATGTCTACACAGCAGGTTTATTTCGGAATAACGGACATTGTTCCAAAATAACGTTGCAAGAGTTAATAACACAGCAAGGCTGCTATTTCAAAATAATATCGTAATAATTAGTGTTTTATTCTGGACTCTGTAACCCTCATTCTACGAGGAATAATACCTATTCTGAAATAGCTATTTTGGAATATGGCAGCTAGAGTTACTTCAAAATAACGGGCCTCCAGGAAATCCCGCAGCTGTTCTGCTGGCTGCTGTGTTCACACTCATTAGAACTCTGTAGCTTCCCCTGCAGGCAGAAGGGAAAGGGCTTGTGGCATGAAACAGGCCCTACTCACATCATGCCACACAGCAGGACCCTGCACAGCCTACTCTGACAGCCCCTCACAGCTGTCAGAACTGCCTCAGGCAGCTCCCTGGATTCTGCCCAGTGCTGAAAGAGGAGGGCACTATCCTGGTCTGGTGTGGAGATCCTGGACCCTGTGACCCTCTTCCCACATGCAGGCTTCCAGAAAAAAAATGTGGAAGAATGGCTCTTGCACAAGAGGGGGGAGTTTGCACAAAAAGGAGCAGTGTAGATGGCTCCTTTTTCTGCAAAAGCCTCTTGCACAAAAATGGAGCCTCGTTAATTATGCAAATGAGGCATGGTGATATTGCATGCTTAGCCTCATTTGCATATGTTTTTCCACAAGAGGGGGCAGTGAGGACATAGCCTAAGTGCTGGTAGTGTAGATGCGGACATGTATTTTGGAATAACATTAGTTATTCAAAAATAACACTGCTGTGTAGATGAACCCTAAATGATATAGGACAGATACTATCACTTTTCTTCCTTTATGTTAGGCAGCCACAGTCAATCTAGAGTCCCCTTGATGTAATAAAAAGGGACTTTCCAGTTGGATAACTTCTGTGACAGACCCAAAACTTAGAAACCTAAACTCCTCCTTGGACTTATCTCTTTATCTAGAACTTTGTTGAGGGGAGTAGGTTCACAATAAGAGTTGATGTTTCAAAGTGAAAGTGTTTATAAGTGTTTAGACTTATTTTATTATTTTAGTTTGAGGTATTTTTTTTATTTAATTCAGTTAATTAGCCCAGGATGGGTGCTATTCTGCATGTTTGTGTAAGTATAGAAATGGTATTTATACGAAAATTAACAACTTCATTACTGGTGGTATCATATGTGGAACAGAAATCACCCTTCCTATGTCTGGATGTAATTTCTAAACCTTTCAGTGATAGTGTAGACAGCTAACACACTAACAGCCTGGTAATATGATCACACCTGTGTTTCAACTGATTGGTTAATGCTGTCTTTCATCATATATTGTGAAACTGCCTAATTGTATTTCACACCACAGAGTGACACATTTAATAAAAGGACATATGAATTTCTGTGTAAAATGATTCACAGAATGTAGTGAAATGTGTTGAGAAAAATATTTCTGCTGATACTGCATTTAGTTTAGGAAACCAATTTTAATGTTGTCTGCTATTATAGCTTCTTTTATTGTTTGATTTAAAGTGAACATGTATTCCGCTTCTGTGGTATATACTTCTCCCTTTCTGACCCTTTAATTCATAAATGCATAAGAATTTTTTTCTGTCTAATCAGTGAGCAACAGCCAGTAGGCTATAATTTTGCCCCCTGTGTAAGCGTGTAATCTTCTGCAACTTCTCCGTAGAACAAATCTTGGTCTGTGTAAGAGCTCAGTAACCAATTTCATGCAATGAATTGATCAGATTGCTTAGAAAATGTCACTTCTTATTTAAAAATACTTTTTGTGCACAGCATGACTTTCAGAATAAAAGATTGTTTTAAGGAGAATTTTATAAAAATTTCATTAGACCTTCACTGAACATTCAACTCCATAGAGTTACATATTGTCTATATCCTCCAACCCCATCTGGCTGTAGCTCATCTAAAATATTTATATATATATAAATCTGAACACAAATACTTCTAAATTTCATGTATTTCTTCTTGCATACTATTTATTGTAATAATTTTTGGTAGGGGGCTTCTACAGCAGTTTAAAATCTCCTATGCAGTATGTAAATGGGCATCCAATGTCTCAACATTTTTCATCACTGAGTAATTGTTTTTGGTATGGTCTGTCTGGCACACAAGAAAGCTCATGTATTTCCACTGTACTCAGAAATGAATCACAGTACTACATACTACTATGTATCAGAATTTCCTACTAAATTACTTAAAGCTGTTCCAGTTGCTTCCTAAATTAATATATTATTACATTTTTAATGCTGTACATTGTCATTAAGAAATACAATATTTCAAGAGATATATATTTTTAGTTATATATGTGTAGTTAGTTAATTAGCATAAGTGTCTTTGTTTTCAATCATCTATGTGTATGACATTTGCAAGAATTTAGTGAGAACCCAATCATCTATGTGTATGAAATTTGCAAGAATTTAGTGAGAATCCTGCCTGTATTTCATGCTGCATTATGCATACAAATTTTGTCTGTTTTTAGACTTCTGCGTGGATTTCAGAAGCATATAATATAACATTTTGCTTCCAAAGTTCAGCAAAGCTAACTAAGAGCTTGGTGATAGTATAGAGTATTTCTGGATCATCATGACTCAAATCTCTCTTCTTTCCTTTCAGAAATGTTACTAAAAAGGTGGCATAGAGAAAGCTTCTAGATTCTTTGATTCCTAGCAGTTTAGTCTCAGGCTAACCAATAGTGGTAAAATTAGCATTCAGATAAGGCCAAGCCAAATAGTTAGTTGGGTGAGAGCTAGATAATATTATTTTGTCCAGGAGGATTCCAACTGTAAGGATGTTGCAAGGTCAGAGAACTCAGCCCTGAAATTTCCCATGTAGCCTTAAAGTCTGTTTATCATATAACCCCATGCTTGTAAGTCTTGGGAACATATTACAAATGTTCTTTCTGTTTGGCTGATGAATTATTTTTGGAGGGGGGGGAAGATGAGGAAAGAGGTTATATTATTAGTAGTACAGGTTGGACCTCCCTGTTCCAGCATCCTCAGGACCTAACTGGTCTGGATGAGGGATTTTTCCAGACCTGGGGAAGTCATTTCAGGCCCCCTGATGCTGCCTCCCTCACAGGGTTCCTGGCTCTCCCCGCATCCCAGCTGAGCCATGCGCCAGCTCCTGGCTCCCCCTCGCAGCCTAACTGAGCCATGCACTGGCTCCTGGGCCTGCACCCTTCTGCAGTGTGCTGGGACACTGATCCTGGAACATCGGTGGTCATGCTGGACCTCAGATGTTGCTGGACCAGAGAATCCTGGATTTTATAGATGCAACCTGTACCATTCATTTCTGAGCAGTATCACTGCCATTTGACTTCTAGTAGCTGTTTAATATCTACTGCAATCACCTTTATATAGCTTTTCTAATTTTTGTAAATAATACCTAATTTGCATTGTCATAGCACCTTTATAAATCATTAAAACAACTAGATAATAGAGTTTATATGATTTGCTAGTCTTATTCAGGATGTGACAAAGTGCACCAGAAACATAATGTCTTTCAAGTCTTATTTCTTGAATAATCTGTAGCTTTGAACAAAGCATTACATTATCATGAAAGTTGGCCTTAACTCCTAGTGGATTCATGGATGTGTTCTGAAGGGCTACCAATTAATTGCTGGGGTTTCTTCACAAAGTATCTTTATAAAACAAATGGTTTAAGAAAACAATAACTCTGACGTTGTTCTGGCATGATGTTCAGGGATGTGTACTGCCAGCCTGGAGCCTGTGTCTAAAATGTTACAGAAAAGTTGTTGAGACTCATTTGTACTCTCCTCACTACCCCCTGCTGCTCAACGACATGGACTCTGATGATACTGCCAGGTCTGACTCCAAGCAGATCAAAAGTGATTACAGGTCTATGAGAGAGAGGGTGAAGGGATCAGAGGCACAGATTGTGTTCTTGTCTATCCAGTTGATGGAAAGTGCCCAGGCAGGGACAAGGATGCCCAGGAGATGAATGCATGGCTTTGCAGATGGGATTAATAGGAGGTCTTCAGCTTCCTCAATCATTGGATGCTGCTCTGTGAAAAAAGTGTTCTGGGAAGAGACGGGGCCCACGTGACTAAGAAGAGCATCTTCATGCACCACATCACTAACTTAATGAGGAGGAGTTTAAGTGAGGTTAATAGGGGATTAGGTGACAAAACCCCACAAGTAAGTATAAAAAAGGCAACCTTAACAGAGTGAGGACAATGGACTTCAAAAATAGCAGGCTTTAACAAACTCAGAACTGGTAGGTAACATCCCATGGGAAGAAAATCTAAGCAATAAAGGAGTTCAAGAAAGCTGGCAGTCTCCCAAGGAAATACCGTCGTATTAAAGGTTCTATGTTGGAAGTGAGGGGTATATGGAAAATTGCAATAGGCTCATAGAAGCAACAAAAGAGAAATAGGTGAGGGAATCTCTTCAATATCTTAGGTGTATGTACACAAATGCAAAAAGAATGGGGGATAGGCAGGAAGACCTGAAAGTTTGAGTACATTACATTATGACTAAGTGGCGTCATAGAGACTAGGTGGGATAAATTTCATGACTGGAATATTGGCATAGAGAAGAAAAGATTGTCTGGAAGGATAGGGTAAAAAGGGATAAGGTGCTGTATTATACATTTGTTCTGAGAGCCAATAAAAGATGGAAGGCAGAACAAATGAGAGTCTCTGGCTAAATTTAAAAATGAGTAAGATATATGGGTGACATCATGGTCTACTATAGACCACCAAATTGGGAAGAGGAGGTGGATGAGGCATTTCTACAATAAACAACAAATATATGCTAAACACAAGACTTCGTAGCAATGTGGAACAATAATTACCCAAACATCTGACAGAAAATTAATACAGCAAAACACAAAATTGCCAAAAAGTCCTTACACTGTATTAGGGACAACTTTTTTGTACCAGGAAGCAGAGTAAGTAATCTGGGATACAACAATTTTAGATTTGATTCTGACCAACAGGGAGGAATTATCAAATTTGAAAGTAGAAGGCAATTTGGGTGAAATAGATTATAGATTTCATGATTCTAAGGGAAGGAAGTAGCAAGAACAGCAGAATGAGGACAATGGACTTCAAAAATAGCAGACTTTAACAAACTCAGAACTGGTAGGTAACATCCCATGGGAAGAAAATCTAAGCAATAAAGGAGTTCAAGAAAGCTGGCAGTCTCCCAAGGGAATACCGTCGTATTAAAGGCATAACTGCAGACTATCCTGATGTGAAGTAAAGATGGAAGGACTAGTCAGAGGTCAATATAGCTCCATTAGGAACGCTTTAATGGCCTGAAAACCATAAAGAAATTCTACAAAAAAATTATGAACTTGGACAGATTGTTAAGGAGGAGAACAGAAAAAAAAGCACAACCACGTAGGAAGAAAATCAGAAAGGCTAAGTCACAAAATGAATTACACCTACTAAAGATACAAAAGGCAATCAGAAGAAGTTCTTTAAATAAAAGCAAGAGAAATATGAGGTTCCTCTATTTAGTGGAGAAGGCGAGCTAATAATGGAGGATATCAAGAAAATTGATATGTTTTATGCCTAATTTGCTTCAGTTTTCACTAAAAAGATCAACTGCAAAAACTGAACACAATCACAACAATGGGAAAGGAAAGCAGGCAAAATAGGGGAAGAACAGGTAAAATAATATTTAGGTAAGTTAGATATATTCAGTTTGGGTTGCCTCATGAAATTCATCTTAGGGTACTTAAAGAAGTTATCTTGGAACTATTAGCAATAATTTTCAAGAACAGATGAGGCTCCAAAGGACTAGAGAAAGGCAAATGTAAAATGGGAGCAAAGAGCACTTCAGAAATTATAAACCCATCAGCCAAACTTTTCAATACCTGGAAAGATACTGGAGCAAATTAGCAAGCAATTAATTTGTAAACACTTGGGGCATGTGTACACAGTAGCATTATTTTGGAATGTCAGCTATTCCGAAGTAACGTAGTGCGTGCCTACACATCAAGCCCATAATTTCAAAATAAATTCAAAATAATGGGCTTCTTATTCCAACTTCTGTAAACCTCACTATAGTGAGGAGTAAAGGGAAGTTAGAAGAAGAGTGCTCTATTTCAAAATAAGTGCTGTGTAGATGTAGCCAAATTCGAAATAAGCTATTTTGACTTAAGCTACGCAACGGACGAAGCTCAAGTTTAATAGCTTATTTCGGCTTTAGCCCTGCTTTTAGACATGTCCTTGGAGAATAGAGTTATAGGAAATAGCTAACATGCATTTGTCAAGAACAAATCATTACAAACCAGTCTAATTTCCTTCTTTGACAGAATTAGTGGCCTAGTGGATATTGGGGAAGTTAATAGACATGATATATCTTGATTTTAGTAAGGCTTTTGATACAGTTTCACATAACATTCTCATAAGCAAACTAGGAAAGTGCAGTCTAAAAAAAATTAATGTACTGTGGGTGTACAACTGAAAGAAGGTACTCAATAAGTAGTTATAAACGGTTTACTGTCAAACTGTGGGGATACATCTAGTGTGATTCCACAAAGGTCAGTCCTGTATCCAACACACTTCAGTATTTTCATTAGTGACCTAGATAATGCAGTGTCTAGAATATTTATAAAGTTCATATGGACAGCAAAGTAGAAGTCACAAGCACTGTGGAGGACAGGATTAGAATTCAAAATAATCAATTGGCGAATTCATCTGAAATCAGCAAGATGAAATTAAGTATAATATACTACACTTCATGAAAAGTCACCTGCACAACTACAGGTTAGTCCTCCCGGGTCCGGTATCCTCGGGACCTGACAATGCCCAGATAAAGGATTTTGCTGAACTAGGGGAGGTAATTTCTGGCCTCCCTACCACCACCACGGCTGCTCTGGCCCGGCTACCAGCCTCCTGGCCAGTTCCCCTCCTGCCACTAGCCCCTGCAGCCCTGCCAGCAGACACTGCCCTGCTGGGGAGCCCCACTGCCACAAACTGGGCTCCTGGCCCACTCCAAGGCAGTCCCACTACCTCCATGCCACTGGGCTTCCACTGCTCTGTAGCCTCCATTAAGGGTGAGACTTACTGCTTAAACCTTCACATTCCTAAAATATATAATGAATGCTATGAGGTCTTTAAAATGCCTTTAAGGTAGAAAATCCATATTTTGAACTCTAGTAATCTTGATCCTAGACAACAAATACTCAGTTTTAATTGATACACTTATCAGGAGACCAAATCCCAGACTAGCTCTTCTGAAGTTACATTCATAATTAGTTGTGAGTGTCATAGACATCTAGTTGAGGATGAATCACCTTTTCTCTGTCTCTCTTCCTTTTAAACAAAACAAACTGGAAAGAGAAAAGTCCTATTAGCCTATTAGAGCTATTAATTCTTCCCGAGGAGAGAGTTCAAGCATTGTACGTTCTAAGTCTGGGTTCTTTCTAAATGTCTAAGGAGGCTTTCATTACTTGTCTCTAGAGACTTTGCCACCATAAATAATTTTTCCTTCTCTTTATCCTGTGACTCCTACCATCAACAATTTTTTCTGCTCTTGGTGTTTATACTCTCCATATATCATGCTCCTTTATCATTTAGACAAGCTATTATGCATTTATTTCTTTCAATATTTCCTTGTTAGGCTAGCTCCTTAATCATTTTGTGTCTGTGCCAAATTCTTTTATAAAAAAAATTGCCTCACAACTAGTATAGGTAGGATAGATAGAAGGTTCTTCTGAGTCACTTGCCCCCATAGAATGAAATGTGTCATGTTTACCTAACTGAACTGTTTGTTTCCCAGCAGGTGGGGACATCTCCTTGTTTTGGTATGTTCTCTTTTAGTAAACATTTGCCCCAAACCTTAATTGCATAAAAAAGGAGATAGTTTAGTAGTGAGTGCTTTGTAGTACAGAGGCTTGGGAGGTTTTATGTTTTTTTATTTCCTCATGAGATGGATGAAAGTCATGCTACCCTGTCAGAAAGATCGGGTCGGGGGAAAATTTAAAATGCAAAAGATGGAGGGTGTGGAAGGTTGGCCACTGAGATGGTTTTCTCATCTAGAGGAGGCTACATTAGGGTTTGCACCATTCCCAGCGTGGGCCCATATGTAAATCATATAATATAGATCTTAATGTACATAGATAAAGTGGTGATTTTAGGTGCATATCGTATTTTACTCAAAATTATCATAATTTCCAAACTTGCTGTTTTTTAAATGGCAGTTGTAAAATAAGGCAAAAGAAGATCCATGCATGTTTAAAGCTTCTGACTGACACAGCAGTTTTGACAGCTAATTAAAATGCTTCCTTCATTTCCAGAGTTGTGACACTGTTTTACAACATGAAAAGGGAGTACATTTCAACAGAATAATATTAACTAGAAATGTGTCTGGAAATAAAAGGAAATAATTTTAATTAGACATGTGTCTGGGCTGTGGTGTGCCAAAGAGTTCTTGGTGAGGGGATACTTCCATTTGCATAATTTATGCAGCTTCTTTCCCTCTTCCTTCAAGCACATGAGTATCAAGAAAATGTAATTGAGTGGTAGGATTGAGTGTAGAAGGCAAAACTGAGGCCTGCTGAGGAGGTGAGATGATGTTGTGGTAATCCTAGAACTGGAATGGGTGCGTGGAGGCAAATAAAGGGAAGGACAAAAAAGAAATAATCAATTTACTGTGCTTTTCTAACCATTTTTCTTGCTTTTAAATTGTATAAATGTAGGTAACATATAAACTGCAGTGAAATTTAGAGCCCTTCATCTCAAAGTTGAGGGCCCCATATGATAGGACAGTGGGTTTCAAAATTTGCCATACCACGACCCAGTCTTCCATCTTGCGAGACCAGCATACCTGATTAGCAATATGGGACGCATAGGGAGAGTGTGACTCCCTGACACCTGTTCGTGATCTCCTTAGGAAAACTTTAGTACTAAAAACGATGCAAATAGTCCACATCCTAAGAGTCTTACCGGGGGGGGAGGGGAACTGTACTATATATAGTTTTTATCAGATATTGATATTCTTTAAAGATTTGACTGATTAAAAGACAAGTACATATTAGCAATGTTTCAAATCAAATGCATTGGCTTTTTAGCAGAGAGTAAAAGGTTATTTTGTGTGGAGGTGGTTTTTATGCAGTTGGAGGATCCCTTTTCCAACAGCTGCTTTTGCAGCTTCTTTATTGCTGGAGTAGCTAAGGGAAAGAGGAGGCACGCAGTGCTATTTTGGGATAGCGCACAGGGATGTGTGTCTCATTATGATCCTTGGGAGTTGGGAAGCTTTTAAAGCTTTTTACATTGCTAGTGCAGAGCTGGCTGCACTATGCACAAATACTAAAGCTGTATTTGTACTGTTGGTGTAATGCCTTAAAACAAAGAGAGAGCTTTAAAAATAAGACTTAAAAACACTGGCTAGCTTTGTTGCTCACTGCTAGTCTTATTCCTGAATATTTCATTGTATACCTTCATCATAGATATTTTCCTTTAATCTCCTTATTCCTGTCATCTGTAAGGATGACAGAATAACATCCTTGAAAGTGAAAAAGGTATCTTTCAAAACCTCTTTTGAAAAAGAGTGAAAATATAATGTAAAATGTGAGTGTCAGTAGTCAGCTTCTCCCAGCTATAAATATCCTTCTTTTGCTGACATATTTAATAATATTTGAATCTTCAGCTAGCCTTAATCATCTCTTTAGTCTGTGTCTAGATGTGCAGAAAACTGTGACTAATACCAGAAAATATTTCCATTCCTCATTTTTTCTGAAAGTGATGCTAATAAAAAGGACTAAATTAAGAATTGCAGTGCCTAAATTATATCTAGTAAAAAATTCTCTATCAAACTGTTTGTCATTATTATATTAATTAAATTTCCATTAACATAAAATGATTAAGAAGCACTCGTGCAAAGAAAGTGAAGTGCAGTACTTAATTTAAAAAGAGTATAGAAGAACATTATGTAGAATTTATAAAAATATTGTTACATATATGGCTGAAAAACATGCAAGTATTTTTTGTTCCTTGACAGGGCAAACATGGGGATTTCACAGTACAGGTAGAGCCTCTCTTGTCCAGCACCCCTGAGACCTGACTGGTGTCAAACCAGAGAATTTGCTGAACCATGCATGGGAGATCAATATTGTCTAGGAACATTACCAACTCTTGCACTGCTTACTGGGCTCTTAGAAGACTTTTTAGGGTAAATTAGCACAGAACACTGAGAGCCAGAGGTGGTGGCTGTAACAAAATTTATGGGAGCATGGGAAATTCAGTCACACCCATGATAACTAAAATCTTGCCAGACCTCAGACATTGCCAGACCAGAGCATGCCAGACTTGAGAGGTTCAGCCTATAGTACGGAACACACAGTCACCTCCAATGAATCTGTTATAAAAACAGGGGTGACTGGAGGACTGAATCTTCTCCTATTCCTCACTTTGTAAAATTCTTGGGGGGTGAGGAAAAGTTGGTTGCTTTTTGCTTTGAGGTTTTTGTTTGTTAGGTTTTTTTTTCGTTTTTTTTTTCTCTCTAGTCCAGTTTACAGTGTGTGGTAGAATTTATGACAATTTTGTTAGCAATTGCACTACTGAGTAGGTTTCTGGCCATGGTGTCAATTGACAGAGTAGTTATCCAGATATTAGTAGAAAACAGGTGGAGAATACTTGCGAGGGCCCTGGAATGTGTAACTGAAGACCAGTCATACAGCAGGAAGGAAGTAAAAAATAATAGTCTTTGTGACGTGTTTAAAGATAAGCCAGATAGATGGAGGAAAGAAGTGAATGGAGAGAACTGGTTATTGTTACAATAGCTATTTCTGTGGGCCAGCAGCCATTTAATATTTTCTTATTCAATCTTGAATTTCTGATGAGATTCTTCAGACTCATTTCTGAACTGAGAATTCAACTTATCCACAAATGATATTTTCAAGTCAATATTACTGGAAATGCAATGCCTATATTTGAAACTCAGTGGCACTGCTAGAGAGGTTTTTTTTTTTTTGTTCTACAACATTATTAGGTGCTGCTAAAGAGTGAATGCATTTTAAAGAAAGTGCAGTGTTTATAGTTCCTTACATATCATGTTACATATGGTCTCTGTATGTTTGTTATTGCTGAGTAAAGTAGTGGACAGAATTTTACATTGTGTCTCTCACTCTCTCTGTCTTTCTGTCTCTCTCTCTCTCTCTCTCTCTCTCACACACACACACACACACACACACACACACACACACACACACGTTTGAACTAACAAAGATATAACTATTTCTGAAATTCTTTTTTGTTTGCATTCTGTGAAGATGTACACATGTGTTTCTCTGAATATTTATGAATGAAGTTTATCATTCAGATCAACCACTTGAATATTTGTCAATAGTTGATTTCAGATAGTATGCTTCAGTGTAGTAGTTCATATCTTAAATGTGCTTGTTAGTAACACTAATCATCCAGTGAGGAAAAGAAGCAATGCCATAAGACATATTAAACCAACAAATTTAACTGAAATTTTTAATATCTGTTATTTACAATGAACTGTTAGTGATGTATTTATGTAAGGAAGAAGAATCTTGATGAAATAGGAAATAATTTTAATAACAAAAAAGAAAGGTGATATAATAGAATCATAGAGCTGAAAGAGACCTCAGGAGGTCATCAAGTCCAGCCCCCTACCCAGGGCAGGACCAATCCCAACTAAATCAATCCAGCCAGGGCATTGTCAAGCTGAGACTTTAAAACCTCTAGGGATGGATATTCCACCACCTCCCTAGGTAACCCATTCCAGTACTTCACCACCCTCCTAGTGAAATAGTTTTTCCTAATATCTAACCTAGACCTCTCCCACTGTAACTTGAGACCATTGCTCCTTGTTCTGCATCCGTCACTACTGTGAACTGCCTTTCTCCATCCTCTTTGCAACCTCCCTTCAGGAAGCTGAAGGCTGCTATCAAATCCCCTCTCACTCTTCTCTTCTGCAGACTAAACTACCCCAAATCCCTCAATCTCTCCTCATAGGTTATGTGCTCCAGCCCCCTAATCATTTTGGTTTCCCTCCCCTGGACCCTCTTCAATGCATCCACATCCTTTCTATAGTGGGGGGCCCGGAACTGGACATAGTACTCCAGATGTGGCCTCACCAGAGCTGAATAAAGGGGAATAATCACTTCTCTAGATCTGCTGGCAACGCTCCTCCTAATGCACCCTAATATTCCATTAGCCTTCTTGACTACAAGGGCACACTGTTGACACATATCCAGCTTCTCATCCACTGTAATCCGCAGGTCCTTTCCTGCAGAACTGCTACTTAGCCATTCAGTCCCCAGCCTGTAACAATGCTTGGGATTCTTCTGTCCCAAGTGCAGGACGCTACACTTGTCCTTGTTGAACCTCATCAGATTTCTTTTGATCCAATCTTCTAATCTATCCAGGTCACTCCAGACCCTATCCCTGCCCTCTAGTGTATCTACCTCTCCCCATAGCTTAGTGTCATCTGCAAGCTTGCTGAGGGTGCAATCCATCCCTTCATCCAGGTCATTAATAAAGATGTTGAACAAAACTGGTCCTAAAACAGATCCTTGGGGCACTCTGCTAGAAACTGACCACCAACCTGACATCTAGCCATTGATCACAACCCGTTGGGCCTGCCAGTGTAGCCAGCTTTCTATCCATCTTACAGTCCATTTATCCAATCCATATTCCCTTAACTTGCTGGCAAGATTATTGTGGGAGACTGTATCAAAAGCTTTGCTAAAGTCAAGGTATAATCATAGAATCACAGGATACTAGGACTGAAAGGGACCTCAAGAGGTCATCGAGTCCAGTCCCCTGCCCTCATGGCAGGACCAAGTACTGTCTAGACCATCCCTGACAGACATTTATCTAACCTACTCTTAAATATCTCCACAGATGGAGATTCTACAACCTCCCTGGGCAATTTATTCCAGCGTTTAACCACCCTGTCAGTTAGGAACTTTTCCCTAACATCCAACCTAAACCTCCCTTGCTGCAGTTTAAGCCCATTGCTTCTTGCTCTATCCTCAGAGGCCAAGATGAACAAGTTTTCTCCCTCCTTCTTATGACACCCTTTTAGATACTTGAAAAGTGCTATCATGCCTCCCCCCTCTCCCCAATCTTCTCTTTTCTAAACTAAACAAACACGCTCCTTTCAGCCTTCCTTCATAGGTCATGTTCTCTAGACTTTTAATCCTTCTTGTTGCTCTCTGGATCCTCTCCAATTTCTCCACATCTTTCTTGGAATGCGGTGCCCAGAACTGGACACAATACAAAGAATGACTTCTCATGTCTTGCTCACAACACACCTCTTAATGCATCCCAGAATCATGTTTGCTTTTTTTACAACAGCATCACACTGTTGACTCATATGTAGCTTGTGGTCCACTCTAACCCCTAGATCCCTTTCTGCTATATTCCTTCTTCGGGTACGTCTAGACTACATGCCTCTGAAGATATTGAAGGGAGCCAGTCCCAAAACAGACACCTGTGGAACCCTACTTGTTGTACCTTTCCAGCAGGGGTCTGGACTCGATGACCTCTCAAGGTCCCTTCCAGTGCTAGTATTCTATGATTCTATGATTATACCTTGACTTTAGCAAAGTCACATCCACTGACTTTCCCATATCCACAGAGCCAGATACCTCATCATAGAAGCTAATCAGATTGGTCAGGCATAACTTGACCTTCATGAATCGATGTTGACTATTCCTGATCACTTTCCCCTCTTCTAAGTGCTTCAAAATGGATTCCTTGAGTATATAAATGCTTAATTCATTTTTCTCAATTACCGGAATAATCTGGAAAATTTAGGTCTCATGACTGAAAGCAAATTTCTGCCCTGCTGTCACCTTATGTCTTATGCTTTCCAAAACACATTGTGTGTTTACAATACTGTATAAAAACAGAAATAAGTTTTTCATATTTTAATACTATTTTACTGTTTTTGTTTTTAGGTAAGTACTTTCTATATTCTTCATTAAGCTGAAAGGAAATGTACCACGCCTATTTATCTATTTGAAGTTTAACAAATGAGGTAAAAACACCGCAGTGAAAATGGGGAATGCCATTACCTGATTGGGTAAGGATTCAAATAGTTTTAAGATTCTCCTACAGTTTATTTATGAAGGGAGATTGTTTTATTTGTTTGGTATTGATGAAAGGTGATAGAAGATTGCAGCTAATGTTTATGAAATATTCATTTGCCCCAATAATGGTTCAGATGTATAGCAAATGTCACTGAGTTCTCTCCATTTACTAGTACAGTGGTGGGGAGGGGGAATACCAGCCTGTAGGCTGTATCTGCTCTGCCAGAATTAGTCCCTCTTCAGATATAGGTGACCGCAGCTCTCATTGGCCACAGATCGCCATTCCCAACCAATGCAAGATACAGGAAGCAGTGTCCTGGTTCATACCTCTTCCTGCCACTCCTATTGGCTGGAAACAGGGATCTGTGGCCAACGGGAGCTGTGATTACTGCTACCTGTGGAGGCACAAGTAAATATAGCGGCAGCAGCCCACCAGTGAACTATCACTGTTTTAATGCTCATCCCTGGACTAGCATCACAGTTAATCAAGGAAGTTTTGTTTTTCATTCTGAAAGTTTGGAATTGAATTAATATCTGGGAGACAGTGTGGCTGACAGACAAGGCCACTGGACTGCACTCAGGAAACCTAGAATTTGTTTCTGGCTTTTTGATCCAGAACAAGTCATTTCACCTCTCTGTGCCTTTGTTTTGACATCTGTAAGAAAGTAATAATGTTATTTTGGCTGCTTGAAATTTTCTGTCAAAACTTCTTTTCAGTATTGCCTCTAGAAAGCGAACTAGCTGTCATTTTAGGCAAGTCAGTAGAAATGTCTGGATCATTTGCAGTCAGGGGCCATTGAAAAAGCCAACCAGATGAAAGATTACAGAAGAAATGCACTGGAGGACAATTTATATTATATAATACATCTTCATCTGAAATAATGCACTGTACTGGTTATGACATCTAAAAAATGATACTGCTGAACTTGAGAGGGTGCAGAGCAAGGCAGCTGACAGATTTTGCCAGGACCTGTACAAGGTGAGGAGCATCTCCAGGCCCCTGGAAATGGTGGGCCTTCAAGCTAAAGGGATGGGGCTAGCCTGCCCCATAGAGTCTTGCATTGCCGCCCAGTGATGGCTGCTGTTCAGAGCTCTGGCAGCAATTTAAAGGGACCAGGGCTCTGGCTACTACTATTGCTACTGTGGTGGCAGCAGCGGCCAGGAGTCCCAGGCCTTTTTAAATCAGCAGGCCTCAGGGCAGCTGCTCTCTTTGCCACACCTTTCAGCAGTCTCAGAGAAAGGCAACGAAAATAAATAACTGCATGAAAAAGCTCTCATATTAAGAGAGATTTAAAAGATTGTGACTGTTTGCCTTAAAAATGAGATGAGTAATAGGAGGCATGATACAAAAGTATATACAATGGTGGTGTAAAGGAGGGAGATAGGAACTTCAGTTCTTGCAGTCTAATAGCAGAAGAGCAAGGGGACATTTTATAGTAATATATATTTCATCTTAATAAACTATTGCATCAATTAAAAAAATTTTCAGGCCAAAAGGAGGATTTTTTTTTTTAGATATTAAGAACCGGTGAAAACAGGAGGCTATGGTGGAAATCTTTTTAAACCTTAACTAAATCTTTAATACTCTTTCTGTCTATATTAAAGGTAGGATTAATTGGGCTATGCATCAACAAAAGTTTTTCTGACAATTAATAAAATGTCAGCTGCATGAAAGAAAAGCAAAATAAGGCTAAGCAGACTGATGTGATACCTTCCATATATTTTATATCGCAGAGATTTTAGTGACAGTACATTGCTTTTTGCAGGAAAGTACTGATCTTTACTTAGATTAAAAGCCTATTAAAGTTGTTCTGACAACATTAGGGGAAAATAATATTGGCTAAAATCATATAGGGTGAAAACATCAGAAATTTTGTACATTTCTATTTTTTAAATTAAGACAATGGTTTCAGAACATAAGTGTTGTCAATGTCAACAGTTCAAATCAGAATAAGGAGCTAAGATTTGTTCTGTGGTGTATTGTACTATACCAATCCACAGAGGGCAGTGCAATGTTAATTAGCCTTCCAAGGAAGTTTCTGGGGATAATCCACTGTTGAGAAAGAAAACTTATTAAAAATGTCATTGTAAATTGTTATATAGTTTATTCAAATTAATTCCTATTACTATAATCTACTCTGTGTATAATGAAGACTGTACAGGTGACATAGCCAAATAAGTGGCTGACTCACTAACAAAAACCTTCCGCTCTAATTGCAAAATGGGCAATTACTGCAATAAACAACATCATTTTCCAATTATGTTGATACAACAGAGGAAAATGATGAACCTTATCTTTTTCTTCTTGTAAACTGAAAAAAATAAAATGTATTTTATATGCATGTTTGAAGAGAGGGAAGTGATTCCTGACTTTTATTCATTTGTTGTGGTAAAAGTTTCTGCTGCTTTATCTCTTCTTCTCACCTTTCTTCCCTCCACCCTGCACATATGTTCTGGGTTTTTTTGTTTTTGTTTTTTGTAGGCAGAAATAAGATGTGATTTACCTGACATTTGCACTATTTATACAGATTCATTTTATGCAGAATGTTGTCTGACTGATAGTAATGCCTGATCTGAGCATTATGAAGCCTCCTAACCAGGTGCATCTCTGTGGGATTAGAAGGGATCTTTGTGATTACTTGTGGACAATCTTCAGAATAGTAGGACTGGAAAGCAATTTCCCATTTGTTGCTGCTTAGGAAAAGGTTGTGGAATTCTCTTCTGACAAAATGATAGTGACTTCCTTTGTAAAGCGCATTGAGAGCTGCAGGTGAAAAGTGTTATAAAATCATAGGGATGTATGGTGGAAGGAACCCTGAGAGGTCATTCAGTCCAGCTCTCTGCACTGAGGCAGGAACAAATAAACCTAGACCATCCCTGACAGGCGCTTATGTAATCTCTTCTTGAAAACCTCTAGTGATAGGGATTCCATAACTTACCCTGGAACTCTACTCCAAAGCTTGATTGCTGTTATATATAGAAAGGTTTTCCTGTTATCTAATCTAAATCTCCCTTGCTGCAGGTAATTAGACTTTAGACTTGTTATATCTTCTATGTATATGGAAAACAATTGATCATAGTCCTCTTCATAAACCTTCTTAACATATTTAAATTGTTACCTGTTTATTTCCCCTCAGTATTCTTTTTTCAAACCTAAACATATCCATCTTATTAAATATTATGAAGCAAGGGATTTAAATTTGTAGCATGGAGATGAATTTCTCATGTCTCCATGAAGGATAAATAAAGGCCAAATTTATAAATACTGTGTCCAATTTGTACATGCAGAAATCACTCCCATTCTCAGTTTTGAGAATTAATTAATATTTACATGTATAGAATCCAATTTATGAGCACCAACTATGACCAACTGGGTCTTGTGCATAAGTTCCGTCATTTGCACAGATAAGGGACTATGTTTTAAAATGACCCTGACTGAACTCTGTGTTCACAAATGTAGACACAGGTGAGATCCTTTTGGAAATGCAGCTATTTTGGAGGGGATTTTTAACAGTCTTTCTATTAACATTGACATTAAGTTCCATTGATTGTTCTGCTACTGTTATTTTCTAAATTGTGCCTTTCAGTACTAATTTAATACACACAATACTTATTTTTTCTCTAAAAAATAAAGGGAAATCCTGTATTTAGCAGCAAGATTTTATTCACCTAGAAGTTTGTAGCTTTTATTTTTTTAATCTAACTTTTGTTGTCTAGGCACTCAATAAGCTTTCATTTGAAAACGGAGGCAACTTGTTCTGTATGTCTGTATCTTGGAATAGGTGTTATACTGCTGTGCAGATCTGAAAACCAAACACTAAAAGAGGTTATTCACTAGATGAAAGGAAGAATATGTCTCCTAAAAAGCTGTCATAAGAGTTACATTTCTGTTTCTGTAGGAAATGGAACTGGCATAAGTTCTGGTATTGAGCAAACGAGTTGAGATGATTAAGGGAAAGCTGTCACAGTGTGTGATAACAGCAGATGGCAGCAGAAAAGGAAAGGCACCTGTGTTTTTCCACTGTAGCTGAGAGAGATTTTAAAGCCACACTTCAGTTCTCAAATACATAAGTCGATATCATTGCATGTTTGTTAGCTCACCTCATTAGCATAAATTAGATTGTGCTGTACTATACATTTAATATCTGTGCCATATCTTAAAACCATTCAGTTTATTCAGAAACTTCCCTACAAAAAGCAACAGTACTGAGAGGGCCACTACTGGGATATCTGAGCTTGGTACTATTGCAGATAGGAAAATGCAATGAGCTGCAGGGCAATATTGGAAACCAGTTGTTAAAATTCTGAAACTAACTGTCTGCCGATGGTCTTCTGTCTCGCTACACTAACATGAAGGAAGTAATCCTTCTCTAAATACAGCTAAATCATCCCTGCCAGATGGGGCAGGGAGTACAGGAGTTGCTCTTTCCACCAAAGTTGGAATCATGGCTGTGATTACTCTTTACAGAGTAACATAACTATGGCTACACATAACTATGGCTCCTAGCTCTGCAATGGATAAAATCTACTTTAAGTGGGCTCTGTGAACTTCAGTTCTTAATGTTGATATTTTAAACTGCTTAGAAGTTGTTTTATTAAGATTATAAAAGTGAAAAATGTTGTAATTTATGATTTCTCCTGAGATTCTAGTTTTTCCTCATTCTGGTAGGACCAGAAAAAAAGAAAACTATAGGATGAGCTATTTTCATGTTATTCAGAACATAAGAATGTCCTTACTGGGTCAGACCATCTAGCCCAATATCCTGTCTTCCAACTTTGGCCAATGCCAGATTCCCCAGAGGGAGTGAACAAAAACAGGTAATCATCAAGGGTATGTCTACACAAAAGCACTAATTCAAACTAACTTAGTTCGAATTAGTTAATTCGAACTAAGCTAAGTCGAACTAACGCATCTAGAACTAAAAACTAGTTTGAATTAGCGTCTTGCTAATTCGAACTAGCGCGTCCACATTAAGTGGACCCTGAACCGGGATTAAGGATGGCCAGAAGCAGTGCCGGCAGGGCATCAGAGGAGGACTTAGAGCGTGGAGATGCTGTCTCAGGCTAGCCGAGGGCTGTGCTTAAAGGGTCCCGACCCCCACCCCGGACAGACCGTTCTCAGGGGTGCCCCACTTGCAAAGCAGTCCTGGCTTGGATTGCCCATAATACCCACACTGGGCACATCACAACACTCGGCCATCAGACCAGCTGCACTTGCCGCAGGCTGCCATCTGGGGAGAGGGGGCAATTGGGAGGCTGCAGGAGAGCTTCCACCCCCAGAAGGCCGCAGAGCCAGCCCAGTCCTCCCCATCGGGGGCGCGTGCCCCATTCCTCCGTCACCTACTTCCACTTACCCTTCCCTAGCCCCTTTTCTTGATGTACAAAATAAAGGACAATTGTGTTCAAAAATGGAATCTGTCTTTATTGAACAAAACTGGGGGAGACTGGGAAAAGGAGGTGGGAGAGGGGAAGAGAGAGGCTGGGAGAGGGGACGGCAACTACAATGATCAGGGGTTGGGAACAGGTCCCATATGAAGAGAGGCTAAAGAGACTGGGACTTTTCAGCTTAGAAAAGAGGAGACGGAGGGGGGACAGGATAGAGGTCTCTAAAAGCAGGAGTTGGGTGGAGAGGGTGCATACAGAAAAGTTCTTCATTAGTTCCCATAAAGAAGGACTAGAGGACACCAAAGGAAAGGAATGGGTAGCAGGCTTCAAACTAGTAACAGAAAGTTGTTCTTCACAAAGCAAAGAGTCAACCTGTGGAATTCCTTGCTGCAGGAGGCTGTGAAGGCTAGAACTAGAACAGAGTTTAAAGGTAAGTGAGATCAAGTCATGGAGGCTGGGTCCATGGAGTGCTATTAGCCAAGGGGTAGGAGTGGTGTCCCTGCCCAAGGTTTGTGGAAGGCTGGAGAGGGATGGCACGAGACAAATAGCTTGGTCACTGTCTTCGCTCCATTACCTCCAGCGTCCCTAGGGTTGGCCACTGTCGGCAGAAAGGCTACTGGGCTAGATGGACCTTTGGTCTGACCCAGGACGGCCATTGTAAGCTCAGGGCTCAGGGTCGGGGGTCTCAGTGGACCCCCTTGATTTTCATGCACACCTGCTCCTGGGTGGCCAGGCTGGCAGCTCTCCTGCCCTAGCCGGCCACTTTCCTGTGCCTAGTGCGGAGATCGTGGACGAGGTCCACGATGTCCGCACTAGCCCCGGCAGGTGCCCGCCTCTTGCGGTCCCGGGCAAGCTCCCGGGAGCCGCCAGCCTGGTCCCAGGAAGAGGGGGAGGGCTGGGGGCATCGGGTGGGTGGCTCGATCCGTGCCAGGTGCAGGGTCTGCTGGCTGGGTGCTGGCAGGCTTGCACCTAGCACGGGCACCGTAGCCAGCCCGTGCCCCTTTAAGGGGTCCAGGGCCGGGAGGGGGGCAGACGAATTTCCCTGGTGTTGGCCACACACCTCTTAATTTGAACTAGCTAGTTCGAACTAGGCTTAATCCTCATGGAATGAGGATTACCTAGTTTGAACTAAGCGCTCCGTTAGTTCGAATTAAATTCGAACTAACGGAGCGCTAGTGTAGCGCCTATGAAAGTTAGTTCGAACTAACGTCTGTTAGTTCGAACTAACTTTGTAGTGTAGACATACCCCAAGTGATCCTTCTATCATCCATTTCCAGCCCCTGAAAACAGAGGCTAGGGACACCATTCCTTCCCACTGTGGCTAATAAGTATTGATGGATCTAATCCCCATGAATGTATCTAGGTTTTTTGTTGTTTTTGTTTTTTTGAACCCTGTTATGTCCTGGTCTTCACAACATCCTCTTGCCTGGAGTTCCACAGGTTGACTTTGTGTTGCGTGAAGAAAAATGTCTTAGTTCCTAGTTTTGTATAGTAGAACCAGGATGTACGTGAAAATAAAAAAAACAAACAAGTGCATGAAAAAATCCACATTTTTGAACTTCAGTCTGATCCTTTAAAATGTTAGTTGTCTATTATATTTTCCCCAGCTTGCTTTTTATTAAAGAAGAGCTCAAAATTGTGTGAAGGTGCACAGAGCTTATTAAACATCATAATTACTTCAAATTTTTACAACTATGCTTTGCTTATAGAATATTCCAGGTTCTGTATTTACCTTGCTTGCAGGGGCATTGAATTATGAATCCATATGTGATTTATTGACTCTAGAGACAAATAGAAAGGCATACTTATTTAGGTAGTCTAGGAGGCAAGTTGAAGAGCAAATAGCTAAAGACATGAAAAAATAATAAGTAATTCTTTATATTAGAATGAGGACACCTGTAAAAGGATCGATGGGCTTGCTATACCACTGGGCAGTTAAGGATTAGAGTCTGAAGAGAAAGAAAGGAAGAAATTCAGAAAGTAAATTGGGTTGTTCCCTTCTGCATGCTTGGTTCAGACAAAGCCTTAGAACATGACAAAAGAGCAATGAAAAGTCAGTGGTAGACATAAAGCATCCAACTGCTCTTTCCTGGTTTTTTCATTGCATTCTATTGAATTTTGAATGAAACATTAAATGTGGTTGGGAACACTTCCCCAGAAACACTATCATTAGGTGATATTAAATTCCAAGAAGAGTTAAATTTAAGGTACAGGATGAGCTTACTCACACACAGGCAACTCATTGGACTGGAGGTCATTAATATAATAAAAAAGCAGTCTTCAGTGATGAGATAGCTAACAATGTCGGTCAAACTGACACTTTAGGTTATAATTTGTATAAAACATTCAAAACCAAAGGAATTGTCCCAGTGTCCATCCATCAGTGGGCTCTAGTCACAAAAAACAGGTTAAATCTATTTTCACATACAAAGAAGATAATCAGACTAAAGGTGGCAGGGACTACGGCTGCACAACACAATTATTCTAGAATAGCTTATTTCATAATAGCTCATCTACACTGCAGGGAAGCCTCAAAATTAGTCGGTGGCAGGCTTCCCCAATGTAGAGGTGCTATCTTGATTTAGAGCCCCAGGAAGAATAACTTAGAATGGCCCTGGTGAGGGGCTATTTCAAAATTGCAGAAGTGGAGCGTCTACAAATGCATTATTTTGAAATAGCTATTTCAGAATAGGCATTACCTATCTGTGTCCACAGTAGTAGACAACATTATTAGAAAAGTAACATGAAAATTCTTCATAGCAAGGAAAACTCAACTCACTAGGATTATCACCAATTTATTGACCATGGGCAATCCAACTTTGGAGATAGGAAAACTCTCTTATTTCCCCTCATGTAACTGTATCACATGCTCTTTAAAAAAATCTATTGATAAAATATATAGGTAAAAATTACCTCAATGGGGCCAGAAAATCACCCTGTATGTTTTAGTCACCTAGGCTACGTCCAAGACTTCTACTATAAGTGCCCTAGTTATCTCTCTTCTCACTTTATCTCTGATGGGTCATTTGTTTACTGTGGTTGCCGGTGAGGATAAAGCTCACGGAGATTGAAGAGTTTATAGTTTTAAAAGAAAACCTGCTTATAACATATTCCAAAGAGCCCTTGCAGGTTAGTAGGTCAATAATGTACATTTTCTCATAATATTCAGGGAGAGACGTTAGTGAGATGAAGCCTCAACTTCACATAAGAGTCACAAAATCTAGTCCAACACCAATCCCAAATTGCAATAAATGATTCTTCCAGTCTGATAGATTTTGAGTTGATACATTTTAGAACTTTTGGGGACCCTCCCCCTACCCAAAAATTAGATATATATTGTTTCCCTTATAAAAATGACTTTGTAATGTAAAAAACTAATTTTTAAAGAACCTTTTTTTAGGAAGTGGAGAGTAGAGAGGATCAGTAATGGAGTACAGAGACTGGCTTGTGACATTGGCAATTTTGAATTCAGTGCAGGTGAATGGAGTGCAAATACATATTTTGTTTTTATCCATATGTATATTTTGGTAAATTAGGAAATAAATCCATGGAAGGTGATATCACATAAAAAGGACATTGTGTATACCTAAGAAATGAGTGAGTCGTTAACCTCCACTGAGAATGCAAATTTAATTTAAAATAGCTAAATTGATACTCAGTGTGCCACATAACTAATACATATTAACAATACTTTCAGACCTAACATTTCTAAAATGTCTTTATTTTGCCTATTCAATAAACAACATTTGCTCTACCGTCTAGCTATTCTAATTATAGGAGCAGCAGCTGATATTCAAGAAAGATGTTCATTTAGGAAAATGAATAAACACAATTGTTCTGCTATGAGCTACAGCAGTATGCCATGCATCTTTTTTAACGGGTAACATTATATACAGTGACAGTAGTTGATATAAGTTGGGATTAGTGTTAATAGAAACTCTTGATTTTAGATGCTTATTTTTAGGAAATCACATTTGTTATAAGATGTTCTAGAAACAAAATTTTTGTAAGCAATACTTTATATACCTTACAAAAGGTACTCTCATTCAGCTACCTTTTGCAAGTATTTATTTTATATTAAATCACAGAGTCTGCTTCAGAATATATGTTAATTTAAATATAGAAAGTCATATTCCTGCACGCTGCTCTTACGGACCCCATCCATCATAGTACTGAATTAAATTTGTAGCCTTAAACACATCATTAGTCCCACTGATTCCCCATTAAATTAGGACCATAAGGCATATACTTGATTCAGTAAAATGTAATAATTCATGATTATTTGTACTGTTGTAGGTATGTTTGTCCCAGGATATGAAAGAGACAAGATAGGTGAGGTTATATCTTCTTTGGACCAACTTTTGTTGTTTAGAAAGGACAAGTTTTTGAACTTCACAGAATGGGCAATTAAGGATAAAAAGGCAGTAGGCTATGCTACTGGTGTTGTAACTCATTATAACAATGTGTGACATACTCTACTGCCTGCTCATCCTTAATTATTGACTTTCATTTTAAGTGGTATTCTACAGTTTGTGTGAAATTGCTACACTTAACAGTCTGTCCCACATTGTATTTAGCTCAGACCTAAGGAAAAGCTCTGTGGTGCTGGACAGCTTGTCCCTTCCAAGTAACAGAAGTTGGTCCAATAAAATATATTATCTCATCTACCTTGTCTCTCTCATAATTCATTATATACCCATTCAGTACAGAAAGACTGTCGGAAGACCAAGAAATAGCTGTCCTTTTTTAATAAATATCATAAACATGTCAGTGATATAGGTTCCTTGTCTGCCCTGACTCTGCATGGCTCCCAGGAGTGGCCAGTATGTCTCTACAGGCCTTAGGTGCAGAGGTGATAAGGGAAGCTCTGAGCTCTGCTCCCACCTTTAGTTCTGGCTCTGTAGTACCCACTGTCTGGAAACCAGTTCCCTCCCATTGGTTAGAACCGCCTCCTGCATCTTAACTCCCTCCCAGTACTAATACCCTATGCTGTACCCCAATTCCATGCCCTATCCCTGACCCTGCTCCCACACACCAAACCTCCCTCATCCCCAGCTCCATCCTACAGCCCCCTACCACGAGCTGTGCCATCATTTCAGGCTTCCACATTTCAGGCTCCTTTCCCAGTGTGGAGCCCCTTCCCATGCCATCAACTCCTTTTTTTGGCTCCACCCAAGAGTCTGCACCCCAAGCTGAAGCCTTCACCATCCCCTGCACCCCCTCCATGCCCCGATGAAAATATGTGAGGGTGAGAGGAGCATGCAACTGAGGGAGGGACTGCTCTGTGTCTAGAGCCATCCCATCCATAGGATGCTTCAGGGCGGCTGCCCCAGACCCCATGCTTTGGGGGGGCACCACGGCTGTTTCAACCGTCCTATAGATGGGACCAGTGGAATTACCAGGAGGCCTGGCCTGCCCTGGGGTGGCAGCAGGGGTCACCCCCCCCACACACACACACCGCAGCATTGGGAGCCACAGTGACCCCGCAGCCTGTTCTGCTCCGCTGTAAAAGTGGCAGTCCCTGCAGTGGGGTTGGAGGTTTCCCTACACCTCCATCGGGATGGCCCTGTCTGTGTCTGTAAATCAAAAGCCGATAGCCTGACAAGGCCAAAAACAGAAACAGGGAGCCTGCTGCAGCTGGGATGACAAGGAAAGTTTAAAATTTAATTATAACCCAGGTGTATAGGCATTTTGTTGTTTTACTTTTTGTTGTGCCTTTAGGGAATAAATGAATGAATAATACTTTGTTTGGAAGTTACTTTTATCATCTGGTTTTCATGCATCCTCAGCCTGAAAGGGCTAGGCCTATTTTATTAACATGGTTTCTGAACAGGATAACTCATTCCCAGAGTAGCTGAACTTCATGGCTACATTCAGAGTGAGTTGTAAGAAACCAGGCAATGCACCTGAAGGATGTACTCAAGAGGGAGCAAAAGGCACAATTCACCTTTTAGTCATGACTGAAAAGTAAAATAATTTCATGCATAGCAAATTGAAGTGTAAAGCAAACAGTTATCTATCTTTTACTCCCTCCTTATGTCTAATATAAAACTATCCTATGATTTTTCACTGTACTGGCCAAATCAGAAAAAGTTTCAGATCAACCCAAACAGAAAATGTCAATTTTTTTAGTGAACTGAAAATATTAAAAAATAAAAACAAAATGCAGACTTATTACATTTTCTCTCTCTTGCTCGCTTGCTCTGGTTCTTGATGTAAATGCTGACTTCACTTACACATACTGGTGCCTCTGTGCCATAGAGGAGATTCACCTCTAAAGAAGCGACGAGGAGTCCTGTGGCACCTTATAGACTAACTGAAGTGTAGGAGCATAAGCTTTCGTGGGCAAAGACCCACTTCTTTGCCCACGAAAGCTTATGCTCCTACACTTCAGTTAGTCTATAAGGTGCCACAGGACTCCTCGTCGCTTTTGCAGATTCAGACTAACACGGCTACCCCTCTGATACTTGACACCTCTAAAGAAGGATAGCTTTAATGCATGAACAGGGATGCTGTAAAACTCTGGCTAGCCTATCCATGCCTTCCTCAGTCACTAAGCCTCAAACTAGGGTACTTTATAGTCCTTCTTCAAACAGGTTCTATACCCAATGATCCTGTGCCCTGGGAATTGACTGTTGTTGGTAGGCATACTAGCATCATACTAACACAAGGTCCATCTAGCCCAGTAACCTGTCTTCCAATAGTGCTTTAGAGGGAATTAAACAGAACAGATAATTATCAAGCAATCCATCCCGTCACCCATTCTCACCTTCTGACAAAGAGAGGCTAGGTACACCATCCATCTCCATCCTGGCTACTAGCCATTGATGGACCTATCCTCCATGAATTTATCTAACTCTTTTTTGAATTATAGTCTTGGCCTTCACCACATTCTCAGGTAAAGCATTCTACAGTTTTACTGTGTATGGTATAAAGAAATACTTCCTTTCGTTTAAACCTGTTGTCTATTAATTTAATTTGGTGATCCATGTGCGTAATGAAAATAACACAATAATGTAAAGTCCTCTAATCTAAGATTTCCCCAATTCCCTAGAATTAACTGATACTCCTCGTGCAATGAGGAGTAACAGTTTATTTGAGGGAAAGGTTTTAAATCGGACTACTGCGTCTACACGCGGCAAGTTAAATCGGGCGATCGGCATTTTAAAATAGCGACCGGCCATGAATATGCTAATCAAGCGCAGGATATTTAAATCCCACGCTTCATTAGCAACTTCGGTATGCTTCATTTGCTCCCTAGTCTGAACTAGGGGGCAGATGTAGACATACCCATAGTGTTTAGTGAAACTAGCATTTGCATGTTACAGAGAACTCATTTTTGTTTGACTGTTATCTTTCAAAAATCACATTAGCTGTGTCTAGACTGGCAAGTTTTTTTGCAAAATCATTTGATTTTGCGGAAAAACTTGCTAGCTGTCTACACTGGCCGCTTGAATTTCCGGAAAAGCAGTGACGATCTCATGTAAGATCGTCAGTGCTTTTCCGGAAATACTATGCTGCTCCCGTTCGGGCAAAAGTCTTTTTCCGAAAGACTTTTGCGCAAAAGGGCCAATGTAGATAGCACAGTAGTGTTTTCCGCAAAAAAGCCTCAATCGCGAAAATGGCGATCGGGGCTTTTTTGCGGAAAACCGCGTCTAGATTGGCCATGGATGCTTTTCCGCAAAAAGTGCTTTTGCGGAAAAGCATCCTGCCAATCTAGACGTGCTTTTCTGAAAATGCTTTTAACGGAAAACTTTTCCGTTAAAAGCATTTTCAGAAAATCATGCCAGTGTAGACGTAGCCAATACTGAACATATGCAATTTAGTTATTATTTTTAAGTGTGTGGCTAGGGGAAAATATACTATGATGTATGGTATTTGGGAAATAGTGTGTGATCAGGTAATTAGGTTGTATTATAATTACAGCTGGTTTTGGAAGATTTTGGCAAAACTATATTCTGTCAGAATATATGTTTCCATAGAAATTGAAATGATTCAAAATTGTGGTGGAATTTTGTTTGAGAAAATTTCCAACAGATTTCAGAATGATCATTTTGTGGAGCAGCGTATACATGATGTCCTTGTCCCAAAAATAGCTTGCATTCTGAGTACATGAGGAGATGGTGTTATACAGACTGAGAACCAATTCAGCTACTGAGAAGAACTTTTTTGAATTGCCAGAAATGAATGTCCTTGTAGCACTTTTCTAAACCAGAATGCCAGGAGGCACCAGGAATGTTAAGCAGCATAGGACAAAATTATTTGTTGAACATATCCTGTGCATTATTAAACTGAAACAGTAAAATCTATTTCCTTATTATATATTCAGCAATTGGCAAAAGTATTTGTTGGCTCTCTGCAACTTTTTTTTAACTGCTTTAACTGATTTTACTATAACTCCTGCTGTTGTGTGCTCCCAACTGCTGAATACTGGCAACAATTTACCTCTTGGCAGTTGTTCTTGAGTTTTCTGGAGTATTAGAGCGGTTGGATTTCTTGTTCTTGATTTTTGAGTACACTGTAGTAACTTTATTTGGTAGCCCTTCATTCAAGTGCTTTTTGGTATCTTGTGCATCTATTATAAAATAAAAGTATGTCTTTTAAAGGGCTAATGCTTTTAGCTTATAAAGCTCTATTATTGAAGTGCTTCAGAAATAGTTCTGAAATTTGATTATATATGGTTATAATTGAATGTTAGGTCCTGTTTTGAGTTACTCTGTGATGAAATCTGTACAATAGCTTTGCAAAACTGTGTGTATACATCTGTCATAGCCAAAAACAAAAAATTTTTGAAGTCATGATCATATATTAAACTGGTGAATGTGAATGTGCTCTCATTTATTCATTTATGTCATCTATATTATTTACATAGAAATGAAATGCTACAACCTGCCCTTGTTACATATGTATACTGTACAGAATCAACATTTCTTAAGCTGGTTTCCCTGGCACACAACAGTGGACCATATTCAGCACTCTGCTGCAGAGGCTGCATCTAAAAGTGGGCAGGGGCAGGAAAAGTATCAGTGATGACTCACAACAGATTAATTTACAAGGGTCTCTACTTACACCCATACACACAATCCTTTATCTAGTGCAGCTCACAAACTCCTTTTGTCTTAGCTAGTTGACTTCTCTAACACACACCTGCAGCCTCATTTTACCTTTAATTACTCCTTGCATACCATTTATATTTCATTTTTAGTCTGTAACTAATCTGATACCTTTTAGCCCTGTGTAAAATTACTATTTGCTGTTGACACATGAAGTTTGTCTCTTTGTATGGCAGTTCTTAGGCTTTGTAGACCACTATTTTATCAGATTGTGTCATTCCTTCTTTTCTTCAGGTTTTACCCTCGTAATGTTATTGACCACGTAATTAGTTTCTGCTATGGCCAGTATTTAACTGCTACATACTGTTTGCCTCACAAATCATTTTTTGTGAATCTTCTGGTAGCGGTACAGTGCAACTTAACACTTGGTGGACATAACTGCTGCTGAACATCATTACTTGCTTTCCTTCATTGTTTAGATAGTGTCCAAATTGTTGCGGTGTGCAAGAGTTAAATAAGGGGTCTTGGTAGTTGCGACCATGGTAATGGGGCACCGCACAGGCAGACCCTGCTTCTATTGATTTACAGACTTGTTTTAATTCCTCCTTCCCTGCTTGTTCAGGATAGATGAACATGCAGCCGTAGCAAGATATAAGTTTTATGAAGTGTTAATGCTATCTTTCTTGTTCCCTTATCTATTTCCATTTGCTCGGAAGTATACATTCAGGGTCACATCTCCTTTACCCTTCTAAGTTGCTTATTTAAGAATTTCTGTGATGTGAGAACTGCTAACATCAACTAAAAAGCTGTAAACAGGGTGGGTATAATTATATTCATCACATGGTTATGATTATGTATTATGTAGATGTTTACATTACTAAATTAGGGCTTAAAGAGTGATGTAATTAATAAGTGTATTTACATACTAAGATAAAAAGATGTGATTGATATGTTGCTCACTCACATCCCACGATGATAGGCAGGTCCTAGGTGGAATGAGTATCTACAATAAAGGTACCCTTCTACCCCATCCGCCTCTGGGAAACCTGTTCTTTTCTAACATAAATGTGAGAAAATCTATGTTGGAACATGGTGTCAGTGTCAGAATAGAAAATAGGTTCACCACAGCTGAATGCAATGGGGCTTTGGCTGGCCTGCAGGAAGAAAAGTCATAGTTCCTTTAAGGGTCCCTCTTGTTCCTGGGTTATAAGAGGAGGGCAGAGGGGAAAATGCTTGGCTGAACCAAGCGAGAACCAGAGTCGGCCAGCTTTGGTGGGGAAACTGAACCATCAGGCACATTGGTAGGGAGATTGTGGTACTAGGAAAGATTTTATAGCCCGTGAACCTCCAAACAGAATTCTCTCATCACAGATCAGACCAAGTAATCTGCAGCAGTTGCCAGTGTCAACACAGAACAGCGATATTCTCAAGATACCTACAGATTAGCCATCTATATCCTTCACTGCATGTTTTGTGCCTTAACAAAATGGTCCAGTCACTGTGTGCATGTGCAAAATCACATCCTAACAACTGCCAGCACAATTCACTATTTATGTAGAGGATAAAGGTGAGATTCAGAGTAAAGGACTTTTTTTAGTATACATCCCACCTCTAAATCATTTTATGGCTAGCTTAATTTTAACCAGCAAAAATATTTGAGGGTTTTTAAACGATATAATGTGGAGAAAATCAGTACTAAATATTTTAATACATAGGAGCAGAGCAGAATTTCTTGGTTGTACTTACTTAAACTGCACCGGAGGCTGTTTGAAAGAGGCTGGGCTTGGAGTTTTAAGGTATTCTGCTCTCTTTATCAACCTGGGAACCTTCTGTCTTCTTAACTGGCTATTGTAGCTTCTGACACCTACAACTCACGGATTATCATCCTGTTATGGAAGTTCACGAGGGAAATTGATTAGCTGATGTCACACACAGTTTTACTGAGACCTTTGCCTCAGATTAGGCATTAGCTATGGAATAATGTGCTTTCTGTGTTTCTCACAAGCTGTTGCTTTTTTGCACAGTAAAGTGGTCAATGCAAATCCATCCAAGACTATTTAATTGGGATCCTAGCAGCTCAGTGTTTCTTTTACCTGTAACTAGTATAATTTTTATGGCATTCTAAATACTGGTAAGAGAACCTTACCACTGCACAGTTCTGCTGATTTGTAAATACAGCTCATGCTGGGATGGGGAAGGAATCTGGGGTGTGGTTATCTAAATCCAATTCAGCCAAGGCTGATGGGGGATCGGTTGTTAGAATGGAATGTGATGTATTGTAACTAATTTGGACTATTGTGGGGGTCACAAATCATGCTACCCCTAAATGTGGGAACTGTAAAATATGACACCAGTGCTTGCAGGAGAGACACCATCATTGTAAGGGGTCTCAGATAAACAAGCCCCCCCCCTTTCCAGAGTTGAGTGAACTGAGTTGGGGGAAAGGGCTTGAGCCAGCCTGCTTTAGCCTGCCAGGTGTGAGCTGTAAGACTGGTTCAACCTGCCTTCCTTCCCTTTCCCCTCCCGCATCCCATTCTAAGGATAGACCTAAAGTAGACTCCAGGAGTCTTTTTGTTATTCCAGTGGAAGCTGGAATCTTTTGCCAGCCTAGGTGGTGGCTAAAGAGTTGAAATCACTAAGAGCTGAAGTCACTGGTTTGGCCTGGAGCCAGACCCATTGTGGCCAGCAGAGCGGCTGGTGGGAGTGACCGGTGAGCAACCGGTAGAAGCAACGGCAGGTAGCCAACAGAGGATCTGGAAGGAACGACTAGTGGGCAGCCAGTAGGAGCAGTAGCAGGCGTCCAGCAGAGTGGCTGGCAGGAATGACCAGCAGGCGACTGGTAGCAGCAATAGCAGGTGACCAGCAAGGTAGCTGGTGGAAATGAACGGCAGGTGGCTGGTAGGAGCAGCTGCAGGCGGCCAGCAGAAGAAGCAGCTGGCAGAGCAAGAGGACCACAAGAGCAGCATAAAGTGGCATGGCCTCAGGCTCAATGAGTGGAGTCATCAGGGTGATGTGTCAGGGTCCGCACTGACTGGACAGAGCTGTAAGTGGGGCATTTGAAGGGGGGCACGGAGAAAGTGTGGGTAAGTGAATGGAACCCTTACATTGTTGGACTAGTGAGCCTGAGAGGTAAAGGACATTGCTCAATCCATTTGAGCTGGGACTGTTACTCGTTAGGGATTATGAACTCTGTTTGTGGTATTTTCCGAGCTAATGCCATGTAACCTCTCTCTCTCTTTCATTGAAAGTTTCTTTTCTGCACTCAGACTCTGTGCTTGCGAGTGGGGAAGCATTGCTTCTCAGAGGCACCCAGGAGTGTGTGAATTTCCCAGGCTATTGGGTGGGGGTCGAACCGGTTCTGTGTGAGATGGATGAAAAGGGACCCCTAGCTATTAAATCCAGCCCTGGCTGCTGCTGGCACTACCTGGCAGAAGGATTACATAATGTTATAAATTCCCATAATAAAATATGCTTACTCACTAGACATAATAATATTGGGTTTGTTTTACAGTAGTGCTCAAAGGCCCCACATTGGTGGCTGCATGGTGCTGGCCACCTTGTGGGTTGTGCTATTCAAACACATAGGAGGGACAATCCCTGCCCCAAGAGTTTACAGTCTATTGACATGACACAAACCAGGAGAATGGGAAAGGGTTAGAACATATAAAAAAACAGCAGGGCCGAAAGCCTGGCCAGGCCCTTGGACAAGGCGAGGTGGGGCCTGATCTATGTCCCAGAAGGGGAGGTATCTTGGGTGGAAGGGGCGGAGTGGAGACTAGGTTGCACTGAACACTACCAGGACAGCGCTGCATCTACACTAGGCTGCCCTCGGTGCTGCCTGGTGCATGGCACTTCAGCAGCCATTTATAGGGCTGGGGCTCTGGCCACTACTGCTCCTGTAGTAGCAGTGGCAGCAGCAGCTGGGAGCCTCAGGCCACAGGGCAGTTGCTGCCTTTGCCATCCACTGCCCCCCACCTCCCCCATCAGTGGGCCTGCAAACAAAGTGTTAAATTTGATTATAAGCACTATCTTATTTGTTCCCTGGAGTGTGTTTATACATTTTTGGTTTAGTCTTTCTCATTTTCAGGAATACCTTATCCTTATAGATACTTAACATTTAGAGTTTAAAAAAAAAAAACCCTGCCCTTGAATAAATAAAATAACGCTTTAATTTCTCTATCTTCCTAATACTTTTATTTCAAGCACTGTTGTTTTAGTTTAGAAGCAAGTGGGCAGCTGAATACAGATTAATAAAGCATTTATCCCAGTAATTTCAATTCAGGGGTTAAAAGGTGGATGTTTTCAGATTTTAGCAATGACCTTGGTTAACTAAGGCATGCCTTCTATTCTGGGTTCCAGCCTAACAACCTTTTCTGAAGCTGATTGGACCCACTGCACTATCCCTGGACTGCTTCTGTACTGTGGTCTACACCTAGGCCTATCACACAGTCTCTTCTCCAGCTGACTCTTGTAGATACCTCCCCATATTGCAAGTACTAATATGCGGTGCATCCTTCCCTGCAGAGTGGAAAGTGCAAGTGGAGAAGCTGCAGAGTGAGCCCACCCTGCAGTCACCTCACAGCAGTGGTTTCTCCTCCGTAGGACTGACTATTGTGACCTGGCACTTGGTGCACAGGGAAGCAGCACTGCTCAGGTTTGATACCCAATTTGTAACCTATTTCACCTGGGCTTTATGAGTCAAAGCAGGACCATCCTGCAAATCCTAGGATTGCTGAGAGCTCTGCTTCTGGAGGATCCAAAATAAAGAAAATTCAAACTAGTTGGGGAACAAAACAAACAAAAAGTTTCTGTACTAAGGCTACTGTCCCAAAAGATTCTCTGACACTTCCTAATTAGGCTCTAGACCCAGGTGACTCTTCCTTCCTGAGAGTTTCAAGGCAGACACTAATTAGACTCTAACCCCAGCTGATTCATATGCACTTGTTCTGAGATTCAGAAGGAGGATGAGAAGACCAATTAAAAGTCATTGAATAAGACAAAAGGGGAGAATCTAAGGGTGATATCATGGTAGGGTAGACTACAAAATCAGAAAGAAGAAGTAGATGAGACACTTCTAGAACAAATAGCAGAAATATCCAAAACCTGGAAATAATGGGGGGTTTCAACTACCCAGGTATATATTGGAAAATTAATACAGCAAAACACAAAGTGTCCAGTATATTCTTGGAATAAACTGAGGACAACTTTTGTTTCAGAAAGTGGAGGAAGTAACTAAAGAGGACAACTATTTTTACAGTTGACTCTGACCAACAGGGAGGAATTGGTTGTGATTTTCTAAGTGAAACACAGTTTGGGTGAAATGAGTGATTTCATGATTCCAAGGAAATGAAGGAGCAGAATGAATATAATGACCTTCAAAAAACAAAACAATACAAAAAACAAAACTAAACTAAAAAAAAGCAAACCAAAACCCCAGAGTCTTTCAAACTCAAGAAACTCATAATTATTTAAGTGTCAGGGGAAGAAAATCTAAGGCGGGGTGGCCAACTCATTACAGATGAAGAGCTAAAATAGTGGTGGTTACAGTGCAAAGAGCCAAAAAAAAAAAGGCTACCACGTTTGGTCAAGCAAAAAAAAAAAAAAAAAAGGCATTGCTCTTTTAAGGCGGCCATTTTGAAGTCTGCACGGGATGCCACATCTCCAGCCCTGTCTCTTTCAGACAGAAACACGCTGCCCCTTGAAGAGCCGCATGTGGCTCGCAAACCATTGGTTGGCCACCCCTGAGGGATAAAGGAGTTCATAAGAGCTTGCAGTTTCTCTGCAAGGTAAAGTCCTGATGACATTAATCCTTGAGTACTATGGAACAATATGAAGCAATTTCATACCTGATATCTTTGGGTATGTCTAAACTACATGGCTCCGTCGACGGAGCCATGTAGATTTGTTTTTTGGCAAAGGGAAATGAAGCTGCGATTTAAATAATCGCGGCTTCATTTAAATTTAAATGGCTGCTGCGCTGAGCCGACAAACAGCTGATCAGCTGTTTGTCGGCTCAGCGCACTAGTCTGGACACTCCCGCGCCGACATGAAAGCCCTTTATCAACCTCCTCGGTAAACCTCATCCTATGAGGCTTTTAATATAGTGCCACTACATTCTCATAAGCAAGTTAGGAAATTATAGTTTAGATGAAATTGCTATATAGTGGGTGTACAACTAGTTGAAAGATTGTGCACAAAGAGTAGTTAAGGTTCATTGTCAAACTGAAAGGGCACTCTAATAGGATCCAACGGGAGTCAGACCAGGTTCTAGCTCTGCTCCTTATTTTCATTAATCACTTGGGGTATGTCTATACTACAAAGTTAGTTCGAACTAACTTTCATAGGCGCTACACTAGCGCTCCGTTAGTTCGAACTTAATTCGAACTAACGGAGTGCTTAGTTAGAACTAGGTAATCCTCATTCCATGAGGATTAAGCCTAGTTCGAACTTACTAGTTCGAATTAAGGGCTGTGTAGCCCCTTAATTTGAACTAGTGGGAGGCTAGCCCTCCCCAGGTTTCCCTGGTGGCCACTCTGGCCAACACCAGGGAAACTCGTCTGCCCCCCTCCCGGCCCCGGACCCCTTAAAGGGGCACGGGCTGGCTTCGGTGCCCGTGCCAGGTGCAAGCCTGCCAGCACCCAGCCAGCAGAACCTGCACCTGGCACGGATCGAGCCACCCACCCGATGACCCCAGCCCTCCCCCTCTTCCCGGGACCAGGCTGGTGGCTCCCGGGAGCTTGTCCTGGACCGCAAGAGGCGGGCACCCACCTGGGCTAGTGCGGACATCGTGGACCTCGTCCACGACCTCCGCACTAGGCACAGGAAAGTGGCCGGCTAGGGCAGGAGAGCTGCCAGCCTGGCCACCCAGGAGCAGGTGTGCATGAAAATCAAGGGGGTCCACTGAGACCCCCGACCTTAAGCCCTGAGCTTACAATGGCCGTACTGGGTCAGACCAAAGGTCCATCTAGCCCAGTAGCCTGTCTGCCGACAGCGGCCAACCCTAGGGACCCTGGAGGGGATAGACCGAAGACAGTGACCAAGCCATTTGTCTCATGCAATCCATCTCCAGCCTTTCACAAACCTTGGGCAGGGACACCACTCCTACCCCCTGGCTAATAGCACTCCATTGACCCAACCTCCATGACTTGATCTCACGTCCCTTTAAACTCTGTTCCAGTTCTAGCCTTCACAGCCTCCTGCAGCGAGGAGTTCCACAGGTTGACTCTTTGCTTTGTGAAGAACAACTTTCTGTTACTAGTTTGAAGCCTGCTACCCATTCCTTTCCTTTGGTGTCCTCTAGTCCTTCTTTATGGGAACTAATGAAGAACTTTTCTGTATGCACCCTCTCCACCCAACTCCTGCTTTTAGAGACCTCTATCCTGTCCCCCCTCTGTCTCCTCTCTTCTAAGCTGAGTAGTCCCAGTCTCTTTAGCCTCTCTTCATATGGGACCTGTTCCCAACCTCTGATCATTTTAGTTGCCCTCCCCTCTCCCAGCCTCTCTCTTCCCCTCTCCCACCTCCTTTTCCCAGTCTCCCCCAGTTTTGTTCAATAAAGACAGATTCCATTTTTGAACACAATTGTCCTTTATTTTGTACATCAAGAAAAGGGGCTAGGGAAGGGTAAGTGGAAGGAGGTGAGGGAGGAATGGGGTACGAGCCCCCGATGGGGAGGACTGGGCTGGCTCTGCGGGCTTCTGGGGGTGGAAGCTCTCCTGCAGCCCCCCAATTGCCTCCTCTCCCCAGATGGCAGCTTGCGGCAAGTGCAGCCTGGCTGATGGCCGAGTGGTGTGATGTGCCCAGTGTGGGTACTCCGGGCAATCCAAGCCAGGACTGCTTTGCAAGCGGGGCACCCCTGAGAACTGTCTGTCCGGGGTGGGTGTCGGGATCCTTTAAGCACAGCCCTCGGCTAGCCTGAGACAGCATCTCCACGCTCTAAGTCCTCCTCTGATGCCCTGCCGGCACTGCTTCCGGCCATCCTTAAGCCTGGTTCAGGGTCCACTTAATGTGGACGCGCTAGGTCGAATTAGCAAAACGCTAATTTGAACTAGTTTTTAGTTCTAGATGCGTTAGTTCGAATTAGCTTAGTTCGAATTAACTAATTCGAACTAAGTTAGTTCGAATTAACGTTGTAGTGTAGACGTACGCTCTGATAATGGAGTTTAGCATATGCTTATAAAATTTGTGGATGACATCATACTGAGAGATATTGCCAAACACTTTAGAGGACAGTATTAGAATTCAAAAGGACTTGGAGAATTTATCTGGTTTAATAACAGGACTGTTATATCTATGGCACGAGAGTCAGTTTGTCCATTCCTACTCTGCAGTGGTGAGGTCTCAACTTTGAGTACTGTGTCCACTCCAGTTCTGCGGGCCACAACTTCACGAAAGGTATCAACAGACTGGAGAGAGTTGAAAGGACCAAAAATTATAAATTTAGAAAACCTAACTTGTAAGGAAAGGATTAAAAAACTGGGCAGGTTTAGTCTTGAGAAGAGAACTGATTTGGAAACTAATAACTATCTTCAAATATGTAAAGGACTCATAAAAAGGATGGTGATAAATTGTTCTCCATGTCCAATGGAAGATGGGAAATAATGGGCATAATCTGCAGCAAGGAACATTTAGGTTAGATTTTAGGAAAACGTTTAGCTATAAGAGGAGTTTTGGAATAGGCTTCTAAGGGAGATTATGAAATATGCATCATTGCAGGCTTTATAGAAGAAATTGGACAAACACCTGTCAGATTTTTTTTGTTTTTGTTTTTGTTTGTTTTTTATTTTTTGGTTCTGCTTCTGCACAATGGGCTGGATTTGATGACCTTTCAAGATTCCTTCCAGCCCTATATTTCTATGATTCTGGGATTCCTCTCAGGAAACTTCAAGGCACGAGACAGGCCTTCCTTCAAAGGGATAGCTCAAGAGATCTTTTCCCTCGATCAGTCAGCTCCCACATATCTGAGCATTACCTCCAGGATTAACACTTACTGCAGGTATAATAGGGCAAGGATGATTCTATCCATAGGCTCTTATTGACCCTTTCAAAACTAGTGGCCTTGATGGAACTGGGCAAAAATGTGTGGCTGATTTTTTTTTTTTTTTTGGTCTGGCTATAGTATCATGTTGAAAGAAGGTTTAATACAGGTTTAATCAGGCTGCAACTTTATTATTAGATGTCTGGGACTACCTAGAAGATAACATTTACAGTGCAGGTAATCCCCCTTATTTTTTCCCATAATTAACTGGTGGGAAAGTGCCTTTATTCATTCCCCCACCTTTTCCACCCACAACCTCTAACAGATCTGTTGCTGGGACCTTACAATTCCTGTGAGGGAGGGATTCAATCAACTCCCCCACTTTCCATACCAAGTGTCTCTAACAAATCCATTGCTGGGATCCTACCAACCCCCTTGTAGGAGGGATATGACAGACAATAAGGATGAGGGGTTGGCTCCATGCCATACCAATCATAGGAGTCCTTAACTACCCACAGCTCATTCTGTTACCAAGCACCTCTCCTTCAGTCCTTTCTCCAGACCATTTATCCATTACTGTATACCAACTTTTATGGAGTACCTTCCCTGGACATCTGCTAGACACTTAAATAATGAGTTGCAACGCATGGTCAACTACCCCTCATGTTATGCATGAACAGACCCCTTGGTCTGTGATAAGAGGTGAGAGTACCAACACAGGCTGACCTTTTTAAACTCTTCATTCCTGGGCGATGAGTCAGCCATCACACTGACCTCTTTTCCAACAGTGTTATATCTTTTCCTACCCCCAAGCCATCAAGAATTGCTTTCCCTACACCCCAAAGCCATACAAAATCACTCTCTTCTTCTAGTTAGCCAGCCAGCCAAATACCCCCTCCTCTTCCCACCCAGTTTAAGGTGCAAGAAAGTGATTCTTTTAGGTGAAAAATGCAGATTCAGTGATACCAAAACACATCAGTTTTCCTGAATTACTAGATTTGGGGTCGGGATGACCTGAATACCTCCAGAAACAAAATTATTTATATGTTTTGGTTTGAAATAACTTTTACTTCACTTTATTTAAAATAATTCAAACACTGTTTAAGTGGTAATGAAACATTTTAATTTGGTTGAAATAAGGCATTTCATTGAAACAAGGCAATAATTGTTTTACTTTTCATTTGACAAACAAAATTGTTTTCAGTCTGAGAGAAAAATATTTTTTTCTACTTTTTCTAATTGCTGACAAACCAAATAATCAATTTATTCTGCCAGCTTTTATGAATCCATAAATATGTGCTACAGCCTACTTTGCAGCAGCAGGTAAATATAGTGCACTATAATGGTAGATCATTTTAAAGCAATAAATATTCTCTTTTAAACATTTGTAAATACATTCATACAATATATGAGACCTCTAATGCTTGATTTAGTTAGGTTACTGTTTGAAATAATTTTCATATAAAATACAATTATTTTGAATTTATACTGGGTGCTTAAATAATAATTTGACCATCTGAACTGTATTACAGCACTGATCTTTTCTCTTCAAGCAAGGGAGTGTTTGATAATTGTATAAATAACCCTAATTGCTGAACTCCTGTTACTCAGTATAGTCAATCAGTAGACTTTTAGAGACTGGACTTAAAATGGATCAAGCTGTGTTCACTGTCTCTCTTTCTCTACCAGAAGAAGATAGGTGGTTGGGGGAAAACAGATTCTGTGTAGCTAGAGTTTTTCCACTTCATCTGCTGACCCAGTAATTGGTTGGAGTTTGACTCTGTATGGAAATAAGCTTCCTGTATCTAAGAGGGTGAATGCAGCAGCCAAAGAAATAGGGACATTTCCTTTCCAAGCAAAGGAGTGTTAAGCTATACTTGAACTACACACTTGTGTGAAATTTATTACATAGTGCTTTGTTTGCAGCTTTCCCAGGAATGTGTATTTTTGGTTATTAGCTTTGTACTGCTTGCAGTTGGATAAAATGAGTTTACCATCTAACTGTGAACGCTTGACCCTGGAGAAGGTTGCTAGATTTCGAAGTGCTTACATTCATGGATCGCCTTATGCTATTAACAAGCCAATTGATATTAAACAGCAGAAGAGACGGTATGAGTTTTTTGTTATTCTTCAACAAAATATTTCTATTTGTTTGCTTGGTTTGCTACTTTAAAGCATAAAAACGTGAGGGAGAAGGTGCCTGTTCTACAGATTCTTGTTTTGTATTCAAAACTGATCCATAAAGAGAGCTGCAAAAACTATAAAAGAGAACTGCAAAAAACCCCTTCTATCTTTAAATAAAAAATTAAATCTATTCTAGACAGACAATACTTTTTATTTATTTTGCTTGTTTATCTGTTTTACAATACTCCACCTGCAGTGATATATAAAAACACTTCACAGATTTCTTAAGGGGAAACAGTGACGTTTTAGAATTCAAGAAAACTAGTGCTTCTTACCCTCAGGCAAATGAGACTGGAAGTTTAAAGAGATTTTACACTAAGAATTTGATTACTTATAAATTGCTTTTTAATCCTAGCTCTCAAATTTTCTGTATTGTGTGGAATGTTTGGTCTAAAATGTTTGGTCCATATTATGTAAGAGGACTGAAGAACTCAAAGTAGTCTTCATTAGTCTGTGTTTCTGTGAAATGTTGAGGACCACTGTATTAAAAATTGCATTAACATCCTGTTAGGAGCTTTCTTTATAAAGTAAACTGTTCTATGTGTTCTCTCAATAGCTGCTGTTATGTGTTTGAGAGTCAAGAGGTAGGGAGGTATGTCTCTACTACAGGAAAAGCTCTTTCCTATGTAGCAAATTCAACATTCCCTGTCTAGTCCATATTTTTAAACTGTGCCCAGCTGGGGTGGAAAGGGGGAAAGTTCTTTTTGGACTGGCGTGAAGGAGTTGTTGAAGCAATATGTCCACTAATATCAATTTCCCAGCTGAATAATTGTCTTGTTCAAAATAAAAAGTCAGCATTTCACTTTGGAAAAGCTCTCTGATCTGCCTAGGAAAAATCAGACTCTCCTAACACTGTGGCTTATTTTGGTAAGGGGAGACTAATGGATTCTTCTTTGAAATGCCTCCTTTGTCTAGCCCTTTGTTCCAAAATATTTACTGTTGAAATCTTAAAACATAATCATAAGCCCTGTAATATATCACAAACTTAGACATTTCTGTTAATAGATGAAAATATCATAGGTAAGATTTCTATGGAATTAAATAATTAATATGGAGATTGAAAAAATATGATGTGATAACTACTTTAATCTTATTTAGCTCTTGTGAAGGTTTTATTACAGTTTTAGCAGCAGTTCATCTTTTACAGCACATCTAATAATGAGATTCATATTTTTAAATTATTAATTCAACTTTTCATTTTCATATTCAAATAACTCAGCCCACATCAGTGAGACTTCTGAATAACATTTGGAGTACATTTTCTATTTGTTAAGGTATTTAAGTATTGCTCTAGCATTAGATTTTCATTTTTATTTCTATGCAAAATAACTTTTGCTTTTGTTTATTTCCTTTAAAACTGTTGAAAGCTGAACATATAGTTCTTAGATGCTTTGAGGAGACAGCTCAGAACAAATGCATTGTCCATTTTCCATGTGTTCTTTTAAAATTATTAGTTTGAAGGGTGACTTGAAGTGACACTATATGGTAGTTTAGCGTCTGCTGTGAAAACAAAGTCCTCTTTTTAAAGATGCTATTCAAACATCCTGAAGGTACAGAGTTTGGAAGTTCATAGAATGCACTGTAACCTTCTCAGAAGTAAATTATTTCCCACTCTTTAATGTGCTGGCTAGTGTTCATTTTAATCTGTATTTAGAACAGCATTTAGAAGACTTAGGGTTTGGAATCATTAGCACAGAGTATAGACATACACATGAGTAAATAGTAAATGGACTTTTTAAAATTACAAAGCAAACTGAGAAAATGTCCTTAGGAAGAATATATCTTGTATTTTTTCAGATTCCTTGAACACGAAGATGAGAGAATGTAAAGTTCTATTCTAGAGTTTTGTTTATTTTTGTTGAAGCCTTGGAGCCCTATTTTCAGTGCTAGACAAGAACAAATTATTCTGTCCTTTAAACCAGTTACTAATTCCATGAAAGTTAGCAGAGCTCTACCAATATGTGCTGAGGGTAAGATCATCAGCTTCAGTAAAAATTAATAACTGAATTTTACAAAAGCGGTGAGGAGTCCTGTGGCACCTTATAGACTAACCGAAGTGTTGGAGCATAAGCTTTTGTGGGCAAAGACCCACTTTGTCAGATGCATGTAGTGGACTCCTCGTCACTTTTGCAGATTCAGACTAACATGGCTACCCCTCTGAATTTTACAAGATATACAACATAGCACACATGAAACTGACCTGCTTTGTAAGGTGTTTAGACATTTGTGAAAAATGCTCTGGAAAAGGTAGGTGTTCTTTAGGAGCCTTGTTTTATTTGTAAGAGAGAGCCAGTGATATTTTCCTCCTTTATACCATCCTTTCTTATGTTTCCTATACTCGTTAAAATGTGTATAATTATTGTTTATGTATTATCTTATTGTAGCAACTAGAAAACCAGTTCATAGATCAGGTCCCACTGTGTTTCATCGCTACGAGCTTGTTGTTGCTTTCTTCTATTTAGGAATGACTAAATCACTGTATGATGAAAGAACTGATCTTTAGTCTACATCTGCCCTATTTGTGATGCTAATATTAATCTTTAGTGTTTCTCTTCAATCCACTGAGTCAAATAAACCACTTGTCACGATTTGGAACTATATACTACTCCTACTAATATTATTTTAAACATAAAGGAACAACTAAAAGAATAGTTCTGTACAGCTCAAAAACTTGTCTTGTTCACCCACATAAATTGATCCAATAAAAGATACTGTCACCACCTTGTCTTAATTCAAAGTCAAGTCAATGTAAAAATGAATTTGAAGTAGTTCCAAATGCTGTATCTTTGAGTCTCCTGCCCAGTTTTTGTGGTTTTATATTATATTTTTAAATGTGATTTTTCTTTTATCTGATGCTGAATGGAAAAACTCATGGCAAAATGGCTGAGACCCTGACCCTCCAACTTCCACACTTTGGGAACCCCAGACTGCAGGTCTGTGTGAGTGCTGCATGGAAAAATGTCGCATTAGGGCCTGACTATCTGGAACGATTGAGGGGGCAACTTGGTACTCACAAAATACTGTCCAATACTCAAACTTAACTTTATATTTTTTCTAATTTTCTAGTCATTCAATTGCAATAATCATATCTGAAAAAACAAATAGTCTTGCAGCACCTTAGAGACCAACAAAACATGTAGATGGTATCATGAGCTTTTGTGGGCACAACCCCCTTATCTGTTGTTTGTAAATATAATGGATACAGACTTTCTAGAGAGAATGTAATTTTTAGGTTGACACTGTGCTGTATAATTTAAGAGCTTTTATGCCAAAGATTTGATTATTAGAAACTCTTAAACTGCAGAAGATAATAGGGTGCAGTGCCAGTGAGAGAACTCACATGATCAAAGTCATACACATGCTTAAGTATTTGTATGATTGCGATGTTAGTGGCTGATCTCCAATCAGGAGAAAAGTGCATAAGATAAGTGAAGGAATAAGGGAATTGCTCTCCAAAATGGATTATCAATTCAGTTTACCCAAGACTGGATTTGTAAACCTTCCAGGTACTGCAAGCCATCCTTTTTCTTGGGTTTTTTAGAGTGATGAAGGGTTCTCCATGTAGTTCAGTTATGGGCTAATGGAAATTGTAGGTCCAGTCTTACAAATGGATAGAGTTGTTATTTTTCTCTCATTGGCAGAGTCTGTTAGTTGGTGAGTAATAGAACTATAAAGTTGAATAATTGAAATACAGTAAAACTCCAGTTGTCCGGCATCCAGTGGTCCGGCACTCCTGATAATCCGGCATCACCTGAAACCCGGAAGTGCTCCAGGCAGCCGGACAATTGAAGCTGCTCTGCCCCGGGCTTTCCCGAGTCAGCTGTTGGTCAGTTTCAGCAGCGGCTGACTTGGGGACTCCCGGGGCAGAGCAGCTGGGGTGCTGGGTTGGTCACGTAGCGCTGCCCCTCGGCGCTGCGGGAAAACCCAGCAGCACCTCAGCTGCTCTGCCCCAGACTTCCCCAACTGGCCCCAGAGCAGCTGGGGTGCTCTGCCCCAGGCTTCCCGGAGTCAGCCGCTGGTCAGTTTCAGCAGCGGCTGACTTGTGGAAGTCAGGGGCAGAGCAACTGGGGTGCTGCCGGGTGCTTTCCCACCCCATCCCAGACCACTCATAGCCCCCCCCTTCGGATAGTTCGGCATATCTGATAATCCGGCACCCCCTGGGTCCTAAAGGTGCCGGATTATCGGAAGTTTACTTTAGTAGAGCCCTAATCTGCAGTTATCTACTTTATATCTGTATCCGCATCTGTGGATATGGATGAGGATATCCACAGCTCATTCTTACAGATACAGATGTGGATACAAATTTTGTATCCAGAACTCTGCAGGACTCTATGAATTAGTAGATTTTAAAATTTGTAGTTACATGTTTTATAATATGAGGTGCCCAGAATCTTGGCTAATCCGATATTAATAAATAAGCGAATTGTCGATTATAGAAAATAAACTCTGCAACCAAGGTTTTATGCCTTTTCTGGAATTACTACTATGAAAAAAGACTTGTTTTTGAAGGTGAGTTTGGTTAAAATGAACATAACCAGATTCTGGTTATACCAACAGGTGAGCCGAAGAACAATCATTTTTTATATAAACAAAATTCTCAGTACTGTGCCATATGAATGGAATGCCAGCCATAAACGTATTTTCCTGTCTTTCAACACAGCCTCTTCATTTCAGGAGGCTTTATGGATTCTGAGAAGTTTAAGCAATAAAGGCTTGAAATCTATCAGAGCTATATGGGGTATAAATGAGGCCAACACTTGTGCCTCAAAGCTATATGGAGCTTGCAGTCCAGTATACAAGGATCTTCCCAGCCAAATATTTCATATGGTAATAAACTGCAAGCCAGCCCATGCATGGAGAAGGTAACTGATGCAAAATGCACCAAAGTAGAGCGTGTCAGCATCTCCCCCTGGCTTAAATCCCTCCTCATCTCTTCCAGAGGTTAATATTACTGTGACTACCTGATCAATGGATAGTTATATCTTTAACATTGTGATATGGTTAAGAATTACTACTTTGAGTGCAGGTCCCCTTGCATTTAATGATATATTCTGATTTGGAAAACAAGCATGTAGATTTCTGATTATGAAATTCTGTGCATTATATATTGTCTAGTAGCATCCAACAATTATTTCCCCATTTTCAAAGAAAAGATTCTGAGTAAAGGTCGTCTGAAATTTTCTAAAAGAACCTTTTTATGTCACAAAATGTTGATTTATTGAAATAAAAACCTTCTGAAACTGAAATGATTGTTGGAATAGATCCGTAATGATTTGTCTTATCAAATCATTTTTTTTTCATTTCAATTTTTTTAAATATTAGAAAATATATAAAATAAAAAGTATAAACATCTGCATTAAACGTTTAATTTTGTTGACATGAAATGTCTTTATTAACCTGAAATATGATTTAGGAGGATTTTTGTACTTGAGAAATTTTGTTCCAGACAGAACAGAAGAAATTTCAAAATGACAAATCTCTCTTTGTTTAAAAAAAAAGAAAAAATCCAGTTCCCACTGAGTATATTTAGATTTTGCCAGACCATCAAGCGGTTCATCATCTTAGAATGGTATCCATGGAAATGATTCATAGTAATAATGCAGTGGTGGGAGCTGGGACCTAGCCTATGGCTCATACATTAGTTGTGTCTTAGTGTTCATAAAAATAGAAAGAAACAATCAATGAGCCACAGCATACGGCAAGCCATTATTACAGTGAACCATGAAGAAAAGCACATCATGTTCTGAGAAATTGAGAATAAAATAAATAAATAAAAGGGAAACTAATTAAAATGTAGTTCTTATTTGGTTAGACATATAAACAATCTCTGTTTTCCCTCTTTTTTTTTTTAATTTATTGGTTACAAAGGATAATTGAGTGCTTTTTAGTGAGGTGGGCTGGGAAAGCATTGCTAGACTTGCCATGGCAGAATCAGTAGCACTTTATGGGCATAGAGGAGGAGAGAGATGCTCAAAGGTTACTGCAAAGGGTGAGGGTAAGTGTTGCAATGCTGGCTCATCTCCAGGATAAGAAAGACTGGGGGAGTTGAAAAAGATGAAGCCTGGCAGGAGGAGTCCCTTTTTCCAAGATTAGGTGGAACAGCACCCAATCTTCTTCTCTTTAGGGTATGTCTACACTGCAAAGTTAATTTGAAATAACCGCTGTTATTCTGAATTAACTTTAATAGCATCTATACATACAAACCGCTATTTTGAAATTAATTCAAAATAGTGGAGTGCTTAATTCAAATCGGGTAAGCCTCATTCTACAAGGAGTAACGCCAAATTTGAAATAGCTATTTTGAATTCAGTGCTGTGGAGACACTTAATTCGAAATAGGGGGCCTCCAGCCCTTCCCAGGGAGCCCTGGTGGCCACTCGGGGCACAACCAGGAAAACTTACTCTCCTGTCCCCCAGCTTCAGAGCCATTAAAGGGGTAGACTCTGGCCACAGTGCCTGTGCCAGCTCCAAGCCTGCCAGCCCAGAGCCAGCAATGACCACTGGAGCCCCTGACCCAGTGGCCCCAAAATGTGAGCCAGCAAGCCACTGGCAGCCAGCCCTCCACTGCTCCCCTGGAGCAGTCTGCCAGCTCTCAGGAGCCTGCCAGGGGCTGGAGTAGGCGGGTGCCTTCTTGGTCCAGGGTGGAGATCATGGACCTTATTCAGGTTTGCGGAGGATGCCTCCAGCGTCCATGATCTCTGCACTAGATGAAGGAATGCGGCCGTCTGTGGCAGGATAGCTGCCAGCCTGGCCACCCAAGGCCACATGCGAACCCAGGAGCAGGTTGCATGAAAATCAAGTTGGTCTGGAGAGACCCTCAACCCTGGGCCCTAAGCTTCCCCTTCCCCTTCTTCCCCTTGCTTCTCCCTTCCAGCTCCCTCCTCCCAGGTTTCTCCCTCCCCTCTCCTACCCTCTGTCTTCCTATCTCCCACCTCCTTTTCCCAGTCTCCCCAGAGGTTCATCCCCCCAGTTTTGTTCAATAAACCCAGTTTCTGTTTTTTAACATACATGTATTTTGTTTGACATCAGGAAGGGGGGCTAGGGAGGGGTAAGTGGAAGGATGTGAGGGAGGAATGGGGCATGAGTCCCTGGTGGGGAGAACCGGGGTGGCTCTGAGGGCTCCTCAGGGTGGACGCTGTCCCACAGGGCCTCCTTGATCCTGACAGCCTCCCGATGGACCCCTCAGATGGCAGCCTGCAGCAAGTGCAGCCAGGCTGATGGCAATGACCCTACGAGATGCACCGGAGTGCCCTGAGGCAGCTCTGGCTCTATGTGTGTGAGTGCTGTGGTGTCCTGAGTGTGGGCACTCAGGGCACTCCAAGACAGGACTGCTTTGCTGTCCTTCATCAAGGTAGACAAGCAAGCAGGGAACCCTGAGAACTGTCTGTCCGGGGTGGGGGTAGGGTCCCTTTAAGCATAGAGCTCAGTTAGCCTCAGGCAGCAGCCCCACATACTAAGTCCTAACCTGATGCCCTGCCAGCACTGGTTCCGTCTAGCCTTAACTTTGGTTCAGGGTACATTCAGTGTGGATGCACTATTTCGAAATAGCAAAACACTATTTTGAAATAGTTTTTGTGTGTAGATGCATTAATTCAAATTAGCTTAATTCGCAGGGCTCGACAAATCATGTAATCTACTTGCCCATGGTGAGTATATTACAAGCCGGCACAGCCGGTGCCGCGCGATCTGTGCATGCGCAGCTCACAGAACCGCACGGCTGGCAAGTGGGGCTCGCCGCCACTTGGTGAGCCCTGTTAATTTGAATTAACTATTTCAAATTAAGTTAATTCGAAATAGAGCTGTACTGTAGACATACTCTCGGAGATGACAAAATACCAGATTTGGTCTGAAGTTGCTGTGGGGATCTCAAGAGCTACTCCTTTTAGGGGGGCTGCGAAGGAATTATTCCCTTACCACCAAATTGGCTAATGTGGAGTGGGGCAGTGGAGAGCAGGATGGTTCCCTTTCCCTCAGTGGGTTCAGGGAATGTTTTGCTATGGTGAATAGGGATGGGAGTTAAGCTATGATGCCATAATGCAAGCATGGGCAGATCTCCAGTGCAGGTACTCTATAGCAATGTTTCTCAACCTTTTTTTTTATAAAGTACTCCTTTTTTTAAAAAAAAATATAAGTACCCCTTTTCTCAAAAAAAAAATACCCCCAGTACCTACACTTTTCAGACACACACAATTTTTTTTCTACCATTGCAACACATTTGTTTAAACAACTTAATCGTAGCCAGGCGAGTGATGAAAATTTTGGGTGTAAAAAGTACAAAAATAATAAAGTGCTGTAAAACTTAAAACAAAAATTCTGTTTTCTCCAAATGTCAGTTGTGTTGACACAACCCCCAGACTTCTCTTGAGTACCCCTAAGGGTATTCGTACCACTGGTTGAGAAACACTGATCTATAGGAAAGGGATACATCAACCAGATAAATTGCCCGGTAAAAGTTATATAAAGGTGTTTGTTAAAGGAGTAAAACAAGATATAAGTTGTTCAGGGCTCTTATGCCTGGTACAGCAGGGAGCCAAACCTCCCCCACACCTTCTATTATAGCCCACCTTAACTATCATTGGAAGGAGGGGTGATAAATTACCAGGTTAGTTTACCATGGGCCCTCAGTGGAAAAGGGAGAGGGGTGGGGGAAAGCCCCATTAAATACTGAGAGAACATGGAGTCAGCTGCACTGTACATTTTTATCTACTGGATAGTTGAAAAAAATCTAATAATAATAAAGTTGTGGCCTAATTAAAGCTGTATCAGGTATCTCCTGTCATCCTTTCAGTATAACCTGACAATATGCAGAGGTTCTGTTCCAAGGGGTCCTTACTATTTTTAGTCAGTTATGTCATTTGTTTCTATGTTTTTCAGAGGGTTTTCTTTTTAAAGATACCTACAGTATAAAATACTCTCCTGGAGTTTTTGTTTTAGTAGTGTGCTTGTAGTTGGTGATATTTGAACAATGAAATAGATAGCAATCTTAATCAATCCCAACATCCATTTAACATACGGTTATAAATATTATAGACCTGTTTTTTTTCTCTCACACTCAGGGAAACTGACAGTCTCTCCGGGCCCTTGGGCAACATGGGGATGTGCAGCTCTGTACTCCTGGAAGAGGTGGGGAATCGGGCAGAAGGGACAAGACTAGAGAGGTGCTGAGGGTGGCTGACTGCACTGCAGTGCACCACTCTGCCCTTAAAACTGCCTCGACCACGTTGCATGGTGTTCTGTCAGGGATTTACAGGACTCAGGGCTCTGGGTGCCACTGCTGCTGCAATAGCAGCCAGGAGCCCCAGGCCCTTTTGAATCATAGTTACCCCTATGTCCCCCTATTGGTAGGCCTCCTCACACTGGTTTTAGACCAGTATAAATTAAATTGACTTCACATATATCACTCTTGATTTACTCCAGTGAATTGTCCCTACAAATTTTCAGTAAACATTGATAACAGGATTGTGATCTGTTGGGTTACAGCTAAACTATGTTCTATTTTCGAAAGAGGATATGCAAGTTCACGTGGAATTTGCATATCTTCTTCCAATCTCACTTTCAAAAGCAGATCTTTCGAATGTAAAAGTAGTCTGGATGCAGTTTTTTTCGGAGAAAACCCCTTTTTCGAAAAAAAAAGGTGTAAACCTAATTTTTTAAGGAAGAGAGATTTTTTGAAAAGGGGGATTTTTTGCAAAAAAAACTGCATCCAGACTACTTTTACATTCGAAAGATTTGCTTTTGAAAGTGAGATTGGAAGAAGATGTGCAAATTCCCACGGACTTTGCATATTCTCTTTCAAAAATAGAACATAGTCTAGACATAGCCTTGCTAGTTCTATACTTTTACAATTCCATTCAGTTCAGTTGAATTATTTCTGACTGATACCCATTTGAAATCACAATCAGCCTTCCTGCTCTATTTTAAATACTGGTTGGACCTCACTGGTCCAGCACCCCCAGGACCTGAGCAGTTCCAAACAGGAGAGTTTGCTGGACAAGGAATGGACATTCCAGACCCTCTGATGCTGGTCTCCAGATTCTCCCCACAGGCTGCCAAGGACTCGTCTTATGAGCACTGGTCCCGCTTCTGGGTCCTAGCCACTGGGCTACACTGCAGGCTCCCTCCATTGTTGGACTCCTAGCTGGCCCCCATGGCTCTCTGGTCCTACCGGATCACAGATGTTGCTGGATCAGAGAGTCCAGAACCAGAGAGGTTGAACCTGTACTCATTTTGAATCTTCTTTAAAAATCATTGTCTGATCCTCTCTAAAACCTACATTTGTTCTTTAACTTCAGCTTTTTCATATTTGGGATTGTGCAAAGGAGGAGAGGGCTTGATCTATTTCTACTGTCTGGTAATTCAACTTCAGATATCTGTTTTTATTATGCCAGCAGTTTGCTTTTCAATGGCTCTGAACTGGGCAATATTGCTTCTGAAGATGACAAGATAGAAATCTGCCAACATGCTTAAAATGAATATGACTTTGGTTTGTGTTAGTGTTTTACATAAATATATTTCACACTTTGGAATTGGAAAAGTTTTAGATAGTGAAAACTTTGAAAAAGTTTTAGATTCAAAGCTTGATGAGCATAATTTTTTTTCTTGGCAGTAAAAGTCCCCTGAATTCTAGCCAAGTAATTTGGTAGCTTATTTTTTTATCTTCTATTCTTTCTTAATATAAAAAAATAGACACTTTGTAGGAGCCAGCTCTGTAAAGATAGCACATGATAGTCACTCTCTCTTGACATTCTCACTCTCCTCCACTCCTAAAGGTTTTGTAATATGGGTTGTGTGTCTTGAGTAAAGCTAACTCTTTGTGGTATCTGTGAAACAGATTTTGTTTTCCATTTCATATAAAGTGAGCTAATCAAAAGAATCCTGATTTTTTGTGAGGGACATAGTAATTTGGAGGGTGGGTGATATAATCAGTATAATCCTTTTTTCTCCCTCACTCTAATTCTCACTTATGACGAGGATAAATAATTTTCTATGTAAAGTAAGGGTACATCTACACCCCAAAATAACTGGTGCTATTCCAAAATAACTTAATCCGCGTCTACACAGCAGACAGCTATTTTGAAATAGCATCAAAATACTGTCAAGCTGAAGGACTTCTTACTCCGGCTACTGTAACCCTCATTGTACGAGTAATAAGGGAAGTCGGAGGAAGAGTGATATATTTCTAAATGAGATACACATTTAGAAATACAGTTAGAGCTTATTTCGAGTTAAGTCCTGCAATGTAGACGCACCCTAACTAAGTAAACACTTCTAGTTCTTAATTAATTACTGTTAGTGTTCGGAGAACGTGGTTCTCGTGGTTTAACTGTTCTTTTTTGTCAGTTGCCGGCATTAGAAATACAACAGGAGTTTTTCTTGTGGGTCTAAAAAGTGAATACAGTTTTTTTGCACATGTTGTAATGCTGTTCTTACATACATTTATATTCATTAGGAAAAAACGAAGTGTTGTTGCTTCATACAATTCAATGGTACTGCTAAATGTGTAAACACAAGACAATTTGAAAAGGAACTCTAGCAGGTTGAATTACATTCAAAAAAGTGTTAACCAATTATAATGAATTTATTCTGAGAATCACAGGTTTTGGTGTTTCTTAAATTTCCAACTTCTTGAGGATTAGGATTAAGTGAGGCTACTGTCTTTCATTTTTTAGGAAAGAGAGAAGACTGAAAATATGATATCTCTGCATCCTTAGTGGCCAAAACTCAGAAGGCAAATAAACCCTGACTATTAACTATTACATATTTTTTTAAATGTTATGAATTTTAAGAGAGTCACATAATTTGGGGCCTGATTAACCCAATACTTGAGTTTAAAAATGATACTTTTAAAGTTTTGTTTCATATATACACTTACAAAATAAGCAAGTATTTGGAACAGAAATTGTTTAGAATATTGTCTGAGTTGACATTTGTTGGCAATACATTACCATCGTTCATGATGCAATGATGAATATGTCAACTTGAATTTTTCAAACTAATTTCAGAAACCAAAAGCGCATAAAAAAGTTAAAAAAAATAAAATAACAATGGGTTTCCTACTGTTCTGCTCATATCTAGGCCTCAAAAGAATACCATTAAGTGTGCTTAGCCTCTCATCTTTCCTCCTCTTTCCCTTCTCTACACTGCCACCCAATCTGAGTAAATTGATTATCTGCTGATTACATACTCTCAGTAATGTTGCTGCTGTTACTAGCAAACAAAGCAAACTTTGAAGAGGCTGGGGAGGAGTATGTGTGATATGTATAAGACAAAAAGTGTAATTCAGTATGAAGAAAACAATGAAAATGGTGAGGTTAACAAGTACAAAACATATTTAAAATGGTCAAATGGATGGAGTACTGAAGACATAGGAGGCCAGGATTCAATTCACACCTCAGCCATTGGCTTCTTGTGTGATCTTGGCCAAGTCACTTAATCAACCTGTCAGTTTCCTGTCTGTAAAATGGGAATGTTTTCTTTGCTCACAAGAGTGTTCCATTAATGATTATGGGATACTCATATACTAGGGTTATGAGAGCCCTGTAAGTACCAAAAGAAACATTTTTCTTATTTCTTTCAGCTCTAATAGTTTTAGGGGTTACATGTAACAGTCCCAGGTATATCATTTTCAGATAAGAATAGTTGGTTCTTTAAAGAAGAATAGGAATGGTCAAACAGAAGATCCTAAAATTTCAGAATTCAGAACTCATGCATATATGATTTTTGCAGTTCAGGTATTTCCCCATTTGTTTTAAATGCTTTTGTCCCTCATTTTTTAAAATCCTTTTTAAAATTGTGTATTTAAGGAAATCAGGGAAACTGCTCCTTATAGACAAAAGAGAAAAAAAATGTTTATAAGTAAGTTCTCTTATTGTTAATCCTTGGGCACCTGGATCCATCTAGGGTGGTGTTTTTTTCCAGGATCGGGATCATAAATATTCAGATAATGTAGTTATCTAACCTACCTTTAGTCACACTTTTTGAAAATCTTGTTCTTTGTTCTATACTGCCACACTGCAAGTCTACAGTTTTTGTGCACTTCTGCATACTGCTGTATAGATTGTAGGTCTCAAAAGCAGACTAGTAAGTGATCTTCTCATTTATGCCAATAATGTTAGGCAAGTACTGGCTCTGAGGTAGGCTGATTAATTATAAAGGCAATAGGACATGGTTAGGAAGTGTGGGCAGGCTATTTTTTTAAAATAAGGTCAAAATTATGGGTGTGTTTTAAAGTATTTGCAATTATCTAATTGTTCAAAAACCTTTGCTGGAAAAAGTGGTTTTTTTTTTAAAAGATACTTATCAAACCCAGATTGAATGCAGACTAGATTGAGAAAGAAAGCCTCATCCTTATAATAATAGGGTATAACACAGTGTGCATTAGTAAATTATTGGTGCACACTCACAATTAGTTCATTTCTATTTGAATATGACCCATTATCTTACATTTGAAAAAAATGTGTTAATATTGACATTTTGATCCTGTCTGGACTAGGAAACTTGGTCATTTTAGCAAATATAACAACTCCCAAAAAGTTTAGACAAATTTTCTAACTTTGTAGAAGCATTTCAAGTGTGTAATGCCTTATCTGAACGATCTGAAGTTGTCTCTTACTGTTTGAAATATTTGTCATTGCTTTGTTGTCTCTTCATATTGCATTGCATCTATTTGTTTTTCCTCACTATGCAATAATACTCTACATTTTGTGGTGTTGAGAAGAACAACCCATGCTATACCTAAGGGTATGTCTACACTACCCCCCTAGTTCCCGGGCTTCATTAGCATAAAGCCGGCTCCGCCATTTTTAAAAGCCGGCTTGTTCGAACCCCGTTCCACGAGGCGTACAGATAGTTCGGAATAACTACATAGTTCAAACTATCTAGCCCGTGCCGCGTGTAGCCGCGCGGCACGGGGTTCGAACAAGCCGGCTTTTAAAAATGGCGGAGCCGGCTTTATGCTAATGAAGCCCGGGAAATTCAAATCCCGGGCTTCATTAGCAAGTTCGGTATGCATACATTACCCCCCTAGTTCGAACTAGGGGGGTAGTGTAGACATACCCCTAGATATTTAAAGTCTTTGTCTTGAGACTGATTTCATTTACAAGAGCATGTCAGTTGAGTTGTATGAGTATAAAACTGGTGAAAGTATTCAGAAAATATGTAAAATAATAGTGTATTAGAAGCATCTTATACAATATTACTTTACCTATTTTTGATGATAAGTATAAGATACTTATTTGAGTCTAATTCAACAGTATTTAAAAACAAGCTCTTTTCTACCATTTTGGTGAAAAATGTTTTCTATTTTCTAGTCTGTCCCCAACAGCAATGGCTTAATAAACCAGTCATAAAGACCAAAACAAGTAGTTTACCTCTGAATTTGTTCAGCATGCAACCAGAGACTGATTTCACACATTCTCCTTCACTGGAAATAATGGATTGAAACTAAATATTGATATTTTAATGACCCCTATCTAGACAACATTGAATTCCAGGGGAAAAAAGCACAAGAATTCTGGTGGCTCTGCATACTATGTAATTTTCTTCAGCATAGTTAGAAGTATAGAAAAAAACTTTGTGCCAGCAGTGAGAGTTGTGACATTAGAAGTTTGCCATTTCCATTAGTAGGCAAATAAAATAGTATTTTTCTTGTCATACATGAAAAATAGCTTTAATCATGACATACTATCTTTTCTTCAGAATCACACTGTGAGATTTGAAGTGGACTTAAACAACTAAAAATACATACTGTGTTTCTAACAAGATAAACCTGATTTATCTGGTAAAATTAGATAAAGTAGAAATCCAGCCAAAGGAGGTTGCAAACCATTTTTTTTAAGTGAAAATGGATATTGGTGAGCATACATATGATAAAATGTTCTATCCTTACTACACAGTTTTAGCATTAATTCTTTTATGTTTTTAAATATGAAAACCATATCGTGCACATTATTGGTTCTCCTATAATCAAAGTTTGTAATTTTCCAAACAGAATTTCTCATAGGGGAAAGTAGAGTTGCTCAAACAGTATTTGTTAAACCAACTATAATATGAACTTTGTCATTTATTGGTTAGTGGAGATTGTCTATGAATCACAAATAACAAACATGAGCCTGAACATACTATATTGGTAGTATGATTCCATAATAACAGTGAATCAAATTTCAGATGTTTATTCACAAATATATTCATGAATCTATTTTTCATTGTTGAATTACTTGTAATTTTATATTTCCAAGGTACTGAGACACACATAATATAATGGTCCATGGATTGATTTTGAATAGCTGAAAAGACATGCATAATAATAATTTACGAGAATGCAGAAACCTTGCAGTTCTGCATCTGTGGTGTCTAGTATGGAAATTATTTTATGTCTGGCAGCACCCTAGCACGGATTTGCAATTTAACTCTTTTGCCCTATCCCTCATTATCAGAACAACGGTACAAGTCACATAGTATGTCTGTTGTAATGTAAAATGGGTTCTACTGAGCATGCTCATAGTCACACGCATTCAGTGGTCTCAGCAGATTGTTACTGACGAACATTCCAAGGCTTCTTAACAGCTATCTGACTGCCAGGTAACTGCAGATAGCCTTGAAGGTCAAAGTATTGTAAACATGTTGCCCTTCAGTGCATCTATTACAGGAAGCCAGATTCAATAACAAAGTATCTTAGAAACTGTGTTTCTGCCAGTGAGCTCAGATGCATCTTCCAAATTTAATTGGGGCTTAATTATTTTTAATAAGTTATTCATGTTTTAGGCAGAAAATAGAGATAGTAAAGAGATTTATTTATTCATGCAACATTGCTGTGAAGTTTTGTGCAACTGCATTTCATGCAAATAATTTAATTAGGTATTTTGCTATGAACATTGGTGTTGAAAATGCTTGATGGGTTCAGTGTTGGTGGAAGGCACCACTTGAGTCTAGATTTCCTTTACAGGGTTCCCATGCATGGTGACAGCAGGTATGTGGGAAGCAAGTCCTGGCTTGTACCTCTCAAAAGAGGGGGCAAGATCTTGTGCAGAGTAAAAGGGGATTTGGACAAAGCCAAAGGTAAACAGTTGAGTCTGTATTGGGTGCAATTGTGTGAGGGAAGGGAAAGATGCACAGGTTGGTATTAGCACCACTAACTCTTGTCCAAGCTATTAGCTCAGGTCTCTGTCCCAATCCTGTGTCCCTTTTAATTTGTTACTCCCAATCTGTTCCCTGTTTGCCTTCACACTATTTGCTCCTGCCCCACCTTTCCCATCAATAGCTCTTATCCCCAACTTTCCCCAGATAGCCCATAGGTCACCTCCCCAGCCCCTGAATAGCTCCTGTTACTTTCTTCCCTCCAACAGTTCCTCTAACTCTCTCTTTTTTGTGCTTGCCTGCTCCAGTAGTCTTGTCCCTATTCTTACTCCTCTTACCCCAATTGCTCCTGTTTCTCTCTACCCCTCCATCACCCTTTCTTCCCTTTATGGGATAATGACAGTAAGGACTCAGCCATCTCCATCTCTTCTTTGGGCACCATGTGGCTTAAAATAGCAGGGAGATTAAAAAGCAGACACAGTGATTATAGCGACGAGGAGTCCTGTGGCACCTTATAGACTAACTGAAGTGTAGGAGCATAAGCTTTCGTGGGCAAAGACCCACTTCGTCAGATGCATGTAGTGGAAATTTCCAGAGGCAGGAATAAATATGCAGGCCAGGATCAGGCTGGAGATGACCAGGTGGATCCAATCAAGGAGGATGAGGCCCACTTCTAGCAGCTGATCTGGAGGTATGAATTCCAAGAGAATAGAAGCTGCTTTTGTAGTTAGCAAGCCATTCACAGTCTTTGTTTAATCCAGAGTTGATTGTGTCAAACTTAAAGATGAACTGTAGCTCAGCAGTTTCTCTTTGAAGTCTGGTCCTGAAGTTTTTTTGCTGCAGGATGGCTACTTTTAGATCTGCAATTGTGTGTCCAGGAAGATTGAAGTGTTCCCCTACAGGTTTTTGTATGTTGCCATTCCTAATATCAGATTTGTGTCCATTGATTCTTTTACGTAGGGACTGTCCTGTTTGGCCGATGTATATAGCAGTGGGGCATTATAAGTGATTATAGCAGCTCCTAGTGGCAGACAGCCTACGCAGCAAATTTTGTGCTTGTGACATTCAGCGTGTTCTGCAGGAATGCATAAAGAATGGCCTGTCTATAAGTGATGTACAACGATTTGCAAGCTGACACAGACACAAGAGCTATTGGTTTTGAAAATCTCAAGCCCTGTGCCTCCCTCCATAATTCTAATCTGTAAACAAAGTCTGTCGTGTCTATACTGCATGGTTTTCCTACAGTCATTGCACTACTGGTATTTGTCTCAACATCTTGAGATGCCTTGTTTATGAAAGTTGCTATATGAAACCAAATTCTGGGTTTTTTTAGTTTTTATGAAAAACATTTATCATTGTGCATCAGTGAATCATAAACTAGCACTCTGTAAAATGTTGCTAATTTTCAGATAAGAAAGGTTAAGAACACTGCAGTTAAAGATTAGGTCCTGTAGCTAATTTTAAAATAAATTACAAATTGTGCATTATTTCTGCCTTAGTTTTATTTGTTTTCAGATTTAAACCTAATTTCTACCTTAGTTAGAAAATACCCATGATAACACTGTAAACTTCACCCAATCCTTGGGTATGTTTTGAGAACCATGTTAATAAGTAGTTAGAAAGAAACATATGATTTTATGAAAGCTTGAGTGTTTTATGGGGTGATCTTAACTCTATCAATGTTTTGATACATTACAAAATACATGGATTCTGAGCAAATAGGATGATGATATTTTTCTCTCGGCCTCTCATTTATTCTAAATAAAAGCTAAGTTAAATATTCATTAGTAATGATTATTGAATCTTAAGACTTAACTAACAAATCTCTTGCAAAAAATAAACATTAAGAACCAGCACAGAGCAACAGATGTTGGGCTCGAGATAAGCACAGCAACTACACCCTTATTACACTGCCTTACTAAATACAAAAACTATGTTTAAATAGCATTATGATTATGAGAATAATCAACAAAAGCCAGGAAATTCATAGCAGAGGCTGCCATTCAGGAGCACATGGTGGGAGGGAGTTGCATGCAGGCAAAAAACTATATTGGATGATATACTTGGAAATGTCAACTTGGAAACAGCTGAGGTGCTTAATGACTTTTTTGTTTCGTTTTTCATCAAGAACATGGATGGTAATGGGATGCCTAATTCAGTGAATGCTAGTGGAAATGTGGTAGGTTTAGAAATTAAAATAAAAGAACAAGTAAAAAATGATTTAGAAAAGTTAGATGTGTTCAAGTCATCAGGGCCTGATTAAATGCATCCTAGAATAATCAAGGGTATGTCTACACTACAAAGTTAGTTCGAACTAACGGACGTTAGTTCGAACTAACTTTCATAGGCGCTACACTAGCGCTCCGTTAGTTCGAACTTAATTCGAACTAACGGAGCGCTTAGTTCGAACTAGGTAATCCTCATTCCACGAGGATTAAGCCTAGTTCGAACTAGCTAGTTCGAATTAAGGGGTGTGTAGCCCCTTAATTCGAACTAGTGGGAGGCTAGCCCTCCCCAGGTTTCCCTGGTGGCCACTCTGGCCAACACCAGGGAAACTTGTCTGCCCCCCTCCCGGCCCCGGACTCCTTAAAGGCACTGATCGAGCCACCCACCCGATGCCCCCCAGTCCTTCCCCTCTTCCCGGGACCAGGCTGGCGGGGGACCGCAAGAGGCGGGCACCCGCCTGGGCTAGTGCGGACATCGTGGACCTCGTCCATGTTCTCCGCACTAGGCACAGGAAAGTGGCTGGCTTGGGCAGGAGAGCTGCCAGCCTGGCCACCCAGGAGCAGGTGTGCAAGAGAACCAAGGGGGTCCACTGAGCCCTTAGCTTACAATGGCCATCCTGGGTCAGACCAAAGGTCCATCTAGCCCAGTAGCCTGTCTGCCGACAGCAGCCAACAATAGGGGGGACCCTGGAGGGGATGGACCGAAGACAGTGACCAAGCCATTTGTCTCGTGCCATCCCTCTCCAGCCTTCCACAAACTTCGGGCAGGGACACCACTCCTACCCCCTGGCTAATACCACCCCATGGACCCAACCTCCATCAATTTATCTCACTTCTCTTTAAACTCTGTTCTAGTTCTAGCCTTCACAGCCTCCTGCAGCAAGGAGTTCCACAGGTTGACTCTTTGCTTTGTGAAGAACAACTTTCTGTTACTACTTTGAAGCCTGCTACCCATTCCTTTCCTTTGGTGTCTTCTAGTCCTTCTTTATGGGAACTCATGAAGAACTTTTCTGTATGCACCCTCTCCACCCAACTCCTGCTTTTAGAGACCTCTATCCTGTCCCCCCTCCATCTCCTCTTTTCTAAGCTGAAAAGTCCCAGTCTCTTTAGCCTCTCTTCATCTGGGACCTGTTCCCAACCCCTGATCATTTTAGTTGCCCTCCCCTCTCCCAGCCTCTCTCTTCCCCTCTCCCACCTCCTTTTCCCAGTCTCCCCCAGTTTTGTTCAATAAAGACAGATTCCATTTTGGAAGACATGTTATCTTTATTTTGTACATCAATAAGAAGGGGGGCTAGGGAAGGGTAAGTGGAAGGAGGTGAGGGAGGAATGGGGCACGAGCCCCCGATGGGGAGGACTGGGCTGGCTCTGCGGGCTTCTGGGGGTGGAAGCTCTCCTGCATCCCCCCAATTGCCCCCTCTCCCCAGATGGTAGCCTGCGGCAAGTGCAGCCGGGCTGATGGCTGAGTGCTGTGATGTGCCCAGTGTGGGCACTCAGGGCACTCCAAGACAGGACTGCTTTGCAAGCGGGGCACCCCTGAGAACTGTCTGTCCGGGGTGGGGGTCGGGACCCTTTAAGCACAGCCCTCAGCTAGCCTGAGACAGCATCTCCACGCTCTAAGTCCTCCTCTGATGCCCTGCCGGCACTGCTTCTGGCCATCCTTAAGCCCGGTTCAGGGTCCACTTAATGTGGACATGCTAGTTCGAATTAGCAAAATGTTAATTCGAACTAGTTTTTTAGTCTGGATCTGTTAGTTTGAATTATCTTAGTTCGAATTAACTAATTCGAACTAAGTTAGTTCGAATTAACGTTGTAATGTAGACGTACCCCAAGGAGCTGATACAAGAGGTAGGTGAGCCTTTAACTATCATCTTTGAAAAATGATGGAAGTTGGGAGAGATTCTAGAAGACTGGAAAAGGGCAAATGTAGTGCCCATCTATAACAAGGGAAATAAGAACAACCCAGGAAACTACAAAGCAGTCCGTTTAACTTCTGTGCCAGGGAAGATAATGGAACAAGTAATTAAGGAATCCATCTGCAAACATCTGGAAGATAATAAGGTGATAGGTAACAGCCAGCATGGATTTGTAAAGAACAAATCATGTCAAACCAATCTATCATCTTTTTTTGATAGGATATCAAGCCTTGTGAATAAGGGAGAAGTGGTGGACATGGTATACCTGGACTTTAGTAAGGCATTTTACATGGTTTCGCATGACCTTCTTATCAATAAACTAGGGAAATGCAACCTAGATGGGGCTACTGTAAGGTGGGTGCATAACTGGCTGGATAACAGTTCTCAGAGAGTAGTTATTAACGGTTCACATAACAAGTGGGGTTACACGGGTCTGTTTTGGGACCGTTTCTGTTCAATATCTTCATCAACGATTTAGATGGCAGCATAGAGAGTACACTCATTAAGTTTGCAATTGATACCGGGCTGGGAGGAATTGCAAGTGCTTTGGAGGAAAGGGTCATCATTCAAAATGATTTTGACAAACTGGAGAAATGGTCTGAGATAAACAGGGCAGTGTGGATGCTTGGCAGAAATTTCTTGTGCAAGAAACCCCTATGGCTAAAATGGCCATTGGAGCTTTCTTGCTCAAGACAGTGTCCACACTGCCATGGATGCTCTTGTACAAAAGCACAGCTCACACATGGCAATGTGGACGTGTTCTTGTGCAAGATTTCTTGCACAAGAACCCATGTGCAAGATGTTCTTGTACAAGAAGCCACCAGTACAGACATAGCCTAAGAGTTTCCTCCCATGAGCAGAATGGATTTTGTGTTGTGCACCTGTACTGAGTTCATGTGGCTTCTTTGGATGCCAAGTTATTAATACATATTTTATAAACCTTTATCTTTTCTCTCTGCTGCCATGTCTCCTCCCCTTTCTCCATCAGCTCCTCTGGTGCCTGGTGCCCCCCAACTCCTCACCCTCCTCTGCTGTCCTGACTCCTGCCCTTCTCACTGCCCTCAGCCCTCCTGTGACCTGCCCCCCTCCACCAGCCCTTCTCTCCCCCCTGTGCCCACTCCTCCATTAGCCCCACTCTGATCATGTGAGCTACCCCTCCTCATCCCCTCTCCTAACACCTCCCTCTATACACCTGCCCTGCCTCTCTCCTCTGGTGCTGGTCCCTCCCCTGCAGGTGTCTGCCCTTTTGCTTCACCCCAGAATCCTCTGGCATCTGCACCTTCCCTTAGCCCTGCACCCTCCTGGTGCCTCCCCCTTCCCTTACTGCCCCTGCTCCCTTTGCCCTCTTTTTCCCTGATGTCCACCCCCTCAGCACTCTCTGCCCCGTTACCCTCCTGCCCCTCTGTGCCCTCACACATGACTTGCTCCATCCCCACCTTTCTCATGCCCACCCCTTCTTTCAAGCCTTCTCCCAGCACCTCTCCCTTCCCCCTCTAACCCCCAATGCCCTTCTCCTCTCCTCTCCTCTCCTCTCCTCTCCTCTCCTCTCCCAGCATCACTCTGTTCCTCCTCCCACTGACACCTCCCCTCCTGCCCTTTTCCTCATTGTCTGCACTTGGCCCCCCGGGGACACGACATCCTCTGAGCCAGGGCTGGGGCTGGCTCTACCTCAGGCAGCTGCCACATGGTCAGTGGTGCCTTGAGTTTTAAATTGCACTGCTCCAGTGGCACAGGGTGGTGAGGCTGCAGGAGAGGCTTGCTGAAGGGAGGGGGGCGGTCAGGACTGGGGGATACTTCCTCCACTGCAGGCCTTGTTCCCCCCACTGCTGGAGCACCTCACATTAAAATTCTGGCAGCTGGGGGGCAGGGCGTGGAGCTTGGACCTCATCCCCCACAGCAGCCAAGAGGAAGGGTGAGGGACCTGGGGAGTGTGAGGAGCCTCAATCTTCTCCCCACCCCTGGCAGCTAGGGGGAAGGTAAGGGGTTGGGGTAGAACATGGGGCCTGGGCCTTGCTCCTCCCTCTTCTGGTGGCTGGACGGGAGGGTGAGGAGCCTGGGGACAGTGCGGGGCCTGAATCTCACCCCTACTCCTTCTGTCCCAGCACCTAGGGGGGTGAGGGCCCAAGGCCTGGGAGGGAGAGAGAGTATGGGGCTTGGGGGGCTGGGGAAGGAAGGTGGGGAACAGCTGGGGCTGGAGTGCAGGCGGAGGGAGGCTGCAAGTGGTGAGATCTCCCACCTTGCAGGAGAGGGATGGAGCCACGAGCCACATGTCCTTCCCCCTCGCAGCTGGTGGGAGAGGGCCAGTTCAGCCTTGGCCAAACCCCCCCCATCGGCCAGAGGGAGTGAGCCATAGCTTCAGACCAGCCCAAGCCCCCAGTGGCTGGAGGGAGAGAACAGGAGCAAGCCAGGAATGCCATGCCTTGGCCTGCCCCTCCCTGGCGGCTGAAGCAGGGGCCAAGGTTACTTCTCGCAGAGAGGGGGGTTGGTGAGTATAGTGAGCTGGGGTCACCACCCGCTATTAAAATTAAATTCAGTTCTCACAACAAGTTCGGTTCAGATTGACAGCCCTGAAAAGACTAAAATCCTTCTATTTTTTCCACACAACAAATACAGTCTATTAAACTGCCCTATGGACAGGTGGCATGTGTGTGCTTTCAGTGCAAGGAGCTTCGGGCTCTCAGAGACTGTGCACTCACACTTTGGAGACCAGGGTGGCTGAATAGCAGGAGCTAAGGGAGGCAGAGAGGTACATAGATGAAACTTTCTGAGACACAGTAGAAAAATCATACCCCAGGTCAGACAACCTGTGTGCTGTAGAGGAGGGTGAAAGGTTCAGGGAAGAACGTCCAACTGGAGCAGAGGGAAATGATGCCATAGTTGGGACCCTCTTTCCAGAGGATGTTGTGGTGTCCTCTTGCACTGAGGATACCTCTGTGGGGAAGGAACTCGAGTAACTAGGAAAAGACAGGAGTTATTAATGGGGGATTCAATCATTAGAAACTTAGATGGTTGGGTTTGTGATGACCAGGAGAATGGTATGGTCACTTGCCTGCTTAGTGCAAAGGTTGAGGAACTCTCAAGACATCTAGATAGACTTATGTGTAGTGCTGGGGAGGAGCCAGTGGTATTGGTACATGTTGGTATCAAAGACATAGGGGAGAATAAGAGAGAGATCCTGTAGGCCAAATTAAGGCTGCTAGGAAAGAAATTGAAATCCAGGACTTCTCTGGTAGTGTTCTCTGAAATGCTTCCAGTTCCATGAACAGGGCCAGGTACGCAGGCAGAACTCAATATGTGGATGAGACAATGGTGTATGGAGGAAGAGTTTAGATTTATTAGGAACTGGGGAAAATTTTGGGAAACAGGGAGCCTATAAGGGAAGGATGGGTGCCACCTAATCCAAAATGGAACCAGACTGCTGGCACTTAAAATTAAAAAGATTGGAGAACAGCTTTTAAACTAAGGGATGGAGTAAAGCTGACAGGTGTGGTGAAGCACATGCATTGCCCAGAGATATCCATTGGAGGAGGGGCTATTTGTGAAGGGGCGAGATCACAAAAGACCCCTTGGGGGTGCTTCCTGGGGTGCTGACAAAGCCACAGCCACTCACCTTCCTTCTCTCTTGGGATTTTCACTGCCCTGTCCTGCATGGACAGCTCCCTGGTCTCCTCCAGTCAAGTTACAGAGCTGAGATCACTGCCCCCACGAGACGCAGTAGTGATACTGAAACTCTTCAGGTCCAGGGAAAATGCAGTTTTGGGCCCAGCTTCCCAGGATATCACTCCCAAAATGGGATCAAACCGCAAATAAATTACTTACGTAAGCCCCCTTTAACAATGAAAGGGGGAATGTACACACTGGTTGCTCCCCCAGGTAACAATTATGTACACTGGTCTTAATAGTAAATACAAGTGATTATATTAAGTACAAGCAGTGGGATTTAAGTGGTAATAAGTGAGAACGGGCAAAGCAAAGTAGATTACAAACTTAAAATTACAGAAAACACATAGCTAATTCTAACACTAAAACCTCATTACAAACTTATTACAAACTTACCCTAAAACTCTTCATTTTCCAGCTAAGCCTTCAAACAAGGGAAGTCTCCTTTTCTTTGGGGTTTCAGGTTCATTTTCTTGGGAGTGCCCCAGCCATCCAGTATCTCTATTTAAACCATTAGTATGAGAATTAAACTTGTGAATGAAATGTAGTTCCAATCCTTCTCTGTGTATTTGGCTTGTGGAATTGGTCTGTAACAAAACAGCAACTTGGAGATCTCTTAATGAGTGTCCAGGTAGATTAAAGTGTTCACCAACAGGTTTCTGTATGTTCTCTTTATGCATATCTGATTTGCGTCCATTAATTCTTTCCCATAGGGACTGTCCAGTTTGTCCAGTGTATATTTCAGTGTGCCCTACCAGCTCTATGAACTCCAGAGGCCCTGCAAGGTGCCAATGGTTCTTTGTGTCTGTGAGAATCTGGTTTTAGTTCTCTTCCTCTCTGTTGCTAACTTATGGTTCTTATCTGCCTCTTTTAACTAATTAGTTTTTAGGTGCTTATAGACTATCTGTTGTTTTCTAGTTTTTCCTGCTACATACATTCTCAGCTTTCTCTTTGAGACTTATGTACCTTCTGCCTCTTTCTGTTTCCCCCTCCCTCCCTTTTTTTCCTTCCTCCGCCACTCCCCTCTCTCTTTTTCCCTCATTTATTTTGGTTCTGGACATCCAACACTCTGATCATCCGAAGAAGTGGGCTGTGCCCACGAAAGCTCATGATACCATCTACATATTTTGTTAGTCTTTAAAGTGCTACCAGACTATTTGCTGGGTTTTTTTGTGGTTTGTAACCGATCCTTGAAATCATCTTCTGTACAAAATGACTGAATGATAGCTAATGTGATGTCAATTTTTTAAAAGGGCTCAAGCTGTGATCCTGGCAGTTACAGGCCAGTAAGTATGACTTTAGTACCAAGCAAATTGGTTGAAACTATAGTAAAGAACAGAATTGTCAAACAAACAGAGCTGTATTTCTCAAGGTGGGCCATGAGCCCTCTCTGAGAAAGCAGCTAGCGAGCCATTCTGGCTTCTTTACTTACTAGCTCACAGCCACAGAGCCTCACAGCTCCCATTGGCTGTGGTTTGCTGCTTTTAGCTAAAGGGAGCCACGGGAAACAGCAATACAGGTCATTCTGCTTCCCATGGCTCCCCTTGGCTGGAAAAGGTGAACCACAGCCAATGGAAGCTCTATTGCTGTAGAGCCAGTAACTAAATGGGAGTGGCCTATGAGCAGCTTTCTCAAACCTTGATCTTCTTGTTGAGATTTTCATCAAGGATATGAAGATGAGGAAGCTTCTAGTCATGAAGGAGGCTTTTTGTTATGTGAAGACCTATGCACTAGGATTTTTTTCATTCAGAATTATACAATACCTTTTATAACTATACATAGTCAGCTCCTTCCTTTCTCACACTAGCATTTCTTCTTGGTGAGGAGTACATCATCATCATCATGTTAAATGTACCAGCTTCACAAATGTGGATAGCTGATGCCCAATAACTTAAAAAAGTAACAGTTACTAATGCTAACCTATTCCCATCTCCCATAATTTAAAATAGGAGTATGAGTTGTTATGATGAAGCCCTGCATTCTCTTTCCAAGTGTGTAATCCTCCCTGACCATGTTTTCTTGTTTAGATTTGCTACAGCCCTGGTGTTTTGTAGTGTCTACTAAATCACTTTACATCTGGCATTTGTTAATTTTTAATTGTAATATTTCGGCTTGAGAATCTGCACCACAGAACATTGCAGGGTTGTTGTTTTTTTCTTATTTGATTTTATTCCTTTCCTTAGAGAAATGCAGAGCTGTTTCACTAAGATGTTACACACAGAGCTTTTGTAACATAAACTAGTCTATTTGGGATTAGATTAAGACAACTACACTTATTCACAAGAGGCCTATGCTATGTTAGCTTCCTAAATTGCCAAAAGAGGCGAACAACATACCTGCACTATGTACACCAATTTTCAGTCCAACTTATCTATTGTAGCCCTGCATTTTCCTTTTTTCTGTGCACAGAGAGCTCCCTCTTCTGACTTAAGAACATAAGAACAGCCATACTGGGTCAGACCAAAGGTCAATCTAGCCCAGTATCCTGTCTGCTGACAGTGGACAGTGCCAGGTGCCACAGAGGGGGTGGACCGAAGACAATGATCAAGCAATTTGTCTCCTGCCATCCTTTTCCAGTCTTTGACAAACAGAGGCCAGTGGCACCATTCCTTACCCACTGGCTAATAGCCTTTTATGGACTTAACCTCCATGAATTTATCTAGTTCTTTTTTAAACTCTGTTATAGTCCTAGCCATCACAGCCTCCTCTGGCAAGGAGTTCCACAGGTTGACTGTATGCTGTGTGAAGAAGAACTTCCTTTTATTAGTTTTAAACCTGGTACCCATTAATTTCATTTGGTGTCCTCTCGTTCTTATATTATAGGAACAAGTAAATAACTTTTCTTTATTCACCCTCTCCACATCACTCATGATTTTATATACTTCTATCATATCCCCCCTCAGTCTCCTCTTTTCTAAACTGAAAAGTCCCAGTCTCTTTAGCCTCTCCGCATATGGGACCTATTCTCAACCACTAATCATTTTAGTTGCTCTTTTCTGAACCTTTTCTAATGCTAAAATATCTTTTTTGAGGTGAGGAGACCACATCTGTATGCAGTATTCAAGATGTGGGTGTACTATAGTTTTATATAGGAGCAGTAAGATATTCTTCGTCTTATTTTCTTTCCCTTTTTTAATAATTCCTAGCATCCTATTTTCTTTTTTGACTGCCACTACACACTGAGTGGATGTTTTCAGAGAACTATCCACGATAACTCCAAGGTCTCTTTCCTGATTAGTTGTAGCTAAATTAACCCCCATCATATTATATGTATAGTTGGGGTTATTTTTTCCAATGTGCATCACTTTACACTTATCCACATTAAATTTCATTTGCCATTTTGTTGCCCAGTCACTCAGTTTGGTGAGATCTTTTTGAAGTTCTTCACAGTCTGCTTTGGTCTTGACTATCTTGAACAGTTTAGTATCATCCACAGAATTTACCACCTCACTGTTTACCCCTTTCTCTAGATCGTTTATGAACAAGTTGAATAGAATCGGTCCTAGAACTGACCCTTGGGGAACACCATTAGTTACACCTCTCCATTCTGAAAATTTACCATTTATTCCTACTCTTTGTTTCCTGTCTTTTAACCAGTTCTCAGTCCATGAAAGGATCTTCCCTCTTATCCCATGAAAACCTAAGTTACACAAGAGCCTTTGGTGAGAGACCTTGTCAAAGGCTTTCTGGAAATCTAAGTATACTATATCTACTGGATCCCCCTTGTCCACATGTTTGTTACCGCTTCAAAGAACTCTAAGGGTATGTCTACACTACAATGTTAGTTCGAACTAACGGACGTTAGTTCGAACTAACATTCATAGCCGCTACACTAGCGCTCCGCTAGTTCGAATTTGAATCGAACTAGCGGAGCGCTTAGTTCGAACTAGGAAAACCTCATTTTACGAGGCTTAAGCCTAGTTCGAACTTACTAGTTCGAATTAAGGGGTGTGTAGCCCCTTAATTCGAACTAGTGGGAGGCTAGCCCTCCCCAGGTTTCCCTGGTGGCCACTCTGGCCAACACCAGGGAAACTCGTCTGCCCCCCTCCTGGCCCCGGACCCCTTAAAGGGGCACGGGCTGGCTACGGTGCCCGTACCAGATGCAAGCCTGCCAGCACCCAGCCAGCAGACCCTGCACCTGGCACGGCACAGAGCCCACCCCCTCTTCCCGGGACCAGGCTGGCGGCTCCCGGGAGCTTGCCCGGGACCGCAAGAGGCGGGCACCTTCCTGGGCTAGTGCGGACATCGTGGACCTCGTCCACGATCTCCGCACTAGGCACAGGAAAGTGGCCATCTAGGGCAGGAGAGCTGCCAGCCTGGCCACCCAGGAGCAGGTGTGCATGAAAATCAAGGGGGTCCACTGAGACCCCCGACCCTGAGCCCTGAGCTTACAATGGCCGTCCTGGGTCAGACCAAAGGTCCATCTAGCCCAGTAGCCTGTCTGCCGACAGCGGCCAACCCTAGGGACCCTGGAGGGGATGGGCCGAAGACAGTGACCAAGCCATTTGTCTCGTGCCATCCCTCTCCAGCCTTCCACAAACTTTGGGCAGGGACACCACTCCTACCCCCTGGCTAAGACTACTCCATGGACCCAACCTCCATGACTTGATCTCACTTCCCTTTCAACTCTGTTCTAGTTGTAGCCTTCACAGCCTCCTGCAGCAAGGAGTTCCGCAGGTTAACTATTTGCTTTGTCAACAACAACTTTCTCTTACTAGTTTCAAGCCTGCTACCCATTCCTTTCCTTTGGTGTCCTCTAGTCCTTCTTTATGGGAACTCAGGAAGAACTTTTCTGAATGCACCCTCTCAACCCAACCCCTGCTTTTAGAGACCTCTATCCTGTCCCCCCTCCGTCTCCTCTTTTCTAAGCTGAACAATCCCAGTCTCTGTAGCCTCTCTTCATATGGGACCTGTTCCCAACCCCTGATTGTTAGTTGCCCTCCCCTCTCCCAGCCTTTCTCTTCCCCTCTCCCACCTCCTTTTCCCAGTCTCCCCCAGTTTTGTTCAATAAAGACAGAGTCAATGTTGGAAGAAATGTTATCTTTATTTTGTACATCAATAAGAAGGGGGGTTAGGGAGGGGTAAGTGGAAGGAGGTGAGGGAGGAATGGGGCACGAGCCCCCGATGGGGAGGACTGGGCTGGCTCTGCGGGCTTCTGGGGGTGGAAGCTCTCCTGCAGCCCCCCGATTGCCCCCTCTCCCCAGATGGCAGCCTTCGGCAAGTGCAGCCGGGCTGATGGCCGAGTGGTGTGATGTGCTCAGTGTGGGTACTCCGGGCAATCCAAGCCAGGACTGGTTTTCAAGCGGGGCACCCCTTAGAACTGTCTGTCCGGGGTGGGGGTCGGGACCCTTTAAGCGCAGCCCTCGGCTAGCCTGAGACAGCATCTCCACGCTCTAAGTCCTCCTCTGATGCCCTGCCGGCACTGCTTCCGGCCATCCTTAAGCCCTGTTCAGAGTCCACTCAATGTGGACTTGCTAGTTCGAATTAGCAAAACGCTAATTCAAACTAGTTTTTAGTTCTAGACGCGTTAGTTCGAATTAGCTTAGTTCGAATTAACTAATTCGAACTAAGTTAGTTTGAACTAGCGCTGTAGTGTAGACATACCCTAATAGATTAGTAAGACATGATTTCCCTTTACATAAACTATGTTGACTTTTGCCCAACAAATTATGTTCTTCTACATGTCTGACAATTTTATTCTTTACTATTGTTTCAACTAATTAGCCCGGAACTGACATTAGACTTACTGGTCTGTAATTACCAGGGTTGCCTGTAGAACCCTTTTTAAATATTGGCGTTGTTAGCTGTTTTCCAGTCCTTGGGTACAGAAGCCGATTTAAAGGATAGATTACAAACCACAGTTAATAGTTCCGCAATTTCACATTTGAGTTCTTTCAGAACCCGGGTGAATGCCATCCCGTCCCAGTGATTTGTTCCTTTTAAGTTTTTCAATTTGTTGCAAAACCTCCTCTAATAACACTTCAATCCGGGACAGTTCCTTAGATTCATCACCCACAAAGGACAGTGCAGATTTGGGAATCTCCCAAACATCCTCAGCCGTGAAGACTGAAGCAAGGAAATAATTTAGTCTCTCTGCAATGGTTTTAACGTCCTTGATTGCTCCTTTTGTATCTCGATCGTCCGGGGCCCCACTGATTTTTTAGCAGGCTTCCCACTTTTAATGTACTTAAAAACATTTTGCTATTATTTTTTGAAGTTTTGGCTAGCAGTTCCTCAAAAACTTTTTTGGTTTTCTTATTACATTTTTACACTTAATCTGGCAGTGTTTATGTTCCTTTGTATTTACCTCACTAGGATTGGACTTCTACTTTTTAAAAGATGCCTTTTTGTCTTTCACTGCTTCTTTTACATGGTTGTTAAGCCACGGTGGCTCTTTTTTAGGTCTCTTACTATGTTTTTTTAATTTGTGGTATACATTTAAGTTGGGCCTCTATTATGGTGTCTTTAAAAAGTTTCCATGCAGCTTGTAGGGATTTTACTCTAGTCACTGTATGTTTTAATTTCTGTTTAACTAACCTCCTCATTTTTGCATAATTCCTCTTTTTGAAATTAAATGCCAGCGTGTTGGATTCCTGAGCTGTTCTTCCCACCACAGGAATGTTAAATGTTCTTATATTATGGTCACTATTCCCAAGCTGTCCTGTAATAGTTACCTCCTGTTTTATTATTTCATTTATCCCTGTAAAAAATGTAAATGAGGTATTTCTCTTAACCCCTTTTAGGCTGTGTCTACACTGGCAAGTTATTCCGGAAAATCAGCTGCTTTTCCGGAAATACTTGCCAGCTGTCTACACTGGCTGCTTGAATTTCCGGAAAAGCACTGACGATCTAAAGTAAAATCATCAGTGCTTTTCCAGAAAAACTATGCTACTCCCGTTCGGGCAAAAGTCTTTTTCCAGAAAACTATTCCGGAAAAGGGCCAGTGTAGACAGCACAGTAGTGTTTTCTGCAAAAAAGCCCCGATCGCGAAAATGACGATCGGTGCTTTTTTGCGGAAAAGCGCGTCTAGATTGGCCATGGACGCTTTTCCGGGAAAAGTGCTTTTCTGGAAAAGCGTCCTGCCAATCTAGGCGTGCTTTTCCGAAAATGCTTTTACCGGAAAACTTTTCCGTTAAAAGCATTGCCAAAAAATCATGCCAGTGTAGACGTAGCCTTATTGTTTAAAAATTCGGAACATTTTTAGTCTAATACTCATTTATATTAAGGTTACTTTATTTTTCTCTGACCCTAAAGTTTGTGTATGTTTCATATCTTACTCCTCATGTGGCTAGCGTAGTGTGAAATGGTCTTAAATGTAAATGAGAATCAAGTAATTTAATCTCAATGGAAGTTGTAAGCAGTTAATACCTCTTGCAATCAGATGATTGGTTTTTATAAATAGACTTTTTCAACCTCTTTTTGATTAGTAAATTTATTTACTGTATGTGCTAGGCTTTTTCTTTAAATAACACGAATTTAGACTAATTTAGGAGGCAGAACAGTGGAGCTTTGAGCTTTGTTTCAGTAAACAACTACCCATCATTTGTCTATGGTGCAGATTTTTGTGCTCCTGGGGAGAGGAAGAATCACACATTCAGATGCTAATTGTGGTACTCAATGCATTTGTGAAAGCTGCTCAAATACTGCAGGATGAGGGTACATATTAATTTGAATGGAACAGACCATTGAAATAATGGGATCTATGCTTCAAATCTATTTTTTTAATTAGCTACTTCCTTCTGTCACTTAGTGCATCAGTAAAACATATTGCTTTGGCACTCAATTATTAGTGGGTAGCAACTTCTCATTATGTTGCTTATACAAGAGTTAATTATTAATATTTTAGTCTGATAGCTTAGCAAAGAAAGCTGCATAATTGTGATCTGTGTCCATGTGTGTTCCTTGGAGTAGGTGTTTTAGGAATAGGTTCATTCTTTATATTTAGTAATAACTTAATGTTTGTTTATTGTTGATTTTGTTATTAGTGACTGTAGTGGTAAAGTAGCCCACTACAGCAAGGGAGGATTACAAACAGGCTAGAGGGAGCCTGAGGAAGCAGCTGAGCCAGTCAGAGCCGGGTAGGGGCCTGTAAGAGGCTGCAGAGCTCTGGGAAGCTCATTCTCACCCTGATCAGAAAGGGAGCAAGAGCTGGGTCCCAGGAGGAGAGGGTACTAGCGGTACCCAGTGAGAGCAGTGCTGAACAGACTCAGGGGAGCTGGAGAAAAGCTCTAGTCTGATGCTTCCTAGGCTGTGGGCTTTGACATAAGGGTGCAAAGATCACTGGGAAGTGTCCCTGGGAACAGGAGCAGTTAAGTGGAGTGAAGGACAAGGCTGCTGCCAGGGGTGCCCACAGTAGTAGGCAGGCCTGGATCTCCCCATTTCCTGTTTGCATCACATCTCGTCTCCAAAGAGACTGGCCTTTTCAGACTGCAGCTTGCTGCTGAGGCAAGGGGCTAGATTTTTATCCTGGAGTTGGCCAGGGTGGTACGTGTAAGGACTGAGGATGGTGGATATCCCCAGAAGATGGCAGAATGGAATGGTGGGAACTGCCGAAAGGCAGTGTCCTGAAGAGGACACCACAGTCCAGAAAGTGATGGAGGGCCAGACCCAGAGGGGGAGAAAGTAGAGCAATGACAGGCAAGATACCAGCCAGAAGGTGGTATACTCAATAAACCAAGCTAATTCCCAGATTAACCAGCAGGAGCTGCTGCAGCAGTAAGGTTACCTCACTACAGTGCTATAAATTACATAAGAGAAATAGGACCCTCCTCTTTAAGAATAATTTCGAAACATGTTGAGTAAGTTCCTGCAGGAGCTAGAATGCACACTGCTGCTAAAAGAGGAGGCTGATTAGTAGCTGTGTGCTGAAGTATCTTTCAGCAAAATGCTCCTAAAAATAATTTGCATTCCCAGAATAAACAAAGTCCTCTTTGAAAAACTGAGTGTTGTGATTAAAGGTGTAACATCAGTGGGAAATTGGTGGATGTTATGTGGTAAGAGTAATAGTGAATTCTGAAGACCTACACCTTAATGAATATTAAGATCTATCATCCCTTGCTGGTGAGTTGTGGAGAGATGTAGCAATCTGTAGCAGGTTTCATATCATTGCAGAATTTATTAGGGTGACGCAGGGAAACGCTAGTGTCCTTTTTCTTATATGTGCAGTTCTCAACCTCAGCACATCATACAGAGGAAAACCAGGCAAAAACATATTAAATTAATACAGCAGAGGATAAAATGGTAGAGGATATTTTGAGTCAAGAAAAGAATGAGAAATGTTAATCACGAAGGCCGTGTCTACACTACAGATAAAATCGAATCTGCTGCAATTGATTTTCTAGTGTTCAAATTAGCGGGTCTAGTGAAGATATGCTAATTTGAATGGAGAGGGCACTCCCATTAGTGCTGGTAGTCCTGCTTGTACAAAGGGTAAAGGAAATCAAAGGGAGAGTTATGTTCCTATGAGACCGTGCTCCCTTCGATTTGCTGCAGTATGGACAGCGCCACAATTCGAATTAAAATGCTTTGACTTAAGCTACACAATTAAAAATGGCTGAAGTTGTGCATCTTAATTCAAACATATCCACTAGAATAGGCAAGGACTAAAAGAAGTTTAAAGTTGGAGATAGTTAGGATTACAGAGCTTCCATGTTAGTTAAAATTTCTGAAGAAAATGCAAATACAGAAAGGTGAGTCCAGCTACCCAAATTCAGCACAGAAATTGTGTAAGTACATCTATTTATGGATCACTCAATGATTACCTGTTATCTTTCCTACCCAGCAAAATTCATTTCTTCAGTATATCAATAATGTTTACTTTCAGAGGCATACAACAAAACCACGTGCTATTTGACACACAAAATAAGTGAACAAATACAAAACATATAAATTAATCTATCTCTTTCTGCTATATGTGGAAAAACAAAAACTAAGGGAGAAAGCTTGTTATTTTTGTTTTAATAAAAACTCTTAGAAGTATTTAGATAGTATGATGAGGGAAGATAGCTAGTTATAGGTAAATGTTAGGGTATGTCTATACAGCAAAGTTATTTCAAAATAACAACTGTTATTTCGAAATAACTATCCTAGTGTCTACACAGCCATTCCATTATTTCAAAATTAAATTGAAATAGCAGAGGGCTTATTTAGAAATTGGTAAACCTCATTCCACGAGGAATAACGCCAATTTTGAAATTGCTATTTCAAAATAAGTAGACACTTATTTTGAAATAGGGGGTCTCCAGCCTTCCCAGGGTGCCTTGGTAGCCACTCTGGCCTCAACCAAGAACACTTATCTCCCTCCCCCCCCCCCCCAGAGCCCTTAAAGGGGTAGACTCTGGCCACAGTGCCTATGCCAGCTCCAAGCCTGCCAGCCCAGAGCCAGCAGTCACTGCCCCTGACACAGTGGACCCAAAACATAAGCCAGCAAGCCACTGGCGGCCAGCCCTCCTCCACTCCCTAGGAGCAGTCTGCCAGCTCCCAGGAGCCTGACAGGGCCCAGAGAAGGCAGGCACCTTCCTGGTCCAGAACGAAGATCATGGACCTTATTCAGGTTTTGTGGGGATGCCCCCAATGTCCATGATCTCCACACTAGATGGAGGAATGCGACTGTCTATGGCAGGGTAGCTGCCAGCCTGGCCACCAAAGGCCACATGCAAACCCAGGAGCAGGTTTACATGAAAATCAAGTTGGTCCGGGGAGATCCCCAACACTGACCCCCCCTCCCCCTTCTTCCCCTTGCTTATCCCTTCCAGCTCCCTCCTCCCAGGTTTCTCCCTGCCCTCTCCCACCCTCTCTTCTCCCCTCTCACCAGAGTTTCATCCCCCCCCCCCAGTTTTGTTAAATAAAGAGAGCCAGGCTCGCAGCAACATGTCCAAGAGAAACACCAGAGTGCCCAAGGGCAGCTCTGGCTCCATGTTACAGAGTGCTGTGGTGTCCTGAGTGAGGGTAGCCAGAGCACGCAGAGACAAAATGCTTTGCTATCCCTCATTGAGGTAGGCAAGCAAGCAGGGAAACCTGAGAACTGGCTGTCCTGGGAGGGTCCCTTTAAGCACAGGCCTCAGATGGCCTCTGGCAGCAGCCCCACACAGTAAGTCCTGACCTGATGCCCTGCCGGACCAGGTTCTGGCCAGCCTTAAATGCAATTCAGCGTCCACTCAGAGTGGACGTACTATTTCAAAATAGTGAAAAGCAATTTTGAAATACATTTTGTGTGTAGATGTGTTGTTTCGAAATAAGCTATTTTGAAATAACTATTTCAAAATTAGATATTTTGAAATAACGCTGTAATATAGACATACCCTTAAACAATAAGTATGATGATGTCAGGAAAATAAAACTGCACTGATTTTATTTTCTTGATAAAATCAACGCATCACTTTAACAGAGTAAAACAAGTCATTTTGTTTCAACTCAAAACTGGAGCTGAGTTTTTTGTGGGGGTAGACAAAACAGTTTTTCTCAGAAAATGCAGTTTTCTTCATTTTGTGGAAATGTATTTTTTAACATTTCCTGCTGGGAAAAACTCTGGTGCTCAATCTCTGTGTTGGGCTTTCTACTCCATCAACATCTATAATTCTGTCAGACCATGGACATTGCCAGACAGGAGAGTCACAGATCACAGAGGTTCAACCTGTATTACATTAAAAAATTAATAGCTATATGTTCTATATTTTATTAGAAGTTTTGACATAAAAAAGAAACATTTTTACCTTCTCAAAATAAAACAATTTGATGGTATTGAAATGCAATGTTTCAATAGTTGTAGATTTAATTTTTTTTTAATTTTCATTTTGTGGGAAATTTTGGCTTTTCATTCTGATTTAGAATGAAAACATCAAAACAATTACATTTCCTGTTGAAAGGAAATTCTGGTTTCCAACCAGTTGTCCTTGAAACTTCCTTGGTGTCTCCCTTTAAATATAAGTGAAAGAGTTCAGTGATGGCATCACTGTAACCCTTTTGGCTCAAAATCTTTCCCTTTACAAAGACAGTAGAAGACTGTTCATCTCCCAACCATCGATGCCCATGGCAACCTGTTAGGATGGCATTTTCCTACTTTCTATGTTAGTGTACTAATTTCTTTCACTGTTGCATAAATGCCCATAAAATTGGATTGATGTGGGCAAAATGAATAATGCTACATATTTGTGGCTGCTGTAGGGTATCCTGCAAGGAGACCACTGTGCCTCACTTGATGTTATCTGTTGACACTTATCTGGTTAAAAAAAAAAAAAAAAAGAAGAATTCTTGAGCACTGGGGATATGAGGGCATTTGTAGCTGCCAAAAGCGGGTGGCTGCATTTTTTCAGGCACCAGGAAAGCACATTAAAATAACTTTGGTTGTGCAAATATATGCTTTACCAGATGTGGGGACCAACATATAACTTTGAAGCCTGTCTTTCCCAAACATCCTCTCCTCCCTCCCCATCCCCACCCCAAGATCCCTTGTACTTGTATGGGATTTTGTACTCTGAAAGGGAATCATACAATTGTAGAATTATAGGTCTGGAAGGCACTTGAGAAGTCATCCCAGTCCAGCCACCTGTGCTGATGCAGGAGCAGATAAACAAAGACAATCCCAGACAAGTGTTTGTCCAGTTAGTTCTTCCAAGATGGGTATTCTACAACCTCCCTTGGGAGCCTGTTCCAGAGCTTAATTGCTCTTATAACGAGAAAGTTTTCCCAATATTTAAATCTCCTTTGCTGCAGATTAAGCCCATTGCTTTTTGTCCTACCTGCAGTGATACAGAGATCTAATGATCACTGTACTTTTTATAACAGCTCAAAACATATTTGAAAATTGTTTTCATGTCCCATCTCAGTATTGTTTTCTCAAAATTAAATATGCCATTTTTAACCTTTCTTCACAGGTTACGTTTTCTAAACCTTGTATGATTTCTATTGCTCTCCTCTGGCCTCTCTCCAATTTGTCCACGTTGTTCCTATAAAGTAAAGAACTCTAGCTGAGGCCTCAGCTGTGCCAAGGGTGCTAAGACACTTATTTCCATGTCTTACATACAACACTCCTGTTAATATACCTCAGAAATATATTCACATTTTTCACATTTGCCTGATGCTTTTAATACTCTTGTATCTGGCTGGTCTTAACCAGATCCTTAATGAGAGAACGTAAACACACAACTGACATTATTTTGAGATTTTTATCTCCCTAATGCAGCTGATTTCTAGTCTCTGTCTCCCTGTCCCTTCCTCCTACATTCAGTTCAGATTTATTTTTGAACAGCAGGCTAATAGGAGGGACCTATTTTGGCATGAACAAGAGATTTCTACACTGTCTGTAATTTCTCATTTGGAATACAGGCAGTCCCCGGGTTACGTACAAGATAGGGACTATAGGTTTGTTCTTAAGTTGAATTTGTATGTAAGTCGGAACTGGCTCCAGATTCAGCTCCTGCCACTGAAACTGACCAGGGGCTGACTACAGGAAGCTGGAGGCAGAGTTGCTCTGCCCCCAGCTTCCTGGAATCAGCCTGATCAGTTTCAACAGCTGCTGAATCTGGAGCCTGGGACAGAACAGCTGGGGCGCTGCCCGGTAGGTTCCCACAGGACCAACCCGGCAGCACCCCAGCTGCTCTACCCGAGGCGTCCCGCAACAAAAGACTGGTCTGCTGGGGGGGGGTGCACTAGCTGCGCCCCCTCCCCCCGCAGCAGATCAGGGAGACCCGAGCAAAGCCACACAGGCGGAGGGACCCTGCTGCCTGTGCGGCTTTGCTCCTGTCTCCCTGGGGTGCTGGGAGGAGTCCCCCCCAGCACACCAGGGAGACCCGAGCAAAGCCACACAGGCGGAGGGACACCGCCGCCTGTGTGGCTTTGCTCCTTTGCCCCCGAGCAAAGCCGCACAGGCGGCGGGATGCCACCTGTGCGGCTTTGCTCCTGTCCCCCTGGTCTGCTGGGGGGGTCCAGCGGCTTTGCTGGACCTCCCCAGCAGACCAGGGGGACAGGAGCAAAGCCGCCCAGGCGGCGGGGGTCCCGCCGGCTGTGCGGCTTTGCTCCCGGGCAAACGAGCAAAGCCGCCCAGGCGGAGGCTTTGCTCGGGTGTCCCTGGTCTGCTGGGGGGGTCCAGCGGCTTTGCTGGACGCCCCCAGCAGACCAGGGAGAAGCTTTTCTCGCCCCAGAGGACACGGGTGGCGACCCGCCGCCCGTGAGCTCCGGGGCGAGAAAAGCCCCATTCGTAAGTGCGGATCCGACATAAGTCGGATCCGCGTAAGTCGGAGACTGCCTGTATTTGAAATAAAAGAGGAAGAGGAAACTGAAATTCTCCAAGTTCAGACTTCAAGTTTGCAATATTTAAAAGAACCAAATGGTTTGATGAAAACATTTTATGCTTTTGAATATACAAGGTTTCTGGAGCTTTAGGCATAGAGTAACATTTACCTTTTTTATGAATGTGGAGTTAAGAAAGCAGGTGCTAAAGAGAGAGAGAAACATCTGTTACACAACATACACTTAAGTAAACAAAATCCTGCATAGGTACAGCATGTAAAATACATTTTTTTTTGCCATGACTGATCTACTAAAAAATGTTTTGTCCTGTTTCTTAATTTAACATGTCATGATTTTTTTTAGATACCTGTATAGGAAACTTGCTAGTCTAATTTGTAGAACTAACAAAAACTTACTGATTTTAAGACTGTAATTAAGAAATTATGTATAAATAATTATGTATAAATAAAATTCTGTTTGATTCTTGCAGATGTTTTAGCTAGAGAACATATTCAGGTGTAAATTATATGGATTGTTGGTATGTGAGTCATTTAAATAAAAATTATTTAAATAAAAATGTCCGCCGCTTTTTTCCAGCTTTTAGAAAAGCCGGAAAAGAGCGTCTACACTGGCCCCGATCCTCCGGAAAAAGCACCCTTTGAAGTAGGAATAGGATCCTCAAATATTTTAGGCTGGTAACTTCCTTTGAAATCAGTAGAAGTTAGACACCTTAGTACCTTTTGGACTTTAAGCATTTCGGAAGCTTTTACCTATAGGATTTATGTACTAACTTTTACATGTTATAAATTGTTTTTTGTTCAGCGATTTATTGCCTCATTCATTATCAATCAGCAGAAATATATGGTCATCTTTAGGTCCATTGCTGTTTCTGTCCTTTGATTGTGTTCCTTTCCCTCCTTTTTACTCTTTCCCTGGCATGTTTTTTGGTCTCTCACCTGTTATATCCTCTCCTTTTTCTTCCTTGCAGCAGTTATCTGTTCCCCTATGCTTCCCCATTCAGCTTCTCTGTCACATAAAAAGCTAAACCATTTAAATGTCAGAATTGCCATTTAAGTGTTTTCATTTGGGTTTACAGAAGGCATCCCAATGATTAGGCCGCAACTGGAGTATTGTGTCCAGTTCTGGGCACCACATTTCAAGAAAGATGTGGAGAAATTGGAGAAGGTCCAGAGAAAAGCAATAAGAATGATTAAAAGGCTAGAGAACATGACCTATGAAGGAAGACTGAAAGAACTGGGCTTGTTTAGTTTGGAAAGGAGAAGACTGAGAGAGGACATGATAGCAGTTTTCAGGAATCTAAAAGGGTGTCACAAGGAAGAGGGAGAAAATTTGTTTTCCTTGGCCTCTGAGGATAGGACAAGAAGCAATGGGCTTAAACTGCAGCAAGGGAGATTTAGATTGGACTTTAGGAAAATCTGTTTCTAACTGTCAGGGTGTTTAAACACTGGAATAAGCTGCCTAAGGTGGTTGTGGAATCCCCTTCTCTGGAGATATTTAAGAGCAGGTTAGATAGACATCTATCAAGGATGGTCTAGATGGTACTGGATCCTGCCATGAGGGAAGGGGACTAGACTCGCTGACCTTTCAAGGTCCCTTCCAGTTCATGTGTTCTATGATCCTATGAAATGAGGACAATGTAGTTTGTTAGTATTTCAGACTGTCTGCAGAGTAAGAAAAAGTACATTGCAACGGTTTACAAGTGCTTCATGTCTGGAAGGTGATTTTTGGCAACTATGAGGACTAGGAATGTACTTTGTTAAAAATAATCTCGAAGGGCTTCATAAATACATCAATGTATTGACAGCCCTGCCAAAGAGTTAAGCTGAGGTACCCCAACAATTATAGACAGAGATGAACCATGTATAATACACACTTTACATGTCACCTTACGTATTAATGGCACGTTTGGTATCTCCCCTTGTACTTTCCTCCAAAGCATTCACTACTCATCGTTATGCTTTCACTCCTGTTGTTTCAAACTATTTTATTATGTACTTATCTGGGTTTCTTTCTTTCTCCTACAGTATACATATTTAATGACTTAGAACTATATGTATTACATTGGTACGAACATGCCAATTGTGTACATGGCTGGCTCCAGATACATACAGGGAATATTTGATTTATTTCAGATTGGAAAATGATTTTATTTATACAAGTAGGGTCATATGTTACCTGCAGAAGTGTACATAGGTCTTTTACTAACTTCAGTGAAAGCTTCATGTATGCATACAGATGAATAGTGTGTAGTATAGACTCAAGAAGTGTATGTGACAAACAGAGCCTACTATAAACAGCAATCCATTACTATGCATATTAGTCTATAACTCATCAGTTACTTAGGTTTAATCAGCTAATTTCTTTTTTGAAGTTTCCTGCAATAATGACTTTACTGTAATACTATCTTATTGGCAAATAAAAGTTGTTTGTTGTTTTTTCCCCATAATAGTCTGACTGTAAAGTATATAAAAATGGTTTATTTCATGTTACTGAACAATAAGTTATTAAACTTTCTGGATAAAAAAAATATAGCAAATGATTTTAATCAGTAATTTTTTTTTGCAGGTAAGTTCAAACCTGTCTATCCCATTTTAACAGAAGACAGGTATGACTGATGCATTTTCTTTAAATTGTTTCTGAACCCTACATTTTTGTAAATTAAAGATTACTTTGAATCTTTTTTTTTAATATTAAGACAACATCAGTGTATTTTGGCATTGTCCACCTTGACATATATTGTCTAGCTTTGTGCTCTTAGGCTACGTCTAGATTGCATCCCTTTTTCGTAAAAGGGATGCAAATTAGACGTATCGCAATTGCTAATGAAGCGGAGATTTAAATCTCCCCCGCTTCATTAGCATAAAAATGGCTGCCGCTTTTTTTCGGCACGGAGCTTTGCCGGAAAAAAGCGCCAGTCTAGACGTGGATCTTTCGGAAAATAAAGCCTTTTCCAAAAGATCCCTTATCCCTTATTTTATTTTAAGAGGGATAAGGGATCTTTCGGAAAAGGCTTTATTTTCTGAAAGATCAGTGTCTAGACTGGTGCTTTTTTCCGGCAAATCTCCGTGCCGAAAAAAAGTGGCAGCCATTTTTATGCTAATGAAGCGGGGGAGATTTAAATCCCCGCTTCATTAGCAATTGCGATACGTCTAATTTGCATCCCTTTTACGAAAAAGGGATGCAATCTAGACGTAGACTTACTGTATAATAGAATATTGGGTAAATATTGAGGCTGTTATATTGTATTGTCACACAAATATATATTGATATTAGTCACTCTGTATAATGATATTAGTGACTTTGTGCACAAATTCATAGTCTTCTGTAGCATGGCGAAGAAGAAATTTGTTACAAGATAAACACCATCCTGCTGAATATGTAGTCCATATAAATCTGAGTTCAACATAATCTGGGAGGATAATAGATGAAAAAGCTATATTGTTAGCACTGTATATCTAGCATATCTAGTCTCCTGATGTTCAGAAAAAATACAAAAAACCCCTGTTAGTTGTATGTACAAGTCGTTAGAAAGGATGGCAGGAACTTCTTTTCAATGGTTATTTGGAATGATGCTCAAAAAGGGTCTCTCAGTGATCCAGGTAGTTATTTTGCAGTGCAATTCTAATTGTTTTAAAAACTGGTTTCAGAAAGCCTGTTGAGATCCAAAGCTATGGTAACTGGGAATAGAATTTTCCTTTGAAATGTCATTTTACAAGGTGGGGAAGAAAATGCTTGACTATCCTAGTGGATTATTCTTAATTATTAAAGCTGGAAATTGGCAAAGAAATTCTGCTTTGGTAGATACCTGTTATACCATTTACCAAAAGTGTTGGCAAGTGAACACACTGAATTATTTTAAGATGCCAGATGCAATAAGAGCCACTTTCCTAATTCAAAGCTTAATGTTACTGGAAGGGGGAGGGGCAAAGTCCCCTCTTCCCATGTGCAATAGTTGGGGGAACTGCATGATGTATGTTAGAAAGAAAGAAAGAAAGAAAGAAAGAAAGAAAGAAAGAAAGAAAGAAAGAAAGAAAGAAAGAAAGAAAGAAAGAAAGAAAGAAAGAAAGAAAGAAAGAAAGAAAGAAAGAACATTTTAGAAGTAACCATTCAGTGTGAATTTGTGTACTAACAGTCTTCATAATTTTGAACAGTAGAGGGCACAAAAGCATATTTTTGAGAGATATATCCCACTGCAAATTGATACATCTCTGAAAATTAGACTAATTTAAGGAATAATATAAGCAAAGTGTTCATAATTAGGCTGTAATTCAATCACATGCTTCTAGTGACCTCATAAGCCCACAAGAAGCTGTATGGTTCATGAATTTCCCTAGATGGAATTATAGTTTTATTTGTAGTTTTTGTGTGTAGTAAGCATTAAAGGACCTAGTCAATATTCTTAGAACAGTCTGCAGTGATAATTATGTGTTCATCTATATCAATCATTTACTATATCTTTATTTGCTTTGTGTTGTCATGAAGTAGTACTTCAAGAATTTTATAATAGAATCTTTTGATATAAAATCTAAATAGGTAATTCTGTTCTAAAATCCTTTAAAAGTACAATATTATGTCAGAACTGGACTATACTACAAAAAGTCCAGAGATTCCAATAAAATTATCACCTTCTGTATGTTATAAAATTAATTATCTTTTCATGAGTTAATTAATGTGTGTGTTGACTTAAAATACAAACTAATTGTCATAAATACACAGAATCTCAACAAAATGTAATACTTGTTCCTGGAGCTGTGTAATTTTCTTTCTGTGTTTGAAACTGGATCCCTTCTCATTGGGAAACCAGAATTGCAGTCCTGTCTCAAATATCTGTTCCTCTTTTGATTTTCGGCAAGTCATTTAGTTTTTTCTATCTTAGGCTATGTCTATACTGTAGCCTTCTTCTGGAAAAGCTTATACAAATGAAGTGCGGAGTGGAATATCGCAGTGCCTCATTTGCATAATTAATTAGCTGGTTTTGTGCAAAAGTTTCTTGTGCAAAAATGGCTGCTAATTAATTATGTGAATGAATTGCAGCGATATTCCACTCCCGCTTCATTTGCATAAGCTTTTCCAGAAGAAGGTTACAGTTTAGACATAGCCTTAGTTTCCACAACTGTTAAATGCTTTTTTACTTGCCATGAGTTCTTCACTTATTAATTAGATAGTTATAGCACTTTGAAGATGAAAGCCTGAGTAGTATTGCAGACATTTAGAGTGGTTTCTAACATGTGCTATATAGTGTCACAAATAATGAATTCTCTTGTGGGTGACACAATATTACAACATTTCTATAATAAATAAACTTCCCTTTTTAAAGTACGTGAACACATTCTAGGCAATGAAGCCACTTAATGCTCTCTTTTTTTTCCAGGAAGTATAATATTCTACAGCATTTTAATCCTCCTGTTTGACTAGTTAAACTCAGGGTCTGAATGATCTGTTGGAGATGGGTAGGGATTCAGTTCATTGCAACTCCATCAGGAAAGTTATGGAGCTAATACCTACAATTCTACAATTCTTCTCTTATAAATAAGCCCCTCCCTGCCTGTCTGCTCCCTGCACATATAATTTCTTCTTACTACACTGAGTAAGAAGCTTCCTGGTTTAGAAGATCTGAAAAGATCCTGTTCCAGAATACGGAGTTTACACTCTTGTTCCCTTATACTTGTGCTTTAAAATATGGTTTTAGCTTGTAATCACTATAAAATGTTACTTTATGTAATATATGATACAATGAGGACTTTTGTACATTAAATTATAGTAAATCTAGTAATTTGCAATATAATGTTTTATTATACCTTGATTTGAAGTCTCTGTGAGATTTGGAAAAATAAGCCTTTTTTGAAGTAAACATTTTAAATAGTTTCTACCGCCATCCCATATTTTTGGTTTAGCCTTGACATGCGATTTTTTTTTTTTAAATCAACATGGACCTAACTTTTCTCCTGTTATAGTCACTGGGGTGAGAAATGGGCTGATCCTAAGCACAACTGAAAATCACATCCCTTAATGATGATTTTGTCAGGATTAGTCCTGCTTTAGACAGGGGGCTGGACTTGATGACCTCCTGAGGTCTCTTCCAGCCCTATGAGTCTATGATTAATGATGGATCATATTAGAAGTAAGGATGATTCTGCTTAGTGGGTCTCTGACAGTTCCCTTGGCATTGAGAGATACCAGCTTTTGTGTTTGAAATCTCCCCAAAACAGTTGGCATCATTTCAGGCCTAGCGATCTGTCCTATACTCTTTGCTTCTTCATTAAATCTCTTTCCTGTGACTCAGCTTCAGACAGGAGTCACTGGTGCCTGGTCATCATTTGCACAGGCTCTTCAGTTTCATGTGAACTAAAATTAGGCTGCTTCTGTGATTCTTGAGATGTCATTTGTCCTTGAAGAGCATTATTGTCCACTGAGACAATAGGCATGAACAGCTTTGAGTTAAACAATAGGCATTTTAAAAAACACAGACAATGACAGCACCCGCTAATATAGTAGTATTTTGTCTTATTACACAGAGGTTCTTACCTATGCGTTCTAATGTACAAGGGCATCCAGTCTAAAAAACAAAACAAACAATCTGCAGTAGTGTTCCCAAATTAATTGGGCTAGCTATCATAGCACAAATATTTTCATTCATAGATTTTACAGAATAGTCTCATTTTTCATTTTTTATAGTACAGAGCAGCATAGTGTATGTATATGTAAGATTGTCATGGGATAACCCAGTATGTTCATGCTCTAGAACCCCTTTATAGCATTAAAACTGTGCTATTTATATAGTCATTGATATAACCATGGTGTTAAAGGAGTGGTAATGCCTTCCCACCATAGTCTGAACTAGTTGCCAACAAGCCAATGAATTCACAGAAAGACTTGCTGATTCTATGTGTAAAGCCACTTAATGGCCTTGGCTTGAAGTAATGGAATGACTTCTGCAATTCTTCACAGCATTTAAAATCTTCCGTCTTTTCCTCCTCATCTTGTTGATTTCCTGAATAATTTTGGGGATAAGTCTTCCCTGTTCAGAGACACCTTTCCCCATTCTAGAACTCCCTTCCTGAGTGCATCATGATCTGTCCAACTATACTGAGAGGGGCCATATTTCCTACAAGAGCAGTTATTGGCAGAACACTGGGGAACAGAGAATGGTTAAAGTTAGGGTAGAAGCAACTCAGTTACATAGAGCAGAACAGAGCACAGGGTTTAATAATGCTGCACTTCTTCTTCGAGCAGTGTCCCGTGGGTGCTGCACTATAGGTGTTGGGCTCGTCCTGGCGCTGTAGATCGGAGAATTTTCGTAGCCGTAGTCTGCCAGACTGCGCATGCGCGAAGCGCGGCTCGTGCTATTTCGCGCCATTTGCGTTCACGCGGTTCGGCTCCCACCAGTTCCTCCTGACCATCCTCAGCCGCGGACGGAATACTGGTTTCTCCTCAGACTCTGTCAGGCTGAGAGAGAGAAAAAATCCTTTAGGATTTAGTTAGATTAGTTCATAGTTAGTTCTTCCAGTTATATAGTTACATTAGTATTAGTCGTAGTCTTTTAGTTAAAAAAAATATATTTTTCTTCAGAAGCTACCTGTAAATAGTTTCTACTGTAAATAGTTTTCTTCTTGACTCCCGTCAGAAGAAGGCAGAGGCGACCATGCCAGGTTCTCCTGGTTTTAAAAAGTGCAGCTCATGCCGTGAAGCAATGCCTGCCTCCAACGGCCACGCTCTCTGCATTCGCTGTTTGGGTGAGGGGCACATACCCCAGAAGTGCCCTCACTGCTCCAAATTCACCGCGAGAGTGAGGAAGGACAGGGACATGAGGCTCAAAATGCTCCTCTTCGATAGGGCATTACAGCCACAAGATGGAGCAACTCCCGGATCCCTCCCTGCTCCCTCAGCCGAGCCGTCCCCAAAGAAGGTGAAGAAAAGACCATCACCTTCTCGTTCCCTTCCCCCGATGCATGTTAGCGTGGGGGACAAACCTGGTACCTCAGGCGTGCATGGCCCTTCTAAGATGAAGCTCGGCCGCAGTACCTCAGCGCCGAAGCCCGCGACTATCCAGGCGCCTAAGTCATCGTTGGCACCGAAGCCATTCCCGGCACCGACGTCACCTGCGGCACCGAGAACACCCTCTGCACCACCCACAACTGCGGCACCGCAAGCGACCCCGACGCGGACCACTCCCACGGCACCGACTTCCATCTCGGCACTGAAAGAACCTCCGGCACCGAATGTGTCACCGGCACCGCGTCGCCCCCCGGCACCGTCAGATGATTGGGCAGCATGCCCTTCGCCGGCACCGAGTAACTTGCCGGCACCGAGCAACTCTTCGGTGCGGGAACTCACTCCGGCTTGGGAGTCTGTCCTCCCACAATGTTCTCTGCCTCCTGACATGGCACCGTTGGCACCGATTGAAGGAAATGTGCAACCTGCATGACCTTCTGCAGGGCGAACTGCTTTATCCACGCACCAAACATCGAGGAGAAACATTACACCTTCTCCCTCACCAGACAACATCCAATTTTTACTTGAACCGCCTTCCCCTTCATCAGGACTCTCTCCCCAATCTATGAGACACTCTCAGAGGGTTTACCACTCTCCACGTGTCTCGCCAAGACGCCATTATCACCGGTTACCTCCACCGACCCTGAGATCCGGGGAACGATCTCGATCTCCCGGGTCTCCATTACGCTCCGGGCGATATGGGTATTATACCTCTCACAGAACCTGTTACTATCCCAGATCTCCATACCGCTCCTCATTTTATCATAGGTCACCGGAACACCGTTATTATAGGCACTACTCTAATTCTCGACATTCCTCAGTGTCCTACTCTCCTCGTTGGTCACACACACCACCCAGCAGGGAGTGTCAAACCTTACCAGCAACAGCCAGACCAACAACTCCATCAAGTGTCCCGCCCCCCCAACCACCCGAGCCGCAGGTGCTCCTACAACATACCACTGAGGATGAGTCTGAACATCAATTTCCTACTGACCATTCCTCTTCCTCTCCTGATGATGCTGTATTTCAGGAAGACACATCTCCGTCGGACGACCTCCGACAGTTTCAAGACCTTTTCAGAAGAGTGGCGGTATCACAAAAAGTACAGATTGCGGAAGTTCAGCAGAAATCCCACCATTTGCTTAGGAATCTTCATCCTTCACAGCAGGTGAAGGTGGTTCTCCCATTGGACGATGCCATTCTGGAGATTGTTGATGACATATGGCAGTTGCCGGCTTCTGCACCGGCCACCAACAAAAAAGCAGACAGAAAATATTACATTCCGGCGAAAGGGATGGAGTTTCTTTTCTCTCATCCTCAGCTGAATTCTCTGGTTGCCAATGCGGCCCAACAAAGAACGAAGGGCCCGCAGCAAAGACCGAGTGTCCCAGACAGGGACATGAAACAGCTAGACCTCTTCAGATGAAAGGTCTGCTCGTCTGCTACCCTTATACTCCGGATGGCAAATTATGCGGCGCTATTAGCTAATCATAGCTTTGACAACTATGCCAAACTAGCACCCCTACTAGAACATCTACCTGAGGGCAAAAGGGAGGTCCTTAAAGCGGTGGTCCAAGAGGGCTATACTGCTTCCAGAACAGCTCTCCACATAGCTCTGGACATGGCTGACACCGCAGCGCGTACCACAGCTACATCCGTGGTCATGCACAGGGCCTCGTTGCTGCACCAGGCGGCAGTTCCTAAAGACCTTCTTGCCAAAGTCCAGAACCTACCCTTTGACAGACAGAATCTCTTCTCTGACAAAACTGATCAGGTGCTCCACTCTGGTAAAGATTCTAGAACCACACTCAAGATTCTGGGCATGTATACTCCTCCCTTCTGTCGGAAAAGGTATACTCCCTATCAGAGACAGAGATCGTTTGCCTTCCAGCCATCCCAATACAGGCAGCAGGACCAGCAACACAACCAACAGCACCAGCAGAAGAGAAGACCTCAGCCAAAAACATCTGGCCGTCTAAACGCCAAGCAACAAGTTTAACATCACAGTCGAGGGACTGTGCACCATTCCGCTGAACACCCATCCCAAACTTCCAAAGGCATTATTCCATCACCGCCTGAGACCTTTTGAACACCGATGGTCTCACATCACCACCGACAGATGGGTGTTGCAAACAATCACGCTATGGCATACCATTCCATTCACCACTCTACCCCCATCCAATCCCCCCACCCCATCCCTTTTCAGGGACCCATCTCACGAGCTTCTCTTACAACAAGAGGTCGATCGCCTCCTTGCCTTCGGAGCAATAGAAATAGTACCAAAAGAGTTCCGGGGACGGGGGTTCTATTCCCGATATTTCCTAACAGAGAAAAAATCAGGGGGATGGAGACCGATTCTCGACCTCAGAGGATTAAATCGGTATCTGCGGAGGCACCGCTTCAGAATGGTTACCCTAGCCACTATCATTCCAGCCTTTCACAGCGGAGATTGGTTCATGTCCCTGGATTTACAGGATGCCTACTTTCATGTAGCGATACACCCGTCTCACAGACGATTTCTACGCTTTCAATTAGAAGCAGGCCACTTCCAATACAGGGTCCTGCCCTTCGGTCTCTTGTCGGCTCCCAGAGTTTTCTCCAAGACGCTGGCAGTAGTAACAGCGTACCTACGACGTCTAGGTGTAATAATATTCCCCTACCTAGACGACTGCCTAATCAGGGTGCCTTCAGCGGCGGAGGCTCTGCGCGTGACACGCCTCACAAAAACAGTTTTCGAAACCTTGGGCCTGATCATCAACATTCCAAAGTCGGTCATGACACCGCACCAATTGATACAATTCATAGGCGCACAGCTCGATTCAACCACTGCTTGTGCTCTATTGCCAATAACCAGATTTCAAGCAATGCAAGACCTTATGCAGGCCATCACCACCAGTCCCAGACCCTCGGTCCTACAATGCCTCCGGCTTATGGGACACATGGCAGCCACGACATACGTTGTTGAGCATGCAAGACTACACTTCCGTTGCCTTCAGCACTGGATAGCTACGGTTTACACTCTAAATGTTCGAGATGTCCACAAACGGGTATCAGTCCTTGTGCATGTCACAAATTCTTTAACTTGGTGGACAGTCCCCAAAAATCTGATGTTGGGTGTGCCATTTCATCGCCAACAACCAACAATACAACTGACCACCGACGCATCCTTAATAGGCTGGGGCGCACACCTGGAACACAATCAGGCACAAGGGCTTTGGTCCCCGACGGAGTTGATGATGCATATCAATCTCCTGGAACTACGAGCGGTGCGCAGTGCCTGTCGTCACTTTCTCCCAAGGATTCGTGCCAGAACTATCCAAATTCTTACCGACAACATGACGATGGTATGCTATATAAACAGGCAGGGCGGGGCCTGATCCCGGTCACTTTGCGCCGAGGCAATTGCCTTATGGAATTGGTGCATCCACCATAAAATCTCACTAATTGCAGAATACTTACCAGGTCTGCAGAACTCTATAGCCGATGCACTGCGCAGACATTTTTCCCTGAAGCACGAATGGGAGCTTCACCCGAAAGTCCTCTTAACCATATTCCGCTCCTGGGGATTTCCAACAGTGGACCTATTTGCGACCCGCATGAACACCAAATGCCCCCGCTACTGTTCAAGTGCAGGAATAGGTCGGAACTCCAAGCCTTCCTATACGATTGGAGTCATCAACTGCTGTATGCATTCCCTCCCACACCTCTAATCCCCAGAGTACTAGAAAAGATACTAATGGACAAAGCCACTTTAATCCTGATAGCTCCTTTTTGGCCAGGACAAACGTGGTTTCCTTACCTCCATCATATCTCAGCGCGTCGTCCATTCCCTCTGCCCAAGAGGCACGACCTTCTTGTCCAGAACAGTCAGCATCTGTTCCATCCCCAGATCGATCTTCTGGCACTGACAGCATGGTTTCTAGTTGGTTCCAACAAACAGAAATGATCTGCTTGCAAGAGGTCAAACACATTCTTTTACATAGCAGAAAATTATCCACGAGATCCACTTACCTTCACAAATGGGCACGGTTTTCTGCATAGTGCGCGTCAGCATCCCTGGATCCCTACTCCGTGCCTATCCACCGTATCCTGGACTATGTCGTGCACCTCAAGAGCTCTTCTCTCAGCTGCGCCTCTATTAGAGTGCACGTCGCCGCAATCACTGCGTTAAACCACACTGTGGATGGTTACTCAGTTTTCTCTCACCCGACGATGCGGCGCTTCATGAAAAGCTTAGCTAATCTTTTTCCACACCGAACACAGCCAGCACAACCATGGGACCTAGAGATAGTTCTTAATACATTAACTCAAAAACCCTTTGAGCCCTTGGCCACATGCGACTTGCGCACCCTTATAATGAAAGTTATCTTTCTCACTGCAATAACCTCTGCAAGACGGGTTGATGAGCTGGCTGCCTTATCTGCCTTGCCCCCATACACTCTGTTTACCGATCAAGGAGTCATTTTACGTCCTCAACCCACTTTCCTTCTGAAAGTGAATTCAAAATTTCACATCAATGAGCCGATAGTGCTTCCCACTTTCTATCCAAAGCCCCACATCTCGGCAGAACAAGCTCGGCTACATACTTTGGATGCCAGACGTGCCCTGGCTTTCTACATAGACAGGACTAGGTCCATCAGGAAGACAAACAATCTATTCGTGTCTACAGCCGATCGTTCTAAGGGTCAACCATTGTCAGCACAGCGCATTTCGTCAATCATAGTGAACTGCATAAAGGAATGCTATACCCTACATAGTAGACCACTGTTGCAGAATCCGACAGCGCATTCCACGCGTGCAGTCGCTACATCAACTGCATTCCTGAAGGGCGTACCTTTAAAAGACATTTGTAGGGCTGCTACATGGTCGTCAAATTTCACCTTTGCCAAGCACTATGCCATTCCCAACCTTCACCTTCCAGAAGGAGCAGTGGCAACAGCGGTGCTGTCCACAGCCGCAGCACGATAGCTCCGAACCCCCCTTCTTTTAGGGGCTACTGCTGCAAATTCACTTATAGTGGAGCACCCACGGGACACTGCTCAAAGAAGAAGAGGAAGTTACTCACCCTGTGCAGTAACAATGGTTCTTCGAGATGCGTGTCCCGTGGGTGCTCCACGACCCGCCCTCCTCCCCTCTTCGGAATTTCAATTTGTCTTTCAGACCAAGAGGATCAGGAGGAACTGGCGGGAGCCAGACTGTGCGAACGCAAACGGCACGAAAGAGCACGAGCTGCGCTTCGCACATGCGCAGTCCGGCAAACTACGGCTACGAAAATTCTCCTATCTGTGGTGCCGGGACGAGACCGACACCTATAGTGGAGCACCCACGGGACACGCATCTCGAAGAACCATCGTTACTGCACAGGGTGAGTAACTTCCTCTTCTTCAACTTAACCAGCATTCAGCTCCACTGTTTTCTAATGTAACATGATGACAGCATTGGAGTAGCAAGTTCTCAGAAGTGCAGCAGCTGGCAGCATGAGCCATGGGACTCAGTCCAAAATCCTTAGCATTTCTAAATTTCACAGACACAAACTTTTCCCAGCAGTAGGTCTGGTGAATTGAGGGGTTTGAGCGCTTTGTAGAGTATGTAGCCGGATGACAACAGCGGGAAAGTAAAACTGTTGCTTTACCTTTTGGAGTTCAACATGGCTTGGAAGCTCAGCATTACCTCAAGCTTCACAGTTGTCCAAAGAGCCTTGAAGATGCATAGCTCTCCAAAGCGGAATAAAACAGTGAAGTGACACAGGCTTTTCAATAGAATCTAATCCAAAAGAGAGGAAATAGACTCCATGTTACTGCTTTATATATACTGGCTAGTATGAGAACTTTTGGGGACTTAGACTTCCTAATTAATCACAAAATAATCGGTGGCACTTGGGATCAGTATCTGCAGAAGATGCTGCTCTGGGAAGGTGATCTCACATGTGACATGCAATGTGCAGCAGAAGGTTCAAGAGAAATGATGAAAGCTGTAAGAAGCACAACAGCCCCTGAAGTGCATGGACTGAATGAACATCACAGGAGATCTGGTGGCCATATCCATACTGATATGCTTTTATAGTGGGATGCAGCATGAGCAGGTCAAGGATAATACTTGGACAATATTGAAAGGAATGTGACAGGATGAATCATTATAGCAGTGTGTGCAAGAGCAGAGGGTCCTAGAAAGATTTAGTCAGACTTGTACATGATGGCACATCAATGCGTGGTGATATCACCATGGCTCTCTCTTTGAGTTGAAGAGCATATCAGGTTCAGGCTGTCAGGACAGGACTACCATAAAGGATCATACAAACCTCCTTCTGTGCAGCAATGTTAAAAGGGAAATACTTTGTGTGCTTTCAGCTGGTCAATGGGCACTCCTTCAGTGTGATTATTCACAGTGAATTGGACTCGAACACACACATCAAAAGAGTAGGTGCAAACTAATAATAAACAATGAGATAACAATGCAGTCTTTCTGAAAATGTGACTTCATAATAACTAACCCAAAAATAACAGCTGGTGCCAACTGAAATTTGTGGTGGAAGATGGTTGGCACAACAGACCCCTCTTGGGGAATACATCAAGGCACCCTATGGAGCTGATCAGAGTGCACTGTCAGAATCTTACAGAAGCAGCACAAGAAGCAAAAGGGAGAGGCATGTGAACAGTGGAGACAATTTAAGTAGTCCAGTATACAATGAGCTTTTAGATCTGCAAAGCTGGAATATCATGGCACCTGTTGAGGCCAGTACAACCTGGATACGCACTATGGTAGTGGTAAAGAAACCATCACATAAGTTATGCATTTGCATAGACCCAAAGCCACTGAACTGGGCATTGAAAAAATGCTACTATCCACTGCCCTCAACTGATGACATCTTTCCAGTCCTTTCCAAAGCCAGAATCTTTATGGTTTGTGATGTAGAGAATGGACTTTGGCAAATAAGCCTGGATAAAGAGTTCAATATGCCAACAATATCTGCAGTCCAAATTAGTTGCTATGGATGGCTGCACCTGCTAATTGGTATAAACCCAGCACTAGAGGTATTCCAGAGAAAACTCACTCAAGTGCTGGAAAGGCTGCCTGGGGTAAAAATTAATTGTAGATAAGAACCTCATTTCAGGTGAAGAGAGCAATGATATAGAAACGAAATGAGACCATGACTGAAAATGACAAGCTTTCCTACAGCGATGGAACATAAAACAGGAACATAAACATAAGACAGGAACATAAAACTGAAGCCAGAAAAAATTAAACTCCAAAAGCATGAGGTGGTGTATGTTAGAAATCTTCTGACAGCAGAGGGACAAACAACAGATCCCAGTAAGATCAAAACAATCAGCAGCATGCCAGGTCTAGTGGTTGTGAAAAGGATACATTTCGTAAGAATGATACATTGCTGTTCAAATCCTGTCACACCTGGCTGCTGTAGCAGAACTCACATGTTAGTTCACAGGGCAGGTTGTTGAGTGGGACTGGGCAACTTCGCAATAGCAAATATTTGACACTTTGAAACAAATGTAAATGGATGCCACCATCATGCAGTACTACTAGCCAAGAGAACCACTGACACTCCAATGTGTGGATTTGGCCAACAGGAACTGCAGGAATGGGACACAAAGACATGCTCCCCCCCACCCACCCCGACACACACACACACACACTCTCACTCTTGAGTCAGTAGCTAGCTGCTTCTGGGAGCACATGTGGGGGCCACAGTATGCAGGCAGCCTGCCTAAGTCCAACTGCACTGCTGACTAAGCCGCCTGGGGTGAGCACCTCCCAGCCAGAGCCTGAAATTCATACCCCCTCCTACATCCCAAAACTCTGCCCCAGCCTGGAGACCCCTTCTGTACCCACACTCTCTCCCAGAAAGAAAGAAATATTATAGCTATTGTAAGGTAAGAAGTAGACTATTTTGTATAAACTATATTTTCATGCTTTAAGACTGAAGCATGACCACAGAACTTATTTTATTTTCATTTTGTTTTAAATTAAGAAAGAGACTTGCATAAAGAGGCTCCATAAAAACTCTCAGTATGGTCACAAGACCATATCTCAAAGACTGTCTCTAAGACCTGCTTAGTCAATGATAAAGACAAGACTCCAACTTGGCTGCATGCTATCAACTTTTGAATGAAGGGAAACAGGATGGTATGGTGGGCATCATTTATTTTTAAATTTTATATTTAAATATTTGTAAAATGACAAGATCTGTGATAAGTGAAACTGGAGTCAGAGGACCCTTGTTCCTTTGAGTAGTCATTGTTGATGGGACACAAGGGAACAGGTTGTAGTTGGAATTAGATGGGAAGTAATTCCACAGTATGGACAGAGCATTGGACCTGATTTAATAAAGTTATACTTGTTCAACTTAGCCTGCATTCATCTTAACTCTTTGCTAATGAAACACTGAGAGTGTCTCTCACATTCTCTGGATGATAGCCATCTTTCAGGTTAAATGCACAGCCTTTCTCTTCAGGGTAGTACATTTTGACCATTTTGACCTCTTTTCTCACTGTCTGTGACTGGTATTTTAATCTATCAGTAAGAATTCCCACACTTGTTTCATCTTATATTTAGCCCTTCATGGGATCTGCTGACAGCAAAGACACATTTATTTTACTCTCTGAGCATAATAAAATTTTTGGTTTTTGGCTTTTGCAATGATGATCTGAATGCAGAGCTCTCTCTGTAGCTACTTCTTTATTAGCCTCCATTAAATATATTTATTTAATGATAGTTACCCCAACAGTGATATATGAGATGCCATAGATTCCTAAAACTTTATGATGCATCAGATTGTTTTACCTGTCTTACTATTTTTGTTCAAAACAAAACAAAACCCCACTTCTTTGCTGGAAGCTGCTGTAGAGTGAAACTTAAGTAGTTCTCAAATATTGTTTCTACATTCCCATTTTTTCCTACAGACACATACTGATACCTGGCACTTTCCAGTCATTGCTGGGAGGAATTTAGGTCCAGATCCACAAAGGGATTTGGGCACGTAGATCTTGGATTTATGCACTTGTATAATACACAGGACACCTCCCTCCCCACCCCCAACCCTATAGGCACCTAAATTCTGCACATACATTTTCCCTGTAAAAGTTTCCCAGGGTGTGTACATTTATGGTTTTGATTAGGCAAATGGTTGCTTAAAGCAGGCACCTAGATGTCTATCTCATGTGATCCTCCCAGTGTGATCCTCAAATGCAGAGCAAGGGAGATGGGAGAATAACTATCTTGGGGTATGTCTACACTAGCCCCCTAGTTCGAACTAGGGAGGCTAATGTAGGAATTCGAAGTTGCAAATGAAGTCTGGGATTTAAATATCCCGGGCTTTATTTGCATGTTCCCGTCCAGTCACCATTTTGAAATTCCACTAGCCCGAAGTAACTGCCCGCGGCTACACGCAACAGTGAAATAGTAATTCGAACTAAGTCCTTAGTTAGAATTAACTGTTACACCTCATTCTATTTCTCTTTTTAGCCCCAGTGGTTAGGTTCAAAGTTCCCTTGGGATATGGGATGTCCTAGTTCAGCTGCCTCTTTTGCCTGATTAGGAAAAAGGATCTGAATGTGGAAGCACTGAAACTGTTCTTGCAAGAAACAGTAAGTTATCTGATTCCAGGCAAGGGAACTGACAACCTGCACAGGCCCCTGGGCAAGATGGGAGGGAGCAGTGTTCCCTGTAAACTGACTGGTTGGGCGGCCACCCAGAAGAGATTCTAATGCTGCCCAATTGATTAGCAGAGATCCCACATCCAGCCATAGCCAGCAGCATGTTTCTATTGGTGGTGCACATCCGTCTATGCCTAAGTGCACATAACAAAATTAGAGGGGACACTGGGGGAGGAGGGGAGCCGGTTCCTCACTCCTAGAAGGGGCAGAGACTTAGGCAGAAAGGTTGGAGCTAAGGACTCAGCTCTGCATAGAGTACAGCATGCCCCCCCTCAGAGCCACACGGAGCCTGTCACACAATGTTCCAGTGGCTGCAGCTGCCACAGTAACAATGGTGGCAGCTGGGAGCCCCAGGATCCTCTGAATTGCAGACCTTGGGGGCAATTGCCCTCTTCCCCCTTGTCAGTGGGCCTGATTCCAGTAGAGGGTGCCTTGCTGTGGGTCACAAGCAGAGAGAGGTGCCTAACTCCCTGTCATGTATTCATAAGCTAATATTTCCATTCTGTACTTTAAGACTACAAAATGGATGCCCTTTGTGCAATGTAATATTAGTTCACATTCATGTGTTCAGTTCCTGTTCCAATAACAGCAAGAAATAAAACCGAACAGTTCCTTGACTTCAATAAAATATTTGCAAATGCAGGCCAAACTGTTTATATTTGCCTTCATGCAAGCCAATCTGTGCTAACTGGTGAGTAAATATTTCATTTCAGCCATGTATTTACTCGTGGTATTTTAACTGGAACTGTTCAGCTAAATCTTCATACGCTGTTTGAAACCAATGAAGTAACTCTGATTAGACAAACCTGGGACTAAGTCATAGAAATTAATATAAGTACAGGCAATCCACGGGTTATGTACAAGATAGGGACTGTAGGTTTGTTCTTAAGTTGAATTTGTACGTAAGTCGGAAGTGGCGTCCAGATTCAGTCGCTGCTGAAACTGACCAGCAGCTGACTACAGGAAGCCCGAGGCAGAGTTTCTCTGCCCCTGGCTTCCTGGAATCAGCTGCTGATCAGTTTCAACAGCGACTGAATCTGGACGCCTGGAACAGAGCAGCTGGGGCGCTGCCAGGTAGGTCCCTGCCGCGCCGCGCCGCACCTCGGCGCGGCGGGGACCAACCCGGCAGCACCCCAGCTGCTCTACCCCAGGTGTCCCCAAGTCAGCTGCTGCTGAAACTGATCAGCGGTTGATTCCAGGAAGCCCGGGGCAGAGCAACTCTGCCTTCAGCTTCCTGTAGTCAGCCGCTGGTCAGTTTCAGCAGCGGCTGACTTGGGGACGCCTGGGGCAGAGCAGCTGGGGTGCTGCTGGGTTGGTCCAGTAGCGCCGCTCCTCGGCACTACTGGACCAACCCAGCAGCACCTCAGCTGCTCTGCCCCAGGCATCCTGATTCAGCCGCTGCTGAAACTGACCAGCAGCGGCTGAATCAGGATGCCTGGGGCAGAGCAGCTGGGGTGCTGCCGGGTTGGTCCAGTAGCGCTGAGGAGCGGTGCTGCGGGACCAACCCGGCAGCGCCCCAGCTGCCCCCTCCCCAGCAGACCAGGGAGACGCGGAGACGCTTTTCTCGCCCCGGAGGACGCGGGCGGCGGGACTGCGGCGCGTCTGGGCGGTCCCATCGCCTGTGTCCTCCGGGGCGAGAAAAGCCCCGTTCGTAAGTACGGATCCGACATAAGTCGGATCCGCGTAACTCGGGGTCTGCCTGTAACTGAGTACACAGAAAGCCACTCTGTATTTAACCATTTCCTTTAAAGCATCTCAACATTCAGCATTATATTATATTTTATTATTGCCCAAACAAATAGACTCCAGGCAACTATAGTAGGTGCTCCCCCCATTGTCTCAAACTACTGATAACATTCGACTATGTTCTATGTAGTTGTCAAAAATATATGTTCTATAGAAGAGTTTTAGAAAACTTTAAATACTATGAATCATCATAGTTCCACTCCCAAGTGGAGTCCCACATACTAAGGTCAGGTCTACACTATAAAGGAAGGTCAGCTTAAAGTAGGCCATTTCAGCTATGTAAAAAAGTAGCTGGAGTTGACATACCTTAAGCTGAGCTTTGGTGCCATCCTCACAGTGGGAGGTCGATGAGAGAAATGCTCCTGTTAACTTCCCTTATGTCTCATGAGGAATGGGAGTAACAGCACTGACAGGGGTGCCATTAGCATTTGATTTAGTGGGTCTTTACTAGACCTGTTAAATCAAATAACAGAAGATCAATCACTACAGCATCAATCTTCCCACAAGTGGAGATGTGACCAAAGAGATTGTGGAGGGAAGTGATACATTTGCTGCAAACTGAGCAACAGTGACTTGTAGCAGCGCACTCGTGTTCTCTACTTCTCTCTCTGCTACTGCACAAAGAGAAACGTGGGCATGGAGTCCTGATTTAGGTGGAACAACAGAAAGACAGTGGATCCACTATTATGTGAATCCATGGCTAAATCCTTATTGAAGGAGGAGCATAGAAGCAATGGATAATCCTGCAGCTTTAGTTTCAGTAAAAGCAACTGTTGCAGTTTCAAATATTTGTAAGGCCTCAATGATGCCTCTTATGAAATATGTTTCATAATATAATCTATCAAAAGCTTTGCTAATCATTGTATGTAATGATTTGTTTTACCTCCTATGAAATGGTACATCAGGTTTCTCACATATATAGCTATTTCTTATCCAATACACTGCCAGCATATAGTAAATAAATTTGACCTTTTGTCCATGTGCTTTGTGTTCTTCGAGTGCTTGGGAAATGATTATATGCTCAGCAAAATTCACTAGGATATGAATCCTAGGAAAGACAGGATCAATCCCAAAGGTAAACTTCAAAAGATGCCAATCTGTATTTTTGTGTATTGTGAAACTTTTTGTTCCTGCAATTTCCTGAGTATTCACGAACATGTTGTAGTTTGTAATGATACAGGTAGTCACAGTACGTGTCACTATAATAATGATGGTAATTGTATTTGAAATCAAGGCTTAACTTTACTTTTCAGTAATAATAATTTTAAGTAGCTTATTTCTTTGACCTCATTGAGCCTGTTTGTGTCAGTGGGTTTAGTGTAATATTTGAGGAGGAGCAGGAGGAGAAAATGTAGCTAATAATAAGCATATTTGTTCAGGTGCTTTTCTTCTGTTTAAAATTCTGTACTTTTATTTGGATGGCTCATGTGATCAGTTTTTAAAATAGTATGAGAGAAGGAAGTATACCTTTAATATGCTACATTATTGAGATTGGAATAACAATAATGTAGACTGGCCCTTGTCTTGTTTCCCCAGAGGAAAAATTATGACTTTCAGTTAGTGCTCATATTCAGTATTATAATTAAATTGGATTTTATAATAATTTAATAATCATTCAAATCCAAATCAGAATGATACATAATAACTTAAGTTATCAAGAGAGTTGCATAGCAATTGATCTGCCATTGTTTGGGACTTAGGTTGCAAAGAGATGCTGTAAAATAATAATTTAATGAAATGGGTTATTAAGAAAAAAAACTTTTTCTCTTCACCTGCTAATATGTGATGCACACATTCTGTTTCAAAGAAGAGAATTATGGCTAGATTGAATATCCGTAGTACATTTTTTAATATATCACAAGTAAATGGATCTTCCCTAGAGCAGAATATATTCAGATATGTTTACAATCTTTGTGAATCAAGTGTTCCAATATTCTGCTACCATGCAAATAGTTTTAATATATTTGATCATGTAGGTGACAAAGTAATTTATCCTTGAGAACTAATTTTTTTTAAGTTCCCACTGGAGTCCTCTGTCTCCCTTGCTTTTCACTAAATTTAACACCTCATCACATACACACTCATAACGCCTCCCTTCTCCCTCGCTGTCCTTGTGAACAAGAAATCCTAGACTGGATTATATTCTGAGATCACTGTACTGTTCTTTTATTAGCTAGAAAACTCTCTGTTAAGTGATACTGAACAATTTGTACCATATTCAACCTTTGGGTGAGGCAGTTCTCCTGACTTCATTGGAGTTGCCTCTATCTATGTCAGAACTGAATTTGGCTTATTATTTCTGACATGTTCCTATCCTGTGTTGTCCCAGGAAGAGAGACATGAGATTACAAATCAAATTTAAGGTCTTCTGTTACAGCATGTTTGAATTTTACTACTACTGCTAGACTGGGTTGATCAGGCTTTACCTTTTAAAACTACTTTGGGCTTGAAACTCAGGGAAAAAAATTAGTTGAATGCCTAAATACAACAGTGATTGCCTCCCTGAACCTTCAGACTATATCTGGTGCATAGCTATCAGTAAGCTGAGTTTTCTTGTAAAAGTCATTCACTGTAACTCAGTAAGACAAATCACGCAGTCTTCTGTAGGGAAAATCTGCCAAGACATCTGAAAATGATCTGCCAATACGAGATTCATTCTCTTTAGAGTGGCTGATCTCTGACAGTTGATTAACCCCTTTCAGAAAAACTGATTAATAATATAAATTGATATCCACGAGAAACTGTGGGGAGAAAAGAGTCATTTGAATAGAATCAATAAGAATTTAACAGTATGACAATTTAAGGGCCAGATGACATATTTTTCTGTATTAATTTTATTCCTTTGATACTATCATCTTTACTTGATATTTTAGGTTGCTATATATTATTGATCTTTTTCATATAAATCTAAACATATTGGAAATATTACTGTGGAGTGATATATTTTGAACAATGTATAATGGCTGTTGTTATAATTTGGAGTTTGTGTTTTAGAAACCTTTGGAGAGTTAGCTGTTTCTGCATTTTACTTAATGCATTTTCTCTGCAGTTTTCAGTATCCTGTTTTTTCTGCTTTTTAATGAGTGCTCTAATTATCAACAGTTTTACTATGAGAGTTTTTTTACTTTACTAATGACATAGGAGCTCTGAATATAGCTAGTATTCATGCAAAGGGCAAGTGTTGTGCAGCAGGAAATCCTGCTTATCCCTTCTAGCCTATGCTCTATCCAGCTTCATCTCTGCCAGAGCACACCACAAGAAAATAATATTCCCTTACATGATTGGGGCAGGGCTCCTAAAGCACAACTTCTCTGCTTCCTCTCTGAATCATATATTTTTAGACACTTTTGGCACTATCCTTGCAAATGGCCTTTCTCTGGGATCCCTTGGAGACCTTTGTCCCTCATTTATCTCCAAGAAACAAGATGAGATATTGTTTTTGGAAGTCCTACAGGTATCTGTTTTAGCCCTGCTAGAGTAGTTTTTGATAATTCAATGTGACTGCAGATTTTTAATGTTCTGCCACAAATCTGTAGTGTATAGAAATCTGTTCCCTTGTTGTACTTACTATATCTGACACCATTTCATGGAATTTTATAAAGGTTTTTCTCAGCATGTATTTTAGGAAAAATATTGAATGTATTATATATAGTAATGTCATAAAAGTATTATCAATGGCAATCTTTAACGATACATTTTGTTTTAAACATATTTTTGCATATTATCCTGTAAGCCTGGATTGACATATTTAGTCTATAAAATGAATGTGATACAAATAAGCAATGTCAAATTTGAATTAACATTTAATGTTGAGGAAGGCTTTTGCAGCTTGGTAATGCCAGAAATTAGAAAAGCAACCAGAATTAGCAAACTATATGTATTTTATATAATTTCGTATGCAAGAACATAGAAAAAAATATTTCCAGGACAAAAAAAAATGCTTCAATTTTTGGCTTATGTGTCATATTAGAAAACTGTTTGTTTCCATAGACACCTTTTATACTGGTTTCTGAAATTAAAATTAAAGTTATTACTGCCAGATTAGCATACACCTATCTATCTATACACTGTTTTAAAGGATAAACTTAATATTGTCAAGTCTGCAGTTTTGTTACAGAATGGAAAAAATTCCTTCAGTTGCATTACAGAATATAATAAGGACCTGTTATACATTTCCCTCTAAGATCTCCCTCTGTACTATTTGTGTCTATTGATTCAATATCCACATTTATTTATTTTCACATTTGTACAGTGTAGTTGCCTAAGACGCCAAGTGCTTTACGTAATAACAGCAGGCAGTTAACAAAAATATGCAATACCAACAAAACTAACCACATATGGTGGTAAACATTGTTCAACATTTTCCCATGAAAAAGCTACATCATTCGTGTATAATGAGTTGCCTTAAATATAAACCTCAGTTTGAGTGTAGAACAAATCTTGGTCTTTTTTATGATAAATGTCATATATAGTGGTTAGAAATTGTAAAACAAAGAAGAAATAAAGTGATGCAGTAGTTTATTTGACTGCATCGTGAATGAGCTTATTTTTGTTTTGCAATAGAATGGTAGCTATATGAAAATACCTGTTAAATTTACAGATTTATGCTTCTTCTTAAAAATACCCAGAACAAAAACATATTTGTATTTTCTCTAAAGTGGCAATAAATACATTGCAAACAGAAGAAAAATGTTCTCAATGGATTTTTTAAAAAAATCTTTTCAGTTATTTTTCCAGTCTGTGTGATGTTTCTAACTTCCATATAAAGCTGTGTTCAGAAAGCATGATGACATGTGGTCTGATTTATGAAGAGCATAAATTCAGTACTGTAGTTAAGTAGAGCAAGTTTTGACTGTATTCCTTTTAATAGATTTTGTAATAATAAAACAGCCTTAAAAATGATAGGGTTGTTTTCACTTAGAATATCAAACTAATCCAAATCTTACTTGAGCTTTTCAACTATCAACAGACAGGGTACGTCTAGACTACAAGCTTCTTTCGAAAGCCTCTTTTGAAAAAGCCTCTTTCGAAAAAGTCTGTATGCTCTCTTTTGAAAAACCACAGTTCACATTCAATAGCACCTTTTTTTGGAAAGAGCACTTTCGAAAAAAGTCGTTATTCCTCATAAAATGAGGTTTTACGCAATCGAAAAAACTGCCACGTTCTTTCAATATACTTTTGAAAGAACGCGGTGATAGTCTAGACGCAGGGGAAGCTTTTTTTTTTAATAAAAAAAAGCCACTTTTTTCGAAAATACCCTGTAGTCTAGACATACCCATAATGTCTTACAAAGACTTACTTGTACAAAGTGTCATAAATAGAATTGTTTTCCGGAGATTTTAGGAACTGTCAGGAGCAGAAATAAAAGAGAGTTTTGTTTTTATTTAACAATAGTCATGTTTTGTTTTTATAATTTAATATAACTATAAGTTGTGATAGTAAAGAGGATACAGAAACTTTAATATTTATATAGTCTTGCATATTGCTGTATCATTGCTACAGCTCCATTCACACTGTAGGTTATATTAGGAAGAGTACTACAGAATTTTACAGTACACAGTCCATGTGTAACTTAATAACCTTGTTTATGTCAACTCACAGTTCTCCTCATGTCACTGAAATATCTGATGTGAATGTACATGGGCTGCTAAAAATTAACACGTGAAAATAACACATCTAAGTTTTCTATTAAAAACACTTGTTAGCAAACCCTCCTTTATCTGTTTTTGAATTTTACCATCTCTCTATATAATTTTTTTTTCCTGTGGGACAACAAAGTGATGTGATAATATCACTCTTGTGTCCCACCAGCCTCTTTCCTCCCTCCCCCCCCCCCCCCCCCCCCCACTTTCTGCAGTGCTTGGGAGCCAGGGCTATTATACCATGGCCTCCCTCCTCCCTCCTCTCTGGTAACTGGGGGGAGCTGGGGCTCCAGTGCCGCAGCCTTGCACTCCCTCCCCGCCCAAGGCAGCTGGAGGGAGAGACCTGGGCCTAGCAAGGTCTCAGCCCGGCTTCCCTCCTCCTCAGTGGCCAAGGGAGAGAGCCAGGGCTGGCGCAGCCTTGGCTCTCAGTGGCTAGAAGTGGGTGGGCTAGAGCTGGAGATGACGCAGCCATGGGGAGCAGGACCAGGGGGAGAGCATGGGTTGCCACGCCTTATCCTGGCCCTCCCCGGCAGCCAGGGGGAGAGCTGGGGCTGCCTACCCCCAGAGAGAGGGAGGTTGGCAAGCATAGCGAGTGGCGGTACAACCCCCTAGTTACTTTAAAATAGACTATGGTTTTAAAATTGCATTTATTTTCTTTTGAACAAGAACACAATATTTTCATATGACAAGATTCAGAACTCTTGAATCTGTTCACTTGGTGACCTGTTCTTCTCTTACATACAGTATGTTGAGCATATGTCTGATTTTCAGGAAATTTATGATATATTTATGATTTACCTTGAGATTGAAATAAATCCTATAAAAAGTGAGAAAATGGACAAACTGTTAAGGATGAGTACAAAAAAATAGCACAAGCATGAAGGAACAAAATCAGAAAGCCAAAGACACAAAATGAGTTACATTTAGGAAAGGACCAAAAAAATAAATAAAATAAAAAGAGATTCCTTAAATACATTAGGACCAAAAGGAAGATGAAGAAAAATGTAGGTTGTCATCTATCTCTGAGGAAGGAGAGCTAATAACAGATGATAGCAAGAAGGCTAATATGTATTTTTATCAGATTTCACTAAGAAGGTTAATATTGACCAGATGTTTCACACAATCAATGTTAACAAACAAGGAAGAAGGAATGCAAGCTAATAAAAAGTTAAAGAATATGTAGATTAGTTAGATGTAAGTTGGGAAGGGCCAATGAAATACATCTTAGGGTATATAAGGAACTACCTGAAGCAATCTTGAAGCCATTGACAATTATCTTTGAGAACTCATAGAGGAAGGATGAGGTCCCAGGGGGCAAAAAAAGGGAAAACTTAGTATTTATCATTAATAAGGGAAACAAAGAAGACCCTGAGAATTATGAACTACTCAGCCTAATTATATTACCTGGAAAAATACTGGAACAAATAATGAAACAATCAATTTGTAAGTACCTAGAGGCTGAAAAGGTCAAAAGGAGTAGCCTAATGTGGCTTTGCCAAGAAGTAATCATGACAAAACCCTCCTAATTTCCCTCTTTGACAGAATTACTGACTGGTGGATTGGTGGGGAGCTGTATACTTGATATATCTTGATATAGTAAGGCTTTAGGCACAATTCTACCTGATGGTCACATGAACAAACTAGAGAAATATGGTCTAGATTAAATTTCTATAAGGTGAGTGCAAAACTGATTGAAAGACTATACTCAAACAATAGTTATTCATGGTTTTCTGTCAACCTGAGAGAATGAATCTCCTTGGGTTCCTCAACAGTTGGTTGGGTACTAATCAATATTTTCTTTAATGACTTGGATAATGGACTGCAGATTGTACATATAACATCTGCAGATGACATCAGAATGGGAGGGATTGCAAGAACTTTGGTGGACAGAATTAGAATTCAAAATAACCTTGACAAATTGGAGAACTAGTCTAAAATTGTCAAGATGAAATTCAGTAAAAACAAGTACAATAAAGAGCTAAGGAAGGAAAAAAATCAAATGAACAATTGTTAAAGTGGAGAATAATTGGCTGGGTGGATATACTGATGAAAAGAATCTAGAGGTTATAGTGTGGGGGGAGGAATAGCTCAGTGGTTTGAGCATGGGCCTGCTAAGTTCAATCCTTGTAGAGGCCATTGGGGGCAAAAATTTGTCAGGGATGGTACTTAGTCCTGCTGTGAAGGCAGGGGACTGGACTCAATGACCTTTCACGGTCCCTTCCAATTCTAGGAGATAGGCAATCTCCATTATTTTTAAAAAAAATTAAATATGAGTCAACAATGTGATCTGGTTGAAAAAAAAGACTCGTATTTTTCTGGGATGTATTGACAGAAGTGGCAAGTATTAGATATGGGAGATAGTTGTCCCACTATACTTGTTACTACGTTGGCGTCATTTATAAAATACCACATTTTAGGAAAGATGTGGAAAAATTTAAGAGATTCAAGAGGAGAACAACAAATATGAGCAAAGGTTTAAAAACATGGTCTATTTGGAAAGGTTAAACATTAATTGAGTATCTTCAATTTTGTTAAAAGAAGACTTAGGTGGAATATATTAAGTCTTCAAATATTTTAAGACCTGAGATAGAGGACAGTGATCAATTGTTCTCAATGTCCATTGAAGGCAGGACAAAAAGTAATGGGCTTGATATACACTAAGGGATATTTAGATTAGATGGAAGAAAAATATAACTATAAGGGTAGTTAAGCTCTGGCATAGGCTTCCAGGTGAGCTTGTGAAATCTACATATTGGAGGTTTTAAGAAGAGTTTTGGAGACACACCATTTGGGGATGGTCTAACTATATATTTAGAGGACTTAGCTGACTGTTTGATGTCCCTTCCAGCTCGACATTTCTATGATTCTGAGTGTCTCAATCAATGCTGAATAGCAAATGGTCTAAGCTCCCACACAAATGGAATCTCAGTGTAGACTAGCTACTTCATACCCCACCAAAGAAACTGAGGCTTAAAGCCCTAGAGCCAAATTCTCTGAAAAGCCTAAGTCTATTTAAGTTTAATCCCTTTTTGGCCTCCTCAGTGTGAAAGTTTGGTTTACTTAGATTCTCTGAATTACTTACTATCACTACTCATTTGCTTTAAGTGTTTGGATTCATGGTTTGAGTTAGTGATTATTACTTTCTCTTAATCCTGTAGCCTACTATTACCTTTAAGTCTGTCAAGTCAATGGCTAAAAATATGTTAAAATATGAGAGAAGTGTGTGATTTGAGGAGGAAATGAAAGCATGTATATAGTTGAAAGTAACAAAAAGTCCATTTATACCCATTGAGCTGCTGGATTAGACAACAAAAAGCTAAGAAAAAATACTGCATAACAAGTAAACAGCAATATTTATTACCTACATACTAGAAAACATAAGGCCCATGCATTAACAGATGGGATAGGGACACAATCTTCAGAACTGTGGCCAATCTCATCACACAATCTCCTCCATAAACGTATCTAGTTCAGTCTTGATGAGTCTCAGTCAGATGCAGGCAGCATATTTGGTGAGATTATGTGGCCTGCGTTGTGCAGGGGGTCAGACTAGATGATCATAATGGTCCCTTCTGACCTTAAAGTCTATGAGTTTTGTCGACAAAAGTCCACTTTCATCGACAAAACCCTGTAGTCTAGACACACCCTAAAAATACTGTCATATGAGTGGAAATTAGGTAAATATTACTTTTATTTATATCATCAGAACTGACTTAAATGGGGCCTGCATTTTTTATAGTCTTGCCTTAATCTTTGTATTCATGCCCCTTGGTGTAAAAGAAGCTATTTGCATATATATTTACATGTATATGCAACCACACTTAAGTTGCAGCCCCTGGGGCTTCCAAAGTTGAGTAGCCCTGATCTATGACTATAGTCAGGGGATTCAACTTTATGCTTTGTCTGTCCCTAAACCTCCAACTACTAAAAGCTGAGACTTGAAAATAGAGGATAAATCACTCAAAAGTGCTCTGTTATCGTCTTTTCCTCTGAAGCTTCTAACACATGCCACTGTCAGATGACAGAATATTGGTCTTGCACAAAAGGGATCTGAAGAGGACATGCAAATGAGCTGTCCATTTGCATTTCCTCTTGCAGAAGAGGCTCGTAGTATAGACATAGCATTTGATGCAAGTTGTGAGTCCTGAGATGTGCTCCAAAGGTGCTCTGTGACTAACGGGCTCATAATGAAGTAGATTTGAATGATCATTTAATAAACCTGCTGAAGAAAAAGTTTTCATATGGTGTATATAGTTTTGTAGCTGTTTGGTTAAAATGAATGAGCTTCTAAAGAAAAAGCTTTGCTGTGGATAAATGACTTAATGTCAGTACTTCAGTTAATAATCCCCCATGAAATTAAATAACTGTTGAAGGGAGAGCCTTATAAATAAAGGATATATGTAATTTAAAATCCAGAACTTCCTGTTGCTAAGTAAAAAGGCATTCTATCAACACATGCTAAATAATAATATGAATATGGAAATTATGTTTCCACAAGGAAAATAAAGAAGGGTTCCCATTTATGAGAGCTTCTTTTATTCCTTCCCCTCCTCCAGGTGTATTTTATTCTTCTTTGGCTGCCATCTGGCTTGTTTCCTTTGGCCAAGAGGACTGATCATGTGATTATAACTACTGCTAGTATTTAGTTCCTTAGCCAGCTACTGAAAGGGTTCATGCCTAAGAAGCCTGACTCCATCCTGTCACATAATTATGCTGCATGACATTCAAACCTTAGGTCCTTGGATGTCAAACATGACCCTTAAATGAGGGGTTTCCATATTGCTAATGACAAGGGGTTTCTTAACTGTATAAATGCTTTCTTAGGGTATGTCTATACTTGCTCCCTATCTCGAGATAGGGATGCAAATGTAGTGTACTGAAATTGCTAATGAAACACGGGATTTAAATATCCCATGCTTAGTTAGCATAATCGCGTCTGGTCACCATTTTGAAATTGCATTATTGCTAAATAAAATGCCCCGTGTAGCAGCGTTATTTTGAGAGAAAACCCTTCTCTTGAAATAACTGTTAAATCTCATTGTATGAGGAAGGGTTATTTCGAGAGAAGGGTTTTCGAGAGAAGGGTTTTCTCTCGAAATAACGCTGCTACACGGGGCGTTTTATTTCACAATAATGAGATTTCAAAATGGTGACGCAACGAGATTATGCTAATTAAGCCCGGGATATTTAAATCCTGTGCTTCATTAGCAATTTCGGTATACTACATTTGCATCCCTATCTCGAGATAGGAAGCAAGTGTAGACATACCCTAAGAGAGCAAAGTGAAGTATTCTAGAGTTTCTTAGAAAGGTATAACAAGTGGGGTTCCACAGGGATCTGCTTTGGGACCAGCTCTGTTCAATATCTTCATCAACGATTTAGATATTGACATAGAAAGTACACTTATTAAGTTTGCAGATGATACCAAACTGGGAGGGGTTGCGACTGCTCTGGAGGATAGTGTCATAATTCAAAATGATCTGGACAAATTGGAGAAATGGTCTGAGGTAAACAGGATGAAGTTTAATAAAGACAAATGCAAAGTGCTCCACTTAGGAAGGAGTAATCAGTTTCACACATACAGAATGGAAAGCGACTGTCTAGGAAGGAGTACAGCAGAAAGGGATCTAGAGGTTATAGTGGACCACAAGCTGAATATGAGTCAGCAGTGTGATGCTGTTGCAAAAAAAGCAAACATGATTCTGGGGTGCATTAACAGGTGTGTTGTGAGCAAGACATGAGAAGTCATTCTTCCACACTACTCTGCGCTGGTTAGGCCTCAGCTGGAATATTGTGTCCAGTTCTGGGCACCACATTTCAAGAAAGATGTGGAGAAATTGGGGAGGGTCCAGAGAAGAGCAACAAGAATGATTAAAGGTCTAGAGAACATGACCTATGAAGGAAGGCTGAAAGAATTGGGTTTGTTTAGTTTAGAAAAGATAAGACTGAGGGGGGACATGATAGCCGTTTTCAGGTATCTAAAAGTGTGTCATAAGGAGGAGGGAGAAAACTTGTTCATCTTGGCCTCTGAGGATAGAGCAAGAAGCAATGGGCTTAAACTGCAGCAAGGGAGGTTTAGGTTGGACATTAGGAAAAAGTTCCTAACTGTCAGGGTGGTCAAACACTGGAATAAATTGCTCAGGGAGGTTGTGGAATCCCCATCTCTGGAGATATTTAAGAGTAGGTTGGATAAATGTCTATCAGGGATGGTCTAGACAGTATTTGGTCCTGCCATAGGAGCAGGGGATTGGACTCGATGACCTCTCGAGATCCCTTCCAGTCCTAGTATTCTATGATTCTATGATTGTCCCTTTGGTAAAATTGTAAAAACAAGTAGATTAAAGTTTGTTTGGTTTTTTATTTATTTGTACTGTGGTATCTCAGAGATTGGGATCTCATTGCACTAGATACTGTACAAAGAGACAGTGGTGTTTGTTTGCATCTGTATTCACTAGAAATGTTTAGTCTTAATATTATAAACTTTGATGGTTTCCAGTTTAATTTGCTTAGTCATTAAAAAACTTACTGTGTGGTGAAACTTACAGTGCATGATTTTGGTCTCTGTCTGATCCACCTCAGAAGTTCCTTGATTCAAAATGTGCTTTGTCACCAGTAAAATGAGATGTTGAATATAATTCTGCTGTGTCTTAGACATATGTTTACACAAACATCAGCTCTAACAAAATCTGAGTTGCCCCATACAAAACATTTACCATTGGAAGCTGAGATATCGCAAGAAACATTCAGATAAGGATTAAACAGTATTGACAGAATTAAATTAATATTCATACTATGTACAGTGCCTTGATTATTGCTATTGCTATATTCCTACCTAGCCTCTTTATAACAGTAATGTCCAAAGGTGCCAGAAGCTCTAGAAATATGTGGTAAGGCCAATTCCTTGCCCCCAAAAGTTTATATTACAATGAGATAAACAATAGGAGAAAACGTACAATGTACAAGTAAATTGTTATGGTGAAGACTGTCACTTATTTAAATGTCTCATACTGTCCTCCCCTACACACAATGAGCTTTCGCCTGCATGAGTTTCCTGTGTTTGGAGGGGAGGGGGTTTCAGAAATTGTCCTCTTAGTGTTGTATGAACAAAACATTGATCAGAAATATATAAACAGGCAAGCTGTAGGTAGTAGTTATTCTTAATGCTGTAAGCTGATTAAGTTTACTTAAGATCTTGCAAGCTAACGGAGTAAAAGATAGGTTAAGATCTGAGTGACAGACCTCCAGGATATATGCAGAGTCTACTGTAGGTGCTAGAGGTGGTGCTGATAATTAGTCATTACTCCTCTGTGGTTCAGTTTCAAATCACTCTCTTGACTTAATCCTTGGAAGTCTTGGGTTGCGGAAAATGCCATTTTGTATCTGAGAAAAAAAATCCTGACTAACTGTGGATTTTGCAGAACCTGTAGCACTTTTTGCAAGAATTATGAATGATCACCCCAAGATCCAATCTAACTTCTAGCAGAGATGATTACACTCCATCCCAATTTCCCCTTCACCTTTCCTAGGATATAGTATTCATTTACTGATCTCAATTGTTGTATAATGTTGCTGTGGGTTATGGTAAATAATTGTGTTTCATCTGAGACAGAGGTGACTCAAATTCAGTGATTCCTATTGGCAGTTTGTATTACAAGTTTCAGTTGTAAAGCACTTTGGGCACATCTTCACAGTAGCATTATTTCAAAATAATAAAGTGAGCATCTACACAGCAAGCCCATTATTTCAAAATAATATTGAAATAATGGGTGTCTTATTCCAAATTCTGTCACTCTAATTTTACAATGAATAAAGCCTATTCCAAAATAGCTATTTCAGAATAGGGTGTGTGGGCACCTAAAGTTATTCAAAATAAGAGGCCTCCAGGAAATCCCATGGATTGAGGTCCACGTGGAATGAGGAGTACATCTAGTTCAGATTAGGAACTAGCTACTCCGTGCCGCGTGTAGCCGCGCGGCACGGGATTCAAACTGCCGGCATTTAAAAATGGCGCCGGCTGGCTTCATGCAAACGAAGCCTGGGAAATTCAAATCCCGGGCTTCATTTGCAAGTGCGGTATGCCTACATTACCCTCTTACTTCGAATTAGGAGGGTAGTGTAAACATACCCTTGGTGAAGTCAAGGTGTCCATTGTATGGCTTCATCAGCCATGGGAGCAGAGGGTAGGCTGTGTCTCCCATGATGCACATGGGCAAGTCCATGTTCCCAATCCTGATGGTGCGTTTGGGGAAAAAATTGCAGTGCCAGTGTGCAGCTTCTGGAAGAGGCTGGAGTTGCAGAAGACACATGCATTGTTTGCCTTCTCTGACCACCTGACATAGATGTCTAGGAACTAGCCCTGGTAGTTGACGAGGGCCTGCAGGACCATCAAAATGTACCTCTTCCAGTTGATGTATTCAAATGCCCAGTGACTGGGGGACTGGATGGGGATATGGGTGCCATCAATAGCCCCCCCCCCCCTCCCCACTGTTGGGGAAGCCCACGGCAGCAAAGCCGACAATAATGGGATCCAGGTTGCCCAGGTTGATGACCCTGTGCAGCAGGACGGTGTTGGTGACCCTCACCACCTATAGAAGGAGACACACAGAGAATCACAGGGTTATCAGGGCCCTCAGCAGGGCCCTGAGCCCAACCTTCTCCCCAGTCCCCCACACACCAGAGCAACCCTGACTTGCCCCATCCTCTGGCAGGGCTTTGTGAAGACATGACTGAAAAACCTCCTGGGGAAGGGGCTTCCACCACCACCATCCCCTTCTCTAGGGAACCCCATTCCAGCACTTTACCATCCTCCTGGGACAATAGCATGAGAGCACCATACCTGCATGACCAAGTCCCTGACAGTCCCCATGACAAACTGGTTCCCCACAGAGCAGTAGTTGTCTGGCATGGTGAGACTCCAGGTAACAATGGCTACCCACTTCTGGAGGGGGATGGCAGGTCTCATATGGGTGTCCCGTCACCTGAGGGCAGTGGTAAGCCACTCACACAGCTCCATGAAGGTATCCTTCCACATGTGGAAATTCTGGAGCAACTGCTGGTCATCCCACTACTCCAGGACAAAGTGGTTCCACCAGCTGGAACTGATGTCAAGTTGCCAGAAGCAGTAGTGCATGGTGTGCAGGGGAGGGCGGGTGGGGTCAATCTTCATGAGCAGTCCCTGGAGACAGGAGAGGAGGTGTCCTGCAATGAGTTGGGGGTCCTGTTCCTGTAGGGCCATGAGGGCAGCCCTCAGAAACTGCAGCAGGAGGTGCAGCATGCGATATAAGAGCCGTTGACTGCTTGGAGGCAGATCTGGTTCTATGGTAGGAATGCTGTGGTGTCCACAAAGGCAACCCGAGCAGGCAGAGAAAAGGCTTTGCTGTCCCTCAAGGAGGCAGGCAAAGAAGAAGAGCCTGAGACACGACTGTACAGGTGAGTCCCTTAAAGCACGAGCCTCAGATAGCCTCAGGCAGCAGCTACTGGAAGTAACAGTTGTCCTGATGCCTTGCCTGAAGTGCTTCCAGGTGGCCTTAAATGTGATTCAATATCCAATCAGTGTGGATGCTCTATTTTGAAATAGCTCAGCACTATTTTGATGGGCATTTGCTGTGTAGATACTCTATTTAAAAATAAGTTATTTCCGAGTTTTTGTTCCAAAATAAGCATGCAGTGTAGACGTGCCCTTTGAGATCTTTTACAATGTAATAGATGGTTTGCAAGACATGTACCAGAAATGCCAAAAAATACTGGTTTTGATTTTAAAGTGTTATATCTGCAAGGATTTTTATTTTACTGTCAAGACGATGTCAGTTGCAATTCTCTGATGTGCAACAAATCTTATGCCACTATAAATAGAACTATCAGCAGATCTAATACTGAATACATCAGGTACACAAGCTGACCTTAGTTCAGCATGTACCCTTGTCAAGATGCAATAATTTTTAGATGTTGCATAAAACAAGAATGTAACTGGTTAAGAGGCTAATCAAAATTCCCTGTCAACATTAGTTTAGTGCTGTGTCTGTATTTGTATGTAGCTCATGAGCTAGGACATATCATTTAATGAAGCTAGGAATATTGAGAACTGTGGAGCTTTCCTGAACTGAGATTAGCCATATCTGTTAGACCTAACAAAAGCAGCTTACTTCTGACATCTGGGAGACAGCAGGAAGTTCAGTGTTTAAATGGGCTCTTGTGACAGGGATATGTGATTACTAACAAAAAATGCTGCAGTATACTAAAAAATAGCTAAGGACCCATGGGTAAAAAGAAATGTAGACACCCCTATACCTGGCATCCTTGGGAGCATAAAAGTGGGTCAGACTATTGGTCCATTCCATCTCATCCACTATCAGGTCATGACGGCACCAACTGGTCCAGAGGAAAGTGTAAGAAGCTCTGTAGTTAGCTTCTCTCAAGAAAGATTTCCTCTTAAACCCTACTGGTTAGAAACTGGTATATTTTGTGAAGAATAACGATCTAGATCCCTTCCAAAATTCTTGGGTGTATAATATTTACTCTAATAACTCTGGATATTTTTGTTATCCATATTGATATCTAATCCTTTTTGCATCTTGTTAGATTCTTGGCCTCAACAGTATCTTATGATAATGAGTTCTGCAGGCTAATTATATATTCACAAAATCAGAGAAATGGAAGGAACCTCATCAAGTCCATTCCCCTGTACTCAAGGCATGACCATACACCATATAGACCAGGAGTGGGCAAACATTGGCCTGTGGGGCCAGATCCAATCTGCCAGGGCTAGATCTTGGTGGGCCCCCGCTGCCATATTTAGCTGCATCGTCGCAGGTACCAGTGACCACAGCTCCCTTTGGCCACAGATTGCTGTTCCCGGCTAATGGGAGCTGCAGGAAATGGTGTCCCTGTCTGGGTCACTTCCTGCCATTGCCATTGGCTGGGAACAATGATCTACAGCCAACAGAACCTGCGCTCGCCAGTACCTGCAGCCATGCAGTTAAATATAGCAGTGGCTAACCCTGGTGAACTGTCGCTGTGTTATTGTCCACCTGTGATCTAGACCATCCCTAACAGGTGTTTGTCTAACCCGCTCTTAAAAATCTTCAATGACAGATTACACAACCTCCCTAGGCAATTTATTCCAGTGTTTAACCACCGTAAACGGGAGTATCTTTTCCTAATTTCCAACCTAAACTTCCTTTGCTGCATTTTAAGCCCATTGCTTGTTTTTCTGTTACCAAAGGTTAAGGAGAATAATTTTTCTCACTCCTCTTTGTAATAACCATTTTAGGTACTTGAACATTGTCATCGTGTCCCCTCTCAGTCTTCTTTTTTCCCGTCTAAAAAAATCCCATGTCTTTCAGTCTTCCCTCATCAGTCATGTTTTTTAGATCTTTAATCATTTTTGTTGGCCTGCCCCTGACTTTTTTCAATTTGTCCACATTTTTCCTCAAATGTGGCACCCAGAACTGGACACAATATTCTGGTAGAGCCCTATTTAATGCAGGGTTAGAGTGGAAGAATTACTTTATGTGTCTTGCTTACAACATCACTGTTAATACATATCAGAATGATGTATGCGGGGCAGAGGAGGTTGTTTTATTTTTTCCAAGTGTCACACTATTGATTCATTTTTAGCTTGTGATAATCTTGTGATAAACCCCCTCCCCTCAGATCACTTTCTGCACTACCAGATCACTAGTCATTTCCCATTTTGTATGTATGCAACTGATTGTTCCTTCCTAAGTGGAGTACTTTGTATTTGTCCTTACTCTTGAAATGAGAGCCATTCCATGTTTCTATTTCAACCTCTTTAGATGGTGTTAAATTTGCATATAAATTCCAGCTCAGCAGTTTGTCATTGCAAGGGTTTTATTTGTTTGTTTGTTGGTGTTTTTTTCCCCCCGAAAAAGTTAATTTTCAAGTCAGTGTCCAGGAAGGTTAACCAGGAAGGTTAAAGTGCTGCCCCACCAGTTTTTGTATGATGCCATTCTTGACGTCTGATTTGTGTCCATTTATCCTTTTCCTCAGAGATAGTCCAGTTTCTCCACTGTACATGGCAAAGGGGCATTACTGGCATATGATCACATATATTACATTAGTAGATGTGAATGTAAATGGGCCTTTGATGGTATAGCTGATGTGGTTTGGCCCTAAGATGGTGTCACTGGGGTAGATATGTGGACAGAGTTGGCAACAGTGTTGCAAGGTTCTTGGGTTCGTGTTTCTGTTGTGGGGTGTAAAGTTGGTGGTGACTATTTAACTGAGGTTGGATGGCTGTCTGTAAGCAAGGACTGGTCTGCCTCCCAAGGCCTGTGAGAGTGAGGGATTGTCATCTAGGATAGTTTGTAAATCCTTGATGATGTGTAGGAGAGGACCTGTAGATAATGACTAGTGGTGATCTGTTGCTTTCTTTGTTGGGTCTGTTCTGTAGTAAGTGACTTCTGGGACCCACCTAGCTTTGTCAATCTGTTTCTTTACTTCTCCATGTGAATATTGTAGTTTTAAGAATGCTTGATAGAAATCCTGTAGATGTTTTTGTGTCTGTCTGAGGGATTGGAGCAAATGTGATTTTATCTTACGTGGAAGCCATATACTACAGCAGGAAGCCTGGGCTACCAGGAAGCTAGTCCCAGGGAGAAGATGATTCTGGACAGAAGGAACTCGTGGAGTGATGATCAGTCACAGAGACAAAGTACTTGCAGGAAAGGACAGGAGCAGCTCAGGAGACAGAGCTGGATGTGGAACCTCTAGGGGAACACTTATGCAGCAAAAATAATGCAGTCAGGGAGAAGAAAGGCAGTGGCAGGCAGAACCATCTCTAGTGGGCCCTGATCCTGCCCCACCTCTGCCCCTCTCCACTTCCCCTTTTCTCCAAGCCCTGTCACTGCTTTGCCACGTTCCTATTCTGCCCCTTCCATCCCCGTTGCCCCCCTAGCCCAAAGCCTTCTTTCCTATGCAATGTGAGCCAGCAGATTACTGAGGGGTCTAGGGTGGGGCAGCAACAGGGGTTGTCCTCCATCCCCTCACTCACCATGGCAACAGGAGCAGCCCGTTTACTGCATGTCAGGAAACAGAGTGTCCTGTGACTGGGGCCAGGGTGCTCTGCTTCCTGCCACCATGGTTGCTCTGGCTCCTGCTGCTGCAGTGGACAGGAGCTGACCCCTTCTGCTGCCCCATTCCAGACCCCACAGGTAATAGCACAAGCCTCCCTGAACCCTGCAAATCCCATCCATAAGACAGTTGAGGCAGCCACAGTGAGCTCCCCCAAAATGCAGGGCCATCCTATGGATGGGACTGCTCTGGAGGCAGGACATCCCACAGGGGCCCAAACTCCAGACGAAGAATTCAGCTTGGCCTGTGGCTAAAGTGCCAAGACATAAAACTGTTTAATCCAGAGGCAGAGGATTTTCTGGTGGAGTTGCTGACTAATGATTCCACTTCTCTTTGGGGGGATTTTTTTCTGTTAAATAAGAGGCCTTTTGAAGAGCCTAATTGGACTTGTTTATATCCTGAGTGAGGGAAATCAGGTCAGAGTACCACATCAACCATAAGGGGGAGCATTTTAAAGGGTGAGAGACCCAACAACACCCACTGGACACAAATCAACACAACCAGTGTCTCAGCATACACAGTAATCCCAAATACATATAGTTGTCACTGGAGCACACACATTCTTTGCTACTTGCACAAATCTTCTAGCACAAATTGCCCTCCTCTCATGGAAATCAACAGAACCACCAAGTGAGCATATTAATCCCATATACAGATTGAGATTGGAGCATAAGAGGGGGCACAGGCTCTGGATGGACATGCAGGCTGTCTCTTGGGGCTGTGTTTGAGAGATTTGGGATACAGGAAGGGGCTCTGGGCTGGTGCAAGGGGTTGCAGTGTGTACATGTGTGTGTATTTGTGAGGGCCCCAGCTGGTGTTGCTGACTGAGGTGGGGATGAGGATGAGGGTTTCAAGGTGCAGGAGGGTGCTGTGGGTTGTCCAGAGGGAAATCAGGGCTGTGGCAGGGACGTGATATGGGGGACCTGAGTGATGCAGGCTCCAGACACCACTTACCTCCAGCAGCTCGAAAAGCATCAGCACATCCTCCCCAGCTTCTAAGCAGAGGCGCTGACATACAGTTCTACATGTTGCCCTGTCTGCCGGTGCCACCCCTGCAGCTCCCATTGGCTGTGCAAAGGTGACTCTTGGGGCAGGGACTGAAGCCAGATAGGGGACATGCTGCTGATTCCAGGAGCTACGAGGAACAGGACAAGTCCCTGACCTCACTCCCCAGTGGGAACTTGAGGCCTGAATTAAAAGGCTGATGGGCTGGACACGGCTCGTGCGCCACAGTTTCCCCACCCCTGGATTAGACTATCACCAGATTCAGTCTTCACTGGGCTTGCAGTCTACTACTGTCCAGTTTGAAGGTTCTCAGCCATTTTCAACTTTTTTACATATATGACTTTATGAATTATTATACCCATGTGACAGCACAGGCTTTCAGCTACTACTGGGATTATACTATTTTCAGTATTTTCCCTCTGATTATACATCCTATGCTTTTTATAAAAATTTTACCTGTAAGAAGCTTAATCTTCTGTGTATTTGACCTTACTGCTTATTGGCATAGGTATTGCTCTACTACTCTTTCAAACACTGAAACAATTAATCTCAGTAATTGGCTCCTTAGGGTGTGCTTAGATTTCACAGACTCCATGAGACAGATTTTGTTGATGTTTCAAACACCACTGCCCCAGCATGATATCCTGTAAGAAAGCTTAAGAGGTTTATTAGCTCTCACATACGGGGGCAAGTAAATCTCCACTGACTCTAATAGAAACTATGTACAGAAGTCCTGATGAGAACCCTAAACAGGAGGAAAACAAATAACATTTAAAAAGGGGAGAGACTTTTATTTACTTCCTTTACATTATAATTAAATCAAGGAGCTAGGTGCCAATAACAACTACAAAATAAACAGAAGGATGAGCTAGATGCTGTTTATTTGCCAATATGAATTATGACAGATTGTGACTTTTACATCACAGCCCACGTTTGGAAGCTCTTAGATGGGGAGACACTATTGGCTCTAAAGGGCTGTGGCTCACAGGGGAGAACTCTGGCAGCTTTCTCGCCCTTTTGAAGGGCGCAGCCTGCACTATCCTCTTGCATATGTTCAGGCACAGAGCATGGTGGCCTTGGAACTGTTGCCTTTCAGATATATTCCTGCCTCACATATTATTCAGGTGGGAATATGTGCCAGAAGATGACATGGCTCCTCACCTTGACTCTTATGATATTAATTATTTGGGGATATATGTAGACTGGTCAGTTACCAAGTTGCAGATAGGTGATGAGTTGTGGGGTCAGGATTGAGCAGGGTCAGCATGACAGGAACTCAGGATCAGACACCAAGTTGCAGGAGACAAACAAGCAGCAGAGCTGGGGTTGATCCAGGACAGGATACCAGGTAGTCTGGGTCAGGTACCTGGTTACAGAGGACAAGCAAATAGCAGAATCGGGGTCATGCCAGGTCAGGATATCAGGTTACGTATGACAGGCAAGTAGCAAAGTCAGAGTTGAGCCAGGTCATTATACCAGGGAATCAGACACCAGGTTACAGTCAGCAGGCAAAGACCAGAGTTATGGACAAACCATGGTCCATAGCAAGGCAATATCTAGAGCAGAACCAAGTAGGTAGTCTGTGGTGTTGCTAAGACAGCTCCCTATGCTGGCTTCTTCATGTCTGTTCCATCATGAGCCAATCAGTGGGCTGTGGGAGGAGTCACCATTTAGACCCGATTGAACAGTATTTCTTGCAATGCCTAGCATCACAAGGTCCTCCAGAAGATACCTAAGCTAAGATTCCAGTGGTGATACAGAAGTATCAGTGAGCAGAACAAAACCACCATGGTCTGAGCTTCTTTTTCTTGCAGTTTCTTACAGGTAACTCATTCAACAGAATGTTTTTTCTCCAGCCCTACTACATTTCATCCTGGATTTTGTAAACTGTGATGTCTCAGAGGAGTGCAACTCTTTTGGTACATCACGTATGGAGAGAGAATCTCTGAGTTTGTAGTTTGGATGCCTCATGAATCTAATCATGAGTCAAAATATTGCTGATTGTTGACATACAAGGGTGTTATTAATATGATGCAGATGGGATTATTTACTTATGCTCTTCAATTTAATAAAATGTAATATGATATTATCAGAGTATTCAAAACACACACACATATCCCATCCATACATGCTGGCAGCAGGTTTACACTCCTGGGATCTGCCAGAGAGAACAGTTTTGCTGCTATAACTCTTTCTGCTTCTGGGAAAGATCACAGAAAAATGTGTTAAATTATCCTCATGCTGACATCACAAACAAGTGCTCCAAAAGCACCAAATACTAATTTTTGAAAGACGCATAAATCTTAAATAGAAATATTAAAAGATGTATCCCTGCAAATGGGTCAGATAGTACCTATTAGGCACAGTCTCACAATGGGGCAGTGCAAAATTGGGGAATGAAGCAAAAGAAATATTGTTTCCTTGAGCTTCTAAGAAGGGCAACCACTGTTAGTGTATGCCAAGCGCTCCTCTTCAAGGTCAGGAACTCTGCTGGCTGGTGTAGAGAGAGAGTAGGTCATGCCTTCTCTCCTCCCCATCTCTCCCTACCTCTTTTAAGTAGCTTTCTCTCCAGTAGGTACTAGCAGGGAGCTTTAGCAGGACTGGCCTTTGTGTATGCAATGTCATGGGTGAGGAAGTTTCTTTGTGCTTTCCATGAAAGGACTAACCCTTAAATTAAATGGGGGATTAAATTTTGCACAGGGACCTGGAGAAACAGAGAAGTACAACCTTTTGTTAAAGTCTAAGGCAGTTTATTAATAATAATTTCTATAGTAATTAGCACTTTTATCGCACCTGTCATCTAAGCACCTGAGTCCTTTAAAAATGAAAGCTACTGAGTTTATCAACACCTCTTTGGACCAGGGAAGGATATCGTATATATGGAACCATATAGCTACTGCTCAGGTGAAATGAAAGAGTTGTGTAAAAGCACACAGCAAAACTACATAACAGACTTCCAGTTGAAATTGCAGGGAGATTTAGGTAGACAAAATAAAACTGCAGTAGCTATTTGACTGGGTTTAAATATAACTCTTCTTACAAAAAACCCAACCTCCCAATTCTTCTTTCCCCCACTCCCCCCGCCCCAAAAAAAACCCTTGAAGCCCACAATATGTCAGTATCTTGATTCTATTTTTCATTGGCAGGATGTTAAAATAGAGCAGGGGGTGGGAAAACATTTTGGCCTATTCCGTACAAACTAAGCAGCAAACTGGGGACTGATCCCATCCACTCTCCACACACACACACACACACACACACACACACACACACACACACACACACACACACACACACACACACACACACACACACACACACCACCTCTTTCCAGGTGCTACTAAGGCATTGGAAAACTCTGTTTTTTTCAGATCTCTTAGCAATTAGCTGGGCGGAGCACTGTATCTAATTCCTATATAAAAGAAAGAAAATTAAATAAATAATAGTGCCACTCAGCTCTAACACTAACATATCCTGACATCTTGTGGGAAGTCACATAGGAGACACAAGTTAGCCTTAAAATGTTATTGTATATTCTTACTTTGTTATTAACTCTGTAGAAAGAGACTTTCATGACTCTTGGGCTCTGTGTCAGCTCTGGAAGGGGAGTGCGATCTAGTGGATTATAACAGGGGAGAGATACATTCCAGTTCTCTATAAGAACATCAGAATGGCCATACTGGGTCAGCCCAATAGTCTATCTAGCCCAGTAGCATTCTTCCAACAGTGGCCAAGGCCAGATGCTTCAGAAAGAATGAACAGAAGAGGCAATCATCATGATCCATTCCCACCTTCTGGCAAACAGAAGCTAGGGACACCCTCCTTGCCCATTCTGACTACAGGTTAAACCTCTCTGATCCGGCAACATCCATGGTCTGGCAGGGCCACGGACCTTTCTGGACCACAGATCCCCTGGATAAGAAAGCTGGATGGCCATGGGGTTGACCACAGCAGCCCTGGGAAACTGGAGCCATGGCAGCCCCAATAGCCTCAGGGCAGTGGCCATGGGGTAATGGAGCACCAGCACCCTGGGGCAGTAGAGCCGCAGCAGCCTCAATACCCTGAGCTCTGGCGGCCCAGGAAACAAGAATCTGTGGCAGCCCCAGGACCTCAGAACCCAGCAACCCTGTCATCTCTGAGGAGCAAAGCTTCAGAGGCCCCAGAGCTGCAGCAGCTCTAGCACCCTGGAGCTGTGGCAGTCCTGGTGATCCACACTGGGATCCCCAGTGGCTTTGGACTTGCAGAGCCTCAGGGGCCCCAGGACAGTGGAGTCCTGGTGGTCTTGGGGCATTAGAGCTACAGCAGACCTGGCACTCCAGGGAGCGGAGCCCAATGGCCCCAGGGCAGCAGAACTGTGGTGGTGAGAACTAGGAGGCATTGTCCTTGGCTTAAGGGAACTCCTCTAGGTCTGCTGACAGACCCTGGGAGAGCCTGGAATTTCATCAGCAGAGGGATGGAATTGACTTACCCTGGTTTGGCAAACTCCCTCATTTGGAACCAGCCAGATCCTGAGGGTACTGGACCAGGGAGGTCCAACCTGTCATAGCCATTGATGGACCTAGTCTCCTTGAACTTATATTTTCTTTTTGGAACCTTGTTATAATTTGGACATTTCCACCATCTCCTGGCAAAGAGTTCCACAGGTTGAAGAAATAATTTCTTTTGATTGTTTTAAATCTGGTGCCTATGAATTTAATTCAGTCACCTTCATGCATTATGTCAGTAAAGGAATAAATAACATTTCCTTATTCTATTTTTCCATGCCATTCATGATTTTCTAGACCGCTAACTTATCTTCTCAATTTAATTTATTCATTTCATTATAAGTTTAAAAGCAGTGGTCCCCGTGCAAATCCCAGCAGCACAATACTCATTCCTACTCTTTCCCCCCTACTTTTTAAGTGAAATACCCAGCAATGTTTTCATGATGATCTAAAGATCCTTCAATTGCTTGAATGACCAGCCTTTTGTTATTCATAATGGCCCCGCCTCCCTATTTTTATAACAAAGCAAAGGCAAAGCTGCAAGCAACTCAAACTCTGGGACATTTAAGAATGGACTCTGGAGTCAGGGCATGGACTCTAGTATCGGCCAGGTGGTGAAGTGTTTGGGGTGGGTAACCCTGGCTGGGATAGAAGGGTTTGGGGATGTGGGAGGGGGATCACACAGGGGTTGGGGTGCTGGGTGAGGTTAGGCTCTGGCTTGGAATGCAGACACTGGAGTGGAGCTGGGGATGAAGGATTTGGGGTCAGGAGGGCGCACCAGACTGGGATGAAAGTTTTTAGAGTAGGGGTTTTCAAACACTGCCTAATGGCTTGTAAGGGCAAGCTGCTAGCTGGACATGAGAGGCTTTGTTTACCTGTGCCTCCACAGGTATGGGCAATTGCCATTTCTGGCCAATGGGAACTGTGGGAAGTGGCCAGCTAGCAGCTTGTCCTTATAAGCCATAGCCCAAAGTTTGAAAACCCCTGGTTTAGAGTGGAATCAGGGCTGGGGTAGGGGTTGGGACATGGGGGAGTTTGAGGGCTCGGGGTGCAGGTTTTGGGTGCTACTTATCTGCAGTCCATCCTCATCTCGGATCCCACGTGAAGCCAAGGCCACTGAGCTCAGTGCATTCCCCTACCCACAAGCACCACCTCCACAGCTCCCACTGGCCTCAGTTGGGAGCCAATCAGAGTTGCATAGCTGGCACTTAGAATGGGGGCAGGATGTGGAGCCCCATGGCTGCCCCTGCTTTTGAGAGCTGCATGGAGAGGGGCAAGGCAAGCCCCCAACTCTGCTTCTCAGCTGGAGTACCAGCGTGGGGTAAGCTCACGACCCCACTCCCCAGTGGGAGTTGACAGGCCAGACTAAAAGTCTGATGGTCTGAATGTGGCCCACAGATTTTAGCTTGCCCATCTCAAGAATAGACAGAAGTCTCTCAAGCCAGCAGAGGCCTGAGAAAATTAAACAGCTAATAAGAGCACCAAACAGATCCAATCCATGGAGAAAGCTAAGACATAGGCCAATGGAAGGAAAATGAATAAAGCAAAGCATTTTCTATGGCTTTGCTATCACATTCAGTCCTACAGATTACAAAGTTTATTTTTAATTGATAAAATTTAGGCAATCAATAAAAGAAAAAAGTTGAATCCAGCTTTGAATCTAATGCACAGCCCAAGCCTGTGACATAAATATTTATTTAAAAAGTATACCTTAGCTTTGCAAAATTTTGCTAGTGAGCAAAACTATTTTAAAAAGAGCTATAGTCAAGCAGAAAACATTATTTACCTCCCTATTTTAAAAATAGAGAGAAGGTGTGTATATCTAGCTTTATTCAAATTGTCTTTGCCTGTCTTATTAAAATAAACTGTTTTTTACTTTATTACATTTCTAACTTCATTACAATATTGTGAGGATCACATGTTCACAAATCATGAGTCAAGCTTCAAAAAATCATGAGATTTAATTTTTGAAGTGTGTTGTTTTTTTTTTATTTTGCATGTGTTGTTTTTCTTTCTGTTTGCTTTCTAGTGTCTGATTTGGAAGCTTTTGTCCACACTCCTGAGTGCTAGAAACTTTTGAGAGTCTCATATACTGAAAAGAATCATTTAGCACAGACACTCTGACAATATTTTTTTAATTTTTGTGGACATAACAAAAAATCTCTCCTATTTATTTTGTACCCTGGACCCCTTATTCCATTCATCTGAAGAAGTGGGTTCTGCCCTTGAAAGCTCATGATAGCTTTTTCAGCTTATAAATTGTTTGTGAAAACTTAAACTGAGCAGGATGAAAAGTGGTCAGCGATTGGTGTTACTTAGCATGATGCAAAATGGTTTGGTACAATTAGAATGTCAGTTTTATTTATTTATCCTAGAATATTTCTTAGGTTCTCTTAGTGAGAATAAATGGACTTTATTTGTGGGTTATACCCACAAATGCTCATACCATCTACATGTTTTATTAGTCTTTAAGGAGCTACTAGACTATTGGTTGTTTTTTAAGTTTTTCTAGTTACAGACTAACTCAGCTACCCTTCTGAAGTTTTTGGATTTTATTAGTTATTGTTTTGATAGAATGCCTCTGGTAATACTCACAAATATTATAGAGAAAATATTTCATCATTGGCACAGTACATTGTTTTTGTTCTGGAATATTTAATTTGCCTAGTATGTTATGTAGTTTGTCTTCATGAAGGGATGAAGGAGAAATTGCTTCCAAGTGCAAGCTGTGTTTTAATAAGACTGTCAGCTGTATATACTTATTTACATAGACTCAGTTCCCAAAAGGTGGAGCCAAGAAGAGCAGAACTAACCAAAAAACATTTGATTATTTTAATTGGGTCATATATAGCCAATGTTTGCTATGTTACTAATGTTTGCCATTGTAACATCTCTTACACTAAAATCAGAGCTAGGCTATGCCAGAATTTAAACAGAATAATCTTGGAGGAAGAGAATTCTTAGGGTCAGATTTATGCTGAACACAATTCCTTATAATTGTTGCTTTTGTACTTGGTGAAGTGTCTTACCTGGATCATTTATACATGCATATTTCTGTTACACTTAATCTTTTGGAGCCTGAATTTCTGGTTTCTTTTTCTTTTCTTTTTTTCTACCACTGGATAAATTAGGTAAGTGTTAGAGGGACAGACTCTGTCATTAGATAAGAGGGAAGTCTATTTGTTGCATTCATTTACAAATATTTCTTGTGTCTGTTGATTTGTGCATTTCATATAAAGTTTTGTTTTTTCTTGACATTTTTATATATGCTGCAGCCTGAACATCTGTTCTCCATTGGAGTTCTGACCCATTCTTTAACTGCTGATGTTGCTGCTTCTTGTCACACCTCTTACAATTATTTTTTTGGCTAATGGACTCATCTCTTTTATGCCTGATTCACTTACTGTAATTTTATTTGTCATTTGTACATTTCCAGTGATTTTCATAAGCCTAATAAATGTCTCTTAAAAATTAAAAAATCCAGTAGAGTCTGTGCAGGAGATTTAACTTTGTACTTAATACTGCTCCATCTTTATTCCATATGCTGTACCTCACTAAGGATGAATACAAGGAGGATACCTATTGGAATGTTATGAATTTTTGCAAATTAGGGAATGCACACAGAAAAGCAAGGAAAAGGGACCACAAAATGTGCTTTGTACAATTGCTCCATACATTTTTATTTGTTCAGCATTGGACAAAAAGGTGAGGTGGGAAAAGGGGAGAAGAAAAAATGGGAAAAGAAAGAAGAAAGGGAAAGAGAAGGGGAATTTTAAAAAATGCCAGAGAAGTGGCTGAGTTTCAATAATAATGCAAGGACAATATTATCATCTTCTGTTTTTCATAATTTGTGCTTAAGGTTGAGATTCTAAAGTAATTGGTGTCCTATCAGTAGGTATCATGACTAGGGATGTTAAATTTCAATTAATCAGCTAATCGAGTAATCGATGGAATTTCTATCAACTACTCAAGTAGTTGATAAGGGGAGATGAGGTGCTTGCTATTCCAGCTGCATCTCTGCCTTTAAAATGTAGTAAGAGCCCAGGTCTCTTACTACATTTAAAAGGCAGAAGAGCAGTGGGGAACACAGGGCAAGTGAGCACTCAAGCAGTCCCTGTGCATACTGTTTCCCCACTGTGCCTCTGCCTCCCCTGCCCCTTTGTAGAGATGTTGCTGGGGGTAGCCAGCTCCTGCTCCACCCTCCCCCCGTCAACTCTCTTTGATAGAGGCAGCAGGGGGAGTGGAAGCAACTAGTCGAATCACTATTTGACTACCCAATAAGCATATGACTAGTCACTTACATCCCTAATAACGACTTGATAATATAAATAGACTTAACAGTGCAGTTCATTTTTAAAGTGTACAGATTAGGACAGTATGATTAGAAGGTTCTTCTACAGTCATTTGCCATTCTTAGTTTTAGGGGTTTAGCTCTATCTCTGTTTAGCTACTCTAACCAGTATCTACTCTGTGATAGAAACTATATGAAATCTTGTGTCTTTAGAAAGTGCCTAAAGGTTGGTAGGTACTACTGCTATGTAATTAATCTCTAATTATAAAGGGTGCTTGATTGACATGGCTTGTTTCTTCCTTATTGTAGAAGGTATGGATTGTTGTATGTAGGCATGGGAGAATTGTGCCTCATGCCCCATATTTTCTAACTTTCATTAAATTCAATTGTATAAGTTTTTCAATTTTAATATGAGAAGCTATTAGTAACATTGATAAAGAGATTGTTTTACAAATATATTCATTTATAGCCAATGTCACAGTTACTAGGCTAACTCAATGGGTCTCTTCTAGTCCCATTGAGTGTACTGACATTTCAGGCTACTATTGTTGTCTGTCTGGGTGTAACTCCGAGTACTCAGTAGGTCTAATTAGCCTGGAGTTTGTTCCCTCTGAGGAAATGAAGGTGGTAATCATGTCTATCACCAGACCTTTAACCCCAATAACAGTCCCTTCATCTCTATTCCAAATTAATGCTGCCATGGTTGGTTTCAATACTACTATCAAGTGCAGATATCACTTTCAACTAGTTTTAATCAAATGTTGTATTCTTCTGGCACAGTACACAAAAGCTTTCTAAAGGAGACTTTTTGTTTTTAATCAAAGAAATATTGTTCAAGTAATATTAGTGGGCAGGAATTGAGAAGCAGAAAAAGATGTCCTGCCATTCAAGGTCACCAAAATGAGCCTGCAGTGTTGACATTCCAAGGCAACACAGAGCACAGAAAACAACTTTAGCTAGAGGGTAAGTGCCACTCATTGATGCACATTTTTAAGCAGTATTTGATGAAATGCCTATTTGAGCTCCCTCCCTCTCTAATAAGGAGGATAGAACTCAGACAATGCAAATGGTGTCCTCAGGAATTTACCCTTTGCTCTTCAGTTACCCTTTTTTGATGATGTGCAGTGTTGGCTAGAATGCAGATCTACTTATATTGAATGATGAAAAGCAACTGCCCTAACAGGATCTAATACTGTATCCTGATCTAATTTACCCTAGCACAATACAATAGAAGGCCTATCATTCCTGTGAATCCATTCAAGCACATAAACAATCTAGCATACTTGACAGACTGCTGTTAATGCTTAGTACATTATATAGACTGAAGTGCAGTAAGAAATAGTGATGGAACGGCTCTCTCTTTCGGAAGTTATTTAAAATAGTTCACCTTTAGAGTTTTATGTTTATTTGGATTTTTTATGTGTAAAACAGAGAAAAAGAATGCTAGCTGAGTTAGAACTCTTGACTGAATGATTGAGACAGTCAGTCCAGCTGGTTGCTTGAAGCAAAAAAAAAATCACATACCAGAGAGCCAACTGCAGAAAAAAAATGCTTTAAAAATATATGTCAAGTCAGATTAATTGAATTTTTGTTGGATTATGCATGACTTGACAGGATAATATCTGGAAACCTAGAAACACTATATGGTTGCATACTCATATTGCTTAAAAGGGGAGAGATGTTTTTATAATGAGAAGTGGTTTTCAAAGGTAGATATGAAATCTATATGGATAAGACATGAATGGTTATTTTCATGTCATTAAGTTTGCAAATTAACTTTTTTAAAATGGGGATAGGGAGGTATGGACAAAGAGAAATGAGTACAGTGTATGCTTCATTTGGCCAAATAAATACCTATAAGGAGCGTTGTTGTAGCTGTGTTGGTCCCAGGATATGAAAGAAAAGGTAGATGAGCCAATCTCTTTTATTCAGCTAATGTCTGTTGCTGGAAGGTACAAACTTTTGAGCTACTTCATTAGGTCTGGAGGAGAAAACTATGGCTATGTCTACCGTGGGAAGGTTTGGAGACAAAACTGCTGTCAACATGCAAAAGTCGGAAAAAGTGAAAAATGGTCAAAATGGGTTTTATGCCTTCCCATTTTGACATTTCATGGCCACGTTGCTAGCTCCCCATCGACAGATGGAGCAAAGCAATGTGGGTCAGCATCCCACAGTGCAGTGTTTTGGGAAGGCAGAGCTGATCCCTGTGCTTCTTGGGATTTCTCCAGATTTTCCCACAGCATTCTCATCTGCTGGGAATGGCATTGTGGATAGCTCTGTGAGGAATGTCAAAGCAGCACAGCAGTTTCTCCAGACCTTCCCCTGAAGCTGCAGTCTGCCTGCTGCTGTGTTTCTAGCAGGGCAGAAATGGGGCATTCCAATGATTTGCTCTATTTTTGTTCCCCACTGGGAATAGCTCACTCAGCTGTCAGACACTTCTCAGAGCTTTGAAAGGGAAGGAGTACCTGCCTGCAGGGCAACAGAGATCACAAAACAGTGAGCACGGCCATTGGGGCAGGCATTGCGGGATACTGGTGGAAGCCAGTTCTCTCGACAAAATAAACAACAGAGTCCACACTGGCTCTTTGTCAACAATAAAGAGGGAGGAAAAGACAAAAGTCTCTCAAAGGGCTGGAAGTTTTTGTTACCAAAACTGGACGATTTTCCTCCCTCTTCCCCCTCCCCTCCGCCGCAACAGAAGTCACATTATAGTGTAAATACTCTCACTGTTTTGTCACCAAAAGGCAGTTTTTGTTGCCAAAATGTGCCAGTGTAGACAAGACCTCAGATTTTGATTTCCTACCCAAGCCTGATGAACAATTATGTATAGCTTGAATAATAAAGGATATTATCTCAAATACCTGCATAGTTACACCCCAGCTGCATGGGTCTATTCTCCATTTTTAAATAAATTAACCTTTATAAATTTCATTTTCTTTTCCATTTTAATTTGTTACTAGAAAAATATTTCAAACATTTGCTTGCAATCTGTTCTTTGACAAATTGAGAAAGAACCAGCTTGGTTTAGTATGTTTTGAGTGACAGTGAAATGGAAGTGATGGTTATTGAATTTCTAATAAACATGTTGTCCTGGAAGGTGTAAATTGTGACTTTCAAGCATGTCTTCAGTCTGTAGCTCAGTCACAGAAATGGTTGAAGTCTATGGGTGCACTAATTGTCTTTCATTCAGACTAAATGTAAGAATCAATTAAATGCCCCTAATGCAGAGGTGAGCAATAATATCCGATTTGGGGCCACTCCAAAACTTTGGCAAGTGGTCAAGAGCTGCACTTTTCTGTGGGTGTGTGTGTGCAAGGGCTGAGACAGAATGGGTGCAGAAAGGAGCTTGGGGTAGGGGATTCAGGTGCAGGAGAGGATGTGGGGTCTAAGAGTGAATTTGGTGAAGGAGGGGGTTCACAGTGTACAAAGCTTCCCCTCTCCCCCTCCCGCCTGCACGGTGCAAAAAGGCAGATATAGCTGCTAGCCATTCTGAGCCCTGGGGCTGCTCCCTGCCTTTGGGTCCAGTGGGGTGGGCTGTGAGCCAGATTGAAAGGCTTGGTGGGATGCAACCAGCCCCCAGGCCACATCTTGCCCACCCCTGCCCTAATGTAATATTATTAAGGCTACTATCTTAGCCAACACACCACGGACTAAACCAGGAACTTCCATATATATATAATTAGCTAATAAATAATATATTTACAGATTGACACAGAGGTGCTGGGGTACCTGTAACACACACTCACCTGTGGATTTAAAAAGTTGAAACATAGAAACCAAACTGTGTGCGCTGAGGGTTTTCCCCAGGATAGACTACAAATTAGGGATTTGGGGTTTGATGAGTGTGCATCTGTATATGTGAGATAGAAAGCAAATAGAAAGTTAACAGACATTAAAAGTAATGAGTATGGCCCTGAAAGGAAGCAAAAGACAGAGATTTTTGGGGGTACAATCCATGCTAGAAAGATAGATTAGGATTTCTGGCAAGATCAAGTATTACCTAAACTCTAGGCTAAAGGGACAACAGTAACTTCAATTGGAAAGGATCCATTAGGGCCTGATTCTGCAACCTGATTGGTGCAGTGAACCCCTGGTTCTGCCAAGAGCTCCACTAACATAAATAGTGTTCTGTGTAGTTATGGGCGTCTACTCACAGATTAACCTGCATAACTGACACCATAACTGCAAATTTAGGATGATAAAATGTTCAGATCAGTGCAGGGTGTTTAATGACTTACCATCCATTACATCGGGGGGGGGAACCTCAGGCCCGGGGGCCAGATGCGGCTCTCAGCTTGTCTAGATCTGGGCCCTGAGGTTTAGGGCTCCCCTCAACACTGGGGGGGCCTGTGCTGGTGCCCCCTTCTGCCTCTCCGTGGGGCTGGAGCACATAAAATGTACTAGGCTGGGCCTCCTAGACTCTGGTGTGCGAGGGGAATGTGGGGAGTGTTTTTCTCCTTCTCAGGTGGAGGCCACAGTAAGTGATTTTTTTTTCTGCTTCTCATTTGTGTGTTGTCCCCAATTGATTTTCTGTGGGTCAGTGGCCTTCAACTCAAAAAAGGCTCCCCACCTCTACATCAAATAAAAGAAATGTCCTGCACTGGTTTGAAAAGTTCAACTGGGCATTTTGTAAAAATGCTGCTAAATTGGTGAAGAGACCACAAAACATTTATGCAATACACATTTGTCATCTCTGACAAAAGTGTACAAGTGAATAAATTTGCATGTCTGGGTAGTCTCACTGACTTCATGGGCCTATATATGTGTGTGAAGTCACCCATGTGCATAACTGTTTGCAGGGTGAAGGCCTTCATTTATATTTTCTAGATAGCAGGTATGTATTTTTTAAAACCCCTACATAATACATTATTACAATTTTAAATCATGTGTACTGGCCCTTTAAGTCTGAAGAGGGATGTTTCCAAGGCCACTCCCCCCCAATAGGGTTGCCAGATGGCTGAAAGAAAAATACCGAACACCTCCTCCTCGCCTCCCCTCCCCCCAAAAAAGACACCGGGAAAAAATTTTGTTGAAGGAAAAAAAAAGGGGGTGGGGGAACCAAAGTTGTTGAGCAAACAAACAAACAACCTCTGGATCACTGCTAGCGATTACCAGGTAATCATTTTAAAAAAAAACCCTGAACACACTTCATTGGGGGTAGCCCTGGAAACAGCTAATGGGGGAGGCAACGGGGCTGGCCGGGGGAGATGGGGGAGCCAACGGGAAGCAGGGCTGGTCATGGGGGAGGAGGGTCGGGTGGAACGGGGCTGGCCACGGGGATATTGGGGTAGGGGGGACCGGCTGGAAGGGGGCGGGGCTGTCTGGGAGTAAGGGGGGCAGGAAGCACAGCTGGGGTGGATCGGGGGCCGTGGGGCTGGCCAAGAGGAAGGGGGAGCAGGAAGCAGATCTGTCGGGGGGGGGTGCAGCAGTGCTGGCTGGGAGGAAGGGGGGGCCGGAAGCAGAGCTGGCAGGGGTGGGAAGAGGTGCAGCGGCGCTGGCCGGGGGAGAAAAGGAAGAGAAACGGGCCGGCAGGAAGCAGAGCTTGGGGCGGTGCATGGGGATAGGAGGGAAAGTGGGGGAGAACCGGCTGGCCGGGAAGAGGGGGTGAGCAAATTGGCTGGTGGGGAGTGGGACTGACTTGGGCACTTGCTGCCTGTCCCGCGCAGGCTCCCGTCGACTCACGAGCAAGGAGGAGGCTTCCCCTCCTCCTCACACTCAACCAATTGAGGGCTCCCGGCAGCAATCCCAGCCTCGCCTCCCAGCTGGGACTACCAGCTGCTCCCCCACCCACGCCAGGCTTCCATCCAGCGCACAGCTGGAAAAATCAGAAAATATCAGACATTGCACGTGTTCGGTATTTTCTGATTTTTTTTACCAGACAGAGCGCGCAAATATCGGACAGTCCGGTACAATACCAGACACCAGGTAACCCTACACCCTAATGCAGGAACAAAGATTCATTTGTGGGCCACAAACTGACAACCTCTAAGGAGAAGATATTGGTTCCAAATTGGCAACTTATGGTTTGAGAGTGATCTCGAGCAGCTGGCTCTATCTAGGGCCAAGGCTGGGGCCTTTAAGTGTTGTTGGGGCAATACTCCCCTCTGTCCCAGGCAGGAGCGCTCCAGGGAGAAAAAGATGAGTGGAAGCTGGGGTGTATTGTTCTTCACTAGAAACCTTTCTGAGGACAAGGATTGGACCATAAACAGTCTCCTTTGTAAGAGAGAAGATTGTGAAAGTGATGGGTACTTCTGATTGTCTCTCCTGGAGCCAGGGAGAATTTTCCTTGTTTTGTTTGAACTTTTGACTGGTCACCTCATATAAAAAATAATTCCCCCTCCTACCATCTTTGTGATATGAAAAAGCATCTGTGCACAGCATAACCTGTAACAGGGTTTCCCAACCCATGGACAATAATCTGAAATTGGGTCATCCAAATCTTTCAAAAGTCACATAGCAGCTCCTGTGCAGCTCCTGTGGCTCTTCTCCCACAGGAAGGGCTGGCTGCCTGGGCTTGCCTCCCTGCTCCAGGCACTGCAACTTCTGGGGTAAAGTGCCATTCAGGTTTGGCTCAGCCATCTTGATCATGGGAATCCAGAGAGGCCAAATTTGAGTGAGTGGCACTGCAATCCCATAAGCCAAGTCCTAACTACTCACACAGATTTGGTTCAGTCAGAAGGCAAGGCCAAATCTGAGCAGCGCTACAACACCAGAGCCCAGAGCAATGCCCAGAGCCGAAAGCCATGCTGAAGCAGTCTCAAAGAACAGGAGCTACCTTTGTGTGTGTGGGGTGAGGGGTGACAAGCGAGATCCCCCTTGGGAGGGGAAACAACTCACTAAAAATCAGCCCAGGATGTCCATCCCGATGCTGGGTTGCAACAGGCTATAAATATATTTTCAAGTGGATCCTGAGCCCAAAAAGGTTAAGAATTACTGGCAAGAAGTTATAAGCAATTTATCAGAGTCATAGGACTCTATGTAGTAAAACCCTTTCCTGCTTCTAGGCAGTCATGCCAAACAAGTACCAGCTCCTAATTGCCCACGATGTTATGCATTAGATAATGCTCCAGTCCGTTGCTCGTTTCTTTTATCAGGAACACTTAGACCTAAATTAGACTTCTTGCACAGTACAGTTGCAACGTGCAGTCTGCTGTGCACCCACCATGTGGTTCTGTGGCCCAGAGAACTTGCAGTGTGTTGTATCGTACTAGCCATGTTCTTGATCCACATGCTTTCCATCACTTTCCTCACTATAATGCAGTACTGTCAACCCAAAAGTCATGAATAAGGCCCCTCAAAATAATGAGATTTTAAAAATAATAAATTGTGAGGGGTTTATTATTAGCCTTCTAGTTTTCAGCCTCTGTGCTTCACAGTTTCAAGCTTTCCTCCAAGACATTGAGAGCTAGAAATTTCCTTTTTAAATGAAAGCTGCAATTATCATGTCATCACCTGACTCCAGTTATTAGGGCTTTAAGGGAACATCTACACAGCAACATTATTTCGATACAAGTAGCATTATTTCAAAATAGCTTAGTCCGCGTCTACACAGTAGGCTGTTATTTTGAAATATTGTCAAAATACTGTCAAGCTGAAGGACTTCTTACTCTGACTCCTGTAACCCTCAATATATGAAGAGTAAGGGAAGTCAGAGGAAGAGTGCTCTATTTCAAAATAAGTGCTGTGTAGACACTCCCAATTTCTAAATAAGCTATTTCGAAATAAGCTACGTGACTCAATTTGCGTAGCTTATTTTGAGTTAAGCCATGCTATGTAGATGCACGCTAAGAAAAGTCACTAAATTTCTTGAGACAGTGTACAAAATTGTGGGAGCTGGCACCACTGGTGGAAACTTTTTCCATGATATTCCGGGAGATCCAGAATCTCCATATTCAAACACTGATTTGACTTTACCATGCCACACAACCGCCACAAAATGGACCCTTCATATTTTTTGTTAAGCTATTATTTATAACTCTGAATAATTTAATTAATGGTATTCCAGACTTCATGTGTGACACTCATGCTACATTAGTGGAGTTTTAATTAATGGTAAAATATTATGTAATATTTTGGATAGGGCTCAGAAATAGGATTCAGGTCACCTTGCTTCCAGTCCAGATTCTTCAAAAGATTCTTTGTGTCATCTGAATATTTTTCTTGGTTCTGCCATTGTCTCTGAGAGTGATCTGATTGTGTGCCTCAGTTCCCCCATTTGTAAGACTGGAATAATATCACTAACTTTTGTAAACTACTTTTGAGAATTATGGCTACAAATGCTATTTAAGTGCAAAGTATCTCTGTAATTTTGACTTTGTCATCTGTATGGCACCTGAATACATATTAATTAATGAACTGAAGGTAACCATGTCTGTCTGCCACTGCCTAACAGTTTCAGATACTTCAGCAGATCTTTAGTTAAAAGATCAGTTAAGTAAGCTCCAAGAGAAGAGAAACAAGTTGGTATTATTTCAAAAAAGATAAGATTTAACTTCATTTTTGGTGGACAAATTTAAACCTGTAATTTGTGCTTGTAAAATGCACAATTCCTTTATGAACATATAGTCCATAATGTCTTATTTAAAATGTATTTTTTTCTAGTCACTTAGCAATCTTTTAAAATATTAAACATATTTATGTAAATTTCAAAACTTACATTTTTGGTGCATTATCTTCTCTCAAGTTTTTAGTCACCAACATAGCTACTCCATTGCAGCTTCACCCAACAAGACTCAATGTGCTACACTGGTGTAAGCTGGAGGGAGATGCACTGATTCAAGTAATAACTTATACCATTGCACCACATCAAGAATATGTCCACACTACCCTCCTATTTCGAAACAGGAGGGTAATGTAGGCATACCGCAATTGCAAATGAAGCCCGGGATTTGAATTTCCCGGGCTTCATTTGCATAAGCGGGGCACCGCCATTTTTAAATCCCCAATCGTTCGAACCCCGTGCCGTGTGGCTACACGCGGCACGAACTAGGTAGTTCGAACTAGGCTTCCTAGTTCGAACTACCGTTACTCCTCATTCCACGAGGAGTAACGGTAGTTCGAACTATGAAGCCTAGTTCGAACTACCTACTTCGTGCCGCGTGTAGCCATGCGGCACGGGGTTCGAACGAGCGTGGATTTAAAAATGGCGGCGCCCCGCTTATGCAAATGAAGCCCGGGAAATTCAAATCCCGGGCTTCATTTGCAATTGCGGTATGCCTACATTACCCCGCTAGTTCGAACTAGCGGGGTAGTGTAGACATACCCCTACACTACAAGCTTAAACTGGTGCAGCATTACCTCCAGTGCAGACAAGGTCTCACTTATTCATTTTCACTTTACATATTGCCTGTTTGGTAACAGATATTGATCAATTTCACTTTTTAAAACTCGCAGTACATACAGTAAAAATACTACATGATTGAAAAAAGAGAGCACTGTCTTATTTGGTAGAAACATTAATGTCTTATAATAACTACTTTGCAGCTCCCTGGCTTGTTTCATTAAAACTTCAATGGCTGAATTGTGTGTATGTGGGATGTGAGTTTCTTGGCAGGGAAAGAACTCAATATATTTTTTCTATGCACCAATGCATGCTTTTGGATTTCCTCTGTTTTGTCATGCTTCATTAACATCTATTCACCATGTTCCTTTATGTGCATTGACCTGAGGGATGTTTCTTTCTTACTATACCACTCAAAGCATTCACACAAAACATAAAAGAAACAGAGGTAAAGGAAGATGGAAAGTTCTTAACTGAGGCTTACCAACAGAATATTAATTTATTTCTTGTATTAAGAAGAAAAGAATTGGGAAAGAAGTAGATTGCAGTAGATGTCATCTTCACAACTCAAACCTCAAATATTTTAGGAGGACTTTAAATTTTATGGTATTCATAATTATTTATAGATATCTATGAATATGAACCATATGTAAACAAAATATCTAAGAGGACATGTCTTTGCGCCAATGAGCTTGCAGTCTGGCTTAGACAAATAAGATGCATGTGAACATAGTTCAAACACAAATAGATATGGAGAGATCATTGAGGAGGAAGTCAATGAAATGCATGGCATCATCACAAAACAGAAGGGTCTGAACAGGAGAGGTAAGACAATAAGTATCCAGGAAGTGCAGAAGTCTGTTCAAAATTCACAAGATACTAAGCTAGACATATCATATTAACTGTTCCTAGTATAGAAGGAAAGGGTGACATGGAGGTCAAAGAACAAGAAAAGAGAGGATTAGAATGGAAGCATCCAAAGGAGAGAAAGGAATAAGGAACAAGTAGGGGGTGTGAAATGAAATGAGAGGTGAGAAATAGAGTTATATGATTTATATATGGGGGATTTCGACTTTCCAGACATATGTTGGCAGCTGGGTACAGATTATCCAATAAATTCTTATACTACATTGAAGACCATGTTTTATTTCAGAAGACTGAGAAAGTTACTGGGGGAAAGCTGTTCTTGATTTGATTTGAACAAATAGGAAAGAACTGGTTAAAAATGTAAAAGTGGAAGGCAGCTTGGGTGAAAGTGATCATGAAATCATAGAGTTCATGATTCTAAGGAATGGTAGAAGGGAGAACAGCAAAATAGAGACAATGGATTTCAAGAACGCAGATTTCAGTAAACTCGGAAAGCTAGAAAGTAAGGTCCCAAGGGAATCAATATTAAGAGGAAAAACAACTGAAGAGAGTTGGCAGTTTTTTAAAGGGACATTATTAAGGGCCGAAAAGCAAACTATTCTACTGTGTAGGAAAGATAGAAAGTATGGCAGGAGACCATCTTGGATCAAGCAGGAGATTTTACATGACCTAAAAATAAAAAGGGAGTTATATAAAAAGTGGAAACTAGGTCAAATTCATCCTAGGTCAAAGGATGAATATAAGCAAACACCACAGATATGCAGGGGCAAGATTAAAAAGGCAAAGGCACAAAACGAGTTCAGTCTAGCAGGAGACATAAAGGGTAACAAGAAGACATTCTACAAATATATTAGAAGCAAGAGGAAGACCAAGGACAGGGTAGGCCCTTAGCTCAATGAAGAGGGAGAAACAATAAGAGGAAACTTGGAAATGGCAGAGGTGCTTAATGACTTCTTTGTTTTGGTTTTCTCCAACAAGTTGGATGGTGATAGGATGCCTAAAATAGCGAATGGTAGTGGAAATGGCGTAGGTTTAGAAGCTAAAATAAAAAAAGAAATTACTTAGAAAAGTTAATGTCTTCAAGTCATCAGGGCCTGATTAAATGCATCCTAGAATACTCATGGAGCTGATGGAGGAGGTATCTGAGCCTTTAGCTATTATCTTTGAAAAATCATGGAAGACAGGAGAGATTCCAGAAGACTGGGAAAGGGCAAATATAGTGCCCATCTATAAAAAGGGAAATAAGAACAACCTAGGAAACTACAGCCCAGTCAGTTCAACTTTTGTGCCAAGAAAGATAATGGAGCAAGTAATTAAGGAATTCATCTGCAAACATCTGGAAGAAAATAAGGTGATAGGTAACAGCCAGCATGGATTTGTAAAGAACAAATCATGTCAAACCAATCTGATAGCTTTCTTTGATAGCATAATGATAAGGGAGAAGCAGTGGACATGGTATACTTAGACTTTAGTAAGGCATTTGACATGGTCTTGCATGACCTTCTTATCAATAAACTAGGGAAATGCAACCTAGATGGGGCTACTATAAGGTGGGTGCATAACTGGCTGGATAAACATTCTCAGAGAGTAGTTATTCATGGTTCACAATCATGCTGGGAGGGCATAACAAGTGGGGTTCCACAGGGGTCTGTTTTGGGACCGTTTCTGTTCAATATCTTCATCAACGATTTAGATGATGGCATAGAGGATACACTCATTAAATTTACAGATGATTCCAAGCTGGGAGGTGTTGCTAGTGCTTTGCAGGGATAGGTTCATAATTCAAAATGATCTGGACAAACTAGAGAAATGGTCTGAGGTAAATAGGATGAAGTTTAATAAGGGCAAATGCAAAGTACTCCACTTAGGAAGGAATAATAAGTTTCACACACAGAGAATGGGAAGTGATTGTCTAGGAAGGAGTACGGGTAAATATGAGTCAACAGTGAGATGTTGCAAAAAAAGCAAACAAGATTCTGGGCTGCATTTACAGGAGCGTTGTGAGCAAGACACGAAAAGGAATTATTCTGCTCTACTCTGCATTGGTTAGGCCTCAACTGGAGTATTATGTCAGTTCAAGAAAGATGTGGAGAAAAGGGTCCAGAGAAAAGCAAAACAATGATTAAAGGTCTAGAAAACGTGTCTTATGAGAGAAAACTGAAAGAATTGGGCTTGTTTAGTTTAGAAAAGTGAAGGCTGAGAGGGGACATGATAGTGGTTTTCAAATATCTAAAAGGGTGTTTTATTGTTCTCCTGGGCCTCTGATGATAGAACAAGAAGCAAAGGGCTTAATTTGCAACAAGGAAGGTTTAGGTTGGAAAAAACTTAGGTTGGAAAACAGGGTGGATTAACACTGGAATAAATTGTCTAGGGAGGTTGTAGAATCTCCATCACTGGAGATATTTAAGAGCAGGTTGGATAGACATCTATCAGGGATGGCCTAGATGATACTGGGTCCTGCCATGAGGGCAGGGGACTGGACTCGATGACCTCTTGAGTTCCCTTCCAGTTCTAGTTTTCTGTGATTCTATTATTTATATACAGGTTGAATCTCTCTAGTTCAGCACTGTCTGGTCTGGCAACATCCGTATTCCTGCATGATTATAGTTAGCTGAATGTCTCCTCATCAGGGGTGTGGCCAAGTTTCCCCTGGTCCCATAAGGTTTGTTTACAGCCACCAGTCCTGGCGCTCAATGTTCTGTGCTGTTGTTTAGCTCTGATTTACCACTAAATATCTTCTGAGTCCAGTAAGCAGTGAAAGTGTTGATAATGCTGCTAGACCAGGAGTGGGCAAATACCAGATCTGGTCTGCCAGGATTAGCCCTTGATGGGCCCACACATTGCTGTATTTACCTGCACCTGCACAGATCACCATTCCTGGCCAATGGGAGCTGCAATCACCCGTACCTGCGGAGATACAGGTTCAGCAAATTCTCGGGTCCAGCACCAGTCAGGACCCAAAGGTGCTGAATGAGAGAAGTTCAACATGTATAGATCAAAAGATCTCATTAATTTTGGGAAAACAGACTTAGTTATGTGGAATTGTGACATTGTGAACAGTGGCTCATTCCTTGAAATGTTTTGAAAAAATCCTATGCCAAAATAAAAATAGAATAGTGTCACATAATGGAGGGGAAAGCTTTTTCAAGTGTTCTTTAAATGAAGTTTTCTCTTTACAGTATTTCAAATCCTTTGGATAAGCAAAAGAATAGTGAACACTCTATTAAAAGTCAGTCCTGTGCATGCTATTATCATTTAAAGGCCAATTATTTTCCTTGTGACTCCCACTAATATTAGTGAAAGTCTTTATTACTACTCATTTTGCATAGCCAGCCTCTGAGATATTGTTTCATGTTGAGATTCGTCGATACATGATACCATCCTAAATAGAAAATAGAAAGAGTATTGCATAGTTGGTTGAATATATAAATTAAAAATTGAATCTTTGTAGAGATGATGGATGCATTATAGACTTTTCAATATGCTTTGTTGTACATAAGAAATTTTTGATGTGAGCTTTTTATCGATCCTTAAAAATTATTAAACAGGGAGAAAGTATATAGCTTGATGTTGTTCATCCCTTTGTTGTTTTGCATTGAGAGTCCTTTAAATTTAACCTGAGCCCTTAGCTTTTATTGTTTTGTCTCAGACTATGTTAGATTATAAATGAAGGGCAGGGGAGGAATCTATGACCTTTATACTGTGTAGAGAAGTATAGCATGCTGTGGTTCATTTAATTCCCCAAGACATAATAAATACACTGAGTGCTGTGGAAATTCTAGGAGATGGGGGGGAGAGAGAGTAACATTAATCATATCTATCTCAGAAACTTTTCCTTCAGTTTATTGGTTACTGTGTCTTAGAAAATGATGTGTTGTTCCAATTAATTTAAAATATTTAAATATACAAAATGTAGGAACACTCTGGTGTATGTATCTATCTGAAATAATGGGGAAATAGAGGGGGTAATATGGAGGCATAGTAGAATGTAAAACAAAACCAGGAACTACAAAAATTTAACATTTTCAGACTCTACATGTTCAAATCCTGGCTTATTATAGTCCCTAAATTTGCAAAAGCCATAGGTTTACACCTCAAAAGAGTAGCCAAAGCCATTTATCTTTACAAAGTAGAGTCATTAAGAACCATGATATTTACTGGGAGGAAGTGTGTTTGGAATATAGATTAAATTAAATTAGATTCTGACCACTCTTAGGACTGCCAAAATTTCTCCTTTCTGCACCATTGTGAGCCAATGTGTCAGAAACTCCCACTATGTACTTTAGAGGCAGCTAAATTTCACTAATGTTTTATTTTTTTACAGACTATAATGTTATAGCCCGGCCTAAACTCTCCCTTGCAGACAGACACCAGGCTGATATATTAGACCCAAATCTTAGAAGCCATATACTTTTAGTTCAGCTGAGTCAGAGCAGCATCCAGACAGTGTCTCTAAGATATACTCCTAGGGGATAGACAGTGCTGTGTCCTAGTCCACAAGACCAGAACCCATGCTCAGGTCTCCCCAGTACCTTACATCTATCCTATCTAGAGCTCCACACAGATGGGTACTCCAGTTTATAGTTCATTCCTTTGGGCATTTCATGATTGTTAAAGCAAGTGATACAGGCACTGCTATACTCTTTACTCTTATGCAACACAGTAGACACACAGTTGTGTGGAAGTATATCTAAAACCAGTACCCAAAACGTTCCCTCAGTTTCTTCATCCCTCCTGAGAGTTCTTTGGATCTTAGTGGCCTTCTAGGAAGTTGAAGTATCATTCCTTCCCCTCCTCCTCAGCTTTCTCCTCTTGTTCTGTTCCATTCTTCTAGAAAGAGTATTGTTTAAAAGGCAATTCTAGTCCATTGTTTCTTCCTGCTCTTGACCTGTTACTTTTTTTGTTCACTTTGTAATTCTCCAGCCTTTTATGTTCCTTACTGTGTATCTGTGTATCAGAGTCATTAGTAAGTCAGTAGTCTTTGATTGGACATCTCTATTTCCTGCTAAGGCTCTAGCTCTGTCCTAACATGAGAGCGATTGTGCCCTCCCTTGGACAGAAACTAAATAGGTCTTGCCACTTAGCAGTGAGTGGGCAATCTACTATCATTATCTGCTGCATTCCTGGAAATGTGTAACTATCCCCCTCCCCCGGACTAAGTTAATTATTTGCACCTATGTAGTAGACAGCATGATAGAAATCAAATAGACAGTCATACATATTAATGCAATGTACAAATATCTCACACTTTCTTCACAATAAGCAGAGATCTTTTCAAGAGGTGTAAGAAGCATCTATATATATGTATAGTAATGTAAACTGTAAAATAAATGTAAATTGGGAACGATGATACTGACTTTTGTTGTAAAGCGCATTGAGATCTATTGATGAAAAATGCTGTGTAAGGGTTAGTTGGTTATACAGGCAGTCCCCGAGTTACGCGGATCCGACTTATGTCGGATCCGCACTTACGAACGGGGCTTTCTCGCCCCGGAGCTCGCAGGCAGCGGGACCGCCCAGAGCGCAGCGGTCCCGCCCCCTCGACCTCCGGGGAGAGAAAAGCTGCTCCGGGTGCCACTGGTCTGCTGGGGACCGTCTCCAGCAGACCAGGGACACCCGGAGCAAAGCCGGGGAGGCGGAGGGGTCCCGCGCCTCTGAGGCTTTGCTCTGGCAAAGCCGGGGAGGCGCGGGACTCCACCGCCGCTGCGGCTTTGCTCCCCGTGTCCCTGGTCTGCTGGGGGGGAGGGCGCAGCTAGTGTGCCCCCCCCCCAGCAGACCAGGCTTTTGTTGTGGATCCTGGGGCAGAGCAGGTGGGGTGCTGCCGGGTTGGTCCTGCAGGGACCTACCTGGCAGCCCAGCTGTTCTGTCCCAGGCTTGAGATTCAGCCGCTGTTGAAACTGATCAGTGGCTGATTCCAGGAAGCTGGGGGCAGAGCAATTCTGCCTCTAGCTTCCTGTAGTCAGACCCTGGTCAGTTTCAGCAGCCGCGGCTGAATCTGGAGCCAGTTCCGACTTACATACAAATTCAACTTAAGAACAAACCTATAGTCCCTATCTTATACGTAACCCGGGGACTGCCTGTAGTACTAATATAATCTCCAGTGTTTCTGAAAGTGTTGAGAAACACATTAACTGGCCGCCCCGGTTTGTTTATTTATTGGTGCCGTGGCCAGGGAGCCTTGTGGCTCCCATTGGCTCCATTTCATCCATTGCAGCCAAGGGGAGCCGCAGGAAGCATTGGCCCGGCTAACCTATATGTCTCTGAGTGAGAATAAGTCTGTAACTATCAAATTCATGCCAAATGGAACCTATACATATATTATTGTATTTGCATTATGCTTGTACCTGGGAACGGGGCTACATTGTGCTTGGTGAAATACAGATATGTAACAATGAAGACAGTCCTTGGTCTAGAGGTCTCCATCTATTTGAAACAGACAAACTGGGTAACAGTGGATAGGAAGGAAGAAGTAACAGTAAAAGAAAGGCTATCTGGCTGCTAAGCTGTACTCTCCTGAGAGAGGAGGAGGATGTGATAAACTCTGGCTGTAGGCTACACTGCCCTGTGAGAAAGGGGCATTACTATAGACTCTAATCATTAGACCATATTGTCCTGAAAGAGAGCGGTGTTCCTATTGAGTCCAGCCGCTAGGCTATGTGGCCCTGTGAGGAAGCGCCCGGGTTAGAGGCTTGCCTGACAGCCTCAACATTTGGAGACTGTAAGGCACACAAATGCATGTGGGGCAGACATATTAGTAAGTGCTTTGTTATATAAACACATATGGAGATACTCTCTTATCTCAGGAAGGACAATGGTCTTGATTTATATACTTCAGTGTTCCCTGTCAATTCATTTGAACTCCTGGATCTGTGTCTAGACTAGAGAAAAGTAACATATCACCAATGGATTGGTAGAGATAATATAAGAAATAGGTAAGAAATCACAGATAAGAAAAAGGTAAGAAATGTTCTATTGCAATTAGCCAATGACATAGTTTTATTTGCACAAAATTTGTGGGGTTGGTGAAGAAATAAGTTATTTATTAGAAGTGTGAGGAGAAAATTAAAAAAAAAGGAAAGTGACTTGGTGACTTTTCATTTTTTTAAGGAGAGATTTTGTTTTATTTGTCAAGAAAGAAAGCCTTTTTTGACAGATCCCTTATGCCTCCTGCAAGTTAAGCACAGGATATTTAAATCCCCGCTTCATTTGCAACGTCGACCTGCCTAATCCGCATCCCTCTGCCAACAGAGGGATGCAGTCTAGACATACCCTCAGATACCTTGTACTCCAATTTTATATAGCTTGAGGTTCTGCACTGGAGTACCTCACCCATGGTGCACTAACCCTATTGGTGTAATCTGGGAGTTCCTGGTCATGGTACTGTGGAACAAAACCGCTTAATCACCACTGTCACCTCCCAAAATAATTCTGTTTTAAGGGAGCTGTTCGTCTTTCTCTGTTAACTATTGAGAGGCAAGCTTGTATATTGGAAACATGGCTACACTGCTGCAAATCCTCTATTAAAAGTCACCAGCCACAAGCAGTATTTTAAGGTTTAACTGTACTGCTACTGCAACAAGTTTCTCAGGTGTCATCCTGAATAGCTGATGGAGCAGGTTTATTTGTACAGATTGCCAAAGTGGCTGTACCATGTAGGTTACCTCAGACAGCATGTCTAACATGGATAAATTGAGGGGGGGGGGGATTTATTTTCTCCTTATTTTCTCCTATATTTTATGACAATATTATCAAAACACTTGGATAATCATTCTTCTCTGATAGATGATTATATTCAGTCTTCCCTTTTGTAGCATGAGAATGGCTTGTCCCACTGAACCTTGGTTTGATCAAGCCCTATGCACGGAATGCATGGTACATCTGTACCTATGTGATATAGGCAAGGAGTGCAGGGACATTTGTGAGTAAGGAGTACATGAAGAATGAATGAAATGTTTTAAAAATTAGAAATTGCTTAGAAGGTACAGTTGCTTCTTTAATCATATTAGTTTTAAAATCAGAGACACTCTGTGATTGTTCTTAAAAAGCTCTTGACTGTTCATGGTAATAATAGTAAAAGAAAAAAATTGCTTTGTTGTGTGTTGTGACTCATGAATAACAAGGTCACAAATGCTGTTTCTGACCTGGCAAAAAAGTTAAACCTCCCTACAGTATTTGTTTAGCTAAAGGTGGTTTGAGAGTTGGTATAAAAATGTTGCTCAAGATTTAATCTTATTTTGTAACTCATTTATAGACTGGGCAACATTTCTGATCCATCTTCCTCCTTTTCTTCCTATGACACTTGAACAAATAGACACGGAGGAATTTCTCAATGAATGATGGATTAGATGCTGTTTTTTGTTTTTTATTTTTTGTCTAGATAAATATATTTACTATAAATGAGTTGTCTTTATTTTACCGTGAAGAAAGTGAGAAATATCTATTGTTGTTATTAATGTTATATGTGCCTTTGTCTATTTGATTACTGTTGAATAATGCTGTCTGCTACATGGACGTAAGAGTTAATCTATTCCTGGGTGGTTTTACTTATCTTGTAGGAGTCCATAGTCAGTGGCTGTATATAACTCATTCACTGACACATAAGAAAAAACACAGGTGCCAATTCCTCTAAAGATTTACCCCTATCATGCTCTGATCATCAGGCTGGTAACCCCAAGAGGAGGAGGAAAATCCACACTAGTAAAATGAAAGGGTTTGGAAAAGGTTAAAAGCCATAGTCCTGAAGATGAGACAGCCAGAAGGACTTCAGAAGAAATACTGTCCCTCCTCTCCCAAATGTTGAGATACCAGGTATAAGTCTGGCCAACCTAAATTCTGAGGGAATTGCTAAGGTTTAGTCTGTTCTTATGGCTGTATAAATAATGCTTTGTTCTGAAGTTGTTTGGTAGTACTGCATAAATTCATCACTCTACAAAGGAAGTCTCTAGCAGGACATAACCATCTGGACTTGCTTTGGTGTAATTTGGACACCCAGTCTAAAAGCAGGTGAGTCACAGGATTCCACACTAAGGCTATGTCTACACTACTGATTAGATTGAAGCAGCTGCAGTCAATCTTCTGAGGTTCAAATTAGCAAGACTATTGAAGACATGTTCATTTGAACTGAGAGAATGCTCCTGTCAATGCCAGTAGTCCTGCTTCTGTGAGGAGTAAGGGAAGTCAAAGGGAGAGTGTGCTTCTGTCAACCTCCCACAGTGTGGACAGTAACAAAATTCAATTTAAGATACTTCGGCTTAAGCTATGCAATTAAGGTAGCTCAAGTTGCGTATCTTAATTCAAATTTATCCCCTAGTGTGGACCGGGGTAAGGGATGTGCCAGAGTTGGGCCTGTCACTTGAAAGAGGGGCCCATGGAGGGTCTGAGTCAGGAGTAAAAGATATAGTATACCTTGAATAGTGACAGTTAAACTATCCATTATGGATGAGGTGTGTTGTGTGGCATTTTAACAAACCATGATAAGACCTAAAGTAAAATCTGATAATAATTCCAAGTCTGCATTTCTGTACAAAAGACTAATGGCAATTTTTTATTAGCTCTTTATTTAGTGCAAGTATTGCCTCTAAAGTACTGAAGGTCATAAAGTGATGTGAGAGTGCTGTACAGTCCTCCTTGATGTGAAGTGTTTAGAGCCGAGTGAATAATTCATAGCATGTAATTTGGTCTGAATTTAATCTTGTTTTCTGCTTTCAGAATATTCTCCAGCATGTTGCCATTTTTGTTGTATTAATTCATTAATCAAAATTACTCAGATATGTTGGTAATTGTTGTTTTGTGGTTTTCCCTCTGCTCTTAACCCTCGACCCTGCAGTGACAGAACACAAATTTACTGGTTGATTTTAAAAATTTGAGCTGCTTTACTTGAGAGGTAGTTTATATAAAAATTACAATATATTTTTCTACCATAACTAGAAGAAGTCTCTGGGGATCTGAAACTTCTACGGAGAGGTGGGAGATAAATAGGATTAAGGAATTTTAGAAAATATTAAACCTTTACCATTTGGGGTCCTGTGAGGCTTTCCAAGATGCTTTATTTCTTAAGAAAATAGATTTGCTGGCCTTGTGCAGAATTTAGATTTAATTTTGCCTTCTCGCACAATTGCATATGCCATCATAGCTGCTAAGTAAGTGGCATGATCCAGTGCTTATTACCTGTGTGGCAGGGCTCTGGTAAAGTATTCGAGGAAAGCTGTTCTCTTTTTGTGTAAAGCATTTGCCTATCCCATATAAACATTCCACTTTGATTGTAAATACTCCACTGTGTGAGCTTACAGTTTGCTTTTTGCCAGCATTTGTGATGATAAAACTCAGTGGTTTGAATGTTTGCAAAGGGAACACAAGCCAAAATGTGTTCATTTTTAGATGTGAGTACTTCCAGAACATAGTGTGTAATGAACAGCTCTAATCATGATGACAGTTTTGTTTTTTACACAAGAGCTTTAATACTTGCATACAAAAAACCCCCCCACACTTCAGCTTTAATTTATACAATGTTTTCTTCTAAATATTTGAAACTCAGATTTGTTTATGCACTCTAGGGCATTGGAGCCCTGCACTTCCTATTCCTCCCCTTTCCTCCATAAATTGGAATGCTGCAAATCAACTGAGCATGGCTGTTCAAGCTCTGGGGGATGCCCCCCACCAGTGGTTCCTCCTCCCCTTCCTGCAGGCTCTCCATGGTGTGGGGGGTAGGCTCCAGGTTTGGGAAAGGGAGAGGCTCTTTACCAGTGTGCTGGCAGGCAAGATGGTGGAGCCCTGGACCTGCTGGCCATTCTCTTGGTGCTGGTATATTCTCTAGACCAAATACGTAAGTTGATGCAATCTCCGTTATGAGCCTACATGTATAATTTAGGAAAGATTTGGGCTGAGTCTGTTGCTGTTGTATTTTCAGACTTGTCAACAACAGCCTTAATTCCTCAGTGCACAAGAAGCTGGTCTTCTGATCGCTTCATCTCATTAATGAAACTGTGAAAGCATGCAGTATCAGAATATGATCTGTAGTATGCATATCAGTTACAAACATTTCCAACATACAGCTATGTGAAGGTTTGGAATGGAACAACATATCTGAACATGTTATGAATTATCCTTACAAGTTTTAAAAATCCCTCCATAGCAAAATGTATGTCCTGTTTAATGAAAGCATGTCTTCATTCATAGGTGCCACAATATCACCTACTCATAACTCACACCCTGAATGTTTTATACTAGTTTTATACTAATTCTAATTCTAAATTAAGTACAATAATTCTATGAGCATTTAACATATTTGAAGATGCTCTTTCACCATCCCTGTAAACCTTGTTTTATGAGGAAGAAGGGCTGTGGTGAAAGAGGAGGTTTTTCCAAAATTTGGCGCCATGTAGACGTGCCAAATTTCTGAAAAGCCTATTTCAAAAGAAAAGTGGAAAAAGATATGCAAATTTTTCTTTGTAGTATAAATATAGCCTTAGATTCAAAATGATGATTTCCACTTAAAAAAGCTGTAGGAACTTCTATGCTCTATTAAATTTTAGCAATTAGTAACAAAATACCCTCACACTGCATGATGGTCGGACAATGCGGAAAGTTTTCTCTACTGGAACAAAAAACTTCATTTTTTGACTGGAGTTATTTTATCAGAGCTGGAAAAGAAAATTTTTGCTCACTAAATAACTAGAAAAAAATAAAAATTCTTTGTAATGTCTCATAATTCTTAAGTGTGTGTCACAAGGGAGGCTAATCCAAAAGCCAAAGCAGAAATACAGTTCAATCTCTCAATCAGCATTTGTCTGATCATTAACAACTAAGGGCTATGTCTAGACTACAAGCATCTTTCAAAAGAGGCTTTTTCAAAAGAATCTTTCGAAAAAGCCTCTTTTGAAAGAGAGCATCGAGACTGCAACCACTTCTTTTGAAAAATCAAGCCACTTTTTCAAAAGAGAGCACCCAGGCAGTCTGGATGCTCTCTTTTGAAAAAGCCCTGTTTGCATTCAAGAATGCCTTTTTTCGAAAGAGCACTTTCAAAAAAAGGCATTTTTCCTTGTAAAATGAGGTTTACTGCAGTCGAGAAAAACACCATGTTCTTTCAATTTAATTTCAGAAGAACACAGTGGCAGTCTAGATGCAGGGGAAGTTTTTTCGAAAAAAGGCTGCTTTTTTTTCGAAAAAACCCTGTTGTCTAGACACACCACTATTGTAGAATATAATCATCCAAGCTACATGTACTTGTAAATAAGTGCCTTTCAAGTTCTAGCTGATTCTTTTTTTACTTTACTGTTCCAGAAGTTTTAACTTTTACATAAAGACACATTCAAATACACTAACAAAGAAAGTACAGCAGACATATTGATTTATAATATTTTTTACTATATACAGATAAATGTTCCTGAGCATTATAAGATAAATAATAAACTAGGTGATTTTAATATAATGGTGAATATAAAAGATCAATCCTTCTTCCTTCACTGAGCATGTAAAAGACTTCAAAAGTACAGGCAGTCCCCAGGTTACATGGATCCGACTTACATCGGATCACTACTTACAAACAGGGTGAGGCAACCCTGCACTAGCTGCTTCCCCCCAGCAGACCAGGGAAACGCGAAGCTAGCGCCCCCTCCCCCCCCAGAGGACCAGGGAGACGCAGAGCGGCTTTTCTCAGCAGACACCTCAGCTTGAGAATAAAGGACTGAGGGAAGTGAGGTGTGGGAGAATAAAACTGAGCTCTGGAGAAATGTTTGGCTAGTGTTTCCCCTACAATATGTACCAGTTCCGACTTACATACAAATTCAACTTAAGAACAAACCTACAGTCCCTATCTTGTACTTAACCCGGGGACTGCCTGTAGTAGAATCGTTGTATTTTCACCACACAGAGAACTCACAACCACAGAAACGCTGTACAGTGGGGATACAGTTCTTCCTGGTAATGAAAAACACTGATCTTTGATGGTTCACTCACTTCTCCTGCATAGGATGAGATTAGGAGCAGGGAAGCAATGAAACCATATGGAGGCACTATCCAGGTGAAGTAGTGCAGTCCTTACTCCCTGACTTTCACTGAATACAAAGCCCATTTACTTTGACTGTAAATGGAGGTCAAAATTTGGCACTCTGACCTTAATCAGGCCAAATTTCCATTTAGTTCAATCAGTGTTATCTGAGCACAGATTTCAGAGTTTGATTCAATCAAAGCCCTGATTCTGCAACTGGATCTACCCTGAGGGACCCAGGCATCCATGCAAACAAAACTTCATTCATTGCAATGGGACTCTGTAGGGACAAGGATCTGCCTCTATGGATCCAGTTTCATGAATGGCATCCAAGAGACCTAGCAAAAGGGGGAAATTGCTTAAGTGTCTTTGGAAGATGATCAATAATAATTTCTTAAAGATGTATTGAAATATTTGTAAAAATAAATAAAACAAATTAACATCCCTAAGACTCCTAAAGTAAAACAAGTTTGTTGCAGCTTTCTGCATTTTTTTTCCCAGTAAATTCTGGTGGAATCCATCACTGCAGAAATAACAGATAACCTAGAACTCAAGTTATGTCAAATTAAAATGACTGTCAGTTCACCATTAGAAAGGAGGATTTAGCATTTAGTTCAGCAAATACTATGTAATAATGTGCTTATCACTTATAAAAGGCTTTTCATTCACACACCCCTTTGCAAATGAGGGTAAGAAGAATTATGCCCAATTTAGACGAGGAAATTAAATTCAGAGAAGTGAATTGTCCAAGGTCACCGTGTGAATCAGTGGCAGCACAGAAAAGATCAACTTCCAGTCCTTATTCCCTCTGCCACATTAACGAAAAGAAGGAACATTTTGTTATGAAAATTGCATGGAATATATGAATGTTCGTAATATTACATTCTGCTTTGAAGATGTATTATTGAAAGGAAAGCACCCTGGGATGCTTCTTGCACATCTTTTCTATTATTGTTTGAAATCACATCCATATCTTTCAGTACTGATGGAGCTTGAATATATAGTCAAAACATGTTATTGTTGCTTTTCTTGTTATTACAAGGAAAACAGCAGACTGAATTTTACTAGTTTAAAATACTGCATGCATAAACCACTTACCACATATTGTTGTTACATTTGTTCAAAATAATTTATTGTCTGTGCACAGTGTACACATTAAACATGAATCTGTAAAGTATTTTGCAACAACTTGTAAAAATATAAAAGTATAAACATAGTTGCATTCACTCTTCTTAGAAAGCTACTTACAATGCAAGTAATAAGACAAGTGCTGTCACATTAGGCTTAATACAGCAATAGGAAGTCATTTTTAATAATAAAATGCATAATTGGGGAAAAAACTGTTTTGCAGTGAACTAAATCACGTTTCTTTCCTGGACCATGAGCCTGCAATGAGATCTGCTATTGCAATCTTTTATGTCTGTGACAAATCCTTAAGGGTGGGACTGGGCATCATTCCCAGGGAGGGCAGAGTGGGGAGGGAAATCTGCCCCAGCAGGCCAGAGCATTGGGGAGAGAGGATCAGGCAGAGCATCTCTCCTGCCTTCCCCTGGCCAGCCAGAGCACTCTTACTTGGAGGATCATGGGAGGTGCATTCACACCCTTCCTGTCCACATTTACAAAAAAACCCATCTCCTCACCGCAATTCCTGTGTACAAGCCTGTAGCTGTAATCTATTTATTATAAAATACTGACTATCCAGCTCTGGGATGGATAGTCCTTTATTTATTCATTCATTCTACATTACTTAAATAAATAAATGGTTTAAGTTAATCATTCTTCAGTAACTAACTAAATAAATAAATAGAAAGTCCAAGTTAGCTGATCCCATTCCAAGATCTAGACCCTAAATATAAATGATTAGACTGTTATGTTTGTCACCTAGGTGCAGAATAAGGGTAGGCACTGGTCCTTATTCAAGTCAATGATAAAAATAACCCTCCCATTGACATTCATGCAAACATAATCAGGCCTTATATGAAATAAGCATCTCTTCCAAACTGCGCTTAACTGTCTAATATATTTATTCAGAAACCTAGAATATTTTGTCTTAGTGTCATTTCAAAAATGTATCACAATCTTTAGAATTGGCAGAGTATAAAAAGCAAAAATTACTGTCCACTCGCTGAACTGAGAAGATCCAGATATTGCTTTGCAATCACTGCATGTTTCTTGTATCCAGAAAAGACCACCAGGCTTGCAAGGTTCTCAAACTCCTAGTTAAAAAATTGTGTCCTTTTTATAGTTTAGTTTTGCTCTCCTCATATCACCTCCCTCAGCCTCTGCAATTTTCTTTGACTTCTCCTTGGTTAACCTCTAAATACAAAACAGATAACAGCATTCTCTGGAGGGCTTCAGATTCCCCCTTCCCATACTTTCTTTGTTACTGGAGTCCCAGACTGCTACTGGACCAAAATGGTGCCTGAGGCATATTGCTGATCATGCTCTCTGGGATATAGCTCTACTACAGCATTCTGCCTCAAGGTGCCTGAGAAATATCCATTAGAACTGGAGCTCCCTCATCTAGGCAGAGGCAGCATTTTGATTTTATATTCCTTTGAGATCTAACCATCCTACGATCTGTTATCTGACACAGCGATATTATAGTCCTTGAATGTTATTTAGATACCGTACTTTGAAACCAGTTAATCCAAAACCCTGCTAATGCTTGATTTGATAACCTTTGTGAGTTTCTGATTATTTTCAGTGGGGTGTGGGAAGCTGTTGGTGCTTACGTTTAATAATAAGGTACAGAACAAGTTTAGTAAAATATAAATATGAAAAAAGTCTAGATGTTCCATAAAAGTCCAGCATTCCCTCTCACATCCATTCTTTCTTTTAATCCATCCCGTTTTAATCCAAGATGGAGCAAGCTTCAGCAAGCCCTGACATACCTATATATACAGTCGAAGAAGTGTGGTGTGTGCAGTGGCAGATCTAACTATTATTTAAGGTTCTGTGGATGCAGGACCTTTCTCATTTTAAGCTGCGGTTTTCAGCAAAATCTTTTGAGGCCCTGTGCTCATTGGAGACTATTTTACATTATGCCACAATTTTTTTAGCTCCTATATCTGCCTGTAAGTGTGATTTGAAAGATAGAGCCCCGAAAGCATGAAGAGGAGAATGTTTGGCATGCACTCTCATTAAAATTCTTTTTGCAGTTACGGAACAATTTATATGCAGATAACTAGTGCAAGCTTGCTGGGCAGTTTGGATCTTTCCTGACAATGTACTGTACTCCACAAGGCATATTATGAAGCTGTGACAGTGGTAATATGCACAAATGTATTGGTATCAGCAGAACATTAGAATACTATCATCCAGTTGAATATTTTACTTGATGGATTTTATTATACATATTGAAGCAACTATGTAGCATATTGATTCCACCACCCACATGACTTATAGCAGTAGGTGGGTCATTCCTGAATATATTCAAATTTCACAAGTGTTTACTAATAAAATACTTGTGTAGTCTCAGTTATTCACACAGCTGTTCTGTCAACAAAATAGTATGCTCTATGCCCCTGAAAACATTGTGCAAAGGAATAGTTACAATGCATGTAACCACTTGTCGAGCAATAACTTGGCTCTTTCAATTTAAAAAGAAATTCCAGTTAAATAAAGCTTCTCATTCATAAATCTAGGAGAGGCAGAGGATAAGGGAAAGGGGAAGAGAAGTATTATACTCACGCATAAGACTTCTATTGAAAGTCTGCGGTGCAAAAAACGTTTTTCCTTTTCCTTTCAACCACTGGAATGAACTCCCTGGAAACTCACTAATGTGACAGTACCTTACATTCATTTTTTCCTTTTACCACCAGCAATTTTTGAATGTGATTGACCTTTAAACCTGTTGTTATAGGACTGTGAGAAAGCACTCAAGAGGCTCTTTCAGAAGCCCTGGTTCTCATGTGACCTAGATGGAGAATAGATTCAAAATACTGTTCCTCCCCAGGCAATAGGAGACAGAAGAGACAAGCACTGTCACTTTTGAACAGGCTATTGCTGAAGTAAATTCAGAGTGAAAAAGAAGAGTTCCAGTGCATTGCAGCTCCTCCTTTGGAGCTTGGATTATTACGGGAGGAGAATTTCAGAGGGTTTTTTTTTTTTACACAAATCTCACTTTGAAATGGAATACGTGGAGAGTGAGCTTTATAAGGGCAACTGAAGTTTCACTGCTAAAAATACTTGGGGAATTTTTCAAAATGAGCATTGTTATGAAGCCAAGATCCCGATCTACCAGCTCCTTAAGGACTGCAGATACAATTTGGTAATGTGCTTTTGGATTTTTTTTTTTTGATACTCTCCTCCCCACCTCATTCTCTCAACTAATTGTCCTGAAAAAGTTGCTGTATTTAATGTTGTTTTGACAGATCTTGCATGGTTACTAGAAAAGCTCAGCTGTTAATGTTAATTGAATAGTTAATAGCAAAAAACAAAATTAATGTGCTCCCCTATGTGCAGAATTGTGTTCATGATGCTAAATAAGGAATGATAATATAATTTAATCACATTTATCAGTTTAAGTCACTTGAAACATTTTCAGTATATGACGCTTGATCTGAGTTGCAACTTTAGTTGATTAAATCGAACTTGCAGATTTGTAGTCATAGGTAAAATGAAAATGATAGTATTCACTGGCTATCTTGGGGTACCTATATACATTTCATAGTTTGTGTTCCATTAACAGACTATTTGGTCAGAGATGACTGTCCACAGAAAAGACAGACAGCAGCTGTAGTGACAGAAAGTGAGAGTCTGTCCTGCTTTATGATTTATTCATTTTTCATCTACTCAGAAAAGTGAAAATTGACTAAATTAGGAGCCAATACAGAGCACTTTGTTTTCTTGTTAAATGTATCATATGACAATTGTCAAGGTTGTATCCTCTGATTAATTATTCTTATTAGTAAACTGAGTGAACTTTGTAGAGTTTAACATAGGAAGAGCAACTTTATAGCAGCCATGAAAATAAATTTAACTTGTTAGTAAACTTCCTAATTTTTTCTAACTCTCCTTCCTATGTCATGCCATATTATGGATATAAAAATCCTGCAGTATTTTTGAGTGACAGTTCAGAACCCTCATTGACACAATAGTAAGCTATCGTGACGATTAAAGTAAAAATCTAAAGTATTTTTATAAAGGATATTTCTATTTATGAAAAGTCACAATCATGGCTTAAAATAAAGCAGTGTTATTTTCTAGGTATTTTCATTGAGATATCTAATACTAATTAGATAAATATTTGGTTGTCAAATTAACATAATTGATTCCTAGCTTTGAAAAGTTTCATATTTCTAACATAACTGTACAAGCTTTTTGATTGAATAGTTCCAATCCATATAATAAAGGTGAAAGTGATAATATGTACCAAGTGATTGTTTCTAGCTTTGTTGTATTAAAACTAGATACATAAAATGGAATAGCATCAACAATCTCAAATTATTGATTGGACTATTCAGTCCTAAAAGCTTTCTCAGACAAAACCTTCATTGAGATCAGGATAATTGTGCCTAAGGACTGCAAGGTATAGCCGAATGTGGATTTTTTTAAAGCTTTTATAATCCAGATAAAAAGTTGCAATGATCTATAGATGGATCTGTACTTTGTACAACATTGTGCAAATTGGTGAAACAATAATATCCTAGAGGCCTCAACATACTGCGCTCACACACACACACGCACATGTGCGCACACACACACACACACTATCAGTATGAAGCCTCTAAATCAGAGACAATATATGAGCATGTTAGTTTGTATATAAGAAAATATACAATCATACTAAGTATCTTAGTGCTCTTCTTTATCACAAAAATTAGAAAACGATGAAGTGTGTACACCCTATAAAATCCCTGACACATGTCCCTTGATGTTCTGTCTATCTAACTGATCTTTCTGTCCCACTGTGTGGCTTGACCACTATAACACATCAGGACTAATGTACTAATCTGGTGGGAGTGACTATATTTCCTGCTCATTGTGAATGCTGAATTGATATACACTGAGATACATTAATTCCATGATCATTTGGATTCATCCCTCATGCAGAGAAAATAGTTGACAGGGGAATCCTTATGTAACGCTAACAGGCAGAGCCAAACCTGGGACCTGTGGAGCTTGGTGCACGAGGCTACGCTTGAGCTAAAAATCAGCTGACTTTTAGCTAAGGCTGTAAGTGACTCATTCTTACACTCATTACAGTGGCTCATTCTTCCTCTCTGTAAGTGGTCTCAGTGCCACTACATGGAACATTGAACCACACGCAGTAGGTGTGTGGGTTACACTTGTCCTCATCTTCAGTGGCTTGAAAGTTGAACCAAACCCTTGCCACTTCTATGAGGGTTCAAACATATATCTTATGAAAATAACACAAGTGAAAACTCCTATAATGCGCCAGCTCCTACACAGAACTTACTTTTGTAGGGGAGTACTACAAAATTGAACAAAATTGTCAAAAGATCCTAGATGACTTATACTCCCATGTCACTTAGGGTACGTCTAGACTACATGCCTCTGTCGTCAGAGGCATGTAGATTAGGCTACCAGACATAGTAAAATGAAGCGGCGATTTAAATAATCGCCGCTTCATTTAAATTTACATGGCTGCCGCGCTGAGCCGACAAACAGCTGATCAGCTGTTTGTGGGCTCAGCGTGATAGTCTGGACGCGTGGGTGTCGACATCAAAGGTATTTGTCGACCACCCAGGTAAGCCTCCTGGGATGAGGTTTACCTGAGTGGTCAACAAATACCTTTGATGTTGCCACCCGCGCGTCCAGACTATCGCACTGAGCCGACAAACAACTGATCAGCTGTTTGTCGGCTCAGCGCGGCAGCCATGTACATTTAAATGAAGCGGCGATTATTTAAATCGCCGCTTCATTTTACTATGTCTGGTAGCCTAATCTACATGCCTCTGGCGACAGAGGCATGTAGTCTAGACGTACCCATAGGCACCTCTGAAAATTGTATCCAGCTTGATCATTTCAAACAAGGTTGGTGATGAACGTTGAATCTTTACAAATTCAGTCTGCAGGTAAGGCATACATTTTTAACAGTGAGAGTAATTAGCCATTGATCAGTTTACCAAGGGTCAGGCTGGATTTTCCATCACTGACTATTTCTAAATCAAGATTAGATATTTTTCTAAAAGATATGCTCTAGGAATCATTTTGAAGATGTTATATGGTGTGTTATGTATACAGGAGGTCAGATCATCCAAATGGTCCCTATTAGCCGAGAAATCTAAAGGAGTTCTTTAATAACCTGAAAAATCAAAGTGGAATCCTACACAAAATGGAAACATAGATGAATTGCTGAGGCAGAGTACAGAATACTATAAGGACAAAATCAGAAAGGCTAGGCACAAAATGAGTTACATCTAGAATGAGAAATAAGTCAGAAGAGTTTCTTTCAATATATTAACAGCAAGAGAGATGAAGGTGTAGGTCCCCTACTTAGTGGAGAATAAGACCAACTAACTGATGACAACAAAAAGGCTTTAGTCTTCATTAAAAAGGTTAATGGTGACCAGATACTTAATACAATTAAATTTAACAAACAAGGAGAAGGAGTGCAAACAGAAACAGAAGGTAAATTAGGTGTATCTGACTCAGCAAGGGCCTGCTAAAATTCATCCTAGTGTGCCTAAGTGTAACCCAGAGGCACTGAGATTATTGACAAGGGCTAGTGAAGTTTTCTCTATAGCCTTTGCTGATAGCTAGGTAGCTTTTAGCTCATGCTGTGCAGGCACGTGGCTTTAACTCCTATGGTCACAGTTTCAATTCCTTCTGCTGACTGCCTGGATCCATCAGGTTCACAAGTTGGTGCTCATCCAGGATGAACTGCTGGAAAGTCTCAGAAGCTTGGAATGTGCTTTCCCAGCTGAGGGAAGCATGTAACCAAGAGGAACTGAGACCACTGACAAGGAAGAGTGAAGTCTGCTCTTCAGCCTTAGCTGAGATCCAGTTGGTCTTTAGCTCGTGCTATAAAGGAACATGGCTTTAGTCCCTAAGGTCACCCAGATTTGTCAGCTTTACATAAGAAACCATTATCTCAGAACCATTAGTAATCACCTTTGAGAACTCATGGAGGACAAATGAGATACCAGAAGACTTCCGAAGGGCAAACATAGTACCTATCTCTAAAAAGGGACCAAAAAGGACCTAAGAAATTATAAGCCATTCAACCTAACTCTGACACCTGGAAAGACAGTAGAAGAAATTATTAAACAATCAATTTGTAAGCACGTGGAGGGTAACAGTATTATTAGAAATAGCCAGCATATATTTGTCAAGAATAAATCATGTCAAATCTACCTGATTTCCTTCTTTGACAGGGTTACTAGCTTAGTGGATGGGGGGCAGCTATAAATATGATACTTTTTTATTTTAATAAGGCTTTTAGCACAGTTTCACATGGCATTCTCATAAGCAAAGCAGGGAAATGCAGTCTAGATAAAATTACTATAAGGTGGGTGCATAACTGGATGAAAGATTTAAGGAGTGTAGTTTATCAATTATTTGCTATCAGTCTGGGAGGGTGATCCACAGTGGTCAGTTCTGGGTCTAGTAGAGTTTTTATTAATGCCACTGATAATGGAATGGAAAGTATTATAAAATATTCTGATTGCACCAAGATGGGTGAGACTGTAAACACTTTAGAAGATAAGATTGGAATTCAAAATGCCCTTGACATGTTGGAGAGTTGGTCTGAAATCAACAAGATGAAATTAACAAGTGCAAAAAGCTACACCTTGAAAAGAAAAATCAAGTGCACAACCACAAAATAATTGGCTCTTTTGTAGTACTGCTGAAAATTAAGAATGATATTGAAATTGAGCACCTCATCAATGAGAAGAGAATGATATTTTGTGCTTGGCAGAATGATATAAATTGCAATGCAAAGAGAGAAGCCCATGCTAAGGCAAGGGCAAAAGTCCAACGTAAAACCAGAGAATTCAAGAACAAATGGTTGTCCAAGGAAGCGCAAATATTCCAACATTTCATGGACACCCATCATACACATAGTTTCTTTAGTGTCATTAAGGCTGTTTATGGGCCAGCTTGTCATGGCATGAGCCCCCTTCGCTCTAAAGATGGAACCACACTTTTGAAGAACAATGAACCATTAACTTTCACTGGAAAGAACATTTTTATGATCTTCTTAATTTGAGTTACGTGGTTGCAGACGAAGTTCTTAAGCAAAATCCCCCAACAACCTTCTTGGGATGAGTTCGGAAACCCTCTCAATTTGCATGAGGTATACAATGCCATCAAGCAGATGAAGAACAAGGCAGCAAGTCCAGGTGGGATCCCACCAAAATCTTTAAAGATGGTGGACCACAGTTAATTTGGCAGCTTAGCCTACCTATTCTTAAAATCTGGATAAAGGAGGAGATATCCCGTGAAATGAGGGAGATCTTGATTGTAACCCTCTTTAAGAAAGGGTATAAAGTAGACTGGGGAAAATGTTGTGCTATCTCTCTTTCTGCTGTTGCAGGAAAAATTCTGGAATGGGTCCTTGCAACCTGTCTTCTGTTCCATCAGAAGAAATTTTACCAGAGTCACAGAATGGCTTCCGATCATGTCATGGAACTGTGGACATGATCTTCATTGCATGGTAGCTGCAAGAAAAGTGTTGGGAACAAAACTGACCACTGAACATGGCTTTTATTGATCTAACTAAGGGTATGTCTACACTACCACCCTAGTTCAAACTAGGGTGGTAATGTAGGCATACCGCACTTGCAAATGAAGCCCGGGATTTGAATTTCCCGGGCTTCATTTGCATAAGCCGGCTGGCGCCATTTTTAAATGCCGGCTTGTTCGAACCCCGTGCCGCGCGGCTACATGCGGCACGGGCTAGATAGTTCGAACTAGCAAACCATTCCGAACTATCTGTACGCCTCGTTCCACGAGTTTGCTAGTTCGAACTATCTAGCCCGTGCCGCGTGTAGCCGCGCGGCACGGGGTTCGAACAAGCCGGCATTTAAAAATGGCACCAGCCGGCTTATGCAAATGAAGCCCGGGAAATTCAAATCCCGGGCTTCATTTGCAAGTGCAGTATGCCTACATTACCCCGCTAGTTCGAGCTAGCGGGGTAGTGTAGACATACCCTAAGCCTTTGACTCCGTGAATTGCCATGCCCTTTGGACTGTACCTTTGAAGATTAGATGTCCTGAAGTTGCTTCATGACAACATGAAAGTGACTGTTCTGAGCAGCACTAGCTCCCAGAGTGAACCTTTCAAAATACAAACAGGAATTAAGCAGGGCATGTTCATGGTCTTTATTGCAGTCATTTTCTGCCTAATTGCTGGGAAGCTCCCAACTGGCATTGAAATAATCTACAGAATGGCTGGAAAGCTGTTTAGGCTTAGCAGGCTGAAAGCTAAGAGTAAGATTTCCACCACATCTATCATGGAACTTTGGTATGCTGATGACAACGCAGTTTTTACCCACTCTGAGAAACATCTTCAGACTATCTTGAATGTGTTTGCTGATGGTTATGCATGTCTTGGTCTCACCCTCAACATCAAGAAGACCAAAGTGCTCTATCAACTCTCACCAAATGAGGTAACATGCACCCCATCTATTAAAATCAATGGAGAGGCACTGGAAAATGTTGATCATTTTCTCTACCTTGGAAGTTACCTTTCATCCAAGGCAGATATTAATATAGAAATCTAACACTGTCTGAGCTGTGCCAGTGAAACCTTTGCTCATTTACAGCACACGGTTTTTGAAGACCATGACGTCCGAACAGACACCAAACTTCTTGTCTATCAAGCCGTCATTCTCCCAACACTATTGTATAGGCCTGAAACATGGACAACCTACAGACATCACTTGAAAATCTTTGAGAGGTGTCACTAACACTACCTCTGCAAGATCTTTAAGATCAAATAGGAAGACAGGCGCACTCACATCAGTATTCTGGAAGAGGCAAAGACTGCCAGTATCAAGACAATGATCATCTGTCAGCAACTTCTTTGGACTGGTCATGTTGTTTGGAGGCATGACCATCGCCTCCCAAAACAGGCCCTGTTTTCTCAGCTGAAAAAAGATATTGTAATGTGAGAGAACAATGGAAGCACTATCAAGAATAACAAAGAAGTGCAACGTTGACGTTGACATTTGGGAGACGATTGCCCAGGATCACTCAAAATGGAGAGAAGTCCTACGCAATGGCTCCCTATATTTTGAATTTACCCACTAATAAGCTGAGAAGGAGAAGAGGTACAGGAGGAAGGGGAGACTAGCTTCTAGACATGGTCAACAGCCTCCTGCTATACCTGGAAACATCTGTCCTCACTGTAACAGAACTTGTGGTTCAAAGATCAGCCTTATCAGCTACCTGATCACAATTCTCATGGAAGATGATCATACTTGGCAGCAAGTGATCACCATTAGTACTGCTGAAAAATATGTGGGGATTAAAATAGATCATATATGAACATGACTCAGCAACATGATACAGTTGCAAAAAAAAGGCTAATATAATTCTGGCCTGTATTATAGGAGGTAAATGTCCTCTGTGCTCAGCACTGGTCAAACCTGACCAGAGTACTATGTCCAGTTAGAGCTCCACACTTTAGGAAAGATATTCACACACTGGAAAAAGTCCAGAGAAGGACAAAAATAATAAAAGGTTTACAAAAGTCTGGCTTCTGAAAATAACACTAAAGGGGGATGGGCTGATCATCTTCAAATATGTTGTGGACTCTTATTGTGTTCTGTTGTTCTCTCTGTCCCCCAAGGGAATGCAAAAAGTGATGGGCTTAATCTGTAGCAACAGAGATTAAAGCCAGACATCTGGAAAAGTGTTCTAACTATAAGGGTAGTTAAACTCTCGAGACTAGCCTTCGAAGGGGTTGTAGAATCCCCATCATTGGAAGTTTTTAAGACCAAATTGAAGATGCAACTGTCAGGGATAATCTAGGTTTATCTGGTCCTGCCTCTGCTCAGAGAGTTGAACCTTAATACTTCTTGAGACTCCTTCTAGCCCTATATTTCTATAATTCTATCATTCTATAATGGAAACATATTGTTTTTCATAAGAAAAAATTAGAAGAATTAGTTATTTGTTTTGCAGTAATAAATTAATTTGACATCATTTAAAAGCTGCCTCTTATTCCTAACTCACAAAGGATACTGGTATTTCAGCAGTACTACCTGTAGCTGTTGCATAATATCAGCTTTTGAGTGAAATAACATTGACATGGCATTTGTATTCATTCATGAGGAGAAACACCAGTATAAAAAAGTAATTCACTGTGAGGAAAATCCATGGCTATATCAGATACAGATGCACTTTAAGTGAGCAACATAATCATAATGACTTATTTATTATTTGTAAGCAGAGATCACTATGTGGGGACCAGAGTTTCCATTCTGCTGACAAATTTGCATTTCTAGATTTATTTTATTTGGAAACAGAAAATCTGGGAGCTAGCTCACCAGAGAGCAGACCCAGGGAGTCATGTAGTACAGAAGCTGGCTAACACAAAAGCCCCACAACCCACTAGTTGGATAACTAAGTAGCCTGGGAGCCTAGGAAGACAGACCACCCAAAAGCCAACTGATCAGTTCTTGGAAACAAGTCAAGAGAGCTGCTCAGTCTGTCTGTCTGCACAGTTTCTATTAGATGTTTGACAAAAGTTGCACATTCTCATAGAACATTTCAATTTAGTCAGTTCTGCACTGCCAATAGAAAACTGTTCTGTTAGAAAATGCTTCTGTCAGCTCAAGCAAAAGAATAATTTCTGATTTCATTTTCACTAAATGCAATTATAATTTACCTTGTTAACATCTATAGAGCAAGGTTAAAGTCGAAATAAACTACACAACTTGAGCTATGTCAATTGCGTAGCTTAAGTCAAAATAGCTTATTTCAGCTTTTGGCACTGTCTACATGGCAGGAAGTCTGAGAGAGAGCACTCTTCTTCCAACTTCCCTTATTCCTTATAAATTGATGGTTACAGGAGTCAGAGTAAGAAGTTCTCCAGCTTGACATTATTGTGACATTATGTAGAAATAACTGCTTGTAGTGAAGACATGAACTATGTTATTCTGAAATAACTTCAGTTACTCTGAAATAACTCTACTGTGTAGATATAGCCTGAGTTTTTTGGGGAGCAATTTTGCTGCAATTTACCTCTCAGATGGTATTATAAGATAATCTCTTTTTCTTAAAAGTGAGCAACTAATCTGAAGGAGGAAGGATGATAGTACCTTTTGAAAGAGGGGTTATAGGCTCTCTAGCCATTCAAAGGAAGCCATTTTGCGATCTGGTAGTTAGGTCATTGCAAAGTCAGAATGCATGTTTGTTTTGGAGGAGGAAAATGAAAATTACCACCTCTTCATGACTTATAAACAGAAGACTTCTGAAAGAACAAAAGAGTTGATTCTCCTGTCATGCTGGTATACATTAGGATTAGTTCCATTGACATCAATGGGTTTGATTCTCCTTTCATGCTGATGTAGATCAGAAGTAACTTCACTTAAGTCCAGGATATTGAACTAGTGTAAAACTAGGGATATTGAACTAGTGTAAAAAAAAAAAAAGAAGCAATGGGGTTAAACTGCAGCAAGGGAGGTTTAGGTTGGACATTAGGAAAAAGTTCCTAACTGTCAGGGTAGTCAAACACTGGAATAAATTGCCCAAGGAGGTTGTGGAATCTCCATCTGTGGAGATATTTAAGAGTAGATTAGATAAATCTATCAGGGATGGTCTAGACAGTATTTGGTCCTGCCATGAGGGCAGGGGACTGGACTCAATGACCTCTCGAGGTCCCTTCTAGTCCTAGTATTCTATGATTCTATGATTAAATGAGAGAAGAATTATGTCTTCTGATTACCTCTGACTGCTGTGATCAATCACAAACATGCAAGTAGATCCTGTAGTCTCAGATTACAAATCATACACTGGGCACCGCTTTCTGCAGCTGTCATTGGCCAGGAGCAGCAATCCTTAGCCAAAGGGAGTGGTGATCGCCAGTACCTGTAGAGGCAAAGGTAAATATAGTGATCAGGGCTGAATCTGACCTGTGGGCCGATATTTGTCCACAGTGTAGATGAACAGTGGATAAGTGTATGAAATTGGATTGCTTGAGTGATTTCAACTGTAGCTAGCCAGCATCCAATAACAAGCTACTATTGCAATCAAAGCTTTGTGTGGTAATATAGCTTCTAATCAAAACTAACCAATTATTCTAAAAGGCAAATTTAATATTAGAAATTATTGTAAAGACGGGATAGGAACACACAGAACCTTCGTTCCCAAGCATGTGCAAACAAAACCCCCCAGTCTCCCACAGCCTACTGTAGTCTATTTCCAGTTTTTCCCTACAAACATGATCACACAGAGACTCATCCTCACTCTCACTCCATGCGCACACATACAGAATTATTCCTCCCATCCCTCCACATGACACCTGTCATTGAACCAGCTCGTTTGACATTTTCTTAAGACTTCTGCTAGAGTTTTGAGGAAATATTGGTACAGGTCTACTAACGATAAGGCCAAGATATACTAAGTAGCACACTTACTATATAATGTAATATATTAATGGAGAATGAATAGTTTCCTATATAGAAGAATGAGGATGTTTCTTTCATAATGTTAAAAAAGGACAACTTTCTAAAGTTTGTATAGACTGAAGTTAATGTTGATACAGTATCAGTTATTTAAAGAAGAAAAGGAAGAGAACAATGTTTTTCAAAATACCCAAATATTAGAAAACCAGGAAAATATAAGTTAAGGTTACACTTTTAAAAATCATCTATTTTTTACCCAAATATTAGAAAACCAGGAAAATATAAGTTAAGGTTACACTTTTAAAAATCATCTATTTTTTAAAGTAATGAAACTTAACTAAGGCATATGAAGATACTCCATTATCATAAAACATAACTCACCCACTATTGAGGAGGCAAGTGTTTTGTGCTAAGGATTTCTGTAATGCACTATCTATACAGAAAAACTAGGAAGAGCAATGTGCAAACATCTCAGTTTTGATTACATAAACTACTTATCCTCCACTCTCGTGATTACTTTGATTCCGATTCCATCAGAACTCCTTAGTGGTATTATACCTTGTAGTTCAAGCCTACATGTGTAATTGTGTGCACTGGAGTATTTATAAGGTAGAACATACAGCACAATCTACAGTTGGATTCCTGTAACTTTTTTCATGTTGTGACTGGTGATGTCATAAAGATGAATGTCTTCATCTCTCACTATATGCTTATGAACTGTAATAACAATATTTCTGGGTTTTTTTATTTTGTGAGCTCTTAAAGATATGTTAAACATTTTCAAATGTGTTTAAAAGTCAAATATTCCTTTTAAATTATTAAGTGGAAGGAAAATCTAATTTTTATAGTAATTTTGATGTTCTTTTATTTGAAAATAGTATTAAAGCTGTAAATTTGAAGACTGTTTACAAATTTGTACCCACCTTATTGATGTCTACTTGCATTACTCATGAAAACCAAATAGCAAAGGAAGAGTTAAAACTCTCATTGATTTCAATTGTCAGGTTTCTAGCTGTTAAATAAAAAGCACCTCAAGACTTTAGGCACTAAAACAATTCTTTCCAACCAAGAGTACTTCAGCTTAGGGTACTAAAGTCTGTAATATTTTGACTCTAAGGGTAAGTAGATTGACTGCTCTCTTGCATCTTTATGTAACCAAAGTAATAACTAAGGGTGTGTTTACATAGCACCCTTATCTTGAAATAAGCTATGCAATTTGTGCTACAAAGGTTATTTTTAAATATCTTATTTCAAAATTTTTCGTTGTCTACACAGTGCCAGATTTTGAAATAAAACATTATTCCAACAAATCCCCTAACCCTCATGGAACAAGAGTTACAGGGATGCTGGAATAGCATGCCGGTTATTTTGCAATATATTCAAGATGCAGAATTGCATACTTCCAGTATCCTGAATAGCCCTGCTGTCTAGACTTAACCTAAAAGAAGAAAAGAAATGCTGTCTGATTTCCAATTAGACCTCTTTCTTCTGCAAACAGAAATGAGAACTCTCCCTGTTTCAAAGCATGAAGAAACCAAGTCTATCACTGTAAGTTCAGTTCCAAAAAAGGGAATTACAGGAAACTTTTCCAAGGAATAAGCCAAACAGTAGAACTACAAAGATTTCTTAACTATTACTAGGCATGCAGCATCACCAAAGTATTCCCACGTTGGCTTTCAGGACGTCCAAGTATTTCTTCAACCCTCTATTTCCCTAACTTTATTTCTTACTCATTTTCCTGCGTATTCTACTCCAGCAATCATTGCCTTTTCTCTGAGCACTTTCCATAATTATGGGTTATTTATGCCTCTCCTTGCCAAAACTTAACTTTTTCTTCTTCTTCCAATGGAGCTGTTACCACTTGTATCTAAATCTTACTTTTCACCTTGTTTCTGTGAAGACTTTTGGACTTTTGCTTCACAGATGTCTGATCCTCTCCTCTCCTCATTTAAGTCTCTTATGAAAACTTACTTCTATGATACCTGCAATGAGAGAATTATTTTCACAATTGTTAATTTGATCTGTTTTATTTTTCTGTACTTCAAAACCAACAGGCTTCATCTTCACTGCAAATTTTTTTTGGCAGAAAATATGCTAATGAGAAACTCATTAGCATGAGTTGTGTTCTCATTAGCATATTTTCTGCCATTTCTTTTTCTGCAAGGGGTTTTTGCGCAAAAAGAAGCAGTATAGACAAGGTTTTCTTTGCACAAACCCCCCATTTTGCACAAGATCTTTATGCCTGTCTGGGACACGCATAAGGATCTTGCTCAAAACAGGGGTTTTGCACACAAAAAAAAGGTCCACATCACTTCTTTTTGTGCAAAAACCCCTTGCACAAAAAGAAATGGCAGAAAATATGATAATGAGATCGCAATTCATGCTAATGAGTCCCTCATTAGCATATTTTCCGCTGAAAAAACCCAGTGAAGATGTAGCCACAGAGATGTTCAAATGCTTTAAATTGAGGGCTTGTCTACAAATTTTGTGCTGCACAGCACAGCTGAAACAGTACTTAATGCTTAGTAAAGATGCCACTTGTGCCAATGTAAGCGGGGGAATGGTCCCGCTCTTGTGGGGAACTTTCCTGGCTTCTATACACCCCGGTGAAATGAACCAGCGAAAGGATCTGAGTCCCCGCTCCCACTTCCTTTACCCCACAGCTCCCTGATCCTGAGGGCTCCCCCTCCACTCTCCTGAGTAGCAGAGCCCTTGAAACCCCAACAAGGCTGGGCCCAGGTTTCCTGGGGCTTAATCCCTGACCTTGTAGTCACTAGGAGCAGGAGTTAGGGTGTCCCCACTCCGAGGTGCTCTCTTTACACTGCAGGCCTTCTTGGCCCAGTGATCACTTCATAAGGTTCAAAGCAAATACAATTTATTAAACAACAACTGATTAAAGAGAATAGAATAAGAAACAATGAGAATGGTTAAATGAGAACACACAGCCCTGCTCTGTAGCACAGGGACATCAACACAGCAGTCTGCAGAGTGTAAGGACAGTTCACAGTCTCTTCCTTAGAAGCCCTGGAAGTGCTGCAAGGGGCTGCAGGCTGGACACGCTTGCACTGGCAGTGACCACACAGCCTCAGTCTCTAAGTGACCAGACCCCTCTCCCAGTCCAGAGCCTTTCCCCACACTTTGCAGGTCCCAGTAGCTCACCACATCCAGCTGCAGGCTGTGCTGCTTGGCCAGTTCCAGCTTCTTGTGTTGCTTCTCTGTTCCTTTTGGCTTTCTGAGCACTGCCAGTCTGCTGCTCAACACAGGGTCTGCACTGCTTGGCCTGTCTGTGTCTGGTTCTGTTGCTGCAGGACTTCTTCTTGTACTCCTCTTTCAGATCTCTGTCTTTGCAGGACCTCTCCTGCACACAGCTCGCTCTGCTCTTTCAGCTCCCTGTTTGCTCAGAGAGAGAGCCAGAACAATCCCCACTTACAACCTGTCAGTCAGGCTGAGCTGGAGTGTTGACTGCTTTCCATTGTCTCTGGGGTCTGTCAGTCTCATGAACCCTTCCCCTTCTGAAGCTGGTAAACCAAAAAACTCCCACAGAGTTTTAGTAAGGGGTAACAGTCCCCTTACACCAACAATACTTCTGCCATCACTGCAGGTACACCATCAACATAGCGCTGTCTACTCTCTGAGGGTAGGTCTGTTTAATTATGATTATCCACACCCCAGTCCACCATAGCTATACAGACATATGTCTGTAATATAGACGAAGCCTGAGTCACCGCATAATTGTATTACTTCTACTCTCATCTTTTCTACCCCATCTACTCTTTACTGTTTATCATCTTAATTTATTGGCATTTCACTTCTTAATTCTTTTTAACCTTTACATAGTGTTGGAGATGCCCACAAATTTGCACTATTAAATATAAATGTTATTAAATATATTGTACTATTAAATTTAATTCCATTTCTATTATCATATACAAGATCATCCATATCTTCTTGTGTGTGTATATATATATATACACACACACACACACACACACACACACTCCTTCTCTTTTCCCATCTCCATAAGAGCCTTAATCTTCAAACTATAGAGGTGACAGTGACAAACACATGCAGAATACACTTTTCCTTTTGGTTTGTTACTGAATTGCTGGTACCTCAGTACTCCTGTTTCTTTTTTCACTGCATCCGTGCACACTGGGATCTTCTTTTCAATTCTCCAGGTCTCTTTCTGTTGGCACTTAGGGTATTTTCCAAGCATATAAATTCTCCTGTTCATTGTGTTATGTAAATTTAGATTGTAAGTTCTTTGGGAAGGGACCATGTCTTTCAGTGTCTTCTTTTGGGATGTCTCTGCAATTGTAAGTGCAACTGCAGCACATGTAGACACACCCAAGCTAACTTTTATATAGCCAGTTTAACTACCAATAGCAATGGCGCTGTGATAGCATGGGATTTGCTACACACTGTGCAAGCCTGACTAGGACCCTGGCTATTTACTCAGGTGGCTAGTTTGCACTGAAGTCCATGGCTTCACTACTATAGGTCGCACCTCCAATCTGGGATTCTCTGGTCCGGCAACATCTGTGGTCCGGTGTGCTGCAGGAAAATGGGGGCCTAGGACCCAGCATTTGGTTCATTTGGGCTGGGGGAGGGTGGGAGCCGGTGCGCAGCTCAGCTGGACTGCAGGGGGAGCCAGGAAGCCTCTTAGGTGAGAGATGTCATGGGGTATTAGCAGGGGGCCTGAAATAACCTCCCCTGATCCAGAAAAATCCCTCATCCAGTAACAGTTGGGTACCAAGGATGCCGGACTAGGGAGGTCCAAACTCTATTGGTACTTGCATTTGCTAGAATAAAGTTAGCTATGATATGTCCACACATGCTACAATCACACCTCTAATTACAGTGTAGACATACCCTTAAAACCACCTACCACATCTTATGTTGCTATAAAATAATAATGTGTTATAAAAGTATATTAAAGGTGGCCTTTAAGGCATTATGCAAGGGAACAGTAAAAAATGTTAATTAGGATCAGAATTTGCATTGGAGATGCTTTGGAGCTGCATTATAATAGAGCAGTTGCCTCATAAGAGTAGTTTCTTGTATAAGTGTCACTTTAAAGTGTGTTATATATACATTACTAAATAACCAAAAGAAGAGAAATCTATTTACAAATGCAGGATGTGCACATTAGGAGAGAATGGGTGTGATGTAATTTTTCTTATTAACAGGTCATTCCTTTCAATGTGTTGGCAGCTTATGTTCTTGATATCAGTATATGTCAGTATAGTGTTTGTACGTGCGCTAATAATGTCTAATGCTACTTTTATATCATTGCCTATTTCACAGTGTTTCAAATTGTCCGTGTCTCTTGTGTTATCATATAGAAGTTTAATAATTTCTTTATTTTATGTGAAAAGCTGAATAAGAGTATGTATCCTTGTAGTGGGGTCACTCATCACACAGGTGCCTCCTGCTGGCCATTTCAGGAATTAGGTCAGTCCCAGCAGGAGATAATGGCTTTCCTGTCTTTTCCTCCACCTGCAGGTCCATAATGGCTTCTTTCTCTCAGCTTCTGCTTCATGGAATAGTCCTCCAGCTGTGTCACCTTTTTTTCCCCCTTTGAGGGTTCTCCTCCAACAAGAATATAGCTTTTATTCACAGCTGCTTGGCAGTCCATAGCCAGATCACTCCTTGAGCAGCTAGTGGGGAGGAGGGCAGTGCCACCCACTACTCAGGGCCCCAGCCCAAAATATAGGTACTACATCAATATAGGAAACACTGAGTCCCCAGTTGTTTACAAGGATCCTGCAAACAACAGCTTTCTAATGCCTCTTACTTCCAGCTCACTGTTTCTGCTCCCTGGACCACTTCCATGCAGCCCCAGTTCCTTCTGCTCCTGCCTCTGGCTTCAGCTCCTCTACCTTTTTCCCAGGGCCTCAATCCTGTAAGTTCTAAAAGCCCATTAGGAGCTCCTCCTACTTTCCCCATTCCTTCTAGCACCTGCTCTTCCCCAGGGTCTTGTCTCTTGACAGCCATCTAGGAAAGCAACCTTCTCCTTAGGGCTCCCTGCACCAGGCCTTTGTGCTCTGGTTTGCACCTTCCTTTTGTATGGGCCATTGGGGCCCTGATTAGCTAATCCAGGTGCCACCCTAATTGTTTTCAGACACTGCCTTAATTAGCTGTTTGTCCTGAAACCATTCCTTTAGCTTCCTGTTGCTCAGCCTTCCTAGACAGGTATTAACTCTCTCAGAGCCAATCCTGTTGGGTTCCAGGAAGCAGGACCTCAGACCAGTCCTCCATTGATTCCATAATGTAAATGACTGAATATGAAGTAGCACATTTGTAGGAGACCACAAGTTATAATACTTTAAAGTTCTAAATGATTCATAGATGAGATACAACATATTTAAAAGTAATTCTGCTTATATAATAGGGGTGGGCAATAATTTTTGATGAGGGGCCACTCCAAGACTTTGGGAAGTGGTCAAGAGCCGCACTCTTCCATGATATTAATGGAGGAGGTCTGGGGTCTGGGATGGAGATGCAGAAGGGAGGTTGGGATAAGGGATTGAGGTACGGGAGGAAGAGTGGAGTCTTGGAGGGAGTTTGGCTGAAGGCAGTTGTGACCTAGGGCAGGAGACTGGGGTGCAGAGTTTGGGTTTGTGACCTAGGGTAGAAGGGGATTGTGATCTGGGGCAGGGGAGTTGGGTGCCAGATCTGGGTGGGAGTACGGGTGTAGGAGGGGGCAGAAGGTTTTTGTATGTTGAGTGGGGGTTGGAGCAGAGAATTGGGTAAGAGAGGAGATGGGGTGCCAGAGGCAGGCTCTAGCCAGAAGACTTACTAGCCAGCAGCCCCACCAGCCTGCCTGCTTGTAAAGCTAAATGCTTGAAGAGCTTAAAAAGTTTCTCAGCCAGCCAGTCTGCCTGTCCCGTGCCTGCACAGGCTTCATAGCTATGTGTTTGTGTGAATAACTGAGCCAGAGGGGAGGGAGCTCGTGCTTTGTGGCTGCCTGTCATTCAAACTGGGAGCTCCCATTGGCCAGTTTCTGGCCAGAAGCCAGCTAATGGGATTGTGCTGCGGGTGGGAGTAACACCTGAAGCCTTCACTCCTCACAGTTTTTAAAAAGAAATGGCCCCACAGTCGTGTTTCTGAACAATGTGCAGTATTGCAGGACAAGCAAGGAAACCCCACTGGGGCTCCTCAGAGCATCCACATGATGGATCTAGTAGCCTGGTGCGCAGGCCATATTCTGCCCAGGCTTGTTATATAACATATTTTGGTTTAAAGGTTATGGAAAATTCATGACATCCCTATCTAATTTGTTCCACTGGTTAATTACCTTCCCTTTAAAAATACCTGTTTTATTTCTAATCTGAGTTTGTCCAGCTTCAGCTTCCAGCCAGCACGTCTATTTATGGCTTTTGTACTAGATTAAAGAACCATCTACTATCAGGCATTTTTTCCATGTGTGTATGTACTTGTATACTATGATTAAGTCAGTTCTTAACCTTCTTTTGGACAAATTAAATAAATTGAGCTTATTTGTCTTTCCTTATAAGGCTTGTGTTCCAGACCTTGAATCATTCTTGGAGTACTTTTCTGAATGCTTTCCAATGTGTCAATATCTTTCTTGAAGTGTGGACACTAGAACTGGATACAGTACAGAGACATAGATGACTTTTTTTATCTGTGGCAGCTACAGATAATAATGCAATAATAGTTGTTGAATATCACATTAATGAAGACTTATGTGTCATGGCTAAACATGTCCAATTTCAATAAATGGGATAAATGAATTTATATTACCAATTCAGTGTTTCCTATATTGATGCGCAGTACCTACATTTTGGGGATGGGGGGGGCTAAAGCTTACCCAAGTCTCCAGTTGTTTGCTGGAATACTGAATAGGTGTAATGATATCACTAATGCTATATTAGAGGCATTTCTACCTCCCTATTCCTACTTGACATTCTCCTACTTATATATTTGTTTACTCTCTTAGAGTATGTCTGCACTACAGAGTTTTGTCAGAAAGCCAGCTGTTTTTCTGACAAAACTTGAGGAATGTCCACACTGCGATTGTGTTCTTCCGCAAGAAAATCGAAAGAACAGAGGGGTTTTTCAGGCATTGGTAATCTTTCTATGAGGAAGAAGCCTTTTTGCAAAAGAGCTCTTTTGCAAAAAGGTGTGTGTGGACGGGGAAGAGGGAACTCTTTCAGAAGAAGAGGAAAGAGAAAAAAGCACAGGTGCCCTGATGTCCATTCCGTCCATTGCAATCACAGCTTCCATGCAAGAGAGCGTCCAGACTGAATGGACACTCTCTTTCAAAAAAGCAGATCGCTTTTTCAATGCGCTTTGGCAGTGTGGATGCTCTCTTTTGGAAGAAGATTTTCCAAAAGTCTCTTCCGAAAAAAGCTTCTTCCAAAAGAAGACTGTAGTCTAGATGTAGCCTTAGTAACAGCATTCCATTGGAAGTTCAGGTTCAACTGGTTATTTACTCCAAACTCTCTTTCAGGATTATTGCTTCCTAGGATACAGGCCTCCATCTAATATGGTCCACATTCTCTGTTCCTAAAAGCATAAATCATATTTATCTGTATTAAAACACTTGTTCAACCCATTTTAGAAAGCAAACCAGGTTGGCTGTCAATTTTGCCATCACTTATTTTATAATTTCCTCCAGATCACCAGGTCCAGATTAATGGGGGCTATTAGATTTTGTGGGGGGGGCTCCAGGCTGAGACAGGGTATGGGAGGAGGTGAGGACTCTGACTAGAGGTGAGGGCTTTGGGGTGGGTCTCCAAATGAGGCATTTGGAATGTGAAAGTGGGCTCAGAGCAGGAGGGTACGGGTGGGGCTACAATTCTCAGTCAATGGGAGCTGTAGGGGCAGAGCCTGCAGATGAGGAAAGTGTGAGGACGGAACTTCCTGGTGCTTGAAGTTCCAGCCCAGTTGGGGAGAGAATGGCAGCATGTGGAGTTGGCCCTTGTCTCCCTATCCAGCAGGGCCAAATTATTGCAGGGGCTTTGGTAGCTGAAGCCCAGGGCCCCAGGCTAAAATCTGCACTTTTGGCATCTGGCAATCATTTTGAAGGCTCCCCTGCTTAGCACAGGGCCCTGGGCTGAAGCTCTTAAAGCCCCTTTCTTAATCTGACCCTGAAGATCACTGATAAAGATATTGAATCACATTGTAGGGTTACCATATTTGAACTTTCAAAAAAGAGGACACTCCTGAGAGGGAGTATCTCTGTATCAATATCTACCAACTCCTGTTGTATAAATGTTTTATATTTACTAAATATTATACTATATACTATATAACCATTAATACAACATAAGTTGATAAATACTGATACAGAGATACTTCCTCTCAGGAGTGTCCTCTTTTTTGAAAGTTCAAATATGGTAACCCTAGAGAACAGATCCATACGGGATCCCATTAGAAACAACTCTGTTGAATGATGATTGCTTCCCCATTTATAAATAATTTTAGATATGTCAGATTATTATCTTTTAATCTATGTACTATGATCTACCCTGATTTTACACAGTACTATTTTGTTACCAGAATGAGACTAAATCCAATGCTTACAGAAGTCAAAGAATGTTAGTCTGTTATGTCAACACAATTTCATTTATCTTGGGATCTCATTTAAAACATTATCAAGTTTGTTTGACAAGACCTTTATCCATGAAAACATGTTGACTGTCATTAATTATACTTTAGTCTCTAGATTTTTTACTGACTGCCTCTTATGTTAACCTTTTTTTCATTGTTCCCAGGAGTGATGTCAGTCTAACCAACCAATCATTTTCTGGGACACATCCTATTAGTCCTTTATAAATGTTGGCACAACGTTTGCCCTCTACATACACGCACCTATCCTCTGGAATTTTCCTAGTAGTCCAAGATTTAATATCAACAGTAATTGTTCACAGAGCTCTTCAGCCAATTATTTTAATATTCTTGGGTGAAAGCTCTGTGGCTCTGTGGATTTAAAAGTGAATAGTTGCTATTAAACAACATTATTTTGATTGGTGTGTGAACCCTTTGGTGTGGAAAATATTCTGGCCTCAAATTGAGTATGAGCTTAGTTCTTTTGAGGAATACATAACAGAAGTAGCTGGAAATCAGAAGCAGCATATATAGTTCTATAATCAAACAAGTGTTCTAGGTAGTGAGAAATGAAAACAGAGAAGCACAATTTGCCACATTGTGCAATATATACATTTTTCTTATAGTCTAAGTCCTGGTACTTACTTACTACATGAGAATTTTTTCTTTCTTTTTCTCTTTTAAAGTATGTTTCTAGCTCTCATGGGTACTCTCCCTCCAATGAACTCTAGAGGTTCAACAATCTGATGACAAATAAAAATAATACAACAGTTGTTATTTTAAAATATTATTTTTAAGACAACTTCATGATTTTGGGAGCCTCTCTCATGGTTGATAATACTGAAAGACTCTCACACACATGAGCTCTCACACCCACCCACACATACATACATATAGAGGCCTGGGACAGATCCAAAACAGGGATCAGACCAGGAACCCCAAAGGTGAAGTAAAGTAGAAGTGGCCCAGGGAAAACCACAATACAAACAAAGGAACTGACTTATCTGTTCATAATTCAAACCTCAAAGTTGAAGGTGGCACTGCATTCCCCTGTCAGCCCCCAGGAGAGAACCATATAGGTCCTCCACACAGGTTGTTGAGCCCACCAATGGCGGGAGAGCACGGAGTTGTAGTCTTAACTAAGGACTGACTGAGGAAGAGCCCCAAAAAGGGAAGGTTTGAGGATTTTAATTTTGCAGAACCAGGAGCTGAACGGGTAAACTAAAGGTGGTGACAATACTAGAGGGCTGAGTCACTGGATGAATTACTGGAAGAGAAATCTCCACAGTGCTGGAATGACACAATTGGGGCACTAGTCCCACGAGAGAACTGCAACCCTGTGATGGGGCGCAGAGTGGTGCATGGACTTAGCTGTCCTGTACAATTTTCTTTTCTTTCTTTTTTTTGGAGTAAGGTTGGTTTTATAAAGCCTGTGTATTGGATGACATGCTACTGAAGTGCACAACGGAGAAGAATCCAAAGGGAATCATGGATGTAAGATGTCTGATAGATCCAAAAAAAACCCACCCCAAACACTTGACAAACTTCTATATAAAGTTGTTACTAGTGTATATAGATTTTCATGAGCTTGACCCTAGTATATCTGCAACTGTTGAAGGAATTTCTGAGTATGCACTGCATTTTTTTACAGACAAAAGTCTATTGAATTAGGTGTGTCAAACAGCTATTTAACCTCTCCATCAATAACACTTTTTCGGAAAAACTTGCCAGCTGTCTACACTGGCCGCTTGAATTTCCGCAAAAGCACTGACTTCCTATAGTAAGAAATCAGTGCTTTTTGCGGAAATACTATGCTGCTCCCGTTCGGGCAAAATTCCCTTTTGCGCAAAAGGGCCAGTGTAGACAGCTGAGATTTGTTTTGCGCAAAAGCACGTCTAGATTGGCCGCGGACGCTTTTCCGCAAAAAAGTGCTTTTGCGGGAAAGCGTCCATGCCAATCTAGACGCCCTTTTCCGAAAATGCTTTTAAAGGAAAACTTTTCTATTAAAAGCATTTCCGGAAAATCATGCGAGTCTAGACGTAGCCTTAGTGTTTCCAGGCCTGTGATTGAGCATCTGCATTTTGTTGGAAACCTGGTGCGTCAATGCTGCATTATGCAGACCTGAGTCTGAACTTCCACTTCTGTGAACATATATTATTATATCCCAGAGTTCCTCATGCCCTAACCAGCTGAAGCCACTTTGGGGTTTATTTAAAATGGTTTGTGGCAGAACTCCTGTGGGAGTTAACTGGAAGTGTTTTGAATGTTAGCCCACAAATTCATCCAGTCATGCCACTTTATGCTCCCAGCAACTAGAGCCAATGTGGATACCACCCAAGTAAAAACTTCTCTTTCTCAAGCTTTCTCTTTTGAGAGCTAGGCAGAGATGCTGGTGGATATTTCAGCAGTGGTTTTTGAACTGCAAAAAGCACTTCTCAAAAAAGGCTATTGATATGGCAATTGCAAACCAGCCGATGGTACTCATGCCTATCGTGGCCTTAGCTGCAGAGTTCCCCTTTGGGGACCAGAGCTTCAGGAGCTATAATACAAACTGGGGAGACATCATCATCATGCAGACCTTGGATGGTTAGCAAAGGGTTCAGAACTCTTGCCTGAAGAAGTGGATGTTCCTTGAGATTTGTGATCAACTTAAACCTACTCTCCAGCACCGGGACACACATACACACACAGAAGGGTGGCCATGCTGCTCCAGAAGTGGGTTGTGATGAACGTCTTGGAGCTGGCTACCCCAAACTGCTACAGGTCTGTGGTTAATCTATTTGTAGTTGGCAAATCAACTGTGTGTGAGAGGAGGTGGTGGCAGAGGTTTGTGAGGCAGTCAAGACAGCAATGTACCTAAAGGTGTGGGAGCTGGAAATATTCCTGAAATTATTACTGGCTGTCAGAGAATGAGCTTTCCAGATGACCCTGGGGCCATTCAGTATGTGCTCAAGGTTTCCTCTAAGCTGTGCTGCTGCACAGCTGCCTAATAAGCCCCATACAAGGGTTCAGAGTTGCTTTGCAAGGAGCTGCTGCAGCCAGAGAAGTACATCTCTTCCCCCTGCTGCAGCAAATACTTCATCTTCAGCCCCATCCCAGGGCCTGAATCCACAGCCAAAGTTCCTAGCCCCACCCTAGAACCCACTCCCACACTCCAGACCTCTCAAACGCACCCCGCCACAGATCGTCCAACTGAATTTTGTTAGGTACACCCATATGGAGGTGACGCGTTGCACATCATCTCCATATCGGTGCACATAACAAAATTCATTCTGAACATGGATATAAAAATTAAAGGGGAACACAGCTCATGCCTATAGTTTGCCCATCACAAGGAGCACATGAGTGCATAATATGCATTTTTTCTCAGGCACTGGTTGACCACACATATGGGACGCACTGGCATGGTGCATACCACCAGGATGTTCTGAAGATTAGGACTTTCGCTTCACAGAAAGGCTGGGATATTATTCCCACCACATTGCATTGAAGAGATGCTGCTCTTCTCCCTGTTTCCATGGTTATGAAAACCATACCTTGATTGAATAGGACCTGGCAAAAGAAGGATCAGTAGTTGTAGGATGGTAGTGGAATGTTCATTTGGCAGACTGAAATCCTATTGGTGCTGCCTTCGAAATCATTTGAATGCCATTACTGCAGTTCACATCTTTGTGGACTGCTGTGTTCCACAGAAAGATTGTAAGGGAAAGGAGGAATATTTACCAGAAATAGACATAGAGCACTGCTGGATGTCTGGACTGGTATACAAGCCAAATTGTACACCTATCATAGCTGGATCTGGAATCAAATATGCAACAGGGATTCTTTTTGCATGAGGGCAGGGATGAAATGGCATGTAAGACTGTTTTGGGTATTGGTGTGAGTCATCTGTGGGAATATTTTTGTAATTGTTTTGGTACTGCGTATTATGAATTATTTAAACAATTTTATGCAATGTATGGATAGGTCATGCATTTTATCAATACTGGCCATGTATTGCAACTCACTGTGGTGACGGTATTCAATTTTTTTTTTTTTTGGTTAAAGTTTGGGCATTTGATGGCATTCATTACAGTTTTGCCACTTTTACCATACATAAATAAAACTTATAGCTTATGTGCAAATTCAGAATTTTATTTTACTGTAAGAACCAATAGATCTGCTGCCATCATAGCATCATAATACACAAACCTGATACCAAAAAAAGTCATAGGTTCATGTGCCCAAATGATGTGTCCAATTATATCTGGGTGTTCCCTGTCCCATTGTTCCCCTTGGAACAATGGCATGTTTTCTACATGGATGTTGCAACTGGACAAAAGTGGATGGAATGCATAGACTACATTTGTCTTTTCTGTGCGCTACTCTTCATTGACTACAATATGGTTCCACCAAATGCCAAATTGTCCAAAAGATGCATGCTGTGCAGGATATAGCAATGATGAGAGGACTCTAGCAGTGGGTCAGGAGCAAGACCTGAAAGTGGCACTGAAGCCTGCAGTCCAGCAGCTGTGATCTCAAATAATCACTCGACCTGCTCATCCTGCTGTGATCTGTCTTCCTCCCTTATGCTGTGCTTATGGTAAAGGAATTTGTCGACCACTCTGTCCTCAGGCTGTGTAGCCTCTGTCTTTCTTTCTACCCTGAGTGCATATTTATCCTTTTTAGTACTTCATTGGGTCCTTCTGGTGCAGTAAACCGGTGAGAAGCAGCTGCCAGTACTGTTAATTTGTTCACATCGTTCCTGAAATATGGCACCAAGAACTGAACCAATATTCCAGCTGATGGTTAATCAGCACAGAGCAGAGAGGAAGAATTACTTCTCATATCTTGCTTACAACACTCCTGCTAATACACCTCCTAGCAAGATCACAGGTCAGAGTCATGAAGAGTTCCTACCCAGCTCAGACTAATTTCTCTGTTAATGGAATGAGGATTTGGTCTTAAATTTGACTCAGAGCCTTAGCTTAGTATGCCATGTAGACCTACTCTGCAAGGCCTATTTTGACCCCTTTTTCCCCTGTCCCCCTGCTCCCCCCCCAACTTGCAGTCTGCTGAAAGCTAAGGGTATGTCTACACTACCCCGCTATTTCGAACTAGCGGGGTAATGTAGGCATACCACAATTGCAAATGAAGCCCGGGATTTGAATTTCCCGGGCTTCATTTGCATAAGCCGGGCGCCGCCATTTTTAAATCCCGGCTGGTTCGAACCCCGTGCCGCGCGGCTACACGCGGCACGAACTAGGTAGTTCGAACTAGGCTTCCATGGAATGGAATGAGGAGTAACGGTAGTTCGAACTAGGAAGCCTAGTTCGAACTACCTAGTTCGTGCCGCGTGTAGCCGCGCGGCACGGGGTTCAAACCAGCCGGGATTTAAAAATGGCGGCGCCCGGCTTATGCAAACGAAGCCCGGGAAATTCAAATCCCGGGCTTCATTTGCAATTGCGGTATGTCTACATTACCCTCCTATTTCGAAATAGGAGGGTAGTGTAGACATACCCTTACATAGCATACAGGATTTTTTCAAGTTTCTCCCGAGTGTGATGGAGTTGGGAATACAACCCTGAGATGAAACCTTAATTCCACTGAAGTCAATGGGAGTTTTTCCATATACCTCATTGAGGCCAGAGCCTAATAAATCTGCGTGTGTTAAATGGGATGGCTACTGCAAGTGTAACTTACTGTTTCAATATGTTTAATGTCTCACTCCCACTCTAAGGACTAGTTCACCAGCCTACAGCTGCTGCCTGTTACTGTGATAGTTCCTATAGTTTAACTGGTAGAGGCCTGTGTTGCCATGCTAAAGTTGCTGGCTAAAACCATAATCATGATCCATTTGGGAAGTCATTACCAAGTATATATAATTAGGTATTTTAAAAATATAGTCTTGATTACTTACTTACTTTGTGTTATAAAAATTACACAGATTTCTAAAGCAAAGTACCCATACTTTTTTTTACCAAAATGTCTATGGGCCAACGTTTGCTGCTGATATTGACACAGATCTAAGAAATGTCCATCTTAGTTTGCAGAACTATATTTTCTTTAATTGCTTTTTTGGATACTCTGGTTAAGTTGGGTTGCCAACTTTTTAAATGTAAAAAAATGAACAACTCTGCTCCTCCCGTTTCACTGAGCCCTTACCCTAGTCCTGCCACATCTCTGAGGCCTCATTCCCAGTCTCCCCATCCCCTTCCCTCCATTGCTCAATTTTCCTCCATGAACTCACATTCACCAGGCTGAGGCCGGGGATTGGAGTGTGTGAGGGAATGAGGGCTCCAGTTGGGGTTCCAGGCTCTTGGGTGGGACCAGGGATGAGGCATTTGTGGTGCAGGAAAGGGAGAAGGTATTGTCTGGGGCCAGACATGAGGGATTCAGGGTACAGGAGAGATCCCCAGGCTGGGCTGGGGCTGGAGGTGAGGCGTTTAAGGTGCGGGAGGGCAGGGTTCAGACTGGAGCAGGGGATTGGAGGACTGGGGAGATGAGAACTCTGGCTGTGAGTGGGCTCTAAGGTGGGACTGAGGATGAGGGTTTAGGGAGTAGGAGGATACACCGGGCTGGGGCAGAGGTTTGGGGTCCAGGAGGGGATGTGTGCTTCTGGATCTGGTAGCCACAAGTTGGGGTCCCTGCAGTCCAGGAGGTCCAGGCACTTCCTCTGCACCCATAGGGGCTGCCCTCGCAACTCCCATTGGTTGCAGTTCCTGAGTAATGGAAGTTTTGGAGGCAGTGCTCAAGGTGGGGCCAGTGAGTGGAGCATCTCTACACCCAGGGGCCACAAGAACCTGACGGCCATGCAAACCAGGACAGGTAGGGAACCTACTTTAGCCTTGGGCCCTATCTGCACGATCAACCACATTTTTAACAGTCTGGTCAGTGGTGCTGACTAGGGCTGCCAGGGTTCATTTTCAACCAGACGTTCTATGGCTAAGCCATTGTGTGTTTTGGCTTCTGCTTGAAATGTTCCGCTCTTCCTGTGGTACTCAGTTCTTAGTACCAGCTGTACTGAATTCCATACTGTTAACATGAGAAACAGGTTGGTCTTGTTAGCGTATGACAGCAGTGGCTGTATAAGTTGGATGCCATCCATTCTCCAAGCCATCTGGGAAATCATACAAAGAACTGGCTTAGACATTATTGCCATAGAAACTGGTTTCTTGTCTAATAAAAAAGCAGCGTAATGGTTTACTGGTAGCTAATGTTTGTTTTCCCAGCTTTAAGGTTTACAGATTTGAATTGGAAAAAAGTCTTGACGTGTTTGGGCCCAGTAGTGAAAGACATTATAAAATAGTGAAGTCGGTCAATAAAACAATGTTTTTTCTTTTGACTAAATTCTTCACTGCTTTGGTTAGGGTTTCAAGACATGCTGTTTATGCTAATGGCATACCCATGGCCCTTCCAATTTAAACTTGACATCCAAGTTTATAGGTCCAAGTTTCCGTTAAGTCACTACTCACATTTATTGGCAGTGTCATCATTCATCTTTGATGTGTAGGCACTGATTACCATCACATGTTTGTCAGGCAGGAATTTCACAGCTATGAAGCAATCTATTATTCCTTTTGGAAAGTGCTGGAGATGAATAAGTAGGAAATGACATATTGTAAAACCATCACTACTTTTGATCTTATTGCAAGAAATTCTTCTTCCCAAAATCATGGCATTTTCCCCTGAAATCTATAACCCCATAAGCTGACCTTCATCTGGTAATATTATTTCACTGATGACCACATTATTGCCATTGCCAATGACTGCATGATTCTCATGGTAACTAGCTGTGGTAAATGACAATGTTATAGTATCTGTTAATGCAGTTGCCATGGATTTGGTGAAGATATGATGTAAACATTTTCCCAACTTCAATGATTTTGTCATCATTTATTCTCAAAATGTTTATCCAAGAATAGAACGGGAGGCAGTACGACATTTAATTTGTGTAATTGTGATAGCCACAAATAGCCAAAACCTATAACTGTATTATCTAACAAGAACCTTTGTTCAAGAGCCTCCATACAAGAACCTCCGGGCTGCTGGGAGGAGCTGATTTTCTTGTGCTCTGTTCAGTCCAATGTGTCATATTTCTGCTACACTGATCTTTGTATTACTTGAGAACTCCTCCAAATGTATTGTTAGTGTTTAAATCAGATTCCAAAAATCCTCCTCATTTAGAAATACAGCAAGAGAGAAAAATTATTTCCCTCAAGAGAGATCATCTTGGAGTCACTGTGGATAGTTCTCTGAAAACATCCACTCAGTGTGCAGTGGCAGTCAAGAAAGCAAACAGAATGTTAGGAATTATTTTAAAAGGGATAGAGAATAAGACAGAGAACATCTTATTGCTTCTATATAAAACCATGGTACACCCACATCTTGAATACTTCATACAGATGTGGTCACCTCATCTCAAAAAAAAAATCTTGGCTTTGGAAAAGGTTCAGAAAAGGGCAACAAAAATGATTCAGGGTTTGGAATGGGTCCCATATTAAGAGAAATTAGGAAGACTGGGACTTTTCAGCTCAGAAAAGAGGAGACTAAGAGGGTTAGTCTAAGGGTTAGACTAAGAAATCTATAAAATCATGACTGGTGTGGAAAAAGTGATTAAGGAAAAGTTATTTATTTGTTCCCATAACATAAGAACTAGGGGGTCACCAAATGAAATTAATAGGTAAACAAACAAATAGAAATGTTTCTTCACATAGCCCATGGTGGGCCTGTGAACTCCTTTCATGAGGAGGATGTAAAAACCAGGAGTTTAACATGGTTCAAGAGAGGACTAGATAAATTCATGGAGGTTAGGTACAGGATGGGTAGGAATGGTGTCCCTAGCCTGTCAGAGGCTGGGAATGGGTGATGGGAGAGGCATTGCTTGAAGATTCCCTGTTCTATTCACTTCCTGTGAGGCATCTGGCTACAGTTAGAAGACAGGATACTGTGTTGAATGGACTTTTGGTCTGATCCAGCATGGTTGTTCTTTAAGGTGCCACAGAACTCCTCATTATTTTTGCAAATACTTCTCTGAAACTTATCATGTCAGCGACTGTACAGATTTAAATAATTTAAATATAAATAAAGTGCAACCACTTTCCCTTTGTACTTGAAATACTGCCTAAAGAATTTTGATTAGGTTTCTAAACTAAAGATTACATGTTCCAAAGATGTCTTACAGCAATTCCTTTAATTTTACAACTCTGTGAAGACTAAGTAAACATATGCATATTACTTTTTATTTTAGTCACATACACATATATGGCCACTTTAGCCTGTAGCCATCATTTGTTACTAAAAACTACATTAAAAGGTCACATTTGCTGTTTTTTGTTTGAGAAGCAGAGCTATAAAAAGATATTCAACTTAAACAAGAAGCAGCTCTTGTTTATTCTGACAGTCTGAGACAAATACCAAAAAAACAAACCCAAAACCCATACCGTAAGGTTTATGCACAATCGCTTATTTAGCTATCCTTTTGAATTATTTTTTTCTGTCAAATATTGTCTGACTTAAGCTTTTCTGCACAATACATGTTTGAGGCGAAGGCCAGGTCAAATTTTTGCCAGCATAGCTATATCAGTCAGGCTCGTGATGAGGCATGATTGGCAATCAAAGTAGGTGTGCCCACAAAAGTCCCTTTCCCCTTACGTAGAAGCAGTTACACTTCTAAAGCTTTGGTCTTGTTAGAACATATTATTTCACTCAGTTGGAGCTGGCCTAATCTAGGCTGGCAAAAACAGTATTACCATCATAGGCTTCCTCCGCAGTAGGAGCACTGCATAGCTCTAGCAGCAAAGCCTTCCAATTATAGGCCTGACCATGCATACCAAGTGTCTCAGCCAGATTTTTGCGTCAGTTGTTCATCAAGTAGGCACAATGAAGTTTAGTATGCTGGGGATAGATATTTGCTACATCTTAGTCTCTCTATATAAAAAAGTTTTTCCTGCCACGTGACAAAATGATGTCATCAGGTTAGACTAAGCAGGGGATAGCGAGTATAGCCAGGAGGAGGCAGCCCCCTAGTATTTTTTTATTTGTAAAACAAATACACCGGACATTTTCCTTTAATATTGACTTTCCAAACTTGACAGGAAAAACAGTAAAGCAGTACTATATAGACCTGGTCAAAATAAGGAGAAACAGTTTTACAAAAAAACAGAGTCTAAAACAGAATGATTTTGCATTTTTCATTATTAACTAAACTTTTTTGAAAACTGTTAGTGTGAAACTTTTCTTCTTTGTTTCTCTCCTCTCTTTTTTTTCCTCCCTCCTTTTTTGCCACTAAATGTAATAGAATAAAGGATATCCAGAAAGTGTGGGGTCAGGGTTACAGGAAGTCACAGAGTTACAGACCTCAGGAAGTCATCTAGTGTAATTTCCTGCTCAAAACAGGACCAACCCCAATTAAATCTTTCCAGCTCAAGCTTTGTCAAGCCTTACTTGAAAACCTCTAGGGATGGAGATTTCACCATGTCCCTGGGCAACCAATTCTAGTGCTTCCCCACCCTCCTAGTGTAATGATGTTTCCTACTATCCAACCTAGATCTCCCTCACTGAAATTTGAGCCCATTGCTTCCTGTTCTATCATCTGCTACCACTGAAAATAGCCTGGCTCCATCCTCTAAGGAACCTCCCTTGAGGAATTGGAAGGCTGCTATCAAATCCCCCCTCACTTTTCTCTTCTGAAGACTAAATAAGCCCTGTTCACTCAGCCTCTGCTCACAAGTCATGTGTCTCAGCACCCTAATCATTTTCATTGCCCTCTGCTGGACTGGTTCCAATTTGTCCTCATCCTTTCTGTAGAATCCCACCTTTTTTTCTTTTTCTTTTACCCATTGTATCTTTGCCAAAGATGAGGAAAAGTTTGTAAACGTAAAGTAGAAAAATCCAGTTTGTTCATTCTGTTGACAGAATACAACAAACTGCAAAGGAACAAAAAACAGAATTTCAGATTTCAGTAAGAAATTAGAAAAATGTTGCCAACGTTTCTATTTTGAAAAAATAGTATTTAGCTCTTTTGTACTGCTTTTCATCAGTGGATCTCACAGCACTTTGCAAAAGAGGTAAATATTGTTACTTACATTTTACAGATTGGGAAACTGAAGTACAGAATTTAACTGACCTCCCAAAGTCATCCAGCAACCCTGTACCAGAGCCAGAAATAGAACCCAGGTCTTAATCCAGTGTTCTAGCTAGTAAGCCATATTTTGTTTTAATTTGAAATAATTTTTTTTATCTATTCAACTAGTGTGTATGTTAATATACCAGTTACTCAGTTGCCCAGTACCTCCCTAATAGCTAAACCTTGGAAGTTACTCTTTTTTTTCTCATTGTTCAGAAGCTGGTCATAAATTCTATTCCCATACAGCATGCTAAGGATGGCTTCTGTTCACACATACATATCATTTTGATGGTGTGTAGTTAGGGAGGTGCCTGTGCAGATGTGTCCACATGTGGTAACTTACAAGGATTTAAAAAATGTAGTTTGAGCTTTGCTAACAGTAATTTTGCAGTTCAAAAAAACCCACAGATTCTATGGGCAGTACTTCAGAGGATGAAGTAACCAGATCTCAGTGCAAGTAAGTTCTAAACAAGCCTTGCTCCAAAGTCAGCTGTATTATACTGTCGTTGTTCTGTCATACTCACTTGTACTGGATGCTGGCATTTGTCCATATGAATCTGTTAGACTGAGCATTTTGTAACTTTTCCAAGATAATCAAGTTAGCTCATTGGCTCCAGGGGTAGATGGATCAACACAGTAGCAGTGCCCCAGTCAGCCTCTACCTTGTTCTTAATCTGGGGTGGGGAAACTTTTCCTCCTGATGATCACATCAGGCATGGAAATTGTATGGAGGACCAGGTAGGGAAGACTGGGGACAGCCAGACGCGGTCCATCTCCCTATCCAACTCCCCTGCTTCCCACTCCTGACACCCTGGAACCCTCATCCCCACATAATTCCTCCCTGCCCCTGACCATACCACCCGGACTAGTGGCACTGCAGCCATGATGCCCAGACAGAGCTGCAGCTCTGCCACCCAGGCACTGGGGGAGCTGGGACTGTAGGAGAGAAGGAGGACAGAAAGATAGGGGCTGGGGACTAACCACCTTGGCTTTCAGCACAAGGTTATCCCAACCTGTTCCCCCACAGGAACTCAGGGTTTTGACTGAAGGGTCCAACAGGTTGGATGTGGCTTGTGGGCTGTAGTTTGCCCCCTTCTGTCTTAATTCCTTGCTGTGCACTAGAGCAGTGGTTTTTAGCCTGTTGTCTGTGAACCCTGAAGGTCTGCAGACTGTCTGGGGTCCACTAAAAGTAGTCATTATCACAGGCAGTAGTTTTCAACCTGTGGTCCATGAAGCACTGGGAGTCTGTGGACTATATCAACAATTTCTAAAGAGGTCCCCACACCTTCATTTGACGTTTTTCTGGGGTCTTCAAATAAAAAAAAGCTGAAAAATGACTCTGCTAGTGCACAAGTTTTCCATGGAACTCAACTGAACATCCTACATCCTGTATACCCTCTGCAGTAGGGTAGGAAAGCCTGAATTCGTACTTGTTTGTTGATAGTTGTGTGCGTGGATGTTTTTCTGAACATGTTGTAATGTTTAGTAAAGCAGTCAGATATCAGTTCAATGGGAAGGAGTTGATGCTGTTGGTCAAAGAAATAACTTTTTTCCCAGCTGATCATGATCTTAGTTGCTTTTGGTTTCTTGGATCGCTGTCATTTACAATATAACATATTTTCTTCCTATTTCATTCCAGAGCATCAAATCTGTTGCTGCTCACATTGTATTTTTAACAAGACTCTTCACTTTTAAACTTCAGTTTTCTTAATCATTATGTCCCAATCAATTGGCACAAGTAACCAGCTAATGCAAAATATGTTTGAAAGATTTAAATCACATTTAGAAGAAATATGCTAGCATTCTCTCAGGAACTCTTCTAAATAAGGAACATAATATGACAGCTTTGTGTATACAATTTCTCAATGGAGGAAAGATCATTTCTTTGTCAAGACATAGTCTGTTTTGCCATTGGCATAAGAGAACTGTAACACCTAGTGCTCCTGTTTTATCTCATCTCAAGTTCATCTGGGACTGGCTCTTGAAAATGTGCCTATTTGTGCTGCTTCATGAAGTTCAGGAAATTAGGGCTGCTGTGTGCTTGAGGTAATTTTGCACTAATTGTGGTTTTTTAAATAATATTTAAAGAACTACATTTTGGCTTTTTCTCTCAACAAGTCTGACAATGTCATTGACAGCAAAGCATGAGAGCAAATTGTGGTTATTTTGTTAACTGTAAACAGAATACTTATAATCTACATGGAAACTGAATTTAAATTAAAATCTGTTTAAATTATGATTGCAGTTAACCTTTCTGCAAGAAAATATGTCCTACATTATCTTTTTTGATGCTCAGTCTATCAAATTTGTACTACAGAGTGGAACGCAGTCATGAGTCACTGCTCACTTAAAACTCAGTTTCCAACACTGCAGTCCCATCAGAGCTCCTGCAGGAGTTGATCAGTAACATGGAGGGTGGGTATGAGATGCATGGCATGGCAATGCTTTCCCAAACTACCAGTCCACATTCCTCCTCTCAGCCCCCTCCCCACCTTCAGTACATCCCCTCCAGAGCGGTCTGGGATACAGCCTCCCTGACACTGGAGCCATCCTGCTAGGTCTCTGGGGGCTGAGGAGGCTTGGGTTTTAAGCTTCATCTATCACAGCTCATTGATGCAGCATTTTTCACATAAAATCAATGGGGAAAAGCCTTAAGTCAATCAATCAACCAATCAATAAACTATTCATGCTAATAATGTTAATAATAATAACAATAAACAAATGCAAACTTCTAAAAAATCCTAGCTAAATAGTATTAATAGCAAATTAAACTGGAGAATGTACTATATTATACTTTAAAATAGCAATGTGCACATGCAAAAAACAAAACAAAACAAGACATACATGCTATTTAAAGCAGAATGAACAACTGCCTAAAACTAAGTACATATTTTTCCCTAACTAACTGAACCTGTATTTCCACTGTCAAATCAATGACCCAATCTAATATATACAATCTGAAAATTCAAAACATTTTTAAAACTGTATTTTGCGAAGGAACACTCTGACAGTTGTATTTCCACATGAGCCACAATCTTTGTTAAAATAATAAAAGGAATTCAGCTCTTAACTAAAGGAACTGCAAGTGAATACAAAACTACAACAAAGTACAAAATAAACAAAACACTGCCCCAAAAAAGCACAAAACCAGTATTTCACATGCAGCAAAGATCAAGATATAAATACAAGGTATTTTTTTAAATATACAGTGTGGGGCAATTGTTTTTCAAGGTTTCCACTAAATCAGTGAAAACTGACATACATTACAAAACAAATAAATGTATTTACAGAGATTGAGCTACTAATCACAGAGACAACTTTTCACTGAAGGACAATCTATTTGTTGTGATCTGCAGCAAAATAATCAATGACATCATCAAGGCCAGCTCCATGGGTGAGTGAAGTGGGTGACTGACCAAGGCACTATAGCCATAGAGATGCTATGATCAACACTGCCCCGAGTTTGCCAACTGTTTAATTATGCACACCCAGATACTCTGGCCCTGCCCATGCACATTCCCGAGGCCCTGCCCCTGCCCCAAGGCTCTGTTTCATCTTCAAGGCTCCACCCCACTCACTCCATCTCCCCATTTGTTGCTCTCTCCCCCACACTCTCAACCACTTTCCTTAGCAGTGGGTTGGGTGTGGGGTCTGGACTGGGGCTGAGGGGTTCAGAATGTGAGAGGGAGCTCTGGATTGAATCTGGGAAAGGCTATTGGGGTGCAGACTCTGGGTGGGCAGTGCTTACCTGGGGCAGCTTTCAGTTGGCAGTGCAGTAGGGCAAAGACAGGCTCCCTTCCTGCCCTGGTTTCGCTCTGCTCCCAGAAGCAGCCAGCATGTCTCTTCAGCCCATGAGCAGGGGGCACCTGGCTCTGTGCCTGCAGACACTACCCTCACAGCTCCCATTGGCCACAGTTCCCTATTCCTGGCCAATGGGAATTGTGGAGCTGGTACATGGGGCAGGGGCAGTGCACAGAGCCCTCCTGACCCACTCCCTCAGGAACTGCAGGGATGTGCCAGCAGCTTCTGGGAGCAGCACGGAGCCAGAGAAGGCAAGGAGTTTGCCATAGCCCTGCTGGACTTCCTGGTTTTGCTTAAATCATCTCCAAAAAATAGAGCCTGATTTTGGGAGATTCCCAGCAAAACCAGGATAGTTGAAAATCCTCCTTCTTCCCACCCCCACTCCCTATGATCACTGGCCTGGAGCTGGGGAGGGGCAGAGCCAGGGATGCCCTGGCCTGGTGTTCATTCTGTGAGGCAGACTCCAGCTGCTAATTTTGACCAGGCCGAGTAGGGAAAGGACTTCCTCTTCCCCTGCATAGGCCACTTCTGCGACTGGGTCAGACCCACTTCTGGGAACCTCCCTTATATCCAGGAAGCTCCACAGCCACCCACTTCCTGCCCCCATCACTCCCTAGTCATGGGATGACTGGTCACTGTCTGGGAAGCTGCCCTTTCTATTTGGCCAAGGATGCCATTTTCTCTAAGGCCTGTCCTGGACATTGTTAACATTCAGAGCTAGGCAACCAGAGAGGCTGCTGGCTAGACACCCACTCTGAAGGCAGTGTTGTCACCAGAAGCAGTGCAGAAATAAGGGTGGCATGATATGGCATTGACACCCTTAGTTCTGTGCTACTGCCTTCAGAGCTGGGCACCTAACCAGCAGCTGTCTCTCTTCAGCTGTCCAGCTGTGAATGCTGTGCTGCTGCCAGCAGCAGGGGTGAAGTAAGACAATACCATACCTTGCCACCCTTACTTCTGTGTAATCTTTGGCTTGAGAGGGATAGCTATGGGGGCCTAAAGTAAATTTTATAGCTCCCTTTCTGTGCATTTTTTATTGATTCATTTAATTGATTATTGTAATGTCTTTAACTACATTATCACATACTATATTTTCCCAGCACACCTACCTTAATGGAACACAAAATAAATGAATGGGCAGCTATTATATATTTTGTTTTATCCTCACAAAGTTTATAAGCAACTGAAAACAATGTTGCATTAGGAAATGAGAGGCACCATAATAATAGTCATTGCTACCAACCCTGCTTATAATAAAAACCAAAAAAATATAATTAGCTTATCATTTTTATCAAGGCTAATTACTGCAGCTGTCAATTATACTGGCTGCCTATTATTTACTGATGTGCTTCAGGATTTCTTTCTTAGTACTTAAAGCCCTAAATAAAATACAAAATGATCACATGCACTTGAAATGAAATGCTTGAACTTTGGTATCCTTCCAAGCATGGGTCTTGACCTTTTAGTTTCCCTTTTAAGGTGGCTGGTTGTATATTTCTGGGCTGCAACTAGGATTTCCAGTGCCCAGGACAAAATACAGAAGTGGGCCCAGACAGGGCTGGTAGAAGCCCATGAAGATTGGTGACATACGAAAGTTGGTAGAAAAAAAACAACTAATGGTATGTTAAAAGTTGAAGTAGTAGGAAAGGTCAATGATTGCACATCCAGGGAAAAAATCATATAATACAGAAAAAATCCAGTGCTCTAATGGCTTTAGCTTTTAAACACTGAACTACATATACACCATATTTATAGACTCAGATTTTAATGCCAGAAGGGATCAACATGATCGCACAATTCCAAATAGCATTTATTTAATTTAAAATATTAAAGAAGTCTCTCTCTATATCCAACTTTGGATTCTAGGTTTCTGTACCAGATCTCAAGCAATATCCCTGTGGGGCCTGTTACCTTTGCCAAAGTGATTGATTTTTATCCAAGTGGATTCCATTTTATCCATTTCATCACTTCTAATTTCTTTACACTTTATCTCTTCAGTAATATACAATGCTAGTTCACAACCTTTATCTTTATTTTTGTCTTTCTTGAATAGCATGTATCCTTCAATATCCATTTTCCACTTACTAATATGGTACTCTTCTACCATATTTCTGTTATCATTGTAATATCTGTTTCAGTTCCTGTACCAGTAGTTTTAGATCATCCATTTTGTTACCAATGCTCGTGACACTGGTGTACAGACATATTAATTGGCTTTATGGGGATTCCTTTCCCAATTAGGCACTATCAGTATCACCTACCTGACACTGTCAGTGTTGCTGTCATTAGCTTTCCTCTTGTCCATTATCCTACCCTCTGATGTTTCTTTCTCCACTGCTGTAGTCTCCCCTAGTCGATTATCCTCCCTCTCAATATTGCAATCAGATATGGAGATTTATTATGCATCTCACAACTATCTGCCCCAAGTTCCTAGTTTAAAGTACTTTTAACCAATTAGGGCAGTCTCCATCATGGAAGTCTTTTCCCCTCCCTACTCAAAAGGAGTTCATTCCATAAGAAGTGTCCTCAATCTATGAAGGCCTCCCAGTAGTTGAACATCCCAAAGAACTCCTTATAGCATCCCTGCCTGAGCCTTCTGTTAGTCATTTTAATCTTGTCTCACTTCTGCTGTCATTCTCTAGGGACAGATAGAATCCCACTGATGATTACTTGAACCTCCATTTTTAAGCATCTTCCCCAGTCTGGCCTAGTCGTCCTTCATGTATTCCGGTGAGAAACTGTTAGTATCATTTCTCCCCACTCGAAGGACAATCAGTGTGTTCTTTTTAACTCCAGTTAAGATCCTCTTCAGCCTCAGGTCCCCATTCTCTATCTTAGCTCCCATCAGACAGCATATCCTTTTGTTCTCCAGATCAGTTTTGGTGACAAGCCCATCTGCTCTTTTCAATAAGGTATCTCTAGCCTTTTCCTGATGTGGTGAAATTCTGTGGCCTTCCTCCTGTTTTTTTCTGGTTGCAAGACTGCTTATCTTTTGTTCTCACTTACAATCTTGTGTGAGACATACTATATTCTGAATCTCCAAACTCTGGCCATCTCTATTGACTCTTTCTATCTTCTTATAGGATTACCTCCACATTACCTTCCTACCTTCTGTTACTACCTGCCATGTACCTTCATTTCCAGCTCAGCAAATCTGCTCCTCCATTCAGTTTCTCCTTTGCTAAGTACCAGTCTTTGGCTCTTCCTGGTTCTCAGTCAAAAGCTTCTCAATGGCCACTTAGTTCAATCAGGAGCCTACTTTCCCTGTTCTCCAGTTGAGCTTGCATCTTCAAGTCTTGAAATTTTCCTTCAGCATGCTCTCTCCCTCTCTCTGTCTTCTGCTCAAATCCCTTTCAAGAACTCATCCATTGTTTCCAGCTGCATCTCCAGATCTCAGATCTTCTGTTCTATCAAATCTATAAGGCAACAAGTCATACAACTGAAGCAGCTTTCAGATATGCTCTCTGAAATTATGTACATCACACAGCTTCCTCAGCCAGTCAACTTCATTGTCTCTTCCAGTCTATAGAAGCCTACCACTGCTATGTCTTTAGCTATTACAGCCTTCCCTCCAGCTAATAATAAAAGCCTACAAAGATACAAAAACAGAATACCACATGTTCTTACACTCCCCTTACAAACTCCCACTCAAACTCCCCTGTTTTCATCTGTTTTCTAGCTGCTGTGCTGCTGTCTAGTCTCTTGGATATTTTTATAGGCCTACTGATTAGGGAAGCCTTGACCACTAATCAAGGCTCAGCTGTGATCAAAGGCTCTCACAACACATTGCTCCCTACCCCCTCACCACATATTAACTTGGATGAGATTAGCAATAACTCTCCTGTAACTAGATGATGCACACATAACTAAATCATGTGATAATGGTAACACTGAAACTAAGAGGAACTTTGCAATTATTAACATTTGTAGTAGAAAACATTTGACACCTCAAATATAGAATATGTTTTCTCCTTTAAGATAGCATTCATTATTTCCTTTGAGAGCTCATAGAACTTCAGCTAGCCTTCTCTTATCCAGGGCCGTATCTCAACTAAATGTTCAGGCTGTAGACAAAGGATAAAAAAAAATTAAGAGGGGGTAGATATGGATTGATGTCACCGCAGCCCAAACACTCATATGTGCAGGGTCCCATTTTAGACAAAAGGCAGTGGTGATTCCAATGGAGGAAGACTTTAGGATGTATGAATGAGATGATATTGAGAAATGTACCCTCCATTTGTCAAAAGGGTTTCAACCTAGAGATGGCTATTGTTGCTTTTTACCTGGCAAGGACATTGTTACAGTTTTTGTCTGATAATGTGTCCTGGTACAGTGATCTATGTCTTTTGTGACTTCCAGACTTGTTTGTTCCTGCAGTGCTCTGATCATGGTTACCTTTGAAGATCTTTCTGAAGTTTCTGTTTCTTCACAATGTCATTGTTGCCCTGAGGAACATATTAAACCTATTCTCTGAAGTTTGCACTGGGATCTGTTTGCTTTCAGATGTATCTGAAAAAGTTGATTTAGGTCCTTAAAATGTTTTATTGGACCTCAGTTATCAGAGAGAAAGCCTTTAATTTTGAAGTCATTTAAAAGTACCTCAACCACTGTTGCCAACAGCCTCCATGAGCTCCTTCCACTGAGAATTCACTTATGGAGGCTATTAAACTGGTTATGGTAAAAACTTCAGTGAACAGATTTAATATGTTCCTTAGAGCTAACAGCCTCCACAAGTGAATTCTCAGTGGTAAGAGTTGGGTGTTCTCAGTGGAGGACACCCTTCCCAATTTGGAATTTATTTCCCCAGTATGATTCAAGAAAGCTTACATCTGATGACTTTGAAAGTATAATGTTCACTTCTATATGGCGGAATTAGCTTGAGAAGGGTAACTGTGGGATCCATTAAGATGTTGTCTCGGAGGAGTTTCACTTCAATCGGTAATGATCAAAATGTTTATAATATTTGTACCTCTAGTAAATCTGAGACAAATTATTTTCCAAGTCCCTGTCTTTAAATTTAATTAAGATAAAAGCTCAGTAAAGGAAAAATACCACCTAGTAGAAGTAAAACAGGTTTCTCTCACACACTCATACTTTTGACCAAATATTTCTTAAAGTCAATAATGCAGAGCAAGACCTGAGGGTGGAAATTGATATGAAATTAGATATAACCTCACAGTATTGGCAGGAAAAAGTAAGGTATATCCTGGATTCCATAGATCTGCAGAAGTCAATCTCAAACTGTGGTTCACAAAGGGAGAAAAAGGTGATAAAGAGATTTAGATGGTGTGATTTATGAAAAAAATGGGAATTGATTGTGTACAGCCTAGAGAAAAGAAAACTAAGTGGAGATGTGGGATTGCATAATATAAATGAGTGTAAAGAATCATGTATGTGATTGAATGTCATAAGAAGGAGAATGTAATATTGGTATTAATAGTAAGCCCTCAGCATCAGTGAGGTGCCAGAGTTAGAGATGTTCAAGGATATATCTGGCAGAACGTTTAGGTGATTAAAGTAAATAAGAATCAATTATGTCAAAAAAAGATTAGCTGACCTAGGAGTTATTTAGCAGTTCTATCATCCTTGCAATCTGTACTTTCTAATTTTTAGAGCTATCCATTTCACTATTATTTCCTATTTTTCTTCACTCACTCTAAATTATTCAAAACTGAAAAAATAGGCCTTGCTTCTTAAATGATATCTCCATGTATAACAATCATACCAGTCATAGCCTTGCATAAACTTCCATTATGAACTTTGGCAAGTCAACATGCCTTTTGCTCCATTTTTGTAAAATGGGCATAATAATCCCACTGGGAGTGATTAAAAATGAGTAAAAGTGTGGGCAAACGGTTTTTCAAATGTAGTATGTTATTCACTTTCACTTCCAAGTGTCCTCAGAATTATTGTATTTCACTGTAACTGTATTTTATGTATTGTTCCCTCCGATTTCTTACTCACATTTTTATTGCACCGCAAAAAGGCACTGGTTATTTGGGCTACACATAAATTATCATAGAGCAGGGGAAAGATAGTTTCCATCCACATTTGCTTTGGTGTATTAGTACCATGGGCAGTGGGTGAAGCTGCTGCTTGGAGAGCCATGCTTTGTGGCCTGTGGCCCCACCCATACTCCACACCTGCTCTGCCCATGTTCGGTCTACACTCTGCCCAGGCCCTGACCCCTCCTCACTGTCTCCCTCTTCTCTTCCCTCCCACTCTCTGCTCACCCCTTTCAACCAAATCCCTGAACCCAAATGTAGCAAATGACATTTGGGGGAAAAACACCTTCAAAAATTTATTTCTAAAAAAAATGGAGAATGTTTTTCATTTCATGGCAGATTGTGAAGAGTAGACTTGCAGAAGGTACCTAATTAAAAGCACTACATTTAGGATTAGAAAATATCAGTCAAAGATTTTTTAATATGCCCTGACGTTTTTCAGAGTTTTATTTGCAAAAACATTTTAGTAAGGACAAGTCAGCTGTCCTGCTGAAAACAATATTAAATATTATGGAATACATGATGCAGCTGTTCTCTGTGTTACATTTTCTTAATCAACATTTCTAAGCTGACTTTATATTTTAAATATATTCTTAAACCTTCATAAAGTAACCATTACAGATTACCACATATTTAACACATTGAAACAAAGACATTATTTTAAATTAGAGCAGTTAGTATGTTCATAACAAAGTGCATTGCTTTTTAGAAAAAAGTGAACACTAGTTTATTTTGTGTGATCTTCATAACAATAGACATGTTTATAAATTTTCACCGTATATTTATATTAATTGTTTCCAAAGATTTTAAGAATAACAAAGGATTTTATATCTTAGTAAGAAACTGATATTGGTGGAGGGTTCTCTTAAAACTAGTTCATCAAATTGTCAGAAGTAAGGAAATGGAAGCTCATTTGTCCAGCTCTCTGGAAGATAATGAATTTTGTCTCTTTTAAGGGCTCTTCTCAATGGGGTGGAGGAGTACGGGAAGGAATGGAGGGATGTAAGGAGAGTAAGGATGGATAAAAAAGACAGGAAGATGTGTGAAGCAAGGATTTGTACTGTGGTAATTAAAATTAAAATGTGCATTTTGGATAAGGGTAGAATTTTGAAAAAATTACTTAAAAACCTATATGTCTGAAGATCAAAACATTTAAGGCTAAAGCTGAATACTCAGAATGCACATCTAAAAATCTATGCAGGCATTTTTTAGGGGTGTGATTTTTATAATCTTCAGCAACAAAGTAATAAAATATTTAAAGCAAATTTTAAACTAAGGTGATGTAGACAGAGTAATGCACAACTGTCAGTAAATTCAGGATTGGCACTTGTCTGTTACATTACTTCATTACCATTTAATGGCTCTTTTACAGGTTCAGGGTGTGTCTAGACTACATCTCTCTGTCAACAGAGAGATGTAGATTAGGCACATTGAAATTGCTAATGAAGCAGGGATTTAAATATCCGGCACCTCATTCGCATACACATGGCTGCCGCTTTTTTTCAAAACGGAGTTTTTTCGAAAAAACCAATGCGGATCTGTCGAAAATAAAGCCTTTTTTGACAGATCCTGTAAACCTCATTTTTTAAGGAATACAGCATCTATCGAAAAAGGCTTTATTTTCGACAGATCAGCGTTTCAAAAAAAAGTGGCAGCCATGTTTATGCTAATGAAGCACAGGATATTTAAATCCCTGCTTCATTAGCAATTTCGATGTGCTTGATTTGCATCACTCTGTCGGCAGAGGGATGCAGTCTAGACATAGCCTCAGTGTGCCATAGGAGCCTGCAGGAACTATCAGAATAGAGATAGGAAGGGGGTTGAGCACTAAGATGCTGGAAGGGCATTGCCTCCCCTTACTTCTTATACCCTCCACCCATGACAAGTACATGGCACATTCAGTTTGGGGACCCACATTATTGGAAAGATGTTCACAAATTGGAGGCTGTTCATAAGCGTCCAAGAGGGCCGGAGAAACTAATGAGGAAAGAATTAAACTAACATAAATTGGCTAAGCAACAATTAAGGGACTGACCTAATGAAGTTTACAAATATTCATAAGGTGTTAATATCAAATATATCTGAATTAGCAATAATCAAGCCAGTGCATACTGCTTCTTGCCCAACCAGATCATCCATCAACTGCAGTGGTTCACTAGGCAGAGCCAATAAGTCAGCATATTCAAGACCTTGAAACAGAATGGATGTCAGCTCAACACCACCCCCCACAACCATTCTATCCTGATATCAATGATGATAGAACACAGTCTGGCTGAACTCCTGTGTATCTGGCCTTGACTTCAGTGCAGCTTCCCATTATATTATAGAGCTTATCTATCATGCTGCTGTGTGTCCGGAGAGGCCAAGTCTCCTTATCAGATCTCACATACTTGCTGGATGTGCTGCATCACAGGCCTTACAGACTCTGCTGCACTTTGTTCATTAAATTCAGCCATCTTCTCAAAAAGGGATCTCAGGGTAAAGATCCGATCAAGAGTAGAACAACTAGGTTCACAGTTGCACCGAGTATCCCAGCCTTTGCCACAAAATGCATTGTTGATTCAAGACATTAACATGGTTTAGATATTAATCCACATAAGGTCCATGGCCATTACCATCAAACAACCTCCAGCTCCAAATTACAATGGGCTCAGTATTATCTCTTTGAGCAAGATATCAAGCTGGTGGCAACTGTCAAATATTTGTGCGGTGTCAAACACTGAACTGGAGGATGTGGACATATGTACATCAGTAGCTACTGATACATTTCATGCTCTTCAGCCACCTCTGTTGGTGACATTGTGATGTCTAGCTTACTTGTGGATCTATAAAACTGCTGTTATGCCAAATCTATTATATGGAAATGAAATGCCGGTGCTCAAGAAGTCTGAAAAACATTGGATTGAGGATTTTGACTCTTGTTATCTTCCTTCGTATTTCCATATCAAGAGTCAGGACAAGATCAGAAATGAAGATATTTGAACATGAATAGAGCAACTGCCTCATCAGCTCTAAGACACTTTTGATGGCTTTCTTGATATGGGCATATTATTAGAATGGTAAAACAATTAATTCTGAAGTGTGTGTACCAAGGCATGCTTGCTACATGACTGATTATTATGTGAGTGTCAAAACCTGTGGTGGCGTAGCCGGATAGGTTGTAATGGACATACAACCAAACTCCCTTAATCAACCTGCCAGAGATTGGTCTGCGTGATACCCAATTTGCAAGGGCTGTGTCTAGACTACATGGTTCCATCGACGGAGCCATGTAGATGAGGGTTGTAGGCAAAGGGAAATGAAGTGGCGATTTAAATAATCGCCGCTTCATTTAAATTTACATGGCTGCCGCGCTGAGCCGACAAACAGCTGATCAGCTGTTTGTCGGCTCAGCGCGCTAGTCTGGACACTCCCCTGCCGACATCAAAGCCCTTTGTCGGCAGCCGCGTTATTCCTCGTGGGATGAGGTTTACCGGGGCTGCCGGAGGCCGCATCCCTTCAGATAAGTGGTACATGGAGGTGTAACTTAGGAATTATTATATGACATTAAGAAAAAGAAATTTTAAGTGGAATATCAGAAAAATCTTGGCAATGAGACCTTCAAAGCCATGGAATAGTTTTCATGAGGAGGTGGTGAAAGCTCCATTCTTTGAGAATTTGAAAACAAGACTGATTCAAACACTAAACATTTTATTTTAGAGTTGCACTGAATATTCTTATTTTGTTACCATTTTAATGGGATTTCTCCTATTAGAATACAATTAGAAAAAGTTCTGTATTTTTTCTCGTAGGCATTAGTCTCTATTATTCTCAAAATGTTTCCAAAGATAGTAATAGTGAAAGCAAAAATCAAGCCCTGGTGCTAAAATGAAAAAAAAATTACACAAAATGGCCCTTTTTCTTCTTTTTGGAGTCAGGGTGCAGGAAAATCTATCCATGTCATTTTGGGTTCGTTTTCTGAATGGTTGATGTTGAAATTTAAACAAGCAAGTAAATAATGAATTCTACACTATAGTATGATAAATGGAAAAATTCAGATTTGGATCATAGCTTTCATGTTAATATTGCTTTATTGCAGATCATACAGCCTAAGGCTATACAACTGAAGTAGTTGTCATAAACTGAAGAAGTTTTTATAAAATTGTATTGTAGGAAAGTACAAAATATTTAGTTTGGTCACAAACAATGATTTTTGTTTCACGTATGAGGCGGTGGAATAGTATTTCATACTGATGTTTCAAAGCAGATTTTTCTTTAGTATTCACCCATTCATCTTTATCTAACCTTAATTCTTACTGGCAAGAGGGAAGAACCAAAGAAAAAAGTAATAAAAAACTAGACATGGGCACAACTGCATCCCTGGGCATATATCTATGTAAAGACATGGTGTTGAAAAATCATTGCTGGAGAATTAGCATCCAGTTAGTTCAGGTCACATCAGAAGTAATGATTTAACTCAATTGAATAACCGAGAATTTTATTTTATTTTTTCTGATAATGTAGGTTAATCTAGGTAATATCCAGCTGTGGTTCAATGGGACAGATAATTGTTGAGGGTTTCTCTCTTTCTGATGAAAAGAAGAACATTAAAGACTTTCACCTTTATTATTGGACATTGCTGAATGCCCTTTAGGTGCCTATTTTCAGGTCACAAAGATCAACCAAATCCACATGGAAGTCAGTATTTTGGCTCATACATTTTAATGTTAAGGATATTAATAAAAAATTAAGACAAGACCAAAGTAAAATCAATAAATTTGCATAGTGTGCAAATCAAGGCAGAACTTTGAGGCAACTTAAATACGTCATTGGAAACCCACTCTTATTACTAATCAGCGTCTGTTGTTATTAAAAGACAAGCTTCCATTCTTCTCCTTATGTTCTCCCTCCCTACCTTGTGTGCCAAGGATTTGGACATTTCTAGTAAGAATGTTAATTTTATGACTTTGCAGAGATGACTTTTAATGATATGGTGTCACATGAGTTTCTATTTGTGATTTGAATAACTGGGTTATTGTGCTTGGCAAGATTTCTACATCAGCTGAAATGGCATATCCTGCTGAAATAATTAACATCTAAAGACAGCCAGTCAAAATGGTTGTAATAACTAGGAACAAGAATGTGATCAATTCTTTGTCTGGTTGTGTCATCCACAAAACCCCAGCACACATGCACTGTTCAGCCCACACAAGGTCTGATCACAGTAATAGTTCTCAGGTGCTGGGACTACTCACCACTTCCTCCCCTAAGTGACCTGCTGTTCAAAAATGAATGGAGAAAAGGTGAATCCCCTTCCTTCCCAGCTCCATACACTGGCCTTCAGGGCAGGGCCTGTGCTCCAGGGAATGCAACTTGGTGTACGTGGTGCACTCTCTCCATTCTCATGCACACTGGGGGGACTCCAAGAAATATTGTTAGCAACATTCTGAGCCGCATCGTACAGGACAATCAGAGGCTGCCTATCACCCCTAGTTTTTATGGAAAGGGTGAGTGAAAGTTGCACCTTCATTTTCAAAAACCATTATGAAAGTATCAAAAGGATAGCTGTGTTAGCCTGCTTTAGCAAAAACAGCAAGGAGTCCTGTGGCACCTTGAAGAGTAGCTAATTACCTGAGCATACAGTGCCACTGGGGTGCCTCATTGGTTTTTTGGTTGGTTGGTTGGTTGGTTGGTTGGTTTTTTTATGAGTGTTTTTGCAAAATTGTTCAAACAGCTCTAACCTGTCAGTGGTAAAACCTTGGCAGTTGGCAGGGAAATGGTTTGTTAGGACGTGTGTGTGATAGAACTGGGTTCTGATCTATCAAAAGTTTTAAGAGTTTTAAAGTGTTCTTTGTATATTCACATGGCAATTTTTTTGTCACAGTGCTGTGTTCTGCCTGTATATTGACTAGAAGAGTTTGTGGGCATAGATGTGTCTTTTGCAGTGATTACTGAAAGTGCTCAGAGATGTTTCCTTACAAATGAAGAGGTGTGCATGGATGTCCACAAGAGCTCCTCTCCTATCAGGCTGCACATATTGCACAATAGAACATTCTTATGCTGTTTAGAAAATAGCTGAACATATAGTGTAATTCCTTTTAAAAAATTAGGGAATTCTATACAAAACTACATTAAAAGAACATTACGGTTCTTAACTGTAGTACATAACAGTAAAGAAATGACAAATCTAAGGCTGTGTGTATAGATTATGATTTAGTGGTTTATTACATAAGTACATATTATTTGTCTTTGCACAGGGTCTCCGCCTCATTCTCTTTGCATGTTGGAGAGAGAGAATGTGGGAGGCTTGTATACTAAATTGGTCTGGAATCCAGAAAAACCTGTCTTCATTCAGTGCAGAAGCTGTACTGTGTATAAGCAAGACAGTGTGTGTTTCCAAAGGAGGGGAAGAACTCAATGAACTAGAACCAAGGAGGTCTAGGTCTTTTTCTGCCTCTGCACAGACTCCTTATGTGACCCTAAGCAAATTATTTAATCTTACATAGGATAATAACACTTCTCCTTGATGGGGCATTGTGAGAATCAAGAAATTTATTTTTTGTGAGTCACACAGTTATTGTGTGAATGAACACTATGGAAAGGTATATAAATTGTATCTAGTCCAGTCTGAGTGCAGGGTTTGGATGGTATGCAGTGAATGTCACATGGGGACATTCTTCAAAGAGTGAAGAAATATTGAATATGCTTTATCCTTGTACACTGAATGAAGAAGGGTTCTGTGGGAAAAATGTGTGTAATCTAGTCATTAAAAGATTTTTTTAAAATATGTACATATGTATGGCAGAATTAATGTTGGCGCTTCCAAGCTTTGGGATGTTTCTCTTTGGAACCTTAAAGTTCTTTTTTAATATAGATAAGTTTGGTATATCATGCTGTTTGTGCTAGATTCTATAGTCCAGTATAGTCACTTTGCAGTGTGTAACTGATGCAAAATGACCTTACGTTGCCGAAAAAGTCCAATGGAGAATTTCCCCCTTTATAGGAGAACTTTCTGCCAGTGAAAAGATGGCAGAGGCTGATCTTCCACAGTCTTTCCCCCATCTGTCCTATATAATGTGTGTGTGAAAGAGTATTCTGGGGATGGGTATGAGCAGAACAGCGAGGCTATGTGGATGAGGAGAGTTCCATTACATCCATTTCTTCATTTAAATAAGATTTCTGAGAAAGAATGGTGTCTACAGCTGTTTCCCTTAAACTTACTTCAGGGCTGGAGGATAAGGATCAGGGAGCCACTACTGGCTGCTGCAGTCTCTATTTGGGTAGGATAGAAACTCTACCCACCAATTAATTTTAACTGTAGTATGTTAGAAATATGTATAAGATGAAAGAACAAATTAAGCTCATGTGCAAAAGTTCTACATTTATTTGCTCATTATGGACATCTTCTCACTTGGCAGTGATGTGGTCAGTCATACTAATTCATACAAATAAGTGCTTCACCCAGAGACAATATATTTTCTGTTCAGACTAACAAACTCATGCACATATAGTAGTTTAGTGATTTGTGCCTAAAAGGTTTTTTAGTAAATTTTGTATTCCTCAGGAACTAGCAAACTCTACATAAAATTTTAAGTGCTCCAGTGTGATTGGATTTTGTAGTATATCCTCATTTTTAATTTCTCTAACATCATTATGTTAGCTATGATCTTTGAAAAATCATGGAAGACAGGGGAAATACCAGAAGACTGGAAAAGGGCAAATATTGTGCCCATCGATAAAAAGGGGAATAAGAACAACCCAGGAAACTACAGACCGGTCAGTTTAACGTCTGTCCAGGGAAGATAATGGAGCAGGTAATTAAGGAAATCATATGCAAACACTTGGAAGGTAATAAAGTGATAGGGAATAGCCAGCATGGGTTTGTGAAGAACAAGTCATGCCAAACTAATCTGATAGCTTTCTTTGATAGGATAACGAGCCTTGTGGATAAGGGAGAAGCGGTGGATGTCATATACCTTGACTTTAGTAAGGCATTTGATACGGTCTCGCATGATATTCTTATTGATAAACTAGGCAAATATAACAGATAGGGCCACGATAAGGTGGGTGCATAATTGGCTGGATATCCGTAGTCAGAGAGTTGTTGTTAACGGTGCTAAATCCTGCTGGAAAGGGATAACAAGTGGAGTTCCTCAAGGGTCTGTTTTGGGACCCGTACTGTTCAATATCTTCATCAATGATGTAGATATTGGGATAGAGAGCACGCTTATTAAGTTTGCAGATGATACCAAACTGGGTGGGGTTGCAACTTCTTTGGAGGATAGGGACATAATTCAAAATGACCTTAGCAAGTTAGAGAAATGGTCAGAGGTAAACAGGATGAAGTTTAATAAAGAGAAATGCAAAGTGCTCCACTTAGGAAGGAACAATCAGTTCCATACATACTATTCCATGACTGTCTAGGAAGGAGCATGGCGGAAAGGGATCTAGGGGTCATAGTGGACCACAAGTTGAATATGAGTCAACAGTGTGATGCCGTTGCAAAAAAAGCAAATATGAGTCTAGGTTGTATCAACAGGTGTGTTGTAAACAAAACTCGTGAAGTTGTTCTGCTGCTCTACTCTGCACTAGTTAGGCCTCAGCTGGAGTACTGTGTCCAGTTCTGGGCGCCACATTTCAAGAAAGATGTGGAGAAATTGGAAAGGGTACAGAGAAGAGCGACAAGAATGATTAAAGGTTTAGAGAACATGACCTATGAAGCCAGGCTTCATGAACTGGGCTTGTTTAGTTTGGAAAAAAGAAGATTAAGGGGGGACATGATAGCGGTTTTCAAATATCTAAAAGGGTGTCACAAGGAGGAAGGAGAAAATTTGTTCCTCTTGGTTTCTGAGGACAGGACAAGGAGTAATGGGCTTAAAGTGCAGCAAGGAAGGTTTAGATTGGACATTAGGAAAAAATTCCTAACTGTCAGGGTGGTCAAATATTGGAATAAATTGCCAAGGGAGGTGGTGGAATCTCCCTCTCTGGAGATATTTAAGAACAGGTTGGATAGACATCTGTCAGGGATGGTGTAGATGGAGCTTGGTCCTGCCTTGAGGGCGGGGGCTGGACTCGATGACCTCTCGAGGTCCCTTCCAGTCCTATGATTCTGTGATTCTATGATTATCTACCACAGTATGTACCTTACTTATTTTCCATAAATGAACCATCAATCAGCTTTTTTTTCTCATAAAAAACTTATATGAGAGAGTCATTTGGGGCTCTTAAGTACAAGCTCATGGCCTGCCTGATTCATTTGAAGCTCATTCCTTTTTTTAGTTTTGATACCCATCTAGTGGACACAATACAGTATAACAGTGTTAAACTGCAAAGTGAGAAAATTCCTCAGCCATAGTGGATGTCCAGGGCCCGCATCGTGGTGGAGGGGACCTTTGGGCAACTGAAAGCCTGCTTTTGATGCCTCCTCACCCATCTGGACCTCGCCGAGCACAATATACCTCCTGTAGTGGCAGCATGTTCTGTGCTGCACAATTTATGTGAGAGAAAGGGGGAGGCTTTCCTGCCAGACTGGATGGCTGAGGCTGACCGCATGGCTGGCCACTACGCTCAGCCCCGCACCACCGCTGTCCGGGAAGCCCACCGGGGGGGCGTCCGGATCCGGGAAGCCCTGTGGGAGAGCTTCCTGGTGGAGGAGGAGGAGGACTGAACTCTCCCTGCATGCCCCACTGGGGCCTTCTTCCTCCCTCCTGCCCTTCCCTTTTCCCCTTCCTAACCACACTTCCTAATGTCAAATAAAGACACCTGTTTTGGCAAACAGCATCTCTTTTTATTTAACATAAGTGGGGTGAGGGGACGGAGGAGTGAAGGTGGGAGAGGGGAGGGGGAAACCTGGGACGAGGGAGCTGAAAGGGGGTGGAAGGGAGGAAGGGAAAGGAAAGCTCAGGGGTGGGGGTCCGGCTGCCTCTCCCATCTTGCAACACTGCGGGTGAGGAGGCGTCGGGGGGGAATGGGTGTGGAGGTTGGGGCAGAAGGGACGGGGGCTGCGGAGGAAGCAGGAGCAGGAGGAAGCGGGAACCGGCCGAGGAGGCTCTGGAGGTGGCCTCTGAGGGCACGGCCCTGCTCCTCCAGTGCCTCCAAGCTCCGCTGGTGCAGCCGAAGGTCCTCCTGGACCCTGTGGTTCTTGGTGCGGAGCTGGTGATCCAGGAAGCGGAGGTGCCGCCGCTGGTACTCCTTCTGGTTCCTGGCTCTCCTGCTGGCCCGGGCACGGGCGGCTGCTGCAGTTGGGGTGGTGCGCCCTGTAGGCCCAGGTGCTGCGGCTGTGGTGAAACAAGAGCAGCGGTCAATTCTCCCTGGGGCCCAGGTGGGTGAAACCCAGCCCCCCTCTGCAAGGCCAGGGCCCCTGCATGACACCCAGCTGCTGCTCCGTGGTGGGCAATGCCCAGGCGCACGGTCCCTGGGCTCCCTCTCCCCCAGCCCCCCGTACACATAAGGGGAGCATGATGGTACTCACATGTGGAGGTCTCCCCGGCCTTGGACAACACAGGCGAGCGTCTCAGTGGGGTGCCTCGGGGGTCCTGGGACCTGGGCAGGCTGCCGGCAGGCTCCTAGCTCTCGGCGTCCTCCTCCTCCTCCTCGGTGTCAGGGAGTGGTCCCTCTGCCCCGGCGTCAATCACCACCCGGGGGGCAGGGATGGCATGAGCCCCCAGGATGCAGTCCAGAGCCAGAAAGTGGGGGCAGGCCTCCGGGTTGGCCCCTGGCAGGCAGGCCTGGGAGTAGGACTGCCGCAGGGATTTATCTTGCAGCGGACCTGCTCCCTGCTGCGGTGGTGGCCTCTGGCGGCCAGGCTGGCAGCCATGCGGCCGTAGAGTGCCACGTTCCTGTGGCTAGTGCAGAGATCGTGGACATTGGAGGCTTCCCCCCAAACCTGGATGAGGTCCACGATCTCCGCACTAGACCACGTGGGCGCCCTCCTCTTGCATCCCTGGGCAGGCTCCTGGGAGCCGCCAGGCTGGTCCTGGGAAGAGGGGGAGGGCTGGGGGTCATTGGGTGGCTGGTTCATGGGGTGTCTGGTGCAGGATCTGCTGGCACGGTGCTGGCAGCCTTGCAACTGGCACAAACACTGTAGCCAGCCCGTGCCCCTTTAAGGGCTCCGGGGCCGGGAGGGGGGCAGGAGATTGCCTGGTGTTGGCCAGAGTGGCCAGCAGGGCAAGCAGGGAAGGGCTAGCCTCCCACTAGTTCGAAATAAAGGGCTACACAGCCCTTAATTCGAACTAGTAAGTTCGAACTAGGCGTTAGTCCTCGTGAAATGAGGTTTACCTAGTTCGAACTAAGCGCTCCGCTAGTTCAAATTAAGTTCGAACTAGCGGAGCGCTAGTGTAGCACCTATCAAAGTTAATTTGAACAAACGTCCATTACTTCGAATTAACTTTGTAGAGTAGACATACCCTAAGTCGGAACTGGTACATATTGTAGGGGAAACTCTAGCCAAACATTTCTCCAGAGCTCAGTTTTATTCTCCCACACCTCACTTCCCTCAGTCCTTTATTCTCAAGCTGAGGTATCTGCTGAGAAAAGCCACTCCGCGTCTTTCTGGTCTGCTGGGGGAAGCAGCTAGTGCGGGGTTGCCTCACCCCGTTTGTAAGTAGGGATCCGATGTAAGTCGGATCCATGTAACCCGGGGACAGCCTGTATTTAGAAGTATCTTCAGTGTGCTTCAAGTGAAGTTGCTCCAAACTCTGTCTGCTAGAACTCAAATGTAAGCCTTTCAATTATGTTTTAAGATACAGCCAATAAATGACTTTGGTTATATACCTGGTTTTATGGTGCTTTTGGGTTCACTATTAAGTGATGTTTTTGCACTGGGATATATTCAGACAAGATTGAACCAGTGGAACTCTATTTATTGTGATTATCTTTGGCCAAAATTGTCAGGCCTGACTGCCAAACTGCCCGATTTTTCAGATGTGTGAGCATAAGCATCTCCCACGGACTTCAGCAGCATAGGGCATATTTAGTTCTTTATTGTAAGAGAACAACAAACTTCTAAAGCTCATTTCCTTCCCCCCACCAGAAGTTGCCATTCTAAAGACTCAAACAGATACAGTATGAATTAAAAATAAACCCAGCAACACAGACAACCTGTAGGGGGAATTTTATGTATACACATGCAGGACATATGAGTTTTTAGGAGTGGGAGAGTGTTTGGTGAATATCGACTGGAATGCCCTTTCAAGTACATGGAGAGCATAGAAAAAATTAATGGAGACTAGAATGTGGCAAAAAAAGTAGGGGAAGGATTTGAGGAAACTAGTGATCAAAATCAGGTTGCAGGAGAAAATAAGGACAGAGATGAAGTCAGGAACTGGATGGGTAACATGTTTTAAATGTGAGAATGAAAAGCTTGAATTGAATATGAAAGAATAGGGTGCCAATGCACTTATTTCAGAAGAGGACCAAGAAGAATAACATAGATAACCATAGGGCTTTAAATGCTATGCTTATTTCCTAAATTATAGAGCACAGCTAATTTGAAATTTGGAAATTCTGTGTGCCTTGTAAGAAGATGGTGTTCCTAGTCACAGGAAACATACTCAGATATGAGCAGAAGGAGTTGAAATTTAAAGACAAAGTTTCAGGAAAGCAGGCATATCAGGACATTACCAATAATCCAATCAGTGAACTGTGCTGAAAACATCTCCTGAGTGATTGTTGAATACCATGCACTGAATAATTTTTTGGAAATTTATTTTCCTTTCCTGTATTCAAACCATTTGTGAGAGATGGCATATGAGGTGATAAGACATTCAAGCGAAATCCAGAAAGAAGACAGCAGAATGACAAGGAAGAATGATAAACTGAGGAGAGGATAAAAGTAAAATAAATAAGCTCATAACTTATGAGGCTTTTGTATACTCTCTTCATGCAATACAGACCTATCTCCAGAGAAGGGATTGTTGAGAACTGAGAGATAATGAGAGGGATGTTCTCCTTTCCTCCAAGTGCTATGTTTTAAAATCCTTTTTTAAATGAATTTGTTCCTTTACTAAGCAGTGTCATCTCTATTTTGGATGTTACTATCTCTCCTCCCTGCCCAAAATATTCTGATGGATCATCAATTTGTCCACTCTCTCTCCCCTCCCAACTTCTTTCTTTCTTTCTTTCTTTACTGGCTACTTGAAAGAGTACCCAGTAATGTTAAGGGGACTCATTGTGCTAGGTACTATAAACACAGTGTAGTGGACAGTCTCTGCCATAACTGATAGATAAATCAGATCTGACACAGCCAATTCAGAGTGAATATTTAATATTTAACCCATCCTCTCTAAGAGTACGTTTACACTACAGTGCTAATTCGAACTAATTTAGTGGAAGGCTGGAGAGGGATGGCACGAGACAAATGGCTTGGTCACTGTCTTCGGTCCATCCCCTCCAGGGTCCCTAGGGTTGGCCGCTGTCAGCAGACAGGCTACTGGACTAGATGGACCTTTGGTCTGACCCAGTACGGTCATTGTAAGCTCAGGGCTCAGGGTCGGGGGTCTCAGTGGACTCCCTTGATTTTCATGCACACCTGCTCCTGGGTGGCCAGGCTGGCAGCTCTCCTACCCTAGCCGGCCACTTTCCTGTGCCTAGTGTGGAGGTCGTGGACGAGGTCCACGATGTCTGCACTAACCCAGGTGGGTGCCCGCCTCTTGCGGTCCCGGGCAAGCTCCCGGGAGCCGCCAGCCTGGTCCCGGGAAGAGGGGGAGGGCTGGGGGGCATCGGGTGGGTGGCTCGATCCGTGCCAGGTGCAGGGTCTGCTGGCTGGGTACTGGCAGGCTTGCACCTGGCACGGGCACCGTAGCCAGCCCGTGCCCCTTTAAGGGCTCCGGGGCCGGGAGGGGGGCAGACGAGTTTCCCTGGTGTTGGCCAGAGTGGCCACCAGGGAAAGCTGGGGAGGGCTAGCCTCCCACTAGTTCGAATTAAGGGTCTACACAGCCCTTAATTCGAACTAGTAAGTTTGAACTAGGCTTAATCCTCATGGAATGAGGATTACCTAGTTCGAACTAAGCGCTCCGTTAGTTCGAATTAAGTTCGAACTAACGGAGCGCTAGTGTAGCGCATATGAAAGTTAGTTCAAACTAACGTCCGTTAGTTCGAACTAACTTTGTAGTGTAGACATACCCTTAATCACTTCAATGCAGCAGACCTTAGCAGCATTCTATAAGAATCAACGTTAACCTTCAAGACTTGCAGTTCAGCGGGTCCATGCCAAGTAAATAGTGCAGCACCCATAGTACTGCAAGTATGTTTTCTGTTATGGAGCACTGAAAATAAAATTGCTTATTCCTGTAGAGGCACAAACCACCAGAGTAGCAGGTAGCTCCTGCAGAGCCTCTCCAGAAGACTGTACCCCATCCTAGAAGATGCAGCGCTGACCTTGAGGTCCACATAGTCATCACCTGCAGACTTGATTAATGTAACTCATTCTATCTAGAAACTCAGCTATGTGTTCCACAAAAACTCCTCCATCTGGCACAGCATGCAGTGGTTAGGATGCTAAGCAACACAGGTTGCCATGAGCACATCATTCTGATGCTGTGCATGCTGAACTAGCTCTCCTTTGATTACAGAGCCCAGTTCAAGGCTTTTTCTTCTGAGTTGTCAAATCCCTTTGTAGATTTGGTGTTAGCTACCTGAAAAAACACTTTTCCCTTTTCTCTGTGACCATGACTTCTTGTGCTCCTTGGGAACAATTAAATTGTTGACTAGCAGACAGAGCTTTATCAGGAGCTGAATCTAAATAATGGAACTCACTACCTAAAGAAATAAGAATGGCCACCGATCTTACCGTGATTAGCAATAAATGCAAAAATAATGTCTTTGATGCATCATTACAATAAGTAGTACCCCAATACAATCACACACTTTAATTCCATTCAAACGTTATATTCCTACCTACTGGGAATGAAAATAGGACAAGTGTTGTTGTTTTAATATTTGAGCAGTTGTCCATATAAGAAGATAAATAGGAATCATATCCCTTGGAGTGGGAGACAAGGTACATAACCATGAGGGAGGGGGAGCAAGGAGGAGGAAAGCTTCTGGACCGACTCTGACTCCCTGGTGCTGATGTGTTCCTGGGGCAAAGGACTGAGTAACTTATTGAAAACCACCTTCCCTCTCTGTTCCCACAGTGGTACCTCATACAGTTGACCATTGTAGCAGCTCTTGGGCATGTTTTTACTCTGCTTTGTGTCTCTGCTCTTACAGAACACATTTCAGCTGTGAAAGCACATACACTACGTTCATGGTGACATCAGTGGACACCCCATGTCCCAGGAAACATGTAGTCTTTTGTAACCTTAACAGTGATTTGTTTCCCCCATCCTTTTCCCCGCTTGTTCTTTCTTTGGATATCAGCAATTCCATGGTATAGTTCCAGTGACACCTGATACTGATTTTTCTGTGGCATTAATCAACTGTAGATTTTCCCACTATTAACAAAAGATTTTAACTAGTGAAAAATGTATTAGAGGTATTGGATTTTATATCTGCATTTGTTATTTTCAGAACTCTTGAGATGGTAGCATAAATCTTTTTTTCACCCTTTCCCCCTCTTTCTTACAGTTTTGATGTGGACAATGGCACCTCATCGGGACGGAGTCCCTTGGATCCCATGACAAGCCCTGGGTCAGGGCTAATTCTGCAGGCTAACTTTGTTCATAGTCAACGTAGAGAGTCTTTCCTCTACCGGTCAGACAGCGACTATGACCTTTCTCCAAAGTCCATGTCCAGGAACTCTTCCATTGCCAGCGACATGTAAGTATTTAAAAAAGAAAAGAAATTGCCCATTTTAGCTATCTTTTCACCCTATGTTAACAACAAGCCCAGGCAAAATGGTGTATTACATTTTTGGCACCATAAATCAGCTCCTTCAAAATTCAAAAACAACAATCGTTAATTAAATCAATACAATAAATACAAATGGTGTTTTTCGTCCTATGGGCCCACCTAACAATTGAAAATAAACGTGGGCATTTTTGCTCAGTTTTCCTAGCTTATAATTGTGGTGTTCAAATCAAGGCTGCATTTGGAAGAATTCTGGAAAAATCAGTTAGGTTTAATCTTCAAGATGAACAGCTGTAGCTCAAGAATATAGAGCCTCTGACAAGCTGGTAAGCTCTTTTCTGCCAAAAAGTGCATTTTTTCTTTCTTTCCTAAATGAAAAAGGTAAAGGGGGGAAAGGTGACTAAGAGGAGGGGATAAATGCAAACTTCTAAAACTAGCATCATCACTAGCATCATCAAGTCAAAAAATCAAGCCTGTGATGTATGGGAATTCGAAAAGTTAAGATAACAATTGTTGCCATATTGTGTACTTTGCCATTTTGCAATTTATTATATTCTTGTCTTTTGGTTAAATATAAACATCAATGTTTCTGTGTCAAACATGTATATCACAAAATATATAGGATATACAATTTAACAGAGAAAATCCCTAGAACTCTCTGACTCTTGAGTGCTTGATTTCTCAACTTCAGTGGTGCATTAACTCTAGCTTTATGTAATTCACAAAATGTACTTATGTATGTACAGGGGGAAAATATATTGCCTTTAAAAGTTTAGAGAGATCTGTTTTCCATTACACATTAGCATAAGTTGGAGGTTTTAAGATAGTACTTTGGATTTCAAAGATAGCAAGTGACAGAAAAAACTAAAGAAATATTAATGTGCAGCACAGTTTGTAGTGTTATGAACAGATATAACCAATAGATGGCAATGTTGAAGTATTAAATGCATGATCTTTTAAAATAGATTGTTTAATTGATTTGAAGTATCCTAATGGCTAAGCGCCCCAGTTATTGACCAGGACCCCACTATCCTATGCACTATACAAATATAAAGGAAAAAGATGTTCCTTCCAGCAAAGCACTTACAAGATATACAGATAAAGACAACACATAAAACAACCAATAACAGACAGGGGGAGTACAAGGAAACAATGAGATAGTATTGCTCAGCATGATGGGCAGAGGTCTCGGCACACCAGCAGCCTAAACATTATCCAGTTTTTATAGGCATCACAGAAAATGAGAATTTTAAGGAGTGGGTGGAAGGTGAATGAGGAGGTCACTTTGTGGATGTTTTCAACTAAATCAGTATGTATCAATATGGGCTTTCTCCATTCTCTTGGTATTTTCCTTTCTTTTCAAACTGCGTACAGGACATGTGTGAGCGAATGTGCACCAACTTCTCTAAAGACTTTGATAATTTCTGCTTTGACTTCATCCAGACCTGTTTCTTTTCTGGGTGCCAGGTTCAACAGTGCAGTTTTGACATCTGTCTCTCACAGGTCATCAACCAATGTAATTACTGGTTCACATAATAATAGTGTGGCATATAAAGGGTTCTCATTAAGTGGACCCTCATAGTATTCTCACCATTGGTTACATAGTATGCCTCCTGTCATAAGTAGTCTGCCTCCTGCATCCTTTATGAATAATGTGTTCAGTCCATCTTTCTTTTGTTTCTTGTCTACCCAATTGCATATATTTTCCTCTAAACTAGTTGAGGGCATTCGTTCAACTCTGTATACAGTTTTCCAAAGCTAGGCTTCTTGTATTTCTGATTGCTTACTATGCTTACTCTCTTGAAGGCTATGTAGATGCCAAATGCTTTTTCAAAAGGGTTATTTCCATTACCTTTTTTGGCTTCTCTCTTATTTCTTATTGCTTTCTGCATATCCTCATGACCTAAATACCAGTTAGCTAAATAGTAAATGTATATTAGATATTTTCCTAAAACATCAAACTGTCTTACTGGCATCTTCTCGTGGAAGAATTAACTTGGACGTATCCTCACTCATTGGAATCATATTTCCAAACCCACCTGTTTGCACTCACATATTTGAAAATAAGCGCCAATATTGTAGCTTATTTTATTTTTTCTTACATGTGTATTCAAAACACTGAAGGAAGCAATATGTAATTTTCCCTCAAAGTTCCATTCTGCCATTCTGTTCACTGTCTGCAAGACCTCATGGCATGATCATACCTAAACGTATAGCATGGGCAATAATGGCATGGGCTACCCTGGGGATTCAAGTGGGTTTGCACTTGTAGCCCATGCTACAGCTACATGTGGTCTGTAACTGCAGTATTATTTTTAGCATGCTAGCTATAATAGGATCTGCACAAATATGTCTGTGGGATCTGGAAATCACACCCTTAACTTGTAGTCTAGATATACTCTTAGGCAGGGCTTTCAGCAGAGCTTATCCACCACCTGTAACCATACACAATACAGAGCCTGTCTGCCCTTCAGGACTGAGCCATCATTATTATATATTATGCCCATCTTGTGTTCTTTATATTACCTGTCAGTACGGTAATGAATTGATTTTATTCTGGCTCCCTTGGTGGTAACAGCCTTTAAGGGAGAGAGACCTCTATTCATGAGTCATGACTCCTCTCTAGGAGCTCCATCCTGGCAGGCTCACATTCACAGTTCAGGTGCTTTACTTTTTAACTGCTGCAGTGGTCCCAAGGATGTGGGACTTCTCACCTTTTGAACATCTGCCATGACCTATCACACAGTACTATAAAAATAATCTGAAAACTGTATTTTCCAGGTGTACTCTGTCAGTCCTGTAAGCATCCAGTTTTCTTGTGTCCATATAGTAGGCTGGCAGTGCCACTCTAGTTAAGCATGCATCACAATTTCTGTTTAAAGTTTGACAATTCTAAGTCCTCCAAAATCACCAGGCTTAGTTGCATTCCTTTGAAGTCTGGTGTGCCTCAGTGAAGTGCCAGATTGGGTTTAGACTAGGGACTCAACTGTGAGGTCATTTGAATAAGGGACTGAAAAGCTATAAGGTGACCCAAAATAGCCATTTTACAAAATGTTTCTAGGTGTTGTTTGCTAGAACTAACTAGAGCTCAAACTATTGATGTTGGTGAAAATAGTTTGTTGAGTTTTACTCAAAGCGGTGGAAGGAACCCACTAAATCTTTGGAGGACCTCAAATGGAAATGACATTAAAGAAAATGTACATTCTGTTCATTCTTTGCATGCCAATAAAGAAAAGTGACTCGAGAGTTCTCAGCCACACCATTATATATACTTTCAAGTTCAATAGTTGTAATTGCCCTACCATCTGAACAGTTATTCAGAATGCTTTGAAATTTGATGTGCCTAACATAGGTACCTTCAACACAGTGATTGCTCCTGGAATGCATGTAAATAATTCCATTGACTATTGCCAGCACCAGAAAAACTGAGGGAATGTGGCGTGGACAACATTTTTCACCTTTGTCCTTTAATAGCATTAGATCAGTGGTTCTCAAAGTGTGGTCCATGGATCCCTAGTGGTTCTCAATCATCTTGCAAGTGGGCCAGGGGCTCAGGGCTCAGTCCCTCTACAGTGGGGAGCCTGTACTGGCACTCCAGCCTTGTGTCCTCCTTCCTTAAGGATGGAGCACTAGTGCCAACTTCCCGCTGTGTGTGTGGGGCGGCTAGGGAGGGTTAGCCTCACGAGCTGGATCCAGCTTGTGGGTGAAGGAAGCAGCTGCGCATGCTGTTGCTCCCTTTTCCCCCAGCTGGGGGAACAGTAGCACAGGAAATTACTTGCCTGGTGGTTTTCCCTACTGTTCCCATTGGCTGGAATCATGGCCTACGGGAGCAGCAGGGAACACTGCCTAGGAGTGGCAGGAGGCACTGAGCAAAGTAATTCAATTGTAATGGTTATTAAATGTGTCAGAGTGCTCTGTCAGTGACTTGTGCAAAATTTGCCACCAGGCCTTTTTGCACGCAAAAATGTAGCTTGAGAAACAAATGGGAATATATGAAAATTGTTCATTTCAGGTTTTGTAAATTTGTCCCTGTGTTTTGCGAATCTGATAGTTACTTGCTAGTAATTATTTTGTGAATGGTCTTTTTTCAGATTAAGCTAATCTTTTCAAATTTTTGATGATATCTGAAAATTATTCGTTACCTACCTACTTTCATGTCTGAGTTCAATAGAGATGAACAGATAAATACGGATATCCCAGTGAGTAAGCATGGACCCTGTTGAATTGTGTCATGCTAATAGGTATCAGAACCATTTCTCCCAACCTTAAAAATTAACAACATTGTCTATTTTTAGTAGTTTGTGTTGTACGCTACATTACTCACTTTCTTCTTTCTGCTTTCTGGCTATAGCAACACCAGGCTAACCAGAATTTTGACAGTTTCAGCTACGAGTCTCTATGCCAGGAATGGACAATGTAGGCTAGGTAGTGGACCACATGAGTGGCCACCCTTCATCTCAGTGGGCCTCAAGATTGTCACAAATGAGATAGTCTCCAGGAATAGAGTAGTTTTGCTAACTATGCTTGCATACCTAGAATTTACGGAGAGTACTGATTGAACCATAGCAGAGCTTTAGCTACAGAGGGAGCACATGGCTCTCACAGTCAAAGTTGTGTGCAATTAGCACAAACCTCACTTTGCGTGCTCTGACTTTACAGGCATCTCTTTTTAGTAACACCTGTAGGAAAAAACTATGCAGATGGAAACCAGCAGTATCTGGTAACCCTGAACCCGGGCAACAGTAAACAAAATGTCTCATGGGTCATAAAATCTTGATGGGTTGCATGCGGCCTTTGGGCCACAAGTTGCCCACCACTGCTCTATACCACCTGAAAAGGAAACAGCAGGATAAACATAGGTTGTTGTGTTTTAATACACAGCAGTACCCTCTAAGCCAGGGTTACTCACCACACAGCCTGTGGGTCACATGGGGCTCATGGCCCATTTGTTTGCGGCCCATGGTGTGGTTGGGTTTACCCAGGGCTCAACACGCAGCCCGCAGGTGGGATCCTTTGAACATGCTTCCATTGGGAACTCCTCCACAATGGCGAGGCATCTCCCAAGTAGGGTGAGCATTGAAAGACACAAGCTGATGGGCTGGCTGGGTGGAATAGATGGGTACAGGGTGTTGACATTTCTAGTCCCCAGGGAGAAGGTGCCAGGAGCACCAGGGCATTGTGGGAAGTGCTTTGTATTCATGCCAGTCAGAGTGAAAGAAACTATTTGCATATATTTGCATGTATATGCAACCACACTTAAGTTGCGGGCATCAGCATGTGCTATGAGTATCACTGTGGCCTCTGGGGTTTCCAAAGTTGAGTAGCCCTGCTCTAAGTCAATAGAAAATTATGTATTATTTGCACTTCTTCTTGAAAAAGATCATTGATGTGTTTTGTTTGACTTTGTTTTTTGTTATGATGAGATCCAGAGATGCCGGGCTTGATTCATCCCCTACATATGGAATGATAGGCACAGTTCCTGAAGATCTTTATGAAAAAGAAGCCCCAGCAGCTTGGCACAGTAGATAGCACATGAGGGGCTGCCTTTCTATGCTCCTGCTGCTACAAAAAGATTCACCCCGGGGTATGACCAGCATGTGATATTATTGCATATTCTTGAGAAGCTGCAGTTAATCACTTTGTCTTCCTGCTGCTTTAGGGACGCTCTCTCTCTCTGTCCATTCCTGCCTATTTTGTGGACAAGTCTATCCAGACCCAAACCCCTGGCCAAATGTGGGATTGAGGGTTTGTTCACAGCACAAACTAATTTGCAGCCTAATAGATTACTTCACGTTTTGTGAGCTTCAGTAGTTGGGCTCTTAATGATACACTTTTATCAAAATAATTGAAATTCCCCAAAATCACATACTTACCTGAGGGAGCTTTAGAAATGTGAACATTAAATACCTGACCAGTTTTAGTTGATTAAACAACTATATAATAATGTCAAGTATCAGAGGGGTAGCCGTGTTAGTCTGAATCTGCATCTGACGAAGTGGGTCTTTGCCCACGAAAGCTTATGCTCCTACACTTCAGTTAGTCTATAGGTGCCACAGGACTCCTCGTCGCTTTTATATAATAATGTTCGCTCTAAAGAGCTAAGTGCTGTGCCATTCCTCAGCAGTTGAGTGGAATACAATGCAACTAGAACTCAAATAGAAAGAAGCAAAAAAAAAAAAAATCAATCACCAGTGAAGGCTAAGGTGCTCAGATTCTCAAATATGCTGGCATGTATTCCTTTGGGAGGAGATGGATGGGTACAGAATGGGTAGGAAGCACAGCTTTGGAATCCTACGGTTCCTGAAGATCTGTACGAAAAAGAAGCTCCAGCAGCATGGTGCAGTACATGAGAGACTGCTTTTCTATGCTCTTGCTGCTCCTGCTCCTGCTCTTATCTAGCAGCATTACTTGCTGTGATTGGCTGACTATTCTGCAGCTGAGTTATAGCAATAGTGGAGTTGATGCTGCAGGAGCTAATGCTTCCAGAGGCAGGGTTAATCCTCATGAGAGTTCCAGGTGCCTATCCGGCAGACCAGGCAATGCCATGAAAGTGTGGTCTCTAGTTTAACCCCATATTGACTCTAAACCATGTTACGTTCTAATCCCCTAAATACATCTATGCTATGAAGTATGGGAAATGCTCTCGGAGTGCCATTATTCACCTGTGATCTTATTTATATTATATAAATAATTTTTAGTAAAAAGGAGACTTTATGACACATGAAAAGATACATTACTTCCATTTCTGACAGGGTTACTGGCTTAGTAGATGGGGAGAAGCAATAGACTTCTCTATTAGACAAAGGTTTCTAAGCATTAGAGGAGTGAAGTTCTGGTACGGCCTTCCAAGGGAAGTAGTGGGGGCAAAAGATCTATCTGGTTTCAAGATTAAACTAGATGGGTTTATGAAGCGGATGGTTTGATGAGATAACATGATCTTGGTAACTAATTGACCATTCATTATCAGTGGGAAATAGGTCAATGGAGGGATGATAGGAGTTACTATAGAGAACTTCCTGGGTGTCTGCCTGGTGAGACTTGCCCACATGCTCAGGGTTTAGCTGATCGCCATATTTGGGGTCGGGAAGGAATTTTCCTCCAGGGTAGATTGGCAGAGACCCTGGAGGTTTTTCGCCTTCCTCTGTAGCATGGGGTACAGATCACAGCTGGAGGATTCTCTGCATCTTGGGGGTCTTCAAACTATTTGAAAGCTTCAATATATGAGATATAGGTAAGATGATTATTCTAGGAGGGGGTGGGTGAGATTCTGTGGCCTGTACTGTGCAGGGGGTCAGACTGGATGATCATAATGGTCCCTTCTGACCTTAAAGTCTATGAGTCTATGAGTCTATGATATATCTTGATTGTTCCATATGACATTCTGATAAACAATCTAGGGAAATGCAGTCTAGAAGAAATTACTGTAAGGTGAGTGCACAATTGGATGAAAGATCAATTGATAAACTACTTACAGGATAGCTTATCAATGGTTTGTTGTCATATTGGGAGGGTGTGTCTAGTGAAATCTTGCAGGGATCAGTCCATTAAAACTTTCATTAATGACTTGGAGAACAGAGTGGAGAGTACATTGTAAAATTTGCAGATGGTGTTTTTTGCATTTTGGAGGACATCATCAAAATTAAAAAAAACTTTGACAAATTGGAGAATTGATCTGAAACCAATAACGTACTACACTCAAGGAGGAAAAATTAAATGTACAGCTACAAAATGGGAATAACTGGCTAGATGGCAATACGGCCGAAATGGGTCATGCAGTTATAATGGATCACAAACTGATTATGAGCTGAATGTGTGATGCAATTGCAAGAAAGTAAACCTTATTCTAGGGTGTAACTGCAGGATGTCATACATAAGACCTCATAAGTAACTGTATTAATCTGTTGGGCACTGGTGGGACTTCAGCAAGAGTATTGTGTCCAAGTCTCGGTGACGAACTTTAGGAAAGTTGTGGACAAATTGGAGGGAGTCCAGAGAAAAACAAAAATGATAAAAGGTTGAGAGAACCTAACTTATGAAAAAAGGTTAAAAAAGCTGGGCATGTTTATTCTTGAGAAAATAAAGACTGAGGAGAGAGCTAATAACAGTCTTCAAATATGTTAGGGGCTGTTAGAAAGAGAACAGTGATCAGTTGTCCTCCATATCCACTGAAGGTGGGAGAAGACATAAAGGTGCTGCTCCTTTGCAGCAAAGGAGACCTAATTTAAATATTAGCGAAAAAATTCTGACTAGAAGAGTAGCTAAGCACTGAATTAGGCTTCCAAGGGAAGTTGTGGTATTACCATAACTAAAGATTTATAGGAACCTATTGGACAAACATCTGGAGGGGATGATCTGGGTTTACTTGTTCCTACTTCAGCATCTGGACTGGAAGCTCTCTTGAGGTCCTTTCCAGCCCTACACTTCGAAGATTCTATATTTTGAGCTGTCCTCAAATTTTTAATGGATTGCTGATAGCTCATGACTACATAATGGAAGACGGACGGGAGTCTGAGAAGCCACGGATTTTGGTAATTGAATGGTAGAGATTTGAAGTCTTATCTACTTTAAGTTACTTGTAAGGTACTCTGAAAGTTCATTGCTCGTAGCAATAGGAAGAGGATGCATCTCCTAATTCCCCTTCCAATTTTGGGTAGAGGCAGTGGTGACTTGACATTTTTGAGACATTACTGACCACCCACCACTACCTTAGATACCCTTTATAACCAACTATTTTATTGCCATGACTTAGCTTCACCAAGCCTGGGAATCAGATTAACAAGAAAGCAACTCCTTACATATTGCAGATTAGAAAGGCAAAGGCACAAAATGAGCTCAAACTAGCTACAGGCATAAAGGGAAACAAGAAGACCTTTTATAAATATATTAAAAGCAAGAGGAAAACCAAGGACAGGGTAGGCCCACTGCTTAGTGAGGAGGGAGAAGCAGTAACAGGAAACTTGGAAATGGCAGAGATGCTCAATGACTTCTTTGTTTCGGTCTTCACCGAGAAGTCTGGAGGTGTGCCTAACGTAGTGAATACAAGCAGAGAGAGGGTAAGTTTAGAAGATAGGATACACAAAGAACAAGTTAAAAATCACTTAGGAAAGTTAGATGTCAGCAAGTCACCAGGTCCTGATGAAATGCATCCCAGGATACTCAAGGAGCTGATAGAGGAGGTATCTGAGCCTTTAGCTATGATTTTTGAAAAATCATGGAAGACAGGGGAGATACCAGAAGACTGGAAAAGGGCAAATATTGTGCCCATCTATTAAAAGGGGAATAAGAACAACCCAGGAAACTACAGACCGGTCAGTTTAACGTCTGTCCCAGGGAAGATAATGGAGCAGGTAATTAAGGAAATCATGTGCAAACACTTGCAAGGTAATAAAGTGATAGGGAATAGCCAGCATGGGTTTGTGAAGAACAAGTCATGCCAAACTAATCTGATAGCTTTCTTTGATAGGATAACGAGCCTTGTGGATAAGGGAGAAGCGGTGGATGTCATATACCTAGACTTTAGTAAGGCATTTGATACGGTCTCGCATGATATTCTTATTGATAAACTAGGCAAATATAACTTAGATAGGGCCACGATAAGGTGGGTTCATAATTGGCTGGATAACCGTAGTCAGAGAGTTGTTGTTAACGGTTCTAAATCCTGCTGGAAAGGGATAACAAGTGGAGTTCCGCAAGGGTCTGTTTTGGGACCCGTACTGTTCAATATCTTCATCAATGATGTAGATATTGGGATAGAGAGCACGCTTATTAAGTTTGCAGATGATACCAAACTGGGTGGGGTTGCAACTTCTTTGGAGGATAGGGACATAATTCAAAATGACCTTAGCAAGTTAGAGAAATGGTCAGAGGTAAACAGGATGAAGTTTAATAAAGAGAAATGCAAAGTGCTCCACTTAGGAAGGAACAATCAGTTCCATACATACAAGATGGGAAGCGAATGTCTAGGAAGGAGCATGGCGGAAAGGGATCTAGGGGTCATAGTGGACCACAAGTTGAATATGAGTCAACAGTGCGATGCTGTTGCAAAAAAAGCAAATATGATTCTAGGTTGTATCAACAGGTGTGTTGTAAACAAAACTCGTGAAGTCATTCTGCCGCTCTACTCTGCACTAGTTAGGCCTCAGCTGGAGTACTGTGTCCAGTTCTGGGCGCCACATTTCAAGAAAGATGTGGAGAAATTGGAAAGGGTACAGAGAAGAGCAACAAGAATGATTAAAGGTTTAGAGAACATGACCTATGAAGCCAGGCTTCATGAACTGGGCTTGTTTAGTTTGGAAAAAAGAAGATTAAGGGGGGACATGATAGCGGTTTTCAAATATCTAAAAGGGTGTCACAAGGAGGAAGGAGAAAATTTGTTCCTCTTGGTTTCTGAGGATAGGACAAGGAGTAACGGGCTTAAAGTGCAGCAGGGGAGGTTTAGATTGGACATTAGGAAAAAATTCCTAACTGTCAGGGTGGTCAAATATTGGAATGAATTGCCAAGGGAGGTGGTGGAATCTCCCTCTCTGGAGATATTTAAGAACAGGTTAGCTAGACATCTGTCAGGGATGGTGTAGACGGAGCTTGGTCCTGCCTTGAGGGCGGGGGGCTGGACTCGATGACCTCTCGAGATCCCTTCCAGTCCTATTATTCTATGATTCTATGATATTGGATTTAGAATAGGGCCTCTCCACCCGCTTAGGATCAGACCTTCAATAAAGCATGCTGCATTGAGCATCTTTGTAGGGACATACTGAGCTGTTAACCTGAGTGACAGATAGATTGGATTTACAGGCAGACAAGACCAGTCTGGATGAATTGCTTTCTGGCAGCAGTGGATACTAGAGTTGAAACAGCAGCCTTAGAGCAAGTCCAGGGTGGCAGCTGGGCCAGAAAGGAAGGGCCAACGGCTTCCCAAACAGCCTGGCTTGTGGAGTCAGATGCGGAGTCGTAGGTGTGGGCTGGGCCCCAACATGGAGCTTAGTAGCTAGTGACACTTATGGCCAAAGCCCCAGCAATGCTTACAATACTACCAGGAAGCAGCCCTGAACCACATCCATAATCTTACCAATCCTGAGCGTGGGAAGCATCGAGGAAGGGGTGGAAGTGCTTCCCTGGCAATCCATGTGGTAGCCATTTCTTGCTCTTCAGAACCTCAGCTGGCTCTACCCATGGGCAGCCTGCCAGCATCAGGATAGATAGAAATATTTCCCACCCAAGTCTGCCTATAGCCTAGGGTAGCCTCTGTTGGTTAGAGAGCTCATCAGGAACGGGAACCTAGGAAGAGTGCTCAGAGGTTCTGAAAAAGAAGGAAACGTGCCAAGCCCCTAGGGAGGCCTATCTGGTTACCAGGCAGCCACGGGAACTCTAAATCATAGAGGAACTATATGCAGTTTCACAGAAAAGTTACTGTGGTTTAATCTCTGTGGGCAGGAGATCTATGAACAGGAAACCTCCCACAGGTGATGTCAAGATGCATGACTCCAAGGACTCATTCCAGGTCAAGAAGGCCTTACTGGTAAAGATGCTAGGATGGAGGAAATGAGTAGACTCAAGTAGGGCAGACAGACTTCAGTGAACTCATAACCCTCTGCCCTCAGCCAAGTTGCTGAGGTAAAATCTTGTTTGCACAAGATTTTGGGTAAATAAATTAGACTCCTAAAGAGTCAGCCATGCCTTCACTGATTTCTGTAAGAACTCCCCCTTAAAATATACAATTCTTCCACCCCAAAAAACTGTTCTTCCATTCACCTAAATATTAACACAAGAGATGACAATAAAATCAACTAATAAGGTGTATGGTATACATCATTGCTCACTCTCCTGCTTTTTATTTCATCCTATTCCCCATCCTTTGTTTGTATACTATGTCCAGATTCTCAAAGGTGCTCCTAATTTCCATTTGATCTGGGCCTGTCTGCTGATATTCACAGCTTTTTTGGGGACCACGATGTTGCAACACCTATAAATTACCTACTTTCTTGTGGGCACTATTAAAGAGTAACAGTTGCTTTCTAGCAAAACAAATGCCAGTAAGTTTTCTGTTTTTAATCATAAAAGTTCCTTTCAAGTGATTCTTTTATTAATATGAAAAGTCTTCTTTTAAACATAAGAACATAAGAATGGCTGTACTGGGTCAGACCAAAGGTCCATCTAGCCCAGTAACCTGTCTGCCAACAGTGGCCAACACCAGGTGCCCCAGAGGGGGTGGACCGAAGACAATGATCAAGCAATTTGTCTCCTGCCATCCTTCTCCTGCCTCTGACAAACAGAGGCCAGAGCCACCATTTCTATACCCTGGCTAATAGCCTTTTATGGACCTAACCTGCATGAAATTATCTAGCTTCTCTTTAAACTCTGTTATAGTCCTAGCCTTCACAGCCTCATACTCTCTTTCTCTATATATATTTAAATTTTCCAGTGGTAGAAAGCTGGAAATAGGTTTAAACCTAATTGAAAATAGGTTTAAAATTGTAAGCACATTATAATACAAAACTTTCAGTAATAATTTTGGATTCATGATTTCAGGTGCTAAAGCTGCTATTTATAGCCTGTGTAACATATTTATTGAACAATGCATCAGGCATTTTAAAATCAAACTCCCATTAAATTATTTCTTTGTGAATCATTTTCTGGTTTTTATTGACTGTTCTCTTTGCCTTGTTTTAAAAATAAAAATTGGAAACCCTTAGCTCTTGCTAATTGAACAAAATTAGCCTTATTTTTTTTCCTGAAAATAACATGGGTGCCAGGTAACTCTAGTAATGGAGTCCTTTATTTTATAAAAGTAATGTTAGACACATTGTCCATAAGGCAAACAGCAGTTTATATATGGTTACTGGAGCATATCTGGGGGAAAATATTTCAAACAATGACTTAGACTGTGTATATATCTGTCGTGCTAATTATATTATATTCATTGTCAATCACAATTTTGTGAAAATTTCATTAAAGAGTAGATAAATTGTATTATACAACAGCCCTCCAAGTTTTTTTGCCTGTGGTTACTCATTGCCTTTGGTAACTAGGTGCAAAATACCGCACACAGGCCATGACTATTTGTGGTAGATCATGTATAAATTTGAAATTTTATTCATCAGGCAAGTGGGAATTACTTTAGATCATAACCCAGTTTCTCTAACAAGGTTTCATTATTGAGGAGACACCCCCTTTCCCGCTATTCCTCCTCCACTAACACACATCATCATGACACCCTGCGCCTACATCACCTAGTATGGTGTGGGTGCAGTTGCCACAACAACAGCACACACTAGGTAATACTCCCATATAACTTCAGATATGTGAGTCAGTTTATAAGTTTTATTAGGTTTTTATTAGTCTGTGATGCAGCCCCCAGTCATCTGCAGCTACTAGCTTATCCAGTGCTCACAAATTATAATCTGTTAGTAACACTTAATTCAAATCACTTTCAATATTTAGGTGGGCTGGGTCCCTCCACCAAAGCTAAATGTAGATGCTACCAGCCACACAGGCATACCTGGTTAACTCCTATATGAAAGATATTCCATTTAGTTTCAAAGAAGGGGGAAATGGAAGTTTAAGATGTGATCTTTACTAATTCATTCTGTCTGTCCAACAAGCAGTATACAAATTGAACAACTACTAAATATTTTCCTTTTAGAAGCATTTTAAAAGCAGCTGGGATGAATGGATGTTGAAGAATAAAACTGAGGTTAACTAAAGTAATTTATAAGACTTAATTTAAGTCCTGATTTTTTAAAGTATCTTCAATGAGAATATTCATCAATAACATCTATAATTTTGTTTATTTTCCAGACATGGAGATGACTTGATTGTGACACCATTTGCTCAGGTAGGCACAAACTATTGTATAGCCATATGCAGTAATAAGACACGAAATCTTGTGATCAGGTGATATTATGGTTTACATTTGAAAAGCCCTATGGCCACACCAATTATTTTCTGTCTCTTACCCTGAAATCAGATTTCTTGCTTGATTTGGGGAAGGAAAAGAAAAAAATAACATTGTCAACAAGCTGATTCTGCCATGACTGTTTCGTATAGATTTTTTCCCCTGGTTACTTGTGTAGTAAAAAGCAGTTACATGAACTACAAAATAACTTAGGTTTATTTCTCTTTAAATATTGTATCAAGCCACAGTAGCATTGTGCCATCAACAGGATACAACTGTTAAATATCCTTAAATATCCTTTGTCACCCAGAGTTTATTAGCCACTTTCAGCTTTTCATGTGCAGATATTTTATTATTTCTGCACAGAATATGTTCACTTGCAGCATTACATATATTATTTTAGTTTTCATTTTTGCAACCTACTTTTATTATGTTTTATAAACTCTTGTAGCTGACAGGGAACTTGGTGAAATTCTTCAAAGCTGGACATAAGGTTTTCTCTATTTTCCTTTTATTGGATGAGAAAAGACTGAGCCTAACCATTTTCAGATTGCCAAATTGCAAACGCTTTCCCACAATAACTACACATAAGGAATTACCACTGAAACAACAACAAAATATAGAGCAATATTCCTCCTAGGTCTAGTAATCTCCTGACAAGCATCCAGTACAAAACACACACACATGCACACACAAACTCACACCACAATGTACCCAAGTTCTCTATAGCTGCAACTCTATTAACTGGAATGGGTTACCTAGGGAGGTGGTGGAATCTCCATCCCTAGAGGTTTTTAAGTCTCAGCTTGACAAAGCCTTGGCTAGGTTGATTTAGTTGGGATTGGTCCTGCCTTGGGCAGGGGGCTGGACTTGATGACCTCCTGAGGTCTCTTCCAGCTCTGTGATTCTATGATTCTGGGATATACCAGGAAAAAATTGGTTCAGTAAGGAAAAGTTGTCTGCCCTTGCACTGGAAAAGATCTGCTGCATTATCAATTTTACAATTGCTAGACATCTTTCTGCCAATCTTAATTACACTTTATATAACGTTCAAATGAGACCTGCTATGAGCTCCCCAGGACAATAAAAAATAGATAGGTGAGGTTGACCAATTGTTTCACTGGTACAAAATATATTAGCTTTAAAGGGGAACTAAGTAAAGAATGAGTAAAAGCTTAGTCCCTGGTCAGGGACGTCTTTTGGATTTATGGGGCCCTAACTAGTACTATTAAATTGATGCCTCTAGGCCCATCAGCAGCTCAGTAATTGGGGGGAGGAATGATATTTGTTTTAAATATATGATTTTATAATCCTCAGCAACACACTCATTAAATATTTTTAAAGCACATTTTAAAGTAAGGTCCTGTAGACTAGGACTATACCTACACTGCACAGTTATTTCGGAATAAGCTATTCTGGAATACTTATTTCAAAATATCCTATTTCAAAATAACGCATGTACACTGCAGGGAAGCCTCAAAATTAGTCCAAGGCAGGCTTCCCTAATGTAGACGTGCTATCTCGATTTACTGCCCCAGGAGGAATAACTTAGAACGGCCCTGCTGAGGGGCTATTTTGAAATAGCAGAAGTGGAGCATCTACACATGCCTTATTTTGAAATAGCTATTTTGGAATAGACGTTATTCTGAGTAGAATGAGATTTACAGAAGTCGGACTAAGCCATCCGTTATTTCAAAATTATTTCAAAATAATGTAATTGCTGTGAAGACACTCTCATAGTAGGTATGTCTACACTAGCTCGTTAATTCGAGCTAGGTAGGCAAATCAGGGAACTGGGGTTGCAAATGAAGCCCGGGATTTAAATATCCTGGGCTTTATTTGCATGTTCCTGTCCGGCCACCATTTTTAAATCCCCCTTAGTCCGAACGAACTGCCTACAGCTACCCGCGGCAGTTTGAAGTTAATCCGAACTAAGTCCTTACTGGCTCATGTTTTGGGGGCATTGGGTCAATGGCCCCAGTGGCCACTGCTAGCTCTGGGATGGCAAGCTTGGAGCTGGCACGGGCACTGTGGCCAAGGTCTACCACTTCAGTGGCTCTGGGGTTGGGGGAGAGGAGAGGAGAGTAAGTTTTCCTGGTTGTGCCCAGTGTGGCTATTAGGGCTCCCTGGGAAGGGCTGGATGCCCTCTATTTCAAATTAAGTGTCTACACAGCACTTAATTCAAAATAGCTATTTTGAATTTGGTGTTACTCCTCGTAGAATGAGGTTTACCAAATTCAAATTAAATGCTCCGCTATTTCAAATTAATTTTGAAATAGCGGTTTGCATGTATAGACGCTATTAAAGTTAATTCAAAATAATGGCTGTTATTTCGAATTAACTTTGCTGTGTAGACATACCCTTAGGGTATGTCTAGACTACATGCCTCTGTCACCAGAGGCATGTAGATTAGGCTACCAGACATAGTAAAATGAAGCGGCGATTTAAATAATCGCCGCTTCATTTAAATTTACATGGCTGCCGCGCTGAGCCGACAAACAGCTGATCAGCTGTTTGTCGGCTCAGCGCGATAGTCTGGACGCGCGGGTGTCGACATCAAAGGTATTTGTCGACCACCCAGGTATGCCTCCTGGGATGAGGTTTACCTGGGTGGTCAACAAATACCTTTGATGTCGCCACTCACGTGTCCAGACTATCGCGCTGAGCCGACAAACAGCTGATCAGCTGTTTGTCGGCTCAGCGCAGCAGCCATGTAAATTTAAATGAAGCGGCGATTATTTAAATCGCCGCTTCATTTTACTATGTCTGGTTGCCTAATCTACATGCCTCTGGCGACAGAGGCATGTAGTCTAGACGTACCCTTAGAGACTAACCAAAATATATAGGATCATGAGCTTTCAGGGGCAAAACCCACTTCATGAGATGAATTGGAGTGCAAATAACAGAAACCTTGAGATATGTATATAACAGCAGAAGAAGTACCTGTCAGTTGTAGGACCCATGTTTATGAGGTTAATTAAGTGGGCTGGATGTGTCCCATACATAGCTTTGGATGTGGAAATGCAGATGTTATCCTTTGTTTATAAAAAGGTCTAGCATTGGTCTGTATATATTTTCACACACATAATTGTTAGTGTTTGCATAGGCAAGGCACATGAATCTGGTAACTTTATTTCAGTACATTTAATTCAAACTGGATATAAAATATAAAAGCCTGCTAATGTGTAGTAAATGGAAAATCATGTAATCATTAGTGGGCCATTCTCAAAACACGAATCGTTTTTTGGTCATTTTAGAGAATTACAAATTGTATTCTGTGAACATCTTTCTTCCTCTTTAAATAAATCTGCCTTTAAACAAATAATGAGTTGTTTAGTGAAGAGGGAAAAGCAGTAGACTGTTGCACTTGCTTTAAAAAAGGTTTATTGTTAAATAATGTTCAGGCTTCAGACATGAAAACAATACTGGAAACTTTTTATAATCTTTTTCTAATGCCTTTTTCTTTTGCCTGTAACACAGAGCAGTGGCAATAAATCAGTATCACACAAGCAAGAATTTAGAATGAAACATCTTTCTTTGTTCCAGGTGCTGGCCAGCCTGCGTACTGTACGGAATAATTTTGCTGCATTAACCAATTTACAAGATCGGGCACCCAGCAAGTGAGTGTGGATCCTTTTCCTGTTTGAACTTTTTGGAGTTGTGCTTTTTAAATGTTAGAACCCAGGGCTAAGTCTTCTATTTCAAAGTGCATCCTTTGCTATTAGACTTGTAAAACTCCAATGATCCCAAATGATATGACCAGTTAATTTTGTATTAGTATTTTGAAATAACAGAGTTAAACATTAAAACTAAGGCAACAGCCATCATTTTCTCTTATTTCAAATGTGATTATTCAAACTTGGAAAAAGTTCTGTGCAATGTCTCTGATTTGCATTGAATTAGTCATGTATAAGGGATCCTCAAACTGGCACCCAAGAGTATGAGCCACTACACACATGGTAAAAATCTGCCTATTCAGTCCAGGACAGTGAAATATTTGTTTGAAAATATATGGTAATCAAATCTTAACATACTTATTTCTGATTATAAAGCAGAAATAACACATTTTCCCCAACATTTCTATAGAAATGTAGTCTCAATATTTAACAGTGTAACCTGTTTTACATACCAAAAAAAAAGCAATCGTGCACTATCCAGACACTTATTTTAAGTCCAAGTTGCCTACACCTGTTTTCCAAGGTAGCGAAAATTATCATAATTAATTCAAATGTGTCTGCCAGTTATGTCATCTGCATAAATTGAGGAGCTTAACTCTAGATTATCACATGTCAACCCTCTGAGTCAGTTATCATTCCCAATATTCAGATTAATAACAAATGAATAGCAACACTGCTTCCATGCCGCCTTTGCATCAAACTTTGACTTGAACTGGTTGCTACATTTTCTACCAATTCTTATGGCATAACTTTTTGCTTTTATAATTCCAATCATGCTATCTGGAACGTCATATGATTTTGCTCCTTTCTCTAATGCTTCCCTCCTGATTAAATCAAAAGCCTTACTGAAGTCAGTAAAAACAGCAAACCTCTTTAATCCCCATTTTTGTTTTTTTCCTCATCGACTGTTGGAGCATGTCTGATCAGTGCAATTTTTGCTTGGACCGAAGCCGATGTATTTCTCACCGCTATTTCCTCTAAAATTGGACTTCATCTGTTGATGTAGTTTTGTCATGATTTTTCCCTACACTGAAAATAAGCCTAAACCTCTATAATTATTACCATCACCAGGATCTCCCTTTCTTCAAGGTTGTTGCAAAAATTCCTTATTGCCTTTGCTATCTGCTCTTGCTCCAATACCTTCTTGTTTATTTTTTCTAATATTTGCATAGCACTTGTCTCGCTGGCTTTTAACAACAGCTCACCTGTTCTACTGTGTATTCCTGCAGCTCTCCCATTTTTAACTATGTCATTCCTCATTCTCTTTCTTCTGATACAGTTCAGTGATGGTCTGTATTCTGTTTTGTAAGCTGCCCTGTTCATCTGGCATATCTAGAATACTTGCATCTGGATGAACTACAAGGTTCAGCAGTTTGTCAAAAATGTTCCTTTCCTACTTCCAACACCTTTTCGACTTGTGTTATCAATGGACCAGTACCCTTTTTACTGCTTGCATCATTAGCTTGATTGTGTTGCCATACAACCTTACCTTTTGGTAAATTGTTTTCCTACTTTTGTTTCTTGATTCTTTCTCATTTTGAGCCTCCCTGAGCCTCTTCATTCCAAAACTTCTGCTTGACCATTCTTTGTGATATCTTTGCATAGTTCTTTAGTTCTTTTGATTTCCCAGCAGTCTTGGCTTATTTACACTTCTGTAATGTTTGTGTTTCATTGCTTCTTCAGTTTTTTCTTCTCTGCATATGCTTTCCAATAATTTCACCCACTGTGTTTTATATCACTTTCTTGAATATTTCCCATGCAATTTATAGTGAAATGTCTTTTCACAAATTAATGACCTGAAATGGCCTCCAATTGCCACCTTGTGTTCCTTCCTTGCAGAACTATCCTTTAACTTATCAACAACCAATTGTACCCATCTTTTTTCTGGACTAATTTAATCTCAAACTTTCTCATTAGTAGTTCATTATCACTGCCACACTCTGCACTATAGACTCTAACATCCAATGATAACTATTTGTTTTTCCTGATAATGATGTAGTCACCCTGGTTTTTAGTTTGACCATTTGATCATGTAATCTTGTACACAAAAAGTTCTTAATCTTTCCCCATTATTGTTTGCCATCCCAATGCCATTTGGTCTAACACTATTCATTTGCTTACTATGTCTGCTACCAAACTTTGTATTCGTATCTCCCATTATTAGACTCATATCATAATCGGGAGTGTTGACTACAGTGCCATCTGGTTGTTGATCAAATCCACCCTTCTCTTCCTCTTCTGCTTCTTTTGTTGGTACATAACATCAGGTCACAGTTATGCATAATTTGTTGCAGGCAGTAGAAAAACATGCAATGACAAACTGTTCAGATGCCAGTTTCCAGCTGTTCACTGAAGTAACTTTTTCTTGTTCACCACAAAAGCAACCCCATCTCTGTGTTTCACTTGTCCACTTGAATGCTCAAAATATTTTCCATCTGTCAAGTCTTCTGCACCCTCTCAATATGTCACCTTTATGGCAGCAAAGGATCTGGTAATTTAACTCCACTATTCACTCAGTCTGTCTTAGAACAAATAGACTTCTCACATTCCAACTCACAATATGTATATGTTTAGCTATTATCCAAAATGCTGTTGATTTAAATTGTAGTCTAAAAGCATCATATCAGTACATATTTAATATCAAAGCAATAGTAGTTTATCTTAATGTATGCAGTAGGAATTTTCACATAATTATATTAGATTTTAAAAACTAAATTAAGAGAATGTATTTTGGTTACATAGCGAGCAATCAAATTAGGCAATGATAGAATTAAGATTGTCTGTTCCTTCCCCTTTATACTATCTTCTTGCATTCACACATCACAATAATCTTCAGTCTCTAATTACAGGGTCACAGAATATTTTTTCCTATAGGAGGCCTGCTTCCTTCAGTGTACAGGATGAAGGGTGTTAAGGGAATGAATCAAGGTTTCAGAGTATTTAATAAGGTTTGTAGGATTTCATTGAGGACATTGGGGGTTTGTACTAGTTATGGTTTGCAGACATACAACAGTTAAAATATGTTCTTTCTAAGCATTTTCTGATATAAGGACAGATTCACAGAGTTCACTGGGTACAGCAAAGTGTGGAGCTTATCAGAGAGATGTTTACAGCATATTAATCTTCTTCCCCAGCTTTGGCTCACTTCAAAACAGCCATGGGGCTTTGCTAACTTGACCGAAGCAGGCATACGGTCTCTTAGTGGACCATTACTGGAGTGCATTACTCTCCGTTCCTTCCTTCTTTTCCTTTCTATACCCTCCTCCTGTGGCAGGGATGAGTAGGTTCTGTCAACTCTGTGCCTGCTGGAGACTCCTCTACATTGAGGAAATCCCCAGTAGGTGAATGAGGGACATTTTTGTTTTCTGTGTGCCACTTAGGAGTATGAAGTCAGAAAATCTGCCCATAGACACTCCAGTTTTTGTGAGAAAGCATGAAAGAAGATCAGCAGAATAAAACTGTAAAAGCCCAGCCCTGGGTGTATCAAATGAAAAGACTGACAGCTAAGAAATATGAATGAATAAATAAATGGCTGAAAATACTGCATAATAGCGGCTGAAAATCTCAATGATATTTTAGATTGTTTTAGAAATATTCTCTTTATAAAGTGACTTTCTGTAACCAAATATTGCAGTTCTTTTCACGTTTCTTCACTACTTTTACTGCTTCTTACTGTTCAGCTAAAGCACATTTGGGCCCTCATTCAGCAGAACATTTATGTCTGTGCTTAACCTTGGTCAACAGAACTATTCACATACTTGAAATGTTTAACTGCTTCTTTAAGTACTTTGTTGAATAGGTATGGAATTATTCTTAGGAAATCCTGGCACCTCTAAAGTCAGTGTCAATCACTGATTTCAGTGAGGATGAAATTTCACTCCAGATCTCTACAAATTCTGGAAACTCCAAAGAATTACTAGCATATTACTGAAAATGGGGATTATGTAGGGATTCACTGCAACCATCCCCAAAACTTTACAGTTTAATTAATGTAAAATTGTATGAGATGATGTGCAGGCCTGGTTCTGCATGAGGTTTGAGCTATTGTGCTAGATAAGGACCTGGGACTTCCTAAACTGTCATACAACTCCATTTAAATATAAGTAAATGTGAACTGTGTTTAAGTATGATTCTTCAATTCTGTTGTAATTCCTGAAAACATCCCATGCTGGAGTTTGCAAGATGAGGAGCAGTATGAGGTTCATTCATGAGTTCTGTTCACCTTTGTATGTACTCCAAATGAACTATTTTTGTCAGTTTCTATACATTCCAACACAATCTAATCTCTGAAATAAAAGTGTTTTCATACACATGGTTTAAAGAATGCCCTAATATAAAACCTTATACATTTATGCTTTTTTTCCTGTTGTCAGACGGTCACCCATGTGTAACCAACCATCCATCAATAAAGCAACTATAACAGGTAAGAGAGATTAATATAAGCACAAAGTGAAAGTATAATGAGCTGAATAATTATTTATGAAATAAAAATGTAATTAAAAATGTATGGCTCTTTGAAATCAAAACAATATATTCTTTTAGAGCCATACGTTTATTTTGTAAAAAAGGATTTGGCAATTTTTTTTGCCAGACATAGAAAATTAATTCTCTCCTTCCAGTGATATGTCATTTTAGACATGGGTAGCTATGGATATAGATCCATAGACACAGATATAGCTATGGATATAGATCCATAGACACAGATATAGCTGTATCCTTGGTGTTGATGTATGTTCACTCCCAGACTGTTTTTGAGATGTTGGAAATGTCAATAAACCAATATCTTTTGTCCTCCATTTCTTCTGTTTATATTAATATGGAACTATGGGTAATACTGCATAGTGGTAAATTGATACCCTGAAATCTAGTCATGGTATAAGCAACAAATTGACGTACTCATTGGAAAGTAAAGTTCCACAGGCAGTGTCTTAGTATGATTTAGTACCCAGTGTGAACGGAAAGGATTTCAAAGTACATAAGTGATTTGGGAGCCTAGGTTTCATGATCAATATTTTTTGTTTTCTTGTTTTGTTCAGATGGGTTCATACTCACTGAGTTGCACTTTGAGTTCAACATTAGAATGAATCCTGGTACTGAAGTGAAGTTTGGCCAAAACCACTATGTTTGACTTGGTTTAGGTTTGAAATGACGTAAAATTGCTGTGTTCTGCATGGTTTCCTTCATAAAGCATAAATTCCCCCATAGCACTTGGATGCCAGCCTTATGTTCACTGATCCCACAAATCAGCAATGAGCAACCTAGTGAGTGGGCTGCATGAATGCTTCATCTAAACAAGATATAAGATTGTCATAACCAAGATGGCTTCCTGGGATAGAGTAGTTTTGCTAATTGCGCTTCTGAATCTAAAATGTGCAGGGTGTACAAATGAATAGTACTGGACCAAATGGCATTGGGATGGCAGAAGGCTGGGGTGGATGCAAAGTCTGTGCCAGTGCTAGGTACAGGAGTGGGCTGGGGGCAGAGTCTGGGTGGGAGATTGGGTGCAGGAGTGGACTGGAATGGGAGTGAGAGATTTTGGCTGGAAGTAGGGTGCTGAGATGGCATTTCAAAGGGTGACTGGAAAAAAAGTCAGAGCCAGAAAACACCCCAGCTATTCTCTCTTTGGGTACGTCTACACTACAGCGCTAGTTCGAACTAACTTAGTTCGAATTAGTTAATTCGAACTAAGCTAGTTCGAACTAACGCATCTAGAACTAAAAACTAGTTCGAACTAGCGTTTTGCTAGTTCGAACTAGCAAGTCCACATTGAGTGGACTCTGAACAGGGCTTAAGGATGGCCGGAAGCAGTGCCGGCAGGGCATAAAAGGAGGACTTAGAGCATGGAGATGCTGTCTCAGGCTAGCCGAGGGCTGCGCTTAAAGGGTCCCGACCCCCACCCCGGACACACAGTTCTCAGGGGTGCCCCGCTTGCAAAGAAGTTCTGGCTTGGAGTGCCCTGAGTGCCCACACTGGGCACATCACACCACTCGGCCATCAGCCCGGCTGCACTTGCCGCAGGCTGCCATCTGGGGAGAGGGAGTAATTGGGGGGCTGCAGGAGAGCTTCCACCCCCAGAAGCCCGCAGAGCCAGCCCAGTCCTCCCCATCGGGGGCTCGTACCCCATTCCTCCCTCACCTCCTTCCACTTACCCTTCCCTAGCCCCCCTTCTTATTGATGTACAAAATAAAGATAACGTTTCTTCCAACATTGACTCTGTCTTTATTGAACAAAACTGGGGGAGACTGGGAAAAGGAGGTGGGAGAGGGGAAGAGAAAGGCTGGGAGAGGGGAGGGCAACTAACATGATCAGGGGTTGGGAACAGGTCCCAGATGAAGAAAGGCTACAGAGACTGGGACTGTTCAGCTTAGAAAAGAGGAGACAGAGGGGGGACAGGATAGAGATCTCTAAAAGCAGGGGTTGGGTGGAGAGGGTGCATTCAGAAAAGTTCTTCCTGAGTTCCCATAAAGAAGGACTAGAGGACACCAAAGGAAAGGAATGGGTAGCAGGCTTCAAACTAGTAAGAGAAAGTTGTTCTTCACAAAGCAAAGAGTCAACCTGTGGAACTCCTTGCTGCAGGAGGCTGTGAAGGCTACAACTAGAACAGAGTTTAAAGGGAAGTGAGATCAAGTCATGGAGGTTGGGTCCATGGAGTCCTATTAGCCAGAGGGTAGGAGTGGTGTCCCTGCCCAAAGTTTGTGGAAGGCTGGAGAGGGATGGCACGAGACAAATGGCTTGGTCACTGTCTTCGGTCCATCCCCTCCAGGGTCCCTAGGGTTGGCCGCTGTCGGCAGACAGGCTACTGGGCTAGATGGACCTTTGGTCTGACCCAGGACGGCCATTCTAAGCTCAGGGCTCAGGGTCGGGGGTCTCAGTGGACCCCCTTGATTTTCATGCACACCTGGTCCTGGGTGGCCAGGCTGGCAGCTCTCCTGCCCTAGCCAGCCACTTTCCTGTGCCTAGTGCGGAGATCGTGGATGAGGTCCACGATGTCCGCACTAGCCCAGGAAGGTGCTCGCCTCTTGCGGTCCAGGGCAAGCTCCCAGGAGCCGCCAGCCTGGTCCCGGCAAGAGGGGGTGGGCTGGGGGGCATCGGGTGGGTGGCTCTGTGCCGTGCCAGGTGCAGGGTCTGCTAGCTGGGTGCTGGCAGGCTTGCACCTGGCACAGGCACCGTAGCCAGCCCGTGCCCCTTTAAGGGGTCCGGGGCCGGGAGGGGGGCATAGAGTTTCCCTGGTGTTGGCCAGAGTGGCCACCAGGGAAACCTGGGGAGGGCTAGCCTCCCACTAGTTCGAACTAAAGGGCTACACAGCCCTTAGTTCGAACTAGCTAGTTCGAACTAGGCGTTAGTCCTCGTAAAATGAGGTTTACCTAGTTCGAACTAAGCGCTCCGCTAGTTCGATTCAAATTCGAACTAGCGGAGCGCTAGTGTAGCACCTATTAAAGTTAGTTCGAACTAACGTCCGTTAGTTCGAACTAACTTTGTAGTGTAGACATACCCTTTCTCTTGCTATCTTTCTCTAGCTATCTCTTGAATCTAAGAAGACAAAGACACCAGCCCATTGATTTTGGGGGGAGGGGCATCCTGACCTGATAATTTAGTTATCAATGTTACTAGGAACACTTGGTAAAGATTTTACCTTGAACCAAACCTGGCTTGTTAAGTTCTAGTTACTAGAAAATGTTTTATCTTTATATCCCTTGTAACCATTTCTGACTTAAATATCTTGTTGTTGTGTTCAATTAAAACCTAAAAAAAAAGAAGTTTGTTTTTTATCAAAACTAATCCAACGTTGTGTTTAAGTTGAATTATTTGGTAACTGCAATTCAAGTAGCAAGCTGTTGTATATTAGCTTCTTACAATGGCAGCAAATCTTCAGTGTCTAAACTTCACTGGAGAGGGTTGGACAGTGCAGAACACATGTTTTGGGGGAATATTGAAGACTGGGAGTGTGTTGGGATTACCCGGCAGATCGTAACTGTGCTAGGAAGCCATAGTGTGACTGGAGTGTTGCTGGCAGGTTGCAGCTATACACAAAGCTATACATACAGGTGTGTGACCTGCATATGGTTTAGTTGTTTGTGACGGGCTTGTGAGGGGCACAAATTATGGAGCAAACAGTGACATAACCTCTCACTGGTCTGGATTGCATCCCACAATTTGAATACCCTAACAGAAGTTGTATATGCACATGCAAACCAGTGTCTTAGAAGCTCCTCTACATCTTTTTTCCTCCAGCAAAAGTAGCTGCCCACACAGTAGGACTCTGCTGGATGCCACTGTTACAGTCTTAAAATATCCCACTGATCTGGAGGTTTTCCTTTATTCAATTTCCAGAGTGCAATGTGCATGTCAGAAGCAATGTATCATTTGAGGACTGAATGCCTGTAAGATCTGAGGTGCACTCAGGGAGCAATTAGACTAGAAAACTTTTCTCTGTCAACACATTTAAAGGGAGCAACAGTAGACAGCAGTGAAGTGCAGGATAGTTTAATGTCATGTAATGTTAACATGCTCCACCAGAAAGGCTAGCAGATCTGCCATGTCTAACCTCCATAAGAAGGTAGCTGCATCTGAAAGACCAAAAGATTTTTATGTTGAGGGTAGTATTACATCACTGTAGACCATGAACAAGATTAAGAGTCAATTTGGCTGATGAGTAAGGGTTTAATGTCAATGGTATTTTGCCTGAACTGATCTGCCCATCCCTAGACATAATGTTGTATTTAATATTATTGTTATTTCTATAGTAACAGACTTTAATGACTAAGCACAGAGTTTACATAGATCCCTTCCTGGGCCATATAAAATCATAGCAATGCATGTTACACCAAAGCAATGCACCAAAGAAGAAAGAAATATATAAGCATTTTTCCTACCTTTCTCACAACAGTTAAAAAAAGCAATCCTTGGCTGGCTCTACCTGTCCCCTTTGACTCTTGGCAGAGGTGTCTGAAGTACTGCCTCTCAGGCTTCCTTACTACTGGCAAGTCCTCTAATCAATGCTGCTCATTGTGCTCTAAATATTTAGATTTTCAGACAGCTGGAACACCAATCACAACAGCACAGACAGCACTACTAAAGCTGTCAGCAGGAACCTGAGGGCACCAGGCACAAGTCTAATAAACTAGATAGATGGATGATGCATTGTCGCTAAAGTAAATAATAAGCACTTTGGGCGGTAGATTAACGTTGATAGGCTTCCTAGGAAAAAGGTGTTCTCAGGTAGGTTTTAAAAGAGGAAAGGTAGGATGTTAGGATGTGAAGGGAGTTCCTACTATAAAAGGCAGCAAGGACAAAGGTATAAAAAAAAGCTGAGGAAGAGATACAAAGAAAATAAGGAAGGGAATGGGGCGTTTCTTTATTGAGATCATAAGGAAATGTTTTTAATTATAGTTACTCGTTTTAAGGAAGCCCAAATGAGGAGAAAGAATGTATTAGCTGGAAGGAGTTGATATTGGAATTCATTGAAGCACATGGATACAGTTTTTCAAATTGTTTGGCAGAGAGTATGGCAACCAGGTTGTTGGATCATTTGACCAGAAACCTTTAAAGAAAGTATTGATACATGGTGGAAAGTGAGGAAAGAGTTGGGTGGCTTTTAAAATGGACAGTACTTACTCAATTCAATAAGGAGTATTTACTTATTAATTGAACAAAGTTTGACTTACATTAATTTGTCCACGTTCACATAGAAAGTGCAGCTTCTGGCTCTAGCCCCACAATCTGGCTCTAGAGCGACTAACCAATACATATAGATATATCCACTAAAAGCGTGGCTGATATTTTTGATTAAATATCACACTGTCTAATATTCTGAATAATTATTCTCCTTAGTCATTTCTTTAAATAGAACTTCTGAAGGATGGTGTTTAGGCTTTTATTGGAATCAGCTGAGGGGTGAAGTTTTTTTTTCTAATATCATCTTGCTGAATGGCTGTCAAATGCAATCAACCAGTGTTTTATAATTGTTTTATTTTATTATTATGGATTTTTTCTTAATAACTCATCGGGTTGCTTAGAGCATGGGATGAGCAATTTTTTTAATATATAAAAATAAAAAAGCCTAAATATCCAAAGTGACAGCAGACACATTTTAAAAAGGAAAAAATTACAGTTGCAAATCAGAAATGGAAAGATTAAAACAAATGAACTGGGAAAATTTGTAATAAGAGTTAAATCATGAAATAATCACAAAATAAATATGCCCAGTTCTAGAAATCACACTTCCACAAATTCCAGACTTGTTAGGCAACAAACTCTTCCACAGTAAATAATATACTGTGCTCAGTGAAATAGTAAGTCCTACAAAGGACTAAAAGTAGCTAAAAACTCAGATTCAAAAAGTATAAAGCCCTCTACCTCCAAGGGTTACAAACTGAATTATGTTTGACTACCTATCCCCTTTAAAAAAATACCGTCCAAATTAAATTAGTCTGAAAATCTTTGAAACACTGTGGTTTTCTTTAATTGAAAATAATGACTATTAGCTTTGAGCAAGGTAACCAAATAAGTAGTATCAACCTTGAAATTATGAAATAAAATTATTTCTGCAAAACAGCTGTGTAATAGTTTTCTATTCTTTTTATTTGCCATCTCACTTTATACACACAAACATTCAAACACTCCCTCAAAACCCACAGTTGATCTGAAAAGCTTGTTAAGGTAGTTGGATGAAATTAAGATAGCTCATTCTTGCTGGCTATCAGAAAATCTTCCTGACTGCGATGTCTTAAACTGTAGCCTAGTCTCCCAGAAAATGTAGTAAAAGTCCTGCCACTTGAGACTTTTAAAACTAAACTGGGATAAAGAAAAATACAGTGTAATGCTGCAGGGTGATGTGCTGGATGATTTAGAGGTTTTTGTCTTTTCTAGCTTCCATGATTCCACTGGTGAATAGCAGGGAATAAAATACATAGGAAAACACATGAGGGGGCAGTAAAGAACAAAAGATGCATGCCTTACAGTGGCTAAATCTTATAATACTGTTGCATTGCTGCTAACCTGGGTATGGCTATATGAAATTGAGTGGCCTCTAATGCTGCTTAAAATAATAACTTGGACCACTTAACAAAGTAAAACCTTTCAATGTCATTATCATTGTCGCCTTTTAAAAGAATGAAGCTTCTGGAGTTCATTAAAAGTTTTAGGTATATAAAACACATCCTAGTCGAGAAGAAACTGCAGCAAGTATGCCAGCCCTCCTGATTTAGGCACAATTCACTTGCCATTGGGATATACTTTTTTCTGATTCATGAGAAGTTTTCATAGACTAAACTGCCAGGCAAGATAAATGTGTTGACTATCCTAACTCTAGCTGATTGAGTTAGGGGAGATTTCCTAAACCATTGGCAGGACATGGAAGGCCAAAAGGCCTTCTTCTGAGGACAAGAGAGATTTTGTTGTTGTTGTTGGTTCAGTCCCTGTGTATGTGGAAGGAAGCTTGACTGTTTTGTTATTTGTGTTTCTGGATTCTTTGATTTTGGTGTACAATTTACTGATATTTTAATTAAACATATTTTACCACAGCAAACAATTTTGATGAGGATTTGAAGATGTATACCACGTAGGCTTACAAAATCTTAGGGTGTGTCTAGATTACAGGGTTTTGTCGACAAAAGTCCATTTTTGTCGACAAAACTATACCTGCGTCTACACTGCGTCCATTTTTGTCGACAAAACTATACCTGCGTCGACAAAACTATACCATAACGTCGACTGAACTCAGCAGTTTTGTTGATGGCTGTAAACCTCATTCTACAAGGAATAACGCCTTTTGTCGACAGAGTTCTGTCAACAGAAGGCATTATTGTATCTACTCTGTCCTTTGCGTCTACACTGTCATATCAACAAAGCGGTTTGCTTTGTCGACAGAACTAGATGTAGTCTAGATGCTCTTTGTCGACAGAGGCTTTGTCGACAGTATCTGTCAACAAAACTTCTGTCAACAAAAGCTTGTAGTCTAGACGTACCCTTATTTTTCAGTCTTATTCCTTATGGCTACATCTACACTGGCAGCTTCTTGTGCAAGAACTGTTTTGCGGAAGAGTTCATGCGCAAGAAGTTTTCCACAAGAGCACATCTACACTGACGTGCTTTTGTGCAAGAGATGTGCTTTTGCGCAAGAGCATCCATGGCAGTGTGGATGCTCTCTTGCAGAAGAAAGCTCTGATGGCCATTTTAACCATAGGGGCTTCTTGAGCAAGAAGTTCATGTTGCCTGTCTACACTGCCCTCTTGTGGAAGAGCTCTTGCACAAGAGGGCTTATTCCTTGTGGGGAGAGGAATACCTTTTCCAGAAGAAGCCCTGTTTTACAACGCTATACTGTAAATTTACTTGCGCAAGAACGCATGTGCAGTGTAGACAGACAGCAAGTTTTTGCGCAAGAACAATGGTTCTTGCACAAGAAGTTGCCAGTGTAGACATAGCCCATATGTATTCCATCAGGGATACACATATATTCCATATGCCAGAGACTGGAAGATTCTTGTTAGCTATATCCATTAATCCATATCTGCACGCTTCTACTCATACTCTGATCTGAGACTATAAGGAGTTGTGTGGAGGCCTCTGAAGCTCCTTCTTATTGCCACCTGGTCTGAGATGGAACCCTCCAGTGTCCACAGACTGATCCTCCAACACTGTTCCTGTACATTTTAACAAAAGACTAAATACTGTAAATAACTCTGCTTAGTGTAGTTTAGTTAACTTTACTTAGATTTTACCCTCCTCCCCCAGCCCTTCCTGGTACATGACTGAGTATGCCCAGGATGCCAGACTTAACAAAACACATCCTCTGCCTCCATTTTGTTTGTCAGCAACCACACATAGAGGTGCCCCTACTGCTTGGAGAAGCTCATGTCTCCACTAAATACAGTATCTTCAGCTCCTTCCCACCTGGAACCTTTCAACCTTTCCCATGGTGGCAGAGGCTGCATGCCACAGTGGCCTGGGGGTGACCTAGGGTGTTGGTCAGGAGCTGCTCCCCAGGGTAGGCTGGGTGGCAGGGGGCCATGCTGTTGGCCAGTGGCTGCTCCCTGGGGCTGGGGCACATGCTGCCCTCCTGTGGTCATTCTGCTCTCATACCCCTCCCTTTCCATTTGATGCAAAAAACCTCATTCCATCTACATCCCATTGTCCTGGCTCAACTAAACCCAGACCTTGCTTTAAGTTATAATAAGAGGAAACTCCATACCAAATTTGTTGGTCCTAGCTCTTATCGTTCAGGAGCAGTTCTTGAACAAACGGACTCGTGGACAAATGGACACACAGACAGATGCAAAAACTCTCTAAAATATATAGTAGATTGAAAGAAATACTTGATGAGATTTGGTATGTTAGTGTGTGTGCTGTTCACGTTGATGGAGTCCTAATATTGTGAAATTCAAATGATATCCATACTGCATAACAATATAAATCTCATTGTTTTGTTGACATTGCTGAGCAGAATTTTATAATAAACAAAATACATTGTTAACTGTGTCCAACTCAGTTCTTGCCTCTAAGACACAAAAAGAGATTCATTCTGACCTCTATGTTTAGCTAATTTTGGTTAAAAGTGAATTATTTGACACCTGGCTGTAGAAGTTAGAGTCCCATTAATTACTTACCTATTTCCTATAACCTATATATGTGCTCTATATGTGTGTATTCCATTACTAGCTTTGTGTTACTAATTACTGGCCTTTCTGGCTTCAGTGAATTTTTGGAATTTCATTTGCAGTAAGTAGATTGTGCCCAATGTGTATACACCTAACTTCATAAACCTCTTTCCTCCCCTTTTCTTAGCAAAAATGAAATTAGTTTTGTAGGCTAGTAACACAGTGTATAACACACTCTTCTCCTGAGTTGGTATTTCCTTTTTGGTACTGTTACTTAGAACCAGAATAGCCTTTTGCTGCCAGTATGTGTCACTAATTTCAGACACCAATTGCCAATTAGAAACAGCAGACAAAACAAAACAAAAACAAAAAAAACAGGAAAAAAATTTCAAGGAAGGGAGACATATTTTTCAGGAAATAAGTGTTCTTTATGATATCCTTCAAAAATAAATCACATTGAACAGTGATTCTAGAATTATATACAAGGAAAATTTGCCATTTTCCTAAATTAATGTTGAGATGTAGATGTTTTTATTAATCCAAGCTCATTATCCATATATAAAATAAGGGTGATTTGAAAAACAACTGGAGCTGAAACAACAATACTTTATATTATATAGAATTGAAAGATCCATTATGTATGTCTTAATAGCCCGAGTTAAGTAATGCAGATCTGTATTTATGTCCTATGTGCCTGCACTGTTTGGGGGGAGAGGGTTGGAGTTATGTAAGGGGCTTATACACATGGCTTTACAGACAGAAATGAAAGTAGGCAACAGATGGCTGAGGTGGAAGTAGGATTAAAAGCCTAATGACTTGGTCTAGATGACGTATTCTACCTCCTTACAAAGGTATATTTGGATGGAGTAGTGATAATGCCATTGCTCTTAGAATCTAAAAGCTCTGTTTTAATCTAGAAAATATTAAACTCTATTCTCTTTCTAGATCCCCTCGTAATTAACTATTGCATAAGAAATCCTATTTTGAATTAACCGCTAACCGCTGAGTGTAGTATATTTATTTGTGGAGAGCTGTGCTAGCAGTCTGGGGTTTTTCTTGTATCCTTTTAGATGACCATTGAAAAAATTCTGAGCTTTATTTTTCCCAGACCAGGACCTATCTAGGTTATGAAAACCAACAATACAATTTTTTCTTAACATTATTGAAATGCTGGTAGCAGCGCCTTTGGGATTTAAAGGCTGTAGTGGCAGATAGATCATGATTATAACACTATGACTTGATTATTTCAAGACTTGGCTTGGGCATTGCTTTTTAAAGGAACATTTTATTTTTCATAGAGAAGCTTTGGAAGCCTAGGCCTGATCAAAAGCCTACCGAAGTCAATGAGAGATTTTCTTTGTGGATCAGGCCTATACTAGCCAGTATTGGGACATTTTATTTAAACATAACCAGAAATATGTATATGTATAGTATAAGAATGCAAAGACTATTTAAACAATAATATATTGTTACTCCTTTTGACCTGAGCAATAAGCCAACATTCTGGGTCTTATAGGTAGTTTCCATTAGAAAACTGATGCGGGAGTCAAGCATTTATTTGGTACAACACTATTTATAAAGAATGTGCAGAAGTGCTGTTTCCATCAAGGAATCAAACAACAGGAGTCCGTTTCTTTGCTTATAATTCCAAGTCTCTTTCCAGCCAGAGCTCTATCTAAAAAAGCTTTCTCTCCTGGCTTTCTCTCAGAACCAAGCTACCAAGATTTCTTTTGCTTTCCCTATACTTTCCTTCTCTGGCTGCTTCTTGCTGCAGACATATGCCCTTAAACAATTCATTAGACAGAATCTTGTGTTTGCTTTCAGTGAAACTACTCTCCCCACTAAGTGAAGCTTCTAACCAACCTTGTCTGTTGCTTGGGTGGCTCGTCCTAGTATTTCAGCTTTCTTAGTCCAAAATGAAGTTTAATTGCTTTTTATAAGAAATGTGCATCTACCTGTTTGTCCATCCAGGAGTCTGTTTGTTCAAGGACTACTCCCAAATAGTAAGAGCTAGGAACACTAAATTTGGTATGCAGCTTCCTCTTATCATAACTTAAAACAAAGTAAGGGTTTGGTTGGGCCAGGACAACAGTATATGCCTGGAACTAATGGTTTCTGATTAAATGAAAATGGAGGGGTCTGGTAGGAGAGTAGAATGACCACAGGGAGACAGAAAGGGACCAGAGATGGGGGCTGGGACATCTATAATCTCATTGGGCCAGCAGTAGGAAAGGTGGGAAAAGGGGCAACTAACTACTATATATGTCAGAGAATTTGTGTGGCTGTTCACGTGGCTGTCTCTCCCCTACTCGGAGAGACATGCACCCCTCCCCAGCTATGCCCACTGCAGCAGCCATAGTCAGGTGCTTCTCACCTCACCACAAGCTGCTGCAGTGAGTGAGGGCTGAGGTCGTCTCCCATCCCAGAACAATGTACCTCACTCCCATCCCAGAACAATGATTTAAGTGAAGAAAAACAAAACTTATTTGAAAGCTTCAGAGGGGTAGTAGCCAAGTTAGTCTGCAACTGGAAAAACTTAAAAAATGACTAATGGTTTTGCAGCACCAGAGGGTACGTCTAGACTACAGGCTTTTGTCGACAGACGTTTTGTTGACAAAGAGCGTCTAGACTACATCCAGAAGTTTTGTTGACATGACAGTGTAGACGCAAAGGACAGGGTAGGTGCAATAATGCCTTCTGTCAACAGAACTCTGTCGACAAAAGGCGTTATTCCTTGTAGAATGAGGTTTACAGCTGTCGACCAAACTGCTGAGTTCTGTTGATGTTATGTCAACAGAACTCAGTGGCAGTGTAGACACAGGTATAATTTTGTCGACAAAAGTGGACTTTTGTCGACAAAACCCTGTATTCTAGACACACCCTAAGAGATTAACAAAACATGTAAATGGTATCATGAGCTTTCTGAAGAAGTGGGTTGTGCCCACAAAAGCTCATGATACCATCTACATGTTTTGTTAGTCTCTAAAGTACTCCAAAACTACTTGTTGTTTTTTAAAACTTATTTGAGTTAAGGACCCAGGCAATGCTGAATAAATCTTCTAGTCCTAAATAAAAGGAGGCTATCCTTAGTTCGAGTTAACTGTTACACCTCATTCCACGAGGTGTTACACGAGGTGTAACAGTTAACTCAAACTTAGGACTTAGTTCGAGTTAATGTTTGACTGCCACATGTAGCCGCGGCCAGTTAGTTCGGACTAAGGGGATTTAAAAATGGCACCCGGATGGGACGATGAAAATAAAGCCCGGGATATTTAAATCCCGGGCTTAATTTGCAACTTCGAATACCTACATTAGCCTCCCTAGTTCAAACTAGGGGGCTAGTATAGACATACCCTTAAAGACTAACAAATATATAGAATTATGAGCTTTTGTAGGTAAAACCCACTTCATCAGATGAGTTGGAGTGGAAATTATAGAATCCAAAGTATATATAACAATATAGAGTTTATATATAGAGGCTTGAGCATCGCTTTTTAAAGGAACATTTTATCTTGCTATATATTTTAGAAATTTGTGTCTGTCTGTCCATCCGTGAGTCCATTTATTCAATAACTCCTCCTAAACAGTAAGAGCTAAGACCACTAAATTTGGTATTCAGCGTCCTCTTATCATAAGGTAGGGTTTGGTTGTGCCAGGATAATAGAATGTGTATGGATTCAACAGACAAATACGATTCAACAGACAGAAGAATTGAGGTAGTTCATTCAGACACTGCCCATTTCATTGTTGTACAAGACACCAGGCACTGTAAATTTAAATCCACTCATGTTTTCCTGCACAAAGGAAATGGGCTTAGGAAAGGATTTGGGAGGACAGAACCCACCCTCTTTCCACACACAGGACACAACAGTTCTGCTGCATCTCCACAGCCACTAGTCCAGTTCCTGGGTTGAAACAGCATCCTTAGTCCTTTCATGTCTCCATGAAGGGTTTGTTCTGATCTATGTAAGTGATGATCCAATTTGCTACTAACACCTATCCCTCTGTGTTGTTCTGTGCAGGGCTGTTGTAAATTACAGTCCTGTAGTAGCTGCTTACAATGGGAAATGTGTAGTCCATCCCTGGTTTTCTGTCCTTTATAAGTAGGGGGTAAAAGCATCTACCAAATTTTATTCAGAAAAATATGTAAAAACTACAATTTATATTCCTTCTTCATGTAAAATGAGGATAGGTATGTAAGAGAGTAGTCAATTAACTTAAGCTTATCGGGTAGTCGAGTCAACTACTAGCATTCTTCCCACCCCTTGCTATATCAGAGGTAGCAAGAGGGGGAGCAGCAGGAGCTGGTGCTGGGGGAGGAGGGGAAGCCATCTTAAAAGCCAATTCCCCGCAGCACTGTCTTCACTTCCCCCCTCCACTGCTCCTTTAACATTAGGAGCCAGGAGGACAGGCAGTCTGGCTATTTCCCTGCTCACACTTGGTTGGGGAAGAAACCCCACTGTGGCTCTGCAGTTTAAAATGCAGCAAGAGCCGGGGGGCAGGCTGCCTGACTCCTATTGCCTTTTAAATTGTAGTTCGGTTTGGTCCCAATGCGAGCCAAAATTTAGTGGGGCTGCCTTCCCCTATTAAGTAATCAAGTAGTTGATAAAAATTCTATCAACTGCTAGATTATTAAAATAACCCAAATTTAACATCCTTCAATGAGGAGTATCAGGGAGAACATTCTCCATGAATGCTTAATCCTTTTCAGCATTCTCCCCACCTCAATCTGTTGACCTTCCAGGCATGCGGCAAAGCTCATTTACTTGAATGGGAACAGATGGAGGACTGAGGTAACCGTGGGTGTTATTTTTGTGTGGTTAAGATGTATTTCTTGGCTGATTGGTGATTAACTGAAGTTGGGTAGACCAAGAAAAAGGAGAAGTGGGGCAGGTTTGGACACCCTGTTTAAGTTATTGATTATACGGAAGGGGATGAAGTCACTAACATCTGGATAGAAAACAAATAGCCCTGGTCTTAGATTAAACTGAGCTAAAGAAAATGTTAGAGAAATTCAGACTTTTCCTGTAGTGAAATACAAGGACCCAAGGGCTAACCATGATCAATCCTGTCTAGACTAGTTGCTAAGTTATGTTTAACATCATGTTAGTTAAAGATATTAGTTAACAAGATTTCTAGTAGGATGCATTTCTCAGTGTTTTATCCAATGCCTACACTAACAGTTGACAGCTTATTCAAATTTAAAGACTTTTATAAAATTTAATTTACTTCACAAAAAGTACAATCATAATTTAACACCTGCTGAACTTGAAAACATCCATGTTGAAAAGCCTAAGATTTTATCATAGATGCCTCCCCACTCTGGGATTTCTCCTCCATTTTTTGGATGGAGAAAAGTCATTCCCAAATTTAAAAAAATCCAAACTTAATTTAAAAGTGAGATTAATAGACACTGGCCCTGATTATTTATTTATTAATATTTTTGTTTATGTTTAATTTTTGGTGAATGAGAGTGTTTCAGAATGGATGTGGGGTGAGTTGTGGCTGTATTGAGCTCAACACACTTTTCTGTCCTCTATACTCAAGCATCATCTAATTTAATTTTATTTTTAGTAGTACTGCAATAGATTTTAAAAAAATACCTAAACTATTTGTGCCAAAACTGAAGAAATGCAATAAATTCTCTTTTAAAAAATTATGAAAGAGATTATTAGATTTTGTCTAGATTAGGAGAAAGAGTGTGTTTTTATAGAATTAGCTATCTCAGCATAGCTAGCCCTAACTTGAAATACCACTTAAATCCTAATACAGATCTAGTTTACCATCTTTAAACCCAAATTAGGATGGCATTTTGCTTTTTCCTGACACTTTCCTTGGCTTGCTTTCTGTTAAATCTTCTTTATCTTCTTTATTTCCTAATATTGGTCCTAGGCATAATAATGGATACAGCAGGTACAGCACCAGTTAATAAAAATGAATGAGGAGTAATATAGTTAATGCTAGTAATTATGGGTTTATGGAAAATAGATCTTGTCCAACTAACTTGATATTATTTTCTAAGGCAAGTACAGGTTTGGTTGATGATAAAACTAATAGTGCTGGCCATTTGACTTGGTACTACCTGATATTTTGAGTCAGAGATTAGAGTCATACAAACAAACATGGAACACATTAAATTGATTAAAAATGACTAACTGACATGGTCTCAAAATTGTACATGAGAAATTACCACTGAGCTGCAGTTACAAAAAGAAACAATATGGCCAAATGTCAAGTCATATATGTAGGAACAAAGAATGTAGGCTATGCAAGGGAAGGCGGACCCTTGGGAAGGCATGTTATTGAAAAAGACTTGGGGTCAAGGTGAATGAACAGCTGGGAACGTGAACTCGCAGTGCAAGACTGAGGCAAAACGGCTTGTGAAATCATTGAATGTATGAACAGGTGAATATCAAGTAGGAGTAAGGAAAGTATTGAGACCACTGAGAAAGGGAATGTGATGTCTTCTCTACAGCCTTAGTTAAGAGCCAGTTAGCATTAGCCCATAAAATTCCAGGTTCAATCCCACCTGCTGATAACCAGTGTCTGTTGGCTTTGCAAGTGAGGGCTCATCTGATATGAACTGCTGGTAAGTCTCCAAAGCATGGGATGTGCTTACTCAGCTGAGGAAAGTATGTAACCTAGAGGGACTAAGAAGGGGGAGTGAAGTAGCCTACCTAAGAACTAGCTGGCTTTTCAAGTGATAGAGGCTCATGGCTTTAGCGGGTTCAACCCACCTGCCAATGACCTGGGTCCGTTGGCTTTACAGAAGTTTATATTACTTTTGTATTTGGCACTGCTGCCAGAGCACCAGAGCACTGTGCTCAGTTCTCTTATTCACAATTCATGAAGGATGTTGATAAATTGAGGAAGGTTTAGATTAGTGTGATGATAATGATTAGAGAATAGGAAAACATGCTTTATAGTAACTCAGTGCTCTCTCTCTGCTAAATTTAACAGAGAGAAGAATAAGTGGTGACTAGATCATAATCTATATGTACCTACATAGAAAATAGAAATTTCCTAACAGAGAGCTTTTGACTGTAGCAGAAAAAGGTATAAAGCAATCTAATGACTGGAAGCTGAAGCTAGTCAATTTGAGAATAGATATATTGGTGCACATTTTTGACAGTGAGGTAATTAACCCTTGGAATAAGGGTTGTGATGGATTCTTCACAATGGAAATTTTAAAAATCAAGATGAGATTTTTTTTCTAGAAAGCTGTGTTCTAGTTCAACTGGAAATTAATTCAGGAAAGTCTTATGGGCCTGTGTCACATATGAGGTCAGAGCAGATGATCACAGAATTCCTTCTTGGCTTTATTATCTATGGTTCTGCGAATCACCTCACCAAAACTATTCATTTCATTGAAAAGCAGGACATGATGACGACAAACTTTGCATTCTTCATCTTCTTTGTGATCTTTGTTGGATCATTTACTGTCACTGTGCTTTGAGGAGCATGTGTGATGCTACGCCACATTTATTACAGTAATGAGAATGACAAAATAAACTGAAAGATCGAAGAGTGGTTTATCTTGTGGTGAAGAAAATCAACAAGAGAAGTAAAACTGGTGGTGCTGATGTCATTTATTTTCATTTCTGTGATGCTTGTAGCTCTTCAGCTAAAATACACAAAAATAAAAACAGTCTGTCTATAGACGTAGGTTTTTATGTGGCCACAATGACCAGAACCTCAGCGCTTCCTCACGTCTTCATAATTCACCTATCTTCCCACAGTTATGACTTCAGCATCGTATCTCCAGCTATTAGAATATTTTGAATATAGATATCCTTTATGGCAGGGACGGGGAACCTTTTTTGGGCCAGGAGACGCTGACCCACAGAAAAAACAGTCGGGGGCCACACACAAGTGAGAAGCAAAAAAACAAAAACAAACCTTCACTAACATGACCCCCAATTGAGAAAGAGAAAGACACTCCCCAGTGCCTTGGGGGGAAGGTTAGTAGATTTTGTGTGCTCCAGCCCCACGGTGAGGTAGCAGGGGGACTAGAGTGGAAGCACAGGCTCCCCAATGTTAGGGTTGGGCCATGAGTCTCGGGCCGGATCCAGGCAAACTGGGGGCCACATTTGGCCCCCCCAGACCTGAGATTACTCACCCATTTATGGTAACATTTTACACAGAAAACAGCCCATGAAGCTTGTGTGATTTCTAGAATATCTATTTATATACACAGTGCTATAGGGTTGTTCTGTGACAGGTGGCTAGTTGGGGAACAGTTGTAACCTGGCTCATACTAGAACTGCTCCTAGAGATATGATGATGCATCAAAAGTCCTAACTGTAGGAAGATAGGTGAATTATGAACACCTGGGGAAGTGCTAAGGTTCTGGTCATTGTGTCCACATAAAAACCTAGATCTATAGACAGACTGTTTTTATTGTTGTGAACTTCCCTTTGAGGCTACGGGGAAAGTGATGAAAGGCAGTGCATGTGCAGCAGCGTTATAGCAATGGGCCTAATTTAAACGTTGTATGACAAGACTCAGGGAATATATTTTAATTTTGTAACTAAATTCAAATTTCTGTTCTTAATAGTCACCATCAAAGGACTGCTTCTTATAGCCTTGATGGGCACAGATTGTTTATCACTGGTGCCAATTTCCCATTGCCTTCTATTGGATTGAATCACAATAATTTTTGTGTCAGAGTCTCAACAATGCTCATAAAAAGAAAATAAAGAAAATTCAACCCCAGGTAGTTATTCTTTTGACGCAGGAATGCCTGGGTTTTATTCACTATGAAGTTCGGAATGACTAGGCCAGTCACAGCCACACCATGAAATCCTAGTTGACTTTTAATAAATAGAAAAAAATCCTCTTTTTTCACTACTAAGTTAGTGTTTAAGTATACAAATATATTTCACATTTTTCTTCAGTAGTATTTGAAACTAAATCTTACCATTGACATTTTTGTTGGAAAGCATGGATTAGATGTGAAGTAGAAATAATAGTCAATTCTAATCCAAATTAAAATGTAAATAATAGACAGTGATATGAGATTCAGTGTAACTTTTGACATAATAATGGTTGTAGTTTACTCTTAATAATAAATCAGGCAGAATTTCATCTATGTGTGATTTTTGCCACTGGAGACCAACCAATTTATTTCTGTAGGAATACTAAGGAAACAGGAAATAACTCAGAAATAAATTACGCAAGTAATTCCTGGATTAAACAGAAATTTGAAATTCCCCTTGTATTAAGTAAGCCATATGTTGGTAGCTTAATAAAACTGGTGTAGGAACTACTGAGCAATTAGTTCTTAGTTGAAGAATTTCAAAAGATGACAATAAGAATAAGCCCAGAAAGAAGACAGTGCCAAAATAAATAAAAGAGAAAAATCTCTTGAAAAGAGTTTGACATCACCATATTACCTAGGCTGACCAAATGATATTAATGGGACGTGGAAATGTCTGACAGATGTGAGTCATCTAATGGATGAGAATCCAATAGCTATACTGGAAAGATGTATCACAACCTTTTTTGTTTTTGTTGTGATTACAAAATTCAGAATTACTGGGTTTGGTTTTATTTTCATACTAGCCAATTAGCCCATCATAAGACGGGATTTTCAGGTCTCTCCTCCACGTCAGTCTTCTCTCCTGAGCCTCTGGTCTCTCTCTCTCTCTCTCTCTCTCTCCCTCCCCTCCTCCTACTACCTCCCCCCCCCCCCCCCTCAGCTCTCCTCCGCCTCCTGCCTCTCTCTCTTTCTCTCTCTTTCTCTTCTCCTCCTCCTCCTGCCTCTCACTTGGGGGTCCGTGGAGCCCAAATGGCCATTTGGGCACCATACTCCCCATGCTGCATGAGGGGTATGGAGCCCAAACGGTCACTTGCGCCACTTGATACCACGCGGAATCCATGCAAAAGTCAGCGAGCGCCATGGCGGGAGGCGGAGGGGGGTGGGGTGGTGATGTTCATGGCCAGGGGGCAGGGCCTGGAGCTGCTGTCACGCCGCACGTCACTGCCCTGCCCCCCTTCGTCTCCTGCCGTGGCGCTCAGCTGATTTCTCTGCCGCTCAGCTGGGCTGCCACAGGGGCGCAAGTGGCCGTTTGGGCCCCGCACTCCCCATGCAGCACAGGCCGCCCAGAGAGAACAGCCAGCATTTCAGCAACAGCACTGCCCAGAGGGAACAGCCAGCATTTCAGGCAACAGCACCTCCGGAGGGAACAGCCAGCATTTCAGCATTACAGACTCTCAGACACTGGGCTACTATATATATGATTTCATTTTCAGCAAGAGTGTGGTGGGGAGTGAATTGTATGTCACAAGGATATTAAATGTGAGAACATGCTGATGAATTTAGTATCTCATTGTGCAGAGCTTCTGCAAATTGAACTCCTTTTTTTTTTCTAGTATTCCAACCCTAATGTTTGCAGATAACAAAGATCCAGATGCAGGGGCTCAGCTGCAGTAATAGCTTTTTATTTGTTTTCAGTTACACTCTTTTCTCTTCTGTAGTGGTAGAGCAGCCTTTTTTTTTTTTTTTTTTTTTTGCATATGGGATATAGAAGTAATTTTGAACTCTATTGTGCCACAATTATCACAGACTCCATCTATGATACTGAGAATCTGCTGCACAAAGGGGGATAGCAGAATTAAGTGGGAGGGAAAGAATTCCATGTTCATGAAGTGATTTGAATCATAGTATCATAGAATACTAAAGCTGGAAGGGACCTTGAGAGGTTATAAGTCCAGTCCCCTGCCTTCACAGCAGGACAAAGTGCTATCCAGATCATCCCTGATAGATGACTATCCAACCTGCTCTTAAATATCTCCAGTGTTGGAGAGTCCACAACCTCCCTAGACAATTTATTCCAATGTTTAACGACCCTGACAGGAAGTTTTTCCCAATGTCCAACCTAAGCCTCCCTTGCTGCAATTTAAGCCCATTGCTTCTTGTCCTATCATCAGAAGTCAATTAATGCCCTTTTGTTTCAAGCATCTATTTTCAGAAAGTTTCATACATTTAACATGTCAACATTTCACACAGGAAAGCTAAAGCAAGGTGGTAAACCACATCATTTTCGTATGTTTGTGCTGCTTAGAAATATACCCAACTATGTTACATTATTAAAAAGATGTTATCATTTTAAAACAGCAAGACAAAAATAGATAGTCTCTATTCTAAATAATTCTCTTATCAAGTGACTAATTTCAGATCTATACAGTACCAGAAGGTCATCTTAAAATACGCAACACCAGCTATGTTAAAAACGTGGCTGGAGACGATGTACCATACGCCAAATTTCTCTGGTGGCCTCACAGCAGGAGGTCGACAGGAGAAATAATCCTGTCAACTTCCCTTACTCCTTGCAACTGCAAGGAATTCTGGAGCTGAGAGGGGGAGCACCCCCTTACTAGACCCACTAAATTGAATGCTAAAAGATCAACCTCTGCAGGTTGATCCTCCGTTTAGTATAGAAATTGCCAAATTCTGACACTTGTACTCTGGTTTAGTATAGCCTTACTCTGCAATATCTATGGCTTTGTTTATTGAGCTTCAGGGAGTAGCTGAGTTAGTCTGTTAGGGTATGTCTACACTACCCCACTAGTTCGAACTAGCGGGGGTAATGTAGTCATCGCAGTTGCAAATGAAGCCCGGGATTTGAATTTCCCGGGCTTCATTTGCATGAAGCCGGCCGGCGCCATTTTTAAATGCCGGCTAGTTCGGACCCCGTGCCGCACGGCTACACGCGGCACGGACTAGCTAGTTTGGATTAGGCTTCTAATCCGAACTAGCTGTACACCTCGTTCATGCGGAGCCCTCAGGTGCAGGAGCATGTCCTGGGTGGTGTGGTGTGCCCTGCATGCACAGCTGGTGCAGCTGTGAGGAAACAAGAGAAGTGGTCAGTTATCCCTGGGGACACAGAAGGTGAAACCCAGCCCCACTCTGCAAGGCAAGGATGGCTGTACCCTGAACCATCAGAGCCGATGTGCTTGTACAGAGGCCATGTTCTGAATGTCCTGCTATCCCCAGGAGTGGGAGCTACCTCAAGACCACACCCATGCCCCTGTGCTGTATATAGTGTGGGCGGGAGGGGAAGATGTCCCCTGCTTCTGTGTAGAGTGTCCTTGAGGAGGGAGGGCATCCTGCTATGTCCCACCCCAGAGTCAGGAGACTGTCATGCCTCTTCATACATACACGCATGTGGCTAACAGGGTAAAGCCCCTGTGTGGCAGCCAGCTGGGGCCACATGCCCAGGGATGGCACGGCACATGCTCGCACATGCACAGGTTGCTGCGTGATCCGTGGACAGCAAGGCCCACATGCTCAGTCCCCGGTTTCCATCCCGTCCCATCTCCTGCATAAGGGGACAGTGATGGCACTCACATGTTGATTCTTCCCCGGCCTCGGACGACACCAGCGACAGGCCTGCTGGGACAGCTCAGGGGTCTTGGGTGCGCAGCACGATCCCTCCGCTCTCCTGTGGTTCCTGGCCCTCCTCCTTCTCCATGCCCCGGTCAGGGCCCTCCGCCCCAGGGTTGATGACCACCTGGGGGGCAGGGACCGTCCCACCCCACAGGATGCATCAAAATAAGGGTAGGTTGTCTGCCCCTGTTTGGGAGCTGCCCCCTGTGGCCCTGGCATACATCTGCTGCAGCTCCTTGATTTTCATGCGAATCTGCTCCTGGGTTTGCATGTGTCCTTTGGTGGCCAGGCTGGCAGCCATCCTGCCATAGATGGACACATTCCTCCATCTAGTGTGAAGATCATGGACTTTAGGGGCATCTCCCCAAACCTGAATAAGGTCCATGATCTCCGCCCTGGACCAGGAAGGTGCCCGCCTTCTCCAGGCCCTGGCAGGCTCCTGGGAGCTGGCAGACTGCTCCTGGGGAGCGGTGGAGGGCTGGCTGCCTGTGGCTTGCTGGCTCATGTTTTGGGGCCACTGTGTCAGGGGCAGTGACTGCTGACTCTGGGCTGGCAGGCTTGGAGCTGGCACAAGCACTGTGGCCAGAGTCTACCCCTTTAAGGCCTCCAAGGTGAGGGGGGAGGAGGAGGAGTATTCTTGGTTGAGGTCAGAGTGGCCACCAGGGCACCCTGGGAAGGGCTGGAGGCCCCCTTTTTCAAAATAAGAGTCTACACAGCACTTATTTCGAAATAGCAATTTTGAAATTGGCGTTATTCCTCATGGAATGAGGTTTACTAATTTCAAAATAAGCCCTCCACTATTTCGATTTAATTTTGAAATAACGGTTGGCTTGTGTAGATGCTAGGAAAGTTATTTCGAAATAATGGCTGTTATTTCGAAATAACTTTGTTGTGCATACATATCCTAAGGGTCTACTGAACATGAGTAAGGGTGGTAGTAGAATCTGACCCTCTGTGAGAATGTTAGTATAATCAGGGCTCGCCAAGCGGTGGCGAGCCCCATTCACCAGCGGCGGGTTTCGCGCAGTTCTGCGTTCTGCGCATGCACAGATCACTCTGTGCCAGCTCTTCCAGGTTGTAATCTACTCACCACAGGTGAGTAGATTACATTATTTGTCGAGCCCTGAATATAATTATGGGCCCAGGATGAAAGCAACCATCATGCAGTATCCAAACATATATCTTTTCAAATCTGTGTCCTACATCGACACCACTTTGGGATTTTTCAAGTGCTCTAAATGCTTATGTAGCTCCTTCAGAACTTAAAGCAAAAAGTAGTATATGACTACCGTATTTTCCGGTGTATAAGGTGACTGGGCGTATAAGACGACTCCCTAATTTTCCAGTTAAAACATAGGTTTTGGCCTATACTCACCGTATAAGACTACCCCCCTTCCGAGGCAACACCATTTAATAACACCAGCCCGCTGGATGTGCCCTAATACAGTACTGTAGCTTCGGCTACATACAGAACGTCCCTGTGCTGATACTGTATGTACAGCGCTGAGCCAATCCCGGCAAGCGGTGTATTCTATTAATGCATACAAAGCCTGCTCGGATTGGCAAAGGTTGTAATAGCCCGCCTCTCTGACTCAGCCAATCCGACCAGGCTTTGTATGCATTAATAGATGACACCGCTTGCCGTGATTGGCTCAGCGCGGTACATACAGTATCAGCACAGGGACGTTCTGTATGTAGCCGAAGCTACAGTATGTTTATACCCGGCGTATAAGACGACCCCCGATTTTTGGGGGATTTTTTTTAGTATAAAAAGTAGTCTTATACGCCGGAAAATACGGTATATTATTTTTTTCTTGTTGACATTATATTTACTGAATAAGGGTTATGTCTACACTTGCCCTCTAATTCAAACTAGGGAGGCAAATGAAGCATACTGAAGTTTCTAATGAAGCGCGGGATTTAAATATCCCATGCTCGATTAGCATATTTGCAGCCAGTCACCATTTTAAAATGCCGGTTGCCCAAATTAACTCACTGCATGTAGACGCAGTAGTCCAATCCAAAACCCTTCCCTCAATTAACTGTTACTCCTTGTGCAATGAGGAATAACAGTTAATCCAAGAGAAGGGTTTTGGATCGGACTACCGCATCTACACGCTGCGAGTTAATTCGGGCAACCAGCATTTTAAAATGGCGACCAGCTGCAAATATGCTAATCAAACAAAGGATATTTCAATCCCGCGCTTCATTAGCAACTTTGGTATGCTTCATTTGCCTCCCTAGTTCGAACTAGGGGGCAAGTGTAGACATACCCTAAGAGAGTAATGATCATTTATAGAATTGAGCTTTTTCAGGGCCCTATGGATGTCATGTGTCACATATTATACCCTAAGAGGAAGCCTGGTCTTATGATTAAGGCACTGGGATGGGATCAGGAGATCTGGTTTTCAGTATTTCCTGTGTAATACTGTGCAATCGCTTATCCACTTCCTCTATCAGTACTTCTTCCCTAAACTAGTACTTCCTTCCTCCCACTCTTTCTGTTGTGTGTATTTAGACTGCAAGCTGTTCATGACAGGGGCTACTATATAGTGCCCAGCATAATTGGGCCCCAATGTTGGATGGGATCTCTAAATGGTTCCATAATCTTTTATATAGTTTAGAAAGTTTGTGCATTTGTGTGTCAGTCTTGTGTCCATCAGTCTGTCTGTGAGTCCATTTTCTCAAGAACTCGTCCTAAATGGTAAGATCTAGGACCACCAAATTTGGTATGCAGGTTCCTCTTATCATAACTTGAAACAAGGTCAGGATTTGGTTGTGCCAGAGCACTGGGGCCTGCATGGAATGTGATTGTTTTGCACCAAATGGAAAGGGAGGAGTGTGATAGTGGGGACAATTATGCTCATGAATGACTACACCCCACCTGTGGGAAGCATCCGGTGGCCAGTAGCACAGCTCTGCCACCCCAGGCTGCCCCCAGGAAACAGCTGCCCATAGTGCCACACAGCCTCCTCCACTCCAGGCCACCCCCAGGAGAAGCCAGCAGGCGGGCCGCATGTGCCCCACTCCCATCTTGAACTGGCCCCGGGACGAAGCCCGGGGGGACCACTCAGGACCCTCCACCCTGGGCCAGTCCCATGGTGAAGCTGACTGGCAACATGCTCTCCCATCCCTGAGGGAAGATAACAATATAAATTCAGCAAAGCAATGCCAGTTCTATGTGACCCTGTGGCAATAAGCCTATGATTTTTTTTCACATTGCAATAAAATAGCAGTAAATTTGTAGTAAAGTAATTTTGTTTGAGATCCCAGATCAATTAATAGAATATAAGTTTAGACTTACATGCAAAAAAAAATGTAAGTTTTTTATGTGAGCCAAAAGGCATTATATGTGCACTAAGACATAGCTAAATAATGGTGTCAGTTTACCCAACCCAGGGACTTTAGTAATGACATTAATTCTTGCATGGGAAGCCCAGAGCTCTGATCTCAGGCATTTATAGTAAAATGATTTCAGGTCAACTTTGTCAAGTTGCTAGGAATGTTATTTTTCATGTGACATGTATTCTTTAACTGATCTGAGATTTTACATCAGTCTAGGATTTGTAGATACAGTATTTTTAAAAAGTATTTATTAGTCCTTTACTGCTTTGGGGATACCCACGGTGTGGTTTCAGAGAAGGCAACTCAGCTAGTCCATAGCAATGAAATATTCATAGACTCCATTGCAGCTTCTGTCCCTGAACTTGGGGTAGTGCAGAACCCCTTTGCTCTTGCTGGGGCATTAAGAGATAATATGCTTTCAGAAGCGACGAGGAGTCCTGTGGCACCTTATAGACTAACTGAAGTGTAGGAGCATAAGCTTTCGTGGGCAAAGACCCTCGTCGCTTTTGCAGATTCAGACTAACACGGCTACCCTTCCTATGCTTTCAGAGTTAATTGATGTATGTGGGAATATACCAGTTTCTACTTCGTTCTTTTGGGTGAAGGGCTATGGCCATGATCTCACCTCCTCCTCACCATCTTTGGGGTGACATTTTCTCTAGGGGTTGTTATATGCAGCAGCCCTTGTTTTCAAGAAAACTCCAGGATTGCAACAGAGAGCAGCTTTACTGGGTTAAGGTAAAAAAGATGAAGTTTCTTTGTAACTTCAGCACCTAGGCGAAGGCTAGCCACAGCATGTCCCTACATAAATATAATGTGCATTCTTCAGTCTGATATATTATTAACTAAATAGACTTGACCATTGGAAAACAGGGTTGGCATAGAATGCTCAGCACAAATGTTGCCCCTCTTACAAGGGATGCATGTTGTTGTGATAGGATAAAAATCAAGTTGGTATTATCTAGTACTTTCTAGTTCTATTCTAAAGCCTTTTAAAGCTCTAAAATTATATGAGTCTCTTTTACAAAAATATGGTCTGTGAATACAATGCAGTGGTTTCCAGGAACTGCCTATGTAGGTTGTTATTAATTTATCATGCTATACCTATTTAATAAATACAATTAGTAATAGTGATTGATATTTTTAAAAATCACTTTAGAGTATCATCGAGCCATGTAAAGATCAATCCTGTAGAGTTTGGATTACAAAATATGTACTAGAACCAAGAATCCTCCTATAAATGGGGAGAAGGGGGAAAAGTTCACAAGCAAGTTCTAAATTATGTCCCAAGGAATCTTGGAATAGTCAAAGAATAAACTCAAAATAAGATAAACATGCCTGCCTCAGACCTTGCTTCTCCCAAAAATAGAAATAACATCTTTGTTGAATTGAAAGATCAAAATAAACCACAAAAAGGCTTTATTTCTCTGCCCCCCCCCCCCCCCCCCCCACCCTCACAAACATCCTCCGTTCCTCCTAGAAGAGGCTAGGGTGTCACTCCCCATATCTTTCAGGGCTTTGTCTGCACTACAAAATTCTGTGTTAGATGAACCCAGTTTAAATATTGGTTTATGCTCCCATGAATTTCATATGCTTTTCTGGGTCTTTGTATACCTGGCAAAAGTATGTTAATCCCATTTTAAGAATGTATTCTCAAGATTAACTATGAAAAGGGTTTTCTAAAATGAGATAACATGCTTTCACCTGGAGCAGATACAGATATTATATATCCTCAATAGGCTAAACATATTTTTAATATTGATCCTGCCTACCCAGTAGTGTAGACAGGACTGCATAATACTCTGAAACAAGTTCATAATATGCTGCAATTGTGTACATCCATATTCCTCTCTGGAGTCTTTCCTACACAAGGAATTGGCCAGTGGTGCTGGAAAAAAAATCCCTGCAGCTGGCAGCACATTTACAATCAGAGTCCTAGTGTGACTCACTGCTTCAGTGGAAGAAGTGTTAGTAACTGTAAGATGATCTTGAGTCTCTCCTCCTCTGTTAGGGCAGGAGTCCATGTCCCCTTCCTTCGAATTCCTCCCAGAGCAATTCAGTCAGCCTGGAACTATCTAGAAGGCACTTTGCTCTATCCTGTGGCTGGGCTGAGCAGCAAGGAGTAGATAAGCCCTCAATCAGGGTAGAGTGCAAAACCTGTCAGATGCATGGCAACAGAAGGTTCTCCAGACAGTGTGGCTCTCTGCCTGGCCCAGCCCCAAGCCATCAGCCCATTGCCAGGAGCTGCCAGTGCAACTCTGTGTGCATGGAGCAGTGGGTGAGAGGGCAAGAGTCTCGGCACACTGCTCCTGCCCGCAAGCATCTCTCCCTGCAGCTCCCATTGGCTAGCAAGGAGAAACTGTGGCTAATGGGAACTGTGGCCAATGGGGCAGTACTCCCAGGGCTACAGTGCCTTGTTGGCCCCTTCCAGGAGCAGTGTGTAGATGCCCTGGTATCTCTGTTCCCAGGAGTTGCGGTGGCCAAAGGAGAGTGCTTCTGCTCCTGGCAACCAGTGCCTTGAACTGGCAGCTTCTTCCAGCTGTGTGGCTGCACTGACTCCAGTCCTCCCATCAGAGGTCCAATCTTTTATAGTTCTACTTCCTATCCCACCCCTCTGCTTCCAATGGGATTGGTGAATGTGCCATTTCTGTCCACCGGGGAGTAGAAGTGAGTCTCTCCCTCTCAGGGTAGCAGACCATACCTCTTTGCTACAGTAACAAAAGAAAATTTCCCTAACATATGCCAGGCCTCAATTAATGGTGCTCATTCAACTTTCACAACCTTCTTCAAGGTTTGTTCCATATCTTCCATTCCTTTTACACTGTACACTTTCTAGATCATTCTAATTTATGAACCGAGGAACAAGCCCAGAGTCCAGTTGAAATTGATAGAGTATTTTTATTGTTATCCTCTGTGATTTAACTCATTTAAATCTTTAGTTAGGAAATCATCGCTCTACTTCTAGGCATCGGTGCCATTGATTTAAATAAGATGTAAGTAAATGCCTAGAGTTCAGCACGTTTAAGTGCTTCTCTGAATAGAGAGATGTAAAAGCAATAAAGTTGCCAGCACTGAGGCTATGTCTACACTACAGAGTTTTTGCGCACCTCAAGTGCGTTTTTGCTCAAAAAGATTGAAAGAACAGAGGGGGTTTTAGGAATAACTATTGCACCTTTCTATGAGGAACACCTCCTTTTTGTGCAAGAGTTCTTGCGCAAAAAGGTGTGTGTGGATGGGGAACAGGGGGGTTTTGCACAAAAAGAGGCAATCGAAAAAAGCACTGGTGCCCTGGTGGCCATTCTGTAAATAGCAATCAGAGTTTCCTTTCGAGATAGCGTCCATGCAGTCTGGATTCTCTCTTGTGCAAGAAGTTTTTGCAAATATCTCTTCCGCAAAAAGCTTCTTGAGCTAAAAGCCTGTAGTCTAAACATAGCCTGAGCCTTTCAGAATCTATTTTCTGGAATCTCCAGGTGCTGGTTTTGCAATCCTGAACAACCTGAAATATCTGCCCCCAGGCATCAATTCAGTTGCCATGACTACCTGCATGGAAGAACTGTTAACATCTTATACATCAAGCCAGTGTGTCAGTAAAGTCAAAAAAGACAACTACAGTTTTCTTCTTCCATTTTCAATATATGTAATAAGCACTAACACTTGATCACAGGATGATTTGATTTGGTCAGAAACCTGCCTAATCTTCACTCAAAAGTTCTGTCATGGGTGTAATTCTCTGTGGGATCATCCACTCCAGGAGTCTGTACCTATAACTCAGGAATGATTCTAGGTAATAACTGGCTACTGACCAGTGTTCTTTACCTGATTTTGGTAAAGCTGTCGCATTAGCTTTCCAGCATATCTTTTGTAACCTGTTTTTCTGTATGATGTGGGACATTGAGATAGACCCTCCTCCCCTCATTGTTGGGTTTTCTTCCTAAGATGATATGTACTTCTGTTAATATACTGTTAAAGACACTGTTTTAATTCTTTGCGGTGCCTTTTCTACTTTTTCCATAGAGAATCACTGGACATTTTCATTTACATTGAGCTGTGGAGATTACTTATATTAACTTGTACCCTCTAAGCTGCACAGCCACACAGTCCTGCAGCTGCTTAATGAGTCCCATCCAGCTAAGGGCTCACGGCCCGTGCACAGAACGCATCCCTACCGACTGGGAGAGACTGGCTGCTTTGTCCTCAGCAGGGAGCTGCTGCTGTCATCGAGAGAGAAGTGCCTCTCCTGCCACCAGGCAGCTCCGTGTGCAAGTCCGGAGCCCCTGCCTGGGTGGGGGTCATTAGGCAGCGCCGGGGCTGTGCATCTGTGTAGCTTAGAAGGAACACTGATTGACTCCATTCTTTTTTATCAAAACCTTGAAAATGTTACTTATCTGCTTTTGTGAAGTTGGTCGAGTACATGGCCACACTGTCTGGAGAACCTTCTGTTACCATGCATCTGACAAGTTTTGCACTGTACCAGACTTCCTTCTGAGTGTCCATGCTTTCCTGCTAGTCCCATTCCTGGGTTGCTGTGTTCCCAGCATGCCCTTTGGACTACATTAAGGCTCTCTAACAGCTTCACTATTTCTGGATCAACTGGCTTTTCTATAATGTTTCAGGAGAGCTATACATTCTTCATCCAGGAACATAAGAATGGCCATTCCAGATCAGAACAGTGGTTCATCTAGCAGCCCATGATCCTGTCTTCTGACAGTGGCTAGTTCTAGATACTTCAGAGGGAAAGTCAATTATAAAATGATCAGTCCTCTGTTGTTCAGTCCCAGCTTCTGGCAATCAGAAGTTATGGCAGTCGCCACGTGGGATTGCATTCTTGACCATCTCGTCCAAGACCATCTTGACCATAGCCTTTGATGGGCCTAGTCTCCAGGAACTTATCTAATTCTCTTTTGAACCCATTTATACTTTCGGCCTTTACAACATTTCCTGGCTATGACTTCAACAGGTGGACTTTGCATTGTGTGAAAAATTACTTCCTTGTATATGCTTTAAACTTACTCCCTACTAATTGCCTTGGGTAACCCTCATGCTTGTGTTATGTGAAAAGGGAAATAACACCTCCATGTTAATTTTTCCACATAGCTTGTGATTTTATAGATAGCTATCTCATCTTTCCTTAGTTGCCTCTTTTCTAATCTATAACTCCCAGTCATTTTAATCTGTCCTCATATGGAAGCTGTTCCTTACCTTAGGCATTTTTGTTGACCTTCTCTGTACTTATTCCAGTTCCAATATATCTGTTTTGAGATGAGATGACCAAAACTTCATGAAGTGTTCAAAGTATGGGCAGCCATGGATTTATATAGTTGCATTATGATACTAGCCATCTTATTATCTCTTTCCTAATTAATCTATTATCTTTTTTTTGACAGTTGATGCACATGGAGCAGATGTTTCTCTTTTTTGACTTGAGTGATAACAGCTAATTTAGACCCCATATTTTGCTAGTAGTGATTGTTTCCAATGTTTACTACTTTGCACATATTAATATTGAATTTCACCTGCCATTCTCTTGCCCATTCATCCAGTTTCGTAAGATCTGTTTGTAAATCTTCAGTCAGCTTTAGACTTAACTATCTTGAAAAATTTTGTATTACCTGCAAACTATTACTTCACTATTCACCTCTTTTAATTTATGAATATGTTGAACACCATAGGTTCCAAAACAGATCATTGGGAGACACTGCTATTTATATCTCCCCACAGTGAAAATTGACCATTTATTCTGACCCTTTGTTTCATACTTTTACTCAGTCACTGATTCATGAAAAGGCTTCCCCTGTTATTCCATGATTACTTACTTTACTTAAGAGTATTTCTCATGGGAGCTTATCAAGAACTTTCTGAAAGGCCAGGTACACTATAACATTGGCTAACCTTTGTCTACATGCTTGTTGACACTCTCAAAGAGTTCTAATAGACTGATGAGGCATGATTTCCCTTACAAAAGCTGTGTTGACTTTTCCCTAGCTTATTGTGTTCATGTATGTATCTAATAAGTCTATTCTTTACTATAGTTTCAACCAGTTTGGCTGGTACTGAAGTTAGGCTTACTAGCCTGTAAATGCCAGAAACCTGTTTTAAAAAATCAGCATTACATTAGCTAGCTTCCAGACACAGAGACTGACTGGCACAAAGACTGATTTAGTTGGTAGTTCTGCAGTTTCATATTTGAATTCCTTCAGAACTTGAGGGTGATTACCCTCTGGCCCTGATGACTTATTATAGTTTACTTTATCTGTTTGCTGCAAAACCTCATCTATTGACACCTAAGTCTGCTTCACATCTTCTGCAGTGAACACCAGTGCAAATAATTCACTTACCTTCTCCACACTCAGCTTCCTTGAGTGGTCCTTTAGCGTCTCCATCATCCTGACTATTTGGTAGGGTTCCTACTTCTGATGTACTTTAAAAATTGCTGTTAGTTTTTGCATCTTTTGCTAGTTACTCTTCATGTTTTTTTGTCCTGTTTAAGTATACTTTTACATTTGACTTGCCAGATTTTTCCTCTTTCTGTTTTCCATAGAGTTTCATTTCTAATTTTTAAAGGATTTTTTTTTGCCTCTAACCACTTTATTTACACTGTTGTTTACCCATGGTGATATTTTTTATCCTCTTATTGTATTTTTTAAATTTAATTTGGTATACCACATTTGGTTGGAGCTTCTATTATGGTGTTTTTATATAGATTCCATGTAGCTTGAAGGTGTTTCACTCTTACGACTGTTCCTTGTAATTTTCATTTAATTAGCTTCCTCATTTTGTATAGTTTCCCTTTTTGAACTTAAATGCTATTGTTGTGGGTTTCTTTGGTATTTTCTCCCCTCCCAAGATATGATATATAGATATTGGTATATCAGTTCTGTGCCAGCCATGAAAGACTTGGAGATGGCCTTAAATATTGCTTTGGCAAATCTTGAATATGCTTGAGATGTTATGCAGGATATAGACTGTATAATAGTCAACGATCTTACTCTAATTGTGTAACTCTGCCTTTCTGTGGTTCTAGTGTAGGCTTGAGCTAGTAGTCACAATACAATACTGCTCTAGAGAAAATTTCCAAGGACCATGAACACAGCTGATTCATTTTCCAGTAGAAATGATGCAGTTAAAGTCAGAGAATATCCCGGGTTCCAATGGGCAGAATGAAATGTTGCTGTTGCTTAGAATCATGAAGAAGGCAAAGTTCACTGCAGGAGGCCAAGTTTGCAAGGTGTGCCTCACTTTGATCAGATTCTGTACCACCAGATGTATTAGTGATGGCTATTTAAGCCTCCAGCATAGATGGCATGAAGCTGAAGTGATCATAGAGTTTTGTCATATCTTTCATGCAAGGGGTAGCTTATACAATTCAGAGATTATGAACTTATTGGGCATTAGGTAATTAACATGGGTTTCCTGAAGGTAGATGGCATCAACACTGTGTTGGGAGACAGTATTTCCAAGAACAGAGTGCTTTGTGGCTGGCAGGCCCTTAACATTCAACTAGCACATAAAGGGCATGACCTAGTAGATTCTGTCTCCTGGTTGAAGCTTTGTTTTCCTCCCACAATGGGAACATAGTTACACTGTGCCCCATCTCTAATAAGGGCTCCTTAGCAGAGCCTGCCTTAGCATTTTTAAATGGGTCTTCTGTGACACAGATGCTGATTGGTGGTTCACATCTCTGTGTCAGCAACTCTTGTCACTATACCTAATACACTGTTGTCATAATCTGTATCTGAAAGGTGTCATGTAACGGTATCATATACAAATTGATAACACTGTGTTATCAGTTACTATTACTACCCATGTAGTAATACCTTGCTACCCTAAAGGCTCAGAACCTATAGAACGGCAAAGTTTGAGAATATCATTTTAGAGGCAACAAATCTTGCATCTTGGCGGGGGTTTAAACTAGATGACCCTTGTGGTCTCTTGTAACTCTGTGATGCTATGATCATATGATTATACTGGAAGACAGATCAGTATCCAATGTAGATGATTGACCTAAGATTTAGATATAGACCAAGCCTTAATGAGCGGAAGCTGTAGCTTTTTGTACACTATATTGCCATGTGGACCCTATGACGCACTTAAAAGTTGCATATTGTACTTTGACTTGCTGTTTTAAACCATTGTATGTTAGTATGTAGTATGGAACTTTTAGTTCACAGTAGCAAGACCCCGACTGCTAGTTAATGCAGAGCAGACTAGAGCGCTGTAGATTTACATCATTGTTTGGCACATGCTAACTGATCATATGGGCAAGACTTCTGTCTGACTGAGGTGCTTTTGAAAATTTTACTCAGAGTAGTATGCACTTAGTAGTAAGTGATATGTTTTAAACCAAAAATAATCAGTCATTTGAGAAATCCAAATAGCAGCATTAGCCCTTTTCACTGAGGGGAGAGAAGGAGAGAGAGAAGGAAGATGGCTCTGTGGTTACAGCACTGGAGTGGGTCTCTAAAAGTTTTCAGTTCTGCCGCAGACTCCTTGTGTGACCTTGGACAAATCACCCTGATTTTTCTGTGCCAAGTTTCTGATCTGTATAATAGGAATACTGTTACTACTCATCTCACAGAGACATTGTCCAGTCATGTCTGCGAGATGCTCTGATTCTGTGATGATATAAGCCATGGTGAGAAATTTTAAGAAAAAAGTCTGTTGTAGACAAGGTCCAAATTAATTCCTGGCTCTAAATGTTCAATTCACTAGGACTGCTGTTTCATCAGAAAGGTTGCCACAATGAAGAAATTTAGCTTAGCCTATTCTTTGTAGTGTGACTGCTGGGCAGTCTGAAGATAGTGAAATGTGTTGGGGGCATGCACAATCAAAATATTGGAGGGTGGACTGCAACACCCTTGCCCACCCTCAGTGCTGCAGCTGTTAGATTGCTGAACAACCTAGATACTCACTTGTAATGCATAGAAGACTTTTGTTTTTATAATAGTTTTCTGAAAACCGTTATTTGTCATTCCCATCTTTTAGAAAAGCTCCACAAATGCTTTTTTGCCTACTAGGAATGTTAAATATTGGTTAATTGAATAGTTGAGTAACCTTATGAATTCTTATTTGTTACTCAGCTATTCTGTAGTAGCTAGGGGCAGGGGCAGCAGCTTGTGCTCTCCAGCCCTACTCCCAAAGAGCCCCAGCTCCCCTCACGGACCAACTGCCTGTCACCCCATGCTGCAGCCTCTGATACAGAGGCAACAACATAGGGTGCCAGCAGCCCCTGTCCAGGTGTGTGTGGATTCTAAGCTCCCAGACCTAGCACAAACTGGAACAGAGCTGGGCTACCTGCCTGCCTAGCTCCTAATGCACTTTAAATGCAGAGCCACACCAGGAGTAGATCCTGGACCCAACATGAGCCAGGACTGAGCCGGGATGACTGACTGCCTGGCTCTTAATATACTTTAAATGCAGAGCCATAGCATGGGTAGGCCCCAGACCCATCGTAAGCCAGGACTGAGCAGGGCTGCTGGCCAGCGTGCTAAAAAATTTACTGCTAGGGGAGGCAGAAAATGTGTAGTCTATAGCACTAACCTATAAGCTTTTTCTTATTGGTTAATTGTTTAATTGACTAAAGTATTACATCCCTAGCTTTTCCTATATGCTGTGTCATAAGTCCGGTTATAACTTCCCCTTGTGGTATCTTTTGTACAGTTTTTGAAACATAAGGCTATGTTTTTATCTTTCCTAAATATACAGTGATTTAGTAAATGGTTTGGGTAGAAATGAACTTTGAATTTGGAAAAAATAATAAAGTTATTAACAATTATTCATCTTTTCTTTATTTTCAAGTGGGTTTAATGCTGGTGAAGGGTACTGGATTGGAAGCCCTGGAATTAAAATACAGATTCAGCAAAAGTGAAAAATTCACTGAACTGTCCTGCCCTCATGTCTCAACCTAACTTGAAAGGGGACACTTCTAGAAATAAGAGGTTGTTTATTTTGTTCATTTATTCTTTGGCTTTTTTCCCCAGAAATTGCCAACAAGAATGCCAGTTAGACACCTGTGTATTGGAACTGGTCTGAAATAGGGATGTTAACTATAGATTAATGTGCTAATCAAATAGTCGATGCCATTTGCATCGACTATTTGATTAGTCAATGAGGGCGCCTCTGCCTTTGAAGTGTAACAACAGCCCTAGGGCTGTTGCTACATTTCAAAGGTGAAAGTGCTGAAAGGAGCACAGGGCCAGCTTAAATTCCCCGCTGGCCCTGTGCTCCCCATGGCATTTCAAAATGGCAGTGGACTCCCCAGCTGATCCCAGGTTCCATCCAGTGCTGCCACTTTGAAGCACCCCGTCCTTTCCCCCCAGACACACACTTGCTGCCTCTTTAAGTTAGAGGCAACGGGGGGGGGAGGGGGGGGCAACTAGTTAACTGGTCTGTTGGCTATCTGATAAGCATTTGCTTATTGGCTAGTCAACTAGTCATTTACATCCCTAGTCTGCAACAGACCTCCAACAGACCTCTGTGTACACTAAGCTATCCAACCTATGATAATCCTAACTGATATTCCTCCATTTTACTGTCTTTCTCACTGCTTCCTTCATCTTTGTGGAATGGATAGCTTAGGTTATTTGAAATCCCATGTCAATCTTTCAATATGAGCAGACACCTTTCCCAACCTGATCTAAAACAAAACCTACACTGTGTACAATCAGAACTCGCCATCTTTCCATTCTACTTTTTGTCTTCCAGCAGATTTCAGTTGATGGTACCTGTCCTGTTGGTATGCAAGCTGCCATCAGATGATATGCAGATTGATTCTAAAAAGGCTTCAACCTTTATAATTGGCTCAGTCAAGGGCAGTCCGTGGCTATAGGCAGACTCGGCCGCCACTTAGGGCACCGCTGCCTGGGGCGCCCGATGATGATGTCACGGGGGCACCTGGGGCATCCGCCGATGATGTCAGTCCATTGACGGCCCTGCAGGCACGGGCACCGATCATGCGTTCTGCCTGGGGTGCTAGCTGCCGCAGCCAACCTTGGGCCACTCCTGGGCTCAGTTAATCAAAAAATGCAGTCATACAGAAAAGGGTGATATGTGAGTAGCTCCACATGTTCAATCAAGCTTGTTTGAAGTTATTTAGAAGGTGAGAGGAAGAATAGCCAGTCAATAAGTACTTTGAACTGGGATTCAAGACACTTGTGTCCTAGCTCCACTCTCTCTATACAATTTATTCTATTTAACTGAATTAGCCAACATAGCTACCAGTTGTGGAGATATACATCAGGCAACAATCACACCAGGGAGCATATGAGTGGACAAGGCTCTGGCAGCCACGTGTGTTTTAACAACCAGTTGAAGCACTGGGGGGTTGGAATGGATTAGAACTCCTACTGTTGCCACCACTGTTGAAGCTGCAAGTGTGATGACATCAAATGGAAATTTAAAAAATAGTTTAGTGTAGTCACAGCCTTAGAGAACCAGGTGTACGCTGTTACATAAGAACACAAGAATGGTCATACTGAGTCAGACCAAAGGTCCATCCAGCCCAGTATCCTATCTGCCAACAGTGGCCAATGCCAGGTGCCCCAGAGGGAGAGAACCGAATAGATAATGATCAAACGATCTCTCTCCTGCCATCCATCTCTGACCTCCGACAAACAGAGGCTAGAGACACCATTCCTTACCCATCTTGGCTAATAACCATTAATGGACTTAATCTCCATGAATTTATCTAGTTCTCTTTTAAACCCTGTTATAGTCCTAGCCTTCACAACCTCCTCAGGCAAGGAGTTCCACAGGCTGACTGTGCACTGTGTGAAGAAGAACTTCCTTTTATTTGTTTTAAACCTGATGACCATTAATTTCATTTGGTGGCTGTATAGTGCAGACCAGAGGCGTAGCGAGGGAGGCAGTTGACCCTGGGCACCATGCTAGGGGGGCACCAATTTAGTTGCCTGTGAATAGCCTCTGAAGTGCAGCCTGGGCAAGACAGTGAGACCCAGCTTCTTTTTATGCTGACAGCCTCTGTGCGAGATCGGAACAACCCCATGGCAACCCTGAAACGGGGAATGGAGCGGTGGCAGCTGGAGTTCAGGGCTGACTCCGACTTCTGTCCTCTCCCAGTCTGGCTGGAGACTGGTGTGCAGCTGCAGGCTGGGCAGACCCCAAGAGCTAGGCCTCTCCACTCGCTGGAGGGGAGTAGATGGAAACCGGGGCCAGTTCCTGGAGTCCCTTGTCCCCATGAGGATCTGCCTCAAGAGCTGCATCACACTCACCACTGGCCAGCCCTGGTAAGCTACCCCCACCTTCCAGTACCGTGCCATGAGCCCTCCACCTAACACCACCATCCCTGACTCCTGCACCCTCACCCCCAAACCCAGCCCCCTGCATGACTCCTTAACTCCACCCTCGTCCCTCCAAACACCAATCCTCTGTCCTGAACCCGCCTCCTGACACCAAAACCACCTCCCTGAGCTCCCCTACATGTCCCATCCCTCTGCTTAAGAACACAAGCAAAGCCGGGGACATTGCTCGGCGCTCTACAGCGACCAGTTCCCACTCCAGCTGTGCCACAGTGGCTGCTCACAATACAATGCCACCCAGGACCCACACAGCAGTTTTGGTCCCAGTCCCTTTGCAGCCTGGCCTCATCAGCCTCCTTCGGAAGCCCTGGGTCCCAAACTTCCCACGAGCCACCGTCGTGCTGCTAGGCTTGGTGCAGACACACCAGATGCACACTGCACACTGCTCCCGCATGCAGCTCAAACAATTCTCCAGCCTCGGCCACCCAAGTGGGTGCGATTCATTGTCATCCCAAACCACCATGCCCCACTTGCCTTGCGGGCTACGAGCTCCTGTTTCCCACGTGACCAATTTTGCACTTTGGCTGGACGGGGGCAGCAGAGGATCCAAGCCAAATTCTGTTCACATGTTCCCCTCCCAGCACAGATTGGAGTATGTAAAGTCCCACAGGTAGTAACAAATGAGGGGGGGGACACAAATTTTGCCTTTGCCCCCAGACACATTACACCCTCGCTATGCCTCTGGTGCAGACAAGAGCTAAGGTCCACACTTTCCTATTGTGATAGAAATGTAGCCGTGTTAGTCTGGTGTAGCTGAAACAAAAAACAAAAAACAGGACTATGTAGCACTTTAAAGACTAACAAGATGGTTTAATAGGTGATGAGCTTTCGTGGGCCAGACCCACTTCCTATTTCTATTTGATCTGAGGAAGTGGGTCTGGCCCACGAAAGCTCATCACCTATTAAACCATCTTGTTAGTCTTTAAAGTGCTACATAGGCACACTTTCCTATGTCACTCTCGCATACTCTTCTCCACTTTAAGACAACATTCCACAAAGGAGCGGGGGGAGGGAGAGAGATATTTATTCATTCTTAAACTATGGGCATAGAGTGATTAAGAGGGATTTGGGGATTCTATGTGCTCAATTGCCTTAAGGAAGAATTTTAATAAATCCCTTTAGTTTCAGTAGAAGTTACAGATATCCTGAAAGGGAGAAGAGGGTTCCAGGATGGGTTATATTCCTGAGAGATACATGAATGGGTATGGACACTTTCTTGTTCTGTTTTTACTTAAAATATACACATGGTTCCTATCATCACGTTAACACAAAAGAATCAGCAAAAATTACAGGGTACAGGCGTGCAGCTGACACACTTTCAGAGCTCCAGAAACACCAAGTGAGTTTATTTACCATCAGCAAGCCACTTTCTCCAAATTGTTGCAAGGCGCTGCTTCCAATTTTGTGGAGCAAAGTAAAATGTTTGTAAAAAGGTACACTCCCTTTGAAAAGAAGGGGAGTTGTACCTGCTTATGCCAGGACTGAATCAATGGTAAACATCTGTGATTTCAGAGTCTGTATGTAGGGCTTTATTACTTCCAAAAGAAGCTTGTGCATTAGAGACTATAAGGGTGCATCTATACAGCAGGACTGAACTCAAAATAAGCTACACAAAGTGAGCTATGTCAATTGTGTAGCTTATTTCGAAATTGGGAGCATCTACACAGCACTTATTTTGAAATAGAGCACTCTTTCTCTGACTTCTCTTACTCCTCATACACTGAAGGTTACAGTAGTCAGAGTAAGAAGTCCTCCAGATTGACAATATTTTGACATTATTTTGAAATAACTGCCTGCTGTGTAGACACTGACTAAATTATTTTGAAATAAATCTAGTTATTTCAAAATGATGTTGCAGTGTAGATGTACCCTAAGTGATCCAACATGGTAATGATTTTCTAATAAGTGTGTGTGTGTGTGTGTGTGTGTGTGTGTGTGTGTGTGTGTGTGTGTGCGCGCGCGCGCACTTCAGGAAAGACATTCTAGGGTAGTTTGTGCTAATAACTCATCAGGGCAGCCAACAGCTGGCTAAGTCATTTGGAAGGAGTAAAACTTACTAGTATGTCGAACTTTGCAAGAATTTAAATCTACGGTTTCTGCAAAATTTTGTGAGACCTGGAATGGCAAATGAGCTATGTTAACTAATAAATATTCTCCTTCAGGTGGCCGATATTTCACCATGTTTTGTCCTATCAGATCAAGCTTGTAAGGATTTAATTTCATAATAATCTGAGAATGTCTTTTGTCCTTTCTGCCTTCTACAGTGAGATATTTCAGGTCCATATCATAGCCATCTATGTATAAAAATGGCCTGGACATCCTAACTGTCACTAAGGGGGTGTCTAGACTACAGGGTTTTTTCGAAAAAAGTGATCTAATTAAGTGACCTTTTTTCGAAAAAACTTCCCCTATGTCTAGATTGCCACCGCGTTCTTTCAAAAGTAAATTGAAAGAACACGGCAGTTTTTCCGACCATGGAAAACCTCGTTTTACGAGGAATAATGCCTTTTTTCAAAAGTGCTCTTTCGAAAAAAGGCACAATGTAATGCAAACTGTGTTTTTTCGAAAGAGAGCATCCAGACTGCCTGGATGCTCTCTTTCGAAAAGCGGTTTGCTTTTTCAAAGTATTGGTTGTAGTCTAGATGCTTTTTTTCTAAAGAGGCTTTTTGAAAGTATCTTTTGAAAAAGCCTCTTTCAAAAGAGGCTTGCAGCCTAGACATAGCCTAATTCTAAATACATATTTTTTAACTGAGTTTCGTGCAGTATCAAATTGTACTAATGCAGCTCACATACAAATTAAGTGCTACAAAAGGAGTGGGTTTAAAAAAAATAAATCAACCTGTATTGCCAAAAAGAAATGCTTTTATGGGGTTCTTGCATCTAATCCTTCTTTCACATCTACTGTTTTAAATGAGGAGTAACCCTTTGAAAACAAAGAACTCATAACAATGTAAAATATGTAAGTGAGAAAAAGAATCAGGACCTTAGTTAGGGCTAATGTTGTAAATTAAATGTATCAGTTGAGAAAACAGATACTTTAAGCCTAATGTGTATTTAGAAAGATGCCTGAATTATCTACATTGTTACTCGTCTAGTTTTCAAACAGTATTTCATAACAAAAACAAGGAGTGAGATTGACAGTGCAAGAACCCCGGAGAAGGGAGGCCAGGGCTACAGTTCTGGAACTGGTCTCCTATTCTGCCACCTGAAAGGACAGCATGAGAGGCAGGCAGCAGTTTGCTCAGCTTCTGCAAGGGAAGGTTAACCTCATTTCACTCCTCCAGACAAGAAGCAGCATTAACTGAGCTGCGAAAGGAACTCAGTTCAACTCTAGCAGCATAAAGACAGACATGCTACTGCAAACGTGTGCAGACATTTCTGAAAGGTGGGGCTCTTTACATAAGAAAAGGAAAACTAAAGCCTTCATGAAACCCTATTTTCAGCTGCCCAAGTCCACATTAGATAGTCCTTTAAACCTAAAATGACTTTTCTGCCACTAGTCTAGGCTGTGGGGAGCTGGAAATAAAATAATTGTAACTATGTTTACTGGCTAATATTTAAAATTAACCATGAAAAGGAAAAAATAGAAAAGCAAGAGTCAGAATTTTTAATTGTTCTATTGTTTGTAAGCTTTAAAATAAAATACTAGACAATTATAATATGACATGACTCTGTTTCCGTATACCTACACACATCTTATCATATTTACGTAGTAGCATAATCCCGTTCACTACAGTACTCCACTCCACAGATTATCAGAAACACAGCCACTCTAGAGTAGCCTCTGAGGGCTGGTTTCTGATGTCGCACTAAGCATGATAAGAATGCCATTGACGTCAGTAGAGTCATCATCAGGGAGAATGGCACCCCTGCTCTTGAAACCACACCAAGCAATTGCAGTGCTTTTGAAAATTAAAAGCTGGTGTTAGGGGGAGTGAAGCGGAGAAGGAAGCAGAGGCTCCAGCTGAGCTCTTCGATTTCTTCTGCATTTCCTGTAAATAAAAAACCCAACCTCGCTGCAGTGTTTTGTAGAAGGAACTCAAAATTCACACTAGCAGAAAAGGGATAATTTAATCTTTTAGGAATTTGTTTTCTAAGAAAATTTACTATGCCACCCATATGCTGGATAATATAAGCCTCAGGCCACCAAAGAAAGAATAAGCTTCTTAAAAATAACTATTGTGCTGAATCAGATAGAATTAAAATGATTTTATATGTGTAGCTTGTACTGAAGCTACAAGAAAAAGAGTATAACAATTATTAATTAGAGTTCTAGAAAATCATGGTGTGGTGGTATTGTATTTGCAAGAGAAGTTCACATTTATTATTTACTTTGAAATATAATATAGACTTTGTGTAGAGGAGAGGAGAGTGTATCAGATATAATTATATTAAATACGCTGTTTTTGACACAAACACAAGATAGATCAGAGTTCATAACCAACAGCACTAAATCAGAAAAGTTGTATTGATTATCAAATGTATTGTTGATTATAATTGCCTTCTCAAGCAGTTCTGAGCTGAGATATTATTATCCCTTAAAGTGTGTAAAGGTAAAAGAGCAGCAGACTAGATTATATACATCATCAGGAAAGCTCATTTTATCTGACAGCCTGGACTCACAACATCCAAATCTATGTAATCATTTTCATAAACTGACTTTCATAAACAAAGAATCCTTAGGCTGCAAAAAACAAAGTAGTTCTGGAGGCTATGTAAATTCCATCCTGCTGGTGTAGACAAAAAATAACTGAAAGAATGCTAAGAAGCAAAAATGTAATAGTTGTGGCTAATGAGCCAGTCATCATTTCACTTCATGTAAAGAAAAAATAAAAATGATTTTTTCGTATATTGGATCTGATTCTTCTCTTACTTATATCAGAGCAACTGGTAATAGCTCCACTAAGTGACAACAGTGTTGCTTCAATATACAATTGGTGAGAGATCAGGCCCATTAACTCTAAATCTGAGCAAACTTTAGTATTTTCATTTTTTTTAATCCAAACACTGTGGGTATGTCTACACTACAGAGTTTTGTTGGGAAAATGGCTGTTTTTTCAACAAAACCTGAGTTACGTTCACACTGCAATTGAATTCTTTCAAAAGTAAATTTAAAGAACAGAAGGGTTTTTCCAGCATTGGTAATCCTCTTTCGATGAGGAAGGAGCCTTTTTGCAAAACAGCTCTTTTGGCAAAAGGGGGGTCTGGACAGGGAGGAGGGTTTTTTTGTTTGTTTGTTTTTTAAAGAAGAGGCCTCTAGGAAATAACACAGGTGCCCAGGTGGACACTCTGTCCAAATTAATCAAGACTCTATAGTTCCTGTCTCCTGGCCCCTCTTAAAGTAGCACCTCACCGCGCAGCTCTCCCTGCCACAGGCCTTGCCACGCGTGGCCTAGCCTCAAGCCCCCCGCAACTCCCCTGTCCCTTGAAGGGAGCAGCCCCAGGGATCCCAGAATCCACCCAATGGGACCAAGAGAAGGGCACCCTCATGGTATGGAGCGGAGATCCTGTCCCTCCTCAAACTATGGGGCGAGAAGGACACGTTGCAGGATCTCCGCTCCAAGTGCTGCACAGACATCCAGGAGCATATGGCAGAGTACCTGGCAGAGTGCAGACACTCACCCCGGACCTTGGAACAGGTCCGGAGTAAGGTTAAGGAGCTCCACCAGGGATATGTCCGGACCAGAGAGCGCAGCTCTTGCCCCTACTTTGACGAACTGCACCAGATCCTGGGGGGTGGGGAAATGTCTTCCCCACCCGTCGTAGTGGACTCCGGCCTCGAGACTCCTGCTGTCACCATGCCGGAGGTCATGGCCGAGAAGGAGCAGGAGGACCAGGGCCAGCTGGAGGAGGAGGAGATGAACACTGTCATCCTGTCCCTGGAGCCAGTTCCTGTGAGCCAGATTGTCTCCCAGGCCTCGTCGGATGCCGGGGAGGGATCTTTAGGTGAGTGGTCTTAGTTGGTCACACACATAGGGCAGGGGAAGCTGGTGCACAGGGAGCAGGGTGCGAATGTCACTCGGGCTGCTCAGACTGAACATCGTGCTGTGGTCCACACACGTAGAACCATGTTCAGCATTAGTGTGTGGCACACGGACGCAGCAGGCAGCCTCTGAGCACAGGTGGGATCCTGCTGCCAAGCTCAGGGGAGGCCACACACATCCTGCCATGCTGGGCAGGCCCTCCCAGCACCTGCCATGGCTGGAAGCAGGCTAGCCACAAGGGTGCAGGCATGACCCCAGACACACCAAGGAGTGCCGCACCCAGCATGTGAGCATGCCTGCACATGCAAGGCACCTCCTGCTCCCACAGGCAGCACTGTGAGCCGCAGGTGTATGTGTGGACACCAGGGAGGACCAGGCTGCTCCCGGCTCCTCTGACGCCCATGAGGGGATTCTACTGTGGCCGGACACTTCCCTTGCCTGCTTGTCCGTGGGTGAGAGGTTTGGGAAGCGGGCAGCATGGTCTCCAGGGTACCTCAGGGACCATGTGAGTCGTGGCCCACTGTGCATGCCACACATGGCCTTAGTCCCGGGACATCTCCCTCTTCTGCCTCAAGGACTGTTGGTCACTGCTCACAGAGGAGAGCATGGCCTCAAGGACAGTGTCTGCATGGATTACTGACTGCTTCTCCCTCTTTGTGTTCTCCACAGCCAGAACTGAGGGGTGAGCCATACCACCACAGCCAGCCGCCAGAGCCAAGTGGACCCAAAAGCATGCCAGGGTCCAGGAAGCCCTCATATGCCAGCATGTCAGCGTCCTGTGCAATATGCAGCAGACCCTGGCACAGAAGGTCCATGAGGACTAAGAGTGGCAGAACTGTGCATGAAACCCACTCATGCAGCGGTGTGATAGCATGTGTGCCATCATGTTGTGCATGGTGGCATACCTGCTTACTGATGCTGCTCCTGGCTTCCACCCTCCTGCCCCCCCTGCTATGCCCATTCCCGCTCCGCCTGCCCCTTGCCATCCCAGACCCCTCCTCCCCCGCCCATACCCCTGTGGTCCCTGGACACACCCAACCCCCACTCCGATGAGGTCCCTGCACCCGAGATGGCACATCTAGCTGTCCCCTCCCCTTCCAGGTTATGAACCCCCCGCCAGGTTATGAGCCCTCCTACACCTCCAGGGTATGAGCTCCCCTCCCCCTGCCCACCTTTTTTGAATGTAAAATAATACAGACTTCATTTTGTTCAAAACCAAACTGGTGTCTTTATTCTGACATCAGTGAAGGGGTAAAGGGAGGGGTTGTGGTGGGGAAGGGATAGGGCAACAAGGCAGAGGCCCTGGGACTAGTTACTGGGGTGCCTGAGATAACCTCTCCCTCAGGGCCTCCTGGATGCATACCCCAGCCTGATGGGCCTGTCGGATAGCAGCTGTCCTCGGCTGCTGGAAGGCTCGCCCCTCCTGGCCGGAGTCTGCCCCCCACTCTGGGATGAAGGACTTCTCTTTCCTCTCCACAGTGTTATGGAGGACACAACATGCCGCAACCACCTTGGAGGTGTTGTGCTCCCCCACATTGAGGTGGGTCAGCAGACACCTGAACCACGCCTTGAGGTGGCCGAAGGCACACTCCACCTGGATCCGGGCCCGGTTCAGGCAGACATTAAATTGGTCCCTTCTGGGGTCCAGGTGTCTGGTATATTGCTCCATTAACCACGGCATCAGGGGTTAGGCTTCATCCCCTACAATGCACAATGGCATCTGCTCATCCCCAACCGTAAAGTCATGGCAGGGGAAGAATGTGCCTGCCTCTAGCTTTCCAAAACATGCGGGAATCATGTGCCCTGCCCGACCACCTGACAAAAATGTCTGTTAACGGTCCACGGTGGTTGACGAGTGCCTGCAGTACCATAGAAAAGTAGCCCTTCCTATTAATATACTGGTCCGCTTAATGTTCTCGTGCTTAGATCAGGATGTGGGTCCCATCTATGGCTCCAGCACAGTTTGGGAACCCCAGGGCGGCAAATCCATCCACGATCAAGTCCAGGTCTCTCAGGCGGATGACCCTCCACAGCAGAATCGAGTTGATGGCCTTCACCCTTGGGAAGTGCCCGCCCCCCTCTCCTCTCTTCCTTTCCCCCAAACACCGCAGGAACCACCCCCTATAAGGCCATTCTTCCCCCCCCCCCCCGAGGCAGGGCTGTGTGAGGGTGGGAAGGCACAACCCCCTGGGTATGGGGCTTTCCTCTACCCCCCCACCGTCCCCAGCCTCCCTTTCCTGAAGAACACCCTTTTCCACCCCCACCCCCATCCCGCAGGGACTGCAGCCCCTGAGTGCCTTACCTCAACTGATTGCCCATTGACGGGTAGCTGTCAAGGGTGGCAGGCTTTTAGAGGGTGATTGCGACCCGCTTTTCCAGGTGGATGGCGGGCTGCAGGTGGGTGTCGCGTCTCTGGAGGGTGGGGTCAAGCCAGGCACATCGCTCCATGAAGGTGGCCTTCCACATGCGGAAGTGTTGAAGCCACTGCTGATTATCCCACCGCTCCATGACCAGCCGGTCCCACCAGTCGAGCCTCCACAGTGGATTATGGTTGCCAGAGTGTAGCTCCTGTACCCAGGGAGAGGGTCCCCAGAATGAGCTCGGAATCAGGACCAGCAAGGCAGCTGGCACAAAGTGCTGCAAAAACTGCAGTATGGCCATGTGGGGCCATCATATGCCCAGGGGCAGCTCCGACACTATGGCACCAAGAGAAAAGCTGTGGTGTTCAAAAGCAACCTCAGCAGGCACTGTGAGAGCTTTGCTGTCCCTCGAAGAGGTAGCAAGCACACAGAAGAAGCAGAGAAACGGTTGTCCGGGGGGGGGGGGGGGGAGAGGGTAACTTTAAGCGCATGTCTCTGCAAGGCTCCGGCACCAGCACTCGGAAGCAACTGGTGACCTCAAGCCCTGCCTGAAGTGGTTCCAGGGGGCATTTCATGCGAGAGAGCATCCAATTAGTCTGGACATTCTCTTTCAAAAAAGCGCATTGCTTTTTCGGTGTACTTTGTGTGTGGATGCTCTTTTTCAAAAGAAGTTTCCTGATTTTAAGAGGAATAAGGGATCTTTCGGAAAAGGATTTATTTTCCAAAAGATCCCCGTCTAGACTGGCGCTTTTTGCTGGCAAAGCCCCGAGCCGGAAAAAAGCAGCAGCCATGTTTATGCAAATGAAACAGGGAAGATTTAAATTCCCGCTTAATTTGCAATTGCGCTATGTCTAATCTGCATCCCTTTTCCGCAAAAGGGGTGCAGTCTAGACACAGCCTATGTGTATGTCTATAACAGCAGAGACAGTGCATATGAAGCGTATGCCAAAAGGAGTGTTTATGTCAAAAGGGTAACACTATCTACCTTAATAATATTAGCTAAATTGCAGTGTTTTGTTGACATAGCTGCATCTAGATTGAGAGTTTTGCCACATTGCTGTATTGTCTAGCAGCTGTGGTTTTTTTATATCTTTTACCAACAAAATTTTGAGTGTAGATCTAGTCTCAGCATGAGTCACTTTGAGGTTTATTTCTACTCTCTATGGCTGAATGCAGTGCCTTGCGTGTTCAAAAGTATTACGGCTACCCCTCTGAAACTGTTGAGATTTAAGTTCAGGTACCACAAACAAAAAATATGGACTAATTCTGACATACAGGGCGTCTCTGCTATAAGTCACCCCGGTATACATCCGTTCTGCACTAACGTGATTGATGCTTGCAGGAACTGATGCATTATAAGTACTCCCATTCCCTACTCTTCAGTTACATGCAAAAAAAACCAATGTGCGCAAATGGAAGTTAGCCGTGGGAAAAAAATTCCCCGGTTTAAGTTGTTTCACTATAAGTCCAAGATTTTTGGAGTGAATCTTGGACTTATATTGAGGATGGCCTGTATTCTGGAGTGTTTCATTCAATCTGAATCATTCTGAAAGAGTAACACCCTACATCAGTGGTGAATGAGGAGAGATGGACACAGCCAATTATATCGGTTGGGTCCAATCCACTTTTCAGCAACGGACAATTATAGAGCAGTTTAGTTGTCACCCCTGTGGAATAGAGAGAACCTGAAAATGCTTGTTCACAAAGTATAGACATACATAAACAAGAAATATGCCTTTCACTTTAGTGATGGAGAGCAGTTAGTTTACCTACAGATCCTTTCTCTCACTGTGTCTTCATTGTTTAATTGGCATATGTTCCCCTGTTCAGTTTAAAACAAGTGTATTGGCACTGTGAAGTTACTTCTATGTTTTGAGATAATCTGGGTAAATATAGGTAAAGGCAGCAGTACCTGCCTGTCAAAATGCAGAAAAATGCCTGATTTATAAGCCTCATGGTTTGGGAAGTTTCATTTGCATAAATCTCCAAAGAATAATGTTTGTATATTTGAAATTCAATAAATCTCAGAAAGCAGAATGCTAGCTCAGACAACAAACTTCTTTCTGACCTGTGCCATGGTGTGAAACACCTTGAGGTTACTTACATGCTATGTTATTTTTTCTGTCTTTACATATAATATTTTTCATCTATTGCCTGTTCAATCTGTCCTTGATACCGTATAAGATGCATATTTGCCTAATCCCTAAAATCGCAACTAGTAAGATATATGACGTAGTGTATAGAAAATACTCCTTTGGTTTGCCTATACCACTTTATTTAAGAATTTTCTGAATAATAATATTCCTCTTATCCACCTATTCGAGATAGGGATAGGAGATGCAGTATTACGTGTATCCCCTTATCTAGGCCAGGTCTACACTAAAAGGGAAAGTCGACTTAAGATACACAACTCCAGCTACGTTTATTACGTAGCTGGAGTCGAAGTATCTTAAATCGTGTTTTGGCGCCATCCACTCAGCGGAAGGCCCACGGGAGCACACGCTCTTGTCAACCTCCCATACTCCTTGTAAGGAGCAGGACTACAGGTACTGATGGGAACGCCCTCTCAGTTTGAATTAGTGTGTCTTCTTTGAACCTTGGAAGATCAACTGCAGCAGCTTCGATCTTCCCTGTACTGTAGGTAAGCTCTAAGCCCTGGTCTACACTAAGGAGTTATTTTGAAATAACCCCCCTTATTTCAAAATAATAAGCAGAGCATCCACACTACCAACCTCATTATTTCAAAATAACAGGCTAGTTATTTCAAAATCTGTACTCCTGCTTTCCTTGTGGAAAAAGCTTATATCGAAATAGTTATTTCTGGAATTATTATGATTTCGAATTTAGTTATTTTGAAATAATTTCCTGGTATAGACAAGCCCTAAATGTCTATAATATTTAGACTATAGCAAGACAATTGTATTCTACTTAAAAATTCACAAATTCCTTTTTTCCTAATTTAATTTTCCTTGAAATTACAAGCCTAATGTGGCTCTACCTTCATCTGTCATAGTTAACACAGGTTTCTCTTGCAGTGGGAAGTAAAAGAATGTTAATTTGTGATTCACTTTAATCTTCCATATTTCTGATACATTTTCTGAAAATCATGCACTGGGGTATGGAATTACATTTTTATGAATGACCTAAGTGTGCGTAAACTTGCCGGGGAGGGAATGATTATATTTGCATCACCCTGTATCAGTCTGAACACTAATAAAACAGTGAATTAAATGAATGTTATCAATAAAAAAGATAAGCCAGCCCATCTAAAACAATCAGAAAATATCTGCTGAAAGAAAAGTATGACACACAAGAGTGGAGATATATAATTTCCTGGCACTAGACATGTGAATGTAGGTCAGGATTACAGAAAGTTAATGTCCCAGAAATATGATGGGTCAGAATCCACTGACTAGTTGGTCTTGTCACATCCTTCACTGGAAAAAAAAAATCTGATCACAAACAACAATCACGGTGGGGTCAGTTTTCTGCAGAAATCACTACCAAAATGTGGAGAGTGGCTCACCCGCAAGTATCAGTATTTGAATCACTACTGTCAGTAGAGTCCCCTGCATCAATAAATACACTCAGTACTTTCACAGTGCTCAGCCTGAAATTTCTGTAATTTCATATGTGAAATCTGCATTGTTGACATTGTTCTAAATGAGGTAACATCATATACTCTGTGCCATTGCAGACACTATAAAATAGAATTGATGAACAAATTATCTGGCATATTGGAAGATTATCTTCTATGTTGACTACTCTGCATGTTATTATGGAAAATCCTTTAATAAAAAGTGAAACAGGAAGTTGACTATAGCATGTCCTACCACAAATTGCATTTCTATATATTTCTGTTGACCCAACCTCAGTGCTGCTTCAATCATTGTGACTGACAGAAAGGCCTTGTTTAATGTAGCTAGTCTTTCTTTGGATTTCATTTGCAAGGCTCATATTGACATCTACTCCCAAACTTTCCCAAAATTCAAGCACATTAGATCTCAGGCAATATAAAAAAGGATAGCTACAGGGCTCAGATCTATATCCAGGTGTTCTGGAATAATTTTATAGTGGGGTTGCTGAGAGCCATTGAACCAAACTGTAAACCTTGTATACAGTGGAAAGCACTTTAGCCTTGGGAAGCAGCAGAACCTATAGTTCTAGCACCTATACCTATATCCACGCTTTCCCAGCTTTTCACATTATTTTTTCCCCTAAGGGCCAATCTCTAGCGTGTCTCCCCCCCCTCCCCCCCCCAAAAAAAGGAATATCTTTGAAATGCTTCATGCCATGGCTGGCTTTTCTGTCTTTTCATTCTGGGTATGCATTGCTTTCCCATCTACATTTCTCCATTCTCCTTGATACCTCAACTAGCTTTCCAGATTTCTCTCCCCTTTTTCTGCATTGATGCAAGTCATCAGCTGAGTAGTGTCAACTCATACCTTCCATTGCCAGTTCCTGCTGTCATGCTGTACGTGCTGGATATCTTCCTTCTCACACTCTTAAATCATTTCCAACTAATGTCACATAAACATGTTTCTTTGTAACTTAACAATGTTGGTGTTTCTTTTATTGCAATTTCACTGACTTTTACAGCTTTCCTATTTAAAGAGGGGAGGAAAAGCAGGAAAGCTATGTACTCATGGATGTATTCTGAACAGGTTTGTGCACGTTCACTGCAGCAGTTATTTACTTTCCAAGCTTGTCTATGCAAGCTTGAAGTATAGAAGTTCTGCAAATTCAAGGTAATAAAACTGGAAGCAGAAATAATTGTCTTCGAAATATGGTGATATTTAGTAATATTCAGCACCTCATTTACAGCAAAATGTCAAAGCAATTTAGAAAGCGTTCACTCTGTCATTAACACACCACATTATGCTTAGTTACTATAGTGTGTTCATATGTACAAAATAGTTTAGGCATCTTGAGTGCCTTCGCTTAAAACATTCATATGGTACATATGTGTTGAGCTGTACCTAACATGCTGATCCTGAGATCAAGAAACCAAAAATAAGAGAAATACTGTACATGCAATTTGTAATTCCAGCAGAATGCTGGAACATGAGTGAACTCTTCTGCTTTTACATACTTTCCAGTAAAAGGAATCATGGCACTATATGGTGCTATTTTTAAAAAAAGAATTGCAGACAGTACTTCTGGTAACAATAAACAGGATTTGAATGAAATTGTTATATAGTACAAAGTTGTTTAAGATCTATTAGGATTTTGGATAATTTTTCATATTGTGAATATAATTTGTAGAATTATTTTAAAAGTGCATATTAATTTTGTGATTTATAATAAAACAGCTTTCCTGTTTTCCGGCTGCCTTTTGCATACATTAAAAACATATTTCTTTTTTTAAAGTTGTATATAAAATTGTCTCACTGCACTCCGTAAAGATATTATTCAACTTTCACTTATTCAAACAAAATAAGTTGGGGGACGGGGCAGAAAGTACCTTCAATGACACTGTACACTTCTTTGGATTAGAATTGCATGCCAAGGTTCATCCAAAAGAAAAATAAAACAGTTGAAATTAAAATGCCTTTGAAGGGAGACTTATAGAGGGCAAGCAGTGGCAGAAGGAGACATTTAATTAGTGCATACACTATTGTAGTAGATATCTCATTGATGTCAATAGAGTTTCATAATTGGGTGTTTCTTTAAGGATGACTTGGGTGTCTAATTTGATAAAACACAAGAAGCCAAATTCAGAATTAATGTGTAAGGGAATACACATATTACACATTTTAGTAAGAGGTGTGTCATTCCAATAAATCCTAGTTTAAACAAGGCCTTTCTTCTCACATATGCTTCTCTATCCCAGGAAGGACATAGGCTCTTCACCATGACTTTCTTTATTTACTAGTTTCCTGTTGTAATTGTAGCTTCTTCCCCTGCCTTTCTAATAGCTTTCAGTTCTTCTTTTATTGTGCATATTCATAGTATCTTTTCTTCTTTTGCCTCATTGCCCTGAGGGTTCCAGTCCAACTCCTGTCTTGTTATTTTGTTTGTGGTTTTCCTTTGTATGTCCTAACCATGTCCATTTTCGTTCCATAATTCCTTGTTCTATTGGCTTCCTTTTTTTCTTCTCCAAAGTTCTTCATTTCTGATTTTTCCCATTCATCTAATATTAAGTTTTTGTTTAAAGTAGCGGTTTATAAAAGCTTGGAATTTAGATAGTAAGGTGTTAATACATCTCCACATTTCAGCATCATATAGTAAGACCAACTGTCCAATAGTGTTAAATATTCAAAGTTTACTTTGGAAAGTAAGATTTTTGTTCCTCCAGGCTGGCGTTAGAAGCATGTCTGGCTTTAGTGGTTTTGTCTGCCATACAATGCTGCCGAGACATGAAATATCAGAACTCTTCTATGTCAGTCCCAGAAAGCTTTATTGGTGTTGTTTGTTTAAAGTTGGGTCTCATGTGGATCTGTGTATTGATTTTAACCCTATTAATTGTGCATAATCTTGGAGATAATTTCTTTTGGCTCGCATGTCTGTATGTCCATGTCTACATTATGCAGAAGATCAACACTGCCACGCTTGATCTCCTGGGGTTTGATTTAGCGGGTCTAGTGAAGACCCACTAAATTGAACTCAGAGAACACCCCCGTCAGCACTGGTACTGGTACTCCCTCACAAGGAGTAAGGGAAGCTGATGGGAGTGTTTGCTCCTGTCAATCTGCCATTGTGTGGACAGCGAATTAAAATACTTTGACTCCAGCTACATAATTAATGTAGCTGGAGTTGTATATCTTAGGTTGACCTTCTGCTCTAGTGTAGACCAGGTCAAAGGGTAGCAGGTTGATGTCATCTGCAAGGCAAGGTCCTCTAACTTCTGTGAGAAAGTCCATTGTGTGTTCTTTGGTTCTGTACTCTTTATCATTACCCAATCCACTGCCAATAAAAAGAACCTCAGTAAGGGTATGTCTACACTACCCCGCTAGTTCGAACTAGCGGGGTAATGTATGCATACCGCACTTGCTAATGAAGCCCGGGATTTGAATTTCCCGGGCTTCATTAGCATAAGCGGGGAGCCGCCATTTTTAAATCCCCGCTGCTTCGAACCCCGTGTAGCGCGGCTACACGGGGCTCGAACTAGGTAGTTCGGACTAGGGTGCCTATTCCGAACTACCGGTACACCTCGTTTCACGAGGAGTAACGGTAGTTCGGAATAGGACCCTAGTCCGAACTACCTAGTTCGAGCCCCGTGTAGCCGCGCTACACGGGGTTCGAAGCAGCGGGGATTTAAAAATGGCGGCTCCCCGCTTATGCTAATGAAGCCCGGGAAATTCAAATCCCGGGCTTCATTAGCAAGTGCGGTATGCATACATTACCCCGCTAGTTCGAACTAGCGGGGTAGTGTAGACATACCCTAACTGTGATAGACTGCACCTGGCCTTTGAGACTCACTATGGTTCAACTAAACCCATCTCAGGAAGCAGCAAAGTGACAAGAAGGAGGCAGTGACTGTGGAACTTCCAGTCCTCCTTAGAAAGGCCTCACAGAAGCAGCCAATCAGAACCCAGCAGGATCAGATTAAAGTTGCTGCAGGGACATAACAGGTCAGTTCCTGGCTGTGATCAGAGGGACAAGGAAAAATGCTCGTCTCTGACCAAAGGTTCTTGAGGGATAACCAGTGTTTGTTTCTGGCTGGGTTTTGCTTAGCTGGATTTGCAGGGACAGAGAGGACAAGAGATTCTTAATTTTGCACTAAGAGTGAAGCTAAAAAGGGCCAAATAGGAAGAGGCCCAAGAAAGAAACAGCAACAAATTGAAATCAAGTGGAGCATGGCTGCTATTTGTAGAATCTCTAGGTTAGAACCCAGAGTAGTGGGTGAGCCCAGGTTCCCACAGATAAAGTGACATACATTTCAGGAACAGAAGAGGGCTTCTTTGAGAGCTGGACAAGGGACTAAATTTAATGGGCCCAAACTGGGCTTGAGGACCCTAGCAGGGACATAGAGACTTTTCATTTATTGGACTCTTCACTAATCCAGAAAGAGTTCATTTGGACTTTCTGAATTGGTCCAATGGCCATGTTGCTGAAAAATCACCAAAATTAGCTGGCAGCCTGCATGGGACAATTGGGACAAAAATAGGATTGTAGTACCATATCCAGCACTAGGAGGTGCTCCACCGATGAGTGACATAAGACTTTTCTTTTTGACACCTATAGTAAACTCTATGGCTTAGTGCTCAGTTCACTGTTAAGCATTATATTGTATGGCATGTGTTTATAGAAACTCTTGATGGTGATCACAAACTTCTGAGGGATTCCTTAGTGGATTAGCAATTTCTATAAAACTGTCTTGTCCACCATATGCAAGTTTTTTTTTAAATCAGTAAAATTCATATAAAGTGGTGACTACCATTTTATCAACAGTTTAGGTGTTTGGTTACTTGATTTAACCTGTACAAACCCATCTTGTTGTAACCTTAAATCTATCACTTTCTTTTTCTAGAGTAATAATTATGAAGATCTTACTTGGAATACACTTGTTGACTGCCCCTCCAGTTTTCATACTGACTGAGGTCTCTTTTCTTAGGCAGCTTCTCTATATTACCCATTTGTTTGGTATTTTTTCTTCTTCTCATGTCTTTTGTAAAAGTCCTATCTAAAGGTATGCTTCATGCTTCAGATCTGCCTTAAGAACTTTCATTCAAATGTTACCCAGACCTCACACTAAACGAGTCCTATGCAAACCTAATTTGTCTCCATAAGGCTCCATCTTCTATAGTAATGCTTCATTGTTTACTAGTCGGATGGAATGAATTTGGCCTCATAAGTCTAGGGGTGTGTCTAAACTACATGCCTCTGATAACAGAGGCATGTAGATTAGGCTAGCCAGCATAGGGAAATTTAAATTGGAATAGACATTTAAATTAAAATGGCTGCTGCACTGTGCCAATCAGCTGTTTGTCGGCTCAGCGCGGTAGTCTGGACACTCCGTGGTCAACATCAAAGGCATTTGTTGACCTCCCCGGTATGCCTCGTGGGATGAGGTTTACCGGGGAGGTTGACAAATGCCTTTGATGTCGACCACGGAGCGTCCAGACTACTGTGCTGAGCCGACAAACAGCTGATCGGCACAGTGCGGTAGCCATTTTAATTTAAATGAAGCGGCGATTATTTAAATTGCTGCTTCATTTCCATATGCCGAGTAAACAAATCTACAAGCCTCTGTCGCCAGAGGCATGTAGTCTAGACATACCCTAAGGCTATGTCTATGCTGCACTTTTGTCATTAAAACTTTGGTTGCTCAGACGTATGAAAAAAACTGCAACCTCTGAAGGACACAAGTTTTAATGACAAAAAGCACTGGTGTGGATAGTACTTTGTCGGCAGGGGATACTCTCCTGGCAACAAAGCTACCGCCTCTGTATTGTATGCTACAAATCCATATCGTGTATTCACATTACTATGCTTCTACCTAGGAGTTATCTAAACTAATGTTGCAGGCCAAAGAGTTGAAAGAAGGTGAATAGTTATACCATTTTACATTCCCTTCTGAATCTGGGCAAGCACTTTACTCTTAGAACCCTGATTTCAGTTTAACTCTAAGTGGAAATTAATTGTGATTATCTTAGAGTTGACTGAGCATTGAAAAATAAGAAGAAAATGTATAAATTATTTAAAATAATTAATACAGTGGAACTGCACTCATTTTCACTATTCTTTGGGAGAATCTCCAGTGTGGATTTGTGAAAATGTGTGAGTTAGTGAATTCATGAAGCAGGGAAGATGCATCAAAACAATTGTAACTAAGGCTTTGTCTACACTTCCAAGTTTAAAGCACTATTGCAGCAGCAGCATTTGAATGCGGTAGTATGGTCACAGAACCAGCATGTGTGGGATGAGAAAGTTACAGTGCAGTAACATGCCAGTGTAGACAAGCCCGCACCTACCTCTGTTTCAGGGCATTGCTGAGTGCCAGCAGTCAGGCTGGGAAGTGATATGGCCTTCCCCAGTGGCCTGTGGAAAATGTGTGTCATCACACAGGTTCCTCTGCTGGCACAATAGTAGATCCTTGCTTTTGTGTTTTCATAAATTGTAGTCCAGAAAATCCATATTCAGTATGGATTTGCAATTTTGGGGGTGTGGGCTAATACAGTTTTATTGTATGCTGAGACTGAATAGTTCAAGGAATTGTTGATAAAAGAATTGTGACCTTTGACATCCAAGTATCTCAGCTCATAGGCACTGTGTATGTTGTAGAACAACTAAATGCATTTCTTGGCTGCAGGGGGCACTTGGTCTTTGGCCTCTTGTTTCACCCTCACCAGGATGTGTTCTGACCACACCACAAAACCCAATAGGCCTTATTTTGTTACATAAGAGGTTTCATAGCAACAAAATAACATACATACAGTGTCATGGATCAACACATGTTGTGCATTAAGCATTTGCTATAATAATATTAACCTGCTTCTCACGGAAGGCTGATTGGAAACATATGAATATTATGAAACTGTGAAGCTTCATTATCTGTTACTTGTAGCACTTCTCACACTCTTTCCATGGAATTCAACATGGAAACAAACATCTGTTTTTTATTGTTCTTGCTGTTTCCATTAAGACTTGTAAGCTTGATTTTCTTTTTCCTGTGATTTTTTTTTAATTTTGTGAGTATCAATAGTCAAAATTGAACTTGTGTTCATTGCACAAGCTCTTTTCACATTATCTCTGTGGTATCAATATGTTTTGCCTCTCTGCACAATCCTTGGCCTGATGTAGAATCAGTAGTAGATGATGATGAGACGGCAAGACACTAACTTTTATATATGATAACACTAACATTGGACCTTGGCTAGCATAGAGAGAATATCATTGAAATAGAATATATATAATAATGTCAAGCCAGCAAAGGCATCACAGTCCTTTTGATGTCTATAGGGTCTCCATGTCTTCTTCCCTTGGATGCTTCTTCTTATATTTGACTGTTCATTATTCCTTACCCCATGACTGTTGTAATATGCAATGAAGCCTTAACTCCTCTCCTAGCAAAGCTTTACTCTCTGGATTACTGCAACAGATATAAATAAAATGCATTTTATACTGTCTGATCCCCCAGTACAAAATGCTGCCTGTTTGGAAAACATTTAATAACCTAACATATATACCAGTATCAAACCCCATGGGACTGCAATATTGTGGTAGATGTGTAATTTACTTTTCTCTTAATCACTTCCTTTTCTTTTACTATAAACCTTTCACCATGTCTCCTGGCTTCTACCACAAAGGTCTGGGTAGTTGGATCCAATTCCTTTGACTATGTTCAGTTTTCTAAAAACAATAGAAAACAAAAACTAGCCAACAAACAACACCACACAACAGCAGTCCAGATGCTACTCCCTAATAATTGCTTTGTACTTGAGTTTCAGAATCAGAGAACAGCCTCTGTGTTCATTACTAAAAAATACAAATACAAATACAAATTTACTAGAAAGCATCAGTTAAATTTTGCACTCTTCTTCAGGCAGTGTATCAAGTGGGCAGACCAATAAACTGAGACTTAGGAGATCTGAATTCTATTTTCAACTCTGCCACAGCCCTGCTGTTATGATGTGAGGCAAACCATTTAACCATCCTGTGCCTCTGTTTCCCTTCCTGCCCTTTCTCTGTTTAGATAAGAAACCCTTTGGAGTGTGGTCTCTTATTATACAATGGGGTCTCAAGCTCATCTGGAGTCTCTAGACATAGTTGTAATAAAACTCATATTAAACTCTGGTGGCTCTATCCAGCAGTCAAACAATTGTAGAAAAGTACAGAAAACTTGCATAAAAGGTTAAATGTCGTTTTTCTATGTAATTAATATTTTCTGTTGTCATATGTTTCAAACATATTTGTTCAAAATTCTCCCAGTCCGTAGCTAATAAAAATTCATTATTAATTATTCACTTGCAGTCAATCTAGTCAATCCCAATTTGAATTTTTAACTATTTCTCTGCAAAGAGCTATAGCAAGAATACTTCTGAGCAGATGAATGATACTTTATTCTAAATGTGTATACTGGCAGACTTTTTTTTTCACCACATACTTGACTTTCATCTGTAAGGATTTATGGAATTTATTACTTGGTTTGTTTGATGTAATACTGCTCTACATGTGAGTGATGGTGAGTTGGAAGGCATGGTGAGGGTGCTTGCCAACAATAATTGGCTTCTGCATTGAGGGACAGCTCAAATATTGTGAGTATCACAGTATGTCATTTGGGTGTGCGTATTGCCTGTAGTTCAAAGCATTTTACTGGTCTGCAGAGGCAAGCTGAGTTTCCTGTTGGCTGACTGTTTGTATGTTTATTAAACAGACTGGATGCAGTGCTAGAAAAAGTAATAGTTAATCCCATATATTCTTATGCTTCTCTGGATAAAATGGAAGTTAATATGGTTTGTTTTTACTGATACTGGTCATTCCTCTGACTTTTTGTAAAGCATAAAAGAACCTATCTACCAACAGATGGAAATTGATGAAAGGAAGTAGGTGTGAGGAAACATGCTGTAGTGTGAAACATTTACTTGTTTAGAAGTAAAGTAAACCCTGATAAATATGATGTATTCATTAGGTGTGTGCACAGGTCTCAAAATCAAGCCTAGAGCCAGGTCAGATTTGGGATCTGTCACATAAGGGGCATTAGAATTCAAAGTTCTGTTGAGCCCATTTTAAATGCTAGGCTTTGGATACTTTTCTATGCTTCTCTTCTCTTCCCCACTGATAGGTGAGAGAGTGATGATCTATTCTTTTCTGCTGCCCTGTGATGCGATATTCCTTTTTCTCCTTCACCTTTGAAACCATAGGGATGGGAGAGAGGTTTCATCTTCTATGCCCCAATGAAGAAAATGGCTCTGAACCACTATTTCCTTTATAAGTGAGGGAAATCACTGCCTAATCTGCGTCCTTTTCAAAGTATCAGTTTCAAACTATGTCATCTACTGTAACCTGTAATTTTTTTAAATCAGTGAGAACATGGCTGATTTTGTGATATGAAGACATTGACCAGTTTCTAATAATCAGAAAGTTATTACTGTCGTGATTTAGAGTAGTGTTTAATGTAATTTCCTCCTAACTCTGTAATATTTGCTGGAAATGAAGAGATGTACTTTTGTGCCTGTCTCTTTTATAAGAAGCAAACAAACTGGATTGACTAAACAAATGTACTAATATAGTATTAGTTCAATTTATTTAAATTTGGTAATTACAATCAAATCTTCACCCTACAGTTTTTATCTTGTAATATGGCCCCTGTGGAATGGCAAGAGACAGATCTGAATTCAAGAGCTGTACTCTGTGCTTTGCTCCCCAGGCCTTTCGAGGATGGGTGCTCTGTAGAAGTAATGCACCCAGCCCCAGGGAAGGAACATTTTCTGATTCCTTCTAATTGACCCACTGTGGCTGACTGAAGGATTGATTAACACTGCCAGGTTCCAGAGGGAACCATATACATCCTACCTGGCCAAGGGAAGGATTCCTAAGGTAATGGGTGGAGGGCCTTTAAAGAGAATGAGATTCTCAGGATACGTGAGGGAAAATCTCCTCTCTACATGATGCATAGCATACAACAGTAATATATTATTGGGTTGGTCACTTCATGCCATTCACTCACTCAAGGCCTGCCCTTTGTTATATAGCCATGCTAAACTCATAACATTTAAAATTAGAACTATAATGTTCCTCTCTTAATTTATCATTTGTCTCAAGGTACTGTCTGATTGTTGGATTGGCTGAACTACAGAACAGTAAAATAGGCATTTTCTTGCTACATTTATTGAGGAATTTACAAGTGAATAACATAAACATGGTTTTTTTCTCCATATTGCTAGTAGGCGGAACTGCTGGTATACAAGGATAAAATGGGTGGGTATTTTTGGTAGGCAGGCTTATCACATGGGAATGCTAGATAGAGAATAATTTAAAATGATATCAGAAAAGAAAATTTGCCAACATTTAATCAGTGTTAATCAGGTGCCAGAAAAAATGAGGGCATACTGTATCATTGAAAGGAAACCACACTGGCACACTAGGCTGTTTAATCTCATGTCTCAAACACTGTGTTATTCTTGTTTTCTGTATCTGCTGTCTAGCATTTGACTAATGTTTGACTGTCAGACAGTGGCTTACTTGTGGAAGAACTAGGTCTTATATACAATGATATCTTTTCAACAATTAAATCCACTTAAAATTGTTAAAATGACTACCAAGATTGCTTACAACCTTTAAATAAGAGAATATGATCTCTCATGAAACCCCTTTTTTTCTGTTTGTTTGTAAAAAACCTGCACAGTCATGTTAGTTTGTATGCTCAAAAACAAGAAGAGGTCCTCTTGTACCTCAAAGACTAACAGATTTATTTGGGTGTAAAATTTGTGGGCAGAAACCCACTTCATCAGATGCATTGTCAGTGGGCCATTTTAAGGTTTATATTACTACTAGATTTATTTGGTGTTGCTGGGGTTCTTAATTCAATTTTTTTTAAATGAAATAAAAATGTTCATATTTCATTTAAATCATTGTTCTGGGGGAGGGCTGGAGATGAGAAGTTCAGTATGCAGGCTTCCCAGGGAGTGAAGACTACCCCAGCCCTCTCTTACCGCAGCAGCTTGGGGCTAGATGAGAAGCGTCTCTCCATGGCCACTGCAGCTTAAGTGGGCACAGTCAGGAGAGGGGTGCATGTCCCCTGTCTGGGGCAGATGCAGGTTCGTCTGCCCCCTGCAGTCCCTAGGCAGAGTGAGGAAAGCATCAAACTGTGCACTTTCCCCTTTCCAGGCACATCCCATTTTGCTGGCCCAACCAAACTCTGACTTTGCTTTAACTTATGGCAGAAGGAAACTGTATATCTAGCAGACAAACAGACAGATTCTCTCAAGTATATAGTAGATGAGATAACAGTTAAAGAAGTATGGATTGGATAAATAGACTGTAAGGTAGATAGAAAACTGGCTATATCGTTGGGTTCAACGGATAGTGATCAATGGCTCAACGTCTGGTTGGGTGTCAGTGTCAAGTGGCATGCCCCAGCAGTCTGTTCTGGAGCTGGTTTTGTTCAACATCTTTATTAATGACCTGGATGAGGGGATGGATTCCACCCTCAGCAAGTTCATGGATGATACTAAGCTAGGGGCAGAAGTAAATATGCAGGAGGGCAGGGCTAGAGTCCAGAGTGACCTAGACAAATTGGAGGATTGGGCCAAAAGAAATCTTGTGAAGTTCAACAAGGACAAGTGCAGAGTCCTGCATGTGGGACAGAAGAATCCCAAGCAATGCTACAAACTGGGAACCGACTGTCTAAGCAGCAATTCTACAGAAAAGGATTTGAGGATTACAGTGGATGAGAAGTGGATATGTGTCAACAGTGCGCCCTTTTAGCCAAGAAAGCTAATGGCATATTAAGGTGCATCAGTAGCAGCATTGCCAGCAGATCTAGGGAAGTGATTATTCCCCTTTATTCGGCATTGGTGTGGCCATATCTGGAGTACCTCGCCCAATTCTGGGGCCCCCATTATTGAAAGGATGTTGACACAGTGGAAAGAGTCCAGTGGAGGACAATAAAAATGATCAGGGAGCTGGAGCACACAACTTACGAGGAGAGGCTGAGTGATTTGGGCTTCTTTGGTCTGCAGAAGAGAAGAGTGAGGGGAGGATTTAATAGCAGCCTTAAACTACCTGAAGGGAGGTTCCAAAGAGGATGGAGAAAGATTGTTCTCTGTGGTGACAGATGGCAGAATGAGGAGTAATGGTCTCAAGCTGCAGTGAGGGAAGTCTAGGTTGGATATATTTCACTAGAAGGGTGGTGAAGCTCTAGAATGGGTTATCTAAGGAGGTTATTTAGAGGTTTTTAAGTCCTGGTTTGACAAAGCCCTGGCTGGGATGATTTAGTTGGGATTGGTCCTGCTTTTAGCAGGGGATTGGACTCCTGGGATCTCTTCCATCCCTATGATTCTATGACTCTCCAGCTAATTGGAGGCCATTGCCTTGCATCTCACAATACTTGAAACATTTTATGTTATTTCTAAAGAACACATCTGTTGTCATGTTTTAATGCTTAATTTTCTCTATTTATTTATTTAACCAGATACTTGTGTGTTTGAAATCAGGAGGTTTTGTGTATTTTATTACACTTGGGCGAGCAAAAGCAAACTTTGTACCAGATCCTCAGCTGGTGTAAGTCAGTGCAACTTAATTGAATTCAGTAGAATTATATCAATTTGCAGTAGCCTAGATCAGGACTTTTACTGTTTATGTTTTGCATTGAAGAGCTTTTGTGAGCCCATTTCATGTGCATAGAGAATAAGCTGTTAAAATAATACTTCTGAATATAAAATATCCTTTCCAATGAAATAAGCCAAATGTCCTCATTCCCATTAGCTCCAAATGGAATTTAGAAGAAAACTCTCTGTTCAAAGGTCAAACACGACACAAAATCCATTACAATAAAAGTACAGTTTAGAGGTTACTATGTCAGAAAGATTAAGAGACTTTTTCAAAAGACTGATACAAATGTCATATGTCAGAAGATTCCACTACTTCATTTGTGCTAACATGCTACTTGTTTGATTGCACTTTTACTAAGTAAATATTCCTATTGAGGTAATCAGTTTCATATGTCAAAAGTTTGAAACATCTTCCACGGGGCAGCGTGTGCACAGAGTGCAGAAGGAGGGTTCCACATTCATGTTGGTGAAACACATTGTTTCTCATTGAGAGTTTCTCAGAATTACTTTCTGAAATATTCATTTTTGGCACCTTTTAGAAAAAATAATAAGAATGTGGTGGATTCAGCTTTGACTGGCATTAGCTATATGATGTGTGATTATCAGAAAAGAAAGAGAAGTTCTGTGGCACCATAGGGCTCATCTAGACTACGGGGAACGGTCGAAAGAAGATATGCAAATTCCACAGGATATGCAAATTCCAATCACGCTTTCAAAAGCGGAGCCTTCAAAAGTGAAAGTAGTTAAGACAGTAGTTTCTTGGCACCCCCCCCCCCCTTTGTTGAAAAGCCATGTAAACCTCCTTTTTTGAGGAAGGCTGGCTTTTTGACGAAAGCGGGAGGAGGGGGTCACTGAAAAAGCTCTGCGTTCGAAAGTGCAATCGGATGAAGACATGCAAATTCCACATGAATTTGCATATCTTCTTTTGACCATTCCCGTAATCTAGATGAGCCCTTAAAGACTAACAGATTTATTTGGGAATTAGCTTTCATGGATAAAACCAGTTTATCAGATGCATCTGACAAAGGCTACGTCTAGACTGCAGCCTTTTTCCGCAAAAGCTTATGCAAATGAAATGTGGAGTAGAATATTGCCACACTTCATTTACATAATTAATTAGCAGTCGGTTTGCTCAAGAGGCTTTTGCGCAAAAACGAGCTGTGTAGATGAAAAAATGACGAAGAATGGTTCTTGCGCAAGAGGGGGTTTTTGCGGAAAAAGGAGCCATCTATACAGCTCCTTTTTGCGCAAAAGCCTTTTACACAAAAATGGCTTCTAATTAATTATGCAAATGAAGCATGGAGATATTCTACTCTGTGCTTCATTTGCATAAGCTTTTGCGGAAAAAGGCTGCAGTCTAGACGTAGCCTTTGTCAGATGCATCTGATAAACTTGTTTTATCCATGAAAGCTAATTCCCAAATAAATCTGTTAGGGTATGTCTACACTAGAAAGTTAGTTCGAACTAACGGACGTTAGTTCGAACTAACTTTCCTATGCGCTACACTAGCGCTCCGCTAGTTCGAATTTGAATCGAACTAGCGGAGCGCTTAGTTCGAACTAGGTAAACCTCATTTTACGAGGACTAACGCCTAGTTCGAACTAGCTAGTTCGAACTAAGGGCTGTGTAGCCCTTTAGTTCGAACTAGTGGGAGGCTAGCCCTCCCCAGGTTTCCCTGGTGGCCACTCTGGCCAACACCAGGGAAACTCTATGCCCCCCTCCCGGCCCCGGACCCCTTAAAGGGGCACGGGCTGGCTACGGTGCCCGTGCCAGGTGCAAGCCTGCCAGCACCCAGCTAGCAGACCCTGCACCTGGCACGGCACAGAGCCACCCACCCGATGCCCCCCAGCCCACCCCCTCTTGCCGGGACCAGGCTGGCGGCTCCCGGGAGCTTGCCCTGGACCGCAAGAGGCGGGCACCTTCCTGGGCTAGTGCGGACATCGTGGACCTCGTCCACGATCTCCGCACTAGGCACAGGAAAGTGGCCGTCTAGGGCAGGAGAGCTGCCAGCCTGGCCACCCAGGACCAGGTGTGCATGAAAATCAAGGGGGTCCACTGAGACCCCCGACACTGAGCCCTGAGCTTACAATGGCCGTCCTGGGTCAGACCAAAGGTCCATCTAGCCCAGTAGCCTGTCTGCCAACAGCGGCCAACCCTAGGGACCCTGGAGGGGATGGACCGAAGACAATGACCAAGCCATTTGTCTCGTGCCATCCCTCTGCAGCCTTCCACAAACTTTGGGCAGGGACACCACTCCTACCCTCTGGCTAATAGGACTCCATGGACCCAACCTCCATCACTTTATCTCACTTCCCTTTCAACTCTGTTCTAGTTGTAGCCTTCACAGCCTCCTGCAGCAAGGAGTTCCACAGGTTAACTATTTGCTTTGTCAAGAAGAACAACTTTCTCTTACTAGTTTCAAGCCTGCTACCCATTCCTTTCCTTTGGTGTCCTCTAGTCCTTCTTTATGGGAACTCAGGAAGAACTTTTCTGAATGCACCCTCTCCACCCAACCCCTGCTTTTAGAGACCTCTATCCTGTCCCCCCTCCGTCTCCTCTTTTCTAAGCTGAACAGTCCCAGTCTCTGTAGCCTCTCTTCATCTGGGACCTGTTCCCAACCCCTGATCATGTTAGTTGCCCTCCCCTCTCCCAGCCTTTCTCTTCCCCTCTCCCACCTCCTTTTCCCAGTCTCCCCCAGTTTTTTTCAATAAAGACAGAGTCAATGTTGGAAGAAACGTTATCTTTATTTTGTACATCAATAAGAAGGGGGGCTAGGGAAGGGCAAGTGGAAGGAGGTGAGGGAGGAATGGGGTACGAGCCCCCGATGGGGAGGACTGGGCTGGCTCTGCGGGCTTCTGGGGGTGGAAGCTCTCCTGCAGCCCCCCAATTACTCCCTCTCCCCAGATGGCAGCCTGCGGCAAGTGCAGCCGGGCTGATGGCCGAGTGGTGTGATGTGCCCAGTGTGGGCACTCAGGGCACTCCAAGCCAGAACTTCTTTGCAAGCGGGGCACCCCTTAGAACTGTGTGTCCGGGGTGGGGGTCGGGACCCTTTAAGCGCAGCCCTCGGCTAGCCTGAGACAGTATCTCCATGCTCTAAGTCCTCCTTTTATGCCCTGCCGGCACTGCTTCCGGCCATCCTTAAGCCCTGTTCAGAGTCCACTCAATGTGGACTTACTAGTTCGAACTAGCAAAACGCTAGTTCGAACTAGTTTTTAGTTCTAGATGCGTTAGTTCGAACTAGCTTAGTTCGAATTAACTAATTCGAACTAAGTTAGTTCGAACTAGCGCTGTAGTGTAGACGTACCCTCAGTCTTTAAGGGCTCCTCTAGACTACAGGGAATGGTCGAAAGAAGGGTACATCTAGACTACATGCCTCTGTCGCCAGAGGCATGTAGATTAGGCTACCAGACATAGTAAAATGAAGTGGCGATTTAAATAATCGCCGCTTCATTTAAATTTACATGGCTGCTGTGCTGAGCCGACAAACAGCTGATCAGCTGTTTGTCGGCTCAGCGCGATAGTCTGGACGGGCGGGTGTTGACATCAAAGGTATTTGTCGACCACCCAGGTAAACCTCATTCCAGGAGGCATGATCAGCTGTTTGTCAGCTCAGCGCGGCAGCCATGTAAATTTAAATGAAGCGGCAATTATTTAAATCGCCGCTTCATTTTACTATGTCTGGTAGCCTAATCTACATGCCTCTGGCGACAGAGGCATGTAGTCTAGACGTACCAGAAGATATGCAAACCTAGACGTAACCAAAGTATTTTTACCCATGAAAGCTTATTCCCAAATAAATCTGTTAGTCTCCAAGGTGCCACAGGACTCTACTTTGTTTTTGCAGATACTAACTAACATGGCTACCCCACTGAGCAAAAGAAAATTCATTTTGTATATAAAGAACTTGCCATAAATTTGTATTTTTAAGAAATCCTCAAAGGATAAACAAATACAGTGCTATCTGTTCTGTCGCTCTTTGTCACCTTGGGATAAGGCAAGGAGATGAGAAGTCATGGTATCTACAGGTTTTTCTATACTATTCATCTGACTTTTAGGACATGGAGCAATATCTAGTGTTGGTCTCCTTTTTGCCTCCTGAAACTTTCCATGGGCTCAGATGTTACCCATAATAGTCTTCAGTGGAGATTACTGATATTCTCTAGTGGACGAACAGGGGTTCTTGGTTGGTCATGGAGTTCAATTGTTCATTTTTGCAGCTTTATCTCAGGGCCATTCTGTTCCCTCCATGTCTTCACATCTCATTTTAAAACCTATCTGTAAGCTTTGGCCAACAGGGCATTTTAAACTCTCCTTGTCCTTCCCTTTCAAACTTATTTATTTTATCCTTCTAATCTCTCTTCATAAGAATATTTTGGCAATACTGCGGCTACGTCTATATTGGCATGATCTTGTGCAAATACTCTTTAATGCAAGAGTTCTTGCATTAAAGTATTTGAGCAAGAGAGCATCTACACTGGCATGTGCCTTTGTGCAAGAGATGTGCTTTTGTGCAAGAGCATTTGTGCCAGTGTAGATGCTCTCTTGCACAAAAAAAGCTCCGATGGCCACAGGGCTTTCTTGCACAAGAAATTCATGTTGCCTGTCTACACTGGCCTCTTGCGCAAGAACAGTTGCTCTTTTCAACAAGGATCAATTGTAGAGGTATCTGCAGTTGATTTGGTGTGTCTTTACTAGATCTGCTAAATTGACTACCAGTGGATCAATCTCAGAACATCAATCTGTATAATATAGACATAGCCTAACTTCTACAGGCAAAAGAGAGCCTGGAGTGCCAAAACTAAAGGGCTACGTCTAGACTGGCATGATTTTCCGGAAATGCTTTTAACGGAAAGTTTTCCGTTAAAAACATTTTCGAAACAGAGCATCTAGATTGGCACGGACGCTTTTCCATAACAGCACTTTTTGCGGAAAAGTGTCCATGCCAGTTTAGACGCGCTTTTCCGCAAAAAAGCCCCGATCGCCATTTTCGCAATTAGGGCTTTTTTGCGGAAAACAAATCTGGGCTGTCTATACTGGCCCTTTTGCGCAAAACTTTTGCGCAAAAGGACTTTTGCCCGAATGGGAGCAGCATAGTATTTCCGCAAGAACACTGACAATATTACATGAGATTGTCAGTGCTTTTGTGGAAATTCAAGCGGCAAGTTTTTCCAGAAAAGTGGCTGATTTTCCAGAAAAACTGGCCAGTCTAGACACAGCCAAGGTCTTTCAGCTCACTGTTAAAATGTATGAAACAAAAAACAGGACTATGTAGCACTTTAAAGACTAACAAGATGGTTTATTAGGTGATCATATATGGTCATGCCTATTTTCTTCCACAATTTGATCTGAGGAAGTGGGTCTGGCCCACGAAAGCTCATCACCTAATAAACCATCTTGTTAGTCTTTAAAGTGCTATATAGTCCTGTTTTTGGTTTCAGCTAGACTAGACTAACACAGCTACATCTCTATTACTGTTAAAATGTATATATTTAAAATGTGGAAGTGACACCTAGATTCTGATAATGGCATCTCAAACAATTATTTTATATATGTTTGTTATTTTAAAAATAAGTTTTTCAGTTCACCTCTATATTTCAGCTTTTTTTATTTTATTCCTCACCATCATATTGGTTTTTTCCTTTCTACTTTTGAGTCACTCACCAAAGTATTCTTTCTTTTTCATAGTGCCCTCTACAAAGTATTTTATGATATCTGTATGAAATATGCTTCATACAAACCTTGCATTATACTGTACTGAATCTCTGGAAATATAGCAGCAGTTGTCAATTGATAAAGTGACATTTTACTCATCTGTCACTGCATCAAACACTTCTCAAGGGCATAGACAAGCCAATTCTGCCCTCTTTTCAGTTGTTTTACGGAGGTCAGACAGAGATCACTCTTTTCTACCATCTTTACTCCATTTTTTCCTCAGTTACAATGATGCTTGGAAGCCCTTAATCCACTGGGCCTTAAATTTAATTGAGGTTAAGTAAAATATTTTCAAAATAATTAATTTTCTACATTATCTGTTCTATACCATCTATTTCTTCCCACTGCTTCATGGCCACTAAACACCAACACCACAAAGATAGTTTAATAAGCATTTCTGTAGAAAAGAAAAGAAAAGAAAAGAAAAGAAAAGAAAAGAAAAGAAAAGAAAAGAAAAGAAAAGAAAAGAAAAGAAAAGAAAAGAAAAGAAAAGAAAAGAAAAGAAAAACAGCCCAGCCACTAGAAATTTCACATATATCACAACTGCATATTTCAGATATGATGTCAGTTGTATCTAGAGAAAATACCTTGTTTTCTTAGCAATCTTTTTTTTGGGGGGGGGGCGGGGTACAGTAGTTTGGTTCTGCTCTGAAGTGACCATAAAATGTTGTTAGGTCCCGTTTTGTTTTTTGTGATTCATATCTTTTGTCTTTAGTTTATAGATACAAATATTTCCCCCCAACTAACATTGTTGCAAATTTGCCTTTGAATGAGAATCAAGCTGAGCAGGCCCGGCCAAAGAGTTTGCTGGGTCCAAGCTGGGACTTTGTGATTGGCTGCATTGGGCAGCTCCCAGCCATGGCAGTGAGTGAGCTTGCTGGGTGGGTGGGCGCCAGGCATCGCGGGGTGGCAAGGGGCCTAAGGCAACTGCCTTGCATACTTTGCCCTAAGGCCGGACCTGAAGCTGGCTCTTCCCTGTTTGCATATGTTCACCTGTAGTCCTGACAAAAGTCAGTATTAACATAGGTGTAAAGTGCCCCTGAGGTTCAGGTTTTTTAGTAATGGGAGATTAGGAATAAAACACATCTTGAGGACTCAGGATTTTTTTTAGCAATTTTTTAAAAATGCCTACAGAATTCATGTCATGCCAACATCTAAGTCAGGCATTTTCAAACTCTGGGTTATGGTTTGTAAGAGCAAGGTGCTAGCTGGCCGCAAGACACTTTGTTTACCTATGCCTCCGCAGGTATGTGCAATTGCAGCTCCCGTTGGCCATGGGTCACCATTTCTGGCCAATGGGAGCTGCAGGAAATGGTATCCAGGTCTGCACCACTTTCTGCAGCTCCTATTGGCCAGGTATGGCAATTCATGGCCAACACGAGCTGCAAACACTGTATCTATACAGGCTCATGTAAACAAAGCATCTTGCAGCCAGCCAGAGACTTGCTCTTACAAACCACGATCCAGAGTTTGAAAACCCCTCATCTAAGAGACCAGCAAGACTTTTATATGAATAGATAAACAAATAAAAATAAGTTGCAAAATCAAAAAAATAGTATTTTGTGAATTATTTAAATTCTTTTACACAAAAAAAATAATATTGGGCATGCCTTTGTATTTAGTCTAAAAGACTGAAGTCAAGATGGATTTAGTCAACTTTTTTGGCAAAACTGGGCATTTTTCCCATGTGCAAATGGTACAAATGCCTAGTTGTGTCAAAAAAGTCAACACATCGGGGGCAGAGCTTACAAAGGAGACTGTCTCCAGCAAAACAGCATGTATAATCATTTTACCTAGATTCATTAGAATGGTTCAGCCTTTTTACATGACATAGTTGGTTCGTTCCATAAACATCCCAAAGTGGAAATGTAAAAAGACAGAAGAGAAGGCAGCCTTGCCAGTCATACAATCAAATGAAATTTGTAGTTTGATAAAGATAGACACAGAGAGTTCATAATCTCAAAACAGAATTAATGCATTTTACATAGGTTTACCAGAATGTGACAAAAGGACTGTATATTTTCAAATATGAATTGATTCCCCATGTATAGACCATAAATAATCTGTGATCGATAGAGCCCTTTCTGATAGTTTGAAAATGAAACATTTTGAGAAACAAGGTCCAGATTCTCCTCTATGCCATCAGGGAGTTTGTTAAGGCTCCCTGATTCTTATGAAGCATATGCAGGATAACACAGATTCTTAGTACTACTGGTCAAAAATTATCTGATGAAACAGTTTCATTAGAAAATGCCAGTTCCTTAAAACCCAAATGTCTCCAAAAATGAGTTGCGTTTCACAAACCTTTGCGGAATTCTGGTGGAAACCTGCCTGATTCCCTTTCATCTGAGCTGGCAGAGTCCCAGAAAGGCCTGCCACATACACTATTCCAAGGTCAGGAACCCTACATTTCTAGGATCTGTGACTCTCAGCCAGGCAGCCATACATAACACTCTGGGGTCAGAAACCCAGTCTTCCAGGATCTGTGACTCTCAGGCAGCCCTGCCACTCCAGAGCTTTCAGTCTCCCTGCCATGTAGTAGTCAGGAGCCTTAAAGACCTGAGCCCTGGTCTACACTAGGGATTTATTTCAAAATAACAAGTGTAGTGTCCACACTACCAACCCCATTACTTTGAAATAACAGGCTGGTCATTTTGAAATAATAACTCCTGCTTTCCACAAGGAATAACACTTCTTTTAAAATAGTTATTATTTTGAAATAATTTCTTAGTGTAGATATGCAGTGAACGTATCTAGAGGTTGGCCAGGGTTTCCAGGAATTCCATGCTCACTGCCATAGAGCTGAGAGCCTGAAACCCCTGGGATGGACTCCTAAATTCCAAGTTGTATGACTCCAGGACAGTTCTGCTGTGAGTACTACCCTGGACTGGGGACATTGGGGCTTCCAGACTCATGGTCCAGGTGGATATTCTGACTGCCAGTTGGCTCCTGGGCAGACCTCATGACAGGGCTGCCTAGAACCACAGACCCTGGCAGCTATTGAGTGAAACTGGCATTCCTGCCAGTTTAACTGGCAAGAATGACAGTTACACTCACCAGCTTGTGGGTCTGTGGGAGGAAATGCTGGTACAGAAACACCATGTGTCTATTTCTGAAACAATTTATTTTTATTTTGGATTTCTGCTTTGAAAGAAAATGTAAAATATCAAAAATTTTCACAAACTGGAAATGGCATATTTCAGCCAGCTCCAAATAGTAGTAACTTATACAAGCTGAGGATAGCTGCAACACAGTATGGAGGGCTGTTTTTTTTCCTGAACGCTTTATGCTGCTCTGAACACAAAAGTTATCTAGACCTATGTAGCTGGGTGGGGAGGTGGATCTATGGGTATGTCTACACTACAGAGTTAGTTCGAACTAACTTAGTTCGAATTAGTTAATTCGAACTAAGCTAATTCGAACTAACGCGTCTAGAACTAAAAACTAGTTCGAATTAGTGTTTTGCTAATTCGAACTAGCATATCCACATTGAGTGGACCCTGAACAGGGCTTAAGGATGGCCGGAAGCAGTGCCGGCAGGGCATCACAGGAGGACTTAGAGCGTGGAGATGCTGTCTCAGGCTAGCCGAGGGCTGCGCTTAAAGGGACCCGACCCCCACCCCGGACAGACAATTCTCAAGGGTGCCCCGCTTGAAAACCAGTCCTGACTTGGAGTGCCCGGAGTGCCCACACTGGGCACATCACAGCACTCGGCCATCAGCCCGGCTGCACTTGCCGCAGGCTGCCATCTGAGGAGAGGGGGCAATTGGGGGGCTGCAGGAGAGCTTCCACCCCCAGAAGCCCGCAGAGCCAGCCCACTACTCCCCATCGGGGGCTCGTACCCCATTCCTCCCTCACCTCCTTCCACTTACCCTTTCCTAGCCCCCCTTCCTGATGTACAAAATAAAGATAACGTTTCTTCCAACATTGACTCTGTCTTTATTGAACAAAACTGGTGGAGATTGGGAAAAGGAGGTGGGAGAGGGGAAGAGAAAGGCTGGGAGAGGGGAGGGCAACTAACATGATCAGGGGTTGGGAACAGGTCCCAGATGAAGAGAGGCTACAGAGACTGGGACTGTTCAGCTTAGAAAAGAGGAGATGGAGCAGGGACAGGATAGAGGTCTCTAAAAGCAGGGGTTGGGTGGAGAGGGTGCATTCAGAAAAGTTCTTCGTGAGTTCCCATAAAGAAGGACTAGAGGACACCAAAGGAAAGGAATGGGTAGCAGGCCTCAAACTAGTAAGAGAAAGTTGTTCTTGACAAAGCAAATAGTTAACCTGTGGAACTCCTTGCTGCAGGAGGCTGTGAAGGCTACAACTAGAACAGAGTTTAAAGGGAAGTGAGATCAAGTCATGGAGGTTGGGTCCATGGAGTAGTCTTAGCCAGGGGGTAGGAGTAGTGTCCCTGCCCAAAGTTTGTGGAAGGCTGGAGAGGGATGGCACGAGACAAATGGCTTGGTCACTGTCTTCGGTCCATCCCCTCCAGGGTACCTAGGGTTGGCCGCTGTCGGCAGACAGGCTACTAGGTTAGATGGACCTTTGGTCTGACCCAGGACGGCCATTGTAAGTTCAGGGCTCAGGGTCGGGGGTCTCAGTGGACCCCCTTGATTTTCATGCACACCTGCTCCTGGGTGGCCAGGCTGGCAGCTCTCCTGCCCTAGACGGCCACTTTCCTGTGCCTAGTGCGGAGATCGTGGACGAGATCCTGGTCCCGGGAAGAGGGGGTGGGCTGGAGGACATTGGGTGGGTGGCTCTGTGCCGTGTCAGGTGCAGGATCTGCTGGCTGGGTGCTGGCAGGCTTGCACCTGGCACGGGCACCGTAGCCAGCCCGTGCCCCTTTAAGGGGTCCGGGGCCGGGAGGGGGGCAATAGAGTTTCCCTGGTGTTGGCCAGAGTGGCCACCAGGGAAACCTGGGGAGGGCTAGCCTCCCACTAGTTCGAATTAAGGGGCTACACACCCCTTAATTCGAACTAGTAAATTCGAACTAGGCTTAATCCTCATAAAATGAGGTGTTCCTAGTTCGAATTAAGCGCTCCGCTAGTTCGATTTAAATTCGAACTAGCGGAGCGCTAGTGTAGCACCTATGAATGTCAGTTCGAACTAACGTCCGTTAGTTTGAACTAACATTATAGTGTAGACATACCCTATGAGAGGTTTTCTCTTTTAGGCAATAGTCTATAGAAGGAAAACAATGAGAATTACTGAAATATATATATTTCATTTTTTTCCTTACTGTTACAGGTGATATCTCTGGTGATTTCTCCTCACCTATCTAAAAAACTCGGGAGAGGGGGGAGATTATCAGATGGTGTAAGTCAGGGGTCTCCAAACTTTTCAGCCCGAGGGCCGCATTAACTATCAAACAGCAGTTCGGGGGCCGACTACACACTTGAGGTCCAAATAAAAAACAATCAAAACATGGATGTTGTTTTTAATTATTTATTTAATATTATTTTATTCAGTTATTATTTAATAACACATTCATACACTACACATGAATACCTGTATTAGTGTGAATGGTGAAATTGTTTCCTGGATGCCAAAATAGCAGACATTTCTGGCTTTAGATTTGTTGTCCCTAACATCAACAGTGACCTGAGATTATCATCGGACAAGTTTGTTCTCAAATTGTTCTTCACGTATTTCATTCTTGAAAATGTTTGTTCACACAGGTATGTTGTTCCAAAGATTGAAAGGTACCTTGATGCAAAAGTTTTGACATTAGGAAAGTCTTCCTTGGGCAAAAACTAGTAAAAACCCACCAGTCCTATTTTGAACTTGTCCCTAAGGAGGTCATTTGCTTGCAACTCAATGACTTCCAGCTGCAGTTCATCTGGGCAACTGGCCACATCTGCTTCAAATGGGTTTTGAAACAATCTCACTTCTTCTGCCTTTGAATCCAAAAAGGTCTCCACGGGCCGGATGAGAGGGCCTCGCGGGCCGCATCCGGCCCCCGGGCCGTAGTTTGGAGACCCCTGGTGTAAGTCAATGTAACTCCACTGTAATCAATGTTAAGGATCTGCCTGTAGGATCTTTTTTTTTTTTTTTTTTTTTTTTTTAAGAAACTAAATGAAAATCTTTCTGTATGCTTCTTCAGGGAAGTGATCAGGCCTGCTAGAATATTGTGAAAGAACTGAAATTTGCTTTAGACAGACTGAGACTATTTGTCAAGATTTAAACTTGACGCACGGAGCAGCAGATTGAGCTGTTTTGTGGTTTTGTTTTATGACGTGTGTCAGTTTGCATACCTGACATCCTAAACAAACCACTCCCTAATCTGGCCCTTTCTCAACTGCTAAAAGGATTATTACTAATTGATATTTACAGTGTCATCTCAAGGTTTAATAACCTCAAGGATATCTTTCTGAGACAATATAACAAGGAAATGTAACAAAAGTAGTTGTTGACTCATTGTCTAGCATACATAAAAGTGTGACTAATACAATTTATTCAGCTTTAAAGTGTAAATTTCTTATCTATCACTTTTAATAATAATAATTCTCTATACCTGGCTCCCACCATTGTAAGTGTGCTTCTTTTTACAGACAAAAGCAATTAATAAAAACATAATTACCATTCTTTTAAAAATAAACATAAAAAACAAGTGAGGGTGAGGTGTGCTGCCTTTAAAAAAATGTACAGACCTTTCATGTTTCCACAGCACCTAGCAGAAAGGGATCCTAATCCCAATCAGGATTGTTGAGTGCTACCATAATAATATATTTTAAATAATGATAAAAATCAAGAATGCTAAAGGCCCATGAAACACTGAAGCATTTATGATAAGAGATAATACAGCTTACTGAAAGTTGAGGATCTGCTGGAATTATCTTGCTTCAAATAAACCGTTGTCACGCACCTCTGCAATTTTACAGTCTCCAGACCAAATTACTGTTTTTATATCTATAGTATCAGACACGTTCATAGAACTTTACAGAGCATATAGGAAAGTGCAGTACCTGCCCTGAAAATCAGAGTCTGTGGATTTGCTCTGGCAAATCATTGCTCACATGAATGTTTCAACTGGGAATAATCTGAAGCAAAAGGTGGAGGAGGATTTATGGGACGGTGTATGTATGGACTACTATTCTCCATACATTCTAAGAGGATTGAAAGGTCAGATAGGCAAAGTGAAAAAGAAATGACATGGGAGAAAAGTTGAGGAAGAAATATGAGGCAGAAGAGAAAAGAAGAACAGATAGGGAAAAATCAGTCAAGAGTATTGCTTGTCAGTCAGACAGGAAGCACTGCCTTAGCCCTGATTCTGCAACTTTTTCAGTGTGAATAACCTCATAAGCATGCACTAAAATCCATTCACTTCCAGCTCATGTTTAACACACAGATCCACCATGTGGAGCAAATTGCAGGATCACAGACTGAGGAGAGATGATAAACATCACTTGCCCTAAAGCTGGGAATTTTTGAAAACTAAATAAATTTTTAAACGAAAAGGCTGTGTAGACTACAGGGATTTGTCGACAAAAGTGGACTTTTGTCGACAAAACTAAACCTGCGACTACACTGCCGCTGAGTTCTGTCAATATAACGTCGACAGAACTCAGCAGTTTTGTCGACGGCTGTAAACCTCACTCTACAGAGTTCTGTTGACAGAAGGCATTATTGCATCTACACTGTCTTTTGCATCTACACTGTCATGTAGACAAAGCGGCATCCTTTCTAGGACATAAAATTCCCCTTTTTGGTCTGTCAGAAAAGAGAGAATACAATTTCCAGGTTGTTACAATTTCCAGGTTGACAAGCTATGCAAATGTGCGAATTCTTCAAGTGATTACTCGTGTGTATTCCATTTAGGTGTGCACACACCTCATACACAATTGTCAGAAGGTTTTTACCTCAGCAGTACCCGTTGGGGCTAGCTGGGGAGCCCCCTGGAGTGGTGCCTTCATAGCAGTGCATATATACCTCTACTGGTCCTCCACCCCCTCACTTCCTTCTTACTACCCGGTGACGGTTGTTGGATCATTCTCCTCTTGCTACTAAAAGGGCTCCTTTTGGGTTTTTTTAGTATATAGTTAGAGTTTCGTCATTGTTTATAGTTATATTTGTAGATGTAGTTGTTAATAGTGTTAGTTAACAGGGTCCTACCCCACATTAGTTCCCCCGCATGGAGCATGCCCAGGCCTCAGGGCTTTAAGCCCTGTGCAATGTGCTTGACATCTATGCCCCAGGGTGACCTGCACAATTCATGCCTCAAGTGCCTGGGAGAGGGTCACCTAGGTGCAAGATCTTTCAGGGGGTGAAGCCCTGTACAAAAAAGGAGTGAGAATTGCAGTTGAAACTTCTCCTTATGGAAGCAGCTCTCTTCCGCCTCAGTCATCTAGGTGTTGGCACTGGTACTTGTGTCCCATAACACACTAGCATTGGTACAGGACTCATCAACACTGAGCAAACCATCTGCAGCATCAAGATCTGGCACCAGTGGACAGCACCGATCCCTGGTCCCAGGGTCCTATAAGAAGAACAGAGTGGAGAGGGATCATTCTCCATCCCAACACGCAGACCAAGTGCATCCCAGGTGAGACACTCTAAGGAGACTGCCCCATCAGCACCTCCAATGACTCCTGAGTTGAGCCCGGAGTGCATCGACTTCCCGGACTTACAAGAGATGGTGTTAGATGACACTGATCAGCCGTGAACCTTGGAGTCATTGGAGGCTGCCAAGAACAATATTGAGATGACAAGGTCTTCAGGGGTGGCAATGAGGTAAGGGAACTGAATAGAACCATCTGCTCCTTCAATGCTGGAGCCTACCGACCCCATGACACCTAGGGATAGGGGGCAACCCCTGTCTAAACCACCACCATCCTTGTCAGCACTGGCCCCACTGGTTCCTTCTGTACTGGTATCAACTTGTATGAGGCTGTATCTGCAGGTGAAACTTGTATGAGGCTGCTGGACAACAGGGTTGCATGCAAATATGTCGTGCAACATGGTTCACCCCCTGCTAACAGGCCCTTTGCTGGAATGGTTTGCTTGTGTACACAATCCTACCTGGACATGGTGGTCATGATTCCTCCCAAGATCATGCACTCCCTGACCTGATGGCTGCAGGAGGAAGTAGTGCGCAGTGGAGAACCATTCACCAGATCACATCCTTCAATCCAGCTGGTTACAGATGCTTCCGACATGGGATGGGGAGCACATGTCGGAGACCTGAGTACTCAGGGTATGTGGTCCAGAAGGGAGCGATTGCTGCATGTGATCGTCAGGGAGTGAAGGACGGTACATCTCACATGTCAGACATTCCTACCCCATTTGACAGGCAAGTGTGTTTTAGTCCTGACAACCAATACTGCAGCGATGTTCTTTATAAATAGACAGAGTGGTGCTCATTCCTCTCCCCTCTACCAGGAAGTCCTCTGTCTGTGGGAGTTTTGTGTACCATCTAGCTGGAGGCCACGTACCTCTCAGGAACTCAGAATGTGCTCACAAACCAACTCAGTCAGTCATCCCAAATGCATGAATGGTCCCTCAGAACAGATGTAGCCCTAGGTATTTTCCACAAGTGAGGGTATCTGTCTAGACCTGGCCAATCAGAGGCTCCGGGCTCCATGCACAGAACTGACAGACTGGATGGGACTGATTAATCACTTGTGAAGCTGTACTGCCCCGCAACTTAGAGGAAACACTGATTGGAACCCTGTTATAGTTTGGGCCTTTCCACCATCTCCTGGCAAAGAGTACCACAAGCTGACTATTTTTTTTTTTACATCTGCTGCTTATAAATTTAATTGGCTCAGCTTCTTGTGTTATGTTAGTAAAGGAATGGATAACATTTCCTTATTCTATTTTTCCACGCTGTTCATGATTTTCTCCAGACTTCTAACATATTCCCAATGGTCCCTGTAGCCCTGTATCCTGTCTTCTGACAGGCTACGTCTAGACTGCAAGCCTCTTTCAAGGAAGAGCGTCTAGACTACAACCAGTACTTTCGAAAAAGCAAGCGGCTTTTTTGAAAGAAAGCACTCAGGCAATCTGGATGCTCTCTTTCGAATAAGCACAGTTTGCATTACATAGCACCTTTTTTCAAAAGAGCACTTTCGAAAAAAGGCGTTATTCCTCATAAAACGAGGCTTTCTGCGGTCGAAAAAACTGCTGCATTCTTTCAATTTACTTTTGAAAGAACACAGCAGCAGTCTAGATGCAGGGGAAGTTTTTTTTTTTTTTTTAAAGGCCACTTTTTTTAAAAAAAACCTGTAGTCTAGACATACCCAGGGTATGTCTACACTACAAAGTTAATTCGAACTAACGGACCTTAGTTCGAATTAACTTTGATAGGCGCTACACAAGCGCTCCGCTAGTTCGAACTTAATTCGAACTAGCGGAGCACTTAGTTCGAACTAGGTAAACCTCATACTACGAGGACTAAGCCTAGTTTGAACTTACTAGTTCAAATTAAGAGGTGTGTAGCCCCTTAATTCGAACTAGTGGGAGGCTAGCCCTCCCCAGCTTTCCCTGGTGACCACTCTGGCCAACACCAGGGAAACTCTATTGCCCCCCTCCTGGCCCCAGACCCCTTAAAGGGGCACGGGCTGGCTACGGTGCCCGTGCCAGGTCCAAGCCTGCCAGCACCCAGCCAGCAGATCCTGCACCTGGCACGGCTCAAGCCACCCACCCAATGCCCCCCAGCCCTCCCCCTCTTCCCGGGACCAGGCTGGCGGCTCCCGGGAGCTTGCCCAGGACTACAAGAGGCGGGCACCCGCCTGGTCTAGTGCGGACATCGTGGGCCTCGTCCACGACCTCTGCACTAGGCACAGGAAAGTGGCCGTCTAGGGCAGGAGAGCTGCCAGCCTGGCCACCCAGGAGCAGGTGTGCATGAAAATCAAGGTGGTCCACTGAGACCCCCACCCTGAGCCCTGAGCTTAGAATGGCTGTACTGGGTCAGACCAAAGGTCCATCTAGCCCAGTAGCCTGTCTGCCGACAGCAGCCAACAATAGGGGGGACCCTGGAGGGGATGGACCGAAGACAGTGACCAAGCCATTTGTCTCGTGCCATCCCTCTCCAGCCTTCCACAAACTTTGGGCAGGGACACCACTCCTACCCCCTGGCTAATACCACCCCATGGACCCAACCTCCATCAATTTATCTCACTTCTCTTTAAACTCTGTTCTAGTTCTAGCCTTCACAGCCTCCTGCAGCAAGGAGTTCCACAGGTTGACTCTTTGCTTTGTGAAGAACTACTTTCTGTTACTAGTTTGAAGCCTGCTACCCATTCCTTTCCTTTGGTGTCCTCTAGTCCTTCTATTATGGGAACTCATGAAGAACTTTTCTGAATGCACCCTCTCCACCCAACCCCTGCTTTTAGAGACCTCTATCCTATCCCCCCTCAGTCTCCTCTTTTCTAAAATGAAAAGTCCTAGTCTCTTTAGCCTCTCTTCATATGGGACCTGTTCCAAACCCCTCATCATTGTAGTTGCCCTCCCCTCTCCCACCCTCTCTCTTCCCCTCTCCCACCTCCTTTTCCCAGTCTCCCCCAGTTTTGTTCAATAAAGAGAGATTCTATTTTTGAACACAATTGTCCTTTATTTTGTACATCAGGAAGGGGGGCTAGGGAGGGGTAAGTGGAAGGAAGTGAGGGAGGAATGGGGTACGAGCCCCCGATGGGGAGGGCTGGGCTGGCTCTGTGGGCTTCTGGGGGTGGAACCTCTCCTGCAGCCCCCCAATTGGCCCCTCTCCCCAGATGGCAGCCTGCGGCAAGTGCAGCCGGTCTGATGGCCGAGTGCTGTGATGTACCCAATGTGGGTACTCTGGGCAATCCAAGCCAGGACTGCTTTGCAAGCGGGGCACCCCTGAGAACTGTCTGTCCGGGGTGCGGGTCGGGTCCCTTTAAGCGCAGCCCTCGGCTAGCCTGAGACAGCAGCTCCTCGCTCTAAGTCCTCATCTGATGCCCTGCCGGCACTGCTTCCGGCCATCCTTAACCCCGGTTCAGGGTCCACTCTGTGTGGACAAGCTAGTTCGAATTAGCAAAACGCTAATTCGAACTAGTTTTTTAGTCTGGATGTGTTAGTTCGAATTAGCTTAGGGTGTGTCTAGACTACATGCCTCCTTCGACGGAGGCATGTAGATTAGCGAGATCGGAAGAGGGAAATGAAGCCGCGATTAAAATAATCGCGGCTTCATTTAAATTTAAATGGCTGCCCCGATCTGCCGATCAGCTGTTTGTCGGCAGATCGGGGGAGTCTGGACGCGATGCCCCGACAAAGAAGCCTTTCTTCATCGACACAGGTAAGCCTCGTGAAACCAGGTTTACCTGTGTCGATGAAGAAAGGCTTCTTTGTCGGGGCATCGCGTCCAGACTCCCCCGATCTGCCGACAAACAGCTGATCGGCAGATCGGGGCAGCCATTTAAATTTAAATGAAGCCGCGATTATTTTAATCGCGGCTTCATTTCCCTCTTCCGATCTCGCTAATCTACATGCCTCCGTCGAAGGAGGCATGTAGTCTAGACACACCCCTAGTTAGTTCGAATTAGCGCTGTAGTGTAGACATACCCCCACAGTGGCCAATGCCAGGTGCTACAGAAGGAATAAACAAAAGAGGCAATCATCAAGATCCATCCCGTCACCTATTTTGTTTTAAATCTGCTGCCTACAAATTTAATTGGATTATCTTCTTGTGTTATGTTGTTAGTGAAGGAATTAACAGTTTCCTTATTCTGTTTTTCCACACCATTCATGATTTTGTAGACCTCTAACATATCCCCTCATCCTTTAATCATTTCTTTTCCAAGCTAAAAAGTCCCAGTTTCATTAATTTCTCCTCATATGTAAGCTGCTCCTTACCCCCTAATGTTTTCTGTACCTTTTCCAAATCCAATATATCTTTTTTTAGATGGGGTGACCAGATCTGCATACAGTATTCAAGATGTGGGCATACAATGATTTTATATAGAAGTAATATGGTAATTTGTCTTATCTATTCCTTTCCTAATGATTCACAATAGTCTCTTAGCTTTTTAGTTTTTAGATTGACAGTGCATATTGAGCAGATGTTTTTAAGAATCTATCCACAAGGATTCCAAGATCTCTTTCTTAAGTAGTAACAGCTGTTTTATACCCTATCTATTTTGTATCTATAGTTAGGTTATATGTTCCGATGTGCATTACTTTGCACTTATCAACACTGAATTCCATCTGCTCTTGTGTTGCCCAATCACCCAGTTTTGTGAGATCCCTTAGTAACTCTTTGTAGTTAGCTTTGGACTAGTCTCCATTTACCTCTTTTTCAGGAACATTTATGAGAAGTTTAACACCAGTGATCCAAATGCAGATCCCTGGAGCACAACAGTCATTCTTATGCTTTCCCCACATATCTTGTAAGTGGAGTACCCAGCAATGTTTTCATGATGATCTAATGATCCTTCAATTACCTGAATAACAAGCCTTTTGTTATTCTGAATCATCCTGCCCCTCCCTCTTTTTATAACAAACTCCCTGCCCCAAAGACAAAGCTGCAAGCAGGCCAAACTGTTGCATTTAAGAACTGCCACTGGAGTCAGGGCATGCAGCTTTAAGCAGACCTTAAGCATGAAATCCAGGGGTTCAAACTTGGGAAGGGGGAAACTGGCCCCTTGCCACCCATAAATGGTGCCCCTGGGATTGGCACTGGTGGTATCAATGTGTGCCTCAATGTATGCTGACCATATGTCCCGTTTTTTCTGGGAATGTTCTTAGGATTGCCAGGTGTCCTGTTTTGAACCGGACAGTCCAGTTTTTTAGCTTTCTGTTTGGGAAACACTGCTCTTATCCTCAGCCCCACTCTGGAACCCACACTCTAGTCAATTTGTGTTGGGTCATGGGCATCAACAATTTTCTTTAACTGGGTCATGAGAAAAAAAAATTGAAAGCCACTGCTTCAGATCATCACACACTGAACAAAATGCTATCCGGTTGCTTGAGATTCGAATCTATGGCTGCATAAGGTTACTACGCAGCACAATTATTTGTTCTTTGCTAGATTGGAATGTTGGAGAAAATCCTGGAATGGAGAAAAGGAAAGTTCAAAGTGGAACCATCACAGGTTTTGTCAGAAATTTGCTGCAGCTGTGCTCCTCTTTACAGATGCATGTTCCAAATCTAACCAGCAGCTTTCTCTGTTGCTCAAGATAAAGCGGGTTTTCTCAGCTGCTTCCAAAGTGGCCTATATCTCTAACTGTGTCAACACTCTGACCTGCGAACATACTGTAGTGAGAATCTTCAGTTTCACAACTTTTATGAATGGCTATAGTTAAGTGTTCTCAGGAAAAAGTAAATATTAAATTATTATATTTGTTTCTCCTGTAAGAAGGATGACTAAGAGCACAAGGTGATTTTTCCCTACATTGAATCAGTTTCAGTATAGTTTATAGTAGATGATGTTGTTGATTAAAATTCAGAGTCATTTGATATCTTGGAAAGAAATCTGTACTTTGGACCTGAGATGATTAGTTCATAATGCTAACTACACAAGTGGAAAATCTTGGCCTAGATATTCTGCTGCACCAAGTGCAGTAGAACTGCAGAGTTATGAACACTTCAGGAATGGAAGTTGTTCATAACTCTGAAATGCTTCTAGTGCTGAACAAGATGTTATAGTTATTCTTTCAAAAGTTTACAATGGGACATTGACTTAATACATCTTTTGAAACTGGGAAGAGATGGGGAGGGGGTAAAGTTGAAGGCAGGATGAGGTGGAAATAGTTGGGGCTCTCCACCAGGTTGTGGGTGGTGTGGGGTGGAGTCAAATGGGGGGCAGTCATGACTAATCCCCCCCACGTGCCTCTCCCAAGCAGTCACGACTGGTTCCAAATGAGGTGTGTGATTCATTGATCAGGTCATAATTCTGATGTTCCTAACTGTATATTTGTGATATAGCAAAGGTGATTTTCAGGGGTGGGTTAGAGAGGATTTCAGAAGTAGCTCTGAGTGCATTTCAACTAGCCTAGGCCTCAGCATAGGGTAAAGCAGCCAGGATATCTCTTACTAATGCCTGTTGGCTAAGGGTCTGTACAGCTGCTGAGCATAATTGGAGGACATAACCCTCTAGCCAGGCCTCTCCCTCTCCCAACACATTCAGAACACACTCCTACATTACAGTGGCTAACTACATTGGTTCTGTGCCAGGTGAGGACTCCCTTATATTGAACTGAATTTTTTGCTGGCCAGATCCAACTGCTTTCTAGCCCCTACGTACTGCTTACATAAAGTACTTGCATAAAATAGGAAATATAACCAAGAATCTGGCCTTTATCTTTGCCTTCAGCTGTGTTTGTCAAAATTTTCTAAGGGTATGTCTACAGTGCACGGCTATTTCAAAATAAACTATTCCGGAATAGTTATTACGAAATAGCTTATTTTGAAATAGCACCAGAATTATGAAATAGCATGTCTGTGGTTCAGGAAAGCCTCAAAATTAGTCCAAGGCAGGCTTCCCTAATGTAAACATGTTATCTCAATGTAGAGCTCCAGGAGATACTGGGGAGGAATAACTTAGAATGGCAGTGGTCAGGAGCTATTTCGAAATAGCAGTAGTGGAGCTTCTACAGACACCTTATTTCAAAATAGCTATTTTGGAATAGGCATTATTCCTTGTAGAATGAGGTTTACAGATTTCAGAATAAACTGCCTGTTATTTTGAAATTATTTTGAAATAATGGAATGGCTGTGTAGACACTCACATTATTATTTCAAAATAATTCTAGTAATCTCAAAATAACAGTGCAGTGCAGATGCATCCTTAAAAGAGAAAATTGAAAAGATAAGTGAAATAAAAACTTCAATGACAAATCTTGTATCATTTTTCATGATCTTGAAATAGGATGAAGTGACAGCATATATAAAAAGCAAAACCATCCATTAAACAAATTAGACATTAACTCTGTTGACTACATTATTATCGTACAATAAATTTTCCCATTGAAACTTTTAAACAGCAAGCTTTGGAATGGAACAAAAGTGAAAACATAGCTGTCTCTGGAGTTGTATTAGGAACATTCTCACAGTTAATTCTTTTGTAAACACAAATATCTAAGGCATCCTTTTTTAAAAAACATGGCTGTGCAATGCCAAATGATTATGGCTAATCTATGTTCTTTCTGTAAGCATTTGGTTTGTTTTCTCTACACAAACATGTAGTTGGAGGTTGGAAGGAGGGGGTGATAGGAGTGGTTATGTTAGACTATTGATGTGAAAAAGAAAATTTGTTGATGCCGCTTCCTTTTTTTTTTTTTTTTTTTTTTTAAAAGAACACCCACCAAACAGCATGCAAACTTTCAAGTTAGTTGGTGCTAAGTAAGCTTTAAAACTCCATGGCAGGGGATAATAATTTACATGAAGAAATTTATATGAAGGGCCTTCCTTGAATGACACAGTCCTGCTGCTCTTCTCTCATAGTCACTCCAGTAAGAAGTTCTGGGAGCGTTCCAAGGGAGGGAGGACATGGTCAGAACACTAAAGTATCTGACTGGTTTTGTCTGTAACTATGGCTCTTAGGAACTGTTTTGGTGGAGTACAAATGCAATTCTCTGTCTACAATAAGCTACAGGGAAATCAGTGTGTGAATGGTGATTTTCCCCTTCTAATTGTGTCACAGTGATTTTACTATCTCTTCTTTGTAATACTTACCTAGAAAAAAATCCTTCCAGATTTGACCTTTTCTCTTTGGCAAACATTGACACACACCCCCACCCTCCTCCTGCCACCCCAACCCCTACACACCCTTTACTGAATGAAAATGAAAATGACCTGCTGTGTTCAAGAAGTACATTCTAATTACAAAAGAACTTTTTTCATGAACCCATATCATTTGACTGATTTTTAGATGAGCTCTGGGGAAAGTTTTTAGTAGTTAGCTAGGGTTGCCAGATGATTTCAACAAAAATACCGGACACTCTGGACATTACTTCACAGTCTACATTACATCTTATTTAGAAAATACCGGACATTTATATTTTCTCAATTTGTTTCCTGAACAGAAAAGTCAAATATTGGACTGTCTGGTTCAAAACTGGATACCTGGCAACCCTAATTAGCTACCTCTCCAGAGCCAAATCATGGAACACAACCCTTTTTGTGGGCTTGCCAGATATTAGTGGCTAGTATTTCACTTGTTTTGATGTTTTATTGTAGATTTTCAAAAAAATTAGAATTTATATGCTATTGCTTGTCAGATTTTGTAACAGTTTAAAGGTGGGCCAAATTTAGGGCCTCAAAATCTTTACAGAGTATTTCTGAAAAACTCTCTTCTGGTTGCATTGCACTTGAGAATTCTAGAAATGAAAGCGGGGTACTTGTTTTACATATTAGCATGTGAATACCAGCATCATTTTTGTCTCACTGAAGTTCTATAGTGAAGTCAAAGAGTTTAAAGCCAGAAGGAACCACCGGATTGTCAAGCCTCATCTGTAAATCACAGGCCCCCAAAACCTCCTAGCATGACACACTAGAGTTTATTCAACAATCAAAATTAAACCAATTACAGTTTACAGCAGACTACACTATTATATGTCACAGACAGAGAATAGGAGGAATAAAAAATGAACCAGTGCTCATGGTTCCCATAATGGCAGGGAAAATATTAAGATATACCCAGATAATCCTGGCAAGTGACCCACACTCATACACTGAAAAGGAAGGTAAACATTTCCTAAAGTTACTGCCAGTCTGAGCTGGGGAGAATTCCTCCCCAACCACACATATGTCCTTGAGCATATGAATGAGAATGAGGCAGCCATGTGAATAAAAGGGAAGGAGGGAGAGAGAAAGAGAAAGAGAAATGCTTGATGCCACCTCAGGACACCTGTCTTCCCTGTCCAGTATTTCATCTCCAGCCAGGACCATGTTGGCACTCAAGGGGCCAATTCAATTTCTATTTAAGTTCCTGGCAATTGGATTGGGCTTTAAGATCTGAAAGAGCTATCTTGTAAGTTATGTTAGTAGTTCTTATTCATACAAATAGTTCAATTCAAATTGTGTCAAATCTGCCTCATCCATCCACTCCCTACATGGGGATCCCCAGAACTCATAATGGAATTTCTCATAATGTCCCATATATGAAGTCCATTATCATAGAATACTCCATCACAGAAATGGTGGCATTTAATTAGTGAATGGAGGGACCCTTGCTTGGTAAAGTCTTTTGGGAGGACAAATAGATAAAGTTATATACATCTAAGTTATGTTAGTACCAATTTTTTAAAAGAGAGGAGGATGGAGGCAGGTCAGGGCTATGAATTTTAAAACAAATAGATGAACTATACCTTTTACTTTACAAAAATCTGATAGCCTTCAACTTTATTTTATTATGCGACGAAGAGCCCCATCTTGCTATAATCTTAGATTTAAAAAAATTACCTTGTGAAGAAAACTGTGTATTTCCCCAATTTCTGAATTTTAAGGAATGTTGAAAGGCAATCAACTAGACATCAGATTGTGATCCTATTATCATGTGGATTCACTTAAACTCATTTCAGTTTTTATTATTTATTTCAATGGAATGTCTGTTTAGCTTATGGTGCAGATAGTTCAGTGGTTTGAGCATTGACCTACTAAACCTACGATTGTGAGTTCAATCCTTGAGGTAGGCCATTTAGGGATCTGGGGAAAAATCTGTCAGGGATGGTACTTGGTCCTGCTGTGAAGGCAGGGGACTGGACATTATGACCTTTTCAAGGTCTCTTCCAGTCCTAGGGACCATTCATTTTATCTCTACCTGATCAATATACTTCATAACTATATTGTGAATCAAATAACTTTTTGTTTATACTTTTAAAATATTATCTTAAAGAAATCTGTATCCTGAGAGTAAAAACATATTTCTTTTAATAATAAATAGAATTAGGTACTACAATATGTAAGGATAATTTTGGTAGCTAATCAACTATAATGTTTATTGTTTTACACAATGTTACAGGTTCTGCTTTGATGCATAAACTGTCAGGAAAGTCCTGATTTCAAACTCCACGGGATATTTTTTATTTTGGATAGCATTTATAGAAAGTATTAGGCTATGTCTACACTATGGAGTTTTTCCACAAAAACTCGCGGCGTGTCCACACCTCAGGTGCATTTTTGTGCAAGAGAATCGAAAGAACAGAGGGGTTTTTGCACAATTGGTATTCCTCTTTCTACAAGGAAAGAAGCCTTTTTACGAAAGAGTTCTTTCCCAAAAAGGCATGTGTGGATGGGGAAAAGGGGGGGTTTGTGCAAAAAGAGGAAAGAGGAAAAAGTACAGGTACCCTGGTGACCATTCTGTGCATACCAATCTATCCTCGTCGCCAAAATATAGTATCATGCAAGCAAGGTAGTAACAAACTTCAACAGGCCTTTATTTAACAAAGGTGAAACTTCTTTACAAAGCTGCTGCTGCTCCCCTCTGTAGCTCTCACTCAGGCCTGGCCCGTCTCTTCCCCCCTCCTTCCTGTTTCCCGTGCTTCCAGATTCCCAACAGCCAGTGAGTGCTCCCAGTTCTAATCATTACAAGCAGCATCTAAAAGACCACACAATCAGTGCTTACTTTTGAGAGAGCATCCATGCACTGTGGACATTCTCTTTCGCAAAAGCACATCGCTTTCTCAATGGGCTTTTGCAGTGTGGATGCACTCTTGTGCAAGTAGTGTTTGCAGAAGATCTCTTCTGACAAAAGCTTCGTGCACAAAAAGCCTGCAGTCTAGACATAGCCTTACCGTAAATAAGATATTTTACAGTAGTGTGGGAATTATTTTGTTGAATATTTGTTAGTGCTCTTTGAAGCAATAGCCTAGCCATAATGAAGGCGAGTACTGCAGTTTTCTTGAAACAATTCTACCCATGCTACTTTAGTACTGGATTGTTCCAAATGAGAATGGGAATTATGCACAAGTGTGGATTGGCTTTGAAAGACGGAAAAACATTTTGACTGTTGAGGGAACACAAGTGCATTTGGAACATACTGTAATGTTATGAAAAGGAATCCAGTTTCTCAGACGTAAAGAACAAATCATTGAACTGCTGTGGTACCAGCCAGTGCTGAATGGTTTATTATTATTTAATTTTTGTTGACATTTTGAAGATTAGATTTAATTTCATCTGGGACAAATTCACAAAGTTATTTTAGGAGGAAAGAGCAAACCTATTGAGTTTCCTTTTCTCTTCCTTGAAATTACATGCCATTGACTCTAGAAACAAATATGCCAGCATTTCAAACTTGGGAACCTAATGCAGGTCCCCAAGTGAATGGTCAAGTCAGAGCTCCTTACTGTACTACTGCTGTTTTAGCCTTGGTCTAAACTAGGAAGTTATTTTGAAATAACTCTCCTTATTTTGAAATAACAAGCAGAGCGTCCACACTACCAAACCTGCTATTTTGAAATAAGGGGCTAGGTATTTTGAAATAATAACTCCTGCTGTCCACGAGGAATAACGCTTATTCCAAAATAGCAGTAGTGTGGATGCTCCACTGCTGCTATTTCGAAATAACTACTCCCCAGAGTCATTCAGAGTAATTACTCGCCAGTGCTTCCGGGGCTCTAAGTTGAGGTAGGGCATCCACATTAAGGGAACCTGCCTTGAACTAATTTTGGGCTTCCCTGTAGTATGCACACGCTATTTCAAAATAGTTATTTTTGTTATTATTTCAAAATAAGTTATTTTGAAACAATTTCCTAGTGTACACATGTCCTAAGTGTACTCAGTTCAGCCTGGTGAAAAATGCAACTGCAGTAGGAGAAATCATAGACAGGCCTAACAGATGACATCTTCACCTTGGAAATATTTTCCTTGATTATCATGAGCTTTAGGACAACCATTGCATGCAGGTTCTAATGGGTCATTTTGCTAGTGTGTATGTGGGGAGTTCATGGCCATTTTGATTTTGAGTCCACTTCTACATCTTGTAGGACAACATGATGCAATATGACACTTAGTAAGTTAGAAAAGACAAACATCTTAAGAGTTTAGAAAAGACAAAAGTCTTTCCAATGTAATACTGGATTTCCAGGGTAAACTTCTGGAGAGCTTTCAGTAGCACTTTCTCCCCCCTCCTCAGAGCAAATCGTATGTTGCATTGTATACACACATGCACACACAGGATTTTGGTTTAGAATAAATATTACAGCAATACAGTGTTATACTGCATGCTCGGGGACTAGGGCGTTCCAGTTATCCAAAAATTTTGGTTCCTATCAACCTAGGAAAAACCAATGGACAGTAAGGCTGTGTCTACACTGCACCCCTTTTCCGGAAAAGGGATGCAGATGAGACAAGTCGGAATTGCAAATGCAGCGGGGATTTAAATTTTCCCCGCTGCATCTGCATGAACATGGCTGCCGCTTTTTTCCGGCTCGGAGCTTTGCCGGAAAAAAGCGCCAGTCTAGACGGGGATCTTTCGGGAAATGAAGCCTTTTCCGAAAGGTCCCTTATTCCTGATTTTAAGAGGAATAAGGGACCTTTCAGAAAAGGCTTTATTTTCCGAAAGATCCCGTCTAGACTGGCGCTTTTTTCCGGCAAAGCGCCGAGCCGGAAAAAAGCGGCAGCCATGTTCATGCAGATGCAGCGGGGAAAATTTAAATCCCCGCTGCATTTGCAATTCCGACTTGTCTCATCTGCATCCCTTTTCCGGAAAAGGGGTGCAGTGTAGACACAGCCAAATAGTAAAACTCCAGTTTTTAATATTGGTAGTTTTGTAGTGTGAGGCAGTTGGTTTCACGTTTCTATCTTGAGTTAAAGATGATTAGTACTTCTTAAATAAAAAATTGTTAAGCCGATCATGATAAACCAAGCCAGGCCTGTGCGCTTGTGACAGTATTGTGGCTGGGGCAATGACTGTTAACAAAGTTTTCTGGTTAACAGAGTGCCCATAACAAAGGTTTCACTATATTTGAAAAAGCATTTGTTGTTACATCCTTGGCTAGATGTTGTTATACTTAGCACTTCCACTGAATGACATCTTCAGGGGGCTTTATGAATCAATTCTGCACATCTCCCTAGACTAGGGAAGAAACTATTATTGTCCCACTCCTGGGATTAATGGGAAGTTGAGGCAGAGAAGCTGGCACATGGAGAGCCAGACATCAAAGCATGGTAGACAATTGTGCAGTGAAGACTAGGCCATTGAGACATACACTTAGGAGAGGGAGGATTCAAGGACCAGGTCAGAGAGCTCTGGACAAAGCCAGCTGAGCTGCGGCTCAGACACAGCTGAGTGCCTGCGCAGAACCCAGAGCCCACGGGTTACGAGTCTTTAATCTTGTTGGCGCATCTCCCCCGGCTGTGGCGAAAGCTTGTGACCCGCTCGCTGTTACATAAGCGCTCATGGCGGTGGGATTGGGGGCGCGCGTTCCCTCCCTGCCCCAGGCAGGTGGCAGCGCCATGTGGGGGAGACGCCGCCAGGGCTCGGGCCCTATGTGTTTGCTCCTTGAGCTCTACACTGGGCTCACTCAGGCGACAGCAGAGGAGGCGGCTGCGAGCTCCAGGCCGGGTTTTCTGCTGCTCTCCCCTCTCTCAGACACACACACTGAGAACACGAGGCGCTGCCCCGGGACTTTGGCTCGCGGGGCTTTGCCTCGCCTGCTGCTCGTGTCCCGGTGCCACACAGGGCAACCTGGAGCCCGCTGCCTGGGAAGGGGGGGCAGGGCAGAGGGGTTCCCCGAGAGCAGCCGCCTGGACGCTGCTTGCGGGAGGAGGAGGAGCTGGGAGCACAGGAAACGTGGTGGCCGCACACACGGCAGCAGCCGCGCTGATTCATTTCTGCTCGGAGCCTTCACGGGGGGGTTAGGGGAGGGGAGGCGGTGCTGCCTGTCTCCAGCCTGGGCAAGGCAAAGCTCCCTGCATCAGCCGTTCAGCCGTCCCGGAGGAGCGAGGAGACGAACCGCGGGCACCGGGCGCTGCTGCCTCCAGCGAGCATCATGCAGCCTAGGGGCCGCTTGAGAGACTGACCCCCCCCAGGAAAAGAACCTTCCACGTCTCTCGGCACATGTTGGTTTCCACCGGTGACTTTGAGGCGAAAAGAAGGAGGCTGGACTGGAGACTTTGCTACCCAGACAGTTCCTTTGGGGGTCCGGCTGGAGTCTGAAGCCTGCCCCCCACCCCAGTGCCCCGCGTTAGCAATATGAAGGAGCAGCACTCATGTGTGGGCACTGGGCATCTGAGCATGGCTGGGTATGGCAGGATGGACGCTTTGGAGCTTGCTGTTAGCCCTGTGAAGCGCTTGAGAACTGAGTACTCCTTTCCCTATCTCTTCGCAGAGGAGGCCTACCAAAAACTGGCCAGCGAGACCCTGGAGGAACTGGACTGGTGCCTGGACCAGCTGGAGACCCTGCAAACCAGGCACTCCGTCAGTGAAATGGCCTCGAACAAGGTAGGACCCCTTGCACCCTTGCCCCCTATTTCTCCTCCTTGCTTTCTGCCAAAGCTGGAAATCCAGTGGGTAGTTTTTAGCCAGGTAGAAAATGCATCAAATCACACACAGGGTCCTGTTCTCCGGGCCATGCACTGGAGTTTCGCCTTGCAACTCTCTGTAAAAACTTTAATGCATCTCTGAGATTGTTTTTTAATGTGCAGCAAAGCTGTTCAATGGGGAATAAATGAACGCACACGAAGGAGCTGTTATCCTTAGCTAAAATTTCATGGGTTTGTTGATCCTGACTTCTCATATTACTGAATATGGACTAGTCAAGGATCGTAAGTGCGAAGTTCTGTTTCTGCTGGTGTGTGTGCATGCAGAGAGGAGCGATGCTGAAAACAATTACATAGTTTTGAGAGTCTGATATATTGTTAAAAGAGGAATTCTCTGAATAGTTAACAAAATGCAGTGGACTGAGAAATGAAAATAGCTGTGTCGGTCTTGAACAACATAGGACGGCTCTGTAAGGAGGGCTCTGCATAAGAACCTGGAGGATTGCGCCTGTAGTCTGCAGATTCTTTCGACTGTAAATTTCAAGGCCAGTTTTGAAAGTGGTGCAAACATGAATCAGGTGTTGAAAACTTAAACCATTTTTCTATTTCTGTTTGAATTAAAAATAAAGAGATATTATATTTGATTGCTAACCATTACAATCTTTTCTGTTATTTATTCTTGCCACACACCATCTGTGGTGAGCCAAGAAAATGCTATGTTTTTCAATATCAGTAGTTGTCTACCATGGAGAGGTGTAAAATTGTAAGTAACCTCACCAAGAGAATAAACTTCTGAAAAGGTGATAATAAAGATAACATTCTATTCAATATTACAGTAATTTAAGTGGCACAACCCCTATTTTAGCAGTTAATATTGATGCTAATATATTTTATTACTAATGTTTGGAAAGAAAAAGAGCATAGTTTTTATTTTTATTTTTTTGCAAAGAAAAAGTCTTTTATGTAGAACTTCCAAATAGCCCATTTCACCTTCCTACTTTACTCCGTGCCCTCAAACCACACTGAATACTCCGTAATATGTATGGTGTTCATTTTAAAGGCACACATAGTAGGCTCTACCTGATATTATTGGGAATTTATTTTACATCTCTAATAAGCAAACCTGCTATAAGGTACTTTGGGAGGTATATGTTTTCCCCACATTTGTAATCACTCTAGAATAAAGTGAGTTTAATTGTAACAAATACAAGTATACTTCTGTCCTCTATTCTACCTATGCAGGTAATTAAATCTTTTAATAAAAGTTTATTATTTTGAATGAGTTTATTCTTTACAGAAAATGAAGAAAAGAAAACAATATCTTAATTCAATCTGTCTTTTATTTCACCTTTCTGCTTTCTTGTTTTGACTGCCATTCCCAACTTCGTCACTCGTTTTCGTCAGATGCATATTATTTAACCTCATATTGTGCTGTGGCTGAGTATATGATGTCAAGCATTTCAACTTTTATGCTTCTTTAGCTCCATAATATATCCAGTAAATTTATCACTGACAGTTTGTGCTTCTCCTGTCTCCACAATCTCTCTGGTTCTGGTCTGCTGGTTATTGCAGTTGCTTTTATGATATGAAAGTAAAACTGACAGTAAGAGACAGAAGAACAAAAGAGAAGTGGTACAATGCTCAACATTAAAAACAGTTTTGTACCAAATAGTTTAGCAACAATTCAAGCAGGAACCGATCCCAAGAGATACTGAGCTTCTCCATTTGAGACTTGTAGGTATTGATCACCTCAGAAACTGGCCCTTATTCTTTTACTGTAAATCAAGAGGTACAGGGTCTCTTCCAGTTCCTATTGGAGTCATTGGCATAACTCTCCTTTTTAAAAAGGAGTGGTATTAGTAACACAGCTAGGGCCTGATCCCACATTTCTTGCAAATCTCATCCAAAATAGTCAATATTTATAGTGTGGAAAGAATGTAGACTTGGATAATTAATTTGCAAAAGGAAACGTTTATAAATATTATCCTGTTATTTTTAATTATAACACTGAAGCCTTTTACAGATCTGATTAAATACATTTAAAAACATTTGTCCAACTGCTTTAGAATGAATGATTAGTTAACATTGGAAGACTTTTATAGGCTTAAGATGTCTGCTTCATCTTTGACCCTTCAACTTGTGTATTTGTGATATTTCTATGACTCTTGCTTCAGAGAAACTCTCTATTATTTAAAAAAATAAAGATAGTTATATTTTATTGAATCCAGTCCTAAATCAAGAGAGATATGGCACATTTTATAAATATAGGAAACAAGACTTTTAAAAATAGGATTTAACCAGTTACAAATCAATATAAAAAGTATTAGTTCAGTCAAATATATTTATAACCTTTACTTTAAAAAGATAGGCCATTATTTTTGAAAACATATTAAATTCTGATTGGCTTTTGTCTGAGAAAATTTTATAGCTTCCAATCCATTATCATGCAGGACTACTCATCTTATCCCATGTATCAGTTAATGTACTTCTGATTTGCCAGATATGACAGGAGAAACATTTTTCATATGTACCTATTGAAATCAGGAGGAAAACATGTCACATAAAGGTCTTCTCATTTCTTCAGAAACAGGATCATTCAGGCAAGGCATTTGATATGAGACATACAGTAAGCTGGGTTGTCATAGCCAATCTGAAGGTCAGTTCGAATGATGCCACATCTTACGTCAGAATTGGAAATTAATATTTCAGTCACAGATTGAGTAGGTTTACTTGATCCATCAGCTATGAATATGGATGTCAGAAACGCTCTGTTGCTACTTACAATACAACACTAAAATATTCAGAAACACTCTCAAAGAGTTTTATGTGTTAAGAATATGTTAAGGCTTGTAGGCCATAAATGAAATCTCGTTATATTTTGTCTATGTAAATCTATGTGTATGTTTTCAGTGTTCTTTTTTCTTTAATGAAAAACAAATCTATGCCATTAATCATCTTGTGAAGAATCATTATAATAAATCAGTGAGCATACACAATAGTGGAAAAAATCAATAAGAAAAAGATTTCAATTTCCAATGTCGCTGAAGTTGTTATGAACAGTCATTTTAATTCTAATTATTTTTTAAAATGTCTTGTATTTATACAATACATTACATTTTAAAACCATTATACTAACATTAACTAATGCTTATGACATCCCTCGTAGATATGTAGATAAAGACTGTTATCTTAATTCATGGGAAAACAGAAGAAGAGGAGTCTAGTCCGAGGGTAAACAAATAGCCTTTTGTGCAACAGGGATAAGAAACTCAGGAATGCCTGACCACAGTACTAGGATCAAAGCATTAGAAAAATAACAAAAATGTATATGGTAAAATAAAATGAAAGAATATCATCAACTTATACATCACGCTAGTATCTGAATATTTCTTTGCCCGCCATTTTTGCCAGTAATATCTAAAGTTCACTGTAACTGAAACAAATATAGTGTAAGAAAGATACAATTCAACTTCTCTTTTTCATTTCCAGTTTGTTACTTCGTATATTTGGCAGCATTTTCTGCATTGTCAGTTTGGTTTTACTCTTTCTCCTGTGCTGTCAGTCAATTTCCTCTGTTTGTGTAAGTCTTTTAGATGTAGTAGAATAAGAACTGGCTATGTTATTGTTGCACTAGCTGAAGACTCACTGATATCAGTCATGCAAAAGCAGCTATATTAGAGGAAAGAATTCCTAACAGGTTATGGTACTATATGCCTTGTGTGTGTTAGAACTCTACTATAAGTTTCTTAGGCCAAGGAGCATGGCTATTGTACAGCTACTATAATTGTGATCTAGTAGCATGGCCCATCATGGTCTTACTGAGTTAGAAATAGAGATGTAGCCATGTTAGTCTGGTCTTGCTGAAACAAAAGACTGGACTATGCAGCACTTTAAAGACTAAAGTGCTGCATAGTCTTGTCTTTTGTTACTGAATTAGATTGATTTCATTAAGTGTCTGCTCAAGCATAGAAGGCTTCTCTATGGCCAGGTAGACACTAGACCTTGAAAGTTGGATTAAGGTATGCAACTTCAGTTACATAGAATACATAGCTGGAGCCAGCTTACCTTAGACTGAGAGTGGTGGTGTCCATGCAATGGAAAGCTGATGGGAACAAACACTCCTGTTGGCTACCTTACTCCTCGTGACTGTGAGGAGTACAGGCGCTGGCTGGAGTGACCCTCATCATTTGATTTATGAGTCTATACTAGACCCATTAAATCCAATGCCAGAATGTCAATCTCTGGTGCAGCGAGTGCCTATCTAAGCCTAGTGCAGGATTAAGTACTATATTTACACAGCCCAGAGCATGATATTGGTACATAATAAATAGTAATTGACAAGGCTCGCCAAGCGGCAGCAAGCCCTGCTTGCCAGCCACGTGGTTTCACATGGTTCTGCATTCTGCGCATGCTCAGGTTGTTCTACGCATGCGCAGATCGCTCTGCACTGGCTCTTCCAGGTTGTAATCTACTCGCGAGTAGAGTAGATTACATTATTTGTTGAGGCCTGGTCATTGACATTCAAACTCATAGCTATGAACTCAGAAAATCAGAGTTTGTATGAAAATGCAAGGAAGCATTTTGAGCACACCACTGTGGTAATGCAGATCCTTGTCTGTCAGGGTGGGAATTTCCACATTGCAGTACTAGAGCTGTCCAGTAGGTAGTTCACCTAGGACCCCCATAACTCAGAGCAGCTTCTTGGGATGCTTGAGTTATTTAGGTTATAATTGATTAAGTTATAATTGTGCCAGCCCCTGACCATGCCAGAATTGAGAAGGCTCAAAAGTAGCCTCTTAGAAGCACAACACGTAATCTCACTCCAGTCAATAGGCATGGCTGTATAAATTAAGGATGTTAACAAACAAATAATTTACTAGTCCAGTAGTCAATGGAATTTCCATCGACTAGTCAATAGGCACTTTCGCATTCCTCCTTTGAAATGTACAAGAGGAGCCCCTCTTGTACATTTCAAAGAAGGGATGCAGAACTCTGCGTGTAGGGCCAGCGGGAAGTCCCGCAGACTTTGCGCTCCACAAGGGTGCTTATACTTTGAAATGCACAAGAGCCCTCATGGGCTCTTATGCATTTCAAAGTGGAACCATCCACGTGGAGTCCGGAGTCAGCGGAACTTCCCACTGGCCCTAGGCTGTACACAGCCATGCCAACTTTGAAATGTACAAGAGTCCCCAGTGGAGGCTCTTGTGCATTTGAAAGTGGAAGGACCTGCATGGCATTCCTTGGAACCTGGGCTCAGCTGGGACTCCCCAGCTGACACTGGGCTCTGCATGCTTTGAAATGCTGTGCTGGAGCCTGGGATCAGCTGGGAAGTCCCCAGCTGATCCTGGGCTCTGCTGGGCTATGTGGTTGAATGAAAATGCCACAGGGAGCCCGGGGTCAACTAGGAAGTCCGCAGCTAAGCCCAGGCTCCACATGGTGATGCCTCTTTGAAACGCCACCACAGTGTTTCAAAGAGGCAGAGCCATGCAGCGCCTGGGATCAGCTGTGCACTACTGCCTCCTGGAAATGCTGCCATGCTGTTTCAAAGTGGCAGCACTGCACAGAGCCCGAGTACAGGCTTCGTGCGGTACTGCTGCTTTGAAGTACCCTCTCTTCCCCTCCCCTTTGCTGCCTCTATCTGATGGGAGGGGGCAATCTGATAAAGGGGGGCATCGACTAGTCAACTTGACTATCCAATAAGCATTTGATTATCAGATTGTTGGCTAGTCCTTAACACCCTTAGTATAAATAAAGCAGAGTTCAAAAGAACATCACAATCAAATAGTGAGTTTATTTCTGTAGTCAATAAGCACATTTCCAAATCTCATGATTTTATTGAGAATTTGAACAGCTTGGTATTTTTCTTAAATCTCCAGCTCTTGAGTCATGTAAAAAACCTGATAATCTCAGCTTTCATTTAAAAAATAAAGTATGTTTTTGGCCCTCATGGTTGTAGAAAAAAGCTTGAAAACATAGTTGCTACAAACTCAAAAACCAGAAGGCAGATAAAAAGGTGTTTTTTTCTTTATCATCTCATGATTTTGGGGACCTAACACCTGATTTCTGAGCCCTTGGATTGGCAATAGTGGGTAAGGCAGGCAGACTGGGTGCTCCATTTATTGATGTGCCTTTCCGTTTATTGTTTGCTAGAACTGAGGCTTTTCATATTAGGCCAACAATTTTCAAACTAGGATGCTGAAAGTTAGGCTTTCTGATGCATATCTAGATGCCTAATTAAAAGTGCAGCAATTTCCAGAGGTGCCTGTTCAGGTGCATCTTCAGGTAGAGCGTGCACTTTTCAAAATCCTAAATTTCATGTAGGTGCTGAGCAGTGATTTGGATGCTTATGTTACGCTTTGCTTAATTTACACATCATACAAGCAAATAATGTTTTTAAAAAATGCCTAGGTTTCATGTGCTGCTGTTTTATTTTATTACTATTTACTCTAGCCTTTAAAAAAAAAGTTGTATATTGTAAGTTCTCCTTGGCACGGACCTGTGTGTATGCATCGTTTATGCGGTGCCTAGTACAGTGGGCCCCAGAAACCTGACTGTGGTCTGGGGGTGCCACTAATAAAGATCTAGCAAACATTTTCCACAGGACTGTACTAGTTTGTAGGTGAGTTAAATATAGAGTAAGTGTGCATAATGAAACTAACATGCAAACATGTTTTCACTTCTGTATTTACAACTTTTTAAAAAATCTCTAATGTATTATTTTAATATGTCTATATTTGAATTTAAACACAGAAAAGTTTCAATGCGTGTTGAAGTTTATCACAGATAAAGATGACATTCTTTGCTATATTTGTGGCTTATCAAAAGCAGTGGGAACAGAAATACTGGTGGGAACAAAAGTCTGTAAGGATTACTGTTACAGTATGTGTATACATTCTTGCTAACCATAGGTTTGTGGTCCCAGACTTAATTACTGTGAGTGCACTATTTCTTGAAGAAATTTATTCTAAACATCAGAGTTAGAAAGATTTATGTTTTATTTCGTTTTACCACAGAAAATATACTTTTTTGATAAGTTGTTGATGTCCAACATATAGGGCAGGTATTAGTGCAGGTGTTTATATTCAAATGACTATGCAAAAGTTCCTCTCAGTTGTTGAGTTAACATAAAATTTGGATTACCAAATCAGCAATACATCTAACCATTTCTAATACTTAAAGACTACTTTACTTTGAGCACAAATACAAATCGTGTGGCCTTATTCAGTCACTGAGGGTACATCTACACAGCAACATTATTTTCAAATAACTAGCATTATTTTGAAATAACTTAGTCCGTGTCTACACAGCAGACAGTTATTTTGAAATAATTTTGAAATACTGTCAAGCTGGAAGACTTCTTACTCCAACTCCTGTAACTCTCATTATTTGAGGAGTTAAGGAAGTCAGAGGACGAATGCTCTATTTCAAAATAAGTGCTGTGTAGATGCTCCCAGTTTCAAAATAAGCTGTTTAAAAATAAGCTACACAATTGACGTAACTCAATTTGCTTAGCTTATTTCGAGTTAAGCTCTACTATGAAGATACACCCTGACAGAATATATTTCATGGCCCTGCAATGGCCATCCATGCTGTGTACTCTTGCCCAGACTCTCACCCGCTGAAAGAGGATTTAAACAAAAATAAAGAGATGAGGGATTAGTTTGAACATTTCATTAAAGTGAATTGCATTTTATACACAATTTAAATGTCTTAATTATAAACATTAATCTTAATAAGAATGAGACTTAATGAGGAAACAGTCAACTTGAAATCTAGTTGGTTTTCAACAGTGAGATTTTACACCTGGCGCTGAGGTTCCTTGCCAATTTTTATGATTTAATAATCACATTTTCCTATTGAGAAAAATATTTTTTTTCTTTGTGAAAGACTTGCACAAATAACAGAGAAACTGACTAATGGATTCCATAAGGGAAAGACTGAAACTAAATTAACTATGCAGAAAATGCTGCCAAATGCACAAAGTAAACAAACTGGAAATAAAAAAGAGAAATATCTTTTCCTATCTTTTTTTTTCTGTCAGGGTAATCATACATGTCATTTGTAAAAAGAGTAAGGAAAATCATATTTGGATGCTAAAAGATGTATACATTGGCAATGTTCCTTTTATTTTATTTTGCGATATATTTATGTATTTTTCTTAGTGGTTTGACCTTAGGACAGGTAGCTAGGAATTCCAGAGTTCTTACATTTGTGTTTAACCCCAGGCAAGACTTTTCTGCCTCAATTTCTTCATAAATTAGAAAAACAGTACTTACTTACATATCTATCTATCAGAGATTTGTGCATTATTTTAATGTTTGGAGAAAACATTTAAAAATGTAAAGCACTGTATAAGTCCTAAATATTTTGTTAGAATTAGAGAATTAGAATTAAAATCACTATTTAGAACAACCACTGAGTCACTTAAAACAAATACCTTTTTGCTTACTGATTTTTTTCATTACTATATGAGCTCATTTGATCTTTGCTTTATCCTGGGGAGGTACACAGATAATATAGTGATGGTCAGCCTTGTAAAAAATTAAAATGGATTCAATTCATCTTATCAGAAATAAAGGAAATGGCTACAATTGTAGTTTAAAAGAATGAATTACCATTGAGAAGGCAGGTTTTTTTAGTCTTGTCCTTTTGAATCACTTCTGGTTACTTTAACTTTAGTTTGTTTTGTGACTAGGAGCGGGTTTTCAGGAATGACATTCCATATACAGAAGCTTTATATTTGATAGTATTTTTTTACTAAATGTGTAAGCTCTGCCCAAGTAAAATAGTATCTTCTTATGTTATGGTCAAAGATTAGAGTGACCTGTTTCCAATTAGAGAGAAAGGATAATGCTGTCATATCCTATTTAAAAGGATTTCTTTATCAGTCACTCTCTTAGGTTTCGTCTATTACACATAATATTAAAAAAATGTGTGCTGGAAATAAAATAGGGAAAAGGAATTTGTTAATATCACAACAGTCAATTTTGTTGCAAAACACATAGGTGCTCTGTTTTGCTTTCCAGTGATAAAGACAACTGATAAACTGCAGCTTACTGTATGACAGCATTCTTATATAACATCTAGCAATGCCATCACATTTGGCTAGTTGACATGATAGTTTAATTGGCTCTTGATTTTCTTGATCTTTCTAAGAAAATCCAAAGATGTGGTTAGCTCCTTACTTGAGTATGTATGCCAATTCTGACAAGAATTAGAGATGAGCAAGATGTAGCTGTTCTTGTGAAAAAAACTTCATTGAGTGTAGCATCACAAAATGCTTATTCACTGATGGTTTCATTTTGTACAACACAGATATGTGATGTTATCAGTATATGTAAGAGCTAAAAAGTGATTAACTGGACAGGGAATTCAAGGAGCCAACCTTGCACTGATGAGAGGGTTTCTATAGGCTCGTCATGCTTAGCCATGCTTAATAGCATGAGTAAAGCAGAAGACGAATGTATAGCTCAGCACCCAGTTTGCACGCTGGAAGCATTGTTCTTAAACCAGAGGTGAAAGTAAGTAGGTGCGCCCTCTGTGCACAGCTCTAGCAACAGCTGGGTGAGTTGCAGCAAAAGCCAGCAGGGAGCTATTTAGGGAGCTGTCAAGGACCTTGGTTGCAAGAGGATAGGACCTGTAAAAAATTGTAAGTTACTTTCACAGATGACCTAAACCTAAATTTCCTCAAACAAGACCTTTCCTCACTATCCGCTCCTTTTTATGCTATGAAGCAGGTTTACAAGAGTCCTAAGACTTCTGTGTTGGATCAGTATGCTTAGTACTTAACCACACTTACTTGCTTCCATGTAAGTATGGTCACACTTGTGCTGGAGCACGACAAAATTCCAGTAAGGTAAGAATAGTGATGAATGTAGATACGGTAAGCCCAGGCCACCGTGGACAGATGCAGCAAGGCGGCGGGGGGGGTGGGCGAGGGAGGGAGGGCCCTGGAAGATCAGCAGACTCAGCACACACAGATTGAAAGCCAGCTCCCCACACATATCCGCTCCCACTTACCCCCCTCACCCTCCATGCTGCTGCCTCTCTGTCAGAAGCAGCAGCACAGGGTGGGTGGGGGAGGCAGGAGGATCTGGTGCTTGCAGGGAGCCATCTTTCAAGCTAGCTCCTCATGGGCATTGTCTCCCACTACCCACTACTGAGGTAGCAAGGGAGGGAGTGCATGTAGTTAACAAGATTAACCGATAAGGCTAGGCTTATCGGTTAATTGTGTAGTCATCTACACATTGACATCCCTAGTGCAAGGTGACACAAGTCATAGGCAGACCAGAAATAGAAAGCAGTTCTCCTGACTACCATTTGTGAGTATGGACTTCTAGACTTCATATTATTCTTTATTATTTGTATTATAGCAGTGCTTAGAAGCCCTAATAAAAGATCAGGACCCCACTCTGCTAGATACTACGCTAACACATACATTAGCCAGTCTCTCCCCCAGAAAGCTCTCACACTTATTTAGACAAGAATTTCGATGACAGAATGTGATCCATTCTAACTATCTCATTCAAAAAGTCTAGTGTAGACCTGGCAGCATGTATCTTAACATGCTAGTCTTCACCAGTTTAGTATGTGTTAAAGGCAATGTGCCTAGGCATTTCAGACACGTTGGGTAACATGTTTTAACAACTCACCTTATAGCTGAGTGTTTGTGTACATGGGAAACTTTGCCAGCAGTACTTGCAAAGTGACATAAACTAAACTGAGGCGCCTGGTTTATATTAAACTAGGCAGGTCAGATTACGCGAAATGTGTAGCTCAAGGTTTCCCAACCTATGAGTCGGGACCTAAATATGGGTCGCCATTACATTTCAAAAAGGTCGCCAAGTGTCTCCCCAGGTAGCTCTGCCCCTTTTCTTTCCTCCATTCTTGAATTGTCTTAGGTCATCAATTCTTCCTCAATTGTCAAAATGGGTCCCCATCTAGAAAAGGTTGCTAAAGTTGGCTTACCTTAAGCTGAGCTGTGCCAGCAACCACGCAGTGAGAGATCAACAGGAACACATGCTCTTGTTGGCTTTCCTTACTCCACACAAAATGAGGAATACTGGACGCTAGCAGAGGCTGCCCTCAGCGTTCGATTTAGCAGGTCTATACTAGACCTGCTAAATGGAACACTAGAAGATCAACCTCTGGAGTGTCAATTTTCTCATAAGTATAGACATGGGCAGAAGGTACTTTTGATTCCAGAATCAGAGTTTTACATATACAGAGTTATAGTGGCATAATTATATTGCTACAGTTGTGCTGGTAACTTGCTTTATGTAAATAAGCCCCCAATCTAGACAAGAGCTATGGGTAGGTGTTGATGGGCAAAAGGGTATTTTTCAGTGTTAGTTAAATGTGACTTAAAAGCCCCATTAATATGCAGGTTAACACCTTTGAAGCCATGTCAGTTGATCTTTGTACCCTATGCTCCTCTCTAGACATTAACCAGTTTAGTGAAAGTTTTAAAAGTAGTGTTACCTAACAGGTTAACATACAAATCTAATAAATCAAACTACACAAGATAATCACATAAATTGCAATTTTTTCTCAAGTGGTCAGCATTGAACCAATTAAGAATGTTGAGATTTAAAGTGTCATAATCAGGTTTCAAATGGTTGTTGGCTGCATCACTGAGATGAATAGTTTAGTTTAGGTACCCCTATAACCACTGTTTTATGCTCTCAGTCTGTAGGTTCTGGAAAACATAACTGAATCTGTTCCTATAGAGAAAGATACCTTAATTACAAGGAATGGAAATGTAGGTCTCATTTATTTTAATTTATAATTTATAAAACACTAAAAATGTGCGTGGTGCTGTATAAAATTAAAAGACCTTCCCTTGAGTTCATAATCCAAATAGATAGATGACAGAAGGGTGTCCTGGAAGACACAAACAGTACTGCTATTTAAGAGCAAGTTTTGCAAAGTAAGCATGTGATCCATGAGAGCATTTATTGATGGGTGAAGCAATTGATGTGAGCCTGCTGTAAGAAATCAGTTTTCAGAGCTCATTTGAATGAAGAAAGGATAGCCTCTTAGATTAATGAAATCAATCGGAGTTTTCCTGTTGAAACCAAGATTTCACTTTTGATGCATTGGAAAAGAGAAGGACTTCCAGCTGAAAAGGAGAGAAAGAAAGAAGCCACAAACAAACAGGAGAATGAAAGAAAGTGAGATATGCATCATTAATGGAACAAAAATGATAAGAAATAAGAGCAAAGATTTAGTCAAGGTTCTAGATGTAGTTGTGGCTTTTCCAACAAAAGTATTAAACAAAAACATTAAGTAGTGGAATACATTCTGGAATTAAGTATTTTTAGAAAGTGTGTCTTCTGTGCTCAGAAAGTGCCTAGTTTATATTAGACATTGTCACAGTCTAAATAATAAATATAAATAATATTAAAATATTTGAAAATATGATTATAATCAAGACCTCTGGAAAACAGGTTTTTTGTTTTGTGTTAATCTAACCTTGCTCCATCAGGATGGTGACCACTCTGTGACCTTTCCTGACTCCAGGATTACATTTGAAATTAGAACTCTCATGTATTTTGCATGATCAGTATGTAAAAGAATCTGATGGTATTAAACACAGATATATCTGAAGTTGTCCAGAAATTGGAATTAGCATTAAAATAGTGTTGCTTATGTTATTTCTGAATGTATGGTGAATGAGTCCAGATAAATAAGCATGGGCTTAACCTTTGTATCATCTGAGCAAGCGTGGTCATTTGGCAAGGATATGTTCTTTCTTAAACTAAGGATATGTGTTTATGGGGCTTTGACCACAGTGGTGAATGGAGGATCTGAGGGTTGCCACACCTTCAGTCTGAGCTATGTCTTCCTCAAAGGCTGCGTCTAGATTGGCATGATTTTCCAGAAATGCTTTAAGCATTTTCAGAACAGAGCATCTAGATTGGCACGGACGCTTTTCTGCAAAAGCACTTTTTTGCAAAAGCGAAAATGGCGATCGGGGCTTTTTTGCGGAAAACAAATCTGAGCTGTCTACACTGGCCCTTTTGCGCAAAAGTTTTGCGCAAACGGGACTTTTGCCTGAATGGGAGTAGAATAGTATTTCCGCAAGAAGCACTGATTTCTTATAGTAGGAAGTCAGTGCTTTTGCGGAAATTCAAGCGACCAGTATAGACAGCTGGCAAGTTTTTCCAGAAAAGTGGCTTTTTTTCCGGAAAAACTGGCCAGTCTAGACACAGCCTGAATGTATATAGATCAACCAAAGCATGCTCACTTTTTAACCTGAAGAAAGTAATCTATTCTAGTGCTGGAATTTCATAGTCATACGGTTAGGGTGTGTCTAGACTACAGGGTTTATTCAAAAAAACTTTATTTGCATCTAGACTGCAGCCGTGTTCTTTTGAAAGTAAATTGAAAGAACGCGGTAGTTTTTTTTATCACAAAAAACCTCATTTTACGAGGAATAAAGCCTTTTTCGAAAGTACTCTTTCTAAGAAAGGTGCTATTGAATGCAAACTGTGCTTTTTCAAAAGAGAGCATCTAGACTCTCTTTCGAAAAAGCAGCTTGCTTTTTCGAAAAATCTGCTTGTAGTCTAGATGCTCTCTTTCGAAAGAGGCTTTTTTGAAAGATTCTTTCGAAAAAGCCTCTTTTGAAAGAGGTTTGTAGTCTAGACATACCCATAGTGTCCACTGTGCTCTTGCCATAGCAGCTCCATACCAGCTTTTCAGAAGTTAGGAGGACAGATAAGTATTTTAGATCTTCTCTAGGTCCATGTATATTTTGTTTTCTAAAGATTCTCACTTGTGCTTTTTAGCTCCTCTGTATTAAAATACTTGCTGCTAACAAATATCATGTTTGGGAGCACTGTTCCCAGCAAAATTAAGATTTGTTATTTGTATGCTGTTTAACCATTTTTGAAACAGCCATTCTATGCAGTTTTGCAGTGAGCATGCTCAGATTCCTCAGCATCTCTGTCCTCTGCTGCATGCTGATCACCTCGGTGGCTGCCGCTGGCTCTTATTACTGGCGAATGGCATGCTGTGCTGATGCAGACACCATAATAGGAAGCACCTAGGCCTGTCATAAACAAACAGATCTGAAAAAAAAAGTGCAGCTCTGACGTATGATGTGTCCATAGCAACGAGGAGAGACCAGGCTGCCATTTTGGAGTAAATGCAGGCTGGAATGGGTCTACAAGAAGCCAGAAAGTGTCTTGCTGGATTTAAAAGCTGTTTTCCATGTGTACATCAGAATTTTTGTGAAATACAGTATTTGCAAGAAGATGTCATGTAAAAATAATGTCTTTAATTACTAACTTTGGGGGAATTTTAAAGGTTTATTTGAATGAACTGATTTTTCACTTGCAATGGAAACTTTAGATGGATATCGGAACACACTTGCTCCTGAGAAATATGAATGTGAGAAATTATTTGACAAACAAATCATAGTATATCTCTTTGGATGCCAAGTTATTAAAACACAGAGGGCATAATATTTCTAAGTAAAATGATTGTATGTTTCTTACACTATGAAGTATGCCCAAAGTTTTGTACATCTGAATATTGGATCCAGGTAAGACTGCATTTCGTGTTTGATAATTTCTTAATTCTTGTTTTTTCAATGTAAATTTAACAAGTGAATACATTTTTGTTGCTGAGAGGAATTTACAATAGTTTAGGTGCAGTGTTATAGAAAAGCTTTACAGGAAAACTTTTAAATATCGTTGTGAAGACGTTGCTGCAGTCTGTAAAGATATATAGTCAAATTCATATGCCTAGATTTTCTGGGATAACTTTTAGTTAACCCTTGTTTACAAAACTTGGCTTTACAATGAAATAACTATATTGAAAAATATGCCAAATGTAAGATAAGAATGCATAGGAAAGCTGACACAAAAATAATCTTGGAATTCGGGGACTAAATACCAAATTAATGTTTTTTCATTGTGTGCATATTAGTATACCTCTATAGTCTGTTGTTCTTATTTACAATTGTTCCTTATATTTCTGAATGAATAATTGGTAGGAGAGATAATATGGCAAAAGCACCTAAGACTGTATAATTGATATAAAGTATAACGGTAACAGAAAAGAAATCACTGTGACTATATTGTTTTGTATTCATCCAAGCAGATTAAAACGCTAGTGATGCTGCATCTTTGTTTCATCTTTTCTGGTTTTGATAGGGCAAAGGTTGGGGCTGTAATACTGTAAAAGGACTGTGTATGATGTGTGGAGAGCATTATTTGTCTGACTGTGTATTGTATGATCAGGATTTGAAAAATTTACTGAACTTGGAGGACTAAACCTCTTAACCAGAGATGAATATGAAATATGACTGTGGCATCCTTGTGAATGACCTCTGAGAGGCATACCCTAGTGCGAAGGCCAGTTATACTCTACTCCTGCAAAACCCAGCTGCTGAGAGCAGTGAAGGTGCTGGCTGCAGAAGCTGCTTCTTTTTTGTATCAGCTTTTGGTTAGTCAGTGTTGAAGTATGAAGCTCAGTGCCACTTACTGCTAGAGAGAGTATGATTTTCTGTTTCTTCTGTCCCTTTCAGAGCTTCTTGGCTGCTGTGTGGGTAGAGGTCTACAGTTTTCCTCTTTCCCCAGCCTCATTTCTGCCCCTGTTCCTGCATCTGCTGCTGCTCATAGCTTTGCCACACAACCACAGAATTTTGTTGACCTGATGATCTTTGTCAGTAATATTACTGATCACAGAATTCTGGATGGCAGCATTGAAAAAACAAGATTTTACCACACCTTGGGCACTGTCGTGGTCTAGGAGTTACTTGTCTGTAGACTCAGGAAGACACCTCAGCTTTGTCTTACACTCCATCTGTATTTGAAAGGTTATACAATCACAAGATTGGATATAGCTACCCTTGAATTTATAGTCACATTTTACCATGTGTTAATTAACACAACTGTAAATTGTAACATAGACAGACATAAATGTTTGTTGCTTGTCAGCAAACTTGTGTGTTGTGTTTTCATTATAATTTACTGTGTTGGTAGTTAATATGTTAGCTAATGCTAATACATACTAAACTTACTTATATTCAATAGCAGATATGCCTTTATAAAATGCTAAATTCAGTAGAATTCACTAGCTGAGTATAAAAATATCTAAGATTTCTGAGCCTTGCTGAATAGTATAAAACATGAGCTTCAATATCAATGCTTTCTAGAGAAAGATGACTTAGACCATGGGTGGGCAATAAAAAAACGGCAGTCTGCAGGGTTAGTCTCTGGTGGGCTGCTGCTGCTATGTTTACCTGCTCCTCCGCAGGTATCGGAGGATTGCAACTCTGGTTGGCTGCGAATCACTGTTTGCCAATGCAAGTGGTGGGAAGTGTCATGGATGGGATGCCATAACAGCCACATTCTGCTGTTGAAATAGATGTCTTGAACCTCTGGTTAAATTTGTTGAAGCATTTTAACATTTAAAAAAAAATCAATTAGGCCCTGAACTAATGCCCAAAGAAGTCAATGGGTGTCATTCACTTAACTTCAGTAGATTTTGGATCGAGTCCTTGGCCATTTTTTTACAACTTATCACAAGGTTTGAAAAATCTAGTTGCGTATTTATCATTGACATTGAAGAAATTGTCCTGAGTAAGTGAAGGGGCATCTATTTAAAAAAAATTAAGCTCTTTGTTATTCAGTTTTTCTTGTGGCTGAAAAAAAAAGTGAAAACAAACCCAGTGTAAAGAAATCGACTGTTGTGTTTTAGTCTGCCAAGAGACAGCTCTTGCTGCTTAGAACTTTGTCACACATTTATTCAGATTCCTGTGTGCAACAATTCAAATTGACAAGCGTCAGCCAAATTCACCCAATTCCTGTTATGGGAAAATAATGAGCCACATCTGGAGCAAGCACTGGGCTAGGTAGTGAGTATGAGAACACAAAATATAGAGGGAATGTAGAGATTTCCCTACCCCTTAGAGTAAACAGAAGAGACGGAGCAAGATCTAGAGAAGCAGATACACACATATTCTGCAGCACTTAGCTGGTTGTATAGATTATTGGAGACCCTCTCACCCTCTCTCCTCACAGCAGCCTGAAGGTTTTAATGTTGAAGTTCGGGGGAACATAAGGAATGCTTTTTTTTTCTGTTTAGAGTCACCAGAAGCTATTGTAGAGTGCTTCACGTTTACTTAGATACATTTTAGACTAAAGCTAATAAGAAATAGAAAACATGTACAGAAGATCTAGACACCTCTAGACACATCTGTTGACAGGTGGGGATAAAGAAATGGAGCTGCTTATTTGACTCTGCCCAGCATCTTCTGTACTGTCCTCAGACTAGTCCTATTGCCAGCATTATCAAATCTTGTCCTTATCACTGAAGGGCCCTGTGGCCATTTGGAAAATAATATTTACAAGTCATGTACTGAGAGTGTCCAGAATTTTGCATAGCTTAATTTTGCTTTAGTATCTATCAGCCCAGCTTCTGGACAGCACCTCTGAGCATTTATTAATTTTTATCTGGTGCTATCCCAGAGGATTATTCTTCATCAGATAGATGTGGAAAATAGTCACCTTTAATGCCAGTGGCATGTTGCATTGAGCATTCCGTCTTTACACTAAAATGATTAGGACTTGAAGGAAGACTGTCCCTTCATTAAACTTAAAATGAAGATAAAGAAGAAAAACGCATATTGATTTTAGGTAATTTTAATAATGATTTAAGTAAAGAGAAATGTAGTAGTAAGCCAGGTTTGGGTGTTCTTTTGCTTTTATAGTGAAATTTTCCCACTAAATACTACTTTTATGTAGAGTTCAGAAAGTTTTTATAATATGTCATTGCAATAGAAAGTTATAGTATGTCCTGGGAACTTGGTGAGTTTTAAATTGCATACTTAAAGGCAATATTGATTTAGCTGTGAAATTATGTCTGTATAAAAACCCATTTATTGGTGTTCTGGGATACCAATTGTGTAACCCATGGTAACACTAATGTGAGTTTCATGTATTGATGTTGACATTAAGCCCTTGTATATATGCTAAAATGAGGTTTGGCAGAATTCAATTTTTATACATAAAATTTTGAGGCTAATATCGACATTTACTTTAAACATTTTTTTCAATTGTACCTATTTAAATTTTCTAAGTCATGGGAAATTATGGAGAGGCAGAGACAGAGAGGGGGCTCAGGCAATAATTATTTAATGACAGTGGACTTTGAGATTCAAAAAGCTTTACATCCACAAATTGTCAGCATCACGTCAAAATATACAAATTAAATATCCTTAAAATCAAACTCTAATCAGTTCTCAAGCAGAATTTTTCATACTTTACCTATGTGTAAATTTCAGTTATTCCTAGACATATTTTTTTCTTGGTTTGTGTGTGTATATAGTGAAATTGACAAATGCCTAAAAAAAATCAAATCCTTCCAGGCCCGTATAAAAGTTAGCATAAAACTGATTTCCACATTATAATAATTAATGTGAAGCAGCTACTAAAAAAGGTATTTTCTCTTAACTTTGTGTAAGCAGATTACAGATAAGTAAACTGGAAACATGTAAATCTATTCTTATATATACTGTGTGGTTTTAAGAGGTAATCCTTGTAATTTTTTATATTATTATTCATGTTTGTCACAAATGGTAAAATTCTACAGATGTGCAAAGATCTTCCAAATCACTTAAATATGGTGGAACTGTGATTGGGAGGGTGGGGATAGGACGAACAGCTGTACATTAGATCTCTCTGCAACAACACCAAACACGAAATATATTAGTACAAAGTGGGAGCCACAAGACCACAAGGAGGAGATTCTTTCAAGAGCGGGGGAGAGGGGGGGGTTTAAAAAGGAACAGTAGTTTCCAAGCTACCTTATGGCATATCCATGAATTAGCATGAATTTATTCCCTCCAGACACCAGGAACTTCCTCTGAAAAGGCTGAGTAATCAGGCTATGTATGGGGAAGGGTTAACCATACAAATAATGAATAAGAAATATATAGATATATTCAAAAGATGTCTTCATTTCTTGCCTTGCCGGAGTTTTGTTTCTTTTCTCATCTGCCTACCAGCAAACCCAACTCACAATGCATGAAGCTGCAAAACTTGAAACATCTTCCTTTAAAAAAAAATGGGTGGGCTGCTCACTTTTAAAAAATCAATTACATGTGTGTGCATGTCTGTATTTATAGATGATACAGAAGGGTCTTATGTGAGTTTGAATCATGTCATGTTCAGGCTAGATTGGAAGATTTTCTTTTCTGATTACACAAATATTTACAGTATATGGTCTAAATATATAATAAAATAAAATTTATGACAGACATAAAATGGAATGATTCTTTTTTGATTAAGCTAGCATTGAATTAGTTTTCTGAAGGAATGGTAACGCCAACAAGATACCCTTTTCAGACATGGTTAGGATACGATAGCCAGTTTAATAGGAACTGGAGCTTGAATCAACAAGTCTCTGTGAAACAGCTTGCAATGTGCCTTTGAAATCCTGATATCTTGTGAGTGTGATTTATAGGAGCTTGCTATGGCATGTATGTGTCAGGGCCCCACTGAGTTTGTTTGTTTTTCTGTTAGCAGCGTTACCTAGCACTCCTTGCTTGTATGATTTTATTTATACTATCACTGACTGCATCTAAGTGGTGTCTTAAAAAATCTTGACACGAAGGTAACTGAGCAAAAATATTTAAAAGAAAAAATTGTAGTTTTGCTTCTTGCCTGGTTATTATAAAAATATGTATATTGAATTAAAAAAGTCACATTTGTGTTTTATATTTCTGCCTTTATTTCAAGACAGAGAACACTGTGAATTTAAATATCAGATATGAATAGCACTTACGTCCATAACTTTAAAAAAAATGTAATTAGCAGATCACACATTGCTTGTTAGTATTAAATGTTTATTGTTGAACATGATTGCTGAGGGCCTGGTATAACATTATGTCTGTCAATTTGCTGTGCAACAGTTTATGGGAGAGAAGATCATCTTTTAAACTTGCTGTCCTATACACATTGTAGAGTTATAACATTTTTACAGTTCTAATTCCACTGCTAGTAAGAAACACCAAGGCTGTGTCTACATTGGCACCCCTTTCCGGAAAAGGGATGCTAATGTAGACTTCGGAATTGCAAATTCCGCGGGAGATTTAAATATCCCCCGCAGCATTTGCATTTACATGGCTGCCACTTTTTTCTGGCTTGGGGATAAGCCGGAGAAAAGCGCCAGTCTAGAATTTGCAATTCCGAAGTCTACATTAGCATCCCTTTTCCAGAAAGGGGTGCCAATGTAGACACAGCCCAACTGTATTTTCCCAGGCTACCCCTCCTGTGGGGAAGATCCACGAGAAATCATAGGAGGGAGGCTATAGCCAAAGTTTTTCCATAATAGACTATTTTTCTCAGACTATTCTACAGATGAGGATGAGGTTTGCTGATGGTTCATCGGGAAGATCCACTCTCAGAACCTGTGGATTTTTCCTCCATCCACGTGAATCTTGGGGGGCATGTTGAAGATACAGACTCATCCATCTTAACATTGATTCTAGGACCTCCTCCTGTGGCTTCAGGATATTGAGGCTCCAATGCAGCCACACTGCCATGGGTACTGCCTCTGGTACTTCCCTATTATGGGAGGTTCCACAGTACAAAGGGCTATTAGAAGTAAAAGTTAGAGAAGGAGTGGACAGTAACTGTTGAAGGAGGGTCACTGCAAGAATGTAGTCAGTGGTCAAGAGCCACACTCTTCCATGATATTAATAGAAGAGGTACAGAGTCTGGGTTGGAGATTGAGTGCAGAAGAGAGCTCAGGGTAGGGGATTGGGTGTGTGTGGGGGAGGTGAAGTCTGGGAAGGAGTTTGGGTGAAGGAATTGGTTGTGACCTATGGTAGGGGATTGTGATACAGGAAAGTGTGGGTTCTGGGAGGGAGTATGAATATAGGAGAGGATTCTGACCAAGAGATATATGTCAGAGGGAGTGTAGGATCTGGGAAGGGGCTGCTATCTAACGCAGGAGCAAAGGAGAGCAGCTGGAGTTTGGGCTGTGACCTAGAGCAGGAGGGGTGGTTGTGACTTGGGGTAGGGGTCCAGTGTCTGGGAGGAGCTATGGGTGTAGGAGCTGGTGTGTACTGGCTTTAGGGTGTGATCTGGGGCAGGCATGTGAGAGGGGAACAGAGGTTTGGGGGAACAGGTGGGGTACCAGGTAAAGGCTCTGCCTGGGAGGCATTTACCTTAGGCAGCTCCTGGCCAGCAGCCCAGCAGGACCTTTAGACAGGCTCCCTTCTGCTGAACCCCTGCCTGTTTCTCAACGCAGTTGAATCCCATCTCCTCCGCCCACCCACACAGCCACTGGGGGGGCCAACACCAGTTCCCCATGGATAGAGCAGGCTCTGGTATTAGGAAGGTAGGATAAGGGATGTCCTGAAGGTATGGAGGTGGGATGGGTTGTGGTAGTACAGTGGTCCCCAATGCAGTGCCCACGGGTGCCATGGCACCCGCCAGGGCATTTATGTGCGCCCACCGAATCATCTTGGTCGGGTCTGCTCCCGGGCACGCGGCACATGCGTGGTGCCAGCCCCGGACGTGTGGTGCATGGGCACCCCCTGCCCTGAGCATATGGCACATGTGTGGTGCCGGGCGCAGGGCGTGTGGGCGGCCCTTGCCACGTGGCACATGTGCGACATGTGGGAGGCCCTGTCCCCGGGCGCGTGGCGCGAGAGCGGCCCCGCCCCCAGATGCCCGGCGCGTGAGCGCCCCCACCCCCGAGCGCCCGGCAGCCCTGAAAGATTGGGGACCACTGGCCTAATAGATAGGGCAATTACCTGGGGTGTACGGCATGTGCTTTCTGCGTATTGTGTGCCCAGACAATGGGAGCTGCGAAATCGTGCTGGGGATGGGGATAGTGCGTGGAGCCTCCTCTGCTCCTAGATGAATGGGGCACAGAGAGCACATAGGTTCTGCTGCAGCTGGCTACCTTGAGCAGTATGTTGGGACTCAGCAGGAAGAGAGCCTGCCTGAGTCTCCCTCTGCAACGTGGGCTGTGTTTGCCCACTTATGAGTTAGGGTATGTCTACACTACAAAGTTAATTCGAACTAGCAGAGCGCTTAGTTTGAACTAGATAAACCTCATTGTACGAGGACTAAGTCTAGTTCGAACTTACTAGTTCAAATTAAGGGGTGTGTAGCCCCTTATTTTGAACTAGTGGGAGGCTAGCCCTCCCCAGCTTTCCCTGGTGGCCACTCTGGCCAACACCAGGGAAACTCTATTGCCCCCTCCCGGCCCCAGACCTCTTAAAGGGGCACGGGCTGGCTACGGTGCCCGTGCCAGGTGCAAGCCTGCCAGCACCCAGCCAGCAGACCCTGCACCTGGCACGGCTCGAGCCAGCCACCCGATGCCCCCCAGCCCTCCCCCTCTTCCCGGGACCAGGCTGGCGGCTCCCGGGAGCTTGCCCAGGACCGCAAGAGGCGGGCACCCGTCTGGTCCGGTGCAGACATCGTGGATCTCATCCACGACCTCCACCCTAGGCACAGGAAAGTGGCCGTCTAGGGCAGGAGAGCTGCCAGCCTGGCCACCCAGGAGCAGGTTTGCATGAAAATCAAGGGGGTCCACTGAGACCCCCGACCCTGAGCCCTGAGCTTACAATGGCCGTCCTGGGTCAGACCAAAGGTCCATCTAGCCCAGTAGCCTGTCTGTCGACAGCGGCCAACCCTAGGGTCCCTGGAGGGGATGGACCGGAGACAGTGACCAAGCCATTTGTCTCGTGCCATCCCTCTCCAGCCTTCCACAAACTTTGGGCAGGGACACCACTCCTACCCCCTGGCTAATACCACTCCATGGACCCAACCTCCATGACTTGATCTAACTTCCCTTTAAACTCTGTTCTAGTTGTAGCCTTCACAGTCTCCTGCAGCAAGGAGTTCCACAGGTTGACTATTTGCTTTGTGAAGAAGAACTTTCTGTTACTAGTTTGAAGCCTGCTACCCATTCATTTCATTTGGTGTCCACTAGTCCTTCTATTATGGTGTAAAATAGTCTCGCATAGTTCACCACCAACACGGCTAATGTCACCTGGTTTATTGGTCATGCGGGACAGTCCTGTAGCTACAGGCACAACCCGCAGCAGAGACCCGCCCTGTTCACATTCCTCTTTTTCTCTCTTCATGCACGCCCGAGGCTGCCTCTCCGGCCAACGGAGTAGGGGGGTTTGGGCCCACCCCCTCACCTAACCCCAGCCCAGGGCCCTGAAGGCAGGGACTCACGGTCCCTCCCTAGCGGATGGGGGAAGTGCCCCAAAACACACCCGCCCACGGGCTCCACGACCCTGCCCTGGGCCGCTTCCTACTCCGCCCTTCCTAAGGGCCGGTCCCTGCCACGTATCCCAGCCTCACCTCTCCAGCCTCCTTCCTCCCTGACTCTCCGTTTCTCCCTCCTCCCTCTGTGGTGCCGGCCCCGGGTTTAAATCCCCCGCCGGCCCTGTCCCCTTACGTCATCTCCTCCGCGTCGCCCAGCAACCCCTCTTCCCCCGTGACGTCACACGCCGGCGCCTCTCTAGCCCCTTCTCCTTGGGCCTCGCCCAGCGGCTCTCCTTCCCCCCATCGTTCGCCGTGCCGAGCCCCGACTCGGCAGCGTGGCCCGCCGTCCCAGAGGTGCGCCGGCTCTCCACCCCCCGGCGTGTCCATCCGCCATCACCCCGGGCACCCCGAGTGCGGGGCGGGAGCGCACCGTCACATATGGGAACTAATGAAGAACTTTTCTGCATGCACCCTCCCCACCCCACTCATGCTTTTATAGACCTCTATCATATCCCCCCTCCATCTCCTCTTTTCTAAGCTGAAAAGTCCCTGTCTCTTTAGCCTCTCTTCATATGGGACCTGCTCCAAACCCCTGATCATTTTAGTTGCCCTCCCCTCTCCCAGCCTCTCTCTTCCCCTCTCCCACCTCCTTTTCCCAGTCTCCCCCAGTTTTGTTCAATAAAGAGAGAATCTATTTTTGAACACAATTGTCCTTTATTTTGTACATCAGGAAGGGGGGCTAGGGAGAGGTAAGTGGAAGGGGGTGAGGGAGGAATGGGGTACGAGCCCCCGATAGGGAGGACTGGGCTGGCTCTGCGGGCTTCTGGGGGTGGAACCTCTCCTGCAGCCCCCTAATTTCCCCCTCTCCCCAGATGGCAGCCTGCGGCAAGTGCAGCCGGTCTGATGGCCGAGTGCTGTGATGTGCCCAGTGTGGGTACTCCGGGCAATCCAAGCCAGGACTGCTTTGCAAGCAAGGCACCCCTGAGAACTGTGTGTCCGGGGTGGGGGTCGGGTCCCTTTAAGCACAGCCCTCGGCTAGCCTGAGACAGCAGCTCCACGCTCTAAGTCCTCATCTGATGCCCTGCCGGCACTGCTTCCGGCCATCCTTAACCCCGGTTCAGGGTCCACTCTGTGTGGACATGCTAGTTCGAATTAGCAAAACGCTAATTCGAACTAGTTTTTTAGTCTGGATGCATTAATTCGAATTAGCTTAGTTTGAATTAACTAATTAACTAAGTTAGTTCGAATTAGCGCTGTAGTGTAGACATACCCTGAGAGAGTACCGAGATCGATATATCTTTCAGTAGCTTCAGGGGGCAGCCGAGTTAGTCTGCTGCAGAAAAAAACAACAAATGGTCTGGTAGCACTCTAATGACTAGCAAAACATGTAGATAGTATTGTGAGCTTTCGTGGGCACAGCCCACTTCTTCAGATGACCACAGTATGAGTTTGGGATGTGAACACTCAAAATAAATAGGAGAGGGGAAGGGGGAGGGAGAAGAAAGAAACAGGAAAGGGGGTGGGAAACAGAGCATCTGTAAGTATCTGGAGAATGGGTACTTAAACCTAAGCAGATAAAAATCAGTCAATAGATAGATTCCCATGTCAGGAAGGATACTACTCAGAGAGCTATTAACATCTTCAATGGAAGATGTGGGCTGTGCCCACGAAAGCTCATGATACCATCTACATCAGTGGTCCCCAACCATTTGATGTTGCCGGGCGCCAGGGGGCATGGCCGTTCGCCTGCCATGCACCAGAGGGCGGGGACACTCGCGCACCAGGAGGCAGGGCCGCGTACATGCCACACCCCCATGAGCCACGTGCCTGGGGCCAGCGCCCCCCATAGCCGCACACCAGGGGCCGGTGCTCCCCATGCGCCGGGCGCCCAGAGCACTGATGGCCGCTTCTCCGCGTGTCCAGGGACGGCGCCCCTCCTCCCCCATAGCCGCACGCCCGGGGCCGGCGCTCCCCATGCGCCGCGCACCTGGAGCGCGGGCAGCCACTTTGCCACGCTCCCGGGGCCGGCGCTCACCGTGCGCCATGCGCCCGAGGCCAGCTCTGGCACAACGCATGCGCCACGTGTCCGGGACCAGGCCAGCCCCGAGCACTTGGCGGGTGCTCCGTGTTGGGGACCACTGATCTACATGTTTTGTTAGTCTATAAAGTGCTATCAGACCATTTGTTACATCTTCCAGTGTTTGTGTAGGAGAGACACACTTTCCCAAGTCAAGTCTTCCATGGCATATCCTATGTCAGGCAAATAACATTAGAATCATAGAAGAGACCTCATAGGGTTAGAGGAGACCTCAGGAGGTCATTGAGTCCCAACCCCCTGCTGAAAGTAGGACCAACAGCAACTAAATCATCAACGTTGTAGACTGTAAAATCTTTGGGGTAGGGGCAGTCATTTGTCATGTGTTTGTACAGTGTCTTGCACAATATGCCTCCAACCTGCAGGAGGCCTCTAAGCACTGTTGCAGTATAAATAGACAGTACTAATTAATCATTCATCTTTGAGAGATGGGTATTTATGAACTTTTATTTGCCCTTATCCACAATGTAAAAACAAGAGCACGGAGGAGAAAAGAATAAAAAATAAACAATTGTAAAATTGGAGACAGTGTGATTTTTCTGTGGTATTAAGTGTATATTATTAAATTGTATTTTATATAGTTTATTGCATTTGAAAAACTATCTGTAGAATTCTCTGCTACAGAATATTGTTAGGGGAAAAAAGGTTTACTAATTTTTAAAAGATATTTATATTACCAAGGCCTTGACTACACAAGAAAGTTTTATCAGTTTAAGATAAAGAGTCAATTTAAATTGATGTACTTACACTGTGATAATTCCTCATGTGGACACATTTATTCAGGTATAAAAGTGCCTTTTTCCCATTTAGCTCATGTCATTTTAGTATTTAAGCCTAACCAAAAAAAAAAAAAAAAAAAATATTCCAGGTTCAGACAGGCGGTAATACTTGTATAATTGTAGTGATACAACTAGTAAAACTTCCCCTGCTTTGGACAAGCCCTGCAGGCTTGTCTACACTACTGAGAAAATAGACCCATTAATTCAAACTGAGAGGGCACTCCCATCTGTGCTGGTAGTCCTGCTCTTCATGAGAAGAAAGGGAAATCGATGGGAGTGTGTGCTCCTGTTAATCTCCTGCTATGTGGATGGTGCCAAAATGTGAGTTAAAATACTTCAACTCCAGCCACATAATTGACATAGCTGGAGTTGCGTATCTTAAGTCGACTTTCCCCTTTAGTGTAGACCAGGCCTGAGGAAAGCATCCACAATTGTTGTTAGCTAGGATAACAAAAACAGGTTCTAGTGATCCCCTTGCTACCAGACAGGAGCTGGTTAGCTGATATTAGAAAGTTCTGATACACTATTCCTTTTTAGCACTAGAATTCTCTTTGATTTTGGTATTACATAGTTAAGGACACTCTGTAGAAGCTTTCTCCTTTCCAGGCATGTGTTTTTAGTAATAATTCATTCAGTTTTTATTTTCTTTAGTATCTTGAGAGTGAAAATCTCTGAAAAACTGAAATAAGTATATTTATGAAACTGGGAAGCATAAATCAGTCTATATTACCATTAGGAGCCAACAGTTACCGCTAGTTCTCCATCTTTCTTCTGTAACGCTTGTTTCTGACCAAAGTTTGAACTGATTGTATCAGCAGTTCATTCCTGATCAAGGAATGTGAGAACAGAAGAATAAGTTGCAGTCTCACAATTCTTGAGTTGGCTTAAGTTTTTTGTGTAGGTTATATTACAAACCTCTGACTGAGTGTATTTATCCTATTAAGGAGAGAGTTGTCATTTTTAAAGTTTGGTAAACAAATTGCAATTGATGGTTCTTTGGCTCCTCCTTAATTTTGGTGATAATTTCAGTTTTAGCCATTCTGTTGTTGTTTTAGCATTGGTCTGTTTGCATCTTTGCTCTTTGGCCAGTTGTCCATGGAGGGGATCAGCATCATGTTATGAACTAGCTTCGCTTATTCCACACATGCTATTTCATCAGCTTCTATTCACATACTTCTGTGGGTTGCCTCAGGAAAAACTGTATCAGTAATTACTTGTCCCTAAATGCACTTGCTGCAAGACTTTCTGTCTGCTTTGCAGGTCTCTAATATTTTTAACCTCCAGAGATTTAAAATGTCTTTCTACTTAGCTTATGTTCCATATCCTTCTTTTAATAAGCATGGGATTACATAAACTATATGGCTTTGGTTATCGTCATACTTCATCATTTTCCATAATAAACTTTGCCTAACATGATATGCCTCCATTCACAGCTATTTACCTGAGAGCAAAAGTTAACTTGTGTAAGACTCCAAAGATTTTTCTACAATAAAACAATTGGGCTGAAATGTCAGTCTTTGGAAGAAATTACATTTTTTCTTGAACTCTTCTGAAAGTTTGCTACTCAAGTATGGATTCTTTTTTTTTTTAAATGAAAGGAACTCACACGAATTAGTCACAGATTAGTTGTTCATGCAATATTGTACTATTTAAAACTATGAAAACTGTCAGTATCATGACCATAAAATAAATCCTAGCCCATTCATGCTGGAGAATTTGAGCCTGGCAGTTTGGTCTCTCTGTCTATAACTGAACTTGCTGGAAAAGGTAAGTAGAATAACAAAGGAGGAAGGATTATTTTATCCCTGCAGCTAATGGAAGGGTAGTAGGCAAAGGATAGGAAGTGATTGCAGTGCTGTGGCTTCCAGGCTCTTTTTTTATAGGCCATCACCATTTAGACCTGAATTTCAGCCTTCTCCTTGGCTGCAGAGGGGAACTGGGAGGAAGTAGAAAGAGCAACAGAGTCGGTGACATGCCCACCTGAAAAGTGGTTTTCATGGCATATGGGGTACATGATCAGCTACTTATTTGCCATGATCTCCATAAATGACACAGGGAGGTTCACCCTCTTTCTGTGACTCCAGGCTTGACTTTTTTCCTTTTGTCTCTTTTTTGGGGGGGGGAGTTCAGTGAACATAGTTGGTTATTTCTGCACAAGTCAGTGTGCAAAGGGTCTGTGTTGGTACAATTTCTAAGGTGAAGGGGAAGTGTCACAGTTCCTCTAATAATCTAAGTCACTGGTGCTGAAATTGATAGAAATGTAGCCATGTGAGTTTGGTGTAGCTGAAACAAAAAACAGGACTATGTAGCACTTTAAAGACTAACAAGATGGTTTATTAGGTGATGAGCTTTCGTGGGCCAGACACACTTCCTCAGATCAAATAGTGGAAGAAAATTGTCACAACCATATATACCAAAGGATACAATTAAAAAAATGAACACATATGAAAAGGACAAATCAAATTTCAGAACTTCTTAAACTTTCCCTTCTGTGTATCTCAGCTTATGGCTCATTTCTGCCCAGAATGCTCCCAGTGCTGAAGTCTGTCTACACTTACAAGTTATTGCACTGAAACTTGCTGGGCTCAGGACATAATTTTTCACACCCCAGAGTCGGAAAGTTCCAGTGCAGTAACGGGCCAATGTAGGAAAGCTCTTGGTTTGCTTGAGAAGAAGAGAAAAGCTTTCCTCCAGGAGGAATCTTGGCCATGGGAGGGCATGAGGTTTCAGTATGATTGATGTCCTATGTGGTACTCTAGGAGCAGATTATGAGGTCTCATCTATAGCTAGTTGAAAAGTCTTTAGGGTGTTATGACAAGGAGTAGAGGTGCTCTGATATGTAAGGAAATGCTGGGTTCTTGCCTGACAAATGGTTGATTGGGCATGGTTATGAAAGGAAAAATGTTGTAGAAGAAATGTTTGTCCATGCTAGCTGGTAATACCTAATAGATTCATGGAGGTTAGGTCCATCAATGGCTATTAGCCAGGATGGGTAGGAATGGTATCTCTAGCCTCTGTTTCTCCAGAAGCGGGTGACAGAGGAGGAATCACTGGAGGATTACTTGTTGTGATACCTCCCTCAGGGGCATCTGGTATTGGCCACTGTCAGCAGACAGGATACTGGGCTAGATGGATCTTTGGTCTGACCCAGTATGGCTGTTCTTATAGCAGTTGATTTGTTCTGGTTTTGAGTATGCTTTTGAAAATAAACAAGAAGGAGACGTGAAGTGACCAATAGCTGGGTCTTTTGTTTTTCATTCCCTGGCTAGATGAGTCTAGAACATAGGCTTACAGCAGGCCTTCATTCCCTAATTGGAAGGACCATTTGCCAACAAACTGTAGTTGTGAATATAACTTTGTTAATAAAGGAAATGAAAGTTACAATAGGGAATTTCTCTTTCTGTGAAATCTTTAAGCAATATTAGTTTTCTTAATGCAATGTTAATCCAAAAAGTAACTATTCATATCAGCACTATACCAGTTTCTTGGTGCTATCAATAGGATTACTGCATTTGCAACAAGACACTAAGACAAAGGAAAATGCTGTACGTTGTATTTTTTCTGTCATGTATACTGTGCATTCAGAATTTGCTTGCAGATCCAGGACATGGATTGTTCTATCCTAGGCTAGTACCAAAAAATCCCTGGCTTTTCAGTCCATTAGTGATAGTTCTAAGGTCTAATATCTCACAATCTTCTCGTTTCCAGTGCTATGACGCGTATATTTGAATCCATAGGGCAGTAAATCAGAATAGTAACTTAATCCACTACTTTATTTTGAGCCATTATTTATCCTCTAACATAATACTCAACAATCAGTGCATAGGCAAACTCGTTCAAAGCAGTGTCCCAACTAGCTTAAAGGTAAACTGTCCCATACACCAGTGGCATGAGAAGCAAAAAGCAAAACAACAACAAAAATCCAAACACCATGGTAATCTCAAGTCTTATTTGATTGTGCTTTGCAAATTGTGATTGCAAAATTAGCTATTAGAGTTTATGTTGGAAGTCACTTTTATTAATACTAAAAACATAGAGCGAAACCCTGTACAGCAATAGGGGAAACTCCAAAGAACAATTCAACAAGGGGACAAAGGGATGTACTAGATGATAGCTAGAGCTTCTATATCTGATTTCCTTTTTTTTACATTACCTAATAATTCCTGCAAAATCATTTTAATTTTGTGTAATGATTATTTTACTACTAATCGTTTGTGATGTGTGCTGTTTTTGTGTTATTTGACAGTAATTCTATAACTTTCTTCTGCCTGTTTTCTCAAAAACTATAATTTCTGTGAAATGATATTTTATAATTTTCAAATAACTGTCAAAAGTCACAGTGCAGGTGGGATAATGAAAGAAGAAACTAAGAGTATGAGATGTGGCCCCCTTGTGGTGTCATTTTTCTTTTTCTTTTAGGGATGTCTTGAAATAGAGTTTACTTTAGGTTATTTGCTGTGTGGATGCAGAGGTTACAACTGCCTGAGAAATATTGTAGGGATGGATGCCTTCAAAATGCCTCAGATAATACAGATAAAATTGTGCAAAAGCCAGGACCTCCATCTTATTTACTGTAATACTGAAGTGTTTCAAATAGCCCTTATGTTTTGATCTGCCTTTAAGCTCATGTATTGTGCGTGATTATCATAATATTGATTTCTGTGCTGGAAATGTAAGGGAGAAACTTGTGAGAAAAACCAGTTGGTGCATGAATGTTTAGCAGCATGCCTTTTCAGTGAATCAGGACTGTGTAGTGGAGTAGTGATTTGAATTAGCATTTGTGCATGTTAAGCAACAGTGTAAAAATAAGACTTACTGTAGGACATTTTTTTTTACTTTGAGTATATCCACAACTGAAGTATAAATAACTGAGCAATCATGGCATTACTTTCCTGTAAGGTGCTAGCATCCAGTACATATGTTGTTATACTATGACAATGTCCAAGTACTGACATGATTTTGAGCATGGGGAGGAAGAGGATACATCTTATCTTTCTGAGGAAGAACAGTGAGGCTTAAAGCCTTCAGTTTTCAACAGCTGCTTTTCACAGGAGTAATTTGATGGAATAAGGCCTTGTTTTCCAAACTGCTTTCATGTTTAAATTTCTTCTTCAGCCTGGCCTTTCTTACTGCTAAGAGAAACTTCAGTGCCACTTGTAAATGGAGTATTTCTTAAAATGCAATTTCCATTTATTTGAATACTTGTTTAGAATTCCATCATCATTACATATTTTATCCACCCCAACACTATGTATGTGTTCAGAAACACAGCAACTAATTTTATAATGTATCCTTAGAAGCAGGCCATGTATTGAAGATCTGCACTGGTCTCCAAAGGCTTGACTGAAATGTATAAATTCCATCATTATACGTACATTTTGGTTGCTCCTGCACTTAGTTTGAAGATAAACATGCAATATCCAAATAGTTTATGCTTCTGTATTTCTGTTCTAGCCATAATTTTAATTTCATCTTTATTTCAGTATATGAATCTTTTTATAATCACCATTTACATTTTATTATTTGCAGCTCTAAGATGGTAGGTTGAATTCAGCAATAGTCAGTAAATATTCAGAGAAATTAGATTCAGTGGCCCAAATGACCAACATGTAATTTACAGAATCCTAAAACTTGTAGGACTGGAAGGGACCTTGAAAGGTCATCTAGTCCAGTCCCCTGAACTCAAGGCAGAACTAAGTATTATCTAGACCAGGGATGCGCTAGCTTCTGGTGGGCTGCCAGCACTTTATTTAGCTGTGTGTCTGCATGTAGGGCTGCTCGCAGCTCCTGTTGGCTGTGGATCACCATTTGTGGCCAATAGGAGTTTCACAAAGTGGTGTCCCAGTCTGCATCTCTTCCTGCAGCTCCATTGTCTGGGAATGGCAATCTGAGGCCAATGGGAGCTGTGAGTGACCACACCTGCAGATGTGCAGGTACATAAAGCATTGGTGGCCTGCCAGGAACTAATCCTGGTTCACTGCTTCTAGCTTATTGCCCACCTGATCTAGACCATATCTCAAAAGTGTTTGTTTAACCTATTCTTGAAAACCTCCAATGATGGAGATTCCACAACCTCTGAAGGCAACGCTTAATTACATTTACAGTTAGGAAGTTTTTCCTAACGTCTAACCTAAATCTCTCCTCTTGCCATTTAAATTCATTACTTTTTATCCTTTCCTCAGTGGATAAGAGAGCAATGTATCCCCCTCCTGTTTATATATTCTTGCTCCTATCATGTGAGCCCCCTCAGTAATTTCTCCAGAGTAAAGAAAAACAAGTATTTCAGTCTTTCCTTGTAGGTCATGTTTTCTATACCTTTAATCATTTATATTGCTCTCCTTTGGACTTTCTCCAGTTTTGCCCACATCTTTACTGAAGTATGATGCCCAGAACTGGACTCTGTACTCCTATTGAAGCCTTATCAGTGCTGTGGAAGAATTGTGTCTTATATCTTACTGGCAATACTCGTACCAATACAGCCCAGAACGATATTCACTTTTTTTGGAACAGTATTAAATTGTTGACTCATATTCAGTTTGTGATCAGCTATAACCCCCATATCCTTTTCTGCAGTACTCCTACTGAGGCAGTCTTCTCCCAATTTGTATTTGTGCAGTTAGTAATCCTTCCTTATTGAGGTACTTTGCATTTGTCCCTATTAAATTTCATCCTGTTTATTTCTGAACACTTCTCCAGTTTGTCTAGATCATTTTGAATTCTAATACTGTCCTCTGAAGTGCTTGCAATCCTGTTCCATTTTGGTATTTTCCACAAACCTTGTAAATGTAATCTCTATACCATTATCCAAATGTTTATGAAGGTATTGAATAGAACCAGACCACTGACATGAGGAGGAAGGGGCATAGGTAACATTAAATACACTTTATGCTTGCATAGTCCCTGGGACTCCTGAATACTGGTTCAGTCTCCAAGGTAAATTAAAGTTGTATCAGGAGTGGACTCTAATATGTTCCATTTTACAGTGGCTGTTGCGGGACTGTCATACCAGCCAGGAGTTGCAGCCGCACAGTGGCTGGGATAAGATCACAGTGAGATAGGTATGCCAGCTCCACCCAGATGGAGAATCCCCTACATCAAGGTAATCATGGTTACCCTGGTTACCCTGAACTGATTAAGGACCCAATCCTGCATCACTTAGGGATGTTAAAATGTGTATATATATTTTTGTTAAATCTGTAACTGCTGACATTTTTAGCGGTTACATCTTTACATGTGGGGTGGCGGAGGGCTCCATTGGAGCTGGTGCATGCGGGACTCACTTGTCACCCTTATCCTGGTCCCTATGAGCATTGGCTCCTGTCCCCCTCCTGTGCTGCTGCCTCTAGTACAGAGGCAGCAGCATGAGGGTGGTGGGGCCCTGAGTAACCTTGAAAGTTAACTGATGAGCCCAGGCTGATTGGTTAACCATCCCTACTGTGCAGTTCACCACAATAGTGGATCACATTGCAAGCCTGGACTTTTAAAAAGGCACTATAAAGAAAATATATAAATAGCAAATGCTCATATTATCACTAGAGGGCAGTAAATACAAACATTTAAATTGAATTACATATTTTCCAACAAGAATCTGTATATTTTTTAAATGATAAAGGAACATTACATTTTATTAAACATCTCAGTGAGCAGATGCTAGATTTTGCTCTTTATTTCCCATGCCTCACTCAAAAAGAGTCATAATTCAGAGTATGTTTTCATTTTATCTATTTATTGACAAAAATATTGTTATTCAAACTGTAGGATTAATATACCATTTCTCCAACACAGCTATGCTAGGAATGGGAGGTGGTTAAGTCATAATATTGGTTTCATTAAAGTAGTTCTGAAAAATATGAGAGTGATTTTGTCCTTTTGCAACAGCATAATTAGGTTATAATTAAGTAAGTTAAATCGTGGCTTATAGAAAGAAGACATGGCCAGTTTTTGCTACTGTAACCTTCTTCACTCAGTAGAGTTTCCGTTTTGTAGGGAGGCATTTTGCAAATGGGTATTCCAACATAAAACCTAGGCAAATTTGGTGAAAACTGCTTAGGGCTAGCTGCCAATAGAAAAAAGAGATTGTGGGGGATGGTTGCTATTATTTTAGTGTTTAAAAACTCAATATAAGTGTTTCAGTTCTTTTCAAGTGGCATTTTTATTTGGCAGAAAAGACTGCTATATATAATTCGCCTTGTGGCACCTATAACTTTAACTATAAACAAGACTATAAAGAGTTAAACTGTGTTCTACACACAGCCTGTCTGCTGAAGCCAGCTGCTGCTGCTGAAGCCAGCTACTGTGCAGTGGCTTGGGGCTGGAGTGTACCCCAGAGCCACCATGAACAGCTGGCTTCAGCTCCAGAAGGCTGTGGAAACTGGCTGTTGTGCATCGACCCTGGGGGCTGGGACTGGGGTACATATTTTGGAAGACGGGTAACATTTTATTTGCATATTTGCATGTTCCTTATTTGCATGATTTTGGTCCTGCCATGAGGGCAGAGAACTGGACTTGATGATCTCTCGAGGTCCCTTCCAGTTCTAGTATTCTATGATGAATATGAAAATATGCACATAAAATGTTGGTAGTCCACCAAAAGTTTGTGAATGAGTTTGCCAGTCCGCAGTATAAAAAAGGTTGGGAACCACTGTTCTAGAGCATCCCTGATAGGTGATTGTCTAACCTGCTCTTAAAAATGTCCATTGATGGAAATTCCACAATCTCCCTAGCCAATTTTTCCTAATGTCCAACCTAAACCATTTTTGTTGCAATTTAAGCTTATTGATTCCTGTACTATTCTTAGAGGGTAAGGAGAACAATTTTTCTCTTTCCTCTCTGTAACATCCTTTTATGTACTTGAAAACTGTTACCATGTCCTTTCTCTATCTTCTCTTCTCCAGATTAAATAAACCCAGGCTACGTCTACACTGGCCCCTTTTCCGGAAGGGGCATGTTAATTTCAGCTATCGTAATAGGGAAATCCGCGGGGGATTTAAATATCCCCCACGGCATTTAAATAAAAATGTCCGCCGCTTTTTTCCGGCTTTTAGAAAAGCCGGAAAAGAGCGTCTACACTGGCCCCGATCCTCCGGAAAAAGCGCCCTTTTCCGGAGGATCTTATTCCTACTTTGAAACTGTTACCATGTCCTTTCTCTATCTTCTCTTCTCCAGATTAAATAAACCCAGGCTACGTCTACACTGGCCCCTTTTCCGGAAGGGGCATGTTAATTTCAGCTATCATAATAGGGAAATCCGCGGGGGATTTAAATATCCCCCGCGGCATTTAAATAAAAATGTCCGCCGCTTTTTTCCGGCTTTTAGAAAAGCCGGAAAAGAGCATCTACACTGGCCCCGATCCTCCGTAAAAAGCGCCCTTTTCCGGAGGATCTTATTCCTACTTTGAAGTTGCATACAGTATGAAGTTGCATACTTTGAAGTAGGAATAAGATCCTCCGGAAAAGGGCGCTTTTTCCGGAGGATCGGGGCCAGTGTAGACGCTCTTTTCCGGCTTTTCTAAAAGCCGGAAAAAAGCGGCGGACATTTTTATTTAAATGCCGCGGGGGATATTTAAATCCCCCGCGGATTTCCCTATTACGATAGCTGAAATTAACATGCCCCTTCCGGAAAAGGGGCCAGTGTAGACGTAGCCCCAGTGTTTTCAATCTTCCCTCACAGCTCATATTTTCTAGACCTTTAATATTTTTTATTGCTCTTCTCTAGATTTTCTCCAATTTGTCTACATTCATGGTGATCAACCAATTCTGAAGCAGTAGCCACTATAGTGTCTACTGATATAGCAAACTATCCACATTCAATCGGCCAAATAGCCACTTTGTTCAAGCCAACTAGCCACACTCAACCAGCCAAATAGCCACATGTGGCTAGTGGCTAGCATGTTGGATATCATGGATCTACAACCTTCTTGAAATGTTGTGCCCAAAATTGGGTGCAATCCTCAGGTGGGCTTAATCAGCATGGAGTAGAGTGGCAGAATTACTTCCCGTGTCCTGCTTACAACAATCCTGCTAATACATCCCAGCATGATTTTCACTTTTTTGCAACAGTGTTAGAATATTGTCTTGTATTTAACTTTTGATCCACTAGAACCTCCAGATTCCTTTTTGCAATACTCCTTCCTATGCAGTCATTTCACATTTTGTCTGTATGCAACTAATTCTTCCTTCTAAAAGTAAAGTATGTTGCATTTGCCTGTATTGAATTTCATCCTGTTTACTTCAGACCATTTCTCCAGTGTGTCCAAATCATTTTGAATTTCAATCCTATCCTTCAAAGCACTTGCAACCCTTCTCAGGTTGGTATGTTCCACAAACTTTTTAAGTGTACTCTCTATGTCATTACTTCAATCATTGATGAAGGTATCGTATAGAACTGGACCCAGAACTGATCCATTCAAGATCTCATTCAATATTCCCTTTCTAGCTTGACTGCAAACCACTGACAACTACTCTCTGGGAACAGTTTTCCAACCAGTTACACACTCCTTATAGTAGCTCCATCTAAGATGTATTTCCCTAGGGTGTTTATAAGACAGTCTTGCAAGTCAGTATCAAAAACCTTACCAAATGTTAACATGTTGTGAAAGGTATATGTAGGACACATGGATCTGAAAAGACATGTTGTCATGGGGTGTTGATCCAGAAAAGAATGAAAATACTATGTTTTAGGGACTTTTTCTCACAATCTTCTGGAAAAGCCATAATTTCCCTTTCTGTCTCTCAAGCCTCCTCAGAAATATTTCTCCCATTTGTAGGAACATTATACTGATTCTTTAAAAGAAAAACCTGGAAAAGAATATATTAAGCAGGATTCCTGTGAGAATATTTGCAGATCTCCATGATTGACTTTTACAATAACTACCTTTTGGGCAGCATTATGAAACCATTCATTTAAGAGTTGAAAAATGATGGGATTAATTTAAAGCCTATAAATCTCTCCTCATACTGCCTAAATCACTGCTCTTGGTTTGTACTATAACCAGAGTTGATGAGAAGAAAGCCTAATAGCCAACTATTTATTGTTCTTGCCAAATGGAGATGATAATTTTGGTTGATGTTGAACTTTTTCTAAATGTTTCTGGTGTATCAGGGCTTTAAGGGGAGTTTAAATGAATTGCATCTAGATGTTTACTACTTCTTTTATGATAGGAAAACTTGAGAAAACTTTAAGGATAATCCTGATTTCATTATAAATGTACAGTCTTTAAATCCGTAGGAGTCAAGATGCTTTAGGGAAAATGCTTTGGTGGCTAACAACACTGGAATCTAACTGTCCTTAGAGGTTTATCGCTGTAGAAATTAGAATTATTGCATGATGAAGGTCCAACAATAGATGGGTTAATTTCTGGTAATCAGAAATCCTACACTGAATGTGAGCCAATCCTATAGCTAGCCCCATTCCTCCATCACTTTGGTTCAACAATTATTTTAATGTGAAAGCCCATTCATCTTAAAGCAAAGCAGCTTAATTTATTTAAAAGATACATTCATTCTCACAATACTTTTGCATCTGCTTTACAAACAGATTGTGTGATAGTTTTTTACTCGGAAAGTTGAAACCAGAGGGTGTGTCTGCCCAGCAGCATTATTTCAGAATAACTGATGTTATTTTGAAGTAACATAGTGCACGTCTACACAGCACGCTGTTATTTCAAAATAAAGTCAAGTTGGAGGATTTCTTACTCCTACTCCTGTAACCCCCATGTCATGAGGAGCAAGGGAAGTCTAAGGAAGAGTGTTATTCCTTCGACTTCCTGCTATATAGAAGGCGCCAAAAGCCGAATTAATATATTTCAACTTCAGCTATGCAATTCATGTAACTGAAGTTACATATCTTAATTCAGCTTTTGCCCTGCAGTGTAGACGTGCCCATAATGAAATATAGGAGTTGTAAGTTTTTTGTTGTTTTTTTTTTTTTTGCATGTTAAATGCTTTGTTAGGAAGTTAAAATCCTGTTGAAGGAGAGAGATACTTCTTCAGAACAATCTGAAATTAATTAATGGTAATTATTGAAGTGATTATTTTGATATGATATCCACCCTTGAATTCTGACAAATATTCATGGATTCATAGAGTTTAAGGGCAGAAGGAACCATTAAATAATCTAATATGTGCATAACACAGGTCATTACACTTAACATACCCCTGTATTGAGCCCAGTAACTTGTATTTGACTAAATTATAACTTGTGTTTGGCTAAAGTGTATTTTCCAGATAGGCATCTAATCTTGAATTGAAGACATCAAGAGATGGACAATACACTACTTTCCTGTTAAATTAATCAGGTGGTTAATCACACACTGTTAAAAACTTGCCTTATTTCCCATTTGAATTTGTTTGCCTTTAGCTTTTAATTTTTCAATCTTGTTATGCTGCCGTCTCTGAATTAAAGAACCTTCTAGTACCCACAAAAACAACAAGGAGTCCAGTGGTATCTTAAAGACTAACAATTTTATTAGTTTTTAAGGTGCCGTCAGACTCCTTGTTGTTTTTCTGAAACAGATTATCTTGGGAACCTCTCTGAAACATGTCATCATTCTAGTACCCAGTATTTGTCCCCATTTAGGTACCTTACATTTTATAATCAAGTCAGTCGTCTTTTTGTTAAGATATACAAAAAGAACTTTTTTTAATCTTTCCCTGTAAAGTATTTGTTCCAGACTTTGAATCATTTTAGTAACTCTTTGCAGCACCTTCTTCAGTTCTTCAATATCCTTTTTAAAATGTCAGTACCAACACTGGATACAGCACTTCACTAATCGTCTCACCAGTGCTGTATACACAGGTGAAATCCCCCATTTACTGCAACTTGCTACTAACATTAGCCCTTTTTGCCATATCATCACATTGGAAGCTAAATCCTTTCAGAATCAGTGCTTTCAGTCTATAGTCCCTTATTCTGTAGATGTAGCCAGCGTTCCTTGTTCCTAGATATATAACTTCGCATTAAAATGAATTTTGCTTGAATAGACTCAGCTCACCAAGCAATCTAGATCACACTTCATGATTTTTCTCTCTCATCATGATCATTTGCCAGTATTTGTGTCATCTGCAGATTTTAGCAACAGTGATTTATATTTACTTTCACATCATGAATGATAATGTTGAGTAGTGTCAGGCTTAGTGCTACAGAACACCACTAAAAATACATAAAAAATTTGATGATTATTTCCCATTAACACCTATTTTTAGCAATCTGTTAGGCTTTACTTAATACAGGCAGTCCCCGGGTTACGTACAAGATAGGGACTGTAGGTTTGTTCTTAAGTTGAATCTGTATGTAAGTCGGACCTGGCGTCCAGATTCAGCCGTTGCTGAAACTGACCACCAGTTCTGACTTACATACAGAATCAACTTAAGAACCCCAAGCGTCCCCAAGTCAGCTGCTGCTGAAACTGATCAGCAGCAGATTCCAGGAAGCCCGGGGCAGAGCAACTCTGCCTCGGGCTTCCTGTAGTCAGCGCTGGTCAGTTTCAGCAGCAGCTAAATCAGGACGCCTGGGGCAGAGCAGCTGGGGTGCTGCTGGGTTGCTCCAGTAGCGCTGCTCCTTGGCACTACTGGACCAACCCAGCAGCACCCCATCTGCTCTGCCCCAGGCGTCCTGATTCAGCCACTGCTGAAACTGACCAGCAGCGGCTGAATCAGGACCAGAGCAGCTGGGGTGCTGCTGGGTTGGACCAGTAGCGCCCAGAGCGGCGCTGCGGGACCAACCGGCAGCACCCCAGCTGCTCTGCCACAGGCGTCCGGAGAAAAGCCTAGTCTGCTGGGGGGGGGGGGCGTACTAGCTGCGCCCCCCCACCCCCACCCCAGCAGACCAGGAAGACACGGGCAGCGGACCGAGACGCACCACGGTCCCGCAGCCTGGGTCCTCCGTGGCTTTGCTCCCTGTCTCCCTGGTCTGCTGGAGACCAGCAGACCAGGGAGACGGGGAGCAAAGCCTCTGAGGACGCCGGCAGCGGGACAGCCGCGGGGAGTCTGGGATGTCCCACTTCCGGCTTCCCCCGCGGCTTTGCAAAGCCTCGGGGAAGCCAGCAGCAGAGCAGCCCAGGCGTGCCTGGGCTGCCTCGCTGCCTGAGCCCCCCCGCAGCTTTGCAAAGCCGCGGGGGGCGGGGGAGCTCGGGCAGCGAGGCAGCCCAGGCGCGCCTGGACTGCCCCACCGCCGGCTTCCCCGCCGCTTTGCAAAGCCGCGCGGGGGGGGGAGGGAGGCTCGGGCAGTGGGGCTGCCCCGCTGCCCGAGCCCCTCCGCGGCTTTGCTCTGCGTCTTCCTGGTCTGCAGACCAGGGAGACGCAGAGAAAGCCCCAGAGTACACCGGCGGCAGGACCGCGAGGTCCCACAGTCTGTGTACTCTATGGCAGCCCCGTTCGTATCTGCGGATCCGACATAAGTGGGATCCGCGTAAGTCGGGGACTGCCTGTATATGTAATGAACTTTTTATATTTTATAGCATTCATTTTATAATTATCAGATCATGTGTAACTAAGTCAAACTTCTTATTTAAGTCTAAATATATTTTATCTACATGGTTATCTTTATCAATAAACTTTTATAATCTCAAAGAATGAAATCAGATTTATATGACAAGACCTATTTTCCATAAAACAGTGCTGAGAGGCATTAATTGAAGTACAGTCCTTAATTCCTTGTTAATTGAATCTCATCAGTTTTTTCCATTATTTCGCCTCCGATTGATATCAGACTAACTAAACTTTTAGTTATTTGAGTCATCTCGTTTGCCCTTTTTTGAGTATTGGCATATTACCGCTCTTAGGTTGTGTCTAGACTACAAAGTTTTGTCGACAAAAATGGACTTTTGTCGACAAAACTATACCTGCATCTACCCTACCGCTAAGTTCTGTCAACAGTAAGTCAACAGAACGCGGCAGTTTTGTCAATGGCGGTAAACCTCATTCTACAAGGAATAACACCTTTTTTCAACAGTTTTGACGAAAAAGGCGCTATTGCATGCACACTGTGCTTTTTCAAAAGAGAGCGTCTAGACTCTCCGTCGAAAAAGCAGCTTGCTTTGTTGACAGAACTGGCTGTAGTCTAGACGCTCTTTTACGACAGAGACTTTGTCGACAGTATCTGTCGACAAAGCATCTGTTGACAAAATTCTGTAGTTTAGACATACCCTTAGTGTTCTAGAATTTCCCTGGTATTCCAAGATTTATTAAAATTCACATCAGCAATCAGATATTGACCTCATCCAGCTCTTTTATGACTCTTGGATGTGACTTATCCAGTCCTGTAGATTTAAAAACTATTTATCCTAGTATCTCTAGTATATGTTGTTAAACATCCTCAATTACTCATGGTCTGGAAAGTATTTCATCATCCTGACGTGATACAAGAAAATAATCCTGATCGTTAACAAATACAGAACAGAAATATTTTTGAACACTTCTGCTTTTTCAGCATCCCGATTAACTATTTTACCATTCTCATTTACCATACTCAGTATCTGGGAGGAGAATCCTGGGAATATCCCATTTTACCCTTATGTTCATTAAGAGAATCTTTTGAGTCCTTGAATGTATGCTGTTTCCTTGTTCTAAGTAATTATAGTGCATGATTGCTATTTACTGCAAATAGTTTTGTTTTCCAAAATCTCCTATTAGCCATTAGTGACTCATTCCAACTTTGAGAACTGAAAACAAAAATCAGCCAAAAAGATAAACAAGTCACGTGTGTGAATTTTCCAAGTTTAAAGTTGTAAGGTGGTTGACAATTTTTTTCCTCCCAGCCAAGTCAGGTGTCATGTTGGCATCACCAGCAAAATTATATTGCAATATATTGGGTGAATTGTCAGTTCCTTTGAGGGTGGACTAATGGTCCTAAAGCAAACTGCAGAAGTATTCCATGGTATGTGAATTAGTTATCAATAGTTTAAACCACTTCTAAAATAAGTAAGGGTATGTCTACACTACAGCGCTAATTCGAACTAACTTTGTTCGAATTAGTCAATTCGAACTAAGCTAATTCGAACTAACGCGTCTAGAACTAAAAACTAGTTCGAATTAGCGTTTTGCTAATTCGAACTAGCATGTCCACATTAAGTGGACCCTGAACAGGGATTAAGGATGGCCGGAAGCAGTGCCGGCAGGGCATCAGAGGAGGACTTAGAGCGTGGAGATGCTGTCTCAGGCTAGCCGAGGGCTGTGCTTAAAGGGTCCCGACCCCCACCCCAGACAGACAGTTCTCAGGGGTGTCTCGCTTGAAAACCAGTCCTGGCTTGGAGTGCCCGGAGTGCCCACACTGGGCACATCACACCACTCGGGCATCAGCCCGGCTGCACTTGCCGCAGGCTGCCATCTGGGGAGAGGGGGCAATTGGGGGGCTGCAGGAGAGCTTCCACCCCCAGAAGCCCACAGAGCCAGCCCAGTCCTCCCCATCGGGGGCTTGTGCCCCATTCCTCCCTCACCTCCTTGCACTTACCCTTCCCTAGCCCCTTTTCTTGATGTACAAAATAAAGGACAATTGTGTTCAAAAATGGAATCTGTCTTTATTGAACAAAACTGAGGGAGACTGGGAAAAGGAGGTGGGAGAGGGGAAGAGAGAGGCTGGGAGAGGGGAGAGCAACTAAAATGATCAGGGGTTGGGAACTGGTCCCATATTAAGAGAGGCTAAAGAGACTGGGACTTCTCAGCTTAGAAAAGAGGAGACGGAGGGGGGACAGGATAGAGGTCTCTAAAAGCAGGGGTTGGGTGGAGAGGGTGCATACAGAAAAGTTCTTCATTAGTTCCCATAAAGAAGGACTAGAGGACACCAAAGGAAAGGAATGGGTAGCAGGCTTCAAACTAGTAACAGAAAGTAGTTCTTCACAAAGCAAAGAGTCAACCTGTGGAACTCCTTGCTGCAGGAGGCTGTGAAGGCTACAACTAGAACAGAGTTTAAAGGGAAGTGAGATCAAGTCATGGAGGTTGGGTCCATGGAGTGGTATTAGCCAGGGGGTAGGAGTGGTGTCCCTGCCCAAAGTTTGTGGAAGGCTGGAGAGGGATGGCACGAGACAAATGGCTTGGTCACTGTCTCCGGTCCATCCCCTCCAGGGACCCTAGTGTTGGCCGCTGTCGACAGACAGGCTACTGGGCTAGATGGACCTTTGGTTTGACCCAGGACGGCCATTGTAAGCTCAGGGCTCAGGGTCGGGGGTCTCAGTGGACCCCCTTGATTTTCATGCACTCCTGCTCCTGGGTGGCTAGGCTGGCAGCTCTCCTGCCCAAGCCGGCCACTTTCCTGTGCCTAGTGCGGAGATCGTGGAGAAGGTCCACTATGTCCGCACTAGCCCAGGCGGGTGCCCGCCTCTTGCGGTCCCGGGCAAGCTCCCGGGAGCCGCCAGCCTGGTCCCGGGAAGAGGGGGAGGGCTGGGGGCATCGGGTGGCTGGCTCGATCTGTGCCAGGTGCAGGGTCTGCTGGCTGGGTGCTGGCAGGCTTGCACCTGGCACGGGCACCGTAGCCAGCCCGTGCCCCTTTAAGGGGTCCGGGGCCGGGAGGGGGGCATAGAGTTTCCCTGGTGTTGGCCAGAGTGGCCACCAGGGAAACCTGGGAAGCCTTAGCCTCCCCACTAGTTCGAATTAAGGGTCTACACAGCCCTTAATTCGAACTAGCTAGTTCGAACTAGGCTTAATCCTCATAAAATGAGGTTTACCTAGTTCGAACTAAGCGCTCCGCTAGTTCGAATTAAATTCGAACTAGCGGAGCGCTAGTGTAGCGCCTATTAAAGTTTGTTCGAACTAACATCCGTTAGTTCGAACTAACTTTGTAGTGTAGACGTACCCTAACAGTGTAAAATTCAGTGCCATTCACTTATAAAGGTTGCCAGACTCCTGTGTGTTACAAGAAAAATTTCACGTTGCAAACTCAGTATTAATGTAATTTATAGATTTTCTATAAAACATCTTTTTAAAAATGGGCAAAATTGTGCAAACTTCACTAAAGGAATTTAACATGCTCTAGATAAAAAACATAATTGTATTCTTCACTAAGGTTTGGTCCACACTAGAAAATTAGGTCAGTTTAACTCAGAGGCATGAAGATTACACATTTCTGAGCACATAGCTAAGCTATCCTAAGTCTCCATACAGACAAGAATTCTTCCATCAACCTATCTGCTGCTTCTTGGGGAGGTGAATTACTTTCTGACAGGAGAACCCTCAGCATTCTACATTAAAGCACACTGCGGTAGTATTTTAAGTGTAGACAAACTCTAAATTGTAATTTTAAAGTAAATGTGTCCTTCCTTCGTTTGTTAATCTAGAGAATAATATTCAGTAAAATATAGTATTTTCACATAGAGCAAGAGAATGCATAATTTTTAAAGCGCTCTTTTGTAGCAGCTTTTGTATTTTTAGCTAAAATGTTGAAAAAAAATCATAGGGCATGTATACATAGCAGGGCTAAAGCTGAAATAAGCTCCACAACTTGCGCTATGTCAATTGCATAGCTTAAGTCGAAATAGCTTATTTTGGCTTTTGGCACTATCTACACAGCAAGAAGTCCGAGAATGAGCACTTTTCTTCAACATCCCTTACTCCTTGTAAAATGTGGGTTACAGGAGTTGGAGCAAGAAGTTCTCCAGCTCAACATTATTTTCACATGATGTCAAAATAACTGCTTGTAGTGTAGACACGGACTGTTATTTCAGAACAACGTTAGTTATTCCGAAATAACACTGCTGTGTTGGCGTACCCATACTGTATTTAAGGACTAGTTTTAGCTTCTCTTGAACCAGACTTAACATATCAAAATAAGAACCCTGGTTGGAAACTTACCTTTGTAATGTTCATTCGTATAAGCCACTGCAATAAGAGCTTTATGCGTGAAGGTTTCATCTCATACACATTGAAATATATGCTCACTGTTAATGTAATGATTTCTGTTTCATGGTTTAGATCACCCATCTCATCCTCTATAACAGTTAATGGGTGGGGAATTTCCTGCTGGCTCTGTGGACCCTAGAATCCTGTCCCTACAGTTAAGCATTTATAATTGCTGCACAGTCTGTTAAAAGGAGTCATGCTTGCAAGCTCCCGACTTTATTACACTTAGCAATATGTATGGAAATGATGAAGGTGATCCCTTGGCCCTGCATTCTCTACATCTGGACTGCCTGGTCCCAAACTCTTCCACATCATCAGATATCAAAGAACATTCTACAGAACCCCCAAAATGAAACAGTGTCACTGATGTGCTATACAAACAGAACAGAAGAGATCTGCTAGAAAATCCCTCTCTTTGTGCAAATCTCAGGGAAATAATCTGTGCCCATTTAATCAAAAAAAATTGTTTAAGGAAATTGAGCCTGGATGATAAGGAATTATTCATTAGCCTTCTTCTGTAATATTTAAGACCAGAATTTTATTACATCATTTTCACCACATTTAACTTGAAAAATCAGCAAAAAAAAAAAAATCTGTAAATTGTAATTTTGGTCACAAATAGGTGGCAGCAGTGCTCATCTGCAGAAGCTACTAGGAGAGTGAAAACAATACAACATATATGGCCAGCTGCTTTCATGCTAAATAAAAAGTACTTCTCTAGCATATAGCTCACTGTGCTATAGGTTGGCTGTGTACTGTTCCAGTGGTTTGTACTGTAGATATTTTCCTCAGATACCTTTTGGAGCCATTTTAATGTTCTGCTGAGGCTGTAGTAGCCAACCTGTGTTTCCAAAGGTAAAATATTTTATGGACATTTTCCCTGTATAAGCACAGAAGAGTGAGGCACATTGGATTGTGTCTCTGTGTAAGAGAATATTTATTGGCAATTTGTTTACTCCAAGTTACATTTCTGAAGTACACAATACAAATTAATTATATAATATACTCCTTATCAATATGCTGTACATTGTGCACGAGATTTGTGATGCCTGTACCTGCTTGCTTTATTTCTATTGCATTCCAGTTCTACTGTAAGGAGATCTGTTAACTTCATTTTTTGTGACTGATTTTAGTGGGGTTTGATTCCCTTTCAAGCACTTACTGCTGCCTCCATTGCTTTCTAGCATCATCACTCAGTGGAGTAAAAACCACTTCATCTGAAAGCTCCCTCATGACTGTGGTCAATAAGTATCTTCCAATGAATCAGCAGAGTGGGCTACGATTGAGTGCTCTATCTCATTCATCTTGTCTTTAAGCTTATTGTTCTTGTCATATTAGAAAATTGTCCCTTATGACACAGCAATGGCTCTGGAATTTGTCGCAGTAGTACACAAGCTTTGCACCAAATGGTACAAGATAATTTATTCATCTTTCTGAGTTTTAATTGTTTGTTGAGTGGCAGATTCAAAAATATTTCATGTAGAGCTCTGAGTCAGCTCACTGACACACATCACTTAACTACTTACTTCTTTTCAGTGAAATATACCTGTAAAGAATTACATTAATCTGGTATGGCACTGGCATGAAAATTTGCATAGCTACAGCAAGAATTTCATGACTATAGTGCTTTTGTTCTGCTTTCTGCATAGAAGCTTTACATGTATTCAGAACTGTAAGATTGTAGGTTGGCATGTGAGTTGTTGCATCTTAAAAATAGGTGATTTTTGTCTGCTGAAATAACAGACTGATCCCCCTTTTGATAAGTTCTATGTTCCTTTAAATAGCGCTGGCAAATGCTACTGACAATAAAAAAATAAGCTAATCAAGTTTAGTTTAGTTTAGTTTAGTTTAGTATACAGGCAGTCCCCGGGTTACGTACAAGATAGGGACTGTAGGTTTGTTCTTAAGTTGAATCTGTATGTAAGTCGGAACTGGCGTCCAGATTCAGACACTGCTGAAACTGACCGCCAGTTCTGACTTACATACAGAATCAATTTAAGAACCCCAGGCGTCCCCAAGTCAGCTACTGCTGAAACTGATCAGTAGCTGATTCCAGGAAGCCCTGGGCAGAGCAACTCTGCCTGGGGCTTCCTGTAGTCAGCGCTGGTCAGTTTCAGCAGAAGCTGACTTGGGGACGCCTGGGGCAGAGCAGCTGGGGTGCTACTGGACCAACCCAGCTGCACCCCATCTGCTCTGCCCCAGACGTCCTGATTCAGCCGCTGCTGAAACTGACCAGCAGCGGCTGAATCAGGACCTGGGGCAGAGCAGCTGGGGTGCTGCCGGGTTGGTCCAGTAGTGCCCACGGGCGCTGCAGGACCAATCGGCAGCGCCCCAGCTGCTCTGCCCCAGAGTCCAAAACAAAAGCCTGGTCTGCTGGGGGGGGGGGAGCACACTAGCTGCGCCCCCCCCCCCCCCAGCAGACCAGGGACACGGGGAGCAGAGCCGCAGCGGCAGCGGGGTGCCGCGCCTCTGAGGCTTTGCTCTGGCAAAGCCTCTGAGGCGCGGGACCCCCCGCGGCTGCGGCTTCAGTCAGGGTGCCTGTGGTCTGCTGGGGACCGTCCCCAGCAGACCACAGGCACCCTGACTGAAGCCGCAGCCGCGGGGGGGTCCCGCGCCTCTGAGGCTTTGCCAGAGCAAAGCCTCAGAGGCGCGGGGAACCGCCGCTGCTGCCGCTTTGACTGAAGCGGCAGCAGCGGCGGTTCCCCGTGCCTCTGAGGCTTTGCTCTGGCAAAGCCTCAGAGGCGCGGGACCCCCCCGCGGCTGCGGCTTCAGTCCGGGTGCCTGTGGTCTGCTGGGGACGGTCCCCAGCAGACCACAGGCACCGGGTCTCATGCGGCAGCAGCGGGGGTTCCCGCGCTTCTGAGGCTTTGCTCTGGCAAAGCCTCAGAAGCGCAGGAACCCGCCCGCTGCTGCCGCTTGGGTCCCGGTGCCTGTGGTCTGCTGGGGACGGTCCCCAGCAGACCACAGGCACCGGCACCCAAGTGGCAGCAGCAGCGGTTCCCGCGCTTCCGAGGCTTTGCTCTGGCAAAGCCTCAGAAGCGCGGGAACCCGCCCGGTGCCCCTGGTCTGCTGGAGACGGTCTCCAGCAGACCAGGGGCACCGGAGCAGCTTACGAATGGGGCTTTCTCGCCCCGACTTCCGGGGCGAGAAAGCTCCCTTCGTAAGTGCGGATCCGACATAAGTCGGATCCGCGTAAGTCGGGGACTGCCTGTAGTTTAGTTTAGTTTGGCATGGAGCTAATACCAAAGGCAGGAATGCCATTATTAAATACAATTTAGCATAGACAAGAAAAAAAATACCCTGTTCCCAGGAGATTCACCCATGTTAACCAATCAGAAATTAGCATACAACATGTCTTTATCCCTTGCATTGATATCTTTTAGGATGAAACATAATTGGTTCTTAGTTGGGGTTTGTGGGAGGGATTACTTAACACAGTTTGTGACTTTCCCCTCAGGTCCTTATTTGGTAGCTGTTGCTAGAACCAGCCTTTCAAACAGCTGAGCATCTTGACATACATTATTCATTAAGTCCTGGTGTTCAGGAAATATGCAGATCCCTAGATCTTTAGATATTTCTTCAACTCATCCAAGCTGTCTCTTCATGCTAGTCCTTGAATGTCTGGAGTTTTACAAATGGCATTTATACAGTCTGAAGATCGCACAATTGGATTTCATGTCCAAATGCCTCATATCTACCTAGATGCAGAAAACCTTCAGATGAGAAAAAATAACTAAATAATAATAACAACCTTTCTTCTGGAGAGTCTTTTACAGTATCAGATAGAGAAGAGCTAAATATTTTTAATTAAACTGATAGTATAAAAATCAAAAATGCCTGAAGCAAACTATTTACTCTCAGTTTCTTGGGGCTACATTAAGGTAGGATTTTGTTTTACCTTTTAAGAACTTTGATTTGCAATGTATGAATAACGTTTGTTTGTGGGTAATGTGATGGTGCAGATCAGAATCAGATAAAAGAGCTTCCTTTGAGAAATAATAATGTACCACACTGTATACATTCTTTCCCAGAAGCTATATTTTAAAATATTAATATATAACAAAAAGTTGGTGATATAGGAGTAGTCTTTATTTAAATCAAACACATTGTATAGGCTGCCTATGCAACGTTTAAAAAAAAAGTAATTAAAATTATTTAAAAAAAAATTTTTTTAACAGAATCATGCTGTGCCCTTTTTCAGATAGGAAAAAGCTGCTCCAGAAAGTAAAGTTGGAATATTGTACCATATGCTGAGGAATGTGTGATTAAAGTGATCAGATTGAGAATAATGAATGAATGTATGGCACATACTGGTTTTTATTAGCTGAATAATAAATTATGAATGGTATGTTTAAGAAGCATTTTCTGGTTTTGTGTGTGTGCGTGAGAGAGAGATCTTATTGGTTAAGGTTTTCTTTAAAGCACAAAGAGACTGAAAACTGTCTTCTCCTAGTATTGAACTACATTGAATATTGAGCAATTTCAAATAATTTTTAACCTGTAATACTGCTAGCAAATAAAATTAAATCAGCTTATCTTTTATGCGGGGCTTTGCATTGATTAATTAAATCAGTATGCTAAATTGCACACAGTGCAGAATCAACTTAGTATACAATTGCATTTGGGCTTTATATGTATTTGCATATAAAAAACCTGGATTTCCTCATCAATTTTGTTCATGGTACATCTATTAAAATATGACTTCATCACCAGACATGCAGCTTACAGTATTTTGAATAACATTCTTACTGTGTATTCATTCAAAATGAAATAGTCCAGTGCAGGATCTAAATTGCTTTGCTAAATATAATGTAAGACATTGTTTTCATCTAGGACAGGATTTCTTATGCTGTGTTGTATTAATAATAAGATAATCACAGCTTTGGCTTAGAATCTTAAAAATGGAAAGTGGAAAATCCCAGAATTTTAACAGGATATTCTCAAATATTTTGTTCTGTCATCTGTGAAGATAATGTTTTCTGTTATGCCAGTTAGCTGGAGTCTCTTATAATTTATCAAAAACTAAGTTGAAATTATTTACCATTCTCCTGAGTATATCTAAATGTTAATCATTTTAAAAAATCTTTCAGAAATATTTCTTAGATAATCATAGTTACTTATATTGCTCCTCTTTTCTAAAACACAGATGTTCAGTCAGTTTTCCATCTCTCTGCTGAAGTCTTTAAAATGGGTAGATCTGTTGTTAATTGAATTTTGCCAGGCAATATAATATTAGCCAATTAGACATAATGGAATATGTCTTCTTTGCATGGTAGCAACATACATTGTATATGGACAATGGTTTTAGCTAAGAAGCTGCATAAATATTTGAACACGGTTTTGATATATTTAGAAATACTTTGCATAATGTTTGTATTTTGGGGAAATCTGACAGCCATAAAGATTTGATCTTCTGACAATAAATATTTATAGAAATTAGAACATTTCTGAAATTCTGAAGAAAAGAATGCCCACGATATAGTGAACCATAAAATGTTTAAAACTGTTATTGGCTAATTGCTTTACATATTTCTGTATGCTTTGGACAAGGTCATATTTTGTTAAAATATTTTTGAGAGATTGAGATTTTGATTGTACCTGTGGACTATTCCTACATAGGTTACCATGAGTATCTTTTTTTGCACCAATGAATGTAATTTGTCTCAAAGGTCAGATATATACGTGATTCATATCTCTTTAATGTGTATATAAAAGCTTAAGCATGACCTTGAGGTTTATTAAAAACTTGTCTCAAATCTAAAATCTTCATTCAAGCAAGACTCCTACTGAAAGGTAGCTTGGATTCATAAGGACTAGGAATTAGCTTGTAGGGACAGTCGATACTAATTAGATTTTTTGTCACATCTGTTTGGTTGGTTTTTTTTTAAGATTTACAATATACTGCAATAAAATTAAGTTATTTTTTAATTGTTTTAATCAGTGTTCCATAGTAGCATTGTCCATGAGACCATTGACACTGAAAGATTGGAAGGGCTGTGTCAAATTTGTCCAAAAACTACTTGTTTCTACTAGCCACAAATTCTGTCTTGTTGCAGGAAGATGTAGTAGACTGAAGCCATTGATACAGCCCTTGAACTGCAACAGAATTGCTGTGTAGGTGCCCCCATATATTGTTGGCAGGATTCGGTGTATTCAAACACAGTTCCCTGCACAAAACCCATTTACTAAAGCTTTGTGCTGAGGACAAGATTATCACAAAAACTATGTGAATGTTTTTAAATCTTAACTACCAAAAGCTGTATATATTAAATTAAACACAAAACTATAAAATTCTTTTGAACCCAGTTACCATGCTTGAGACTTCAAGGTTCAACCCACTATAAATATAACCCCAGAGAAATGTTATGTGTATGTAGTAGATGTTGATTGAGTACATTAACACTTCAAGAAATTGTTAACATTGTTCAAAGAACCATTATAGAGTGTTTGCACAGAGTACTAGAAAAATATCATTTGTATTTTATCTCATCCAATAAAATAATGTTTGAATAAATTCTTAATAAAGTAAACATACACACAAATGAAAATTCAGTGAAATTTGAAATATGTATTCCAGGCTTCAGCCCAAAAGAAATTAAAATGACTAGGAAGCTCCAGAAGCTTCTAACCCAGGGGTGGAGAACCTCTTTTGGGTCAGGAGCTGCTGACCCATGGAAAAATCTGTCGGGCCAAGGATAGTAGATTTTGTGTGCTCCTGCCCCATGAGATGGAACAGCTGGGGTGTGGGGGTGGAGCACCAGTGCAGACTCCCCAATGTTGAGGGGGAGCCCCAGGCCTCAGGGGCCAGATCCAGGCATGCCTTAGGTTCTCCACCCTCTTCTAACCCAAAGACCATCCACAGTTTGGAGATAACCACAGTATTAAGGGGGGGTAGGGAACAGTCCTACAAATATCTGTGTATGTGCATTACTTTATACACATGAGTAGTTCCACTGAAGTTTATAGGCCTATCCACATGCTTTAAGTTAGGCAGATGTACACATTTTTTCAGAATGATCAGAAGTGAAATGTGCAATTGTCCTGTAACATTTTTGTGGCCTGAAGCTAGATATTTAGCATTACTTGACTATAGTGTTTGTGCTATAATTTTCTATAATAATGAAAGGGGGAAAAACAAGGTCTAATAGAAACATGTAAGAAGTGAGATCAAAGTTTCTGCTGTTTTTAGAGACTTTTCAGTAATTGCGTTGTTGAACCCTGTTGGTATGACATCAGTCTCCATTGTGTCAATGCATGTTATTGACCTATTGAACACATTGCAATGGGGAATTCCCAATGGAGAATATCATAGCATATGCATTCTTCTGTCAATGGACTTTAACAATCTGAAAGGTTTGATATATCAGTTTTGCTTTTAAAAAAGATCTGGAAGATGAAGTGAGTAAATTCCTCTCCTAATTCTCACTTGTATACCACATTGTTGTATGCATAGGTCTGCCAGAACCTTTGTTCTTTAGGCTGAGACGTCAGCTACACTGTATGTTGTAAATGTGTTTTAGGAACAATAGATTTTTCATATTATGAATTTTAAAAATAATATAAAAATGTGCAGTAGTTGGTTTGAGATTTTTAAAATATAACTTTCTAACCATTTTACCACTATCTAAAATTTAAAATGATAATTATTTCAAATTTTGATTGACTTTTATTTGACAGTTTGAAGCCTCAGAGTTTTCTCAAACTGGCGGATTTATTTCTTTAATCATGTATGCGCAGTATCTAGAAATTTAAAAGCACTTCCTTGCTGATCAATGTACTATTTCTGTAACTTACAAATCATCAGGGAATAGACATTTTAACCAAGTTACATACACTTAGAGAGGCTTTTACTGGCAGGCTGTGAAATGTATACCATGCTGACCCGCATCCTGGCAAGAAACTATGTAATTTAAACTAAGATCTTGCAGTAGGCCATGTGAGCATCAAGTACAGTGTCATTCTAAAGCATCAATGCATAGATGAAGAAATATGCTATAATCTTATGCTGCAGGGCAACATAATTTGCTTGTCTTTTTAAATGTGAATTCTTAGCCCCAGATGAAGTCAGTGGGAACTCTGTGAACCCAGACCATGGTATACAAAGAATGCCATGATAACATCAACAATTTACAAACATAGTTTCTAAAATATTTAATAATATTCAATCACTGCATGAGGCATCCTGGAAGAAAAGGTTTCAATGACAGCATGTAGGAGGTGGGGTAATTTTTGTAGCCTGCTTTTCCAGATAAATGACAGAAAACAAAGAATAGGATTAATTATCAATTTTCAGAGGGCCAAATGTTTACGGTGAGGTTGTCATAATACGCCCCCCCCCCTTTCTTGTACCCCTTCGGGGTTGCTTGTCCAGCGATTAAAGCCCACCGGGGTGGAGTGGGGGGTCCGGGCCCACCCTCTCTCTGGACCCCAACCCAGGACCCTAACGTCAGGAGCGTGTCTCCTGACGGTAGCAGGCGGGGTGACGACCCCCCAAAACACCTGCTCTCGGGTTCTGCAGCCCACCCTGGGTCGTTACCACTCCGCCGGTCAATTACCAGCCTGCGTACTCAGGCCGGTCTCCCTCCTCCGTACCTTGCTCTGCCCCCCTCTCCTCTGGATTGTCCTTTTTATCCCCCGGTCCTATGCCGGCGCCCTTTTCCCCCCTCACTTCTGGGCACCCCTCCCTATTCCGCCCAGGAGCGCTGGTGACGTCATCGCCTCCCCCAGGCGCGCCCTGATGACGTGCCAGGTCTCCGGCTCCCGGCCATGGTGGCGGTTTCTCCACCGGCGCCCGCTGCTTGCGACACTGGCAAGTGGCGGGGTTGCTTCACCCCGTCACAACTGGCCGCGGCGGCGGTTTCTCCCACGGCGCCCGTGGCTTGCAGCGCTGGCAAGTGACGGGGTTGCTTCACCCCGTCACAGAGGTTCCTTAGAGACATGTTCTGGGGCCAACATTGTTTAATATTATGATGATATGAAAAAGGAGGTAACGAAAGTGAAATAGGAAATGTTTGCAACTAATTAATACAAATTAGGTGACTTAATCATGGCTAGCAAATATTGTGAGTTGTTTATAAAACACACAAAATTAGGTGAAATGGTAGCACAACAGATGAGGCTAATGAAGAGCTTAGGGATAATGGTAACATAACAAATGGGACTAAGGATATGGAGTTAGATATTACCATATCCGAGGTAAAAGCCAAACATGAACAGCTTAATGGGAGTAAATCGGGGGGCCCAGATAATCTTCATCCAAGAATATTAAAGGAACTGGCACATGAAATTGCAAGTCCATTAGCAAAAACTTTTAATAAATCTCTAAACTCAGGGGTTGTACCATTTGACTGGAGAATTGCTAATATAGTTCCTATTTTTAAGAAAGGGGAAAAAAGCGACCCGGGTAACTATAGGCCTGTTAGTTTGACATCTGTATTATGCAAGATCTTGGAAAAAAATTTGAAGGAGAAAGTAGTTAGAGACATTGAGGCTAATGGCAATTGGGACAAATTACAACATGATTTTACAAAACGTAGATTGTGCCAAACCAACCTGATCTCCTTTTTTGAGAAAGTAACAGATTTTTTAGATAAAGGAAATGCAGTGGATCTAATCTACCTCGACTTTAGTAAGGCATTTGATACAGTACCACATGGGGAATTATTGGTTAAATTGGAAAAGATAGGGATTAATATGAAAGTTGAGAGGTGGATAAGCAATTGGTTAAAGGGGAGACTACAGCGGGTTATATTGAAAGGTGAACTGTCAGGTTGGAGGAAGGCTACTAGCGGAGTTCCTCACGGATCAGTTTTGGGGCCAATTTTATTTAATCTTTTTATTGCTGACCTTAGCACCAAAAGTGGAAGTGTCCTGATAAAATTGCAGATGACACAAAGTTGGGAGGTATTGCCAATTCAGAAAAGGATCGGGATATCATACAGGAAGATCTGGATGACCTTGTAAATTGGAGTGATAGCAATAGGATGAAATTTAATAGTGAGAAGTGTAAGGTTATGCATTTAGGGATTAATAACAAGAATTTTAGTTATAAGCTGGGGACACGTTAGTTGGAAGTAACGGAGGAGGAGACGGATCTCTGAGTCCTGGTTGATTATAGGATGACTATGAGCCACCATTGTGACATGGCCATGAAAACGGCTAATACGGTCTTGGGATGTATTAGGCGAGGTATTTCCAGTAGGGATAAGGAGGTGTTAGTGCCATTATACAAGGCATTGGTGAGACCCCATTTGGAATACTGTGTGCAGTTCTGGTCTCCCATGTTTAAGAAGGATGAATTCAAACTGGAACAGGTACAAAGAAGAGCCACTAGGATGATCCGAGGAATAGAAAACCTGTCTTACGAAAGGAGACTCAAAGAGCTTGGCTTGTTTACCTTAACCAAAAGAAGGCTGAGGGGGGACATGATTGCATTCTTTAAATATATTAGAGGGATAAATACCAGGGAGGGAGAGGAATTATTTAAGCTTAATACCAATGTGGACACAAGAACAAATGGATATAAGCTGGCTGGTAGGAAGTTTAGACTTGAGATTAGACGAAGGTTTCTAACCATTAGAGGAGTAAGGTTCTGGAACGGCCTTCCAAGGGAAGTAGTGGGGGCAAAAGATCTAGCTGGCTTCAAGATTAAACTACATGGGTTTATGAATGGGATGGTTTGAGGAGATAACATAATCTTGGTAACTAATTGACCATTCATTATCAGCGGTAAATAGGTCAATGGAGGGATGGGAGTTACTATAGAGAACTTTCTGGGTGTCTGGCTGCTGAGTCTTGCCCACATGCTCAGGGTTTAGCTGATCACCATATTTGGGGTAGGGAAGGAATTTTCCTCCAGGGTAGATTGGCAGAGGCCCTGGAGGTTTTTCGCCTTTCTCTGTAGCATGGGGTACAGATCACAGGATTCTCTGTATCTTGGTGTCTTCAAAACTATTTGAAGGCTTCAATATATGAGATATAGGTGAGAGGATTATTCTAGGAGGGGGTGGGTGAGATTCTGTGGCCTGCATTGTGCAGGGGGTCAGACTAGATGATCATAATGGTCCCTTCTGACCTTAAAGTCTATGAGTCTATGAGATGAAATTTCATGACAGATGAAATTCAGTGCTGACAAACTCATGTTAATATATATATTGGAATAAGTAACTTGAATTGCTGCGTATTATTTACTGTTCCTTATAATACAAGGACAGGTGTTTATACAGCCGGTCCCCGAGTTACAAACACGTTATGGACCAAATGCTTGGCCGTAACTCAGAATGGTCGTAACTTGGAACCCATTGAGTAAACACGGATCGCATTCATAACTCGGAGCCCGCATTTACGACCGCTTTGGTCGTAAGTGCGGATGGTCATAAGTCGAGGTGGCTGTAAGTTGGGGACCGGCTGTATAATTACATTCTGTGGCAATAAATCTAAAGCTTCTTTTTTCATAATGTATAATTAATCTGTGGAACTATAACTGCCACAAGATATCCTCAAGGCTGAGAGTTTATTAGAATTCAAGACAGAAATACAGTAATTCCTCATTTAACACGTGCCCACTTAACACGTTTTCACGATAGCACAATTTTTTTTGGGGGGGGGGACGTTTTTCAGATAACACAACCGTCCCCAGAATAACCCAATTTCCCCCAGCTGGTCCATCACCGGCAGCTGCACAGGGCTTCCCTCGGCGGATGCCTTGCCCCCTCTCCTCTGCCCCCACTTGCAGGCCAGTGGCTGAGTTTCCCCTTGCAACAGACACCACCTCTTGAAACGCAACCCCCATCTTTTCATTATTTTCAATAGGAAAATTGACCCCGTATAACACGTTTTCACTTAACACGATCATTTTCTGAAACATATCTTTAGTGTTAAATGAGGAATTACTGTACACCTTTATATGGATAATAAGAATATCCAGTTAGAGGCTTTGGCAGCAATTCAAAGAACTTGGGGCTCTGGCTGCTGGGAGTTTGAATTGCTGGACCTTTGCTCCCTCTTTCCCCCCTCAGAGGGCCTGCTTTGAAGCCTCTGCCATTACCCCTTGCCAGAGACATGGTCGTGGTCTAAGTGATCATTGATCTGATCCAGTGGGCAAGTCCTATTTTCCATTGCTTAAAAAGAAGTAATAAAAAACCCCCACTGCAACATGGCTTTGTTATGGGTTTAGAGTAAAGAAGAGATACTGGTATATTTGATCCTTCCTAGAAAATATCTGAGCTTAGTCTGAGCTATTTAAAAAAAAACTTGAGAAAAATTGTAAAATGCATAGTAATAAACCATATGGAAAGCGTGAGAGTATGTTTATGATAGAGAACTACAGCAGAGAGTTGTTCAAAAATGATGGTTTCCCATTCCTTAGCACAATTAAAGTGTGTTCCTCTGTGTATATATAAAATATAACCGATAGGATAAGTCTAGACTACAGGCTTTTGTCGACAGAGGCTTTGTCAACAGATACTATTGACAAAGCTTCTGTTGACAAAGAGCGTCTAGACTACAGCCAGTTCTGTTGACAAAGCAAGCCACTTTGTCGACATGAGAGTGTAGACGCAAAGAACAGTGTAGATGCAATAACGTCTTCTGTCAACAGAATTCTGTCGACAAAAGGCATTATTCCTCATAGAATGAGGTTTACCGCCGTCGACAAAACTGCCAAGTTCTGTCGATGTTATGTCGACAAAAGTCCACTTTTGTCAACAAAACCCTGTAGTCTAGACACACCCTTAGTTATTTCTCTCCAAATTTAAAATTCTGAAGACTGAAATAATAAAAATAGTTACAGTCATAGAATCATAGAATCAAGGGCTGGAAGAGACTTCAGGAGGTCATTAAGTCCAACCCCCTGCCCAAAGCAGGATCAGCCCCAACTAATCATCCCAGACCAGGAGCAACCTGAGGCCGGCTGCGGCAGCTGGCGCCCCAGGCGGAAGGCACAATCGGCACCCCCGCCTGCATGGCCGTCAATGGCTGTGACCTCATCATCCGGTGCCAGGGCGCCCCATGACGTCATCATCAGGCGCCCCGGGCCGGTGGCGCCCTAGATGACTACCTAGTCTGCCTATGCTCACGGGCCGCCCCTGTCCCAGACAAGACTTCATCAAGCGGAGACTTTAAAACCTCTATGGATGGCGATTCTGCCACCTCCTTAGGTAACTCATTCCAGTGATCCACCACCCTCCTAGTAAAATAGTTTTTCCTAATATCCAACCTAGACCTCCCCCACTACAACTTTAAAACGTTGCTCCTTGTTCTATCATCTGTCACCACTGAGATCAGCCTCTCTCCATCCTCTTTGGAACCCCCCTTTAGGTAGTATCACACACTACACAATTTTCCCTTCTGTAGACTAAATAAGCCCAAATCCGTCAGCCTCTCCTCATAAGTCACGTGCTCCAGCCTCCTAATCATTTTTGTTGATTTCTGCTGGACTCCAGTATGTCCAGGTCCTTTCTGTAACAGGGAGCCCAGAATTGGACACAATACTCAGATGTGGCCTCACCTGCGCCGAATAAAGAGGAATAATCACGTCTCTAGATCTGCTGACAATGCTCCTCCTAATGCGTCCTAATAAGCCATTAGCCTTCTTGGCTACCAGGGCACACTGTTGACTCATATTCAGCTTCTCATTCTCTGTAATCCCCAGGTCCTTTTCTGCTGAACTGCTGCTTAGTCAGTCAGTCCCCAGCCTGTAGCAGTCCTTCCTAAATACAGGACTCTGCACTTGTCCTTGTTGAACCTCATCAGATTTATTTTGGCCCAATCCTCCAATTTGTCTAGGTCACTCTGGACCCTATCCCTATGCTCCTGCGTATTTACCTCTCCTCCTAGCTTACTATCATCCATGAACTTGCTGAGGATGCAATCCATCCCCTCTTCCAGATTATTAATAAAGATGTTGAACAAAACTGGATCCAGAACCGACCCTTGTGGCATTCTGTTTGACACCAACCATCAACCAGACATCAAGCCATTGATCACTACCCTTGGAGCTTGACAATCTAGCCAGCTTTCTATCCACCTTACAGTCCATTTATCCAAACCATACTTCCTTAACTTGCTGACAAGAATACTGTGGGAGACTGTGTGTGGGGGAAACAGTGAGAGACCGTCAGGTATGCACGTGCTTGTGGTTACATTTTTCAGTAGCTGACATGGACCGAATGTCTCTGACACTGAATCTTTGGAGAAATATCTGTTTTAAAATTCTGCCTTCTAACCATGGAGAAGTTCTGAAGTAAAGCAATATTATTTTGCATTGTTCTTTTTACAGTTCATCTCTCAGTCTACTTTATCTTTTAAATGCAATATATTTATTTATTATAAATAAATTAAATTTTCTCATTCTAAGTTAACCATTTCTTGACAGTTAACATGCTTTTTTCTTCTTTTCTTTTCCAGTTTAAAAGAATGCTCAACAGGGAGTTGACCCACTTATCTGAAATGAGCCGATCAGGCAATCAGGTCTCAGAATATATATCAAATACGTTCTTAGGTAAGAATATTATGGGAGTGATTTATCTTTTTAGTAGTTATGTGTTTTGTAAATTCCACTGTTCAGTATTTCGATGCAGAGATCAGGTCTCATAGGCTATGTCTAGACTGCAGGCTTCTTTCGAAAGAGGCTCTTTCGAAAGCATCTTTCGAAAGAGCCTCTTTCGAAAGATCGCGTCTAGACTGCAGGCGGATCTTTCAAAAGAGAAATCCGCTTTTTCGAAAGAGAGCACCCAGCGAGTCTGGATGCTCTCTTTCGAAGACGGCATATTTACATTGAAGAACGCCTTCTTTCGAAAGAGGAACTTTCGAAAGAAGGCGTTCTTCCTCGTAAATTGAGGTTTACCGCCATCGAAAGAAAAGCCGCGTTCTTTCGAAATAATTTCGAAAGAACGCGGCTTGAGTCTGGACGCAGGGGAAGTTTTTTCGGGAAAAGGCTACTTTTCCCGAAAAAACCCCTGAGTCTGGACACGGCCATAGATAAAATGATCTATCCTGTATACATTGTTGCACATATACATTTTGTGTTGCTGCTCTGTTCAGAAAGTTGTTGAGCGCTGTAGTAAAGTATTCTGGTTAAAAACCTATATCTATGTATTCCCATGCACTATAGTAGTTAACATGAAATAATCTTACAGATTACAAAAATAATTGAGGAGGGATTAGTATAGTGAATTGCTTAATAGATTTTAAAATTATCATTGCACTTAGTACCCATTTTGCCCAGTGAAGAAGTTGTACAATTATATGGTGAAAGCTTTGTTATCTGGTACTCATGGGAAATGGGGGTTGACGGGTAATTGAATGTGCCATGTAGCAACACTTATTTCTCTCGTCCCACATGCTACCAGCAGATCTAACTCCCAGCAGCTTGAGGTAGTCTGAGGGTGAAGGAGGTGCCTGCTGATGACATCAGCCAACAGTGCCAGCTATTAGAAGCACCACAACCGCTGGCTAGACAAGCTTGATGCGCCTGAAGATGCAGCAGTATTGTGGCTGAGGGCAATGCCAGTTAACAATGTTTTCCAGATAACACAGTGCTGGATAACAAAGCTTTCACTGTACTATAAAGGCATCTTGATCTGATGAAAATTCATAGCAAACCCAAACTCACTAAATCTCTCAGCACGTGGTGCATTGGCATTCCCCATTTACAAATAGAGTGTGTCTAGACTACAGGATTTTTTTGAAAAAAGTGGCCTTTTTTCAAAAAAACTTCCCCTGAATATAAACTGCTGCCACGTTCTTTGGAAAGTACAGGCAGTCCCCGGGTTACGTACAAGATAGGGACTGTAGGTTTGTTCTTAAGTTGAATCTGTATGTAAGTCGGAACTGGCGTCCAGATTCAGCTGCTGCTGAAACTGATCAGTTTCAACAGCGGCTGAATCTGGACGCCAGTTCTGACTTACATACAGATTCAACTTAAGAACCCCAGGCTCTGCAGACCAGGGGGACGGGGAGCAAAGCAGAGCAAAGCCGCGGAGCACGCGGGCAGCGGACAGCCCAGACGGTTTTCTTTTCAGTTATTCACTGTTTCAGTAGAATGCCCAGATTCACCTGCACAGGAAAGTTATCTGTCTCTGTGAGAAGTGGAGCTCTATTGTACAGTTTCAGAAATATTTAAAAGCTGAGGATAAGGTTGCCTGAGGAGATGACCCACTTAGAAGATGCCTCTCACATTCTCCAACTGAAAAGACTGAGCTATCAGCATCTTTGCATGATTTCATGTGAAAAATTAAGACTCATTTTGACAGGAATAAGAAAATTCAGCTGTCTGCCTTTCACATGTGACCTGCAGCTTTCAAGCAGAATAAGCTCTGGAGAGACAAACACTTTGAATCTATTGAGAATGAATGTTGTCTTTCTGTGGTTGGCATCCAAATAAAAAAACAATATTTTCAAAAATAAAGGAAATTCAAGTGGGTAATCTCAGTTACAGAACTGTCCTTAAATATATAATAATCAGATTATTAATAATTAGATAATAGATTCAGAACAATGATGTGTGGAAGGAAAATGTTCATATATAAACAGTGTGATTAACCAGTTCTCTTTCAGATAGATAACGTACGAGGATCTAGCAGCCAATACAATCTGCTGTAAAAACCACATCAATACAGGAAAGTTTCTCAGTTTAAACTTTAAAAAGATGCTCAGTACTCATACCATTAGCTTCCCATATTTAAAAAAATATGAGGAAATCCCATGGAATTCCACAGCAGTTCAGAAACCTTTTGAACAGACACTTCTTTTCACTTGAACTAATCTGACAACTCAGTTTATAATCCTCCCTGTTGATGGATCTAAACTTTGTGCATATGGCTGAAACCATAAACATCAAGGCATGCACACGAGTCACTGCTCTTCATCTGTTATGTCTTTGCAGCAGTCAAAAACTCTTCTCCCCTTCCTCCTTTGCTTTTCTGATTGGTCAGAGAGTGGAGCGGAGGAGAAGGAACTCTGCTGCAGGCTAAGAAACTTGGTAACATTTTCTTTGTTGCAGTGATTTGTTCAAAATTCTGTGCAATTTCCAGTAAATGCAAACTCCTGAAAGGTAGACAGTAAAAACTGCAGAAGCAAACACAGCAATACAGAGATGGCATTGAATTCCCTATACAATTTCAGTTTCTCCAATAAAGATGACCAGCACTAGAAGAGAAAAGATATTTGGACTTTTTTGGGAGCGGGGGGGGGGGGGTATCTGTATGTAAACATATTCACGGTCAGAAAGTTGGTTGGCTTGTTTTAGAAGTGTGTTTTTAATTATTTTCTGTGATAATTTTTGTGTTAAATTATCAGTCCTTGATTTTCCTGGTTGTGCTGGACTAAAGAACACGTGGTTGTATTATATTACAAAAGATAAGCTTGAGAAATTGAGAAGGACACATTTTTAATCAGACTGTTTATAACATTATTTGCTTAGGGTGTTTGTTTGTTTGTTTGTTTGTTTGTTTGTTTGTTTGTTTGTTTGTTTGTTTGTTTGTTTGAATGAGTGAGTGAGGGTTTGGTTTTGGTTTTTGGGTAGATTGTTTTGTTTAAAAATTGGGAGAAAATACCTCTGATTCAATTACTTTCACATGTCATACTCTTTCTCTTCAGTTGAGGTGTGAAAATGACATGTTTTTCAATTCACCAGTCATAAATCAAAAACAAAAGATCAGGACTTGCTATCCCTCTTATTTCTAAGAAAAAAAGAAAAATGCTTTTTTAAATCTTTTCATATCTCCTTTTATGTATCATAAGGAAGCAAAAAGACCAAAACCACTTTTTTTTTCTCTGCATTGTAAGCCATATTGCAGGTCACTTAGGCTAACTTGAAAACCTTTAACATTCAACAATATTCCATTGATTTAAAGCACAAAAGGAAGGGTTTTTAATGAAGGGAGAAAGTTCAGATACTACTTAATTAAATTAGTATATATAGGAAAAATAGATTTAATATTTAAATCTTCCAGGCTTCATTGCTTTCCAGCTGCTTGAAGTTGTGCAGATAAAAATAGCACTGTGGATGGGTTTGGTTGGAGCTTGGGTTGTGAGACCCACCTCCTCTCAGAATCTCACAATCCAGGCTCCAGCCCAAATCCCAAACATCTACATTGCAGTTTTATAGCCCCATAGCCGATGTCCGTGAGCCTCAGTAAACACAGGCTGCCTTCAAGCTGTAGCTAACAGGGCTTTCAGATTCTGGCAGTTCAGAAACCATGGGCAACCTGATTTCCTGGCTGCTGTTTCCAGAAGTTTGAAATGAAATTTTGTTATTTTTTCATTCCAATTCAGAACTGTATTATTATTATTATTATTATTATTATTATTATTATTATTATTATTATTATTATTTTATTTTGTAATGTCCCATGGAAAGACAATTCTACTTTTTGGCCAGGTCTACTACTTTCTTTTTATGAAAAAGATTACCTCCTTACACGATGTTAGGAGAGGATGGACAATGCAGCCACAAATTACGCTCAAATCATGCTCTTCAGAAACGGAACAACCTTTAGAATAATTAAATAACCTTTTGAATAATGCAGTGTTCTATAAAGTTGAACTTAGTTTCTTGTTCAATTGCTTTTAATTTCTGATCATTATTAGTCTCCATGTTTGGCTCAAAAAGACACAGAATGATAATAGAAGAATTATAGTGTACACAAAATCAATCTTAACCACTAAGAACAACAAAAATATGTAATTTTATAAGTATAGGGAGTGACTGACCTTCAGAATTATTGTTTTCTTTCCTTTCTTCAAAGACAAACAACATGAAGTGGAAATCCCTTCTCCAACACAGAAGGAGAAAGAGAAAAAGAAGAGGCCTATGTCCCAGATCAGTGGAGTGAAAAAATTGATGCATAGCTCCAGTTTAACAAATTCCAGTATCCCCAAATTTGGCGTTAAAACGGAACAAGAAGACATTCTTGCCAAGGTAAGGAAGATTTAAGCTACCAAGGCCTGAGAAACTTATCATGCAATTTAATTAACTTGTGAGGTTGTCAAACAAACTATAGTGTATTACCCCATACTCTTTCCACAGCTTTTGTTTTCAAGGGCTAATACCAGATTCTGATTTCACTTAGGCAAGTGTAAATCAGGAACACTGAAAACTCTGAGGCTGTCTACACATTGGCACCCTTTTCTGGAAAAGGGATGCTAATGAGACACTTCGGAATTGCAAATGCCACGGGGGATTTAAATATCCCCCGCGTCATTTGCATGAACATGGCTGCCGCTTTTTTCCGGCTCGGGGTTTTGCCGGAGAAAAGCGCCAGTCTAGATGGGATCTTGCGGAAAATAAGCCCTTTTCTGGAAGATCCCTTATTCCTACTTGAAAGTAGTGTAGACATACCCTGAGTGTATAATATATTTCTGTTCCAAAAGGAGCACAGTGAGGGGGTTTTCTACTGGAGGAGTACTTAATGTAAAATAAATAAGCATTGCGTATGTGGTAATAAGGCCTTTATGTATAAATCGTATCAGCAACCTAAATATCAAACTTTCATTTGAGCACTAGCAAATAATCAAAATATATAGCATTGGTATCATTTTGAAACTCCACAAATATATATACCATTAGCTGCATTATTTCCTATTATACAATCAATTACATCCATTTTTAAAAGTAAAATTTTCCCCCAGAATATTGGATCATGTATTAGTTAGACTGCCCTTGCCATAACTCAGCATTTGCCATAAATTGAGTATTCGTTCACTTGCAGATTTGTGCATTTTCAGATATGTTTATCCTTGTTTTTAGGAACTTCCTCCTTTATCTGAACATTCTGCTCCTCAGAATACACACAATATGTGAGCTAGGCAGTAGAACTGAAGCATCTCTGAAGGTTTCCTTCTAGTTCAGTGGTTCTCAAACTGCGGTCGGTGGACCACTAGTGTTCTGTAGCTGCCTTGCAGGTGGGCCGCAGCTCAAGATCAGCCCCCATCAATCTCTCCCTCCCCCTGCAGCAGGGAATCCTTGCTGGAACTTGAGCCCTCTCTTCCTCCCCGAGGTTGCAGTGCTAGCACCAGCTTCCTGCTGAAGGGGCAGGGGGAGAATGCCCTGAGTCTCCCCACTGGATCTGGCTCACAGGGAACAAGTGGAGCCAGAAGTGGCTTCATGTGCTGCCACTCCCGCTCTTCCCTTCCCCTCCTCCCTTCACCTGGGGGAACAGCAGCTCATGGACTTGCTGCCTAGAAGCTTTTCCTGCTGCTCCCATTGGCCAAAATCCCCTCATGCCCAGACCCCGCACCTTCCTGCTGAGACCCCTCAGCCCACTTCTGCACCCTCCCTACTGGCCAGACACTCTACTCCTAGCCTGCTCCTGCACCCTCCCTTGCTCCTGTCCTCTTCCCCCAGCCATATACTCTACTCCCAAACTGCTCCTGCATCCACCTCCCACCCAGATCTTGCACCCACACTCTCCTGTACCCCACCTCCCGCCCAGATCCTGCATCCCCATCCCTATCCCACTCACTGGCAGTCCTATCCTGCACACTGAACCCCTCATTTTGGGTCCACCCCAAATCCTAGTGGGATCCACAAAATCCACTAAACTTGGAACCCCAGAAGAATTCATCTGGTCTATGAGAAGCCCTGAACATCAGTCCTCCCTGTTCCTCCCACTCCTCCCCCCGCCCTCACTTTGGGGCGAGAGTGCCAGGGGAGTGAGATGTCTCAGTCGGGGGCCACATCAGTGAGGGCTGGGCAGTTTTGAAGGAGTTTTTTTTACTTGTCATTTGTATGGTCTCTGGCTGATTTTTCTGTGCTTCAGTGGCCCCTGACCCACTCCTGCTATAAATATAGAGAATGTTGAAACCTTTTGTGTTGGAAATAAGTTAATATTTTACTTTATTTAAAATGAAGTTTGGTAAAGTAACATGAGAAAGTTAAATCCTTAATCTGCTTAATAGTTTCAATTAATATTCTCTTTCTTACTGGTAAATTAAACAGTCCACCCTAGCTGTAGCAGTAGCAAAATGGCTTGGGCATAATCATGTAATTAATGGCAAGTTTCCATTAGCAACAGGTGATCCAAGGAAAAGTTTGCATTAAGTGGTATGGTCCACAGGCTAAAAAGTTTGAGAACCACTGTTCTAGCTGAAATTTGCCATTACTAGGCAAAATGTATCATAACTAGCAAATTGCATGAGTTCAGCTCGTTAAAGCTACTGTAGCATTTCTCCCCCCAGAGCAACCTGCTTAAAAGAAAGACACTACCTGTTAAAATCTAGAAAATTGGTAGCTGCAAATTCAGATATTAGCAAGTGGGTTGGTAGCAGCAGCATTCATTGTTTCAGAGGGGTCAGGATATTCTTTTCACAAGTTTCAGAGGGTTAGCCATGTTAGTCTATTTCAGGAAAAAAAATAAAAGTGTCTTGCACTTTAAAGGCTAACAGATTTGGACATAAGCTTTCAGGGGCTGGAGCCTGTTACGTCAGATGTAGCTTATGCCTAAATACATTTATTAGTCTTCAAGGTGCTACAGGATTCCTCATTATTATTTTACAGGTCCCAACCAGTTTGCAGCTTGAATCTTCATTCAGTTGTAGCTATTTCAAACAAAAAATAAATGGAAAATTAAGTATTTGATTGAAAAGTTTCTGTTGCTTAATTTCGTTCTAGGAACTAGAAGATGTGAACAAATGGGGCCTGCATGTTTTCAGAATAGCAGAACTATCTGGAAACCGACCTCTGACGGTCATCATGAATACCATTTTCCAGGTGAGCAATATGGAAGCAGCACTGGTACTCTTTGTAAATCAATTGTTACATTCCATATTTACTTAATTGTTTCCCCCTTTCTTCCTCCAGGAACGGGATTTGTTAAAAACATTTAAAATTCCAGTAGACACTTTAATAACTTACTTGATGACTCTAGAAGACCATTACCATGCAGATGTCGCATATCACAACAACATACATGCTGCAGATGTTGTTCAATCTACCCACGTTCTGCTATCAACTCCAGCTTTAGAGGTAATTCTACACATCCATGGAAAAGGGGAGAGGGAAATACATGCAAAATAGCAAAGATTCTTCTAAGATAAATATAAATGATCCCTGTGCCTATAATACAATGGTTTTTTTTTGTAATATAGTTTCCTTTCTTTTCTAAAGGAATGTAGTGAAGACCCTACTTAGATTTACTTACTTAGATTTGTCCAGTGACTAGTGCTAAATCAACCACATCCTGTTGGTAACATGATAGTTTTGATCATCTACTTTTAGCTACAGGTTGTGTCCTGTCATTTCCCATATTGAACTCTCATTGAAACCAATGGGAATTATACAGCAAAGGAAATGACAGGATGTGTTTCCCTAAGTAATATTATGCAATATTCCTTTTCATTTTTACATTTTTCTGTCCACAAGGCCACATTTATATTTTTCTGCTTTTCTAAACTGAATTTCTCTAATATTCCCTCCACCATGAAGCTTAAAATACGCAGGAAATATTCCCCCCATACATTAAATCCGTAATGGTATGGGTTGAACCTCACAAATCCGGAACTCTTTGAGTATGTCTAGACTACATGGCTCCGTCGATGGAGTCATGTAGATGAGTTTACTAGACATAGGAAAATGAAGCAGCAATTTAAATAATCAACGCTTCATTTACATTAAAATGGTCTCCGCGCTGTGCCGATCAGCTGTTTGGTGGCACAGTGGGGCAGCCTGGACGCGCCGCGGTCGACAAGGGAAACCTTTGTCGACCGCTCTGGTAAACCTCATTTCACAGGGCATAATGGAGTGGTCGACAGAGGCTTCCCTTGTCGACCGTGGCGCATCCAGACTGCCCCGCTGTGCAGCCAAACATCTGATCAGCACAGCGTGGTGGCCATTTTGATGTAAATGAACTGGCGATTATTTAAATCGCTGCTTCATTTTCCTATGTCTGGTAAACTCATCTACATGGCTCCGTCGACAGAGCCATGTAGTCTAGACATACCCTTTGGTCCGGCAACATCCGTGGTCCAGCAGGGCCACAGATGTTGCTGGATCAAAGAGCTCCAGAGGTGGGAGCATGAGCCAGCTGAGACAGCGTGAGCTAGGGAACCCTGGCTAGGCCAGCAGTGTCTGGACCAGGGTGATGGCCGGGGGAGCTTCCACCCCGGCCAAGTAACCCCTAGTGTGGCTGGGGAATCCCGGCCCCAGCTGGGAAACCACAGCTGCAGTGGGTTCTGGTGGCAGGCAGCCTGACCAGGGATCTCCCCCCTCCTACCCCTCTCTTCAGCAGTAGGGAACCCCCGGATACCTCTGATGGCAGTGGGGCCAGATTGGGCAGTCTTGACCACAGAATCTGTGGCTGAAGCGGGGCTGGCAGAGGTGGGCAGCCCCAGCTGGGGAACCACAGGGAATTCCCAGTGGCAGCAGGGCTGGCCCTATCACCAGGGTGGTGTGGTTGGGCGATCCCAGCTGTGGAACTCCTGGTGGTAGTGGGGTTGGGGGAGGCTGGGTGGCCCCAGCCTAGGAACCCTGGAGAACACCATGTGGCAGCATGGCTAGCAGCAGACAGGCTGTCCCACTGGGGACTCCGGGAAACCTTGGGACAGTGTGTGGGCAGCAGGGTGGGGAGCCTGTGCCAGGTCAGCGTTAGTGGGGCAAACAGCAGGGCAGGCAGCCTGAGGGAGAGGAGCCTGGGAACAGAGCAGCCAACAGGGGAGTACCAACCTCTCCTGATCCAGCAAATTCCCTGGTTTGGGACACCTCAGGTCCTGAGGATGCTAGATCAGGGAGGTCCAACTTGTAGTCTATTGTGTTAAAAAAAACCTCTTGAAATCCAGACTTTTTAAAATTGAATCCTCTTTACATGAGCTGTTTAAAGGAAAGCTTGTCTCTGAGGTGAAAGGAAGTTAGAGAAATGTTGGAATACTTCAGCCCTGTGTCTGAATGCCTCATCCATCCCTTGCCTTCCCTTTGTAGTGAATGAATCTGAAGAGCTCTAGGGATCTCTGAGAGGTCTGTTGGCTCCTAAAAGAATCAGTCCTCTTTGAGAAGATTTCCCTCATGGCAGGAAGAAGGCTCAGCTTCAGTTCATAAATGTGTTACCTCATGCTTCAGTGGGCAACCATATTGATTGTCAGTAACATGACTTGATTTGTTGTCTCAGTTATCCTTCACAGTCTTATTTTCAGCACAGTGTTTGAGTCAGTAAAATACTAATATCTCCTTGAATACTGTTGTTTATAGTTAATTTTCATGACTTCTAAAAGGAGAATCAAAAAGTTGTTGGATCCATACCTTGCAGCCTACAGATATTAAACTGATAAGAACAGATACTACACTTGATCTTAGCCATCATTTGGGAGGAATACTCCCTTTTAACATAGCCAATACATATTATATGTTGATAATATAAGCATGCTTAATGCACCATAAATATACTACCTGGGTAACACCATAGATAGGGCCCTTCCACATTCATAGCCATGAAAAATGCATCATGGATCAGGAAGTCTGGTCTCCCACCATGAAATCTGGTCTTTTGTGTGCTTTTACCCTATAATAAAGATTTCACAGGAGACCAGTGTTTCTCAAATTGGGGGTCCTGACCCAAAGGAGTTGCAGGGCATCACAAGGTTATTTTTAGGGTGGTCATGGTATTGCCAACCTTACTTCAATGTTGACTTCAGAACTGTGCAGCCAGAGAATGGCAGTTGCTGACTGAGGGCCCCGCTCTGCAGGCAACAACACAGAATTGAGGGTGGCAATACCATACCATGCCATCCTTATATCTGCGTTGCTTCTGGCAGCAACTCTGCCTTCAGAGCTGGGCTCCTGGCTTGCAGCTGCCACTCTCCAAGTGCGCAGCTCTGAAGGCAGTGCCGCTACAAGCACCAGTGCAGAAGGGTAGCAGTACCATAACAACCCCCACATACATACACACAATAAACTTGTGCACATATACACACAAATCACAACTCTTTTTTAGCTCAGGACTCCTAGAATTACAAGGCTATGACATTTCAGATTGAAATAGCTGAAATCATGGTATTTATGATTACAGTATTAAAATCTATGACCATGAAATTGACCAGTGTGGGCCATTAATTTGGTAGGGCCTTAACCATAGTGTGTAATAATGACTTAGACCAAAATCTTCAAACCTGGGTAGATATTAAGGTTTAGGTGCCTATCAATATTTAGTGTACTCAGTATATGATCTTGTTTATGGATAGGTGCTGAAAACCCCACATTTGTTTGATTCCATTGAATTTAGGGGGCTTTCAGTACCAAATTTGAAATGGCTTGTATATGTAATAGACTATTTTCCATGGCTTTATTATATTTAACATATATTTAACTTTTTGAAGTACCTGTTCTATTTAAACTATGTTTAAAGAGTTTTTATTTGTTTATCATTTTATTTTTTCAAATATTAGTTTTTAAACTTTAAAAATCAATGCATTGTCCTTCTACTGAAAACGCAGTTTCCTCAGTTAGTAACTGTTTCTATTGTATGATTTTCCAGGCGGTGTTCACTGATCTGGAGATTCTTGCTGCAATTTTTGCTAGTGCAATACATGATGTTGATCACCCTGGGGTTTCAAACCAATTTCTTATCAACACAAGTAAGCATAGGGGTTATTTTTTCTAATATTTACAATTTTCTGCTTGGTATCCTATAAATCATGTACATAGAAAATGCTTCCCGGGTGGGCTGTGTGGTGGCTGCCCAAAACTGAAGCCAGGCTGTGGTGCAGCTACTCCTGGGGCTGGGGTCCCCTGCATCTCTCTTCCTGCTCCCACACCTCTTTTGCCTCTCAGAGCCTCCTGACCCCAACCCTCTGCCCCCTGTCCCCCTCCCCACATGTCACTGTCCCACTCCCACCCCCACCACCTCACTCCCTGCAAACCCTGGTTGCTGGCAGCAGCTCCCCAGGTGGAGACTCCTAGCCAGCCCCGTGAGGCACAGCCTGAGGCAGTCCCTGCCCTGCACACAGGCTGCCTAGGGAGTTGGGCAGGGAGGGCATGTCTTCTTCTCCCCAAGAGGTGGGGGGGGGGTGCTACCTAGGAGTGTCTCTTGGGGATGGTGCCACAGGTGCACACATCCAAAGAAGCACACATGACCTCATTGTTAGCGCACAAGACAAAACTCACTCCGCTCATGGATGGAAAATCTGAGAGGGAACACTGGTGACAGACCCCTATATGAACAAGGAAGCAGGGAGAGGTGGAGCAGCCTACTACCTCCTCTGAATATTAAGTCCAGTGTACCAGTGATTTGTTCTGCCTTGCTCAGCTCTGTGCTACAGTATTACACGAATCCTCCCAGTTTTCTACTAAAGATGAACATGACTTTTATTTTTTAAGATCAGATTGTAATAACTCTACTGAATAGCACCTTGCTCCATGTGTAACCTCATTGATTTGAATGGAACTATTTGTGGAGTAAGACATTATACAACATGCATAAGGTAGCACAGTGTGGATCAATGTAAGTTTCTTTATACAGCACTAGAAGATTTACCCAGTGTTTTTGGATCCTTAACTCATGGGCAAGCTCCATGAGTGCATGTTTCCCAGCTGGACAGGTCCAGGTTTGTCCACCCCATGCATGCCTCAGGCAGTGTGAGGAATGTAGCAAACTGTGCATTTTCCCTTTGCTCACAGACAAAGGGGAACAGCCAGCAATGTCCCCATACAAATTAGAGGTGGGGAGCGTCACTCTAAAGGGTGCCTGGGGGGGTGGGACAAAGGAGGGAGGGCGCACCCCCAGCCAGCCCTTTTTACTAGCCTAGTGATTCTCTTTCTTTTCTGTATGTCTTTATGAGAAGCAGCCCCATTCAAAGCACATCCCATTTCCTGGCACAACCAACCCATACCTTGCTGTAAATTGTGATAAGAAGAAGCTGTACACTGAATGTAGTGGCCCTAGCTCTTACTGTTTAGGAAAAATTCTTGAACAAACAGACAGACAGACAGACAGACAGATAATTGTTTTTGCCATCCCTTTTACAGCAGCTAACCAGAAATATCAAGGTTGAAATTACATTGAGGCTCTGAGAAAGATCAAGAAAATGGAATCCTATCTGTGGATGTATCATTAACCCATCTATGTACCTATTAGTAGACATGTAGTTAATTTCTGCACTTGACTGACTCTATTGCACCAGTGCTAGGATGCCATGATCCTGCAGTCTCAGGAAGGGTGTTCCAGCATTTACTTTTTTGCTGTTATGGGTTCCAATCACACCCTGAACATTATTTGAATTTATTTTTATGTGCTTTCACGGCCTAAGGGCTACCCTCTAGTGAAATACAAATGAGTGACTCATCCATAAGGCGGAGAATTGGGAATGTCACAGACATTTCGAAGCTACATTGATAACAACTGCACTTCCAACAGCTCAGCATAAGAGCAGACTGAACCAGGCTTCGTATACAAAATAGCATTTAATATTAAAACTCTGAAGATGTATAAAACCATTTTCTAGGTGTACTCAATGATAACATGCTATTACGATGGCATGAACCTGCCACAGAATTAGATGAATTTAGGTTAATTTAAGTAAAAGCATTTGGGTCTGGGAATTATTTTTATTGATTTCTGGGGATATTGCTGAATTTTTGTGTGATTACCATTGGGAGACTGGGAGTATGTCTACACTACAACGTTAATTCAAACTAACTTAGTTCGAATTAGTTAATTCGAACTAAGCTAATTCGAACTAACGGATCCAGACTAAAAAACTAGTTCGAATTAGCGTTTTGGTAGGAGTGGTGTCCCTGCCCAAGGTTTGTGGAAGGCTGGAAATGGATGGCACAAGACAAATGGCTTGGTCACTGTCTTTGGTCCATCCCCTCCAGGGTCCCTAGGGTTGGCCGCTGTCAGCAGACAGGCTACTGGGCTAGATAGACCTTTGGTCTGACCCAGGACGGCCATTGTAAGCTCAGGGCTCAGGGTCGGGGGTCTCACTGGACCCCCTTGATTCTCTTGAACACCTGCTCCTGGGTGGCCAGGCTGGCAGCTCTCCTGCCCTAGATGGCCACTTTCCTGTGCCTAGTGCGGAGATCGTGGACAAGGTCCACGATGTCCGCACTAGCCCAGGCGGGTGCCCGCCTCTTGCAGTCCCGGGCAAGGTCCCGGGAGCCACCAGCCTGGTCCCAGGAAGAGGGGGAGGGCTGGGGGCATCAGGTGGGTGGCTCAATCTGTGCCAGGTGCAGGATCTGCTGGCTGGGTGCTGGCAGGCTTGCACCTGGCACGGGCACCATAGCCAGCCCGTGCCCCTTTAAGGGGTCCGGGGACAGGAGGGGGGGCAGAAGAGTTTCCCTGGTGTTGGCCAGAGTGGCCACCAGGGAAACCTGGGGAGGGCTAGCCTCCCACTAGTTCGAATTAAGGGGCTACACACCCCTTAATTCGAACTAGCTAGTTCGAACTAGGCTTAATCCTCATAAAATGAGGTTTTCCTAGTTCGAACTAAGCGCTCCGTTAGTTCGAATTAAATTCGAACTAACGGAGCGCTAGTGTAGCGCCTATGAAAGTTAGTTCGAACTAACGTCTGTTAGTTTGAACCAACTTTGTAGTGTAGACATACCCTAGCTAACTAAAGGAACTGGTGGTGTTATATAAAGCTTTTCACTTCAGTTCAAATCCAGCCCACCTATCTATAGAGTCATTCAGTGACTTATAACAGTGTTTCTCAACCAGTGATACGAGTACCCTTGGGGTAATTGAGAAAAGTCTGGGGGATACGTCAACACAACTGAAATTTGGAGAAAACTGAATTTTTGTTTTAAGTTTTACAGTGCTTTATTATTTTTGTACTTTTACACTAAAAAATGTCATTGTCTACCAGGCTACAATTAAGTTGTTTAAACAAATGTGTTGCAAAGGTAGAAAAAAATGTTGAGTGTCTGAAAACTAGGTACTAGGGGTACTTATAATTTTTTTAAAGGGGTACTTTATAAAAAAAAAGATTGAGAAACACTGACTTATAAGAAACGAGACTGTCATCTTAGTTTAGTTATACTGGACAAGTTTCCACATTACATTTGGCATAATTTGCACTCTTGTTGGCAGAGTAAAGAGAAACCAGGGATTTCAGGACAATGGAGACTGCACAGTAGTATCCCCCCACCAGGATAGCATTCCCTGCCAATTAGGTTGGAAAAGCACTGCTATGGCACTGTATAGAAGTCTATTCTGTCAATACATGCGTTTTATTCACTCTGTGGATAAACAGAGAATGTCAGTCTCCAAAAAGGTTCTCACGGCTGCTCTTTTTACAGATATTAAATTCAGTGGGGATTCTAAGGCTATGTCTAGACTGCAAGCCTCTTTCAAAAGAGGCTTTTTTGAAAGATACTTTTGAAAAAACCTCTCTCGAAAAAGAGTGTCTAAACTACATCCAGTACTTTCGAAAATAAAAGCCACTTTTCGAAAGAGAGCACCCAGGCAGTCTGGATGCTCCCTTTCGAAAAAGCACAGTTTTCATTACATAGAGCCTTTTTTCGAAAGAGAATTTTTGGAAAAAAAAAAAGCATTATTCCTTGTAAAACGAGATTTTCTGCAGTCGTAAAAACTGCCATGTTCTTTCAATTTACTTTCAAAAGAACGCGGCAGCAGTTAGACGCAGGAGAAGTTTTTTCGAAAAAGGCCACTTTTTTCGAAAAAAACTCTGTAGTCTAGACTCACCCTAAAAGGAATAGAGACGAACACTAGAAAATGCATCACCATCCTGAGAGACAAAGAAATCCCCCAAACAGAGGAACAATTTGTCTAAGGGTATATATAGTGATTTATGGCATCCAAGATGTCTGCCACTGACCGGGAGAGATATAGCTAGGGCACTGAGAAGAGACACAAACTCTTTGCACCCTCCGATCAGGCTGTCTGGCAAAGGTCCCTTGGAAATGTGGGAATTAAAGGTGCTCCCCCCTCAACTGTAATCCATGAGAGAGAGCAACTAAGTCTATTAAGCCATACAGTTTTCTTTAGCCTTTTTCCACAAACATACTGGGAATCGCTAATATTGAATAACATGTGCTACTTTTTTCTTCTGCAGTGATTAGAAATGTTAACATATGCAAGCCACCCACAGGGTCCCAACCTCTCTTACAGTAGCGTTGAGCACTCCTTACAGCCTTGACCTCCAGAAAGGCTGTTTATCGTGCAATTTTTCACTCTCCTTGAAAAAATAGCAAATAAACATGCTTACAGATTTTTGTGTGAAAGATGAAAGGGCTGTTGTTTGACAAACAAGGACTTTTTCTTTGCTATTATGGCTTTTCTGCCTTCAGGACAAAGAAAGGTAGAGGAAGGATTTCCTGAATCACAAGATTCACGTGTTCGGTACAGGAGAGTGAGACAGCAGGAGAATGCATAATAAAGGTCCTGAAATCTGAACACAGGAGCCTTTATGTGCAACCCATTGAGCTGAAAGGATTTTGGACTACAGTGTTCATTTAAAAAAAAAAAAAACAAGGACAGAGTGTAGAACAAACCAATGCACAGATAGATTAAGATACAGAAACTGTAATAAACAGAAATTTATGTCAATAAATGACAAGCGTGATTGCATAGAAAGTATTATTTTTCAAGAACGCAATCATTATAGGCCATTTATACAAAGGCTTGTAAACTGGTAGTGTGTGTAAAATTTAGCTTTGCTCCTGCACATTTGCTCTTCATTTTCAAAGTAGGTTAATCTGCCTAAATTGATGCATGCAGATATTTACAAGGTATTTTCCCCGGGGTGTTGCTATTTTCACTGCTTTATAGACAGGGTTAAGAATATTCACATTTGAAAAAGAAGCATTCGGCCACAAGTGATGAGTTGCATACAATTCAGTTATTGGCACAGGTAATTGCTTAAGGCCATATGGCTCTGCAAGAGAATACCGAGAAAAACCGTTGATATAGTCCAGTCACCCACCTCCCAAAATATGTTGTTTTCAAATACTAATGACCCATTTACTTCTGCAATTGTTGAAGTGAATATGTTAAAAATTAAGCTGCTTGTTGTGTGCCTGAACCAGGACAAATCCTTAGCTTTGTTTTCCTGGCTCTGAGTTATAGACAGATGCAAGTTCATTTGTATAATAATTGTATTAGAAGTTATGTGTACCATATTTTCTATCTGATTTGTTGCATATGTGGGAGGGGTTTTAAAAGTACTGATCTGATTCTGTATATTTGTTCCTCAGATTCCTTTGCTTCAGTTTGTTAGGGTTTTCTGGAATTTTAAGCCTACTTCATCAGTTCCAGTAGTTTCTGACTTACATAAAACTTGTTTCATCTGTAAGCCAAAATAGCTATTTAAGGGAGATAAGGAAAAAAAGTTCTCTCTAAATCCTGTTACAAACATTGTGAATGGACTTTTCTGCATTACCATGTGATGAGATTCCAAATGGTAAATCAAAGAAAGGGTTAGATTGACCTGCAGCCTGTGATGATTAAGAAAAGTACTGTTCTAAATATTAGAGTAGTAAGTGCTTTTTACCTGTGTTGGCAATCTGAGAAATCAAAAATAACCTGGGGGAATACAAGCTTTGTTAAAATTCTGCCTCATGACTGTCTCGCAGACTCTGAACTTGCCTTGATGTATAATGACTCATCGGTATTGGAGAACCATCATTTAGCTGTGGGTTTCAAGTTGCTGCAAGAGGAGAACTGTGACATTTTCCAGAATTTGACCAAAAAACAAAGACAATCGCTGAGGAAAATGGTCATTGACATTGTGAGTTATTTCCCATTTCTAATGCATTCCAACTAGATTAACAAAATAAATCTTAGATAGTTTTCTGATACATTATGTACACTAAAACACATAATGCAAGCAATGCAATGAACACTGCATTATGTATCAAGCATGTATGTTGAGCTCCTTTCAAGTTAAAATGAAAGGCTGGCATGAACAACAGCTTTATACCATGGGGAACCCTAGTTAAGAAAAATATTTATATAGTCATTTATGTGGATTGTGGTTTCCCTCCATACCTCCTCTATAAAAAACCCCGACAACATAAACCTCTGCCTTTTTGTGATTTGGGCTCTGTCATGTTCAAATATTGAAAAAAATAATTTACTCATTTTAGTTGATAATGTTTTGTCTTTGCCTTCAAGGTCCTTGCAACAGACATGTCTAAACATATGAATCTGTTGGCTGATTTGAAAACTATGGTTGAAACCAAGAAAGTGACAAGTTCTGGGGTTCTACTTCTTGATAACTATTCAGACAGAATTCAGGTAAGACCATCCATGCTAAAAATGGTCATTTGCCTTCATTTACTAGTTTCCCCAGTCCTACATTCTCAACTCATAACACTCTCCCTTTCCTTTCAAACATGTCTGTTAATTAGCCACAAGTGCCATGTTTGCATTCAGTAGCACATTATGTTGTGCATTGACCAGTGATTTGGTTGAGCTTTAAAGTAGGAAAATATTTTTTCAGTGTTTAATTTGCTGTGGCCTGACCTCTAAGCATCTTTGAACCTGATCAGTCTTGCACTTAAACATTTTCTATTTCTCAATATAGACAGAAGGTGTAAACGTGAGATAATTTGTGGCTATTAATGCAAGTGTGGAAAACACACATAGTCACATTCCATTTCTGCTATACAGAATAAATGCTTCACTACCTGTATTTTCAAGATTCTGTTTCACAGCCACCAAATGTGTAAATGGAAAAAAAGAGCTTTCATCTCTAGTGTTAATAACACAGGAGGTGCTCAGTAGATAATATATATTTGTCCATTTTAGGTTCTACAAAATATGGTGCACTGTGCAGATCTAAGCAATCCAACCAAACCACTTCAGCTCTACCGCCAGTGGACCGACAGAATAATGGAAGAGTTCTTTCGTCAAGGAGACAGGGAAAGAGAGAGGGGCATGGAGATAAGTCCCATGTGTGATAAGCACAATGCATCTGTAGAGAAATCACAGGTAATGCATTTGAAATAAGAATGAGATAAGCAATTGATAAGAATCAATAAGCAATTGATTCTAATAAACTTGGATTTTCGCCACTTGCTTTGTTTTATATGCATTGGTTTCTGCATGTATGTTGTTGGATTTTTTTCCCCTTTAATTAATGCAGCTTTTAAGAGGAGTTGAGATTTTCTGCTATTAAAAATAGCTGCGTATAGGCTAAAGAACTCCATCATGGCACTGTTCTGTAATGTGGGATGTGCTATAAGGAGGAGTATGGTGCATTGTTTCCTTAAACTTCCCATTAAACACACAATAGTATATAAAATAGCTGATTAGCTCAAGAGAGAGGATTGAGTTGCTGGGAATTGCATTTAAAAATAAACCTTTTCCAATATCCATTTCCCATTCATACAAAATAGAAAGCTAATGAGTCTGCTACAAAAGCTGTTGAGTATGCTACAAAAACCCATTGTCCTCGTATACTAGCATGGCTTCTTTTCAGGTTTCTTACACATATGATAACCAGTGTGTCTATGTCTGGTAACAGTGCACTCAGACATTTTATTCCGTTCATTTGGCAAGGAATTAACATTAGGAGCCACTGTCCTAGCATTTCTGTTTTGTTTTATAACCTAAATGCGTGGTTTTTTTCTTGTGAATAAGATATTCATCCTAATTTTGTCTTGTGACATTGCTTGGAACAGGTGGGGTTTATAGACTACATTGTTCATCCTCTCTGGGAGACGTGGGCAGATCTTGTTCACCCTGATGCCCAGGATATTTTGGACACCCTGGAGGACAATCGTGAATGGTACCAGAGCACAATCCCTCAGAGCCCTTCTCCTGCTCCTGATGACCAGGAAGAGGGTCGGCAGGGCCAAACTGAAAAATTCCAGTTTGAACTGACGTTGGAGGAAGATGGTGAATCAGACACTGAAAAGGACAGTGGAAGTCAAGTGGAAGAAGATACCAGCTGCAGTGATTCCAAGACTCTTTGTACCCAAGACTCAGAATCCACTGAAATTCCTCTTGATGAGCAAGTAGGTGAAGAAGTGGAAGAGGAGAGCCACACAGAACCTTGCATACTAGAGGAAGATCATTCTCCTGACACGTAACAGTGTGAAGACTCAGTTTCTTTATCTCTGTCTCTGTCTCTCTTTTTTTAATTAGAAAATTGTTTCCAAAGTGCATGTCATATGCCACAACCATGGTTGCAGCTCACTGTCACCTGCCAGGATGTTTGTTGATAAAAACTGACCTTTATTACTAAGTTTGGCACTCAGGAATATTGTAACCAGAATTTCACCTCCATGGCATCAGAGAGCAAAGGGGAAAACATCCATGAACTGCATTTTAATAAGATATCCACTTGGCAGATTTGATTACAGAAATCAGGTCTCTAAAGTGGTTTCAGAGGAGTACAGCCTATCAACAAAAGGCTGGTATCCATTGGGTGTTTTGTGTAATTTTTTATTTCACAAGCAAAGCATTGAGTAACATTTACCATCCGAGTTTTAAGAAAACAGCCAGAGAATGAACTGAGGTTTCTAATGGAAAACAGATGCCTATGAATAATGGGACACAACATGAATCTGTTACCTATAGGAAGATGAGCTGTGGAAATTGCATAATTTTCTAATTTCAAGTCTTCCTAATATATGACTGAAAAAAATAAAGTGTGGCCAAGTGGGTTGCACTGACCTCTGCATTTTGTATTATATGTAAAACAGAGATCTTTTGTAGAGCTTACTTTTATTATTAAATGTATTGAGGTATTCTATTTAAAGAAAAAAACACCTTTAGAACTTCATCTGCCGCTGGTTATTTTTTTCCAAAGAGTAACTTGCAAGTTTTCAGTACAGATCTGTGCAACACTGGATAATACTTCTAGTTATCTAGTTATAGAATTTATTTTATTTTTGTTTTGCACGTTAGATTTTTATAGTGTTGATTTGAGCTGTAAAAATCCGTTGTTTTATATACCAATGACTTCCATGAAATACTTTTGGTTATGCTGCAGGAAAAACTTTCAGTGGGACGGAATTCATTTTTGTATATTTTTAGTATAATTTTCTCAAACAAACAACAGAAGTCTGCATTGTGCTTTTGTCTTCACAGTGGAGCTGACCCTGTAACCCCTCCCATACTTACACAGGTAGTTCCACTGAAACCCATGGGACCACTCATGTGGGAGTGGGCCTAGTATGAAAAAGTGATGAACCATCTCTTTATACGAACATAACATTTATCTTTAATAAAATTAGTCCCATTACAATATCACTCTGAGGCTGGGAACTGGAGATTATTAAATAAGAACAACCTAATTAAACATATAGAATATTTGCTGTGGCAAAAGAGTAGAGTCTTTCCTATTTTGTTTCCCTTAAAACGCGGGGGGTGGGGAGTTCAGACATTTGGGCAGTAATTTCTGTTTAGTGGGCACATGGCTCATCCCAGAAGTGTGCATGTGTCTTTAAAAATAACAATTAGCATATTTTTCAGAACTCCTTTAAAAAAAAGTAAGCCAATAATTCTTGGAAAGGTTTGGATTTACCACATTATTTCACAATTTCAACATATTTTTCCTCCTTTTTTCTATGTTGTGCTGAAAGGATCCTACTTTAAATCTGATCCCTACCTCTGTCTTCTGTAGTTTAGAAGGAAAAAGAGGGTTATAGTGTCATGCTTGTCATTAAACAGTTCTACTGACAGGTCATGTGTCATGGGGGAATTAATCTCTTATGGTTGACTCTTTATTAAGACTAATTTTGATGAGTGAGTTTGGAAAACAACTACTGTAGATTCTTTCTGTGACAAATTCTGGTCAAATGACAAGGCATAATTGCTTTTTGAAAAGATGAAATGGAAATGGCACTTATTTCCTTTGCTTGAGTTCCAAGTTGAACCAGAGAATGTATAGGAAATGAATAAGGGGTTATACCACTGTCAAAGACCTAGGATAACCCCCTCCCAATTAAAAAAAGTTGGGTAATGGTTTAGCTTTCAAATGCATTTAGCATTTTTCTGTCTCCAGGTCATAGTTTTACCTGCCTTTAGCCCTGAAAGGGCTTTATCTACGAAGATACCAAAGGCAGAAAGTAAATGGAGATATCTCTGCCATGCTGATAGGAGCTTCAGGCTCTTTTCTTTCCCTCGCCATCTGCCCCGTGAAGCACACTCCCATCCAAAAATCCTTTCAATCCCCAAGAGTGCCTATAATTTTAATAATGAAAAAAGCAATATAAATTCCAAAAATCAATATGGACCTGAAAGGGTTTTACATCTGCACTAATTGAAAACAAAAAGGCTTAAAGAAAATACCACCACATTGTGAAATATACACCCATACACATGGACAATCAAGTAGTAGAAAAAGACATGATTTCTTAGAGCCAGGGATCTAATGCACTGTACAATCTTTTTTTTCTTTTTCGTTGCCAAAGTGTGTTTTAGCATTGCACACTGCTTTAACAACAATACAATTTACAAGTGGCTTTACATGTTCTAAATATTTTTGCCATAAGTAAATGCAATGAGTTGGGTACTGAATGGGAATACAAGAAAAACCTGCATTTGCTTGTAACAGTACATTTTAGCTTGCAAGTTACTGTACTCAGTAATGCTGTATTTGTTATTTTTAGGGGGGTTTGCGTCATTCTTAAAATTCATGAGCAAATACAGGTAGAACAAATTGCATTCAAAGTTTTTAAACAAAAATTGAATGAAATGGATTTTACAGGAAGATTTGACAATTCTTTTAAAATGCATTATTTATTTTATTTTGTGCCATGCATTTTTCTCACCAAATGACCTTACCTGTAATACAGTCTTGTTTGTCTCTGTTTACAACCATGTATTTATTGTAATGTACATACTGTAATGTTAATTGTAAATTATCAGTTTATTATAACATCATCCTTTATAGGTTGGTGTTGCTATATTTGGAAACTCTTGGTGAGAGAATGAATATTATGTATACATATTCCTTGTACATTTTTTCTCCTGTAATATATTCTGTGTCACCTTAGAGCTTGTTTATGGAAGATTCGAGAAAAACTATAAAATACATAAAGATATATAAATTTAAAAGCTGCAGGTCTTTGGTCCCAGGGCTGTGCCTTAACTTTGAACAATATTTTCTTCTGTTCTGCTGCATTTGAAAGTAAGGTAGTTGTGGGACTAGGGCTGGGCATTCCTACAATACTTTTAGTAGTTAATGCTTTGAGTCACCGGCATACACTAATATGTACAATACTACAACCTGTTTTCATTCATGACCACATTTGAAAGTCAAGCTTTTCTATACCTACAGTGGTGTAATTGCGATGTCTACCTGATTGTTTTCTTTCCACTTTTAAAGGCTATAATCAGGGATTACTTCAGCTATTACCTGTTCATTTTTTGAAGTTAACACAATAATTTGAAACAATACTGCACAAATAGACATTGAACAGTTCTAATAACTCATTTGGTTCTTAGGCACATAGGAAAATTAATCAGACTTCATATGCATTATTTTGGCAATGGTCCTTCATGCTCCTTCCTTATTTAGCTGTACAGGAAGTATATTATACTACTGTATAACCATAAGAGTAGGGCAAAAGATAACTTGAAACCTTGGAAATGCTTTCCAACACTAATATTAGTGTTATAAGCAGCCAAAGTTTTCCTATTTGTAGATGTACCTAAGGCTTTTGTACATGTGTGCATAATGTAGATGCACTAGGTGTAAAGGATGTCTGTAACCCTTTAAATAACACTAGTATTAGTTTTGCAGAATTGGACTCTTCTTAGCATGTCACTGAAACACCACAGTTGCTGTAGGCCAGTTAGGACTCCTGATAGCAATTAAGTTGCTAGTGTAAGAGACATACCTCTTTTCCATTCCATTGATGCCCAGCCCTTGTAGCATGTGACTGTTCAGTGAAAGGAGAGATTCTTTTTCAAGGAAAAACAGAGCCTCCTTTTTGACACAAACTGTAGATTTTAGCAGCCCTGGCCCAAAGGAATTTGATTGCTTTTGTTTTAAACAGTATAAAAGGGACATTATAATAACTGAAATCCTGAACAATTTTTTGTTTTAATTTGGTTTTCTTTTGGGTAAGTCTTTAGACTGGCAACTTGTGTGAACATGGCAAATGATTAGTCTTTCTATGATTTCTTAGTCTCTCTTACAGCCTATGGAGTAGTACTGTACATCAATATCTTCATATGAATTTTTATATGCAATGGAAATAAAAGCATGGGTTGATTCTGCCTAGATCCTGTACTGGACTTTTTTGCAAATAAAGTTTATTGTACACAGCAAGTGCCATCAATAACAACACTTTTTAAAATATAACTGAATGCAATACGACTTAGATTAGTACACTTCCATGACCATATGATATACCATGTAACAAGTAAATTAGGAAAGGGTCAATTAAGCAAAGAGTTTATCCCAACAAACAGCATTGAAGAAAGGGTCTAATCCAGTAAGGTGCTAAACACTTCACAAAATAAAACTTGTTCTTGATTCCATTGAAGATCATTGCAATTGCCACTGCCTTTAGTGGGAGTAGGAACAAGTCCAGAGAAAGAAAGGGCTTATCTTTAAAAGATCTGACACACTGAGTTTCCTTGGTGGAGCAATAAATTGAGATAGCAGAAAGGAAGAGGAGTTTCTCTAGCAAAATATTTACAAGACAACTCCTTGTCTAAATGGATGATATCACAATGGTTATTAAAGTACTGATAAAAAAAAACAATGCTTACTCTACTCAAGAAGAAATTTACAGATTTCAAGGCCAGGTGGACCCATTACTGTCATGGTCTGACCTCCTGTATAATACAGGCCATTGAACGTCTCCAGAATAATTTCTAAAGCATAGTTGGGGAGTGGGAGACTCCAACCTCCTTTTAAAACTTGTCACTAGTTCAGAATCTGTTGCTGCCCTTTGGTACATTTTTCCAATGGTTAAATTGCCCTCACTGTTAAAAAAATATACCTTACTTCAGATGGAACTTGTCTGGCTTCAATACAGGCAGTCCCCAACTTACGCGGATCCGACTTACATCGGATCCACACTTACGAACGAAGCTTTTCTCGCCCCTGAGCTCACGGGTGGCGGGTCGCCACCCGTGTCCTCCGGGGCGAGAAAAGCTTCTCCCGGTCTCCCTGGTCTGCTGGGGGGTCCAGCAAAGCCGATGGACCCCCCCCGCCAGCAGACCAGGGACACCCGAGCAAAGCCGCCCAGGCGGTGGGAGTCCCGCTGCCTGGGCGGCTTTGCTCGTTTGCCCCGGAGCAAAGCCGCCCAGGCAGCGGGACTCCCGCCGCCTGGGCGGCTTTACTCCTGTCCCCCTGGTCTGCTGGGGGGGTCCAGCAAAGCCGCTGGACCCATCCAGCAGACCAGGGGGACAGGAGCAAAGCCGCCCAGGCGGTGGGAGTCCCGCTGCCTGGGCGGCTTTGCTCGTTTGCCCCGGAGCAAAGCCGCCCAGGCAGCGGGACTCACGCCGCCTGGGCAGCTTTGCTCCTGTGCCCCTGGTCTGCTGGGGGGGTCCAGCGGCTTTGCTGGACCCACCCAGCAGACCAGGGGGACAGGAGCAAAGCCACGGAGCACACCAGCAGCGGGCGTGCTCCAAGGCTTTGCTCCCCGTCTCCCTGCAGAGCAGGGAGACAGAGAGCAAAGCCGCTGAGCACGCCCACAGGGGGACAGCCCAAGCACGCCCGGGCTGTCCCGCTGCGGGCGTACTCCGCGGCTTTGCTCTCCGTCTCCCTGGTCTGCAGGGAGACGGGGAGCAAAGCCTTGGAGCACGCCCGCAGCGGGACAGCCCGGGCGCGCTTAGGCTGTCCCGCTGCGGGCATGCTCCGCGGCTTTGCTCTAAGTCTCCCTGGTCTGCAGGGAGACGGGGAGCAAAGCCTTGGTGCACGCCCGCAGTGGGACAGCCCAGGCGCGCTTGGGCTGTCCCGCTGCGGGCGTGCTCCGTGGCTTTGCTCCTGTCCCCCTGGTCTGCTGGGGGGGGGGGGTGCAGCTAGTGCCCCCCCCCCCAGCAGACCAGGCTTTTCTTGCCTACCCCTGGGGTAGAGCAGCTGGGGGCTGCCTGGTTGGTCCCACAGCGCCGCTCCGGACCAACCCGGCAGCACCCCAGCTCCTCTGCCCCAGGTGTCCTGATTCAGCCGCTGCTGGTCAGTTTCAGCAGCGGCTGAATCAGGACGCCTGGGGCAGAGCAGCTGGGGTGCTGCTGGGTTGCTCCAGTAGCGCCGAGGAGCCGTGCTACTGGAGCAACCCAGCAGCACCCCAGCTGCTCTGCCCCAGGCGTCCCCAAGTCAGCCGCTGCTGAAACTGACCAGCGGCTGACTACAGGAAGCCCGAGGCAAAGTTGCTCTGCCCCAGGCTTCCTGGAATCAGCCGCTGATCAGTTTCAGCAGCAGCTGACTTGGGGACGCCTGGGTTTCTTAAGTTGAATCTGTATGTAAGTCAGAACTGGCATCCAGATTCAGCCGCGGTTGAAACTGATCAGTTTCAGCAGCGGCTGACGCCAGTTCCGACTTACATACAGATTCAACTTTAGAACAAACCTACAGTCCCTATCTTGTACGTAACCCGGGGACTGCCTGTATACAGTTTTGAATTGTGTTACACTTTTTTGTGCTAGCTTGAAGAACCAATTATCAAATATTTGTTTCACAGGAAGGTATTTAAAGACCATAATCAAGTCGCCTCTTAATCTTTCTTTGTTAAAACTAAATAGATTGCTTCTTGAGGCTATCACTGTAATGCATGTTTTCTAATTCTTTAATCATTCTCATGGGCTCTTCTGTGAACACTGCCAATTTATCAGCCGCCTGGAAGTATGGCCACCAGAACTGCATGCCATTGCAATTGGGGTTGCACTGTACCAGCTAATCTCTATACCCTACTCAAGGTTTCCCTGTTTATGCGTCCAAGAAGCACATTCATTATTTTAGTTACAGTGGGGCACTGGGAGCTCGTGTTTATCTCTTTATCCACCATGCCCCCCAAATCTTTTTCAGCAACTCTGCCTCCCAGGTACAATCCCCATGCCATAAGTATGGCCTATATTCTTTGATCCTAGATGTATGGCTTTACATTTGAGTGTATTGAAAGACATATTGTGTGACCATACCCAGCTTACTAAGTGCATCCTAGACCAGTGATCTGTCCTCTTCATTATTTACCAATCCCCTAATTTTTGTGTAATTGTAAACTTTATCAGTAATCATTTTGCTTTCTTCCAGGCCATTGATAAATAGTGAAGTACCAAGAACCAATCTGTACAAGACCCTACTAAGTGCAAAGAACTCCTTAAACCAGCAGTTGTGACTTTAAATGTCTTTCTTTCTTTCTTTCTTTCTTTCTTTCTTTCTTTCTTTCTTTCTTTCTTTCCACCCTTTTAATTGCTGTTCTAGTAATGCTACAGACTAGGCAAGAAGAAGCAAGAAGAAGAGTAACACCAAAGTGAAGTACCAGTGTTCAACAGCCAGTTTCTATTGTTAGAGCTGAATATAGTTCTCGAACTGATGACTTGTGACTATCCTCGGTTCAGTCGCAATTCAGTTAGGGTATGTCTACACTACCACTCTAGTTCGAACTAGGGTGGTTAATGTAGGCAATCGAAGTTGCAAATGAAGCCCGGGATTTAAATATGCCGTGGAATGAGGTGTAACGGTATTTTGAATTAGAAAGCCTAATTCGAACTACCTACTCTGTGCCGCGAGTAGCCGCGGGCACGGAGTCCTAACTACCGGGGCTTTAAAAATGGCGGCGCCTGGCAAGATGCAAATGAAGCCCGGGATATTTAAATCCCGGGCTTCATTTGCAACTTCGATTGCCTACATTAACCACCCTAGTTCGAACTAGGGTGGTAGTGTAGACATACCCTCACTTATTTGCTGTAACTAAAACAAAACATGATGGCTGCTAGGGAACACAGTGCTGACTAGATACTCCCTCCACCATAGTTTATCTTTTAGCTGGGCACATTTCTGAGCCCATTTGCCATATTCCAAAACACAACAAAACTGCTTTGTGAGGGATGAAGGACAATACCTAGATTCCTGATGTCAGAAAAAAAGATGTCAGAGAAATTGGCAAACATAACAAAGAAGACGACAGGAAATGCAACCAGCAGAGTGTGAAATAGCTGCAAAACCTACCACAGAGAAGGGTGCCAATCTGTCTTCCAGTTACTGACAGCCCTTAAAGATCATCCAGTGATAACAGCACTACTCTGGGGTTGTGTCTACATTGGCGTGATCTTGCGCAAAAGCAGCTGCTTTTGCGCAAAAACTTGCTACCTGTCAACACTGGCCGCGAGATCTTGTGCAAGAACACTGATGTTCTAATGTGTGAAATCAGTGCTTCTTGCACAAGAACTATGATGCTCCCACTCCGGAATAAGCCCTCTTGCGCAACTGTTCTTGCGCAAGACGCCAGTATAGACAGGCAACATGAATTTCTTGCGCAAGAAAACCTGATGGCTAAAATGGCCATCGGAGCTTTCTTGCGTAAGAGAGCATCTACACTGGCACGGATGCTCTTGCACAAAAGCACGTCTCTTGCGCAAAGGCACATGCCAGTGTAGATGCTGTCTTGCGCAAATACTTTAATGCAAGAACTCTTGCGTTAAAAAGTATTTGTGCAAGATCATGCCAACCTAGATGTAGCCTGGGACTACTCCAGCAGTACTCTGGGTTCAAATGCTATTGCATCACAGACTTCCTGTGTGATGGCTCTGTGCCTCAGTTTCTTCCCCGTGAAATGGGGATATTTGTACTTCCTCGCTGTACAGAGTAGCGCTGTAAAGATTAGGAAGCACTCAGATGCTATAGTAATGAGGCCCTGTAAGAAAATGGGGACACAGTTTGTGTGGACACCCTGACACACACTTAAGCTCTGCCCTTCTCCAGACAGAAAGCAGCTCTTTGTTTGGCAAGTGGAATGGTGTGACCACCCACACTGCAGAATGTGTCATATGTCAGGGGGTGGGCAGTTTTAGCTGATGGTTTTATACCCCTTGGCTGCGTCTAGATTGGCATGATTTTCCAGAAATGCTTTTAACGGAAAAGTTTTCCGTTAAAAGCATTTTTGGAACAGAGCATCTAGATTGGCACGGACGCTTTTCCGCAAAAGCACTTTTTGCAGAAAAGTGTCCGTGCCAATCTAGACGAACTTTTCCACAAAAAAGCCCCGATCGCCATTTTTGTGATAGGGGCTTTTTTGCGGAAAACAAATCTGAGCTGTCTACACTGGCCTTTTTGCTCAAAAGCTTTGCACAAAAGGGACTTTTGCCTGAACGGGAGCAGAATAATATTTCTGCAAGAAGCACTGATTTCTTACAGTAGGAAGTCAGTGCTTTTGCAGAAATTCAAGCGGCCAGTGGAGACAGCTGGCAAGTTTTTCCGGAAAAGCATCTGATTTTCCAGAAAAACTGGCCAGTCTAGACACAGCCCTTGTGAAAGGGCATTTGCCCTGCACTGGCCCTTTAAAGGCAAAACCCCAGCCCTGAGTGAGGGCTGAGAGAGAAACCCCAGCTGAGGCAGCTCTGTTAATGAGGGTCCAGCTGGGGGCTATATAAAGAAGGACTCCTGGAGGGAAAGAGAACTGATTACTACTGTGGACAGAGAGCAGTAAGGACCTGACTGCCAGGGAAGCATGAGGCTTCCTGGAGGTAGCGCAGTGCTGGGGAAGGCAGGCAGGCAGAGCTGGGGAAGCTCTGGCCAAGCAAGTTCCCAGGTTGCAGGACCTGAAGCAAGGCCTGAGGCTACTAGGGCTGTAGAGAGGTAGGCAGGGACAGCAGGTCCACACCCCTTTGGCAATGATGAATGGCCATTTCAGATTGCGGTTTGCCCCTGAGACAGGTGCTAGATGAAGACTGGCAGTGGGTCACTGAGGCAAGGTAGGTAGAGGGGAACTGGGTGTTCCCTAGGAGAACAGGGTACCCTGGGGAAGGGAGAACCCTGGAGTGTAAGCAGGATAAACACCAAACCTTGGAAGGGGGGCTCAGAGAGTGGAGTGGGCACTGCCAGAGGGCCATGTCCTGAAGAGGACGCCAGGGACAAAGAAACAGGGGGAGACACCAGCAAGAAGGAGGCATCCAGTGAGCTAATTGCCAGAGCAACCAGCTGGAGGTGCCAGGGTGCTGAGTCTGCCCTGTGACACTCCTATAGCCAGCGTCTCCTTGGCAGGGTGTCTCCGGACAGCTGTGTGATGGTAGGGCCAGGCTGAGATGGGCCAGAATCATCACTCCATCACCTCTCCGTGATCTCTTGGGATTGCAGTACAATAAAATCCTAGTCTGACCTCCTTTCCCCAACCCCAGATTTGGGTTTTGTTTTGCTAAACACAAGTTCAACAGAGGACGTTTTGCAAAACCAAGGCCACATCCTTTCCCCATTTTGCTCTTCTCTGCACTGTTGTGAGTGATACCTACAATTGCCCACAAGAGACCCGAGTCTCCCTCCAATCACCTTCCCAAAGTATGAGTCACTGTTATGGATTTCACCTTTGGAGAGACTTCCTCCCTGCAGAGAAAATCAGGCCCCTGACGGCTTTTGGGAGGCTGCACTGTGGTTTGGCTTCACTGTGTGGCTGGGAAGTTCACTGGAGAGGAGCAGGATATAAATGCAGATTGTGATAGACAGGAATCAGGAATAGGGTTGCCAGGTGTCGGGTTTTGAACCAGACAGTTCAGTATTTGAGCTTTCTGTTCGGGAAAGAAATTGAGAAAATATAAATGTCTGGTATTTTCTAAATAAGATGTAATGTAGATTATGATGTAATGTCAAGTGTGTCTGGTATTTTTATTGAAACCATCTGGCAACCCTAATCAGGAATCAGAGGTTAAATAGAAGTGTGTATTCCTTATCCCCTCCAGCTGGGCTCTACTAATACTAATTGACCTTGTCCGTGAGTCATGCTCCCAGTCACCGTGAGCCAGGTAACTCCCTTCAGCAATTCCTTTCATTCGGATTTCCCAGAGTGCCTGCAGTAGGATACAGACCCCACACTAGGTAACACATGCTCTTGTGGGACAAACCAGTGCTTCTCTGAGAGGTGCTTGACTTGGAGAGAGGAGAGCACAGCACAGCTAGGCCAGACTGGAGAGGAGAGCAGCCTTCTGACATCTAGCCCTGGGAAAAGGGCTGGCTAAAGGTAAGAGCTCCTTGGATGCCTATTGCCCAATGGCTCTCTCTGGAGAGAGGCTGCCTGTACTGAATTCATGCCAGCCTGTGAGCCCATTTAGGGGACTCAGGAAGCAGTGGTCCCACCATGCCTGTGGAATAGCTGCTTTGGGGTCACTGACCACCTCTTCTAGAGCTGCCGAGCCGGGACATGCCCAGAGGGGCTCTTACGACCTCAGCAGCCTGGCAGAATGCTTGGATCTAACAGACCAAAAGCCCTGCCTGGTCTCTAGGGGCATCCTAGATGAGGGCCATGGTAGTTGTGCCTCTGTTCTTACTGTTTTCCCCTGGACTGGGGCACCTGGCCATTTCACCTCCATGCCTGTGGGGCTGGGCACATGTCTCTCTCTGGGGATGGAGGGCTATTCTCTTCTGCCCTGGGGCCCTTGCGGGGGTGGGAGAGCAACGTGGGGGAGCATGCTGGTGCTGGGAAGAGGAGGAGCAGTACACATAGGTGGAACTTGACCCTGCTACATGGCTGAGAGTCCGGACATGACAGAGGGGCACTGGATAGGTCTATAGAAAATGCCAAAGACAAAAGGAGACAAGTTCTCTTTGAACAATTTTATTGTCTTTTTCTAAATGGTGTAAAGGGCTGGTCTTTGCTCAATGCACCAGAGGAAGGCGAAAAACCTCCAGAATCTCTGGCTAATCTGCCCTGGAAGAAAATTCCTTCCTGACCCCAAACATGGAGAGCAGCTTGACCCTGTGCGTGCGAGCAAGGACCCACTGGTCACTATGGTTCTTCTTTGAGTGGTTACTCATGTCCATTCAAATCAGGTGTGCGCACCGCATGAACCGCGTCTTCCAGAGCGTTTTCCCTAGCAGTACCCTTAGCGCCCGCAGGGTGCCCCCTGGAGTGGCGCCAGCATGGCGGAGCATAGGTACCCCTGCCGGCGCTCCCCCACCTCAATTCCTTCTTACCGCCCATGACAGTCGTTGGAGCGTGTCTCTCTCTTAGAGTAGTTAATGTTTCCCGTTTTCTCTTAAGTGTTGTAGATAGTTGTAAGTAGTTCAGATTAGTTAGTAGTTCTTTGTTTTTTCCTTCTCCCCTTTCGGGGGTGAGGAATGTCTGGGCCACAGGGCTTTAAGGCTTGCGCAGTATGCGCAAAGTTCATGCCCAAGGGAGACCCTCACGATAGCTGTTTAAAGTGTTTGGGTTAGGGCCACCTAGCAGACGCCTGTAAGATCTGCAGGTCGTTCAAGCCGTGCACAAAGAGGGAGAGGGATTCTCATTTGAAGCTTATCCTCATGGAGGCGGCTTTACAACCGGCACCAACTGGACATTGCACAGTGCGCAGTGTGCCGGCATCGACATGTGACACTCCTTCCCATGCGCAAACTTCAGTACCGAGGCCTCGGCACCGGCTGCCAGGCCTCATGTGGCACCCAACTGGGCTTGATCCCCGTCGGTGCTGGGACCCCTCCCGGAACTGCTCTTGGCTGCCACGGTGCCGTATTACTCAGGTCTTGTGGCACTGTCTACAGCACCGTCTACGGCACCATCAACGTCAACGGCACCAAGCCTCTTGCCTGGGGTCCCGCTTCAGTCTTCGGCACCGGGCTCTTCAGCACTGATGCAAGTGCAGGCACCGGGTTCTTCGACACTGCTGCAGGTACTGGCATGGAACCCCATGGGCCATGCCAGTACCACCTTTGCCGATAACGCTGATCCCTTCGAGGGCGACCACTACGGCTCCGACGCCTTCCGTCCTGCCTGCCGTGGTGTCCATGGGAGCAACCGGGTCAACGCTACACTCGGTACAGGGGCCTGTCTTCCCAGCATCAGCACCGGCACCGGTACCAGTACGCCCTCACCGCACGCATGCGGGCAAGCCGGAATCTATGGCCAGGTTTGCCCCCCCAATGGTGGCAGGACACTCGTCATCGGCGCCACTCTGGCCTGAGTCTGATTACTCTTCAGATTCTGATGTGGGCTCTTTCAAGTCAGAGTCCTCCGGAGTTTCGTCGCATCATAGATCCCGTTCCCAGCACCAGCGTGACCATTCGCGCGTGCAGCAGACTTGACCACCTCAGCCGCATTGGCCTTTTTGGATGCCGTTGGCATACCACCAGTGGCATGGGCCTGTGCCCCCCTCCGCAGTGTCCAGTGTCTCCGGGCACCCAGCGCCTCCGTCGTCATTGCTGTATCGACCCCCTCCCTCACCTCAGAGGACTGCTACTATCAATGCCACTACAGATCCACAGGCTTTGGTGCCGGACCCACTTCCGCACGTGGTGCCGCCTGCTCAGCCGCCCCCTCAATCAGGCCCTACGCTGGATCAGGTGCCACCTCAGGAGTCATCGTCGTCTTCGTCTCCTGACGAAGCCTTAGTGGATCCTGCACCTGCGATGCCGACCATGGATGCTTGGTCACATCAGGATTTGCTCCGGCGTCTGGCCTCCAACCTGGGTGTCCCAATGGAGCCACTAGTGGAGACATGGATCCCATGATAGACATCGGCTACGTCTACACTGGCCCCTTTTCCGGAAGGGGCATGTAAATTTCACGAGTCGTCGTAGGGAAATCCGCGGGGGATTTAAATATCCCCCGCGGCATTTAAATAAAAATGTCCGCCGCTTTTTTCCGGCTTTTAAAAAAGCCGGAAAAGAGCGTCTAGACTGGCCCCGATCCTCCGGAAAAAGTGCCCTTTTCCGGAGGCTCTTATTCTTACTTCAAAGAATAAGAGCCTCCGGAAAAGGGCACTTTTTCCGGAGGATCGGGGCCAGTCTAGACGCTCTTTTCCGGCTTTTTTAAAAGCCGGAAAAAAGCGGCGGACATTTTTATTTAAATGCCGCGGGGGATATTTAAATCCCCCGCGGATTTCCCTACGACGACTCGTGAAATTTACATGCCCCTTCCGGAAAAGGGGCCAGTGTAGACGTAGCCATCCTGTCCAACGATGCACCAGCCCGTTTGGCTTTGCCACTCAACAAAACTGTGGCTAAGATCACTAACACCCTGTGGCAGACTCTGGCTTCCTTAACCCCTACTTTAAAGGGAGTTGAGAGGTGCTATTATGTCCCGCAGTTGGGGCACGAGCACCTATATTCCCAGCCTGTCCCAGGGTCCCTGGTAGTCCAAGCTGCGGCCCAGAAAGAGAGACTTCCACAGCCGGGGCCATCCCCGAAGGCAAGGGAGTCCAAACGCCTTGACATGATGGGGCGTAAGATATATGCCACTGGTGGGGTGCAGCTTCGCATTGCTAACCAGCAGGCGATGCTGAGTCGTTACACCTATAACACATGGCAGGCGATGGATAAGTTTAAAGATAGGCTTCCCGCCGAGGCACAGCAATAGTTTGTGGCCATGACCACAGAGGGCAGGACTATCACCTGTACAGCTCTTCAGGCTTCCCTGGACACTGTTGACTCTGCAGCCCGCACCATGGCGTCGGGTGTAGTTATGCGCCGTGGTGCCCGGCTGCAGGTGTCTGGAATACCTCCTAATGCCCAGACTACTATTCAGGACCTGCCTTTTGATGGCAAGGTGTTATTCTCAGAGCATACTGACTCGAGGCTCCATACACTCAAGGACACGAGGTCTACTCTCCGGTCCTTGGGGATCCACACGCCGGCTCCTCAGTGATGTCAGCTTCCCTACAGACAGCAGAGGAAAACGCAGTCCCAGGTCCCCCATGGGGATTACTGGAGACGCCGTCCTCGTGCTCCCAGTGGGAGTGTGGGGGTGGCTGCGGCCCCGTCATCGGCCAGAGGTCGTCGTCGCTGCCCGAGAGGGGACAACCCCCATGGGGTTGGACAAGGCCCCTCTCAACAGTCCAAGCACCCATTTTAATGGTCCTCTAAAGGGTTGTGCACCAGTTTCCCCCCTTGGCCCCCTGTTTGGGGCCAGGTTATCACATTTTGCCAGTGCCTGGGCAGGAATCACCATCGACGCCTAGGTTCTCAGAATACTCAGAGATGGCTATACTATCCCTTTCCTGGGCTCGCCCCCTTCCAACCCGCCCGCCCTGTCCCTTTTCAGGGACACCTTTCATGAAGGCATTCTCTGTCAAGAGGTGTTAGCGCTCCTCCAAAAGGGAGCGGTAGAGAGGGTCCCTTCACACTTAAGGGGCAAGGGGTTTTATTCCCGGTATTTTATTGTCCCAAAACCCAAGGGGCAGGGTTCATCCCATCCTAGACCTCAGGGACCTCAACAAAACGGTGGTAAAATCCAAATTCAGAATGGTAACCCTGGCTTCTGTTATCCCGGTATTACAGTTAGGAGACTGGTACGCAACTCTCGATCTCAAGGACGCTTATTTCCATGTGGCAGTGAGACCCAGCCACAGGAGATTCTTCCACTTTATTGTAGCCCGCTATCACTTCCAGTTTGCGGTGCTCCCATTTGGTCTCTCGACAGCACCCAGGGTCTTCATGAAATGCATGTCGGTCGTAGCAGCTTTCCTCCGCAAAAAAGGGGTACACGTTTTTCTGTACCTAGATGACTGGCTAATTCGTGGTCTATCCTATGAACAAGTGGAGGCTCATGTTTCCCTTACAAGGACTCTCTTCGTAAGCTTAGGCCTCATGCTGAACGAGGAAAAGTCATTGTTGACTCCCTCTCGGCGCCTCGAATTCGTGGGGGCTCTCTTGGATGCCAGGGTGGCAAGAGCACTCCTCCCCAGAAACAGATTTCTGCCCATAGTGGAGCTAGTCTCCGAGTTAACCCGGTTCCCCATTACAACCGCTCGAGTCTGCTCGAGACAGCTGGGCTACGTGGCGGCATGCACATATGTGGTATGCCATGCTCGAATGAGGCTCAGACCCCTGCAGGCCTGGTTAGAGAAGTCATTCGACCAGTCCAGGGATCTCTGGGACATGGTTCTCATGGTGCCTCCAGAGGTAATTGCCTCCTTACAGCGGGACTCAAGAGGCTGTGGTATGCAGTGGGGTTCCGTTTACTGTGCTTCCCCCCTCAATTACAGACACTTCAGACCTGGGTTGGGGTGCGCACCTGGGGCATCACAGGACCCAGGGCTTGTGGTCTCCTGCAGAGCGGGCCCTGCACATAAATGTCTGGGAGCTCAGGGCAGTCAGGAGAGCTTGCAAGACTTTCCTGTCAAAACTGTCCCACCGCTCCATCCTGGTGTGCCTGGACAACATGGCAGCTGTATTTTACCTCAACAGGCAGCGGGGAGCCCAGTCGCCTCCCCTCTGCTGTGAGGCTTTGTGGCTGTGGGACCTGTGCGTAGTGCACGATATAGCTTTGCAGGCAGAGTACCTGCCAGTGTAAGTGGGGGAATGGTCCCGCTACTGTGGGGAACTTTCCTGGCTTCTATACCACCCCAGAGAAATGGACCAGCGAAAGGATCTGAGTCCCCGCTCCCACTTCCTTTACCCCCCGGCTTCCTGATCCTGAGGGCTCCCCCTCCACTCTCTTGAGTAGCAGAGCCCTTGAAACCCCAACAAGGCTGGGCCCAGGTTTCCTGGGGCTTAATCCCCGACCCTGTAGTCACTTGGGGCAGAAGTTAGGGTGTCTCCACTCCGAGGCGCTCTCTTTACACTGCAGGCCTTCTTGGCCCAGTGATCACTTCATAAGGTTCAAAGCAAATACAATTTATTAAACATCAACTGATTAAAGAGAAAAGAATAAGAAAAAATGAGACTGGTTAAATGAGAACACACAGCCCTGCTCTGTAGCACAGGGACATCAAAACAGCAGCCTGCAGAGTGTAAGGACAGTTCACAGTCTCTTCCTTAGAGGCCCTGGATGTGCTGCAGGGGGCTGCAGGCTGGACACGCTTGCTCTGGCAGTGACCACACAGCTTTAAGCTCTAAGGCTATGTCTAGACTGCAAGCCTCTTTCGAAAGAGGCTCTTTCGAAAGAGCGCGTCTAGACTACAATACGCAGATCGGAAAATCGATCCGCTTTTTCGAAAAAGAGCGTCCTGACTGCTGGACGCTCTTTCGAAATTAAAAGCCACCCGGAACTGCTTCTGCAAGGGCATGGGGGCAGCATTTCCTTCCGGGTGCTGCTGCCTGCCCTTTGCAGAGACGCGTGGTTAAAGGGACACTCCTGAACACCCGTTGCTCTGCTTCTGCAGCTGCCTTTGCTGTCCCTCTAGGAGGTAAGCAAGGCATTGCAGTGCTGGTTTGGAGTGCTCAGCTTCCTGGGACACCCCAGCAGCTTTTTTCTGTGGAGGTTTTTCTGTTTTAGACCCGTTTTTTTGGCATGGAGCCAGAGCTGCCCCCGGGCAGGCGATGGCCCCACACCATCATATTGCAATTGTTGCTGCATCTGCATGACACAGTCATGAGGCTACTTCCCCATCTGGACCCAGACCAGAGGTACGAACGGATCGTCCGTCATGCAGCCCCACTGCCCTTGCCTCCAAACTTCTTTGTGGACAGGCGTGTTTGGAGGCTTGAAACCAGCTCTGACTGGTGGGACCGGCTCGTGATGGAGCTCTGGGATGACCAAGAATGGCTACGCAACTTCAGGATGCGAAAGACCACTTTCCAGGAGCTGTGTACCTGGCTCGCCCCTGCTCTGCAACGGCAAGACACCCACCTGCGGCCCGCCATCCCCCTGGAAAAGAGGGTCGCCATTGCCCTCTGGAAGCTGGCAACCCCCGACAGCTACCGCTCCGTGGGACACCAATTTGGAGTGGGCAGGTCTACTGTTGGATCCATCCTGATGGAGGTAAGTCATTGTCTGGGGACAGTCACAGTTTGGGGTGGGGGGAAGGGAGACTGTCAGGAAGGGCAAAGTGGAGTGGGAGTGGGAGGGAGCTCCTCCACTCACCCTGAATAGTTGGGGGGGGGGGTTCTGAAGAGGGGATTCCCAGGGTGTTTGAGAGGGAAGGTGGGTGGTGGGTTCTCCTCCTAAGAGATAAGGCACCCCTTCTAACATTTTGTTGTCTGTCTCGTTCTGCAGGTGGTGAGGGCCATCAATTCGGAGCTGCTCAACAGGCTCGTCTGTCTACCAGATCTGGACAGCGTCATGGCCGGCTTTGCTGCCCTTGGCTTCCCGAATTGTGGAGCGCTCGATGGGACACACATTCCAATCCGTGCACCGCCCCATCGAGCAGCCCAATTCATTAACAGAAAGGGCTACTTTTCTATGGTCCTCCAGGCCCTGGTCGACCATCGTGGCCAGTTTTCTGACATTTTTGTTGGGTGGTCAGGGCGGGCACATGATGCCCGCATCTTCAGGAACTCGTACCTGTACCGGAGGCTTCAGGCAGGAACATTTTTCCCGCATCACAATTTTGTGGTTGGGGATGTGCACATGCCGGTGTGCATAGTGGCTGATGCCGCCTACCCCCTGATGCCGTGGCTGATGAAGCCCTACTCTGGCCACCTGGATGCGAGCAAGGAGCGGTTTAATGCTCACCTTAACCGGGCTCGCAACCAGGTGGAATGTGCATTCGGACGTTTAAAAGGCAGATTCCGGTGCTTGCTCACACGCCTAGACATGGGGGAGAGCAACATCCCTGAGGTGGTGGCTGCGTGTTGCGTTCTCCATAACCTGGTGGAGAGGAAAGGGGAGGCCTTCCTACCAGGGTTGGGTACAGGTGCTGATGGCCAGGAGAGGCACTTTGCCCAGCCCCGGACAGCTGCCATCCGCCAGGCTCACCGGTCTGCTGTTGGCATACGGGAGGCCCTACGGGAGCAATTCTCAAGTGGAGGCCACTGACTCTACTGAGGGGCTTCTGCCTGGGGACTGGGCCCTGGCCCAATAGAAGCTTCCCTCCACAACCCATCTCCTGACCCTGTTTGGACAAATCATTAAGGGTATGTCTACACTACCCCGCTAGTTCGAACTAGCAGGGTAATGTATGCATACCGCACTTGCTAATGAAGCCCGGGATTTGAATTTCCCAGGCTTCATTAGCATAAGCGGGGAGCCGCCATTTTTAAATCCCCGCTGCTTCGAACCCCGTGCAGCGTGGCTACACGGGGCTCGAACTAGGTAGTTCGGACTAGGGTGCCTATTCCGAACTACCGGTACACCTCGTTTCACGAGGAGTAACGGTAGTTCGGAATAGGAACCTAGTCCGAACTACCTAGTTCGAGCCCCGTGTAGCCGCGCTGCACGGGGTTCGAAGCAGCGGGGATTTAAAAATGGTGGCTCCCCACTTATGCTAATGAAGCCCGGGAAATTCAAATCCCGGGCTTCATTAGCAAGTGCGGTATGCATACATTACCCCGCTAGTTCGAACTAGCGGGGTAGTGTAGACATACCCTAACACCAGGGTTTGTCTCAAAATAATATGTTCTGTTTAATTTTTTTAAATATCTCTCAAAAAATAGTATAACTGTTGCAAACATAAAAAAAGTTTGCTCATTTTTGATGTTGACAAAACTATGTACAATAAACATCTTGTTGAACCCTTTCTTTGTGATTTAACTGGGGTGATGGGGGTGCTTGAAACCTGGAGGGGGGGAAGGGGACTTGAAACCTGGAGGGGGGGAAGGGGACTTGAAACCTGGAGGGGGGGAAGGGGATCAGGTTGCACGGTGCTTGCCTGATTTCCCTCTCCTGCCTGGGCCTCGTGTTCGGGGTCCACCATGGCCACGGGATCGGGTGGTGCACCTGTCGGTTGGCTGGCTGGGGTGCTCTTGGGACATGGAGGCCTGGGGGAGAGGAGGGCCATGGGGAGAGAGGGGCTGGGGAACTGGGGAGGCTGGGGGAGAGGGAGGTCCAAGGGGGGAAAGGGATGCTGTTGTGGAAGGAGGGTTTGTGGGGCGGAGTCATGGGGTGCTGGAGGAGCAGGACCAGGCACAGGAGCAGGCAAGCCGCAGACCTCCCTGAGAGTGGCAGTCAGGGACGTGCGCTGCTGGACCAGCTCCTCCATCAGCCGGTCACGCCACCGATCCTCTGCCTCCGCCCTCTCTCTCAGGATGGAGTTGAGCTCCTGCACGGCCTCCATGTGCTGCCTCAGGATGTCCGCATAGACACGCCTGTGTCTGCGGCTCCCATGTCCCCGAGATGGAGGTGGGGCTGGGGTGCTGCGGCCCTCTTGCACGGCTGGTCCGGCTGTGGAGGAAAAGAAGAAGACACAATCAGTCCTAAAAAACTGGACTCTGTAGCACTTAAAATACTAACAGGATGGTTTATTAGGGGATGAGCTTTCGTGGGCCAGACCCACTTCCTCAGATCAGAGTAACACGCCTACATTTCTATCACAATCAGTCATGTGTGCAACAGCTGTCCAAAAGGGCATGCCCTCTCCTTGAGACAGGGGAATCAGACATTGTGAAGGTTACACTGTGTGTGACTTGGGCATCAGCCTGAGCATGACAGGTTTCCCTTGTGCATCACCCACTGTGCACCCACCTACTCCCCCCTCCCCCCCCCCGGTGTTACACAACCTTACAGCACTCACCTGCTGCTTCCTCTCCTGCGCCAGATGACACCTGGGAGGCCTCTGGGGTCTGGGTGACTGGCTCCAGGGTGAGGGTCGCCGTCTCCGCACTGTCCTCCTCCTCTGGCACCATGTCCCCGTCTCCAGACTGCTCTGGGTCCTCCTCTGGAGCGTCCACCACAGGGTCTGCCAATCCTGACTGGACAAACTGCCGTGGTGTGCGTGCTTCACCACTGCCACCCAGGATCTGGTCCAGCTCGCTGTAGTAAGGGCAGTAGTAGGGGACTGCCCCAGAATGGGAGCTCTCCTCCCTGGCCTTGACGTACCCCTGGCGCAGCTCTTTTACTTTGGAGCGCACCTGGTCCTGGGTGCGGGGGTAGTGGCCCTTCTGGGCCAGGGCCTCTGCCATGCGGCCATAAATGTTGGCATTTCGCCGCCGGCTTTTGAGGGCTTGTAAGGCCTCCTCCTCTCCCCAGAGCTCCAGAAGGGTCTTGAGCTCTGGGCCAGACCAGGATGGTGCCCGGCGTTTGGAGCCCCTGGCTGGGTCCCCAGAAGGCTCTGTGGAAGGGCCAGGAGGGTCTTGAGCCTGGGACATGCTGCAGCAAAATAGCCATGTGCTCTGGCTCCTTTGCTGCAACAAGTGGCTGTGAGGGTGCCTGTCCCTTTAAGAAATGGCTGCAGACAGGAATCAGAGACATGCAACCCATGCCCCAGATTGTCCACCAGGGCTTCTTCCTGGAGGCCAATATTTTCGAAAGAATGGCCTCCCCACGTCCACACTCACTTATTTTCGACGGATCTCCGTCGAAAAAGGTGTTCTTCCTTGTGGAATGAGGAGTACCACCGTCGAAAGAAAAGCCGCGTTCTTTCGATTTAATTTTGAAAGAACGCGGCTGTAGTCTAGACGCAGGGGAAGTTTTTTCGAAAAAACCCCTGAGTCTGGACACAGCCTAAGTGGCCAGACCCCTCTCCCAGTCCAGAGCCTCTCCCCACACTTTGCAGTTCCCAGCTGCTCACCACATCCAGCTGCAGGCTGTGCTGCTTGGCCAGTCTCTAGCTCCTTGCGTTTCTTCTCTGTTCCTTTTGGCTCTCTGAGCACTGCCAGTCTGCTGCTCAACACAGGGTCTGCCCTCCTTGAGCTGTGTATGCCTGGCTCTGCTGCTGCAAAAACTGCCCCTCAGCACACAGCTTGCACTGCTTGGGCTGTGTCTCAGCTCTCTGTTTGCTCAGAGAGAGCCAGAACAATCCCAGCTCACAGGGAGGACGGGTCCTGGCCTCTCGCTTTTCTCACTGGCTTGTCCAACTTGTCAATCAGGCTGAGCTGGAGTGTTGGCTGCTTTCCATTGTCTCTGGGGTCTGTCAGTCTCATGGACCCTTCCCCTTTTGACACTGGGAGCTGGCAAGCCAAAAAACTCCCAGGGTATGTCTACACTACCCTCCTAGTTCGAACTAGGAGGGTAATGTAGGCATACCGCACTTGCAAATGAAGCCCGGGATTTGAATTTCCCGGGCTTCATTTGCATAAGCGGGGAGCCGCCATTTTTAAAACCCCGCTGGTTCGAACCCCGTGCAGCGCGGCTACACGGGACTCAAACTAGGTAGTTTGGACTAGGCTTCCTATTCCGAACTACCGGTACACCTCGTGGAAGCCTAGTCCGAACTACCTAGTTCGAGTCCCGTGTAGCCGCGCTGCACGGGGTTCGAACCAGCGGGGTTTTAAAAATGGCGGCTCCCCGCTTATGCAAATGAAGCCCAGGAAATTCAAATCCCGGGCTTCATTTGCAAGTGCGGTATGTCTACATTACCCCGCTAGTTCGAACTAGCGGGGTAGTGTAGACATACCCCCACAGAGTTTAAGTAAGGGGCTAACAGTCCCCTTACACCAGGGTGCAAAAACTTGCTGACTGATGCTCTAAGCAGGTCCTTTGGCACCCACGAATGGTCCCTCAAGGATTCGGCCCTTCTTCCAGTCTTCCACAGGTGGGGTTGTCCCCTACTAGACCAGTTTGCCTTGGCACACAACACCAAGTGCCAGAATTACTGCTCCCTGTTGGGGCTGGGGGACCACTCTAGGGCAGTTGCCATGACTGGCGGGCATCCTCTATGCATTCTCACCGTTTCCTCTAATTCCCAGGGTTCTGACCAGGGTCACAACCTTCAGGTCCATGGTCATCCTGATAGCCCCTCGGCGGCCGAGGCAGTTCTGGTTCCCAATCCAGGTGGATATGCTCAGCGAGGAGCCTATAACACTCCCGCCGGTTCGGGATCTCCTCACCCAACCTTGGGACGGGGGGGGGGGGGGGGCTCATGGTTCACCCGAATCTCAGCTTTCTCCACCTGACAGCGTGGATTATCCGTGGCTGACACAACCAGAAAGGGAATGTTCCCAGGAGGTGCAAATGGTGCTCCTAGGTAGCAGGAAGCCACCAGGCAGTCCTACGGAGCCAAGTGGCGGCGGTTCTCGTCTTGGGCATCCAGAAGGGGAGTGCACCCATCCTGTGTACCTGTCCTGTCCATTCTGGACTACCTTTTCGAACTCAGGTCTGGTGGCCTCTCTACCTCTTCTATCAAAGTCCATGTGGCATCACTCTCCGCCTTCCATGTTGGATCGGCAGGAGTTTCTCTTTTCTCTGATTCTGTGGTCAAAAGGTTCCTTAAGGGTTTGGATAAGTTGTACCCCTCGGTTAGACCCCCTCTCCTCACTTGGGACCTTAACCTCGTATTGTCTAGACTTGTGTTGCCTCCTTTTGAGCCGCTGGCCACATGCTCTTTGAAGTACCTCTCTATGAAGGTTGCGTTCATTGTAGCCATTATGTCGGCTCGCAGGGTCTCAGACCTGAGGTTCGCTAACTGTAAACCCGCCCTACCTAGTGTTCTCGGAGAATAATGTGTGGCTCCGCCCTCACCCGGCTTTTCTCCCCAAAGTGGTGTCACCGTTCCATCTGTCCCAAGAAATTTACCTCCCAGTTTTCTTTCCAAAGCCCCATGCCTCTCCTAGGGAGCAAATGCTCCACTCCCTAGATGCTAGGCGGGCATTAGCTTTTTATGTCAATAGACCGAAACCCTTTTGTGAGTCTACACAACTGTTGGTTGCTTTTGCAGACAGAATGAAAGGGCTCCCTATCTCGACCCAGAGGGGGTCGTGGGGTGTATCAGGGAGTGTTATGTCCTGGCCGGCAAGGTCCCACCCCGGGTTACAGCACATTCCACCAGGGTGCAGGCATCCTCTGTAGCTTTTGGGGCTACACAGCAAGCCAGGGAGGACGTAGGGTTGGGCTCTGTGGGTCTCAGCTCTGTGTTATAAATGTGTTTTTTTTTTCTCTGTACCACATTGTACTTTTATTCAACAGTTCTCTGTGTTCTGTTACTTGAATTAATATGTTTGGGTTGTTCAACTTTCGTGGACTTCTCTTTCTGGGTGCTCCGACCCCTCCTCCATAAGTGGGGTTGGCTTGGAAGTCACCTGATTCGAATGGACATGAGCAACCACTCGAAGAAGAAAAGATCGGTTACTTACCTGTAACTGTTGTTCTTTGAGATGTGTTGCTCATGTCCATTCGATTCCCCCCCTACCTCCCTTTCGTCGGAGCATCTGGCAAGAAGGAACTGAGGTGGGAGAGCACTGGCAGGGGTACTTATGCTCCGCCACGGCAGCGCCACTCCAGGGGGTGCCTTGCCAGCACTACGGGTACCACTAGGAAAAACGCTCCGGAAGATGCGGTGCACGCAGTGCGCACACCTGATTCGAATGGACATGAGCAACACATCTCAAAGAACAACAGTTACAGGTAAATAACCACTTTTACATACCCTATCCTTGTCTGCCCACAGAGTTATTGTCTGTGCCCCAGTATTAGCCAATTTCCAGTGCTTTCCACTTGTTCGAAGCAGCCCTCTTCTGCTTGCATCCCAGCAGATGGAACCAGCTGTTCTTCTTAGCCCAATAGGTGGCTCCATGCAACTTTTGAGCATCGTTTCTTGAATACTGTCCACGCTGGTTGCATTTCCTTCATCTGAAAGTAGAACCAAAGCCACTGAATTGCACCTGGAAGTGATAAGCAGGTTTCTTACCTTCTCATAAAGATGAATCCCCTCATGTCTGCCATCATGCTTGGCTCCTCTTAGACCTTGAGATGTGGGATAACCTATAACAAACCCTCTGACAAAACATAAGTTAGCAATTTTGTGGAGTTGATTGTACATTCATATATTATACTTACCAAATGCTTCTCTGACGTCTCCTCAGAGCCAATTCCTTTGCTCTGTTGAATGACTTTGAACAGATCCATTCAATTGCACTCGAAAATCCTGAGCATTTGTAAACCTTATCTCCAAAAAAGGCAAACCAGTTTCACAAAGTAGTTCTTGAAAAGCACAGCCATGACTGTAAGGATCAAAGTTTGACAAGTAATTTGGTTTCTCATTGGTTTTACAGGCCCGTAAAGGCTGCCAAGATCATGAAGCATCTTGTACTACAGAACCACAAATACTCACCTTCTTATCCATCTGCTGCACTGTTGGTTTGATGGTGACAAGTGACTACCTTCATTGTCTTCCCATTCGAGTCAAGGAAGTCAACTTTTCTCTCCTCTCTGCAGGTTTGGCCATGTCTTCTTTTATTCTTAATAATGTGATTGCTTATAACTTTCAATCGCTTTGAGGTGAGAATAGCTGCATTTCTGTCATCTGAAAAGGAACCCCAATCCATTAATTCCTTCTCCAGTGTTCTGAGGTGAGTTTCTTACCTCTTGGCAGCCGTGAGAGACCTTTTAGAAACTTCTTTCAGTTTTTCTCATCCTCAGAGTTCAGATCTGCTGCATTTCCCACATCTGAAAATATGAGAGGATCGATTTCCACTTGAGTGTTTAAAAAGTGTTGTTGTTTTTCTTACCATCTGATGGCTAGTTCATCTCATTGCAATTGCATTATTCCCCTCAAGAACAAAATGGCCACTGGGGTCCTTCCATCTGGTAATATGTGATTTGCTGTAATGATCAAATGTGTGCCAGCTTGACTGATTTGGTCTGTACGTGTTGCTTTAGCACCAGATTCATCTGACAACCAGGGAAACTTAGGTGTTCACCTTTCTGTGATTGCTGAAATACTTCCAATTTGCAACTAACAGAACTATTTGAATCATTTTCTTGATTCCGAATACAAGACGTTGTTTATTTCCTCAATGGATTGAGCAGCTGGCAAGTCCATGTTGTTTTGAATCTTGCATCTGCTTTCACACTTTCCCTGTGACAGGTAAAGTCAACAGACTCCTGAAATAAAAATCTACACTGCTTAATATGTAAATGGATATCTGCAGTCTGGTATTTCTTATCTCTTGCCCAAGACAGCCACTTTCCCTCCCTTCCTCCTGGTAGGAATGGCCACCTAATCTGTTCACTTATTGAGTTAGGAAAACCTGCAATCATCAATGTTTGACAAAATTTCATTTATTATTACTTGTTACCAGCTATGAAGAATCACCATGGAGATGGTTCCTTAGCAGCCAGATCATTAGGCTTCTAGAGACTTTTCAGTGCTCACCTACTTGTTATTGTGTTCTATCACATGACTTTGATTCTTACAAGCAAAGCCAGGCACATGGATTAAAATTTGAAGCACAAAATGCTTTTCTTCCCTCTGGGCAGGTCCTGTCTGAATTTATTCTTAAATTCAGCAGCTACTCGTCTTCCTCCCTTGAATGGTAAGATGTTCATTTCATCTGAAAATAGAAATGGAGCCTTTTATTCCTGGCCCTGGGCATTGAGGAGGTGGATTCCTTACCTCTTGATAGAAATGATCTGCTCCACTTCTTTCTGCTTGACCTTTGATAAATAAGCAACAATGATCAATCCTGCACAACTATAATCAGTGGAATAACTGTCAGCTGGTGGTCAGGGCAGTGAGTGGTGTGTGTGTGTGTGTGTGTGTGTGTGTGTGTGTGTGTGTGTGTGTGTGATACACCTGAGACTTCAACTGCTAGGACCGGGGTCCCTTTGCAGCGAGCAACCTGGAAAAGGTTGACAGGCGCCCCAAGAAGTTTTACGTCTGTGTCTTTGACCACTAGGACCGGGGTCCCTTTGCAGCGGGCAGCCAACAGGATGACAGATGCCCCAAAGTTTACAGGGAGAGCTTATTACACCTCAGACTTTAACTGCTAGGACACGAGGTCCCGTAGCAGCGGGCAGCCTAGGGAAGGCTGAGAGATGCCCCACAGATCTGTCCCCTGGAGGCAACATGATCCCAATGCCCAGCTCTCCCAGCTGGAGTTCTTTTGTTTGTGTTCAGTTTGGGTACAGCAGCATGGGTTCAAATCAGAAACTTAACACACACTTGCTTATTTGTAGGAGAAACAAAGAGAAAGAAAGGAAAGGAAAACTTGGTTCAATATATAAAGTGAATGAGGGCACCAACTTATTTTTACTATAATTTAGGCAGCGGTCCGAACGCAACCCATGGCGATTTGATTGACAGGAAATGATTTCTCAGGGCTTTAAATATGACCACCCAATTTATGAATGAAGCAAAATGACTGCTGCACCTTTGATTGACAAGCTAATGATTTTTCTGCGGTCAGATTGGATAATTTCTGACCGCAGGTCTCCAATGAAACAAAATGGCCACTGGGAGTGCTTCAATTAAGGAGAAAGTTTTCTTAAGTATGATTGACAGCCTAACAAGATACCAGAGTTTACATAGAAAGGAACAGCCGTTCTAATAGAAGTTAAGTGTTTATTGCAGTTTACAGGTAGATACAAAGACTCCCTGTGGTTTGATTGGCAAGTTAATTGGGTTCTGCGGTTTATAGCTAAATCACCTTACCAAAGGCAGTTTTACAATAGAAATGAAACAGTTTGACTTAAGAAACTATAATAGAGTAACTAAATTTATAACATAGTAACAATTAAAGTGTACACATAAAGAAACACATTGCAGGTACAATTCTCACCCTTGCGTTCCAGACTTGGTGTGGCCAGCATCTTTCTCTCAATCCCTCTGGAAGAAGTAGGGCGAGGATGGACATCCCACGGACCTCGGGAGACAATCAATACCTGCCAGCAGGTGTAGGTGATTGGAGCTCAAATGGGGTGGTCTACTAAACCCATCTTTATAGCCCTTGGGTCATGTAGGCTTCTTCCTGGTCTCAAGTGGCCAATTAGGAAAAATGGCTTTGAACAAGTTTCCCATGAAGGGTGCAAAGCATAATTCACACCTGGGAAAATGCAGACAATGGGCACTTCTAGTATGTGATGGGCGAAGATTCCTCTCCTGGGACAGTGCGGGCGTGTCAATTACTGGTACTAGCCATCAGGGCGACGGAGGCCCCCAGTCATCAGCCAGCCCATTTATTGTCTAGTTTCTGTTCATGGTGGAGTCAGGGACAGGCAGCACACCTGTGTTACCAGGGCATCAAAGGCTGACTGCCTTTCTCTTGCTCTCTGGGGTGGGAGGGAACAAGATGGGGTTCATGTCTGGCTACAATAACTCATCATTGTGTTGTAAGCAAAACTCGTGAAGTCATTCTGCCGCTCTACTCTGCACTAGTTAGGCCTCAGCTGGAGTACTGTGTCCAGTTCTGGGCACCACATTTCAAGAAAGATGTGGAGAAATTGGAAAGGGTACAGAGAAGAGCGACAAGAATGATTAAAGGTTTAGAGAACATGACCTATGAAGCCAGGCTTCATGAACTGGGCTTGTTTAGTTTGGAAAAAAGAAGATTAAGGGGGGACATGATAGCGGTTTTCAAATATCTAAAAGGGTGTCACAAGGAGGAAGGCAAAAATTTGTTCCTCTTGGTTTCTGAGGACAGGACAAGGAGTAATGGGCTTAAAGTGCAGCAGGGGAGGTTTAGATTGGACATTAGGAAAAAATTCCTAACTGTCAGGGTGGTCAAATATTGGAATAAATTGTCAAGGGAGGTGGTGGAATCTCCCTCTCTGGAGATATTTAAGAACAGGTTAGATAGACATCTGTCAGGGATGGTGTAGACGGAGCTTGATCCTGCCTTGAGGGCGGGGGGCTGGACTCGATGACCTCTCGAGGTCCCTTCCAGTCCTATTATTCTATGATTCTATGATCTCTGGAAATGTAAGAGAAAGTTAAAGCTCCTGTTCATGCTGTGGTTCATTTCTTTGAAATAATGTCACTGCTACCTTCTTGTAGGAACAACCAATCACATTATCTGGAAAAGAAAAATGAGATATCGTGATCACTGGTTAGAATGTCTGGCTGTTTTCCTTGTGTCTGAGCAAGTAGCTCCCAATTTTTGTTGTTTTATTCAGTACAGCAACTCCTTGTGATCTTTTGAGAGATGCAGATTTCATCAGTTACTATTTCTTTCACCTGAAAATGTGACCAGAACCATTGACAGTTATGGGAATGTATATTGTATTTCTTACCTCCTAAAAGGGATGGATGAGCTAAATCAGGTAATTCCTTCCTGTAAACTGCATCCATCTGCCATCCTTGCATCTCTAAATACAACTTGTTGCAAAAATCTAAGTTTGACCAACAGTATTTTTGTCAGGCAACAAATGTAAGTGATATGTCATTGGATTAATTTTGTAACAGTGAGTAAAATGCATACCTTCTGTGTGGTGAACTGCTGTGTTGATTTATTTTTTTCTCTCTGTTTAAAATTTAGTAGGTATAAATGACTGTTTCCTTATCCTTTACTAGAACAAGCAATGTATGTTATATATATTGTTTTATTCTTGCAACATTTGCTATTAGTTTTTAACAGCAAAGGATAGACTCACTTCCTTCACCTGAAAGTATAGTCAGATTGGTTAGTTTCCACTACCTTGCTGTGAGAAAGTAAATCCTTTATCTCTCGATAGGAATACTCAGTTTCTTTTCTTAGTACTTAATTGGTACAATACAAACTTCTAACAGATACGCTGCAATGGTCAAATCAGCAGAAATAGGCAATTGCAATGTGATCTTTTGAAAGGGCCTCTCAGCTACCTCTCATGTACAGCCACTTGTACCCTTTCCTGTTTGAACGTACACATACCTGCATTATTATGCCCGTAGTAGTTACAACTGGCTGCTTTGCTTATATCTTGGCAAAGGCAATCAGGCTTCTACCTGCTGCTACAGAAACCAGCCAGGGTTCTCACCCTTATCCACTCCTTCTGTGCCTCTTTGCTCACTCCTTTTTTCTTTTCTCCCTCTTGTCTCTCCTCTCTGCCCCTTCCTCTGTTCTTTAGTGTTTTTTTCTCACCTACTTCAATTTTCTCTCCTTCTCCCCTATTGATACCTACCAGTCTTGTTCCTGCCTTTCCTTCTTCCTTACATGAACTCTTCTCTTTATCCTTCTGTGTCGCACCTTCCCTTCTTTCGCAGAGGAAGCAGGTAGGTCCCAGAAGACCCTACTTCTTTGCCCTGGTCCCCCATCCTCAGACCCACAGGCAGTAGCCATGTGCTCTGGACAAGTGTGAAATTCTGCAGCCCCTGGTGACTGAGACCCATCAATCACTGCATCACAGATGAGTGGTGGGTCATTGTCCCCACCTCCTCATGTAGGCAGCATGAGCAAAGTGACTCACCACAAATCCCTGCCAGGGGAGCTGTAGGGCAAGGGCTCTGTCTGGCTCTAAAAACTATTGAATGAGCCAAATTACAGTTCAGATCTAGAGTCACAAGGTGGGCTCTGTTTGTTCCACCCATGACTGATTCCTTACCTGTGACTGGGCAAGAATGGGACTTATACAGCCCTCACTGTGAAAACTTACATCAGGGTTCCCTCCCCTGTTTGTCTCTGTCTGTCTAGGTCAGCTCTCTTGCAGCAGAATGTTCTGCTGCTGTCACAATGGGCAAAATTCTGAGCAATGCTGAGTTCCTGCATCTCCCTCAGAAACCAGTAGGGGTTGCAGGTACCAAGCCCCTCTCAGGACCAACTACATTAGCTGTATCTCATGGCTTTGTGCCATCAGTACCATGCGATACCCTCCCTCTTAGGTTATAGGATAATCACTGCAGAATATGCCACCCACCAGGGGATTCAGTGTTAGCTGTAGATGGGTGGAGACCAGAACCATCACACCACCCTTCTGTGGTTGCTGGGAGCTCTGATACAATGACACCTGCTGTTGGCTGATTCCATGTGTTGTGTTGTCGTGGCTCTGGCCAGGGAACCAACCCCTCAGTTCAAACTGCCCAAAAGGCTGGGTTAGGTGTGCCTTTGACCAGGTTTATTGCTGACAAATCACAGAACTAGCCCCTTCATGGACTCTGCGGGGACACTAATACATGTACACCCATGACAACAGACCAGCTCAGTCAGCAGCAGAACTCTGTCTAAGAGGGCAGTGGAAAGATGCCTGTGTCCCCTCTTTTATAATACACTGATACAAATAAATTACATATTCCCCTATGCCTTGTACCAGTTAATTGAAACAAACCCTCTCAGCCATTATCTTGCTCCCCTGACCTTCTCGCTAAGACGGGTCTGTGTATCCCTTTGCCCTTTTTAGGGACCATGTGTTTATCCTATAGCTTTGTATCAGCATATTCTTGTACTCCCCTATGGGAGTACCTAGTGCCTGGTACAACTTGTGAGAAAACAGGTTTTTCCTAACCCCCACCATATTCTTACTGAGTTTGCCTCCTGGGCAGTGAGGCTGTAAGCAGGCATCTGCTTTGTAGCCGGGCCTGGTTCTTGTGTGTTTTTGGTTCCAGGACCATGTTTCAGTTTCTCTGTCCTAGTGCTGTTGCCTTCCCAGTGCCTTAGTTTGAAGTGGCTGTAGTCAGTGAATCACACACTGTGACCCTCCAGGATACCTTTGTTCTAAAATGGACCATTCCAACAAAATCTTTTCTCTTTGGGCAAAAAAAATCCAATCCACTGTGCAGATTTGAACCTGGGACTTCAGTGGAGGAGCTGCTACAGCTTGAGTTATGAAACCAGCTGCCTCACAGCTTAGGATGTAGAGCTTCCTTGTTCTTATCTCTTGCTGCAAGTGGTTTAAGTGCCACTACATGGGACACTTCGCCAAAGGATTAATGCCCACAAAACAGATATCAGACAAGATCACAAAGAGAAAACAGTTTCTTGCCATTTTAACCAGAAAGGACACTCCCTCAATGACTTAACCACCTGCATTCTGCTACAAAGACCTTTTACATCTGCACTTGAAAGGGAATCCTCTGAACTGTCATTCATGTTAAAATTCGACACTTTCCAACAAGGACTTAACAAACATTTGAACTATCTCACCCATTACCAAGATAGTTTCCCCAATTATCACCTCTAATACCATTAACTCACAAACATCCCACTCTCCCTACCTCTAATATCATCAATTCACAGACACTTACCTTCCTTCCTTCCCCCCCGCCCTGAATCCCCCTCCTGTTCTGCAATGTGATTTATCCTTTTCATATTTGTTCATTTTTTTTAATGGTATCCTTTGGTATATATGGTTGTGACTACTTTCTTCCACTATTTGATCTGAGGAAGTGGGTCTGGCCCACGAAAGCTCATCATCTAATAAACCATCTTGTTAGTCTTTAAAGTGCTACATTGTCCTGCATTTTGCTTCAGCTACATGGGACAGTGAGCCACACTAGGGTCCTGTAAGCCTTATTTTTTGAGGAATAAGGGATCTTGTGCAAAAGAGGCTTTTTTTTCCTGGAAAATGGCCCCATCTACACTGCGTTTTTTCCGCAAAAACCTCTTCCACAAAAAGGATCGGAAGAAAATATGCAAATGAGAGTGTGAGATTTGCTAATGAGAGCTTCATTTGCATTTCCTCTTCAGCAAAAAAACAAACAGTGTAGTCAGAGCCTAGGTGTGTGAATTACACAGACACAGAGCAGACACTGGAGTGGCTACAGAGCCTGGGAGTATGTGCATGTACCTTCTGGAGTAAGGATGGGGGCTGCTAATGTGCTTTCTTTATCATCAGCCTTTTGAAGCTACCCCTGGAGATACTCTAGTTCCCCATATCTTAGTCTAAACTGGATTCTCTAGGGGACTACAGGCAAAGAAAGCATTTTAGATAAATTGTCTGGTTTTAAACTGGGCCTTTTTCCAGCACATGGGTAAGGTCCCAAGCCCACGGAAGGCACCAGTCCTTAGGGAAGGTCTGCAAGATCAGGGTGCTTGCTCTGAGCTGAAAATGTGATGAACAGGTAAACAATAAGGCACTCTCTCCAGTGGGATATTTAATGTCTGCTCGTTCCAGAACCTATATAGAGCTGGGGTGACCTCTGGGCAATCTATTAGCATGTGTGGGTTTTCTCCTCTACATTGTGTTTAATGTTTTTCTCTGTAATGCTTTCACTCAGGAATAAAGAAGGTTTGCATAGGGTGCCACCCCTCCCTGTTAGTGGGCCTGATACCATGAAGCTTTAGGAAGGCTGGGTACATGCGGGATTCCACCTAGAAGAAAGGAAACTTTAGAAGTTAGTTGAGCAGCAAAAGTTGTAACTCTGCCAATGGATTTGGAGTCAATTTTTTCACAATACAGAGCATGGGTGTCTGGTCTGTAAGGCAACACAAGGCACAGCCTACCCAAAGCTGGAGCTGTGCTGGCCCCACTTTTCCCCTCCTTGCCTCCAACTGCCACATTGGATTGCTGTGGGATGTTTATTGTGATTCGGGCAGGTTTCAGGGCAGCTGGGAAGGCAGAGTAGCAGGGAGCCTACTCAGCAGTCCACCCCTGCATCTACACAGCACAGACAGAAGGCTCCAATTACAGTCACAAGCAGTGTTCCCTCTAAACTGTGGGGTAGCCCAGCTTCACAGGTGATTAATCAGCCCTGCCCAATCAGAGGCTCAGGGGGCCATGCACAGGGCTGACTGATTGGGCGGGGCTGATTATCACCTGTGAGCTGTGGTCACAAGGCTCTCCCTGCTATTTTGCAGCCTGCAATTCCATTCATCGCTGGCTCTAGGATGATTGTTAGCCCTGCTCAGCCCCTTCTCGGTTTCGCTTCTCACTCTATCCAGCCCCCTCTTCTCTGCATCCTGGCTCAGGAAGGGCCAAGTGGGCTTCCTCCTTGCTGCTCCCCTTTCTCCTCCTTTTTTCTCTCCCTGCTTCATTGGCTCCTTCTCCCCTTGCTAGTGTGTGGAGTGGGGATGTGTTTGTTTTCACTTTCCCAGCCTAGTTGCTACTGAGCCTGCTGCAGGGAACTCTTCTCCTCTTGCCCTCTCCCTGCATGCACTTACCATAGGCCCCCTCCTCCTTGCTAGTGTGTGGAGTGGTGGTGCAGGGGTTGCCTAGCCCAACAAGCCCTGCAGAGATAGCTGCCCAGTCCCGTCCCCTTCCAGGTGATGTCTACACTCACGGCTACTTTTGCAAGAATGGCCGTTCTTGTGCAAGAATCTGCAGAGTGTCTACACTGCCCACCCACTCTTGTGCAAGGAAATTTACAGTATGGCGTGGTAAGAGAGGGCTTCTTGCTCAAGCACTATGCTCTTTTTTAACAGGTGCAAGCCCCCTTGCGCAGGAGCGCTTGCGCAAGTGGGCAGTGTGGACGCTCGGCAGGGATTTCTTGCTCAAGAAAGCCCTATGGCTAAAATGGCCGTCGGAGCTTTCTTGTGCAAGAGAGCATCCACACTGCCATGGGCGCTCTTGCGCAAAAGCACAGCTCGCACATGGCAGTGTGGATGTGTTCTTGTGCAAGACTTCATGCACAAGAACCCACAAGAAGCCACAAGTGTAGACATAGCCCTAGTCTTCTTCCTACAGGCTTCCTATTTTCTGTGCCCTGCAGTGGAGTTGGGTGGGGGAGTGAGAATGAAGGGGGAGGGGAGAGTAAGGAGGCAGTGGGGAAGGAATGGGGAAGGAGGGTTAGGAGGTGGGGGGAAGAGGCATTCAGGAAGGAATGGGGAGTAAGGGGAATAAGGAGAGGGGGATGGAGAAGAAAAGGGGATGAGAAATTGGGGATGGGGAACAGGAGTCTGGTATGCAATGTGCCCCTCAGTGGCAGCTGAGGCTCCCTGGTTAAGCAGGCCCATCTAACTCTCACCCTGTCAAGCGCTGCTCCCTAAGCCTGGACTCATCCAGCAAGTCTGCCCACTGAGCCCTAGCAAGTTGCACCTAGACCACCCTATCCTATGAAGTCCCACTTCCTCAGAACCTGGACCCCACACCAAACCAGACCTCCCCTCAACTTCTCCACTGAGCTCAACCAGAGTCCCATTGCCCCTACATCAGAACCCCTCAACAAGCTCTTGTACATCCAGATCTCCCACTGAGCGACCCACCCCTGCCCCACACCCGGATCCCCACAGTAACTTACAACTTACAACAACCAGTGGCCACTTCCTGTTTCTCTTTTCAGGGCTCTGTGCCACTGGTTGTTGTGAAAGTCAACAGGACACAAAAGACAGAAAATATGCTATAAAGAGAAGAATTAACAAGGCACAACACTGAGGGGGAGAGAGCAAGAGCAGGATTCAGTCTCGGGTTATTTCACTCCTGAGAACAAGAGCATCTGCATGGTCACAGTTCAGGTAATTGCACAGTTCAGGTAATTTTTCTCTGATCAAGAGCACCTGTTTGCAGGCTACAGCTCCTCGGCTGTCACCTCTTGGGTAGAGACTATAGCTCTCTCCCCTCTGACCAGGGTATTTCCAGGCTGTGCAATTTCCTGCTTTCACTAAAAACAATGCAGAGTCCTGTGGTGCCTCTGAGACTAACACATTTATTTAGACATACATTTTCATGGGCTGGAACCCACTTAGTCAGCAGCTACCACCCATCATATTTTTGTGGATGCGGATACAAATTTTATATTTAGAACCCTGCACATTTGCGACTATCCGCTTTATATCTGCAGCCATGGATATGGATATTTGCAGATCAATTTTGCGAATGTGGATACCAATTTTCTTTACCATAGAGGGCTCTACGTGTGCTCTGTGCTTCTAATCTTATGAGAAACGGATTTCATGTCAGCCACAAAATAGAACAAACAGGCCGGGAAAACATTCCCTGCCAGTCTGGAATAGCTTTTAGAATTGAATGTAATGGAATAGGGAAGACTGCCTGTAGACTGTATGGCTAACCTGCTTGCTTGCCTATAGATATGTAAATTTATTATTTCCTTGTGGTTTTGATTATGTGTTTATTATGATAAGCTACAGTAGGTTTATATTGGCAGTTTGGCTGTAACACACGAGACTTATAGGCCACTTCCTGTATGCTGAGCTAAAGCAAAGTTAGTATTTTTGTCTGGGACCTTTCACCCAGATAGCACAGTTGGTTCCCATATGTTCGGGACCTTTCACCTAGATAGATGGTGGTGTGATAGAGTGCCTTTCCATGGTATAGGGACTTCCAAGAATACGCTGAAACTTAGCAAGTACATCGTTACTTAGAAAAAAACAAAATAACCGGATGAGCCCAGACCAAATAACTGGGTAGGACAGAAATAATAAATGTGATAGGCAACCACAAAAGGCCCCTGGTAATGAATTGACACACATGATAATAAGTTGAGATTGGTGATATACTGAGCTAGTGGAAAAAGACACTTCACCATTAGTAAGGAAATACCAATAAGGAGAAAAGGCAAATTCCCCTACTGAATATACATCAAACACAACAATGTCAGCATACCATGTGATAAAAGTGGCATCCCAGCGTACGGGTGGTAGGAAAAGGAAATGTCGTCATGGGAGGTGCCGGAATGAGGGCTACTAGTGATGATGGGGAAGGTGCAGGTGATGAGGAAGATGAGGGCTATCCAGCCCGGTGCAGGGAGGCAAGATGGCGGACAGTCACTGGCAGTCTGTTAAGGCCAAAAAGCCTCAAAAGCGTATCTTGAAGGGACCACACTGTTTTTTTTGTTGTTTTTAAAAAAAAAATTAAATTTTTTTTTTGCTTAACAACTCCCAGGGTCCTTCCCCCCCCCCCCCCCAACAGCTTTGGTCTCCCCCTTTTTTTCTCAACTGAATTTTTTTCCCAGTGGTTTTTTTTTTTTTTTTGGAGGGAGGTATTTTTGGTTAAACCATCTGGCAACCCTAGTGCCACCTAAAGTGAGTACTGCCTGGTTAGACCCTGCATCCCACCTCCCTTGCCTAAACCTTGGCCCCCTTGTGCACTCAAACTCCTTCTTGGAGCCTGTACCCGAACCCCCTGCTCAGCACAGCCTGGAGCCCCATCTCACATTCTTAACCTCTCAGCCCCACTCCACAGCCCAAAGCTCCCACTCCCTCCCATGCCAACCCCCTGCTCCAGCCTGGTGAAAGCAAGTGAGAATGGGGGGGAGGGAAGGAGAATGGGGGTGGAGTGAGAGGCGCAGGTTGGGGGGGAGCAGGGTGATCAGACGACACTCAGACAGCATGGCTTCAGTTCCCTGTCTGAACCTTTCCCCTTGGCCAGCTAGCATGCTGATTCTGCCAAAGGAGTAAGGAAGCCCCAGCATAGCAAGACACTGGAGACCTGGCCAGAGCTCTTACTGAGTGAAATGCTCTGAGAACTGCCCACATCTATAGTTTCCACCCAAGCCTTACAAAGCTCTCCTAGTCCCCCTGATCCCAAGGAGAAATGGCTTCATGAACTCTGCACCTGGCAAACCAAAGGTTTGACTCCACATCTAGGCTAGTGGGTTGGGTCTGTCACCATGGTGTGCATGAGGTCTCAAACTAGAATCCCTGCAAGGTTTATATCTCTCAACATAGCAATAGAGTAACAGGAGGATTCTGAATGTACAAAGTATATAAAACTCCTTGTCAGTGGTTGCCATGACAAAATCACCATTACGCCAATCAGCACATGCTGAAGATGCCACGTGGCTCCAGACATGTAGTACTGAAATCTGCAGCCAGTGCCAACGTCTCATTGGCAAAACAGTAATTCTCTCGGGAACTGCAGAGCGGGTGAATTTACACAAGCATCAGGTGCAAGATGTGGCTGTCAGTTAAGTGCATTTAAAACCCCCATTATAAATGCTCCACTGCTCACCCAATTCCCCCTCTTGGGAGAGGATGCGATAGAGAGAATGAGCCACACCTGGCAGACGTGTGATGTGCTGGAGGTGCTCAGCTCCAGATTATTAAAGGCAGTTAAGTATTGAAGTACTGAGTAGAGGCAAAGTGTAAGGGACTAAGGAACATCTCTCATTGGAAGTCAGTGGAGGTACCCAGGTCACTTTTGAGAATGAAATGTAGGCAGCTAAGTCACTCAGGTCTTCCAGTGATGCGTGGAACAAGGCCCAAATACCTTTGTGAATCTGGGCCTCAGATGCTGTGATAAGGGCAGGAAACGAACCTATGGAAAAAAGAGGAAGAAATTCTCAGGTGCACTGAGTGCTGGTCCAGATACATTTATTCCCTTCCCTGCCCAGTCTCTGTCATAAAGTAGCTCAGTCCTGGGCATAATTTAGAGCAGCTTGAAGGAAACCTGGTCTCCAAACTCTGGCACCCTCAGGCAGTGCTTAATTTAAATGAAAAAGGTGCCGGCACAAGCAATTTGTTTACATTCGTATGTGATGCAATATGCCCAGAGGTGCTAGGGCTGTGAACTGCCAAGCCTGGCACGCCCTGGCACAAATTAAGCACTGCTCTCAGTACTGCTTTCCTACTACTCTCCTCTATGTCTCTGTAGAAGTCTGATGGCATGTGGCTCTCATAGTAGGAAACTGCTGACACTTACTGGTGGTCACCTGGGTTCCAGCGCCTGACACAGACAGCTCCCTCACTGTGCTCTTCACCTCACACATGTAGATTCCTGAATTGGTTACAGTCATGTTATTCAGAGAGAAAGAAGCAAAATCATTTTCCAAATCCAGGCTTGTTGAGCTCCAGCCACATTCTTATCAGCTCCTTCATCCTCCCCACACCACTCCATTCTGTTTATACCTTTTCACATACATGATGTCAGGTTTTTTTCATTACCGTGGTGAGATCTGACCCTTCTGACTCATGTCTATTGGCTGGGGTCTGATTCACTGACAGCTTGGTAACTGTTGCAAGAGAGAAACATGGACAATTGTACCTTGATGCAAGACTATTTCAGTGGCAGTGACTGTCATGACTGGGGATGTATTAAAATAAATGTTCCACTGCCAGGCTAGACTACTCAGCGTGGTAAAGGAGCACTGATGAGGGGGCTGAGGGTGTTTCTTTGGTTGTAAACATGGGGAATTCTGAGGTATTAATATTGTCTCCTCAGACAGCAGCGCCCTCTGGTCTCTCTGAGGTTCCTCCTTAGAGGTCTGTAGGGACTCTGACTATGAGAGATGGGGGATAATGAACATATAGATTCTTTGAGTCCTGAACCAGGTTTCTGGGGGGTTGTCTATACTTACCCATAGCTCAAAATAAGCTATGCAATTTGAGCTATGCAAATTACAGAGCTTATTTCAAGTCAATTTCAAAATAGATTATTCAAAATTTGGTGCTGTCTACACAGCACTTATGTCTAAATAAATCACTATTTCAAAACATCCCTTACTTCTTGTGGAATGAGGTTTTCAGGGACATGGAAATAGCGAGCCCGTTATATTTCAAAATAACAGGTGTGCTCAAAAGACATGGAATAGCTATAGCAGGATTCCTTCAATATCCTGAAATAGCATTGCACTGTAGTCATAGCCTGGTTGAGACTAAGGAGAAACATGGAGTAGAGGTGGCAGATTGGTTTCCTGACCTTAATCTGTTTTTGCTGTCTGCTCAGTATTCCATGAGCTGTGTCCATGTGTCTGGGTTTGACAGATCGAAGCAGTATAGATTGAAGAAATTGATGACCAAATTGCATGTCTCTGGGACCAATGGAAATGTTGGGAATTAAAGGATAGCGACGAATCTGGTGGTTTTGTTTGAGGTTTTTGGAGATTTTTTCCTGTGTCTGTCTATTTCTTGTGATTTCTGATATGTACTGGTCTGATGGACAATTTTGTATGTGGCTCTCTGAATACCAGTGGGTGCAGAGAAATGAAAAAAAATGCATGGCTCTTTTCGAGTACCTGTCCTAGAAGTATTTTTCATTTTCGCAAGAGACCAACTCATGCTGACAACCAAGCTGAAGTCTTTCTGATTTGAGATGGAAGGTTTTTCCAAGCCATGGGTCCCCAAGAACAGTGGTTGCCATTTTATTTGTGGTTGGGTGAAACCTGATTTAGTGGTTTTGCAGCAAGTTGATCTGGGCCATTTATAGATGGTTCAAGCTACTTTAGAGCAACCCATCTTTATTTGATTGTCTATTCTCTGACTTTAGGGAAACAGAGAATATATTTTTTCAGAGATTGGACACTCTGTTGACAAATTGTTTCACAAGTGATATTTTAATGAGGAGGTGTGCTCTTAAATGTACTCTGCATGAGACATTGGGTTTGTGTAGAAATCATCTGGACCCACATCCACTAAGTGCTCAGGGATTCTCTGTGTACTGTTTGGGTCACTGTTTCTGTTTTTACTCATCCGTTGTATCATTTGCTGTCTAGTTTTATTATCCCTTGTGGGATTTCAGATCTTGGTTTGGTCTTAATTGTGTTGTCTCTTCCTTCTGTCAAGACCACCATCCACAATTCCATTTTAACTCTCTCCTTTTACAAGATGTTTACTTTTGGAACTCTTTCAATTTTGGGGTGCTGGGGACAGCTTGGGGTTACCTCCAGGAACATTTTTTCCTCCTTCTGGCAATGGTAGGAGATGGGGTAAAGTTAATCTGTAAACTGTTTTTTGTCAACAAAACATGCAGCAGATAACCGTGGGCCTTTGCTAGAGTATGGAGGAGTTGGGGATCATGGAACTGGAAAAATTATTGCTAGTAATGATACTGGATTGTGTTGGGAATAATTCTTGGACACACTGGGTTCAGGTGAAAACAAGAAGAGGATTTATTGGTTCACACAGCTGGTGGAGTACCCATCAGGGGTTAACCCTGTGAGCACTAACTTAACCAAAACATACATTAGATTATATAGGTAGCAGATGGACAGAGGAGAAGTAATTTGATAGGTCTAGCAGCGGAAGTGAGATATGCACATAAGCCAATGGTCTACAACAGTTACACAGCATCTCCTCCCATTACCAATTTAACATGTTATCACTAATACAAATAATTATTCCTAACAAGCTAAATAAGCCAACATAAACAAAGGCATGTTGATGGTCATTTTGTTGGCCGGAAATATAATGCGTCTCCTGCGAGGTGGTATTGCCTTGGCACAATCTTTGGGATCCAAGCTTATTTTCTAGGAACAAAGCAAACAATGAAAAACAATCCCGCTCGGTTGTTTGGTTGTTTGGTACCGGCCTTATCAAAGTGAGGCCCTTTTGGAATGTGATTGCCAGGGGAACCAGGGTCACAGTAACTGCTGTACTGTATGCTTCCCAGGGCTGGCCTAATGATTTGAGATTTGAGTTTGTCAGTTCTCAGCAAGATACCATGGACTGCCTCGATTTATCCTACAGTTGTACAAGAGTTTGATTCATAAAAATTGATTTTCATAGGACCAGTTTGATAGCAAAGCTTGGCGTGCACTGGTAAGAAGCCTGATTTCAGGGCCTTTCTCAAATGGATGCACCTGCTCAGTTTTTCTTCAGCCTAGAAAAGGAACATGTGGAACAGAAGACAACTGGCCACATGCAGACATCAACAGGCAGAGAGCTTTCAGATCCTCTGGGATTAGGAAATTTGCTGTGATTTTTTTTCTCAGACCAGTATGCAGCAGAGCTGGTGTGTTCACCTGAGACTTGATGGCTCTTCCAAGTTCTTCTTAGGTTCTCAATGTTGGATGTGGAAAGACGTGAGCACAAGCTGACACTCTCAGAACTGACTTCTGCTCTATGTGGGTTGGCTCCAGGGAAGGTACCTGATATTGCTGGTTTGCTTGTGGAGTTTTATAGGCCTTTTGACCAAGTCTGGAGCCTGATTTACTCTAGATGTTTCAGGGGAGCATCAAAGAGGAGATACTGCCACTCAGTTGTTGAGTGACTCTTACCCTGGTGCCTAAGCATGGAGATGGAATAATCTGGGACCTGTGTTCTTGCTTTGCTTCAGTGGTGTAGTGAAGAGGGAGGGTAGGGGTCAGTTGCCCCTGGGCACCATGCTAGGGGGTTCCAATTTAGTCCCACTCTGCTCCCTCTGTTGTCCCTCAGCTTGCCTGCTCCTCCTCTGCCTGCCACTGCCAGCTGGAGCCTCCTTCCCTCCTCTCCACCCCCAGCCTGACCTCCTTCATCTCTGCCAGTAGGTTAGTGCATGCAAGGGCCTGGACCCAAACTGGAGAGGGTGGGGGAAAACATGGTACAAGATCCTTCCTTCCCCTCCTCCCAGGGTCTGTTCAGCTGTGCGCCAAGTTCGGGGACCCACCACACGGTAGTGGGGGGAGGGGCACAAATTTGCCTTTGATCCCAGGCGCATAACACTCTTACTACACCTCTGCTTTGTTTAGACTATGAATTTTTTCCGAGGGCCTTGGCAAATAAATGGTTGTTGATTATCCACTCAAGCTCATCTGAAGAAGTGGGTTTTTGCCCACCAAAGCTCATGATATTATATATATATATTTGTTAGTCTCTCAGGGTACGTCTACACTACAGCGCTAATTCGAACCAACTTAGTTCGAATTAGTTAATTCGAACTAAGCTAATTCGAACTAACGCGTCTAGAACTAAAAACTAGTTCGAATTAGCGTTTTGCTAATTCGAACTAGCGCGTCCACACTGATTGGACACAGGGGGGCATTTAAGTGCAGCTGAAACCGGTTCTGGCATCAGGTCAGTAGTTGCTTTGTGTGGCTGCTGTCTGAGGCTATCAGAGGCTCGAGCTTAAAGGGACCCCCCTGGACAGCCGGTTCTCAGCTTTTCCTGCTTGCTTGCCAACCTCGCCAAGGGACAGCAAAGCGTTGGTCTCTGTGCCTGTCTGTGTCGGTGCTTCCCTTCGGGGGGGCCGCCGCAGGTGGCAACATGGAGCCACAGCTCACCCTGCACCTTCTGGTGCACTTTCTGGACTTGTTGCTGCAAGTCTGCCAGCAATGGCTCGAGGCTGCCTGGCACCACCTGGTGCACGTCAGCCCCCTGCCTCTCCGCCTGGCCACCCTGGGGGCCGTGGAGGAGCCGCGGTGGCGCCCCGGCACCGGCGTGCCCCGCCGCGTCTGGCGTCTGGACACCAGCACCGACTGGTGGGACCGCATCATCCTGGAGCGCTGGGAGGACTGACAGTGGACCCAGAACTTCAGGATGAGGAGGGACACCTTCCTGGAGCTCTGCGAGTGGCTCGCCCCTGCCCTGCACAGAAGGGACACTCGCATGAGGCCCGCCATCCCCCTCCAGAAGCGGGTGGCCATCGCCCTATGGAAGCTCTCCACGCCGGACAGCTACCGATCCGTCGGGAACCAGTTCGGCGTGGGGAGATCCACCATCGGAGCGCTGCTCATGCAGGTATGGCACTCGTCGGCCACCGAGCCGGGGGGGAGGGAGACTGCGAGGAGGGGATGGGCCGCCCCAGGGACAAAAGGGGGGCGGGAGGAGGCGAAAGCGCCCCGCACCAGAGGGGTCGGGCTGTCCCAGCCGTACTACACGCCGCCAGGGGGGTTGCTACCGGGAGTGGGGCACGGGGCACTGCCAGGGCACGAACGCTCCCAGCCACCCGGGCGCCCCACTGATTGGCGCTTTGCTGTGTCTCTCTCCGCAGGTGGTCAAGGCCATCAACCGGGTGCTGCTCCGCAGGGTGGTCCGCCTTGCCGACCCGGACGCCGTCACCCGGGGCTTCGGCGCCCTCGGCTTCCCCAACTGCGGGGGGGCCATCGACGGGACGCACATCCCCATCCGTGCCCCGGAACACCAGGCGTCCCGGTACATCAACCGCAAGGGGTACTTCTCCATGATCCTGCAGGCCGTGTGTGACCACCGGGGACAGTTCACGGACATTAATGTGGGCTGGTCCGGCAAAGCACACGACGCCCGGGTGTACTGCAACTCCTCCGTGTGCCAGCGGCTGCAGGCCGGGACCTTCTTCCCCGACCGCCACATCAGGGTCGGGGACGTGGACATGCCCGTGTACCTGGTGGGGGATGCCGCCTACCCACTGCAGCTCTGGCTCATGAAGCCCTACACGGGGCACCTCAATCCCTCCCGCCATGCCTTCAATGCCAGGCTGACCAGGGCCTGCATCGTGGTGGAGGGGGCCTTCGGGCGACTGAAAGCCCGCTTTTGATGCCTCCTCACCCGTCTGGACCTGGCCGAGCACAACATCCCTCCCGTGGTGGCAGCATGTTGTGTGCTCCACAATTTGTGTGAGCTGAAGGGGGAGGCTTTCCTGCCAGCCTGGATGGCTGAGGCTGACCGCATGGCTGGACACTACGGTCAGCCCCGCACCATCGCCATCCGGGAAGCCCAGCGGGGGGCCGTCCGGATCCGGGAAGCCCTGCGGGAGAGCTTCCTGGTGGAGGAGGAGGACTGACCTCTCCCTTGCATGCCCCACTGGGGCCTTCTTCCACCCTACCCCCCTTCCTCTTTCCCCTCCCTACCTACAGTAAAATAAAGACACCTGTTTTTCAAACAAAAACGTCTGTTTATTTAACATAAGTGGGGTGGGGGGAGGGTGGGAGAGGAGAGGGGGAAACCTGGGACGAGGGAGCTGGAAGGGGAGGGAAAGGAAAGGAAAGGAAAGGAAAGCTCAGTGGTGGGAGTCCGGCTGCCTCTCCCGTCTCGCCACACTGCGGGTCCGGGGGTGTCGGTGGGAAATGGTTGTGGGGGGGGGCAGGAGGGACAGGGGGTGTGGAGGAAGCAGGAGCGGGAGCAGGAGGAGCAGGGGGAACAGGGGGAGCAGGGGAAGGAGGAAATGGGAAGCGGTTGAGCAGGCTCTGGAGGTGGCCTCGCAGGGCACGGCCCTGCTCCTCCAGGGCCTCCAGACTCCTCCGGCGCAGCCTCAGGTCCTCCTGGACCCAGTGGTCCTGGGTGCGAAGCTGGTGGTCCATGAACCGGAGGTGCCGCCTTTGGTACTCCTCCTCGTTCCTGGCTCTCCAGCTTGCCTGGGCACAGGCAGCTGCTGCAGGCGGTGTGGTGCGCCCTGCAGGCCCAGGTGCTGCAGCTGTGGTGCAACAAGACCAGCGGTCAATTACCCCAGGGGCCCAGGTGTGTGAAACCCAGCTCCCCTCTGCAAGGCCTGGGCCCCTGCAGGATCCCCAGCTGCTGCTCCTTGGTGGGCAAGGCCCAGGCGCACGGTCCCGGGGCTCCCTCTCGCCCCAGCCCCCCGTACACATAAGGGGAACACGATGGTACTCACATGTGGACGCCTCCCCGGCCTCGGACGACACAAGCGAGCGGCTCTGTGGGGTGCCTCGGGGGTCCCGGGTCCTGGGCAGGCTGGCGGCAGGCTCCTGGCTCTCAGAGCCCTCCTCTTCCTCCTCCGTCTCCAGGAGCGGGCCCTCTGCCCCGGGGTCTATCACGTCCCGGGGGGCAGGGACGGCATGAGCCCCCAGGAGGCGGTCCAGGGCGTGGAAGTGGGGGCAGGCCTCCGGGTCGGCCCCTGGCTGGCAGGCCCGGGAGTAGGACTGCCGCAGGTCCTTAATTTTGCATCGGACCTGCTCCCGGCTGCGCTGGCAGCATGCGGCCGTAGACGTCCACGTTCCTGTGGCTAGTGCAGAGATTGTGGACATTGGAGGCTTCCCCCCAAACCTCGATGAGGTCCACAATCTCCGCACTTGACCAAGCGGGCGCCCACCTTTTGCGCCTCCGGGCAGGCTCCTGGGAGCCACCAGGCTGGTCCTGGGGAGCAGTGGAGGGCTGGGTGTCATCGGGTGGCTGGCTCATGGTGTGGCAGGTGCAGGGTCTGCTGGCACGGGTGCTGGCAGCCTTGCAACTGGCACAAACTGTGTAGCCAGCCTGTGGCCCTTTAAGGGCTCCGGGGCCGGGAGGGGGGCAATAGAGTTTCCCTGGTGTTGGCCAGAGTGGCCACCAGGGAAACCTGGGAAGCCTTAGCCTCCCACTAGTTCGAATTAAGGGTCTACACAGCCCTTAATTCGAACTAGCTAGTTCGAACTAGGCTTAATCCTCGTAAAATGAGGTTTACCTAGTTCGAACTAAGCGCTCCGTTAGTTCGAATTAAGTTCGAACTAACGGAGCGCTAGTGTAGCGCCTATCAAAGTTAGTTCGAACTAACGTCCGTTAGTTCGAACTAACTTTGTAGTGTAGACATACCCTAAGGTGCCACAGGACTACTTGATATTTATATTGTTAAAGAGTCATTCAAGTGGTTATGAAGCCATTTAACAGGCATTTGCCCATCCCCACATGTACGTACTGTCAATTTCTGTATTTACTGACAGTGTTGTATTACTGTAATATTTACTTAATTATGCTAGTCTACAGGATCTTAGTTTAAAATTTGCTTTGAAATATTTCATTAGAGTGCTGCTAAAGATTATAAAAATCACATCTCTTAAAAATCTTTGCATAGGTATATAGATGCACCTTCTGGGTATTCATATTTAGCCTTAAATGCCTGGGTTGGTCCTGCTTTGGGCAGGGGGCTGGACTCGATGACCTCCTGAGGTCTCTTCCAGCCCTAGAATTCTATGATGTTCAGATATATATGTTTTTTTTAAATAAATCCACCCTTACATGAAATATACATTTTAGTTTTTATAACTATAGTACAAAAAACTTGCTTCCAAAATCTCCTGTCTTTTCCATCCATCCCTGTACATTTAATCTTTCTCCCTTTACCTCCTACCCAGTCTTCAAAAGAGCCTTTAAAGGATAACGTATCTTTTCTTCCAGATAGTTTCCCTTTCTTTACTTCTGACTATTTGATTAACTAGTTTTAAGAGAACCCTACAGCAAAATCAGTACTTTAGTAAGATATAAACTCCTTCATTATGCCTAAACTAGTATAAAACATGTTTTTTTTAAAGTTGACATGTCTATTGTTATGGAGATTACACAAAATAAATTAGTATTTCTTTTTTCCAAAAGCAACAAACATTGTTAGGAACACACTAAACCTCTGTTACTGATTAATTTAAAATAATGTCTCTGGTTGAGTTCCCCAAGGCAGGAGCAGCAGCTGGAGGCGAGGGGCAGCGATATGCTGCCTTTACACTTCCAGCCCATTCTTCAGCCTGTGTTGGATCCATGGCCTGAGAGCAGACTATGGGCTTGTCTACAGGAATATTTAGTTCACAAATTGGGATATGAGTCTGCCCTGCACTAGCCTCTAATGGTCAGTGGATCTTTCTGACATGCATTAACATTGCATTGATATGCATGACCTCATTGTTTCTAGACAGGCCAACAGACTTTCTGGGTCCCTGGGCAAAGTAGAGGGTGGGGTGGTTCTGCATTCTGAAAGGGGCAGAGCCTGGGGCAGAAGGGGCAGGGCTTGAGGCAACCAACTCTCAGCACCACCCGGAATGTGCCTTGCTGGCCCCTATACTCCTCAGGAGCTCGGAGAGCCACCCAGAGTGCACTGTGAAGTGCTCTGCTGACAATTTAAAGGGCCTGGGGCTCCATCTACTGCTGTGCCTGTGGTAGTGGCAATGGCAGCTGGGAGCCCCAATCCTTTTTGAATTGCTAGGGCCTGGGGCTCCTGAAACCCTGCCTGTTTCCAGTGCTTATTGTGCATGCAGGTTACCCATTCATATTTTTCCTGACATAAAGCAAGGAAGAAGTTCACTGAAACATAGCAAAGCACGTTTTAGGCCAAAAGGCTCCAGGTTTTTTTTTTAAATGAATGAATCTATTTTAAGCTGAACCATTCATTTTAACCATCTTTGTTGGTCTATTACTTCCACATGTGCTAGCACAGCGAAGCGAAGGCTGTTGGGTTTGAATCACTGCTCAGCAGCGCTAGCAGGCATGTGTCAAAGTCCTTATCTTAATGCCATCCTGTTTATCTCTCCCCTCAGAATGGGCTTAGGAGTTATTCAGTGTGAGTCCAGGAAATCAAGCTCAGAAGCATAGCTGAGCCTGCTGCCCTAACTCTGTGTCACACACTATTAGTGTCATGTAATTAGCCATGTTTTTCTCATCTGAAATAAAAGAGAACAGTGTGATTGTGTGAGCGCTATCCCTCCGTGTGAATGGAGTCCAGTTCAGCCTTTATGAATGCAGGGCCATCAGACTCAGATGGAATGAGTACAGGAATGCTTTTCCTGTCTCATTTGTTCCAACACCACTTTCCAGTGAAAGCAAATGACGTACATCTCCATGCGTTACTAAGACTCCACTTACGTTGTATGAGAGAATATGCATGTAGTCATTTTGTATAGCCCCTGCTCTGGATCCTGGGATGTTTCCAAAGAGAATTGTTGGAAGGGCCTCATGCAAAGCCACAGGCTTCTCTCTGGAGCATCAGTTTTGTGAATAAGGAACTGATTCTCTGTTGTGGATTGTAATGAGCTGGGAACATTGGCACATAGCTGACCCCTGAGGCTATGTCTACACTGCAGAGCTTTTCTGGGATACTAGAGATAGCCCGGAAAAGCTCTGCTGCATTCAAGGAACACGTCTGCTTTTCCAAAATAAAAATTGGAAAAGCAGACACGTTTCTTCGGCATCCCTGTAAACTTCATTCGTCAAGGAAGAAGGGATGCTGTGAATTTCCAACATTTGGCCCCATGCAAACGGGCCAAATGTCAGAAAAGCCTCTTTTGGAAGAAAAGCGGAAAAAGATACGCAAAGTGCAGTTCACAATTTGTGCATCTTTTCCCGACTTTTCTTTGTAGTGTAGACATAGCCTGAGGTAGCAATGGTTCATCCCAGTTCAGAGAGCTGTACCACATGGAACTTTGGTGCCAGCAACAAGTAGGCAACTTCACAGGGCAGGATGCCATCCTGATGTGTGACACAGATTTGGCTTGCAAAAAAACTTGCTAGAACTTAGAGAATCTGGTGTATGGACAGTTCAGCGCACTTTTTCTAATTAATGTGCTTTTGCAGCAGTGACCCCTTCTGACAGCTCTTGTCCTTCACACACCTCAGTGCCTGCCTCTGCAATGTGGAACTGTTGGATTCCAGGGCTCCAATGGCCAGCCAGCCCTTTCTGCCCTGCTTAGCCCTTGCTGCTTCTGTCACCTGTGACAGAGATCAGGCATGCGGAATGGCAAAAGGAGCTGAAGCAAATGTGATGGAGCAGATGTGAGCATGAATGAAGTGCATACAAGACATGAGGTGAATGCCAGGGGAGTAAGTAAAGAGACAGAGCAGGGGCGGGAAAGCTAAGGCCCGGGGGCTGGATGTGGACCCCAGATTGCCTGGATCTGGCCTCCAAGGCTCGGGGTTCTCCCCCAGAATTGGGGAGCCCACTCTGTTGCTCCAGCCCCCCCCCCATGCCATTCCCCCAACGGGCTGAAGCACACAAAATCTACTAGCCCCGGTTTCCCAAGGCTCTAGTGTGCTAGGGTATGTGGGGCGTGTCTTTCTGATTCTCAGTCAGGGCTACATCAGTGAGGGTTTTCTTTTTTTGAGCTTCTCATTTGCATGTGGCCCCCAACCCAAAAAAGGTTCCCCACCCCCAAGATAGCATGGGGGGAGGGAATGGTAGTGAAAGAGAGTGTGCTGATCTTGAGCTGGGGTGGTCAATTTTCCAGAGCATTGCAGAGCGGTGTGCTTGTACATTTTCAGCGTGGGATCTGCAAATTAGCTCCTAAATACGTGATTGGCTAAATTTTAGTTCAAGTCAGCAGGAGCTCAGCAACTTTGAAAAAAAATCAAGTCACTTTTGGTCCCTGTCCTAAATACAGCACCCAGGTTTCAGACCTCCACGTCTTAAAATCTGAGCCCTAGTTGGTCACTATATCTTGGGGCAGGACAAAGAAGGACATGTGCTTTTTATTTTAACCAGAATAACACTTCTTTGGCAAATGGAGGAGGGCTCTGGTACAGTCATTACCATTGTGATGTAATCCCAGCTCAGGAGAGATGGGTTTGAGGAGAATAAAGCTATGTGTGCGCAAAAGCGCACATGCACATGTTGGGTGTGTGTGTGTGTGTGCATGTGCTGACTGCCACACGTATCACCCACTTATGTGCTGCCTACCACACATATCACCCACTTATGTGCTGCCTGCCACACATATCACCCACTTGCTCACAAGGAAGGCCTTAAAGGCCTTGCTCACAATCAGCATTTGGATTTCAACTAGCTCCATTCGTCAATCCTGAAGAATGCCTCCCATCTAAATCTGTTATTTATGAATGGAGAATCCTCCCCTGAAACTTACTTTGCAAATCCTGGCAATAAGTCACTCAATCTATGTCCATTCAATTTTTTGGAATATTAGCTTGCTTTGACGTACAGTGTATGGATCTAGTCATTTTTGGAGATATAGGGAAAAGCTGCTGTACTCATGAAAGAGGAAAAGCTTGCTCTTAAGCAATGAAGTATGGCAGGAAATATGTCAGAAGCTAGACAGCATCACAGTTCAATGTATTGTCTTGTGTGGCACTATCAAACATAAATACAAGGTCTGAAGTGTTTTGCTGTGATTATGAAATGGATATATTTGTAATTAAATAAAATCACATTGGTTATTACTGCATGCAGTTAATTATCTCCAAAGCACCACTTTGTTCTACTTAGGCATTGCTTCGCTGCCTGGTATTGTCCATCAGAGAGAGGCATGGCGTCTCCTTGTATGCCACAGCAGCTCAAGGAAATGTGCAACATTAATTATGGCGTGCTTCCCTCCAGTCAGCACTGTGACTAGTGATGAGAATTAGACCATGCCCCTATTTCTCTCCACTTCTGATGGAACGATCCCACTTCTGATTGCAAATGACCCCTCCATGAATAGAGGACAGGGAGTGCTCCCACTTTGTGCACATGAGCAATAGGCAGCCACAATCTGACCTTAAATATATAATGGCCTTGTGCATTTACATTGACATGCTCTTTGCCTATGGAAGCAGCTGAAGGGAGATATTCATGCCAGTCACTAATCCATGGCTACTTCAAGTAAAGAGAAGCTCCCTGACTTTTTCTTGGCGGTTGCTTTTTTGAGACCCAGCCCCAGCCTTAATGAACTGACAAGATCTGTTGAGACAATGGTTGGCCCCACCCAATGAAGCCCTCAATGTTCCTGGCAAACAGGAGGCAGGGGCCATGGAGTAGATTTTTAAAGACATGTAGGTTTGCTGTACTGAGTAAGTAGGGCTGAGGCTCCTATGTGTATGTCTACATAGCAGTAAAATGCCTCAGACCTGGGACAATTGCTCTGTGAGGCTATAAAATTTCAGTATAGACAATCTGGAAGGAGAGTTTCAATTCCAGGGCTCCAGCCTGAGCCTGGATCTCTACATTGCAATTTTTTAGCTCCATATCCCAATTCCTGTGGGCCCAAGTCAGCTGACTCAAGCTCTGAGACGCAGTCAAATGGATTTTGTAGACACACTCTGTGTTGCTTTAGAAAAAAGAGAGCGCCCCCTACCTTAGCTAAGTATTGGCATAGGGCATGTCTACACAGCAGGGCTAAAGCAGAAATAAGCTATGCAACTTGAGCTATGTCAATTGCGTAGCTTAAGTTGAAATAGCTTATTTTGGCTTTTGGCGCTGTCTATGAAGCAGGAAGAGCACTCTTCCTCTAACTTCCCATACCCTTCATAAAATGAGAGTTACTGGAGTTGGAGTAAGAAGTTCTCCAGCTCTACATTATTTTGACATTATGTCGAAGTGACTGCTTGTAGTGTAGACGTGAACTATGTTATTTTGGAATAATGTTAGTTATTCTGAAATAACACTGCTGTGTAGATGTACCCATACTGAGTGCAGCAATGCCTAAATACCTTCAAAAATCTGGCCCTGCATCTTGTGCTGCTTCATGATGTTTCAAGGATTTTTCATAAAAAGAAAAAAAAGATACGCTACAAGCTGGATGGACATGAGTCTATTATGAGAGGCCCCAATTGCTAGGTAGGACTTGAGCAGAGTTTGGTGATGGTTTCTGCTCTCATTCCCTAGGGCCACACCTCTTGTCTGTGCTTTTCCTTGAAACATGGGAGGCCACAGTCCAGCCTCCTAGACCCCAAAACCTGTATGTAGACTCCTAAGCCCCTCCGGTCACTTGTACATGCATCCGAAGAGGCCTGCTGAGGTTTTGGTCACCCTGGATTTCTAGCTGAACCCCTTAGAGACAATGTGTCAGGAGAGCCAGAATACAAGCTTAGCAGAGACATTTGTTAAGCAGAAACACTTAACTTATGAAAGCACTCGAGAGTTACATGGCTTAAAAACAACACAAGTCATGCAATGCATCTTCCTATGTCTGAGCTCCTTGCCCATTTGGAAGCCCAAGTTTTGCCTGCATGACAGGAAGAATGTAAGCTTGCCTGATGTTCCATGTGGGACACTGGGTGAGCTTGAATACAGTCCCATCTCCTTTTGACATGTGTCCAGGTTGAGAAGTGGCAGCTCCACCATCCAAACTGGCACTCCAGTGTAGAAAATCCACAGTGGAAAAATCTATTTGAGCTTGGTTTGTGATTTTTTTTTTCTCAATCCTAATCCTTCAACAAGGCATTGAACACCTTTCATGTACACAGAAGCTGTTTAAAATACATCTGTGGATCTCTTCTCCCCTATTTAGGATGCCCCTTGATGTACTGGGGTTTCATTGAGCCACTCCTACTCAACCAGCTTGGATTCTGTCTTTCTGTTTTCCTGAATAAGGCTCTCCACCTCTTGCAGCACATGCACACATACACACACACATGTAGAGCCACACCTAGCTGCAGACACAAACTGAAGTCAGCTCTGTGTAAGAGGACTCTCCCGGAACTCATGTGCCCACCTTTGGAGGACAAACGGAAAAAAAATACTGTCTTGCGCTGCAGAGGAAAATCTATATAGTACATGCTCATAAAAATTTGCCTTCTCTCTCAATGTGGAGAGAGGCATGCACTGCTTCTTCCTCCTCCAGGTACAAATGGCACAAACTGAGTTATGTTATAAACAAATAATTTGATTAACTACAAAAAGTATACTTTAAGTGATTGTAGGAGATTAGCAAACAGATCAAAGCAGACTACTTTAGTGAATAAACAAAACCCTCAAACTGAGCTTAGCACACAAAATAGATGGGCTATTCATTAGCAAATTCTCACCCTGAGTGCTAAACAGGCTGGCAGATTCTTAAGGCACAAGTTTCTTTGGTTGTTCCTGTTTTTCATACACTGGCTAAAAATCCTTCCAGCCTGGAACCATCAGTTCAGTCTTTGTTCCTCGGGTGTTTCCAAATGTGTTGTAGGGTGAGGTTCCTCTCATGATGTCATTGACCACCTTTTATATTTACTTCCCACTTTCTGGAAAGCTCTTTGCTGTGACCTGAGTCAAACATTTCTCATTGTGTAGTGTTAGCTCTAAGAGGTTTCTATTGTACACAGTTCTTGAGCTAATCCTTGTGCGTGTGTGCCTTTCCTCAATAAGCCATTCACATTGTTTGACCTTTTTATTTTAGCACATGAAAGGTTGCTTGTGGGTGTTTTCAATCTCACAACATGTTTGTTACACACACATAGCCAATGTTCATAACTACACTTACAACGATAACACGTACAACTGAGATATTAATGTTTAGCAGATCAAGACTTTTAGAATAATACCCCACAAGACTGACTTTGTACAAAATGTATATTATTGAGATGACAGTGGTGAATGTCAAGGTCAAAACAACATCATAAGCAACTTACCTTGGGAAAACATGGCCACATGTCCAGCACACAATACGAAATGGACCTTATACAAAATGGGGAGTTCCAATACAAAGTGGAGTACAGAATTTGATAAGGCATATCCCATGCTGTCATAGAGGTGCCTGAGGGGTTCATATTAGAAAGTCAAGTGGTTTTTTTTAATCCTGTTATTTCTGAAAGATGCCCTGCATGACCAGATAACTGGTGGGATTATGACAGCAGAGACCCCACACCGTTACACTTGATTATAGGTTATGAGGCAGAAAATGAGAGCACAAAAGATTTTCCTTGCTTAGGGATCATTAACGTTTAAGGTGCACAGTTACTAAGGTTTTTTTATGGGTTTAGTTCAACTGGAATTTATTGGTCTTTAACTCCAGCCCCCACACAATTTTTATCACTATTTTAAGAAAACTGCAATAAAGGTAGATTCCCAGGTTCTTTGGTTTTGAGGGGAAAAAGTCTAAAGAGACATTTGCTTGACATTAAAAAGTCATCTAACAAGTCTGGATTGCACAGAATGATTTCAATTAACTTGAGGCTACAGAACACTTTTGTATGCAGACATTTTACAGGATATATCCCTATGGTGAGATAATAGCATTTTAATGAGTCATGATTGCAACAAAGGTTAAAATAGCTTGGCTGCCAGCACACAAAATTATTACATGGGACTGTATTAAAGGGCATGAGAAATGAATGACAACAGGCTGATCCAGAGCTCTCAAAGTTGTGCCATGCAGGAAAAAAAGGAGCTTTGGTGCTAAGATTATTCTGATTAGATTTTCCAGAGGAGCAAATGAATCATTGTGAAGCTTGGATTTCAAACATTCAGACAATGAAAGTGGTAGTTTCTGGCAATGTCTTGCAATTTATATGTATATATGAAAGTGAACGAGATCTAATAATAGCAATGACTACTCCCCTTGCTGGGATTTTTTGGGGCTAATTACATCACAGCAGGATTAAAGGTATAATTTCTGCCTATTTCTGCATAAGACTTGGGGATGTGATAGTCTCAATTATCAAACAGAATTTGCCTTGGTGTTTCAAAATCTAATAGAAATTGAAGAAAGTAACACAATTCATGCAAGTATAGAATTATCTATGAATGTGTCTCTTTACAATGGTGTATAATTTAGGAACATAGACAGATCCAGTGAGACTATGCCTAGCTAGTTCAGTGTCTTTTGTGTGCCTGGCCATTTCAGAGGATTGTGTGAAAAAGCCCTGAGTGAGCAGTTGAGGGCTAATCAGCCTCTGATGACGGTCTCATCCTAAACCCTAATGTTTGAAAATTGTCTAAATCCTGAACCATGAAATCCTGAACCACGAAATGCCTGTTAGTCAAATAAATGTCCAATACCTTTAAACCTTGACTGAGCTTGTGCTCTCAAAACAGTATTCTGTGACAGTGTGTAATGTCCCAGCATAATGATGTGTTGCGGGAAACAGATATTTTCTTTTATCTGTTTTGAATTTGTCATCTTTCAGTTTTATTGTCTGTCCTCCTGTTCTTGTAGTCTGAGCCAGGAAGCACAGGAGTCCCTGATTTACTTTGGCTAATCCATGAACTGGTTTATAGACTATTGTGTCCCTGGTTGTTCATCTGCTTTGTAAGGTAAACAGGTCCTTTCTATTCAGTCACTTGCTGTGAGAGAGATTTTTCCAAACCTGCTCAACATTCTTGTTGCCCTCTCTGAATGCTTTTAAATTGTGCAAGAGCCTTTCTGAGACAGGCTGACCAACCCTACACACGCCATTCCAGATGTGAATATCTTCTGTGGTAAATGTGGAGGGTGAGCCCACACAGTCGATTCAGCCAACAGGATAGCAAGGAGGTCAGATAACTATATGTTTGCCCTAGTCTCTGCCTGTTGGTTAGTAGGCACGTGAGTGCTGAGCAAAAGTGAGTGTTATGCTACATCTCTGTAACACCTGAAACATTTTGCTCTTAGAAAAAGAGATGATAGGTAAGGGTATGTCTACACTACCACCCTAGTTCGAACGAGGGTGGTTAATGTAGGCAACCGGAGTTGGAAATGAAGCCCGGGATTTGAATTTCCCGGGCTTCATTTGCATATTGCCGGGTGCCGCCATTTTTAAATGTCTGCTAGTTCGGACTCCGTGCCCGCGGCTACACGCGGCACGAACTAGGCAGTTCGGATTAGGCTTCCTATTCCGAACTACTGGTACACCTCCTTCCACATGTGGTACGAGGTGTACCGGTAGTTCGGAATAGGAAGCCTAATCCGAACTACATAGTTCTTGCCGCGTGTAGCCGCGGGCACGGAGTCCGAACTAGCGGACATTTAAAAATGGCGGCGCCCAGCAATATGCAAATGAAGCCCGGGAAATTCAAATCCCGGGCTTCATTTCCAACTCTGGTTGCCTACATTAACCACCCTCGTTCGAACTAGGGTGGTAGTGTAGACATATCCTAAGATATTTATGTATGCTTGATGGACACTCATATGTAACACTGAATAAAACCAAACCCTGGATCCCACTTCCCATCCTGAGAGGAAAAAAGCAAAAAGTAGAGCTGGTTCAAGCATTGCAAAATTCAACATTTTCCAGTGAGAAGCAGGAATACATTTCCCACAAATTCTGCTTTCCTGACCATAGGACATCCACTGCATCTTGCGAGCATAATGACCACAGAGGAATAAGCAGCATTTTGCTCATAAAACATTCAAATCTAAAATCCTGTGACAGAATAATACACTGCAAAACTATCCATGGTAAATTGCTGCTAATGCTACAAGGTGATCTGCTTCCAGTTCCAAAGTGGACACAGTCAAGATTAAAATATTACATTTGCATCAGTGCTCTTTGCCAGTGAGATTTATTAAAACTGTAAGAAATCTAATTTACTGTTCACCATTTAAGTGGTTTGTTTACTTTTTGCCTTTTACCCAATTTGGCCAATAGAACTTGACTGTTCTATTTATAATAAATATAGAGAATATAAACACATTTTTCCCTAAAACCATGCATTGTAGGCCTAATCTGTGAAAATGTCCTTTCTATAAATGTAATTAAGAGAGGTTGCTATCCATTACACTTGCTGATACATGACTGTCCACAGAGAATATCAAACTTGCAGGATGTAGAGGAGTGTTTGCATTACTATTGCCTAGCAAGTTCTATCAAATTCCCAGTCCTTGTACCTGTCTCAGGTGGCCTTAAACAATGGGACTTCTGCTCTGTTGAGTTGTTCTGTCTCCTGCCCTGGATCTCTGCCAGCTGAGTGCTTGCAGCTGGGTCACTGTGCTGTTTTTCTGTAGAATGGCTGCTGGTAGATGCCTGAAGTTCATTTCTCCAGATGGGCTGTTTGCACAAGCTGCCATCAAGGAGGAAGTGTGGGCGGCGATGACACATGTTTATCGAGCAGGTTGGCTGGCTTGCTATCTTCTTGAGTGCTCAGTGTTTTGTAAATGGCTAAAATCAAAACTAAATTCATTTATGAACAGGGTTTTAACTAAGGTCTTCCAAAAATAGTGTTTTTTAATGTTCATAATTAAGAGTGAAGCCATGTGCTACTGGGTTGACAGGCTAGAGCATTGCATTATAGTACTGTTGGTTTACTATGTCTCAAAAGCCAGAAGATTTGATTTGGATGCTTACCTAGTGTCTTACACCCTTTTAAATCCCTGCAAACATCCTTATCACCCTCTTACAGGGGCAAATGTTTTCCGGGGCAACTTTGGGACCTACCTGCCAATAGCTGACAATATCTTTTTGGAAGGGGTCCCCCACTCACACAGCAGGCAGAAGTTAGGGAAGGTTCTACTCTAAGGCAACAAATGTGTTTTGAGAGATGGCAGAAATGATTCCACAATGTCTTCTGTCCACCAACAAAAATTTTTAAGGAATTCCATGGCCTTCAACTGGCAGCACACAAATCCCTACAACTGCCATATCTAGGTCTTCTGGGATTTGGTATGTCCCTATTAGTGGCATCACACACTGAGTGGAGGTCACAGACTGCATGACATAGAAATGTGGAGGCAGCAGGCCTGCAGAAAAGCTGCTAATGCCAGGATTGTTGGGAGGAAAGGGAATCAGAACAGAAGCTGCCCTGAACTCCAGAAAACCTATGCTTGTACCTTCTCCCAGCACCTCCCCCTCCACTAGCTTCCTCTTGCCCCCAATGCCCTTCCCTTCTCCTCTCCCAACATCACCCTGTCCCCTCCACCCTCCCACCCCCACTGACACCTCCTCTTTCTCCTCCTGCCCTTTTCCTCATTGTCTGCACTTGGCCCCCTGGCATTTGTCTCTCCTCCACCCTATTCCTTGGTGCCTTCCCCTTTCTTCTCCTGCCCTGCTCCCCTTCCCACAGCACAAGCCCCTTTCCTCTCTCACCTTCCGTCCCCTTAGTTCTCTCCATTCCCCCCCCCCCACACACACACACACATTTTGCCTTCCAGTTTGCAGGGCTGGAGTCTGTGGTCAGGCCCCAAAAGTCTCCGCAGCCCTGGTCCCAGCTGCTTTCAAGGCAGGACCACTTGCTAGGCCTGGAGCTGGGCTGCCCGCGGTGCTGTTAGTGCTGCGTTCCAGTCCCTGCACCAGCTTTGGCTCCCATTAGGAGGAGCAGAGAGGGGAGAAGGGGAAAAAGCCCCCACCCTCCTAGATCTGGCTTGTAGAGCACAGCAGAGTGAGCGGGTCCATGCACTGCTGCTCCCCCAGCAGAGTGGGAAGTGGTGGGGGCGGGGGCGGCAGGGGGGGAGGAGAAAGGGCCATGCACAGAGCACACTGGCAGAGCCCAAATGCAGCCCGAATTGCAGCACTTCAGCCGGGCTCTGCATGGTCTCTGCCGGGACTCTGGTGGCACCTCCCAGGAGCGGCTCACCAGCTCCAACCAGCACCCCTCCCCCTCCGGCAGCGGTGGTGGCCAACTGTGGATGAAAGAGGCCGGGCTGGCGGCGCACGGCAAAGGCAATCCTGCAGCAAGAGGGAAGGGCCACACGGTGGGGGGAGGGGCTTGCCAGACAGAAGTGCATGCTGCATGGGAGCTCGGCGCTCTGGACACTGCGTGCCACCGGCAGCGGCCCTGGCTGCCTGCGCAAAGCACCAAGGGAGCTGCTTACATGCTGGGTGGAGGTGGGGAGTTTCTGCTGCACTACGCTAGTGCTGGGTGTCTTTAAATCCGGGACTGTCCCGGAAAAAAGGCACATATGGTCACCGTATCTCCGTGGCACGCTGGTGTGCCGCAGAACACAGTTTAAGATACGCTGATCTAGGGAATGACTGTCTGTTTATGCCTGGACCAAACTGACCCAGAACACAAACCAAAAACCAGGATTAGTTAAAATCCAGATCCTATTGTATGGGTTGATGGTGGAGCTAATGGTCTGGTTTAGACACACTTGCGTAATATAGAAAGAATACAGTTACTGTTGGGAAAGGGCAGAGGCATGGTACATATGGTGGAGGAAGGCTCTACTTTCCCAAAGCTCCAGGCATACCCCTCCCACCCACACTCTGCCCCCAGAACGTCTGCAGTAAGTATTCTGGGGTGGAGTGCTGCTGCCCCCAGCACCTGCCTTCGCCATGCTCCAGGACTGGAGAGGCAGGACTGGGCCAGGACACACAGCACACCTCCTCCAGGGCTGGGTTGGCTGGAGCCCTGCCGTGTGCCCTCCAACCTCCTTCAGGATTTCGGTGTCTGGGGCCATGCTACGCAGCGCACACCCTCCAACCTCCTCTGGGGCTGAGGAGGATGGGGCCATGATTGGGAGGGGGAGCATGTGCATGGCGTGGGGGCGGGGAAGGGGTGGGACTTCAGAAGGGGTGGGGCTGGGAGCTTGCCTTCCCCCAGCCATGCCTCCACCAACTGCCCATGTGAAAGGAAGAAAAAAAGTCATCCCCAGAAACCTGGCAAGCCAGAATACAATACTGTAATTCAAGGAAAACTCTTTGTCCTCTGTACATATGGTCTGATGTAATTACCTTCCAGTTCTTGCCAGGACACCCTATCTACCATCATTAAACTTAAATCTCTTGGATGTAGCAGGTACTGACTTGTGCCTGCTAAACACAAATCAAATACTGGAATGTAATTCCGGGTCAGTGTGTGAAGAGAGAATCTCTGGAAGCATTAAGAGAGCTGTGGAGCAGCAGCGCAATAATAGTGGTGAATCACTCTTTTATTCTTTGTGCTTCTGCAGCATCTTAGCTTCATTAATAATGAATACAGAGGGGAAGTGGCGCCCAGCACACATTGTCTTTTGTGTCAATGAAAAGAATGTTTTTAGCTCTTCACAGCCTACTTCATTCCAGAGTTCTTGAAAGGGTGATTAGATTTGTCAAAGACAAACAAAATCCCTGGTTCCTCCTTAGATGACAAGCATAGTTTAAAACACTGAGACTGGCACCAGCCAAGGTGAAGTGAAGGTTCCTGAAGTACAGGTACAAATACATTGTAAGAAGCACAAACCTGAGCTGCAACATAGTGTAATGCTGAGAACAGGGATCTGGGGGGATCAGGGTGCCTGGATCTGTATCTGGCTCTGCAGATAAGGCTTTGCTAAAGTATGTTTGTCAGCTGGTCATCTGAAGAAGTGGGCTGTGCCCACGAAAGCTCATGATACCATCTACATGTTTTGTTAGTCTATAAAGTGCTACCAGACCATTTGTTGTTTTTTAAGTTTTTAATGTTTGCACAGCACTTTGAAATCCTTGGAGGAAACACCGTATATTGGTACAACTTATTGTAAAGAGGGTGACGAGAGTCTGCCTAATGTGAAACACAGACAAACCTCAGGTTGGCAAAAAGGGATAAGATCAGACCAAGACAGGGCCCCAACACTTGAGTTTTCCACAAGAGCAGAGCTCCAGAACAATGACAGAAAGAGGCAGTTGGGTGGACATTAGGACCGAGTGGTGCTCTACATTTTTGGTTGCCCTAGGCAGTTATGTATAATATGTATGCATGCACTGCTTCCATTTACTTGAAAGGGGTTTGTGATTGCATGTCTGAGGGTAGAATTGGACTCTGGCACCCAAGTTTTCTAGTGCTGTTTTTATGGGCAGGTATTTATAACAGCCAGAAAGCGGAAAACTAGGACATTGACTTATTTTTCAGCTCTACAAAAATGTAATTTCATAAGCATCTCTCCATCTTACTTTTCCTACTCAAGTTTTATGCACCTCCAAGTTTGGTGGATACGTTAGCTTCACCCATGTGAACATTTGTCTTCATCACACGATTTGGCATTAGTTTGGCATGACTGGCAGTAACTGTTCAAGAAAGGGCAAGAATGGCAGGAGTTTCACAATACAAATGTGAAAACTTTTGCACACCTCTGGTTGGTGGGGGAAGGGGAGCAAAACTTATGCATGTTTGCAAACTGGATTTGACTTGTGTATTTTCAAGCCTAAATTAGGCATTACATAATGAAATTTTGCCCTTGGTGCTTTGCAAACTCCCACTCACATATCAAGTGCTGCTGCGTGTCCAATTCAAACTGTTCTGTCTTGATTCTGTTGTCTGGGCTTGGCAATGTGGCATGAAGAATTGAATCCTTATGACTAAGGGGAGGGCAGGGAATCAGTGTTCTTTGTGAGCCATGCACTTGTGCAGCTGCTCAAGAGAAATTCAAATGCCATCCAGCTGATTAGCAGAGCATCCATTGCTAGGTTTTGTGTTTCTGTTGGTGGTGCACATTCACACATGCCTTGGTGCACATAACATTTATTCCACGCACTGATGGAAAAGATTAGAGGGAACACTGGTGAGCATAAGTGGGTTTCTGCCCTATCCCTCTGATACAGCAGGCATCTGGGGACCTCTAGGACCCCAGACAAAAAACAGAGCAGTATCAGAGCTGCTTTAGTGTCTACTGGTTGGAATGCCCTCCTAAAGCCTGTTCCACCCTTCCAGGACTGCACGACTTGGATAATGCATGTGGAGCTTCTAGGTGTCTCTGCATTTTTTTGCATATAACATCTAGCCTGTCTTTTTTTTTTTCTTTTTTTTTTCTGAGACCAGGCTGGCTATCACAAATTTTCTATATAATGGATGCACTATGGTCAAGAAGGATAGTTTGTTTTTATAGGTCCCCTGACCTCCTCTACAGTTCCATTGATAGTTGTCTGAACTCATTTCCAATCTTAGCAATGGCTCACCAAGAGTTCTCCCCTAGAGCTGGTTCAGTGACCTGTGCTACAGCACAAGTTGCATCTGGAGCTCATGAACCTGATCTAGGGCAGTATGTTTGTGAGCTAATTGGTGTAAGCTGGCACAGAAATCAGGTTTTCCTTTCCTTCCTATAAATAATGTATCTAAAGGAAAAGATTTCCTTTGTCCCCTTTTGTTAAAAAAATTGTGGGACAAATTGTTTTCGAATACAAGGAGATTTCTCACGGATCAGCGTGGCCTCTGTCAAGTGTTTTGTTGTGTGTGAGCCACACAATGTCCTGTATTGCTGAGAGAGAGCTCTGCCATTTTGGCAGTTCTGATTCATCTCAATGGTGGAGAACAGCATGGTATTGTCAAGTACTTTCTAATTAACTGTTGGGAGCACTTTCAAGATTGTTATTAATTTAGAATGATGCCACCGAGCTGTGACTCTTCTACTAGCTCATGTTCTCCCAGACCCCAGAGGAGATTCCCTTTGCAGGTAATACCTTCTTGAGGTAAAGGAACACTCTGGTTTTGTTTGTTTGGTTGGTTCCCCCAGGAACATGATAGAAACCATCTCTATAATGTGTAAAGTGAAACTTCTACCTCTGTCACCTTATCACCTGGGGTCTCAGTATTAGAAATTCAAGAAGAGACTGCAGCAGAAACTTACCCAGTCTGCCTTTGGGACCATCTGCTACCCTAGGCCTTGTTTCTTGCTTATCATATGTCTCCTAGACTCATGCTCTTCTGCTAAGGAAGCAGGCTAAACCAGACCCATAGGAGGCTGAGCTTCGACCTCTTAAAAGGCTAGCTCACAGTGTGACAGAGCCTGATAAAATCAAGATAGCCTGCTGGGTTACCCTGTAACTAACTGTAGAGCTATGGTCACCAACCCATCAATTGCGACTGACTGGTCAATCGCGAGGGCTCTACCAGTCGATCGTGAGGTGTTCGGGCTCCCCCTCATTTCCCACCACCCCAAAGAAGCCCCACTACCTACCTCCAGTGACAATGGAGGTAGTGGCAGATTCCTGCGGCGTGGACGGAAGTCCTGCAACTGTGTGCGACTTCCGGGGGTTCCAGAAGTGCGCTGGCTGCTCCTCTCCCTCAGGTCTGTGGCGTGCCGGCAACTTGCGGGGGGTGGAGGAAGTCCCCAGAAGAGAAGCATGCCGGGGCTTCCCTGATCTGTGGAAGGGGGAGTCGTCCCCAGAGGAGGTGCATGCCGGGGCTTCTCTCCTCTGTGGAGGGTAGGGTGAAGGAGTCCCGGAAGGACACGGGTGCGGGGGACTCCCTGTCCCCTGCCCCCTGAAACACCCTGTCCCCACTGGCAACCTGCTGCAGAACACTGTCCCCTGCCCCCACTAGCACTCTGTCCCCAGCTACAGAACCCTCTCCCCTGCCCACACTGGCACCTTGTCCCCTTCCCCAGCACCCACTAGCACCCTTCCTCAGTACCATGTCCCCTGCTCCCACCAGCACAGTTGGGGCCACATTAGTGAGGCTTGGGGGGGTTTGGACGAGTTATTTTTTTGCATCTCACTTGTGTGGCCCCCAACTGACTTTTCTGTGGGTCAGTGACCCCTGACTCAAAACAGGTTCCCTGCTCTTCTCATAAATAAATACAGTGTAGAAACTTTTTGTGTTTGACATAGTATTGTATTTAAACATGAAGCCTGGCCAACAAACCCCCAATTGGGGACAAGCCCCCATGTGGACACAGCATCATAACACTCCTGCACCCCACCCCCAGGCCCTAGAGCCGAACCTATCAAACACTGGACCTCCCTGCCCTGAGCCCCTCACATACCCCAACTCAAATTCCTTCACCCTCACATCCACAAGCCTGTGGCTTGCTTAGTATCCCAACCCTCCATCTGACCCCAACACTCCCCAGCCTGGAGCCCCCTCTCCGAGCCAGCGTTCCCTTCTTCACCTCCTCCTGCATCCAAATTTCCTCCCAGAGCTTGCACCTCTCACCCCTTCCCACACCCAAATCCCTCATTCCCAGTCCGGAGCCCACACATCCTGTCTCAACCCAGTGAGTGTATGGCTAGACTACAGGGCTGTGTCTAGACTGGCAAGTTTTTCTGCAAAATCATCTGCTTTTGCAGAAAAACTTGCCAGCTGTCTACACTGGCCGCTTGAATTTCTGCAAAAGCACTGACGATCTCATGTAAGATTGTCAGTGCTTTTGCGGAAATACTATGCTGCTCCTGTTTGGGCAAAAGTCTATTTCCGAAAAACTTTTGCGCAAAAGGGCCAGTGTAGACAGCAGAGAGTTGTTTTCCGCAAAAAAGCCCCGATCGCGAAAATGGCAAAAGTGCTTTTGCGGAAAAGCGTCCTGCCAATCTAGACGCTCTTTTCCGAAAATGCTTTTAACGGAAAACTTTTCCGTTAAAAGCATTTCCAGAAAATCATGCCATTGTAGACGTAGCCCCAGAAGTTTTCCTAGGATTCCAGAGATATCCTGGAAAAACTCTTCCGAATCCAGGGACACATTTGTTCTTCTGCTTTTTTTAGTGGAAGAGCAAACATGCTCTTTTGGTAACCCCTGTATTCCTTGTTCCACGAGGAATAAGGGGGCTTCCGAAAGAAGGGGTTTTTCTGACATTTGTTCCAGTCTAGACTGGCCAAATGTTGGAAAATCCTCTTCCTACAGAAGAATTGAAAAAAAAAAAGAAAAAGAAAAAAGCGGCAGTGCAGAGTGTATAAGGGAAAGGGTGGAGTCTTGAGGGAAGGATGAGGTGGTAGATCTTGGCTTGTTCTGACATTTAAAAAGTGATCTTGGGTATAAAAAGGTTGGAGACCACTGATGTAGAGTAAAGGACTTAAGGGGGCTGCCTTTTATTAATAAGTGACCATTTTGAAATGATTGAAACAATGAGAGTGTTTGTTGTTTGCTGAATGTTCAATGCCAAAACAGTTTCCTGGAATGCACAACTAGAATAGAGAAGAATTTTCAGCTCCTTAAAGAGCTCCTGATGCAGCCATATTGGTCTCTTAAGGTATGTCTACACTACCCCGCTAGTTCGAACTAGGACTAGCGTGCCTATTCCAAACTCGTTTCACGAGGAGTAACGGTAGTTCGGAATAGGAACCTAGTCCGAACTACCTAGTTCGAGCCCCGTGTAGCCGCGCTGCACGGGGTTCGAAGTAGCGGGGATTTAAAAATGGCGGCGCCCCGCTTATGCAAATGAAGCCCGGGAAATTCAAATCCCGGGCTTCATTTGCAAGTGCGGTATGCCTACATTACCCTCCTAGTTCGAACTAGGAGGGTAGTGTAGACATACCCTTACCTTGGTCTCTAGCTAGAGGTGAAAATGGACTGGTGTGGGCCAGCATGGTGCACCAGTAAGAATCAGATGCCAGCCCACATGTGCCAACGTTTTCCTGCAGGGAGGGTCTGGGAGCACTGTCACAACAGTGCTTTAATGTCACTGCCCCTTTTGCCTTGATGCAAAAAGTGCAACAAAGTTCTGTCCTGGCAGCGCTCAGTGGCTGGGATCCTCAGGCCCTTCAAATTGCCTCCAGAGCCCGGAGGCTCCTGGCTTCCCTCACTGCAGCCTTAGGGCTCCCAGCCTCTGACCATGAAGGGCTAGTTGGAGGGAGGCTGCCCTTAGCCCTACCCCTTCTACATGATGCCCAGCCCCTTCTGAGAACCTAGAGCATCCCCATCCAGTCCAGGCTAAAGACGCAAGTCCTGGTGTCTACTTTCACCCATCCTTCGCTTTCCTTTACATCAGGATAGTTTGTTGCTGTGCCTCTAATATTGTTTCTTTGGAAGAAAAACTGTCCGCTTTCCTGAACTCCCTTTTTCTCTTAGATTTTCTTCCCACTTGCCCCCTACTTACTGCTTCTCTAAGTTTATTAAAACTGTTGTTTTGAAGTCCCTTGTGCCTTGTCTGCTGCCTTACTCCTTTTCCTTAAAAATCATGATTTCACAATCTTATGTTCTTTTAAAGTGGATTTTTTTTAGAAAAAGAATAAAAAAGAGCTTGTGTTACATTGTTGATACATCACATAGAGAATCACATTAACAAAAATGAAAGCTGAATGTTATCCTTTAAGTATTATTTATATTAACCATAGGTGTGCATGTGCTGCTCTAAAAATGTAATTGCTGTTCTCAACGCTAAGAAAATTTGGAGCACAACAGGGTCTCCACTGACCAGCTCCAGTGGTTTCAAGATGAATGCTTTTCTTGAAAAGAAAATAACAGGTCATGTAGATGTTTGAGGACTTATCAGACTTTTAGGCTATGTCTACACTTGCAGCTTCTTGATTTCACAATCTTGTTGTTGTGCAAGAATCTGCAGAGCGTCCACACTGCCCACCTGCTCTTGCGCAAGTAAATTTACAGTACAGTATGGCGTGGTAAGAGGGGGCTCCTTGCACAAGAGCTACGCTCTTTTTTGACAGGTGTAAGCCCTCTTGCGCAGGAGCTCTTGCGCAAGAGGGCAGTGTGGATGCTCAGCAGGGATTTCTTGTGCAAGAAAGCCCTATGGCTAAAATGGCCATCAGAGCTTTCTTGCGCAAGAAAGCATCCACACTGCCATGGGTGCTCTTGTGCAAAAGCACAGCTCACACATGGCAGTGTGGACATTTTCTTGTGCAAGAGTTCTTTCACAAGAATACTTGTGCAAGATGTTCTTGCGCAAGAAGCTGCGAGTGTAGACATAGCCTTATTGTTTGACATATCAGGGGGTTGAAGAGATCATCAGATGGCAATGTTAGTCTCTTGTCAACATTTTTTGTATCTATAATTAATAAATAAAATAATTATTCTAGTGCCAAAAAATAAACATTTTACAGCAGTTAGGTTTTTATCAAAGAATTTGCGGTATTTTTCAGAAGCAATGCTTTCTTTAGCTAAAACCTCCAAACAGCTGTTAGGCTTATTAGCAAAGGGATCCTTCAGTCTATAAAGCTATGCTGACCTGGTTTCTCTTTAGGTGGAACAGACTGATACAACAGAGCAGAAACAGAGGTGTGAGCTTCCTTCCTTCATCTTAATTGAGTGTTAACATCAAAGCCTAGTTCTAATCATTAAAATGCAAACACTTGCCAGGTACTTGTAACTTCACAGACAAACAGAATGCACACTTTTAAAGTGCTGTATCTTAAACCCTAAAGTTGAGGATAGTTAATAAAGTTGCATGACTTAAATAAAGCTCCACAGTAATTAACTAAGGACTGTGTTATTTGCAGAACCTGTCAGCCATTTTGTGATCAGTGCAGACTGATCACTTGGGGGACGCTTTTGCACCCTTTGCACACACACCCCTGTGTACAGGTCTGGCAGGAGACACACATAGTGCACTCTCCTATGGGGTATGTCTCCACTGCAAAATAAACCCTGGTTTTAGCCCAACTCCCAAAGCCATCCACACAGAAAAGCTTCTGATATGTGTTTGGAGGAGATTTAAGCTTTGGGTTTGTGACCCAGATAGGAGTATAGGTTAGAAGAGCATGGATTGGAAACTGCTCACACTGTAGCAATAGGGTTGCCAGGTGCCCAATTTTTTACCAGAATGGCCAGTCAAAAGGAAACTCTGATGACTCCAATCAGCACTACTGACCAGGCTGCTAAAAGTCCCGTCAGCAACACAGTGGGGCTAATGCCCTGGCTCTGCACAGCTCCTGGAAGTAGCCAGCATGTCTATGTAATAGGCATAGGGGCAGCCATGGGGCCTGGGTGTGCTGACCCTTCCCTGCTCCAGCTCCATAGCACCCATTGGCCAGGAACTGTATCTGTCACTGGGGTAATAATGTTTTTAAAGTAGTAGGAGGCAAATGTAAAGGTACAAACAGAACAAGATTTATTAAACAAAAGATCCCACAACCAATAACAGTGAACAAGCAGTAAAGCATGCAGGTAGGCCTGAAGCCAGGGGCGGATATAGGGCAGGGCGAACGGGGCGGCCGCCCCGGGCCCCGCGCTTCAAAAATCCCCGCGCATGCACCGTGGCGCCACCGCGCATGCGCATGGCATCACTGCGCATGCGCCGTGGCAAAGGGGGGGCCCCACGAAATTATGCTGCCCGGGGCCCCGCAAAACAGTCATCTGCCCCTGCCTGAAGCCAACTACTCCAAACAATACAGGCAATTGGTACCTATATAAAAAAATCAAGAAAACTAATACATCCTCTTGTCACTGATTAACAAGGAACAGGACCAGATCATGTAAGCTCTCAGGAACATGACACATAAGACAGGCACCAGGAACTCAGGAACACATGTGAACACCTCATGAAATCAGGAACAACAGGGAAGTCTGGTCTTCTCTTTTGGTCATGTCTAGACACCTTAGCGCAAGTCACCCACTAGGTCTTGGGCTGTCACAGGGGCAGATATCCCAGAATGCCGTGTGTTCCGTTCTTATATAACTTCCTGTCTCTAGGCAGATTACACTGGTTACGTGACTAGTTCCCAATTTAGTTTCCCCTCCCTGGAGACACGATGGCTTGTCTTATCACTGTTGCCACATTCTTGTCCCTTCTAACCTCCTGTCCTACAAGTATAGCTTGAACCCTGTTTAAGCATGACCACTTTCCTTTTCACCCAGTAACATAGGTGATTGTAACAAATTGTATAATCAAAATTACTACAAAGGAGTGAATTAAAATATTCCATATTTCTCTAATGCTTATGGGACTAGAGAACAAACTTTCCCAACAGAGTGGAAAGGCTGTATATTTGCATTATTTTAAGAATATTCTCTATAAATGACACCCAGATTCACAGGCTCTACATGCTTACACTGTACAGAACACAGGATAGATGCATATCCTGAATTGCAACATTCTTTAATGCAAAGTCAGTGTCACATCCCTTAATAGCTTAAATGGAGCATAAACACAGTTTGTGATGGGAAACATGTCTCCCATAGTAAAACAAATTTGCCAGAAACTGTGTATCAGCTTCTAATGCACAAACAATTGTTATCAACAAGTATCATCACTGAAAGGTTATTAATACTTTTCTGGGTACGATAATAGCATTTACCTTGACCTGGATTTAGATAGATGTAAGGCCTTTTGCCAGTCTCAGTGGTGCAGGAATAACCAATATCCATCTCCCAGACACAAGCATTCATGTTAACACTTCTGTACCCATGTCACTATGGTGCATCTGCTTAGGGATATCTGTAGGAACTAAGACAGAGCTGTTTACATTGAGACCTAATGATATCAAGGGATATACTTCAACAGTAACGGTAAATTTGCCTTCTCTTTTTATACCAGACACATCTACACATGCTGCTAAGGATTCTTGAATCATGTGTTCCCGGAGCCTGGGAAAGGAAGCAAAGACTGGTGCCACAAAGTTTAAGTGGAGAGTTTGTGAGGAAAAACTTATGGGTTCTTTGTTGTTGTTTTAAAATAACTAAATATATTCACAAGATAAAAAGCCATTTCATGTCCTAATCTAAACCTCTTCTGTTATTCCTCTTGCTTAATAATAAAGAAATCTGTAATTCACAAAAAATCAATACTGACCAGCAGGTCTATACAAAGGATGAAATATGAAAAATGTGGTTTAAGTTGGACTTCAAGTGGAGCATTGACCTCATGCTAGTCCCTAGCACAGAGGTGAATTCACCCAATTCTCTTCCTATAACTCGAGTGTCCGAAATGCCCCTTGATTCCATTGCCCTGGAAATGTAGGCTCCTGTTTGTAATATTAGGAACTTGGAACAAACATTGAAATATTATCTCATTGCATCTTGTTAATAATTGCAGATAGAACAAATATGGCATTGTGATAAAACAACTCTGATCCTGACATACCTGAAAAAATACCTACAATAAAATCTCTCTCTGTATATATACATTAGTGTGCCTTTGTGGAACTATTTTAAATAACCAAAGTATCGTTTTACAAAGGTGTTTGCTGCAAACTTCAGGTTGTACAATGGGAGCATGGTGAGGGTTTTTTTGATGTTGGGTCAGCTTACTGATTATGGCATGATTTTAATTAACAACAGCAAATTCATTCATGAGATGCTTCCTCTAAACCAGGGGTGTCCAAACTTTTTTCAAAGAGGGCCAGATTTGATGAAGTGAACATGCGTGAGGGCCGACCATTTTGCCTGACATTCTTTGAACCATTAAAATTAAATGCAAATTAACTATTTTATGCAAAGTTTATTGCAAACGGCAAACGACATAACACCAACTATACATGTTGGGCTCGTCTACACTGGCCCCTTTTCCGGAAGGGGCATGTAAATTTCACCTATCATAGTAGGGAAATCCGCGGGGGATTTAAATATCCCCCGCGGCATTTAAATAAAAATGTCCGCCGCTTTTTTCCGGCTTTTAAAAAAGCCGGAAAAGAGCGTCTACACTGGCCCCGATCCTCCGGAAAAAGCGCCCTTTTCCGGAGGCTCTTATTCCTACTTTAAATATCCCCCGCGGATTTCCCTACTACGATAGGTGAAATTTACATGCCCCTTCCGGAAAAGGGGCCAGTGTAGACGTAGCCGTTGTGTCCAAATATATTTATAACTGATTTAGACCAACTGACATTAACTGAGATTTTACAATGTATGCATCTCAATTGAAAAAAAAACTTGCCTACACTAATGTGAAGGGTGAAACTGAGATCTGGACTGCAGCACATAGGCTAGGTCTGGTTCAAAGGCAGTCCCTGATCTCAGCAGCTGCGGAGTCCGTCCCTGATCTCAGCAGCTGCGGAGTCCGTCCCTGCACTCTCAGCCCCAAGGTAGAGGGCTTGCAGGGTCAGAGGCGGGCAGAGAGCGCAGGGCACGCTGGCCTCACGGCGGCCCGGGGGCAGGGCGAACCCGTAGCCAAGCGGGGGAGAGGGGCTGCGGACGTGCCCTACATGGTGGACTTTAGGACCGCAGCGGCCGCCATGGACGGCGGCGGCGCGGCCGGAAGCGGCGCCAGTCAGAGGAGCGCCGGGGAGCCAGGAGAGGGGGAGGAAGCGGGGGCTGTCCCTGCACTCTCAGCCCCAAAGCGGAGTGCAGGGGCAGGGTTTGGGACCGCGGCGGCGGCCCGAAGCGGCGCGCTGAGCGCGCCGGTTAAAAAAGGCACCGGGGAACCGGGAGAAGCGGGGGGCCGTATTAAATCCGACCGCGGGCCGCATTTGGCCCGCGGGCCGGACTTTGGACATGCCTGCTCTAAACATTGACATGTAGTCTAAATGCTGCCATGTGAAAAAGAACTAAAACTGAAACAGTTTGTGACACAACTGTGATATAAAATTGCACATTTTAATGACACGTGAGTTTGTTTTTGCATCTGATCTCTATAGCTTTTAACAGCTCCTACCTCAGAAAAATCTCTCAAGTTTTCCAACTCAGTAAGCAGAAATGGGAAACTGGGTACATATCAGTCAGTTCTCACTAGGGCTACTCAAGGGTGGCGGGGGAACGGTCAAAGACTGAAAGATAAAAATAGCACTGTGAGAGGAAACATTTTGGTCATATCTAAAGCACAGTGCACTATTCTAAGAACCTGCAGCATTTTCAGAGTGCTTGAAATGGATAGCATCTGGGGAGATTATTCAAATTGTAGAGTTTCTGAAGGGCCATGTCTTATATATATAAGAGTCTTTGGAGTGTTTAGCTGAATGACAGGTGACTCATAAGTGCCTATTTTAAATGTAGGATCTTGCTAGTGTGTCACATTCAAAGCAGAGTAAGTGTGAATCTGATGGTGAGAAAAAAGGATGGGGGAGAGAGACTGGCATATTGATAGCTGAAATTCTTTAGTTGCAAAAAAGTACAGGGAGGGATTCTTTATGGCTTGAGCTTCAAACTCATTTTCTGCAAGAGGCCAACCAAAATCCTAAAACCATCTATTTATCCACAGAATAGATTAATAAATTTTAAGACCAGAAAGGACTATTACATCTAGGTGAGCCTCCTGAATGGCTACATCTAGACTGTAGGCTTCTTTTGGAAGAAGCATTTCCGGAAGAGAGCATCCACACTGGCAAAGAGCATCAAAATAGCGATCTGATTTTTCAAAAGAGAGTGTCCACACTGATTGGACACTATCTTCCATATAAGGCCACCCAGAACCAGTTCAGCCAGGGCTTTAGTTTCACCAGTTGCTTCTGAGTTCTGTTGCCGAAGCCTAGCTGAGACCCACGCTTAAAGGAACCCCCTTGGACAGCTGTTTCTCTGCTTCTGCTGCGTGCTTGCCTACCTCTTCGAGGGACAGCAAAGCTCTCACAGTGCCTGCTGTGGTTGCCCAGCTTTTTTGGATGCCACAGCATTTTTCTTTGTGCCATGGAGCTGGAGCTGCCCCAGAGCATGTGATGGCCCCACACACCCATGCTACAGTTTCTGCAGCAGTTTCTGTAGGCTGCCTTCCTGTCCCTGCACGACCTTGACTCCAAGCTCATTCTTGAGACCCTTTCCCTGTGTACAGGAGCCAGACCCATGCAACCGCACACCACAGTTGAGAGGCATTTTTGGAGGCTGGATACCAGTTCTGACTAGTGGGACCGGCTGGTTATGGAACAGTGACACAGCCAGCAGTGGCTGCAAAACTTCCGCATGTGGAAGGCCATCATTTTGGAGCTGTGTGCCTGGCTCACGCTTTCCCTCCGATGACACAACACCCACCTGCAGCCCACCGGCCCCCAGGAGAAGCAGGTCACAAGCACTGTCTGGAAGCTCACCTCTCTAACAGTTACCAGTTAGTAGGCAACGAGTTCGGCATGGGGAAGTCCACCGTTGGGGCCCTCCTCATGGAGGAAAGGCACTCTCAGGCTGCAGACCCTGCAGAGGGGGAAGTCCTGGAAAAGGGGACCCTTGGGAAAGGGGGGGCTGGGTGGGTGGGACTGTGGGTGGGGGGAAAACCCATCTGTGGGGGGTGGTTGTGCCATCCTGTCCTCACATAGCCCTCCTCATGGGGGGTGGCTCCTGGGGTGTTTTGGGGGGAAGGAAGGAAGGAGGGTAGGCACATCCCAAGGGCTCATTCTCTGTTTTGTGTGGTTTTTGCTCTCCTTCTGCAAGTGGTGAGGGCCATCAACTCTATCATGCTGTACAGGGTCATCTGCCTGGGAGACCTGGACCCGATCATGGCTGTATTTGCTGCCCTGGGGTTCCTGAACAGCAGTGGAGCCATAGCTGGGACCCGCATCCCGATCCACACACCTCAACATCGAGCGGCCCAGTATATCAACCACAAGGGCTATTTTTCAATGGTGCTGTAGGCCCTGGCTGACCACTGTGGACAGTTCACGGACATTTTTGTTGGGTGGTTGGGCAGAGTGCACGACGCCCGTGTCTTTCGTAACTTTGAGCCTCTACGGCAAGCTGGAGGTGGGCATATTCTTCCCCCACCGTGACTTTGTGGTTGGGGATGTGTAGATGCCACTGTGCATCGTGAAGGACATGGCCATAACTGATGAAACCATACACCAGCCACCTGGACCCTGGTAGGAACCGATTTAACTCCCACCTCAGCAGGGAGAGGATTCAGGTGGAGTGTACCTTCGGTCACCTCAAGGCACATTTCAGGTGCCTCCTGACCCACCTGGACATGGGGGAACACAACATCCTCAAGGTTGTCTTGGCATCTTGTGTCCTCCACAACATTGTGGAGGAAAGGGGAGGCCTTCCTCGTCAGGTAGGAGGCAGAGGCCAGTCGTGAGGGGAGACCCTATGAGTAGTTGTGGACAGCTGCCATCTGACAGGCCCATCAGATGGGGTGCGCATCCGGGAGGCCCTGAGGGAGAGTTTCTCTCAAGGACCCCAGTAACTCTTCCCAGGGCATCCCCGATAGGAGCCCCTGGCTTGCTCCAATATCCCTTTCCCACCACAATCCCTCCCTTCCCTGAACTCGGAATAAAGACACCTGTTGGAATTTTGCAGAACAAACTTTGTATTTACCTTTCATTAAAAAAAGCTGGGGAGAGGGAAGGGGCTCATAACCTGCAGGGGGAGGATGGCTCATAACCTGGACAAACAGGCAAGGGAAGTGTCCGGCTACTGTGGGATCCCATGGGCAGCAAGGGAGCTGGGAGCAGCCTGGTCCTCCCTGGGGCCACACACACACCTGCGCCTCGGAGCGCTGCCCACGGGAGCAGGTGCTGCCTCACCCATGCAGGCATTCCCGTGTGCTGTGTGTGGCATTCCTCGGTGTGTCTGGGGTCATGCCTGCGCCCTTGTGGCTAGCCTGCTTCCAGCTGTGGCAGGTGGTGGGAGGGTGGGACTTAGAAGGAGATAAGATCACACTTATAATAGAATGTGTGTAATTTTTGGACAGTCTATAATATTGATTGCAGCTCACCACCTACCAGGACTTTAGCTGTTTTCTATTTACTGTATATATTAATGAAGGGAGTTATTTTATATAACTAGGAGATTTTCATACTTGTAAGGCTATGAAAGTCCTTGCTGGAGAAATGGATGATTGAGCTTAGCATCACTGACATTGTTCTCTCTTATGGTTTTTCCTCCCCTTCACCTTCTCTCCCCGGGTATCATTTTCTTTAAGAATGCTACCTAGTTATCTCTAGGGCCCAGTCCTTCCCCAGCATTTAGCTTTGATTCCCCTCCCCACTTTTATTTTCATCTGGTATGAAGGTGGGACTGAACCACAACCTGCGGCCTGCATGTTCATAAACAGCGGGAGCTAAAACAGCATCCAGAATGTGAATGGATGTGTATTTCTCTCTGGTTTGTTTCACTGTATAATGAGCCACATAAAGCCTTGGAATCAGGGCCGGCCGAGGTATTCTGGCACCCCAGGCATGGACACACGACACCGCCCCCGGGCGCACGGTGCATGCGCGGCCTGGCTACCGCTGCTGGCGTGCAGCCCGGGGCCCGCCCCTAGGCGGTGCAAGCGCGGCCCAGTCCGGCCCGGCCGTTGCGCGCAATAGGCCGTGTAGAGCCCCGCAGCCGTGGGGGAAAAGGGTGCTGCTGTCCGGCGCCGCGGGGATGTGGATGGGCCGGCGCAGCTGCCCATCTCACCCATGCCTCCGTCCGGCCCTGCTTGAAATGAAAACTCCCTGAAGTGTGGCACAGATTGAGATCAGGATCCAAATATTGCAGTTAGACTAAGACCACCTCCTATTTTAAATTCTGTTTTGACTGTTAGTATTAGTAGGGTCTTCCTTTTTTCAAAAGAAGAAATGCCTCATTTCCCTAGCCCTTAGGTAAGATCCTACAGCAAATACATCCCCCGCTGATGAGCAGTCTCTTTCACTCTGCCTTCTCCAGAATTAAAATAACCTATTTAAGTTGGGGTATAGGCCTAATTATCCTCTTCTTTAGCATCACTGGAGTTGCTTCTTCATTACGCCAGTCTGAGAGGAAAATCAGACCCAGTAATTTTCATGTGAGATCATCAACTTCTTATGCAGTGCTAGAATACTTTCTGGCATCTTATGTTTAGCGCCTCTATTTATAGAAACCAGGTTTTTTCTTTTGCATTCTGATTCCGTTGCAGTTGGAAGACATCTTTTCAACATGTAAGAGCGCATTTGCAATTTGTATTTCTTTTAGATCGAGTTTGTCCTAATTCTTTCCTTAAATCGTTTTAATTCAAAATTCAAAAATAAGAAAGCTCAAGGTTTCTACAAAATTTTAAATGAATAGAATCATAGAAGCATACTACTGAAAGGGGCCTCACTAGATCATCTAATTCAGTTCCTTGCACTCAAGGCTGGTCAAATTAATTCTGTTAGCTTCAGCACTGTAGGAAGACTTTGTTCTAAGACCTTGTATGCTGTGGTAATTTGCCCCCAAAACAGTCATCAGTGTGACTGCAACTATAGACACGCAAAGCTGCCATCTGCACCAATGGAGCTTTCTCCTGTCAGAAATCAGGGCAAATAGCGGCAGTGCCCTTCGAGCATATGCAGTTAGTGGCTGTAATAGAGTCAAATCCTCAATCCTACAAGTCCAGATGACTAAAATGAGGCTTTCACAGAGATATCAGAAGATTAGAGAAACTGCAAAAGAGTATAATGGTTAGATTCTTAACAGAAGTTTTCTTGAAACTGGCTTTATCTAGAGAGTTATAACCTACTTACAAGCAGTACAATGTAACAGTGTTCACTTCCAGTGAGGCATGAAAGGGACAGAGGTCACCCCACAGAACAAGAGGAATTTTAAGGCTCGAGGACTGTAATAAGTAATTTTGTATTAGACTAGTAACATGTTTCTGTTCTCTTTAAGGCTCTTGTCAAAATGTTTCCTGACCCTAAAGTGGGGACCTGGGAGAACCAAAAATAAATCATCACAGGATATAAGAGGATTTTTAGAACTATGGAGAGATCTCCACTGCCCTGTGAGACCTCTCACTACTTTTCACTCCACATGACCACTCTGTGTTTCTCTGGAATTGTTTCTTGGCTCAGTCACTTACAAACCATCCACTACCAAAGGAGGAGGCATTTAGCACACCAGATGCCTGTATTTAGTGTGGGTGAGTGCCTCACCCGCTACTCTGGCTCCTTAACACCACAAAAAATGGCCCTACATGCATTAGTTTCACCCAAGAGAGAATTTCCCTAATGTAGGCATTGTGGATACAAACATAAGGCTTTCACTGTAGGATCACCTCACAAGCCCATACATAGGGGTGTGATGAGCATGTCAGAGACAAGGAATCACGATTCAGAGCAGTAGTGTGTCCGACAGGGCTACCTCAGCACACTTCTGTAGCTTATGCAGGCCTAGAGGGCTAAATTACACCAGCCTACAAATGAGCCCACATTCAGGAGGGTATAAAGAGGGTTTAAGCCACAAAACATGCCGGCTGTGTCTACATTGGCATCCCTTTCCGGAAAAGGGATGCTAATGAGACACATCGCAATTGCAAATCTGCGGGGGATTTAAATATCCCCCGCGGCATTTGCATTTACATGGCTGCTGCTTTTTTCCGGCTTGGGGATAAGCCGGAGAAAAGCGCCAGTCTAGACGTGATTCTCCGGAAAATAAGCCCTTTTCCGGAGGATCTCTTATTCCTACTTTCAAGGGCTTACTTTCAAGTAGGAATAAGAGAGCCTCTGGAAAAGGGCTTATTTTCCGGAGAATCACGTCTAGACTGGCGCTTTTCTCCGGCTTATCCCCAAGCCGGAAAAAAGCGGCAGCCATGTAAATGCAAATGCTGCGGGGGATATTTAAATCCCCCGCGGATTTGCAATTGTGATGTGTCTCATTAGCATCCCTTTTCCAGAAACGGATGCCAATGTAGACACAGCCGCCCAGTTTGTCTTACTCCCTGAGATGCACTTCAGAGGCACAACACAGAATCTCACATCTCTCTCATAGAGGAACACCTACTCAAGTTCATGGTCTGAAAAATATGAAAGTTAAGAGAATCAAAGAGCTGGTACTTTTTCTCTTTCAGTTTTTTGTATTTGTTACTCTTCACGTAATATCTGCAGATTTTCACATCTTCCTTTGCAGCTGATGTTTCTGACATGCTTCTTCCTTAACCTTGGTGCTGACTGGTGATTGTTCCTTGTACCCCCTACAGCCAATTCTGAGTTGGCAGCTTCTTTCATGCCTGCCTGTGTGGTTGCAAATGCATCCCAATTAATGTGTGCAAGATCCCTCTCCCCCTTCCTGGGAATCCATCTGTTCTGTTAGGGTTTCCAGCAATAAATGGCCACGTGCCACTTTGTGTCTTGTGCTCATTTGTGTCTGGAAGGCCAAATCGTATTTGCCTCATTGATATGTCCTACTGAATCCAGTGAGTTTTCATGAGTGAGACAAGCAAAAATTTCCCTTCAGATTGTAACCACTTCATGTCAGTAATTTGGTCTGTCTAGCATATGTTATCTGCTGTCTTATGCTGTATCCAAATCCATGTATTGGAGAAAAACAGGTACATTACTGTTTCAATAAAATACACACAACTTTTTTTCTATGAGTAACAGCAGCGTTACTTCAGAATAATGGACGTTAAGCCAAAATAACAATGCGAAATAACAATGTAGGGGGTACATAGCAATGCCATTATTTTGAAATACATTTTTTAAAAAAACGGACAGCTTATTCCAACTTCTGTAAACCTCATTCCATCAGGAATATCGCCTATTCCAAAATAGCTATTTCGGAATAGCAGTAGTGTGGACACTCCACTGCTGCACTTTCAAAATGGCTCATCCTCAGGGCTATTCAAAGTAACTACTCCCCAGTGCCTCCTGGGCCTCTAAATCAAAGTAGCACGTCTACATTAGGGAAGCCTGCCTCAGACTAATTTTGAGGCTTCCCTTTAGTGTAGCTGTGCTATTTTGAAATAAACTATTTTGGAGTATTTCTTCCGGAATAGCTTATTTCAAAATAAGCATGCGGTGTAGACATACCCTATCATTTGTCCTAATGGAAATTTCCTGATGTAAAAGATAGGTCCTTCATGCTTCAGGTGTTCCGGCTACTTGGGTACGGCTTGTCATGGGGTTCAGCATGCAATCCAGTGCAGTGTGGAGTTATGTTATTACCTATGACTCTAAGGGTATGTCTACACTACAAAGTTAATTCGAAATAAAAGCAGTTATTTTGAATTAACTTTAATAGTGTCTACACAGGCAAACCGCTATTTCAAAATAAATTTGAAATAGTGGAGCCCTTAATTCAAATTTGGTAAACCTCATTCTACGAGGAGTAACACCAAATTCGAAATAGCTATTAAGTAGACACTTAATTCGAAATAGGGGGCCTCCAGCCCTTCCCAGGAGCCCTGGTGGCCACTCTGGACACAACCAGGAAAACTTACTCTTCTCTTCCCCAGCTCCGGAGACTTTAAAAGGTAGACCTTGGCCACAGTGCCTATGCCAGCTCCAAGCCTGCCAGCCCAGAGCCAGCAATGGCCACCGAGACCCCTGACCCAGTGGCCCCAAAACATGAGCTAGCAAGCCACTAGCAGCCAGCCCTCCACCGCTCCCCAGGAGCAGTCTGCCAGCTCCCAGGAGCCTGACAGGGGCTGGAGAAGGCGGGCGCCTTCCTGGTCCAGGATGGAGATCATGGACTTTATTCAGATTTGGGGGGAATGCCCCCAACATCCATGATCTCCACACTAGATGGAGCAATGTGGCTGTCTATGGCAGGATAGCTGCCAGCCTGGCCACCAAAGGCCACATGCAAACCCAGGAGCAGGTCTGCATAAAAGTCAAGTTGGTCCGGCGAGACCCCCAACCCTGAGCCCTGAGCTTCCCCTCCCCTTCTTCCCCTTGCTTCCCCCTTCCAGCTCCTTCCTCCCAGGTTTCCCCCTCCCCTCCCCTCTCCCACCCTCTCTCTTCACCTCTCCCACCTCTTTTTCCCAGTCTTCCCAGAGGTTCATCCTCACCCCAGTTTTGTTCAGTAAACCCAGTTTCTATTTTTGAACATACGTGTCTTTTCTTTGACATCAGGAAGGGGGGCTAGATAGGGGTAAGTGGAAGTACGTGAAGGAGGAATGGGGCATGAGCCCCTGTTGAGGACGATCAGGAAGGCTCTGAGGGCTCCTCGGGGTGGACGCTCTCCCTCGGGGCCTCCTGGATCCTGACAGCCCCCCAAATGGACTCCCCAGATGGCAGCCTGTAGTAAGTGTAGCTGGGCTGATGGCAACGACCCCACGACATGCACCAGCATGCCCAGGGGCAGCTCTGGCTTCATGTGGCCGAGTGCTGTGGTGTCCCGAGTGCGGGAACTCCAAGACAGGACTGCTTTGCTGTCCCTCATCGAGGCAGACAATCAAGCGGGGAACCCTGAGAACTGTCTGTCCGGGGTAGGGGTAAGGTCCCTTTAAGCACGGAGCTCAGTTAGCCTCAGGCAGCAGCCTCACACACTAAGTCCTAACCTGATGCCCTGCCGGCACTGGTTCTGGCCAGCCCTATCTTCGGTTCAGGGTCCACTCTGTATGGACATGCTATTTTGAAATAGCAAAATGCTATTTTGAAATAGCTTTTGTGTATAGATGCATTATTTCGAATTAGCGCAATTCGAATTAACTATTTTGAATTAAGTTAATCTGAAATAGTGCTGTAGTGTAGAGGGGTATCTAAGAGCTTTACAGTGCTTTGCTGCTGTAACTTGCAGCCTAGGACATGCACAGCCAGCCTACAAATCACACTCTGAGGCTGTCTACACTGCACTGCAAACTCGAAATAAGATACGCAATTTGTGTTATGCAAATTGCATAGCTTATTTCAAGTTTATTTAAAAATAAAGTGCTATTTTGAGACATCCCTTACCCCTCATAGAACGAGGGTTACCAGGATGCCGAAATAGCATGTCTGCTATATTTCAGAATAGAGGACACATTCAAAAGACACGGGGTAGCTATTTCAGGATATCTCTGATATCCCAAAATAGCTTTGATGTGTAGACATACCCTCAGGCTGTGTCTACTTGAAAGTAGGAATAAGAAATCCTCCGGAAAAGGGCTTATTTTCTGGAGACTCGCGTCTAGACTGGCGCTTTTCTCCGGCTTATCCCCAAGCCGGAAAAAAGTGGCAGCCATGTAAATGCAAATGCCGCGGGGGATATTTAAATCCCCCGCGGATTTGCAATTCTGACTGGTCTAATCTGCATCCCTTTTCCGGAAAAGGGGTGCAGTGTAGACACAGCCTGAGGGTATGTCTACACTACCCCGCTAGTTCGAACTAGCGGGGTAACGTAGGCATACCGCACTTGCAAATGAAGCCCGGGATTTGAATTTCCTGGGCTTCATTTGCATAAACTGGGCGCCGCCATTTTTAAATCCCTGCTCGTTCGAACCCCGTGCCGCGCGGCTACACGTGGCACGAACTAAGTAGTTCGGACTAGGCTTCCTAGTCCAAACTACAGTTACTCCTCATAGGATAGGGATAGTGGATAGGGTGGCAGAGGTAGAAGCCCTCTCAGCCTCATCCTGCCATGGTGCGGGGTCAAGGAAGGTATTATCTGGGGGAGAAAGGGGAGAGCACTCCTCATCAGGTGAGCCAATCCCTCTAAAGTCCTGTTCTGTATGTTTCTATTTGTCCCATTTTGCAGGTGGTGACGGCCATCAATGCGGAGCTGCTCCACAGGACCGTTCGCCTCGGAGACCTGCAGACCATCCTGGCCAGATTTGCGGGGCTGGGATTCCCAAACTGCAGTGGAGCACTGGACGGGACCCACATCACCATCCGTGCCCTGCCCCATCGAGCGGCACAGTTCATCAATAGGAAGGGCTACTTCTCTATGGTGCTGCAGGCTCTGGTCGACCACAGGGGACAGTTCGCTGATGTTTGTGTCGGGTGGTCAGGAACTCCTACCTGTACCGCAGGCTGCAGACTGGGGCATTCTTCCCAGAGAGGAACCTGGCAGTCGGGGATGTGCAGATGCCTACATGCATTGTGGCTGATGCGGCCTATCCTCTCATGCCCTGGCTCATGAAGCCCTACACCGGCCACCTGGACGCGAGCAGGGAACTGTTCAACTCCCGCCTCAATAGGGCTCGCTTCCAGGTGGAGTGCGCCTTCGGCCGTTTGAAGGGCAGGTTTAGGTGCCTGCTGATGCGTCTGGACATGGGGGAACACAACACCCCCCCGATGTGGTTGCAGCCTTCCTCCCTGCGTGGAGGACACAGATGGAGATGGAGGGGAGGCAGTTTGGGCAGCCCCGGACAGCTGCCACCCGGCAAGCCCACCAGCTGGGCCTGCGCATTCGGGAAGCCCTGAGGGAGCAATTCTCACAGGGAGGCCCCTGATTGTCCCCAGGGCCTTCCACATGTGGGATTGCCCCATGCCCCTGGTGCCTTCCTCCCTGCAACCCCTCCCTGCCCCACATTCACCCATTCTACTCAGTCCCCACTCACTGAGAATGGAGACAGGTGATGGTGAAAAATATAGTACACTTTATTTAACTGTTGTTTTTTTAACAAATTAAAATAAATAACTCTTTGATTCAGAGAAAAAATAAATAAATGTTTGTTTTAGAAAATAAAGTGCTTAAAAATATGTGTCCCTCAGTTTGTGTCACTGGCAGGAAGTGGGAATATGAACTTGAAAGGGGGGAGAGAGAGACTCAAGGCTGAGGGGGCTGCCTGGAGGCCGAGCTCCTGCTGCTTTGGCTCTGGCGGCCTTGTCGCGCCCAGCTGCACATGCGGGATGCCACAGAAGGGGGCTGGGCAGGAGGTGGGGCTGGAGCTGGGGATGGGGCTGGGATGGCAGGGGCAGAGGAGGGGGCAGGCTGAGGAGGAGGGGCAGAAGCAGGCAAAGGACTGGGGAAGGCCATGGCCTCCCGGATCACTGCGCAGATGTCCCTGCGCTGCTGGGTAAATTCAAACAGCAACTGCCGGCGCCACTCGGTCTCTGCCGCCAGCCTTCTTTCCATGGAGACCTTCATCTCTTGCAGGACTCCAACGTGCTGGCGCACCAGCTCTAAATAACTGTGCCAGTGCCTACGTCTGGGTGGTCGGGCAGGTGGGGCGCCCCCCTCCTGGTCAGCTGGTCCAGCTGTGGAGGACAAGAGGGAAAAGTCATCAGTCATGCATGCTCACCCTTTCCCTGAGAGGCCATGCCCTCCTTCTTCTCATCAGGCAGTGCCTGTGTTAGGGTCAGAGGCTGCTCATGTGTGTCTCAGTAAGGCATGGTGTGGCCTGGCCCGCAGCCACGGCCTCCCTGGAGCCCAGGCAGTGTACAGGGCACTGTCGTACCCCCCACTCCACGCATCCCCCATGGCTGAGCAGCACGGATGAGTGTCGGGCCACGGTCGGGGTTCCCACAGAGTGCTGAGAGGCCTGCAGCTGTGAGGCAGTCCCAGTGTCTCCAGCCCATGCCTGCATGTGGCATCCCTGCCTGCAGGAACAAGCGGTGCCTAGCAGCCGTGTGGGTGCAAGGGGGTAGCACAGTCCTCCCTGAGGGCAGCCATGGGTGTGCCTCCTCCCTCCCCCCGGGCCTTGCTCAGCATGACATGTCACAGCACTGCACCATCCCCTTTGCTCCCGCCTGCCCTGCCCTGCCCTGTGTGTGTTGGACCCTCACAGCACTCACCTGATGTTTCCTCCCCAGGGTCCGAGGTGGTCTGGGAGGCCTCCTGTGTCTCGGTGCCTGGCTCCCAGGTGCTCTGGGTGCCGTCCTTCTCCTCTTCTTCCTCCTCCTGGAGCTCCTGGTCCCCCAGCAGATGTTCCGGCCGCTGTATAACCGGGGTCTCCAGCCGGACTCCACGAGCCTCTCAGGAGGCAGAGGATCCCTTGCCCCCAGGATCCTGTCTAGGTCCTCGTAGTGCTCGCAGGAATGCGGCCTTTGCCCAGAGCGGGAGCTATACTCACGGTCCCGGACATACCCCTGCCTCAGCTCCTTCACTTTGGCTCTGACCTACTTCAGTGTGTGGGGATGGTGGCCTTGTTTGGCCAGCTCTTCTGCCATTCGGGCAAAGGTCTCTGCATTCCTCCTCTTTGTGGAGTGCATGGCCTGGAGGGAGTCCTCCTCAGCCCAGAGGCCCAGGAGGGCTTTTATCTCTGGCAATGACCAGGAGGGTGCCTGGCACTTGGTGCCCCAAGGTTCCCGGGGGGATGATTCCCTGGAAGGGCCAGAGGGGTCTTGGGGGGCTTGTCCTTCTGACATAGCTCAACCAGAACTGAGCAGTACAGTTCTGATCTGCTCTGGAGCTCGCTTGCTGCCAGAGTGCTGCTCCTGGGTGCCTGTGCCTTTTAAAAATGACTACAGGCAGGAACAATAGAGTTGCAAGCTATGGCAGGAGTGTCCACCAGGGGTTCTCCCTGGAGGCCTTTTATGTCGACATAACTTTTCCCCTGCGTCCACACTGCTGTTTTGTCGACAGAACTACGTCGACAAAGGAGTTATTCCTCGTAGAATGAGGTTTACATACGTCGACAAAACTGCTGAGTTTTGTCAACGTTATGTCGACATAACTCAAAGGCAGTGTGGACGCAGGTATAGTTTTGTCGACAAAAGTCCACTCTTGTCGACAAAACCCTGTAGTCTAGACAAACCCCTAGCATCCAAACCGCTTTTTTCCGTTTAGCCTGCTTTTGCACAAAAGTCTTAGCTAGCTGTCTACACTGGCCCTTTTGCGCAACAGTTTTGTGCAAAAAGGACTTTTGCCCGAACGGGCACGTCAACGCTTTACCGGAAAAAGCACTGATTTTGGACTGTAGATCGTCAGTGCTTTTGTGGAAAATCAAGCAGCCAGTGTAGACAGCTGGCAAGTTTTTGCACAAAAGCAGCTGCTTTTGTGGAAAATGTGGCCAGTCTAGACACAGCCAATGGGTTTTCACAAGTCTCTCTCATTCATCTATTAGTTCCTTTTGAGCAGGCAGTCTAACATGAACTGTTCAGGCAGAAATTCTTGAACACTAGGAGGGAGATGTGCTGTATGTGTCTGAGTAGATAATATATGTGCAGATGAATTTGTGCCCTATCTCATAAGCGTGCATATGCTTCTATGCTCTGCCAGTCAACTAATAACCATTCTGTATGATTTCAATATGAAATTGAAGTCATTAAGGGCACATCTACACAGCAGGGCTAAGGACAAAATAAGCTACGCAACTTGAGCTACGTCAATTGTGTAGTTTAAGTCGAAATACCATATTTTCCGGCGTATAAGACGACTTTTTATACTAAAAAACATCCCCCAAAAATTGGGGGTTGTCTTATACACTGGGTATAAACATACTGTAGCTTCGGCTACATACAGAACGTCCCTGTGCTGATACTGTATGTACCGCGCTGAACCAATCACGGCAAGCAGTGTCATCTATTAATGCATACAAAGCCTGCTCGGATTGGCTGAGTCAGAGAGGCGGGCTATTACAATCTTTGCCAATCCGAGCAGGCTTTGTATGAACATGATGAGGATTTTGAAGGATTTTAGGTACCGGTAAGTCAAAACCATTTTAATTAAAATTATTTAAATCAAATCTGATGTTATTAAATGGTGTTGCCTCGGAAGGGGAGGTAGTCTTATACGGCGAGTATAGGCCAAAACCTATGTTTTAACTGGAAAATTAGGGGGTCGTCTTATACGCCCAGTCGCCTTATACGCCGGAAAATACGGTAGCTTATTTTGGCTTTTGGCGCTGTCTACACAGCAGGAAGTCTGAGAAAGAGCACTTTCCTCCGACTTCCCTTACTCCTCATAAAATGAAGTTTGCAGGAGTTAGAGCAAGAAGTCCTCCAGCTTGACATTATTTTGACATTATGCCAAAGTAACTGCTTGTAGTATAGACACAGACTATGTTATTTCGGAATAATGTCAGTTATTCCAAAATAACACTGCTGTTTAGATGAACCCTAAATTATTTAATGCCAACCTTTTATAAATCAATATTAAAACGCTGCCTACTTATTTGACTGATACACTAACACGCTCCTTGTGATTATTTTACTCTTTTAATTTGTTTAACCATGTAAAATTAAATTCAGATGGGATCATCCGTTGTGTGAATGATTTTGGAATCTTATCAAAATAGTCCATGTGTTCCTCTGGTAATCTCTAATGCGCTTGCCTTGCTTGTTTTGGAATGTGGTTAATAACTATAATAAACCATCTTACTGTTAATACTTTTCTCTTTTGTTGTTGTATTCTGTTAGAAGAATCATTCCTCTTCTTGTGGCAGATGATTACCTCCCCTTTTAGGCATATTTTATTAATGGAACAATGACTCTTACTCCTGCGTTCCAAAATTACTCTCTACTTTCTTTGCCCTTTTCATATATTGCACTAGAGTTGAGAGATTATGCCACACACGCTCAAAGAAACAGAGGAACCATCTAATCAGCAAAACATCCTCCACAAGTTTTGAACACTATTTTCTCTGTAGACCAGACCTGAGGCCTAATTGAATAAAGTAGGTGAGAGTCTGTACAGCATCTCTTAGATCCTCAGCACAAGACTTGCAGCACAGGAAAAAGAGTTGAACCCTTCAATTCTGGGCTGCTCCCTGGGCTATAGTGTGCCCCACCCTAATTTACATTGGCCTGGGAGCCTTGATAGTAGTGAAGCTCAGAATTTCTGCATAGAAGCCTGCTTTGGGGTTTCCCACCCCTGGCACCAGGGCTTGTGAGTGGTTCTGCAGAGGCAGCCTTTCTTGGGCAGCTCCTGTCCCAAGGAAATTCTCTTCCAGCGAGGACTAGGGTTTGTAGGGTACTATTACACCACACTGGTCTGTATCTTAAAGGGGCTAGAGTAGGGGGTAATTGTCTTACCCATGTAAGCTGTGTTTACACAGCTAGAAATTCAGTGTGAAATTTTAAAAATGTGTTATTTAGGTGAAAGCCCCTTTCCAAAAAGGAACTTAAGAACCTAACTCTCATTGCAAGTCCATAGGACTTCAAAAGTAAGTCACTTTTGAAAATGGGATTTAACTGTCTCACTTAGGCTGTGTCCAGACTCAGGGTTTTTTTTTGAAAAAAGTAGCCTTTTTTCTAAAAAACTTCACCTGCGTCTAGACTGCAGCCCCGTTCTTTCAAAATTAAATTGAAAGAACGCAGCTTTTCTTTTGACGGCGGTAAACCTAATTCCACGAGGAAGAACGCCTTTTTTCAAAAGTGCTCTTTCGAAAAAAGGCATTCTTGAAAGCAAACAGGGCTTTTTAGAAAGAGAGCATCCAGACTCACTTGCTGCTTTCTTTCGAAAAAGCAGCTTTCTTTTTCGAAAGTTCCGCGTGCAGTCTAGACGCTCTCTTTCGAAAGAGGCTTTTTCGAAAGTATCTTTCGAAAAAGCCTCTTTCAAAAGAGGCTTGCAGTCTAGACATAGCCTTAGGCTTTGTAACACTGTGCCTCAATGCCCGTGTCACTTTGGAAAACACCACCTTCTGCTAGCATTTACCTTGCCTAGCTAATGTGTTAAAACTGCAACAGCCCTGTGTGCACAAGGATTGTAATGTATTTGCTAACATGTGTTGTCTAGCACATTTTCAAAAGAAATTTTTTTCATAGTGGCCTCACAGAGAAAGTCTTGGTCTCTTCTTGGACATGCTGATGCTTGGACCAAGATAAAAGCAAGCTGTGTAGCTGAGTGAAAGGGGGCATGGACTCCCAATGCTTGGAATATTCCTCAACTGCTATATTGATAGCTCTCACAAATTAAAATAGCCTTTAGGAGTTACACTCAGTTAAAAACATATAATTGAAGCTATTGCTAGTAGAACACTAGAACTCCCATTTCCTGAGCCAAAAGCACAACATCCAGTTGAGACAAATGGCAAGAGATGGCAATGCTGAATCCCCCAAGCCTTCATCTTCCTCAGAACATAATCACCTAAACCAGGGTTGATCAATTTTGGAAGCCCCTAGGGCCACAATGATACAGCACATGCTGAGGGGCTTAAGTGTGGTTGCATATATATGCAAATAGCTTCTTTCATACACACAGGCATGAATACAAAGATTAAACCTTAAGCTGTGGCGCCAGACCCAAACGTGGCCAGTGTGAGCCAGTCAGCACCTCTCAGGCTCTGCCCACAATGCCCCAGTGCTCCTGGCATCTGCCCCCTGGGGCCTAGAAATGCTGACACCCTGTACCTGTCTGTTCTAGCCGGCCCATCCACTTGCATCTTTCAATGCTCTCCCTTCCTGGGAGACACCTTGCCATTGTGGAGCTTGTTCCTAGTGGAGGCCATGTTTAAAGGAACCCACCCGCAGATCGCATGTTGTGCGTAAACCCAAACCCTGCCACGCACCACAAACAAATGGGCTGTGGGTTGCATGTGAGGTCTTTAATCTATGCCAGTTCTTTAATCTTCCCCATTAGCACAGTCTCCATAGCTCTTTATTACTATCTTTGCCATTTAAATTGGAGTTAATTATTTCTCCCAGTTGGTCAGCAAGGGCAAATCAAAGCAAGACTTTGGCATCTGAATATCAGTCCAATGGATTCTGGCTGGATTAGTGACTTAGTAGACCTTGCACTTTCAAAAGCTTCAGAGGGTAGCCGAGTTAGTCTGTAACAAGAAAAACTTAAAAAACAATAGTCTGGTAACATTTTAAAGACTAACAAAATATATAGCTGGTATCATGAGCATTGGGCTGGGCTGCACATATTAATTTGCATGGGAGATCAAGGCCTCACAAGTACAAGAGTCCATCATTATGAAGAAAAGCATGGGGAAGATGACTATTTGGTAGCATTGCCAGGTGTCCAGTTTTGAACCAGACAGTCCAGTATTTGAGCTTTCTGTTCGGGAAACAAATTGAGAAAATATAAATGTCCAGTATTTTCTAAATAAGATGTAATGTAGATTGTGATGTAATGTCAAGTGTGTCCTTCATTTTTGTTGAAACCATCTGGCAACCTACTATTTGGAGGAGAAGACACCTTATAGTTTTGGTGGTTTTTTGGGTTCCATTTAATTCATATGGAACATTCCTCTCAAACCTCCCCTTGCCCTCCTATTTAGAATTATTAGAAAGTCTACAGTAGGGGTGAGGAACCTTTCTTGCGTCAGAGGTGCTAAACCACAGAAAAATCAGTTGGGTGGGGGGCAGCACAGCTTCCCCAGTGTTGGGAGGGAGGAGCCGAGCCCCAGGAGCCAGATCCAAGCAAGCCAGAGACCGCATCTGGCCTTTGGGTCTAAAGTTCCCCACCCCTGGTCTACAGGATCCTTTTATTTCTTAACATGAAAGCATCTCAGTATGACAATTTGTTCTGCTCTGCCTCTCGGTCACATGACCCAAATCTTTGTTAATGGGATGCAAAAGTTGCACAGGGGGATGAGAGGACTCTGTTGCTCCCAGCAATTATGGAACATCCAGTGCCGCACCAAAAAAAGCAAGTGTTTGACAAAGCATCCTTTAGAAATTAGATTTTTCTGAATCATTCGGCAGGATGGAGGAATGAACATCCTGCGTATTTCCCTTCTGAGAAATACTTCTACATAGTTCAGAAATAAAGGTTAAAGGAGGACAAAAATGAGCTACTGCGTCAACAGGGAAACTATTGTGTGGTCCAGACTGGCTTTTCAGAGCGACATCTGGCGGGGGTTTCTAGACAGTGCTATTTGTTTGAAATGTATGTATTTCCCTGCTAAATCATTGACAACAAAGTGCTCTTTATACAGTCAACATTCAAGCGTCAAAGGGCATTGAGGATGGACAAATGAGTTGCCAGCGGGGTTTGTTCTTTGTGAGTCTCGCCAGAGTGTGTTGTTATCAGTGTTTTTATATTGAAACAGCAAAATGAATAACAAGCAAACAAAAATTGCATTTGGAAGTACGGCCTCCTGTGAACTCTGCCAGTTACACAGGCTGCTAGTAAAGTCACATAGGACTGATTTCTCGCTGGCTTGCTGTAACAATAACAGACACGTGGCATTTCCCTTTGGACGCTGCACAAGGTCACCCATCACAATGTGACGCGCTTGAGCCCTCTGATGCAGGGGGCCTGAATGGCGACAGGTTTACCAGCAGTAAAAGTGCTTCATTGATTAAACCCACTGGTAGGCTGGGCAAGGAACTACAATTGGTGATTTAAACACAGCCTGCCCCCGCCCCCGCCCCCTCGCATGCACAGCTGCAACTGGGCGTGGGAAATAGGCCTGCCTGCTTTGGGGTCGCTAACCCGGCAGAGGCGAGGGCTTAGCGCTGGAAACCAAACTCGCCATCGCGTGTTTCATTCAGCGAGCAATGCTCAATGCCACAGGAGAGAAACAGAGTCACGTGGCTGCCTGCAGTTTGCACGTGAGTCTCCGGCTCCCGGGAAATGGGGGAGGACTGGGGGAGCCGGGCGGCACGTGAGCGTTTTCTCAAGCGAGAGGCAGGAGCTGAGCTAGGAGGCGAGGGAAAGGAAAGGCTGGGGCCGAGGCAGAGCTCCGAACGGGGGGGGGAGGAGGGCAGACTACCCCCAGCCGCTGAAGCTCGTCGTTCAATCAGCTGCTTTTTCTAGCCTGCGGTGCAGGCGCCAGAAATGAGGACAGAGGGGGAGGGAAAATCGGGAGCCCTGAATGTGAAGCCTGAGTTAATAAGCAGGGAACAGGGATGCGGCCGTTCCTTCCTCCGCTGTGAGAGACTGTGCAAAGGGAGACAGGCACGCGGGCCTCCCAAGCACAAGAGCTGACTTCTGGTTTTGCCAGTGGTGCACCGCTGTCTCCCCATAGGCGCGGCAGGCAGAGCCTCCCGGCAGGGAAGAGCTGCGGGGGGGGATCCAGGGCCCACAAAAGATTAATTTGGTTTTACCGGTGATGAGCACCCTGTTTTTTTCCAGTGGGTGCCTGAATCCCAGAGCACCCATTGTCCCAGTCCAGATTCCAAGATTAAATGAAAAGTTCTGTGGAACTGCACCCCCTGTTACAGCAGAGATACAGTGCACTGATTTGCAGAAGAGAGGGTTTGTGTTAAAATAGCCACCTCCCGCCCCCTCATAAAAAGCCCATGGTGTATTGAAAAAATGAGGCTAGATGCTAGTGTTTCTGCTATTCCAGGAACAGGCTGTCCATGAGAGCTATTTAGCTGATAATGGAGGAAGGCAAAAAAGAGAGAATCCTTTTCCACACAGGTGGCACTTTGGTATTTTATGCCACATCTGCAAACCTTTGCAATCAACTGCACCCTTACTCTCTCACTGCCCTCTGCCTCCACACTGAACTAATTACTGATCTCTCCTCAACCCACAAAACTGTCTCTTACCCGCCATGCTCACATTCCATTGTGTGTTAAAGTGAATGAGCTAAACAACCGTTTTCTTTTTTTTATAAACAGGGCATCAACATGTCTCTGAAAACTAGGAGTATCCATGGCAACTCAAATAATGAGTCAGGCTCCTCAAAATCATGAGATTGGGAGATGTGATTTTTTTTTTAAAGTCAAAGTGGTTTTTTTTAATAAGAAACTGGTATTTGTCTGCCTTGTGGTATCGCCTTTAGAGCTAATGTTCTCAAGCTTTTCTCTCTGACCTATTAGAGGTTTTGTTTTTTGGGGGGGAGAGGGGAGAGGAATAGGGAGGTAATGAAAGCTGAGAATCTGGGCTTTAAAGAAAGCACCATATATCACAAGTGATTAAAATCATGTGAGTTGGAACCAGTTCATATGGGTTTCACAGAAAATAGCATCTTTGCTTCTGCAGCATTTCCATATGCTACTGAGATCCCTAAAAAGCACAAATAGAAAGGGGTCATTAGTGGAAGAATACACAGGAAGGTTCCCAGGGTCCCACTAAATGGGTAGGGGTTGGTATGTGCAGGGGATGGAATTCAGTAGGCCACAAAAAAGTCCTGAATGAGCATCCTCCCTCTCTGTGTTTGGACTATCTCTAGCACCAACAGAGAAACACAAGAGAAAAGGAAAGTTAGTTTATCTATAAAATCAGGAAAGGGGGTAGGTGGGAATTTTAACATATACAATTACTGAATAAAGGAAAACAAGTCAATATCCTTACATTATTGAGCATCACCATCCAGAGAGGATGGTGCTCACTGGAATAGAGCTGGGCCTCCAAGAAGGATCTAAGGAGGAGGAACTACCCACAAGAATCCCCAGGCAGAGTTGTTCCTGAACTAGTTCCATTGAAGGCAGGGGGACGGTTACGTTTGTCCCACACTGGTCCACCTCCCAGTTTCATAGTCTTCCATGTCTGTGTGGTTCCTGAGGATCCACAGAAGAACAGGGCTCTGTGAAGACTTCTGTTCCTTGTACTGATGCTATGGTCCTGGCATTCCATCTCCCATTTCAACAGAGTGCTTCAAAGGGAGCTGTTGTGTGAAGAAGGTTTCTCTGTCTGCAAGCAGCCTTCAAAGGAAGGATTCCTCTTTCCTCACCATGGCCGTAGGATGTGGAAAAATAATTAAGACTGGGCTAATGACAAAACAATGTGTGCTTTTCCTGGTCCTAACACTGCTTTGCTGATCCAGATCCTGTTTCCTCATCCTAGCCAGATCTCTGCACTCTCAGGCTATATGTACACTACCAAATTATTTCAAAGTAAGTGGTTTTCAAAATAATAACTCCTGAAATAACTATTTCAAAATAAGCTTACTCCTCTTCATGAGCAGGAGTTACTGTTTTGAAATAACAAGCCCATTATTTTGAAATAACAGGCTTGGTAGTGTGAATGCTCTCCTTGTTATTTCAAAATAACTCCCCAATGTAGACATGCCCTCAGAAGTGAAGGGGGGGAGGAGGTGTCTGGAGAAGGAGGCAGAAAAAGATGCTGTAGAAGGATGTGAACCCATTCTTGTAGAAGGAGTAATAAGGTTTATACATGAAGGTGTACCTCTGTAAATGTAAAGCTGGGAGCAGCCAGTCCATCCAATGACTCCACCACCTAAGAAATATCCAGTGTACAAGGTAGGAGATGAGGCTGAGGCCTTTTTAGAGAATTTTGAAAGGGCTTGCCTTGGGTAGAGCATCGCCACAGATCAGTACATGGTAGAGCTAAGACCACAGCTCAGTGGACTCTTAGTGGAAGTGGCAGCTGAAATACCTAAAGAAAACATGATCAATTATGAACTTTTTAAATAAAAGGCCAGAAATAGGATATGGCTCACCTAGAAACATGCCCAATGCCATTTCAAAGCTCAAAGGTGGAAACCAGATATGGCATTCACCCAACATGCCTACCAAATCGCCTTTGCTCCAGATATCTATGCATTCCATTTTTTGGCAAAGATTATGGAATAACTCTCTCCTAATGAGAATGGAACAGTTCCTGGATGATGTTCCGGAAGAGATACAAAGATACATCCTAGATGGGAAGGCCAAAACCATACCAGAGGCAGGGGAAATTGAAGCCAGATGAGTGGGGGTGATAAAGAGGAACAAAACTAATAGTTGGTGGGAATACCAAAACTGGTGCCCAGAAATGCTTTGCCATCACTGGGGGCAGTCCAAGGGCCTATCTGACAGTGAGGCACCTTCACCACAAGGGAAGCCCCAGACACCCTCTTGTCCCACAACCCCATTATCTAGCAACCTACCTCTTCAAAGCAGACTCCTTTTACCTGTCCACAGCCAAGTTGCCTGTTAAGTACAAGAGCTGGCTAGGAATTTGAACTTTTGTAGTCTTTGATTATCCCATTCCAATGCTGGTGGGAGAGGACTTAGCCAACCATGTGAGACAAGCCAAGATGGTGGGAATGGTCACTCACAGCAGGGCTAAACATACCTCCACACCTGTCCCCATTACTGAGGCTTCTACAAGAGCCCAGTCTGTGTCCTCAGATACCCCATGGCCATAGATCCAGATGGAGGCAGCAGAATTAGACCCCAGACAAGCATTCCAGTCCCTGGAATCCAGACAGAACCAGCTCCGAGCCAGCACCAGAGAGCCCCATAGAGCTGGCAGCAGCAACTGAACCTGCTCAAGAGGCTCTGTGACAGCCTGCTACACAACCCAGCACATCAGCAGAAATCTAGTCTCAGTGAACAGACACACTCGTATCACCTGTATCACTTCTAAAGCAGTGTTTCTTAAACTTTTTGAGACCAGGAACACCAAACAATATTTTTTTTATGCGGAACATCTATGAAAATTTTTTAAAAAAATTGTCAAAACAAAAACAAAGAAGAGGTCACAGTACACCTGCAAGTTGTTCATAGAACACCAGTGTTCCACGGAACATAGTTTAAGAAACACTGCTTCAAGAGGGACCAGACCTAAGTCCACAACCCAGTGGGGAGCTGAGGTCTCCAGCATAAAGGGAACAGTTCCAGGCAGAACAGGAAGTAGATAAGAGCCTCGAGAGCTTGGATGGCAGCGTGGAGCAAACCACCGCCTCTCAGTTCTTCTAACATGATGGTCACCAGCCAGTTGATCGTGATTGAGTGGTCGATTGCAGAGGCATGGCCAGTCAATCGCGAGGTGTTCTCAGCCCCCTCCTTACTCCCCTACCTTCAAACCCCCAACAAGGAGCCCATGCTGGTGCTACAACTTCTGCAAAAATGGAGCTAGCTCCAGCTTCCTGTGACATGGGAGGGAGAAGGGGGGGGGGGGAAGCCCTATGGCTGTATGCCAGATCTGACTTCTCAGGAAGTGCGCTCGCTGTTCTGAGGAGGGGAGGAGTGGCAGGCATGCTTCCTGAGAAGCCAGATCTGGTGCACAGTCACAGGACTCCCTCCCCTTCCTGCCCCCGCTGCCCCAGTGCTGCAGGAAGGAAGGCAAGGCAGCATGGGGAAGGAAGGGAAGACAAGAAAGTGCACACTCTCTCCCTACCCACAATAGTGCACATGCTTTCTTGTCTTCCCTTCCTTCTCCTTACTCTGGAGAAGCGGGGGAGGGAGGGATTTAAAATGGTGGTACAGGCTCTGGAGCAGCTGGATTAAGGAGCTGCAAGTGTGCTTCATACAGTGCTACCCACAGATCCTGCCACAGAGATCCTTATCTCTGGAGACCCCCAGGTATTGGCCTAGCTGCCCCTTCACCCTGTCCACTGGCCAGACCCCCACCAGCACCCTGGCTCATCCCCCTGGCCAGACCCCCACGAGCACCCTGCTCCTACCCCCTGGCCAGACCCCCACCAGCACCCTAGCTCCTGCCCCGTGGCCTGACCCCCACCAGGAGCCTGCCCCCTGGCCAGACCCCTACCAGCACCAAGCCCTCTGGTCAGACCCCAACACTATCCTGCTCCCAGCCAGATATCCTCAAGCGCCCTCCACCTTCCCTTTGCCAGGCCCCCACCAGCACCCAGCCCCCTGGCCAGACCCCCACCAGCACCCAGCACCCTGGCCAGACCCCCAACACATCCTGCCCCTTGGCCAGACTTCCACCAGCACCCTGGCCAGACCCCCACAAGCAACCTGCCGCCTGGCCAGCCCCCCACCAGCACTCTGGCCCCTTGCCTGACACCATATAACACCCTGTACCCTCCTATGGCTAGACCCTTCTGAACCTTGGCCCCTGGCCTGACTTCCACCAGCACCCTGCCCACTGTCTTCAGGCCACAGTCCCACCAGTACACTAGCACCTTGCCAGACACTATTCAGCACCCTGTCCCCTCCCATGGCTAGATCCACCTCCAGAACCCTGCCCCCTGGCCAGACCCCCACCAGCACCCTGGCCTCAGGCCTGACCTCCACCAGCACCCTGGCCAGACACCATCCAGCACTCTGCCCCCTCTACCTGGCCAAATCCCCACCAGCACCCTGCTCCTCCCCATTGTATAGATCACCAGCACCCTGGCCCCTGGCCAGAACCCCTCCAGAAACTTGCCCACTGGTCAGATCCCCACCAGCATCCTGGCTCCTGGTCAGACCCACACCAATACCCTGCCCCCTGGCCAGACGCACCCAACACCCTTCCCACTCCCTGTGGCCAGACCCTGTAGCCAGACACAAAACTCCATCTTGTTTTTCCACGAGCCCCATCTTGTTTTCTCCCCCCCCCCCCCCCCCAGAGAGCAAGAGAAAGGCAGTCAGCCTTTGATGCCCTGGGAACGCAGGTGTGGTGCCTGTCCCTTATTCTACCATAAACAGAAACCAGACAGTAAATGGGCTAGCTGACGACTGGGAGGCCTCCCGTCGCCGTGATGGCTAGTATCAGTAATTGACACGCCTGCACTGTCTCGGGAGAGGAATCTTCGCCCATCACATACCAGAGGTGCCCATTGTCTGCATCTTCCCAGGTGTGAATTATGCTTTGCACCCTTCGTGGGAAACTTGGCATTCAAAGCCATTTTTCCTGATTGGCCACTTGAGACCAGGAAGAAGCCCATGTGACCCAAGGGGTATAAAGAGGGTTGAGTTGCCCACCCAATTTGAGCTCCAATCACCTACACCTGCTGGCAGGTATTGATTGTCTCCCGAGGTCCGTGGGACGCCCAACCTCGCCCTACTTCTTCCCGAGGGATTGAGAGAAAGACGCTGGCCACGCCAAGTCTGGAACGCAGGGGTGAGAATTGTACCTGCAATGTGTTTTCTTTATGTGTACACTCTAATTGTCCCTCTGTTGTAAGTTAGTTACTTTATTATAGTTTTCTTAAAGTCAAACTGCTTCATTTCTATTGTAAATCACCGTTGGTAAGGTGATTTAGCTATAAACTTTGGGGACAAGTGGGGTGCCCTCATTCACTTATAAAATATATATATCTATATACACTGAACCAAGTTTCTTTATTTCTTTTCTCTTTCTTTCTCCTATAAATAAGCCAGTGCGTGTCAAGCTTCTGACTTGAACCCGTGCTGCTGTACCCGAACCGAACACAAACAAAAGAACTTCAGCCGGTCATAAAGGGACAGATATAGGGAGAGCTTGGGCGTTTGAATTTGTGTCACACCCAGGTGGCAAAATTCAGTTGGGGCGCTTCTCAGTCTCCCCGAGGCTGCCCGCTGCGAAGGAATTATGAAATTCTAGCAGCTAAAATCTGAAGCGTAATAAGCTCTTCCTGTACACACTGGGGCGTCTGTTAGCCTGTTTGGCTACCCTCTGCGACGGGACCTCGGTCCTAGCAGTAAAGTCACAGACGTTAAACTACTTTTCAGGGTGCCCTCCAGCCTCCTAGGCTGCCCGCTGCAACGAGACTCTGTGTCTCAGCAGTTGAAGACTTGGGTGTAACACACACGCACACACTGCCCTGACCGTCGGCTGACAGACCCCCATCAGCACTCTGGCCCCGGCTAGATCCCCAGCAGCACCCTGGCCCTGGCTCCCAGGCCAGATCCCCACCAGCACTCTGGCCCCTAGCCCCTGGTCAGACACCATCCAGCACCCTGCCCCCTCTTCTTAGCCATACTCCCACCAGTATCCTGGCCTTTGCCCCCTGGCCACACTCCCAGCAGCATTCTGCTCCCTGCCTGTAGCTAGACCCCCTGGTCAGACTAGCACCGGCAAATTGCCCTTGGCAAGACCCTCACTAGCACCCTTGCCAGACCCCCAAGAACAGCCTGCCCAGATATCATTCAGCACCCTGGCCAGACCCCCACCAGCACCTTGCCCCCGGGCCAGACCCTCACTAACACCCTGGCCCCTGGCCTGGCCCCTGGCCAGACCCCATCCAGCAACCTGTCCCCTGGCCAGACCCCCATCAGCACTCTGCCCATAGCCAGAACTCCCCTCCAGTATCTTGCCTCCTCCCCCTGGCCAAATCCCCACTAGCACCCTGCTCCTCCACACTGGACAGATCCTCACCAGCACACCGGACAGATCCTCACCAGCACCCTGGCCCAACCCTCACCAACACCCTGGCCAGACCCCCACCAGCACCCTGCCCCCTGGCAAGACACCATCCATCACTCTGCCCACACCTCCACCAGCTCTTGGCCCCTGTCCAGACTCCCACCAATACCCTGGCCCCTGCCCTCTGGCCAGACCCTCACCAGCACCCTGCCCCTAGCCAGGCCTCCACCAGCACCCTACTCCTGCCCTGGCCAGACTGCCATGAACACCCTGCCCCTGGTCAGATCCCCACTAGCACCCTGGCCCTTTGCTAGACACCATCCAACACCCTGCCATCTGCCCAGACACCTACCAGCACCCTGCCTAGGCACCATCCAGCACCTTTCCCTGTCCCCCTGGCCAGACCCCCACCAGCACCCTGCCCCCTCACCAGATCCCCACTAGCACCCTGCTCCTGCTCCCTCACCAGATTCCCACCAACACCAGGGGGTGGGTTTTTTTGCATCTCACTTATGTGGTCCCTGACTCATGTTTCTGTGGGTCAGTGGCCCCGACCCAAAACTGGTTCCCGACCCCTCGCATAAATAAAGACAATGCTAAAATGTTTTGTGTTGGACAAAATCTTTTTATTTAAAAATGAAGCCTGGCAACAAGCCCCCAGTTGAGGCCAAGCCCCCATCTGGCCGCAGCATCATTACACTCCTGCACCCCTCCACAGACCCGAACTTTGAGTCCATCATACACCGGAACTCCCTGCCCTGAGCCCTTCACATCCCCAAACTCTTGCACCATCCACATCCCCAGTGTTGTACCACAACACTCCTGCACCATCCACAAACTGCAAACCTGTGCCCTGAGCCCATCATACACCTAACCCCCTCCTGCCCTGAGTCCCTCATACACCGCAGCTCAGACTCTTGCACCCTCACATCCACAAGCCTGTGGCTGGCTCAGCAACCCAACCCTCCACCAGACCCCAAAGCTCTTCAGCCTGGAGCCTCATCCCTGAGCCAGAATCCCCTTCTCCACCTCCTCCTGCACCCAAATTCCCTCCCAGAGCTTGCACCTCTCATACCTCCCCACACCCAAATCCCTCATTCCCACCCCAGAGCCCGCACATCCTGTCTCAACCCAGGGAGAATGAGTGAGGGCTGGGGACAGCAAATGATGGAGAGAAGGGGAAAAGAGAGGGTGAGGCCTCAAGGAAGGAGTGGGGTAGATCTTGGCTTGCCCTGACATTTAAAAAGTGATCTTGTGTGTAAAAAGGTTGGAGACCACTGTTCTAACAGGTCCAGGTTTGTTGTAGAAAGACTTCTATACAAAGTAGTATGCAGTAGTGCCTATGTTCTAGTCATGGATTAGGACTCCCATTGTCTTCTCCTCAAATGGGAATAATGTTACCTACTGAACTCTGGAAGGCATTGTGCGGACACTGCATGACAGGGTAAAAGAAATAGGCAAAGCTTCTATATACCTTGATGAATTTCCTTTTCTCACTGTGACCATGTGTGCATTTGATTTCCTTCTGAGTTGCAGCTGTTGAAGTTTTATACAACTGCTCCCTCTGGTGTTTAGTTCATGCATTTTCTTCAACCTAAAAGGGCTTTTTTCTTTTGTTTTCTATTCTGATATATTGAAAACCTGGATGGGCTTTGTGCATTAAGAATATTCAACATTCTACATTATAAATATTAAAAAATGAAGGTCAAAAATACATTTATCCAAACACATGCGGCATAGCTTTAAAACTGCTACATTCCCTGAGGGATGGAGTCAGAGGTGTGAGAAATTCTTACCAACAGCGGGGCTGTGTCTAGACTGCATTCCTTTCCGTAAAACGGATGCAAATTAGACATACCGCAATTGCAAATAAAGTGGGGATTTAAATCTCCCCCACTTCATTAGCATAAAAATGGCTGCCACTTTTTTCCGGCTCGGAGCTTTGCCAGAAAAAAGCGCCAGTCTAGACGCAGATGTTTCGGAAAATAAAGCCTTTTCCGAAAGATCCCTTATCCCTTAAAATGAGCTTTATTTTCCGAAAGATCTGCGTCTAGACTGGCGCTTTTTTCCGGCAAAGCTCCGAGCCAGAAATAAGCGGCAGCCATTTTTATGCTAACGAAGCGGGGGAGATTTAAATCCCCGCTTCATTTGCAATTGCGGTATGTCTAATGTGCATCCCTTTTACGGAAAATGGGTGCAGTCTAGACACAGCCCGTATGTGCTACTGCAGTGGACACCAAGACTTTAAAATATGGCACAGGGAGGAGAGCTAAAATTATGCCAAATGGCTGTTGAGTCTGGTAAATGGATTAGATGCTGACCGAATCAATATTTCAGCCCTTGCCATTGTTGTGTTTGTATTGTTGCTCTTTGGTTAGCTTTTCATTGCCTAAACATGGGATCAGTTAGACTGAAACATGCGTGTAGCTTTTTTTGAAATATGTGATCATAGGGTCAGTTAGAGCCCAGTACAATTACTGGATAGTGTGCTCTGAATCTAAGAAAGTGGGTCTTTTAAAAAAAATGTTCATAGTTTCTGGTAACAATAAAGTCACTTTTAAAGGCATTCTCGCTCCGCTCAATTTTGATAATACCATGAGTTTCCAAGGCCAGTACAGAACTAGTTGACTATCTTTTTGCGTGGGTAGAGTGGCAGCAGTATGAGAGTTAAGAAGATGTGTTCACATTTGAATCTAGGTAGGCATCTGTGCAAGGGATTCTGAGATTTGTAGTACCAGCAGGCAAAACTAATAGTAGGAAGAAGACTGTGCCTGGACAGAGGGAAGGAGGAAGCAAATTTTCAAGAGCCTTGTTGGCTTAGCTGCAGTGCATGATTTAGAACAGTGGTTATTAAACTTTTTGACCCGTGGCCCACCGGGCTCAATGAAAACCTTTCCGTGGACCACCAGTTGCTAATGCAAACTTGCCATTAATTACATAACTACGATAGGGCCATTAAACTAGTGCTGCAGCTAGGGAGAATGGTTTAATTTAAATCAGTAAGAACTCAAAAGGTTTCAGTATTTTCTTTATTTATGGTGGGGGTGGAGAACCTTTTTTGGGCCGGAGGCCATCGACCCTCAAAAAAAATCAGTTGGGACCATACAAGTGAGAAGCAAAAAACCCCTCCCAAAATCCCCAACCCTCACTGATGTGGCCCCCTACTGAGACACCTCATTCCTCTGGTGCTCCAGCCTTATGGGGAGGAGGGACAGGGAGGACTGAGGACTGTTCATATAGGCCAGATTTACTCTTTTGGTGTTCTGGGGTTAGTGGATTTTGTGGATCCCCCAAGCTCTGGGATGGAGACAAAAATGAGGAGTTCAGTGTGCAGGTCAGGCCTGCCAGAGAGTGGAATAGGGATGGGGGTGCAGGATCTGGATGGGAGGTGGGATGTAGGAGGGGGTGAGGGTGGGAGGTAGGGTGCAGGAGCAAGCTTGGGAATAGTGTGTCTGGCTGGGGAGAGTGGGGAAGAGGAAGGGTGGGTGCAGGAGCAGGGAGGGGGTAGGGTGTCTGACTGCGGGCCAGGTGCAGAAGCAGGCTATGGGTGTGAATTCTCAGCAGGGGGATGCATGAGGGGCAGGGTCTGGGCATGAGGGGTTGGGGAAGGACATGCCTTCCTTTGTGCCCTGTGTTGTTCCCAGGCACCATGTCCTAAGCATGGCCTCCTGCTGCTCCCATTTGTCCGAGACAGAACATCAGAAATGACTGCCCGTCGCAGGGAGCCATAGCCTGTAATACCTCTGAGGCTGGTATAGGGGGCTCTGTCTGTGAGGTGGAGTGTTTTCCATATAAGGGCATGTAAATTAATAATCTTCCCCTGCTCGCTCCACCCATTGCAGTAACAGATCAGCCAGTGGGCTGACTGGTGCTCAGGCCTGCTACTCCACCCACTGCAGCAAAAACCAACCTATGGGGTGATAAGTTCACAGGCAATAAAACAGGCAGGCAGCCCCTCTCTCACTGGGGATTCGCATTGAGTGAACGCCTGGCCTGATCACCCAGACGCCTTGCACCCCCCGCTCTTGAGTCTTACTGAGCGTACTCCGAGTTGGTCGACCCGAGTGGAGACAGTTTATGAGCGTGTGACCGGTACTTGTGTTCCTGCTGTCTCCAGAACTGGTATAACACCCTCCCTCCCCCCCCCCATCATCCCTATCCTAATTGATTTTTTAGTTGTCCTTATTGCTTGCCAAGTGACAGTGGCTAAAAAGTTACTAAGTTAGTTTATAAATAGTTGTGGTTTAGGTTTTTTACTGTTTCCTTGTATAAAGTTGTGTAAATAGTCAGCCCTATGGATAATACCAGTGTTAATTCAACTGTTCCTAACCCCTGGGCAGTTATTGGGAATTATTGTGATTTAGAAAAGCCTCAGGGAATTGTTTTGTGTTGTCTGGCAATCTGTTTAATTTTTGTTCTGATGATTGTCTGGCGCCATCAAAATAAAATCAGTTTGTACTTTTTGAAACCCCCAGTTGTGGTCTCATCCTTTCCGGCATCCCTTCGAACCTCGTGTATTACGGGGACTGACACCATTGGCTGGATTCTGGCCAACGGGAGCAGTGGGGAAAGCCTCCAGGCAGCATGTCCCAGCGCTGCTGTTCCCTCAGTTGTGGGAGGGGGAGCAGCAGCACGTGGAGCTGATTGTGACTTCACTTTTTCCTCCATGAGCGAGATCTGGCAGGGAGACTCAGGGCTTTCTCTTCCCGCCCCTCCTCAGGAAGCTAGTGTTGGAGCGCCAACCTAACTCAGGGGCGGGAAGGGAGAGCGCAAGACTAGAGCACCAGTGCAGGCTCCCTGCTGTGGGGCAAGAGAGGGGGAGGGGGACTGAGCTTGAGCAATGAACCACCTGGAAGGTAGCTGGTCCATGAATCACAGTTTGAGAACCACTGGCCCAAGGCAGCAGGATTCATAGGATGGTGTCTCATTGATTAGTTAGGGAAGGAGGCTCCCAAAAGACAGGAGCAGTGAGTGGGGATCCAGGGGGAATGATGCTAGGAAAGAAGATAAAAAAAGCTTTTTCTCCTAAGATTCTTTCCAGGTTAGTACAGTTGCCAGATGCAAATAGGGATCAGGCCTGCTGCTGCAGTTTGGGTCAAAATCCAAGCAGCACAGATTTCTAACTTGGTTGCCATTCCGATCTGTATTTGTCATCTTACTTCTACAGGTTTGCAGTCAGGTGGATAACAAGTTACCAAGAAAGGTGACTGGATACTCTGATGACCACAGCAATGCCTATAAAAACCACAAAACAAACAACCACACCCTGCTCAAAATGTTGAACTCCTCAGTGTGTCATAAAAGTGCAAATGTTTATCTTTCAGTCGTGACAGGACATTTTCCCCCTAGATTCATGAAACCTATATTAAAAGGTTTCCATTCTCCCTTCAGTATGCACATATAGCTCCTTTTACTATTATTGGCATATATATAGGGGCATATCCAGGAGAGTGCAGAGTCTTTTGCTATGGGTGCAAACTCTCTGTAAGTATGTTTAATAGGCTACCATGTTTAAATAAGGTGTGTATGCAGCACATATACTTAAGGGGTCCATCTAATACAATGATAAATCACACTTGAGTTAAACTGCTTCTTTTCTTCTCTTCTAGGTGGCCAGAAAGCCAAAAGGCTTAAGAGCTTGACTACATGGTTTCCATTACATAGATTTTTACAGCACCACAGAGCAAAGAGGAACAATACAGGCACCCATTGGCTTTGAAATGAAAGAAGATTTTCTAGTTTAGGTTATTCCATTTATGAAAGGGAGCTAGAAAGATTCTTATCATCAAATGAAAAAGTGGCGGTAGATCAAAAGAAGCAACTGGCACCATCAAGAAGTAAGACAAGACAACTTGGAAGGGAGCTACTGATGCCTAGAGGTGTCGTATTGTATGGTGGTACTAGATATGCTCAACAGCTATTTCTAAAGCTTTGCAGGAAGCAGGGGCAGCAGAAGCTTCCTAACAATGGGGGGCCACTCGCACCTGAATCATAGCCCCATCCCTGATATCACCTCTTCCCCTAAGCCTTGCCCTCATGTCACCCTTTCTCCAGGGTTCCTGCTCCCACACAGCCTTTTCCACCCAAGCCCTGTCCCGCTCCCCTATCACTCATCCTTAGGGTGATAAAACATGGAAAGGCATAGCCCTCCTTCTCTTAAAAGTGGAGGGCAAGCGCCCTTGTCCTCACCTGATCGAGCATTCCTGACAGGAAGCTTTGATTGCGGGCAAGCAGTCTGCAGATTCCACGCATTCAGGTACCTGAGCATTTAGTGAGGTGGAGCTCGGGGCAGTGTTTCCTCTAATTTGTTTCCATCTATGTGTAAAATAAATGTTCTTATGTGCACCACCAGTAGAAACACATACTGCTAGCTGGGGGCACTCTGTTCATCAAGTGGGCAGCATTTCAGTCTCTACTAGGTGGCCACCCAAGCAGTTAGCCTACAGGGAACATTGCTCAGCCCTGTGGAGAGTCAGCTGATAAGTCAGAGCCAAGAGATGTGTCTGCAGTGAAGGCTGCTTGTATGGGTAGTGGGTGAAGTTGTGCTTGCAGAGGCAAACTCCTCAGCCTATGGTCCTGCCCATGTTCCACTCCTGCTTTGCCCAGGCTCTGCCCCTCCCCACTGCCCCACTTCCTCCTGGCCAACCAGAGCTGCGATCCTCTGATACCTGTGGAGGCGCAAGTAAACACAGCTGCCGCAGTCGCTAGGGACTAACCATGTGGGCTGCCATTTTTTTATTGCCCACCCTTGGCATATATGATGCAATTCTTCTCTATTTTACATTTTCTTCATCAGTATTTCTAAGCTGATTTTATGTTTTAAATATACTCTTAAGCCTTCATAAAGTAACCATTCTAGATTACTGCATATTTAATGCACTGAAACAAAGATCATTACTTTTAAATTACTCAGAGCAGTTTAGTTCTTCCAGTAAGAAAATGGGACTTGGGACTCCATAGTTCTATACATAACTTCTAACACTGTCTTGAGAGTCACAGGTGAAAGCTGGCATGGTATTACAATTAATACTTATAGTAATAGCATACTATAGAAATAGCAACACCATGCAGAGATGAATGACAAGAAATTTCGATACATAGATACATTCAGTTAAAAGTTACGGTATTTTAGTTTCATGAAAGATGACACAAGGATCTATCATTGGCCATTCAATAATACTAATGCAGTACTATTGCAATAATACTAATGCAGGGAGAATTAACAATAGCTGTTGCACAGTGGACCTAGCTTTAAAACTCATGTTCTTCTGTTTTGCTTAGTAGCATGTAGATAATGTATGTGCATTCATCCAGTACAGATGTCAGGAAATCCCTCTTTCACTCATTAATTACTGGACACATGAAACAAACTAATTTGAAATGGGCTGTAATTACTATATAGGCGGAATTTTTGATGTTATTCTTTTATGGGAATGAGAGATGACCTCTAGGAAAATTCCACATGCCAGATTTTTTCTGAGTTAATCACTCCTTTTCTGCTCCAAGGACAACTTTTCTTTAGAAATATGTGGAACATTACACACTCCTGCTTGCTCTTTATGTTTTTATATTATAGAGCGTCCTGTAGTCCAGGGGATGTTGTAGTATTGTCCTTTTTTTCCTGCCAAATATAAACACAAATAATGCAGGCAAAAACAAGCTGTTAACATGCATCTGCCTTAGAACGTAACTTCATGAAAAAAGGTAGGGCAAGATTGTATAAATGAGTGTTTAAAGTTAACCTCCTTAATACTTAAATAAAGATTTTGAATGCTAATTTGAGAGGCACTCATTTGAAATCTAAGCTTAAATCCCATGCAACACCTCCAAGTTATTCTATATTTAATTTTAAAAAATAATGCTTTGAAACAAATATACATATGATGCTTGGATCCTCAGCAAACCCAATAGGGGCCATTGAACATAATTGCTCTAGCCTGACTATACCACTGTAATCACTCAGGAGTTCCTGCCCCTTTTTTTATGTTCTTGAGTGCATAGCTCATAATTCCTTTTTTAAAATTACATTGCAGGCTCATCTTCTTATTTGTATTCTAGTATGAACCCTTTGGGGGCATTGGATCATGTTTTTCTGCTTAGGAGTTAGGAATCAGTTCTGCAGCCTTATAAAGCCCAAAGCAATGTTGCCACTCTCAATTTGATCACAGGTTTTACAGTATTTTAGGTTTTGTTTCTATCTATAATCTTCCTGTAAAAACCTTCTATCTTGTGAAATAGCCACCATTTCCCTACACATCTGTGCATGAAGTGAATCTGCCTCTGAAAAGATGGCCCAGCAGCAAAGCCCTCTCTGTGTGTACACAGGTACACACACAGCTGTGATCAAAACTACATCTACACAGCTTCCCTCTTCTGCAAAAGCCTATGCAAATGAAGTGCAGATTAGCATATTGCTGTGCTTCATTTGCATAATTAATTAGGAACCATTTTGTGAAAAACAGCTCCTGATTAATTATGCAAATGAAGCATAGCAATATGCTAATCCACACTTTATTTGCATAGGCTTTTGCGGAAGAGAGAAGCTGTGTAGACGTAGCCTTGGATCTCAGGCAGTTTGATGGCCACCTGGGATGAATTGTTAGAGCTTGGCCACATCAGCCTTGCTGTGTGTCTGTGTGCATCTCCCACCCCTTCGTAATTCCTTTGTGGCAAGTTTGCCTTGCTTTACTTTGCACCACCTGGCTCTACTTGTTTAAGTCAGAGAAGTCAAACACACAAATATGAGTCTCTCATTAACAAAGTCTGTGAACAACACTAAAAGCCCTTACCTTGGAGACCAGGTTCAGACTACCCAAAACTTAGTTTAGAACAGTAAAAAAATTCTCTGGGTCTCCCTTCCGGGAGCTGGCCAGAGCTCACCATCATTTGTCAGTTTCCACTGCATGCTCAGACCCACTCAGCTTCCTTTTCTAGTTTTAAATGGGGCAGTCCTCAGGTGGGGCAGAGAGCTGCTGTGATTTTAAGTACGGCTGGTTCTTAGTCCAGCTCCTGGGGGAGTCATTAAAAAGTTGACATGATGAGCTATTTGTGTGCCCCAGAAGCTCTGGGAGGGTGCGGGAGGAGTTGCTGAATGCAGGGGCCAATTTTTCCCCAGGAGTGCTCCAGCCTGGGAGCACCAATGGGGATTCTGGACCACAGATGTTGCCAGAGTATGGAACTCTGGATTATAGAGGTCCAACCTTTATAGGGTTTATAGGTTGATTCAGTGGCTTCCCACTAGCCAAATTGTTTCAGCATCTCTGAACTAGTGCGTCCCATTGAGGTAGGAACATGAAAATTATAAGGGTTGATTAAGACATTCTGGGAGCTGTGTGTTTTAAACTGGGATTTTTTTTGGGGGGGGTGGTTTACTGGAAGAAAACTAGGTCAGATAGTGGCATGGGCACTGTTGAATGGCCACAAGAGAAGCCACTGAATCAGGAGTTGATGGGATGAGTGAGTCTGGAAAGTAATATTGAGACCAGAACTTGTATGGGAGGAAGATTCCGGGGTAGGCCATACTATGGTACATCTTCGAGCAAGGGTATTTGTGGCTTTAGAAAGAAGCAATGAGTGGAAAGCATATAAAATACCTTAACAAAAGAAGGGGTCTTATACAGACTAAGTTGTTCTTTTTAGTAAGACACACATAGTACATTAAATTATAGCAATGATAGAAGCTTATTTCTGAAGAATTAGAAGCAGGTTGTGTGAAGCTGGTGTGTCACTTATGGTCTGTTTTGTGTCATGTATAGACCTTGTCCTGGCCCTCTTCTGAGGGGTGAACTCCACCTATAATGTACATGGGCTTTCCAAGCTGTGCACAAATGCAAAGGTGAGTTATACTGTGCCAATCCATGCTGGTGTGTACAAGTCTCAAGTATTGAGAACAAGACAGTTTGGCTCTACGGCTTTAGAAATATTAATGCCAGGCAACCCATTACCCACCAGCTCCTCCCCCCCGCCCCCCCAAAAAAACCCTGCAAAATTCAAGAGGCTAATGGGAGATGAAACATTATTTCCATTTTGTTTCTAAGCTATCATTAGTAGAAACATGAAATTACTATGTAAAAACACTACTTTAAAGCTTATTTCTTATTCTGCACCCATCTGCATGGTATCTAAGGCCTGGTCTACACTAGACCAGGAAGGTTGGTTTAAGGTACGCAATTCCACCATGCAAAATGCATAGCTGGAGTCAGCTTACCTTAAGCCGAGCTTGGTAGAATCCACACAGCGTCCAAATGCTACCATCTACTTCTCATCAACTTTTCACAAAAGGAGGACTATTGGTTACCAGCAGGAGCTACCCTCAGCATTATGGGTCTTTACTGGACCTGCTAAATCAAACACCAGAAGATCTACCACTGGTACATCTATTTTTCTGGTAATTATGGATGTGCTCTAAGCAGCTGATCGTTACTCTGCAAATTCTGGGAAGATGAGCAACAAACAGGTACAACACCTACTGCCTTTCCCAGAAAAGTTTAATAGGTACCCAGTGCTTGGTTTGCACTAAAGGGCAATTTTTTATTTTGTCTGTGTCTTTGCCACCAACCTTGTCCTTCTTTGGCTTGAGTATTTCTCAAAGGCTTAATGCTAAGATAGCAACTTTGTCTCACCAATGTACCTTATTGTGCTTGTTTTCTGTACTGCCATTAAGGAAGTGGCCAAATCCTGCTCCTGCTGAGAGCAAAAAGTCTATTGAATTCAGTAAGAGTAATACCAGGCCCATAGTTTGTGAAGCTCACCCTTCAGAGTGAAGATGTTTACTTGTGGGAGGGACACTCAGCTACTGTAGGTGTCACATTACTACATACAGTAGGTCAAATCTGAAGTAATTTTTAGACCACTTTAATAACTGCAACAAATTAAACAAGCACTGCTGGGTGGGGGAAGGCACCTCACCACAACAGAAAATTTCATGAATATAGTCTCTTGAATATTTATTGTAATCTCAAAATTAATACCCCAAACAAAAATAAACAAAACAAAAGCCACTTGTTATACAGAAGTCACATACAAAAAGAATATCCAAATGGAATACACACAATCTTTACTTCCACATAGAAACTCTGCACATGGATAAAACTTCACATCCTGACAAGTGCTCCTGTGGACATATGCAGAAGTCAAAACATCTGTCACCCAGCAGCATTTTAAACTTACATTGTTAGAACCACAGTCACTATATTGTAGTAGTAGTTAGAGTCAGAGGGAAAGTTGAATCCAAACCACCTCTCAAATATATTCTAAGCAGATACGCCAACATCTCTTCAAGAACAGTTCAGCATGTACAATTAGTATGGGGAGTTAGAACAGTTACATGTTTTCAAAGTAGGCGTTTGGGATTTTTTTTAATGTACTTGTACATGTAGAGGATAGTAAAAATACCAGGTAAGATTACTTGTCATGGTGATAAAAATTTTGTCAGCCCCTTGGGCAGTCAGGTCACTTAAGAGCGGTAAAACATAGGCAATGCATCCTCCATCTGTGTGTTTGCATTTCAGTAGTATCTTAGCCTGGCTGTGTTTTTTGCCTTGGAAATGGGGATGTTTATATTTGTTTCTTTCATTCTGCAGTTTTCAAATTTCCCTCATCACAAGCTTTCAGTTTCATGCAATTGTGCATAATTTGGCAGATGGTTTTGCAACAGAAGTATAAACCACAGGGAAGCATTTGGACAGATGCTTAGGCCTTCGCTAGGATTGTCCTGTACTGTTTAATATAAGCTGACTATTTTGCTTGTTTTCTAGCACTATTAAGTGAGATGGCAAAGGCAAAAGAAAGCAGAGCTATTGGTTTCCTGTGTTGTCGCTTTCTGAGAGCTAGCTTTTCTAAAATACCTGCAACAGAACCTGAAATAGCCTTGTAATATTGTCATAACAAGATATCAGATTTAGGCACAAAATCTACTCGTGCCTTTCACTATGATACCAATGGCGAAAAAATGAATATGATATTAGTAACCCATCAAAATTTTACTCACCTTGGCCCTGATTCATCAGTTCACACTTATTCAGTAACATCCCACTAAAGTGGGGTTCATGTTCCTCTAGACAACCAGCAAATTGTACAAGCAGGAATGCAACATAAGTCAATTAACAGCTTTAATTTCTGCACAGAGGTTTTCAATCACAACAGGGGAACCACTGGCAATACAGTAACCACATGCCTCCTGTTAAGCATGTGGTGAAATATTTTACTGATTAAGGATGAACGTAAGCTGGTGCTGCCTCACTTGAGGCCCTTGAGTGAATGTACGAGTACAACAATGCCAGGCTCAAGTAAAAGGAGAAGAAGATTTGATGTCTCATTCTAATTTCTAGTCAAGATATTATGCCAAATTCTGTTCTCACACTGCTGAGAGGAACGCTATGGGTCCCAAGGGAGTTACTCAAAATTTATAGCAGTCTAAGCATATGTCTACACAACAGCGTTATTTTGGAATATCTGACATTATTCTGAAATAACAAAGAGCACATCTACAATACAAGCCTGCTGGAGGACTTCTTACTCTGACTCCTGTAACCCTCATTTCACAAGGAGTTAGGGAAATCAAAGGAAGAGTGTTCTTCCTTCGACTTCCTGCTGTATAGACAGTGCCAAAAGCTGAAATAAGCTATTTCGACTTAAGCTACGCAATTGACGTAGCTGAAGTTGCATAGCTTATTTCAGCTTTAGCTCTGCTGTGTAGACGTGCCCTAAGAGAGTAGAATTTGGCCTAGAATGTATCTTCTAATCTTCCTTTAGTAACTGATTAAAAGTTAGGGATGGAAGCAGCAGAATTGGGGTCAGTAAGGGTTAGTATTTTGCACTGGATTTGAGATGAGAGCTCCTTCAAAAAAAACCATTGTGAACTCAAGACACCAAGCAAAAGATGCCAAATAAACAATGTTGAAGACTCCTATTTAATATGGTAGACTGAGTGTAATCAAGAACAAATCATAGAATTCTATATATTTTTTAAAAAGCAGCCACATGATATTATGCTGTAGTCACACACAGCATGTAATTGACTAGTCAGAGAAAAAAATGAAGGCTTTTCCTTAGGAGCTGAGTTCCAAGACAATCTCTTTTTCTGTTTCCAGAGAACATGCTTTAAAATATTATGTGGGTTTTTTGCTTTTGTTATTAGAAATGGCTAAGCATATATTTTAACCAAGAAAAGGTCTCCCCCCTACTATTGATATAACACAACCATTTTTTGGAAAGGACACACACAATTCTAAAAAGTAAAATTGACATGCACTTGCAGTAAAGATACAGACTTCTGTTACCATTGTCCCATATGAAAAATAGTTTAAAGAATTAAGAATAGATTATTCTTACACTACACTAATAAAGTATTTACTGTATAAATTTCACTACTAGACACAGCTACTAGACATCGTTTAAATAAGCCACACAGTCATCATCAACACCATATCACACGTACATGACACTTCTCCCTTTCATAACATTTTATATACACTGAGTAAGTCATTAAATATTGCACTTATTGGCCCATGTTCCCTCAGTTCAGAGGTGTTCAAAAATAGAAAACAAATCTATTTTTATAACATTTTTCATGCAACATTTAAGACATTTCAGTTCCACAAACACTAGTAAATAGGTTATACATTCTGACAGTCCAATTGAACCACGACACAGCTGACATTATCAACAATATATTAAACGGGAAATACAGCACAAACAGTTTTCATTTAACACTAATTTGCAGGTACATGTCAGGATTACTCAAGTAAATTCATTACTGGAAGTGGTGAGCAATCCCTAGCTTTTGTTTCCACATGTTATGCAAGAGCATAAAATTGTCAGACGATTAGGACATGGTCTCTCCCCTCCCCCCATAACAGGTGTACAAGTGATGTGCCATCTGCTCCTGCCATCACCATGAACAGTAATTCTATGGCCTGTGGATTTAACCCAAGCACTTTCTAGTGACAATGAGAATTCATGGATAAGTTCCACTGCAATAATAATAATAAAAACCACTGCACTGAAAACAAATAGCTGTGCAAACTGAACCAGAGTTCAGGATATATTTGTGTGTGAGAATTCTACATGTACAGTAAAAATCTTTGCTTGGATGAATATTGAAGAAAAGATAAAGTAAATAAATAAGTAAATAAATAAATGTAACAGACACAATGAAATGAATTTACCTGTCCCATTTAATGACATAAAATCTATTACATACTCAGACTATTCAGATGAGTTGCCTTTAGAATGGAGACTTTACAAGTATTGAACCTTGAAAAATCTAATTTCCAATTGCTATTAAAAACACTCCACACACCAGAACCTCAGCTGGAATACACATAGCATAATTCTATTGGTTTAATCAGAACCATGCTGGTCTATACAAGCTGAGGATTGGGCCCCATAGATTCAAAGCATTAATGGTGCAATTCCACTTGAGTTACGCCCAAGGGGAATCTGGTCCATTTGCAGTGTAAATCAAGTCTGCCTTGCAATGGATCAAGGAAACATTCATAACATTCAAACAATGGAACAGCCATTTAGTTGTTGCCATTGAAAAGTGACAATGACAAACCATGCTACTGAAAAATGAAGCCCGTAATTTTTTTTTAATAGAAAGCATCATTGGCTTCTCTGCTATTGAAGAAACAATGGCAGCAATAAGCATAACATTTAGTATGCCAAGCATGTCCCAGGAAAAGACAATTAAAATTCAGGCAATTCTGAACATTAGGATCAAGCTCCAGCAGAGTTTTTGCACCATGAAATAGCACTTCATTCAGTCCTAAAATAAAAAAATGTGCAGGCAGCACAGCTGGACATACAGAGCTGAGCAGACTGGGAAGAAAACTTAATCTTTCAGACTGATGCTCTGGAAAGGCCACATAGATCTAGTTGCTCAGGTAGTTTCTCTCTGCATTACTTTAAATATAAGCACAAAGGAACAAACAGTTCCAGGTAACAGTCACGTACATTGCAATTCAGAGAAAGAATGAGTGGTTTTATATATCTATATCTATATATATATGTAGAGAGAGAGAGAGAAAGAAATTAAAAGACAGGCTAGCTTATATGCATTTCAGACACCAAACAAATTGGTCTAAACAAACAGGATGAAATACAAACACAGTTACAAAATAACTGATCTATAAGGACAGGCACATTTATCATATCTGAAAATGCACTTTTGTCAGAATTAAGACCATGCAGTTGCAGTTTCAACTCAAAAGGGCTTGCAAGCCATTGTGATCAATCCCATCCATTCATGCACTTGAATGCTGCAGGAGCCTGTCTCTTACATTTATTTGTGCCACTTGTTACTGTTTGGAATGCTGAGCGATAGCCTGCCCATGCACTGAGAAAGACACTTGTGACTCCATGACAAAGATGCATGCAATTACTGTAGCACTAATGTTGTTATTCTGGGTCAGCACTTTGGAAGTGTGGTGTCATGCAGTATTTTGGCTGGCACCATGGGGCTCAGACCCTAAGCAATGTGGCTTTTGTCCACTTCAAGGTCTAATCTCCCATTAAACTGTGATGGAGAAGGAGCCCCCTTCCCCACTTCTGGTAACAGCCATTAACTCAAGGCAATGCAATAGAGTAATAATAATATAGTATTTTCTCCAGATAACACCCCCTTGGAGCCCTCAATGAGAAATAAGACTGCAAAACAAATTTCCCCACCCTCCCTTTTACATGCAGACAGAGTAGTTCCATAGTCTGTGCCAGAGTGAACATAAAGTCAGTAGATGATAACATTTTCTTTAAAATTCAGTGTTGGTGATGGACTGAAAACCCTGGAGGCTGATGTACTCTCTGTATCCATCAAACAGACAGTACTGGCAGAGGCAGAGCAAACTACTTCTGCTTTGCTGTGTCTCACAAATGGCCTTAAAACCTGACCTCAGAGTGTGAAAGGGCCAGTGAGTCACCACGGGCCATTCAGTTCCCTACTTCTTCCTGAAACTAGTATCAAAGCTACAAATTACGGTTGCTTGGTCCTGGATTTTATGATGTGGCCACCAGGAACTGGACCGAGATGAGGAAACTAGTGTTTCAAAATCTGGCCCCAAGTAGCCGGTTTAACAATGCTGCCAATTAAAAGTTTTGAAATATTTTGTGATTATTTTAAGTCTTGACCCTCACGTTGGCTTTGTGTGGCTGGACCTCTGTACTTATGCAACACTCTCCTGACCCTCACAAACGTATGGGTCACACACATGGATCTGATTCCTGCTCTTATCTTCTCCATCACATACATCCAATGACTGTGTGTGGTGGGAAACCATATGTGGTGGGATTTTCCAAGGCATTCATTGTTGCCCTAACTCTGCTCCCATTGAAGTCAATGAGGGCACGTCTACACAGCAACATTATTTTGAAATAACTAGCATTATTTCAAAATAACTTAGTCCGAGTCTACACAGCAGGCAGTTATTTCGAAATAATGTTGAAATGCTATCAAGTTGGAGGACTTCTTACTCGGACTCCTGTAACCCTCATTGTACGAGGAGTAAGGGAAGTGAGAGGAAGAGTGCTCTAGTTCAAAATAAGTGCTGTGTAGACACTCCCAGTTTCAAAATAAGCTACTCAATTGATGTAGCTCTGTTTGTGTAGCTTATTTCAAGTTAAGCCCTGCTATGTTGATGCACTCTTACAGTTTTACCAGTGAAGTCAATGGAAACAGAATTAGCTTGTCACTGTTTCCCAAAATCCCAAGAATTAAATAGGTTGAGACAACTCAAAGGAAAATTAAAAGCCACAATTCTGATGCTTCCCCCTTTTGGAAAAGGATGGTAAGATTTGAAAAGATTACTTTTCTTGTGTGTATCTCTGTAATGGCGTTGATTCCAGCCAAGAATGGAAAGACCAAGTAATGAAGCTACTATGCTAAAAATGGTTTTCATGATGTTTCCCAGCCTGAAATCTTGCAGGACTGCTAGCCCAAGGCCACAGTCACAAGATTTGTGAGTGCAAGGGTCTACCTACTCCCATCTGCTAAAAGGATCATGATGTTTGCAGGACTCCGGCCCTCTGGACTAAGCTAAAGTCTGGCTAAGAATTTAGACTTTTGGAATGTGATTGGAATTGAATCTAAGAATCCTTTAAAGGTCATCCAAAACTAATTCTAAACACTGTTTGGTGAGGGGAATATAATGAAAAGTTTCCATATAGCTACAAATCAAGTGGGAAGTCCTATAAAGGAATAAGGGGTGTTTTTTTTTTGCATCATCTCTGATACTAGTTTTCCTGTATGCATGTGTCTTCCTTAAAAGCATGTCTGACATCATAAGAAGTTTGTTCTTTCAGCCTGCTATCTTCCCTTCGCTTGTAATGTATTAAACAGGGTCGAGGCAGGACAAGCTTTTCTTTTGAGAAGAGGAAGGAGAGGAGAATACCTCCTACAATCCTCTCCCTTTCTATTTAAGTTTTTTTATTAAAATTGATAAAAACATTATCGTTCATCCTACCTGCTTCATACTTCTTAATAAGTTAGCTAGTATTGCCAGCTGTTCTTCCAGTCCCAGCATGACAGAGTGCCTACATTGTCATCGGAGGAACACTGGACTGGAAGTAAAACAGAGTGAGATGACTGTGATGGTTCTTTCTGACCTTAAATTCTATGAGAGCAAATCCAGGCATGCACTGGATGCGTTAGATGGCAAACAGTCTCTTCTCCTCATGTTGCTGCACAAGATGCAGCTCTGCTGCAGCCAGTGTCCCAGAGCAAAAATTGTGGGAGCACTAGGACTTGTGGTTTACAAACATTCCAGAGTGTGTGTCTGAACTAGTGTGAGATGTGGTAACATCCTCTGTCCCAGCTGCCATCTACCAAGAAATACCAGGAGGGGATTGATGGTGGGAGGCCAAGCAAAATGTACTGGAAGAGCTACAGCCCACACTAGAGGCATTACAGCACACATCATCCTGGAGACTGGCAGCAAGCCCTGTTTTACAGCAGTGCTTGGAACTCTTCACAATTACAAGGGACCTGGCTCACTGCAATGGAAGGCATGCTTCCCTAGAGAAACATACGGTACAAAGGGAAACACAGTGGAAGTTAGCGAACAGCATTAAAAGTATAACATGGTCCAAGGGCTAGAAGCTGAAGGTAGACAAATTCAGACAGAAAATAACACAGACATTTTTAACAGAGAGTGTAATTAAGCACCAGGCCATTTTACCAAGGGCCATGGTGGAGTATCCATCAGTGGCAATTTTAAAATTCAAGTTTGGGGTGTTTTTTCTAATAGCTATGCTCTAGAAACTATTTTTGGGAAGTTCTACAGCCTGTATTATAGAGGAGCTCAGACTAAATGAGCACAGTGGTTCTTTCCGGCATTTCAAATCTATGAATTAATGTTTTGTTCTACAGCTGCTATTCTCTACCCTTCTAGCAAGTCATAATTAAATATGCATAGTCTACTGAGCACCATGGTGCCTGCCAGAGGGACCATTGTTGACGGCATCACACCAGGAATCATGGAGAGAAGTTCTCCAGGGCTAGTTGGACTGGTTGCAAATTTTCCTTCAGGAGTATTTTCCATTTAAAAAAAAAGTGAGATGAAGGGGACATTGGTTCAATAACATTTTTTCCCCTGAAAAGCATCTGCTTTCCTTAAAACATTTAATTTTTTTATTGGAAAAATAAAATCTTTGGCCATGAAACTTCTACCTCAGAGGACAGCAACAGCTAGAGGAGTGCAGCTATCAAACTGATGGCCTAAAAGTGGGAGGGAAAGTCAGGGAGAGTAGTAACTAGAATGCCATAGGATTGTCAAGAGCTAGGTAAATGGGCTGAGCTCAATTTCACTTCCTTTTCCTCTTCCCCTTCCTTACTAATCTGCCCATAACAGAGCAGTGAGCAGCCAACCTTTCTCTTTCCTCTGGTTTTTCATGGAATTAAATGATATGGCTCATTTTTCACACAAAAAAAAAAAAAGTGTGGGAGTTAGCTAGCATGTTAAATGATACGTTTAAGATCCAGTGTAGCCATGCCAAGTTATAGTTATGATACAAGTTTACACTTGGGTTTACCTCAGCCAACTGTGTTACTTTTATCTGCACTAGCATTTTAATACAGTAGTTACAATGTTAGGTAAAATGACACCTTTTTTCCTTGTGGTGACATGGCCTTAGTGTGTTTGATGACATTATATAAATTACCTTAGGGAAAAAAAAACAATGTGTTTTATGGGGATTTCCTTGCAGTCAGGTATGGTGTGAGCAGCTGCTCTGACTCATTTTCCTGTTTTCTTCCCTTTTTTCTGTTATGTCTGGCTTGAGAAATGTCATTCTGGTACTAAAGCTGATGTCATAAAGAACAATAAGAAGTGAATGTTGCCTCAATGATGTAATTAATGGAGGAATATTGCTGTAACCCAGATAAGGCAATAGTACAATGTGCTACCAATTAGCAGACCAAGAGCTTATTAACATAATGAGAGCATTTTTTAAAATGCTTTAAAAAAAACAAAACAAAACAAAACAAAAAAAAAACAGACTCCAAACCTGCAGTTATTCAGTTATTTTCACAGCACTTCATAGATTTTCTGACTAATATGGTCTAGTGGAAGAACTCCTTAGAAAACTTTTTATTTCTCTATGAATTTTCAAAAAACATTGCCAATTTCTGACTGTCCTGTTACAAGATATGTCTAGACCAAACTATTTTTCAAATTGAATGGATCCATTCCTGTCCTCACAAATAAGTCTTGCTGTCTTTAATAGGAATAGCACTGCTGAAGAGAGAGATGGGCTTTTATAATCAATAGAGAGAAGATTCTCTCAGACTATAAAATTAATATATAGACATTCTTTTCAAGAATGAAACATGAAATTCCTAAAGGCCAAATTACGCAGCCTCCAGAACAATATGAGTAGATTATTTTTGCTTATGAATAATTGTACACAACAGATTTGGGTCTGGTAGGGTAATATCAAGAGTTGTAGCATATACCTTCTGTAAAGCATGTATCTGTAAGATGGACATTTCACAACTTTTTTCTGTATCAGTATTATAGTGAATTGGCTCGTGGATGGAACTGGAACAGAGCCAGCCCCTATCCTGCCAGCAGGTAGCAGATAAGGATTTCTCCTTATATAAAGGGATAGGAGCCTGGGTTTGGGGTTAGGCAGCTGTTGTCACTCTGAATTTCCTAGTGGCATAGAGATAACTGAATTTCATTGGTGGTCATGGATTGCCATAGCATTGCCCTCAGAGAAGTGTGCATCAGACAAATTATCTGGGAATAGACAGTATATTCAGGTAGTACTTTAAAATTGATTTTTCAGTCAAGGGAAATTTAAATGGCATTAGAAAGCTTATTCCCAAATGCTGTGGTGATTACACCAAGCAGTAAATGGTATAATTTGAAACTGATGAGGTTAAAGTCAGTTATAAACAACCTGTGCCCTGGGGTCACCGAACCAGCTGAAGTAAGTACAATGTACACAGGATAAAAAGAAAAGACAAACAGCCATCCACATGCAAAGGCCAGATGCTGAGAAATGGGCAGTCCTTACAAACTGTTTGCACATATTGTACCAGCCACTGACATAAACATATTGTCTCCAAATAAATTAAAAAGACAGTATAAATAAAGGCTTATAGACCATCTGTAAATACTCTGTTGGCAATAGAACACACTGGAGCTGCCTCTGCTTATAGCTGTATTAACAGCCACAGTTGGGTTGCTGTGGAGGAGGGGTGTCCTTTAGTCTTGTGTTCTGTTTCCCAGCAGTGATAGCAGGATCCGTCTCCAGACTTTCTGACATTTTGTCGCAGATGATATCCACAAGCTGCTCGAATGTCTGCTTGACATTTACGTTGTCCTTGGCACTTGTTTCAAAAAATTCAAAACCTGGTAAAATGAAGAAAACACATGTTGGTTGTTGCACATTCTTAGAGCCCTTGGTAACTATTAACCCCTCTTTAGGAAGGGAAAAAGCAGAGAGAGAGAGAGAATGGTGGGCTAATTTTTGACCACTGTGGTACTGCTATCAATCCAGAGTAACTACACAAAAGTCATTTGATTTACACCAAGGTAGCTGAAATCATCATTTGACCCAATGTCATGGGTGGTTGGTGCAGCTGGGGCTCGGGGAGACAGGCGGGGCAGTGCGTCAACTGCACTCCCCAACCCCAGAGGAGAAGACGGGACAGTGAGCCAAGAATGTCCCAGCCTCCCAGGAGGGGCAGAGAAGCGGGGCAGTGTGCTGAGTGCTCCCCAACCGTCCCAGAGCACCAGGAAGGGGCAGAGAGGTGAGGGGAGTATGCATGCAGGGCAGCTTCCAGAGTACCAGGGGAGGGGAGGTGGTTGCATGGTTCCAGCCTCCCCGGCCAGGAGCACAGGAAGGTCAGGTGCTCGGTGGCAGCAACATTTCGCTCCCAGAACACCTACAGTGAGTATTCTCAGGGTGGAGTATGGGAGGGACCAGGCTGGTGGTTTGGGAAAGCCAAATCTGATCTCTTACATAAATCACAATCAAAGGTGATTTCATCATGGTTGATTTTGTGTTATGCTAAATTGAGAGCAGTATCATAATAATATCCCATATCATAGGCCTACATCTGGCTCTTGTGAAGGGGATAACTCAGTTTCTCTATTGGTCTTTTTGCAGCTCTAATTACTATTTTCCCAAAAGCATTGCTCCATTGGTAATGTGTGTTACCGTTGTGACACTGCTGCCACTGTCAGAAGAGATGTCTGAAATTGGAAGGTATCAAGAAGAAATAAGACAAATCAAGGAGGTCTTATTTTCTAATCTGTTATATAATCTGGGGGATAGAAAACAAGTTTTGATGCAAACATTTTTCTAAATTTAAGTCATTTTCCTTCAAAAAAATCTGGTTTATACCAAGGGTCTCACACTCCCGACCCACAAGCTAGTCCCAACCAGCTTGTGTGCAATCCAGCCTGGGATTCCTGGTGGACCAGTGGGGTGTCCATTACCAGCTCGAACTCCTGCCTCTTCCTATCATCACTTTGCCCTCTCCTCACAGGGGACCCCCTCACCAGTATTCTCGCTAAGCTGCAGGGCAGCACGGCTTCACAGATCATTAATCAGCCCTGCCCAGTCGGAGACTGAGGGCTCCCTGCACAGAGCTGACTGAATGGGCGGGGCTGATTAAGCTGTATGGACACACAGCTTCACGGGGATTACAGGGAACACTGCTGCTCCTGAGGTTGAGGCTTCAGGAATCTTGTGGCGGCTGTGATCACCCCTCACACCGTACTCCCCGCAGCGGCAGGAGCCGGGGGTGGGGCAGTGGAGTGAACTGGCGAGTGCACTTGCTCTGCTGCATTCCACTGCTCTGTGACTCCTGCTCCTGTGGGGTGTGCAGGAAGGGGGGCATGACTGCTGCCGCCACACACCCAAGTCCCCTCCCCTTCTGGGAGCGCGAAGCCATCCCCCCTCTTGCCCTGGGGCCCGGCACTTATGTTGTCCCCCCCGACAACACTAAATACAATGGGAGTGCTCAGCAAATTATTTTTACTAATCATGGCCATGACCTTTCAATGCTTAGATTTGTGAACCACTTCTTTCCTCCCCCCACACCTACCTCAGTGAGAGTGGGGATGCTGCTGGAAGAATCTGAAGGGGCTAGTATCTGTACCATTCTTTAAAGAAGTTCACAATTGAGGGTGCATTTGAATTCACACTTTGATTTGCAGGCAGAGGAGCCAACAGCCATGCTGGACCCCTGCGAAAGTGGGCTTGGGGGAAGACTTGTTCTGCACTCCCAGAAGAGGTGGGGCCTTGGGCAAAAGGGGTGGAGCCAGAGGCAGCCAGAATTTAGCACTGCCCAGAGTGTACCTCAACTGCGCTGCCTGGAACATGCGGCACAGCACCTGGCAATGATTTAATGGGCCTGGAATTCTGGGTGCCGCTGCCACTGCAGTAGTGGTGCCAGAGGTAGGAAGCTCCAGGCTGTTTAGAATCATCAGGCCTCAGGGCAACTACTTTCTTTGGCCTTCCATCAGTGGCCCTGTTTGCAGTTTTTTTCCATCTGGAAAGATGTAGTGACCATTTCCTCTATGCAGACGCTGCCGCTGCTCTCCATGCTCTGCCTGGGGCTAGCTCTGAAAGTCAGTTGGCTGGTAATGTGAATCACAAAGAACATGTTAATTTGCTTCTGGATGCAATTATGGTGCTGGTCTTTGTACAGCTAACAGTCTGGTTTGCTTTGGTGGTGGGTGGATCTGCTACTTGGGGGGGCAAACTCTCCATTCTATGGTTCCACCCATAGTCCACTCCTCACTACCGGGGTCTTGCCACTGTTTCCCTCTTCTCTTCCCTACTCATCCCTTCCAATCAAATCCCTAAAGCCAAATGTAGCAAATGACATTTGAAAAAACCCCACTCTTCTAAAAAACATTTCTAAAGAAAATGGATCATGTTTTTCACTACATGCCAGATTGCGAAGGCTGGACATGCAGAAGGCACCTAATTAAAAGCACTGCATTTGGGAATAAAAAATGTCAGTCACAGGTTTTTTGATATACCCAGAGAGATTTATTTGCAAAAACACTGTAGTATGAGCAAGTCAGCTGTCCTGCTGAATACAACATTAAAGACAACGGAACACACGATGCAGGTCTTCTCTGTTTTACATTTTCTTAATCAGTATTTCTAAGATGATTTTATATTTTAATGTACTCTTAAGTCTTCATAAAGAATCCATACCAGATTACTAAATATTTAATGCACTGAAACAAATACATTTTAAATTAATCAGTCAGAGTGTTTTAGTGCGTTCATAACAAAGTTCATTGATTTTAGAAAAAGGGAACACTAATTTATTTTGTGTGATCTCTATAACAATAGACTCATTTATTAAATTTCACCATATGTTATGTTTCCAAAGATTTTAAACATGACAAAGAATTTTATATCTTATTAATGACTGATTTTAGTGGAGGGTTCTCTTAAAACTAGTTCATTAAACAGTCTGAAGTAGAGAAAGGGAAACTCATTTGTCCAGATAGCTGGAAGAAAAAGGACATTGTCCCTTTAAGGCAGTGTTTCCCAATTTTATCTGGCCAAGGAGCCCTTTTAAACTCGGAAGAATTTTGAGGAACCCCCTACAGCCAGGGTGGAAATTTGTCAAGAAAAAAAAAACACAAAACACCCCACCACCCAGGAGTGCACGCTGGCTCCTTTCTGTCTCTTTAAGGGGAAGGAGTGATCGAGCTCTGCGAGAACCATTTGGAAAACACTGCTTTAAGGGCTCTCTTCAACAGGGGGGTGAATGTAGAGCAGGGATGGATAGAAACAACAGGAAGACATTGGAAGCAAGTTTTTAAAGTATAGTAACTAAAATGTGTATTTTAGATAAGGGTGGAATTTTGAAGAATTTATTTAAAAACTATATGTATGACGATCCAAGCATTGAACGCTAAAGCTGAACACAGATTGTACTTCTAAAATCTATGCAAAGATTTTTTAGAGATGTGATTTTATAATCTTCAGCAACAAGCTAATGAAATATTTAATGTAGATTTTAAACTAAAGTCCTGTAGATATATTACAGTAATTCACAACTAATTTTGTCAGTAAATTGAGAAACAGCATATAACTCTGGGCTGGCACATGCCTGTTAAATGGCTCTTTACCACTTAATGACAGGTTCAATGTTATACAAATAGGTCTGGCAAGCGGGAAGACTTTTCACTTTTAAATTACTAGCTCCACCCCAGAGGAAGACTCAGCAGACTGCAACAGCCTGCAGTGGGAGCTTGCACGAAGGACCAGAATAGAGATAGGAAGAGGGGAAAGGTTGAACAGTAATAGCCAGAAAAGTCACTGTCTCATACTTGCTACTCCTACTGGTTTGGATTCTGGCTATTGAAGAATCTGCCCCTCTCTCCATGGACTACCATATAGCCAAAATCAGATGGCCCATATTTACTGATGGTCCCTAGACCTGAGGCTGAACTCAGGATGTTTCCAGCGGTGGGCCCTTCACTCTATCCTTCACTTTGCCTGCTGGATTATCAGAGCCCAAGCCTGAATATGTCATCCTCAGGTCACAAAGACTGTCCCCGCTGCAATTAGATGCTGGGGGCTTCCTCCCCATCTGTTCTGGGAACACAGGGCTCAGGCTAAAGAGCTGTTTGACTGTGGTGTAGATGTTGAGGCTCAGGCTGGAGCCTGGGCTCTAGATCACTGTGAGGTGTGATGGTCTCAGAGCTCAGGCTGCAGTCCAAGCCCATCTCTAGGCTTTTGCCTGAGGCAAAAGGGGAGTTAACGACAGGGCAATTCAAGAGGTCTGTAATTTAAAGGAGGATGCAAATCTTAAATTACTGATATTGGACAACAAGCTGTCCCATGCCCAGAGACTGGCTTTATAGTCAGATAAAAAAATTAATTAGGAATAAGCAGATTTCAGCCAGTACTTCACTGATATTATTCTTGTTTCTTCTTTTTATAAAAGCAACTTTCCACCATCAGTGTTTTCCTCCCATTTATGGTGAACAGCTTCGTCAGTTCTGGGATCTATTTACAAATATTGGCCAGCTTAACTTCTGCTTTCCTGCTCCTTCTACTAATTTTGGGTTTGTTATTTATCCTGTCTTCCAGACTCAGTGCTGTTCCTTTTAGTCCCTTGTCTGCATGTTGGCCTGCTTTCCATGTTGCAGAATATGCTGTTTTATTTCTTCTGGGTTCTGGCAGCTGAAGCTGGTTCTCTTTGCAACCATGTGAGCAGATCACTTTACAAGACAATTCAGGCTGTTGGAGGAGGCCTATCTGCATCTGAAATTTTTGTTTCACAAATGGCCACTTATGCTGGGCTGCTTAATACAACAGAGATAGGAAACCTTGATGGGGCTGGGATTTTGTTTCAACTAACAGGCATGCTAGAGTTCAGGGTTCATTGGACAATTTTTCAAATATTTAAGATATGTAACAAACTATCAGTGTAGACTTTTTCAGTAAGCCAAGAAACCTGCTCAGGGTCTTATTTGGCTGGAAGCAAACATCCGATGTCTCTTAGACTCTATCAGCCATAAAAAAGTAACTGCAAGTAAATATTTTAGGATACTAATCACAGCTGAAAATATCATGATAATGGTAAAAAAAAACTTGTTTGCAAAATCAGCTATGGATGCTGTGGGGTCATGTTCAAGGAAATAAAGGGTTTGTAGCAAGTTACTTAGCTTCAGTACTATAACTTCATTAGTGCTCTGGCCCATTAATCTAAGACAGTGGTTTTGAAACATGACGGGATCCGTAAAAAGTGACTGAAAATAAAATTTCAGATCCCAGAAAAAGCATTCTGTTCTTCTGGTCAAAGTATGTGATTATCCCCACCTTTTATCCTTCTGTGTCAAATGCCATGCCAAGCACATGCAGCATTTATTACTGAATTCTGTTCAGTCAGTTTTCAGTCTAAAACCTCTATGGTGGGGGTCTATGGACTACAGATTGAATTTCCAAGGGATCCTCACCTCCTTTCAAAATTTTTAGGGATCCACCAATGGAAAAAAATGTTGAAAACCACTGATCTAAGACAGCTAATTCCCAGCAACTTTGAGCCAACAAAGGGGAGACAATAAGCAAGGAAAAGATTTTAATTAAATAACACTGTAGTGAACACCATTTCGTTTGACCTGTCTTTCAAGACTTAACATAAAATATCACCTCAATATGGCAAGTACAGTTGTTGACTCAGCTAATGCATTACATTAGGAGGTTTAGAATGTCTTCAGTACATCCTGCTCTCTGCTTCACTGGCTACATCTATTGGAACAAGTGCTTAACCACAACGACACAATGATTAACACAATATGGCCTCATCTACAAATTGCAAAGTCATGGTCTATATCACATTTAGTTGACAGTACAACTCACACCTTGGATCTAACACAGTATTATTCTGTAGTGACAAATGGTCTCCATTTAATACTCCTGCCATTTCAATCTGTTCTGTGCTCTGCATGAGTTAGAGCACGTTATAGTTAGTCTTGTCTCAAGGTGACAAAGGCACTGCATGGACAACCGAGGCAGGGCCCACTATCAAAAGAAAATGCCATGCTCTTTAGCCAAATGCGGATAAAAAAGCCTGTCACCTGAGCATCCAGAAGTAGACCATGTACTAATATGACAGAATTCTGTAATGAAGACAAGACTTCCCCTCCCTCCACCACTTACCTGATGAGCTGCCTCCGCAAGGCCAGTCTCCTGCTGGGTGCAGGGCAAAGGCAGTAGGGCCAGCACCTGGGAACGCACTGGCCAGCATGGGCAGGGAGCACAGCACTAACCAGGCAGGCACAGCGAGAAGTGCAGCCCTGCATGGGCTGAAAACAGTGAGGCTGGTGTGCAAGAGCACATCTCTGTCCAGACTGGAACAGAAGTAAATGGAGTCCCAGCCTGGCTGGAAGCAGCAAGGCCAGTGTGACCCTGCCAGGAGTGGAGGCAGCAGGGCTGGTGGCGAGGAGCGGAGCCAGAGGGGAGCCTTGACCTCCCCTGATCCAGCACACTGCATGGTTTGGGGTCACTCAGGTCCCAAGGATGTCCCACCTGTACTATAATATTTCACAGATCCATTTTACATGCACCCATCACAGGTGAAAGTAAACGGGTGCGTAGTGGCCACAGGGAGGCAGGGTTGGCTTGCATAGCAGCAAGAGGGGAGGGGGGCTGGCATGCATTGCAGCCGGGGGTGGAGGGGAGTTGGTGCGCATTGAGGCCAGGGGGGACAGGGATTGGCGCGCATAGTGGCCAAGGGGAGGGGGATTTACTCTTGTAGTGAGCAGGGAGCGCAGCCCCCTAGTCTCTTTTTGATTAAATCAACTTGTTTTACTTTTTTATTTGAAACAACACAGTGCACTCATTCAAAGGAAGGATGACTCGAACCCAGATAAGATAACAGGCTTCTGTGTATTGTCTCTTTAAAAGAGCATCACATTCAATAACCTCCTTAAATATTCCAGGAGCAAGCTTAACATCCCAGGGCAAATGGCTTAGGGAAAATTCATGACTGGGAGGTTGTAGGCGTCATCCCACAAAGAGTGGAAGCCAGGATATGACTTGCCTATTTGTATGGTGTCCGGGCTCTGAGTCATAGCAACATAGTATTGCTGTTGGCACCCAGAGTTACAGGGCTGGTGGGGACACAGCCCCTTACTGGTCTGGGCTGAATACCAAACATCACAGTGTATTTCTTCTCTTGCGGGAAGCTTTTAATGTTCTATGGCAATCTCAGGCTGGGAACGACTGTTCAGCTCAGTTGGGTAGAGAGTGGAAAGGAAGAACCTCCCCAGTTTTAGTATTGTGTGCTGGAATGTAGCTGTAAGTTTTGCAGAACAACTCTGAGCCCTCCAGATCAGTGGGCAATGGGAATTACATTAAAATAATTTATTTTTACACACTTATGACTGACTGCCTTGTAGGAAGCTAGAAGAAGGAAGCCATTCCAAAAAGGCTGGTCTGTTTGGAGGCCAGAATCGGATTTCAGCTATACTGGTGTAAAATCAAGAGCCACGCCACTGATTTCAGGGGAGTTTACTCCATGGTTTACATTGGTGTAAAAAAGACTGCAATGGTATAGAATAGCAGCAGACCACTTTTTTTTGGGGGGGGGGGAAGCAACCAAGTGGTTTGTCCCACTCCCAAACAAGCTTTGCCACCTCTCATGATCCCTTGGGTAATGCGGGAGCACTGCTTGTGTTGCTCCAGTCCACCTTTTGCTCTTTTCTCCAGAGGCAAATAGACAAAGCTGACAGCTGAGTTCCAGTCACAGGGCTGCCACATGCTCTGCTTAGCACACAAGCAAAGTGTTCTTTTGCTAGCTGCTCCCTTCCCTGCTATGTCCATGTACCTCAGACAGAAGGAGAGAGGGTGCTGATGAAAGGGAGGAGAGTTGAAGTGTGGTCAAGAAGCAAGATGAGGATGAGAAGAGGAAAGCAGACCAGACCGTGAAGGGCTGGGCAAGGACAGAACCTGGAAGAATGAAGCTTAAAGACATGGACAGTTGAGGCAGAGTGGGGTTCAGAGAAAGGAGGGAGGAAGATTAGGTGGATCAGATATAGGAAAGGAAAATTAGTAATGGAAATGTATAGCAAGCAAAAAAAGAAGTGTATAAGCAGTAGCGTGTAAAGGAAGAGGCAATGACGTGAGTGGACAAAATACCTTAAACAAGAAGAGCAGCAATGGGAGGGGAAAGTGTTCACACAACAGAAAAGGACAAAAGGCAGGGCAGAAAGCATCAGAGCTGGGGATGAGAGAACAGAGTGACTGGACCAAATTACACTCTTTTGCGCTCTGCAATAAGACTGTCAAAGACAAAGTGGCTGCCTTATTTTTACTGATGAGGGTTTTTAAGGCAGACACCATCTTTATATAAAAATGGCCAACTTACATTTGCCTTACATTTGTCCACTTACCTATTTTTGCTAGAAAAGTGCAGGGAGGTACCCTAATAAAAGGTTTCTCTGTGTTAACAAGCAGCAGTGGAAAGACACTAACCAGGGCATCAAAACATATAGGAGCGCAAACAAAAGTGCAAATTCCTCAGTTCCATTTCTTTCATTTTGTTATGAATATTTTGCAGACATCTGTGCCACAGACCTCTCCATCCCTGCTGATCCCTGCTTAAAATATTTTATTAGGTGAGCCCTGAGATACTGCACTTCTGTGCTTCAGATCTATCTAATCTGATGCTTTGGTTGGTATCTTTCCATTGCTGCTTGTTAACACAGAGAAAAAAAAATCTCTATGAGCAGGTGTCTGAGGTGAGACAGCTCCCTTGTGATCATAAGCAGCAGAGGTTCCTGGAACACCGTGTTCCCTCCACCTGTAATGTTTGCACAGCAGATGTGGCGGAGACAATGCAGAGTAGAGACTGACATGGCAAGACCCCAGAGCAAGCAGGGCAGATGAAGCTGAAGGGAACAGAAGCTGATACAGCTGAGGAAACCTGTCATGTCAAAGGGGCTGCCTGGGTGTGACTACTTGAATGATATATCAGGCTGCTCTTTCTCTTGTCCCCATCCACTATTTCTCTTGTCTCCTTTCCCTTTGCTGTCCCTCTGACTCCTCTCCATGACTCTCCCTGTCCCCTTCCAAGGCTACTAAATCTGCAGCTGCAAAAAGGTCCCCCAATCCTGTGGACCCCACCAGGTGCACATGCTAGTGTGATGTTTGTTACTCCTCTCCAGGGCATTGTGTTGTGAAATATGAGCTGCTTAGTATTGAGGGAGCGCTGGCATGGTAATTACTAGAGGTGCTAGTAGGACTGGTCTCTCCTGCCCCTTTATTATATCCTGGGGCAAAAGGGCAATCTTCAGGGTCTCCCCTCTTCTTGTTTAAAAGGAAACCTTCATGAACAATTTGCATACTGTGTTCAACAAATGCATCAACCAGCTCTGCACACAACCCCCCTAGGATGAGGGTTGGAAAAGGAAATAACTTCCCACCTCACAGCTGACATGACACAGCTCTTCTGGAGGGAGGTGGTAGTGGTGAGAAGGAAAAGCCACACACATCGGCCCATAGATCTTGCGGCATTGGGGACCCAAAGTCCAGTTGTACTGGTCCTTTTACCCTTTAGTTTCCCTGGAAATTTAATACAGTCAGGATCTTGTGACTCAATCTCTGCACTGATGGTTCCAATCAGCAACATGCTTATTTTTCATTATATTTAAAACTAGATATGATCAGCTGAATCCTCATAAAAAATATGGGACTCAGGAGCTGCGAGAACATTGTGTGATTATTGGCAAGCGTAGATTCACCACGATTATAAAGCCCTGCAAATGCCGCTCATGAGATTTATAAACAACCAACACTGCTGCCTTCTCTTCCTTATCCCCCTTATATCTTTATTGGTTTTGCCGAAACTCACGGGGACACTCATTAACTTGTTTACCTGTGCTTCCCAAAGAATAAAAAGGAGGGAGGAGGAAATGGAAAGTAAAGAATTTATAGATAGAGGCAGGACAATCTTCAGGGGTTTGTCTTTGTGAGAAAATAAATTCAGCCCTGTGTGGATACAAAATTTGTATCTGTTATGCACAAACATGATCCAAGGATAGAAAGCGAGTATCCGTAGATTTGCAGGGCTCTTAAAATAAGATTGTGTTAGAATATAAATAAGGTTGTGTTAGAATATGACCTAGGGAAGTCACATTGACTATTATAAGGTTGAAATCTGCAGTCACTGTAGACAGGAGCAAGTGGTGTTTAATAGGTCAGCTCATCATGGTTTCAGCAGTGTTTGCCTACAACAAGCTGACATGATGTTAAACACAGCTCAAACCCTGTCTACACTGGCTGCTTGCTGTGTTTTAGTTAAAATGATTACCCATGGTTGTGTTCTAGCTCAAGATAACTTGCTAGTGAAGACAAGGAGTAGCATGGGCTTGGAGAGGCAGGTCTGTGAGAGGCTTGCTTGCTCTCTTATGAAGCAGCGCATGAAAGACAAAGCTTTAGAGCCAGTGGGTCAAAATCATTTGAAAGTGGTGGAGTAATTATTATCACCCCTCACAGAGTCATCAACCCTGCAACTGGATCTGGGAAGCAGATTACAATGGGTTTCTGCTTTATAGTGTACATGGGGCCTACATTAGCTGAACCATGATAAAGCCTTACTCAGGTCCAAAGGTTTAGATAAATTTAGAGACAAAAGTTAAAATTCCATTAGGTCCCCTATGCATGTATATTTACACTGCACTGTTACTGAGTCACAGAACAGCTCTGCTATAAGCAGCACCCCTCACATGCTAATATACCAGCACACACACATTTGGGGTGCATTATCTGAAATAATCTTGTGAAGCTCTTCTTTTCTTCCCTCTCACCCCAGATGCTTTCTATAGATGTTCTGGTTGCCCTGATTTTGGTTGTGACTTTTGACTATATTTGGAAAGTTTAAATACATTAAGAGAGCACCTCAGTATTGTCCTCTGCTTATTAGAGACATGCAGCAAACAAAGCCCCAGGTTCTGCTCTTTATCAAATGGCTTCCATACAACACAGGCCTTGGAATCCCTAAAAGTAATCACAGTCTGGCAAGTCTCTGCCTCAGAAAAGTATCACGTGGACAGGCGCTTCAGAGTTTTTTAGTCATGCTGTCCCGTATGTGTTGTAACTAAATGGTGTGACTAAAGAGGACTTTAGCATGCTCCAGAGCTAGCAATCTGGCTCATTTCACACACATAATATTAACATTTAAAAATCACTAACAGAAGCATGTATGGATATATCTACACAGTAGTATTATTCAGAATAACAGATGTTATTCCAAAATAACACAGTCCACATCTACACTATAAGCAGTTATTTCGACATAATGTCGAAATAATGTCGAGCCAAAGGACTTCTTACTCCAACTCCAGTAACCCTCATTTTATAAGCAGTAAGAAGGAAAAGTGCTTATAAAAAGAGGGTTACTGATATTCCATATACAATAGAGAAAAGAGCAGTTAAACATCATGTAATATGTTTTTGTTGAAAAAGCAGACAATAAATTGATGTTTATTATTTTTCTTGTACTCAAAGTTTTATATTAACTAACTTTTTTGGATTAAATAGCTATTTTTATCACATCAATATTATCACGATATAAATTGGCTCCCTCTACTGGCCAATTTGCCACATTTCTACATATATATATAGTTTCTTCCAAAGGGGGGAAGTATTTGTTGCATACCCAGTTTCTGTTCATTTCAGCATGCTAAAAAAATTTCAATTTCTATTTTGAAATAGCTTATTTTGAAATTTGGTGTGTCTACACTGCACCAAATTTCAAAATGATACACTATTTCGAGACATCCCTTAACTCTCATGGAACAAGGGTTACAGGGATGCCGAAATAGCATGCCCATTATTTCGAAAAATATTTCAAAATAATGGTCGGCTTGTTAAGATGCAGGGTAGTTATTTCGGGATACTGGAGGTATCCCAAAATGGCCACACAGTATAGACCAGTGGTCCCCAACCTTTTCAGGTTGTCGGGCGCCAAGGGGCGTGGCCGTTCGCCCGCCGGGCGCCAGGGGGCGGGGAAACTTGCACGCCCGAGGGCGGCCCCCCCCATGCGCCGCGCGCCCGGGGGCGGCACTCCCTCCCCCCCGCAAGCGCCGCGCGCCATGTGCCCGGGGCCAGGCCAGCCCCGAGCACCTGGCGGGCACATGAAAATGCCCCCGCGGGCACCGTGTTGGGGACCACGGGTATAGACATACATAGAGGAGAAAAAAGTGGTGTTTGGATGGGGAGCATAGTTCCAACAATGTCAAAAACTCCCTTTCTGTATTTTTGTAACAGATTGTTTTGACTTTTCCCTTCAAAACACTGTTTTTCATTTTGAATTTAAAAAAATATAAATTAAAAAAATACAATTAAAATGTCAAAATAGAAATAGAAAGTTAATGTTGTTGAAAAAATGTTTGGGGTAGAGTGAATCTATTTTTTTCGTGGAATTTTCCTTTGTGGTAATTTTGAGGTTTGACATCTTCCACGAAGTGGAACTTTCATTTCCACATAGCTGTACTTCAGATACATGCAGGAGCAGGACTGGCCTCATATAAGCAGTGGGCAAGTTACAAATCTATTAAGTTTTTTTAAAACCAGATATAAAGCTCTGAGTAGAACAGAGGGCACATCTATACTGCAGCTGACAGATGCAATTCCCAGCTTGGAGAGATATACACATGCTAGCACCTAAAAAAAATCAGCGTGATTATCGTGTATATAGATTATAAAGTATAATCCTTAGCAACCCGCTGAATATGTACTTGGGCTCTTAGCCTGAGCCACTACAGGCTCGCTGCTGTTTTTAAGCACCAGCTTGAACAGAGCTATCACATGTACATTTATCCTGGATAGGAACTACCCTCCCAGCTATTGTGGAGACATACCCTTGGCAAGGGAAGTGACTGTGGTCAGCGAGGATGTGGACTGAATCATATAGAAATTGTATTGGATTAAACCCAAGGTCCATCTACTAGTGTAAGTGGTGCGGATGAGATGCTTTCGTGAAAGATGCATATAATCCCTTAGCAGGCAAATATGGGATAATCATGTCAATCCTGTCAACCCTTAGACTTAAAAAAAAATAAACTAGAACATACATTGCATCTTTTTAACACTGTTCATTCATCTTTAAGATTTAGGAAAAATACATGTTCGTTAAATACATCAGTCTTGGGTCTCCTGCTCCCTTCAATACACTTTCATTCATAGGGATGGGGATTATGAGCATGCACAGAGGAAATAATAAAGTCATGCTGATGAGGGTGTGTTTCTATAAGGAAAAATAGCATGCCAAAGTAGGTGCTATGGAAACAGTGTTTATAGAAAATAGAGGCATTAAAAATCAGTTCTAAGCAGTTGGGGGCAATTGCTGGGGCATATATTGTTCTGCCAGATGGCGACACACTTGGATGAACACTCCTTTCTGCCAGCTTTTAAGGCTGGTTTATGATTCTTGCTTTCTTGGCTATTTTGTAGAGGTGTCTTTTGAGTGGCTTGTGGTCCACAGAAGGTGGGTGTGATTGGACGGAATGTCTCAGCAGACAAAGAGTTTGCAGCCAACAGGGTGCTCTCCAAAAGGGAGAGAGGCTATGACAAATATTTAAAGTAAGGTAACATATGCAGAAAAGTGAACAGATTCCCTAGCTTGGAGAATGGCCCAGGCCTATGACCAAAGATATGAAAGACTCTCTCCTCCATCTGTTTCCTACGTAGCTGTTCTTATGATAGCATTTCTCCTGTGCATGGAAAGGATGAAGATGAACCAAAGTTTATCACTTGCTCACCAGGAATCAAAAAGTGCTCTGCCACAGTGAGTTTTAATGAATGGGAAAATATATATCTCTTTGTAGAAGTGACTAGTGAACTCCAAAGGGGCACAGGTTGGGTTTTGGTAGCCCCTTGAACATCTGGATGCTTATCCAAAATGCTGGGATCTGTAGAGTCTGTTAAATTGGATAGGATATCTTAAGAATATCAAGTTCCTGTGAGATTCTGGCATTTCCTGATTCTAGTTGAATCAAAATATCAGAGCTAGCTTTTCTTGTGAAATGAAAGCACTCCCGCAATTTGGCAGAACAAAGAAGGAAAGAGGTGCTCAAAACTTCATAATAATTATCCCGGTGGTTAAGACTGTGCCACCTACAATCAGACTCAGGCTCACAGATCCTGCCTCATTTATACCAGTGTTAATGTAGGATAACATTATTGATTTCCATGGGAGTTGAATGTCTTTCTGGATGTGTGTCTCTACATTGTAAATAATAATCCAAGCTTTCTGAACTAGCAAAGTTTCAGTTCATATTTTAGCTAAAGGGTTGACTTGTTTTTAACTAGTTAAACTATTCTTTTTTGTACTCGTAAACAATGAGTTTTTCACTTTTACTAAACAATATAATGTTGGATTTTGGAAAGTGGGTCAGATGGCTGTATGAAACAAACAATATTAGCAGGGCTCCAATTGGAAGGACAAGGAAACTACCAACTTATACACCCTAAACCCAGACAAATTACTGGTTGCTGGCTTGCAAGTCCCTTATAGTGGTGTTTCGGGCAAGTATAATTAGGTGGTTGGTGGTAGCACATCAATTTCAAAGGAACATACATGTGGTTTCCAATTGCTATGCTGACAATTCAGCAAGGAAGTAAAAGGCAGATGACCTCTGTCCTTACCATAAGCCTGAGTGGGAGCTTTAGAAAATTAGAACACCTCATAGTTAGAGCCCTGCGTGCATTCAAAATTTGTATCTGCACCTATATCTACAAAAATGAGCTGCATATATCTGCATCCACATCCACAGATGTGGATACTCATAGATATAAAGCAGATATTCTCAAATTTGCAAGGTTCTAGGTTCAAAATTTGTATCCACATCCACATCTGTATTTGCAGATATAAAGCGAGTATCTGAGGATTTACATGTCTCTACTACATGTTAATTCAGGCTGGAGAAGCTAAATTTGCAGTGTTACTCTAACTCACTGACCATTTTCTCATAACTAATTCATGTTTCTTAGTTTGAGTTTGTTTGTGTGTGTATAATAAGCTGTTATAGTTTTCTGCATTTAGTAACTTTTACCATACTCTCAGTCTAAAGGATGGAAGAAAGAACTGGTTATGACACTATACCAAACAAGTCTTGAGTCTAAACCAACTTGGGGGCAACTTCAGGACACTGTATGGGTAGCAGTGTCATGTCACATCTCTGAATAAGCTCACCACCAGATGCAACATTAGTTATTCTAATGACATAACAGTTCTAATGATTCCAACACAAGTTGTTCACATTTCAGTCAACGAAAGCAGAAGGAAGATGCTGCATATAATTTGCTATTCATATATTTCTTGTGGATGAATTTTGTTAAAACTGTTGCCTGCATTAATGATAGTACTCAATACAATGTTAGAAGCAATCACAGAACTCTCTTATAATTTCTCTTCTTACCAAGTTGCTCTGCTAAATGTTTGCCTCTCTCAGTGGAGATTACACGCTCGTCCTCCATGTCACATTTATTCCCGACCAAAATAACCTGGGCATTATCCCACGAGTATGTTTTGATTTGAGTTGACCTTAAAGAGAGAGAGAGAGAGTCAAAACAAAGAAAACTGCTCCAAAAATCAAATTCACCAGAATCATAGTAAGATAAATGAAAACAAAACTGACATCTGTACTAAAATGATTCTTTGCTATTCTGTCCTTCAAATAAGCATAGGATTGCACAACGCAAAACATAAGAGCAATATTAGTATAGTCTACAGTCCCCCTGAGTCAGGGGACAGACTCCTTTTAGGATTTCTTCTGCCAGAAGCCTTTCTTCCTTTATTACTGAAAAGTAGCTGCTTGCAAGTCCCGTATAGTGGTGTTTTGGGAAAGTATAAATAGGTGGTTAGTAGTAGCATGTCAATTACAAATGGACACAGATGTCATTTTCTCCCTTCCTCCCAGAACAAAAGGGATGAATTTTCACATTTCAACAAAAGATCTTCTAGCGGAACCAGAGTGGTTTTTACAAAAGACTAAAAGTTTATTCATATCTTATCTTCCACCTTTCAAAATCAGGATCTAAGGATGCACCTACACAGCATCCTAAACTTGAAATAAGATACGCAATTTGCGATTCTATTTTAATTTTATTGCAAAATAGCTTATTTTGAAATTTGGCACATCTACACAGCTCCAAATATCAAAATAACACCCTATTTTGAGACATTCCTTAACCCTCGTGGAACAAGAGTTACAGGGATGCCGAAATAGCACACCCGTTACTTAGAAAAATATTTCAAAATAATGGGTGGCTTGTTAAGACATAAGGTAGCTATTATGGGATACCTCTAGTATCCTGAAATAGTCACGCATTATAGATGTACCCTAAATTTAACCACAAAACTTCAAAGGCATTCTGGCTCTCTCCTGGTATTCCTTTCCAGCATATTCTCTTGGGGTGTGTTTAGACTACAGGGTTTTGTTGACAAAAGTGGACTTTTGTCGACAAAACTATACCTGCGTCTACACTGCCACTGAGTTCTGTTGACATACCGTCGACAGAACTTGGAAGTTTTGTCAATGGCTGTAAACCTCATTCTACGAGGAATATCGCCTTTTGTCAACAGAGTTCTCTCAACAGAAGGCGTTATTGCATCTACACTGTCCTTTGCGTCCACACTGTCATGTTGACAAAGCGGATTGCTTTATCAACAGATCTGAATGTAGTCTAGACGCTCTTTGTCAATAGAAGCCTTGTCGACAGTATCTGTCGACAAAACTTCCGTTGACAAAAGCCTGCAGTCTAGACGTACCCTAGGAGTCTTTTGTTCTATCAGGGCTATGTTATCCCCAAAACCTTCCCTTTGCTTTTAAAATAATATGTGTCAGCACAATATTGTTTTAGATAATTTTGACACAGTATCACAGTCTTGTTCCTGACTTTAGGCAACATCAAGCCAGTCTTACCAGAGTTCTGTTTCTTTTTTTAAAACATTTTTTTCTTTATGATAAATCCACAGAATTAAGTAGCTGCTGCTGCAGAATTTGGTTCCATTATACAGAGGGCATAAGAGAGGCTTAAATGGCAACATAATGCTGTTGCTCAGTTACTTTTGATACTAGCAAGTGAAAGTTGTACACCCAGTAGTGGCAATTTTCCATCACGTATCGCCATAAGTATACACTAACTTTATCCAGGTAGTATGGTAGAGAGACCATGTGGGAAATCCTCTACTCTGGTTGCACCCAGTGCAAGATCACAGAATGGACTTGTGCAAAAATGTCTGCAGGCCACCTTTGCAACCCTTATGGCCAATCTGCCTATGTCCATACACTGGGCACTAATTAGAGCAGCCTGTTGTAGCTTAAAATGCCAACCCCAAGACCTTAAATGTTCATTCCAGTAGCTGGATATGTCTGGACCATGAAGGGACTCTGCCACTCACTGGTCTCAGAATGACGTCACCTGCACTGAGGCCATAGGCTGAATGGTATAGAATTTTTTACTGCAACTCTGCATCACCAAAGGTTTCTCTACTGCGTAGAAATTAGCCAGAGGGCTATTTAGGCTGGCTCACGGTTACTTTGCTCTACCATTGTAAGCAAAAAGCAGATGAAATGGGACTGAAGGTCTAGACCTATATGTTCATCATTTACATAGTTAATGATGATATGTGATCTGAAGCATTTGTTTATACACTGTTCTTCTAGGCTTTTTCTTACATTAATATGTAGCATATCATAAGGTAACTCAATTAAAGCAGTCTACAGAGGTCAGAATTTTAATACTTTTAATACTATTTATTTTATATTATACTTAAAGATACTATGGCTTTGAAAATAGAATGCCATAAATTAATTGTGTAAAAATGTACTTTTGGAACCACACTGAGTTCTTATAGAATGTGTTGTTAATCAGAAGAGGATTAATAGTTGTCACCAGTCCTACACTGTCAAATCTATTACACAACTGAAAGGGGCTGGGCCTTGGGCAGAAGGGCCTCCTCATCACTGCCCCAAGTGTGCTATATGGGCTCCTGTGGCAATGTAAAGGGTCTGGGGCTCCAAGTGCCAGCGACCAGGAGCCTCCTGGCCCTTTTGAATTGCCAGGCCCCGAGACAGTTGCCCTATTTACACCCCCTGCCCCCATCATGAGGCCTGATTTCAGCTGCAAGTTAAGAGATATTGTCCTTGATAATTATCATGACAATACAGGGTCAGAGAAAGAAAATTTGACCTTAAGTTCTCATTAGTTCTACATGGTTTGCTTCTGTTCAGAGATGACTTTGCAGTGCAGAAATGCAAATGACATTCTGTGGTAGTATTCAGAGCAATTTCTTCCCTCACTCCTTTCCATTACACTGTCACATCAAAAGCAGAATGGATTCAAAAGTATTTAATAAGGTTGCCACCATTATGTTTTCCTCTGACATTTATTACAACTAATGGCTTCTATAGATTTTTTTCATCCACAAGTCACCACAAAAGCCAACACAAAGGTCTATTAAAACACATTTTTCCCCCTTAGCTGCATATATGACCTTTCAAATAGCAAAGCCTTTTGACAAACTCAAACTATGTAGTTTTGTCCTCGCAAAGAACTTTAGCCTCAGGAAAACACAAAAAGGCAAAGCTGTAATTTGCAGCAAGCTGAATGCAGCAATTATGGTTCAGTCTAACTGACGTACTGTACAGCAATAGTAAAATTTACCTTGCTTTCATACGCTAGTTGCATTGTAAGCATGCAATCTGAAACACCCTAGTTTCTAAAATATATGGGCACTATAGACACATGCTCATACAGCAGCTCAATGATCAATTCTTTTTCAGTGATCAGCTAAAGCCTTGTATTGCAATTCAGCTACATTGCTTATAGATCAAGAGGGTTGCTGCAATGCTGATTAAAGCAACACTGTTTCCCCTTCTAAGTATAATACAGTATTCTACAGTAATACTGTGATGGGGTGCAGTCAAAGAAGACCCCTTGGGGTGCTTCCCAGGGTGCTGACAAGGCCACTGCCACACACCTCCCTGCTCTCTGGGGCTTCTCACCGCTATGTCCTGCTGGGCCAGCTCCCTGGTCTCCCTTGGCCAAGGATCAGAGCTGAAATCACTCTCCCCTCTCCTCCTCCCCTCCCCGAGAAATGATACAGACACTGAAACTCTTCAGGTCCAAGGAAAATACAGTTTTGGGCCCAGTTTCCCAAGATACTCCTCAAATGGAATCAGAACCCCAAATAAATTATTTAGGTAAGCCCACTTTAAAAATGAAAGGGGGAATGTACACACTGGTTGCTCCCCCAGGTAACAATTATATATACTGGGCTTGATAGTAAGTAAAAGTGATTTTATTAAGTATGAGCAGTAGGGTTTAAGTGGCAATAAGTGAGAACAGGCAGAGCAAAGTAGATTATAAACTTAAAATAACAGAAAACGCTTAGCTAAGTCTAACACTGAAATCTCATTACAAACTCATTACAAACTCACCCTAAAACTTTTCATTTTCCAGCTAAGCTTTCAAAACCAGGGCAGCAGCTCCTCACCCTGGGGTCTTTGGTTCACTCTCTTGGGTGTGTTATACCAGCCAAAGACAAAGATCTGCTAGTCTCCTATTGTTTTTAAAGATTCCACTTTAGATTGGAATTCTGTTTCTACATTCTACCCTTCCACTGCTTGGTCAGCTTCCAGCTGTTGGGGTGGACATGTGACTTCCTCAGGCCAACCATTGCTAAGACTTAGAGGACAAAGGAGATTGTTTACAGTTGGTCATCTTCCAGAAACTGAGGGTTAACACCCTTGATGGCTTTCATTTGCACATTTAAAATCATAAACCATTCCCATACTCCATATACCTAACTTTATACACAAGAATGATACATACACCAAAGTAAGATACACAGACCCAGCAAATTAAGACATTACAATTGATAAGTTACATGAAGCAACTTGTCCAAAGCATCTTTAAGTTATACATATTTGTGTTCATAAGTCCATTTCATAAAGCATGGGGAGGGAGTCCGTCACAAATGCCTCAAAGCACTACAATTCACACAAATGTTACTGTCGTGTTTTGGACTGTTACGTTAGAATACTGTCAAGATTACTGTCTTTTTTTCATTAGCTTTGGTGGTGTCAATCATTTATGTGGAAGCTACTAAAACAGCCTTTAAATTCTCCTTTGTGTACAATAAACTATAAACAATTAGGTAAAGAAATAGGCCAGAAAGGCTCCATGTGCATGTGCATGCACATGCTAATTTTGCTCACAGGCGCAAATCCTTTTAATTCTTATTACCTATCAAAATATGCTTCTGAAAACAAGCAAGCTCTTTAGATTAATGGGTGTGGCATGTTTTTATATATTTCCTTCAAGAATCACTTACAGAACCAGAGAGTAATATCACAATATCGTTGAGATAGCCATATGGATTAGGACCCCAAAGTGCATCACAACCATATTTTAATGGGCTCACCAGGGCTGGTTTAGAGTTGTTGGGCCCAAGGCCAGAGCCGAAGCCTGAGACCCACTGCCCAGGGCTGAAGCCAAAACCCAAAACTTACTGCCTGAGAGCAAAGCCTGAGGACTTCAGCCCTGTGTGGCAGGAATCAGGTTATAGGTTTCCTATAGGGGCTGAATCCCTTTGGCTTGGGCTTCGACCTCTAGGCCCAGGGCAGTAAGGCTTAGGCTTTGTCATTGGCCCCCATACTCAGGGCAGTGGGGCTCGGGCTTTGTCCCTCCCCCGTCCTCCCCCTTGTACCCCCAGAGTGAGAAGCAGATCATGGTGCAATGAAGTTTGAGAATCTCTGACCTAGATAGAGTCATTTTCCTTCACCTCATCTCTTACAAACGTGCAGCTTTCAAAGGGGGAATTAGCATGTTGTTTATGAACATACCATTTCAGAGCTCGAATCAGAACACTATGGGACACTGGCACCCGGCATTCTGAACAAAAACATGGAACAAACAAAATGTACAAAACAAAGTATCTGCCAACAATGACAAACTCCTTCTATAGACAAGTATAATCCATGCCCTGTTTTATGACTCCAAAGTCCCCCAATATCTGGTAGATAATATGCACTGTCAGCAATCAGTCCTACTGACTATGCTCCAGAGAGGGTCATGCACATAGCTTTGTTTTAGCAAGTTCAGGGAAATCGTAATGGGGTCCTGATGAGCTAGTTTTAGATAGACACCTGTAATTAACTTAAAGAAACAGTTAGGGCTGAGGTTGTGTTGACTTGCTAACAAAGCTTTTCCTTGCCCCAGGAATAGTTCTTCAAAAAGCCAGTAGTTTGGCTGTACTGCCAGTGGCTGCAAAGTTAATATATGAATTAAAATGGATTCCCAGCTGCCTTTACTATAACCCTACCAATTATTGAAATCTTGGCATTCTGCATCTGCAAGTTTGGATGTTTATCTGAACCTGTGGAGGCCCTGCTCAACTTCTGTGTCCCCAGATAAACTCCCTCCACTTATTTGCAATAACATTGTCGGGGGGAGAAGGCTAAGTAGGCTCATAACCCCATGTCTTCAAGGAAGGACAGAAGGTCTGGTCCTCTTGCAACATGTTCAGAAGCTATCACTCTCCATTAGAGACTGGGCAGACATGGGGTGCCTCCCCTACTTTCTCTTCAGTGAGAAATGTTTCCTACTCTCTTTTCCTTACAGGGTGGGTCCTAGCATTCTTCTCAGTTCACTCAGTTGGACATGGGGTAGCTTTGGGATTTTTGCCACTTCACTCCATTCTCTAGTGAGTACTCCCAGGTACCCTGACTCCCCCTATGTGTCCTCCTTTCAGACCTTTGCGATTCCCCACATCCTTCTGGGTTTTTCCACATCTCTCTTTGATCCCATGCATCCACCAGGCCTTTATGTCTACCTTTCGGTTTCATCTCTCCCACTCAGCCCCTGGAACGGGATAGAGATGGGGACAGTACAGAAATATTCCAGTCCCATCACTTCAGTGCTCAGGTTAAGTGGTCATTTGGATGCTGCCCAATCTCTGGCTACTCTATGTTTAGCTGGCAGACCATGTAGAAAGCAGAGCAGCTGAGTAAAGAGACAGAAAGCTGAGTAGCTTCAAGCCTTCCACCTGTTTTCCATGGCAACCCATTCTGGCAGGAGGCTATCCATTTAAAATAAATCAGTTAGATGAGCTGCTTGGGACTACAAAAACCTAGGATGAAGGTTAAAAACTTGTCCAGTCTGGTCCAAAATGGCTTTGTTGGCAAGCTCAATCATCATTTGCAGACTCAGACAAACACCCAACATTTGTGGCAATATCAGAGGGGTAGCCGCATTAGTCTGTATCTTCAAAAACAAGGAGTCCTGTGATACCTTAAAGACTGACAACTTTATTTGGGCATAAGTTTTCACAGGCAAAGACTCACTTTGAAATCTGACAGAGCGGATCTTTGTCCACAAAAGCTTAGGCCCAAATAAAGCTGTTAGTCTTTAAGGTGCCACAGGACTCCTTAGTGTTTATTCAACATTTGGATGCTTATGTGAACCCCAAATGTCTGATCTGATCATCAGCATATTCTTATTTAAAATATCAATTCACCAGAATGTACCCAACCCTATGGCTGCTGGGGACTGTAACATAGCTCCAAGAAACACAATTAGTGTGGAGCATTATCCTTGGAAAAATATTTCCAACTACTGACCAACATAGAAAACCTTAGAAGTTTTGAACCACTGAAACCAGTCAGTATGCCTACACCCAAACATTCTATTTCTCCTGCCCTGGGCTGAGCTAATAAAAACCCATGTATCTCTGAAAATAAAGGCTCGTACAAATGCTCCATGGTTTTAATAGTCATCACTACGGGCACATCTACACAACAGGGCTAAAACCGAATTAAGCTATGCAACTTCAGTTATGTCAATTGCGTAGATTAAGTTGAAATAGCTTATTTTGGCTTTTGGCGCTGTCTTCACAGCAGGAAGTCTGAGTTAGAGCACTCTTCCTCCGACTTCTCTTGCTCCTCATAAAATGAGGATTACAGGAGTGAAAGTAAGAAGTCCTCCAGCTCGACGTTATTTTGACATTATGTCGAAATAACTGCTTGTAATGTAGACGTTATTCTATGTTATTTCAGAATAATGACAGTTATTCCAAAATAACACTGCTATGTAGATGCACCCAAAGAGAAAATTAAATGACTTTGAGCATGCCCTGTTCATAAAAAATTCAAAAGGCAGAGAGCATATTAGTATCTCTTAACATATTCTCTACAGGTCTCTTCATTGTTAGCTGCATGGTCACTTCATTGGCTGCTGTATGTAGTGCTGAGATATCCATCTGTTTATAGACAGCAACTGAAGGCCCCCTCAGTGGGACAATGAACCAGCATGGACAGGAGTAGGGGGGTCTGAGGAGTAGCAAGAACCAAAACCATTAAAAAAAAAACCTTTTTCTTCACTATCACCCAGTGAGAGGAAATGGGAGCCAACTGAGAAGTGAAGGCAGTAATGGATATGGGATATACTTAACTTTCTGTTGTTGGTAAACTGATTTTGACCGCAACAGGCCTTGGTTAATAAATATTGACCAGGCTGGTCAAACAGCATCCCACAAACTCAATTGTGTCTGAATTAAAGGACAAATGTAGTTTAAAATGCGCTCTAGTTGTGAAATAAACCTACACTGAAGGAAGCTGAAGAATATCAATGACTCAATACCTCCTACTTACAGACTTTATCTTCCTTGTGCAAGGCCCTGCTGTGTGAATCTCCCAACTACAGGCTACATTTTTAACCTTCCCTGGGAGGAAGATAAATTGAAAATGCAGAAGCTGTGTGACAGGTGTGACACTGACAAAGTTCTGGTTCATTTACTGCCAGCAGGCTAGTTAAAAGAATATGAATATTACACAGAACACCACAGCTTTTCCTTACTGCAGTAGAAAGTGGATACACTGCAAATCAAATTCCTTTATTTTTACCAGTGAATAAGAACATTTATCAGTAAAATCTTTCATATGTCTCTACAGCAGCAGCTTCATTCATAAACACTACGAGCCACATTTCAGTCCTGAGATAACAAGAATAAAAAGGTATGTATAAGCCTCTCAGCTGGTAGCAGTAAGCCAACTTCTCCTGCCCCCTCCCGCCAATCTTAAGCATTTATTTTGTTTTGGTAATAACATGCTCAGAAATGTGACCCTTGCTTCTACCCCCTCAATTCACAGAGTTTAGTTCCTTCAGAAAAAATAAAGTGCTAAACATTAAAGTAAAAAGCTTACACCCTACATGACCTCTCTTTTCACACAAGTTTTAACAGCTCTCTATTAACACAATATGGGAGGTGTACATGCTAGCCCAGTAATGTCAGCTATTGCAAATAATCAGGGTGTGCAATTAACATCCCACACAAGAACAGACATTTCAGTGGTTTGGATATAGAATATAGTTCTGTATAGCACCCAGGGGCGGCCCGTGAGCCTAGACAAGTTAGGCAGCTGCCTAGAGCTCCATTGGCCTGGGTGCCCTATGATGATGTCATGGGGCACCGGGGCTCCCCGTGATGACATCACGGTCATTGATGGCCATTCAGGCAGGGGCAGTGATTGTGCCACCCCGCCTAGGGCACCAGCTGCTGCAGCCGGCCTCGGGCCACTCCTGATGATACCTTGGATCTTGGGGATAGGATCTGCAGGTCTCCACACAGTGTTCCCTATAAGCTGTGCACTTGTGCAGCGGCTCAGGAGAGAGTCAAATATTGTCTAGCTGATTAGCAGAGTGCCCACAGCTAGGTTTTGTTTCTGCTAGTGGTGCACATTCACACATGCCTCGGTGCACATAAAAATATTCCACACATATACAGAAAAAATCCACACATGGATGGAAAAGATTAGAGGGGACATTTGTTCAGTGAGTCCTAAGCACAGAGCTACTTCTTGTGTTTCAGCCTCCTCTTCAATATGACCTTTTCTATTGTTCTTCCCCTTTTCTCTGGCCTCCATATTTCCCTTTCCTGGGCTTCTTTCTTCCCCATCACCTGCTTTCTGGTTTCTCTTTTGATTCTTTGTGTTCTTTTTTAATACATTTTCTCCTCCACCTCTGGCCCTACCCTATGCGTCTTCAAACCCCCTTCTCTCTTCCTCTCAGCTTCCCTTTCCCTTCTTTCATTGCATTATTTTCATGTGCCCAACTTTTGTCTGAAGCAAAAGAAGCAGGACCTCTGTGCCCCACACCTGGACCTAAGGGTTCTGCAGTCTGGGCTTTTTTCTCTCAAACGTCACAAAAACTAAACCTATCTGTGTGAAATCTTCATAGATAGGATCTTATGAATCTACAGGCAGTCCCCGAGTTACGCGGATCCGACTTATGTCGGATCCGCAGTTACGAACGGGGCACTTCCTCTCCCTGGTCTGCTCGAGACCAGGGAGAGGAAGCAAAGCGGCGGCGGACCGCATCTGGGCTGTCAGCTGGCTGCGTGCTCCGCTCTGCTCCCCCCCCCCTGCAGATCAGGGGGAGGGGGAGCAGAGCGGAGCACAGCAGAGCGGCGGAACGCGCGGCCAGCTGACAGCCCAGACGCGTCTGGGCTGTCAGCTGGCCGCGCGTTCTGCCGCTCTGCTCTGCTCTGCTCTGCTCTGCTCCGCTCCGCTCTGCTCTGCTCCCCCTCCCCCTGGTCTGCAGACCAGGGGGAGGGGGAGCAGAGCGGAGCACGCGGCCAGCTGACAGCCCAGACGCTTCTGGGCTGTCAGCTGGCCGCGCGTTCCGCCGCTCTGCTGTGCTCCGCTCTGCTCCCCCTCCCCCTGATCTGCAGGGGGGGGGGGAGCAGAGCGGAGCACGCGGCCAGCTGACAGCCCAGATGCGTCTGGGCTGTCAGCTGGCCGCGGGTTCTGCCGCTCTGCTCTGCTCCGCTCTGCTCCCCCTCCCCCTGGTCTGCAAACCATGGGGGGGGGAGGGAAGCAGAGCGGAGCACGCGGCCAGCTGACAGCCCAGACGCGTCTGGGCTGTCAGCTGGCCGCGCGTTCCGCCGCTCTGCTCTACTCTGCTCCCCCTCCCCCTGGTCTGCAGACCTGGGGGACGGGGAGCAGAGCAGAGCAAAGCCCCGGAGCCTGAGGGCAGCAGGATAGCCACGGCGCGTCTGGGCTGTCCCGCTGCCCGCGTGTTCCGCCACTTTGCTCCCCGTCCCCCTGGTCTGCAGACCTGGGGGACGGGGAGCAGAGCAGAGCAAAGCCGCGGAGCCTGAGGGCAGCAGGATAGCCACGGCGCGTCTGGGCTGTCCCACTGCCCGCGTGTTCCGCCACTTTGCTCCCCGTCCCCCTGGTCTGCAGACCAGGGGGACGGGGAGCAAAGCAGAGCAAAGCCACGGAGCCCGAGGGCAGCAGGATAGCCACGGCGCGTCTGGGCTGTCCCGCTGCCCCCGTGCTCCGCGGCTTTGCTCCGGACGCCTGTGGTACAGCAGCTGGGGCGCTGCCGGTTGGTCCCGTAGCGCCGCTCTGGGTGCCACTGGACCAACCCAGCAGCACCCCAGCTGCTCTGCCCCAGGTGTCCCCTAGTCAGCAGCTGCTGAAAATGACCAGTGGCTGACTACAGGAAGCCCCTGCCCCGAGCTTTCTGGAATCAGCCGCTGATCAGTTTCAGCAGCAGCTGACTTGGGGATGCCTGGGGTTCTTAAGTTGAATCTGTATGTAAGTCAGAACTGGCGTCCAGATTCAGCCACTGTTGAAACTGATCAGTTTCAGCAGCGGCTGAATCTTGACGCCAGTTCCGACTTACATACAGATTCAACTTAAGAACAAACCTACAGTCCCTATCTTGTACGTAACCCGGGGACTGCCTGTAACTAGAAAACTATTTTAACTAATAGGCACATTGATGCATCGTTTTCAATGAGGTTAAACTCAGCCCTTAACAAGCCTTTAACCCATCTCCTAACAATACAGTTTCATAGAATAATAGGACTGGAAGGGACCTCAAGAGGTCATCGAGTCCAGATCTCTCAACTATTTTAACTAATAGGCACATTGATGCATCGTTTTCAATGAGGTTAAACTCAGCCCTTAACAAGCCTTTAACCCATCTCCTAACAATACAGTTTCATAGAATAATAGGACTGCAAGGGACCTCAAGAGGTCATTGAGTCCAGCAAGTCTAGCAAGAGCCACATTTCTTTAAGCAAAGAGCCACGGGTTGGCTACTCCTGCTCTATCCTCTACTTCTGGCTGGGACCCTACTCACAAGAGATTGTTCAAACAAGAAATGGTCTTCCTCCTACACTGGACTCGATGACCTCTTGAGGTCCCTTCCAGTCCTATTATTCTATGAAACTGTATTGTTAGGAGATGGGTTAAAGGCTTGTTAAGGGCTGAGTTTAACCTCATTGAAAACGATGCATCAATGTGCCTATTAGTTAAAATAGTTGACAGATCAGTAAAAGGCCATATCTAAAACAAGGACTTATAGAGCCTAGTGAAGAAGTTTGGATTATGTAGACGGGACATGTTTTTTCTGTTTGTTTTGGGATTTTTGCTGAATAATGTTGTGTGTGAATAGGGGCTGTAGAACTCACAGAAACTGAGAACAGAAAGATAGGTACATGCAAAAAAGCCAAGCAGTAGAATGGTAAGCATAACATGCCCTGGAAAAAGTAAGAAAGTGAGCTTTGACGAAAGAGGCATGGAGCTTTTAGTTAAGAAATGTCTCATTTTGTCCTTGATTCCTGCTGCATACAGAGAAGCAGGACTTTATACATTCCTTGTCAATAAAGAAAATTGCATCAAAAGAAAATACCAGACTCCATCAATTTCTAGTCAGCAGATCTGCAGGTCCTGGAACTTTAACTAGCTGTCTGGGTCAAAAAAGCAGCAAGAGTGTATATATTTCACCATAGCTGTGCAGGACTGAAAAAGGAATGGAAGTGTAACCTCTAAATGTTTGGGTAACATTAACAGGGATTTTCCTTGTGATCAAATGTTTTTAAGCACAATCTTTCCTAGGAATGTCAAGTCCTTAAATTTTAAAAACAACTACACTATGTTAAGACAGTTCCCTCCCAAGTAGCATGTGCAATACGGGTAAAAGTCCACTATGCTGAAAAACGTAATAAATATGTATGTCTTATAGTTGGAATTAGGACTAACTATTCAGCAGCCTGCAGGCATACCTAATTTGCATAAAATAGATCATGCTGCAGGTGCTCTCATCTTCTGTATACTTTGAACACACTTGTGCTTCCTGTCTTCTTCCCTGCTTTCACTTACATGAAAAACCCTTTCCCTTTTCAAGTATAGCACTAACAAGATCCCTGTTGTGCACCACCAATACTAAACTTCCACTCAAAATGCTGTCACCATGCCTTACATTAGAATAGTGCCTATGCTCTGTGATAGGCCTATACTCTGTTCTCTGTGTCCCACTGTGCATTCTGTGTCTGATTTGTGGTATCCATTTGTTTAGACTGGAAGACCAACAAGACAGGGACAGGACTGTGTTCTTCATCTTGCACTGTCAGCACTCTACAGTTGACACTTAAATAAGACTAATACAGAGGCATGTAACTACAGGTCACAGCATACAGCACATCTGTGTGCTCTGAGCTTTCTGTTTGTGGACTCTATAAGTTGCTTCTCTATAACACAAAGGAGGTGCCTATGAACTGTAGAACTCTGTGGTCCCCTCCTGGTTATGTGAGCCTTGAATTCAGATGATAATATAATTCATAATAGTAAATTTTCTGCCAAAATCAACAGCATTTCTTTCCTTTTCTATTTTGTATTATTGTCATCTTTTTTTGTCTTTTAATCTCATTGGTTGGTGGACTTCCACTATTTACATAGGCATTTTTGGGAAAACAGAGTATTTTGTTCAATATCAATGAGTAGGTGACAGATGTCAAATATAGTTCACAGATTCATTTTATATGTGATTAAAATGTATCAATTACAGTTATAAATAGAAACACAAAGCAGAAAGACAAAATTCTGACTTGGAGCAAGGTAATGCAGTGATCAAAGCAGGATTACTTTTGTATAGTCCAACTAATTTAACACATTTTTCACAGTGGGGAATAGTAACAATACATATTAATGGAGTTTTTATGTCAAGCACAAGGCTGTGAACTGCATCGTACTGTGCACAGTGATTTAGAAACTCACTATACAGCCAAAAGACTGTACATTTTAATCTTCACCCAACTGAGAAACTTGCTATTAAATTATGATCCTTCCAAGCTATTACTGTACATGCAGAGCATGCACAATCATCAAAGATTAGGGTTTGGAAGGAGAGGGACAAGAAGGCTATGTCTACAGTGTTATTTTGGAATAACTCACCTTATTCCAAAATAACATAATCCATGTCTACACAGCAAGCAGTTATTTTGACATAACTAAATAATGTCAAGCTGGAAGACTTCTTACTCCAACTCTTGTAACCCTCATTTTATAAGGAGTAAGGAGAAAGAGTGCTTTTACTCAGACTTCCTGCTGTGTAGACATTGCCAATAGCTGAAATAAGCTATTTCGATTTAAGCTATGCAATTTATGTAGCTCAAGTTGCGTAGCTTATTTCGGCTTTAGTCCTGCTGTGTAGACATGCCCAAAGTGGTTATGATTAAAATAATATTTATAAGAAACATTGAGGACTAAAGTACAGTTTATTCTTTCATATCTTTTGAATATTCATGTTGTTTAATTCTCCAGATGCCCCAACATAAAAGAACATGTTAGTAATCAATTTACATTAATTGCAGAAACTGTCTGTGGAAGTCTGAACAAGACAACTGGGGAAAAAAAAGTAGTAAGTAATGTGAGAAGGAGCCCTCATTGTATTTACCTAAACAGATGTATCTGTTTTCAATATTCAACTTTAAATATGAAGTATATACTATGTTCTATAGCAGATAACAAAAATACAAACACATATACTCATTTTGTGCACTCTTGTGAAGACCTTACTTTTGTTCTTTCATGATGTGTTATTCTCTCGACATATATGAAAATAAAACAAAGGTAATTCTGCCTGAAAGTATATGGTACCTCTCTCTATAAGGAAAACATATACTAGAATCAAAGGGTACATCTAAACTGCATGGCTATTTTGGAATACTGGAGGTATCCCGAAATAGCTACCCCGCATCTACACAAGCCGCCCGTTATTTCAAAATATTTTTTGAAATAACGGGTGTGCTATTTTGCCATCTCTGTAAACCTTGTTGCACAGGGGTTAAGGAATGGCCCAAAATAGCGCGTTATTTGAAAATTTGGCACTGTGTAGACATGCCAAATTTCAAAATAAGTTATTTCAAAATAGAATCAAAATAGGACACGCAATTTGTGTAGCATAAATTGTGTATCTTATTTTGAGTTTAGGGTGCTGTGTAGACGCACCCAAAGAGTTTTGAGCATGAAGAGGTTGACTATCACACAGATCTGAGATTCAAGACTGGTTCACAATAGTTAATTATATAAAAGCCATGATTTGGTTATTTAAAGCATATAAGTGTTTTGCATGTATAGTTTAAAAATGGTCAAATCACAGGATGCATTCTTGCAATCAAACTGTCCTTTATTTTGAAATAAAACCTGTTTAAAACCACTGAATGTCTGTACACTACAGACATGTCTACATTAGGAAAATATTTTGAAATAACTAAATTCGAAACAATAACTCCCAAAATAACAAAATTGAAATAGCGTGTCCCCACAACGGGGAAGTTCTGAAATTAGTCCGAGGCAGACTCTGTTATTGTGGATGTGCTACCTCAACTTAGAGTCCCAGGAAGCACTGGATAGTAATTACTTCGAATTATTCTGAGGAGTAGTTATTTCAAAATAGCAGCAGCGGAGTGTCCACACTAATGCTATTGAAAAATAATTATTTTGAAATAAGCGTTATTCCCCAAGGAAAGCAGGAGTACAGATTTCGAAATAACCAGGCCCTTATTTCAAAATAATGGGCTCGGTAGTGTGGAAGCTCCACATTATTTCAAAATAAGGGGGGTTATTTCGAAATAACTCCCTAGTGTAGACCAGGGCTAATTGTTTAAAGACACTGTTCCAGTGTTACTAGATGATCTCTGCATCCCAGGAACACAGGAATTGTCATAGCAGACGTGACCAGTTGTCCATCAAGTCCAAAATCCTGTGTGACCATGGCCTGTTCCAGACACTTCAGAAGAAGGTGCAAGAAACCCCAGAACAGAGAAATATGGGGCAATTTGCCATTATGGGAAATTTCTCACTAACATATTAGTCAGTATTATCACCTGATGCATGAAGGTTTATATAATTTAACATACATTTTATTTAATCCAGTGTTCACATTGTCCATAGTAGATGAAAATTTTCTAACTTGGATGCCTACCATAAAACATCTAAATATGCAGTCTGATTCTGAGTTGCTAAATGCACTGGGATGGGGGTCCATTTTTGTGGTTCTGGTTCAACCGTGGCCGAGATCACATGAAAACAGCTGACCTTGTGAGATGTTTGCCATTTGAGACTGAAATCTCATAAGAATAACATTTACCTTTTGGTGCCATAAAACTGGAACCTTAGCATTAATTTCTAATCTAAATCTGAACAGTGTCACTTTGTCTCTTCTCTGCTTCAAACATGTTTCCAGAGTAAAATTCACTCTGCCCTTCACAAAGCCCAAAGACGTAGGATTTCTGCAGAGAGTTAAGAAGGGGAGCAGAAATCCAGCTATATATGTGTCCCTGGTCATACAAAATTAGATTCAGCAATTTCCTCTCTTTGCCCACTACCAATGGCCCCCACTTCCTTAGTTTTGGCCTATTTTTCCCTAATGAACAGCCCCTCCACTATGTGCAGTGAGCGGTACACAGAGGCTCTACTTCTAGCCCCCGCACAGACATGCAACACTGATTTAAGGGCTTGAAGTGGCTTTAATAGGTCCCTTACAATGAACTTATTTTCACCTATAACAGCCCCCACTCTGTAACTGTGATTTAACCAAGTAATACAGAATTAGTGTATAGTCTTTTTAAATAAAGTCAGTTTGTCCAAATATTTAATTGTTATTTGCTGATCAGCTCTATGTACTTTCTCCTTTGCCAATAATTGTCTGGCAATGGGGTTTTCAAAATGGAATGCAATATTCTAGGAAGCACCTAATCAAAGGACTGCAGATTCTCTAGGATTTATGCTTTTTACTGCCATTTCTCATTACAAAATTCATCTCAAATTTGCCACCTCATTATTCTCATTAGGCCTGTTTTGCCAGGAATGCTTTCCCAAACTCCCCAACTTCTAGTATATCTGTGTTTTGGATTATATTTCCCCACATGTTTTAGCTTTCTTTTTTTCAGGTTTAACCTAATATTGCTATCTTCTTTGCTCTTTCTGATCTTACCAGTTCCTTCTGTATGATTTCCCTATCACTTCTCTTCATCACCCCTCCCAATTTAGGTTCATCTGCAAATTTAACACATTCTCTAACTCCTTTTCCAGTTCATTAACAAAGATGTTATCAAATTATATCTAAGTCAATCTCTGCAGAAGCCTACTAGTACAACTGTTTTAGAGTACAATTTCCCCATCTGGCTGTGCACTTTTTGCTGGAACAAACGAAGGGCCTAAAATTTGAAATTTTGAGCCTAGATGTTTATGGATATTTCTTCTCTGCACAGTCATGCCATTGCTTTGAGAGATCTGTAATTAGATTTGCCAGATGGTGTTTGCCCTGATTGTACTGTTAACTGAAATAGGCAATGGTTGTATAAATTAGTATCAGCCAGCAAAATAAGAGTTCAGCAATAAACGGTAATGTATTTTGTTTGGGGTCTCTCCAGACAAACAGTAAGCTACTACTATAGCAATACTTTGCTGTGTGGGAAATGGTTGGAATTGGCTCCCTTTTGAACACTAGGTATCTGAAGCAGGAAAGAGGGGAGTCAGACCAGCTCTTTTACTGTCATCTTATTGCACGTCACAGGGTGGCAGCATTGTCCTGTTACCTCAGACTGCAGGCAGAAGGTGAAATTCTGCAGGAAGTTGCAAGTTAATTTCTGCTGACGGACTGAGCCAGATGTTATTTATTAAACATCCTGAATATAAACAGTAATGTCAACTCTTGGATGCATTAAGATCTGGCCCTATGAACTTGTGCATGCCCAGCATTCCAAGTAATCCTTAATCTATTATTTCAGCACTGAGGTCTGCTCACCTCATCCCCATACTGTGCTGCTTAGTGCAGCAGTCTGGGAGCTGAACATGTCTGTGAAAACGGAGGAGCTTTTTACACATCATCTGTCACTAGAGTGCCTTCCCTATTCAGTAATGCTCCCACATGTTCTTTGACCTTCTTCATGTTGCTAATATACCTGTAAAAACCCTTCTTGTTATCCTTGCTCACTTCAATTCCAACTGCGCTTTGGCTTCCTGATCACACCCCTGCATGTTTAAGCTCACCAAGGATTTCTCTGTTGAGCAAAGCAGGTCGGCTGTCATATTTGCTATTCTTTCTGTACATTGGGATGGTTTGCTCCTGCGCCCTCAATAAGGCGTCTTTAAAATACAGCCAGTTCTCCTAGATGCCTTTCCCCCTCATATTAGCCTCCCAGTGGATCCTGCCTATTAGTACCCTGAGTCAAAGTTTGGTTTTCTGAAATCCACTGTTCATATTCTGCTGCCCTTCTTTCTTCCTTTTGTCAGAATCCTGAACTCGACCATCTCATGGTCACTGCTGCTCAGGTTGCCACCTACTTCTACTTCCCCTACCAATTCTTTCTCTGTTTGTGAGAAGGAGCATGCCCATCACTGGTTTATTCCCCTCCATGTGAGTTGCCCCACCAAATCTATGTGATTCCTTCATGGTGTCAGGACTTCCAATTCTTTCTATTTGATTCATATATTTTGAGAAATCAAGATTCATGTTTTCAAGCTTTTTTCTTTCTTTCTACAGTCCTGAGGGCTAAAAATGTGTCTGTGTGTTTTGTTTAAGAAAACTGTAAGGGATCAGGAAGTAACATTATAGGAGCTGAGTGGCTAGTTGGACCTTTTGCTCTGTTTTGTAGCTGGCACAATCGCTAGACATCGCTGTTCCCTGGCCCCGATGAGCTCCTCAAAAGCCTGTCCTAATTCTTAGATGGGTGCTTCATATAAAGCAACCAATCTGAACAATTATTTAAAACAGAGGAATTCACACAGCAATGAGAATGCAGAGCAAGGTGAGATGGAAAAATCGAAGAGAGCAAGTCCTTCTGGAGAAGAAGAAAGCAGGAGAGTGGGGTCCCAGTCACTAAAGAAGATTTTGGTGAGCTAATTTCAAATATCAGATCCCTAAAATCCTCCCAAGCTTCCATAGATAATGGAAATTAAGACTGATTTTGTCAAAACAGATGGGAGGTCTGGTCTGGAAACAGGCATGGGGGAGAAACTGGAGGCAATGGCTCTGCTGCAGAATGGAATTTGGATCGGGGGTGGAGAAGAGAGATTGGGCAGAGAATGTGGGAGACCTGGAGAAATGTGAGAGGAGAAGACCTAAGGAGTAGGGGTAAATTTGAAGGAGTGAAGAAAGAAGATCCAGTGTAATTTCTAAACCAAGCAGCAGGTATCATCTTATACACAATAGAAGACAGAGACTGAGGCAGACTGAACTCACAGAGCACTGTGCATTCTCCCCTTGAATTCCAACAGACCCAAGAAACACATTTTTGTGATTTCATTATTTTGTGTGACAAGTAGAGTCCTGAGCGGATACAAAATGTGAATCTGCACCTGCATCCATATCTGCAAAAATGAGATGCGGATATCTGCATCCATATCCACAGAAGTGGATAGCCACAGAAATAAAGCAGATATCCATGGATTTGCAGGATTTAGTGACGAGAGCAAATTTTAGGAGGAGCCAGAGATCTTCTGTCAGTAATACTAGGGCAGTGTTTCTCAAAGTGATCTGCGAAACCTGCTAGCTGGATGCTCCAGTGTGTTTATTTTCCAGTTCTGCCGCTATGGAGCCTTGCAGCCGTCCTTGGCTCCTGTTCTCTGTTTGCAACCAAGGGGAGCTGCAGGAAGTGGCATGAGACAGACCACCACTTCCCGCTGCTCCCCTTTGCTGCAAACGGCAAATCGGAGCCAATGGGAGCCATGAAGCTCAGTAATAGAGATGTAGCCGTGTTAGTCTAGTCCAGCTGAAACAAAAAACAGGACTATGTAGCACTTTAAAGACTAACAAGATCGTTTATTAGGTGATGAGCTTTCGTGGGCCAGACCCACTTCCTCAGATCAAATTGTGGAAGAAAATAGGCATGAGCATATATATACCAAAGGGATACAATCAAAAAAAGTGAACACATATAAAAAGGACAAATCAAATTTCAGAACAGATGGGGGATGAGAGGGAGGGAGGTAAATGTCTGTTAGCTAATGATATTAGAGGTGATAATTGGGGAAGCTATCTTTGTAATGGGTAAGGTAATTAGCATCTTTGTTAAGACCCCGGCGTAAAGTGTCAAATTTAAGCATGAATGACAGTTCAGAGGTTTCTCTTTCAAGTCTGGTGTGAAAATGCTTTTGAAGCAGGATGCAGGTAATCAAGTCATTGAGACAATGCCCTTTCTGGTTGAAATGGCAAGAAACTGTTTTTTCTTTGTGATACTGTCTGATATCCATTTTGTGTGCATTGATTCTTTGGCGAAGCGTCTGAGACGTTTGTCCAATGTACATAGCAGACAGACACTGTCAGCACATGATGACATAAATTATATTTCTGGATGAGCGGGAATATGTGTTCTTGATCTTATAACTGAATTGGTTAAGTCCAATAATGGTGTCAGCAGAGTAAATATGTGGACAAAGCTGGCAACGGGGTTTGTTGCAAGGAAAAGTTCCAGGGTTGGTATTACTGTGGTATGTCCTGTGGTTGTTGGTAAGAATCATCCTGAGGTTAGGTGGTTGTCTGTAGGAGACTATGGGTCTGTCTCCCAGAGCCTCTCGGAGTGTAGTATCCTGTTCTAGTATAGGTTGTAGTTTATTGATAATGTGTGGGACGGGTTTAAGTTGGGGGCTATAGGTGATGACAAGTGGTGTTCTACTGTTAGTTTTCTTGGGTCTGTCTTGAAGTAGATGGTTTCTGGGTATTCGTCTGGCTCTTTCAATTTGTTTTTTTTATTTCTCCAGGTGAGTAATTGAGGTTTATAAATGCTTGGTAGAGATCCTGAAGTTTCTGGTCTCTGTCAGTGGGATTAGAGCAGATGCGGTTGTATCAAAGGGCTTGACTATAGATGATGGATCGTATGGTGTGTTCTGGATGGGAGCTGGAGGCATGAAGGAAGTAACTGTATGAGTCAGTGGGTTTTCTGTAGAGAATGGTGTCTAATTTACCATTGGTAAATTAGAAAACCCACTGACTCATACAGTTACCTGCATGCCTCCAACTCCCATCCAGAACACACCATACATCTTTAGTCAAGCCCTTCGATACAACCACATCTGCTCTAATCCCACTGACAGAGACCAGAAACTCATCCCCTGTCTGTTCTGAAATTTGATTTGTCCTTTTTATATGTGTTCATTTTTTTTGATTGTATCCCTTTGGTATATATGGTCATGCCTATTTTCTTCCACAATTTGATCTGAGGAAGTGGGTCTGGCCCACAAAAGTTCATCACCTAATAAACCATCTTGTTAGTCTTTAAAGTGCTACATAGTCCTGTTTTTTGTTTCACGAAGCTCAGTGGCTGCGGAGCTGGTAAATAAATACAACCAGTTAGCAGGTTTCTCCAAGTGGTTTTGCAAACCACTTTGAGAAACACTGTGCTAGGGAGTAATACAGTATTGATTTCCCAGGACTTGGCAACCACTGCTCTAACAAAAGAAGAGAGCTAGCTGAAGTCATAGCTGCATTAAGGGAAGTTAATATAATACAGATTGGGTTCACTTTTAAGCACTTCTTCACACGAAGGGACAGACATATGTTGTAAGAAGCGGGAAAAGAGAGGGAATAAGGAACTTTGGAAAAATAAAACTAACAAAAGGCAGCCCAGAGAAGACACAGACATTAAATCAACATGCCAAAAAGTGCATTTTACTATTAGTCAAACCCACAATGATATCACCAAAAAATAGGAACAATAAAGTCAAGAAAAGGATTAGTCAGGAGATGGACATCCAAAATTAATCTGAAGAAAAGGTAGGGAAGTAACGAGAGAGTGAGAAACCAAGTAGATTGTCCACTTGGTTTATGAAGAATTCTGAACCACCCTAAAAGGATATTATTGAAACATCAGAATATAATGGGGAATGGAAACAAGGATTACAAATATGTGCTAGCTGTATGCTTTAGGCAGGGGGGAAGGATGGGGAGTGACTTCATGTTAAAATAGGACTTAAAAGGGGAAAGGGCTGATTTAGGGCTCAGGTAGTGTCTCCTTCAAAAAGACAAGCTCCTGCTGCAGTGGATGTCTTGGTATCCCCAGCAAGAGTTCACTGTACCAGAGGACTGGCCAGGTTAATCAAAATCATCTAGGACTTCAGTGAATCTCCACATTTTAAAGGGGAAAGCGGTTTTTTTTCTTGTTTCCTGATTTCTGGAGGCTTAAGGTACTTGGAAGAGGGGAGTAGCGTGAGATGGGAAAGGGATTAGGGAAACTAAGAAGAATGTTCTAATGTTTAACTTGATATTTTTACAAAGCGTGTTTCACATGGCTGTTGAAGAGAGGGAGGAATGGACAGGCTCATTGGTGGTACCTAGTCTTAAAGGAAAAGGTGGATGTGAGAGTAAATTGAAAAAGTTATCAATGGAGAGGAAAGTTTGGCAAAACTTATTACAATACAAATCTTCTGATCCATACAAAGTTTTATATTAGCAAATGAAAATGGATATTTCATGCTTAATAATATTTTTGGCATAAGAGTAGAGAGACCTTCCAGTGTCACACATACACTTTCAGTTAAAAAATATTATTCTAAAAGATCAGATGGATAAAAAAAATCCTATAATTAGAATAAGGGCTTCATAGGATATTTGACTTTACTTTTTCTTTATACAATTTTATCTACCCGCTAACAATTTCTTTTAATAAGGCTAATGCAATTAATTTCTATGTAATAAATGTAACTGGTCTTAACAGTGGTTTAAAAAGAAAAAAAGGTTTCAACCTACCAATGCTGAAGCCGCAGATTAAGAAATGCACATTAAGGAGGAACGTAATAAATACAAGAGGGAACTGATTTCACAACTCTTATATTTCTTCAGTAACAGCAAATAACGGAGGAGTAACAATGATTATTGACTTTTTTTTTTTCTAATTCAAGGATAAATACATAGATAATGAAGGCAGACGTCTACAGCAGTGGTCCCCAACGTGGTGCCCGCGGGTGCCATGGCGCCCGCCAGGGCATTTGTGTGCATCCGCTGACAACCTGGGCTGGCCCCGCCCCCGGCGCGCGGTGCACTGGAGGCACCGGTGCCTGGTTCGCGGCGCTCGGGCGGCCCCAGCCCCGGGGCACATGCGGGCGCGCGGTGCCGGTGCCGGCCCCAGGCGCGCGGCTCGGGCAGCAGCACTGGCCCATGGCACAAGGCGCTCGGGCGGCCCCGGCCCCTGGTGTGCAAAGGCATCCCCACCACTGGTGTGCCCCAGGACGCGTGGCCCCGCCCCCGGGCACCTGGCGCGCGAGTGGCCCCACCCCCAGGTGCTCGGTGCGCGAGTGGCCCCGCCCCTGGGCGCCCAGGAGCCTCTAAAGGTTGGGGACCACTGGTCTACAGGATGGACTGCCCTGGTCTGGCACCCTTGGGACCTGACTGGTTCCGAAAGAGAGAGTTTCCTGGACCAATTCCACCCCGCTGCTGACAGACTCTGGGCTCTCCCGTCTCTCAGCAGACCCAGCAGGGCTCCCTTCCACAATATGGAGCTCCTCTGCCCCCAGGCTGCTGGCTCGCAGCCCTGCTGGCCAGCCCTGGCTGCTGCTACTCGCCTGTCCCAGGGCCACCAGGCATGCCGCAGCTCCACTCTCTAGGGAGCAAAGCTTTGTGGCTCTGTTCCTGGAGGTTGCCAGGGCTGCCAGGGAACCATGGGGGCTCCACTTCCTGGGGTTTCTGGAGCTTCGTGGCTCTAAGCCACCAAGGTTCTGTGGCTCCCGGGCTGCCAGGCCTCTGCTCCTCAGGTCCTCTGAGGATGCCGTGACTGCAATCCTCAGTGTGCCCAGACTTCTGTGGCTCCACCATCCCGAGGCACTGAGACTGCAGAGCTTTGTGGTTCCACAGCACCTGGGCACTGGGGCACCACAGCTTTGGGGCTTTGCTTCTCCCTAGGCTGCCACAGCTCCCCTTCCTCAGGGCTGCCTCAACCAACCCTGTGGCTCCTGGCTCTCTGGTGCTGGACCATGGATGCTGCTGGACCAGTGAGTTCTGGATGAGAGAGGTTTAACCTGTACTAGTTAGAAGCACGAATGGTGACAGAATGCTAACGTTAGGAAGAATTTATCTGTAAACACTTGGAAGGTGGCAAGGTGATAGGGAACAGCTAGCATGGATTTGTAAAGAACAAATCCTGTCAAACCAATCTGATAGCTTTCTTTGATAGGATAACGAGTCTTGTGGATAAGGGAGAAGCGATGAATGTGGTATACCTAGACTGTAGTAAGGTGTTTGATACTATCTCGCATGATATTCTTATTAATAAACTAGGCAAATACAACTTAGATGGGGCTACTATAAGGTGAGTGCATAACTGGCTGGATAAGCATACTCAGAGAGTAGTTATTAACGATTCACAATCCTGCTGGAAAGGTATAATAAGTGGGGTTCCGCAGGGGTCTGTTTTGGGACCGGCTCTCTTCAGTATCTTCATCAACGATTTAGATATTGGCATAGAAAGTACAATTATTAAGTTTGCAGATGAAACCAAGCTGGGAGGGGTTGCGACTAATCTGGAGGACAGGGACACAATTCAAAATGATATGGACAAATTGGAGAAATGGTCTGAAGTAAACAGGATGAAGTTTAATAAAGACAAATGCAAAGTGCTCCACTTAGGAAGGAACAATCAGTTTCACACATACACAATGGGAAGCGACTGTCTAGGAAGAGCGACGAGGATAATAATGTGTCTTAGGGAACCATCTCCTTATTAAATCAAATGCAAAACTTTATGCTGTAGCCATGGCAAATAGCCTGAAAAAATCACCTATATATGCCAAAGAGAAGAAAAAAGGATTGTATTATACAGGCTAATGGATAATGTTCAAAGTTTTAGGCCTCATCTATTTGCAGACTCCACCAATCAGCCTCATCTATCACTAGATGCAGAAAAACCTTTTGACAGAATGAACGGGCAGTTCTTAAAAGATACTCTATATGCCTTCAGTTAGGCCCAAAATTTCAAAATTGGATTTATATTTTATATTCCACTCCATATGCTACTAGGAGAATATATGGATATGTATCAGAAAACCCTGCCCTTTTAGAGGCATATATTAAGGATACCCATTACTGAATCTTCATGGAGGACAGGTTATTCAATGGCTATTAACCAAGATAGTCAGGGATGCAATTCTGCATTCTGTGTATCCCTAAGCCTCTGACTATGAGAAGATGAAAGTTGATGACAGGGAATGGATCACTTGATAATTGTTCTTTTCTACATATTTCCTTTGAAGAATCTGGCATTGGACACTGTCTGAAGACAGGATACTGGGCTCAATGAATCACTGGCTTGAGCGAGTATCACCATTCTAATGTTCTCTTCTTTTTGCCATGGTAATGGAGCCATTTCGCCAATCACAGAGAAATAACCCAAATATAACTGGAATTACAATAGGAAAGAGGGAACGCAAATTAGCCTTATGTACAGATAATAGCAAACGGAGCTCATATATTATTAGAATTGCAAGAGGAAATATTAAATTTGTCAAAAATATCAGCATTTAAAATAAACTATGACAAGAGACTCAGGTATGTAGGGATGGTCTCTGAAGTACAGAAAAATATGAGACAAACATAAATGGGTAACTACTTCAGGCATGTCTAGACTACAGACTTAAGTCAATTTGTATTAGGTCAACATATAGCCACAGTAGTTTTTACGTCTACACTACCTCCTTCTGTTGGTAGCATGCGTCCTCAGCAGCACTTCACCCTCACTGGACACACAGTTACAGACTTGAAAGTTACCATACTTGAGTTAATTCCTTTTTTCAAAAACAGACTGAAGCATGGATCTGCTGAGCTAAATCTCACATTCAAATTTGACACTATCAGAATGGGACTGGCTCACTCATTACAAGAAGTAATTTTGCCCTTAGGTCTTCTCACCTTCTAATCACTGTTAGAAGTGAGCCACATCCACTCTGAGGGTATTGTCTACACTGCCACCCTAGTTTGAACTAGGGTGGCTAATGTAGGCATTTAAACTTGCAAATGAAGACCGGGATTTAAATATCCCGGGCTTCATTTGCATGTTCCTGGGCGCCTCCCTTTTTAAACACCCGATAGTTCGAACTACCTGCCCGCGGCTACACACAGCACGGGCTAGGTAGTTCGAATTAAAGCTCCTAATTCGAACTACCGTTACTCCTCATTGCATTTAAAATGAATATCTTACTCCAAATTAACTTTCTTTTCCAAGCACTTTTGGTTCTAGTCCAAGGAAGTTTCTTAGATCAGTGATGATTCATGATGAACAAATTTATTGGAAAAATAAGAAACTCAGGGTTAAGTAATCTACTTTACAAAGGCCATGGCAAAAGAGAGTGTTGGCTTTAGCAAACATTAAGCACTATTGTTAAACTAGTCAGTTTAGAAACCTATTGTACTCGATAACATGAAACATTATTAAGCTCTGAATAAAGATAGAACAAGCTCATTGTTGTGAAATCAAACTCTACATGATCCCCAGGATAAAGAAACCTACAGGCAAAAAAATCAATAGATAATCACCCTTTTATGAAAGCAAGAATAGACACTTGGGATACTTTATTTAGAATGCTAAACCCATATTCATCTTTTCCAATGCCCATAGAAGAAACAGAACAGAAGGAAAATTTGATTTGTCCTTTTCATATGTGTTCATTTTTTTAAATTGTATCCTTTGTTATATATGGTTGTGATAATTTTCTTTCACTATTTGATCTGAGGAAGTGGGTCTGGCCCACGAAAGCTCATCACCTAATAAACCATCTTGTTAGTCTTTAAAGTGCTACATAGTCCTGTTTTTTATGTCACACAGGCGTGTGAAAAAAACAACTATATCTGAGCAATTCAGTTAAAGTGACTGTGACTCCCATATAGACAGCACTATGTCAGGAGGAAGAGCTTTTCCTGCTGATTCAGCTACTGCCTCTCTTGGAGGTGGCATTAATATGATGAGAGGTTTTTTCCAGCAGCTTAGAGCATTGGCACTAGCCTATTAATTCTGTAATGTAGACCTGCCAACAAGGGCTCCCAGGCTTGCTGGAAGTATGTAAATTGGCCCTATTTTGTTTGTTAGGGTGCGTGTACACTGCATCTGTAGCTTGAAATAAGCTATGCAGTTTGAGCTATGCAAATTGCTTAGCTTATTTTGAATCCATTTTGAAATAGCTTATTTTGTAATTTGACACTGTCTACAGAGCGCCAAAATTTGAAATAACCTGCTATTCTGAAACATCCCTTACTCCTTGTGGAATGAGGTTTACAGGGATGTCAGAGCAGTGAACTCATTATATTTAGAAATAACAGGCTTGCTGTTATGACACGGGATAGCTATTTAATAGTGCTGCAGTGTAGACGTAGCCTAACATAGCAGTGAAACTCATCCAACTTATCTTGCAGTGAAGTATAACATCAGATGATTAAAACCATATGCAGGATGTTTGTTTTAAAATAATTTTCTCTTGTGCTTTGCCCATTTGCTAAGTAAAGCCTATGTAGTTTAAGACGACTATCCATCTATGCCAGTGGTCCCCAACCTTTAGAGGCTCCCGGGCACCCGGGAGGTGGGGCCACTCACGTGCTGGGTGCCTGGGAGGTGGGGGCCACTCATGCGCCGGGCGCTCGGGGGCGGGGCCGCGCGTCCGGGGGCACGCCAGGGGACTGGGATGCCCTTGCACCCGGCGCGTGCCCTAGGGCCGGGGCTGGAGCCGCCCGAGCGCCTTGTGCCGTGGGCCCGGGGCTGGCGCTGCCACCCGAGCTGCGCGCCTGGGGCCGGCACCGGCACTGCTAGAGGACCGCGTGCCCAGGCGCCCGCATGTGCCCCGGGGCTGAGGCCGCCTGAGCGCCACACACCCAGCGCCGGTGCGTGTCGCGTGCCTGGGGCTGGCGCCCATGAATGCCCCGGCGGGCACCGCATTGGGGACCACTGATCTATGCAGAACAATAGTCACGGGCTCCTGAATGGTAATTAGTGATTGGCAGAATGGGTATTGTGCCTATGCTCCCAGTCTAAGAACAGAGAATTGCAAACTTCTACCCCAAGACAGGCTGAAATAATTTTTTATATAGAAATTTTAAGCTAAAATGATTAAGGTTAGAGAGCGAGAAAGAGGTCAGATTCAAAACAAAAGTTTTGAAATTCATTAAACCAAAATGTTTCAGTTAAAAACATTTTGATTTTTTCATTAGCAACTTTTTTTGAGATTTTGATTTTTCATCCCAATTGAAGGTGGGGAGGAAAAATCAAACTCTCAAAAATATTTTCAGGACAGGACCATAGTTTCCTGCCCAACACAGCTTCTAGGCAGGGGAGAAGGGTGCTTCCCAATTCCATAGCATTTAAGCTCAGACCTACAGATTCAGTCTCCCTTCCATGCACATAAGCACAAAAGAGCTTTTGGCCCTTAAGGGTAAAAACTACAGTATCTGTTCAATGCACAAGTGAAAAAAAAATCAGGAAATAAACCATTTATGCAATGTTGTAGCTGTGTCAGTTCCAGGATATTACAGAGACAGCTGGGTGACATAGCATCTTTCATTGGACCAACCTTCTCTCTTACCAGAAAAAGTTATTCCAATGAAAGATATTATGTCACCTACCTTGTCTCTCTCATGTCCTGGGACTGCCTGGCTACACCACCATTGCATACATCATTTCTTTCCTGATTTTTTTCAACAGTGCATCAAACAGATTATCTGGTATAAGACATTAAAAAGCCCAAAACTACTGTCAGGGCAGTGGGCAGGGGAAAGACTGAGGGTGGGAATATAGGAGTAGGAGGAAATGTGGCTGGGGAGACACTAGTAATGAGTTTTCCTAAACCAGTCCAGTCCCTGGTGGTTAAGGAGATAGGGGATAATACTGTGCCAGTTCCTAACCTTCCTGGCAGATAATCTCCTCATGGTGAGGTGTTACATTGTTCTTCACCAGTTTAAAATCGTGAGGTAAATCAGATAAAACACACAGAGCATCAGACTTGAACAGAAGGTGACACAGAAGGTGCCATTAATATATTGTTTATTATGCTGCATATTTATACACAGTATAGGAGAGTGTGTGGGTAGAAAAAACAAACATCTGTAACCTCAATAAAAATGACAAAAAATGGGCAGCATTTTTGATTAATTTATAATGATGCTAAATCGGAAAAGCATTTCTCCCCCTCATCAATGTTAGTATTCTTTAGCCTATGACAGATTCACTAAAATGCCTGAGCAGCACTGAGAAGCCCTCAGTGGATGCTGAACAATGGCTATCTGAACAGAAATCTGACCAGCATTTTCACAAAGAGGGAAATCCAAAGGCAAAAATGTATCTGTCTCCAATATAAATCTCTAATATAATCAGAACTCAGTTTGCTGATTCACTTCTTATTCATTCATTCAATCACAGCAAAAAATACATATATATCTATATAGAAAAAACAAATTAAGAACATCCTTCTAATTAGTGTGAAATGGATTATAGATAACTCACCTGGGCAGAAGAGATATGCGAGAAGGAAGTAGCTGCTATAATACAAACCAAAAAGGAGTTGGGCCTACAGCATATATATGCAATAAGCACAAAGCCATCTTTGGCTGTTTCAGGAGAGAGGCAGGGTGCTGCAGGAAGATACCACAGAATCCTTATATGGAAAGAAGACAGTGTGGAGCAGCATGCAAAGCAGGGTGAATTAAATGTGCAGATTAAATGAACAGCTTGCTTTTTGTACTTCAGTTAAGTTCAAAGCTTTTTGACCAACCACTTTGAACAGACTTGGCAATGAAATAAATGACAGCCTAACTCATAAAACCCTCATGCAGTGAAGCAGCATGCAAAGTAAAATCAATCTCTTTATATACCTCCCTCCTTCAATTTTGTTCAGGGCATGAAAAAAAATTACTGGATGCTCTATTATGTAGAGGCAGATGCTAAAGATGTAAGGACCAGTACTGGTAATTTAGGGAAGCTCAAGGCACCCCACTGGACTAGAAGAGACCACAAATGGGATTTCCTAACAGATCTACACCTGAGATATGTGGAGAAAGTCTTGTTTTTTGTGTCGGTCTCACTGAATTAGTGATGATACACAAAAGGGGGAAAGCAGAGCTTGACTTGCACATCCCAGACTAATATTGCAAAGCAGGGAGACATTTTTATTTACTTATACTTTATGTATATCATTGGGAAACAATAATGGAATCCTAGAGGTTAGTTTTGTGGAGTCACTATGCCCTGCAATAGCCAAAAAGTTAACCCTTTCAAAATGATACACACATGGAAAGGTTGAAACTACCATTTTCAAAGAAAGGGTGCCTGCAGGTAGGACCTCAATCTATAATCAGACTCCTAAATAAGAGGTCTGATTTCAAAGGTTCTGAGTACTCACTGAAGTCACTGGGAATAGGCTGGTGTTCCAGCATAGCCAGTCTCAACGGTTCAAAAATCATGTGTGAGTCCCCCAAATCATAAAATAGGTCCCCAAACCAAGAGATTTCAAAATACACATATCATATTTTTGCTTTGATTTTTGAACTCTCTTGGCCCACCCTCATGACAATTAGTGCTGTTCACATCCCTGCATCAGGAGCTCTCACCCTGATGTTTGCTTTGTCCTGTACTTGTCCCCAAAAATTCATCAGTCATATATTCCCAGCCCCTATCCATTCTCTCCCCTCATCTGCCCTGCCCCAGCCCACTGCCTCTACTCCATCTGAAGCACCAGGGCCTCTTCACACCCCATCTCCAAAACCTGGGAAAGCTGCAGGAGGGTCTCTTCTCCCCTTCTCAGCCTGCATGATGTAGAAAGGTGGAGGAGGGGTTAGCTCTCCAGAGAGAGAGAAGAGCTCAGCTTGCTCCCTGTAATAGTCCTCATTGGCTGCTCTTCCCCAGGCAGCAAGCAAACAGGAAAGGCAGCCAACCTTAGGGTGTTAACACCTTACCTGCCACACAGGACAGACATCTGTAAGGGGGTTGGAGCTTCTCTCCCATTGTAGGACTTTGGCTGAAATCCTATCACTTGTGAAGAAATCGTCAGATTTGGTACATGGTTTCTGTACCTTTGAAAACCAGAGCAGTTAAGTGCATAAAGACTAGCTTCAGTTGTCCAATTCTGAAAATCATGGAGCAGGCAAAGAAATATCAGCAAAGGCAAGGCCAGTCTCTGCTTGTGCCTTGTGGAAGTGAGCAAAAGGTGTTTGTGGAGGAATGCTGATTGAGTGTTTCTCTGCTGTGTGCCCTTTCACAGGCACTAACAACTGCAGGCTGTACACTGCCCTAGTGTCTTTTGCAGCTCTCCTGGGCAAGGTGACTCTGCAACACTCCAGCAATATAGGCATCTTGTTTATTGGAAATTTCTGATGAATCCCTTTTTGTGCAAACAACTACTGCTTCTCTGATGCTGCTCTGCAATCATCTCCCACCTCTGAACTTGCATTGCCTCTCTGTCCAACTCCCCAGTGAGCACTTTTGCATTCTCCCCCATGCTGACCTTCTGAATCGGAAGAACTCCTTGTTAGGGTTGCCAGATATCCGGTTTTTGCCAGACAGTCTGTTATTTCTGGCCCCTGTCCAGTAAAAAAAAAAAAACCAGAAAATACCAGACACATAAAATGTCTGGTATTTTTCTATTTCTCTCGGACAGAAGGCTGGCAGGGACATTCTTCCCCTGCCCCATCTGGCAAGGGCGGAGGGAGCGAGGGGATATTTAAAGTCACAGCCCCGGCCATGTTCTGGATTTTTTCTGAAAGTATCTGGCAACCCTACTCTTTGTAGAAATCAGGAAGGCAACTAGTTTCCTTTAAATATCTACTTTAAAAGCAGCTTTGTAGCGATGCATACACTTAATAATTAAATGACTGGGGTGGCATAAGTACTGCTTATTACTCTAATTGTAAGTGTCTCACAGTTAGCTTGTTCTTGCTTTAGCCACTTGATGTCTTCACTTCTATTCTTAGATTCTAAGCGCTTTGAGGCAGAGACTGTCTTTTTGTTATATACACGTATGGATCCTAGCACAGAGGACTCCTGATCTTTGATTGTGGCCCGTAGGTTCTAGAGCAGTGGTGGGCAACCAGCTGCCCAAGAGCCACATGTGATCCATTGGGGTTCTATGTATGGTGCACAACATATTTTGTTTATCGCTGCCTACATGCAGGGTTGTCCGATTTCACTGCATTTTTGCTCATGTAGATTTTTTTCCCTTCAGTATTACTAAAGTGACATGCATGAAAAGCAAGAACACATGAAGTGAGGTGTGTGCTAATTGCGCACAACACTGACTGTGAGAGCGGTGCACATCTTCTGCAGCCGATCAAAGTGCTGCTACGGTTCAATCAGTACACCCTGCAAATTCTTTGTCATTAAGCGCAATTAGCAAAACCACCCTATCCTGGGAGACCATCTTGGTTACAACAATCTTGCAGCCCACTGAGATGAAGGGCCACTCATGCGGCCCACTCACTAGCCTAGGTTGCCCCTTGCTGGTTTAGACCCAGTATGGAGTAAATACAATTGCAAATGAAGGAGACTCCAACTCATGGCTTAGGGCTCATAGTAAGTCAGAGGTAAGTATGAGGAATAAGGAGTTTCCTTGTCACAGACACAGAGGTTAGGATGTTGGTTTGCAGCCTGTGTGTGTTGGAGGCAAAAAGCCTGGAGGAGGAGATATGAGCAAGACCCATAGAAGAAGTACAGAGACAGAGCTCATTGGGCAAGGAGCTTGCATAAGAACGCATGTGGGGGCTTCTGAGCAGTGAAACTGCTTAATGTTTGTTCCTACTGTGTTCAAGGAACAGGACTTTATGTAAATTCATTGTGACCAAACAAAATTACACTAAGATCATACATGATTTGGAGAATCTAATTGAATCCTAACAAATAGAAACAACTTGCAAGGGCAAGAGAAATAATAATTATTCTGCTTTTGTATGTATCATTTATATGTAAAATTGTTCTTGTTATTTTCAATTATATAGTGCCATATGGATGAAGGACAATTTACTAACATGATTCCCCCTCCACCCTCACCCTCAGACTCATTCCTTAAAGGACTGACAATAAACAGTATTCTGATGTTTTGGCAATAAAATAAAAAACAGAATGCTACATGTCAGACGGAGGCATTACTGTTTACTGTATTTTGAAGGCAGCCTGAATATTCCTACAAGGTCAAAGAAAATACAATTTCCTATTCAAATAATAAAAATAACAAGTATATTCAGTCTAAACTTTGAAATTAAAATATTTGCTGAAGAAGGGTTTTCTGTAATGGCCAAGAACTGGTTTCTTTAACTGCAAATCAAGAAGCTAATATAATTTATTTGGACTATCAAAAAGCCTTTGACAAGTTCTTTGCAAAAGGCTATTAAGGAAATGAAGTAATTATATGGTGAGATTTTAAGTATTGTCATGGATCAGAAACTGGCTTAGAGATTCAAAGCAGAGAGTGGGAACAAACAATTAAATATTTAACAGAGCAAAAATGCAAGACATCCCAGCATTGCATACTAGGACCAGTGTTGCATACTAGGACCATTATAATTGAACTGAAAAATGGTGAATAATGAGGTGACAACATTCGTAGATAACAAATTACTTAGTGATAGAAATGTAGCTGTGTTAGTCTGGTGTAGCTGAAACAAAATACAGGACTATGTAGCACTTTAAAGACTAACAAGATGGTTTATTAGATGATGAGCTTTTGTGGGCCAAGGCTAAAGTTCATGGAGGTACTTAAGTGGGATCTAACATAGGAATGGGGAGTAGAGTGTCTGATGAAATTCAGCATTGATAAATGCAATGTAGACACAGAGTTTTATAATGTTTTATGTAATGTGCTTAACGGGTAGTGTGAGAATAAATGTTAAACAACTATAACTCTGTTATAGTTCTTCTCTGGTTAGCAGGAAGGAACTGTCTTTCAGGCCATTGGCAGAGATGCAGACTGTTTGTGTCTGTATCTGATGTCAAAGCACAAAGAGATCAGAAAGATCCCTGTGATTCAGTATGATCACACTGTTGCTCCTAAGAATAAACAGAATATAGGTTGTGGTGTAAAAGAAATATAATAAATAACTAAAGTTCTGTACCAACAAGAGTTGGTATTAGAATTAGATTGCATACCTTACAAGAGAGAGGGAGGGAGCGTGAAGGAGTGAATGGGCAAGGAATGTGAGTGTTTGAAGAGAAAGATAAAACTTGATTACCTCAATATCCAGATGGCCAATGGAGGAGTTAAAGGCTCAAGAGCACCAAGACACTATCTAATGGGCCCTGGGTAAAAGAGAGACAGGTACAGGACAGATAGCTGGCCTTGGAGTTAAAGGCAAGCACCCTTAACTAAAACAGATAACACAACATGCTGCCAATGAAAAACAACCTCCAGATACACAGATGTTACGTGAACTGATTATGACTGATTAGGAGCTGACAGTGCACAATGCATAGAACTGAATGGAAGAAAAGTCCTCTAAAAGATTAGATGTCTTGCATGAAGCTTTGGCTCTCATCTTGTCAAGCTTGGAGCATCAGTCTGGACTGGCAGAAGTCCTGCTCCCCATTTCCTCACATCAAATCACCTTGCCAGTAACTAGATGTGAGCAACAGACTGGTAACTATAACATTGACAAGGCTCTTTGTGAGTGTGAGTGAGAGAGAGAGTGGTTAAAGTGAACTATATGCATATGCTAGAATACTGTTACATTATCAATAAATGTGGCGCTTTGCCTTATCCCCCTGAAAAAGATCCTGTGTAATTAAAGTATAGCAGCAAGATATTGAAGATTTGAAAGAATAATCTGAACTACTCCTGCATCTTGATAGGCTCTAAATTAACTATAACCACTCAGGATTGTCGCTGAAGATAACTCAATATGAAGTGACAGCCAAATAAGCAAATGTTGGATACACGTAGAAAGGTATTGTAAGTAATATGGAAACCCCTGTTACCTTCTTTTGGCCTAAGTAGTTAGGTAATATTTGGGATTGCAGAATGTTTCTGATAGGAGGAAAAACTGATAGTACTCAAAATAATGAGCAGTCCTGTGGCATCTTAAAGACTACAAAATGTATGAGGGAATAAGCTTTCATGGGTAAAACCCACTTCATCAGATGAGTTGGAGTGGAAATTACAGATTTTCCACACATAATAAAACAAGTTACTTGTCAATTGTAGGACCAGCATTAATAAAGCTAATTAAGTCAGGGTGGGTGTATCTCATTCATAGTATTGATGTGGAGATGCAAATATCAAAGATGGGGAAATCGCCTTTGTAGTGTGTTAAACATTTAAGATCTTTATTTAAGCCTAAATTGATAGTATTGAACTTGAAAATTTAGCTGTCTCTCTCTGTAATTGGGTAATACAATTATTTTGTAGAAGGATGGCTACTTTAAAATCCATTACTGACTGTCCAGGGAGGTTAAAATGTTCCCCTACAGGTTTGTGCGTGTTACTATTCCTGATGTCTGATATGTACCCATTTATCTTTTGTCATCGAGTCTGATTTGGCTAATATACATGGCACAGGAGCATTGCTAGCAGTTGATGCCATATATCACATTAATGGATGTGCAGATGTATGAGCCCCTGATGTTATGGCTTATGTGGTTAGTTCCTGTGATGGTGTTGCTGGTATAAATATGTGGACAGAGTTGACAGTGGGGTTTGTTGCAGGGACAGGTTTGCCCACAAAAGCTCATGTCTTAATAAATTTATTAGTCTCTAAGGTGCCACAGGACTGCTCATTGTTTTCACAGTTACTCTAAATTGATAAACTATCTTATCTTATTGATAAACTAGGCAAATATAACTTAGTTAGGGCCACAATAAGGTGGGTGCATAATTGGCTGGATAACCGTAGTCAGAGAGTTGTTGTTAATGGTTCTAAATCCTGCTGGAAAGGGATAACAAGTGGAGTTCCTCAAGGGTCTGTTTTGGGACCCGTACTGTTCAATATCTTCATCAATGATGTAGATATTGGGATAGAGAGTACGCTTATTAAGTTTGCAGATGATACCAAACTGGGTGGGGTTGCGACTTCTTCGGAGGATAGGGACATAATTCAAAATGACCTTAGCAAGTTAGAGAAATGGTCAGAGGTAAACAGGATGAGGTTTAATAAAGAGAAATGCAAAGTGCTCCACTTAGGAAGGAACAATCAGTTCCATACATTCAAGATGGGAAGCGACTGTCTAGGAAGGAGCATGGCGGAAAGGGATCTAGGGGTCATAGTAGACCACAAGTTGAATATGAGCCAACAGTGTGATGCTGTTGCAAAAAAAGCAAATATGATTCTAGGTTGTATCAACAGGTGTGTTGTAAGCAAAACTCGTGAAGTAATTCTGCCGCTCTACTCTGCACTAGTTAGGCCTCAGCTGGAGTACTGTGTCCAGTTCTGGGCGCCACATTTCAAGAAAGATGTGGAGAAATTGGAAAGGGTACAGAGAAGAGCGACAAGAATGATTAAAGGTTTAGAGAACATGACCTATGAAGCCAGGCTTCATGAACTGGGCTTGTTTAGTTTGGAAAAAAGAAGATTAAGGGGGGACATGATAGCGGTTTTCAAATATCTAAAAGGGTGTCACAAGGAGGAAGGAGAAAATTTGTTCCTCTTGGTTTCTGAGGACAGGACAAGGAGTAATGGGCTTGAAGTGCAGCAGGGGAGGTTTAGATTGGACATTAGGAAAAAATTCCTAACTGTCAGGGTGGTCAAATATTGGAATAAATTGCCAAGGGAGGTGGTGGAATCTCCCTCTCTGGAGATATTTAAGAACAGGTTAGATAGACATCTGTCAGGGATGGTGTAGACGGAGCTTGATCCTGCCTTGAGGGCGGGGGGCTGGACTCGATGACCTCTCGAGGTCCCTTCCAGTCCTATTATTCTATGATTCTATGATTCTAACTCGGCTATCCCTGTGAGACTGACAGTAGTCAAGGATTTCTTTGTCAATAAATAGGACTGCATCAAAGAACACACAAGGTTCTGTTTCCAATTTCACAGTAGGAATCAAACAGCAGGAGGCAGATTCTTTGCTCACAATTCCAAGATTTTTCTAGCCAGTACTCTGCCTTAAAAGCACTATTTGCTTTGTCACAGGATCACATTTCTAGTGCGTCTCTAGATGTCTAGTTGACTTTTTGACTATTTCTGTTTGCCTCTTCTTTGGCTGCTTCTGCCTCCCAACTCCCACTCCTTCACCTAACGATACCCATTGAAACCGCTCACAAATAGTGTAGTTTCTGGCCCGTTTTGCATGTACCAGTGTTGTGGATGGCTGCTCATATTGTTTCACTCTACCAAAATGGAGCTTATCTGCTTCTTACATTTATTGTACATGATGGGTGGTTGCCACACTCACCAGATTCAACAAGATTTCACCCAGCCTCCAGCATGACAATCCTATAATGCTAGTCTACAAAGCACTGGTATATGCTTACTCAGTGTACAGTATTGCGTTCTGGTCACTTTTTTCAAGGAAGGCACAGCAGAAAGAGAGGGGTTCAAAGAAAAGTTACAAAAACTGTATGAGAGAATGAAGGGGCTTCCATATAAGGAGATGTTGAAAACACTGCAGATCTTTATTCTAGAGGAGATGAATAAAATGTGGCATGAGGGTGTATGCAAACCAATATATGGCATAGAGAAGGCAAACTAGGTGCTCCTATTTATTCTTTCAGAAAATGCATATACAAATCTTTTTGTGTTATGTGGCAGAGCACAATCGCCCCACACTCCAAGCGCCCCCATTGCCACGCTCTGTGGGGAGCGTGTAGCCCATCTTGCTGTTTGTGCTGCGTGTTCGCGTGCCGTGGCACAGCTGGGCGGAGCTGCGAACTGGATTGGGACACCTTGGGTGCGTTACGAGTGCGCCAGGAATGATGCGAGAGGGGCGGGGCAGCAGGGGTGCCTACTGGTGATGTCACATGGAGGGGTGGGGCAGGAGAGACAAGGAGGGAGTTATAAAAAGGAAATGGACACAGGGGAAAAGGATAGACAAAGGAGGAGAGAGTTGACAGGTGCCACGAGCGAGTGGGAGGGAGAGTGGCAGGGCTTGGCCAGCTTCGGTGAACCATCTGCTCTAGTCGACGAGATAGCTGGAAGGGGTGCAGACCTCCCCCAGCTGTAGCTGGGGAAGGAAGTAGCCCAGGGCAGGGCTTCCCTGTTAAAGCCCGCAGGCTAATGAGTTACGGCAGGAATCCCGGTCAGCCAGACAGGAACTTGTCTGTGCCTGTCCTTAAGGCCCTGGGCTGGGACCGTTGAGAAAGGGTGGGTCTAGGTCCCCCGACCCCGATTACCAAGTACGGGTGCCAGAGTAAGAGCTATTGGAAGCCGAGACTAACAGACTGCTGCAGAGGCAGTTTGGCCTGTGAAAAACTCTGAGCAGAGGGCCAATTAGGAACGTGAGTGGGACCCCATGAAAGAGGGGTACTAGCCCGCTTGTTCACAGTGTATAAGAGAAACCTCCTCAGTTACATCAGATAGAGTTAGAAGTATATATTTTAAAAAGGGATGTAAGCCTTCAAACTTCAGAGTCAATCAACAGACAGCTCTGAGGACATTTATTCATAGTGTTGACTATGGGGCTCCTTGCACCTTCTGATGCACCTGGAACACTTGCCTGACCTGTAAAGCAATTTGTAATTTTCTCAGCACAAGTTCATTTATTTAAGAAAGATATTATTGTTCTCATTCCTGTCACCAGCTATTTTGGTTTATTATTTTTGTACGGTGTGATCAGAAATATCTTGGCTATAGGACAACCCCATGCTTTTGGGTCACCCTTGCTTCAGAAGAATGCACAAGCATGAGGCTAAGGATGGCCCAAGGAATTAGAGGGGGCCTGGTGCCAGCAGCAGGGAACAGACCTGCCTTTGTGCTTACCAGCAGCATAGGGAATTGAAGCTTGTGGGAAAGCGTGGACTGGAGGGGGGGGGGGGGGGGGGATGGAGCACAACCAGGAAGAGGCAGGCAGGAGCAGGCCTGGGGTGGAGGGAGGAGTTGTTTCAGGCCCCACACTCTCCTAGACATGGCCCTATGTGTGATGTTATGGTTAATTAACATGTCATAATCATACGTTAAATAGAGTAAAACTGAAGGATTATAGACTGAACAGTAACGAATAATCATGTATTAGCTATCTGAGTAAGGAGGGTTAAAAAAGAAGGCTTGCAGGTTGAGGCCTGCAAGATTTTAGCTTGACTATTTTAGGCCTCAGAGATAAGAAATGCTGACATAAATAAGTAATTGAGGAATAACCAAATACCCTAATATTACGGGAAAAGTAGTAACAAGTGGTACTATTCCAAAAAGTAGCTGGAAGATTAATTTTAAATCATAAAAATGTTGTAGAGGCACATCTAACATGTATCTTAAACACAGGATACAAGTTGTACATCAGTACTAATGAGAATAAAGATAATCTACACAAACTATAGAAATGGAGGTTCCTTAAATTTCTATTGAACAGCAGACCAGTAAGAAAAAAAGAGGGCTGACACCTGCATGTACATGTGCAGAATGTAGCTATAGGGACAATCCCATTACAAAAAGGAGGCACCTAGTATGAGATTATTGAGCTTCCTGTGGGAGAACTCTAACAATGTTCAAGAGAACTGACGGGCAATCCATGAGGGATCCCAAGATTCAAACACTATCTAGGAGGATGTGTGTATGTCTCTAATGATAATTTTTGCATTGATATATTTACAGTTTGTATATGCTGTGATATTCATAACTGTGCTAGTAAATTTAATAAACTATAAAAGCTATTGGATCTGGTTCTCGTGGTTGTGTTATTTGCCTTGGCCTTTGTGTGTTCGTGTGATCTCTACATCTACAAAGAGAAAACTCTGCTGAACTTGAGACTATAGCACTAAAGCTAAAGTAATATAAACATCACTAAAATGAACATTACATGAAAATAAAGACTAAGTCCCTAACAAATATAAATAAATATACTTTATCTATGCTTTTGTGAGTTCAGTCCACTTTTCTAAGGTCTGCATAAGATGTATATGTTGCATGAATCACACCAAGAAAGAGTCTCTCAGGAAAAAAAAACCATCATAACTTTCATAGAAGAAGAAATATGAGCACATTTAATTGCTTGTTCCTGAACTCAATACCAGCTGGGAGGGACTATGAAGAACTTCCAGAATAAGTGAAAGACCCTTCAAATACATTTCTGGAAGGACACAGCAAGAAGATCAACCATGTGTGGGCACTGACTGATTATAATAAGAGAACTTTGTGACATTAGAACAGTAATTACAATGTCATCTTGAACTGAACAAATGTTCCACCGCAACCTTGGATGGCAGTTCTAGACATGAAATATAACTAGAGTGGAGGCATAGACACCTGAATACCACTTCGGTTTCACTGGTACATCATTGAACAAACGATTGCACAATCTTATCAATTGATCCACTTACTCCTTTGAACTGTTCAACCACTTTTTAGAAAGTATACAAATCAATTAGGCATTGAAATTATTCAATTTTATAATTAATATTTGTGAGAATTATGATTAACAAATTGTTAGCTTAGAGTTATCTTTCCTTGGACTGTTATGCTGATGATCACAGAGGTATGAATGCCATTGATAAGGTCCTCTATTAAAGTGATGTATAGTTTCAATGCAGTATAAAACTGAACAATGGTCTTCTCAAAGGAGTCACTATTCAGTTCAGCTTTTATTTTCTTGTTTTATATTCTGTCATTTTATTTGTACTGATAGTACCATATAGAAAATTGAAAAAGAGCTTTTAATATAAACATTTTAGTAAAATAGACCAAACGTATAAAGGAAACAATTACTATGAAAGATTGATGAAATATGAAATATTACATTAAAATTATCACTCCCATACTCTTTATTTACCAGTTAAAGAAGAAAGAATCATTTAAGACTTTTCAGTGGTCACCACAGTAAGCCTTGTTTTCTACCTGTCCCATGGAGGACAGGTAGAAAACAAGGAATAGGAACAATCATAAAAGAGAAAAACAATGAGCTTTTAACCATTTCTAGGAAACAATGTACAACTGCATGCAAATGGTCAGCATATACAGGAGAAAGGCTCTAAAATAAAAATATGTCCTGCTTTTATGAGTAATTAGCAGAATGGCAGAACAATCAGCTAATACAAACAGGAAAGATGGCAATCTACTTTGGAACTTACACACTAATCGGTGTTATTGAACACCATTCACCTGGTATCGACAGAGCTTTGTTACTCTTCCTAGAATCCAGTACCCCTTCTATCTACATAAAAACAACAAGAGTATAAAAGAAACTATTGTGAACTGAAGAGCAGATACCCAGGAATCCATCCAATATTAATCTACTTTTCCTGTAAGAACAATTTGTTCAAGTATAGGTTGCCATCATTCACAATAATTCTAAAAACATGCTACCAAGACAGCTGCATTAAGCAGTTTAAATATTAACCATCTTATATTTACTTTTATTGCCTCTTTGTCCTGATACAGGGCAAGCAATGTGTAAGTTCAGAGTTTACAGCAGAAAATGAAAAGAGGCATTCTGCTAAAGTGAAACAGGTGGACGCATGATAGAGATTTCTAAAGAATGGGATTAGTTACCTTGGCAACAGGTTTGAATTGTTTCATCAAACAACAAGATGCTGAATGTTGACCTATTTTCCACCACAGTACATAGATTTTAAGGTGGAACTTTGTGCAAAGTTTATTAAAAAGGTTTCAATGTTTATTTTTTAATCTTTTGTACTACTTAAGCTGCATGCTTCATTACTTGTGGTGCTTTGGTGCTTTAAAATGAAGGGAAAAAAACCAACTTTAAAATATTAAGGTAAAAGTGCAGATATGAGATAAATATGTTCTCTACAGGGATCCACATTCAATATAGCATTTTAAATATTTTTGAACATTCACAGCCCTTTGGCCCACATTTTATTTTCTCAAAAGAAATCATTTAATAAATGTAGTAACCACTGATCTATACAAAGCAACCAATATACCTGAATATATAATCAGAAGCAACCCTCAATCCATATCATAGTCCTTACTAACCTGAAATTAAATTCTAGCTGAGATCTAACCTACACCTGCCCTCCCTCTGCCTCATATCACAAACATGTGAAAAACAGATCACAGCTGGGATCCTTCCTTTCTTTTTTTCCTCTGTATGTGTGCGTGCACACATATTGCCTGATTGCAGCCCTTTGCTGCTATTGCAATAAAAATATTTAATAGACTAATAATAAGTAAAATAATAATAATGTGATAACTGCATTTGAGTATAGTAATCTATGTTGTTTTTAAGCCCATTCCATTAGACATTGGCACATAGAAAAAAATATAGGAAGAATAATTGATATAGCAGATACACATGCACACACATACATACACTCACACAGAATCCAGGAAGACTTAGATAAACTAGTAAAATGGGAAAATGTAAGGGAAAGTCCCCCTTAAGTGGGTTTCAATTGGACATGCCTAATGAAGAAAATGACTGAACAGTGATAGGGAGCACTACTATAAAAGTAAGTTTGCACTGCATGTCTATAATAACACTGGTCCCAACACTAAAGCAACAATTATTTTTATAGGGATTCATAAGGTAAAATATGTAGATTATTCTCTGCAGTATGGCGAGCAGCTACATTAAATTGATACGAGCAGCTTTTGGGTGGTAATCATATAGGTTTTAGAGGCTGTTTAGATGAAGTGTTAGAGATGACTTGGAAATTGATTCTCTTCCCTCTTAATAAATAAGGCACCAGTACTCCAGTTTAGAGATAGAAGGCACGGTGTGCTGTTAGAGGTGTCTCCTTTCAGAAAAGATTTTAAAACCCATGTCCTGCCCACCTGTCAGCAATAAAAAGGTACGTTGGCCTCTTCCCAGCACTGTACATTCATGTAAGTGGCAGGAACAGCCTGCTGCTTACACTGTAAGCTCCATGGGACAAAGACAGGGCATTTTTTATTATTCTTAAAATTCCAAGCACATATCTGGAAGCATATATTAAAATTATCTTCTGGGATTTTGTTTTTATTTTCTTTTTCAGTGTACATAGGCACCTATCAGACAATTATAAGGTGTATCTACTCTGAAAATAAAGGATATGTTCTTAACTCAGGTTAAACTTGTAGCAAAGAAATGGCATCTCAACGTTTAACTCAGGTTAGCAGTTCCAATTCAAGGTCTCCTCTAGGCTTTAACTCAAGATACTAACAAAAATAAAAAACTCGGTTACCATGTTTTCATTTCTAGTTAGCTAATTTGGGTAAAAAATAGCAAGCATACTTTTTTTTCTATGCAGATGTATTTACAACAGCAATTCTAAAACACATTGCCTATATCATTTATACGAATACAATGTCAATGAGGCCAGGAGCTGCAAAATAGATTATAATACGGTACCCAAAAATACAATTTTCCTCTTTTCTTGTTATACCATCTATTGACATCTGGGAGCAGTAATACATTTTACAGTCCTAATGTTCATGCTCTTTCATTAGTCTAATTAGTTATTTCTATCAAGCTAAATATTGTTTTTAACATATCCTTGGATGAATGATTTGTTAACTGTGCAAGATGCAAATTTCCTCAAGCAGAAATTTTTAACATTCACTGAAATGGCTCCTTTCCCCTTTTGGTTATAGATCAGTACAGAACAGCAGCATAAAAATCAGATTCAAATATATATAGTAAGATTAATACTGAATAGTCTGTGGCAGAGGTGCTTATTTTTTCAATATATTAGCTGAACCCCAGGATTTCTTGTTATCTTCAGTCTGGAAAATTGTATCATACTGGTAGCTTCACTATGAGCTCTGTTAACAGCCCCATCCTTTTGAAAAGATGGAAAATAACTCAATGTAGCATTTATGTGAGGTACAGTTGGAATAGTTATATATCAGCACCTTTGATTTATAAATGACATGCTTTGAGTCATATTTTGCTCCTCTAAGAAAAGCCATGTTCAGTTAGTCCTCATCACAAGTGACAGGGAGGCTGAAGACTTTAGAGATTACTTAGCACCAAACATTGTTGCCTTGTTTAATGTGCCATAGAACCTCTATCTTCAGATATTTCCTCTTTTATGCAACAGTAATTTTGTACGGCTGATCTGAATTGTATTTGACATGTAGCCACCTAGTTAATTAAATACTATCAAGCATTTTCAAAACATTACATTAAAATAAACAAGATGGTATGAGTTAACTGCTGAAATTAACTTAGCCACTCAACAAACCAAGATCTGTCTGAAGAAAGAAAAAAGCTCTATTTTATCCACTTTTGTTTTCATTTTTACCTGCCCACTGTTACCATAGAATTCCTAAATGAATATGGATATTAGAAAATTCAAATGCACCATAACATAATCTGTTTAAAAACTGCCTGTAAAGCCATGGTTAATTTCCTGTGCTCTGTCTCTTTAAGGAATTGAGCTTTTCTGAAGTCAAAGAGGACACAGCTGTGGGTGGAGAGTGGCATGTGGTCCACACAGAGTTTGGTGGTGTGCTCCCATAAGAATCTCCAGCAATGTGGGGTGCAGCAATGTGGGGTGCCAAGTTTGTGGGTTTGTGAGTTCTAAATACAATAAAATGCTCCTGTTTTATGGAGTACTTGGTTTATGTCATGGGGCAACTATCCCACACTGGATGGAAGGGATTAAAGCAAGCAAGAGGTAGACTGTGCAGAGCTCTGGCCAATTAGTCCTTAAATGCTCCTCTCTAATCAGGATGTAGATTGCTGGGGCAGCTCTGTATAAAAGGAGCTGCTCGGCAGAGAGTAGACAGTTAAGCCCTAACCAGGGAAGGTGCATCACCTGGTTCCCAGAAAAGCATCTATGGTAGAACAGTGCTGGTCAGGCTAATGGGAGGAAGGGGGGCTAGAGAGGAAGGCTTCAGCCTGATCCCTGCTAGGCTGCTGGCCTGGCTACAAAGACCAGGAGGGTGAAAAGTATCATAGGGGAAGTGGCCCAGGGAACAAGAGGCAGTGGAGGGAGAGTGCAAGAGGGCAGGATAAGGATGCTGTCAGAGGGTCCCTGGGTTGGGATCCAGAGTAGTGGGTAGGCTTGGGTCCTCCTTTGCCCCTCCTTGCACCACATCTAGCCACCACTGATGTGTGGCCTGGAAGGACTGTGGCTTTCATTTGGCCACAGTGGCAGATGCTAGGCCAAGGGCTGCCAATACAACCTTTGGAAGGTGGATGAGAGACCATTTTAGTGGGCAATGCCAGAGGGTAGGGTTCCTAGATGGTTTAACCAAAAATACCGAACAACCCCTACCCTCCCCCCCTCCCCCCCCCCCCAAAAAAAAAGACACTGGGTAAAAAATTCTGTTGAGGGGGAAAAAAAGGGGAAGACCAAAGTTGTTGAGAAAAAAAAAACCCAACAGCAGTTATTAAGCAAAATAAATAATAATAATAATAATAATAAATTAAAAAATCAGCATGGCTCCTTTAAGAAGAGGCTTTTTTGCCAGTGGCCATTTTGTTTTTCTGTTCCAGCCACAAGACAAGCCCCTGCGAAATCAGGTAAGCAGGGGGGGTAAGGAGACATCCGGCGGGGAGGGGGAGAACCAGGCCCTGGCAGATGGTCTGGGGGCTAGGCCCGGTTGCTGAGTGTGTCATAGGGTTGCCTACGACATATTTTCACCTCCTGGCAGGGGAAAAAAAAAATCAGAAAATACCGGACATTTTAGGTGTCCAGTATTTTCTGAATTTTTTTTACCAGGCAGGAGGTGAAAATACCAGACTGTCCAGGTCAATACTGGACTCCTGGCAACCCTACAAAGGCAGTGTCCCGAAGAGGACATTGTGGTCCGGGAGCAACACAGGTCCAGAGTCCAAGTGTGGACAGCCTGCAGTGGCGGGTGAGACACCAACCAGAGAAAGGTACCCAGCTGACAACAGAGCTAATTCGTGATTGGTACCAGCAGGATATGTCACAGTGCTAAGTTGATCCGTGACAGTCTGATAGTATTTCTCTAACATTGCTTGGGATTCACTCCATATTACTGGTGTCTGTACTTGCTCAGAGTATGCATTCCCAAAGACTGAGATAATGGAGGGAGTGGGTATGCACAAAGCAAGGTTAGCAGTGCCATTTCTTTCTTCCCCACTTTTCCTTTAACAAAATGAAATCCAAGACATGTAAGCAGAAATTGTTTATATTTACTCCTATCTTTCTTAACAAGTGCACATCATTTTCAACTTTAAAAACTCTAAGCAGGGAAATAATGGATTTTTAATCATTTAGTAGGCAGATTCTGACACCTGTTTTCTCTAATAGTAAAAAAGACCCAAAACTGGCTCTTGGCCACTACCACCGCTACTACAGGAGATCTGGGTCCTTTAAATTGCTTCCGGAGGACTTACTTTCTCTTCAGAGACTAAGAGTTCATCAGAACATGAGGCCATACTGAGTTAAACCAATGACCCGTCTAGCCCAGTATCTTGTCTTCTGACTGGTCAATACCAGGTGCCCCAGAGGGAATGAACAAAACAGGTACTGTAACTATCAAGCGATCCATCCTCTTTGACCCAGCTTCTGACATTGCCCACTGTTATAGGTACCACACAAGACTAGTTATGCAAGCCTGTGTTATTTTTAAGATAAAGGGAATACAGTGTGAACATCTAACAACAATTAAAAAATGTACATACATAATAAGCTTACCAGAGATCAACCCAGTCCTAATATGGACTCTGTCAGGAGCAGTCCTGCAAAACCACAACAAAAAGGAGGTCTTTTGTGGGCACAAGTACATCATAGCTTCAACTCAGAACTAGCAACCTCATAACATGTTTAGTCCACCCTTCATACAGTTCAGGAGTCTTTGATCTGCAGTTGTCCAGGAGCTCATAATTAGCAGACAATTGATATCTGTCTTCAGGTCATAGCTTTAAAAGGATGGATTCAAAGTGGGTCATCTGCATTCTGCACATCCCCAGGTATTTCCTAGGAAATCCACTTTCTATGAATTGTTCCAAAAAGTCCTTTGAAGCTCCTTTTATCTCCCTGAGATTGCATTAATCCTGCCTTCCTGATAAAGTAATTCCATACAATTGCACTGTAGTACACACATTTGCATTTTTAATATGACAGACCCAAAATGTATTAAACTTAATTCAATAAGGTTTAACTTAATTCGATAAAGTTTATCTTAATACTATAAGATTTGTCAAACCTCCTTCCAAATACAGTACTGCCTTTCCTTTCCCCTCAGTTTCCTAGTTTATTTTTATAACAATGTAAATCCAAAGACTGGGGAGAAAATCAGGAATGCCTAATCAAAATAATTGCCATAAAATGCTAGTTAATTATGGAATGTTAAATAGGCTACATTTCAAACATTCACATGTCTCAGATGCTTAATTAGACCAGTCACTGAAGCCATCCTTGCTGAATTTGGCGTACTTAACCATATTGGAAAAGAGGAAGCAAAAGCCATCTAGGGCTCTATTTTCAGAGGGTCTGAGCATCTCAACCCTCTTTGACTTTGACAGGCTCTTAACATCAATAAGCTACAAAAAGGAAGAATTCTGATTGATGGGAGCAGGGAATCAATTCACCAATGCAATGAATCCATAGTTTTCAATTGAATATACCCACAAAGATGAGAACAAAAGTGATAGGATTTAAAAAGTCACAATAAAAATATGCTAAGGAAATCTACTGGTGAAATAATGCTTACAAGTGAATCAAAATGCTGTGCTTAAAAGAATATTTTATTTGCCTAGGTTTCATATATAGAATATTGGTCTTACTATTGTATTCAAGCCTCATCATATGAGAAAGGAGTGCTCAACTTCCTGAGGTTTTTAATTAATGCTCTTATCAATGATCTCTAATAAAAACAGCTTTTAACAAACATATTCAAATATCTTACTAAATTATTTTTTAACAATGTTTTCTTCCACCTGATTTTCATTCTCCCATTATTAATTCATTTTTCATTGTAATCTTGATTTCCAGTCAATCAAAACTCAAAGACTGGGAGAGACAGACTGATATCTGCTCTTAAATAGCAAAATGAAATGTAGAAGTGAATTGACATCATGATTTGCATCCTAATATACTATATGGTTCAGCTATACTACTAAATACAGTGCAACTTCCCATAAATTCTCCCAAAACTGTACAGGGTGTAAAGCATTCATTTGCTCTAACATCTGAATTTGAAAAAAAGTCAAGAAACAAGTGTCAGTATACCTGATGGTTTGTCATGATGGTTTCATTTCGTATATATATTGTTATTTGGAATATATAGAACAACAGAAGTACATGACAGTGAATGAAAACAAACAGAGAGGGTGTAATATTGGCCCCACTGAAGCTAATTGGGATTTTGCCATTGACTTCAATGAATTTAAAATATGTTTTAAATGAAAACATCAGGATAGGCACAATATAGGGATACAATAAACCAGAGAGAGAACAGGCCCCCACATGATAACATCTGATGCTTAAGCAAGATCTCTGTGCAAAAATGGGAAAGAAATGAGGCCCATATGCAGAAATATCGGGGGGGGGGGGGGGGGAGAGCTTTTTTAAATAAATGTAGACCACAATTTTTTAAAAAATAAACAAGTTCAAAATAGTCATGAAGTGAGGGTGCATAAGAGAGGTTAATGAAAAATTGTAAACAGTGATTGGTAAAATGATTTTATTATAACACACTAAAAATGTTTACAGTAATAAAGGTTTTATAGAAATTACTTTCTTGGATCTTGCTGTAATATCATAAGTGAAAAACAATATTCCAAAATATTCCAGCCTTTGTCTTCAGTTTTTCAGTTAAAACTATAGCTAGGCTAGTTAGTGAAATCAGCCTCTGTTTGGTTGGGACGCAGCTATGGCAGCCTGTCCTGAGCTGTGGGAGGGGCTGGTGGATGCCCTACTCCTGTCATGGTGGCCCAGCACTGGCCTCATTCCTGGGGGGAGGGAGGATGGAATCAGCCTCAGCCTTCCCCCATCTGGCTGCAGCATGGGGGAGAGAGGCTCGGGCAGCATGCTGCTTACTCAGGGGATTCTGTGGGGGTGTGTTTGCCCCTTTTGCACCCTTCACACACACCCTGCGTACAGGCCTGGAAATATTGACAAGTGTCACTACAGACTATGATACTCAAAATGAGGTCACAGAACCATTAGGGAAAGCAAAACAGTGGTACTATGTCCATGCAGGAAGCATTACAATGGGACATCCAGTTTAAATGAACAAACACCACTACTGAATTAATGAAACAGTGGGTTGGGACTCAGTTGCCTGTGATACTATACCAGTGAAAGACGGGATGTGATAAAAGTATTTTAATGTCACATGTCCTCTTAAGTAATAGCTGCATTATGGACCAATCCTGCAATACTTTCCTCTCCTTTGAGTAGCCCCACTCAAGTCAATATACCTACTCTTGTACAAAAGGCCAGAAAAAGGCCTATGCATTACTTAAGGTGCCTGCAAAAAAGGACTTCAGGCTTCCATGAAGAGTGACTTGCTCACGGGGGGAAATTTCACCCCACGTAAATATTCATTTCCGCCTAGTAACTTAGATTAAACTTTACCCTCAAAATCTCTCTGAAATCCACTGCATGAACTCCGGGCATGGGGAAAGTTTGTTTACATGACACTGAGTGCTGCTGCCTGTACAATTTCCTCCTTCAAAAGAGCTAAGGGTGGGACTGTGCCTCTACAACCCATCCCAATACCTTGCTAAGACAGTGAGGCTCAGTGTCATCCTTTAAAAAGGCATGATCTAGCCTGTAGGCATCAGGAAATGATTCTCTGCAGATATGGTTGTCATTGTCAGCTTCAGCTGTGTGCTCTGAATGTTGAAGGTCAATATTAAAACAGCCTTGTTTGGATTTTCCATACTGAATTCTCAAGATGACTCCTTTGAAACAAAGGTTATCTTCAGCAGTCTTTATATAAACTCAAATTGAAAGAGAAGAAATGTTGCAGTGAGGTTTACTTTCTGTCAACGGTTATCAACTAATAGGCTGTTACTGCACTTAAGTGAGCATGAAACCTTTGCAAACTATGCTCAAATACACTCAAAATATGATTCCTACATAATTCCAAAACATAATTCCTAGTGTCCCTGGTCTGCTACCCCTCAGCACAGAAGTAAGGGCCTACTCTTCCCTCTTCCATACACGCTCCTTATTATGCTGCCTTACCTCAGTGTTAACATCACTTAATGGGGTAACAAGGACAATCTCATCTTTCAGAGAGAGAGAGAGAGAGAGAGAGAGAGAGAGGAAAACATAGGGGAAAGGATGGAATCCACTTCTTCAAACAGACAGGCGACCAGATAGAGAACACCATTGAAGACAAAGGTGTTAGTAAATGTGAAAGATAGCTAAGGTGCGACACAATGCAGTGGAAAGTGATTTCTTTTGAAGGAGATGAGGCAGTGATTAGAGAGAGGAAACTCAACCACACACAGATCAATAATAGAAGTTCTAGGTAAAGACAAAGTAAATAACTTTTCAGTTGATGCTGGAGATAACCTAGGGCACTTTTTTGGGAAATCCAGAGACCATTTGGACTTCCTCCACTACAAGTTCTTCCTCCACTACAAGTTCTTTACATTCCGCATAGCCATCGTTCTTGCCAAAAAACGTTGCTTCTCCTTGGCTAACTCTCACTCCTACAACTTTCATCCGGGGCCAGTTTTTCAGGCAGAGAAGCAGGGCAATCATACTGGGTGCCTTCTTCCAAAGGGCACAGTACTGATGTTCCACTCAGATTATTTTTTTCCTTCACTGATTGCCCAGCTGTTTCTCTTTCATCCTTGTGCATGTGGGTGTAAAGTGTTTTCGACCGTGGCTGGCAAGATGACGAGGCTGCTTCTGCCTTCACTGTTTCTTTCTTTCAACTCCCTACTTGAAACCCTTCCTTAGGCTAACCTCTTTAAAAGCAAATGTGTCCCTCAGTCATATTCTAGATTGTTCAGCACTCGCTAAGGGAGGCCATATTTTGTTTCTCTGTGTAAGCCCTGTTACACTTTCTCTATAACCTCCTTCAAACACCTTTTTCTACACCAGCAAGATGAGCCTGGTGGTAAGAACAAATTCAATACTCTTTCTTCTCAGTGTGGCTCCAGTAGGTAAGGGAAGAGTTTAGGACAAGATTTAATAAAGTGACTAGTAATTTTAGGTGCCAACTTGACACCATTAAAGAGGCCGGAAGGTTGCTTGGCAGTTTCCAAAAAACAGCACAGCAAAATATTTCAAGTTGGGCTCCCAAAAATGGAGATTCCAAACCCATCATCATATCACTCCCAGCAGCTATTTTGTAGCTTTCCCTAAGATTTTATAACGAAGAAAAGAAATTGCTGCTGATTTTATTATATTTTTGCATTCTTTTTTTAAAAGACTACAAAAGCACTTGTGAAGATTACATAGAATCAGTGGCCATCCCCATGTAACTACTGAAAGTTTAGGCTTCAAACTACATTTTAATTGTGCTAATACACATAATAGATAAGCCTGAAGAGAGAGTCCTAGAGTCTTAACTAAATTTAAATTTATGTGCATAAAGAAACACATTTCAAGCATTTAAAATGCTTATTTCTCCTCAACATTTTTCTACAGATGAAATACATACCATTTCATATTTTTTCCATTAACTGGAGAAACTGGAACCCTGATTATCTTTTCTGTCATTCCACCTGCTCGGGGGCACTGCCTGATATTAAAGACTGCATCAGAAGTTTTCTTCGCCAGCCATTTTTATCTAGTATATGTTTTATTCTTTCCTTTCTCTCCCAGTCTGCCTCAGACCTCTATCTGGGTTGTTAAAATGGAGCCTCAATACTAATATCTGAGTGCCTTCTAACTTGCAACCAAAACTGCATAATTCAGTGTTCTTTCCTTCATCCTGTCATGAGGGAGTCAACTTCATTCTCAAGCTATGTCTAGACTATAAAGAAAAATCGGAAAAAGAAACAATTTGCCATACACAAATTGCATGTCTTTTTCCGATTTACTTCCAAAAGAGGCTTTTCCAAAATTTGGCTCATCTACCATGGGGCCAAATTTCAGAAAAAAAACATCTCTTTCAGAATATCCCTTCTTCCTCGTAAAATGAGGCTTACAGGGATGCTGACAAAACATGTCCACTTCTCTGACATTTTTTTCAGAAAAGCGGACACATTCTGGAGGTATCCCGGAAAAGCTCTGCAGTATAGACGTACCCTCACTCTCCTTCACTCCTTTATTCCTTCTTGTCTATGCTAATACAAACACAGACCAAAGCACATATTTAATTAAATAAAGTGCTCATATAATTTTATCCTGCAGGAAAGAAGGGAGTAAAAAAAGTGCTCATGTGACAGCTTTTAGTCAACTGCTTAGTGTAATTCTGGAAGGCATGGATTAGAAAAAGAGAGAAAAGATTGAAGACTGCCATCTAGATCTCAACCTCTTTCAAATATGGACCTGTCAGAGATGTCATGCTTGGCCTGAAATCAATTTTGTCAGCACTGTAGCACTCCATACCAATTTTCCTAATTGACATAACAGTCTTTTTTCCTTGCTGTGCACAGAGTACCATAAACAGAGATTTATTGTAAGTGTAGCAGTAGATATTTCATTTGATTTTGCTCCCCCACTTTGAAAGTTTCTCTCCTATGTAATGCTAACTATGGGCAAAGATGAGATGAGTGCAAGGGAGGGAGAACTTTCTATTCAGTAAAACAAAAAAAGCAGTCACGTAGCACTTTAAAGATTAACAAGATAGTTTATTAGGTGATGAGCTTTCATGGGGCAGACCAACTTCTACAGAACAACAGGTCTGCCCCATGAAAGCTCATCACCTAATAAACTATCTTGTTAGTCTTTAAAGTGCTACATGACTGCTTTTTTGTTTTACCAAGATCAGACTAACACAGCTACCTCTCTGTTACTCCTATTCAGTGTTCAGCCACATTTCCAGCCTTGTCCTCCAGGCTCTGAATCAAACACCAGCTCCACTTTTGCGAAACCCAAAGGACACCGCAAGAGATGAGGGTGGTGTTTACACCCCCCTCTACTACACCAGTGGGAAGAAATGGCATGGAGCAGTGTCTGCTTCAGGATGCATTCCTAGACAATGTTTCTGGAACAGCTATCAGGCCTTTTAACTCCACTCCCCATTCCTTACTCATCCTCCCACCCAACCACATGAGCAAACTTTAAATTTACAAGAGAAGCGAATATACTTGCATGACAGGCTTCGACTATACCACAGTAAGGTAGCACAGTTGAAACCCCTCATACTCATGAAATTACAAAGGAAATCACTGAACCCTTGGGGCTATATGTATGATTCACTGTGTAGCATGATGTAACCAGCCATAAGGCTGGTTCAAATTCTTCTCTAGGTATACCAGACTCTCTCGGGAGGGTCACTAAGGGCACATTTATACAGCATGGCTAAACTCGAAATAAGCTATGCAACTTGAGCTACGCTAATTTCATAGTTTATGTCGAAATAGCTTATTTCAACTTTTGGTGCTGTCTACACAGCAGTTATTTTAAAATAGAGCACTCTTCCCCCGACTTCCTTTACTCCTCACTCAATGAGAGTTACAGGAGTCGGAGTAAGAAGCCCATTATTTCAAATTTATTTCAAAATAATAGGCGTGCTGTGTAGATGCACACTACTTTATTTTGGAATAATGGATGTTATCCCAAAATAACGATGCTTTGTAGACATGGTCTAATAGAGAGAGGACAGGCTATGGTTCCAGGATCACCTTGATCCCTTTTAGGAGACTTATTCTTGGAGTGGGTAGAAGCAGCAGGGTCAGGTACTAGGGCCAAGGCCCACAACCCTATTTTCACTGTCAGGTCTGTAGGGATATGGAAAAAAAGGCTTAGAGGGATTAAGTTACTAACCAGCAGGTGCGGTTGAGGCACAGTTCACTACAGGGCCAGCTAACATGCATACAAAACACAAAACCGAAGAGGAAAGGGGTAGTTAATGATTGTGGGGGGAAGCTCAGGCAAAAGCAGAGAAGAGGCTGTCCTGCCATGTTTATGTTCCAAAGAGGAGAGCTAAGCTCTTTTTTTTATATCCCCCAAGGAGGAAAGATCAGCTTTGGTTTCTGTTTCAGTTTTTTGCCCTATGCATTATTCTCTCTGTTGTTACACTTACTCTAACGCAGGAGTGGGTAATAAGCAGCCTGCAGGCCAGACACTGTTAGCCAAGATTAACCTCTGGCTGGCTGACAGCACTTTACCTGTGCATACACAGGTACAGCCACTTGCAGCTCCTGTTGGCTGGGGATCGCCACTCCTGGCCAAAGGGAGTTGCATGTAGTTGTACTTGTGGATGTACAGGTAAAGTGCCGGTGGCCCACCCTGGGGAACTGCAGCCAGCTTATTGCCCACCCATGATCTAATGGCTTGTCTACCTGGGGCAATACCCCAGAAAAAATACTGCGGAAAAGATCTTCTGTGAAAAATCTGATTCTGCATTAAATGTGACTTTATGCCATTTAGCTCAATCCCCACAGGATTGCCATCTCTGACTAGCTATTCCGGTGGATTTTTTTCCAACATGATGTAATATCATTTTTTAAAAATACTCTATTAAAATCTGTAGGGTTGCTTTCAGTAGTCACTGGGAGACTGATGACAATTCTGGGAGACTTCAGGCCAATCCTGGAGCATTGGCAACCCTAAATCTACTCTTACTACAGAATGTGTCCACATGGAAAATTATTGCACTTGACATACTCCCTAGCTTATTCTGCCCTAACTCTACCATATACACAAGTCCTAACAGTTATTACAGAGCTCTCGAACTTTTGGATGAGTCTAGAAATGGAATATTTTGCTCTGTCTACAGTGGAGACAACGTGGATATAGATTTAAAGCTAAACCCCTCTAATGTCTTGAAGAAGTCTGAAACTGGGTTTCACTCAGGGACTTCCTATAATCCATACAGACATGAATATACCCTAGGTTATGATATCTGGGACTATTTCACAAACTTCCTAAATTAGAGGCATTTGTTTGCATCTTGCATTTCTACAAGAAACATAGATTTCTTAATTGAAATTATTTCTTTGAGACTAACTTTTTGTGACAATTAGAGCAAATACAGTGCTGTTTAGACAGTCTTCTAGTTTTGTACAAAACATAACTTGTCCAGAAAATATGCATGCCCTCAGATACCCTGAGCAACTGCAGCATTTGCAAGCATCTTGTAATCTGCTGTCTGTCAAGAAATATGTCACCATATCAAGGCTACTGTCACCGCTCATGAGTCCCTTAGGAGAAATAAATTCTGAAAGCCACATTTAGCTGTCAGTGCCAGGAAGTTCTTTGTGTGGATTTAGCAGGGGGGAAGAAAGGCATGGTATTGACAACATGAAACTCTTTTTTGTTGGCTGGAGCATCTTTGATTTTTACATTTTAAGTGTCCTTTACGAAGTGTCCAATATGAATTTACCATTTTAATTACGAGAGTCTTTTGGTGTAGCAGTAAGAGGCACTCCCCACATCACTGTACTAGTGTGTCCATCATAAAGTCAAGTTGTTCTTTAGAAATAAATAATGTGACTATACAGTATTAGATCGTATTGCTAAATTACTCTATAGTACATGTATAATAAGACTCCTTTGTCCACTCTTGTTTCTGGAGCAGAAGGCTATGAGTTTGACTAAATTCCTGGTCAATGTTCCCTCCAATTCTTTCCATTCATGTGTGGAATACATTTTGCTATGTGCACCAAGGCATGTGCAGCTATGCACCACCAATACAAACACATGCTGCAGGCTGTGGATTCTCTGCTAATCAGCAGGGTGGCATCTGAATCTCTTCTGGGTAGCTGTCCAAATGCACAGTTCAAATGGGACACTGGTCCTGGTGCCATATTTAATGCTGATGCTACACATCCCATTCTGTACAAGGCTATTACAGTTCTGAGACTGTGGTGGGAATGCCTTTTTTGCCAGTCCTCAGTACTTGGGCTTGATACAGGGGCTGTAATTTTCCTCTAAGCTTAAGAAATTCCAAGTTACAGTGTGAAAATAACTAAACCTTCTAAAGTTTTCATATTTCAATTGGCAGAATTTGTTTAGTAATACAGATCAGCCAACAGTTGAGATTTCATTTGGGAATGCTGAGTGACAATGTAATTTTGTCAGCACACACACTCATGAGCTGATAAGAAAGTGCATTTCTTATTGCTTGGCCAATAAAAGCTATCATTCTCACAAGACTTTTTTTCAGGTATTTTACTAACAAGAATAAATATTGAGGCTAGACAATAACATTTAGATTTTTTGCCATTGGCTGTGATCCGCAGCAGAATAAAACAGTGGATTAGATGGGCATATTAGAATCAATATTTCATATTCTTTGACTAGCAGATGTTGTTATGTTCAGTGCTAACATATTATGATTAAATGTATCTGTTCTAGTACAATCAGTCTATTATTAGTACCTACCAGTCATTTTGCCACTTCAACTTGTAGAAAAATAAAGGCCTAGATAGAAATCAAGAAAGAAATCCAATCACTCATATAAATCACAGTTTAATTTGGTTAATGAAGATCAATTTAACACAGCTGTATTTGGAAGTTAATTCAAACTACAGTCAGATTTTGATCTCATTTATACCACACATCTCAGGGAGAGCAGCACTGGACACAGGGTCTATAAATATCCCTATTTAACAAGAGGTATAAAGATATTGTCTCAGCAATGTTGTAACGAAAACCCAGTATTAAACTTTGGGGGTAATGGATCAGTGCTCTCACCGCGCCACTCATCAGTACCTGACAGAAGTCAGGGAAGCTAATGATCCAACCAGCGAGCTAAATTCCACGAGCACCAGCTCAATGAATCCTGGTACTGTCATCACTGACAATCCTAATGTGCAGCCATGTGACTTCTGTCATTGGACTAGTTCTATGCATGATACAACTTAATGTGGAGGGTTTGTCAGCTGACAAGCATGATTTCCTCAGAATTCTTGCTCATCAACATACTAGCTGAGCATACAGAGCATGAGCGCCCTATGATGAACCTGCCAGTTTGCTAAGAAGATAGCATCACAAGAAGCACCATGGTAGGTCTAATTTATCAAGATATGCTGGGCTAGTATTGTCATCACACTCTTCTCCAGCATTCCCCTCTATTTTTCCTGGTCAGTCTTTTGGAGGTTCCACTGCTGCTTTTTGAAACTTTTGAGAACTTGGAGCTATAGCCCAATATGGATCAGAAATGGTCTGTTCGCTGTTGGGAATTTATCCAAACCTACTCCCCAGCCATCAAGGAGTCAAAGAGCACATCTGGTCCACAGCAAAACCACCTGATTGAATACGGCATCTTTTTTGCCCAGTTTGATTTGTGGTCGCTTACCACCTAGGTACCAGAAATGGAAAGGCTGTTGCTCTGTCCTGAAAAGAATAGCATCATGAGCCTACCAGGAGAACTCCCTCCACAGTCTTCAAGGCATCCAACGTTGTGTATGGGACAGTAAAGAACAACATGATGTCTTCCAGGCTTTCCTTGCTACCCACGGATCTCTTTGCCACTCAGATCTGTGAGTCCCCTTGGGTGACACCGGTACCCAACTTGCAGCTGAGTTCAGGTTACAAGATGACATTCACTGTTACAAAGACTGTATGTCCTACAGGGATAGCCTCAGCCTCAAGTCCTCAAGCTCTGCCATGATCTCTCACTTGCTGGCCACTATTCAGCTATTTCGGGAGTTGGAATGTCATCACTGTTCCTGAAATAGAAGCTGCTCAATCTTCTCCAGCTCCTGCCCCATCTACCTCCTCTATAATCCACTGCGTTCAGGGATCTGTCATGTTCGGAAAGACTTGCAGTGATTTTAGTGGGGGTGGATCCGTTTACCAAAATGCCACATTTTGTCCCTGATCCTACCCACCATTACTGCGCCAGACACTCCCTGTCTTTTGCTGAAGAACTGTTTCAGTACTACATACTATCAACTGACATTGTGTCAGACCAAGATTCTCAGTTCAGTTCACATTTTTGGGCACAGAATCAGAGAACTGAAAGGAATCACAAGAGCTCATCAAATCCAGTCCCCTGCATTCATGGCATGACCAAGCACCATATATACCATCCCTGACAGGTGTTTGTCTCACCTGGTCTTAAATCTCCAATGATGGAGATGCCACAACCTTCCTAGGCAATTTATTCCAGTGCTTTATCTACTCTGACAGGAAGTTTTTCCTAATGTCCAACATTAACTTGCAGCAATTTTGTCCTATCATCTGAGGTTATGGGGAATAATTTTTCTCCCTTCTCCTTGTAATAGTCTTTTAGGTACTTGAAAGCTACAACCATGTGTCCTCTCAGTCTTCTCTTTTCCAGACTAAACAAATCCAATTCTTTCACTCTTCCCTTATAGGTCATGTTTTCTAGACCATACATTATTTTTTGTTGCTTTTCTCCAGACCTTCTCCAATTTGTCCCTATCTTTCCTGAAATGTGGTGCCCAGAACTGGACTCAGTACTTCAGCATAGAGTAGAGCAGAATAATTACTTTTCATGTCTTGCTTATAACACTCCTCTAATACAAAAAAAAGCAAACATTATTCTGGGATGTAACAGTGTCACACTGACTCATGTTTAGCTTGTGGTCTACTATGACCCCTAGATCTCTTTCTGCAGTGCTCCTTCTTATAATGTTATTTCCCATTTTGTATGTGTGTAAATGATTGCTCCTGCTTAAATGGAGCATTTTGCTTTTGTCCTTATTGAATTTCATCCTATTTACCTCTGATCATTTCTCCAGTTTGTTCAGATCATTCTGACTATAACCCTATCCTCAAACACTTAGAATACTCCCATCTCATCTGCTTGTCTCCCATGCACTCATGGGTAAAGTGGGTTAACCACCTCTTTCAGCAGTATCTTTGATGTTTCATGAACTACCACCAAAATGACTGGGTTCCTTGCTTCCCCATGTGGAATTGGCATATAATGACGACACCAATGCCTCTTCCTTTCAAAGTCCTTTTTTTTTCCAACTATGTGTTTCAATTAGACATTTCCATAGGGTCTCTGGGAGTCACTGTCAAGATTTAATTGCTCACCTCTCTCAAGTACATCTAGAACTAGAAGAACACAGTGTCCACCAAGGAGGCAAACAAGCATCACACTGATCAGGGCCATTGGGAACCAGGTCTGGGTGTCCACCTGGAATTGTCTGTGGTAGAACACAAATATCTGGTCCTACTTAGATTCTGGAATGGATCAGGTTAGCGGGGCTCAAGTTGCAGTTTCCTTATCCTATGTTCCATGTCTCCCTCCCAAAGCTGTTTACCAAAAGTCCATTCCCATCCTGCTCCACTCCACTGCTCAGGCCTATCACCCTTTGGGGACAAGAATTCTTGCTTTGATGATCCTAGACTCAGGATGTATTAGGGGGCAACTCCAGTACTTACTGAACTGGGAAGTTATAGCCTTGATGAAAAAGTCTTGAAAACCAGTGGAAAATAGCCACATCTCAGATCTGCTACAAAATGTTCATCAAAACTAACCTTGGAAATCAGGCCTTAGGGTACCTAAAAATGCCACCAAAAGGGTGAAGGGTATTGTCAGAATGAGTGCCTGCAGCCTAGACAGTCAATGAGATCAGTGGAACCACTGCAGTCAGGTGGCTTGTCCCTTAAGCCCAGCAGCTGCAGAAAATCATTGGCTTCTCAACACACACATCCATGGATTCTTTGCCTCCCAATGCTTGCCTCACACTAAGACCTGCCTCTGCCTTGGAACCAGTCCTGTTCCTACCTTCCCTGACTCCAGGCCATCTGGTTCTGATCCTTTGCTCTGGCATTCAGACTCCAATAAATAGGCCTGACTCCTGCTCCCACCACATGGCCTGTCTACCTATTATATGGTCTCCTGAGAGGGTGGAGTAAAGAAGAAGGTGGCATTGGGGGGAGAGGAAGAAGGTGGAGAGAAGGAGCGAGGAACATGGAAGAAGAGTCATTTTAAAAAAATTGTTCAGATATTTGGAGCTGGAGAAAAGATTAAGAAAAGAAAGGAGAAGACACCTTGATGAGATAGTAAAAAGTACAATCAAATGTTGAGATTGTCAACGTAGAACAGTGAAAATGGCAAATATAAACAAAGGAATGGCAGTATTGGAGAGAAAGAGAACACATTTATATTGGAGGCAGTTCAAGTATGACCAGCATTTTCTTCAGATGTGTCCTGGTGCTGGGAGAACATGAGTGGAAGGAGTGAGCTAAAGCTGAGGAAAAGTGGAATAGTTAAGAGAGGATCAAGAAAGTCAAAGTTGAAGGAGATTGTGGAATGGAGAAACCTGGGCCCGGTTTCCCTAAAAAAGATGGGGAATCAGAGCTGCAGAGAAGCCAGATATATCAGTAGACTACCAGTCATGAAAGGATCATTTTACATGCCAAGTTTTGGAAGGACTGGGGAGGGTGACAGGAGGCAGAGATGAATGGTTACAAGAATAAGTATAGTAGACTTTCGATAATCCGGAACCTTTGGGACCTAGGTGGTGCCTGATTATCGGATATGCTGGACTATCAGGAGGTACTATAAACTGGTTTTATATATATATATATATTACTGTATACAGTATATACTGTATATAGTGTTTTTAGCCCTTTTTATTGTGTACAGTATACTGTAATGTTTTAGCTTTTTTAACCCTTTTCGCTTGGTTCAGCTGCTGCCACTGCTTTGTGACTTGTTTTCGATGGAAGCTCACTCACTAGGCTCTTGCCATTTTGATGCCAGACTATCAGGAGTGCGGTGCAATTGGATGCTGGACTGTTGGAGTTTTACTGTATATAGATTCTTATCCCTCCCCAAACTCTGTGATTCTATGGTCTGAGAATTAAGTGTCACAGAAATAAGTAGTTCAAATTATAATGTACTATACATAAGCTTCTCATTGTTTGTATATCTAAATGGATGCAATGCCTCTGGACTAAGACTGATTTTGGACAATTTTAGTCCTACAAGTAACTTTTTCCCATAATTTATGTGCATAAAAACAGGAGATAATGAAAACTGTCTTGCAAAATTTAATAGCAATCACTACTAATAGACTGGTACAAAGCTTGAATAAGTTATATTGAGTGTAAATTATCTGAAAACATTTTTCTATGAAGTTCAAAACTTTTTATCAAAGCTTTATTATGTCCAAGACAAAAACAGTCAAATAAGGATTTGCATACATTTCCATTTGTAATATGCATATTTAAATTCAGGATTAACAAAAAGAAAAAGATAAGAAAATATATTCATCATAACAGTGCTGTTCAAGTTACTGTGTTGCTGAAGCTAAATATCAGATACAGCAACAAACAGAGGCCCTAGAAAGTTAACAGGCTTTTTCTTAACTCTGCGTTTCTCAAACTGTGGGTGTCCCCCCCCCCCCCCCCCCCGCGGGAGGTCACGAGCAATTTAGAGGGGGGTCATAGTATCACAAAGTTTGAGAAACCCTGCTTAAGAGTTACAGCAAAGCTACAAAATTTCAAAGTTGTGGCAGTGTATTATTTCACCTGGATGATCTTCCTGGCATAGCCGAGATTTTAAATTACATTGATTTAATTTTTCTGTGGTTACTAGTAACTGTTCTGTGTTAAAAATTATGAAAACCATCAATTAAATATGGAAATCAGTTTTCCTTGGCAACATTTACCTGTATTAACTGGACGTTAATGCTGGGAGGCAGTAACCCCACACATCTCTTTTAATATACCTCTACCTCACCCTTGTCTGGTAACATCCAGTTGTACCAGGCTCCATGGCGATTCTCTGAAACTGACAAACATGCCTGTTGTAGGGACTTGTAACCAACTCACCACTTCTGAAATAAGCAAAGCCAGGTCTATTGAGGGAAAGACTAATACATGAGCCCAGTGCATTGCATTTATTAATAAGCAATTCAACAGATTTGTTCCATCAAGTTATTAATTTCTGAAAAGCTTCCTTGTAATATTTTGTTTAGTTTGGATGAGAGAAAGTACACTTTTCAAAAAGTGGCGAGGAGTCCTGTGGCACTTTATAGACTAACTGAAGTGTAGGGTGCCACAGGACTCCTCGCCGCTTTTGCAAATTCAGACTAACATGGCTACCCCTCTGATACTTTTCAAAAAGTGCCACTCATTTACCAAGGAACTTTACTCTTCATTGCGTTCAGCAGAATGCTGTGCTCCAGTCTGGTTTCATTCATCTCATATCAAGTCAGTGGACACACAATTAAACTTAATCACGCACATTATAACTGGGACAATTTCACCAACACTAGCACCATAGCTCCCTATGTTAAGCAGCATCATTCATTCAGACATCCATTGTGAGGATGCTACAGCCAGAATGGTTGAGAAGATCATGGCAAAACTGAGCCTACCATGGTATGCAAAACTCTTTGAACATGTAAAAAGCAGGCTTGTCCCTGCGGCACCTATTGTGGGCTGACTTCTCTGCTTTGTCAGTATAGCATGAAGAATGGTCTGCATCTTACGTCAGAAACCAGTTTCTTATAACTAACCCGACCAGGATAGAGATGTTAAATATTGGTTAATTGAATAGTTGATTAACTTCATGAATTCTTATCTATAGTCTCGGAGTGGCTCTGGCAGCCAGTGCTCTCTGCACCCACTCCTGAGGAGCCCCCTGCCACTCCACACTGCTGCCTCTGTATCAGAGACAGCAGCATGGGGCAGCAGCAGCCCCTGTCCAGGGCAGGGGGGCCTGAGCTCCCAGACCCGGCACAAGCCGGAAATGATCCAGGCAGCCTGCCCACCAGGCTTTTAATACACTTTAAATGCAAAGCCTCAGCAGGGGTAGGTCCTGGACCCAGTATACGGTGGGACTGAGCCAGGCTACTGACCAGCCTGCTAAAAAAATTACTGTCGGGGGAAGGGGGGATGAGTGTAGTCTTTAGCATTAACTAATAAGCTTTTGCTTATTGGTTAATCAACTACACTATTAAATCCCTAGAGCAGGCACGTAGCCAGGTTTGATTTGATACTCTGCCCATAGGCCATTCTGGACTGATTTTGAAGGGGCCAGGTTCCCTGTCCAGCCAGCCTTCATACCTGGAGCCAACAAGACCCTGTATGCCACTGTGGCCCAAACCAGAAAGCATTACACATTAATGATGGACACTCTCTGACCAGATATGCTGGTGGACTGAGGCTCTGCACTTTTCTGATAAGGCTACAGGGCAAATTGGTTTGGCAAGCTTCAAATCCAATTACAAGGTGGTAGTAAGAAAAGTCCAATGGAACAAATGTTTTCACAGGTTTGTGAAGCAGCAGTGGCATCTTTAGGTTTGTGATAAAAAGCCACTTTAAAATAGTACAAATGCCTATGCAACATCTTCTGTACAAATGACACAGCCTGCAAAAATAGATACAGAATTGAAAAGCCTTTGAAAACTTAGCCCTAAATGTTTCTTTTTCCTTTTACAGTATATTAGCTGTTCAGTGAACCTCTGTCATTTTTTTATTTTAAAATAAAAAATAAATTTCAAACACACAGCTTACTGTGCCTGTTTGTCCTCAAATGGAACCATGCAGAGAAACTGAGGTGCCTATTTAAATCTGGTCTTCTGTATCAAGACCGGCACAGGTAGACAGCTATTGGACAGGCATGCTCCACAAAAGAAAGAATCTTCTCCCAGACTGCTGTACAGCTTCTGTTGCTCCCTCAAGCTTCAGTAGCCTTTGTGACAACTGCCCTATGCCTCATGGATGGGGTGGATATGTGCACTCAAATTGTCCATAGCTGAACTGAGCTCCAGCTCTCCTCCAGAACAACTCCTGGAGCTGCCCTGGATACAGCCCTACAGAGCACAGCTCCAAGTCACACTGGTACAACTAGAGCTCTTCTCTCTGCATTCACATCCCTTATGCTCAGCTAGAGCACACACCCAGCATGTCCAGATAGCAGATGCAGACTCTGAGCCTAACCCAGCTCTCACTAAAGTCGTGGAAGTCTTTCTATTAACATCACTTGGCATTCAATCAGGTCTACAGCTAAATTAAATTAGTTCACTCTGGTGTCTGCCTGTCAGTTGATGGAGTACAAGGATGTGTGACATCTAGGATACATCTACTCTGCAATTAAACAGCCAGGGCTTGCTTGTATCAGCTGACATGGGGCTTGGGCTACAGGCTGTTTAATTGCACTGCAGATGTTCAGGATTGGGCTGAAGACCAAGCTCCGGAACCCCATGAGAGGGAAGGATCTTTTTCAGCTTTTTTCTTTCAACTTTTTCAAACTTCTTTGCCAGTGGATTTGTAAAGGCAGAAACTATGAACAGGGTTTTAAAAGAAACTAGATATGTTCCTGGAAGGTAGGTCTAACAATGGCTATTAGCCAGGATTGGCAGGGATGAAGGGACAACTCGTGAGGAGGGACACTAGCTACATGACTATCCCCCACGTGACACCCTCCCCGTGCCACTCCTAGCTGGGAGAGAGTTGGGACAACCCCTCCCTCTGCCCCTGGCCATGCCCCTCCCCACGTCTTCCCCCAAGCTTCCTTCCCTGAGTGATGTGGCCTGGGAGACTAGAGAAAGCCTGCACCAGCAGCAAGGGTCGCCCCCACCCGCACTCATTAGTGGCAGCAGAAGGAAGTGGAGCGATGCAGCTTAGTCCACTCTGCTCCCCTGGCTCCCAGGTGCATTGCTTCCCACTGCCAGTGAGGGTGGGAAGGCAGTCCCGCCTCTCCCCCAAGCAATGCGGATGAGAACTGGGGGAGCAGAGCCAGATCACTATGCTCCACCCTGCAGTAGGGTTGCCAGATGGTCTCCCAAAAAATACCAAACACGCAGGCTAAAAATTGTCGACAAAACAAACAAACAAAAACACTGCCACGAACACATATGCTATGTTTAATACTTACCTTTATTATAAACAGTCTTCATCTGACACCATCTCTATATAAAGAAGCTTAGAAGTAATTGTGCAAATGTGCATGCTATTTTCTGACGCGCCTTGGCTTCTGATACGCCCAGAGTGGTAATCGCAGCCCCGTCTCCCAGCTGGGATTCCCAGGAGCTGGGAGCCTGTGATCGTGCAGAAGCCTGGAAACCCTACCCTGCAGATGCCAGTGAGTGCAGTGAGGCCTAACCTATTCTGTGGGCACCTGGCCCCCCTGCTAGTCTTCTGGGCTTCTGATAGGGTTGCCAGGTGTCCAGTATTGACCCAGACAGTCCAATATTTTCGCCTCCTGCCCGGTAAAAATATTCAGAAAATACCGGACACCTAAAATGTCCGGTATTTTCTGTTTTCTTTTCCCTGCGAGGACACGAAAATACGGGACACCTGGCAACCCTACAACACACTCAGCCACCCCTCACGCCCCTGCTTCCCCAGGGGCTTGTCTTGTGGCTAGAACAGAAAAACAAAATGGCCACCAGCAAAAAAGCCTCTGCTTAAAGGGGCCGTGCTGATTTTTTTCCCCTGTTTTTTTTGGGGGGGGAGGGTCAGTATTTTTGGTTAAGCCATCTGGCAACCCTAGCTTCTGGTCCCTTGTCCCTGCTGCCCACAGCATTTGGGGAGGTCACATGCCTCCTCCCATTTCCCCATGCTTTGCCCTGACAGGAATGCCACACCATGCTCCGAGTGTACCTAGCCTCTGTTTGCCAGAAGCTGGGAGTAGATGGCCACTGTTGGAAGAAAGGATACTGGGCTAGATGGACCACTGGTCTGACTATTCTTTTATTCTTATAATAAATGTAGGCTAAGAATATATATTGGTTGAGCTTTTACCAGATTCCCAGTGACCAAAGTTGGTAAACACTGGTTGAGGTCTGTTTTTAAGAAGCTTATTAATTATCTGCTTCAGACAGCAAGATAGCTTGTCAAGTAAAAAAACAACCTAATCATATCAAGTTTTATATTTTATCTTTTCCACCAATAATGGGCAAAAGATGTACTCTTACTCCTTTTAGCTCAGAGCCCTGTGGATGTTCCAGTTCAATGTAGAAACCAATGGAGTCTTATTTATTTACAACAAATGAAGTGACAGGCAATAGGGATAAGGGTAACTTAACCTAATGCTCAGAGCAGACATCAGGTCTAGTGCTTGGATCAGGCATCAGGGATCAAGTGTTGGAACCAGCAGTGAGGGTGAAGCAGAAATCAGTAGTCAGAAGCCAACACCACAAGTCAATGTGGAGGGCAGGAATTTGTGTGCGCAACGTAACAGGCAAGGAGGGGTTCATGGCAGGGGTGGGACTGAAGCAAGACTGGGTGCAAGGCAAGGGCAGCAGGAACAAAGTGTCACACAGGGGGTGTGTCTAGACTACATGCCTCCTTCGACGGAGGCATGTAGATTAGCCAGATCGGAAGAGGGAAATGAAGCCGCGATTAAAATAATCGCGGCTTCATTTAAATTTAAATGGCTGCCCCGATCTGCCGATCAGCTGTTTGTCGGCAGATCGGGGGAGTCTGGACGCGATGCCCCGACAAAGAAGCCTTTCTTCATCGACACAGGTAAGCCTCGTGAAACCAGGCTTACCTGTGTCGATGAAGAAAGGCTTCTTTGTCGGGGCATCGCGTCCAGACTCCCCCGATCTGCCGACAAACAGCTGATCGGCAGATCGGGGCAGCCATTTAAATTTAAATGAAGCCGCGATTATTTTAATCGCGGCTTCATTTCCCTCTTCCGATCTGGCTAATCTACATGCCTCCGTCAAAGGAGGCATGTAGTCTAGACACACCCAGGGAGACATGAGCATTAGGTAGTCAGCAAGCAGTTACTGCTGATGACTTAAGAGTTGGCCTGTTGGTTCCTGTAACCTGCAGTAGGTGTGGTCAATCAGGCAGCCTGCTGCAGGCCAGCTATATGATGAGATTTACAGAACCATAGCAATTTAGGACTAGAAGTGACCTCAAGAAGTCAGTGAGTCCCATCCCCTGGACTGAGACAAGACGAACTATTAAGACCATTCTTGATAGGTGTTTGTCTAATCTGTTCTTAAAAACCTCCAATGATGGAGATTCCACAACCACTCTAAATAATTTATTCCAGTGCTTACACTACCTTTACCTTACAGTTAGAAGTTTTTCCTAATGTCCAACCTAAATCTCTGTTGCTTCAATCTAAGCCCATTATTTCTTGTCCTATCATCAATGGCAAAAGAGAACAATTTATCACTGTCTTCTTTATAACAACCTTTTATGTATTTGAAGACTTATGTCCCCACTCAGTCTTCTTTTCTTCAGACTAAACAAACCCGATTTCTTCAATCTTTCCTTGTAGGTCCTGTTTTCTAGACCTTTAAACATGTTGTTGCTCTCCTATTGACTGTCTCGTCAAGAGCAGTGCCAAGAACTGGACAGTACTCCAGCTGAGGCCTTATTAGTGCAGAGTAGTGTGGAAGAAAGCTGCCTAGTGACTAGTCGTGCTGCAGACCCTGATTCCTGACACGTACAAAGTCCTGTGTCTCTGAATGCAGAAGAAGAGGACTCATTTCTTAGCTGCCTTCCCTGCCTCTTTAGCCAATAGTAGACCCAGAGGGTCTCATTAGCTTTTTTCCAGGGCCACATTGTGCTTCTGCCTACCTTTTTTACCCCTCTGTTTTTGTCTATTCTAAATTTGTGTGACCAGTCTTCCCACCTCATTCCCCCAGCCCACCCAAAACTGCACTTAGCCAAAATCTCTTGGGCAGGTTCTCACACATCTTTTGTTTTAAGAGGTGGCTTATGTTTACAGTTATATTAATTGATGAGTGAGTTCATACCTATCCATCTCAATGGGGGGCGGGCAACTCAATTCAAATTTTATCCAGGCAATAGCAGCACCGTAGCATCAGATAGACGCAACTGCGGGAGATGAGAACACATTGTTTTATAATCCAAAAATCCTTTAATCCAGCCTGAATTCTCTCACAGAAGTACCTGTTTCCCTCAAGATGGCTATAGGAAGAGCCACATCAACAATACTTACATTAATTATCCATTCCCACCAGCTTCTTTGAAACGCACACCTACAACCCAGCTAGTTGGAGAGGGGATGTAGAAAGATGTGGTAAGATACTTAGATTACATCTACACTGAAAAACAAACAAACAAAAACCCCTATGACAGCGAGTCTCAAAGCCCAGGGCAACTAACTCAAGCCCACAAGGCTTGTGCTGTAGGGCTAAAAATCGCATGGTAGGCATTTCTGCTCAGGCTCTGAAACCTGGCAGGATGGAGGGCCTGGCTCAGTTCTAGTCCCAGCAGGACCATCTACCCTGCTATTTTTAACCCTGCAGAGTGAGTCCCAGGAGCCTGAGTCAGTTGACCTAGGCTCTGAGATCCACAGCTGCACCTCTTTTATTTTTTGCAACGTAGACATACCCAGGGAGTCTAGGTACTTTTTAAACTTTTCATTAAAGAAGATAAAGAAAGGAGGAAAGAAATGTTAAATCCTGGTGAGACAAAAGTGTCTCACTCTAGAAATCCCTTTATATGGAACCCCCTCACAGTGAGCCCTACATACATTCAGAAAGTATCCATTTACAATGAAGTTTGTTTCATGCAGGAATGGGGAACCTAAGGCCTGGGGACTGGATGCAGCCCCCAGCTTGCCTGGATCTGGCCCCTGAGGCTCAGGTCACCCTCCCAGCATTGGGGAGCCCTCACTGGAACTCCAGTCTTCACTTCCTCCCCCTCCCCCGGGGTTACAGCACACAAAATCTACTAGCCTGGACCCCTCCGGGCTCTGGTATGTGAGGGGAATGTGGAGAGTGTCTTTCTCCTTGTCAGTCAGGAGCCACGTCAGTGAGGGTTTGGTTGGTTGGTTTCATGCTTCTCACTTGTGTGGCCCCTGACTGATTTTTGTGTGGGTCAGCAGCCCTCACCCCGAAAAAGGTCCCCCACCCCTGGTTTAGTGGTTTAACTTTAATATCTTTGCATGCACAGCAGTGATATATACACAGCCTGGCCTGATAAGACAACTGGAGTCTTATTTCTGTTGCCTTTGTCCAGCTCCTATTCTTAGTAACCATCTCCTGTGTTTCATGTACACAGATAAAAGGACACAGCAATTAGATATAGGCTGCCTTGACTTTGATTTGGCCTTAGCTGAGACTTCATCTGTGGGTAAGACTCCTTTGCTGTGTAGCATATTAGGCCTAAATTCTGCAGCAAGACTCATGGAAACATGCAATAAGAGAGTAAGACTCAGAATGGATCAGCAGCAACCTACTGTCACAAGCTTCCCACCTCTTCATAAACCAACCTAGGACATCTCTTAAGCCCCTCCCCAACCACTGCTTGCTGTTTTCTGCCTTTCCCGGGGTCAAGGGATAGCAGGTGGGAAGGTTTATTTGAGGGAGAGGGAGTCTCCTAAGAATCAGAACAGGAAGTGAGAGGCTTGAGAAGGTGGCTGAAGATTGAAAGCTGTTAAAACAGAGTGGGAAGAGGAGCTGGATCAAGAAGTGCTGTGTTTGCGAGAATTTCGGAACTGTTGTCTTTAGGGGCAATGCAGCAAGGGAGCGGCAGTGTAGAAGTATTCCATGCAATTATTAAACACACACAATGTTTCCATATAGTCAGATTTTAGTAGGAAGCTGTACGCTTAAAGAACACGAAGGGACAAAGCTTCACTGGTAAAGATACTACTAGTCCCCTTGCCAACTTGCACTCTCTTGTTCCACCTCTTCTGGAAACCAGGATAACTTCAGGAAACATGTCCCAGTCCCATAAACTTTAGTAGGCGCACAAGAGCAGGAAACTTCTTCTGAAGTAGGAGATTCAAAAAAACAGAGGCAAGGAATGCCCATTTGCTAAATAACCCCCAACATCCCAAGCTTCCTTAACCCTTTACGTCTCTAGATGCAGGGATCCCCCGTTTTGTGCCCTTCCGTCAGGATTTAAGAGCATCAGAACTCTCCTCCACAGGAGGGCATGAGGGTATTTTGATTACCCACAGACCAAGAGAGCATTCCCAGCTGCAATATGTAAACTGAAGTTAAGGTCACAAGTAGGTCTCAAAAGACAAGACTATGGAGCACTTTAAAGACTAACAAGATGGTTTATTAGGTGATGAGCTTCCGTGGGCCAGACTTTTGTTTCAGCTAGACCAGACTAGTATGGCTACATCTCTATTAGTAAGAACGTCTCAGTAACTTAAAGATAAAAATCCTTATATGTGTAATCTACATTACACAGTGTAGCTGTCTATTCTTGTCTAGTAGCTGGACCACAAAATGGTTTATAAATCATGCAAGAATTTTTTATGTCATGCAGATGCGCAGGCTTTTAGATGCTAGGCTTGACCCAACCAGGGCCACTGAATTAAATAAGAATAGTGTAGTAATGAACCATCACTCCCAATTACATCCATCCTCTAGCACCATCAGAAAAACCAATATCTTTGAAATGATATTAAGGATGATCTTGATTTGTCTGGCAGTGCTATAGGTCTCTACTAATACAGACCCCTTAATATTTCTTGAAGAGGATATCAACTATCCAGAAAATGGAATTTGTATGCTGTGGACATTTTCCAGGTTTTAGAAGAAGTTTTTTTCCAATTCAAGTCACAAATTTTAAAATATCATTTTTTCCCCAGAAATTCAAAAACATTCTATGCTGGAAAAATTGAAACAAAAATTTTCAGATTGCTGTTTGCCCTCAGGGGAGACCCATCAATTTCATTTTCATTGTGGATTTTTTTAAAAGGCATTATCCATAGAAAATTATTCCAGTGGAAAATTCCTGATCCAACTCTAGTGTTAACATGGTTTGGCAGAAATGTACAAACTGTGAAATGGGAGTTAAAATTAGATGACCAATATTTCCCTATGCTGAATATGGGACACCTGGTAAAATTACTTGTATTCAAGTAAGTGCAACAGCAATAAATCAGAACTATGCAGTACAAACATTCAAATTAATATCAGGTTGACTGAACCCCTGTTAAAAACAAATACTGCTTAGTTAGATTATTTTTATTTACCTTCTTATCTTTATGACATTAGGGTTTATACAGGGAGGGATGGCACACAAGCACAAAACACCACCACACACACGGAAAAGCATGCGTGTGCTCTCGCTCTCTCATGTGCACACACACACCCTGTATACTTCTTTCACAGGCTACGTTTCCACTGCAGGCTTCTCGTGCAAGAGCACATCCACACTACCATGTGCTTATGCACAAGAGATGTGCTTTTGAGCAATAGCATCCATGGCAGTATGGACGCTCTCTTGTGCAAGAAAGCTCTGACGGCCATTTTAGCCATTTTGTGCCAGAAACCCCTGTTGCCTGTCCAGACGTACCTTTTTTGCACAAGAGCTCTTGTGCAAAAAAGCTTATTCCTCATAGAAAGAGGAATAACTCTTGTGCAAAAAGCCTTGTGTTCTTACGATTTACTGTACTTTTTCTTGCTCAAGAATGTGCGTGTAGTGTGGACTCTCTGCAAGTTTTTGCGCCAAAAGGCTGCAGTGTAGACGTATCCTATGGGGGTGACTGAGGGTACGTCTACACAGCAGAGCTAAAGTCAACTTAAGCTACGCCACTTGAGCTACATCAATTGTGTAGCTCATCTCAAAATAGCTTAACTCGGCAGGACTCTCAGGCTATGTCTACACAGCAGGACATTGAAGGAAGAACACTCTTCCTTTCACTTCACTTACTCCTTGTGAAACGAGAGTTACCAAGAGTCCAAGTAAGAAGTCCTCCAGCTCAACATTATTTCAAAATAATGGCTTGTTGTGTAGACGCGCGCTTTGTTATTTCAGAACAATGTCAGTTATTCTGAAATAATGCTGCTATTTCAGAATAACTGAATATGTAGGCTGCTATGTAGACGTAGCCTGAGAGTCCTGTTTATCCCTGGCCCATACCCTCCATGCTTTGTTGGGCCCTCAGCAAGGACCTACCTCTCCTGGGAGCACTGGACCTGCTCTGTCAGTGGTGATATGGAGGAGTAGCAGGGCTAGAAGGATAAATGAGCAAAGCAAGGAGAGGACAGTGAAATGAGGATGATGTAAAGTGCCAGTTTGTGGGCAACAGAGGCTACATGTAATCAGCTGCTGCTTGGCACCTGCCTGCACTCACCAGTCACTGCAGCTCACAGCATACAGCCAGAAATGGGACAGAAGGTGGGGTCCTGCTCTAATGTATCAGCAGGGGAAGCAACTTTTCCCCCACCTCCAGCCTCGCATGTCTACCCGCACTATCTGCCACTGGAGTTCCCAACTCACTGCTGGGGAGCAGATGGCTGGCAAGCAGGGATTTGGCCAGCAGAAGGACCCGCCAGTACAGAAAATTTGGGACAATTTTCCCATTTTTAAGACAGTGGCAGGAGACCTACACGAGGACTTAAATACGAGACCTTCCCTTTAAAAATAAGACTTCTGGACACCTTAGTTAAAAGGCATGATTTGCCAATGTTATCTATGGAAGAAATTACTTCACATTGCTGCAAGCTGGTACAAAATAGCATGCAAATGTACATAATGTCTGATAACATAAAAGAGAGAATGAGTGCAACCACTTATATCTATTGTTCTACAATAGAACAACTTTTGGCAAAACTTGAAAGAGCACCTTGCTGAGAGACATAAATTTCATGGGCATAAGTGCTAGTGTGCACAACGCTGTGTTGGTGAGACACGCTCCCCCCTCTGCCCAACAAAGCTGATGTCACTCGTTGAGATGGTTTTATGTCACTGGGAGAGCTCAACATAATGCTGCTACATGTTCACTCTTAGAGTAGGTCTACACCGCATCTTCTGGGCACCGCATTTCAAGAAGGATGTGGAGAAATTGGGGAGGGTCCAGAGAAGAGCAACAAGAATGATTAAAGGTCTAGAGAACATGCCCTATGAAGGAAGGCTGAAAGAATTGGGTTTGTTTAGTTTATAAAAGAGAAGACTGAGGGGGGACATGATAGCCATTTTCAGATATCTAAAAGGGTGTCATAAGGAGGAGGAAGAAAACTTGTTCATCTTGGCCTCTGAGGATAGAACAAGAAGTAATGGGCTTAAACTGCAGCAAGGGAGGTTTAGGTTGGACATTAGGAAAAAGTTTCTAACTGTCAGGGTAGTCAAACACTGGAATAAATTGCCCAGGAAGGTTGTGGAATCCCCATCTCTGGAGATATTTAAGAGTATTTGGTCCTGCCATGAAGGCAGGGGACTGGACTCTATAACCTCTCGAGGTCCCTTCCAGTCCTAGTAGTCTATGATACACTGCAGCACTATTTTGAAATAACTAGCATTATTCTGAAATAACTTAGTCCACATCTACACAGCAGGCAGTTATTTTGAAATAGTGTCAAAATGCTGTCAAGCTGGAGGTCTTCTTATTCTGACTTCTGTAACCCTCATTGTACAGGAATAAGGGGAGTCAGAGGAAAAGTACTCCATTTCAAAATAAGTGCTGTGTAGACGCTCCCTATTTCAAAATTAGCTATTGCGAAATAAGATATGCAATTGATATAGCTCAATTTGCATAGCTTACTTCTGTCACATAAAAAGTCATATGTGGGTCCCGCAGCTTAGTAAGTTAGTATGGAAGTTTCCATCCTAGCTGTACACAGCCTGGTAAAATCTTGTACCCTGCAGTCGCAAACAGCAGCTGGGCTTTATCAGCTTTAATCCATGCCTTGAACTGGGATACTAAGCAGTAAAAAAGTTTGACCTCAGTTCCCAGCCCTATAGAAACATTGAGAGTAATGTTGGACCACCTCACAGACAGTCGGTAAATAACTGTAGTATAACTAGAGTAGGGAGTCCCGTGCACGGTGAGTCTCGTCAGGGACCGAAAACTCGGAGGGTGCCCTGGTTTCCTCCAGCTGGAGCCATGTCCACTGTGGACTGGTGCGAGGTAACAGGAATGGATTCCCCATAGACTGATGTGGCATAAGCATTTCTAAGTGCTTGTTGCTCTCTTTTATATTGCTCTACCTGTGCTTATTGATGTGTCACTTTGCAGTAGCTGTATAACCATCTGGCAGTATTAACCGTGTAATAACAGTGACGTAGTGAGATTATTAAAAGCAACTATCCCTAATCGACTCTGTTGTGAAGCAAATCCATAATCCTGTTTGGCCATGCCCCTGTGAGTTGACAATTTCGAGTAAAGCCCTGCTGTGTAGATGCACCCTAACAGTGGCTTAGCTGTGTCAGTAAACGTAGGCTGCTGTATGCTTGTAAGTGTAGCCGTGGCCTAAGATATTGAGACAACGTGCACGATGCTAATTAGGAGCATGATGCTAATTAGGTTGCCAGGTATGGTTTGTGACCAGAAAACCCAGTCAAAAACGGACCCTGGTTATTAAAAGTCCAGTGATAGATGCAGCCTGAGGTAAGTGCCATGAGAAGAACATACCCTGAACCCTCTCCAAACCCTCTATCCCGGTACAGAACCCTCTCATATATCCTGAACCCCTCATTTCTAATCCCCATCCCAGAGCCTGCATTTCTAGCCAGAGACTTATCACCTCCTGCATCCCCACCCTTTGTAAATTAGCAAGTGAGTGAGGGTGGGGGAGAGTAAGTGACAGACGAAAGGGGGATGGAGTGAGTGGGGTGGTGGTCTTGGGTAGGGTTCCCAGATGGTTTAACCAAAAATACCGAACGTCCCCCTCCGCCCCTCCACCCAAAAAAAACACTGGAAAAAAAATTCTTTTGAGAAGATAAAAGGGGGGGGGGGAGCCAAAGTTGTTGAGAAAAAAAAAGGACCCTGACAGCAGTTATTAAGAAAAAAAAATAGAAAAATAAAACATCAGCATGGCCCCTTTAAGAGGAGACTTTTTTGCCGGCGGCCATCTTGTTTTTGTGTTCTAGCCACAAGACAAGCCTCTGTGGAACCAGGTAAGCAGGCGGTGAGGGGGCGTCTGGGTGGGGAGGGCGCCTTCCAGTCCCAGCAAGGGGGGCCGGGGAGGGGGCCTGGGGTGGGGTCCGGTTGCTGAGTGTGTCCATAGGGTTGCCAGGTGTCTGGTATTTTCACTTCCTGGCAGGGAATAAAAAAACAGAAAATACTGGACATTTTACGTGTCTGGTATTTTCTGAATTTTTTTTACCGGACAAGAGGCGAAGAAAATGCCGGACTGCCCGGGTCAATTCCGGACACCTGGCAACCATAGAGCCTCGACAAGGGGAGGACAAAGGTGTTTGGTTTTGTGCAATTAGAAAGTTGGCAACACTAATTTTGCTCTCTACATTCACTTACATTTTGTTCTAATTTAGTAAAGTTAAAGAAAATTAAATTCCACTAAGTCAATTACTTCAATCACATGGACCCTGTCGAAAGAGTTCAGCTAAACAGTTTTTCATTTTAGATTGTAGCCCTGACACGGGCAAATTAAAATGACTTACAAGCTTTTTTTCCATTCACAGGAAATAGCCATGCTAATTGCACACCCTTTACAGAGAGGAGCATTTCCAGCTGGCCTGGCCCTGTTCCCTTTCCAGCAGGCTGGCTACTTCAGAAGAAAGGGAATCTACTTTCTGCAATTAGGAGCAGAAGTCAGGGAATCCATGTGCATTACTTTTGATGTGTAAGAGGGAAGTCAAATCCCCCGGAGCCATTGATTCCCCTATGAGGGGCACGTACAATATACATACATTGCTAATGCTTAGATATATTTGCTATTTGTATAGGAGTAAGACATGACAAAGGTCAAGGCCTGTCACAGGTAATAACTTATAATAAGGAGACGAGGGGAAGTGAAACCAGTCTTCTGTTAAGTAGAGATATGGATAGATTCCACATCCTTTAAACTTGTGACCGGCTCAAGCAGGAAAGGAAAAAGGGAAGTATGGCTTGCCCATTGTTCAGCAAAAGTGAATGAATGTAACACAGCTGTAACTGCAAAGTCAGCAAGTAGGCACTGTATTTAACCTCATTTGGAAAATTAACCTGACCTATAGGAATGCTAAATGTCAAAGATGAAGTAACCTATCATGTTAAGGCACCTAAACCAGGAAGGATGTGAACCCTATAAAAACCCCTGCCTATGAGATGTTGGGGGTCGGCTCTGCTTTGAACATTGAGTTCCTTAGCCGTACCTTGGTTGCAACCAATAAACTTGAGTTGGACCCAGCCTGAAAGTGTGACTCTCTTCTTGGGGTAAATCAGACTAGCCTCCAAGGGGATGAAACTAGCAATTTATGCAACAAATTGGCACCCCAGATGGGACCTCCCTTGGACTACTCCGGAGTCGGACGACAAGATTCGCCGTAGGTGACCGTGAAGTGCGCACCGGACTGTTTGAGTCCGTCACGGCACCGAAAGCGTGAGTCGGGACATCCGGAAAGTTAAAGGAGTCTCTATTGAATGAGTCAACTAGGCTGTGAGGTCCGAAGAGAAGGCGCCGGGGCAGAGACAGAGTGAGTATACCGATAATTCCCTGTGTTTTGGGTAGTGTTGGTAATTCGAGAACTGTCCTTCGAGGACAGTGGGAACTTCGAATAAACACGGTGTATCCGGTAGGAAAACACGTATAGGGTAGGCGGGTCGCACCCGAATGGTAAAAGCCTCTGTAAGCCCCAGAAGGAACACCATGAACCCGTGGGTTGCGTGGGGAAGTTATGAGGAGTTAGGAAAACTCCAGTGGATTGCTTTTGTTTTTAGTAGGAGTACTCTTGTTCTTTGTTTTAATGATTTGTTGGAAACCTAAATTGTGAAACCACAGGTTTGTGTGTAAGCATGACTGTCGCTGACCAGGTCTGAGACTTAAGCTGACTCCAGCCGCCCCAAGAATCCTGCAAGGGGAAACCCGATGACCAGGATTTCTTGATTGCAAGGGGGGTCAGCCGAACCTCGTGACCCAGCGAGTCTCCAAGCCCCCTGTTTGTCTATATTTGTTGCTGTCTAATAGACCTGTCTTAAGTGTCACGGTTCCACAAGGGCACACCGGTGTCTCTAGTGAGACAGCCAAGCGCTGGACCCTCTGGGTTCGGACGCTAAAAGCTGGTGTGGTGTCATTCCATCGACACACGGAGCCGTGGTGAAAGCTTGTTGCCTGCATGTGTGTGTGTATAATAAATATATAGACATGGGTTCGGGAAGTTCCCAGATAGAAAACTCCGCAACCCCATTGGGATGCATGTTACAGAATTTTAGTAATTTTAAAAGTGACTATAGAGTAAAAATGGCAAAAGATGAGTTAATTAAATTTTGTCAACTTGAGTGGCCTACTTTTGGTGTCGGATGGCCAGATACGGGCTCCTTTGATGTAAACCTGGTATCCCTAACACATAGCGTTGTGACGCGGGACGGACAGTGGGATCACTTCCCATATATTGATTGTTGGTTATTCCACGTCCAGGATCGACCAAAATGGATATTAAAATGTAGTATGGGTGTGTGTAAGGTCATGGCTGCAAAGGCAAAGACCTTGAGAGGTAAAAGCCCTGGAATACTGGCTCCCTCTAGTGATGAGGAATTTGAGCCCTATGGAAAGAAGAGGAAACCCCCTTCTTCTTCAGGAGGGTCTAGCCCTATTAGAGAGAATGAGAATTGTTCCTCTCCTGCCACTTCAGGAGGAAACAGTAACTCTGAAATCATAAGTGAACTTACATCTGAAAAGTTACCCCCCCTTATCAGACTCCTGCTGGTCCTGGATTCACATCAGCCCCCCCTGCAGAGGCTGAAGTGAGGGGGGCTGAGCCAACAGGGTGGACTACTCCATTCGGGCAAAAAAAAAAAAAGTACTTCTTGTGAAAAGGCCCATCAGATCCGGGATCATCATACCATCAGTACCCCCTTAGAGAAGTAATAGAGGAGGGAAGATAAGAGAGCGCAGAAGCAGATGGCAGTGCTGGCTGCAGCACTCTCCAGCAATCAGAGGCCGGACCATAAGGGGCCCCCTCAGAAAGGAAAGGGACGGGTAGCAGTTGATGAATGTGTGCACTGATGGGGAAAAAGGACATTGGAAGAGAGACTGCCCAAAAATTGAAGGCAAAGGGGAAGAAAAGACAACCGGAGAACTGCCAGATGCGGGCAGAATCCTCCGGAGAAGAATCTAGTTGAAGGGGACGGGAATCTAAGGCCACCACCCTACGAGCTAAAGCTCGAAAGGATCCCATGGTAAAAATAAGGGTGGGTGGCAGGGACTATGAGGCTCTGGTGGATATTGGAGCCACGTTTTCTATGATCCCCATAAAACCCCCTTCAGCTAAAGAAAGTGGAAAGCATGTGACGATAGAAGGAATTGAGGGAAAGAGAAGCAGGCTACCCGTATGTAGACCCCTCCTCACGAAGATTAGAAAAAAATTATGCTAGAGCATGCCTTTGTTGTTTCATCTGCATGCCCAGTTGCCCTGCTAGGGCGAGATATGCTAATTAAGCTGCAAGCTAAAATTTTCTTCCGTAGTGATCAGAATGTAGTGCAGCTGCCGGTGAAACAGGGCTCAAATTACCAGATGGCCCTCTGTGCAGCTGAGGTGCTGTTAGAGACAAAAGGGACTGAGGTCTTAGAAGGAGTCAATCCATGTGTTTGGGCAGATGAGACCCCTGCCCGAGCAAAGTTTGTGACTCCAGTAAGAATTCCTTTCATTGAAGGAGAAGGCTCTGTGGGTGTAAAGCCATATCCCCTGAGAGAGAAAAAAGAGCCACCTGGATAGGCTTAAAGCCATTAATCGAACAATTCAAAAGATATGGCTAGGTAGTAGAAAGTTCCTCTCCCTTCAACACCCCTATTTTAGGGATGCCAAAACCGGATAGCGTCTCATAGACTCGTGCAAGACTTACGGGCAATAAATAAGAAAGTTCTTGTAGACCATCCTATGGTCCCCAACCCACACACTATCTTAACACAAATTCCAGCAGACACAACAGTGTTTATGGTATTAGACTTGAAAGATGCTTTCTTTTCTATACCTTTACACAAAGATAGTTGGAAATTATTTGCTTTTGAATGGGAAGACCCGGACACCCATCACAAAACCCAGCTGTTGTGGACTGTGTTGCCCCAGGGTTTTGTGTCATCCCCCGATATTTTTGGGACGACATTGCAAAAAGACTTAGAAGACTGGAGGGGGCAGCACCCTGAGGTAGCTCTCCTCCAGTATATTGATGATTTGTTGATTACCAGTCCTGATATGCAAAAGGGAAAAAGGGCAACGGAGCCCCTGTTGAATGCCCTAGGGAAGAAGGGATATAAAGTTTCACAAGAGAAGGCCCAAATATGCACCTTCCTAAGCTATGAGATTGAAAAGGGAATGCGGGCTTTGAGCAAGGATCGAATCCAAGCAACTTCAGGAAATTCTCAAGCCCTTCTTAGCAAATAGATAATGACAGCCTCTACGGCTAGAAACGCAGGCAACCCAAAGATGTTTCACAACATATGAGTGGGGGCCATCCAGAGGAAAAAACATAACAAACAGTTAAAACCTTTCCCTCACACGCCGTTATAATTGGCTTGAGGGCGTGGGGGAAGGTAACTTAAAAGCCACCCAGATGTCAACCAGTAGAAATTGAATGTGAAGATGTAATCACTAAAAACTAAATCTGCCTTAACAAGGAGACACATTCTGCAACATAAATCTCCTTACAGAACATGAGCAAGTGATTCACCCCAGAGCCAGCAGCATAACTCAACTGCTGCAGCCTGGATGTTATGAAAATCATATACTGAAAAGAATTAGGAAGTGTGGGGGCTAATTAGAAAGCCCACTCTCCTTACCAAATTAATGCTAGACAAATCTGTGTAATTAAGAAAAGTAATTTAGCAGGATCAAGACAGATCATAAGAGAAAAAAAAAAAAAAAAGAGCCCGGTCTGCAATACGAGAGGGAAACTGAACCATGCCACTGTTGGGGAGGGCTAGCAACTCTAAGGTAATTCAAGGGAGTGGAAGGTCACGAGTACCGATGAAGCGCTCTTGTTCTCAGAAAATTGCAGCTCACTTGCACATGAAAATGGTAAGGAACTAGCTGTAACCCGGTCCCCTAACAGATCTTAGGCAGTATTTTAAGTTATAATAGGCCACCCCGATGGGGGGGGGAGAAATGTTTTCTTGTCTTTCAGATCATCAGAAAGCGCTGGTGCCAGTTGAAGAAAAACAACAACAAAATGCCATGGTTCTGTGTCATGACATGTGTTTGTGTTCTGTCCAAGTTTGTCTTGTGTGTCTTAATTGTAATACGTATTGCAAATGTTGTGAATAGAAAATTGTTTAGGCTAGGAGAATGTTAACAATGTCTCCACAGGTGAACAAAAAGAACTGGAAGGAAGCAAGGAGTACATCACGTGAACAGAAGGATGGGAGACAGGACTAGCTCCTTCCCACCAGACTAGTTTTGCTTTAATGGCCATTGCTAACTTGCCCTCATTTGGATATCATCAACCAGGACTTTAAGGACAAAATGGAGCCTCCCAGTTGTGCACCATGCCCTGAACAGGCCCCTGTTCCAGAACAAGGACAACTGTCACTGATCCTTACCTTGATGATGTTCCACACTGGTACAGACCAGCTGTGTGCTAGACTGGTTAATCAAATTGGCAAATGCCTGATTAGGCAATGACAAGGCTTAGCAGATACCATCGCAGATTGGTTTGAGCCTGGTAACCCTATCAGCAACACTTATGTCATAGCCCAGAAATTGTATGAGAATCCAGACTTGTAAATGCAGTAATATCCAGTGCCCGTAAAGGCCTACACACCAGCCAAGCTAATCAATTGATCCTAAATAGTTTGAAGGATCTGTCCAGCTCTGTAGACCTAACCTGATGTTTGGACCAGAAGCTAATTGGATTGGAAGTAAAATAAAGAAATTAGAAGGCCAGTATTGAAGAATAAGGTAAGCTTTAGCCACTACCACTTAGTTCTTATGGTGGTGAGTCCCCAATCTCCCCTGTGCCTACCCATGGGAGTAGGGAAAGAGAGAATCCATGAGGACCCAAAGGCCCACCTGGACAGGGCATAGTACAACCATTTGTTTTTGGTCCCTCTGAGGATTCCTCACTCAGATCAGATCAGAATGGTAACCTCCCTGCTTGTACCAAAGCAAGGGCATATAGATAGAATAGAAGGCATTGCTTATTCTGAAGGTGTGGGAGCCTCCCTATACCCAGGGATTGTTGCACCCACTTTGATAAGGAAATTTTATGTACCTGCCCATTTAACATCATGACGAATCTGCCTAGGCTTGATGTGGTTGTCATAGAAAAACAAATGAACATCGAGCTGGTCCAAATGAACGGTACCTACTGGTGTTTGACTACCCAGACAGATCACTCCATCCTGCCCCTCTGTATATCCGTCTGTGTGCATAACGGTCCCTCATCAAGCGGCCTAACCGTCAATAGAATGTGGACATATCACACTTTGGTAGTGGAGATAACTACACATGAGATGCTGAGTGGCATGGCGGAAGTAAGTACCAAGAGGAGGGTTTACTGGCCCTGCAGGCAAAGATCAAGAAGTTGGTGGCCAATGCCCAAAGATATATTGGGGCTGGCCGTCTGAGGTACACACAGATAGGGAAACACCGTGGACCATGCCAAACACCTATCTCTGCAGCACTCAACCAGGCAGTAGAGGTCAAACCTATAATCATGGGCAGTGCCAGTAAGGCGACGAAATATCTTGGGGATGGATTTGAATAGTGTTTGCCAAATTATGTAGAGAATTTTGATTTTAACATTTATAATAATGATAGTGCTGTACCAGCACTTCCAGAGTAAATTAAAATCCCTTAAATTGTTGTATTTAACCTAGTAGATTAAGAAGAACCCCAAAGTCAAGAGAAAAGAACTATAGGAGTAAACTGAGGCAGTCCATGGTATCTTGCTAAGGACTGACAAACTCAAATCATTAAGTCAGCCTGAGAAGCGTATGCTACAGCAGTAACTGCGACCCTGGTTCCCCTGGCAACCACATGCCAAAAAGGCCTCACTTTGATAAGGCCGGTATCAAGCAACCGCGTGGAATTGTTTTTATGGTTTGCTTTATTCCTAGGAAATAACCTTGGTTCCAAAAGAGCTAGCTGGCTTTTGGCTCAGAGAATAAAGACTCTTATGTCCATCAGCGCTGTGAAGTGCCAAGAACTGACTGTTAGCCAATGCTTCCCATTGCAAAATGATTCTACCCCGACTGCTGATAAGCCTCTCTCTTCTGGTCCTGCTTTCCCACCTGTTGGACACCAGAAGAATCGAAATATTACAGGGTGATGTGCTAGTAACCTCTCCCCTGCATGATGCTGAACCACGACTGTTTCAAAGAAAAAGAGGAAAACTCTTGTTGTGCTATGTTGGTACACATTCCTGTTTAGTTTTGTTTTGTTGTGATTATATTATGCTTAATGCCCTGTTTTATACCTTGTATAATTGCCTCTATATGTCGCACTGTATTGACTACTGTCAACCATGAAATGCTTGTACATTACCAAAGATTAGCCAAAGAAGAAACTGATGAGGTATAAGAAAGAGAAAGCCTCTTGAGGGGGGAATTGATGTGTAAGAGGGAAGTCAAATCCCCCGGAGCCATTGATTCCCCTATGAGGGGCACGTACAATATACATACATTGCTAATGCTTAGATATATTTGCTATTTGTATAGGAGTAAGACATGACAAAGGTCAAGGCCTGTCACAGGTAATAACTTATAATAAGGAGACGAGGGGAAGTGAAACCAGTCTTCTGTTAAGTAGAGATATGGATAGATTCCACATCCTTTAAACTTGTGACCAGCTCAAGCAGGAAAGGAAAAAGGGAAGTATGGCTTGCCCATTGTTCAGCAAAAGTGAATGAATGTAACACAGCTGTAACTGCAAAGTCAGCAAGTAGGCACTGTATTTAACCTCATTTGGAAAATTAACCTGACCTATAGGAATGCTAAATGTCAAAGATGAAGTAACCTATCATGTTAAGGCACCTAAACCAGGAAGGATGTGAACCCTATAAAAACCCCTGCCTATGAGATGTTGGGGGTCGGCTCTGCTTTGAACATTGAGTTCCTTAGCCGTACCTTGGTTGCAACCAATAAACTTGAGTTGGACCCAGCCTGAAAGTGTGACTCTCTTCTTGGGGTAAATCAGACTAGCCTCCAAGGGGACGAAACTAGCAATTTATGCAACACTTTTACCTGTGCAAAATGAGTGTTCCTTATTCTGTTCCAAGGACTGATATTCCAGACTGAGAAAGAAAAGTAGTAACCCCGTTTTGCTAAGGACCATGATAAATTTGGAATTTTACAGGTTATATGTTGATTTTTTCCCCTTTATGGAAAGTGTGAAAATATTGAATGCTTTTATCCAGAGCTGTCCTGACCATAGGCTGGTTTGGGGTGGTCAGGCCAGGCCCCACATTTTGGGGGCTCTGGGGTGGCTTCCTCGGCCGTCCTATGGATGGGACCTGTGGGGTGCAACCAAGGTGGCCTGGGGAATTACCTGGGGGACCTGACACAGGGCAGCAGCAGGGGTTGACAGTGGAACGCATCAGGCTGGGAGATGGGTGGCAGGGAGGAGGAGTCTGCTGGATAGATCTGGCTCTTGCTACTAGAGTGAGTGCGGGAGAAAGGAGATGGGAGCTGACTCCTGCTGCTGCTGCCTTGCACCAGGCCCCCCAGTAGAGTCTCAGGGAGGGAGCAAAGCAGAGTGGAGCGTGGTTGCTTTTACAAAATAAATGAATAAATAGCTACATCCTGCTTTCTATTACTGAAAGCCCCAAATATTTGAGAGTGTGAACAATAAAATCAACATTTTTACCTTCTCTTTCTTATTTTTATAAGCACTATATCCAGTCCCAAAAAGAACTGAAACAATATATTTTAAAAACAAGTCTACTAAGAGACTGGATATTGGAAGCATATGTAGTGGAGACAGTGTGCTAATTTCTTTGTGCGACACTTAGTTAGAGATTACAAATTATCCTTAAAAACCAATATATATAAATAAATACCACAGCACATATTACACGGAATAACAACTTGCTATGTGATTGAGCTAAAAAAGGAATTGGAAGTGGGGAATCATCAATGACAGTATTTCTTATGGAGTCCTGCATGGCCCAATGCTATTCAGTATCTTTATGCATGTTCTGGAAGAAATAAAATCACTGCAGATGATACAAAAACTGGAGGAGTGGTAAATAATGAAAAGGACAGATCAATTATATAGGCCAGTCTGTAACACTTGATAAAATGGGCTCAAGTGAACCATGTGTGTTTCCACTATAGCAAAAAGAAAAGCCATTCATGTAGAAACAAAGAATGGAAGTCACATATGCAGATAATGGAAAGCAATGACTCTGAGAAGGATTTAGGAGTTACTGTGAACAAACATCGGACCATGTATTCTCACTCAGGGTGATGCTTAGAAAGCTAATAAGATTACTGCTCTGCCAAAACAGAGGAATATTGGTAAGAGTAGGAAAATAGGATTACCTCTGTAAACTGTGCTTTAGTGAGACAATTACTGGAGTAATCTGTTCAGAAAAGCCTCAAAAATACGAACTAATTGGACAGGGTTCAGCTAAAAGCTGCAAATATTCAAGATCTGGAAGACCTAGAGTAGAGAGATTGAGCTGCTTTAGCCTATTAAGTTTACCAAAGAGTTGGGCCATAACAAGGGTGGGGCAAGCGGGGCACTCGTACCAGGTGCAACATAATCAGGGACACAAAGATGTAATAAGTAAAAATAATAAGCTGCAAAAGTAAAGAGTGGGACTAACCTAAGGAGAGGGAGGGCATAATTAATATTTTGCCCCGGCACAAAAATGCCTAGTTACAGCGCTGCCCAAGAGAAGATTAAGAAGTGAATTGATCATAGTCTATCACAAGTACCTGTCTGAAGAGGTTTCTGACAGAGCAGACAGAGGTACAACAAGAACCCATGGCTGGCAGCTGGAGCTCAATAAATGGAGTTTAGAAATGTTAGCAGTGTGGGTAATTAGCCATTGGAACAACTGACACAGGGATGTGGTAAGTTTTCCTATATTTGAAATCTTTAAATCAAGACTGCATTGAAAAACTTCTCTAGCAATTACTAAAGGAATTACTGGGTGACATTCTAAGGCCTGTGTTAGGCAGGAAGCTAGACTAGATAAACACAAGAGTTCCCCCCATCATTTTAAAAATAAAAGTATGAATATCAAAAAAGTCAAAACAAACACTTTTAATGGAAGATTTCTATTTGGTGGCTGTTACTTGTATGCAACAAGAATAATTTGACCATAGAGTTAGCCAATAGCTAAAATGCTAAAAATGGGAGGCAAACACAGAACAGCGAAGACATTCCAAGACCACGCAATGCGCATAGTATTATTACTAGTAGTAGACATTGTTATATACCACTATTAGTAGTAGTACATATATTCATGGATCAGGACCCATTGTGTTAGGTGCTGTACAAACACAGAACAAAAAGATGGTCCCTGCAACAAAGAACTTTCAATCTAAGTATAAAATAAGAAACAAATAATAGGTGTAAATGCCACCAGAGCTAAAAGAGGGATGGCTAATAAGTTGATTTCCATTTTTTTATGCAATTTGAAAGGATGTTCAGTTGTTTGGTTTCTGACTAGATGAACTAAAAATACTTTGACATACCGTATAATAGCTGAATCGAATTTATACCTAGGATACACTGGCTATCATTCAAACATTGACATTTACCAACAGCTTCAGTACCACATGATATATGAAATAAAGGTAGTAGCTTTTATATTATGGTTTTGTAGCTGTTCTCATTTGTTGAATTTTTAATGTCATCCATTGTATTTGTGCATCTCCAGATCCTCTTACATATCCTCCCATGTCTCTTTAAAAAAATAAAGTACTAACTACATAATTAAAAACAAAAAAAAAATTGTCAAAGCTTTTCTTAAGAATTAGAAGTGTGCGGAACTCTTTGAATAAAACAAGAATTGACCTAACCATCCTCTCAAACGTCTACCAAACTTTCTGGCTGTCTGAACAGATTCTAGTTATGTAAAACTTCTGATATTCTCAGTTTCCATGCACCTCTGTCAGATTTCAGTTTAGGAAAGAAGGGTACATAGGAATGGGCATACTGGGTCAGACCAAAGGTCCATCTAGACTAATATCCTGTCTTTTGACTGTCGCCAATACTAGAGAGAATGAACAGAACAAGTAATCAAGTGATCCGTCCCTGTTGCTCAGTCCCAATTACTGCAAAAAGAAACTAGGGAGTCCATCCCTACCCATCTTGGCTAATAGTCATTGATGCACCTATCCTCCATGAACTTATCAGTTCTTTTTTGAATCAAAGGGCAAATACATTTATTATTGGTGTGCTTGTGATCCAGTCGAATTTTACATTTCTTATGCGATTTCTAGCTAAATTCATAGTCCAAATATATTCCGTGTGTCGTAAGGTATTAGATTACAAGTTTTGTGCACATAAAATTTTAGATAAGTCTTGAAGAGGATTCCATCTATAAAAAAATACAAATCTCTGTCTTAGGGATTGTGTCTTTTGGGGTATGGCTGTTGATCTGTTGTTATAAGGGGAAAAAATCAAATAGATTTTTCAGGCACGAGAAAAAATATCATTTTATGGGACTACATCAGCCTTTGAACAGAGTGCTCATAAAAGAGCATCATCTAGGTCCAAATTTTACATTGAACTCCTTGATCAAATGCTGAAGAACTCAGACATATACACGGTCCTCAGTATATTGACTTTTCTAATTAAAATCAGTGAAGTCCATGGCATTGGTGTTTGAGCAAGGACCGTGAAGGGGCTGTAGTACTTGTACAGAGACGAAGTGGCAGTACCACCTCTGACGCCCATCCGTCTGACTGGAAAGCAATTTATAGGCTCAAAAAGCCTTTCAAACTTCTTTGTTTAGCTTTCTGCACTTAGTTACTACAGCATTGACTATCCTGACTTATAGGAGCAGGCTGTAGTTTTGTCGGTACAGGCTGGACCTCCCTGGTCCAGCACCCTCAGGACCTGAGCAGTCCTGGATAAAGGAATTTACCGGACCAGGAAAGGTCCCCTGCCACCAGTCCCCTCAGCATGAAGCCCCTCCCCATGAAGTCCCAGATGCTGTGCTGCTGCAGACTGCCTTACTGCCCGCCAGCCCGAGTGCCATGATTCTATTCCCACTGTTGGGACGGCTTGCAGCCCCAATCAGGCTGTTGTGGCCCCAGCTCCACTGCGGGGCTGGCATGCACAGACTGCTCCAGCCCCAGCCCCAGCTGGGTAGCTGGGCTGCCCCTACCCCATTTACCACAGCCCCACTATTGCTGCTGAGCTGCTGAGGCCCTGACCCCACTACCACCAGCCTTGTCCTGTGTGGGGATCTCAGCTGCTGGCCCTCCTGCCCCAGGACTCTCTCATTCAGCAACATCCAGGGTCTTGGTGACCACAGATGCTGCCAGACAAAAGAGTCCTGGTTTTGGGAGGTGCAACCTGCACTACCAGTGCGGGACCTTGGCTAATCAGCAATAATTATCAGCTGTGAAATGGAAGCAATCAAGCTGAGATCAGGGGCAGCAACCATGCTCATAAAAGACAAAAAAAAAAATTAAAAAAAGACAAATAAGCCCATTCCACCCCCTGACAAGGGAGAAGCTTTGGCAGTCTGCCATCCCAGTCATAGATCAGCCCCTCCAAGCTCCGAGTCATGCTCATCCCACATGCCCACTGTCTATGGTAGCTACCAACAGTCTGGAGAGAGACTGGCTAGGAAACAATGAAAAACACTGTATTCCACAAACACCTTAAACTCTGCATCTTTTTTTCATTCTGTGGTTCTTTATATTCCCTTTCAATTGAATGCTTGGATATTGCTAACTTAGAAGTGGCAGTGTGCCAAACACCAGAGGGTGGGAAAACATTCAGGCAGGGAAACGTATAAATAATTAACTCTGTGCATTTACTCTGTGTATAAATAGCTTTCTATTTGGGGAACTCAGATAAGTATTCTCTGCTAGCTTCTTTGAGTTGGAGAGGTACCCCTTCTGTCTGGGGACCTCAAAGTACTTTACACATATTAATGATTTAAGCTTCAAATCACCCCAAGAGAAAAGCAGACACCATATAGTCATGTAACATGTGATAAAACCAAACCACAGAAAAATAAGAGATCATATAATTAGCTGAGTAGACAGGTACAAGTCTTATTGTACCTGAACTTGTACCTTTCTGCAGGTATAAGTCTGCTTGTTATAAATGTGACCATTCCAGTTATTAACTGCAATTTTTCTGTAGGCACAAAAACAGACATAAATTTTATGTCTGCAAAATTACAGCTTCAGAAAGGGAGTTGGACCTTCAACTACCTGCACATATACTACAAAGTAACTAGTTCAAGGTCAACAGGAAGTGGTTGCAGACCTAGGAATAGGACCCAAATCCCCTGACTTTCAGTCTTAACCATAAGGCCAGGCTTCCCATCTTGACATGCAAGGCCATATGGAAACAGAAGGAGGCAGAGCTATGAGAAAGCATGAGGGATGTGGTCTAAAGGTAAAACAAGGTCTGAGTAATTGATAATATTACATTCTGTTACTTTCACAACATCATACTTGTGCATAGCACTTCACAGACAATTTAAAATGATAGATTCCTTAAGAGTCTGTAGAATAACATTTACAGAAAGTCGCAGAGTGTAAAATGATTCACCGTTTGCAGATAACACCCAGCACTACCTATCCCTCACCAAATACAATTATACCACTACCATCAAGATGGCTCAGTGCTTGGCTGAGAATCAGCTCATGGATGAAGGACAGATGGTTAAGGCTGAATCTGAGCAAAAGAGAAGTTATGTCGATTAGTAGAGGAAGGGGTGCGAAGGACTTTACAGTCACAGTGAGCTTCCTTTGGCTGAAAATACATACTCACAATTGGTCAATTCAATCCACAGTTTAGAAGCAATCCTAGATTTCTTGCTGAGGCTACGCTCTCACCTACCAGCATCTGTGTCTGAATATTTCTACCATTTCTGATTGGCTAAGAGACTCCATTCCATCTTGATTAACTGAGGCCAGGCCATTGTCCAACATTCCTCTCTCACTTCCCATCTGAACTACAGTAGTGCAGTACACATAGAGCCAAAACCCTCAGCCTTTAAGAACACTTAAGCACAGAACACTGTGGAGTGTCTGTTGCATGGATGTTGATCTCAAAGGCCTAAAGAGTTACAGGTGTTTAATGCTAAACAGTGAAAGAGTTTATAATGAGAGCTAGGTGCCAGATTCTCTTCAACAGAGGCCTTGGAAACATCCAAAAGCATTCATTCAAATGAAAAGTTCATGGTTTAAAAAAGAAAGAACAAGAAATCAAAACAGGCATTTATACTGAAACATACAAAACAAACCTAGTCATAATCTTTAAAGCCTTTCTCCCTTAGGAGGTAAAATATTAATCTAATTTTTCAGAATAACCTTTCTTTGATGAAAAGGAAAAGGTTAATTTTTTTTTTATGTATAGAGGCCACTTACTTAGCCTTTTCTTAAATGGACAGGCAAATAAGAAGTGGAGGAGAGAGAAAGGATAGAACAAATGGGTGAAATACGTCTTTTTGTTGATGTTTTTGGAACATTGGAATGCTAATTAGTTATAAGTGGTTGCTTTAGGCTAGCAAGTTCACCATGACACCTACTGTTTGGATCCTGGTTTACAGTCTGGTCAGGGATGTCATCTAATTGGATCTTTTCTTCTTATCGGTGATGTAGCCCTTCTGGTGAAGACACATTCATTGACGGAAAAGCGCTCTGCTGTCAACATAATTACTGTACCTCAAGGAGAGGCAGAAGCTGTGTTGGTGGGAGAGTGGCTCCTGACATCAGATCATAGAGTAGACCAGTGGTTTTCAAACTCTAGGTCACGACGTGTAAGGACAAGACACCAGTTGGCCTTGAGATGCTTTGTTTACCTGCGCCTCCTCAGGTATAGGCAATTGCAGCTCCTGTTGGCCACAAATCACCATTTCCAGCCAATGGGAGCTACCGGAAGTGGTGTCCCAGTCCATACCACTTGCCACAGCTTCCACTGGCCAGGAACGGCAATCCACCGCCAACAGGAATTACGATCACCCTTACTTGTGGAGGTGGAGGTAAACAAAGCGTCTCTCAGCCAGCTAGCCGCTTGCCCTTAAAAGCTGCGACCCAGAGTTTGAAAACCCCTGGTGCAGACACTGCTTTAAGTTAATGTAACTTGTCACTCAAAGAGAAGGTGGTTTCCACACTGCTGAACAAGATAACTTACATTCACTTAAGCGACAGTGTGGGTAAGCCCTTAGACAAAGCAGGAGTGGATGACTAAAGCATAGTTAACTTCAGGATTTGATCAAAATCAAGAGAGTGAGAGATAGGATGGAAGGAAAGAAAGTTGGAGGTGGGAAGGATATAACACAAGAAGGGAAGAGAAGACAATGAAGATTGTATGTGCCCTTCCAGTGCTGGCAGTTGAATAACCCCACTCAAGGGTTGAGGACTGGTTATTATAATAATGTGATGACTCTTTCATGAGTCTCAGGTAAACACAAAGTTCTCTGAACAAGATTAAGGGCTGCTGACCTTCCTCTCAAGTAGAAAGGTCTTTAGATGAGTTGAGGCAAGCCACAGTGCAGGCAATAGGGGGGACACAATGGGATGAGACATTAGAAAGAGAGCTGATCTGAATTAATCTGAACAGAATTGATTATATTCTTTTTCAAAGTAACTTTTTAAAGGAACTCCAAGTGGGGAAAAATAGACATACTACTTTACTTTGCTCATTATTTTGTTGCCAGTTAAGCCTAATATGCTTCAGACCAGTTCTGCTCTATTGACTTCAGGTTCCACACCTTCTGTTTTTACCAGCCATAATTTCAACAGTTTTTGGATTATATCGAAGTGGCATTTCTGGTTTAGAATAATCCAACTTTTTCTGTCTGTTCTCTTTGCATTTGTTTATGATATTCAATGTTGTAACAACATGATCCATTTTCCATAGTTATTGTAATAGATCACTGGCCTACCCCAAGCACCTCTAAAAATACAGACGAAAGCTCTGGGATAAAGACTGTGGCTGACAACTCCACTTTTCAGGCACTTTAGAACTTTCTGACAAAGGTAGCTTGGGGGAGTGGATGCCACATTCTGAGACCAGACTCTCACAAATCATACACTGCTTTCTGCTGCAAGTTCTAGACTTTCTTTGACCTTGACTTCTCTAATATAAACACATAGCAAGCAGACACATTAAACAATAACCTCTCACTCTATTGCATACATAATTGTCTTCCATGGCAGAAGATTAAGAGGGAGAGAATAAACCGTGGGTGACAGATACTAGTTGTGTAACTTAGTGCAATATTGGAAGCAGCCATATATTTGCATAAGAACCACAATAGATTCCCTTCTGGATCAGATTTATCTAAGAAATTCCTTAATTTGGATTCTTAGCTGCTTGCTGGGCAACAGAGATCTCACATAGTCCTTGCAACCTCTAGCATGAAAAAGATAATCTTTTATTAAAAATATGTACTGTTTGTACCCACTTCCTACATTAAAACCACAAAAGTGTTTGCTTAGTATTTGCACCCAGGAAACCAGAAATTTATGGACTACTGTTGGAGATCAAAGTCCCAAACAGACACCATCATCCAGGATGGAGAGCAGGTCTAGTTTTACACATTTGGCAGTGATCTACTATAAGATACAGGTAGAAACCTTATGTTGATAGAGCGAGGTGAAATTCACCTCTCAATGCAGTACACAGGTGAGCTGGGGGAGTGGCACTAGCCCTTGAGGCCAGGTGTGCAGGTTACTGAGGCCCTGTGTAAATGCAGAAGTGTAGCCCCTCCTGCCTGTACACGACCTTCTGAGCCAGCCCATACAAAGCTAGTGTTGAGAATTTTCACAAATAAAATCAGTGGTGCAGATGAAATAGAAGCGCTTTCCAACCTATTTGGAATGTCCCAGTGCTGCTCTTACCAACAAGCGTACTGACTAACAGGATTTAACTTAATTCTATAAATAAAACTATGGAAAGCAAAAGTGCAAGTCTTAAAATATTAATCAAACCCACAAAAAACATAGTGATTGTGATGAATTATATATAGGGCTCAATGTCTGTCATGGAGGTCACAGACCCCCATGACTTCTGAAGAGGCCAGTGTGGCTGACCCCTGCAAACAGCTGCTGGGACAGCCCAGGGGCAGCTACACGGGCACTGTTGGATCAGCCCTGCAGCTAGCCATACTGACCGCTGTTCAGGCAGCACTGGGCGGCTGTCCCTGGCACCCCCATTAGCAGTGTCCAAAGTGGCTGGTTATGGATACCGTTTGTACAGCAGTCCTGTGGGCACAAGGAGCAGTCACAGCTCAGAGTCCCCTGTCAGTGGTCCCAGGGGTGGCTGTTAGCAGCCACTGGTTGGCAGCTAGTTCCTCTCCCCACCCCCCCGCCTTAGCAGTTGTGCTGGAACAGTTTTTGGAGTGGGGATGCTGAGCTGCACCCCTCTCATCACCATCCATGTCCCTCACCACGCCCTCTACCTTTAATCACCCTGACATCTGTTGGGAGACCAATACAGCAGTACACAGACAACCCAGGAAGTTTTTGGAGAATGTTGGGGATAACTTCTTGGTACAAGTGCTGAAGGAACCGATCAGGCACCATGCGCAGCTTGACCTGCTGCTCACAAACAGGGAGGAGGAACTAGTAAGGGAAGTAGAGGTGGGTGACAACCTGGGAAGCAGTGATCATGAGACGGTAGATTTCAGGATCCTGACCAAAGGAAGAAAGGAGAATAGCAAAATACACACCCTGGACTTCAGAAGAGCAGACTTTGACTCCCTCAGAGAACTGATGGGCAGGATTCCCTGGGATACTTACATGAAGGGGAAAGGAGTCCAGGAGAGCTGGCAGTATTTTAAAGAAGCCTTATTGAAGGCACAGGAAGAAACCATCCCGATGCACAGCAAGAAAAGCAAATACGTTAGGTGACCAGATTGGCTTACCGGGGACATCCTTGGTGAGCTTAAACACAAAAAGGAAGCTTACAAGAAGTGGAAACTTGGACAGATGGCTAGGGAGGAGTATAAATATATTGCTCGAGAATGCAGGGGAGTTATCAGGAAGGTGAAAGCTCATCTGGAATTGCAGGTAGCAAGGGATGTGAAGGATAACAAGAAAGGTTTCTACAGGCATGTTAGCAATAAGAGGGTGATTAGAGATGGTGTGGGGCCATTATTGGATGAGGGAAGTAACCTAGTGACAGATGATGTGGGAAAAGTTCTCTTTGCCTCTGTTTTCACGGCCAAGGCCAGCTCCCAGACAAATGCACTAGGCAATACAGCATGGGAAGGAGGTGGACAGCCCTTGGTGGGGAAAGAACAAGTTAGTAACTATTTAGAAAAGCTAGACATACACAAATCTATGGGCCTGGATTTAATGCATCCGAGGGTACTGAGGGAGTTGGCAAGTGTCATAGCGGAGCCTTTGGCTATTATCTTTGAAAACTCATGGAGATCGGGAGAGATCCCGGATGATTGGAAAAAGGCAAATGTAGTGCCCATCTTTAAGAAAGGGAAGAAGAACAATCCAGGGAAATACAGACTGATCAGCCTTACCTCAGTCCCCGGAAAAATCATGGAGGGGATCCTCAAGGAATCCATTTTGAAGCACTTGGAAGAGGGGAAAGTGATCAGGAATAGTCAACATGGATTCACAAAGGGCAAGTTGTGCCTGACCAATCTGATTAGCTTCTATGATGAGGTAACTGACTCTGTGGATATGGAAAAGTCAGTGGATGTGATATACCTTGACTTTAGCAAAGCTTTTGATTCGGTCTCCTACAATATTCTTGCCAGCAAGTTAAGGGATTATGGATTGGATAAATGGACTATAAAATGGATAGAAAGCTAGCTAGACTGTTGGGCCCAATGGGTAGCGATCAATGGCTAGATGTCAGGTTGGCAGTCGGTTTCTAGCGGAGTACCCCAAGGATCTGTTCTTGGACCGGTTTTGTTCAACATCTTTATTAATGACCTGAATGAGGGGATGGATTGCACCCTCAGCATGTTCGCAGATGACCCTAAGCTAGGGGGAAAGGTAGATACCCTGGAGGGCAGGGATAGGGTCCAGAGTGACCTGGATAAATTAGAGGATTGGGCCAAAAGAAATCTGATGAGGTTCGACAAGGACAAGTGTAGAGTCCTGCACTTGGGACGGAAGAATCCCAAGTATTGTTACAGGCTGGGGACCAAATGGCTAAGTAGCAGTTCTGCAGAAAAGGACCTGGGGATTACAGTGGATGAGAAGTAGGATATGAGTCAACAGTGTGCCCTTGTAGCCAAGAAGGCTAATGGCATATTGGGGTGCATTAGGAGGAGCATTGCCAGCAGATCCAGAGAAGTGATTATTCCCCTTTATTCAGCTCTGGTGAGGCCACATCTAGAATATTGTGTCCAGTTCTGGGCCCCCCACTATAGAAAGGATGTGGAAGTATTGGAGAGGGTCCAGTGGAGAGTGACCAAAATGAATAGGGGGCTGGAGCACATGACCTATGAGGAGAGACTGAAGGATTTGGGTTTGCTTAGTCTGCAGAAGAGAAGAATGAGGGGGGATTTGATAACAACCTTCAACTTCCTGAAGGGAGGTTCCAAAGAGGATGGAGAGAGGCTGTTCTCAGTAGTGACGGATGGCAGAACAAAGAGCAATGGTCTCAAGTTACAGTGGGAAAGGTCTAGGTTGAACATTAGGGAAAACTATTTCACTCGGAGGGTAGTGAAGCACTTGAATGGGTTATCTAGGGAGGTGGTGGAATCTCCATCCCTAGAGGTATTTAAGGCTCAGCTTGACAAAGCCCTGGCTGGGTTGATTTAGTTAGGATTGGTCCTGCCTTGGCCAGGGGGCTGGACTTGATGACCTCCTGAGGTCTCTTCCAGCTCTATGATTCTGTAACCTCTTGCTGGGAGAGGGCTATAGCTCTAGGAAAGGGGGCTGTAGATAGGGGTAAGGTGGCAGAGGCTGGGGAGCCATGGGCATGAGGTTGGCAGCTTGGAGCCGCTACTCCACAAGAGACTGGCAGCTGGTGGTCGGGCAGATTCCTAGGGCCAGTGGTACAGCCTCAAGGTGCAGGGATGATGGCCGAGCAGGAACTCAAGCCAGAAGTGGGACCCTGGGGCCAGCAGCTGGGCAAGACCGTAGGGTCAACAACATGGACCTTGACAATGGGGTCAGCAACTAAGATGCTGGGTGGGAAATGGGGAGTGCTGCAGGACCCTCTACTCCTCCACACACACACCACTACTTCCCACATACTCACCATACACCCCATCCCCAGCTGTGGCTTCAAAGGAAGCTCCCAGATCAGTGGCCCCCCCACAGCTAAGTTTTAATCAGTAAATTCATTGTACAAGTCATAGACATGTCACAGGCCATGAATTTTTATTTATTGCCCATTGCCTGTCTATGTCTGTAGCTAAAATTATCCCTAAGTAAACCGTATTCTTAAATTATAAGCAGCAGATCCTAAAAGTTGTATTTATGTTCTCAAAACACAAAACTAAGAGACATGTTTTAGGCAAAGGACAATGACAAGTAATAACAGAACTTAAATAATAATGACACAACTTCTTCTCTCCCACCTCTCAAATTATTCATGGTCAGTTTCTGCAATGTGACTTGAAAAACCCTCAAAATCAAATTGACAAGATGTAAATCAGTATTTGACCTGTCTAGGCTTGGAGAATTGTTTCCTATAATGGCTCACATTATAACCTCAAGGAGAAGAAGGTAAGTGGTGATCAAGTAGTCTGTATCTCACCTCAGTTCTAGTGCCAAGTTTTACTTACCAATCTTGCACAGCATTGAAGGATTCTTCATTCGTGATGTCATACATTAAAATGAAGCCCATTGCGCCCCGGTAATATGCTGTGGTAATTGTCCTATATCTCTCCTGACCTGCCGTGTCCTAAAACAACAACAAAAATTCTTTTATATAAAAGTTTCCTTGTTAAGTGATTTCTATCTTTCTGAAACTCAGAAGTGAACTTGGTAAAACTCATCTTCACACTTTTGAAAATCCACTCGTGTCACTGGGCAGCTATTTGTTCTCTTTTTAAAAAAGTGATGAAGGACTGTCCTGTGGTTAAGCACTAGACTGAAACTTAGCAGATTTTGCTTTTTCTAGCTCTCCCACTCAATTCAAATCTGTCTCTCATTATCCCCATTTTACAAGTGGGAGAATAATTCTTCCATTCAGACATAGCCTTTGTCTGTTTACATTGTAAGCACTTTGGGACAGGAACTGCCACTTATATTAATATGGAATGCCCATATTCCATGGTTGAGGATTTATGGGTCTTCTTTTACAAAAATTCTAATAATAAAAATTAAAATATATTATAAGAAATAATATAATTATTCACTCTTCCAAAATAAAACTTTTGTATTTTTAAGACCCCAATCTCTTAAATTTTGCAGAAATAGAATATTTCAGTGAAATGCCATCAAACAATGTGCGGTATGAATTTTATACAGCTAGTGCATCATTGACTGAAGAAGATTATGGTTTGTTTTTTAAACAAATGCTAGAAGGTAATTATATCATCTCAAAATATTAATAGTTCAAAAAATCATTTGTGCTAAAATATGGACAGGACACCTTCAGCTGTCTCCCTAGTAAAAAAAATAAAACAATGACAAATATTGTGTTAATTAAGAATATTTTCTAAAATAGTTCCTGTGGTGCAAATGTCACCTCATTAGAGAAAATATATTAAATGCGTGCACTTTTCTACATGTACATCAATGATCCTACAAATAAAGAAGAAATTAGATTTCCCCCCATTTCATAAAGCAATTATTAGAAGATCATTTTAAAAAATGTGACAGAAGCAATTGCTTAGGCAGAACAGTAGGATATTCAGGTCAGATTAAAATTAAACCTAGGCTAGTGTTCATAATGGTCTTGCATTGAAAACAAGCATACAAAGAGAGAGCTTGAAACATCCTTTATTTATCCTAAACGTACTCCCAGGCTACGTCTGCATTGGCATGATCTTGCGCAACGAGTTCTTGCGTTAAAGTATTTGCGCAAGAGAGCGTCTACACTGGCATGTGCCTTTGCGCAAGAGCATCTGTGCCAGTGTAGATGCTCTCTTGTGCAAGAAAGCTCCGATGGCCATTTTAGCCATCGGGCTTTCTTGAGCAAGAAATTCATGTTGCCTGTCTACACTGGCCTCTTGCTCAAGAACAGTTGCGCAAGAGGGCTTATTCCTGAGCAGGAGCATCATAGTTCTTGCGCAAGAAGCACTGATTTCACACATTAGAACGTCAGTGTTCTTGCGCAAGAACTCCCCGCCAGTGTAGACAGGCAACATGTTTTTGCACAAAAGTGGCCGCTTTGGCGCAAGATCGCGCCAATGTAGGCACAGCCCCAGAGTAACCACAACTTCAGTAGAGTTACTCCTCATTTACACCAGCATGAGAGGAAATCAGGACTTCAATGTAGAAATACAATTTCCCATGAGACTTCATTGTTCAAGATATACCAGCTAGCTTCATGCATTAGAACCTATCTATAATAGGCTAGCATTGCCCATAGAGCACAGTCTTCAATAGCTTCCACAGGATGTGTCTACACAGCAAAGTTATTTTGGAATAATGGCAGTTATTCTGAAATAACTATGCGAACATCTACACAGCAATTCCGTTATTTCAAAATAATGGATGGCTTATTCCGACGTCTGTAAACCTCATTCTATGAAAAATAACGCCTATTCTGAAATAGCTATTTCAAAATAAGTCATGTGTAGACGCTCTACTTCTGCTATTTCAAAATAGCACTTCACCAGGGCCATTCTAAGTTATTCCTCCTGGGGCTATAAATCAAGACAGCACATCTACATTAGGGAAGCCTGCCTCAGACTAATTTTGAGACTTCCCTGCAGTATAGATGTTCTATTTCAAAATAAGCTATTTTGGAATAACAATTCTGGAATATCTTATTCTGAAATAACTCGGCAGTATACACATTCCCATGGTGTAGTTTACAAAAGGGAAAGTACCCAACTGAGAAGCACACCAGCATGGAGCATCTCTGGCAAGGTCTAAATGTGAAAATTGCAATGCCTCTAGTTTGGGGTTAGTTCTAAAAGTTTAGAGATGAACTCATGGGATTGGGACCTCATGAGAACTGAATTTAATAAAAGATTTAACGAAACAAAAGCCACAGAGTTTCATAGAGTTCTATTTTATAGTTCTACTGATATTTGTGTTCATGTGTCAGTCACATAGTGAAACACAATGCTGTGCCATCCCCAAATGGGCCCAATGAAACTATTAAGGTTTACTAAAGTGTTGTAAGACGACAGAAATGAGAATACTATTGAGAGTTTCACATTATAGGCATCTGAAAACTAGAAAAATCAGGCTTATTTATGGATACCCATCTATATCATATGTTGAAAACTCATTTTAGAAAGACTGCTTTTCTAAACACTTCCATGTAAAACCAGAAATGGGTTCATGCCAAAGACTAAGATCTGACAACCCCCAAACATTGACCCAGTGCTGATCTTCATGAACTTTGTCCATAAATGACTGAACAAAAAATCTATGTCCAAGACAGCATCCTCTACCTTAAACCTGGGAAAGCTTCTAAATCCAGATCAGCAACTGAGGCCCATCTTTATATAAAATTAATTATCTGAAACCTTTAGTCCCTTTGTTTCCAGCTTTTTCTTTTATGCATATTTCAAGTTTGACAAAGCTGAGAAAGCTTAGGCCTATATACAGAAGGTCCCTAAAATACTGTCTATGAAGTTATCAAAATCTTTGATATAGAGCTTACTGTCTTGATGTCTTATTAGAATTTTTTACCGTATGTTTGTATACAGGTATTTGTGTGATTTGTCTTCAACAAAATAATATTTACTTCTGTTTGTCAAACTAAAATATTTCCCACACACAAATTTCAGATTTACAGACAGGTAGTCAGTCACTGTCAAAGTAACTGGATTCCATACCTATTCTGGACAGTAATAGTGTAAAACTTATGCAGGATAGACTTTTACTGTAATAGTAATAAAGAGAATTAAGCCAATAAAACTATGGCAAAATTAAAGCTTTTCTTTTGAAAGAAATATAAGGAAACTTTTTAAACACGAAGGAAATAAGGTGATAGTCCTTTCTCTAATATTGAGGGATACCTTGGCTTTCTTGTCTGGGTGAGGAGATAAATAAGAAATATGAAGGCATAACTGTAACAGAAACATATTGAGAAATGCACCTGGCTTATGAGATCTTTAGAAAATACAAGAGCCCAGCACAATTGACTCCCACTCCAAAGGGGATTTTCAAATCGATAGTAGATGATAACTGGTACTGTTAAGTACCTCATGTTACAGCATTCTTCCACCTGATTATTCTGCAATCAAGATAATTTAAACAAATAACTCATTTAAAACTAGAAGAACGTCATTGCTCATTTCCAAATCAGCAATGTACAGTATTTGTACATACACTATTTACACTGGAGAATTTTTTGAATATGCTATTAACTTTAGCCATTATGTAAATCCTGCAAAACAGGAAGATTTATATTTGACCTTTATACACTTTTAAAACTACTGAAAATCTGCTTCATACTTAATTTGTTTCATATAGTTCCTTGAAATATAAAAATCAAGCCAATTATTACTGCCATAATTTTACTGCATGTTAAGTTGAAAATTAATTTCCAGTTTACATAATGGTACATTATATGCTTTCTTACATGCCAAATAATTTATGATCTTAGAAAGAGGTCACATTTTAAAGGACTACATGTGAGGAGGCAGAATTAAGGTTCAGTCAGGACTCTTAATTCTGTATTAGCTTACTTTTAAGAGTTTGTCTAAATCTTGACATTTAATTAAGAGTGGAATATACATTAAAGTTAATTAAATAACCCCTTTATTAAGAGTACACTAAAGTTGTAAAGTCAAGCACTCAAAAGTTAGAAAACGCCAGAATTAAGGTTGTCAATGCAACCTTTATACATATGGGGGATGCATATGCATTATGAGCTGTGCTATTAATTCCATAATCACTTTCTATTGTTTTCCACAGGATCCATTCAGTGCTCATGATGGACATCGCTCAGGGAATGAATCAGGGGTGACTAGTGAATGAGACTGTTGTCTGCAGGGCCCATCCCAAGCAGAACTGACAGCATAACAGCGTGACAATTTCCTTCTTCTCTGTTCTGGTGTCGCAGTGGCCTACATTGCCAAGAGGAGCAAATGCTCTTGTTCAGCCCAGAAAGCAAAATGTTCATTCTCTGTGTGGGATGATGCATGTGCATTCCAGCCAATACAAAATGCTGCAAGATGGAGCAAGCTCATTGCAGACAGAATCTTCAGAAAATGATGCTGCCAGCCTCTAACGAAACTCTGGTGAGCAGGTGCAAACTGCAATTCTCAGAGGGTCATAATCTGAGTGGAATTTCCCAAGGACAGAAGAGGTATCCCTCAAATCATGGTGACCCTACCCCCCACCCACCACCTCCACTTCCAAAGTGTCAAGCCTCTGTTTGAAAATGCTATGACACTACAGTGTCACAATGCAATGGACATACTTTTTTTTTTTTTTAAACTTGGACAAAATACTGAATGTTTCCTTAACCTCATTCTAGGAAATGGCTGAACTGTTTTTGGTGAAGTTTTCAAAAATATTCAGCTTAAGATAGACATCAGGCATGGAAAACGGAATTTTAGCCCACATGGTTTAAGTCTAGCAAGGTTAAGCACAAGTGAAAATAGGGTCTTATAACAGAAAGCGGTAGGCAACCTTAGCAATAGGCCAGCCCCATCACTAATACAATCAACAAATATATCAATATGAAAACCAGTCAGATATGTTACCAAAAAAAATGGTCATATGGAATGGTTATGACATTTACAGAGATAGAGAGAGGTTACAAAGAATTTGTCATTCAAATAGAATAGTTAAACATACCACAATTTGTGTTACTGTGGGTCCAACACATTCAGAAATTACTCATTTGTACTCTGCCTAAAATTTAGGCTCTTTATGAGTATATAGAAGAAAGGTACAGTTGTGTGCTTGTTAAAATACTCAATATAATCAACGACAAATGGGATATTTGAAGCATGAAATACAGTATTTTAATGTAAAATGTTATACTTTAGTACAGTTTGCTATGATTTAATTTATTTGGAACAGTTAATCCAGCAACACAATAAGCCTTTCCAGCCCTTGTTTTTATTATGCTTTGCATTTAATACTGAGTAAAGGGTATTTATTTCCATATTTCATCACATCCATATCTAAAAAAAAAAAACAAAAAACAGTCCCATTTTTTATCCTAAGGTACTAATGTGCATCTGTACCAGAAGACAATCCTTCAATTCAAACATGGCTACTCACTGCTGTTACTTTGTCTTTTTCCTTCATGCACTGCATTGTTCAGATGTTCATCTTTTTCTCTTTTTTTTTTAAACTCTGAAATGCAGAAGTCTGCATTTTCTACTGGTGTCGATGTCTAAGCAAAAATCTAATAAAATAAGCCAGAGGGGAAAAAATTATAAAACTTGACCTATTATTCCATGCCAGTGTTACCATGGCAATTCATCTTCCTGGGAGAGCAGAGAAACTAGATGTATAGATCTTCTATGGGGCCATTACAGTTCTCTTGTGATAGGCTATAAAAGTAATGTCTGTTGTATCTTACCACATCTGACAATGAAGTTCATTAAAGAACAACAGCAGGGAATGAATGACTGAGTGAGCGCTAAGTCAAAAGTTCAATATAGTGAAAACTAATAAAAAGGGCACTTCAAAAATATTTAAACAAAAGATCGTAACTGCGAACTGACCAAAGATGTTGTCAATGCAAAACTCACATTTCCAAATTCTACTCTCACACTTATGTAACCACCCCATTGGCTTTAGTCTGACTGGCTTACTGGTCCAACCATACTTAATCTGTTGTACTGGGAATATATTTAAGCCATTTTAAATCTGCAAACTCTGAGCCTACGAAAGCAGGGAGTCAAGTAATCACCCAGCTCCTGTGCATTGCACCTTAACTGGCAGAACCTCTGCTGACAGACCAAATCAAGATCAATGGGATTTTTGACACAAAGGAGGGCAAATGTGTTAATTCTTTTAGATTACCCTCCACCCCAAAAAGTGAATCCCCTCTCAAATATGGACCAAAACATATGCAATCAGTAATCCAAACAGGCTTGATGCTGTTGTATATGTTTGCATATTTTAGAGGTTCTTTTAGCCAAGTACCAGGTAGACAGTGTATCCACCCTTCCCATTAAGAGCTCATGATTTGTGTATGTACATATGTTGATGCATGTGGGCTGAGAAGAGGGGCAGTGGAAACACACAAGTATAACAAATCACCTGTTCCCATGTCTAGGCAAAAGGAAGTATTTTAGTTCCCATTTTTTAGGTTAGTTGACCTTCCTCATCTACCCATCTACTTTGGGTTAGCAATTTCCCCTCAACTCACTCAACCTTTTCAGCTATCCTCTTGTGAAAACCTGGCCAAATAGAGTAGTCTTGCATTGAGACTTGAGCTCCAACAAAGGCTCTTTTTAACCAAAGAGGAGACAAAATTCCAGTGCTGAGGGTACCTCACTGAAAAGACCGTGAAATAACCATTGACATTTTCTTCAAGTTGGCTATAACAATAATCTCCCTTCAAAATACTTCCCTCTAAAATACCACATTTCAGCATGCAACATAATTTTCAATAAGCTACAAACCTATGAAAATTAAATTTTATAGTGAAAATCCTCACAGATGTTTAACAAATACAATGCAATCAAGAATCATATTGCAATATTACTGCTTTTGAAAACAACAAAGACTAGCATAGGTAATGAAAATATATTAAAACTAAAAAAGATATTAAAAACCCTGTAACACAGCAAAAAATCTCCAATATGAGATTTTGATTTTTTACAGATTATGAGTACCCACCCTCTGCAAATAACTTGCTTTTAGATTCAGACCAGATGCATGAGAAATAAAAGCTAAAACATTTCATTACTCACCCCATGTAAGGAAAAAGGGGGAGGATGATATGGATGGTTAAATGCAAAGGAAGAAAAAGGAGGTCGAAGAGGAAAAAATACAGAAGTGCTCTTGGAAGGCATTTGGAAACCCAGGAACATCAAGCAGGGTAGAAAAAATTCTACACAGCATTGTCAGCCTCAAGGCCCAAATAACTGAAGCTTGAGCCTGGAGCCCTTTAAATCTCCACCTGAGTGCTACCATGGCTCTCTGCACAGCTTTTAGAGCTGCCTGGGGAGGCAGGGTGCCCGGTGGTGCGCTCCAGGCAACATGGGCAGGGGGACAGATGGCATTCAGATGCAGTCCAGATGACACTGAGGACTGGCTGCCTCTGGCCATGTGCCTTCAACTCAGTCCTACCCATTCTGGGAGTGTGGAGCCGCCCTCCGCACACCTTGCCCAAGGGCTCAGTATGGCTGTCGACTCCCCTGAGCAAACATGCAGGGACAAAAATCAGACAGGCAAAAATACAAAATGAGTTACATCTAGGCAGGGGCACCACAGGCATGAAGGGTAAGTTATTTACATACATTAGAAGCATGAGAAAGAGGAAGGAAGGTGCAGATTTTTTACTTAGTGGAGAAGGAGAACTAATAATTGATAACATCAAGAAGGCTGAGGTTTTAATGCCTTATTTTGCTTCAGTCTTCATTAAAGTGGTGGTGACTTTACACAATATTAGCAACAAGGGGGAAGGAATACAGGCCAACATAGGAAAGGAACAGGCTAAGGAATATTCAGATAACTTAGATGTATTCAGTTCGGTACAGCCAGATGAAATTTGTCCTAGAGTACTTAATGAACTAGCTGAAGCAATTTCAGAATCATTAGCAATTACCTTTGAGAACTTAGGGAGGATGAGCGATGTCTGAGAGGACTGGAAAAGAGAAAGCACTTGCCATTAAAAAGGGAAACAGAGTACCCAGGGAATAGTACACCAGTCAGTCTAATATAGGTACCTGGAAAGATACTGGAGAGAGCAATTAAACAATCATTTATAAACAGCTAAAGAATAACAGAGTTATAAATAATCATCATCATGGATTTACCAAGAACTATTCATGCCAAACCAATCTAATTTTCCTCTGTGACTGGTTACTGGCCTAGGGCAATGGTTCCCACCAGTCAGCAGACCGGTGCCGGGCTGCAAACAACTGGCTGCTGGGTTGCTGCACACTGTCTGAGCGTAGGGGCGGCTGTTGCGCTCGGACCAAGCAGCAGTAGACAGGGACTCTGAGAGGGAGTTTAAGTGCAGTGGTATAGCGCTAGAACCCACCGTCAACTGCAGGCAAGGAGAAAGCCATCACTGAACTCGGCCCCGCAGCAGGGAGCAGGGACTCTGGGGCTTAGTCTACACTGTAGGGTTTTTGCATAAGAAGCCTTTTGCAGAAGAGTTCTTGTGCAAAAGTGCGTCCAGACCTCAAAGTACATCACAAAAGCGATGTGCTTTTGCACAAGAGTGTGTCCACACTGCATGGATGCTCTTGCACAAGAAAGCCCTGATGGCCATTCGTAGAATGGCCATCAGGGCACCTGTGTTTTTTCCCATAGGGGTTTTTTGTGCAAAAAACCCTCTGGAGCATTCACACTTGCCTTTTGGCGCAAGAGCTGTAGTGCAAAAAGGAGTTATTCCTCGTGGGGAGAGGAATAACTCTACCGGCAAAAGACTTCTGTTCTGTCGATTTTCTTGCGCAAAAATGTGCTTGAGGTGTGGACGCTCCGCCGGTTTTTGCTCAAAAACCTTGTAGTGTAGACGTAACCTGGGGCAGGTTCTGGGTTTAATCCCTGAGCCCTGGCAGAGGGATGAGGGTGCTGCTGGGCCCCCCCAAAGCCCAGGCTGCAGCCAGAAGGGGGAATCTCTATCAGGGAATCTCTATCAGGTCTGGGAATCTCTATCTGGGAATCTCTGAGCTGGTCCCACTGCTCCCCAGGAGCCACTCCAAGGCAGCACACTCAGACTGGCCAGCCTCTGCCCGACCCAGCCCAGAGTGGGGGGCAGGTAGGAGAGACTCTCCCGCTCGTCCCTGGGAATGGTGCCCCAGGGCTGAAGGGGGAGGGGTTTGGCCCTGGACTGCTCCCGGTGGAGCTGGCTGTGATCTCTGCCCAGGCCCAGGCAAGCTGCTGCCAGCTCCCAGCATGTGCAGAGTGAAGGGAGCCAGCCCTGAGGGTGGGGGGCATGTCAGGACAGTTCTGAAAAGGGGTGAGGGCAGATAAGAGGGGTGGGGAGGAACAGGGATGTGTGAGGCAGCAGCAGGAGGAGGATGTGGGAGGCTCTGAAGGGAGGTTGGGGAGATTCAGGGGAGACTTATGGGGCAGAGGGGTGCAATGGAGGGAAACTCTGAGGGGGGGTCACAGGGAAGGAAAGGGGGGATGCAGGAAGAGGAGGCTGGCAAGAGACTCTGGGAGCAAGAGCAGCCTGGCTGACAAAGGGAGAGACACAGGGCGGGGGTTGTACAGAAAAAGACGGGGAGATACAATGGCAGCTCCCCCACCCAATGGGGCAAGAGGAGAGAGGGCAGAGGTGACTGGTGGTAGCACCCTGGGGCAACAGCTTCTATGCCCCTGACAACATTTCTAAAGTTGCTAAATAGGATGCCCCACATGCCCCCTGCCCCTGTGGGTGCCCCTCCCTTCACCGCTTCCTCTGCAAGCACCAGTCAGCCCTGGGGGAGGAGCTGTTCCACCCAGCAGCCAGAGGGGAATTCTGTGATTTTTTTTATTTGATTTTTTTTAGTGTTGTAGATAACTGCAAACTCTGATCCATTACAGACAGGTAACATTTTATTTGAAGAGTCATTATTTGCATAATACATATGCAAATAAAATGTTGCCAGTCCATCAAAAGTTTGTGAATTGGTTTGCCAGTCTGTGGTATAAAAAAGGTTGAGAACCACTAGCCTGGGGATATGGGGAAAGCAGCTGACCGGACATATCTTGATGCTAGTAAGGCTTTTGACAAAGTCCCATATAACCGTCTCATAAGCAAATAGGGAAATGTGGTCCAGATTAAATTACCATCAAGGTGGTGCACAACTGCTTGCAAGACCGTACTCAAAATAGTAATGATCAATTCTTTGTTGTCAAACTGAGAGGGTGTATCTAGCAGGGCCCTGTTAGAGTCAATCGTGCATGCAGTATGGACAGTTCTTTAATGACCCTGATAATGGAGTGAAGAGAATACTTATAAAATAAACAAATTATAGCAAGCTTGGAAGGGTTGCTAGTACTTTAGAGAACAGTTTTGGAAGTCAAAATGACCTTGACAAATTAGATAATTAGTCTGAAATCAATAAGATGAAATTTCATAAAAACAAGTGAAAAGAACTTTACATACAAATAAAAAAAAATCTAATGCACACTTACAAAATGGGCAATTACTGGCTAGGTGAAAGTACTGCTTAAATGGACCAGGGAGATATAATGGATTACAAACTGAATACGAGCCAACAACACGATCCAACTGCAATAAAAAGGCTAATATTCTAGGATACGTTATAGTATGTAATAGTATGAGAGGCAATTGTCCCATTCTGCTCAGCACTAGTGAGGACTCACAGCTGGAGTACTGTGTCTATTTCTGGGTGCCACACTTTAGGAAAGATATGGATAAATTGGAGAGAACCAGAGGAGAACAACAACAATTAAACAGATTTAGAAACCCTGACTCATGAGGAAAGGCTAAAAAAAATCAGCCTCATTTAGTCCCAATAAAAGATGACTGAGGGGGAAACCTGATAATAGTCTTTGAGTGTGTTAAAGGGTGATATAAAGAGGACAGTGATCAATTTTTCTGTTTTCACAGATGGTAGATCAAGTAGTAATGAGTTTTATCTGCAGCAAGAGAGATTTAGATTAGATCTCTGGAATTTTTCTAACTATGGCTAGGCTTATAGTACTGTATATGTCAGCAAAATTTATCTTGCTGAGGGGTGTGACTTTTCCGCTTCTCTGAGCAACCGAAGCACCACTGTGCGTAGCACTACATTGGCAAGAAAAGCTTCTCCCTTCAACAGTATTCATGGAGATGGGTTTTTGGTGGGGTTTGTATATGTGTGTGCGTGTTTGTTTGTTTGGGTGGGGTGTTTCTTTTTGCTGACATGGGAGCTCTCTCCTGTCAGCATAGTGTGTCTTCACCAGATGCATGACAGGTGCAGCTGTACAAGTACAGCTGAGCTGCTCCAGCTCTGTACATGTAGACATGACCTACAAGAGTAGTTAAGCTCAGGAACAGGCTTCCAAGGGAGACTATGGAATTCCCATTACTGCAGATTTTTAATAATAGATTAGATAAACTCCTGTCAGAGATAGTCTAAGTTTTCTTGGGCCTGCCTCAACACAGGGGGATGGACTTGATGACCTTAGATTCTTTTCAGACCTACATTTCTATGATCCTATTAGAAAAATGAGAGGCAGAATGATTCCTGTTAGTCTAGTTAGTGGAACCAGACTTTAAACTATGCAGTTTCTTGCACTTGGCTCTGATGACCTCTAAGAGTATTTGCAATCTAATGGAATTTCAAAGACTGGCTGTTCTGTCCACAGAGCAATTTATAACCTAAAAATAGATGTGTTCTTGCTCTATGTCAGACCTTTATTTGCTTTACAGTTGTGCTAAACCTTTCACTTCTTTGACTGACTTCTCACCTTCCCCTCAAAGGCTTCTGCCTTTCATTTGACAGATTTGGCTGCTTATGCCATGAAAAATACGAACACAAGGATGGAGGTCTGCTGACAGGCCAGTTAATTAGATGAGAACTTGAAGCTGCTTCCTGTTTGTAAGATAACAGAAACACATTGGTCTAAAGTATCAAACCAGACTGAAAGTCAAGGTCATAATACCAAATAAAATGACAGAACAACCTCATGGTATTATAAAGGTTGAAATATCCTGTCCTCTCACTTGTGATTAGCTATAAATCTTTAACTATTTTTCTCCAGTACTCCTTATTTATATCCTCGTAATATAGGACTAAGTTTTCTGAATCTTTCCTTACTTTGACATCCAACTTTACCTCATTCTTTTCAATGCCTCTTCCTCTCCTGCTTCTTGACATCAGATTCCCCCACTAATATTAATTTCTTTTTCGATTAACATGTCATATTTCGGAGGCTGATAATATGATGAGAAATTAAGACTCCCATGCTAATGAAGAGTTGTATGGTAGTAGTCTACTAGACTGAATGGCTTTGCATTATATTACATGGATTAATGAAAAATTACTATGCAGTCATTAGGCAAATCAGAAGTTGCAGCCAGTTACACAATCCCTTCATTTTGAAAAACAATAAACGTACAGTTATAGACTTGTTTGGGATACTAGGACTGAGTGGTTAAGATAATTCCATTTAAGTCTAACTTTATTTGTAATACACCCTTCCCCTTTCCTGTAACAAAAGTGAAGAGGGCATGACACCTGGATTCTATTTCTGGCTCTGCTTCTGACTGGGTGTGTATGATTTTAAGCAGATAATTTCACCTGTATTAAAAGTGACAATTAAAAAATGAAGAAGGTGGCCTATGAAGGAGAGTAAGGGGGCATGAGGACCATTCCCAGAAACCATTACAGAAATAACATCTACAGATGGTTTCAGGTGTGACCATGAGCTCATTTGCAAGTAGATCATGTCTCAAAAGCCTAATTCAAAAAATGATCCAACCCCCATTCAAGGCAGTGGAACTAGTTCCAATGTTTCCATTGACTTCAGTGGGATCAGGCTCTCAAAGAGTCTTTAATGTAATCAGACCTATGCTGAAAAGTACAACAGTTGCTCTAAAAAATAATGGTCAATCTGCCATTTTTCAGAAGTCAGCTGCAAGAAGGCCAGAAGAGCGTAGTTATGTCCAGCTGCTAAAAATCAGTGAGCAAATAGACTCCTGAATTATGAACCAGCTGTAAGTATCAGGAAAGTCTGGATAGAAGCCTTCAGTGAAAAGGAAGCCTTCAAGACAGATGCACTAATAATCACATACTAATGAAACTTTAGATAGCGTGTATTAGATGGGTTATTGCTAACCTACTGTTATTTTTAATAAATGACTAGGCTAGGAGACACAAATTGCACATTTTTATTACCACTTACAGATTATATTAGCCGATATTCTCCTTTCAGTTCTTTAAACTTCATAAAAAATATATAAATCCTTAGGAATCTGCTAGGCCATTATTTTAAGGGTTATACTAGGCTTTAGAAATTTTTTAAATTGCTCTATTTCATGTACTGATGGCTTATGGGAAACACATACTATACTTATAATTTCATATTCAGATTTTATCTGTATTTTAACAAACTGGCTTAAGCACAAAAAAAAAAAGTCTTTTCTCAACAGCTAAGATCTCATCAGCCACAGGCACAAAACTGTAACATAACTCATCTCAAGTGATAAAAGAAAGTGAGATTTGGTTAAGAACAAAGAAGATTTGATAAAGATGCTAAGTTTAAGAAAAAAGTGTAAACTGGTACATGTACCGCTTTGCTTGGTTTATGACTTAAAACAGATAACAAGTCATTCCCACCTCTGTACAAAAACCTCTATTTTTAAACCCCAACTAAGTTTCTCCCATGTGGAACAAAGTCTAGGAATCAAGTATCAGAGGGGTAGCCGTGTTAGTCTGAATCTGCAAAAGAGGCAAGGAGTCCTGTGGTACCTTATAGACTAACTGAAGTGTTGGAGCATAAGCTTTCGTGGGCAAAGACCCACTTCGTCAGATGCTCATGCATGTGACGAAGTGGGTCTTTGCCCACGAAAGATTATGCTCCAACACTTCGGCTAGTCTATAAGGTGCCACAGGACTCCTTGCCGCTTTTGCAAAGTCTAGGAATGTTCATATCAAATACCAATTATTGTTACAAACACTTGAAGAATTAACAAAATAATTAAGTGTTCTTCACCAGAACACTGGCCTTAGAAAATATTTTTGAAAGTTCAAATATCTAGTCAACTCCCTGCTTTCAATTTAAAGATGAAAACTTGTTTCTGTTGCCAGTTATTTAAATAGCCATGTGGCCTGAAGTCTTAAAGAGAAGGAAGCTCTCTCTCTCCTTTCCTTAGCTCTGTCTAGGCTCCCTTACACGACTGTACTTGACAACAGTCTCAGTCAGGGTGACTTCAAGCACATTCATTGTCTTGTCCTTGTATTTTCCAACAATGCCATTGCTTTACATTGTCCGTAACTGCTGCAAACAGCAGCTGACTGTCTTCCAGTTGTTTTGGAGTCCTTTGATGTGAAAGTTAATAAATACTTACATAGTTACACTTTGCTGAAGAAGGGAAAGACTTCTGCCAGTTTGTTGATGCTGAGTATTTTAAATAGCTAGAGCAAGGCAGCACACAATTCCTTTCTCTTTGACCATCACGAGAGAGAATGTTGTTGATTTTTGATGCTCATGAGGCATATTTTTCTCTCAAGACACATACCCAACACTGTTCAAGAAAGTCTTCAATGACCCTTGCACAAAACTGTGGTTTGCCATGTTGAGTAGCCCGATGTAGTGGATTAGAGTGGCCACCCACTGACCCCGAGGGGGACACCCCAACAGGCTATATTTGGTGAAGAATGTGGGCATAAGACCCCAACTCCTGATGAAAGGGGCCTTGTGATTGTCCTTTGGAGAAAAAAAAAAAACAGAAAGACAGAGAAGCCATGGATCTGGAAAAAAAATTTCAGTATCTAGCTGAGAACCAGCAGAAACAGCATGAGCAATAGGTCCGGCAGATGAGCATCCAGCACGAGCAGCAACAGGAGCTGCTGCAGCAAATAGCCACTTAACACCGGGAGCTACAAATGCAGAGATTTCAGCAGTTGACTTCCCTCTGGGGCCGGACAGACGGGCAACCCTCAGGAGCCACTGGGGGTCCCGCAGACCCTACTGCCCCAGTTCACCTTGCCAAAATGGGAGCTGACGAGGACCCTGAGGTGTTTTTAGAGATCTTTGAGCATGTGGCGATGGTGACGGGCTCGCCCAGGGAACAATGGGTGATGCTTTTAGCCCCCTACCTATCCAGACCAGCTCAGATGGCCTACCGTGGGCTCCCTATTGAGGAAGCTAAAGATTACAGGCCAGTAAAAGCTACAATTCTAGATGCCCTGGACATTACGCCAGAGACCTTTCGGCGCTGGCTTCGAATTGTGAGTTCCCCCCCCAGGGCTTGGCCCCGAACAGTGGCGCATGAAATTAAGAATCTGTGCTGGTGATGGTTGTGTCCAGAGCAGAGTTCCCTGGATGAAATTGTGGAACAGATAGCCGTGAAACAATTTGTCCAGGTTCTGCCCCCTCGAGGTCACACCTCGGTCCTCCCACATCGCCCAGGGACTCTCAATGCTGTAATCACTCTCATGGAGGATTTTTTGGCAGCTGAGTCCCCGGGCACTCCCAGTGCCCGGACCCCGGTTGTGATGTCTAGACCGGTGAACTCTGGACCGCCACCGATGGACACCTTGACTAGTCCGGCAAGCTCCAGACAACTGCCGAGGGCCACCATTAAGCCAGGTCTGTCACCACAGAGTTCGGGCCTGAAAGCTCCATTCCAAGGGGCTTATTGTCCCCCATGCAGTCATGAGCGGGGGAGAACTGATAGCCCCAAGCCAGAAGGCATTGGAGGACAACGGACCCAGACATCGGAGGAACCAGGTCAGCTTGCCCAACTTGAATTGGGGCCTTGTTTCGTATATGGCCACATGGGACATCTGCAGAGAGATTGTCCCATTATAGACTGCAGTTTTGGCCAGGTGTGTACAGCCGAACTACGTGCCCGCTGCCCAGGCTCACCCAGGCTCACACCCAGCCCCCAGGAAGAGATTGCATTCTTAGATTCAGGGTGTGGACAGACTCTGGTCCGCAAGGACCTCATTATTCCCCTGATGAAGATGGAGGGGGAATTGCGCCTCCAATGTGTCCATGGAGATGTAAAAGGGTACCCATGTGCCCGAGTACTCCTTACCATAAATGGGAGAACTGAGGAAATGGTGGTGGGGGTGGCCAACACTTTGGCATACCTGATTATTCTTGGGCGAGATTGGCCCGGGTTTACAGACTTTCTCCGGGGGGCTAGTTTTCAGACACCTCCGGCCCCAGCGGTATGTGAAGTGGATCCGGTTAGCATGGACCCCCCAAGAATGTACTATGGGGAACCCGCGGATGGCCAGGGAGGAGAGCTGGGCAGAAGGAGCAACTCTGAAGAGCTAACCCAGGCCGAGGAACCTGCTGAACTGGATCTAGGAAACCCTCACGTGGCAGACTTCCCTCGAGATCAGCAAGAAGACGTGACCTTCAAATTTGCCTTCGAGTGGCCCATGTTGACGGAGTGGTGATGGACCCCCAGCAAGCAGATCAGTGGCCACACTTTGAGTTAAGGGCAGATCACCTTTATCGTGTAGAGTGGGACCCCCCAGACTCAAGAGATACAGTCCCAGTTGGTGGTACCACGCTGCCATCAGAGGGCAATGCTCCAGTTGAGCATGACATCCTGGCTGCCGGCCACCTGGGCCAAGACAAAACTCTAACACGAATGCTCTCTCACTTTTTCTGGCTAGGGGTATACGAGGTGGTCAAGGACTACTGCTGCTCTTGCCCCAGGTGTCAGCTGGCTGCCGACCCTAGAGTCCTGAAGGCCCCGCTGATACCCAGGCCCATCATCGGGACCCCCTTTGAATGGGTGGCTCTTGATCTAGTCGGACCACTCTAGTCAGAGCAAAACGGGGTTCCGGTATATTTCAGTTTTGGTGAAATACGCCACCCACTTTCCCAAAGCAATCCACTTGCGAAATACCAGTGCCCGGACTATTGCTTCTGAGCTAGTGAAAGTCTTTGCGAGAGTGGGGCTCCCTTGAGAACTACTCATGGACCAAGGAACGAATTTTGTCTCCCGGTTGCTTCGGAGGTCTGCGCTCTCCTGGAGATCCGCAAGTTCCAGACTTCAGTGTATCACTTACAGATGGATGGCCTCATCAAATGGTTTAATAGAACGCTGAAGGGGATGCTGAAGAAGTTCCCCTCGTCAGACCTGCAGGGGTGGGACTAGCCGCCCTTGTTGCTAGCCGTCGGAGAAGTTCCCCAGCTTCTCTCTCTTTGAACTCCTCTATGGGCGAAAACTGAGGGGAATGCTGGACCTAATGAGAGAAACCTAGGAGAGCTCCCCCTCTACATCTCAAGGGCTCCTCCAATATGTTATGCAATTGCAAGAGAGGCTCACCAAGGTGGGGGTCCTAGCACAAGAGAATCTCCAAACAGCTCAGAGGGCCCAGAAGCAGGGGTACAATCAGGGGACGAGAGAGAGAGAGTGTTTCAACCTGGGGATCAGGTGCTCTTACTCCTGCCCTCAGAGCAGTCCAAACTACTGTCCCGTTGGCAGGGCCCGAATGAGGTGATCTGTTGGGTAGGTCCAGTAACCTATGAAATATACCAGCCTAACCAGAGGGCCAAGAAATAAGTCTACCATAAGTCTTGAAGCCCTGGTGAGATCATGAGGGTCTAATGATAACACCATACCCCCGGGAACCAGCTCTCGGACCCCAGGTATCCAACTTAGGGACAAAGGAGAGCCCTCTGCTAGAAGACTCCTTGACAGGGGCCCAGTGAAAGCAGGCCCAATGTCTTCTAGAAGCATTTCAGAAAAATTTCACCGTGATCCCGGGGCGGATGACCATGGTGTCACATGTGATATTCACAACACCAGACCAGGTGATCTGTGAAGGGAACCGACCCCTCCCCTGGAAAATGAGACACACAGTAGAAAAAGAAGTCTGCATGATGTTAGAGCTTAGGGTTGTTGAAAGATCAAAAAGTGAGTGGCGAAGCCCTGTTGTGCTCGTACCAAACCCAATGGGACTGTGCAATTCTGCATAGACTTTAGGAAGGTGAATGCCATCTCAAAATTTGACACCTATCCACTACACCAAACCAAAGAACTTCTGGATCACCTAGGAACGGCTAATTATATTACAACCCTGGACTTAACCAAGGAGTATTGGCAAATCCCCCTGGATCCAGAATCCCGCAAGATGACAGCCTTTACCACCATGTGAGGACTCTTCCATTTCGTCTGAAAGCCCTTTGGCCTCCATGAAGCTCCAGCCACGTTTCAGTGGATGATGGACCACCTCCTAAGTCCTCACACGAGCTATGCCACGGCTTACTTTTGATGACGTGGTTATATATAGCCAACGGTGGGAAGACCACCTTCTCCAGGTGGCAGCCGTGCTTTGCATGCTGCGGGACACAGGTCTCACAGTCAACCCCAAAAATGCCATATTGGGTGGCAAGAGACAACATACTTGGGATATTGGTTGGGGCAGGGCCCGGTGTGCCCACCTATAGAAAAAGTTCAAGCCATCCACGAAAACCCCGCACCCACGACCAAGTGAAAGGTCTGCCAATTACTGGGGTTGATTGGACATTATCGCCACTTCATCCCACATTTTGCAACAATGGCTGCACCACTCACTGGCCTTTTAACTAAGGATGGCCCACAAAGAGTATGGTGGTCCACAGAATGCGAAGAGGTGTTCCAAGCCCTTAAAGATTGCCTGTGTCGAGAGCCGGTGCTATTTAGCCCGGATTTTGACCGTCCATTTATAATTCAAGCCGATGCCTCAGGCAGTGGCTTAGGGGCCGGCCTCTCCCAAAATGTAGATGGGGAGGAACACCCGGTTGGATATATTAGCAGGAAATTTTTTCCCTAGGAGCAGCACTATGCAATCATTGAAAAGGAGGCCCTGACTCTCAAATGGGCCATTGCCGCTTTGAGGTATTACCTTCTGGGCAATACGTTTGTAGTCATAACAGACCATGAACCACTTAAATGGTTGCACAAGATGAAGGACACAAACACCAGAATAATGAGGTGGTCCCTTATCCTACAACCATATTCATTTACAATCCAACACCACCCGGGGAAGGAAAATGCTAATGCGGACGGTTTGTCTCATGAGGCGAGGATCAAGAATCCAGCTCAGAGGAACGGGTGTTGTACCAAATAAAAGCAAGCAGGATCTTATGAGGGGGATAAGGCAAAAAGCCACATTTATTGTAAAGATGATAATAAAAAATAAAGAAAAGATAGAAGCAAACAACATTGTTTAACTACTTATTCCTATCACTACTTTACCCTTATACACTTATATATATATATATATATATATATATATATATATATATATATATATATATATATATATATATAACCATTCATTCATACATCCATTCATTCAAGTTCTGTGTATAGTTACCAGCCTGGAAGTTGCTTGTGACAGAATACTGGCCAGGTACTCTGTACACAAGTGATGGTAGTGGGGAGCGAAGTCCTGATCAGATGCGCATCTGAAGCTCCTGGTAGGCTGGCAGCAGAACCTTGGACTCTGATTCCATAGTTTTTTAGTCCAGTTCTTATAGGAATTTCTTCCTATGCCAGTCTATGGAAATTGCTGTATCATGCTGATGTCTCCAGGGTGGCTGCTAGGTGCTCATCAGTGATCTCATCGGGTGGACCTCCAGTTTCTCCACTTGACACCTTTTGGTTGCACTGGCACCTGACGCCTTCTTCAGCCCTTTGTTGCTGTATTCTCAGGCTGGCACCTCTCAGAGCCATTCATTCATCATCCAAGCACTCTCTCATACATTCATACAGTATTTTGTATAATAATAAAAGTTGTAGTTACAGAAAGTTTCTGGGTGGTATTGCTTAAAACATTCTCTGACTGCTAAGTAAAGTTAACAATGCCCTTAGACAATTACAGGGCTTGGCTCCCATAGCAGAGTTAGTGGTTTGACAATGCATTGTTACAATGTATCTCTGCAATGTCAATTTCAAGCAGCCCCTTGCACAAGCTTGCGCATGCCCTGGAGCACGGGGGGGGGGGGGGGGGGGGGGGGCTGTTTCTGGCTACATAGGATTATATTCTTAACAGTTAGGATTATATTTTTAACAGTTCTAAGTTACATGACCTAATATATTATATTCTAAAGGGGCAATAATAATCATAAATCTAAACATTTAACAATCTTAACAAATAATAATAATAAGAAGAAGAATCCTAATAAATCTAAGTTGTGGGGAACAAATTATGGGGAGTTGCTTCCATTTGGGGGAATCACATTTTTAATACATTAATGTTATCCCTACACGGGGGCTGGAGTTAAGGGGGGGGCATGGATTTAGTGGGTTGCAGTGGCCACCTACTGACCCCGAGGGGAACACCCCACATTCCTCGGGTAGCAGTCCAACAGGCTACACTCTGATATAAGCCATTCATCATCTTCTTCTTACTATATATTTTAGATATGTGCATCTATCTGTTTATCCCTGAATCTGTTTGTTCAAGAACTCCTCCTATATGGTAAGAACTAAGACTGTCAAATTTGGTATGCAGCTCTCTTATCATAACAAAGCAAGATCAGGGTTTGGTTGTGCCAGGACAATAGGATATGCCTGGAATTAGATTGTTTCTCATTAAATGGAAAGGGTGGGGTCTTACCTTGCTTTAAGTTTGACAAGAGGAAGTTGCATACCAAATTTGGTGGCCCTAGCTCTTACCATTTAGGAGGAGTTATTGAACAGACTTAAGAAAGCAGGTCCTTTACTTCAAAATTTCTGTAAAGAACTGGAGCATTGTGAGGACCTAAGATCTTTATCAAAGGAAAAATGATCATCTTTCAAGAGGGCACATGCCTTCTCTAGATTATTTATACAGCAGTTGTCTAGTGAAACATGTCAGACTGCTATCTAGTAGTGAATGAAACAGGGATGTAATAGTATAGTCAATTAACCGATTAACTGATTAGTAAAAGCTTATAGATTAATGCTATAGACTACACACATTTCCCCCCTCCCCTGCCAGTAAAATTTTCATCAGGATGGCCAGCAGCCCAGCTCAGTCCCAGCTTGCACTGGGTTCAGGACCTACTCCCGCTGCAGCTCTCATGTGTCACTGCACCTCACTCCCATTCAGTCCCTACCCCAGTCTGTCCCCCCATTAGCCTTCTGAAACTCAGCCTATGATCCCCAGCAGTCCCCATAGCCACTTCTTTGTGACCTGGCCCCGTGGGCAGGACATTGTGAGGAAGGCAGCCTCTCTCACTTCCCTATTTGCAACTGGGATCTCTTCTACCCAGGAATGACTGCTCTGTTCGGACATCATAGCAGCCCCCGGTGGGAAAAAGGCAAAACTGCAGCACCTTTTCAGCAAAAAGTATTTTCTGTGGGGTGGGGCCAAATCTGTGCAGTCCATGAATTCTGTGCATATAGTGTGGTGCAAAATTCCCCCAGGAGAAGTATCTAACTGGTTTATGTTAAAGTGGCAAAAAACATCCATTGTAGAAGCATGTGTAGAGACACTGACAAAAATCATGGTGTATGGTCATGATCATGCCAAGTGGTCAGCCTGGTGACTTAAATGTGTTTAATTTAAAGCACTGACTTCTGCTGCAATTTTTTTGCTGGATCACAGCCAAAGTGCTCAGCATCTCGGAGGATTGAGCTCTCAATGAACAAAAACCTTTCTATACCTGTAGGAAAACTACTCATGTAGACTTTAGATCGGGTTCCTCAAATGTCATTGCACCGTGACCCCCTTCACAACAAAAATGATTACTTAGCCCCATGAAGGGGGACTGAATCCTGAGCCTGCATGAGCCCCTTTGCCCTGGGCAGGACGATACAAAAAGCCAAAGCCCACAAGGTTCAGCACCAGGCAGGGAGCATGTAACCTGAGCCATACTGCACAGGGCTTCAGCTTTGTACCCAGGTAGTGGGGAGCTGGCTTTGGCCCTGGGTCTCAGCAAGTCTAATGCCTGCCCTGGCAACCCCATTAAAATGGGGGTGCAACCCACTTTAGGGTCCCAATGCACATTTTGAGAACCTTTAATTTAGATGACAAAGCACTTTGAGCTAGAAGAGCACAAGATGAGCATGTAAAACTGCAAAAAACCTAACATGTATAAATGCCACCATTTTAAAAGGCATGTTTTCTGACTGACCAACAGTTTTCTGACTACTCATTATTATGATTTCAGGAATTGTATCAAAATAAACTCATTGCTTTTTATCCACTAACATATTCATAGATTTTGTTTTTCCTTTTTACTACTGAATCAGCTCTAGATGCAAGAAAAAAAAAACATGTGCCAGTATGGATTAGAAAATTAGAAACCTGGAATTTAGCAAAGGGGATTGTATATGCAGTGCTAACCCTGTGCCACTCCAACATAACATCAGGATTGAATATTCTCCACTTGTGAGAATGGCTGTACTTTCTGTCCTCTTACTATCCATGTTGCTCTATGGGTTTTATGCAACAAGTGTCATTTTCACCTTACCATTGCTAGTTCCCTTTAGTTCCCTAAAGATTCAAGATCTTTCTATTCAGCTCTGCTGAACTATAGGGCACAGCACTCTTTCCTGCTGATTTAGCACTAAAAAGATGTTATTGTACTCCGTTTTGAAGATTTTCACCCTTTATCCAACTACAAAAGACCCTTTTTGAGAAACCAAACAGGAACATCTCAGTCCCTGTTTCCTCTTATCAAAGACCTTAATTTTACAGTACAGGCAGTCCCCGGGTTACATGGATCCGACTTACATCAGATCCCTACTTACAAACGGGGTGAGGCAACCACACACTAGCTACTTCCCCCGAGCAGACTAGGGAGATGCGAAGCTAGCGCCACCCCCCCCCCCCCCCCCAGCAGACCAGGGAGATGCGGAGCGGCTTTTCTCAGCAGACTCCTCAGCTTGAGAATAAAGGACTGAGGGAAGTCAGGTGTGGGAGAATAAAACTGAGCTCTGGAGAAATGTTTGGCTAGAGTTTCCCCTACAATATGTACCAGTTCCGACTTACATACAAATTCAACTTAAGAACAAACCTACAGTCCCTATCTTGTACGTAACCCGGGGACTGCCTGTATAGCTGTGTTTCTTAGACTAAATCAGCAGGTAGACCAGTAGTTTATGGGTAGGATGACCATATTTCCCTATGTCAAACATGGGATACCTGGTAAAATTGCTGTGATTTCAGTGAGTTCAACAGTACGAGGAGGAGAGAGAGAGAGACGGAGCGAGAGACCAGAGGCTCAGGAGAGAAGACTTATGGAGGAGAGACCTGAAAATCCCGTCTTATGACGGGCTAATTGGCTAGTAACTAATAATGGGCAAAAAACTGAAAGTTTATATTTACAATTAAATGGTTACTGCTGTTTAGAAGTGCTGCCTTGTCCTCATCTTGCGGTCCTCCACAGTGTGACGCTTGTGGACTATCTTTCAAGTAAATCAATTTTTTGAAGGATCCACTTGGTTTTTTAGCAAATTGACATAACACAGCACAGTGACAGTCAAGGGCAATATTCACTCATACAAAGTAGCTTTCATGGTAGAGACACTGAGATGTGAATTTTTAGGTAACCAAACTGCATTCATTACTGTAACGACACGATCAACAGAGCTGTGGTGCCTGACAAACACAAAATGCTTTCAACTGCCTTTGCCAGGTCCATGTGTTCCACTGCCTTATTGTCTATCTCTTGAAAAACGTTCCACCCTGAGATGGATAGGAGGAGTCCTGCCTGGATTTAAAGACTCATATCCCCTCAGTTTCTAGTTTAAAAAACTCAAAGAAAAAATGGCAGCAGGTATAGATTTACTATTTAAAATTTCAGCACTGTATCCCATTGGTTCTTCTGGACCCCTGCCATCACCTTTAGCTGCCTGAGTTTAACCCTTTAGTCATCTAGTGGTGGCCAGCACTCCTATCCCTCACACACACCCTTTCAGAAATGGGAGTTTTCTGAGTGTTCCGGCCACTATGCATTTGTCAAAAATCGTTTCTCATCTATTTCCATCTGGAATGGGAATTTTTGTATGGCAAAGGCAAAACTGCTTTGTACATTATCCCACATAAGCATTCTTGTCAACAAGAACCATTCAAGTTGTCTGGGCACTCAAAGTCAGGTTTCCAGTGTACAAAGCACTTCAGAAATGTTGAATAAAAAAAAAAAATCTTGACCGCCTTGCAAAATTCCTTAATTTCCCCACCCTCAACCAAGGACTGCATCAGGGTCTTTGCGTTTGATGTGATAAACCTTTCTTGGAGCCTCATGCTAAATTATATTGAAGGGTTGGGATACGCAGTACAACTTATATCACCGATGAATCGTTTTTCTCAGATTGCCTCTACCTGCTTTGGAGGCTGTCTGCTCGCTTCCCAGACAAAGTAAACTACAGTTTTATGCAACAGTCACTGAAGGCTTTCTTGAACAGTGTTGGGTAGGTGTCTTGAGAGAAAAATATGCCTTGTGCATCAAAAATCAACAACATTCTCTCTCGCAATGGTCAAAGAGAAAGGAATTGTGCGCTACCTTGCTCCAGCAATTTAAAATACTCAACATCAACAAACTGGCAGAAGTCTTTCACTTCTTCAGCAAAGTGTAACTATGAAAGTATTTATCAACTTTCATAGCAAAGGACACCAAAACAACTGGAAGACAGACAGCTGCTGTTTGCAGCAACTATAGACCATGTGCGCACCACAGCCAAAACCAAAGATCTCTTCCCGGAGTTTGACATACAGTTCATCACACATTGTTTTCCCCAGCACTTTTAGCACCATCAGTATTTCCATTGGTACTGTCTGCCCACAGCCCAACAAGCTTTCCCTAAGGCTACATCTATACTACAATCATCTTCCGCAAGAGGAAATACATATGGAGTGCTCATTTGCATATGTCGTGCTCTCATTTGCATTGTGAAATGTAGGTGATCAGGGCATCTGCTCAGTTGGAGGTACATGCTGAGAATCAGGGCTTCAGCCTGTGTAGTACTGGAAATTCAGGAGTGCACCTGAAGGTGCTGGGGATTCAGTGTGGGAAGAGACACTGGGGATCAAGATTTCCACTCTGCAGCAGGTGCTGGGGACCATGGTTTCTCTCTGAAAGGGCAGACAGACACACACACCCCTTTGGGAAACCCTGCTTTAGGGGGCACATGGGGAGGGGTGACACACCCCTCACTCGTCCCCACAGCTTTGCTCACCTATTGCAAACAGGCTGCCTCTCCTCCTACTAGCTGTCTGTCTTTCTGCCTCTGAACCCTGCTTGAGCACCACCTGCTGGCCACCACCTGCCACCTTCCCCCTCTAGTCACAGACAAGAGGCTGCCATAGCTGGACTGACTGACTGACCAGCAGTGGGAGTGCCAGAACTGAAAATACAGGACAATTCGTCCTCTTTTTTAAAAAAAGTCAGGACAGCTTCAAGAGAGCTTAAATACAGGACTGTCCTGTTAAAAATGGGACAGATGGTCACCCTAATTATGGGACACAAATCACAAGGAAACTTGAAGCAGAAGACAATTAGAGAAAAAGGATTTCACAGCTCTGTAGCTCTGATAATTGTGTTATATCGAGGCCTGTTTTCCTATTATCCCAAAATGTATTTTAGCAAACAACTGAGTCCCAGGATTTATAATTAAAAAAAAAAAATAAGTCAAACTTTTACTAAGATCCAAAAGCACAAATATTAATCATATTAATATTTAGACTCCCTACTGTCCTTTATCATGACATATTAATAGAAAAAAATTACATTGATTCTGTAACAAAGAAATGCTATGACAAGATTTTTGACAAATCGGACAGTCCGATTTATAGCCCTTTTTGGAGCCAAGATAACACTCATATTTTATACATTATTCAAAGATTACAGGAATTCCTTAATTTTAAACAAAGGAGAGAAATTTCAAATGATATTTATTGGTTGCAGTTTGATTTATAAACAATTTTTGAAGATAGGTTTTAGATGTATGATGTGTCTGTCATAATTTCTGTTGTCCAATAGCTGTGATTTTGAAACTACAGGTATTTTCCAGTAATCAGACTTTCCCATTACTTTATGATGTGACAAACTGTAATCTAATGGAAAGAGAAAAATGACCAACTGTGAGCTCCAACAGAAGCAAGACTGTAATCAGCGTTTTTAAGTGGCGCAGTTTCTGGCTGAGATCAAAATCTCAGCTTTCGATGGTTTTTATTTTAAAATCTGTTTCCAGCCCTCATGTATCAAAGAAAAGCTTGAAAACATTAACTGAATGTAAGTAATAGCTGTCTGAGGGCTTGTTACTCTACACATGAGCTATGTCTACCCTACCAGGTTATTTAAAAAATAACTTATTTTGAAATAACTCCTGAAATAACTATTTCAAAATATGCTTATTCCTCTTCATAAACAGGAGTTATTTTGAAACAACAAGCCTATTACTTTGAAATAACAAGTGAAACATCCATACTACCAAGCCTGCTATTTTGAAATAAGAGGAGTTATTCTGAAATAACTCTCCATTGTAGACATGCTCATAGAGTTGCACTGGTTTAACCAACTTTAAACAGAGTTAATTGACATAAAAGGCTGTGTACCTCTCTTTTACAGGTTAAACCATTATTTCATTTTATGATAAATTGATTAAGAACATATTTAAACTGAAGTGGAATATGTTACCCTTATTTCAATTTAAGAGTATCTACACAGAGGGTTTTATGGTTTAAGTAAACTAGTTTAATTAATCCAACCTAACTTTATAGAGACAAGGCTTTAGCTTTCAGGCACCATTAAACAACAGCTCTAAGAGATATAAACTGCCCAGTAGCCTGAACTTTGAAATATGAGGCCATCTAGGGTTGCCAACTTTCCAACTGCACAACCCAAACATCCTTACCCCGTTCCCACCCCTGGGACCTCCCCCCTGTCCTGCCCTGAGGTCCTGCCCGCCACCCAGTCTCCCCCTTCTCCCTCCATCACTTGCTCTCCTCCACTCTCTCTTACTGTCACTGGGCTGAAGCAGGTGACTGGAATGTGTGAAGGCTGAAGTTGTTGGCTCTAGAGTGGGACCACAATGAGAGGTTCAGGATGTGGAAGGGGGCTCATGGCTGGAACAGAGGGTTGGAGTGCAGGGTACAGTCTCCAGCTGTTAGGGTTTTCCCAGCCTAGGGCTGGGGATTCGGGTGCAGCAGGGGGGTTTGGATGCAGGATCCAGGGCGGTGACACTTAACCTCAGGCACCTCCTGGTTTGCAGTGCAGGTAACTGCCTGAGGTAAGTGCCTCCCCGCCTGCCCTAGCTCCACGTGGCTCCTGGAAGCAGTCCACATGTCTAGCCCCTAGGCAGAGGAGCTAGAGAGCCCTGCAGACACTACCCCTACTGCTCCCATTCACCATGATTCTCAGCCAATGGGAACTCTGGACTTGGTGCTCAGGGCAGGGACAACATGCAGAGTCCCTATGGCCACCCTTGCACCTTGTAGCCAGACATGACAGCCACTTCCAGGAGTTGTGTGGAGCCAGGAGGTGGCAGAGAGACTGCCTCAGGCCTACTGCACTGCCGATCCAACTTTTAGTAACCCTCTCAGGGGTGGATGGGTATTCCAGTCGAAAACCTGGTAAACCTAACACCACCCCATCATGAGTCAAGACAGCAGACAGACAGGTGCATGACAGAAGGTGGATGTATATGGGTGCTATGCGTAGGGCACTAAAATACTTTAATCAGACCCTAATTGTAATAGACGTTTTAATACTTTGGCTAATTTTTAATACTTGATATAGGAAGTTTAAACAAGTATCAAAATCATTGCCGTATAAGTATCCAAAACAAAGTGATAACCAGATAACTGTGAGTTGTTTGTTTTAGAGAAACATACTTAGTTTTATATTGCTTTAAAGTTTCTTTCTAACCTGGAAATGTAGTTTCACTAAAACTAAATACAGTATACACTCTTGCAAGCCTCCATGTTCCATTGCTAATACTGCCTGTGGGAACTCCTCTCCTTGACCCCAGCTTTATATATATGAGAGAGAGAGAGAGAGAGAGAGAGAGAGAGAGAGAGATTAGTCCTGAGTAAAATAAATTACTCTCAGATATGTGATTTTATATAAAGATCACTTCCCTCATATTGCTAGTGTTCTGCTTACAGGAATAGTTCATGTTATATTCCTTTTATCTTGAAAGCATTTTCTTCTGAGAATGTTTCTCTATCTACCTCATTAGATCAAAGAAAGAGATAGTATCATTTACAAGATCTGTGCACATAATCTCAGAGCACTGACTGATCTCTTCACAGAATTTGAGGAGCAAAGTATATACCAGTTCATACACATTTCCATTTTAACATTTTATAAATAAACAGGACAAATAGCTCCATTAAACTTGCGAATATGTATCACAAATTTAAGGGGGAAATTATAAGGATATCCTAAATATCAGCAAACCAAGCATTATAAATCCAGGACATTGAGCACTAAAGAAAAATCCAACCATGTTAAGGCACAAGGCAGCATGCACCATTAATGCTTCCAGAGCAGATTAAACTAAAGTTGAAGAGCACAGGGGTGAATCTGAAAGCAGGGGGAGAGGGGCACTGATATGGGCTGTGGGAGAACTAAAAAGAGCAGTTAAGGTTGTTTGCTCTAGATTTCCATTGCTTCACTTTAACATGGGACAAAGGTGTTATTGTAGAAGTGTGTGTATGTCATGTCTCTTGCATGACTTTAGTTTCAAGACACTGAATAGGATCCCACCTTGGTTTTTTTTTCCATTGGGTATAACAGACATCAGCATATTAACAAGGAATTGCATTATCTGACACACAGCCATGTGTTCTTTGATCGTAGATAAAAATTAAGGACCATTTCAACCATGATCTGATTAAAGGGTGGGACAGTTCTTTTGTTTGGTAAACGTAACTACATCACTATCCTCTTGCCCACAAACTGTGGCTGTCTAAGAAAGACCAATATCCAAAGAGAAATCTTGAACAGAACATCATAATCAGGATTTAGCTTGACAGGAAGCTCTATATAACGTGCTTTCTGGAAATAGTGAATTTTAATCACTACACATAACCCCCACTAACTGCTCTAGAGAAAAGAAAGTAGGAGAATGTGTCAAATTTATGGACAGCTCCACAGAGTTCAGTGATGCTTCACACAGCAGTGTTAAGTACAGATCACATATTTCTAAATCCTCCTTTCTTTAATCAAACAATCCCTTTTTTCAGAGACCTGACATCACAAACATGAAGGTAATGCAGGGTCTGAGGATGCATACATTTTGGAGGATGCCAGAATACTAGCAATTCAAAAGTTAAGCCTGGAGACGTTTAATCTAATTCTATCCTAATTTTCAGACTTTTAATATTGACCTAAGAGGACAGATTAACTTTAAATGTGGGCCATTTGATTAACAAGCCAATTTCTTTCTTTGTTCTAGACCACTTTAGACCAAATTCTAGGCTAATGAAAAATAGTGTGTAATGTATAATTATAGGCAACATTTCCTGAAGTGATGCTAATGGGTTGCTTTGTTAGTACCAAATAAGTATTGGTGTAAGTACACGAAGCTCTCATTAACTTCAGAAGAAGCTATAGGTTCTCAAATTTTAGGGAAAAAAAATCAGCCCCTTTCTATTTAGGTGCATATACATAAATTTAGAAGCGCAATCTTAGGTACCCAGATTTGAAAATTTTGCATGTAGACGATAAACTCTTCAGAACAGGGTCTGAATTTATGTCTGCACATCATCTGGTGCTGAATATAGTGTTGGTACTAAGCAAATTATGATTAGTGAAACATTACAGATAAAGTGCATAGGGCTAAATCATGACTCTGCACTTTATCTGTAATGTTGCACTAGGGCTAAATCACATCTGTAACAGCAGAAGTATAGCTAAAAACTGAACATTTTGTCTCAAGAAATCTACACTTATGCCAGCAATGAGATCCAAGCACTAACCTACCAAAAGAAAGTGCTCAATGTTTTATCGCTGATAGTATCAGTCTCACCATAATACTTGCATTCATAAGAAAACAGCCATTTTGTTTGTCAAATCACAACATATGCCTATTTCTGTGTTTCTCATCTTAGCTTTATTACATTTTACAAAAAGAAAAAAAATCAATACCAGGTTTTAAACAGCCTGAAGTCATAACAATTTAAAGGATTTACAAAAAGATTACACAAACAAAATTACTGTTAACACAACAGTAGATACTGTCACTGCATTAGAGATTTAAGTGAATTGAATTTGGGAGCCTTAAAATCCTCACAGAATTCAACATAATTACTAATGTAATTAAAATATGCCATACATACACTACATTCAATTCACAGTCTTTCCAAACATCCACACACTAGCACCCATTTCTCTGAAGAGTTTAATTTAACTTTGACCAAAATCACTAACTTCAGAATGATTGTGGATTCTATTGCTTCTTTCATTAAGACTTTACATATGCTTATCTAAAATGGAACAACTGGAAATTCATGGTTACCCACTATTTTCATACAGTACTGTAATTGAACAAATATTTTGCTGGGAACATGAGATGTCCATTTCAATAATAAACTAGAGATAATAGTTCTTCTGAAGAAGAATTGCTTCTGCAGATAGTATTAGGAGATGACAGTATTATTTGAATAGGCTCAAGCACAAAAACTGGCACCCCAGTTTTAATATCTGAACATTAAAACAAAACCAAGCCCCCCAAAAAAGGGTGGTGAGGTGGTTCTGCAGCTCTAATAGATATAATACAGTATATAATCCTTGTCCTGACTGATTGTGCAAAATGCCTTCACAATAGTGGTCTATGCAAATATTTCAATGTACAATTCATAAGATTTGGAATTTTAAAATATATTTAAGAAAATGTCAAAGAAGATAAAATGTAAAAGAATATTGCAGGAGCAACCCAAATAGGCACAGAGTGAAATTCACCGCAGTATAGAATATCACTTAAATCCTTAAAAGAAACATGACTTATTAGCTCCATGATGTTGTTTTAGCCTTAGGCTACATATACTACATTTCTTTTCTTCATTCTCACAAATTGGAATTTTTTTGGATGCATAGAAATGCAGGCCTTACTCTTTGATAAAAGGTACCAATACAAAGTCTTATTCTTTGCTTCTCAGAAATGAATAATAAAATAATTAACATCAATTCAATACTTTCCAGTATAAGTTTGATACAAAGCCCAGGAGAATCAATGAGAATTTCTTACTCCTCCCTCTCTAATTCTTCAACCACTATCATTAATGAACCAAACCCTGTTAAGTAGCCAGCTGCTGTGATTCCCATCTCACAGATGTGACAACTAAGAGAAATTAAGTGATGTGCTCACATATAGTGAGACAGAAGGAAATTAGATTCTGATTTCCTGAATTCTAGGCCTATATTTTAACAAGACCACCCTTCTCTTTTGTTTCAAACTCAGTCAACATCTCATTTACATAGCATGTTGGGATTATACAGGAGGTTCATAAAATCAAACAGAATTCACAATTTATACATAGTAGGATCCCCCAAATCACCACAGTATTTTTTCTGGATGAGGATAGGAATTAGTCTTGTCACATATTTGAATTCCATCATCTGATAGCTGAAAGACACAATCTACTAAAAGTCTTGAAAATATAAGGACATCCCATTTAGTAAAACTATCAGGTTTCAGGTGGCATGCTTGTAACACACTAGTGACAATATGCTGCAAGTCCCTTCCATGCACATCTACAGAAGAGGTGAATTTGCTAGACTCCTAGCTAGAGAGCTTTTGCTCAAGTTGTAAAAGCTCATGCTTTTAGCTCAGAAGTCCTCAGTTCCATCCCCAGTGCACCAGCCAAGATGGCTGCAAGCCTATCCTCATTAACATATAAATAAATTCTTAAGATCATCTGACACTTTGACAGTCAGAATCTTCCCAACATTATTAGCACAACACTGCAACTATGAGCCACCCAGCCCATCAGATGGGACTGCACTGGGAAGACAGGTGCTTCTGTGCACCAAGGGATACTGACACAAGAAGCAGACTGGGGTCAGCAGCAACCAAGGACATATCAGGGTGAGAATTTGTGTTGCCTCCCATCACCTTTCCTCCACCAAAGCTACCCATCTCACTCCCACAATCAGCTCTATGCAGTCCTCTAATACATGAGAGCACCTGCAAGGCCATGCCCTCTTCACAAGTCTATATGAGCAATCTACTTCTGCCACATTGCCTATAGTGAATCTTACTGATTTATATATACTTTGCATGGATTGTTATTCCCATTCCCTCGCCACTGATCACAGACTGCATGTTTCTGAGAACAGGTATTGTTTAAATGTTTGAAAAGCACCAAAAACAAAGTAGTGCGGCAAGGTCCTTGCTCAGGCCCCTCACCCTGGGGCACCTTCTTTGTCCACAAATCAGCCCTAGACCCTTTTTGGTGCAGTCACCCATGCCTTTTATTGTCCATTTCCCACTAGCTTCTATTTACAGAGTTTTGGATTACAGCAAACTCAGCCAGCCCCTCCTTCTGCCTAGGGAGCACACTTAGCTCCTGCTCTACTGCAGGGGAAGCACACAACCACACCCTTACTCTTCCCCCTTTCTTTTCCCCCTCTGACTGCCTTATATAGTCCTCTAGCTAATAAGACCCACAGCTGCTTCCATTAGCCCATCAGGTCTGGGCTTGCTCAGCTGTCTGCAATTGGCTTTTTCAGCCAGGCTGTAGTGGCAGAGATCTGGCTTAGCCAGCAGTCTGCCATAGTGGGCACTACTTCAAATAAAGAACACCACTATTACTGTGATTTTGTCTGTTTACAGAAATTAACATGAGTAGCATAAGGCAGTGCTCCGGTAACAAATATAACTGCAGAACTATATAACAACATTCCTGACCTCTTCAGAGCTCTCTCAGGAGCCAATCTGTAAATTACATTAACATAGAAAGGCCATTTGAACCAGTGGCAGTTTGACTGAATATAGAAAACAAGACCTCATATGATGCAGGGAACTCAGTTTAGACTCAATTTTCTCTTCCACATATTTAATATGACCAGGCTCCTTAGATCATAAATGTTTGGCTGACTTCTTTTTCTTCTGATAAATAATAAAACAATTACTTATTAATACTTAGTTCTAATATAGTATTTGGTACAGTATCTTCAAAGCACTGTATAAATACATAATGTGGGACAGAGTTTTTTCTACTTCAAAAGAGGTGTCTGATAGCTAGTCTCCTGGGCAAAGTGTTAGTATTCACATTAAGCATTCAGTCCGACAAGATACTGAACACTCTACTCCAATATAACAAAATACTTAAGCATACACTTAAAGCTAAGCACCTGAATAGTCCTAATGAAGCCAATAGAACTAAAGCTAAGCACTCCATTCCATGCAGAGTAGAACCAAGCGCCTTAATTATTTCTGCCACCCACAAATCATGAATTTAGGGTTACAGAGGTGAAAGTCATTCAATCCAAAAGAAATTTTCACTATTGGTAACTATATACTTGTCAGATGATGCCTGAGCATTGAAACAATACAGAATCTATTGCTATATTAATATTTCTCATTTATAAATTTGGCATTTGTAATACTTATCTTGGACTGTGGGATTGAACCAACACCCACTAAGGACAGTGAGATGTTTCTGTTCACTTCACTGTGGTTTGGATCAGATGTTTTATTGTTGTTATAATATAATTCATACTGACTATTAAAATCCACCCAGCAGAATCTGGAATGTGAGCAAAAGCACCATAAATCAGATATCAGCTCTTCTGCAGTAACATAACGAGAGTACCATAATTAACCAAATGACAGTATCAGATGATCCTGTTTAAAAAAATATTTGAATGCGGCAGTTTTTATGTCTGCTATAAGATCATGCTATGAAATAACAAGCTCACTGTTTTATACACAAATGAGCAATAGAATTTTTGTTTGTTTGTTTTGTTAAGGGGAGACATTGCATTTCACAAAAGTGTCACATTCCAGTCTCTCGGCACAAAAAAATGTGTCTGAACCAAAACCTATATCAAACCCTTGAAATTCGAATGAATTCAGATCCACATTCAGGTCCAAATTTACTAGCTACACACAGGCCATCTCAGAGGAGGACAGAGCTCTGGGCCACTTTGAGTTTAGAGGTCCCAACCCACTCCCAGGCCCCAGGCATATCTAGCATCTCATCCACAGGGTCATACTAAAACCAAAAGAATATGTAAAAATGAACACTTGAGACATTTATTTAGTAACAAATAAGTCATTATATCAATAGCCTGTATATTTAAAATACAGTAGACTTCCGATAATCCGGCACCTTTGGGACCTAAGTGGTGCCGGATTATCGGATATGCCGGACTATCAGGAGGTCCTCTGGCGGGGGGCTGTGACGAGTCTGCCGGGACCCGCACTGCATCCGGGGGGGTGGGTGGGGAATGGTGCGGTGAGGGGTGAACCCTCCACCGTTTTGCAGGAAGGCGGGGGAAGCCCCGCACCACCAAGCGTTTCTGGGAGGAGAGCGGGCTCCCCACCTCCCAGACTGCAGTAGTTATCACCGAGCAGGGGGGTGAGGGGTGGTACTGCGGGACCAACCCGACAGCACCCCAGCTGCTCTGCTCCACCGCTTGTCCGCCGCTCATCAGTTTCAGCAGCAGCAGCGGCGGACTCAGGGAAGCTGCAGAGTACAGCAGCTGGAGTGCTGCCAGGTTGGTCCCGCAGCGCCGCCCCTCACTCCCCTGCTCGGCACCTGGCAGCACCCCAGCTGCTCTGCTCCGCCCCGCCACTTCCCCAAGTCCGTCACTAGTCAGTTTCAGCAGCGGCAGACTTGGGGAAGCGGCGGGGCGGAGCAGAGCAGCTGGTGTGCACCCCGAGTCCACCACTGCCGCTTCTGAAACTGACGAGCGGCAGACAAGCGGCGGAGCAGAGCAGTTGGGGTGCTGCCGGGTTGGTCCCGCAGCGCTGCCCCTCACCCCCCTGCTCGGCGATAACTACTGCAATCTGGGGGGTGGGGAGCCCGCTCCCCTCCTGGAAACTCTTCTGCAAAACGGTGGAGGGTTCGCCTCTCGCCACACCGTTCCTGCCAGCAGCTCCAATCGTCCAGCTGGGCAGAGCACTTCCGGGTTCCAGTTGGTGCTGGACTATCGGGAGTGCCGGACCACTGGATGCTGGACAATTGGAGTTTTATTTTATAACTTTAATTGTGAGTTTCCACTGCAAGCAAAACTCTTCATTTCAGGAATGCTTTTCTGGTTTTGCTGTGCGCAAGCTTGTTTATAATTGAAGAAAATCTAATTTACGTGCAACATCACTGTTAAATATTAAGCATCGTGAACCCATTCAAATACTCTTGTCCCACTGTAGAATGACAGCAGTTCTTTACTTGTTTTAATACGTTGACTGTGCATTCACCTGAAGGCACTGATGCAGGGAGAGTGACAAAAATATATAATTACAATTGTGATGTTAGGAAATACAGCTGACAGACTGAGATCAAATATTTCTTGAAGCAGTTCTTTTGGCTTACAGTCCAATTTAAAGTTGGTGGAATGTATATGTTTCAGGAAGAAGATCTCGTCACAGAGATCTCTTGAAATGTCATTGTTGTACCTTCGTTGAAACTGTTCAGTCGCTGAATATAGGTCTGCATCACTTAGTTCTCTGAACTCCCAAAGGAATCCAAAAAGGGTACAAATTTGTCGCAGTCACTCAAACTGACGTGTGAGACCAGATTTGATGGAGTCAATGGTAACAAAAAAAACCATGACTTGATAGTGCCTTTCTTCATCAGAGATGTTAGGCTGTGAATAGTGGAAAACTCACATGAAACGTCAATACCCCGTGCTTCTGATTTTGACTCAGAAAGGATCGTGTCCCTTTGATCACAAATCTTTTGAATAACTTTAAGAAGTCGTTCAATGTTATCCTTCTCAATATCCAATGTAGCATTGAATGCTTCAATTACAAGATTAATTTCCTGGATCATTTTTAGCAACTTCATCCACATGGATGACATTAAAATGCATTCAAATTTGGATGACTACTTCTGAATTGACATAAGCTCAGTGCGAGCCTGTGCTGTGACAATAAGAGATTCAAGCTCACTTAAAGCCTCTCTCACGAATTCCAAACGCTGTGCAACTGGTTTAATGCCATCAATTTGTGCTGACCATCTCGTCAACATTCCGTGAAAGGAAACAGGCAGATACTGCTTCAGAATTTCTCTCTTTTGAGGACTGCTACTGAAGAGATTGTACAATTGCTAGATTGTTCCAAAGTATGTGATTGCTTCCTTGCATGATTCAGCACAATCAATGCTGCCAAGATTTAGTGTGTGGTTACCACAACGGGAGAAAATACAGTTTGGATTTTGCTCCAGATGGATTGCTTCTACTCCGTTGTACTTCCCAGCCATATTAGATCCATTGTCAAAGGCTTGGCCAATGCCGACTTGAAAATTTAATTTGAAGCCTCCTAGAATTTTTAGTGCACGAATGGCGATTTCTTTTCCATTTTTTTCATGAAATTATCGAACAAAATGAATCACTCTTCAATTGAAACCTTTGAACTTCCTGCAATGTCAACATATCAAACAACCAAGGTCATCTGTTCTTTATGAGAATAGTCTGGAGTTGCATCAATAATAGTTGAAAAGTACTCTGCATGTTGTATCTCCTCAAGAATTGTTGTTTGCACAAATGTCCCAAACAACTCAATAAACTCACTTTGTATTCTGGTAGACAGACTTGCATACATTTTCTGCTCTCTTACGATTTACGAATATGCTTAACATGGCCTGATAAAAGTGGGTCATACTTGCTAAGAAGTTCAAGTATACCAAGAAAGTTTCTGTTTGTAGGGTCACCGATACGTTGACTGCAACCAAAGCCAATCCCTGTTCAGAAACAAAAAGAATGATATTCAATATGCACTCAAGGAGCTTTTTTCCAGTTATCAGTTTCTGTGTTTATTTCACTCAGGAGTAAGTTTTCAATTGAACTGTGAGCTGGTGCTGCTCTACTAGCTGATTTCCATGTAACATAGTTATCTTTATGCGATACTGAAGTTTCATGTGCAGATATTCAGTCTTTCAACTTCCTCCATCTCCTACTGATGCTCCAACCGGATGGATCAGACTGTACTGTTGCATTTGAAGTATTTCTGTTAAAAATGAAACAGGGTGCACAATACAGAGCCTGCTTTTCCATGCTCCAGCAGTGTCAGTCTCTTGTGTATCTCTCTCCATTTGGAAGAGTTTTTGTCAGCAGACAGTTAGGAAAAGCATGATTTTCAGCATATGATTTTCGGTATATTACTTGGAATCTGAAAACAACTAACTTTGAGAAATGACTGCATTTGAATATTATTCTTATCAAGAAGAATATCAGGTTCTGATACCACTGTTACACTGTGTCCTGTGATAGTCATAAGTCCTTGATCTTGATGTGAACCATCTCTCAGGTCTTCATTTTCTGCTTGCACAGTCTCTAAATTGAGCATAGATTCTGCATCTGTCGCTAGTGTTGGCATTTCTGTGTCTTGATTAATACCTTCTCCTTTTGAGGCAGTGGCATTGAAATGTCATTTGTGGGTACAAAGGTTTCATCATCAGAACTGGAAGTGTCACTATCAGTATGGTCACCATCTAATGACATTCAATGTGCCTCTGGGAGAGGCATAAGGATCTTGAGCAAAAAGGGGGCTTTGCGCAAAACTGAAAAGTCCACACTGCATGTTTTGGCACAAAAACCTCTTGCACAAAAACAAATGGGAAGAGACTATGCAGATGAAAATGCTAATCAGTGCTTCATTTGCATTGCCCTTCCGCAAAAAAAACCCTAGTGTAGACATAGCCTTAGAGACTAAAAAAATATATACAATCATGAGCTTTCATGGGTAAAACCCACTTCATCAGATGAAGTGGAGTGAATACTTAAACTGTAAGCAGCAAATATCTCTTTCTCCACAGATACCATTTGTTGCTGTGTATTTGTTTTTTGAACTTACCATGGATGGGATATGATCAAGTCCTTGACTTAAATCTGTGGATAGAAAAAAAAATCTAGATCCTGAAATCGTTACTCAGGCAAAACTGCCATTTAAATCAATTGCTGACTTTTTCTCTGAATAAAGATTATGGAAAGGACTTTACCTGACCCCTGTAGGGGCATGGTGTAGGGAAGGGTGGAACAGAACAAAGACCATGGCAAGAGCCGCTAGGAAGAGCTACCAGCAGTGTGGTAGAGCACTGCTGCTGAATGGTTCTGTCCCCAGACCTGAGTAACTCAGCAGGAGCATTCCTACCACTGCAGCAGGTCATTCTTCCTCCTCTGTGCAACCAAAGATCTCTGCTTTGCCATGCCAGCCCTGCAGCCTTCCCCACACCTGCAAGGATTGTGCATCACTGGCCCAATGACAGCTCCATGGCTTGGCTATCATGTATTTAATTCATAATGAAAGAGGTGCCAGGGCTCAAGTAATTTTTTAATTTCTAAGACTGATTCAGCAAGCCCAGAGGTGCCGGGGCCAGGAATTTCCAAGCCTAGAAGTGCCAGGCCTCAACCCTGGCAGAAAATTAAGCATTGCTGCTGTCAGAAATGGGGCAGGGACAACAAGACTTCAGAGGATTCCCTGTGCTGCCACAGGGCTGGTAATACCTGAACCCTGCAAGCATACAGTGGGCAGGCACCACTCCCACCAACTGTTTCTCTCCTGTGGTACTCACTTGTTCTCTCATCTCCAGGTTTGGCTGAATTCAGTCGTAAATCAATAGATGCAGGTTACAGCACACTTGCGGCCTCAACTTTGACAAAGCTCATACTTTGGCTTCCTTAAAAGTAACATCAGCTAAAAACACCATTTAAGGAAAGGCTATTTGTGAGTGGCAAATATATACTATGAAACATAAAATACAGAGGAAAAGAAAGAAAAGGTACTACAACAGCCACACTCTGAATAAAAATATATAGCAATGGCTACACAATATACGTACAATTAATGCCTGAGTTGTGCAGAATTTATATTTTATATCCAATATAATACAATATTCTTTTTCAAATGCCTTTGGCAAGTTTGCCTATCATGTTTGTATCCCAGTGTCAGGCATTCCTGACTCTCAGGGTCACTAGTTCACAAATCATTAATTTATAGTAATAGATCTATATAATTGGACAACATAAATATAAGGATGGGCAGGCCTGCCAACAGGGTGCGGAGAGGCAAAGAGGGCAGTTGAACCCGGGCCCCAGAGATTCCAAGGGGCCTGGGGCTCCCAGCTGTTGCTGCCACTACTGCAGTGGTGACTGGAGCTCTGTGTCCTTTACATTGCTGCCAGAGGGTATGTCTACACTACCACCCTAGTTCGAACTAGGGTGATTAATGTAGTCATACGAACTTGCAAATGAAGCCCGGGATTTGAATTTCCCGGGCTTCATTTGCATGTTGCTGGGCGCCACCATTTTTAAATGTCCGCTAGTTCGGACTCCGTGCCTGCAGCTACACACGGCACGAACTAGGTAGTTCGGATTAGGCTTCCTATTCCGAACTACCTGTACTCCTCGTGGAACTCCAGGTGGCTCTGAGGGCTGAGTGAAGCATGTTGTGGCCCAGGCAGCTAGACAAGTAGTAATGGATTTAATCTGCAGGAAAGAAGATTCGGATTTGATATTAGGAAATACTTTCTAACTATCAGGTTAATTATGTAGCAGAAAAGGTTAGCAAGAAATGTCGTGGAATCCTCACCAGCTGAGGATTTTAAGAACACAAACACAACTGCGATGGTCTAGGTATATTTGGCCCTACCTCAGCATAGGAAGAGGACCCAGATGATCCCCTGAAATCCTTTTCAGACTATATTTCTATGATTCTATAAAAAAGAAACACTTGATACACTGTTTTATTTATAGTGCATTTGTTTCCTGGGGGTTGGGGGAGAGGAGAGGAAGGCTAAAGGAAAAATTATGCATCAGACTCACAAAAATCAGTAAATATTAGGGAATTAATACAGAATACACACTGGGCCATTTCCAGGCTGTTTTTCTATATTTTAAATGAAACAGGTGTCATTATCCATCATTCATGTATGAATGTATTTTATTCTTCCTTTGCGTAGATTTGAAAGTGGAACCAACATATACTTTTAATTCTCAAATGATAAGGCTGCAATTCAGCTGAGATGATATTCTATTGACACTGTGAGCTCCTAAAGCAATGAACTCAGAATGCCATATAACATTGCTTAAAAAAATCATCTAAATGTTCTCTCCAGGAAACTGTTCTCTCCTCTAGTGAAGTGGTAAAAATTTCTCTAGAGTTAAACTGAGCAGGACTGATGCACATTTGATAGATACACATTTAACTTTAGAGGTTCTGATAATATTTATAGCATAGTCAATCAGGGTGCATCTACGCTGAGGCACTAGCTTGAAATAAGTTATGCAATTTGAGCTATGCAAATTGCGTACCTTATTTTGAGCTTATTTCAAGATAGTCTATTTTGAAATTTGGCACTGTCTGTACACGATCCCCGCTTCATTTGCGCTTTTGATCAGGCTCATTTACATCCCTCTTCCTAAAGAGGGATGTAGTCTAGACGAGCCCGCAATGTACAGCTCTCTTGATATTAAGCTGTTTAGAGATTGATAGCCTTTTGTAGGACAGTAAAGGACTGATTTCTTGGCATTACAACATACCTAGCTACAGCTTGTTACTGCCAGAGGTGGGAAAGTCTAAGGTTGCCAGACATCCATTTTTTACCATAATGCCCAGTTGAAAAGGAACCCTGGTGGATCCAGTTGGCACTGCCAGGATTCAGGACTAAAAGTTAATTCAGTGGCCAGCAGGGGGGCCTGGGCTAGGACAGCCTCCCTACCTGTGTTAGTTCTGCATGGCTTCCAGAAGAAGCTGCCAGGTCCCTATGCTAAGTATGCTGCCTTCTCACCTACAGATACCATCCCTGCAGCTCCCAATGGTTGCAGTTCTCAGCTAATGAGAGCTGTGGAGCTGCCATTCAGGGACAGGAGCAGCACATGGAATGTCCACTCCATAGCTCTCGTTGGCCAGGAACCATCACTTGAGACACAGTAAGTGTCTCCAGAATCCTAAAACCCCAAATACCTCCTGCACGCCAACCTCTTGCACCAGCCCAGAGTCCCCTCCCCCACCCAAACTCCCTCCTGGAGCCCACATCCTGTACTCCTCCCAATACCCCAACCCTCTTCCCCAGCCCTCTTCCATACCTTAAAAACTACTCATTCCCTCTCCCACCTCAGAGTCTCCCCCCCTCTTTCCCACATCCTGATCCCTGCCATAGCCCTGTGAAAATAAGGGCGGGATGGAGCAAGTGGAGGGTGGGGACTTGAGAAGGGGAAGGGCAATGGTGCACTGGCAACCGTAAAAATGGGAAGTGTCCTAGATTGCCTCCATTGAATGTTAACTGATTTATTCCAAATTAGTACCGCCACAAAAATGCATAATTAAAAACCTAGGAGGCATTTCCATTTCCTAGAAAAATCATCTATATATTTTCAGCTTAAAAGTCATGTTTATTGCATTAAAAATTAGGATGCTGGGCTGATGGTGATTTCCAATCTGCATATGACTCATGAGAGAGTAGATCAGAAGTAGATAATTTATTTTGGAGAGACACCGCAGGTAAGAATGCTCCTGAAAAAATGCTCCTGAAGCAAGTTTGTGCAAATCCTGTTGCGTCTAAAACATGAGATTTTCATGGAAAAAAAACCCTAGACAACTCTAAAGGCTCCCTACAATTCACACAGAAAAGGCTTAAAGAGGGCGTGTGAATAATTCATAACTGCATAAATTGAAATGAGGGTTTCTGCAACAGATTTGCTCTGCTTTCTTCTTGCTCTGTTTTTACTTGTTTTAACTTCTTTTGACTTCTAATTCAATCACTTAGTGCCTGCTGGAGTTGGGAATGGGCTTTCCTAACACTAACAAGCAACAACAAAAAAAGTATTAGCATCTGTAGATGGGAAATCCTGAACTGTAATGGGGAGAAGCATATTTTGCCACCTGCAAAGAATCTGGATTTGATCTTGAGAGAGGTTCTTTTTTTATTATAGGCACAAAAATAACCACATTTTGAAAGAGAACACATCACTTCCCATTATTAACTGATAATTATGCAGTCGTCCTACAGGGCCATTTGGAATGCCACATATTGTTGTCCTAAAAACTTCTAAGATGATTACTCTTTAAAAATAAAGTCAAACAGTAGTGCCCATTCATAGGTCTCAAGTTTAAAGGAAAAGATGCAACATGCTCCCTTGTGCACTTATGCAGGAAGAAACTAAATTTTTTTCTGGGGTGAAATTCTGTTCAGAGTAAAATCAATGTCACATTTCTCATCAGCTTGAACAGGAACAGCATTTCCCTCCTATTACTTGTATTCACCAAGAACACATAAGTGTGTGGGCAAGTGAGAATAGTCAAGTATGAACAAATATATTTATGCCAGCATATTTACTATTACAGCATATTTTCTTTTACAAAGAAATTTCAAAAACCAGCTGGAGAGAGAAGCTGCAGAACTTGCCTTCATTTGCAAATTTGACATTTTTAATCAAGGTTTAAACAAAGACATGAACTGGATGAGTCGCCACATTCAACACCCTACTGACATCAAAAGCTAACTTTCCGGCTATGTCTAGACTACAGGCTTCTAGCACAAGAAGTTTTTTCAGAAGAGATCTTCTGAAAAAACTTCTTGCACAAGAGAGCATCCACACTGCAAAAGCACATCGAAAAAGCAATGCGCTTTTTCAAAAGATAGCATCCCGACTCCCTGGACACTCTCTTGCATGTAAGCAGTGATTGCTATGGACAGAATGGCCACCAGGGCACCTGTACTTTTTCCTCTTCCCTCTTCTTCCGAAAAAACTCCCTCTTCCCCATCCACACACACCTTTTTGCAAAAGAGCTCTTTTGCAAAAAGGCTTCTTCCTCATAGAATGAGGATTACCAATTGCACAAAAAGCCCTCTGTTCTTTTGATTTACTGTTGAAAGAACGCACTTGCAGTGTGGATGTAACTCAAGTTTTGTCGGAAAAGCGGCCATTTTTCTGACAAAACTCTGTAGTCTAGACATAGCCCCTATTAGCCTCATTTAACATGTCAATTAGATTGTCCAAGATATTTTTTCCTTCTCCTTGCCTCCCCATCCCTTCCTTTTCTGATATTTATTTGTACCTCTGGGCCCCTTGCTCCATTCATCTGAAGAAGTGGGATGTGCCCATGAAAGCTCATGATACTATTTTCTGTTAGTCTCTAAGATGCTGTAGGACCATCCTTTATTTTATTTTATTTTTTAATTTCAGACTAACATGGCTACCCCTCTGAGATTTTTATTCCAGAAATGTTTGCTGAGCCTCATATAAACTAACTGGTCTGTCCTAGAAAAATGACCTATTATCAACACGTGTCAATAAAATGTGTAGCTGAACCACTGTGGACCACAGACAAAGGCAAACCATGTTGAACAATGTTTCGCAAACATAGATTAAAAACTCCTTATAGTGCTTCACTGAAAAAAGGGGAATGTGTGCCCTCCCCACTCGAGCACCCCGGTGACGCTGCTGGAAAGGAAACAAACTGGGAGAGGCAGCCGTGGAAGTGATTTTCCCCCCTCACCCAAACCCACCCCCCCAACCTGGAACTGCCCTGGGTCTCACCGGAGCTGCCGCACCATGTCATGTGCTTTTCCTGCCAGTGCTGGGGGAGGGGGGGGGGGGCGTGCACAGAGCAGCTGTTAACATCCAGGTGCGCGGCTCTGAACGTTACATTTGATAGGCACGTGCTGCCGCCGCTCCCTCCCCAATCCCGTTTGCAGAGCAAAATCCTAGACATTTTTTGCCAAATTTCACTTGTGTTGACGTACCCCCCAGACTTTTCTCACATACCCCTAAGGGTACGTGTACCACTCAACAGTGGTTGAGAAACACTATTCTAGACCAGTCCTCAGAACTCAAGGCAGGACAATCGGTACAGGCTGCCAAAAAGAAGAAGTCTCCTGTCACTGGCCCCCAACTCTCCAATGGATCAGCGCTGCCAGGTCACTACCATCCAAACTGGCACCCTGCCTCTGGTCCCCCTTACTGCTAGCCCAGCCAGGCTGTCACTGCGGATCCCTGATCCCATGCTGCTGCAGGCTACCACCAACCCTGCTGCTGCGGCCTTCCTGACATTAGGCTCCTAGGCTCTCTGGTCCGGCAACATCCGGATGTTCCCAGACCAGAGAGTGCCGGTTTTTGGAGGTGCAACCTGTATTACCTAGAGCAATAGTCTTAAACTTTTTTATGCCCTAGATCACTTTTTAAAATGTCAGAGCAACCCAGGATCTATCCTACCCATTCCCTAAGGCCCCAACACTTTCCTAGGACCCCACTCCTTCCATTCCCCCCTAGCTTCATCACTCACTCTCCCCCACCCTCACTCACTTTCACTGGTCTGGGGCAGGAGGGTGTGGACTCTAGGCCAGGAGCAAGGAATTTGGGAGCAGGAAGGGGTGAGAGGTGCAAGCTTTATGGGGTGCTCTGAATGGCGGCAGAGTGTTGAGGTGCAGGTGAGATGCTTAACAAGCTTCCAGACGAAGAAGATCTTTGCCTTTCCCCATTCAGTGCCTCCTAGCATTTAGGATAGCCCCCAGGCTGGAGGCCCATGGGTAAAGCCTATGTGGGTGGGCACACTATCGGGATTGGTGGAGTTTGCTTAATCACAAACCCTGTAATGGGGTGGTCTTCGCTGTTGCCTAACTCCAGCTGCGTTCCTAGCCTTCTCCTCAATGCTCACAGGCGCCAGCTCCAACTCTCCTTGGCAGCTGGTTAGCCAATTTCTTATCATTCTCCCCCTCCCCCACCCATATGCTTCAGAACTCCCTGCTGAATGCATAGGGGCAATCCATGCAAGCAACTTCACCTCTCCTCCTGAGGCTGTGAGGGTCATAGTCAATGCCTTTTTGATGGCTAGATCCATCTTACCACCCTCAACTAGGGTCCTTTCTCAAGGCACCCTGCCAGTTACACACAGCACTTCAGCTGCCAACCCAGCCAGCAGGAAGTCTCACCAGCAAAATCCCTTGGATACCCAGGCTGCTGGCCATCTCTCATGATCATGAAAGTGCCCTTCCAGCTTCCTTGTAAACCCACTGATTATTTTGTAGGAACAGTTTTCCCATTGTGTTTCTAGGAACAGTTAACCCACTATAATATGGGTTATTCACCCATATTATAGTAGCACCATCTAGGCAGAGGTGGGCAATAAAAGACCTGCAGGGTGGACCCTGTTTGCCAGGGTTAGCCTCTAATGAGTTGCGACACACTTTCTTTACCTGTGCACCTGGCCATTAGGAGCTTCAGGAAGTGGTGTCCCAGTCCACATTGCTTCCCATAGCCTCTCTGGCGGAGAATGGCAAACCGGGGCTACCGCGGGCTGCTTATTGCCCATCCCAATTGAGTATGCATTTCCCTATTTTGTTGATGAGACAGTTATGCAAGACAGTATCAAAAGTCTGAAGTCAAGATATAACACCTTTACTGCTTCGCCCTTATCCACAAGGCTTGTTACCCTGCCAAAGAAAGCTATTAGGTTGGTTTGACACAATTTGTTCTTGAGAAATCCATGCTGTTCCTTATCTGATCTTCTATGCACTTGCTAACCGATAGGTTGATTATTTGCTCCATTATCTTTCTAGATACTCAAGTTAAACTGACTAATCTGCAATACCCCAGACTGTCCTTACTCCCTTTTTATAGATGGGCACTATTCATGCCATTTTCCAGTCCTCTGGAATCTCTCCTACCATGACTTTTTCAAGATAATTATTAATGGCTCAGATATAGCCTCAATCAGCTATCCTTGAGTATTCTAGGATGCATTTCATCAGAACCTGGCAACTAGAAGGCATCTTAACTTGTCTACGTAATTTTGATCCTGTTCTTTTCCTATTTTAGCCTCAGATCTACCTTATTTCACTGCCATTATGTTAAATGCTCAATTGCTATTAAACTTTTTGGTGAAAACTGGAACAAAAGGTTATTTAGTACTTCTTCCATTTCCACATTTTCCTCTATTTTTGTTTGTTAAGTTGCATAAAAATGAAAACCAGTCTCACATGTATACCAGATCTCCCAAAAAAACCCAGACACAAAATGAATGCATACTAGAACAAAGGCAAGAGAAAACACATTTCTACATTACTTTCTAACTGATTAAAGTGTTCAAGTAACATCAATATAGAACAGTTTTTTTCCTCCAAGAATGAAAATGCCCTTGCTTCAGGGACACTCACGTAATCAAAGATTTTGAATATAATTTTGTCTGATTGCATTTGTCTGCCTGCCCTAAACATAATGGCTCACTACAGTCCTATCCTATTGTGATTTTCCTTGCAAACATTTTAAATCGGTGGATAGATTTATTCTACAGATGAAAAATAAATTAAGATTGATTAATAATATCACTCTGTCGCACATGTTGTTTCACAAAGAAAGTATAAAATAAAAAGCACACCACAAAGGAGCATTATGAAATATTTGTGTTTGTGTAACATGTTTGGAGGGGAATGTCAGTTACATCAAACGTAAAAGAAACCTAATTGAAAAACCATCCACAAAGCCAAACCTAGTGAAAATGACAAGTTTTCTATTTCAAACTTCGAACAAGAATCCAATTGTACTCTAAGCAACAACTCTCGCTCTTTTATTCTGGGTGAAAAGCATTATTCTATTAATTTAATATCAATATTTCACCCTTCTTTGATCATAAGATTAATTACAACCTTCCTGTATTTGCCATTTTTAGGGAGATTGAAACTTCAGTTAACATAATAAAAGAGTCGATCTCCACACTGAAAGAGATCCCACTAGCATGAGCCTACCTGGAGAAGTCAGTGGGACTTCCTGTGGAGTTAAGATATCCTGTTAGCATATTATAATCAAAGTCTTAATTAACTGGAGAATGGTACATCATCCACAGATCTTAAAGTGCTTTCCAATAACATATGTATATTTAAGTAGTATACAGAAACAGAGGCTGGGGAGAAGGAACTTCCCCAGGAAGATAAGTGGTATAGCTGGAAACAGACCTCATAGGCTTTGTCTGTACTGCAGGGTTTTTGTGAAAAAAGCTTTTTGCAGAAGAGATCTTCCATAAAACTTCTTGTACAAAAGCGTGTTCATACCTCGAAAGTACATCGTAACATTGGGCTCACATGTTACTACCTCAGAAGCTAGCAGGGGAATCAAAACTCACCCTCTATTCTGGCTTCCAACTAGTGTTCCCTGTAAGCTGGGCACTTGTGAGACTGCTCAGGAGGGATCAAAACGCTGCCCAGTTGATTAGCAGAACGGCCACAGCTAGGTTTTGCTTCTACTGATGGGCTGTGTCTAGACTGGCAAGTTTTTCCGCAAAAGCAGCTGCTTTTGCGGAAAAACTTGCCAGCTGTCTACACTGGCCGTTTGAATTTCCGCAAGAACACTGATGATCTCATGTAAGATTGTCAGTGTTCTTGCGGAAATGCTATGCTGTTCCCATTTGGGCAAAAGCCCTCTTTCGCAAATGCTTTTGCGCAAAAGGGCCAGTGTAGACAACGTGGTATTGTTTTGTGCAAAAAAGCCCCGATCTCGAAAATGGCGATCGGGGCTTTCCTGCGCAAAACCGCGTCTAGATTGGTACGGACACTTTTCCGCAAAAGTGCTTTTGCAGAAAAGCGTCTGTCCCAATCTAGACGCTCTTTTCCGCAAATGCTTTTAATGGAAAAACTTTTCCGTTAAAAGCATTTGCGGAAAATCATGCCAGTCTAGACGTAGCCATGGTGTTGCTTGGATGTACATAAAAAAATATTCTGCACGTGGATGGAAAAAAATCCACCCACGGATGGAAAATTAGAGGGAACATTGGTTCCAACCTAAGCACCCTGTATTAAGCAGCTAGATCTGCTCTGCTGTTCCCCAGGGCCTCTTCCTAAGCTTCCTCTTCCAAGCTCCCTTGTGCAGCCACCTTTTGGTTATCAGACCTTTGGCTTCTCCTTTGGCTTCCATCGCCCCTGGGTTTTATGATCCTTAGCTCCATATCCTCTAGCCAGGAGGCATGGGTGGACAGTGCAAATGGGGTTGGGGGTGGCAGGTCCCCAGACCATCCCAGTCTGGACTGAATTCACGTTAGATCTTGTTTGGCATCATATTTATCCCATACAACTACCAGTGTCCCCCAACTGGAATCTCAGAATGAAGCAGGAGTGAAGGAGCGAGGAAACAGTGAGAGGAAATAGACAGTAATCTCATTTGCCTCAGGCTGCAGCATCAGACCCGTCCTGTGTCCTGGATTCCACAGTGCTCAGAGTGTGTGATATGAAAACAGGATCACTAGGAGTGGAGATAAAGGACTCAGGAGAGTGAAACTACCAGAGCTGGGAGGGAGGAGACAGTGGTGCTAGATACATCCAAAGATTGGGGAAAGGGGGAGAAAGAGAGAAGAAATCCTAAAACAAGAAAGAGACTTTGAGGAGGGAGAAAGGACTGCAGCAGACACGGAGAGAGATGGGATGGGAATCCCAAAAAATGAGCGGAAGTGTCTTTAGAACAGAACAGAATACATACTCACTCCTTTCAACAAGCTCACTCGAAGAGCCGCAGAAATTCAAATCTCATCTGGCTGACCATTTTGCAAACAAACAAACAAACAAACAAACAAACAAACACCCCATGGCTGCAACAGTACATACTTGACCATTTGTTGCCTACTTTGATTTAACCTCTGAGAAGCAGACTTTTTGGCAGTTGCTACCACCCTCTGCTCCAAATGCAATCATGCCCTCTGGACACCCTTTCTGAAATGAGAACCAGCCTCAGGTATCCTCAGCACTGCACTTCTCCTCTGGTTTCACCCTCTTTTCACAGTCCACTGTTTGCATGGTAGAGGTCAATTAGTCCCATCGCCACTAGTCTGACTGGCAGCTCAGCTCATTGTTCTATTCAACCTGCCCTCTTGCTTCCACTCATGAAGCAGCTAGGTTGTCTTTGCCCTTATTCCCACCAGCTAGCTTCCCCCAACCCCGAAGTGGCAGAACAGTAGTGCTGTGCCCACTATCACTCATCCTTTCCCCACTTACCCCATTGTCCTAGTCTAGCATGCAGGAAACCTGATACAAGCAGTCCCCGGGTTACGTACAAGATAGGGACTGTAGGTTTGTTCTTAAGTTGAATCTGTATGTAAGTCGGAACTGGCGTCAGCAGCTGCTGAAACTGATCAGTTTCAACCGCGGCTGAATCTGGACGCCAGTTCTGACTTACATACAGATTCAACTTAAGAAACCCAGGCGTCCCCAAGTCAGCTGCTGCTGAAACTGATCAGCGGCTGATTCCAGGAAGCCTGGGGCAGAGCAACTCTGCCTCGGGCTTCCTGTAGTCAGCTTCTGGTCAGTTTCAGCAGTGGCTGACTTGGGGACGCCTGGGGCAGGGCAGAGCAGCTGGGGTGCTGCTGGGTTGCTCCAGTAGCGCGGCTCCTGCGGGACCAACCCGGCAGCCCCCAGCTGCTCTACCCCAGGGGTAGGCAAGAAAAGCCTGGTATGCTGGGGGGGAGGGGGGTACTAGCTGCACCCCCCCCCCCCAGCAGACCAGGGAGACGGGGGTGGCGGGACCGCCCAAGTCCTCCACGGCTTTGCTCCGTCTCCCTGGTCTGCTGACCTGGGAGATGGGGAGCAAAGCCTCGGAGCACGCCAGCAGTGGGACAGCCGCGGCGCGCCTGGACTGTCCTGCTGCCCGCGTGCTCTGCGGCTTTGCTCCCCATCTCCCTGGTCTGCTGGTCGGGAGACAGAGAGCAAAGCCCCAGAGCACGCCCGCAGGGGGACAGCTCAAGCTTGCCCGGGCTGTCCCGCTGCGGGCGTGCTCCAAGGCTTTGCTCCCCGTCTCCCTGCAGACCAGGGAGACGGGGAGCAGCTTTTCTCGCCCCGGAGGACGGGGGCGGCGGACCGCGGTGCATCTGGGCGTCCCGCTGCTCCCGTCCTCCGGGGCGAGAAAAGCCCCGTTCGTAACTGCGGATCTGACATAAGTCGGATCCACGTAACTCGGGGACTGCCTGTACTTTTATTTGCTCAAATAGCACTTCTATTTGCTCCAGACTTCTGGGCCTGATGGTCCCAGCAGGGATTTTAGGCTCCCATGGGTGTAGAGCTCTAGGGAACCCTCTGAATGCAACATTATTAATATTATTATGTTAGGTGCCATACGAACATACAACAAAACAGAGTCCTGTCCCCAAACAACTTGCAATAAACACGAATCAAAAGAGCTCAGTACCTCACAGGATTATACCAAGATGATTACTAACCTCACTCATGTAAACTAATTCCCACAATTATAATTCATTTAGAACACACATAGTAATGAAGACTAGGAAACAACATAAAATGTACATTTTCCCATAAACTTCATATAGAATGCCTTGTTTTTAGTCAATAACTCTATGTCTTTTCCAGTTTCCCTATAAGCAATATTTTATCAATGTTTTTAAATAAATTAAGGTATGATCTGCCTACTTTTATCTCTCATCACCTGAGAAGCCAAGCCCTTTCCAATAAATCTTAATTACTTTCTCATACTGCTGACAGTGATTAAATAGGAAATGTTCTTCTTCTTCCAATATACTTATATTTAAGTGGACACTTTTATGCACAGTTATGCTGAAAAAGCCAAATTTATTATTGTTAAGAGGCAAGATTTTGCAACAAAGCAGTATTGATCCATCACCCTATATATGTACATTATAGAAAAAAATCTGAAAAAATACTCAAATGGAGCCACTAACTGTGTTTAAGAAAGATCCAAAGTGCATCTGTAGCATGTGCTGGACAGGCTCTGGCTTCATGTTATGCATATATCTTATTCTTACTATATATTTTAGAAATGTATCTGTCTGTCCTTCCATCTATGAATCTGTTTGTTCAAGAATTCCTAAACAGTAAGAGCTAGGACCACCAAATATGGTACACAGCTTCCTCTTATAACTTAAAGCATGGCCAGGGGTTGATTGTGCCAGGGCAATAGGATGTGCGTAGAACACAACTGTTTTGTATCAAATGGAAAAGGAAGAGGTGTGAGAATAGGGGCAATTATACCCAAGAATGACCATAGGTGGGCAGCAAGCACCCCAGTGAGCAATCGCTGGTGAACAGCACGGCCCCCATCATGGGAAGCAGCTGCCGGCCACTATGTGGTGCCCCAGGGAGAAGCTGGTGGCAGCCTTTACGGCCCCCCACCACCCATAGGAACAAACTGGAAGGCAAGATGCCCTGCTCCTGCCCTGGGCCAGACTCAGGCAACACCAGTCTTCCAATTATACAAACAATATGTGCACTCTTTAAAGGTGAGACTTTTCATTGAGACTTCTATACCAATACAATTAAATTATTTTAGTTTTTGCTAGAACAGTACATTTAGCATTCCACCTAGCCAAAGTTTCATAAACGATCAGTTTCACTCCTCCTTTCCTTTCCTTCTGCCCCAGCTCCCTAGGATTGCCAATTTTCCCAACCAGATTGTCCAGTCAGGAAAGCTGGCTAACCTACTCCCTCTCCCACTATACAGCATTCCCTTGCATGACTTCTGGATCTTCATCTCTTATCATAAAGCTAACAGATCTGCCAAATTTCAGCCTTTTGGATTTGAGGATTTCTCAGCTCTAAGACCATCCTCCAAGAAGGGTTTGAACTGCTGCAGCTGTGAAAGTGAAGACATTAAGAACACTAGCTGAAAGAGAAACCAAGAAAAATGTTAACAGCAAATCAGGAAGGACTAGTGTCATCAAGCTACGAGTTGTTGTCCTCAATTATAGGGTTGCAACTGTTACAGACATCAGTGGAAGCTTCATCTATGTATCAATGGGCAAAAGTGGACTCTGAATGTTTCCTTGCCTGGCTTCTATTTCCTACACAAAATTGTGGCTCTGAATGAATCACTAATATACTGAAAAAAGACAGCTTCTAAGAGGAAAGGCAGCTGTGGTTCATTTGCTACTTTCAAATAGGAATAGATTTTAATGAGTCAGAGTGTATGAACAGTGTCAGGAAACAGGCAAATTAATAATGTTCAGGGTTTCCAAAGTTAGCCTGCTCCTGTGACTGCACTTACAGCGTAGCAGCAAAGCAACTGATTGTCCATGGCAGCACATGCCAGATCATCCAATTAGTGTGATTCATCCTAAAGTGTCTCTTGGCATAGTGCTGTAGCATACTAAAACATACTGAATCAAGCATGAAGAATGATGGCCACAAACTATGTTGCTAATATATACAATATGGCTACGTCTACATTGGCATGATCTTGCGCAAATACTCTTTAACACAAGAGTTCTTGCGTTAAAGTATTTTGCGCAAGAGAGCATCTACGCTGGCATGTGCCTTTGCACAAGAGATGTGCTTTTGCGCAAGAGCATCCGTGCCAGTGTAGACGCTCTCTTGCGCAAGAAAGCTCTGATGGCCATTTTAACCATAGGGCTTTCTTGCACAGGAAATTCATGTTGCCTGTCTATACTGGCTTCTTGCGCAATAACAGTTGTGCAAGAAGGCTTATTCCTGAGTGGGAGCTTCATCGTTCGTGTGCAAGAAGCACTGATTTCACACATTAGAACGTCAGTATTCTTGCGCAAGAACTCGTGGCCAGTGTAGACAGGCAGCAAGTTTTGGCGCAAAAGTGGCTGCTTTTGCGCAAGATCGCACCAATATAAACACAGCCTATATGTCATCCCATCTTACTATATCAGGTAAGGCCTTTGACTTGGAACAGATGTGCTCAAATTACATAGTTGATCCCTTTTAGGAAATTCAGACTTGGGATTTGAAGGCTGCAGGCACGTGTACTGATATTATGAAGTTAGTCACCTGCACTTGACCTTATGAATGAAGGCATTAATAGATGGTGATCTCCTTCAGGATGGACAATGTGAAAGGATGTGCATGAAGGGATATTGTTCAATAAGTCATAACGAGGTACATTTATTACATTTTTGGACTGCTGTTTTAGCAAATAAGTTATTTGAAGTGTTAGGCAATTGTTTTCATTCCATACCCAATTACTCCCTTTTCTCATGTTCATTTACTGTTTCCAAAATTGAGTCAGACCTTGGGAAATTCCATTTGGCTACATGATAAAACTATACCTGTTAAATGGCTATTGTATCAACCTTCTGAGGAAAGCTGTTGTACCAGATAAAAGTGACAACTTTTATGTTCATTCTTATGTTCATTCTTATGGGGCTTCTCTAGGATGAGCAGAGATATGTTCCAAACTTGTTAGCTAGTTTACTAACAGGTACCAGGCTGGATCCCCTACTAGTGTCAATAGAGTAACCTCGCTGCTGCCAATGGAGCACCACAGATTTATACCAGCTGAAACCCTAGGTCACTGTTCAACAAGCATGTGCTGAACTGACTCAGCTGTGAATAGCAAAGTACCACAAATCTGCTTTATAGAGTAGATGACACTGTACTCTGCTACTTGATAGAGAAACTTGCTAACATAAAGAGAAAATTGGCATAGTTACGCAATGACAAAATGCCTCTCCTAAAGAGATCTATTGTGGCTTGGCAAAGTTATGCTTTGGAGCTTTTACAGAAATTACTCCCAAACTGTTTTCATCACAGTTTACAGCTCTGAACTGAAACAGAATCCAAGCATATACAATGATCTGTTTTGACAGAAATGCATCAATACCCTATTCTGTTGCAAAGAACTTGTAAATTTAAACTTATTCTGTCAAAGGAAATTTACATCACTGATTATACTGCACCAAGGGACCAACTAAAACTTAATTGGCAACATTTCAAGGACCCTTGATATTTTTATTATTCCCGCTACAGCTCTAGGGAATAATCTAGCTGATTTGGTGATGTAGTTGCATTTCTTCTCACATGCCAGTGGATTCCATTCTGAGTCTTATAACTTAGTTAAGCATCTCTGTACTGCTGCTTGGTAAGGGGCTACATTAAACATGAGATTTCCATGTGCAGCTTGCTGCTAACCCTTTCCTTTCCTATAGTAATCCCTTCTACAGTTATTTCCTATAGTCAGTTCAGCAGACAGATCCTTTTGAGCTTCCCAGTTCAAACCCAGCTATTAACATATAGCCTTTGTCTACACTTAACAGTTTAAAGTGCAGCCACGGCAGCGCTTTAAAAGGAAGGTGTGGCCATGGCACGAGTGCTGGGAGAGATCTCTCAGCGCTCTATGTAAACCACCTCCATGAGGGGAGTAGTGCTGTAGCCTGGTTCAAACTTTACAGTGCTGTAACTTGCTACACTCAGGGAGTGGAGGAGAGGGTGTTTTTTCATACCCTATGCCAGAAAGTTTCAGTGTTGTAAAGTGCTAGTGTAGACTTGGCCTTAGAGGCAAGTATCCTTGACCAGGTCCCAAGTCCCCAGGAAAACATCCCAGAGCAAGGTACTTAAGAATGCATGTAAGTACTCTGCTGAAAGTTCCTTCTGTTAATTATATTTTCTGGCTGATATCATGCACCTTCCCTAAACACAGGTTTTTTAAATTATTATTATTATTTTAAAAGAGGGATTGTGACCAGTATTATGTTCTGTAAGTCTTTAAAAATGCATGCAGATCTTTGTCTATAAAAGTGCCTCAGACTGGGGCCAGGGAAGATAGTAGTAGCCAGTACAGTACTTGGACAAAACAAAGACACTGATAATCTTGGTTAGTTCTTGCTTTCATTGTAAACATCTTTCTGTCCAGTTTCTTTTTGTATTACAAATCTTGTCTCTGTTTTGTTGATGATATATTTAGACTGCCATCAATCATTCCAATAAACTTATTTATTTCAATTCTAACCTGACTTTAAGGGCTATATTCAGGTCTGAGGTAAGAGGATAGCATTCCCCTTAAGACAGTGGAGTTATACCTGACTACAACAGTGCTGCATCTACCCCTACATGTCAATTCACTTAATTTTCTCCCATGTTAATTGCTCTGCTTGTTATCTCCACATTGCAGAGTCTACAATATGAAGTATATAGAATACTTTAGCACCACGGGTCATTGCTGTCATTGTTTTCTCTGCCTAAATTGCAAAGTGCCAACCCTTGCATTAAGAAACAAGAATGCTGAAGGTTCAAAATAAAACCAGTGGTATGTCCGTTCCAATGATATATGGCTATGGCCTTTAGTGATCCTGGCATTTTAAAATTTTAATTAAAAAAAATTAGAAGTTATCCTGATACTAAACTAGAAATACTTCATTCTACTTTCCCACCAGAGTAAGAAGGATTTCTTTGGAGTTTTGGTTGCATTTGGACTGGACTCCTGGGTACTCTCAAATCCCTGTAATTGAGCCCTCTCAGAGCTGAGCTGTTTTAGTGCCTATGTTGCTCTGTCATGGGGCTGTTACCCCAAATCTGTGCCTTTGCTGAGGGAGACCAGAACTTCTGATTCAGCACGACAGGATGGTGGGGCACTCCAATGGACTGGTAGGGAGGCTCAGGGGTATGATCAGAGGTATGATCAGCCCGTCAGGTGATAGTTTCAAGGGGATCTCTGTGACCCAACCCATCACAGCACCTCTACAATAACAATTTTCAATTCAGGCTGGAAAGTTTTCACATTGCAAAAGTTATTAGGCTGCAGTATTTTATGAAATGCTTGCAGCTAAATGAAAGCCCTGCCTAAAGTAAATCGAAATCACACGGAACTGTAATTTTGTCCTGTAATTTTTAATAAGCTCATTAGCAATCACACAGGAAAGCCATATGGTGATTACTTCACAGATTCATAGTGCTACGTTGTCGCCTTTCATTGCCATTAATTTCACAGCATGAGAAGAAGAGGGTAGGCTGAAAAGTGACTGAGTTTCTTTGTAATCTTAGGCCAACCATTCAGTCTTTTTGTACCCCAATCTGCTCATATGTATAGTGAGGAAGATTCATTGATTTCAAGGTCACTGTGATCAATGGGTCTGACCTCTTCTCTAAGGGTATGGCTACACTACAGCATTATTTCAAAATGGTTAATTTGAAATAGCTTATTTTGAAATAACGCATCTACACACAAAATGCATTTTGAAATAGCATTTTGCTATTTCGAAATAGCGCGTCCACACTGAGTGGACACTGAATCGCATTTAAGGCCAGCCGGAACCAGGTCTGGCAGGGCATCAGGTCAGGATTTACTTTGTGTGGCTGATGCCTGAGGCTATCTGAGGCCAGTACTTAAAGGGACCCCATGGACAGCCGGTTCTCAGGTTTCCCTGCTTGCTTGTCTACCTCGATGAGGGACAGCAAAGCATTTTGTCTCTGCGTGCTCTGCTTGCCCTCACTCGGGACACCACAGCACTCTGCAACATGGAGCTGGAGCTGCCCCTAGGCACTCTGGTGCTGCTCTTGGACCCGTTGCTGCGAGCCTGGCTGCACTTTCTGCAGGCAGCCATCTGGGAGGTCCATTGCAGGGCTGTTTGTATCCAGGAGGCCTTGCGGGAGAGCTTCCACCCTGAGGAGCACTGAGAGCCTCCCTGGTCTGCCCCACTGGGGGCTTGTGCCCCATTCCTCCTTTACATCCTTCCACTTACCCCCCCCCCAGCTCCCCTTCCTGATGTAAAATAAAATATACATTTTTTCATAAACACAAACTGTCTTTATTTAACAAAACTGGGTGCGGGGGGGGGGGGAATGAAACTCTAGTGAGACTGGGGAAAGGAGGTGGGAGAGGGGAGGAAAGAGTGGGAGAGGGGAGGGGGAAACCTGGGAGGAGGGAGCTGGAAGGGGGAAGCAAAGGGAAGAAGGGGGAGGGGAAGCTTAGGGCTCAGGGGCGAGGGTCTCACTGTACCAACTTGATTTTCATGCAAACCTGCTCCTGGGTTCTCATGTAGCCTTTGGTGGCTGGACTGGCAGCTATCCTGCCATAGACAGCCGCGTTCTTCCATCTAGTGCGGAGTTCATGGACATTGGGGGCACCCTCCCCAAACCTGAGTAAGGTCCAAGATCTCCACCCTGGACCAGGAAGGTGCCTGCCTTCTCCAGGCCCTGGCAGGCTCCTGGGAGCTGGCAGACTGCTCCTGGGGAGTGGTAGAGGGCTGGCTGCCAGTGGCTTGCTGGCTTATGTTTTGGGGCCACTGGGTCAGGGGCAGTGACTACTGTGTCTTGGCTAAAAGGCTTGGAGCTGGCACAAGCACTGTGGCCAGAGTCTACCCCTTTAAGGGTTCTGGGGAGGGGAAAAGGGAGAAGAGTGTTCTTGTTCGAGGCTGGAGTGGCCACCAGGGCACCCTGGGAAGGCTGGAGGCCCCCTATTTCAAAATAAATGTCTATACAGCACTTATTTTGAAATAGCTATTTCGAATTTGGCATTATTCCTCGTAGAATGAGGTTTACCAAATTCGAAATAAGTGCTCCGCTATTTCGAATTTATTTCAAAATAGAGGTTTGGCTGTGTAGATACTAGGAAAGTTATTTCGAAATAAGGGCTGTTATTTTGAAATAACTTTGCTGTGTAGACATACCCTCTCACAGGCTAAGAACAATTCCTTTTGAACTAGTGCATATCTCAAAAACCATCCAACCTAGATTTAAAACCTGTCAGTGATGGAAAATCCACTACAACCCTTGGTAAGTTGTCAGAATAGTTAATTACCTTCACTATTAATACTTTGTCTTATTCCCACTCTGAATTTGTCTACCTTCAACTTCCAGCCATTGGATTATGTTAGATCTTTGTGTGCTAGACTGAAAAGCCCATTATCAAGTACTGCAGGATTTACCCAGCATTGCTCGGTATTTGTGCATGCTCAGAGTAGAAGGGGGTGCAGGAGTCAGGGCTGGAAGACTAGGGGGGCCAACACCATGGGCCCACATGGCTGCCTGGGTGGTGCTGATGTGGTGGTAGCAGACTCCCTTGGTCATCCAGGGCCATACTGCCTGGCTGGCAGCTCTTTCCTGGAGGAGCCTGTGCTATGCTGCCCGGCCTGGGTCTGTAGCAACTCGGGGGGGGAGGGGGCAGGGCAGGGGGCCCACCTACCTCCTGGACCCATGGCCAGCAATATGATGAGCCCTAGCCCCAGCCAGCCACTCTCTTCCTTGTTTGGCCACCCCCTTGTGGTCACTCTGCAGTATAACTGTCCTCTGCGCTTGCTCCCCCCGGTGGTCTTTGTAGAGCATGAATGCGTCTGCTCTCAGACTCCTCCCTTTCCTTGTTATGAACAACAATCCCATTCCAGGCACATAGGCTACGTCTACACTGGCCCCTTTTCCGGAAGGGGCATGTAAATTTCAGCAGTCGTCGTAGGGAAATCCGCGGGGGATTTAAATATCCCCGCGGCATTTAAATAAAAATGTCCGCCGCTTTTTTCCGGCTTTTAAAAAAGCCGGAAAAGAGCGTCTAGACTGGCCCCGATCCTCCGGAAAAAGTGCCCTTTTCCGGAGGCTCTTATTCCTACTTCAAAGTAGCCATGTAGGGATGTAGACGTAGCCCATGGGTTTTCCTGGCACAGCCAAACCCTTACCTTGCTATAAGTTAGTATAGGAGAAAACTGCATAACAAATTTGGTAGCCCTAGCTCTTATTGTTTAGGAGGAGTTCTTGAACAAATGGATTTACAGATGTACAGACTCAGACACGGACACACAAGTTCTCTAAAATATACAGAGAGATGTTCCCTGGGTAGATACCTTCAGACTATAGTAAGTCAGCCCTTATCCTTCTGTTGTTAAGTCTGATGTTTTGAGGATCGCCTAGAGCAGTAAGAGATTCTCTCACCACATGCTCTGAAACCTTGAAAGCCTTTATGCTATGCAGCTGTGGCTCAGAGCTCTGACTCCAGTAGCCAGCCCAAGAGCAAATAGATCCCATCTAGCTTCCATCAGCCTACTTTCTTGTTCCAGTGTGACCCCAGTGTCATGGCTCCTTCCCAGACTGATGAGCTGCAGCCTGTTGGTGCTCTTGGGACAGTCTGCCTTTACATGCCCCGTTTTATTACATTTAAAGCATCGCATAACGGGCGTATCACTGTGGGGGGACTCCCAGCAGAAGGATGCAGGGACGAGGAAAGATCTGGGGTCTCCCTGGAGGTGTATAGGGCCCATCTCTGTGAGGTGGGGATCGGGAGGATCCCCAGTTGTTGATGGTCCCCCTCATACTGTTCTCCGGGTTGCTTTGGCCCCTCAGTTCCATCCATCTGGCCCCAAGCACTCCTGCCTCTCTTAGGTTTTTTGGTTTTCCATCCAGGATGTACCCTCTAAACTCTCCCAGAACACCCTCAAGGAACTGTTCTATCTGCATCAGGAGAGAGATTTTTTCCCGGGTGTGGGCCTTCTCTCCAGAGAGCCATGTTTCCCAGCTTTTGAGTATACGACTAGCATGTTCGGGGAATGGTGTGGTTGGGATCCACTTGGAGGCCCTAAAGCGACACCGAGCCTGTTCAGGAGTGAGTCCCATCCTGAGTCTGGCCTCTTGCTTAAACAGTTCATAATCATTTACCCTGTCCCCTGACAGGTCAGCTGCTACCCCCAGTAAGGGACCAGTGATTTGTGATCTTAAGCCCATCATGTACTGACCAGGAGGAATATTGTACCCCTGGCAGGCCCTCTCAGAATTGAGGAAAAAGTCCTCGACATTATCCCCTACTTGGTACATGGGGAGCCTCCTGGGGTTGAATGGTGATGGAGATGGGGTTGTTGGGTGAGGTTCCTGAAATGGCCGGCTGTTTAGCTTTCTCCAGTACAACTTGGGCCTCTAGTTCTGCTCACCTCGTCTCTGCCGCTATCTCTGTCAGCTTCACCTCCCATTGTATATGCCTGTCCTCGGCTTTGTCCTTGGCTTCTCGTTGTGCACACTTGTCCTCCATCCATAGGAGAAACTCCAACTCCTTTTCAGTTAGGGGCTTGCCTGCCCTTACGGTATAATCCCACATAGAAGGTGCTGGTGAGGGGAAAGTAGGGCAGCTGCCAGCTGCTCCTGCCCCCTCAAGGTTACTTCTCCCTAGACTCACAGGGGCAGGCTTCTGTTTCCCCTCTCCAGGGGTTGAATCTTCCCCAGAGCTGGACATCTTGCCTTGCTCTGAGGCTGTTTCTGCCTCAGGATGGTGCTTAGGAAGGGTTGGTTTATCTAGGGCTACTTTGCCCGATCCCAAAAGCACGTACTGGGCTCCTTCCCTGCCCTATTCTAGCCTAGCTATTCAGTTGTCCTGAAAGCTGTTTAAAAAAAAAAAAAAAAAAAATTCACACAATTTGGGTAGGATAACAAGAGGAAAAAAACTGCAAAGCTTGCAACTCAAAAGAAAAACCTGTGTCCTTTTAAAAATCCTGGGTTCTCAAAATAATCCCACCTCTATGCCACCATGCCATGGCTCCTTCCCCACTCTTGCACGATAAATACAGAAGTGCGGGCCAGCAAATTACCCCAAAACCTTATCTACCAGGCTTTGGCATAAAACTTCCCCCCCAAAATCTTAACAACCTAGATTTTGGGAATAAAATCTCCACTGCCACCACCCAAGTATTGATACAAAAATCAGAGGAAAGATCACTTGGGAAATCTTACCCCTAAAGGACAAACCAGGACACAACCATTAACCAATACCAGATTAATAAAAGGGAAAGAGAAAGAACTTTTATTATCACCACAATATTCCTGTTGCAAGCATAATGACTAGATGGAAAAGTAACAAAATAATATACTCATGGAGGAGAAATATACCATGGGCCAGGAACTTAGTTACAAAGGAGAGCAAACCCATTTTTAAATGCATAGACATCAGATCCCATTTCCCAAACCATAAAACAATAAAACCTAATGGATTTATCCAAACTTTATCCTACTTACAGACTGTGAAGAGTATTTTCTTATAGGGAGACATCCTGTCCCCTTCAATAGCTGGAGAGAAATCTACCCAGGACAAAGAAGGGAAAAACCCAAAAATTCCTTTGTCCCAATTTGAAATTCCTACCTACATTTCTATTGGCTGCCTGCCACCTGGTTTAGGTAAGGGACATATTTAACCCCTTTGTCCCCAGGATGCTGGGTAACCCTCATGATCATGACACCAACAATCTTTCCGGTCTTGATTCTCCCCAAATCAGTCTACTCCAAGTTCTTAACTACCAACACATGGATGTTCCCCCTTTGGACTGACACCACTGAAGGTGTGAAACTAACCCCACCCCCCTCCAATCTGCTTTCTTTGGCACATACACTGCTCACACTTTGCATGCCAGAGAACTGCTATATAAAATATGCCTTTTTAAACTCTTGGCTGCTGTTTCTTCCAGCCCCTGTATCCCTCTTCCTGTCTGACACAGTCCTTCCTTATTCTGCCTCACATCATTGCTCAGATGACATCCTAACAACCTAACCTGTCATTCCTCTTTACCTCAGTCAACCTGAGGTAACTCAGAGAATCATTAACCAATTTTATAAAACAACATCATTTCGGCTATAAATTAAGGGTGTGTGTGAAAAACCATTATCTATAGAACTCCAAATAAGTTGGTCTGCATAGGGCCCAAATGGGCTGGAACCAGCTTTGCTTGTATGAGAGGAGAGATGGTCTTGTAGTTGAGTCCATGGGCCAAATTCTTCATTGGCAGAAGTGGACTAGCTCTATTGACTTAATTTAATCTCATGAGTAGAAGTCAATAGTAGCACAAATTAAAAGTTTCCATTCCATATGAAAATCTAATATTTTCACATTTGTCTAGGTACCACCAAATCAGACTGCAAAGTCAAAACACTGATTTTTGTGTGTGAAAAATTCAGAAAATTATAGATTAAAAAATGTTGAAGTGCTTCATTTTGTCATTCCCTAATCAAAACACTTCATTTCACAGTAGAAAAATGGTAATCTCTGGAAATGCTGGAGCCAGCTTAGTATCTCATGGAAGTCATAGTTCCAAGTTTGAGGTACCCCCATTCTCTGTGACTGGACTACATTTCCCATGATACACATCTATGTCTCCTTAGGGCTTAGCTACCACAGTGTATTGGTCTGCTTTTGAAAAATGAAAACAAGTTTAGAAAATTCCAAGAATCTATCCCCTCTCTCTGCTCCCAATTTTTCAAACCAGGTATATAGCTAGAAGGAAACATGTGATGATAATAAAATTGAGGAAAAGATAAGAACAAAGATACTGAGAATTATCTTTTTTCCAAACCGGCCGTACTCACAAACTCTTTTCAGTTTCAAAACCCTTAGTCTTCTGTCATATTTTCTGTACATAGCCAGACATTCCAGGTTTATAGTGCTAATGATTTAAAAAACAAATGCATATTATATAAAAAGAGAGGACCGTAGGAATGAAGTTCAAGAGAACAATCATATTTCACACAAAGCATAATAATATCACACATTTTTTTTAGAGAAGATCACCGTAAGTAATGCATGTAAGCAAGTAAAATAGACATTTAGGTTTGTTTCTGCAGAAAGGGAAAAACCTATATAGTGCAGAAAAAACGGGATTCCAATATAAAAGAGGAAAAGTCCTGCTTATGAGATTCCTTGTGTTCTCTGGTTCTTTATATTAATGAAAACTGGCTCTTTGTCAAAAACAATGAGGAGTCCTGTGGCACCTTAGGGTATGTCTACACTACAAAGTTAATTCGAACTAACAGATGTTAGTTCGAATTAACTTTGATAGGTGCTACACATGCAAACTGCTAGTTCGAACTTAATTTGAACTAGTGGAGTGCTTAATTCAAACTAAGTAAACCTCATTCCACGAGGACTAACGCCTAGTTCGAATTAAGGGCTGTGTAGCAAGTAAGCAAGTAAAATAGACATTTAGGTTTGTTTAAGGGCTGTGTAGCCACTTAATTCGAACTAGTGGGAGGCTAGCCCTCCCCAGCTTTCCCTGGTGGCTACTCTGGGCACCACCAGGGAAACTCTTCTGCCCCCCTCCCGGCCCCGGAGCCCTTAAAGGCACGAACCAGCCACCCGCAAAATGCTAATTCGAACTAGTTTTTAGGTCTAGATGCACTAGTTTGAATTAGCTTAGTTCGAATTAACTAATTCGAATTAAGTTAGTTCAAATTAGTGCTGTAGTGTAGAAATACCCTTAGAGACTAACAGATTTATTAGGGCATAAGCTTTTGTGGTTAAAACCCATTTCATCAGATGAATTGGTATGGAAAGTACAGAAGCAGGAGTATATATAAGGAAGAAGTTGCTTCTGTACCTTCCACCGCAATCCAGCTGATGAAGTGGGTTTTACCCACAAAAGCTTATGCCCTAAGAAATCTGTTAGTCTTTAAGCTGCCACAGGACTTCTCATTGTTTTTGCAGATACAGGCTAACACGGCTATTCCTCTGAGTCTTTGTCAAGAGTTCATCTGCTCCCGCTGATTATTCCCCACATGAAATCAGTCCTGTAAGTAACATCAGAGCACATGCAAACTAAACATTGTAATTGATCATAGGCAGCACTCTATGAAACTAGAGAAGGATTCTGTGCTACCGTTACTGGTAATAACATTGCCAAGTCCCGTGTTATAATTAATTGCATGTATTATAGTCACACGTGTACATACTGTTATTTGAGAAAGGCAGCTGCCATAGGTAATTAATTGTTGAAGAGGTAGTAATGCAGTTAGCTCTAATGAGATACATCGATGGCAAAATCTGGATTTGTAATACTAATTTGCAGCTGACTGACTATAGATGCCATGCTGATAGATTCAAGGCCAGCAGGGACCACATGATCATCTGGTCTGACCTCTCATATAACATATTGAACTTCCCCACAATAATTCTAAATGTGTGTATATTGAGCCATCTATCCTCTAACCCATACTCATGTAACTGTCATGGAAACAGTCTGGGGGCACGTCTAGATTACATGGCTCCGTCGATGGAGACATGTAGATTAGGGTTGTAGGCAAAGGGAAATGAAGCGGCAATTTAAATAATCGCCGCTTCATTTAAATTTAAATGGCTGCTGCGCTGTGCCGATCAGCTGTTTGGCGGCACAGCGCTGTAGTCTGGACGCTCTGCGGTCGACAAAGGTCGTGGGATGAGGTTTACCAGGGAGGTCGACAAATGCCTTTGTCGACCGCGGAGCGTCCAGACTACAGCGCTGTGCCGACAAACAACTGATCAGCACAGCGTGGCAGCCATTTTAATTTAAATGAAGCGGCGATTATTTAAATCGCCGCTTTATTTCCCTTTGCCGAGTAAACAAATCTACATGTAGTCTAGATGTGCCCTAGTCTAGTGTCTACAATGTGATGATTCACATGACTGAGGATAACACGTGTAAAGGTCACAGAATTGTGACCCAGGTACATAAATTAGGACTTTCACTTGCCACGGATTTTTACTGGTAGAAACATCTAATGCAAAAACTGAAGATCTAGCTGTAAATATTATCATAACACAGAAAACTCGAAGCCGTTTAATATAGCTCCTAACATCTGTCCCCACGGATGTCAGGGTTATGACTGTTAGTTTTTCAGTGGTAAAAGCTTGTTGGGAGTCAGGACAAAAGCCTTCTTTGTGAGGAAAAATAAAATATGTTATTTCAAATTTCAAATAGCCTTTTTAAGCATTTAGGAAAATGACAACAAAAAAGGCTAACCAAGATTTGTTAAACAATGAAAAGGAGAAACATTAAATAATTAGTATCATATGCAGATCATCTAATGAAGTCTTAAATTATGTGGGATATCAAGTTGTCATACGATCCTGGCTAGCTCTCAAGAAAAATGCCTGGCTTTTAGGGGAAAAAAATACTGTTTAAGATTTATGAATGTAAAAAATAAAACAGACAATTGAATTACAGGTCATGTAATTAACAGAGAAAAGAACAGCAGCAGGCATTATACAGTGTTCTCTGAGAAAAATAAACAAATGAGACAGAAAACAGATTGGTGAGCAGAATTCACCACTGAGTGCGTTAATTACATATCTTTTTCCTAAGCCATGGTTATAAAATAGACTCCTATTTACTTCCAGAGAAAACAAGGAAACTCTTGCCAGTTCGTTGCACAGTTTCCTCTTCCAGTTATTGCATGGAGAGACTTTAGGCAGATGTGATAAGTGATTTTCATACCTCACTTAAAAATTCCAAATTCCATTTGGTCCTTTATCAACCATAATCTAAACACATTTCCAAAAGGCCGAGGTGGCAGGAGACATCCCTTCATCAAAACCTTGTAAATGTTTTACACCATTTAAAAACAAGCAAAAAAAACCTATGAAAAAAAGCTTAAATTTAATCCCAATTGCCAGTATCTTAACAAATATTAGGTTCTTGAGGTACCAAAAGCAGACTCTGATTCTACTTCTGGGGAAAAAAAACTTGATAATCTAGCAAGTTTATAGAGAATACAAGAAGGAGCCAATTCTTCCCATTAATATTTTTGACACACAAATATTGGGAAGCAAACTACTTACATAACATCTTTGGGCATGATTAATAACCTAAATGTCATCTTAAAATGTATCAGCTCACAATAGAAAATTAATAATAATGACATGACCATAATGGAGAATGTACTCTCCACTCAAAACCAATCTTTGCCAGGCCCATTCAGATTTCTCTTTCAGAATGTATGTATATATATGTATGTATATAAACTTTCTGGGAAAGTGCCAGTAATAATTCATTTATAGGGTTCACTAGACTAAAATTATGAAGGCTCCCTTAAGAATTCTGTTCAACAAACCCTGCCATAAAAGGACTACTCATATTTTTATTTGTATACAGCAACACTGAATTTACAATCTGATTCCTGTGAATGGCTCCTTGTACCTGTGTAGACACAAAGATTCCTGTGGGTCTCAATATGGGTATACCACAGCAGGGCATTCTTTTTAAGCAAAGGGTGTCCAAGCACCTACAGGAAACTATCCACATCAGGGTCTGTATCTAGATAAGGTTCTATTAAGCTCCCTCTCCCCACTTCATCCCAATAGGAGCATCTTGAAACAATCTATATTTACAATGTTGGTTTGAGGCTGTTTTAGTTAGCACGATCATGATATTTAGGGAGGGATCTGACCCATCACTGAACTGCTTTGACAGAGACCTTTTCCTTGAGAGGATGGAAATCAGAGTTAGAACACAGGAGCCTGGCTCTAATTTAAAAAAATCACCATAATGTTATTAGCGATTGACGTCATCTCAATAGTGGCACCAAGCAATACAAGGCTTCTGCACAGATGATACTGTTCCGTCATGGGGCACCTGCCATTTAATATCATTTGTGCTACTTCAGCCTTGGTCCAAGTGCTCTGATGGCCATTAATTCTAGAGTCTATAGATTTTTCAGACAAGTGATGAAAGAAAATAGAAAACATTCAGCCCTTGTTAAAAGCAACAGCTGTCTCTGGTCTTCTCACCCCTGTGTATATCAGTCACGTGGACTTCTTATTTGCTCTGAGGCAGGGGGAGAAGTGTCCCCTCCCCAACCTTGGTCTTCTCCCATTCCCAGATTTTTCATACATCTCTATGCTCTATTATGTTTTCCACTCTTTCTTCCCCTGCTTCTCAGATTTTGATACAGTCAATAGGGAAGCAAACTTTGCGCTCCCATGCTGCCAGTTATTTTAAAATGGCAACCTCGGTCTATTTGCTCCCCACTCACTTAATTTATGGTCCGCCTCAATTATACTCTCCCCCCTCTTTCCCAATTGAGAGATCCAGATCTATAGCTGGTGTAAATAAGAATAGTCCCCCTGGCAATGAATGACACAGATTTTCACCAGCTGAGGCTCTGGCCCTGAATATTAGTTATTTACCATTTTACTAATGCAGAAATTAATATAATGATTATATATTTTTCTGATGTCCCTTTCATGAATGATTAATGACTAAAAATCACAGGTCTAGATGTTCAGTTTGAATGAGGAATCATAATCCCTTGCATTTAGAAAACCAGGCTCAAAATCTGGTTAGGACATGATCAGAATATATCCCTTTGTTTAATCATATAGGAGAGAAGGAAATGTCTCCTACTGTAGTACTCCAAGCTTGTTTTCCTATTAGCGTGGCTGCTGACTAGAAATGATGCCTGATAAAATGGAAGGCTTTTCACATTATGCAGTGTTGTCCAACTCATGTTACACTGGGAGTTAAATCTAACATTTCTCCTAAGTTTACACACTTCTTACTTATTTTTACAATTTCTGGTGTTATTTCTGTGCAAGACATGAGCATGACAAAGTGATTGAATTTCCTGTGCATCCAGACAAATAAGATCACTGCCAATCCAATTCACCTTAAGCTAAGCTGTTCTGGAAGTGAATGATGTTCAAAGTGAAATACAGAAAAGAAAACTGCATATGCAAACTCAAACCCACTCTTCCAGGAAAAAAAAAAAAAAGGCTCCAACATGCCAAAAGTCTGGACCCTCTGGAAATAGTATTATATTATTTGAGTTATCAGGAAGAGGAGTCACTGAGAGTCAGAATCTGTTCTTTTATCCTTTTAGGTTGTTTCTAATGGTTCAGGTACAAAGAAGAATTAAATGTTAATGAAAACAAGGAGTCAGTTACTGTCAGTAGCTGTTTAGGCACCACTGATCAAACCTATAATATGGGCATGAAGTGTCAGACTGCCCATAAAAATCCCAGATTAGCCAAGTTTTATAGAACTAGCACCACTGTTATCTTTAACGATAAAAAAGAAGCGGAAGATCTTGTTCCTGAAGAACTTTTCAAAATTGCTATATGTGATTGGTTTTTAATTGCTGTATGTAGCAAGATAAAAGTAATGTCCGACATTTTAAAAGGTAAGCAACATATGCTGTACGGTCCACATTCACCAATATGTTAAACCAGATTTCCTTGTTCTTCTGAAGACTACTAGCAAATTTGGCCCATATTATATATTCCATACAAGGAAACTCCATTAAAAGAACATTGCTAAGGCTGAAATGCTTAGCAAAGCTCTCAAAAGTAGAAAGTGCCACAATTACAGTTTTTTAATTCAACGTCCTTATGTGCAAGCATAGACTAACTGCCTCTTGTGAGATCAGGAAGATACAGCTAAGTGTAAAACGTCTGTGCAGTCACCCTAAGTTCTTCCACCCACATCTCCTTGCACAGTAGAACTGCACTATTTCACAGCCTGAAAGCCCTCCTTGTTCAAAAGGAGTTAAAAGCAGAGTTTGGTTAGAAATGTTTGAGTATTAACAATGAATGAAAATATTTATTTTTACTCACCTCTCTCTGAATCAGGCATACCTGGTGTGGTATGGACTTAATGCAAGACAGGGAAATAAATGGGGGAGGGAGGAGAATTAAAACACTTGACACTAAAAAATGAATCTCTGAAAAGAAAAAGAGAAACAAGGTTTCTCTCTGCTGTGCTGTAACTGTCATGTCACGCTCATGTGTCTTTGCCTTGAGTTTGTACCTACATTCATGGTGGTTCACTTTGTGCTACAACCTCCGTTTTGCACAGGAACTTTGTTGCTTGGGGTGAAGGCCAGAAGAGTATTTGATAACCTTACAAAATGATAGTCTCTAGATAGTTCTAAACATCATCCTTTACCACAGGCAACAGACTCTCCAACATCTTCTCAGTATGTCCAAAATAGAACACACTTCCCTACCCAAAACCAACCCAAACAGATGTTCTCCAAGATTATCTGCCACCATTTATTCATCACAAAGTTAGACCACACCCAGATATGTAATTCCTCATTTTTAATTAGTCATTCATCTTTGATATTAAAAAGGTCTCTGTGTTATTTAGTACTTATGTAGAGCAAGTGGAAAAACATTTCCGCTGTGATTTGTAAATGGCTAAACGAGGTGATAGGCAAGTGGAGAATCAAATCCCGAGGGCTCTAGTCTCTTGACTGCTGACATGCCTTTTCGGAACACTATATTCAGAAAGAAAGAAAAAACAAAGCAGCCTTTGTGGAGAAGGGTCTTTGCTGAGGAGAGCAGCCATCAGATTGGGACCATGTTTCCTTCAGGCCTGACTCTGCCATCACCTCGAGTTAGCTTTCAAAAAGATGTGGTTGTGAGGAGTCATGCAGTTAATATGGTCTTATTTCCTGTGATCCTACTGTTTTTTGCTACTAAAGATTATGGCTCATTTCCAGCTTCCTATGGGCCTGACTGAACTACTGTGATCTCATTTCCTCAGTCCTACTGTAGACACTGAATAGAACGCATAGCTCCAAAAGGAGGAAGGAACTTTTTCCCAGAAGGCGGCAATGACATCTATTTGACTAGTGAAAAAATAATTCAGGTATTAGCAGGAAGTCAATTAAAAGACAGCATTACAGATATCAAGTACCAAATCTGTTTCTGACAAAGTGTCTTTTTTTCTGCATTTCCACACTAGGTCAGCACTTGGTTTGACCAGGTCCTGGGGCATCATGTTTTGTCATTATGCAATAATGCACTTCCTAAATCCTGTATGATTTTTCCCATGGCACAAAATAAAGTAAAACTCCAAGTATCTAATTCAAGAGCACCTAAGACAAGCAAAGAGCTATAGGTGAGAACTCAGCTGCTATACATTAACACTGACTGCAACAGACCTGTCTGGCACTCTCTCTATTATTTTCCTCCCCTCAATTTTCTTTACCATAAAAAAAAAAATCTAAATTCACAGATACGTCATGGAAATGTTGTCCCTATACTCTCCTGTGCTGATTAAACAAAAGCAACTCAGTTTAACAACTATATGTAGATGTCAGCAACAAGTCATGGCAGAGGATGAGTTGTACTGTATTCATTCTTGCTCAGTGTATTGCTAAAGAATAAAATACAGCAGTGTAGACTTTTCCTCTAATCTTTATTAGAATCTCTGATGTGCTCCAAGTTACTGCCCATTTAATTTTCAAATAAAAGTCTGGCTGACTGAGACCTTTCTTCCCCATCCACTATATAGATCTTCCCTTAACCTGATGGTGTCTGATTGACTTGTATGCTACCTAACACTCTCCCATTTGCTGCATGGTTAGGAAGTAAATGGATGGACCTTACTCTCAGCCTCTCCTTGAGGCTGGCAAGTTGACCCCACTCTGCCTCCTTTCAATAATATCTTGGAGGCAGTGATAGCTTGCCAACCCCAGTCCCTAAGGACTGGGACGGAGTCCCAGCTCCAGTTGGTGGGGGTTCCAACCCGTAACTCACCAACCCCCCAGGTTGCATACCTTGCCCTGGGTCGCTTCCTACCTCCCTTGCTCTCTCGCTGTGCTTCAGGGTCGCCCCTCCGCTCTCTTCCTGGCGACCTCTTATCCTGGCGTTGGCGCCTCTTTTAAGCATCCCACCGCCGGTGCGTCCGACATGAAGGGAAGGGGGGGCCACACCGGTGTCCTTGGCCACTCCCCCTCTCTCGTCCCTTGCAGGCTCTTGCCCAAGCCGGAATTGCTGGCCATCTCGAGCATGCGCAGTTCCGGGACGCCCCTGCCACTTCTTCCCCACACCCTGGGGCTGGCAGGACTCTGGCGTGGGGCGCCAGGCCACCAACGCCAGCACCCCCGGCTGCGGCAGAGCAGGCGCGGAGAGGCCGCTTCTCCCCAGCACGCCAGGGACAGCGTGGCAGCAGTGCGGGGATATGGAATGGCCCTGTCACACATTGCTATAGTAGTGACAGCGCCTGGAGCTCTGGGCCTTTAAATCACCACCGGAGCATCGCACAGCATGCTTCAGGTAGCTCAGAGGGTCAGGGGTTACCCCTGATTCCCAGAAATCCAAGTGACTGAGTTACATTACAGCATGGACCCATTTAGCCCTACAGTTAGAGGCACTGACTTTCCACTCCCCCTGGGGATGCTCAACCCCCACACCACCCAGACCTCACCCCCACTCCACCTCTTCCCCAAAGGCCCCACAGTGCCCTGCCTCTTCCCCCTTGTCTTTTTGTCAATGATGAAGGGCTCTATCATGGAACCTAAAAAATACAGCCATGATACATAACATGATGTGATCACAAGAGAGATGAAACAATGCCTACTCTGCTCTTAGAAGGGCAATTTTTTTTTTGCTCAACAACCTTTTCCCCTCGTTCTTTGCACTATATCCACCACTATTTTGGCTCTTTATCTGTAACGGGTTGGCCACCCCTGATTTAATACTTGTTAAAGCTGCTGGATTAATGTTTACCTACAGAATGGGTGGCAACAGTAGTTTCCTCATACTTCTACTTCTGCTAACTGTTCTTAGGCGACAATCCTACAAATGCTTATGCACATGCTTAACTTTAAGCACATGGCTAACACTAACAAAACCAGTGGCCTGCTTACATGATTAAAGCTAAGCGTGTGCATAAGTATTTGCAAGATCAGGGCTTTAGTTCCAGTTGTAGAAGCCGGTGTTTGCAGTGTGAGCACATGATGACTGGATTGAGGCTACACTAATTTCATGGTGGTAAAAAAAAAAAAAAAAAAAAAAAAAATCTATCAGGTGGACACCGCTATTAATTGCTACTAGCCTGGGCTGATTTTAACCGATACCTTAAAACTGAGTCGGTCTGTACTTATTAACAATCCCTGAAACCACACAACTCCTGCGCAACACAAATTCAGCTGAAGAACCAGATGGCCCAGCAGGGAAACTATTGACAGTTTCAGCATGTATCTATCAAAGTAAGAATATTCTGAAGGTAAAGTTGGAGGAATGGAAAGTTCTAAAAAGAAACAAACAAAGCACCCAGAGTCATGCTTCTTATAGCTACATAAAGCAGAAATATAAACATTCTGAAGCTTGTCTCTCAATACACTTTAGACAACCAAGTAGCTTTACATATCTTGACATTTTGTGCATCATACTGGCTCTCTCTCAGGAGAGTCAATGTGTCTCAATCTCAGTAAAAGTTGACAGTAAGATAGAAGAAATGCCATGAAATGTAAATATAGCCAGAATCATTCTTAAATTCAGATCGATAATTTGTGTATCCTGTGTAGGTGCAGACTTTGAAAGATTCTAAGGCTCCACTACTAGGGCCATGAATTCTCTCTTCCCACTAAAGTCCTCACCAGTTGAGAGTGTCCTGCACCTCACCCAGGATTGCTCATCACCTAGCAGGATCAGACCCTGGATCTATAAATGTAAAACACTAGCCTTGTGTTCTTGGATACAACATATGGTCTGTGGATAGTGGATTTGTGTATACTTTACCACCAGGGTAAAGGGCCCAATCTGGTATTTCTTGCACTGGCAAACTGTACAGACTTCTGTTTTTTCTCTACCAGAATTGCAGGGGCACTCTCATAATCCCTTCTGCAGTGAGATTTGCACAGAGTCAGTAATGAATAATACAGATTACTTGTTGCCAAAAGAAAAATGTAGTTTATGCATGCCCCTATATTTGCATAGCTAATAGGGTCAGCTCTCATCCCGGCTTGTCCTTTTCCCCCCTCAAACCACTATGTTCTGTCTCCCATGCCATCCCCGTGCCTGAGCAAAACCCTATCCTCCATTTTCTTTTAAATACACATTTACACCTACCTCTGCTGGAATGCCTGTCAATCACTACCACATGATGTTGAATCATTAGCTACAGTTTCTATGTTACTGATAAACTCTTCATTTGTTACCTCATCTTCTCACTCTCTCCCAGGTGACTGTCTCTTTCCCACAGATTGCTCCCCTTTCCAGAGGTGAAAGTAACTTAAATTTCTTACAGAAACTGTTATATTGCACCCCTTTTGACGGGGGAGAGTCAAGGCAGAGGAATGAGGGGGAGTTGTGGTATGACAGTACCTGTAAGAAATTTAAGTGTGGGATGGACTGTGATGGGCCCAGGGTAGGGGGTGAGGATGTGGGAGCTGCAGGAGTTAGGGCAGGAGTTTGAGGATGAGAGGGCTCAGGGCAGAGGGCTGGGGGTGTGAGGAGGGGTTCAAGGCAGAGGATTGGGGTATGTGTGGAGAGGGGAAGTGCAGGGGGGCAATAATGCTATGGGGGGGGCTGAAGTCCCTCCTCTCAAAGAGTCATACCAGGAGGCTGCTTGCTGTTCCCCTTAATCACTCTCAGGGAGTGACAGGAAAGCACAAAGCATGGGTCACTCACAGGAATGTCAACGTGTAGATGACTACACGATTAACCAATAAGCCTAGGCTTACCAGTTAATCCTGTTGACCACACGCATCTCACCCCATTTGCTGCAGCTGTATCAGAGGCAGCCGGTTGGGGTGGAGGGCAGGAGCCGGAGCCCATGAAGAGCCGGCTTTTAAGTTGGCTTCTCACGTTCACTGGATCCCATGGAATCTGCTGGCTCCTTTCTCCACCCCGACCATGCTATTGCCTCAGAGAAGCAGCAGCAAGGGGTGGGAGAGCAGGCAGGAGCCAGTACATGTGGAAAGCTCTCCACATGGGTCAGCTCTGCGGACCCCTCTGGCCCACCCTTGCTGCCTCCTACAGAAGCAGGGGTGGGGGAGCAGGTGAGGGGCAGGAGTTGGTGATCGGGGGAGCCGGTTTAAAAGTCGGCTCTCCCTGAGCACCAGTTCCACAGAACTGCCTGCCCTCCTCCATCATAGAATCATAGAGCTGGAAGAGACCTTAGAAGGTCATCAAGTCCATCCCCCTGCCCCAGGCAGAACCAATCCCAACTAAATCAACCCAGCCAGGGCTTTGTCAAGCTGAGACTTAAAAATCTCTAGGGATGGAGACTCCACTACTTCCCTAGGTAACCCATTCCAGTGCTTCACCACTTTCCTAGTGAAATAGTTTTTCCTAATATCCAACCTGGACCTCTCCCGCTACAACTTGAGACCATTGCTCCTTGTTCTGCCATCCATCACTATCAGAGGCAGCAACACGGGGAGAAAGGAGGCTACCACAAAGCAGCTCTGTCCACTGCAGGCCCATGCTCAACGTAGGGGGGCAGCAGCCTCTGTCCATGGGGAGCTTGGACCCACCATGGACTGGGGCTCCTGCCATAGGGCAACCTCTGTCTGCAGGGAGCTTGGACACCCTGAGGACAGGGACTACTGCCGCCCCGCACTGCTGCTTCTGTATCAGAGACAGCAGTGTGGGGCAGCAAATACGAGCCAGTTTGCGTGGGGAGCTGTTTTTTAAACTGGCTCCCCTCACGGACTGGTTCCCAGCCGCCACCCAGTGGGATGGCAGGGGGCTCCCCAGGAGTGGGGCTAGGAGCACGCTGTCTGCCAGTCCCGCCCCCGGGGACTGTTGAATAGTCGTGAATCCACTAACATTTTATGCAGTTAATGTGTAATTGAATAGTCATGTATCTAATATCCCTAGTCACTCAATCCTCTGACTCCTCCCCTCACCAGCCAGGAGGCAGAGGCATGCATGCATGCTGTGTGCTTTCCTCTCACCCCCTCATGGCAAGGGAAACAGCAAGCAGTGTCCCAGTTCAAATCTTGGGGGGTGGGTGGGAGCCCTTTAACCTACCAGCCTGCTTGTCTGCTGCTTAGCACAGCAGCCTAGAGGAAGCTCCAGAAGCCCAGCCGGTAGTGCACCACACTTACTCTTGCAGCTGAGTGCCCAAGCCTGCTGGCTCCTTCTTGTTGGAGCAGTACCCTGGGGTGCACCCGTTTACTTTCACCTCTGCTCCTCTCTGGCATGTCGATGGTGAGTGCCCTAGGAGAAGGGCTAAGTTCTTTGCTCTTTCTCTGAACAGACTCTAGCACAGTGGGATCATGAGTTTGATTGGTGTTTTAGGTGCTACTGTATTAGAAATAAAATAACAGAATAGGGACAGGGGATAGAGTCTGCAACAGGCAGGTGGAGGAAAAAGAAAATGCAAGTATTTGTCTTAATTAAATGAAGCAGACAGTTTCTGGAAGTTACTCAAGTCCCTTGAGATTATAATGGCAATTCTCTGTGTAACATAACAGCATAATATTTATCTGTTTAGGGATATCTTATTAGCATGCTATGTGCAAGCTAATGGACTTTCCTTCTCTGTGTGAATCCTTAACATCTGTTGTTTGAAACCCCCAAACATCTCAAACATGCTCCATGAAAACAGCTTGAAAAAATAATGATTCATGAACACAAATATTGCTGAGAAATATAGTATGCCAAAATGAAAGACTTTATGTGACTTGCACTTAGATAGAAGAACACAGGACAATGGCCTAGAGCAGGGGTGGCCAACCCATTCTGGACAAAGAGCCAAGATAGCAGTAGATCCAGTGCAAAGAGCCGGGACAAAGTTGTTGAGAAAAAAAAAGTACTGCCCCTTTTGCCCCTTTAAAAGGAGCCCTTGGTCGCATTTGGGGTTGAGGGGGAAAAAAGGGCTCTGCCCCTTTAAGAAAATGCATTTAAAGGCTTTTGGGCCACATTAGGCTCCTCCTGGCCGATGCCATCTTTAATTCTCCATCTTTCATGGCCGTGCCAGATGGCTCCCCTGTCCAGGTCAGCACAGGGAGCCGGGAGGAGAGGGCCATTTTGGGGGGAGCGGGGGCGGCTTACGAGCCATGGGAGGAAGGGGGGGGGGCTTCGCGAGCTGCATCCGGGGAGGAGGGGGAGGGAGAGCCGCATGCAGCTTGCGAGCCTCGGGTTGGCCACAGCTGGCCTAGAGAGTGCTACATGGAATGGAATGCCATATACACTACTGCTAGCAAAGTATTTCAGTTTCCATCGCATTGTTCAGAATGGATAGTTTTAATTTTAATGCTTTTAATTGCTAATTTGGTTTGGATGGTCATAACAAGCAAGATTTGCCAGCATACTTTGATTTCATATATGTTAAAGTCACAGTCTTTTGCCATTGATTTCCAAGGGAGCATTAGTAGACAAATACATGTATCTATCTACAAAGAACATCTGATCATATTTGCTCTGATTCACCCAGTCAATGCAATATTACTAACATGCAGTTTGAAAACTGAACTGAATGGCACAGGAATACCATTCATTTCAAAAAGACATTGTGTAGTCAAATAAAAGTAACGAAGTACTTACTATACAGTATGATTCCACAGATCTAGATACTACATACCAAGAACAGTATATAAGCTGTCAGTATAGTTTATGAGACGAGGTAAAAATAATCAATTTATTTAAAATTTTGCTCACTGGAATAGCTTCCTAGTAGATATAGGCAGATAGCTAGATCTAGCTCTAGATCTTATTCAGGAGGGTTTTGGGGGTTCAGCAGCCATACAGTTTTACTCTAGCATACCTTAGGGAAATACAGATGACAATAATGCAAAACACTAATACTAAAACAGCAAACAGTCCCTGTATCAGTTCAATTTTCAGTGACAAAGTTTTCTAAGATATGACATTAAAGTTTTGTACAATTAAAGGATGAGAGGCAGCATCGTCTAACAAAATAAATCTGAGAGAAGGCATCAAAAAGATCTAAATTCTATGATTCTGCCACTGCTAATGGATGACCCTGAGCAGACCATTTCCCTCGGTTTCCTCTCCCACCCTTTGTGTGGCTTGTTCATTTAGATTATAACCTTTTGGGACATGGGCTGTCCACATACTGTGTATTCACAGATTGCTTAGCACAAAGGAGATCTCATTTCAGTACAGTGCAAACCACCACAACAATGGAGGTGCCTGTTTGGATAGAACAGAAGGCTTATTCTAGGTGGCTAGAGTGCAACTCCAAAAGCCAGCTTCTGTCACTTTGTAACTCATTTAGATTAATACACTCCTTCAAGCCAATTACAAGTATGATGAGAAATATGATGTCAAACTATATACATTACTATAATGCTGTAAATGAATGTTGCTGCTTTTGTTAGGAGACACATGACCAATTAATTCAATTGTAGAGGCCACTTCGTGATTTGAAATAAATGAAGGAGAACTGTATAAAGATTATAATGGAAATGCAATTTTACTGCTCCATTATCAGGAGATAATGAGTTGGTGTCAACATGAATTACCATATCATCACCATAGTTTCCAAAGGTGCTGCCGTGAGCTTTGCCATATCATTGCTGAGAAAGACCATGCTCTGGAAGCAATTAACTAATGTCAGCATTGTATGTATTAATCATGTTATGGATATGACCTAAACGGATAAAAGAAAAGTAGAGAAATTAAGGAGACAAAGATGATGCGGTCCTGCCTCAGGGGAACCACAGAACAATGGGTGACTTCATTTACTCTGGGAAATTCATCATGTTAAAAAAATTAACACTTTTTCTATAGTTATGTAAAAAACATGTTAGCTGGTCAGGTCAAAGCTAATCCTAGGGCACTGCAGAGATAACAATGATCAGCTCACATGATTTCAGACATTACTTGTCCATACTAAGGGTGAATCAAGTTTAATACCATGTGTTGTTACACAAGGCACTTCTCTTGTATACACCAGGCCTCAATGCTCTTCTTAATAAGGGACTGACTTGCTAGGGAGAAGACCTGAGACACAGTTTTAAACCTCTCAGATCCCCAGGAACTACATGGAAAGGAAGCATTAATGCTAAGTGGGTGTCTAGTCTTTTCCCTCCCATCTTGGCAATGTGGATTCTGTAGGATCTCTGCTAACATTAACTCCTGTGTTTGGGCAATGCCAATCTCTGCAAAGAGGTTGGAGCAGGACTTAATGTTACTTCTACATACATATCCACGGGAATATCCTTGGGGGTCTGTGGGAATCTTGCCACAGAGAACAGATGTCCCTGGCATCAGACTTTTCTATTTCTGACATGTTCCCATTCCTTCCATTCCTGAGCTGCACAGTCCCATCGATAAGTGGTTTCTGCAAGCTCCCAAACAGCAGAACTCTCAAATATTCCCTTCTGTTTTTCCACGTTTGCTCCTTTCTGGCATGTAAGTGAAAGGAAAAGTCTTTCCATAGACCCTCTACTGTAGCTCCTAAATTCAAAATTTTCATTTTGAGAGACAGAGAAAGACCTTTACTGGTATTTCAGGATAGTCCTCAGTATTTACTGAACATCTAATATGTGAACGTGGCCCAAAATATGAAACCTAAGCCATGAATGTCTCCTGTTGTATTTCTCAGAGAATCTACTACAGAATGTGAATTCTTCTGCATTTGAGCAAAAAATACTGTACACCTTTTAATATATTAGACAATTGGATAGTGCAGAAGAGAGCTCTAGGGCCAGATTAGTAAAGGAATCTAGGTTTAAATTATAGTAGAGTTATTCTTTATAAATCTGGCTCTGAGTGCTTTTCAGTACTGTGCTATGTGTATTAATATTACTATACAGAGTACTAGACATACTCTACATCAGAGACCATGGAAAGAAGCATCCTCTCAGGCAGAACAATACCTATGTACTGTGTCAGGACAACACCCAACATTCAGACAACATAAGTGTTTTTCAGCTTACCCAAATCTGTAACTTAATCCTTTTTTCATTTTTGAAAACTGTTTTGACTTTGAAATCAATCCCGACCGTGCTTACGAATGCAGATGTAAAGGAATCATCAGCATAGCGGAACAAAAAGGAGGTTTTCCCGACACTGCTGTTACCAATGATGAGCAATTTGAACATGTAATCAAAGTTCTGATCAGACGTGTCTTTCTGGCCATATCTGGAATCTTGAGCAGATGCCATCTGTAAATCAAAATAAAAAGGAATTTTTAGGGTCTGTTTTACTTAATAAATCAGAGACATTTATATTTTATTGGACTCCTCGGCAATAGATATCAATAAATTCAAGGACAAGATCACAGAGACCCTAAGTCTCTTACGATACTTGTATCCATGGTAATGATTCCCACTGCAAAAGAAAATGGCAAAACACTTACAGTATTAAGGCTAACTATCACTGTTAATCAGTATAAACAACAACAAACACATCAAAAGACCAGATCAATTTCTGAATATAGTATAAAAAAAAAATCTTTCTTCACAAAATGTAACAGCATACTCACATAAAAGTACTATATGATACTACTGAAAGATTTACCCAGCATTGCTCGGATCCTTAACTAATTTAAATGAAGAAAAACAAAATTAATTCCTTGCTCTGCAGTTGGGCTGAGGCTGAGGGGTTCAGTAGGTAGGCTGCCCCAGGGAAAGAGGACAACTCCAGCCCTCTCCCATCACAGTAGCTTGAGGCCTCTCCATGGGTATGTCTACACAGCAAAGTTATTTCGAAATAACAGCCCTTATTTCAAAATAACTTTCCTAGTGTCTTCACAGCCAAACCTCTATTTTGAAATTAATTCGAAATAGCAGAGTGCTTATTTCGAATTTGGTAAACCTCATTCTACGAGGAATAACACCAAATTTGAAATAGCTATTTCGAAATAAGTGCTGTGTCGACACTTATTTTGAAACAGGGGGCCTCCAGCCTTCCCAGGGTGCCCTTGTGGCTACTCCAGCCTCAACCAAGAACACTTCTCTCACTCCCCCCTTCCCCGGAGTCCTTAAAGGGGTAGACTCTGGCCAGTGCCTGTGCCAGCTCCAAGCCTGCCAGCCCAAAGCCAACAGTCACTGCCCCTAACCCAGTGTCCCCAAAACATGAGCCAGCAAGCCACTGGCAGCCAGCCCTCCACCGCTCCCCAAGAGCAGTCTGCCAGTTACCAGGAGCCTGCCAGGGCCCAGAGAAGGCAGACGTCTTCCTGGTCCAGGGTGGAGATCAACGACCTTATTCAGGTTTGGGGGGGATGCCCCCAATGTCCATGATCTCTGCACTAGACGGAGGAACGCAGCTGTCTATGGCAGGATAGCAGCCAGCCTGGCCACCAAAGGCTACATGCGAACCCAGGAGCCAATTAAGTTGGTCCGGCAAGATCCCCCGCCCCTGAGCTTCCCCTCCCCCTTCTTCCCCTTGATTCCCCCTCCCAGGTTTCCCCCTCCCCACTCCCTTCCCACCTTCTTTCCCCAGTCTCACTAGAGTTTCATTCCCCCCTTCCCCCCTGAGTTTTGTTAAATAGAGAAAGTTTGTGTTTATGAAAAAACATGTATTTTATTTTACATCAGGAAGGGAGGCTGGGGGAGGTAAGTGGAAGGATGTGAGGGAGGAATGAGGCACAAGCCCCCAGTGGGGCAGACCAGGGAGGCTCTCAGTGCTCCTCAGGGTGGAAGCTCTCCCGCAGGGCCTCCTGGATACAAACAGCCCCCCAATGGACCTCCCAGATGGCTGCCTGCAGAAAGTGCAGCCAGGCTCGCAGCAACGGGTCCAAGAGAAGCACCAGAGTGCCCAGAGGCAGCTCTGGCTCCATGTTGCAGAGTGCTGCTGTATCCCAAGTGAGGGCAAGCAGAGCACGCAGGGACAAAATGCTTTGCTGTCCCTCATCGAGGTAGACAAGCAAGCAGGGAAACCTGAGAACTGGCTGTCCATGGGGGTCCCTTTAAGCACTGGCCTCAGATAGCCTCAGGCATCAGCCACACAAAGTAACTCCTGACCTGAGGCCCTGCCAGACCTGGTTCTGGCTGGCCTTAAATGCGATTCAGCGTCCACTATTTCGAAATAGCAAACTGTTATTTCAAAACAAGACGTGTTATTTTGAAATAAGCTATTTCGAATTAACTATTTCAAAATAGCTTATTTCGAAATGACGCTGTAGTGTAGACATACCCTATGACAGTTGCAGCTCCGGTGTGTGCAGCTGGGGGGGAGGTGCACGTCCCCCAGCTGGAGCAGGTCCAGGTTTGTGTGCCCACTGCGCTCCCCAGCCATAGTGAGGAATGCAGCAAACCGTGCATTTTCCCCTTGCTCTGTGATGAAGGAGAATAGCCAGCAATGTGAATGGAGGGCGGGGAGGCAGAGCTGCAGCCTTCCCCACCAGCTCTCAAGGAGATGTGGGGGGTTGGGAGGCTCGGGGCTGAGGCAGTGCCTAGGTTGGCCAGCCAGGCCCTTTTATCTGCCTGATGATTCTGCCTGGTTTTATGCTTCTGAGTATGCAAAGCTTCCCCTTACCCCCACACAACCGAACCCTGACCTTGCTTTAAGTTTTGATAAGAGGACGCTGTGTACCAAATTTGGTGATCCTGGCTCTGTTTAGGAGGAGTTCTTCAACAAATGGAGAGACAGACTCGGTCAAAACAAACTCTCCCAAATATAAGTTAGACTAGAAGACTTACTTGGCATTGCTCCAGTCCTTTAGGGCATGTATGGAGGGGTGCAGGAGTCAGGGCAGGGGGATTGGGTGTGGGGCAGCTTAGGAGAGTGGGTCTGGGTGCATGAGTCAGAGGGATGGAAGGGGTGGGAATTTCAAAGCAGGGGGCTGGAAGGTCTGGGGGGCTCACAGTGGCAAGGATGGTGCTACAGCTGTTGCTCCCGCCCCCAGCTCCTCTTAGAGGGGGCCAGTCCTGTGGTGGCTAGCTCCAGTTGCTGGCAGGACTATTCCATGAAGGAGGGCCAGGGTTGGTGCTTTGTGGGGGAGAGGGCTGTGTGGCCCAGCCCTGGCCCCAGCTCCCAGTGGTGCTCCTGGAGGGTGGGGGCTGCACCGCCAGTGGTGTTCATGGGAGCAGCAGGGCTGCACAGCTCAGCCCTCGCTCCCAGTGGTGCTCCTGGAAAGGAGGGACCAGGGCTGCATGGCCCAGCCCCAGCATGGCTGCTGGCTGGTGGGTACTGCAGGCGAGGGCTGGGGGAGGGGTTTAGGGCAGGAAGCCACTTACCTGGACCAGTGGCCAGCAACATGGAAAACCCTGACCCCAGCTGGCCATTCTCCACCTGGTATGGCCGCCCCGCTGTGGTCACTCCACAGTATACCTGTCCCTCATGCTTGCGGCCTCCTGCGGTCACTCTGCAATATAATCAGCCCTCTCCTTTTCTGTGTTATGGGAAACAATCTTATTCCAGGCACATCCCATTTTCCTAGTGTAACCCACACACTGAATGTGCTTCACTGTCCCACGTAGTGACACTTAGAGCACAGAGAAAGATACGAACAAGGGAGCTCTACAACCTAAGCTGAGAAACAGCTGGCTTTATAGGTCATGCTTTAGAGGCTACTACAGGAAGATCCAGAAGTCCTAGGTTCAAATCCATCTGGTGGCAGTTACACTAGCACAAATAAACCCTCATCTTGCTTTAAGTTAGGATAAGAGGAAGCTGTGTACCAAATTTAGGTTTTACCGTTTAGGAGGAGTTTTTGAAAAAACTGACTCACAGACAGACACACAGATTCTCTAAAATACATATAAAGATGATATATTAGATGGTAAAATAAGGAGGCAATGTGAGGTGTAACTGTGCAGTGTAGACACAGGGGTATATTCACTCAACTTTGCAATCCTTGCCTTTGTCAACTTGTGCCACAATCTTTATCTATTTTAGATCCAATGAAACTGCAGGACCCATTTGATGTGGCAAGGTCACAGTTTTCATAATAGCTAGAGCCTCACCCAAAGCATTTTGCCACTACTCTTTTCATTATCACATACCCTCTTGGTAAAGTCATTTTGCCAAAAATATCTTCCTTTTGTTCTCTTTCAGTCTCTTCTTCTATGTGCAGCAGTAGAATTTTGAACACAATGTTCAAATGCAATACAGTTAATGCATGAATACAGTGTTCATGCAGTACAATATTACAGATGATAGGGGCCTATATTTTTAAAGAGCCCTATGTTTTAAATTAGGCTAATAAATCTACATTTAGACAACTAAATAAATGGGAGTTCCAGATGATCAGCCCTGAAAATTTCGGCCTACATTACCATTCGGACACTCAAAATCATAAATATTTAGTTAAGAATGTGAATGATTCATTTATACAAGCAAAAACACCTACATAGTCCATTGCATCGTCAGCAAAAAGTCTAAACTGTGTATTTTCAGCCCCTTTTATAAAAAATATTACAGCATTCACATTAATAGTTCAGTACTCTACAGTTAGGCTACAGTAGAACTCTGGAAATGTTCTGTAAAATTAATGAAGCAAATAGTATTTCTTTCAACAGAGCATTCAAAAGATATTTCAGATATTATTGTCCTGACCTTCTAAGGGTTACTGTCAGGCTTCTTGACTTCCAAACTACTTGCTTGAAACGTTGTTTTAAATCTACTGGTTTGAATATGACAGGACTGCTAATTGCTGCAGAACAGACTTTCAATCATCATTACTGTGATGTCTTGCATCATCCTCCCACTGACACCCCTCTGCCTATATTCTAGGACACAAGTAACATACATAGTCACATGTTCACATGTGCGCTATGTAAGACATCCGAATTATTATTATTTCTGTTCTTAACGTATCACTGAAGCAACTAACTGGAAAAAGGAAAAACCCTCCTCTTGCGTAATGTATCAGCCTAAATGTGTGTTTACACCAGTACCCTCTACTGGACAGAAGCAGAACTCAAAAGCTTGTACCTGTATTTGCACTCCTTTGGTTTTTGGCCCAAAGAGAGGATATATAAAACCTAACATGGCTCATGGTGATCCTCCTTTCTCTCAATCTTAAGGGGAGGTCTGGGAAATGCTCTGAGAATTTAAGTCAATGATTTAGAGAATCTGATGAGTTTAAAGCCAATCACATTATTCTTGGCCTGACATGATCTTTGAATGTTTGGATTTGGCAATACAAATTACAGTGCACATACATTCCAGTTTCAGACAGGGACAGAGAGAAAACCTTGATATTGACTGTATATAGCAAAAATTGCAAACAGGTGTGCCTATAGTTAGGCAAATGAATCCACATATAGATACTTCCACAGGGTAGCTGGATCCATGACCTTGCCTATAGAGTCAGGGCTCTCTGCTGACCACCCTGTTAGCAGGAGCCGATGCCTACAAAAAGATCCTGAGAAAATTCTGTTACCTTGCTTTGAATATATGCCTTGTCAACTTCACCAGGGTATTAAAGATGCAACTCATGTAGATATGTTAGGGCTTCCTGTAGGATCTCGTACTAACCAGGCTTTGGGAGTAAACGGAACATGAAGCTCAGCCTACATTATCACTAAAGATAAACTCCAGCAAAGGGACCTTATGTAGCATGTGCCAATCTGCAGCATGCTGGGAATGCCTCAGGCTCATCAGAAGTACCTAACTGCCTCATCTTCAGAACAGCTTAGCACAGTCACAGACAGCTTCAATTTACCAAGGTTCTTGACTAAATGTAAATGTCAGCACCTAACTTTAGGCATGGAAGTTTGAAAACACTGGCTTTAATACTTATAAAACTTATTTTGCATGTGTGTGCAAAATGTGAGTGTCATTGTGTGTCATGATGAGATTTAATTAGGTAATATTTAATGAAGTTAAGATGAAAATCAGTAATCATGACTAACTGAACATGTCAATAATCTTTCATCTTTCTGATTTCTTTAATAAATACAAACAAAACCGTTCTACTTTCATGCCTCCAACTCAGTCTTGAATGACTAGATTTCTTAGTAAACATATACCAAAAAAAGAAAATAAAATGTTAATTATAGCTTTATGCTCATTTATAGCTTTTAGCTGTACATTGTTTACAAAAACACCAAGCCATCATCACTGAAAAAAAAAAATCTGGCAAAGCATAATATGACAAAGCACCTGTGTGATGTCAACACACCATAGATACACCCTGTTCTGTTCCACTCTACATCTGGTTCCATCTATTGCTGGAATATATCTGAACCCAGTGGTCACTAATTCTAGATCCACAGCTACAGCAAGAGGCCAGGAGAAGACACCTTTTTTCTTGACTGTCACCTGAGAGTTGTCATCCTCATGCCCACACACACATTTATAGGTATACAAAATCAAGGGGTGCTGGGCTGCACAGTAACAGGGTCAAAGACCAGAGACCAATCTGAGACAAGGTCAAGTCAAAACTGCAAAGTCAGAGTCAATTACCAAATTAAGAGCATAGGTGAGAACAGGGACCAAGCTGGGCCAATGGTGTTTCACTGGGATCAGCAATGGTCTTCAGCCAGAGTCAGTAAATATGGATCTGGAGCACGAAGCTGAGATTGAGAGTCATGAGTCTGGGATCAAGGCAAGTTGCAACAAGGAGCAGCAAGCAGGGTGTAAGGCAGAGGCGCACCACCAGTGGTCTGCATTGCTGAGACAACTCCCATAAATGGCTTGCTGTTTTATAGAGGATGTGTCAGCCAGTCAGGGAATCATGGAAGGCTGGTGCTCATGCCCCTTCCATGGGACTTCCTGAAAAGCTGTGTCACCAAGAGGAATTGAGAGACTTACACCTGGGCCCTGATGGAAACAAGGAAGCAGAGCCCCCATCAAACCCGACAGACTCCAGCTCTCAGCCCATGGGTTCTTGCAGAAACTGAGTCATAAAAATCCTGGAAGAGTGACATTCTACTAGAAAATCAGAAGACTGGAGTACAGGTACGGTACAACAGACAGATGTGGCAGGGTGTTGCCCTGCCCTGGACCTTTCAGGGGCCAAGGAGCTGGAGGGAGGAGAGCCCAGCTGTGGGCAATTAGGAGGGCCCAGCTGAGGGCTATAAGAACAGCTCCTGGGAGCAGAGTCAAGGACTGGCCTGCTGCTCTGGAAGAGAGAGCAGTTAAGACCTGATGGCCAGGGAAGAAGATGGCTCCCTGGAGAGGGAAGGACTGGGATGGCTCAGGCAGGCGGAACCCAGGCTACACGGCCTGAGGCCCAGTGCTGCATAGGAGGCCAGGGTGAGCAATGGAGGCAGCCCTAAAGGGGCTGGGCCACATAGGAGGTGGTCACAGCTAGCAAGGAGGTAGCTGTGGTAGTCAGGGGGAGACTGAGCCAGGGAAGTCCCAGCCCATAAGTCCAGGAGGCAACCATGCAGGCAAAGGTGTGCCTGTTACCAGGGAGCAGAGGCCTGGAGATCCTGCAGCCTGCCTAGAGGAGCTGTTAAGGGGCCTGAGGTCACGATGGCGTGAGGGGAGTTAGGAGTCCCCAAGGAGAAGAACGGGGGGTCCCCGAGCCTCAGGAGGACCCTGGAGGCAAAGTGAACCATAACAACGTGGACTCTCCCCCAGAAGAGGGGTGTGGAGAAACCGAGGAGTGGTCACTGCCCGAGGGCAGTGCCCTGAAGCCACCACCACACCCAAATGGGGCATCTGAGCAGCCAGCTACTTGCCCCAACTGGCCACTCTGGAGGGAAGAGCCAGGCCAAAAAAAAAAAAAGTGAGTGAACCCGCTACACAGAGTATTGGGAAAGTTGGATATATCCATACTAGAATTTTATTTTGGGAGACTAAGGGTGCATCTACACTGCACTGTAGCTTGAAATAAGATCTGAAATTTAAATAGCTCAAATTGTGTATATTATTTCAAAATAACCCACTATTCCAAAGCATCCCTTCCTCCTCATGGAATGAGGTTTACAGGGACATCAGAGTAGCGAGCCCAAAATAATGGGCTTGCTGTTAAGATGTGGGATAGCTATTTTGGGATAAGACTGTACCCCAAAATAATGTAGTGTAGCTGCAGCTTAATAGTATACACACTTATAGCTATGGAAGTGGAAGGCAAAAGATTTAAATAAGTTCATACTTCTGAACTGGGCAAATGTGTGCGAAGCATAGGAGGATTACTGAGAATTTTACACAGTGTTCCCCTTTATTAATTGCAAACTACTGGGAATGTATGCTCTCAAAAAGCTCTGGAGGACAATATATCTCTTTCTAGAAGTACAACTACACCCCAGGATATATACTTTATCATTCCTAGCAGTGGTTCCCTCACTGTAAGGGCTGAGGAACATTAGCAGAGGAGTATGAGGCGCTGCTGCCTGCGTTGCTCATGGGGACACTGTTCTGTGGATAATCAAAGAACTTCTATTTCTCAGAATGTTTATTCAGTAGTAAATATACCAATAGAAGGAAAAAAAGACAGTCGACAGTGGCTGTAACAAATGTGTCAAATTCAACATTCCAAACAGGCTAGTGTCATTATGTTCCTGCTCTAGAACAGTGCAAACCCTGCCATTACTTTGCCATTTTACTATTATATAGGCTGAATTTTACTTTCAGCAAAACACAAAGAACTTTCTCAGAATCACAAGTCGGCACTTGTCTATTCACAATAACTGAGTATAAAATAGGGTATTTATTATAGGGTCCCATTCACATCTGGCAGGGCAACACTAACAAACTTGTTCTTTCACTGAACATTCAGCAGGTACTCTTAAATCCACCAAAGAAAGAAGCATGTGGCTTGGCTACAAATGGTGAACTGCAGCCAATGGGAGCTGTGAGGCTGCTATGCCGCGGTGCCGGTAAGTAAACAAAGCATCACAGACAGTTAGCAGATTTCTCAAAGTGGTTTCATGAACCACTTTGAGAAACATTGCTCTAGGAGAAAGCTGATGAATGCAGGCCTTTGGGCCTGGCAAGGGGAGGCTGCCACCCCAGAGATGGGGTGGCAGGTGAGATCCAGGCCCACCCCTACCACCTGGCTCCAAACAAGGGCCTTAACTGTGGCAGTGGTTTGCCACTGCATTGGTGGGGATTTAGCTGCAATACACCGATGATTCCTAGGTAGAGCTACTGCCTAACTAAGGTCAGCTCTTTCCTTCCCTTTGGCATGTCCCTGGAACCATGGGGCATCTTCATCTCCTCCCCTCAGGTAGGTGGCCAGCAGCAGGCATGGGGGGTAGATACTGGTTCTCTGGTGGGCAGGGCATCACTGGGCTCAGTAGCTGAGTGTGAGCAGGATCTGTCTGCCTCCCTTGGAGCCTTAGCCCCAATTTGAGCTGGAGGCTCTCCCCTTTATGCTTCTGGTTCCTGTTACTTGCTTCTGGTGGAAGAGGGGAGGCAGATCTGGCTCTGCCCACATGGGCGAGAGGGTAGTTTTTTACTCTCTGGCCACACCACGTCACTCCACAGGGCACAAACAAGCATAAACAGTAGGCATGATCCTTTGTATTGCATGAAAATAAGTCTCAGGTCATATGGGCATCTCTTTTCTTATTTCCACAATACAAAGTAAAAACGTGTGATGGCAAAGGATGAGAACAGAGTCATATTCCAAGGCTAGAAGGGACCATTGTGATCATTCAGTCCCAGGATAGGCAATAAGTGGCCCACAAGCCAAACACTGTTCACCAGCGTTAGCCCCTATCAGGCCAACAGATGCATTGTTTACCTGAACATCCAGTGGTACAGCTGCTCACAACTCCCATTGGCCACAGTTCACCATTGCTGGCCAGTGAGAATTGCAGGAAGTGGCTCATGCACAGCCACCACTTCCCACAGTGAGCTGTAGTGGCTCATTTTTGCACTGGGACTGAGGTAGCAGCAGGAGCAGGAGGAGCAAGAGGCACCACCCTCTCTCCTCCCGTGGGCCCCCCCCCCCCCCCCATAAGATGGTACCTCAGATGGGGCACCATACTCTCCCCTCACCGATGTAAACCGGGACTGAATTATGGCTTATCAGCCAGCTAAAAGAGCTGCCCTGGGAGCTCATTCCAGTTGCTTAGCTCTGCAAGATAATTAACTGTTGATATGTAAATACAGCTCATGCCAGAAGGGTGAAGGAATCTGAGGTGTGGCTACGTAAATCCAATTCAGCCAGGGCTGATGGAGGATCAGTGTTGGAATGGAGTCATCCTTGATGGACTGGTGAGCCTGAGGGGCAAAAGACATTGCTCAATCCTTTTGAGCTGGGACAGTTACTTGTGGGGGAGGGGGCTATGAACTCTGTTTGTGGTATTTTCCTAAGATAATGCCATGTGATTTCTCTTTCATAAAATGTTTCTTTTCGACACTCAGACTCTGTGCTTGCGAGTGGGGAAGCATTGCCTCTCAGAAGCGCCCGGGGTGTGTGAATTTCCCAAGCTACTGGGTGGTGGCTTGAGCCAGTTCTGTGAAAGATGGACCCTAGATATTGAACCCGGCCCTGGTTGCTGCCGGGCCTACCCAGTGGAAGGGTTACACCCACATGGCCAATTTTGCTGGTGGCAGCACTAGGCCTGATGCAGTGGGAGAAGGAGGCAAAGCAGGGGACACCCTCCTCCCACCTCAGTATTGGCAGCCTGGCAGGGGCTCTGGGCCACCCCCGCCCTCCTTGACTTGCAGGGCTGATTTTTGCTAGCAGCGGCGCTGGCACTGAAGAAGCAGCAGCAGGCGGCAGAGCAGGAGGCGATTCCCTCCCTTCTCAGTAATGGTGACCCAGCTGGGGCTCCACACTCACCCCCCCCCATGGGGGCACAAGACACTTAGGGAGGGAGGGGACACACCACCAATAGCTGCTCCCCCTGCCCATGTGACCATAACTGTCATGCTCACTAGAGTATCAGCCTCACTCTGGGGAGTCTGGGGGCAAAGGTGTGTTGAGTGAGGGAGTGGTGGGATCATGGGGCAAAGGGTGCTGGCATGGGCTACAGGGTTCAGAAGTTAAAGGGTCAAATGGCACAGGATGCGAGGGTGGCAGTTAAAGAGTGTTAGACACTGTGGAGCAAGGGGCTGGGTTGAGGCTAGGTGGACAGCTATCATTTTATTTGTATATTTTCATATTTATTTGCATAATGAATATCTAAATATGTGAATAAAATATTATTGGTCCACCAAAAGTTTGTGAATAGGTTTGCCAATCCACAGTATAAAACAGGCTGCAAACCACTGCACTAGACAATATTCCAGTAGGCAATTGCACCAGTGCCACATTAGGTGAAATAACCTCTCTGTTCCAATCAAGATTCTGTTTAGGCATCCAAAGATTGCATTAACTCTTTTAGCCACATCGTTGCACTGGGAGCTCATGTTTAGCAGATTATCTTCCAGGACCCACAAATCTTTTAGTCACTGCCTCCCAGAATAGTCCCTGATTCTGCTAGCATAGCTTACGTTGTTTGTTCCTTGATTTCCACATTTACATTTTGTCTCCATTAAAAGTTCAGTTTGCTTGTATCAACTCACCAAGCAATCCAGATCACCCCGTACAAATGACCGCGGCCCTTCATACTTACAACTTCCCAAATTTTTGTCACTTGCAAACTTTACCATTGACAATTTTATGTTCTTTTGCAGGTCACTGATAAAAATCTTAAATTATGTAGGGCAAGAACTGATCCCTGAATGAGGATGTCTGAAGAGTTATGAGTTTATGTGCAACACACACCATGCTAAATGAGGCATTTAGTCATGTTCCTTCGTATGGCCTTACAGGACCTACTCCTAGACAGAATTGATGTCTGTGCAACAATATTCTTTATCAAGGCAGGATTGAGTTCCCTGAACTCTGTGATGCCTATCAAGTCATCTTGCCTTTATATGCACAGAACATGCTGCACTTGTGCCATACAAAATGAAGCCCCTGCACTGATACAAAATAGGATGAAAAGGGAAATGCTCCTGTTTGGCCAAGACATGCCCAGGCTTATTCCTTTGTTTTACAATATTCTGTGTTAAGATATTTTTATAATTATGTAAGGGAAAAAAACAAGTAAAGTCTACTGTTGTGAGTGGGAAGAATTCTGTTTCTCCCCCTCACAAGGACAGTCAGTGGTTGATTTCTCCAGTGATAATGATTTATAGGGATGTTTCAAAGAACAGCATTGCCTTTCTATTTATGACGATGCCCTCTAAGTCACAATTATTACTACTATTTACTACAAAGAAATAGACTCCCACTCACTCCAGTGATATAATTCCTCACACCTGAAGGCATGCTGTGTTACCTTTACTTTGTCTATGAATAATCAAACATATGTATTTAGAACAATATAGAAATACAGTAATGGGCCAAATTCAAAATTGACTGATAGTGCAGATGATCCTGTGGACTCCAATGGGACTGTACTGAATGCAAATCACTACTCAATTTGGCCTTGATGTTCAAGTTCAATCTCTTTTCTAAAATGGTTAAAATGTGACAAGGAGCCTCATACACAAGATCCCTTCATGTCCTCCGTGGTTGGCTGGCATAAGCATGAAGAGAAAGTCAGTCTTGTGTTTAAAGCACAGCCCTGGATATCAGGATTTTGTGTTCTATACCTCACTCTTCTACAGCCTGCCTTTGTGATCGTACCCTCCTTGTGGCTTGGCTTCCTGAAGGGTCAAATGAAGATAACAATACTTAGCAATATCAGAGGATGCCCACCTGCCTCTGAGATGTTTTGAGGTTTCAGTCATTAATGTAGTCACAGCACCATAATCACAACAGATGAAAGGTGCTATTAGAACAGCAAAGTACTGTTGGAATGGTGATCTTAATACATGTTTTCCCCAGCACAGCAGCAAAGTTTGCAAGTATCTGCCTCCCTTTGCTCCACTTGTCACCAAGTTATGGGAGCAGTTTAACAATGTTTGTAAGAGACGTCACTAATGTTGTTTAAGACAGACACATTCTGAGGAGCAGTCTAGTTCACAGCATATAAATATATGCATACTACTTCAGCAAGAAACCCACCTTACAACCAAATATTCTGTGTACAATATGTGACTATAACCCTAGCCAGTCAGAGAATCAAGACTCTACAACATCATTTAAAAAGTGTGGAATTTTTTATGCACATCCTCCAGGAACAGCAATGTACTATGTTGGTAACAGAAAGTTAAACAAATTGGGAAGGAGCAGATAGTTTTATTGAATGCTAAGAGACATGTGGTTATGTTAACTGATGTTCTTGTATAGCTTTTATTTGGCTTTATTCATCAGTTTGATATTAGCATCAAAAGAGCTTGGAAATAGCATTTCCTTTTCCCTTCTGCTGTTGTCAGTCTCCATTTTGTTTTGACATATTTTCTAATACATTAGAAACCAGCATAGCTTTGTTTTGTTTACTGTTGTACAAGCACAACCATCACTGGTGACAGCAGAATGTGAAAAGTTCTGAGGAAAATATGCTTATTTCCTTCCTTGGTAGAGAGAAAGTCACACATTGCTTTTTCTGACTCCTTATACCCTCTTCACTCTCCAGATCAGCCAGATTCAATAGGTCCATGGTTCTAATCTGATGCCCTGCCAAGTTCATGGTAGGGACTCAGCAGATCTGGATTTCCCTGCTAAGCCAACTGCCATCTCGTGTGCTCTGAAGCCTCCTGAGATTGTGTGCCCCAGAATGCATTGCATGCCTATAATTCCACCAGAGTGTAGCAGACAGCCCCAGGGAGAAAAAAAAATCCCTGAAAGACCGTCCAGTTGAATTTGCAGAATATCAGGCAAAATTATTGGGTGATACAAAGAAAATATGTCTACCAATTCAAAAAAAAGTCTTTACAAAAAGGTTCCAGATGAGTCTATTGTGATATTTAAAAAAGGTCAGTACTTCTATTTGTTCCAAATCAGTTTACTCGATGTTAATATAACATCCCTGACCATCAAAGTCCCATATCTCAGCCAAAATTATTGCAACACTCCTTTCCAAGCAAGCTTTATTGCCACTCCTCACTCAACTGTAAAAGCCAGGATTGAATAATTCACCTCCTACAACCCATGGCTGCATACACACAGCTACCTCACATGCCAGTCACATTGCTTTTATGTGGCACAGTGAACAGAATTCAGCACTGTTACTTCCAAAACCACAATCTTCCTGTTAGTAATATTAAGATATCAATCGGTCTTATTTTTCAACTTGTGACCAGACTGGCAGTAGAAAATTTCACAGTCCTGAAAAGAATTAAAAAACAACAAATGGTCCTGTAGCATCTTTGAGACTAACAAAACATGTAGATAGTGTGATCTCTAAGGTGCTGCAAGACCATTTGTTGGTTTTAAAGTTTTTTTTCCAGTTACAGACTAACATGGCTACCCCTCACACTTTTAAACATAATCCTGAGCACATCTGATTCCATCCAGCAGAGGGCAGTGATATACATGCACATGGGTATATTATTGCATATAGTTGCACCCTCCCTTGATAGACTTTCCTCCTCAGGTATCTTGGACCTCATTGGCCCAAACATAAATAGATTGTTTGGGTATAAACAAGGATCTTGTGGATGCAAAAAAGATCAGTGCCATTGAGATTTCCCATAATTTCTTCTAATATTTTCTGAGATTATGTATTTAACTATTAGTTGACTTGTAAAGGAAACACTAGTTCTGGTTTTCTTCTTGATCAAAAGAATTAATGATTCTTCCTCTTTCTTTGCAATTCAGAAAGATTTTAGCAACAGAGAATACACATTTTCTCTATAACAGGCTATTCAATAAAACCATGGAACTTAAGAAAAAATATACATCATGTGCTTTATACAGGAAACCAGGTAACCAAAAGTCTTCCTTTACAGATAAAATAAGTAAATTGGACAATTAGTTCAGTCAATCAAAACCCCCATTTGGACAAAGACTGTGAACTGTACTTAGAGATAGAAAAAGAAATGTATCCTTAGAAGAACAACCCACAGCAGAATAGTGATTTGCCAGAAGATTTAATAAGAATAGTTTTTAGACATGCTGGGTGGTGGAAGGAAGTATTTGAACTGCAGCCTCTAAATGAAAATGACAACTAATTTGAATTAATCTGCCTGATTGCATTTTCATATCTTGGAGAAACCCAGATGCTGTGCAATCATAGTTTTGGATGAGACGTGCTGAAACATACATTATTTGTCCTTTCACCAACCTTTTTGGAAAAAAATGCACTCCTGTTTATAGCCCCCCCCCCCTTTTTTTTTTTACTTTTATACTAAGGAACTGTTTTCTGCTGTTTTTTTATAACAATGAACAATGTTACTACACATATAAATATCATATTTGATATGATTTTAACATGACAACTAGTTTTACAAATCTTGGATTTTTCTGTTTATGATTCTCTCTAGTTTTGTGCAATCATCTTGTTTCTATGGCTATTTAACAAGATTTTGCTCAATAAACTTAATACATGTGATACACAACTAAACCTACCGTACACTTTCCTCCACACACAAGCAAAATCTTCTATTTTCTTTGTAATTATACAAACCTATTTTTCTGCAGAACAAACTCCAAAGCCATTTACTTCAAAATATTATCCTAATATTTAAATAAAATTAAGTGTAAAACACAGAAAATGCTTTCTAAATATTCACACTACATGTATTAACCATACAGAACAGTATATTTTTAACAGCATCTAAACTAACTCTACTGTCTAGGCAGAAAACTGATAGAAATGCTTGGCTTATTTCTAATATTCCTCTTTGGCTGAAAGATGTCAGCATGTGTCAAATAAACAATTGATCTGATAAAGGATGTATGGGTTTATCATTCACTTTTCAAAGTCAAATAGATCCAGCTTCAACTGTGGTAATCAGAGCAATGTTACCCAAGATTTTAAGCTGTCTTTTTGTACAGTTATATTAAAAGGGATGCATATTTCACCCTTTCATGTTGAAGTTCTATTACTAGTACAGTAGCTACACCAGATAATAGCAACAATACTGTAAATACGGAAAGAGAAAACATGGCTGTTCTTCAAAACTTAAACTCACAGCATAACTGTAAAAAGGTTAGTTAAATTATATAACCTCCATATGATCGATTGCTACTAACATAAACATGATTGATTTTCCATTCAAAATCCTGTGTTCAAATGCACACTGTGGATGGAGCTTTGGTCCATGACTTGAGCTCCTATGAGCTATGGAAGTACAAATTAATGAATAATACAAATCACTAAAATAAATTAAGTCATGTATTGTAAATGGTTTTGAAACAACAGCTAGCTTGAGGCTATCAAAACAATAGCGCAGGACAATGAATAATATCGAAATATCCATCTCTTTCGCCAGTGTAAAGAGTTAGATTCTTCCCTACACAAAAACAATTAAGAAAGAGCTACCCTGTTCTTATCTCAAATTCTATCCTTTGATGCAAATGGACAACTGTCCAGTTAATTAACAGCCTTTTCTACTTAACTTTGAGATAAGAACTCACTGCATATAACACCCCCTCCCCCCCAAAAAAACTTTGAATTAATTCACTTACTGAGGAGCTTAGATTCATTCACAATGGAGCTTAATATGGGAAGAGATTGAAGCACTTCCTAATGCAGCACACATAACGGACCATACCCCTTAAAAGGCAACCCAGCCAGAAGGACATGTGGATGGAAAACGAAGCCCTGGCAGCCGCTCAGTAGCGAGGGCTTTCCCGTGTGCGTGGCACAAAAGGACAACATTGCCCACGGGGCTAGAACGCGCACAGCTGCCCGCTGCTCTGCTCCGCCAGCAGCGAGCGCCGTCTGGGCCCGGGAACGGCTCTGGCAGCAAGACGGCGTGTGCCCTGGGGTTGTGGTGCATCTCCGGGAATGGGAATTAGCCCGGCAGCTGGCCCAAGCCTGGCAAGCGGGCAGGCGGGGATCGCCCTTAGGCGAGCGTGCCCCGGTGCAAGGCGGCGGCCAAGCACGGGGCAGGTAGGACAGGGGAGAGCCTCGGGAGAAGGCGAGTCGGGCTGCGCCTCCTGCCCGCCGCAGAAGCGACACTCGCTTGCTCCCAGCCCCGGGCTCGGTGCCTGCTGTGCGCAGCAGCGCAAGGTCTGCCAACGCCACCGCACTTCCTCGGCTGCGGCCGGCCCCAGCGACCCCCCCGCCCCGAGCGCCGCCGGGGAAGCAGCTGCTCATTAGCCACTCGCGTCCCTTCGGCGAGCTACCTGCATGGGAGCCTCGTGGCGCATCCTCGGCCGCGCGTCCTGCCGCTGGCTCCCGGCGCCGGGTGGGTCCAGCCGAGCAGCGAGTGCGGCCACAGCCCGCCCCGCGCGCTCCGCCGGCGTTGGCTAACAAACCGGCGGCGGGATCAGCACCGGAGCTGTCCCCCCGGCCGCTCCCACGGATGGCCGGGCGCCCCGGTGGCCGCCCATGGGAACTGTAGTCCTCCCTGCTCCCTCCGCGGCTGCGAGCCCGGGCAAGCCGGGAAGGGTACGAACTACAGCTCCCAAGAAGCTCCTCGCGGCCCTTGCCTCCCTCCCCGTGTCCCCGGCTCCGCCTACCTCCTCCTCCCCCTGCCCCGCGTGCAGAAGCGCTGGGGAAGGCAGAGCAGGAGCAGCCTGGTGCAGCAGGAGGCCGTGCCCAGCCAAGGGGAGCGCTGCAAACTCCTCTCCCAGCTGGACGCTGGAAGTGACAGAGTGGGATGAGAAACCCAGTAGCAGGGCAGCAAGGGGTCCAGCCGTGCTAGGGAGCCAGCGCTACACGTGACACTTTAGTCTCCCCCCACCATAATCCTCTCCCTACAAGGCACCGTGGTTACCACTCTCAGCCTGGAGAGTTTATACGTTGCTTCCCAAGGTGATCGGATTTCAGCCGGCCAAGGGGATTCGGGTCTGCCCCCTCTCGCCCCAGCTTCTTAAACAAAACTCAGTTATTTGGCTGGATACTTTGGCAAGACAACAGAGGGCCCCACTGGTTAAGGAGACGCTGAATTGTTTGGGAAGGGCTGCCCCTCTGCCTTACCTTTCCGTACAGCTCCATTGGTAATGCTAGGAGATGGTGGCTCCGAAGTACAGCCCGAAAGGGATAACCCGCAGAACGGGCGAGGAGTGGGACAGGCGAGCCTCGGTGGAGAAAACGTGCTGCCGGGGGCGGGGCTGAGGCCAGGGCGTAGAAGGATGGATAACTTTGCACCCATGCAGGCAGCAGCGATCAATTAAAAGAAGTGGTGGCAGCAGCAGCAGCAGCAGGAGCAGGCATCTCAATAGAAAAATTAGCATTAGCCCAGACCCCCAGGTCCACTGTCCAGACACCTCTTCCATTCATTAGCTCAGAGCCACCAACCAGCAAGGCAAAGGAAAGGCCACAGGGTTATTTACACAACACAAGTTATATAAAATGCAGGCATTAATCAGCATAAGAAAATACAGCCAGAGGATGGCAGAAGTAATTATATCTGATCCTCACGCTCTGGCTCTGCAAATATTCTCCAGTTCAATTACCAGCTGGTATATGGATGCCTCAGGTGTTGGGGTTGGTGGGTGGAATTTGAAAAGGGAATATGAAAATGTTTCCTTGGTTCCCCCCAGCTTAGCACAAAGTGTATCCAATTTGTTTAATTAATAAGGTACTGACTTTATATAGCAACTGTTGCACTTAAAACTCCACTACTTTTGTAATGTCTAACTTTTGGAATCATGCCTCCCAATTTTGCCATTTGCATTTGGTATATTTTCTATAAGCAAGTACCTATGTGTTTGTAAGTCAGAAGAGAAATAGATGAACAATTCAAGTGGTGTTTTTTTCCCTTTTCTGCTTTGTTTTCAAGTGCTTTATATATTGAGCTCCACCATATTTCTCTATTGTTATTCTCTTGTGGAAGATAGATATTTCTCAACCACCAACTCTTGAACAATAAGATACTCTTGTGGCTTCTGACAATCATTGTTACTGTTTGTAAATAAGTCTCACAGTCCTGTAAGTTGTGTGTGCATAGGGCCTTGTAGGCCTGTTGTCAGTAAGGCATACAACTTTAAACATACTGAAAACCATAGTGACTTCAGTGGGACTACTCTCTTTCTGCATTATGGCCTTAGTCTGGAAAATGTATATAAATACTTTAAATGTCCTGGCATCACTGTCTGAATACTCTAGCCTAGAGCAAGATCATTTCTAGAAGCCTATCGGATCTTGAGTGGAATTTAACATTAAAGGTCTGATAATATGCATTTACAGTGAATAAGATTCTATATACCCACCTCTGTTACTGACCTGCTGGAGCAGTTCTTCTGTGTCTTCCACTCCAATCCTTTTTCTGTTGTCTGTTTTAAGCTACTTGGGATAGGGCCTATTTCTTACCATCTATTAGTACAATGGGCTGATCCCAGTTGGACCTTGTGGCACTACTGTAGACAAATAATAAAAATGCAGTCTTCCCTAAATTTTCCAGCAGATAGCTTTCTTTACTCTTCTCCTTTTATTTAGAGTCCATTGCTTTAACCTCTTTATCCATTTTTTTCCCCATTGTAAAATGCCGACATTCAAGCAGAGTGAACGAGAGAGACAAGACAGTGGGCTATAAAGGTCTTTACAGTATGTGTTTGGAATTACTCATGAGTGGTGAAACTCATAGTCACAAATGATTTATGTGGGTTATCCCACATGAAGAACAATACATGATGTATGTTACACAAACCATCATGTGTTTTGCATATGCCATGTGTTATAGGGAAAAAAATCTTAAAAGAGAATTTAAAACATTTTATAGGCATTGTTTTTCATACTCCTCTACCGCTTAAGCCCATAACCCTTAATTATCTTGGGTCTGAAAATATACTTAATTTTAGAAATTTCAGCTTCTCTATACATAATATCAGGAAATTATATCAGGAAATAATATCTGGAAAAGGCAACAGCATGAAGGTGCTCAAAAGTCTGGAAAGCTAGATGTCCCACAGAGATGGAGACGCTGTATGAATATACCACTTTATCACAAAGATATCACCATCTACAAATAAGGTATATTATATACACTACAGATATAGGCAAATAGCTTAAAACAGAATGGGTGACCAACATATCTGGGCCTAAGAGATTTTGTTTTAACACTGTGCAGATCCTTTAAAAGTCATCCCTGACTGACCAAAGCAGCTTCTCTATGTTGGTATATAAATAGGGTGAAGTGTTCTTTTCAAGGGCACAACTGAGCTGTGTATTTATGCATTTGATTATCTGTTTCTTCATGAACCACTTCACATTTGTCTTTCCGTCACTGGAGGCACGAGGAGAACAAATGCAATCTGTCATAGTGCAATATTGGCTCCATTCAGTACTTACATTTATAAGTGTGTGTGTGTTTACATAAAAATCTAAGTTTGTGATTTAAATTCTGTACTGATTTAAAATTAACTACCTAACAGGAAACCAGAGAAGAGCAAGCAACTTCTCTGTCAAAGCAAGCTATATTATATTTGTTCTCAACTGCAACTGGAGAAAACAGATTGAACATAGATTATTTAAGATTCTTTTACATGTGTCTTTGGAAAAGAACATAAAAACAGCCATACGGGGTCAGACCAAAGGTCCATCAGCCCAGTATCCTGTCTTCTGTCAGTGCCCCATGCCAAGTGCCCCAGAGTGAATGAATAGAACAGGTAATCATTAAGCAGTCCCTCTCCTATCGCCCATTCCCAGCCTTGGGCAAACAGAAGCTAGAGATGCTATCGGGGCCCATCCTGGCTAATAGCCATTGATGGACCTATCATCATGAATTTCTCTCTTTTTAACCCTGTTACCATCTTGGCCTTCACAATATCCTCTGGCAAAGAGTTCCACAGGTTTACTGTGCACTGTGTGAAGACATCATGAGGATCTTAAATTGATTGCACTTTTGAAAAAAAAATATTGCTCATTTCAGCCTGGTTATACTTTTAAGTGGGGTGGTCAATTAATCACAGCTAACTTATAATTCATTCAAACTAATCACTATTTTAAAAATTAATCATGATTACTTAGTTTTAATTGCAGTGTTTAATAGAGTAGCAATTGAAATTTATTATATTTTTGGGTGGTTTTCTACATCTTGAAATGTATTGATTTCAATTACAACACAATACAAAATATACAGTGCTCACTTTATATTTAACTACAATAAAAATATTTGCACCATAAAATGATAAACAAAAGAAATAGTGTTTTTCAATACACCTTATACAAGTACCATTGTGCATTCTTTATTGTGAAAGTGCAACTTACAAATGTAGAAATTTGGTACATAACTGCACTTAAAAACAACACAATGTCCCCAAGTCCACTCCGTCCTAATTCTTGTTCAGCCAATCACTAAGAGAAGCAAGTTAATTTACGCTTATGGGAGATAATTCTGCATACTTCATATTTACAATGTTATCTGAATATAAGAACAGGTGTTTGCATGTCACTTTTGTAGCCAGCATTCCAAGGTATGTATGTACAAGATACTCTACACATTCACACCCCTTCATGCTTTAGACACCATTCCAAAGGATATGCTTTCATGCTGATGATGCTTCCTTGAAAAAATAATGCATTAATTAAATTGGTGACTGAATTCATTGAGAGAATTGTATGTCTCCTGCTATGTTTTACCCATATTTTGCCATACATTTCAGATGATGACCCAGAACATTTCACTGCAGTTTTGACAAAATGCAAAGAAGGGACCAATGTGAAATGTCTAAAGAGATCTACAGCTCTCGACCCAAGGGTTAAGAATCTGAAGTGCCTTTCAAAGACTGAGAGGCATGAGGTGTGGGGTATACCTTCAGAAGTCTTAAAAGAGCAACACTCTGGTATGGAAACTAAAGACTCTAAACCACCAAAACAGAAAATCAGCCTTCTGCTGGTGGCATCTGACTCAGATGATGAAAATGAGCATGTGTCAATCCACACTGCTTTGAATTGTTATCGAGCAGAGCCCATCATTAGCATGAACAAATTTGAGCCACATGTTTGCACTAGTTAGCACGTTCTTAGAAATTCAAACATGTTTGTGAACAGATAAAAATAGACTAAATTTGGCAAATAAAATAGTAATGACAAATTGCATAAGCACAGGTCTTTTCATCTGGAAATGAGTATCTGTCGTTTTAGTGACAAAGGCTACAGCCTGCATTGCTGTGGAACAGCTGTTTGAAAGCAATCCAGAAGCAGAAATGGTCAGCCACAGGGTTAATTACTGATCTCACCGATAACTATTGTCATACAAGAAACAGTAAAAAGAGCTCAGCTTTCAGAGTCTACCAAAATCTGGAGAAGGAAGTAATCTGTGGGTTGGGAAGAGAGGCAGAGATATGATAATTGCCACAGATAGATCTCTCAGCTAAAGAGGGAGGCGGCTGGAAGTGGAAAGCATATTACAAGCATATTTTGGGCTACACTGTACAACCCTTGCTCACTTGATTAAGAACAAAGAAACTGACTTTTGGCTTTGGGGCTACTCCTGTATGCCACTATCAAGTCCAGATCTCAATGACTATATCACCACCAAAGCTAAACCAATGTATGCATTTTATCCTTCAGACAGAATTGTAAGTTCTGATCCTCTGAATGTATAGCAGTTAGATCTTAGGAAAATAAATTTTCACCCTCTATAACACAGTTTATTTGCATACATGAGTTGTCCAAGGTGACACAGAATCAGCAGCAAGGGTGGGAATAGAACCCCAGCTTCTTGACTATTTTCTGATTTATCCATTGGGCATATTTTCCAAGACTACTTTTTGAACACATCACAGAATTAGGAGGGGGGACTTTTAACAGTGAATAGTTCTGCAGCACCTTAGAGACTAACAAAACATATAGATGGTATCATGTGCTTTCATGGCACAGCAAACTTCTTAATATGAAGTGGGTTGTGCCCACAAAAGCTCATGATACCATCTACATTTTTGGTTAGTCTCTAAGGTGCTCCAGGACTATTCACAGTTTATGTTTTTTCAGTTACAAAGTAACATGGCTACCCCTCTGAATCTCACAAAATTAGAGAGCGCCTCTCTCCTGATTTATTGATTGCTGCTGGTAATAAATCATAATAAATATATACGAATCTGATGATGTTTTATTCCATGGGCTAAATGGAAGCACTCAAGAACCAATAAGAAAACATTAACATAAAGATCACCCTCTAAAAGCAACAAATAAGGGAGGACCACAAAGTCGAGGAAAGCAAAAGTCAAATGCAGATGGAAGACAAATACATTTAAATAAAGATCATTATTCCCTCCCTCTCTCCCTCAGAATATAGTTTGAGCAACATATGCATCCTTTCCACTTTGCAGTTTTAGGAAAAAGTAAACAGTCTCCTGTTGCGTAGACAATAACAGTAGCTATTTTGAAATACGTGTGTAATGTTTTCTCCAGTGCAATCTTCCTTATTGTTATTTTGTGACCTTTTAGAACACAGTATTTTCTCTTTTCTCTCTCATTTTGTTTGCCATTTGACTCATTCTGGAATTGGGCTTTGGATAGAAAATAATAAGATATAAAGGTCTTTCACCTAGATATGATATTTATCTTTTTGTTTTACCTGTATATCTCTGTTTATTTATTAAGTCATGCTTCATTTGACTTTATTTTTAAAAATATTTTTGTTTAATTATGGTAGGTAACACAAACACTTAGGAAACAAAGTTCCAGCAAACTGTGACATTATTGCTGGTCTAATAAAATAGCAGAAAAATATGTCAAGGATGGTTTCTTTCTAGTGACCAGTCTTTTGGTATATAATCACTAGACCCATCAAGAAAAAACCTCCAGTTGACAGACATAGCTCTGAAATACAGTCGTTGCCTCTTCTAACAATGGACCTGGAATGGAAACTGAAGAAAACTTAGGTTGTCTCAAGGATGTTTCCCAGCATGCCAGACACACACCCACTGAGAAGGACCCTGAGACTATACAGAGAACTACCCAAACTAGAGAACCCAGAAGCCAACAGAGGCAAACTGAACAAAATCCTGGCCCTGATATTAGCCAATTGATGCATTCTTATCAATGGTCTATCTATGCAGGAGCTGGATCATCTTGTGGGAGTTGTAAAGAACCTTGACCACATTCAGGACCTATTGAGCTCAATAACTAACCATCCAGCATCTGATTTCTCCGTGAGGAATGCTATCCTCAAGCAAGAGGTGGAAACCTTCCAGCAAAATCTGGGAAAGCCAGTGAACATATGGAGCACATTAAAGAACAGGCTTAGCCCTGCTGTGTTATAATAAAGAGGTGGGGAAGATAGTGCAGGGAGGTAGAAGATGGAAATTGCTTTGTTATGTATAACATGTTAAAATGCTTCATAGCCTGCCTGGAAATGGATTAAATGACACTACAATAGAGGCCAATTGAAGGAGCCATGCCAGTGTATAGATCTTTCTTGAATAAAAGATACACCGGGCCTTTAATTTTTGTGCCTGTTTAACTGAGGAGCCAATAGAGCAGTACTGCAGCACAATGCTCTGGATTCCATGGGCAGGGAGGGACAGTGTAAATTATTGGAGTCCTGCTTCTGACTGAAACAAGCATTGGAGTAATCTATCATAACACTGTAGTTGCCATGGCTACTGGGTCACAGCACTTAGTGATGCAGCTACATTTCCTGGCTGCTCCAGTGTGTGAGGAAAAAGGAACAGCTGGACATTGATTTTTACTATTTGGGTATGTGCACCCAAGCCCAGGCGTGCTATAATAATTTGTGTAGTGGGTGTGCTGAGAGCTATTAAACCGAGCTGTAAACCCTGTATATGTCGGAAGTCTCTTCAAGCTGGGGGTTGCAGTAGCACCCCGCTCAGCACCTATGTCTGAGCTATGCAGCAATGGCTGTGCCTTATGTCATGGAGCTGGATGGAGACGTTCACAGGTGCATTGACATTTTCACTGTCATGCACTGGGATTGTTGAGGCCTGTTATTAGTTACCAGTTTCACCCACAGCAATTCTTGAGTACTCCCACCATCTTGTATTTCAGATCTTCTTTGTCTGAAAATGGATGTGGAGAATGGGGTGCACTTGGCTTCCTCCTTCACGTCAAGGGTCTTTCATCATCCTGGCTCATGGGTACTTTGCAAATCTAATCTAGTATAAATGGCAGATTCTCTGTCACTTCAAGTCTTTAAGGTATGATGTGAGGACTTCAGCAACTCAGCCAGAGGTTATGGGTCTATTACAGTCCTGGGTGTGTGAGAGTTTGTGACCTGCAACATGCAGGAGGTCAGACTAGATTATCATGATCCCATCTGACCTTAAAGTCTGAAACTATTCTGAGGAAGGATATGATCCCCAATTCAACAATGTAGTTACACTCAGAACCAATGGGACTGCTCCCATGCTTAATGTTAGGCAAATACTTAATCCTGCAAGTAGCTTAAAAGGGATTTATGACATTTTATTAGAGTTACAAAATGACCTTGGTGAATAGGCAGTTTGGTAATTAAATTTCCATACATTTTGGGACTGGGACCTAGGTAGTGTCAGCAGCAGCACCTTCAACCAGGGCAAGGTGGTTTTCCTCAAAAATGGATGTTCCCTCTTTGACAAGTCTTTACCAGTTACATGTATCCTGGGCTGCCGGCTCCCAGTGTGTGGTGTCAATGCCACATCTCTTGATGTTTATCTTGACAGTGTCTTTAAAGTGTTTCTTTTGGCTTCCCCATTTCTTTTCTCCTTTTGGAAAATGGCCATACAGTAGTTGTTTTGGTAAGTGTATATCAGCCATGTGCATAAAGCATCCGCTCCACCTCTGCTGGTCCTGGATAATCAGGGCCTCAGCACTGAAGATGCTGGTTTCCCTGATGACACTGACATCAGTGTAATGATCCTCCCACTTTATGTTGAGGCTCTTCCAAAGCAAGTGCAGGTGTTCTAGGTTTTTTGAGTATTTTCTATAGGTCACCCAAGTTTCCCAGCAGTAGAGGAGAGTTGAGATGACCATGGCTTTGTAAACCAAAAGTCTAGTGTGTGTTCTGATGTTGCAATCATTGAACACCCAGTGTGACAGTCTGCCAAAGGCAAGGCTGACATAGTAAGTTGTATGGTGAATCTTGACAACTATGTTTGTCCTGCATGAGAGAGAGCTGCCAAGATAGGCAAAATATTCTACATTTTCCAGTTCTTGTCAATGCACATCTTCCTTGCTGGGTCTAATGATCGACCGAGGACTGGCTGGAGGAGAACTTTCATTTTACTGATGTTCAAAGATTGCCAGAGGCTTTTGTAAGCTTCAAAGAAGCAATTAAATAATGTTTGTAAATCCTCCTTTGAGAGTGCAACTACAGCACAATCATCTACATACTGGAGTTTGGTTATTGCTGCTGATATTACTTTAGCTCTGGCACAAAGATGAGCAAATTGAAGAGGTTGCTGTCAGTCCAATATTGGATACCAATGCCCCATGGCAGACAGTCTTAGATTGATGTTTTAATAGCTGCTAAGAAAATGCAGAAAAAGGCAGGTGCCAGTACACAGCTTTGTGTTACACCAGTTTGGATGATAAAAGGTTCAGAGGCAGAGCCACTGGACAGGATAGAGGCAGTCATCTCATCGTGGAGGAGTCTTACAATGGTGATAAATTTGCTTGGGCATCCAAACTTTTACATGATTTTCCTCGCAGTGGACTGGATCGAAGCCAGATCGATAAAGGCCTTATGCAGCTCCTGGTGGCATTCTTGACTTTCTTCCGGGATCTGCTTGGCTACAAATCATGCTGGTGGTGCCTTGTGATGGTCTGAAGCCACAAAGACTTTGAAAATACTTCCTCTGCAAGAGGGAACCAGTGATTCAGTAAGATTCTAGCAAGGATCTTCCCAGCAATGAAAAGGAGGGAAATGCCTCCATAGTTGCCTCATTTGACCCTGCCTCCCTTTGTAAAAATGATGATTATGTTAGCATTATTGTTCTTCATTTGTTTAATTGCTTTGCACGCCTCCTCAAGTGTCAGAGGGTTGGCAAGAATTTCCCAGATTGGGTGCTCAGGTATGGAATCAATGGTGTTGTCAATCAGTCATTTCTCAATATAGCAGCTTATAAGAATTTCCTTCCAGTGCTCTTTGATGGATCCATTATCTTTAAGAAGGATACTACCATTTTTGTATTTCAGAGGTGTGAGGCCACATGAGGTTGGCCCGTACAAGATCTTTCTCTCACAAAAAATCTCTGCATATCATATGTATCAACAAATATTTGCATTTCTTTTGCTTTGTTCTCCCACCATTTGTTTTTGGTTTCTCTGATCCTCTTTTGAATTTCAGCTTTGAGTTTATGGAAAGAGCTCTGCTTCCGTACAGTGGTTGGTTTTGCCAGTTGCAGAAAGCTTTTCTCTTCTGATCCAAAAGGGCTGTAATCTCAATGTTGTTGTTAAACCAGTTCTGATGGTGGCAAGATAGTAAGGCCAATGGATTCCTTGTAAGTCTCATGGATGGTGCATTTCAGGGCTTTTCAGTCTTCTTCAACACTTGTGTTACCATTTTCAGGTATTGCTGTACTTCACTTAACAATAAACCTGGCCTGGCACCTTCAATCCTTATCTTATTTGCAGTCTTTGGGGGCTCTCCTGTGGAGACTAAGTACACAAGTCGACTTGGCACACATCATTGAGCACACACTCAAGCAGCCTTCTTGTTATCATCAACAGAGCAGGAACCCATTGGGACGACCCCACCTGACTAACTGCAAGTAGTTTCCCCACTACGAGTTCAATTTCCAGCTCCAGAAGCGATACTGAGGTAAAGAAGGAAAAAGAGTTAGAAAAATAAAACAAAGTAAAAAATATAAAATAAAATGGTGGTTTTAAACAAAAATGCACTTGATCAGACAGCAGATTTCAGTTAAAAAATGAATGACAAGGAAAGAGGCGTTCAGTGCTAATATAATTTAATTCTGTTTGCTGTGTTTCATTTAATACTCACTTTTAAGACTGAAATATTGTTACTCTAGCGGAGTGATGTTACCAAGCACATCCAGATGAATGCTGTGCAACTGTTAGAAGAGGCTGTTGTGGCAGGAAGCAACCTAATAGCTATTTTAGGGACCCTCACCTATGGAGGACTCAGGAAGGGAAAAAAAGGCAAGCATCACTCCTTGGTTTCCTATTCTGTCTAGATATTTACAAACAAATCATCATGGCTTCTTAGAGGTTAGTCCTTTTCCATTAAAGACATCAAGAGTAGGCTTTTTGGTGCTCAAATTTAAGGGTTCAATTCTGTGAAATGCTGAGCCCCTTAAATTTCATTAACTTTTGCCTGGAATCTTAGGTTGAAATTCAGACTCAAGCAGAGGACTCAAACCTGGACTTATGTATCATGTAAGACCAATGGTAATGAGATATTGTCTTTTAAAAGCCCACCCTATTTTTCACAATAGTAGAGATGGTATACATACTTTAAATGCTTGCTCAAATCTCAATTTGATTAATTACCTGTGGTCAACTTTAAGTTTGCTCCATAATTTCAACTATAACACACACATAAAGACACAAACACACACTGTCATGAGGAGCTGGTAATGGCCCCTAATGTCAGGTTGTCCACATTTCTTCTATTACAAAAAGAGAGCCTTTTACAAAATCTAGAACTCCTCCAATCTTTGCAACAAGTCTTTGAAATTTGGCAGGGAAAAAACAGCGGAGACATAAAAATGCGTTTTTGTGTCCCAAGAAATTCCATTCAGATTTGACTGAGCTATGAATCAGAAAGTCCCCTTTTCCCTTCTGTTGCTTTTGGTGACAACAACATTTTGGTAAAGTGTCAAAATAAACTCTTCTAAGGATGGGTCCACACCACACTCAAGAGAGTGGACAGGGAAGAGGTGGGATGGGGGTCAGAAAGGGAGGGGTGGGAGTAGGCAGAGGCAGGATGGAGCAGCAGTGGGAAGAAGCAGGGTGGGAGTGGGACTGGGGCCTAGCTCCCCCCAGCAGATTAGAAATTTAGGTTCAGGTGCTGACTCTGTAGGTGCTCCAGGGCTAGAGCACCCAAGGAGAAAAATTAGTGGGTGCTCAGCACTCACCAGCAGCCAAACTTCCTGCTCTCTCCAGTGTCTCTCACCCACTAGCAGCCCCACTCATCTCCTCCCTCTCCCTCCCAGCACTTCCCACTCCCCTATAAATAGCTGTTTTGTGGCATTCATGAGGCTCTGGAAGGAAGGGAGTAAGGTGGGGACAGGGCGCCCTCTGTAAAGGGAGTGGGAAGAGTTAGGGCAGGGACAAGGACTTGGGGGAAAGGGTCAAATGGGGGTATGGTGGGTGCATAATGGAAGCAGAGGCTTGTGGAGAGGGGTAGAGAGGGCAGCACCTAGCATGGAGCAAGCATCCCCTCACCAGTTATAGGGGAAGTCAGTGCCTATACATCTGCCTGGTTTACAGAAATACTGAGCACTCACAGTGGTAACTGAAGCATCAAGCGGTGTGTTTTGGAAGAATGAGCATGGGATTTGGAAGTTAGATTGAGTAACACTCTGGCTGTGCTAGTGATAGCCTCCAGGAAGTCTGCGTCTCAGCTTCCCCTGTTGTAAATGAGGGATCATAAAATTATCTCACAGGAGAGAACTGATGGATGTCATTGAGGCACTCCTATTACAGTGAAGAGTTTTCTAGAAACAGACCATGAGGAAATTAATAATTCGACATTCATTGAAGAGGCAGTGAGTGGTGTGCACTAAATGAGACTAAGGGGAACTGATCAAGTGATAAGGATAAAATATTGAACAGTTACCTCCTTTTCTGTATCCAGTGTGCACTTCATGAAGCAGAAATAGTGGAAAATATAGCATTTGATCATGTATTAAAGACTGCATGATAATGCATAGGAATAAGGGGACAGAATTAAGGTTGCATGGAAAAGGGTGCATACTTTCTAATGTATGACTTTGCAAACTAATTAATATTCTAATATTCTGTAGATAATGTACAAATCATGGTGTTAGTTTAAATTACTAATTGCTTCAAAGCATATTTGCTCATGGAAATTCAAGAAAACATTTTTATGTTACATTATTTTCTTTAATACATATTAAGGCATTGCTATTAATCTTTCATAACAAAGGCAAAGCAAAGCCATCCATGATACACTCAGATATGACATTGACTAGAATATTCTGTTCTTTTCCTTGAATCACAAGTGTGTTGATTTATATTAAAACCTTTTTTCCAGATTACAATTTATTTGTTATGTCCACATGAGACAGAACTTGCTTTAAGCAATATCAGTTTCCTCAAATTTTAGTATACAGTATTGCTATTCATATCTGGTTGTAAATGCAAAGTAAGAGGATACAGATCTAATTTCAAAAACAGGAAATATAGTTTTGTGATAGTTAATTTCATTTGTCAGTAAGATTTCCTTCACAATTATTCACCAGTCAGACATGAACATTTAAAAAATATGTTTTGAACTTAATATGCTCTAAGTCAGGGGCTCACCCAAATTCTACCTTGCTTGGTATGTGGGGGGTAGTATTGTCAGTTCTAAATGAAGGACAAGCGGGTGGGGATAGTTGTTCCGAGCTGGTGGTGTGGACTTTGTTTAAAGAAACTAAATTCCATTTGACCCTCTTCGTGCCCTGTGTTCCCTGATGCACCCTGCATTCTGGACTCCACTGACCTTGAGCAACCAGCAATGAAAGGGGGGCAGCAGAGGGAAAGTTTAGTTATATGTTAGAGACACTCATCCATCAGACTTCCACACTGCTGGGGGAAAGTAAGACAAAGGACTACTGCCCAAGATAGTGCAAAGTGGGTGTTTACTTTTGAATACTTGTTCAGTATTTTCCCTGCTTAATGCTGGGTTCCCGCCTCTTTTAATCAGTTTTTCCTGTTACGCACAGAGATTATGGGTCTGTTTCGGAAATGGGTGGACAAGATTCTTTGGCCAGTCTGTGCCACTTCCTGCAGGCTCCCCTGGCTGAGAACAGCAAACTACAGCCACTGGGAGCTGTGATCAGCCTTACCCCAGAAGTGCAGGTAACCAAAAGTCTAGTGGCTCACCAGGGGCTAAACCTGATGAACTGTGTCTGGCCTGTGGGCTGCTTATTGCCCCTCCTGATTTAGGGTATGTCCTCACAGCCAACAAAAACTGATAGCTGGCCTCAGGCTTGTAGAATTCAGACTGCAGGGCTGTTTCATTACCATGTAGATTTCCAGGCATGGGTTGAAGCCCAAAATGTGGAATCCTCACATCTTCTAGGATCCTAATGCCTCCTCTCCAGTCTGAGCCTGGAAACGTATACAGCACTTAAACAGCCCTGCACCCCCCCTTCTTCCTTGTGAGCATGAGTTGTATGGCATAGGCCTGCTGTGCAGGCCCAGCCTTAGGGCAAGACAAGCAAGGTGGTTGCCTTGGGCCCCATGTCTTCAGGGCCCCGCACTGCCCGGCACCTGCCCACCTGGCTGCTCGCTCGCTGCCCTGACTGGGAGCCACTTGGCCACATGGTGCAGCCAACCATAACATGCCACCTTGGGCCCCGCAAACTCTTTGGCCAGGCCAGCAGCTGTGGGCTTTTCTTTGTTGTGTAGACAAGTCCTAGAAGGACCCAGTGCTTGTGAATGGGGAAGTATGGCCTCTTGGAGTCATCCAGGTGGGGGGTCTGTAGTGGGGCTTGAGTGGCTCCTATTCTGCACATTAACAGGAAACACTAGGTTTTGAACCCAGCCTTTGTTGCTGCCTAGCAGGAGGGTTGTGTTTTGGATACTCTAGAATGTAGCCCTTATTTTCATTATTTGCTCGTTGTCAGCCCTTTTCCTGGAATCTTTGTAAGGGCTGATGTCACACTGGGGCTGACTAATGTAATGATGCATCTCTTCAATGTCATCTTAATGTAATTTGAGATACTTCCCCCAGCATTGCTTTCAGAAAACACTGCAATCAGATGAGTTAAAGTTGAGTTTGCTTACTTTGCAGTGGGGATTGGAAAAGCCAGGAAGCATAATCTTTCAATGCTTTTCCTGGAAATGAAGTGACGCAGTAGCGGTGCACAGTTTGTCATGCACCTAGGAAAGGGGCAGTGTGCCTCAGCTGTACAGCTGCACCCTAAAAGGCTTTCTGTCAGCCGGAAGTGAAAAGCAGCAGCTTTTTATTGTGGTGCCTGAGCATTGTGAGACTTGCACTGCACTAAACTTCACCAAGCTAAGGGGCCAGAATGTTGTCATCTCTCTCCCAACAGGTATTCTGAGAACACATCTTATGGGTCACTTTTCTCAGTGTATGTTTTGAAACAGAGCTCTTTGTATGGAGCATGTCCTCAGTTCAGCCTCTTTTAGGTGGCCTTGTGGTGGTAATTTGAGGGTAATTAATTGGCTCATGCAACAGGAAAATAAGAGCAGCTGAGGGGCTTAATTGTTGGTGGATGTAAATTGAATCAGCTCCACTGAAGTCAGCTGAATTTGGCCTGCTACATATTCTTGCTAGAATTTGCCTTTATAAATGTAAGCAAGTTCCATCTTACCACTAGTTAATGGCTGTCTCCCCTCTGTTGGCTAAGATGATGAGTTGCCTCTTAAGCTGCTGTACATGGCTTACCTCCAGTGCTGATTTGGGCACTTTATTCCTCTGAGTAAAGGCAATCTGCCTGGACTGCTTAAAAACTAACCCATTCTTCATTTTCAGTGTATTTTCTTTTTTTCAAGTTAGTATGTTGCACTAGCTGTCATCAGCAATCTGGACCTTTCTTCTTTTAAGACCTTGTATCCTATCTTGTACTTCCAGAAGATCAACATCTTTGTGTTTTATGGCATAAGCCAAACGGACCAAGTCTTTTTAAAAATGCCTTCCCCAAACTCACACTAAGTGAAGGCTTCTCTGGGCAAGCAGGATAGAAATTGGTCTGAATCAGATAGATTATGATCTTTAACTTAGTTGAAAATCGTCTGAGAGGTTGTGTGTCTTTTTTGCCTTGATAATGTGCTTTTGGATATCATGAGCTTTAACTGCCTTTGACATTCTTCTTCGAGCTCATAAAGGTCATTCCCACCATATGGTGAATTAAACAGTACATGGAATTTTGAAAATCATTTTACTAATGCTTGCAACAATGAGAAAGGTACTTCTGTTGGGCAACAATGTGCAACAAAACCTCTATGGTCTCAGGGTGAAATCCTGGGTCACTAAAGTCAATAGGAGATTTATCATTGACTTCAACTGTCTCAGGGTTTCACCCCCAACTGTAGAGAGCCTCCACATACACCTGTGACTTGTTTCTCTCTCACTTCTGAGCAACATGGTGAAAAAGATTTTAGTGTTAGTCTTTACCCTTACATTGTTTGTCCTTCCAAACTAGAGAGAACTGTTTATAAGGGATTTGTTCTACATGTTTAACTCTTACAATGGTTCAGTGGGAGTTAACTACTCCATATAAATCCCTGTATACATAGAAGGGAGAATAAGCATTCCCCATAGTCTGACTATATTTGGCTCATAGTCTCATTACCTAACTTGTTTACATTGCACTGAATCGATCATTTATTAAACCAGAAGCCTAATCTCGCCAAAACAATTGTAATGTATTTGCTCTGTATATTCCTAACTAATTAGCAAATGTATTTTTTGACAGTATAGCATCTTCAAAGTTATTCTGTTTCAAAGTAAGTTAAACAGATCAATTTTTATACCTTTCTACTTGTTTTCTGCATTTTTACACCCAGATATGTTCCTTTTTTGATGGCCATAATTTTAATGCTAATTCTGAATAATTTGTACTTATCTCCTGCAGACTATTTCAGAACAACATCAGTGTGTTGCCCAACAAACAGTTTGAACTCTGAATATTCTGGACCAAATGTGTTCATTTTTTTAAATTGTATCCTTTGGTATATATGGCTGTGACTATTTTCTTCCACTATTTGATCTGAGGAAGTGGGTCTGGCCCACGAAAGCTCATCATCTAATAAACCATCTTGTTAGTCTTTAAAGTGCTACATAGTCCTGTATTTTGTTTCAGCTAGAGAAGAAAGACACTCCAACATTAGTAAGGTGCTGACATACAAGTAAGGACAAAGAGAAATATCGCTACTGAATGTGCATTGAGCACAATGGTGTTGGCATATCACAGCTCTGGGGCAGTTGGAGGAGACACCAAGTTCTTGGGAAATGCCAGAGTGATGGCTGGGAAGATGATGACTAACCCTTGAGAGAGTGCTATAAGGAATGGTGAGAGTATATGGATGTGCAGACATCCATTCTGTAGTATTTCTAGCTACCTTACTGAGTTGAGGTTTGGGACTAAGCAAAATATATGGACAAACTTTTGTAAATATAGAAGAGTTCTTATAGTGTGCATTAGTGCAACTGTGCACATCTGAGTTCCCAACTAGGGGCATCAGAACAGTAGGGGAGCCAGGAGGCCATGTCTCTGCACTTTTTACTAGCCATAAAGAGTGAGTGATTGGGGAAGGAGCCAGAGAGGAACAAGAGGGGTAGGACCTTTGGGGTCTTGAGGGTAGGGGCAGGGCCATGTGTCATGATTATGAGGGTTAGCCAGCAGCCTGGGGATTAAGGGGTTAACTACACCTAGCCAGGTGGAGTGACCAATAGGAATGTAGGTGGGACTTTTCAAACTGGGACAAAGGAATTTGGGTTTTTTCTTTTCTCCCTTTTGTCTCTCTGAGAGTTCTCTGCAGCTACAGAGAGGGACAAGCATGTCTCTCTCTCCAAGACACCATTCTTCATTTTCTGTAAGTAGGGTAAAGTTTGGGTAGTTTCGTTAGGTTTTATTGTTTTATGGATTGGGTATGGGATCTGAGATCTGGCACTGTTTAAAAGATGTTTTGGCTTTTCTTTGTAACTAAGTTCTAGGCCCATGGAGTTTCTCCATGAGTATATTTTGTTACCTCCCTATCTAGTCATTATGTTTGCAACAGGAATATTGTTGTAATAATAAAAGTTCTTTCTTTTCTTTTTATTAACCTGGCAGTGGTTAATTGTGTGCCTTGATTTTTATTTTAGGGGTAAGATTTCCCAAATGATCTTTCCCCTGATTTCTTTATCAACATTTGGGTGGTGGCAGCGGAATTTTTATTCCCAAGATCTAGGTTTTTAAGATTTTGGGGGGAGTTTGATACCAAAGCCTGGTAGATAAGGCTTTGGGGTACACTTGCTGGCCCCCACTTCTGCATTTATCATGCCAGAGTGGGGAAGGAGCTATGACACCATGGTTCAAGTACTTGTGTCCCTGCCACTTTTAAGGCAGTTCCATGATTTCTGTTTCCAACTATATAATAATTTGAATAATACTAGACCTTGCCTTGGGACAAGAACCTGTCAACACTAAGTATTAATTCGGAATTCTTAAGCAATCAGCATAATTAATTATGAACCAGGCTATAGCATATACAATCATTTTCTTCCATTCCCCTTGACTGTTTTAACTTACTCAGGTTAAAGTGTGTTTTACTTTTCTCTTTTAGCTTCCATTTTTATATTAATCCTAAATACAAAAAGATGGTGATTACAAATTTCCAGAATCTTCTACCTTTGTAAGGTATATTCAGCCATATAATTTTGTGGGATCATGTGTTATCTAGCTTTTTTTGCACCCTCAGCAATTGGTGCACATCTTCAATTTAAAGGAAACCCTCTACTCAATTGACAAGCATAGTTCTGACCTATTTTGTTTACATGATTATTTCGTGGCCTAGTTCCTTCTGATCATGTGGCCAATACATCGTTTTGACTATGAAATTTCACCATAAAGTATGACTGATCCTTGTCAAGGCCTAGTAAATTTCTGATAAATCACTTTTTGTATAGTGTAAAGAATCCAATTTCAGTAACCGGATATTCTATTGATAGAAGACATTACTATTTACAGGGTCAAATCTGACTATAGTATTTCAAATCGTTTCAGGGTACACTGAAAGCTCTTCTCTTTATGGGGGTTTTAGGGAAGAGAGATGGTGTAGAGGGGCACTACTTAGGGAGGGTAGGTGTATCATTTACACTCACTGATTATGGTCTGTAAGGTTTAATTGGTTACTCCCATTTGTCTTTGTTTTATTTTATTTTTAATTAACTACAAAGGGAGTCTACAGTTGTAAGAGGTACTTTATTTATCCATCTGTTCTTAGAACACCAAATAAGTAATGATCATTTCTAGCTGAATTTTAGTGGTCATTAATCACGCTTTACTTTCATTGATCTTGTTTAAACAAAAGTTTGCTGCTTTTTTGGTATTTATCTAATTTATTTGAATAGCCTTGTCTGCCCCTTCCCCCAAGGAATAATAGAAATTAGAGAGATCTAGTATGACCATTTTTCTTCCTGTGGAGGGTTTCTCCCTACCTTGAATTCACTAACAACAATTCTTCCACTACCTCCTTTGGCCCTAGTAGTTCTCTTACTATCGAAGCCCTCACCATTAGGAAATATTTCTGAATATTCTTAAAAGTGCCTAAGTGAGGTTGAAGCCAATAGGACCCGTGTGCCTTAATCATATAGGAAATGGGATCAAGGCACCTAACTCATGTAAGTGTATTTAAATATCCTTCCCCGAGACTTCTTTTTTTCAATCTCTTCTGATTACTTCATTTTTGATGACCTTACTGCAACCTAAAAATATCCCCCTTTCTCCCCCCTGCTTTGTTTTCAAAATTTTGCTTTTTTTTTTTTTAAGTGTTTCTAGCCCTTAGTACGGAGGGGGCGGGCACTCCAAGATTTTGGAAAGTAGTCAAGAGCCACACTTTTCTGGGTGGAGATGTGGGGTCTAGGGTGGAAGTTGGGTGCAAAAGAGCGCATGGGGTAAGGGATTAGAGCATAGGAGATGGTGTGAGGTCTGAGTGGGAGCTTGGGTGAAGGAGGGGGTTGTGACCTGGGCAGGAGATTGGAGTGTAGAGTAAGGGAGGGAGTATGGGTGCAGGAAAGGATTCTGGCCTGGGGAAGGGACTCTAGGGGGAGTTGCAAAGTTTGGGAGGGAATTGTGACCTGGGACAAGAGGAAAAGTGGGGGCAGATTGTAGAGGGTTTGGGTGGAGATCACACAGGGGAATGGAGTGCAGGATCTGGAAGGGTGTTTAGGTACAGGAGAGAATTCTGGCTTGGGGGAGGGGCATGAGGGGTATAGGATCTACAAGGGAGTTGTGACCTGGGACAAGGGAGTGCAGAGGGTTTAGATGGTGACCGGGGGAGGGAGGTGAGGTGCAGGAGAGGCTGGGGTGCCAGAGTCGGGTTGTGGCTGGAAGGCGCTTACCTAAGTGTCTCCTGGCCAGCAGCCCTGCAGCACCCCCAAAGCAGGCAGGACTCCCTGTCTGCTACAGCCCCAGATCACTTAGGGTATGTCTAGACTACATGGCTTTGTTGACAGAGCCATGTAAAGTAGCTTACCTGACATAGTCAATGAAGTGGGGATTTAAATAATCCCCGCTTCATTAAAATAAAAATGGCCGCTGTGCTGTGCCCACAATCAGCTGATCCGGCACAGCGTGCGAGTCTAGACACAGATCAGTCGACAAAGGAAGCCTTTGTCGACCGCTCCTGTAAACCTTGTTTCACAAGGCATAAGGGAGCGGTCGACAAAGGCTTCCCTTGTTGACTGATCCGCATCTAGACTCCCGCGCTGTGCCGGATCAGCTGATTGTTGGCACAGTGCGGCGGCCATTTTTATTTTAATGAAGCGGGGATTATTTAAATCACCGCTTCATTGACTCTGTCGGGTAAGCTAGTTTACATGGCTCTGTCGACAGAGCCATGTAGTCTAAACATACCCTTAGAGCTGCCGTCTATCCCCTCCAGGTGGCGCTCAGCTTCAGGAAGAGGGAGAGGCTTATATTGCCACCATCCCCCAGGCCAATCTTTCAGCTCCTATTGGCTGGTTGTTTCCAGCCAATAGGAGCTGAGGATTGGGCTGGGAATGGGGAGATCACACAAAGCCTCCTCTTCCCTGCAGACTAGAGAGCGCATGGACTGCGTTTTAAACTGCGGCAGCTGTGTGCCTGAGGGTCCTGGCAGGTTGGTCCACAGACCAGATCTGGTGGCTTGGTGGGCTGGAACCGGCCCCTAGGCCGTATTTTGCCCATCCCTGGCTTAGTGCCTTACAAAAGACACAAACAACCTCCCTGCCCCCATCAATAATCCCTTTCCCAACCCCCTACAATGTGACCTAATGCACAACTGTCTGAGCTTGTATTAGACTGATGCAATGATTCTGATAGCATAAAATGCTATCAAATCAAAGGTTGTGGGGTTTACACAGTCATATCCCACTGGAGCTGCCAAGATCTCAGGCAGATGTGAGGTGCCTCAAATCACTTTATTAAATTATGAAACTTAATCTCTTTATTTTAGTGAGGCCCATTTTCTTGCATGCCCCAACTAAAATGCTTTGACTCTATAGTTTGTAGTAGTGGTGTAGTTGTGTCAGTCCTCACGATATTAGAGAGACAAGATGGCTGAAGGAATAGCTTGTAAAAAGTTAAAAAACAATGAATAGTCTAGTTACTAGCACCTTAAAGACTAACAAAACATGTAGATGGAATCATGAGCTTTCATGGGCACAACCCACTTCTTCAGATGAACGGAGTATTAAAAGTCCAGTTCCAAAATAAATAGAGGATGGGAAAGGGAGAGAAAGGAGAAAAAATAGTGAATTCAAGTGTTTATGTGACAAGAAGCTGATAGAGAAGGTGCTAGATGATAGAGAATATCTTGTATTAGACCAACTTCTCTTGGTAAGACACAAGCTTTCAAACTGAATTGAAAGTACTCTTTCACAGCTAAGTACAGATTACTTAGCATCAGTAGTTAACACATTTCAAGGGATCAATCAAGGTGAAGTGGCCTGTTAACAGGCCTCCAGGCACAAGGGTAAAGGAAGAGGACAGGGGAAGCCAACTGGATGGCAGGTTATAGATGGTTGTGATAAGCCATAAATCCAGTATCTTCTCTTCAGTCCATGATTTTTAGTGTCTAACAGACTAAGGGTACGTCTAAACTACATGCCTCCGTCGACGGAGGCATGTAGATTAGCCAGATCGGCAGAGGGAAATGAAGCCGCGATTAAAATAATCGTGGCTTCATTTAAATTTAAATGGCTGCCCCGCTCTGCCAATCAGCTGTTTGTCGGCAGATCGGGGCAGTCTGGACGCGACGCGCCGACAAAGAAGCCTTTCTTGATCGGCACAGGTAAACCTGGTTTCACGAGGCATACCTGTGCCGATCAAGAAAGGCTTCTTTGTCGGTGCGTCGCGTCCAGACTGCCCCGATCTGCCGACAAACAGCTGATCGGCAGAGCGGGGCAGCCATTTAAATTTAAATGAAGCCGCGATTATTTTAATCGCGGCTTCATTTCCTTCTGTCGATCTGGCTAATCTACATGCCTCTGTCGACGGAGGCATGTAGTTTAGACACACCCTTATACATTTAAGTTCCAGGGTCATTTTGTAAATGTTGATTTGTCTGGCCCAGTTTTGGGTGACTCAGAGGATAAGCCTTCTACTTCCCCCTTTGGGAAACACCTCAGATTCTAAGAATATACTGGTCTCGATAGTGCCTTATTGTTTTGTTCATAACTGATCAACATCTGGACCAAAGCCTCCTTAGATCATCAGTGCTTTCCCCCTGTGCCTGTAACATATGACTTCATTCTCACCATCCAAAAGATTTCTTCATTCCATGTAACTGAATTTGCTCAGAGTGGAAAAAGAAGTGGAACATAGACCAGGCCCTAATACCCAGTTCTCAGAAGATTCAGATATTCCATCCAAGTCAGAAATCCCCCCTTTTTCTCCCATCTGTTTCCTGGCAACAGCAAACACCACTTCATTTACTTAACAGGTACTGTTGATCATTAGGGACTTAGTCCTCAAGTGCTCTTTCACTGTTCATTAAATATAACTCTTAAAAGGACCATTCAATTCAAATGGGTACAGATTAATCAGGGCATTATTATTATGAGTGCAAGAATACGGCATTTGTCAAAGCTCTGTTCTAATTAGAATAGCTTTATACAGAGGTGGAGGAAAAGATAAACAAAAAGCCACAAATTAGTGGCAAAAAGATGCTTTAAAAAAACTGGTAGAGAAGAGACCTTTACAAGCAAGTTTTGAGGTTGGAAGGTTGAAATAAAACCTTTCCCTTCATGAACAACCAAGGATTTCACAAATGGCATCCCGGATAAAAGGTCTTCCAATTATTCAGAAAGCATATTGCAGCTCATGATAAAAAGTAAAATAAACCTTTTAAGATCAGACTCTAGATATTTCAATATATTGATATTAAAAAAAAAGAGTGTCTAAAATCCTTCATTCACTTTTTTGGAAAGTTCTGGTAACTTATTGAAGTTGGACAACATTTTCTAGGGCAAGACCCTGTTATTGGTGGCTTATAACTTCGCTGAATTTTAACCATTTGAGCTGAAGTTTTCCATATCAGACATCTGCCTCAGGCTGAAATTTGTTTTAAATCCAAAACTTTTCATCTGTTTGAAAACAGGGTTAGAATAAAATATAATTTTGTCCTTAGTTAAAAATTCTGGTGACCTTTTCTTTGGAGATGCTCTAGCACCCCATTCTTTGGGGGCAGCAACTGAAATTTAATAGAAGAGAAGCCTTTATTTCAGGGATGTGTCTTTTGCCATCCTGATGATAGTTTGGCCAAATAATTTTTTAAAAAAAATCCCAGTCTGCACATGCTCAGTAGACACTTGCTAGATCATCACAGCTAAATTTCTCAAAGCTTCTATCTTCCGGGGGCATGGTCCAGCATGACACTGATCAGGACTTTCCCTGCAATTGTAGCTGTAGGCTGTACCAGTTCCACGTATTAGAACTGAAAGCAAGGACCCAGTCTATATGCTCCCACAGCAGAACAGAGGAGGAAGGTGCCCAATTCAAATGCAGAGGGGATGGGAGTCTAGGCCAGTGGTGGGGAGAGGGAAACAGGGACTGGTATATGGGATGGGCAAGGAGATTGTGGGATTGAGACTGACTGGTTGGACAAAAAGAATGGGACTGGGAGACAGGTGAGAGGAAGACTAGGACACAATAGGTGTGAGGATAAATTGGGACTGGGCTAAGAAGCTTGAGGACTGGAGCCTGTGACTGGCCAGGTGAGGAGTATGGAACAAGGACAAGGGAAAGAAGCAGAATTGAAATAGGGACATGTTGGTGGGGACAGTGTAGAGGGGTCAAGGTTTGGGGAAATAGGCAAAAGGTTGGTGACCATTGGAGTACACTGTGCTCTAGAGCCTGGAAGGGAACTGAAAAATCCTGATTTTCTCAATTTCTGTGCTGTCAGCAAATACCTATGAAGCTGGCAACAGAAATATCCCCCATAGTATTAATCTACATTGAAAACAACCTGCAACTATCAGCTACTCTGAAGAGGTCTATGTAGTGGATTTAATAATGATGACCCACATGAATGTCAATAGCTTCAGGGGGTAGCTGAGTTAGTCTGTACAGGATAATCTTAAAACACAAAAACTGGTCTGGTAGCACTTTATAGACTAACAAAACATATGGGGCACAGAAAGCTCATGATACCATCTATATATTTTGTTAGCTAATAAAGTGCTACCAGACCAGGGTTGTTGTTGGTTTTTTTTGTTTGTTTTTTTTTTTTTTAAAGTTTATGAATGTAAATTTGATTCTACATGCTGGAATTTGTTTTCCTTGCTTAAAAAAAATAAAAACATTTATTTTTTGCTTATTTTTTATTTTAAAATATTAAATATAAAAACAAATCACAGACAATATTAAAAGACAATTAAGTCTGCAAAGTCAAACACTCACAAGTTGGAAAGTACTAGAATTAAGGTTGCCCGTAAAAAAAAAAAAATCTTTAATTTTTCCCTCTTAGGCATTTGGTGCAGCCATATCATTAAAGACAATCATAATGCAAACACAATGGCACTAAATTATGATTGCATAATCAAGCTTAATTATGGCATTTCCTAATTTGAGTGTTTGACTTTAACCTCAATACTATTCTTTTAACTCAACTGTGCACTTAGCTTACATGTGATTATCGATTATTATAGAAAAATCCAAAACAGCAGCACGATAACCCAGAATATCACTAGAATAGCATAATGCACTGTTTCTGTTATGAGGGTTAACAATGCACAACCTTAAACACAAAAGCAGCACAAAATTCATACATACTAGATACACAGCCGAATTACTGGCTGAGATTCTCTGCTGTGCTGAGCTTATGCTCATCATAGCATGGGTTAGACATTTCTGGAAATGGACTTTGCCTTCTCGATTCTCAGGTTGTATCTCCACCATTTTGGGCCCCAGCATAAGTGAGAAATGTGGATTGATGGTCCCCTGGATGCATCTACACAGCACCCTTATCTCAAAATAAGCTACGCAATTTGCACCATGCAAATTGCGTAGCTTATTTTGAGCTTATTTCAAAATTTGGCGCGGTGTACTTTGAAATAAAGTGCTATTCCAACAAGTCCCTGAACCCTCATGGAACAAGAGTTACAGGGATGCCGAAATAGCATGCCCATTATTTTGAAACATATTTTGAAATAACGGGCACGTTTAAAGACGTGGAATTTCTATTTCAGGATACTTCTGGTATCCTGAAATGGCCCCACTGTCTAGACATAGGAACTACATGCCTGATGGGCAGAGCCAGAGCATAACCACAACCGACCCATGCACTTTGCTTTCCCAGGGCTGAGATGGGGATGCAGGGAGTAGCTTTGCCACCTCTGAGTAGTGGCAGATTCCCCATACTGGCAGATCTAGCTGTTTTCTGTCCTATCCAGAGCAATGATTTAAATGAAGAATGTACATTTTCATTTTATTTTCCAAAGAAAAACAAAATTTACTTGTAAATCTTCTAGTAGCAAATATTTGCAGTATTTAGATTGGTTTTCGTTACAAAATTGTCTTGGAGAGTTACAAAGTATGAAAATGCTAGAGCTTCCGAACTGTGTGTTGGTGAACAGAAGTGAATGCTGGGCACTATTGTAGTCTCCATAGGAAAGTATTCTTGACCAAATATTGTTTGAGGTACCTGTTAAAGAAAAGAAACTGCCCCCCCAGTAAAAATGTTTGGCCAGGCCGCTCTTGTTCTGCAGTACTCCTTGAGAGAAACCGGCCGCACCCTTCCTGCATACCATTGCCTTTAGAAAAAGGAAAGGTGTGAAAAGGGGAAAATAGCCACAGACTCTCCCACCCGTCACCTTGGCGTGAGAACTGCAGGGCTTACCTGGTTGCATGAAACCTGTACAGTTTCGGCCCAACCCCTGGGACACCGACCCCCTCACTTGGTGACCATTGGGCCATATATGGTAATATGCAAGCGCGGGAAAGCGATGTGCAGATTTGGGGATAAATACCCATCGCACAGTTCGCTCTAGGAGGTCTTCGCAACACACGTACCACCGTGCGTGTGCCTTCTCGTATACTTCAAAGCGCTGCCGGCCAGATCAATCAACCAGCCACCTCCCCTGACTCTCAGGCATAACCAAGGCCTTCCCAACCGAACCGATACCTGTGAAATGTTCCGTGTGCTGTGTAAGTTGGTATGTATGATTTGATTTTTCTTGTTGTATAAGCTTAGTGTTGTAGTTGTTTTGGGTAGTACATAGAGTTTGTAGTTATCACTGTTATTTTATTACTATAGCTGGATATTTTAAGATTAGAGACTATTCCCCTTGCCATTCCCATCCCTATATCTCTGACACGTTTTACTAGAAACCATAGAATATAATAAATACTGTAAATTCATTATTAACACGGTCTATTAAAAATCTTAGAATAATACTATAAATTCACCACTGTCATAAATAAATATTTTTTATTTGATAAAACTGTCCACCTGGTTCTGTCCTTCCCCCCTTGGCTATTCATTATCGGACCTGTGATTCTCGCGACAGTACCTGTAGACTTTCCTAGGAGCACGCCTTCTCAAAGACAGGCCATGTAATTTTTCCTGGACTTCTCATTAGCTACTTCCTCCTCTTTGATTATGATTGTCAAGATACCCAAGGCACTTCTGAGTAAGAAGAGAAGTATGAAGTATGAAGAGAAATTAGGCTAAGGTGGAAGGGCATAGTCTATGCTCCCCCACACAGCAATACTGGTGTTTAAGGAAGAAAAAAAGAGGGGGAACCCCCCATAAATGATCTTGAAACAACCATTCATTCATCTCCTTGAATATGGCAAGCTTCTTCAGGGAAACTGTGTACAGATAGTTGGAAAATGCTGCTGGACAGTGAAAAAAAATCTCAGGTAAATTCTCTCCCCTAAAAGAGGTGAGCATTTTGTTTTTACGGTAAGATAGTTAATGCACTTTAATTAGGTCACTGTAAAATGCTAGTAGAGATAAGACAGGTAGTAAACCACAAAGTAGGCAAGCAGGATCAGTACTGTATATCCAATTTGCATCACAGCAAGGCCAAGGGCACTTTACACTCAGGCTGCGTCTACACTGGCATGATTTTGCGCAAAAGCGGCCGCCTGTCTACACTGGCCACAAGTATTTGCGCAAGAACACTGACTTTGTAATGTACAAAATCAGTGGTTCTTGCACAAATACTCTGATGCTCCCACTCAGGGATAAGCCCTCTTGCGCAAGTATTCTTGCGCAAAATGGCCAGTGTAGACAGCAGCGTTAACTTCTTGTGCAAGAAAGCCCGATTGCTAAAATGGCCATCGGAGCTTTCTTGCGCAAGAGAGCGTCTACACTGGCACGGATGCTTTTGCGCAAAGGCACATGCCAGTATAGACGCTCTCTTGCGCAAATACTTTTAATGGAAAAACTTTTCAGTTAAAAGTATTTGCGCAAAATCATGCCAGTGTAGATGCAGCCCCCGGTATAGAACTCATTTGGAGGGAGTTAAAATAAGACCTGTGCCATTCCACACAGTGACATTTTTAGTGCCCATACTTCCCTGTATAACATCAACCAACCATGCTGTATCTAAAGATTGAGGACTCATGGTGACAGCATGAACTTCTATCCATCAGTCTGGTATCCTCTGAGGAAGCCACAATCATTGTCTGCTTTTATAAGCGGATAAATGTCTCTGGGCAAATCATGGTCTTCCCAGCTTTCTCTTACTCCTTCAGGGTAAAGATTATTTCATCTTCCACGCCATTCTGCCAGCACATATACACCATGTTAATGCTCAAATTCACTTTTCATTAAAACACATTGATTACCTAAAAAAGAGCATACATATAACAGAGAAAAAGCTTTTAATTTAATGTTTCCTTCACAGGAGACACAAAGCTGAGCTAGTATGAGCTAGTGACACACAGGTTATCATTAAAGGTTATCATTCAAATACTGCCTCACTGTTGTGCTGTCTCTTCAGAAGCATTCATAACTTGGCACAAATTTCCTAGGGTGCAAGTGAGCAATGTATTTCTTGCCCCCGCCCCAAACTTTAGTGTCTTGACTTTAAACAAACACTGTTTTCCTTTTTCTAAGCCAAGGAAGATGTCAGCATTTTTCATTAGCATGTGGAGACAGTCTTTCATCCTTGAGGTGTTATGACGTTTCTGTGAATGCACAACCATTCTATTTCTTTCTAGCTCGCATGGCTACATCAAGGCCTCTTCTCTCACAGCTTTCATGGGCATTTCAGAGTTCATCTGAGCCATTACAAGGGGTTAAGCACAAGCCATTTGGAAGAATACCTCTCTCCCACAATGCCTGAGAAAGATCAATTAATTTCCATTTTGGAACCAACCTTAGGCTCCTGACACAATTTATTACAATGTTGGCTCATATAGTAGAAACAATTGTCACAGTATGTCTGGAAAGACATCATTGGTGGGGGGGGGGGGGGGGGAGAGCTAGCCACTTTCCTTTCTTGGAAAAGCATAGACAAGGACAAGTTGTCTATGAAACACAAACATTTTGGGGTTCCATTGCCTTCATGAACAGCCAGCCCAGCCTTTCTGAATCCCTAACCAGATTTGCAACATGCTCATTTTTTTAAATAGTTAGGGATCACTTTTCTTCTGGAAGCACAGCTAGCTCATTGGATTCTCCCCCGCCCCCATAGCTTTGCACCTCAACCTTACCTCTATAGGGTTAATGCTAGAGTGAGATACTTAGTGCTGCTTGACCAGCATCAATCTGTGGCTGTATCCAGTGTCCTTACAGCACCCAGCACAAATAGGCCCCAATTCTGTCAGAGCCTCTTGGAAATACTAATATGGAAGAACAATAATCATTTGATGAGACATTTCCGCATCTTTCCCATGGGAACATTCTAAAGTGGCTGCTTCCTAACTCCATCCCACTCAGGCTAATCAAGGGGTTTACTCTCCTGCTTAAAGAAAGAGACTGATGGTGGTAAGTGTTTGCCAGTTTGTAGCAAACTCTCCAGCCCTATTTCCCAGATTTGCTTTGTATGTTTTCACAGTAGCTGCTGCCAGCTTGGAAGCATGCAGTACAGATGCTTCTCTCCTCCAGTCCTTTGAAGCATAGAAGGGATCAAGAGAAACATCAAGACCTAAGTGACTGTGCATTGATGCATAAAAAGCCCACAGAGCAAAAGCAGTATAATTGGCTAGCAGCTTCCATATTGTAATGCTACAGCAAGAAAAGGTGGATCAAAATTGGGGGAAGGGAGAAAAATAAATGCAGCAGATAGGAAGTTTGGTTTTGAATAAACTATGATAATTTAAGAAAGCAAACCCTATATGCAGCCCATCAGAAGTGTTTGGCATGTGCATTTTGAATATTGCTTTTGTGTCTTAAAAATCACTTAATTTAAATGATTTATCATCATTTCCTTATTGAGTGCACTGAATCAAACTACCAGGACATTCGGTCTCCTAGACTTGAAGGGCCTCTAGTGGCTGATAGACTAGCTGTCCTGTCAATGTTTCACATTCAGAATAGGTGGCATTCAAAACTGTTAACTTCCCTACAGTCATACAACACCAAGAGGAAATCAGCATGATGCATAGTGCTGGCCTTATACTGCATTTGATCCTATGAGATGGTGCTTTGCCGGAAGAAATTACTGATCTGATAATTGCATTCTTTTACCACCAATGGATTCCAAGCATGCAGCTTCCCTGAGGCATCATCACCACCAGCCCATGCTGGAGTAAGGCTCCCCTAACATTCTTCAATTTTCTAAATCTTTGTCATAGCCTAACCCTAAATGGATTTATTCTTAGCTTATCAGAGAGACAGTTAAAAGCACAGGGCTGACAGCCTTCATGGGCCTCTGGATAAGATGTGGGGGGGGTCAGCTCTGCACTCCCAGAAGGAGCAGAGCTTCAGGTGAAAGGAGCAGCCAGCCTTCAACGCTGCCCACAGCACAGTCCTGAGCCCCCTCCCGACCCTTCAGAGCTGTGCAGCTCATGCTGCACGGTGCTCTTGCAGCAATTTAGTGGGAACCCCAGGAACCTATGAATTGCTGGGCCCCAGGGCAGTTGTTCCTTTGCTTCCCTGTTGGCTAAATATATGCACAGGATATAAATGTCTGATGCATACGGGCTCTTCAGTCTAGCAGACAAAGGCCTAACAGGCTCTAGTAACTCCAAGTTGAAGTCAATCAAGTCAAAACTGAAATAAGACAGAAACTATAACAGTGAGGAGAAATAAGCACTGGAAGAGATTAAGGGGACCTGGGGACCTCTCCATTACTTGAAGGAGTCTTTAAAACACCATTGGATTTCTTTCTAAAAGGAATTATACACACTCTATTCAGCCACAAGATGCTGATTTAAATGAAGGAATCTCTAGGTTAAATTCTGTGGCTATGTTATGTAGGTGGTGAGACAAGAGCATACTGGTCCTCGTCTGCCCTAAAAAGCCCTCTGAATATTTAATCTTGTATCCCACATGATAAAGAGCAAGAATATTGGGGGAGGGAGGCGGAGGAATGGACTACTGTAAAACACATAAACGGCAAACAAAATATACCGGCCAGATTGGTATGATACTTCCTTACTCTATTTAAGAAGATGACACCAGTATGAAGGGATAGGTATTCTGTCATCATCAGATTACTAAGTATGCTAAGTGCATACTAGATATCAAATGGAGGGGCAACAGAGGTCACAGGGAGGAACAGAGGGAGAAGGGGAGGACTGGGAAGAGCTACATATCAAATTGAAAATAACTCCCTTTGGTATTCAATACATCTTGCTGATTTGAACACCGACATTCTAAAGCTTTTTCAGGTTAAAAAATAAAATTTAGATAACAATGGTCATCAAGTATTAAAGGTTAAGATAAATTTCTAACTATGACTCAGTTTAGAGTAGCAAAGTACATAGCATCTTTCAGATAAATAATGGAAAGCTATTAGCAAATGTTGACTTTGAAGTGGCAAGCAACCAACCTGAAGGAACAACAGGTAATCAAAACCATACAGAAAAAACTAATAATTTCTCAACTCCCAAGCTCCTTCAGACTTTCCTTTTATTGGTATTAATAGAAGCTAGGAGAAAGTTTCCATGTGTATGTAACTCAGACTCTACCATAGCAAAGGTGAAGCTATAAAAGTGATCATGAGAACATGTCATGGCATTAGTAGAAAAGCTACATTTCACTGATGCTAGAAAGAAAGTTCCTAAACATTGCTCCTGTAAGTTGCTATAGCCTCAGGATACCTGCAGGAATATTTTTGAAGCTCCCAGAGTTTTCCGTGTGTGTTTGAGGAATGCCACCACGTATGCACGCAGAAAGCATGGTATTTCTGCCCCCTTAGGAATTAGGTTAAGTGGTTCTGGACTGACATTAGTATTTTCTTTTGCTCTTTATATAGACATTATTTGCAGGAGCCACATGGAGGTCCAAGCATCAAATTATTTACTGACACAGGTCCTTGCTACACACTTTTGCTTGGCTTGGGTTCTGGCAGCTTCTAACACAAAATAAAAAAAAAACCAGTGAGCCCCACAAAGTATTTAATGGGATACTTTCCTATTCCTATACATTATGCATAGGAATCTCAGATTCTATTGACAAAATATAGACATTCTTCCAGTCTGTCTTGTTGATGAGATTCATCCATATTTTTCTGCTGGATTAGATAATGCTCAGGACTGTTTGAAATAACTATTTCTTCCAGACTTACCTCTGAGCAAAGAGAAAAGTCAGTTCTGTCCTTGCTAAAGGGTGAATCTGGGAGTCCTGCCTTCAGTGTCCAAAATATGAAGCCATACTGTGGAGCAGTAACAGAGTTTTAGGGTTCACAGCAAAATCTTTTTAAAGAGGATTATGTTGAACGATTGCCAGTTACCATTACTCGTGATACTGTATCCATGTTTGTTTAGCGGCATGAAAGGGCTAGAATCCCGGTGACAATGGCTCCAAGGGACAATCCCTAGTGCAATGCAAGAGCTGGCAGTATGTGCCCATATAATCCCCTTGTGATTCTAGTGTAAGGCTCGTGCTAGAAGCATGTTAGGGATGGGAGATGTAAGAAAGCCTTACTGCTATGCTCTCTGTTGAGAAATTATGTATAGGGTAGTGGCTAAGAAAATAGAAAACTCAGGTAGTGCTTGAGACGAGAGAAGACATGTGGAAGAAGAAATGAAGCGGGAATGCCACGCTGCTACGTCTCAACTCCTTATGATTGAACACTACGCAGGAGAGAGTGTGGCTGAAGAGCACCACACCCTGGTAACCCTCTGCCAGCATAACATGCACACAAGTAGCCATTGCAGCTGAGTGCAAATTAGAGACTCTTACTTGAGGGCTGGTAGGGTCCTGGCTGCGGCTAGAATGTGGGAGTGTAACTCTCAGCAAGAATGGAGAATCTGGTCCAATATGGCCACCACTTCCCTACCAATGTGCTTCAGCTCTGAGCAGGAACACTCACTGTGAGAGGTAAAAAGGACAATCTTGCTAAGACGGCTAACTGTACCAGTTTTCACAATGCAGAATTCTCTGTGCTGGGAGCTTGCACAATGCTGATGTGTGTGTGTGACTGATGTTGCACTGCTGGGTGAAAATTAAGGGGGGAGAAGCAGAGGTTTTTTATAGTTGTTTTTAGCACCTTATCTTATAGCACCAGTCTCATGTCAGACCAACCTTTATTTTGCCAGGCCAGCTCGCTCCCTGGGGTATCCCCCAGTCGTGCTGCTCAAGGAATCCATTGATGCAACTTTTAGATGGGGTTAGGCTGACTGGCAGCAATTCCAGCCCCCAGGCTGAACAGTCAATGGGACTTCATGCACACACAAGCCACACCCATATGGACGCGGTCTGCCTGACATGTGGGATGGTGCTATGCCTATGCTGGCTGATGCCCAGTGAGTTTGTGGCTGCACTACTGGGCTAGCCCTTCTGGAATGACTGGGGCTTCCACATCCCTACCTGGCAGGGTTGCCAACCATCTAATCATGCAGACTCTTGCCCTGTCCCTCCCCCAACAATCTTTTCCCTGAGGCCACACCCATATTCTGCCCCTTCTCTGAGGCTCTGCCCTCCAGTCACTCCATCCACCTTCCCTCCATTGCTTGCTCTCCCCAACTCTTATGCCCTCTTACCAGGATGAGGCAGAGAGGCAGAGTCTGGGCACAGGCTCTGAGGGTGGGCTCCAGGCAAGGGCCAATGGAAGCTACAGGGTTAGCACCTGAGGCAGGTGCAGTGTGCAGAGAACCAAGGGCCGCAGGGACATGCCACCGTCTTTCAGGATCATGTGGAGCAAAGGCGGGCAGGAAGCCTGCATTAGCCCTGTTGTGCTGCCAGTGGCAGCAGCTGTGGGCCATTTTAAATTGTCTGGACCCCTGAGATACTGGCCCTTTTGTCCCCCGTCAGCAGGCCTGGTTGGGTAGTTTTTTTAATTGAAACTTCTTCACCACAATCCCACCCATCAGATTTCTACATCAATCAGTGCATGTCCCAGAATATGATCTGAAGAAGTGGATCTGCCCCACAAAAGCTCATCACCTAATAAACCATCTTGTTAGTCTTTAAAATGATACATGACTGCTTTTTTTGTTTTACTTCTCACATCAGTACTTCCCATAGCAAGATTTTCCTGGCTCTTGTCATAGGGTATGTCTACACTACCACCTTAGTTCGAACTAGGGTGGTAATGTAGGCAACCGGAGTTGCAAATGAAGCCCAGGATTTGAATTTCCCAGGCTTCATTTGCATCTCGCCAGGTGCCGCCATTTTTAAATGTCCGCTAGCGCGGACTCCGTGCCGCGTGGCTACACGCGGCACGGACTAGGTACTTCGGACTAGGCTTCCTATTCCTACGAGGAGTAATGGTAGTTCGGAATAGGAAGCCTAGTCCGAACTACCTAGTCCGTGCCGCGTGTAGCCGCGTGGCGTGGACATTTAAAAATGGCGGTGCCCGGCGAGATGCAAATGAAGCCTAGGAAATTCAAATCCCGGGCTTCATTTGCAACTCCGGTTGCCTACATTACCACCCTAGTTCGAACGAAGGTGGTAGTGTAGACATACCCATAGGGACTTAGCCTCCCAAAGTTCCCCAACAGGGCCAGATTAAGGGGGGGGGGCTAGCCAGGCAGCTGCCTGGGGCGCCAACCTATGGCGGGGGGGCTCCTGATGGCAGCTGTAATAGGCTCCACGCACCCGGCCACGCGGCACCCCTTAGTGCTGCCATCAGGCACCGCGCACCCGGGGCTGGAGGCCGTGCAGCACCTCTTTGAGTTGCAATCAGGCGCCACGCACCCAATTGCAGCTGTAAGGTGCATAGTGTGCCGGGGGGCGTGGCTACACATGCGCCATGTGCGGAGCCGCACATGTGTCGCACCCCACTGCCCGGGGCGCAGGAATGGCTCTAGCTGGCCCTCCTTCCCAAATAGTTCCTTTCTTGATCATTTGGTTTTCTGAAGTAGTTTCTTTTAGCAGTAACCATCCAAGCACTTCTACTTCCTAAAGGATTTCACAGTTCTATAGAAGAAGGCAGCAGGCATGAATAGGAGAGCAGTCAGCTAATTAAGGTGCAGAGAATGGGCTAATCAAGTGACTAGGTCAGCTCCATATCTCTGAGCCCAGAGGATTGTTATCCCTTATTCCCTCACAGAACAATCAGCTAATTTTCCCCATTATTCCCCCTCCCTCACCAATCACTTTAAGCTTCAGCACATAGCACTATAATCCCTAGATGAAATCCCTTACTACTGTTTGATTCTGGAGCCCAGTGGCTTGGATAACTCTACTTATTTAACAGAGTTTTTAATCACTGTCTAAGTCTTTGGAGCTTGATGAAACTCAATTCATCTTTCCCTCACCAAAAAGTAACAGACTCTGGGCTTTTAGACCAGAACAGCAATGGAAACTAAAACAAGTGCCCCAAAATGAGCACAAACACATAATATCAGCAAGACAGTTTATCACAGTTACAATTTAGAGAGCTAGTATGTCCTTTAACTGCCCCAGCCCAGCCAATATGGAAGTGTGAAAGTATGCAAATACGTTTTCTGTTCAGTCACCATTTGCACATTTCTATAAAAGATAAACACTCATTTATGTCCTTCAGCTGAATACTGAAAAAAGTACCATCTATATAGGCAAATATACAGAAACTTGGGGAATGTGTAAATTTCAATATGGGTGAATTATACGGGAGTTTGTTGTAATATTATTGTCTGTCTATAGACTGAATAATAAAGGACAACTTAATGGCACTGATCTTGCTTAGTGCTAATAAACCTCTTCCATAAAGTATCAAAAGGCATAGGGCATGGGGCTTATACCACACAGCAGCAATTTTACTCCAGGGTAAAAGGAGCAAAACTAAATCTGGTGAGGAATCTGGGTCATTACTGGGCTTAGTATGAAATCCCAAAGGAAATATCAGAAATAAATGTTTAATATTCTCCTCTGAGCTTATTCATAATCACTGATCACTTCAAAGCAATCTGAGACTTGGAATTTACCCCTGAATAAACAGCTGAGCCACCACAAGTCACATAGCTCTATAATCAAGAATCTGTCTTATAGCATTATAGCCATTGATTTCTGTTGGTGTTACGGTCCACTACATATAGTTTTCTTCTTGTAACCAGCTCTTAGACATTGACATTTTTACATCATTTGGTGGTTGTCTTTAAGAAAGCCTTTTTTTGTACAAGAATAATGAGGCTTTCTTGTAAGCCAACATACAGTAGCAGTTTAAAATCACAATTTTGGGGGGAACCTCCAGTGCCCCAAGAATTCAGTGGTCCATTTTGGTCAATTTCACAGTCATAGGATTTTAAAAATAATACATGACATGTTTTCAGCAATTTAAATCTGAAATTTCATGGTGGTATAACCAAAGGGGTCCTGACCTGAGTTATGGAGGACTTGCGAGATTAAAGTAAGGGAGGTTGAGTTATTGCTATCCTCGCTTCTGCACGTCTGCTGCTGGTGGCACTCCCTTCAGAGCTGGGCAGCTAGAGAGTCACCAGCACAGGAGCACAGGAGCAGCCTGAGGTGGGCTGCGGCAGCTGGCGCCCCAGGCAGAATGCACGATCGGCGCCCCCGCCTGCAGGGCTCTCAATGGACTGACGTCATCATCGGGCGCCCAGTGACATCATCATCGGGCACCCCGGGCACCCCATTGAAGGCGACACCCTAGGCGACAGCCGAGTCTGCCTATCTTCATGGGCCGCCCCTGCACTAGCAGCTGTGAAGAAGTAAGGATGCCATGTTATGGTATTGTCTCCCTTACTTCTGTCTGCAGAGCTGGGCCCTTAATCAGAAACCAGCACGCTCCATCCACCCAGCTCTGAAGGCAGTAATGCAGAAGTCAGAGTGGTATGATAGGTCACTGCCACCCTTACTTCCATGCTGCTGCTGGGGAGGCAGACTTCAGAGCTGGGCACTCAGCCTACAGCCACCACTCTCCTAGTACCCAGATCTGAAGGTGACAATGCAGAAGTGACCCTGGCGTGACTTAACTGAAGGCCACAGAGAAAGCATATAATAGAGCTGGGAGCAGAACACAACTCACCAGAGTCAGGTGTGTGCTAACAGGGAGTTTAGAGAGGGAGTTCTCCAGGTAAAGGAGAAGCAGATACAGGACTCTTGAGGGAAGTGTCTGTTGTTATTGGGACTTTCTAACTGTGTGCTGAGCTTATGTTTGTGAGTGAGGGTGTGTGTGTGTGTGTGTTTTCCTCTGTGTTTGTGAGTGAGGCTTTAGAGAAGGAGTTCTCCAGGTAGAGGAGAAGCAGATACAGGACTCTTGAGAGAAGTGTGTGTTGTGTTGAGGGCTTTCTTGCTTTGTGCTGAGCTTGTGTGTGTGAGTAAGGGTTGGTGTGTGGGTTTTTTTTTGTTTTGTTTTTTTCCCCCTGTGTTTGTGAGTGAAGCTGCTTTTTTTCCCCCCTTCACTTCCCCTTTGCCCTCCCCTTCCACTTTATGGAGTGTGTGCCGTGATTGGCAGGTGGAAACTGTTGGCTTCTAATTAAAGTTTGAATTCTAGAAGCCTCTCCTGATTGGCTGAGCCTTGGTAGGGGGAGGGACTTTCAGGCACTCCAGGTCTTTATAAGGCAGTGGGCAAGCGACCAAGGAGCTTGCGAACGGGTGAGTGCTAACAGGGAGTTTAGAGAGGGAGTTGGGAAGGGCGTGAGATTCTCTTGCCTTTCTTTCTTTTTAAATCCCTTCTCCGGGACAACAGTGATGGATGGTGATAGGTCTGCTGTTGTTACCTGCATGGAGTGTGCCACGTTTGTCTTCCTCCCAGAAGAAAGAATGGATTTCATCTGCACGAAGTGCAAGCTGGTCACCATTTTGGAAGAAAAAATTAGAGGACTGGAGGCCCAAGTGTCGACCCTATGCTCGATCAGAGAGGATGAAGACATCCTCGATAGAAGGCAGTGTTTAATCCTTCAAGCACGGAAGACAGAAGAGCCAGAGAGGGCAGTACGGGACCAGGAAGAGAACTGGCAGCATGTAATTTCTAGAAGGGGAAAAAGGCCAGCATGGGAATCCCCCAATGCTATAGAGGTAAGTAATCACTTTCAGGCTCTCTCCACTGGCTCTGCAGTGCTGAATGCTTTGGAAGGGACCTCACAAGGAAGAAACCGGAAGGGAACACCATCTACTGGAAGGCATAGGATTTGTAGTCCTAGGGATGAGGGTTCCATAGCCACCACCCCCAAAAGGAAACCACGGGTGGTGGTGGTCGGGGACTCCCTCCTAAGAGGGACTGAGCCATCCATCTGCTGTCCGAACCTGGAATCTCGAGAGATGTGCTGCTTACCGGGAGCTCGCATTCAGGATGTGACCGAGAGGCTTACCAAACTGATCAAACCTTTGAATCGCTACCCCTTCCTGCTTCTCCACGTGGGAACTAACGATACGGCCAAGAATGATCTTGAGCGGGTTACTGCGGATTATGTAGCGCTGGGAAGAAGGATCCAAGAACTCGGAGTGCAAGTGGTGTTCTCGTCCATCCTCCCTGTTGAAGGGAAAGGACTGGGCAGGGATCATCAAATTGAGGACCTAAACGTGTGGTTGCACAGGTGGTGTCGCAGAGAGGGCTTTGGTTTCTTCGACCATGGGTGTCAGCCGACGGTCAGGGCAGTGAGTCCCTTATTACCGGCTGAAGTTCTTTTAAATTGTGCTTGGTTCTGTTACAGCAACTGAAGGAGTCAGGTTAAAGCTTAAACAGTTACTATTTATTGTTACAGGGTAAACTTAGTTGTTAAATGCTACTACTGTGTTACAGATAACACAGACACTACAAAGGACAGGACAGAAATTACACTAATAAGACTTACAGGTACCATGAAACCCTTTGGTTCTCTGAGCTCTTATTAAATGCATGCAAAATAGACACATAGCAGGTATATATTCTCACCCCTGCGTTCCAGACTTGGCGTGGCCAGCGTCTTTCTCTCAATCCCTCGGGAAGAAGTAGGGCGAGGTTGGGCGTCCCACAGACCTCGGGAGACAATCAATACCTGCCAGCAGGTATAGATGATTGGAGCTCAAATAGGGTGGGCTGCTGAACCTCTTTTTATACCCCTTGGGTCATGTAGGCTTCTTCCTGGGCTCAAGTGGCCAATTAGGAAAAATGGCTTTGAACGCCAAGTTTCCCACGAAGGGTGCAAAGCATAATTTACACCTGGGAAAATGCAGACAATGGGCACCTCTGGTATGTGATGGGCGAAGATTCCTCTCCTGGGACAGTGCAGGCGTGTCAATTACTGGTACTAGCCATCAGGGCGACGGGAGGCCCCGGGTCGTCAGCTAGCCCATTTACTGTCTGGTTTCTGTTTATGGTAGAGTCAGGGACAGGTAGCAAACCTGTGTTCCCAGGGCATCAAAGGCTGACTGCCTTTCTCTTGCTCTCTGGGGGGGGTAAAACAAGATGGGGCTCGTGGAAAAACAAGATGGGGTTTTGTGTCTGGCTACATTCCACCCCCTTGACACGCCTCACTATGTCCCAGAACGCAAGATGGCGGTGATGCCAGCACCCTTTGCCCTCCTTGGAGGAAGCTAAAATCGCCCTATCAGCAGGGTCTGATCAGATAATTTGGATCAAGGGATTGATTAGGATCACTTCCCAACGCCATATACCAGATTTGTGCAGAGGAGGTAGCAGTGTACACAAAATGCCTAACAATACATAGAAACATGCAGCAAGCAATTACAACAAGTAAAATGGTTAATATAGTATTTACAATAGAGTGAAGGAAGGGAGTTAACGAAAGTCCTAGGTGTTGGGCTAGACAATCTAGCCATGAGGCTTTACATTTTTAGTTACAGCATGTCTTATCCCATACCGTTTGTTGCCACTTCCCTTGCCTCCCCCCTTAATCTCCCCCCAGAGTTATTTAGAGGATTGCGGTAGTCGCTGTCATCGAACCATACCGGTCCCCATCGGAAGATGTCACTTTGTTTCACCAGTCATTTGGGCTGAGAGGGACAAACTCGATTCCCAGTCCAGTAGAGGAGTCAAGTAAGGTGTTCTGGTACAGCAGTAGCAGTTGGGATGAGGAAGAAGACCATGGCGAGTTGGAGTACCATGTCTCATTTCAATAGTCTGTAACTAACAACAGTGGTTGCAAGCGCTACAACAGCAAGCGGTATATATATACAAAAAGTTCATGGTGGTTTCCCAGATCCACACCAGCATTGGGAGGGATCCGTCCCACTGGAGCACTGTTTAGGGCTATTGCCTCAGTTTCCTGTAAGAAAACATAAGGTTTGCCGGTCTTGGATACAATCCAAGCCTCAGTAATGGTTATTGGTGTTAGCCCAGCATCTGCAGTTGTCCAGACTCCTTTTCCCTTATAGGAGTGCAGTACATGGGTTTGTGTTCCCAAATTGGGGTGTTGGGACCAGGGCTATTAAGTGGTTTAGTCCCATGACTGTAAACAACCCTGTTGCCACTGGGGTTGAGTAAGCAAAAACCAATTCCTGAAACAATTTCCATTCCAGTTAAAACATACTTCCACCCTTGCTTACTGGTGGGTAGTGTACCAATATATTTTACTTGCCAGGTTGCCCATAGTATTTTTCCATCTCTTAGCCTGGCAAATCATTGCCTTTCTGTTATATGTTTCCTGAGTTCAGCACATAGGGTGCAAGCTTGTACCAGATCTCTGGCTTGTTTGTGGGTGATAGGCCACCCCCTGGCATGTGCCTGCCACACCAGCTTATTGCTCTCTGTGTGTCCCAAGGTTTCATGTAGCCAAATGTACAGGCATTCCCAATCCACCTGGGCAGCAAAAATTTGTACTGCTGCATCTGCTAGGTTATTTAGCTATGCAGTCAGGGTGTTATTCTTTTGGTGAGCTGCCACATGACCTATGCTTAAGGCATTTTGGGTTGCATACTGGTATATCCATTTCCAATATTCCAATCTCCAAACAGGCTTTCCTATTTCCCAGTTATTATTCTTCCAATTAGTTATCCACTGGATGGCTCCAGCCCATACAGCATAGGAGTTGGTGTAGATGGTACTGGCCCCTGCCTCACAAGCTAATTGATTGCTGCCAGCTCTGCAAGCTGAGCTGTTCCTTCTATGTTTGTGGTCAGGGGTGCAGTGGATATGTCTGCTGAAACAGCAACAGCCTTCCCTGTCCACTTTCCTTTGAAATAACCAGGCAGCCTGTACTTACATATAATGTTGAATTTAAAAGCAAGCCAAAAGTGTTATCAACTCAGCCTTGAAAGAGACAGTTAAGTTTCAAAGCTTGAGTTTCTAAACTAATAATTTGGTTTCTAGAAAGTTAAATTTAACCTTAAAAGTTGAATGCCCAACACAAGCACTAACTAATTTGTGCCTTGTCTGTTTGCAATTTTAAGCAAGAGGACATTATCCAAAACAAAATAAACTAGTTCATTTGAAATCCACAAAATAGAGTTACAATATATAGAGCTCATTCCTTTATGCAGTTAACCAATTAAGTTTTAGTAGAATCCTTAATTTTCCTTTGCAGATTTAACAAAGGTGTCCATAGACAAAATGTTTACATTTGATTGTTTCTTTGCATAGATCGTTTGCACAGTGCTTAAGGAAGAGGCTGCAAAGAAACAAGGTGTCATTTTTAAAACAAGATTTCCCTTCACATATTACAACCATCACTTAATTCCTTCCACACTCCCATGGAGTCCACCTTTTATCTTTACATTCCCTCAAATCACTTGCTTTGTCCTTTCAAAGAAAAACGTTTCTCATTCCTAGTAACTTTCCAATGTTTGCTCTACTTTCCTTATTCCTTCAACTATGCCTATAGGGCTCCAAACTTTTTGCCTTCCCCTTCTTATGGTCCATCCTAATTCCTGCTAAATGACTTTTTACAATGACACATGTTTGTCTACTATTAATTTGGTAAGGGAGGGTGAGCTTGTTCCCTAAGCCTCATACCTCCTGGTCCTTTTCTTAAGCATATTCCTGAGGGAAGAAAAATAAATACATCTGAGAGTTGCTTTAACTCTCAGCACCCATCCTTAAGGGAATCTTGCTCTGTCTGGGTACTGAGGGACATGCATTTCTACCTCTCCACTTCTGCAGCAGAGGCTTTTACATTTTTCCAGTTTCATGTTTGCATTCTTATTCAGTCAGTTTTGAAGAACACCTCATTACAGGTTTTCCATAGAAGACAAAAGCTGCAGCTGTTTCCCTCTCCTTTGAAGTTGAGGGTTTACATATCCACAAAGTTAGTCAATTTGTCTTCTAGGTCTGAAATTGTATGGATAGCAATTAACACTTGATCAGACCAAGGGCTATGCTCGAACCTTTGCAAGATTTTGTTCAAAACGGGTAACATCTTTACAAATGCCAATTTCTCAGTCTTCTCTCTGCCTTCTCAAAAGACTGCTTACATTTAAACTTTTCCTAGTATACCCAACCTCCTATTTCTTTCTTTCTTTCTGGAGGGCTACAATTTGAACTTTCTGGTCGCAGGTAGTTTGCTAATCAAACTTAGCTATTACCTGCAAAGCTTCTTTGTGCTGCCAGCTAGGGCATTTGCACCACAAAGGAAATCACAACCTGGTGTGGCTCCTGGAGCTTTCACAGCGTTTTAGTCTGTTTGCAGTTTTTACTCATTCTATAGTTTACAGGAAAATGTGCAATCTTTGTTTACAACACTACTTAGCCACATTAAACTTTGCATATAGTGTAACTCTTTCTTTATGCTTACAGTTTTCCTGTACCTTCATTAAACAACTTGGACTAAAATGGTCTTACCAAACCAATTTGTTTTAAACCTACAAACAAACAAGATTACTGGACCTTGAAAACTTCATATTATTTACACTATATATATATATATATATATATATATATATATATATATCTACACACAGATACACATACATTCTCTCTGAACCTTTCTTACACTATTTCTACATAGCTATACAACAATTACATTCCCTTTTTATTCATTGGGGTAGTTCAGTTCCAATAGAACCTCCTCCCTTTAGAGTTCTTTTAGCAGTTTCTCTAATCAAATGTACAGATTTGAGTCAAATTTGCCTGGATTATTTACAGACATTCCTTTGGAAAAAGGGCCCATTTTCCCTTCAGAATGACTGTAAAGAAACCACAGTTTTCTATCTACACCATTTTAGCATTTGCACAACTGCTCAATTCTCTCCATTCTCTTCAGAGTTTAAATTCTCTGTTTCTCTTTTCTTAAAACACTTTCTTATCTCTAAAATAAAAACTGGCCTTGTTTCAGATATTACTCTTGTAAGTATGCTTAAGGATTTAGATTTCCAGTACTTACAGCCTTTTTCTCAGTTCTCCACAAGGCTTTCAATCTTATCTGTTACCTGCCTGCTTGTCTGGGCCTGATCCTGTTTTCCTTTTCTGCCTGCTTGCCTGGGCCTGATCCTGTTTTTCTTGCTAAATGGAAAGTGGCTCCTTTCCACAGACTCAGGCTTTGTCCCATTCTTTAGCTTGCAGGCAGTTCTATACTTACAGAAGTGCACCCACAACTCCTCAGGATTTCCCCAATCCTTTTCTAACATTTCTCTATCCCATTTTGGGTTGCCCCAACCTTCCTGGGCAAACCCTTTCTCTATACCACTAAAATCCATGTCTATCATGACAGGCTTCATGTTGCTGTATGTGAACCAGTAGCACAATCCTGCCGACTACGCCAATTCTGTCAGCCGACGGTCAGGGCAGTGAGTCCCTTATTACCGGCTGAAGTTCTTTTAAATTGTGCTTGGTTCTGTTACAGCAACTGAAGGAGTCAGGTTAAAGCTTAAACAGTTACTATTTATTGTTACAGGGTAAACTTAGTTGTTAAATGCTACTACTGTGTTACAGATAACACAGACACTACAAAGGACAGGACAGAAATTACACTAATAAGACTTACAGGTACCATGAAACCCTTTGGTTCTCTGAGCTCTTATTAAATGCATGCAAAATAGACACATAGCAGGTATATATTCTCACCCCTGCGTTCCAGACTTGGCGTGGCCAGCGTCTTTCTCTCAATCCCTCGGGAAGAAGTAGGGCGAGGTTGGGCGTCCCACAGACCTCGGGAGACAATCAATACCTGCCAGCAGGTATAGATGATTGGAGCTCAAATAGGGTGGGCTGCTGAACCTCTTTTTATACCCCTTGGGTCATGTAGGCTTCTTCCTGGGCTCAAGTGGCCAATTAGGAAAAATGGCTTTGAACGCCAAGTTTCCCACGAAGGGTGCAAAGCATAATTTACACCTGGGAAAATGCAGACAATGGGCACCTCTGGTATGTGATGGGCGAAGATTCCTCTCCTGGGACAGTGCAGGCGTGTCAATTACTGGTACTAGCCATCAGGGCGACGGGAGGCCCCGGGTCGTCAGCTAGCCCATTTACTGTCTGGTTTCTGTTTATGGTAGAGTCAGGGACAGGTAGCAAACCTGTGTTCCCAGGGCATCAAAGGCTGACTGCCTTTCTCTTGCTCTCTGGGGGGGGTAAAACAAGATGGGGCTCGTGGAAAAACAAGATGGGGTTTTGTGTCTGGCTACAATGGGACTCTGTTCCAGGCACAAGGATTGTTAGGAAGAGATGGGATCCACCTAACGAAGAGGAAGGAGCATCTTCACAGGAAGGCTTGCAAACCTAGTGAGGAGGGCTTTAAACTAGGTTCGTAGGGGGACGGTGACCAAAACCCTGAGGGGAGTGGGAAAGTCGGATACCGGGAAGAAATGCAGAGAGGAACGAGCAAGAAAGGAGGACCCCTGATTCGAATGGAGAAGATAGGGCGATCAAGTGGTTATCTGAGGTGTTTGTACACTAATGCGAGAAGCCTGGGCAACGAACAGGAAGAACTGGAGGCTCTGGCCCAGTCCAAGAAATATGATTTAATTGGGATAACAGAGACTTGGTAGGATGACTCGCATGACTGGAGCGCTGTCATGGAAGAGTATAGACTGTTCAGGAAGAACAGGCAGGGGAGAAAAGGAGGAGGAGTTGCACTATGTGTAAGAGAGCATTATGATTGCTCTGAACTCCAGTATAAAGAGGGAGAAAAACCTGTTGAGAGTCTATGGGTTAAGTTTAAAGGAGCAAACAACAGCAGTGATGTTGTGGTTGGTGTCTGCTACAGGCCACTGAATCAGGTGGATGAGGTAGATGAGGCTTTCTTCAGACAATTGAGAGAAGCTTCCAGATTTCAGGCCCTGGTTCTTGTGGGGGACTTTAATCACCCTGACATCTGTTGGGAAACCTATACGGCAGCACACAGACAATCCAGGAAGTTTTTGGAGAATGTTGGGGATAACTTCTTGGCACAAGTGCTGAAGGATCCGACCAGGGGCCATGTGCACCTTGACCTTCTGCTCACAAACAGGGAGAAACTAATTGGGGAAGTAGAGTTGGGTGACAACATGGGAAGCAGTGATCATGAGATGGTAGATTTCAGGATCCTGACCAAAGGAAGAAAAGAGAGTCGTAAAATACACACTTTGGACTTAAAAAAAGCAGATTTTGACTCCCTGAGAGACCTGATGGGCAGAATCCCCTGGGATGCTAACATGAAGGGGAAAGGAGTCCAGGACAGCTGGCAGTATTTTAAAGAAGCCTTATTGAAGGCACAGAAAGAAACCATCCCGACGCATAGCAAGAGAGGTAAACATGGTAGGAGACCGGATTGGCTTATAGGGGAAATCCTTGGTGAACATAAGCACAAAAAGGAAGCTTACAAAAAGTGGAAACTTGGACAAATGACAAGGGAGGGGTTTAAATGTATAGCTTGAGAATGCCGGGGGGTTATCGTGAAGGCAAAGGTGCAAATGGAATTGCGACTGGCTAAGGATGTGAAGGATAACAAGAAAGGTTTCTACAGGCATGTTAACAAGAAGAAGGTAATCAGAGAGGGTGTGTGGCCCCTACTGGATGAAGGAGGTAACCTAGTGACAGATGATGTGGTGAAAGCTGAAGTACTCAATGCTTTCTTTGCCTCTGTATTCACGGACAAGGTGGGCTCCTGGACTCGTGCTAAATGACGCAAGATGGGATGAAGATGGACAGCCCTTGGTGGGTAAAGAACAGGTTAGGAACTATTTAAAAAAGCTAAACATACACAAATCCATGGGTCCGGATTTAATGCATCCGAGGATACTGAGGGAGTTGGCAAATGTCATTGAGGAGACTTTGGCCATTATCTTTGAAAAGTCATGGAGATTGGGAGAAATCCCGGATGATTGGGAAAAGGCAAATGTAGTGCCCATCTTCAAAAAAGGGAAATAGGACGATCCAGGGAACTATAGGCCGGTCAGTCTTACCTCGGTTCCTGGAAAAATCATGGAAGGGATCCTTAAGGAATCCATTCTGAGGCACTTGGAAGAGAGGAAAGTGATTAGGAATAGTCAGCATGGATTCACGAAGGGAAAGTCGTGCCTGACCAATCTGATTAGCTTCCATGATAAGGTAACTGGCTCTGTGGACGTGGGAAAGTCAGTGGATGTGATATACTTTGACTTTAGTAAGGCTTTTGATATGGTCTCCCACAATATTCTTGCCAGCAAGTTAAGGAAATGTGGATTGGATAAATGGATGGTAAGATGGATAGAAAGATGGCTAGAAGGCCGGGCCCAACGGGTAGTGATCAACAGCTCGATGTCAGGATGGCGGTCGGTTTCTAGCGGAGTGCCCCAAGGTTCGGTTCTAGGACAGGTTTTGTTCAGTATCTTTATTAATGATCTGGATGAGGGGATGGATTGCACCCTCAGCAAGTTTGTGGATGACACTAAGCTAGGAGGAGAGGTAGATATGCTTGAAGGCAGAGATAGAGTCCAGAGTGATTTAGACAAATTGGAGGACTGGGCCACAAGAGATCTGATGAGGTTCAACAAGGACAAGTGCAGAGTCCTGCACTTGGAATGGAAGAATCCCAAGCATTGTTACAAGCTGGGGACCAACCAGTTAAGTAGTAGTTCTGCAGAAAAGGACCTGGGGGTTACAGTGGATGAGAAGCTGGATATGAGTCAACAGTGTGCCCTTGTAGCCAAGAAGGCTAATGGCATATTAGGGTGCATTAAGAGGAGCATTGCCAGCAGATCCAGAGATGTCATTATTCCCCTTTATTCGGCTCTGGTGAGGCCACATCTGGAGTATTGTGTCCAGTTCTGGGCCCCCACTATAAAAAGGATGTGGACGCATTGGAGAGGGTCCAGCGGAGGGCAACCAAAATGATTAGGGGGCTGGAGCATATGACTTATGAGGAGAGGCTGAGGGACTTGGGTCTGTTTAGTCTGCAGAAGCGAAGAGTGAGGGGGGATTTGATAGCAGCCTTCAACTTCCTGAAGGGAGGTTCCAAAGAAGATGGAGAGAGGCTGTTCTCAGTAGTGACAGATGGTAGAACAAGGAACAATGGTCTCAAGTTGTGGTGGGAGAGGCCCAGGTTGGATATTAGGAAAAAACTATTTCACTAAGAGGGTGGTAAAGCACTGGAATGGGTTACCTAGGCAGGTGGTGGGATCTCCATCCCTAGAGGTGTTTAAGTCTCGGCTTGACAAAGCCCTGGCTGGGTTGATTTAGTTGGGATTGGTCCTGCCTAGAGCAGGGGGCTGGACTTGATGACCTTCTGAGGTCTCTTCCAGCTCTATGGTTCTATGATTCTATGAGTCATCATGTAGTGCTTTGTCCATAAGCCCATCCTCTTTCTTTTTAGAGAACCCTGGCCTCACTCTACCAAGCTGCAGTGGTAAAGACAACAGGAAGTCAGAAAAAATTCCACTCATATTAGCAAATCTTAAATTCCATCCAAGATCTACCTTACAGAGAAGCTTCATTCATTCGTATTTGCAGTGCACTTCCAGATTTCACAAACTCTGGCTGCTAAATTGAAAACATGATGCTATATCCATCTATTCAGGTGGTACCTGCTAACTTGGCTTTTCATTTTAGCTTTGTAACTTTCCCTATTCCTGAGATCTAGCATTGGGAAAGATACCTGATTTTTTAAATATAGATTTTTGCTTGAGTTGGGAGGAAGGCCAGAGAAGTGCAGATAGCTTGAAAAGAAGATTATCTTTTTTTCCCTTCAGACATCTGCCTAACCCTCACCCCAATTGCTGATGTTGGCATCATTTTGTCTGAGAAGGACTGTGCAAAGTTCACCAGTCCCAATCCTTGACTAGTTGTGTGGAATTGCTGTCCAGACACTTGGGGCCCAGTCCAATTGCCACTGAAGCCAATGTAAGCCTTTCTAGCGACTTTAATGGGAGTTGGATCAGGCCCTTATAACTGCATTCTACAGCCACTCTGTACACAGAACTCTCATTCTCAGTATGAAATGGCCTCCACATCAGGTCTTAGTATGTTATCAGTTACAGTACTACCATGCCCTGCCACAGATAATGTACAGGAGTTGGGAAATTGAATACAGGCTCTTCCCCTTAACAGTAAAGAGCACTTAACACTAAGGGCTTGTTTGAAATGGGACAACACCACCACCACATATTAGTATTTTTTAGTTTGAATCAGCAGGGTTTACCTACAACAGTCAGAGAGCAGCATAATAGAGTACTTTGCAATTCACATCCTTCTAGTTCACACTGTGGCACCATGTAGACAAGCACTAAGTCACCATGGTAGCTTTTAAAATAGATTTTTTATATTACAGCACTCATTACCAATATTTATTTCCTGACAATTGGCCTTTTCTCTGGTGGGTTTTTCTAATTGTGTAATTAAGATATAAATAAGCAGATGATGTTTCATTTAGGTAGAAATAATATAATAAGAAAATATGTTGTACTTGAAAATGTAAGTATTATTTGAAATTGTAAGACACAGAAAATGTCATTACCTAACTCTGTCTAGACAAACATTGTTTACTTCAATGGTTCTCACCCTTTTTCACAGCAGTTGCTGGTCTAATCTGATTGTGTGACCACCCTCCCTCCCCCAACACCTGTTGGGTTGTCTGACCTCCATGTTGAAAAGTTCTGACCTAATTGAATACATGCTATAAAAGTCTAAGTATCTGACCCACTTCAACAACATAATGATATCAAATGAAAGCTGGGTTCCCAGTTTTGTTTTTCATTCCCAGTCTACCACCTAATTATCTGAATTGAATAAACTATGTGCTTGGCTATGCACAAATATATGAAACAAGGATCATGACCCACTGATCTTCTAATCAGCTTCAGACACAAACAAATTTTATGCAAGGCAAGTTAAAGGAGTCAGCCATAAGGGCTCAATTCTATGTGGGCCTTGATCCAATAAAGCACTTAATGAAACTATCCATAGGTTGTAGTTAAGTAACTATTATTTTTATGAGAGTTGCTATATAGACCAAGCAATGATTAATGCCCCACAGTGCTGCAGACTACACAAACAAGTAACAAAACTCTGTCCATCAAATACCTAAATCACCACATGGAATAGAACAAAACAGGTGGATGAAAGAATCAGAGTGGGGTTGGAGGAAAGATGAGTTAATGCAATGAACAGAGTCCATCAAAAAACCAGATATTAGCCTGTCACTTTCAAAAGGTTCAGCTTGCCTGACAAAGGGAATGTTTTCCCTTGGGTTTGATCAGGGAGGACAAGATATGGCCCAGTATCTGGCAAGAACTCACATCAACATAAATTTACTTCCTGGAAACGATGCCCTTCATGTTAGGCTCCGTCCTGCACTCCTTGGGCACACAGCTGCTTTTCCACATCTAGGACATTTTGTACCCAAGGACTGTGCGAGCAAACTCATCATAGTCCCCAGAAGAAAAGCACACAACCAGCTTAAAATAATTTCCTTTTGTTTTCAGATACTTTAATCTTCTTTAGTTACATACACCATTATTTGCATTGGACCTCAGAGTGCCCTTTCTGTGTACTCATTGGCCACCTTTGCTGTGGCATCAATGTCAGCTCCCCGCCATGTACTGAATCACAACTCCCCCATTCTCTACCCAGAACATCATGGGGTGTCAGTAGCATGTGCAGCACTAACATCAGCCTGCTCCTGATACACTGCTCTGAAAATCCCCATCAGAGCCTCAGTAGTTTGGGCTTGACACTGTATGGCCATACTCCTGTGCAGTGTGCAAAATGAATGTGAAGTGCTACCACGTCAGAAGGGTAGATTTTATGTGCTGCTTTGTACTCACTTTGCCCCTGAAATGGAAAGGATGGAGAGGTTCTATGAGCTGGGAGGCATGAAGACATATAGCACTGCATGGGATGGGAATGTGTGGCTCTGCTTTCTCCTTCCCTCCAGCAGCATGTTTCCTAGGTATCATGGGAGGTACATGTCTTATTACCAAGGAATTAATGCAGTTGTATCCTGTTATAGTTCTGAGTGGAAATCCTGAGGGTCATTGGGGAACAGCTGGTCTCATGCACCTCTCATTTGTGTCCCAATATTCCACAGCGGTCTCTATAAGGGTGAACCACACAGGCAGGGTTTAGAGAGTACTGACAAAGAAAGGGACAGTACTGCAGAAGCAAAACTCTCCTTTCCATAGGATACAAAGAAATCCAGATGCTGAGGGGATGAACACCCTCAATATTGAGAGGTTCAAAATGTAGGCCAGGATCTCAGTTTTGTGGCTGTGGCCTAACTTCTAACAAAGCAGTAGGTAATCCAAATTATTCTATTTCTTCTGTACCCACTTCTTGCCATATATAAAACAAACCTTAATGAACCCTTGATCAGTTGCAGCTGAGTCACAACTTGGACTTCCTAAAGCAATGTGTGCTTGGATCTTCTGTAACTTTGATCTTCCTAAGGGATGTTTCCTAATCCTGGAAAGCTTAAAATGTAGAACTTTCACCTGAGTACCTTCATCTGAGTCCAAAGAAACAAAGTTAAAGCTACAGCTGCAATGGCTTTCTGTACACATCACAAAGCTTCTGCTTGTGGTATTAAATTAAAGACCTTAGTTTCATAGTCTATGTGGAAAGCAGCAGTCTTTAGCGCTAATGTTTTGATCTATGCCCCTTGGATCAGTGTGAATAAAGTATGTGAGGTGTGACTCAGCACAGTTTAGGACGGTCTTTCAATTTTCTCCTTTACATTTGGCTATGGGCTGAGCTCTCATTTACTAAAGGCCACATATGAACTGGGTCTGAGATGGGTTTCCAGAAGCATGCATTATGTTAGTATCTGAATATGAAACAAAGCCCTACATCCTAAGTCCATAAAGTAAGCTGGTTTCTTATAACAGCAGGAGACATGATCTGGCTGTATCTTATCTTTCAAGCTTTTGGAAATACCCTGGTACCTATATTGCAGCAGCAAAATTCTACTGGAACAATTATTCATATAACAAACATACATATTTTTTAGTGTGCTTTGTCCAATGTGTTAAGCCTTTTATTTCTTTAATATATGCTATCTGACATGCTTATTCTGCTTCAGTGTCTCCCAAACGTGCACAGAACAATAACATTGTAGACATGAACATCCTCTCTATCTCAGGGCTGTGAGTCATCTTAATTTTGAGACACAAAACTATGGGCTATCAATCATATCTGTTATGAGAGACACAGCAAATAGGGCAGGATTTGGATAATTACATTCTACCTACCTCAGATTCTTTCTGAAGTTTCATGTAGCTCAGAGTATTGCTACTGGTGATTGGAAGGTAGGGTGCTGTCAACCTCAAAGTTGCCACTTTGATCCAGCCCAAGTAAATTAATGTCTGAATATTGCTACCATTTGTTTGTTAATCTATCTGAGACATATGTTTGATCTCAATCGCAGAATAGTTTTCTAGTGGGCATCAGAATCACTGTTCCAGTTAACTTTTGTAGTAGTCTCAGCTGATATTTCTGTTTAACACCTTTCACTTACCTTCTGACATTCATAGCTACATTCTGTCCTTCCAGGTGCTATTTGGAACTACTGTACTAGCCTGCAAAAACTTAGGTGGGTAGAGATTGTGGTGCCTGGAAGGTCAAATACTGTGATAATGCATGAATTAGCTTAGATCCAGGTTTGAGTTGAGGCCAGCAGGTGAGGAGGCATGCATTGTTTTTACACATGTGGTACCTGTTCTAGGGTTAGATAGGGATCATCAATATCCAAGGCTGAAGTTTTTATTAGCAGTAAATATTTAAAAGGAAAGAGCCAAAGTTAAACCTGCAAAATATTTACCAGTGGGAAATCAGCAGAAACAAAGACACATAAGTATAACAGTATAAGTAGGCTCTATAGAAAGCACTTCTGTAACTGTGCTCTGAAGTTAAAATTTCACAGAAACGTAATAGGCACACTCACTCTGTTACTTTGGTTCTTATATAAAACAAACATTCTTACCATAAAGAAATTGATTTATCGGTCTGCATTTAAACAAGTAGAAGATTGATTGATTTTATGCAGAGAGCAAATAGGGTCTGTTATAGACAACAATGGAGTACTGCAGTGCTGCTATAATTACTTTCCCTTTCCCTGGTACATGCTGTAAATTACAGAAAGTGTATGGAAAAACCTCTTCCTGGTTTTGTTAATGTATAATCTTTTAGATAAGGCATTGCTTTTGGTTTACACTGTTCTGTTCCTAATTTACTAAGAGCAACGTTCAGGATTTGGTATTATACAGAGCTTGTGCAACTCCAAGTGACTGGCATTAACAGGAAAAAAGCCTGCTGCTGGAAAGAGCTGCTTGGACAATTGAGTTTGATCATTTCAAATTGTGGTTAATCACAGATAAAGCTGGAAAGGAAAGAGCTGAGTAAACAGCCTGGAGAATGTTATTTAAAAAGATGCTGATATTGACCAATGTAAGGTACAAAATGAACACAGAGCTGCTGCACATGTGTGCATGTCTTGCAACAACAAATCCTTATCTCTGTGTTAGTGCTCAAGCAATGGACTGTTTTTAGGATGTATGTGATAGACATTCAGAACCTGATTATCTCTTCCACCTCAGTTCTCTTACCATACACACACAGAGGAAACGGTTACCCTTTCCTCCCCCCGGCATATGAAACTGAGGAATAGAAGTATAGGTACTTGAGCTCCCCAAAGTCTAAATTGCACAAAATTGAATTCGATGCACAAGGCCTAATTCTGCACTGGTTTCTAATCCAGAAAGTCAGTGGGGGCAGCATGTGACTCCAATTCTGTCATATTTGTGCACTAAAATGGCTGCTAGGTCCCAGCATAGAGATGGCTGCATTCAATTGATAGTCATAGTGATTGCTGTTTATACATCTCATATGAACACTGTAAGATTAAAGGCTTGTCCACTCAGATGTTTGGTTCATGGCAAGCTGGAGTGTGACTCTACCACATGCTAGCCTGCTACTCTATCTATGTGGACTTGCCGAGGCATATCACCAGTTCCTTAGTGTGCTTTTATCTGTTCCCATTTCAAAGCAGGGAAGATCAAGTATGGACTGGTGGGACTGGCTGGTCCTGGGGCAATGGGACGATCAGCAATGGCTCCGGAACTTCTGCATGCGAAAGCGGACGTTCCTGGAGCTATGTGCCTGGCTCGCCCCTGCGCTCCAGAGAGCCACCACCCAGCTGCGGGCACCCATCCCCATCAACAAGAGGGTCGCCATCGCACTATGGAAGCTGGCCACCCCAGACAGCTACCTATCGGTGGCACACCAGTTCGGGGTGGGCAGATCTACCGTCGGTGTTGTCGTGATGGAGGTAAGTCCCAGGGGGAGTGGAGAGTGGGGTGGGGGGAGGGTGCTGCACTCCATGCCCAGGGGCAGCCAAGCCTCCAGGCTGGGTCACCCAGGGGTATGGACTGTCCGTCCCTTGCACAGGCCTGCTGGGGGGGGGGGGGCATGGGACGAGGGGGCCCTGGTGTGTGTGTGTGTGAGGGAGAGAGAGAGAGAGCGAGCACAGAGGGCATCATGGGGCGGGGCTCCAAGAGAGCACACACTCACCCTGCCTTATGTGATACGTTCCCCTGTGTTTCTCTGCACCCTCCTGCAGGTCGTCCATGCCATCAATGATGTTCTGCTGCCAAGAGTCATCCGCCTGCATGATGTGGACGCTGCCATGGCCGGCTTCGCTGCCCTAAGCTTCCCCAACTGCAGGGGAGCCCTAGATGCAACTCACAACCCCGTCCGGGCCAGAGAACATTGAGCGGCCCATTTTATGAACAGGAAGGGGTACTGCTCGATTGTCCTCCAGGCCCTCGTGGACCACCGTGGCCACTTCTTAGACGTTTATGTGGGCTGGTCTGTCAGGGCACACGACTCCTGCATCCTTCGCAACTCCGGACTGTTTCACAGGCTGAAGGTGGGCACCTACTTCCCCCGGTGGGAGTTGACTGTCGGGGATGTGCCTATGCCCATATGTGTCGTCGGGGACGCGGCCTACTCTCTGCTGCCCTGGCTAATGTGGTCCTACACGGAGTGGCTGGACCAGAACCGGGCACGGTTCAACGACCGCCTCAACCGGGCCCACAATCATGTGGAGTGCACCTTCGGCCGCTTGAAAGCCCACTTCTGGTGTTTGCTCACCCGTCTCAAGATGGGTGAGCGGAATGCCATGGAGGTACTGGCCGCGTGCTGCGTGCTCCACAATCTTGTGGAGCAGAGTGGTGAGGCCTTCCTCCCCGCAAGGATGGTAGCCGAGGGCCAGGGCTATGAACAGCCCCACACAGCTGCCATCCGCCAGGTGCACCAGGATGGGGTGCGCATCCAGGAGGTCCTAATGAACATGTTCGCCCAGGCCCCATAGTAGGGTCGCCTCGGTCTCCCTTGTCAACTCCCTCCCATCCGCTCCCCTTTCCCCTCCCCTCCCCTCCCTTTACCTCCCAATAAATACTAAACACAAGTTTTGTTTTGAACAGAAAAAACTTGTATGTTTTTATTTACAAGGGGGAGGGGCGGAGGAGATCTTGAACTGGGAGGGGGAGGAGCTACTCCTTGGAGGGGTGGCCCCTGCGAGTGCTCCTGTGGGGGCAGACTTGCACATGGGGGGCAGGCTGCATCAGGGCAGGGTGCATGGGGAGGTGGGCAGGAGAGGCAGGAGCAGGAGGGGAAGGAGGGGCCATTGCAGGAGGGGGTAGGGGCAGTGCTAGGGGAGGGATGGCGGGGGCATGGGGCAAGGCCATGCCATAATGGATGGCATGGCCAATGTGGGCAGTGAGGGTGGCAATTGAATCCGCCATGCAGACGCACTGGGCCTGGAAGGCGCCCCAGGCCTCCTGGCGCCACTGCAGCTCCGCCTCCACGTGTCGAGTGATGGCTGCTTCAACGCGCTTGACGGCCTGCACGTGGCGCCGAAGGAGCTGGTCCCGGTGGCAGAGCCGCTGCCTCGGTGGTTGGGCGGCTGGGGGTGCTGTTGCCGCCGCTGCTGCTGTAGCACTTGAGGGTCCCCGACTTGTGCTTGGTCCCGCTGCAGGGAAGAGAAGAAAGGATGGGTCAGTCAGGCAGCCTGGCCACTGTCCCCACACCTCATGCCCTCCCCGCCTGAGCCCAGGTGACACCACAGTAGTGTGGCTTGGGCCCACTCAGTTACTCCCCTGCCCCCCGTGTTGTATGTTTGCATACAGGAGTGCTCCTGGAGTAGGATCCTCCTCCATGTATTGTAACCACTGGCCTGTGTCCTGGCCCCATGGAGGGTGGGAGGGTGCTTGTGTTGTGTTCACCTGTGGAACTCCCTGCCGGTGGAGGCTGTGAGGCTTTGGGCTAATCAATGGTGTTTGACAGAGAGCGAGATGAATCCCCACACAGTGCCTGGGAGCACATTAGGCAGACGTGGTCTGGGCTCTCAGATCCCCATTGCGTGGGATGTCTCCTGGATGGAACCAGAGGTGACTGGGGAGTGTCCCATCCTTGCAGCAAAACTCAGGCGGCCCTAGGGCCAGCCTGAGCGCTTCCCCCCTCCCCCTCCCATTAGCCCTCACACACGTAGCCAAGGGACATGTGTGGCCGCAGTGGGGACTTCCCTCGGGGGGGGGGGAGCAGCCAAGGCACTGGGAGCAGGCGAGGAGCTCAGTGGGAGCCACGTTCACAGGGCTGTGATGCTGTGGTTTTCCCAGGAGCAGCTGGCTGTGCCTCACAGCCAGGCATGGGACAGTGTGCCTGCCGTTCTGCGTGCTGCACCCTTGCGGAGGTGCGGGCTCTGGCCTGAGTCCTTGGAACCCTGGCTGGTTCCAGCCGGCATCAACCCTTTCCCCCTGGTCCTGCCTACTCGGTCACCAGGCGGCATGTGCTGCTTCCTGCCTAATGCTACACAGCGTGCAGCTCACATGGCCTGAGTGACATGCTGTTCCCCTCCCCCCTCTGAGTGCCTGGCTCCCCGCCCCCCCCCCCCCCGCCCTTGCAACATTCACCGGTGGATCCTTCCCTGGCCTCTGAGGATGCATGGGAGATATCAGGACTGCCGAAGGAGGTCTGCAGGGTGGCAGTGGTGGCCTCGTCCTCCGATGCACTGCTGTCTCCTTCCCCCGCCTCGGTGGTCCTGGTGACAGCGGCGGGGGGGGGGGGGGGGGGGGCGGGGAAGGCGCATGCTGCTGTCCACAGGGACATCCAGTGCCTCTGGTGCTGGCTGGCCCAGGATAGTTTGGAGCCGTTGGTAATGGGGGCAGGTGTCGGCTCCTGCCCCATGGCCCTAGCTGACCCGGACGTAGCCCAGGCGCAGCTCCTTTACTTTAGCCCGGACTTGCTCCAGGGTCTGGGCTGGATGGCCCTGCTGGGTGAGCGCCTGGGCCATGTGGGAAAAAATGTTGGCGTCCCAGTGCCGGGAGTGGGTCTCGTGCAGGGCCTCCTCCTCCTCCTGCCAAAGGTCCAGGAGGGCTTCCAGCTCCCCCAGGAACCAGGATGGGGCCCTTCTTTTTCTGGCCCTGGGGGCCTCCTGTACTGGAGGTGCGGGTGGCTGATCTCCACCTGGAGCTGCCATTGTGCTTGGGGGGAGGGGTCAGCAGGGGCCACGTGGCAGAGCTGTGGCCAGAGGGCTCCTGCCTTGTGACCTCAGCAGCCTCCATCTGCTTTAAGGAGGCTCGGGTTACCAGGAAGTCCAAGAGCTGATTGTGGCTATGGAGCCTCCAAGCGTCCACTAGGGGTTTTTTCCATTTAGCCTGCTTTTGCGCAAAACGTCTTAGCTGCCTGTCTACACTGGCCCTTTTGCGCAAAAACATTTCCGCAAGAGGGCTTTTTCCCAAACGGGAACGTCAAAGCATTTGCGCAAGAAGCACTGATTTCGGACAGTAGAACGTCAGTGCTTTTGCGCAAAATCAAGTGGCCAGTGTAGACAGCTGGCAAGTTTTTGCACAAAAGCAGCTGCTTTTGCGCAAAATCTTGCCAGTCTAGACGCACCCACTCTGATTCTTCTATGACTGTTTCACCATTAGAGTCCAGAGGACCAATGGTCACATTTTCATAACCTCTATTGCAGAGGTTATTTTCTCCCTGAGTGCTCTCTTCAGTAAAGCTCATGCTGCATATCTGATCTGCAGTGTCTTGCCCTGAAATGATACATGTAAGATTTTTATTTGTAACTTCGGTGATTCATTGAAATCATTTTGTTTGTTTGTTTCACATGCAATGCACTCAGCGTTCTTGAGCTGACTGTGAAAAAACATTACTATCACCCCAGCAGTCTCATTTCACTTAGCAATACGATTAACAGGATGCTAACACCCATGAAGACTCCTGCAAAGCTTGTTTCACAAGTTTTATATTTTGTTGCAATACTTGTATTCCCACTTTTAGCTACTGTGAATCAATTGCTCTGCTTTAGATGTCAATTTAACACTTGCAAGCTAGTGTTACTTTTTCTAAAACTTTGTTCAGGAGTGATAGTGGGAGCTTTGAAAGGTTATTATTTTCAAAGTAAAGACTTTTAAAAACCTTGACATCTTGAAGGAAATTATATGGTAACACTTGCAACATTGTGGGAGAGATCTAAGACTTGAAGTTTAGAGGATGGAGTGCCTGCATAATATGATACAGCTGTTAAGATACAAAGCGGTTACATGGAAAGCAATTTTTTTCCAAATATTGTCCTTTCACATTCAATATATGAGACACATGATGCTTTTTATTTTTGTTTGCAGTTCTTCATTATGCAGCTAAAAAGAATGGAGACGACAGTGTAGCAGGAAATACAAAAAGCAAGGAAGTTGAATTACCAGCTATCATCTACACGTGGAAAACAGCCAAATTTCTTAATTTTTCTTTATACCTTCCGTCTTTTAAATAGTCTCTGTAACAGGAATCCTTCTCAAATTAATACTTTGAAATCTTTTGTGCACTATATGACCCCAATTCAATACTTCTCTTTGAGTGTGGTCCCAATTCTGACTTGGGGTCTGCATGTTACACTCATGTGGCTATGTCTACACTGGCGGCTTCTTGTGCAAGAACTCTTGCGCTAGAACATGTCCACACTGCCATGTGCTTTTGTGCAAGAGATGTGCTTTTGTGCAAAAGCATCCATGGCAGGGTGGATCCTCTCTTGTGAAAGAAAGCTCTGGTGGCTATTTTAGCCATAGGGTTTTCTTCCACAAGAAATCCCTGCTGCACATCCACACTGCCCTCTTGCGCAAGAGAGCTTACACTTGTTAGAAAAGAGTGTTGTTCTTGCGCAAGAATTTCTCTCTTCCCATGCTTTATTGTAAATCTTTATGTGCAAGAGTGGGTGGGCAGCATTGATGCTCTGTGGAAGAATGGCTGTTCTTGTGCAAGAACCCACCAGTTTAGACATAGCCATGCAGATTACCATTTAGGTTCCAGTTCCCGTTATGAGAGGAAATTCTGCTTTGTGCATAGGTCTAACACAGCACCTATGCATCAGTCAAGTGTTGCTTATGCCCCATTTAGACAACTTCTGGCCCTCTAAGCCAGGATACTTTTTCAGTGTAATGGTCCACTATTGAAAAAAAGATAAAACACTTAATGTAGGTGGATTCTTGTTTTTCTACCTTGATTTCAGTAGGTCTGAAATGCTGGCATGAGACCCCTTTGAAAACAATGGGAACCAGAAAAGAAAGTGGGCTCAGAGCCTCAAAAGATATTTAGATACCTAATTTCCATTCATTTCAATGAGAATTAAGTGCCTAAATACCTTTTAGAATTAGAGCCATATTCTTTGAGCCAAACAGGAATCCTCCAGACTATGGAAAATAATGTATTTTAAAGTATTGTGAAATTTGTTTAATACCTTATTCAGCAACAGTGACTTATCAAGCTGTTCTCATAAGAAAGGGGACATTTCCATTGGTCTATCTATTACTTGGTTTGACTGGTTTTTCAGAAGCACTTTTGCTTGGTGACAGGTTCAGGGAGCATTTCACATCTACTAAAACCTTCCAAGAATTCTGTGCTATCCATAGTTTTAGCTAGGTTTTTTAAAAACCCACAATAAAAAAGTACTCACTATTTAAATAGCGAGGTTAAGCAAGATACCAGTAAAACTAATTTGGCCCTCTCCCTAGGTTAAAATTCACATGGATGCTGTGAACTAGGGGAAGAGACCCAAGGCAAACCAGTTCTATTAAATGCAGAAAAAATTTAATCACTCAATCCATCATTCTTTAACAAAGGGATGGGGTTACTCAGGAAGATTAGGTCTTTAAAAAGTCCACTCCTGAGCAGCCAGAGGAGTTAGCAAACAGAAGCAGTTGTTGGGGCAGTTTTATGAGGATCTGTGCATGCACACGTGTGCATACACTTAACGTTTTTTAAATTTAAAGCCAAAGCACTCATGATATTAAAACATAAAAGCTATGTCTACACTGCCCACTCTTGCACGAGAACATATGCAAATGAGGCATGGCAATAAATATTGCTATGCCTCATTTGCATACTTAATGAGACACCATTTCTTGTGCAAGAGCCGCTCTGCCTGAAAATAAGTGGCAGAACAGCTCCTGTGCAAAAGCCCCTTCTGCAAAAATGGTGGCTCATTAAGTATGCAAATGAGATGTGGCAATATTCATCGCCATGCCTCATTTTCATATGTTCTTGCACAAGACTGGGCAGTGTAGACGTAGCCCAAAGGAACAAGTTTTAGGAGACAGGTCCTCAGAGGCCCTCATTATAAATGAGACAAATTCTTCTCTGCTGGTATAGAGGGCCCTGGGTGTGGTGAAATGATGCAGCAGTACTGTGGAGAGAGAGGGGAGGGATGGGAAGCAGTGCCTTCATCATAGGGCAATGGGAACCTGCCTATCTAGTGGTTTGGGGGGCAGGTACACTGATGTAGGAACACAATGATAGGCAGTGCATCTACCAGGCTTTCCTGCCTATGTAGAGGGAGCTCAACAGATCATGGGTTATTGCAGGCCAGAGGATGCAGTAGGTGTTATGGGACAACATTGCTGCTGTATGCCCTCACTCCTGACTTGGTGTGGGCTGGAGACAAGATTTGAGCCAAAGGGCTCAATTTATGTTAGTTCATTTAAAACCACTGCAACAAGGTCAGACCAAAGGGGTGGAAAAGGCAGCTCAAAAAAAGGTAAAAGGCTACAGGACAATTAGGAGCAGCTGGCAGAGAGCTGACCCAGTTAGATTGGGGCCAGCTGACTCCACTTCAGTCTGCTGGAAACCTTTAAAAGCCTCCCAAGTTAGACGATGGGGGTGGAGACAGAGATGAGTACCAACAATTATAGAGCTAGGGGAGGGAATGCCAGAAGGAGTGGCTGGGCTGCCTACCCCAGAAACCAGCTGCAAGCCCCAACCCCTGGCAAAGGGGGAAAGTCAGCTGACCCAAATGCTGACCAGGGGAAGAGGGGCCTTTGCCATACTACATGCACTATTAATTTAAAAAATGCAACTCCAGTGTAACCTACTGCTGTAGAAATATTAAGCAGATGTGTTGGCCACCTTTGCCATCTACATGTTCCTAAGGTGTTCAAGTGCTGCCAGGTGGCAAGCCTGAGAGCTTCTTAATGAGACTTTGGCTATGTCTACACAATAGCCTCTTGTGCAAAAACATGCAAATGAGGCAAAACAAGGAATACTGCCACACTTCATTTGCATAATTAATGAGGCTCCGTTTTTGCACAAATCCCCTCTCTTGCGCAAGAGCTGTTCTGCATTTTTTTCAGGAAGACCAGCTCTTGTGCAAGGCGTGGGGGGGGGGGGGGTTGTGGAAAAAGGAGCTGTGTAGACAACTCCTTTTTGTGCAAAAGCCTCTTATGCAAAAATGGAGCCTCATTAACTATGCAAATGAGGACTGCAATATTCCATGCTCTGCCTCATTTGCATATTTCTTGCACCAAATGGGTGAAGTGTAGACATAGCCTTTGATCGCTAAGCCTGTTAGCACCCAATAATCCTTAACAAGGAGGTAGTGCTATTCAGGAATACCAGGGTTTTAAAAAGTCCACTCCTGAGCAACCAGAGGAGTTAGCAAACAGGAGCAGTTATCAGGGAAGTTTTGTGAAGGTGTTGGTGTGGCATAGATACATTCAACTTTTTTTTTTAATTTGAAGTTAAAAGCAGTCATGATATAAAACAACAATAAAGGAATGAGTTTTAGAAGACAGTCCCTGAGAGACCACATATGGATTTTGGAGACTAAGTTAGCTGAACTGTAGGAGCTATGGAAGACAGGTACATAGTTGAGACTTCCGAAGACACTGTAGAACAGTCTTACCCCTGGTCTGACTGCTTCTGGATTAGGGATCAAAGCCTTATTAAGAATCTCTCAGCCTTGCCTATCATGCCACTAGGCCTGGCACACACATGGTCAGCACATAGTTCCCCAAACATACAGACCACATGGTTCTTTCAGTGCTGTGGAGAAGGGTGAAAGTCTCAGGAATGGAGAACTAGAGTGGAAGGGAACAATCTCATAGTTGGGACCCTCCTTTTAGATGATGTTGTGGTATCCTCTCACACTGTGGACACCTGGGTTGGGGAGTGGGGGGAATTAAGTCATTAGGAAAAAAGGCAGGTGCTAGTAATGGGTGATGAGACTGAGAGCAAGTGAGCTCAGGGTAGTTGATAGGCCTGGGTCCACTCCTCCTTCTGCCCTTCAAGTTGCTTAAGGAAGTAGAATCCAAGTTCATTAAATTTGCCATTTTAAAAATCCTATGACTGTGAAATTGACCAGAATGGATCATGAGTTTGGTAGGACCCTATACATGTAAGTACCAGTGACATAAGGAAATATAGGAGACAGGTCCTGGAGGCCAAATTTAGGCTGCTAGGAAAGAGACTGAAGTCCAGAATAATTATTTGAGATGCTTCCTGTTCTAAACACAGGACCAGTTAGACAGAACTGCAGGTTCTCAGTGCATGGATGAGATAATGGTGTAGGGAGGAGAGGTTTAGATTTATTGGCTCTACCTAAATCAAAATGGGACTAGATTGATGACACTTAAAATTAAAAGGTTGCAAAACAGTTTGTAAACTAAGTGCATATGGAAAGCTGACAGGTGCAGAAGAGCACATGGACAGAGAGATCCCCAAAGGAAGGATCTATGAATGGAGATTTTCTATGTCCTAGTAAGGAGAAGAGGAAGGAAAATGATAAAATACAGGCAGGATCTGATCAGAAACAGTCAAATGAAAGAGACCCATTCTACTACATCGTGCAATGTCAGATAGCTAAAAAAATGACAAGTTTTAAAGTGCTTATTTATTCCAGTGTTAGAAGAGTAAATAACAAAATGGGTAAACTAGAGTGCCTCATTAAATGAGGATACTGATATGACAGGTATCACAGAAACATCATTGAATGAGGATAATCAATGGGACATAATACCAAGATACGAAATATATTAGAAGGAAAAAACAGGTCATGCTGGTGGGGGAGCAGCGTATATGTGAAAAACAGTGTAGAATCAATGAAGTCAAAAATTTAAATGATTCAAATGGTACCATAGAATCTCTATGGATAGTAATTCCCTGCTCTAATAACCAGAATGTAACAGTAGGGGTCTATTACCAACTAGTAACCAGGATGGTGATAGTAACTGAGAAATGTTTTGGGAGATTAGAGAAGCTATTAATATGAAAACTCAGTAATAATGGGGTATTTTCACTGTCCCCCATATTGACAGCGTATACATCACCTCAGGATGGGATGCAGAGATAAAGGTTCTTGGAACCTTAAATGACTGCTTCTTGAATCAACTGATCCTGGAACCCACAAGAGGAGAGGCAATTCTTGATGTAGTCCTAAGTGGAGCATAGGATCTATTCCAAGAGGTGAATATAGCTGGACTGCTTGGTAATAGTGACCATAATATAATTAAATTTAACACGCCCATGGCAGGAAAAACACCATAGCGGCCCAAAACAGTAGCATTTAATTTCAGAAAAGGGAACTACACTAAATTGACGTTAGTTAAACAGAAATTAAAAGGTACAGTGCCAACAGTGAAATTCCTGCAAGCTGCATGGAAAGTTTTTAAAGACGCCATAATAGAGGCTCAACTTAAACGTATACGCAAATTAAAAAACAAAACAAAACAAAAAACAGTGTCACCATGGCTAAACAACAAAGTAAAAGAAGGAATGAGAGGCAACAAGGCATCATTTAGAAAGTGGAAGATAAATTCTAGTGAAGAAAATAGAAAATAGCAGGAATGACAAAAAAGAATATGAGGAATGGCTTGCCAAGGACTCAAAAAGTAATAGCAATTTTTTTAATACTTCAGAAGCAGGAAGCCTGCTAAACAACCAATGAAGCTGTTATAAGAGCACTAAAAGAGAAGGCCATTGTGCAGAAACTAAATGAATTATTTACATTGGTCTTCACAGCTGAGGATATTAGGGAGATTCCCAAACCTGAGCCATTCTTTTTAGGTTACAAATCTGAGGAACTGTCCAAGATTGAGATCTCATCAGAGGAGGTTTTGGAACAAATTGGTAACTTAAACAGTAATAGGTCATCACCCAAGAGTTCTGAAAGAACTCAAATGTGAAATCACAGAATTACAAATTGCAGTCTGTAGCTTGTCATTTAAATAAGCTTCTGTACCAAAATAAGAACATAAGAATGGCCATATTGGGTCAGACCAGAAGTCCAGCTTGCCCAGTATCCTGCCTGCCGACAGTGGCCAATGCCAGATGCCCCAGAGGGAGGGAACACAACAGGTAATCATCACGTGATCCCTCTCCTGATACCCATTGACAGACAAACAGAGGATAGGGACACGATTCCTATTCATTCTGGCTAATTGCCATTGATGGACCTAACCTCCATGAATTTATCCAGCTCTTTTTTGAACCCTGTTAAAGTCCTAGTCTTCTCCACATCCTCTGGCAAACAATTTCACAGGGTGATTGTGCACTGAGTAAAGAAAAACTTCCTTTTGTTGTTTTAAACCTGCTACCTATTAATTTCATTTGGTGACCCCTCATTCTATATTGTGGGAATAAGTAAATAACTTTTCCTTATTCACTTTTTCCACACTAGCCATGATTTTATAGACCTTTATCATATCCCCCCTTAGTCTCCTCTTTTCTAAACTGAAACATCCAAGTCTTTTTAATCTCTCTTCGTATGGGACCCATTCCAAATCCCTAATATTTTTTGTTGGCCTTTTCTAAACTCTTTCCAATGCCAATATATCTTTTTTGAGATGAGGCAACTACATCTGTATGCAGTATTCAAGATGTGGGCATACCATGGTTGACTGGAAAATAGCTAATGTGACACCAATTTTAAAAAAAGATTCTATAGATGATCCTAGCAATTGCAGGCTGATCACCCTGACTTCAGGACATAGGCAAATTGATTGAAACTGTAGTAAAGACCAGAGATGGAAGTAGATCAGTGCCACACACCGGTATAAACCGGCTGCCAGCCCAACCTGCACAAGGCCAAATTTTTGCTCCCCACTGTTGGTGGCTCTGCTGGTAGTGCTGCTATGGCAATGCTTCCAGATCTTACTGACAGCTAAGCACTGCGAGTGGCAGTGCGAGTGGCACCTGGCTGGTGGTACAGTGGGGCTAAGGCAGGCTCACCCCAGCCCTGGCTTTGGACCACTCCCTAAAGCAGCCAGCAAACTCCATCCCAAGTCCTGTTGTGCCCCCTCTCTGCTCTGTGGGAAAAGGATACACTGGGAGGGAGCACCTTGACATCAGCACCCCTCCTCTCTTTCCCTTGCCCTGCTCAGAAAACAGGAGGCTCCCAGGGGGAGGGGCAGCTCCAAGGTAAAGGGCAGGAGCTGAGCAGCAGTGGGGGCAGGAGGCAGCCTCTTGGCCAAACTAGTCAAGATCACCTGTCAGAGGCTCCAAGATCTACCAGTAGATCCCAAGCTACTGGTTGGTGACCACTGGTGTAGAGAAAGTAGATAAGGAAGTGTTATTTACTCATAACCCAAGAACTAGGGGGTCACCAAATGAAATTAATAGGCAGCAGGTTTTAAAACAAACAAAAGGAAATATTTCATCACACAATACAGAGTCAACCAGTGGAATTCTTTGTCAGAAAATGTTGTGAAGGCCAAGACTAAAACAGCATTCAAAAAAGAACTAGATAAATTAATGGAGGCTAGGTCCATCAATGGCTGTTAATGAGGATGTGCAGGAATGGTGTGCCTAGCCTCTATTTGCCGGAAGCTAGGAATGGACAACAGGGTTGGGGGAATGTAACACTTCATGATTACCTGCTCTGATCATTCCCTGTGAGGCACTTGGCATTTGCTACTGGCCTTTGGTCTGACCTGGTATGGTCATTTTTATATTCTGGAGGTAAAGCAAAATTTATAACCTTACCCATACCCTGGTTCACAAAATTCATGTGCATGCAAACCAGATTGTAATTATTGTATTATTTTGCCCCTTTGCAACTTCCAACAAACATTTTTTATGATCTTGCATATTCTCAATTTAGTCCATGAAATTATTACAGAAGCAAGTTTCTATTGTTGCTTCTGGAATTTTTCATGCCTTTTTAAAAGGTGAAATAAAATTAAAAGCTAAGCTGACCATCATAATGCTTATTGATACCTATTTAGAGAACTGACTATATTTGATGTGGTATACAATGAAGGCAGTTTTACCTTGACTAAATTGAAAAAGTTTGCTATATGATATTCAGTTAAATATCTAAGGCTGTCCCAGTAATCAGCTCAGCAGATAGTGGACAGGAACGAATTAGTTTTAGTTGCTAATAGATCGTGGTTTTCTCTTTTTGTGATGGTTAAACGTCCTTTTGACATCAAGCAAAGACAATACCTGCTTTTGACCATATATTTTATGCCACTACCTTTTCTGCAGTTAACCATAGCAGATGAAAAAGCATCTGTGCTTTTTAGATACATCCTCAGAGAAGGAGGTCCCTCTGTGACTTAAAGTTAAAATGTAATCAGTTTTAGTCCTATAGCTTGGATTAAAATGCTTTACTGAACACAGTTTTTAATTAAAAATTCCATTACTGGAATTACAGCATTTTAAAAGTAAAAATTCCCCTGTTAACAGTCACACAAACCTATTCATGATAACAATGCTAAGTACTAAGTGGGTGAGATGATATCTTTTATTGGGAGAAAAAATATTATTTAACCCACATTGTCTCTCTAGTATTCCGAGACTAGCACAGCTAGAACAACACAGCAAATAACACTAATCAAACAGTACAAATCAAGGAAACTGCAAATTTGCTACATAGCCTCATCCCACAGTGCCTCCTTATGTACCTCTTATTTGTCCATTTGTGCTTACCTTTAGATAAAGAATTTGCTCCATACCACATTAAAGTCTACAGCATTGTCATTACTCTTCTAAATAAACTGTTCACGTGAACCAGTTTCTGCCATGCCAATATAGTCTATCAAAGAACATAAGAACATAAGAACAGCCATACTGAGACAGACCAAAGGTCCATCTAGCCCTGTATCCTGTCTGCCGACAGTGGCCAGTGCCAGGTGTCCCAGAGGGGGTGGACCGAAGACAATGATCAAGTAATTTGTCTCCTGCCATCCTTCTCCAGCCTTTGACAAACAGGGTGTATCTAGACTACATGGCTCCATCGACGGAGCCATGTAGATGAGTGTACTCGGCAAAGGGAAATGAAGCTGCAATTTAAATAATTGACGTCTCATTTACATCAAAATGGCCGCTGCGCTGTGCTGATCAGCTGATTGTCGGTACAACGCAGTAGTATAGATGGGGATCAGCCAACCTCAGATCCCTTTGTCGTCAGATCCTTTATGCCTTGTTATTTTTTCCAGTGTGCATTACTTTACACTTATCCATGTTAAATTTCATTTGCCATTTTGTTGCCCAATCACTCAGTTTGGTGAGATCTTTTCAAAGTTCTTCACGGTCTGCTTTGGTCTTGACTATCTTGAACAGTTTAGTATCATCTGCAAACTTTGCCACCTCACTGTTCACCCCTTTCTCTAGATCGTTTATGAATAAGTTGAATAGGATTGGTCCTAGGATTGACCCTTGGGGAACACCACTAGTTACACCTCTCCATTCTGAAAATTTACCATTTATTCCTATCTTTTGTTTCCTGTCTTTTAACCAGTTCTCAATCCATGAAAGGATCTTCCATCTTATCCCATGATAACCTAATTTACACAAGAGCCTTTGGTGAGGGACCTTGTCAAAGGCTTTCTGGAAATCCAAGTATACTATATCTACTGGATCCCCCTTGTCCACATGCTTGTTAACCCTTTCTAAGAACTCTAATAGATTAGTAAGACATGATTTCCCTTTACAGAAACTATGTTGACTTTTGCCCAACAAATTATGTTGTTCTACGTGTCTGACAATTTTATTCTTTACTATTGTTTCAACTAATTAGCCCGGTACTGACGTTAGACTTAGAGGTCGGTAATTGCCAGAGTTGCCTCTAGAGCCCTTTTTAAATATTGGCGTTATGTAAGCTGTCTTCCAGTCCTTGGGTACAGAAGCTGATTTAAAGGATAGGTTACAAACCATAGTTAATAGTTCCACAATTTGACATTTGAGTTCTTTCAGAACCCTTGGGTGAATGCCATCCAGTCCTGGTGATTTGTTACTGTTAAGTTTTTCTATTTGTTCTAAAACCTCCTCTAATAACACTTCAATCTGGGACAGTTCCTCAGATTCATCACCCACAAAGGACAGTGCAGATTTGGGAATCTCCCTAATATCCTCAGCAGTGAAGACTGAAGCAAAGAAATCATTTAGTCTCTCCGCAATGGCTTTATCGTCCTTGATCGATCCTTTTGTGTCTCGATCGTCCAGGGGCCCCACTGGTTTTTTAGCAGGCTACCTGCTTCAAATGTACTTAAAAAATGTTTTGCTATTATTTTTTGAGTTTTTGGCTAGCTGTTCCTCAAAATCTTTTTTGGCTTTTCTTATTACACTTTTACACTTAATTTGTCAGAGTTTATGTTCCTTTGTATTTACCTCACTAGGATTGGACTTCCACTTTTTAAAAGATTCCTTTTTCTCTCTCATTGCTTCTTTTACATGGTTGTTAAGCCACAGTGGCTCTTTTTTAGGTCTCTTGCTATGTTTTTTAATTTGGGGTATACATTTAAGTTGGGGCTCTATTATGGTGTCTTTAAAAAGTTTCCATGCAGCTTGTAGGGATTTAACTATAGTCGCTGTACCTTTTAATTTCTGTTTAACTAACCTACTCATTTTTGCGTAATATTTGCAAAATTCACCTTTTTGAAATTAAATGCCAGAGTGCTGGACTGCTGAGGTGTTCTTCCGACCACAGGAATGTTAAATGTTATTATATTATGGTCACTATTCCCAAGCAGTCCTGTAATAATTATCTCCTGGACCAGATCCTGTTCTCCACTCAGGACTAAATCAAGAATTGCCTCTCCCCTTGTGGGTTCCTGTACCAGCTGCTCCAAGAAGCACTCATTTAAGGCATCAAGAAATTTTATCTTTGTATCTCTTGAGCATGAGAGATTTTCCATTAAATGATAAAATAATAACAATAATACAAATATCAGAGGGATAGCTGTGTTAGTCTATAACTTTAAAAACAGCGAGTAGCCCTGTAGCACCTTAGAGACTAACAAAAACTAAACATAGTATCATGAATTTCCCCCTTTTCTCTCTACACTGCTCATTTGAAAAGTGTGTTTTGCCCACAAAAGCTCATGATACTATATATATAATTTTTTTAGTCTCTAAGGTGCTATAGGATTACTTGTTGTTTCTAACAATACAAGTAAACCATGTTAAGGGGAATTCCTGCTCCATAAAATGATGTGAAGAGGTTTGGTATCTTCATTTTTGAAGATTTATGTAATATTAAACATATTATTCACAAAGCTGTTTAGATATATGAGGAGAGTCCTGCCATTTTTAGTTGGTCAGAATTACCATTGATTGTACTGGGAGCTTTGCATGATTAGGGACAGAGTCTCACAGAAAAATGTTTTTAAAGACTATTTAAAATGACCTGGGTAGGTTATGCATCACTTGTGTGTTGAGCACTTACACACACAGTCTTTTTCAGGTCTGTGGCTAATGCCATAATCTAGCCATAACTGATTAATCCTCAAAGTAGTGCAATCACTTACAACACATCCTTTAAAAATAAAAGAACCTATTCTGGAGTTTTGTGACTGCATCTTTTTCAAGAAGTTCTGTTGTTCTGCAAGCCAGTTGCCTAATGGGATGACATCAGTTACTGGAGGCATTATGTGTCTGGTAAGAGTGCATCTCAATACAAATGAACTCTCTTACAAGGATTTAGAAATGGCTTGTTCTATGGCTTAAAGGTGAACTGCAAATTGCTTTTCCAGAACCTGTAGCAAAATATGCGCTCTTCTCAATAGTCATGCTAAGAGGAACATTCATCTCATTATTCATTTCTTTTTATGAGCTCTACATCATACAACTGAACCCATTAGAACAAGCATCTTACCTATCAGAAAAGTGATCCTCCAGGGCTTTTTTCTATCTTCCATAGTTGTTATTTAGTAGATGTCACTGCTTTGTTTCTGTGGCCTCTGTCTTCTCTCTTTTTTCCTCTTTTTGTGTTCAATGCACCTCCATATGTTCCTCCTCTTAGGGTGAATCCCTATGCAAAGACTGTATCAGGCCTGGTGTTCTTTTTGGATATTTAGATACTAAAAGTACATGGTCATGGTGCCAGATAAATATTCAAAGTCATATGTAGTGCACCCTGGACAAGACTGCTCTGAGCTAACTGGGAAAAGGGGAAGAAGAAGTAGTTGAGGCATCCAGTGTGCTTTTTTTTCTCCTAATGAGAGTGTGAAAAAGGAAAGGAGCTTTGTGAACAGGGAGAGCTGGTAGGGGCTAATAAGTAGAGAGGAGTGACCTTGGCTTGTGGAAATCCAGGAAGTAGTTTAGTATGTGACAAAGCAACCAAGTTAATTATCTTTGACCAAACTAGTTTAGATTCATTTCAAGACATGGAGCAAAATCTTGTCAGAATCAGGTCTTGGTTTAGGTAAATTGGTTCACCAACCCATACTTATTTCTATGTGCAGTATGTACTCATAGGTCAAAATCTGTAATTATTGGTTCACATGACGGTAGTGTATCATAGAAAATATGCTCATCATTACGTACATCCTCAGGGTATTTTCCTCATTGATTACCTACCGTGTCTCCGGTCACATGTGCTCAGCTCCCTGCATCCTTTCCAAATGGTGTATACACAACATCTTCTTTTCTCTTGTTTCTTTTCTCCACAGTTGGATATATTTTCTTTCTGGCAAGTTGAGGGCAATTTTTCAACCAACTCCCTGTAAAACTAATCTAAAGCTACATTTCTCACCTTCCTGACTGGCTGCAATGCCTCTACCATGGAGGCTCTACTAGTGGCAACTGCTTATTCCAAAGGATTATTTTCCATCACCATTCTGGCTTTTCTTATTTCTTATTACTTTCTGCATCTCTTTATTCTACCATTATTCTTTGCAAGATCATGGTCTACTCAGCTGGAACCCTCACTGCTGACCTACAACTACTGCAGAAAACTGTCAGCACAGCATGCTGTCCCTGTTGTGAGGCTAACTCTTCCTCCAGTTACCACCTTCTCAGGAGAGAGAGAAAGAAAGAAAGATGCCTGATTTCCTTCCCAAGTAGAAAAGCTAGTAGAAAAGGAGGAGGCTGTTATTTTGCACCCTGAAGAGAAGAGGGAACCTGTTGTCTCTATTTGGTAAGATGGAGAGAAGTTCTGTGAGGTCTGGAAGCTGGGAAGCTTTTGGGAATGAATTTCTGGGGTGAGAAACCACCAGAAGGCTTTGGAATGACAAGGAAAGAACTTAAAGGGATGGTTCACTGATCATTTGGAAAATAAAATTCTATACCCTTCTACTTAGCACTATGGGAACATTGAGGGACATACTTTCAAACACTACCATGATGACTCTACCCTACAAAATGTGCATGCAACTATTGTGCTCACAAAATCCAGTATTTATACTTGAAGAGCAGGACTTCCTGATCTTCCAGCTATAGATTCATCGAAACTCGGGCATTTATGTGGCTGTATGAGGGATTTGGAGCTGCCTGTACTAATTTATGAAGGCTGTGTCCTAATCAGGTGATTGTGGTGCCTGCTGAATGCATGTATTGAGTTATCTCAACAGCCACAGTGTTAGGAAATGCACCGCAGCAGAGGGAGTTGAATCCTGATATGCCCTTTGTATAAACACTTGAAGGACAATGCAAATCAATTAATTTTGAATCCTAAAAAAACTTAAAAAACAATTAATAGTCTAGCAGCACCTTAAAGACTAAGGGTACGTCTACACTGCATCTACACTACGTCTAGCAGCACCTTAAAGACTAAGGGTACGTCTACACTCCTCATTTTTTGAGGAGTAACATTAGTTCGGACTAAGGGCTTTAGTCCGAACTAACGTGTCCCGGCGCGCACTTCCTGGTTTGAATCAGCTGTGATTCGAACTAGCGCGCTGGCGAGATCATGTTAATGGAGCACGGGATATTTAAATCCCCGCTTCATTAACTACTTCGGTTGTCTCCATTTGCATCCCTAGTTCGAACTAGGGATGCAGTGTAGACGTACCCTAACAAAACATGTAGATGGTATCATGAGCTTTGGTGGGCACAACCCATTTCTTCAGCTGAATGGAGTTAATAAATGTCCAGTTCCAAAATAAATAGGGGATGAGGGGAAGAAGGAAAAATGGGGAAAGAAGCCAATTAGAGTCTTCATGCCACATGAAGCTGATAGAGAAAATGCAAATTGTCTCCCTCCCACCTTTTCTCCCCCATTAAAGGGACTCATCTTTTGCAAAAAGAAGGAAGAGTCAACAAGGTTCAGAATGGTTGAAAGGGTAAAACTTTTGAGGAGATAGTTACCAGGGAGATTCAGGTAGAGACTGGTGAGCAGCAATCTTACATTTACAACCTGAGACCAGGGTCAAGATAAGCCCCCCGTAAGCCTGTAAGCAAAATGTGTGTGTATAGGCTGTTTATTTATTTAAAAATCTCTATTTTTAAGCTATGTTTTGCTGTGACTTGTTAGAAGTAAACAGTACTTGGTTTTAAGAAGGCTGCTTGGGGTCACTGTATTCAACCTGCTCCTGAAGGGAAGAACCATAGCTACTGACCCCAGACAGCTCTGCTGAGCAAATATCATTGGAACACAGGGTAGGCGTTCCACGAGGCGAACAGCTAGTTCAGATTAGGAAGCCTAATCCGAACTAGCTAGTCCATGCCGCGTGTAACTGCGCGGCACGGAGTCCGAACTAGCCGGCATTTAAAAATGGCGCCAGCCGGCTTCATGCAAATGAAGCCTGGGAAATTCAAATCCCGGGCTTCATTTGCAACTACGTATGACTACATTACCCCCCCTAGTTCAAACTAGGGGGGTAGTGTAGACATACCCTCAGGGACTAAGACCTGAGAAGATACGTTCAGAGACCAGAAGAAGGGAAAGGGTTCAAAAGATCATAACAGGGTTAAAAAACAAAGCTACATAAATTAACAGAGGATAGGTTAATTAGCCAGGATGGCAGGAATGGGGTCTCTAGCCTGTGTGTCCGATGCTGGGAATGGATGACAGTAGAGGTTTACCTGTCCTGTTCATTCCCTCTGGGGCACCTGGCATTGACAACTGTAGGAATACAGGATACTGAGCTGGACGGACCTTTGGTCTGACCCAGAATCTCTGTTCTTGTATTCTTGGTGCAGCTAGCCCTGAACTGTGTCGCATTGCAATGACTATGCACATGGCTCTGAATCTATAAAGTAGCCAGTCATAATCACAATACTTTGTTTGAGAACAATGGCAGATGGGCCTGGCCCTAGCTGAACCACTTGGATTTAGAGCTATCTTTTAAACCCCTTAAAGTTTACATTCAAATTCATAACACTATATAGAAAAATAACATTGTGAATTATGGATTGAAATCAGAGTTTTGGTTCAAACTGGCTGTTCAAATCAGGAGGCTGGTTTTGGATCCATCTTTGGTGTGTCTGAAACGAACACCACAGGTTGCCATCAGGATTGTGGAAATACCAGGCTTACCCTTTTGTTTTCCAGTGCCCAAGTCATTTCTTAAGGTGGTGCTGCCTAGGACAAAATGCAAGTATAGATGCCCTGCTTCTTCTGTCTTTTGTCTTTTTAGTACTTATCTCTCTTTCCCCTTCCCACTTCTCTTCTGTAGTCAGTGTTAGAGAATTTACTCCTCATTTTTTGTAAGACTAAAAAATGGAGACTATGTATACTTAGTGTACATGTTAACAAGTCTGATCTGTTGAGATCATGCTGTGACTGATAGGCTTTTTCATCGCTTTTTGTTTTATTCATAAAGTCTCCCCATGTCCTTTCACAGGTACTCTTTGTACCCACACTGAAATGATGAATGCTCCCTGAGGCTCAGAAAGATGCACACCCGTAATAAAGTTCTGTATAATTAATGCTCTCTGTACAAGTTGCTGTTTGTGTTTCAGCTGTTGAGTACATTGTGTCTCTAGTGCTCTGCTCTCTGTGACCAATGTGTTTTTCCTAAATCCCCTTTGCTTCAGTAAATGCTACTTGATGTACTTCCTCAGAAGAGCTGAATAGAAGTGCTGCTACTTTGTTTTTCACATATCTGCAAGGGAAAATTCATGTGGATACTGAAATCACGAGTCAGTCGCCTACCCCGGAGGTCTAGCTATTTTGACTTTGAAGGGACATCTATTTAGTTTAGCATTCTGGCATTAAGCTTTCTTCTGGGTACTAATCTTTCATACTCTCTCTTGTATGCTTCCTTCCATTCCCCTTCCTTTTTCTTTTGTTTAGTATATCTTAGAATCATAGTATCATAGAACTGGAAGAGACCTCAGAAGGTCATCAAGTCCAGCCCCCTGCTCTAGGCAGGTCCCATTCCAACTAAATCAACCCAGCCAGGGCTTTGCCAAGCCGAGACTTAAACACCTCTAGGGATGGAGACTCCACTACTTCCCTAGGTAACCCATTCCAGTGCTTCACCACCCTCCTAGTGAAATAGTTTTTCCTAATATCCAACCTGGACCTCTCCCACCACAACTTGAGACCATTGCTCCTTGTTCTGCCATCTGTCACTACTGAGAACAGCCTCTCTCCATCCTCTTTGGAACCTCCCTTCAGGAAGTTGAAGGCTGCTATCAAATCCCCCCTCACTCTTCGCTTCTGCAGACTAAACAGACCCAAGTCCCTCAGCCTCTCCTCATAAGTCATATGCTCCAGCCCCCTAATCATTTTGGTTGCCCTCCGCTGGACCCTCTCCATTGCGTCCACATCTTTTTTGTAGTGGGGGGCCCAGAATTGGACACAATACTCCAGATGTGGCCTCACCAAAACCGAATAAAGGGGAATAATGACATCTCTGGATCTGCTGGCAATGCTCCTCTTAATGCACCCTAATATGCCATTAGCCTTCTTGAATACAAGGGCACACTGTTGACTCATCTTAGTGTAAATACAGCTGGTCCCCAAGTTACGAACGAGTTATGGACCAAACACTTGGCCATAACTCGAAGTGTTCGTAACTCGGATCCCATTGAGTTACATGGCGACCGTGCTGTTTGTAAGTGCGGATCACGTTCGTAACTCGGGGACCGCATTTACGACCGCTTTGGTCGTAAGTGCGGATGGTCATAAGTGGAGGTGGTCGTAAGTCGGAGACTGGCTGTATGCAATTTCTGACCACTCCAGGATGATAAGGCCCTTGCAAAGAAACTAAATGAATTCTTAGCATCAGTCTTCAAGACTGAGGAAGTTAGGGAGATTTCCAAATCTGAGCCATTCCTTTTAGGTAAGAGATTTAAGGAACTTGTTCTAGACTGAGGTACTATTGAAGGAGGTGTGGCAGGATGTTGCCCTGAACTGGCCCTTTAAGGGACTAGGAGCTGGAGAGAGGGAAGCCCAGCTGAGGCAGATAAGGAGGGCCCAGCTGAGGGCTATAAAAGCAGCTCCTGGGAGGGAGAGTAGTGGAGACCTGACTGCCAGGGAAGCAAGAGGCTCCCTGGATGAGGGCAGGACTGGGGAAGCTATGGCAGGATGAACCTAGGCTACCCAGCCTGAGGCCCTAGGCGCTGCAAGGAGGCGGTCATAAAGGGCTGGGGCTAGCATGGAGGCAGCCCTAAAAGTCTGGGCTGCAAAGGAGGCAGCTGTGGCTAGCATGGAGGCAGCTGTGGCAGACAGGGGGAGCTTGGGCCAGGGAAGGAGGCAACCGGGCAGGCAGAGGTGGGCTTGTAGCCAGGGAGGAGGGGACTGGAGATACTGTGGTCTGCCCAAAGGGGCTATTAAGGGACTAGCAGTGGGCCACTGAGGCTGGGACAGTGTGGAGGGAACTGGGTGTTCCCAGGGCAGAAGAACTGGGGGTCCTAAGGAGTAGAGGGGACCCTGGACTAAAGAACAGCAATGACTCCCCTCTCCCCCGGAAGGGGGTGCGGACCAAGAACGGACCAAGAGAACACCTCACCCAAAGGGGAGTGTTGGCATCGGAGCAACCGGTGAATTCCTCAAAAGCCATGGAAGAGCCATGCAAAAAGTGAGTGAACCCCCTACAGAGGTTTTGGAACAAACTGATTAACTAAACAGTATTAGTCACCATGATCAGAAGATATTCACCCAAGAGTTCTGAAAGAACTACTAAATAGTTGTAAATGAGCACCTCTACCCCATGACTAGAGGGTAGCTACCGTGAGGCCAATTTTTAAAAAAGTCTCCAGAGGTGATCCTGGCACTTACAAGCCAGTAAGCCTAAATTCAGTACCAGGCGAATGGGTTGAAACTATACTAAAGAACAGAATTTTCAGACACATAGATGAACATTATTTGTTGGGGGAAGAGTCAACATGATTTCTGTAAAGGGAAATCATGCCTCACAAATCTACTAGAATTCTTTGAGGGGTCTTCAAGCATGTGGATAAGGGGGATCCAGTGGATATAGTGTACTTAAGATTTCCAGAAAGTCTTTGACAAGGTCTCTCACGAAAGGCTATTGAGCAAAGTAAGCTGCCATGGGATATGAAGGAATGTATTCTCATGGATTGGTAATTGGTTAAAAATAGGAACCAAAGGGTAGGAATAAATGGTCAGTTTTCAGAATGCAGAGGGGTGCCCCTTACGGGACTGTTCTGGGACCAGTCCTATTCAACATATTCATAAATGATCTGAAAAAGGGCTGCTGCTTCCTGCGGCTCCCCTTGGCCACAAAGAGTGAACTGCAGCCAAGAGGAGCTGCAAGGCTTTGTGGATGTGGAGATGTTAAGTAAACAAACCAGAATGGCCCATTAACAGTTTTCTCAAAGTGTGCTCATGGCCCATTTTGAGAAACACTGCTGTAATATTTTGAATGGACCTGAATGGGGAAAGGATGTATCGAGATGGCTGGAGCAGAGGAAATTCTAATAGTCAAGACAGGAGATAGAAAGGTACTAGGTGAGAGAAAAGGCCATATCTTTGAGATATAATCATTAGGCAAGAATGTCCAATTATGAGGTTTTGTGTTAGTGATATTGGTTTTCACTTTGTTGCCTTCATATTTGGTACCCTTCTTTATGTCAGAACGGGCTCCCTTTTCCAAAAGTGTGGGAGAGGCAGGTGACTCGAAGTCTGTCTAGTAACAATGAAGTTAAGGGATATTTACCCATCCCTCAGAGCTTTTTTCCTTGGGTTATTTGCCCAGGTAATAGTCCAATTGTTCCCTCGGCTGCTAAGCTGAGGAGCAGTCCAGTAGCCCGCATAAGAGCACAGTTGCTAGAAAAGCCCTAAACTAAGATAGGGCTACAAGACGTCAACTCATTCCATCGATTCCATCCAGACTTGCTGGGCCCCAGGGCAAGGTGGAGATGATGGCTTCACACACCCAGAAGGGGTGGGGCATAGGCAGAAGGGGTGGGACTGGGCCTTTTTGAATCGCTAGGTCCCGGGGCAGCTGCCTCCTTTGAGCCCCTTCCTCCCTAGTGGCAGGCCTGATTCCATCTGGATCCTACACACACAGCTGTAACTATCACTTGTTAGCCTGCATACACACAGACACAATGACGAGGAGTCAAGAGCAGAAGACCATTGTGTGGTTAGTTGTATGGCTCCTCTGGCTCCTGAGTGCCTTATCCCAAATTCCCTATTCAGAGTCCTGTGGTCCTGTCCTCATCCTGTCGGCCTGATCCCTGTTTGCCTTAAGGCAGTGGTCACTAACCAGTAGATTGGGATCTACCAGTAGATCCTGAAGCCTGTGACAGATGATCCTGACTGGTTTGGACAGGAAGCTATCAAGCACTGGCACTTCAGTTGCCCATCTACCCACTGTCATGCTGCACCTGTCCTCTGCCTTGGAGCTTCCCCCCCCCCCTTCCCAGAAGCCTCCTGCTTGCTGTGCAGGGTATGGGAGGAAGAAGGGGGGGCACTGATGTCAGAATGTCCCCCCTCCCTTCACTCCTGTACCCTTCTTTCCACACAGAGAGAAGGGGATGGAGAGAGCTTGGCAATGAAAATCTATCACTCTCACACACTGTCTGTCTTTCTCACAAACACACACTGTCCTTCACTCTCCTCTCCAGACCCAACACATACATGGGGGGTTGTTGTTACTACTTTGACTGCTTGCAAAGTGGGTTATTTCAAGTTTTTGACTGGTCTATGCATTTCATCATTTTCATTTCTCTCTTATGCTTAAATTTAATTCTTTGAGTAGTGAGTTCTAAAATGTCTAACCAGTCATGGCTGGAGCAATTATCCCTGTGGTTATTGCTGCTCCTGGATGTGGCTGGCATGTCCCTTCATCTCCTGAGAGAGGTAGAGCAGGGGGTCTCCGCATGCTGTCCTTGCCTGCAGACACCACTCCTGCAGCTCCCATTGATCAATAACAGGGAACTGTGGCCAGTAGAAGCTGTAGGCTCAGTGCCTGTGGATGAGGGGCAGCACATGGTACCATTGCTGTACGTGCCAGATGCTTTCAGGAGTGGTGCAGGGCTAGAGCAGAAGTAAGCCAGCTTTAACTCCACTGTTGCACTATCCGGCAGTCATCTCAGTTACATGGTGAGCAGCCAGAAACTCCATCCTGAACCCCTGTCCCAGTTCTGAACCTCCTCCTGCACCCAACCTTCTGCCTCATCCCCTGCATCCAAACTCCTTCTCAGAGTTTGCACCCTGATCCCCACCCCCGGACTTCAATCCCCTGCCCTGGGCTAAGCCCAGAGATCTTCCCACACTCCACACCCCTTGGCCTAAGACCAGAGTCTGTACCCCAATACCATACCCCAGCCTGATGAAAGTGAGTGAGGATGGGGAAGGCAGGGGGGGGGGGGGGGAGTGAGCAGGGTGAGGCCATGAGGAAGGGGGTTGAGCAGGGGTGGGACCTTAAAGAATGGGCAGGAAGGAAGCAGGGCAGGGTATTTGAGGTAGATTTTACATTGCACTTAAATAAGTGATCTTGTGTTTAAAAAGGTTGGAGACCACTGCTTTAGGGTCTGCCTACATGTTCCTGCCAATGAGACATGATAGTGTAGTGACCTTTGTTATTCCCATTGAGTTTCCTGTTGTCTCTGTAAGGGCATTCAGGGCCAATTTTGTTCTGTTTCATGGAAGCTTAGGGCCCTTGTTTACTTGTACCCCTGTGTTCATTCATAAACCCAGCTGTCTACACCTCAACAACTAGTCATGTTTTAGATCATTAATGAAACGGGCCAATGATTAAATACGTATGGGGATGGAGACTTTGAGCTTAACCTCTTTTGAGGTCAACAATTTTAGGGCTAACTGATTTGGTCCAAGGGCTAACATAATGGAGAAGAAAGTGACAATATTTAAATATAGCCTGAATGTGTTAGGCTGGTGAAAGAGCGAAGTCAAAGATGACTCTGTCTGAGGGGTTTCTGGGTGAGTGGGTTACTGGTGATGTATTCAGTGAGTACAAAGAATGTGGCAGAAGAAGAGGACTTGTAGGTGAGATGTGGAGCTCTACTTTGGCTGTGTTAAGTTTGTAGGAGTGTAACCTCAGCAGGAGAGATGCAAGAGTTAGGTCAGGCCCTGACAGGGTTAAGAGCTTTCAATCATGGACACTCAGTTGTGTCTGCCTGTTCCATTAACTGCTTCATGACTATGCAGATTCACAAGTTGCAAAGCTTCCTTCCAATCAATGAGAGGACAAGTGGAATGGACTTCTGATGATGTACTGGGACCAACACAGCTGCAACAACACTGCATATCTGAAATATTGGGTACTTGAGGGTTAATTATTGGAAAGTGATAATTTTGTCATTTTGATTTGGATTATTAAGAAACTCATATTAAAGTTTTCACTGATCCCCTTTACCAGTGATTCTCAAATTTTGTATTGGTCAGGGGACCCCTTCACACAGCAAGCTTCTGAATACAACCCACCACCCACTTGTATACATAAAATAGTTAAAAAAACAAACACTCTTCTAAAAGCTGCAGGGGAAACCTTGGGTATGGGTGGTACTTGTGCAGTTAACACAATGTGCTAGGTTTCCTTTTATAAGACTGTGACACAGAAAACAATCAGGGCACCTTTTCAAAGAACAAATAATCAGTTTAAAGAACAGAGTGGACTCAAATGTTTTAGATCAACTTCTTCAAAAATAAATATGCTAAGTCACTTTTATGACACCCCTGCTGTTTCTGCTTTGCCCATTTCTGTCAGTGATGACAGCAGGTGTCAAGTGATCAGTCAAAGGGACTAAGCAAATGAAAAGTAATGTTGGTATGAGCGTGACAGTGCTAAATGTGTGAAGTCTTTGAGACTGCTACCTAGGAGTCAGTATTCCCAGTGGCCTCTGCTATGTCATTCAGGTGAATTCTGTGCAGTTGGGTGACTAGCAACTATCATAGCCCTGGTCTACACTTTTTGAAATAAGTGGCGCATCCATACTACCAAGCCCATGACTTCAAAATAATGGGTTGGTTATTTAAAAAACTGTACTCCTGCTTTTCTTGGGGAATAAGCTTATTTTGAAATAACTATTTTGGGAATTATTTCAAATGTAGTTATTTTGAAATAATTTCCTAGTGTAGACATGCCCAAACTTGTAAGTCCAAAATAATGTTAGTGTGGATGCTCCCATGCTGCTTATTTGAACTAATTGTCTAGACACTGCCCCGGAGGCCTACACTTCTGTCTACAGAGAGATGTAGATTAGTCATGTTGAAATTGCTAATGAAGCAGGGATTTAAATATCCCACGCTTCATTAGCATAAACACGGCCGCTACTTTTTTTTTGAAACAGAGCTTTTTCGGAAAAAAACCCTGCAGTCTAGACGCGGATCTGTTGAAAATAAACCCTTTTTTGACAGATCCTGTAAACCTCATTTTTGAGGACAGAGGGATACAGTCTAGATGTAGCCTGGGAGGCCTCTTGTAGTTCACCAGAGTGCTTCTTGAAGCTCTGAGTCCAAGGTAGTACATCCTCATTAACAGAGCCTGACTTGAATTAATATTGATGCTTCCCTGTAGTGAGGATGTGCAAATTAGAATTTGTTAAATTGGGAGTCTTTAAGTTGAATTTAGTAAATTCGAAAAAATGTCCTAGTGCAGACAGGGCCAGAATGGGTTGGGTGCTGTGGCTCACACCTCAGTCCCAGCTGGTCCCACTGGAGAATACAAAGAGGAAGAGGTGGTCAGTCATCCATGCAGAAGAGGTAGTCAGTCGTTCATCCTGGGGCCACGTCCTCCTCTATGAGCAGCGACCAACCGTCTTTGGGCCAGAGGAAGGGGATGTCCCTGGAGCAAGGTCATGTGTGGCCTGCACAGCAGGCACTGCCTCACAGGGGCCCCGAGAGCTAGGCTGGCTGCTTCCCCACCCTTCCCCCATGGAGAAGAAGGCAAGGGAAGTGTCCAGCCACAGTAGGATCCCATGGGCAGCAGAGGAGCTGAGAGCCTCCTGGCCCTCCCTGGGGCCCCCCCACACACTTGCACCTCGCAGCTCAGTCCACTGGAGCGGGTGGTGCCTCGCATGTGCAGACTTACCTGTGTGCGGCACTCCTTGGTGTGTCTGGGGTCATGCCTGCACCCTTGTGGTTAGCCTGCTTTCAGCGGTGTCTAGTGGAGGGAGGGCGTCCCCGTCCCAGGGCCAGACATGTGCATGGCCTCCCCTGAAAGCAGGCGCCTGGGTGGGCTCAAAGTCTGCCTGCTGTGTCTGTGTGGCACACAATAATGCTGCATGTGGTTCCATGTGCATGGACTGCAGCACGATGTCCAGCCTGAGCAGGCCGAGCGATGGAACATAATATATATGTATGGAACATAATAAAAATAGGTCCTGATTCTGTAGTCAATTAGAACAGTACTTACATGGGGAATTCCACCACCGGCATACAGCCCTCATGGGGCTACTATGCCACCTTGCTCCTGGTATGTGTATGGTCACATCTAAGGAAAGGGGACATGGCCAATGCTTTGCTGGTCCAAGTAACATCTGTTTTTACATTTAAATGTGACTATCCTTGCATAAGTGTGTACTGGAGTATGACAGGATGTACTCTCTCCACACTGAGCAGGAGCTGAGGAGGCCAATCCCCTTTTACCCTTATTGGGCATGCTCAGGCTGCACTACTATAAAGAGAGCAGCTCCGCTCCATTGGGGCTGGCAGCTGGAGAGAGAGGATGTTCCTGGTAACTGCCCAAATGCCGAGATGCTACCACAGAGGTGGGAGACTGGACACATCTAGAGATCGCCTACGTTCCAGAAGCAAGTGGAGGCAGCCAGGTCTCAGATGAAGATAGGGAACTGGAGAGCCACCAGCAAGCGAAGACATTGCAAACAGGAAGTAGCCCAGGGATGGTGATGGCTACAGGGTGAGTGAGCTGCCTTCGGAAAGTCAATGTGTTGCGGTTGGAAGTTCCCCACTTACTCAGTGGCTAGAATAAGCCACTAATAGGGCTCTGAGTTGGGGTCCAGTAGAGTGGGAGGGCCTGGAGCCCCCAGAGGTAAACCTTTCCCCTATCTACTGCCCCTTAAATAGACTTTGACCATTGGGATGTGTGGGGACTATTGAACTGTGCTGCCCTGCCAATAGGGGTGAGTTATAGACTTCAACCATTGGGTCATCCTGAGACTGTTGAATCATGCTGCCCTGCCAATAGGCTTCCAGAGAGGGGACTAAAGGGATGAAGTGATAGACTTCAGGGGTGCAAAATTAGAGACATCAGCTGGTGGAGAAAAAGGGACATTTGCAAGCATTACAGACCTGAGCTCCCTCCCCACCCGCACTCCCTCTCCCAGACAAGGTCCTCACTTCAGCTCTGTGATATGGAGGATTTATTTAATATATTTAAGATGGGATGCCAGGTATTTATCTCCAGATTCCCAATACCTCATCTAATCATTTCAACTATCTGCCAAATGCCACCAGCAGCTTTCCTAGCATGATGTCTGCACTTTGCTAGGGTACGCATCCCATTAGTTGATGTGCTCAAATGTGAGGTTTGTGAAGCCGAAAAAGTCAGACCAAGATGAGAATCCTTGCTGCTCCATTGTTCCTTTTTTCACTGAAAGCAGTGCAGCTTAGTGGCTTAGATAGAAAGTTATAACTAAATTGGCTGAGATTTTGAAGATGAAAGAGATTTAAAAATATAGGATCTGCGTGAACTGACCTATCACATTTCAGTCTCTTACTAAATGTGCCATTGTAATGTAGTCTATGTGAATGACAATGTACTTCCAATACTTTTTTAATATTTATTTTTTCCTCTAAGAACCATTTAAAGAGATGTGTATATACATTTTCAAAGTGTTTATGTTTCTAGATACTTTGGTAACAGACAGATTAGACAGCACTTTTAAAGACATGACTGTTGGCATAAGGTAAGTGGAAACAAGACACTGGAAGGTCCAGGTCCTCAGATGTGAGGAGAAGGGGTTACTACACTGATATATCGGAAAACGGTACGCAAATTGCACACTGCAATTTTCGTATCTTTTTCCAATCTTTTTTTTCGGAAGAGGCTTTTCTGAAATTTGGCCTGTCTACACCGGGCCAAATTTCAGAAAAGCCTCCTCTTTCGGAAGAGCCCTTCTTCCATGTGGAAGGACAAAGACAGGGCTTCCAAAAGAGTGCATCTGCTCTTCTGCAAAAAGAAAGCGGAAGAACAGATGCATTCCCTGGACACGGCAGTTTTTCCGGGGTACCTCTGGTATCCTGGAAAAACCCCATAGTGTAGACATAGCTTCAGAAGGTGATTGGTGCTTAAAGGAGACTTGAAGCCCACCTTGCTTAATCATCTCTGGGTGCATCTTAGAACCACCGGCTACTCTAAGTTGTTGCCCAGTCCCATGATTTTAATGAAAATTTCACAATATTTGGTATTTTTCTCAAAGCTCCCAGAGCTAGAAGCAAGAGATTGCATGAGGATCTCTGGTTCTGGTTAAAAAACCAAATATAAACACATTTGTAGCCCTCAGTGTAGCAGAGAACAGCTAGAACATGTGATCTAAATGCACCTGAATAGCTCAAACAAGAAATCAAACAGAAATAATCCCTTACTAGTTTTAAAATATATAATACATTTTATGACACTTTGATGGGGTTTCTTTTAGGAGGGGGAGGGCTGACTCATGATTTTTGATTGCCTGGCATTTGCGATATCAAAGTTGTGCCAACTGCCAGTTTAGGGCTTACTGATGCATAAGTACAATCTGCAATTTGTCCCCTACCCCACACCTTTCTCTGCCTGCAGAGAGGGAAAGTAGCGCAGGGCATGCCTTGGTACCACCTCACTATCTTATTGTGTGAGGAGGAATCCTCTGCGGCTGGTTACTTTGACCCTAATGTAGGTCAGAATCTGACCTACTGTGAAATCTGCCTTCCTGAGGGGGAAGAAGGAAAATCAAAGCTGTATAATGATAAAGAAGTAATCACACTGCTTTATAACATTAAAGATAAATCTCCTTTGAAATACCATTTCTTTATTCATGCGGGTTAATCCAGCACAGACAGACCAAGAATCTGAATCTGATCTGAGCTTTGGCTTTATTAAGCATTATCTAGTGATTATTAGAAATGAGGCACCTGACCTGACTCAAAGAAAACACTTACCTCAGAGATATATAATTATCAAACAAGTCTCCAACTATTTGTCTGGTTTGAGTCTTGTTTCCTACAGCCAGTTGCTGTAACACAGTTGAAATGTAGTTGACACTTGTCTAATTGGCTGTTACGTGGAATCCCAGGGCCCAATCCTCTGGAGTACCAAGCACCTTGCAGAACTGAGGAGGGTGGAATGGTATACTTCAGTATGCTAATTGCCTCATTAGGCAAATGTAAAGTAGGGTTTTTTACTAGAGTGAATGTTCTTAAAGAAAGCAGTAGTAGGCACAATCCCTGCATGGTTAGGAAAGAGAGAATCTGGTTCTTACAATCATTGACAAGACTGAATTTTTTGCTATGGGTGAATGAAATCAAGAGGGGTTCTTACACTGGAGGTCATGAGCCCTCAGGAAGTCATAAGGTTACTACATGGGGAGATCATAAGATGTCAGCCTCCACCCCAAACCCTACTTCATCTCCAGCATTTATACTAGTGTTAAATATATAAAAAGTGTGTGTGAGCGGGAGTATTTATAATGCAGGGAGGAGGGGGAAGGAGTGGTGTTGCATTCAGAGGTTTGTTGTTGGAAATGGGTGACCAGTACAAAAGGTCGAGAACCACTGCACTAGTGTTTTGGTCTTAGTGTAGACATACTCTTAGATTTATTTCCATGCAAGGCTGTGGAGACTGAGTTGAAGGAGTTTGGAATTTCTATAATGGTAACTATTCCTTCAAATATATTGGGGACTGGTAAATTCAACTTTAACTCTAAATTTGCTTGAAACTTCAAAAACATTTTTAATGATCCAGATTGCTCTAGTAAGGATTTTATCCTTAAATTACTGATATGTACTTACCACCAGAACTTCACCTTACAGAAAGGGCTTTCTTTTGCCTGGAATAAATGGAACCGAGCTTACATATTCTGTTTAAAAAAATAGACAAAACACAGTGATGCACTCATGCAGTATCCCCAACTTTATGAACCAGCTCTAAGAACTCCTCAAGGTAGTGTGCTTCAGAACAGTATCCTTGTGGAGGGACTGCTCCTTGCTATCATCCTTAGAGATGCAAATCACCCCCAAAAGATGCCAGGAGAAGTATGCAATAAGAGTGGGTGAGTTCAGGGAGGAATGCTCCCTGTATAACCCAGCGATCTGCAGAAATCATGAGCAGGCCTTGCTGCACTACCTTTAAAACAATTTGGGAAGAAATTTAGGGATTTTTGCACAAGGTACAATGTTTCAGATGCCCTCTTTGAGGGGAGGTATGATTGTTCCTTCCATTTTGTTTGTTGGGCACTAATTAAATATGTGCAGCCCAATGTAAGTGAAATTGTGGAAATAATTTTATTGGTCTCCAAGGGTATGTCTAGACTACATCCCTCTGTCGCCAGAGGGATGTAAATTAGACATACCGAAATTGCTAATGAAGTGAGGATTTAAATATCCCGTGCTTCATTAGAATAAAAATGGCCGCCGCTTTTTGCCAATGAGGCACTTTGCCGGCAACTAGCGGCAGTCTAGATGGGGTTCGGTCGACCAGGAAAGCCTTTTCTGACCAATCCCTTATGTCTCATGCAACGAGGTTTACAGGAACGGTCAGAAAAGGCTTTCCTTGTCGACTGATCCCCATCTAGACTGCTGCTTTTTGCCGGCAAAGTGCTGCGGTGGCAAAAAGCGGTGGCCATTTTTATTCTAATGAAGCACGGGATATTTAAATCCCTGCTTCATTAGCAATTTCGGTATGTCTAATTTACATCCCTCTGGCAACAGAGGGATATAGTCTAGACATATCCCAAGTGTTGAGCTCAAATGAAGAAGTGGGTTCTGCCTACAAAAGATCATAGTATATGTATTTTTGTTAGTCTGACAGGGTCTGTCTATACTGCGGGCTAAAGTTGAGTTAAAATATACAACTTCAGCTATGTTAATTGCATAACTGAAGTCGAAGTTGCTTATATTGGCTTTTAGCACTGTCTTTACAGCAGGAATTTGAAGGAAGAACACACTGGCTGAGACTTCCCTTACTTCTTGTGAAATGAGGGTTAGAGAAGTCAGAGTAAGGAGCCCATTATTTTGAAATGATTGGCTTGCTATGTAGATGCGCACTCTATTTTGCAATAAGCGTGCAGTGTAGACCTAGCTTAAGGTGCCACAGGGACTACTCAATGTAAATAAAATGAGTGAGTTACAATGGAAATAGTCATTTACAGTAGTTCTGAGACGTTATGCAGAATAATGCATAGTAAGCCATTCAATATGCATACTCCTATCTATATTGAGAAAATGTAGTGACAATAAAGTGAAATGGTTATTAATATAGTGCATCCGATCAAAAGAATCACTCTGTCTTCCAGTGTAAGAATGACAAAAACAAATAATTTGTTGGAATCATGAAAGTAAATAAAGCAAATGTTAAAGAATATTGGTGAACATATAACTCTGCCATTCTGTTATGAGAAGCTGCAATTGGCTCATTTGAAAAATGTATATTTTAAAAATATCAAATCTTTACTTCTATGCATGTGTAAGGGGACTGTTACCCCTTACTAAAACTCTGTGGGAGTTTTTTGGTTTGCCAGCTCCCAGTTTCAGAAGGGGAAGGGTTCATGAGACTGACAGACCCCAGAGACAATGGAAAGCAGCCAACACTCCAGCTCAGCCTGATTGACAGGTTGGACAGGCCAGTGAGGAAGAGGAGAGGCCAGGCCCCGTCCTCCCTGTGAGCTGGGATTGTTCTGGCTCTCTCTGAGCAAACAGAGAGCTGAGACACAGCCCAAGCAGTGCAAGCTGTGTGCTGAGGGGCAGTTTTTGCAGCAGCTGAGCCTGACACACACTGCTCAAGGAGCGCAGATCCTGTGTTGAGCAGCAGACTGGCAGTGCTCAGAGAGCCAAAAGGAACAGAGAAGCAACGCAAGAAGCTAGAGACTGGCCAAGTAGCACCCTGCAGCTGGATGTGGTGAGCAGCTGGGAACTGCAAAGTGTGGGGAGAGGCTCTGGACTGGGAGAGGGGTCTGGCCACTTAGAGCTTGAGGCTGTGTGGTCACTGCCAGAGCAAGCGTGTCCAGCCTGCACCCCCCCCCCCCCCCCCCCCGCAGCACATCCAAGACCTCTAAGGGGCCTCTAAGGAAGAGACTGTGGACTGTCCTTACACTCTGCAGGCTGCTGTTTTGATGTCCCTGTGCTACAGAGCAGGGCTGTGTGTTCTCATTTAACCATTCTCATTTCTTATTCTATTCTCTTTAATGAGTTGATGTTTAATAAATTGTATTTGCTTTAAACCTTATGAAGTGATCACTGGGCCAAGAAGGCCTGCAGAGTAAAGAGAGCACCTCGGAGTGGAGACATCCTAACTCCTTCCCCTAGTGACTACAAGGTCGGGGATTAAGCCCCAGGAAACCTGGGCCCAGCCTTGTTGGGGTTTCAAGGGCTCTGCTACTCAGGAGAGTGGAGGGGGAGCCCTCAGGAACAGGGGAGCCGTGGGGTATAGGAAGTGGGAGCGGGGACTCAGATCTTTTTGCTGGTTCATTTCACCCGGGTGGTATAGAAGCCAGGAAAGTTCCCCACAATAGCGGGATCATTCCCCTGCTTACACACGTGAGGCAGTCTGGACAAAAAGAAGGTATCTTAAGCATAAAAAGGGACAAAACCACAGCAGTCAATGATTTTAACTAGAATGCAAACTGACTGTGTCACAATATATTGCCAGCAGAGGGAGTTCTAAGACAGGCTACTAGGAAACATTAAAAACATAACTTGCAGATTGAAGAAAAGGAGAGGGACCAGCAGAAGAGAAATAGGTAAAAGGCCTGAGACAGAAGACTTATAAATGTGTGAATTTGTATAATGGTTTATCATTAACTGCTTATAGGTTGAAGCTGCTGATATACTATGACAGAGTCCCTAGGATACAACCTGGACTATGGGACAGCTGAGTCCTCTAAATGCACTATCGTGGGCAGGGCCATAACAAGGGCGAGATGAGTGAGGCACTTGCCTCGGGTGCATAGCTGAGGGGGTGCAGAAAAATAATATAGAAAACTAATTATTTTAAGACAGCTACTTATTTTAAGATAGTGGTGATTCCCTCCCTCACCCGTTAGCATCATCCGACCCGCAGTTTACATGTCAGGCTGCACGTTGCTGCTCCGTGATCCAACAGTCACCAGCCCTGGCGGTCATCCTGTGCATCAGCTTTTTCTGAGCCGCGTAGGAGGCCGGGCACCCGCTCAGCCATGCCAAGCACTGCCTTAAGGTGCCCTAATGCAGTTCCCAGGCACGGTGTGCAGGGGCAGGGAAGAAGGGGCTCAGATTGCCCTACACAGTGGCAGAGGTGCAGGAGGAGAAGTGGGGGTGTCAGGCTGGGAGCCAGGACTCCTGGGTCTTGTCTCACCTCTGCCAGAGGAGTCACTCTAGGTCTTGGGGGTATGTGATTAGAGCTGGGGGTCTGGGATCTACTATCCCTGGGTTCTATAGATTGGGGTCCAGGCCCTTAGCCTGTTGGAGTCATGGTTTCCCCTCCAAAAACTGGAGCCCATGCTGCTGAGCTGCCTGTGCCAAGTGCTTCAAATGTGCTACACAAACCAAGGGCACAAGGCAGTGACTGTGGCTTCTTGCGAAAGAAGTTTTAGTAAACTAAAATTAATTAAGAACTGCCTTCAAGCATCCATGGGTCAGGAGAGATTATCAAATATGTCCATCTTATCAATAGAAGCAAATAATATTAATTTCAACACAATTATTGATGAGTTTGCCTCATTAAAAGCACACAAAGTACAAATAAACAAATACCTAATAGTACCAGACATGGTGATATTTTATAATTATATGTATATATGTATTAATTGATTGTTTATGCAGATCTCAACTATAATAAATAAATGTTGTTGTTGTTATTGTTGTTGTTGTTGTTTATGTATTTTCCCTTTTTCTATTAAATAACTTCTATGAATATATACACATGAGGGGGCACAATTTTATATTCTTGCCTCAGGCGCAAAATTAACTAGTTGCGGCACTGATCATGGGCTTTCTCCCACACTGTGATGCTGATGTCATGCTACAAACCTCTTACAGGTATTGCTCTTAGACATCCATAGACAGGGACACACCCAAGTCACATGAATGATTTCCTAGCCATTTATGAAACTGCAAAAGAGAGAGAGGTATCTGACAAGTACCTGATGCTCCTCAGTCTTGCACCCCAAAACTGCACTGTCTTGCATTGCCCTGATCAGTGTAAACCTAGTTTACCACTTCTTTATAGGAAAGTGGACATGCACTTTGTAATCTGAGCTCTGATTTCCTTAGCACTTCAACCAAAACCACCTGGTTTTAGGTAAAATATAAAACAGATTTATTAACTACAGAAAGATGGATTTTAAGTGATTATAAGTAGCAGGCTTAGAGACCAAAGTTGGTTACCTAAGAAACAAAATAGAAAAACAGCCTAAAAAGCCAGATTGAAATCAAACAATACCTCACCCTAACTGATGGTTACAGTTCCTCAGTACACAGATTGAACCACTTTCCAGCTGGGACCAACCTTCCCCAGTTCAAAGTATTTTTCTTGCAGATGTTTCCCCAGGTGTTGAAGTGGGGGTGAGGGTGGAAGGGAAGGAGAGGAGAGTCCAAGTGATGATGTCATTCTCTCTCATACTTTTTTCCAGCTGCTAGAAAGATCTTTGCTGTGATATGAGCTAGCTAGCCCCCATGGCATATGTGCGTCTCAGAGAAGCCTCTGGCAAAGTGAATTGCATGTTGATGAACCATTAACAACTGTCTGGCAGGTGATGGCTCCTCCTTTGTTGTAACTGGAAAGCTGGTTAGGGGTGTTCCCAACTGCACAAAATATTTCAGTAACACAAACATAGCAATACAGGTTGTACCTCCCTGATTCAGCACTTTCAGCACACAACTGGTCTGCAACCAGGGATTCTGCTGGACCAGGGGAAGTTGATGTTGGTCCCTCTGCTATCATCAGCTGTGGGGCTCTACTCCAGTGGCAGCAGAGAGCCGGCATTGACCAGGCCAGGAATGGGAGGGGCACTTGGGGGAAGAAGTGAGGTGGAAGTGGAGCCCCAGGAATGCAGCCCCCTGGGGAATGCATGGAGCCCCACAGCTGAAGGGATGGCTCCCACCCCTACCACCAGCTGCTGGGCTGTGCAGCCACCCTGCCGGTTCTCCGAGCATCTCCCATCCTTTCCCCTCCCCCTTCCTCCCTCCTTGAGCTTGAGCACAGCAAATAAGCTATTTGAGATGCTCCTGAAGCTCTGGAAGGGCAGGGCAGGAGTTGCTGAGTGTGCCTGTGAATGCTCCATCCTGGGAGAACCTAAGGGGATGCCAGACCACAGACCATAAATATGGTGGCCATATTTTCTGAACTAAAAATAGGGACACCTTAGCCACACTCCCTGAAATCACTAGCCATGCCCCTGAGCCCTTAGTCCCGGCCATCTGCCCCTGGAAGTCCCACCCCTGGGATAGTACTTCCGGGATCAAGATGAACACATGACTGGAAGTAAAGGGTGCCACATGACCCCTTTAAAAATGTCTCCCACCATCCTCCAGCAATAGGGATGGGTTTGGACCCCACAAGAGACCCCCCCCCCATGCAACTATACTGCAGTTGCATTAACCCAGGGTCCAGACCTAGGGTCCCATTATGCTACTGTGCTAGGGGTCCAACCTTGATTCAAGATGAGATCCAGGATCTAAGACCTATTACTTTGCATTGTAGATGCAGCCCCATTTGACTCAGGGCCTTGGAATCATCCAGAGCTATCCCACAATTTCATGGGACAACTTCCTTAGTCCTCTTACTGGATGATGCTTACCGGTTCCAATTAACTGGTAATCAGAGAGGGCTGCTCCAGCCCCACAGAGGGCCCACTGCAGACAGGGGTTGCTCTTGTCTGGAGCAACCCCTGTCTCTGGGAAACCCGGGGGCCCCAAAGGCAAGGACTGCGCCAGGGTCCAGAGCAGCCTCTCTCTGTGGGTAGCCCAGCTTGCTGCAGACAGGAGCTGGTCTGGAGGCGATTGGGAGTCGGTGGCAGCCCCAGCATGACCTAACATTAACCGGTTAACTAATGAATGGGAATTTACATCCCTAATGCAATGTATTGCAATTGCATTTTTTTGAGTTACTGCAAAATTATCAAGAGTCCTCCATTTCCAAAAGCTAGAGTAACAATACTGAACTAACCATGACAGTTACTGGGTGGAGAAGACCATATCACTAACCCTCACCACCATGGCGTGAAAGGTTCATTTCCCATGGAGATCAATGGGGCTGGGCTATTTTATATGTAAAGCTACTGAGAAATGTGTATGTCAATACCATGATGGCAATGCCTATGTTATATAAATAATACCTAAGAATAATTGCCAAATGAGACCACTTTCAACCTACTTACAAAGCACCCGATTAAATTTTAAGCTAGGATTGGGCCCACAGCAATCTGTTGATATTACCCAGGAAGATTCAGTTAATATTTAGTCACCCTTCAAAAATATAAAGGACCAATCAGTCAAAGCCCCACTGCCTGGTAGAGCTGATCTTTGAAGAAAATTGGAGAGACTTTGAATTTACTTCCTCTGACAGCAGTGCTTTCTCTCACTGGATGTGTAGTCTTTAGCACAGGTCTCACTTTGTGTGTCAGAATAATTCAGAAATGCGTTGTGACAGCTAACTCCATTCAAGTCTAGGCAACGTGCAGCCCAAAGAGAGAAGAACAAATCCCTTGAAGCTGGAAGTCAAAATGTCTCGCCTCTTCACAGAGCTCACAAAGGGTTTGTTCACCCTGACACAACCCACTCTGAAGAGAGATGATACATCCTGCCTCTCTGTGGATGCACCAAGTATTTTCACGTGGCATCTTAACATGGTGTTTAAATAATCAACTGCTTGGATGAGGAAAACTCACAAAAAGTCTGTCCATCATCCACACCTGAGTGACACGATGATTTCACCACCGTGATAACAGACCTGATCTCTCTGTGGGCTCTTCTAGAGCAACAGGGAGCCTGGGGCAGTCTCTGGAAGGGAGAGGTCAGGGGTACCTCTATTTCAGTGATTCTCAACCTTGTTGGCCTGTGGATCCTCTGGCTCAATGTAAACCTTTCAATGAACCACCAGTTGCTAATGGAAACTCTGTGTTAATTACATCATTGCACCTGAGCCATTTTTCTAGTGCTGCAGCTAGGGAGAATGGTTTAATTTAAATTATTAAACAGATTAAGCATTTTAACTTTCTCGTTAGTTTATCAAACTTCATTTTAAATAAAATAAAAAATTTATGTCCAACTGTGACGGGGCGTCCCCCGCCCGTCCCTGGGGCGCCGCCGAGCAGGCATTCCTGGGGGTAAAGGGGGGGCCCTGCCGGGGCTGCGCGGCGTGCACGCGAGCCGCGCCGGGGCAGGGAAAGCCGGCCGCCCCCTCCCCCGAAGCGGTAGCGCCGTGGCGGACGGCGCGGCGATAGCGGGGGCGGCATTTCCCCGCCTGGAGTGACAGGGGAGCCGGCCAATGGGGAGACCGGGCGGGCGTTTCCGGTGACGTAGGCAGAGGCGGGCGCCCGGCGGGGAATTTAAAATGGACCCCCTTCCGCTCACGAGGGGGGGAGAGGGGAGTCGGGCGGCAGCCGCGAGCGGGCTTGTTGCCAAAGAGGCGGAGGTTGGGAGAAACCACCTCCCTTTGAGCCCGGCCACGACAGTCCTCCGGGCTGTGGAGCCAGCCCAGAGCAAGGTGCGGGCATACGGACGCCCGACCGCCAGCCTGACGGACGAGCCAAAGGTGACCGCCCCGAGGAGGGGGAGGAAGGGCGCCTGAGGAGGGAAAGGAAGCAGCCCAGGGCAGAGCTCATTAGAGCTGGTGGGCTGACGCGTTTCGGCATGGAGCCCCGTCAGCCGGACCGGAGCTAAATATCTCCGTGTCCTTAGGGCCCTGGGCTGGGGCCCGTGAGTGAGGGCGAGCCCGGGCCCCCCTTTCCCTCCCCCTCCCTAAGGAGGGAGAAACGTGTGAGCTAGGGACCGGCCGTGCGGCTACATAAAGCACGACCGACAACTCGAATTCACCGCCTTGAAGGCAGGAAGACTAGGCACTGAGTGGGAATCAAGTCCAAACGGGACGTGGTCAGAGGACCCCGAAACGGGGGCCGGCGGGGTCCCCCCTTGTACACCAACACAAAAGTTTTCAATTTTTCTTTATTTATGGCAGGGGTGGGGAACATTTTTTGGGTCAGGGCCATTGATCTACAGAAAAATCAGTTGGGGAACATATAAGTTAAAAGCAAAAGAACTCTTCAAAGCCCCAACCCTTGCCGAGGTGGCCCCCAACTGAGACACTTCATTCCTCTGGCATTCCAGTCTCAAGGGGCAAGGGGGACGGACAGAGAGGACTGAGGTTCAGGTCTTCCCATTGGTCAGATTTACTTTTTTGGTGGATTTTTTGGAGCCCCCTTGGTTCTGGGGTGGAGACCAAAATGAGAACTTTAGTGTATGTAACAGGGCTGCCAGAGAATGGGATGGCGGGAGGTGGTGGTGCAGGATCTGGGAGGAAGGTGGGGGGCAGAAGAGAGAGAGGTTGCAATGTCTGGGTGGCAGGTAGGGTGCAGAAGCAGGATGGGAGTAGGGTGTCTGGCTAGATGGAGGGAGCAAGAGCAAGAGATGGTGCAGTGTGTGGCCAGGAGGGAGGGTGCAGGAGCAATGGTGGATGCAGGAGCAGACTGGGGGAGGGTGTCTGGCCAAGAGGGAGTGTGCAGGAGCATACTTGTGGGATAGGGGTTGCATCTTCCTGGTCCAGCACCCTCTGGACCTGACTGGTCCCAAATGAGGAATTTTTCCAGATAAGGGGAGGTCATTTTAGACTCCCTGCTGCTGCCCACCATACCGTGCTTCCTGCCACTCCCATTTCCCCAAACCCCAGCGAGCCTGTGGGCCGCTCTTTGGCCTCCCCTGCCTGGGCCAGCCAGGCCGTGGGCTGCTATTCAGTGCCACCTGCCTGGGCCAGCTGGGCCAGGCCACGGTCCCGTTCTTCAGCTTCCCTGCCCAGCTGGGCTGCTCTTTAGTCCTTCCCCCCTACGCCCCGTGCTGCTTGTCCACCCCAGCCCCCAGGCCAGCCATTTACGTGTGTTCCACGTGCTCCTAACAGGTAATGTCTCCCCTGCTTCTATTGGCTAGATCCCCAGCTGCAGGAAAAGCTGGGAAGTGTTCCTGACTCGTCCCCTAGCCAGGGGAGGGGAATCAGCTGCCACTTCTTCCTGCACTTGGAGCCTAGGGACCTTTTCTGGGACATTTGAGAGCTGTGCGGGGCACCGGGACAGGACATTAAAATTTGGGAGTGTCCCGGATTTTCCAGGCCATATGGTCAGTGTAACCATAGAGACTGAACCTGTACTTTATAACTTCACATACAATGATGATAGCACCTACAATTCAACAGGTTTTTAGTGTTCAGCAGATTCAGACTTCTAAAATAACACTTCACAAGTTATGTTATCATAATTATATGACAGTGGTGAATATGGGGGTTCCAGGGTGCTGCTTTGAGGTACAGAGTCACAAGCACATAAACATACAAGCCAGGCAAACCTGTTCAGATAAAGAAAAAATGCCCCAAACTTCAGCTCCAAATTCCAAAAAATTGAAAAAAAGTTTGTAAATTTTCAGATAAGGAACTTCCTTCCTTTTCCATGATACTAAACAGACTTCTAATTTTGATTAAATCCATCTCAATGTCTCAACAGATGGGAAAAACTCTGCTAATTGACTGAACCACCATGGCTGGCCGGGGCTCAGAACACTCATGTGCCATGGGTGATGGGTGGCTTCAGAGCTGGCAATTCCTGTGGGAAGTGCTGGGGTTCTCTCTCCTCGCACTATGGGGCTGAGACTTCCGTCATCCCCTTACTAACTGTGCCATTATTTTTAATAATAGACAGGTTGGAGGCTTCTATGAATTTTGTTTATTGCTTACAATCTTTTTGTGGCTTTTACTAACTAAACTGACAAAATCTTATAACCTTTTGAGATTTGATCCTTTTGAAAACAGATATCTTTTACTTGTTACTAAATCTAAACATGAACTCAACACCTTAAAGTTTAGCTAGTACATTTACCCACGGCTCTCTCAGCTAAAGAAACATTCCCAAATAATACTGTACAATTGCCTAGTACCAGGGCTTCACAGTTGTCACTTCTGAACTCCTTGGGAACAGTGGGGCAGAACTCAGATTATTCTGCTTCAAAACTTTCTTTCAGCTAAGCACACGTATCTATTAAGTGAAACACTTAAGTATTTGATTTTAAAGCAGGTACTTAAGTCCCACTGAATGTGGCTTAAGTACCACTGAAGTCAACCAGCTACGTTTTTGTTAGTCTCTAAGGTGCTACAAGACTATTAGTTATTTTTTAAGTTTTTCAGTTGCAGATTAACACGGCTATCCCTCTGAAACTAGTGAATTTCCATTAGCTGTTAATGGGGTCCAGCTTATGATATTTTAAAATTAATTCATTAGCATGAGTAGTTCTGATTCTGACCAGGAGCGGGCTGTAGTCTACAATATTTTACATTTATTTAGTATTTTTCACCAGAGGTGTACCAAGCAGTTTACAAAGTTTGGGAGAGTCATTTGTTCTTTAGAGTATAATTCAAACTTCCAGCATCAGATGGGGGGGAAATTAAAGTATTTGAGTTATAAGGGAAACAGACTGGGGAACTAAGCCCCTGACAGATCTAAGCGAGGTGCTCAAGGTCATACATCACCACATCAGTTATAAAAGTGAACAAAGCCCTGCTCTCTGAACTGTTTGCCTGTCAATCTAACTACTAAATAACATTGACTTCATTCCTATATGCTCACCTAAAAATATTTGAGATAAAAATCAATGTTTTTCCATAGTAAAACACAATAAACACATACGGCTTCTTAAATGTTTTCCTGTTGCATTTTTTCTATTATCCACATGGTGGAGCATTAGAAAACAAACATTTTGTTGCTGTGTGCTCTAGTTAAATGTGTGAAAGGGAGAGGCTCAAGAATTGACACACAAACCACTTATGTAATTATATGCTCTGAAAACTGATGTTGTAGGTTACATGACTGACAAGATCTATCACCAGTAAGGACAGAGAAAATATCCTCAAACTATAATAAAAAAATCTAAAATAAGTATGATCCACTGAGGAAATAGTGTAATTATACATATATGTATCACGTTTCATTCCAATGAGGCAACACAAAGCACTTTATTCATTTCAATATTTAAAATGTGCCTCTCTAGTATTCTTAGATTTACCAATTCACAGTCCTAAGACATGAATATATACACACAGCTATATAAACTACCAAAAGATCTAGTAAATCAGTTTCTAATCCACATGCCTAACTAGAATAACTAGAGAGACATGTGGTAGCTACTTAATAATGCAGGTAACACTGCACAACATATTTTCGACACCAACTGAAGAATATCCAACTGAAATTTTCCATTGTAGTCAAAGGCCTTCAAACTGAATTTTGCAGAACTGCAGTGATAGGCTAGTTACCATTAATTCCCCCCTCCCCCCCCCCCCCCAGCCCTTTGTGCTGATTACATTTTCCGCTAGGTGTCGCTCTGGGTTTCCTTTTGCTCTGCCCTGGGAAAGGAGAAACTGTTTTCTCCCATCTCAGACCTGCAGCAGATTAATACAACATTGTACCCAATGAGGTCAATCCAAGGCGTGATTATTAATTGGCAGGCTAGGTCCTTCACAGAGACTTGTTTCATCACTGATGAACACTGCTTCAGTAGCCAATGGACTAAATGGAGAACATTTCTCAGTAAGATATGGATCAAAGGCAACAAATGTGTCTCTTTCTGGTCCTGAGATATTCAGAAAAATGTTGAATTTTCCTTGAAAACGTTTGTTTCTTTTTGTGTGGTATCCCCCCTCCTTCAGTCAAATTTCATTTTATTCATGGTTTCAGCCAAAGCGATCTTCATTTTACATATGCCCCCCCTTTTTTTGGCTTAGGAAGGGACCTGATTTGGCTTTTTTCCCCTAAAGTGTGTGCATCCTTGTGACATTTTAATAAAACTGAACCCACTGTTATGTTCAAAGAAAAATCTGTTTTCCAAGTAGTTTGGTCTTGTCATAGGTGTTTCACATGGCATGCTTCCTAGCCCCAACTGGGTCCCATTCCCTCAAGAGGAAGAGTTGGGGAAGTGACAAGGGCTCTTGTCCTTGCCCTTGAGAGCAGAGGAGAGTGGGGGGGGGGGGGGTGTAAGGAGATGTGTCTGCAACTGGCTGGTTGGGGTGCAGCCGGGGCATGTGACCTTACCCCTGTGAGCATTGCCCTCACGACCTATTCAGACCAACAGGCGTTAGATGGGAAAAAATCAACCCGGGAACTGCCCTTGGGCGTGTTCAACCCGGTGGACGCAGTTTCTGTCCCTGCGCCCCTGCGGGACACACGTCCCCTACTGGTCTACTGACTCCGCGCTTCTCTGCTGGGCCGGGGATGCGCAACTTTATCAGTCCACCACGGAAGGCGCCTGAGCCACGGTAGAGGTACTACCCGGGCTCGCTTCCCCCGCTAGCCCTGCACCCGCCGGCTCCAGGCCCCGGGCTGCGGAGTCTGCATCGCTTGGGGAATCGCGCCCCCACCGGTCCTGGAGTGAGCCCCTGTCCCTGCCCCCAGTGCACGCTCCTGAGGGACGGGGCCCGCCCCCGCGGGAGAAGGGCGATCTGGGGCCGCTAGTGACACCCCGCGGCAGAGCCCTGCCAGCAGCGACCCGGCAGCCCCAGGCGGGCAGCTCCGCGCAGGGAGCCAGAGCGCGCGGGTACAGCAGATGACGCTGGGGCGGGCTAGAAGGCGGTGCCTTGTGACGTCGAGAGGTTCGGGGCGGGGCCGCCGCCTCCTGCGATATAAGGGGCCAGTCGGGCCGGCGCTCCGCGCAGTGGGGCTGATTGACCGACCGAGCGGAGATGGATTTACTGCGGACTATCGCTCACCAGCCGGGCGGCGGCAGCAGCAGCGGCGGCCCCAAGGGGGGCGAGCCGGCGCTGGGCAGGGCCTGCGGTGGGGAGGCCCGGCGCAAGAAAGCGCCGGAGGAGCAGCCTCAGCACCATCACTCGCAGGCTGCCCCCGAGGTCTCCCGGATTATCACCGACCCCGGCTCGGGCAAGCGCTACTGCCGCGGCAAGGTGCTCGGCAAGGTAAAGGACCCGGCGCCTCCTCCGCCGCCCAGGGGGCTCCTGGAAGCGACTCGCATGGCTCGCCCCGGGGAGCAGCCCGGGCTTCTCCCTGCTCCCTTCGCGCGGCATGGTCCTTCCTCCAGCCGGGCAGGAGTGTCCTTCCCCGCCCCTTGCGCCGGGGGCCGTTCGCGTGGCTACCTGCTGCATGTCCCTTCGGCAGCCCCAGGCCCTCCGGTGTGCCTGGCTGGACTCGCTCGCTGATGAGCGCGGTGGACCTGTGCCGCCCCGTCTGAACGTGGATCGGATCTCCTTGTCTGTGTAAACGCGCCGCGTGGAGCATACTGTGTTCACAGCCCTCTCTGCCCCACCACTGGATCGGCCCTTCCTCCCACCCTAAAAGTGTGTGTTCCCTCAGCCGTGTCTGTAAAAATGGTTTAGGTTTCTCTCCTCTCCCCCTTCCCCTACACAGCGAGGTGGGGTCTGCCTGCTACAGAAATGCCCAAGGCGGAGGCAATCACAAAGACTCTCTATTCTTTCGAGCCTCTTGAATCATGCACCCAGTAGATGACTGATTAAATGTGGAACCTTTCATACCATGTTTAATTGCCTTTTTTGGTATGTCTCTTTAGGGTGGATTTGCCAAATGTTATGAGATGACAGATTTAACGACCAACAAAGTCTATGCTGCAAAAATTATTCCTCACACCAGAGTGGCTAAACCTCATCAAAGGGAAAAGGTGTGTGCATGAGTGACTCTTTCTTAAAAAAATCTCTTTGTGTGCGGCATGGCCTTTCCCCTGTTTAGAAATGCCTGCTGGTGTTAGCAGACTCCTCAGCCAGAGCTATAAGACTAATATGTTTTTCTTATGTCTTGTTCTTTAGATTGATAAAGAGATTGAGCTTCACAGAATGCTTAATCACAGGCATGTTGTGCAGTTTTACCACTACTTTGAAGACAAAGAAAATATTTACATTCTTCTGGAGTACTGCAGTAGAAGGGTGAGCATCAACTGGGAGAAATCCAGTATTCACTTACCTGGGAACTGCAGCTAATGTAAATGTATAATATGTGAAAGGTATTTCTGATAGCTTTTTTTTTTTAGGTGGTCATTTCTCTATAAAGTGAAACCTACTTGAGACCTTTAATTCACCTCTTTGTGTTTTGTTTTTTGCAGTCTATGGCTCATATCTTGAAAGCAAGGAAGGTATTGACAGAACCAGAAGTGCGATACTACCTCAGGCAGATAGTGTCTGGACTAAAATATCTTCATGAACAGGAAATCTTGCACAGAGACCTTAAACTAGGTAAGTCATTTTTCTCATTGATTGCAAATTGCACTGTTTCCAGCACTGGGCACTTAGCATACTGACAGCTCAATTGATAGAATCCCTTCAGTCTTTTTCTACAATGGAAGCCTGGAGCACTTAAGTAATGATATTAAGTATTCATTTTAAAAAAAGCTTGGCTGTTTGCTGGCTTCTATTAGTGTGACTCAGCTCTAGTGGCTAATGCATCCCTATCTTGCAATGAAGGAATTCATTTTCCCTTTTTTTGTCTAGGTAATTTCTTCATTAATGAAGCCATGGAACTAAAAGTAGGAGACTTTGGTTTGGCAGCAAGGTTGGAACCACTGGAACACAGAAGGAGGTAAGAGTCTAAAGAATGTCTAAGGTACAGCATTAATTCTGAGCAAGACCTTAAAAATTAGAGGAACATTAAGACTAGCTTACTGCTGCAGGGGTCAGAACTTTTCTTCATATAAAAGTACTGTAATATGTGCAGGGTGGCTTTTGTCTCTGGACACTTAGAGGATGGCCAATGCCAGAGGCAGGATGTCTGACTAAGTGTTGCAGCAAGGTGTTCAGTATGGCATATCCTGGAATACTGAAGATACTAAATAGGAATGTTAACAGTGCAAACATGATTCACGCTGTTTCTTGAGGGTTTCTAATCTCCTGCCCAATTTCTTCTCTGGATTGATATCTGATTACTGATCTTTTTGGTTTGCAGAACAATCTGTGGCACACCAAATTACCTCTCTCCAGAAGTCCTGAACAAACAAGGACATGGCTGTGAATCTGACATATGGGCCTTAGGCTGTGTAATGTAAGTATCACTTCAAAGACTCTAAGCTATCTTGATAACCTTGAAATGGCTTTAGGGTTCAAAAGTGGAGGCAATGACTGGGTTAACACAATACCTGAAGTCTGGGTAACCTACCAACGTCATATATGAATTATCAGAGCAACCTTCTTGCCTATGAAATGGGTTAATTTTAATCTTTTTTTAAAAGATTTTGAAGCGTTGCATTTACTTAAGTACTGAGTGCCTCTTACTCCTCTTAAACAGGTACACAATGTTGTTAGGAAGACCTCCATTTGAGACTACGAACCTTAAAGAAACCTACAGATGTATAAGGGAAGCAAGATATACTCTGCCATCATCTCTGTTAGCACCTGCGAAGCACTTAATAGCTAGCATGTTGTCAAAGAATCCCGAGGACCGGCCCAGTTTAGATGATATAATTCGACATGACTTCTTTTTACAGGTTTGTACTGTGACTTTTTTGTCCTAAACATTCTATTATTCTAAGTGCAGCTCAGTCTTCAAATTATTGACTTATATTTAATTTCCACAGGGCTTTACACCAGATAGACTCTCTTCTAGCTGTTGTCACACTGTTCCTGACTTCCACTTGTCAAGTCCAGCTAAGAGTTTTTTCAAAAAGGCAGCTGCTGCTCTGTTTGGTGGTAAAAAGGAAAAAGCAAGATACTTTGATACACATAGTAAGTACAGTAAAATTATACTTATGTATATAGCTTATTAAACGTCAGCTGGTGATACAGCTACAAATGTAAAAAAAGCATATGTATTTACCCAAGTTATGATATTGCAAGTTGTAAATTTACATTAATGAGCTGTCTTGTCATGGTTGTATTCATATTGAGCTACTTACTAGTAGGTGTAAGCAGATGTAGCCTGTAGTCTATAACTTCAACTTGTATAAGGAACATTTCATGTAATGTACCAGCAAGCTTTTTATTGGTCCCAAACCTACAGTTTCTATTTAACTACACTCTTAGTCTCAAGGCAGAAATGCCATTATACTTAATGATTGCCATGAGTACACTGCAAGACGGAGAATGAGTTTTTTACACATTCCATCCTTGCTTGCAACTAATGTTGTAGGATATTTATAGTATTAGATATTGTAAACAATTTTGGATATGGTGATGATGTTTGGCTTTTTAAATTACAGATCGACTAGCTAAAGAAGATGAAGAAATCTACAAACTTAGACATGATTTGAAAAAGATATCAATAACCCAACAGCCGCACAGACATAGGACTGATGAGGTATAGTCAAACTGAACTACAGTGGGATGGGGTAGTAATAACTAACTACTTGCCATGCATTCATAATTGAGATTGATATTGCCTAGGCATGCTTAAATTATATCATAGTAACCCTAAGAGGGCTTAGGTGTGTCTTGCAACATTGGTGTGGAGTTGGCTTTAGTACTTGTACAGTGTCTCCCTACATCTTCAGAATTTACTCAAATCCTCTAGAATGCATCTTCCTGTGCATCATTTGGCACAGTTTTTAAGGGGATGCTACCAGGCATTTTTCCCAATACACCAAATATAAGGATTTGGTTATTACAAAAATAAGTCTTCATAGAATATCAGTGAAATGACTGGGGTTGTAATGCTCACATGCAGTGTGTGCAACCCAAATGCTGCAGCATTTTGTGGGTTCATGAGAACAAGAATAACCAGTTTTGCTACATTGTCCAGGTTTTGAGAATTGCAAGACCTAAGCAGCATAAACATGTTAATTAAACTGTTAGCAAACTTATATTCTTGTCCTGATAATGTCTCCTCATAATTATTAGGAACAGACACCAGATCTCCTAAAATTATTTAGCTGACAATTGATTCTGGGAACAAAATGAGCCATACGAAAGCCCTCAGAACTAACTTATTGATTCTTAAATGCATGATTTCTTGTTGTAGGATACCCAGCCTCCTAACATTACAGCAGCCAAACCTGGAACTCTAGCAGAGACTAAACAGGTTGGAGATGCCATTCGAATGATAGTTAGAGGAACTTTAGGAAGCTGCAGCAGTAGCAGTGAATGTAAGTACAATGTTAATGGAGTTAGTTTTTTTTCTGTCACATCATACATGCATAATAGTAAAAACAAACCTCAGACAAAACAGTGGATTTCAGCCTTTCCATTCTTTGTTGGTTGCAATTCTTCACTCTGAAAAAAGCTACAACTTATGAGGCTAAGGCTAGATTGATTTAGACTGAGGTGTAGGTAGTTCAGGGTTTGGCAACCCACCCACCATCTGTATAATGTACCTGTTCTGCTCTTTTTTCAAGGTTTGGAAGACAGTACCATGGGAAGTGTTGCTGATACAGTTGCAAGGGTACTGCGAGGATGTCTTGAGAACATGCCAGAAGCAGATAGTATTCCCAAGGAACAACTTACAGCCTCTTTCCAATGGGTTACAAAATGGGTTGACTACTCTAACAAATATGGCTTCGGTTACCAGCTGTCAGACCACACTGTTGGTGTTCTCTTCAACAATGGAGCACACATGAGCCTCCTACCAGACAAAAAGTAAATACCTTCAAATGATTGGAAATTGACAGTTCATTAGACTGTGTGCCTTAAATGTTATGCTTGAACATACCTATAAGTTTGGTTTTTTTCCCCTTGTCCTGCAGAACTGTTCACTACTATGCTGAGCTAGGCCAGTGCTCAGTCTTTCCAGCTACAGATGCCCCTGAACAATTTATCAGCCAAGTAACTGTTCTGAAATACTTCTCTCACTACATGGAGGAGAACCTCATGGATGTAAGTGCAACTCCAACTCTGAAAGGTCACAGAAAGTAATAAACTTGCAGTATACATGAGCTGACAGGTGGCTTTGTGCTCTGTTTTATTCTAGGGAGGGGATCTGCCCAGTGTAACTGATGTTCGCAGACCCAGGCTTTACCTCTTACAGTGGCTAAAGTCTGATAAAGCATTAATGATGCTCTTCAATGATGGCACGCTTCAGGTAAACATTCTTCAGATGGTACTGCATGAATGGGTTCCTGTTATACTCTAGTACAGAGAAGCCTGTGACTTCTTTAGATGTCTGCATCTAAAGACTTTTTTCTGTCAATATCTAATACTTATCTTTTTTGCAGGTGAACTTTTACCATGATCACACAAAAATAATCATCTGCAACCAAAGTGAGGAGTATCTCCTTACCTATATCAATGAAGATAGGATATCAACAACATTTCGTCTGACAACACTTCTCATGTCAGGATGTTCGTTGGAACTAAAGCACAGAATGGAATATGCATTGAATATGTTGCTACAAAGATGTAACTAAATGATTGACTCTTAAACCCAAAGGACTCTTTTCACTGTGAAATCTACAGTGGAGGCTATGGAGCGACTAGTATGTTGATTGATGGATGAGTGGTGGTACGAAATTATTCTTAGTGTGCTGGGCTGGGACCAGACTGAGACCTAATTCTACTTTGTTGGACTAAAGAAACAGTGTGACAAGGAGTTCTTTGGAGTGTAGCTTTCTTGCTTCACACATGTTTAAAGGCTTGACTAAAGTTCAGCAGAATGACTTCTAGTTCTGTAGGGAGCAGTTTTGATGGAGGACTTCAAACTGTGAATATGCATCTTGAAAGGGAGGGTAGGGAGAGCTCCATGTTGTGGAATAGCTGTAATGAGCAGGTTTTGGCTGCTTAAACTGTGAACTATGGCCATAACTTCTTCCTTATTTTTCAAGAACTAGCCACACTCGTGGCTGGCAAAGTGCATTCCTTGTTAATAATTTTTTATTTATTACAGCCTAAAGTGAAGTATTTATTACACAACATTTTTTGGACCTCGTTATTTTAAATATAAATTTGTTGGCAATAAAGAGAATGGAAAAAAAAAAAATTTCTACCCATTTCTTTAACATGCAATTTAGGATCTCTGCTCTGCATCAATAAAACAAGCTTGCTGCGTTGTTTATTTACCCAGGAAAAATAAACCAACTTGAGCCTTAATTGTCTCAAAAGCTGAAAACTAAGCCATAACAGTGAGCATGAAATTGGCAAACTATTCATCCAAATAAAGAAAATGATTGTATACTTACACTTTCTGTCAAATGGTAAATTTTAGTGCCACTCTTCAGCAGACGTCAGGTATAACTGGAAGCTACATTGATGGAGTTGCAAAATATCAGTGCAAATCTTGGCTATATTTCTACATTAGTAGTATAACTAAAACAGGAATGAAATGAGTCTTCAAAAGGCATCATGCCAGGAATTTAAATGAATTCTTGCCATTAATTAGAACAAATCTTCCTCTGAAGGGTGCTCAGTGGAATTGTACATTGCTCTTTAAAGTCATTAGAGTTCATTGTGTGTAAATTTCCCTTCATTCATAATGGCTGAAGACTCTTAGTATTGAGGGAAGAAGGCTTGAATTATTCCCTGAACTCAAATACTAGAATGTCTTGCCCATGTATGTCACTTAGCTTTTTCAGATGTGACTAGACTTATTTCTCTTGCATCATGCTTGAATGGCTATTTTTAACTTTTAAAAAAAAAAACAAAAACCCTTTTAAGTGCCTAACAAAGTTGTAGGAGGTACATGCTACTTGAGCATAAAACTTCAGTACGCACTTCTTGGCTGACTCTGTCAAAATTAACAATGCAGCTAACATTTTTAACCACCAACTTTTATATGTCAAATTTGCCATATTGAAGTTGGTGTCTTAAATTATGCTGCATATGTAGTATCTGACTTCATCATATCTTAGGTTCTGTACATTTCACTAAGTACTCCAATATGGCTGAGGGACCACACTAGATTTGACCTGCTTCTTAACAATCCGATCTAGATAAAAATATCAGTATCATCTATTACAACAATGGAGCAATTAAAAGCTCAGATCATGATTTGTCAATGTAAGGCAAAAAGACTAGCACAGGAGGCTGAATGTCTAGTAGGATGACATTCAATGAGGGTAGTACAAGCTATATGTTTTCTGGGTTCATTTAAACGTCAGATCTATTTGTGCCTGTCATCTTGAGGCTTGACTTGTTACTGCCTTTGCTATGGTTGCACATGAGGTATGTAAGAACAGAATGTGATCCATTAACGATTGTTTAACATAGCAACCAGTAATCCAGTCTGTTATTTTACTGAATAATTAGAACAGTGATATCTATATGGAAAGTCAAGTATAAACACACTTATATCCTATGTGTTGACCAATCCAGTTGACAGCAGAGTATGGAAAGTCTGTTAAAACAAAATGCAGACAGGACAAATTATATATGCAATTAAAATTCATGAATGGGAATTAGACTGGACCTTACTTAATGTCTCCAGAGACTTGTAGTGTCAGCCAGCTTTTGTCTGAAACCTAATCTGAATCTTCTGATGCAGTTTTTTGCTCTTATTGCCTATTGTGCATCGAGTAATGTTTATTTAGTCTCAGTCTAGACAGGAAGACTTGATTGAGCTTTTAGGCTGACACATGTTACTTCAGCTATTCAATGGGAGTTAGATTCTTGCTGTTGAACAGAATTTGGACCTTCTAGTTTCCCAGAATGGAGATGTTGATGACTGATTTTACACCCAGTTGATTGATTTTTCTTCCAATTGCACATGTAGAAACTTGTAACTCCTGGCTTTCCAAAAAGAAAGATTTACTTAAAAACAAGCCCACAGGTGCAATATAACAGCACTACTTAAACAATAGATGTGCTATATAGCCATTACTGGATAGTTATAGGCATATGTAGGAGGAGGAGTAAATTTTTGCTTATGAAGCTATACCTTCTACATTGACATCTAGCTATGGCCTAAATTCAGGTCAGTGTGAGCAAGTGTAATCCACATGCCTTCTGGGTGTGGTTCACTGTCCCATGTAGTAGCAGTTAGAACAGGGCTACTCAACATGTGGCCCATGGGGCCGCATGCGGCCCACTGCCTGTTTGTTCGCAGTCCATGGTCCAGTTTGGGTTTATGCAGGGCTCAACACCGGACCCACGGGTGGGATCCTTTCAACATGGCCTCCACTGGGAATACATTCTACAATGGCGAGTCAATCTTCTGTTAAGTGTTTTAGTAGTTAAATTCCTGTCATTGCTCATTAAAAGCGCTGTCATATGGGTGGAAATTGGGTAAATATTGCTTTTATTAATATCAGCAGAACTGACTTAAATGGGGCCTGCGTGTTGTGTAGTCTTGCCTTAATCTTTATATTCATGCCCATCAGTGTGAAAGAAGCTATTTTCATATATATTTGCATGCACATTGAACCACGCTAAAGTTGTGGCCCTCGACACATGCTGTGAGTATCATTGTGGCCCCTGGGACTTCCAAAGATGAGTAGCCCTGACTTAGAAGAATGTGTTTTCTCTACAGCCGTTGCTGAGGGCCAGCTAAGTTTTTTTTTAGTTCATGTTAAGGCTCATGCACTAAGCTCCAGAGGTCCCTCCTATTGCCGTTACACAGTCGATGCCTTTTGATTTCAAATTGTAGAGTAGGATGAAGTTTTAATCTGTGATGCACACCTATAACTGAACGTGTCATTCAAATCACTGAACTTAGTGTAGAGCAATGTTATGTCAAGAAACTTGTTGCTTTGTCTGTATTTACGTCTTTGTGAACTGTTTTGTTCTGATCTATGTCTTGTAGTCTTGCACTTATATGAAAAAGGAAAACTGAGCTCTGTCCTAGATTTATGCATAGGTGAGGGGGCTAAATCAAAAGCCTACTTAAAATATGACACTTCTTCACCCTGTTCATCTAGCATGATTCTAAAATTCTTTCCTAGGGTAGACCCTGTCTCAAATCAGAGTATCTGGTGCACTACTTGACCCTGTGTTCACAATCACATAACCTCATTATTGTAATTACTTACATGGAAATTGAATATTAGATGAGCTCTTGCTTACCTTCTATAGTGATCAATGTTTTGAAAAGGTTTCTTGAACAGTTTAATCATGCTGTTCTTTTGCTCTCTAATCCTCTCTTCCCAGATGTCCTGGCTTTTGTCTGCTGAAAACAAAGATAGTGATAGCAAGCTGTTAGTTTGGGAGCCTCTGAACTAGGTTTAAAGAAGGGGGAAAGGGGATAGTTAGAAATGGGAGAGCACTCACACAATGGCTAATAGTCATGAAGATGACATGTTGGCCAGAAAATTAATTTCTGTTCTAGTTTAAATTCAAACCTTTAGCGGTGTATATGTGCAATAAAAAGTACATTTGGACAGGCAGAGGAGCTATGTCTATAACAAGTAAGGCAAGAAAATACTTAAATCCTATAGTAAGTGATCCTGTGATATTGTAATACACCTTTTGGTGACCAGCCATTTGATTCCTTGGTGTTCTGCAATACACATACAGATTGGTGAAGCTGATTTTTATGAAGCCTAACATACTTTCAGCATGGATAAACTGTATTGAGGATTAGTGTTACAAGACTGGCAATATCTGGTTAACAAGTACTCTAACTTGGTCCAGAATATTCAGAAGTGAAAAATGCAGGTGGTGACTGATGCATTAATGGCATTTACAGCACTGTCCTTTCTTAAAGAATATCTTGCCTTTTAGATGTACACATTGAATCTTTTACAAATCCATAGCTAACTAAGAATGCAGAGTTAAATGAATACCTGTGCAATCAACTATAATTATGGCCATGAGCGGTGCTAGGTACTAGTTAGAGCATAGCTTTCTGACTGTCTTCATGGGTTTTTTAATGCTTTATTAACTTCTGTAGTGGCAAACCTCTTTGAATTGCCACAATTAAATTATACCAAATTAAGTAAAACCCTATTTAAATATATGGTACTAGAATCTAATATCATGGTTCATCAATATTTGGAATTTTAGTTTAATAGAATACAAAGATTTAGCCTCTGGGATTTATCCTTGTAATTTGGTTTGTATGAAAACAAAATTGATTTGAAGGATTCAGGTATATCAAGGATTTGCAGTTAGGTTTAGGCGTGTCTTGTATCATGATTTCACACCAGAGATGCGAAAAAAATAAGACATTTTATAGTATCTGTATCCTGTGAAGATAATTGGAACTGACTATACAATGTGGCCCTCATTTTCCTATTGAATGAATAGATTTTGTTTTGAAATCTTTTTTTATTTCAACTAATTTTATCTTAAAGAATAGCTCAACTCCATGAGAGCTTTTGGGTCTAGACTTTCTTCTATAGATCAAACTATTATTCAAATATTCCTCTTTACTCCTGTAGAGCTCCCATCTCTGCTTCTCTGATCTTTCTCTGTTTTCTTTCCTCAATGTTACACTGAGAAGTTAGAAAATTAGGTTATTTAGATCTTTAAATCTTGCAGCCTTGCTCCTCTGGACTATTTTTTCAATGGACCCTGACTGTAGTTTCTTCTACGATTATTGTAACTTATAGTTAATTCTGAAGTTTTGTGATAAGCATTTACACCAACATCATTAACATGATTACTATGGATGGAATGGCCACCAGAGCACCTGTGCTTTTTCTGCTTTCTTTTTTCAAAAACTCCCTCACATGCCTTTTTCCAAAAGAGGTCTTTTGGAAAAATACTTCTTCCCCATAGAAAGAGGTTTACCAATCTAGGAAACACCCTCTTTGTTGTTTTTTTGAAAACATGATTGCAGTGTGGACGTAAGTGAAGGTTTTTTTTTGTTTTGTTTTGTTTTGTTTTTTTTGGAAAAACAACTGTTTTTCAAAAAACAAAACACAACTCTCTGCAGTGTAGACATACCCTAAGATGAGTGAGACCAGTTCACAATCTTAGTTATTCTTTTAAACTGTCTACAGACAGAAAGCACTGACTTAACTATCATTTGAAACAATAGCTTTGTAGCCAGGGTAGCTAGAAGCAAATCAATATGTACAAAACACTGGGAATTTAAAAAGTGTTAAATGTATAGAATACATGGAAATGCCATATTTGTGGACTTCAAATGACCATAACCATAGTCACAATGACATGTGACTGGAAAATAAAGATGAGCAGGCCATATCAGTGATCTGTCTATGGCGAGCAGAAAGTCAAAATCCACTTGGTTTTATAAACATTTGTACAGTATTATTGATCTATGATAGGGGAAATAAAAAGGTGGTTTTTTGCTAATTATATAGTGCAAAAAGATTGTTGTTGTTTTAAACGATGGAAATGGCAGGTCTTGCTCTCCTGGAAAAACAGGGAGTGCTGGAAGATTAACATAATTATGATGTTCAAACTGACAGGAAGGGATTTGAGTCAGACTGTTTAACACTGTTTTTTGTTTTTATATTTATCCCCTATATAGCTCAACTTCCAGACAAACTCTTGGATGAAAAGCTGTTTTTTGTGGAAGAGTCAAACTCCACATGTCCTTTCAACTGAAAAATGATGTTCTAGATTTTCAGGGAACTCTAGAATAGTAACAGAAATGGTGAGGCTTAACATTCCTGTTATTTCTACGATAAAAGAATTAGAAAAATATAAATCCTCTAAACCCCTCTCCACCCTTCTGAATTCTGGCATATCACATAGAAACCATACAGGGCTTGAGCATATGTTTCCCTTTTGTAGATTACCTTTAACAGCAGTTCACACAACACTTGCCACAATTGTAATGGCAACAAAAAGCACTACTGACGGGCACAGATGTAAGCTTTTTTGGCTCAGTGTATATTTTGTTTTACTACTATGGGAATGTTGTGAAAAGTGGGATTTGATAATGTGTGTGGGGGAGGGGAGTTGATGAGCTCAGAAGAAAGGGAATAAGTCTATACCATAAAAACAAACTTCCTTCTTCCTGTAGAGTGCAGCGGCTTTCCCATCAACTTCAAAGCCAGCTGTTTGCTTCTGCATTCCATTTGAATTAAGCTATAATCTTATGGCACCCCAGTAAAGTCTGTGTCAGGGTTAGAGTAAATGACTAGCAGTAGATCAAAACAATTAAAGGCTAGGCCCTCTACCACACTATATGTGGTAGTTAGGACAAGCTCAGGCTAATGTAAATGCTCTTAGATAACATTAGCATACAGTGTAGAAAATGTGCTTGTACTTCACATAGAGAATAAAGACATAAGGTCTGATTTTTCCAAATTACTGAGATGCACCCACACAGTAAGTCAATGGGAGCATCAGGTGCTTAGCAGCTGTGACTGAAGCCAATGATCTGCTTGCAGTCATGGCTAGATTTTGCATAATGTGACATAGTGGAAGATAACGTCAGACAAGGGTGAAGGAAAGAGGAATGTACAAAATATGATGATGTTGCTTAATTTTACATGGTGCTCAGTGACTGTAAGCATTTGTTGTGCTTATCACCGTAATGTCTGGCCACAAGGGCATATTAGTTCCTTTTTATTATTTTAATAAGTAACGAGGGTGGCATAATGGAGTAAGCTATTGTCAAAGGGGATGTGCAGAAATGTGGGTTTTGTAAAGTGATTTGAAAAACAGGACAGAAGAGGGATCATTGTGATAATCTAGTCTTATCTGGTTGGACCAGGGAGAGTATTTACAGAGTAGCAACCAGCGTGGAGGAGAGATGGTGATCTTTCTTGGAGAAAGAAACAAAGGAGTGAAGGAATATGAATGTATGGGATGCAGAGGTGGAACAGGAGCATGGCAAGAGCTAAGATATAGGTGGGAGCAGCACTACACGGTTCCCTGAGGGCAAAGACAAGGATTTTCAATTGCTCTCTCCAAACATGAATGTAATTTCGAGGCTGTTGCTGAATCTAAGTGGGAGGAGGGATGTGATGGGCTCAGACTGAGAGAAGATGACGACGACTTTGGCAAGATTGTTTTATATTGCAAGTGAGAGTTACATATCAAGTGGGTTTGAGAGAAGGAGTGTTTTAATCAGGAAATGACAAGGTATCGGTAATGATTTTATCATCAGGGAGAGAGAGGGAAACACATTTTACCATGAGGCATAAGGGGGTAGGTAAAGGGAAGGAGCAAGGTTCAGGAAGAAGTAGAAAGGCACTGCGATATTGCAGATAATAGAAGAAAACTGAAGCGATGAACCATGTATATCACCCTGGCACATAGGTGCCAACTTCTCATCTTGCCAGAGGGTATTCAACCCCCCTGCCTCCACTCCTTTGCTTCCTCCAAGTCCCCACCCTGCATCTTCCCGTCCTCCTCTTCCTCCTCCCTCCCAGATCTTGAATGCTGTAAATCAGCTATTCACAGTGCTCTGGAAGCACTGGGAGGGAGGGTGAAGAATTGGTAAGTGCAGGATTGCCTGTGAGAGCTGCGGGTGGGGGAGGGGGGCAAGGAGAAGCTTGTCACTGGCAGATACTCTGCACTCACTAATTTTTCCCCGTGGGTACTTCAACCCTGGTATATCCACAGTCAGTGCCTTTGCCTAGTGCTAACAACATGGAAGTGTTACAGGTGGAACCCCCAAGAACCGAAAGAGGAGGTAAACCTAGCAAGGGATAGACACTGCAACAATGGTTCAAGAGGTAAGAAAAGAATGTCGTCGAACTCCCAGAGCAGATAATCAAGAAGGATTTTATGATGCACAGTATTAAATGCTGCCTGCTGTGTAGTTGTAGCTGTCAGTCCCAGGATATTGCAGAGATTAAGCAGGTGAGGTAATATCCTTTAGTGAACCAACTTCTGTTGGTGAAGGAACACACTTGTCTTTTTTCACCAACAGAAGTTGGTCCAACAAAAGATGTTCTCACGATTTTCTCTAGTGTTGAATGTGGTACAGTCAAGAAAGCCATTGATAGAGAAGACACCTTAAAAGTAGCCAGCAAATGGTCATTAGTGGCCTTTATGTGCTTACTGTCACTGGAATGGAGAGCAAAAGCAAGAGGGTGCAGTAGAGGGTCAGCAATGAAGACTAAACAAAATGCTCAAGAAGTGTTTGGAAGTATAGAGAAAAGGGAGATCAAACTAGCTAAGCCAGAATGGGGGTTAAAGGAGCACTGTTCTTTGAATAGGGGAGACAACAGAATGTCAAGGTCAAGGGAAGCATTTATGAGATGGAAAAAGATTTTCTAGAAGATGCATTACAAAGGAAATATCTCATGGTTATGACACCTGTTTAGAAAACATTCACGTTATTGATTAAATAAAATGCAGGTGATTAGAAAAGAGGTGATGGCTTTAGGACTAGTGATAAAAGTATTGCATGTCTGACTCACAAGTTTTATTCTGGTATAAGCTTTTAGTGTTTGCAAATCCTCACCACCCAATGGCTGATCTATGGACCATGTGAAATGAATCAGTGGTTCATTCCAGTTTATAGTGAGCAGCTATCCACATTACAAAAACCTTCATTGCTAATTAGAAGCTATTTGTACTAATTAGCATCCTTGCTGGAAGTTTCAGTGGAAAAACTAAAAAACAGGCTTGGAGACTGAAGTATCCTCTTAACTGCAGGTCAGATCTGGGTTGATTACATTTCAAAGGAAATTGAAGGAAACTTACACTGCCATACCAACATTTTAGAAGTGGCTGCTGATTTTGTAAGCCTCAGTTTTTAGGAGCCACTTTGCAATTTGTTTTTCATGGTACTTTTTCTTCTAAATATGATAGCAACGCAATTCTGATATACTTTGTATTCAAACCATCACAAATGGACAAAGGTGCTTTTTAATGGGTTATTTCTTTTATTGATTATTTATATTTTCTTATAGGATCACATAGCTGAAGAATTACATTGTCATTAGAGACGTAGGCTTTTCCAAAGAAAATTGGGTGTGACTAGTGTGGTTTAAAAAAAAAATTCTTGCTTGGTTTGCCACTTGCTTATTGACTTTGCCTTCTCATGCAATATCCCTGCAACTGAACACATAGATAACTCATTATATGAGCTAATCAAGTGACACTGAGCATGCACTATGCTTAATGAGTACTTTAACATTCTCAGACTACTGTAAATTTAGCATATTGAATCTGAAACAAAAAAAACATTTTAAATGGGTGAACAGAGGGATACAATTAGGATTAGGCAGACTGCAGGTATGTGAGTAGCAATGTGAAATTGCTCTCCACTCACAATAAGACCAGATCTACACTTACTTAGTGATTAATGCTTCACAGACAACTTTCCAGGATTCAGTTGAGCAGGTAAAGGAAGGACCCACTAAATAGATTGCTGATGGCACCCCCATCAATCCTCTTATTTCATGGGGTCTTGAAGAGTAAGGGAAGTCGATGGGAGAGTTTCTCCCATTGACCTCCTGCAATGGGGATGCTGTAGAAATTTCACTTAAGGTACGTAGACTCCAGCTATGCTATTCACATAGCTGTACTTGCATATCTTAGGTTAACTTTCTTGTATTGTGTATACCTGGCATTGCTGATAAGAGAAGTAAATCAACATTAGGTTAAATTGTGACTTGGCCTCAAATCCTTCCTTTCCTGTCCCAGGAAGAAACCAGATATTGGTTCAGAACAGCACAGCTTGCTACCTGAGGGGATATTATCTGCCCCTCTTATATCTCATGCCGATTACTCCTCTCTCTGAGCATTACTTCTGATGCACAAAGTACATTACATTTATACACAGACAAATGCAACATGGTAGAAAAATACCATTTTGTTTTTACTAATATTTTAAAAAACCAAAGTGCTTTCATTTTAACAAATTTCTTGAAATTATTTTTTGTTTAATTTATACTTAAAGTTTTATTGTTTGTTACAGCAATTTTGACAAATTTAAGTTTTAAAAGAATGGGAACAATGCCTGATTTCTATAAAAGTACTTGTTTTTCAGAAATATGTCAGCTAGTTGGAATTTTAATTGATATGTTCAGTTTGTATTTATTTTAGTCACATGGTATTTCTGCTCTAATTTGATGCTGTAAAACATTGTAATACAAGAATAACAACTCGGGTAGAAAATAGTGAACTATAAATAATGAGGTGAGGTCCTGTGCAAAAAACCAGAATGGGATCCTGTAATTAAACACTATATCATTTCACACTGGATGTGGTGGTGTGAGTCTGCAATCGCAGTAGTTTGGGAGGCTGAGTCTGGTGTATGATTTAGGGGATTCTGATGCACTATGCTCATGCTGATGGACTATCTGGTGCTGCTGACAGCATGGCCAGTGGGTGACTGAAGAACTGGCAAGAATAACACCAGTGATCAGCACTCTCTTTGTAAGGGCTAATGGAAGGATCAATCAAGGTGATCACAATTCACATGCACAAGGGGGCTGGTGCAGATATGAAATGTCAAAATTAAGGCATTTGAATACATTACCTGACAACCTTAGTCTTCTATTAAGTGTGTGTGTGTGTGTGTGTGTGTGTGTGTGTGTGTGTGTGTGAGAGAGAGAGAGAGAGAGAGAGAGAGAGAGACACACCTTGTACTGTAATCAACCTGAACTTTGCGGCCATAGCAAACAAGGGAAAAGGTGATTGCAGCTGTGCGGTATGCTGTTTGAGACATTAGAAATTTCATTAAATCCATCCTTTTTGATAGCTAAAGCATCAACATTTTAGTATTTCTAATTTTAAGAATGCTTATACAAGGCTGATAGAGCAAAAGAATTTGTCTATCCAGTATTATCTAGTAGTGAACAGTTGTAAAACAGTTAAGTCTTCTAAAATAATTTAAAGAATGTTTTTAAAGTTTTCAATAGGCATAGAGAGCATGCAGAATACATTTAAGTATTTAGTGATGAACAGATAAATACTAAAAGTAAATGAAACAAAGAAAGATGACAGATAATTAAAATAATCATATAATGTCCTTTAAGTCGAATTTTTATTTTAACTTGTTTTGCAAAGGAAAACCTGTCTGGAATAATTGGAAAACAACGAAGAGAGAGCAAAACATTAACCCCTTTAGAATATCTGTCTGTGATAAGTCTTGATCAGGTTTAAATGAAAAATGTGATTTCATGCTCTGCATCATGACTTACTGCATGTTTGTTTTGTTATTACTCTCCAAGAAAAGGAAACTGGTAAAAGTTTTACATTCAGTTGTTAACCAAGCTCAGTGACTTCTGGTGAGAACAATTTCCTTTCACCTGGTGAATGTCTGAAAATGAAGATATTTGTACTGATCTCAAAGGTCAAAAGAGATAAGGATGTTAAACTTTCACTGTGCAACATTAAAACAGTGATATTTAGTTTTTGTTATTCATACAAAGAGCTTGGTTTTACTCAGTTCCTTGACAACCCCCCCAAAGCATTAATTCCAATATGTTTATTCATCAAAACATTAAAACAATTTATACTGTAACTGAATGATTATTGAAAACCCTTCAAAGCAGTGGTTGTCTATCAGAGGTGTGTGTACCCGTAAAGGCTAAGTAAAGGTCTTCCAAAGGATACGTCAAGTCTACATAAGTGCCTGTGAAGTCAGTACAAATTAAAATTTCATACAATGACTTGTTTATACCTCTCTACATAGTATCAGGGCTGGTCTGAGCCACTCGTGCACCCCAGGAGCATGGTACTGTGCCTGGGCATGCGTGGCCCTTCACCCGGCGCATGTGTGGCAGCCCTGTGCAGTTATCCCCGGGCAGTAGCCCGGCTGGCCCAGCGATTTGTGCACCCCCGGAGCACGGTGCCGCTCCTGGCCATGTGCAGCAGCCCCATGCGGTGCCCCAGGCGGTAGCCCCATCAGCCCTTAGCTTGGGCTGGCTCTGCATAGTATATTATGAAATGCAAGTACAATATTTGCATTCTAATTAATTTATTTTCCAATTATATGCTAAAGGCAAGAATATAGAATATTAGAACTGGAAGGGACTTCGAGAGGTCATCAAGTCCAGTCCCCTGCTCTCACAGCAGGACCAAGCACCATCTAGAGCAGGGCTACTCAACTTTGTAAGCCCCAGGAGCCACAATGATACTCTCAGCACATGCCAAGGGCTGCAACTTCAGTGTGTTTGTATATACATGCAAATAGCTTCTTTCACCCTGATGGTCATAAATACAAAGATTAAGGCAAGACTACACAATACAGAGGCCACATTTAAGTCAGTTCTGCTGATATTAATAAAATGCGATATTTACCTGATTTCCACCCATATGACAGCACTTCTAATGAGCAATGAAAGTCCAGGAATTTAACTACTAAACTGCATATCAACCTTTATATTAACTACTTTTTTGTTTTGGCTCCCGCCCATGGACCACGTGTTAAGCCTTGTGTAAAACCAAACTGTACCATGGGCCTCAAACAAATGGGTCACATGTTGATTAGCACTGATCTAGAGATTATCCCAGGCAGATGTCTGTAACCAGCTCTTAAATATCTCCAGTGATGGAGATTTCACAATTTTCCTAGGCAATTTATTCCAGCATTTAATCATCCTGACAGGCAGGAAGTTTTTCCTGATGTCCAACCTAAACCTCCCTTGCTGGAATTTAAGCCCATTGCTTCTTCTCCTATCATCAGAGGTTAAGGAAAATAACTTTTCTCTCTTCTCCTTCTAACACTTTTATATGCTTGAAAGCTGCTATCATGTCCCCTCTGTCTTCTCTTTTCTAAACTAAACAAACTCAGTTCTTTCAGTCTTCCTTCATAGCTCATGTTTTCTAGACCTTTAATCATTTTTGTTGTTCTTCCCAGGACCTTCTCCAATTTCTCCACATCTTTCCTGAAATATGGTGCCCAGAACTGGACAAGTAAACTGGATGAGACCTAATCAGCACTGAGTTGAGGGGAAGAATTACTTCTCATATTTTGTTCCCAGCACTCCTGTTAATACATCCCAGAATGATTTGCATTTTTTTACAAGTGTCACACTATTGACTCATATTTAGCTTGTGGTCCATTATGACCCTTAGATCTTTCTGCAGTATTACTTCCTAGACAGCCACATCCCATTCTGTGTGTGTGAAATTGATTGTTCCTAAGTAGAGTATTTTGCATTTGTCCTTATTAAATTTCATCCTATTTACCTCAGACCATTTCTCCAGTTTGCCCAGATCATTTTTAATTATGACCCTATCCTCCAAAACACTTGCAACTACTTCCAGCTTGGTATCATCTGCACACAGAGGAAGAAGGGAGTGAGAGGCATCATAACTGAATCCGTAGAAAGAGGCAGGTAGTATTGGAGTGGTAATCTGGCTTGATCATGCACAGTAGAAATCAGGAGTCTTGCCATTTAACTTTAATAATCAAGCTTATAATCATGATCTTCTAACTTTGCACCTTAATTGAAATGGATGGTTCCAGATCCAGAGGGTTTCAGGTAGCATTTAAATTCACAGCAAATAGATCATTCTAACTATGCTCTCTGAAGCACAAACTTTCATTCATGCATTTCTTCTGGGAATACACGTCAAAGAATATTCCCAGTTATCATGGTTTTAAACATTCAGAGAGCTAGTTCACAAGCTAAGATTTCATTCTGGGTTGTGAAATATTAGTATGTTACATACAGTTAGAATTATGACTCCCAAGGGAACTGTTGAAAAACCTGTCATCTTGTGTGTAGTATGTAATCTTTAGAAATAATATTACTTACACTAGTGCAAATTTGGCACACCTCATATATTTTGTTCTAATGCCAGTGAGAGAAACATTTGTCTGCTAGTTTAAAGGTGGGGAAACTGAGGCAAACACTCCAAAATTCAGAGGAATAATTGTCAAAAAATATGTGGCAAAAAATAAAAATATCATTGTCTTGAAAGGAATCTGGGAACTCATTTTCTTGTAACAATAATGCTGTCTTGTGAGGAAGTAAGTTAAGTGTTGGTTAAAAAAAGACAGAGATGTTTTGTTGGTATTATTACCACCTCTTCTGTGATTTTTCATGCCAGTTCTTTTCTCTTCACTATTTGAACTGAGCATTACATGTTTCAGTTTAAGAACAAGTTGTCTGAAGTCGGCAGGCAATCCAAACCCATAAAAGCAATAAGCAAACAGACAAATTCCCCCCCGGTTTAACCTTGTTGAGAACAGGCAAGATTTGGGTTGGGTAGACTCATATCCATTTGCACAGATTCTCAATGGTTTGTGGGATGGCATGTGGGACAGACATTGATGTACCCTTTGGATTCCATTTCAGGTAAACACATTCTCCACGGCTACGTCTACACTGGCCCCTTTTCCGAAAGGGGCATGCTAATTTTACAGGTCGTAATAGGGAAATCCGCGGGGGATTTAAATATCCCCCACGGCATTTAAATAAAAATGTCCGCCGCTTTTTTCCGGCTTTTAGAAAAGCCGGAAAAGAGCGTCTACACTGGCCCCGATCCTTCGAAGTAGGAATAAGAGATCCTCCGGAAAAGGGCTTTTTTCCGGAGGATCGGGGCCAGTGTAGACGCTCTTTTCCGGCTTTTCTAAAAGTCGGAAAAAAGCGGCAGACATTTTTATTTAAATGCCATGGGGGATATTTAAATCCCCCGCGGATTTCCCTATTACGACCTGTAAAATTAGCATGCCCCTTTCGGAAAAGGGGCCAGTGTAGACGTACCCCACGGGTATATCTACACTTCATTCCTCTCTCTCTCGAGAGGAATACAAATGCAGACATCCAAAATTGCAAATGAAGCAGGGATTTAAATATCCCACGCTTCATTTGAATAATTGCATTATGGCACTATTTTGAAATAACCCTATTTTTCCTCTCAAAATAGCGCTATTTAAAATAAAACCCTTCCCTTGAAATAACCTTTACTCAAAGGAGTAAGGGTTATTTAAAGGGAAGAGTTTTATCTTGAAATAACCCTGTTTTTCCTCTCAAAATAGCACCATAACGCAATTATGCAAATGAAGCGTGGGATATTTAAATTCCCGCTTCATCTGCAATTTAGGGTGTCTGCATTTGCATTCCTCTCTTGAGAGAGAGGAATGAAGTGTAGACAAACCCTAAAAGTGGGTTATAACTATTGTCACAATATATAATTATAATGAGGTCGTTGAAATCCCATCAATTTGAAAAGAATGAATAGGCCTAGACAAAGAAATTTATAGTGTTTATAGGCTTTATAGGGTTTACTTAGTGATATTTTCTTGTTGTATCCTAATTAGCACGCTCATTAAAGATGCAGTACAAAGTCTCGTTTTACTCCTTCCCCAGTTTTACATCGGTTTACTTCCATTGGCTTCCACAAAGTCACTCTTGCGTCTCGTTACTGAGTGTTGGATAAGAATCAGGCCAATAGTTTGAATACATCTCAAGTTGAGTAGGTAAAGTTTTGATTAAAGAAAAAAACAGGCAAAAACCTCCCAATGTTATCTGATTTCTTCCTCCTTTGTTCCTACTTGTAATTCTGCCTCTTTCTCACTGCCTGCCAGAGTCAGAGAGAACCGGGCATCAAGGGTATGTCTACGTCATAAAAGTAGTTTGCCAGCATAACCTCATCAGGTAGACATAACCTACAGCAAAGTCAGGATTTTCCTGTCACTATAGGAACATCACCTCCCCAGACAACTGTAACTATGTTGACAGAAGCATTCTTCTATAAGGTTAGCTGCAGGTATTTTAGAGGTTACTCTGGCAGAGGTACATTGGTCAGGTGTGTGAAGTTTTCATATCAGTGTAGCTATGTTTACTTAACTTTTGAATGTATACTAAGATCAGGTGAAAATATTCAGTATGACTTTTCCATGGGATCAGAGAGATCAATTAAACACAGCTTCTATGAGAAACCAAGGTAAAATGGATTTTGCTGAGCAGAATTGACCCTCATGATCACATGAGATGAGTGAGCTGCAGTAGGAATATAGGAGAAAGTTGACATATAACCAGGAAGCAGGAAAAACAATTGTGACCTCCTTTGTGTAACCTACTCACTGTGACCTAACACAGCAAATGAGAGTCAGACTCAAAATATACATGGCAACTAGCAGCCTGACACTGTTCACAGATAGTTTGCTAAATGCTTCTGCAGAGAGCACAAAGACAATAAAGAAATGCAGTTATATCAATACTAATGCATACCAATGCTGATTTTGAGTATTCTTACAGTTCAAATCAAGCAGTTCACCATGAAAAGTATGGCATGATTTTCAGAGGGAGAGTGCTCAGCAATTTTTGAGAATCAGGTACTTTTTCGGGTGTCTCAAAGTGAACATTTAAAAACCAAGGCATCCAAAATCATTATTCACCTTTGAAAACATGGGCCAATCCTTATCACACTAGAAAATAACTTAACATTTGTTTTGTTTTGCTTATCAGTAGCTATTCAGATGGAAAGCCCATTACTTTTCACATATTAAATATTTCCTATTTGTTTCCCGGGTTTACACTTCAATCCTATTTTTTAAATTCACTTTTTACTGAGACTGAATACACTGAAATCCATTTAGCCAGTTTCCCTAGTTCATTGTTTATCCTCTCTTGCATATTGTAATTTAATTTTTCTGTTTGTTCACAGGAACAGCAGGAAGAATTAATACCACACTGGGAAGAAGAGCAAAAAGGTTTTTTCCATCTGCTACCTGCAGGATTCTATGAATATATATTGCATCTGAAAAACACCATTTAGTTACCCTATACCCCATACCTGAGTGTGATAAAGGCCCAATCTTGTCACCATTCAAACTAAATACAGCTGGATACTTCAGAAGCCAGTACAATCCTTCTATACAAACACAGCTAAATGTGTAGTTTATAAATTAAGTGGTAGTTTATTATTTATCTTATAGAGACACAGACCAGTCATGTGATGAACCAAGCACCCTCAATTCCAACCTTACAGATATATTAGGGTAATGCTGAAGAAGGGTATTAAAGTTAATTTTTTGGGAGGGGTGGGGAGGGAGTCCCAGTGGGTGGGTCGCTAAATAATGGGATCGAGATTCATGTTGAATGCAATCGGAACAGGTTGTTGTACATAAGAGTAATACAACATTTCTGGACATAGTCATAGATTTTTTCATACGTTCTCAGATTGTAAGGCCGGAAGGCAGAACTGTGATCCCTGGTTTTGACCTCCTGTATAACACAAGCCAGAGATGTTTCCCAAATAATTTCTAGAACATAGCTCTAGGACCATCCCACCGTGATTTAAAAATGGGCAATGATGGAGAATCTATCATGACCATTGGTAAATTGTTGCAGTGGTTAATTCCTCTCACCATTAAAATCAAATGCCTTATTTTCAGTTTGAATTTACCTCGCTTCATCCTCAAGCCATTGGATCAAGTGACACCTTTCCCTGCTATACTGATGAGCCCATTATTAAAGATTTGTTCCCCATGTAGATATTCACAGACTGTAATCAAGTCACCCCTTATTCTTTCTTTGTCATGTTAAATCAGTGGTGGGAAACCTAAGGCATGAGGGCCAGCCCCTGGCTTGCCTGAATTCAGCCCCCAAGGCTCAGAGCTCCCAACCCAGCATTGGAGTGCCAGTGCTGGTGCTCAAGCCCCCTTCACCACTGCCCCACCAAAGGGCTGGAGTACACAAAATCTATTAGCCCATCCCTCCCTCCCCCGCCCCTCCACCCCACTCTTGTGTGTGAGGGTGAATGCCTTTTTCCTTCTCAGTCAGATGCTATGTCACTGAGGGTTTGTTTTTGTGTTTGGGGTTTTTTGTTTTGTTTTGTTTTTTGCTTTTCACTTGTGTGAAGCGAAGCCCCCAAGTGATTTTTCTGTGGGTCCGTGACCCTCAGCCCAAAAAAGGTCCCCAACTCTGTGCTGAATAGACTGCGCTTTTTGAGTCTATCGCTACAAGGTATATTTTCTAACTTATTAACCATCCTTTGACTTTTCTCCAATTTCTTGATATCTTTCTTGAATTTTGGACACCAGAACTGGACATTCCAGCAACAGTTTCATCCGTGACAAATATAGAGGTAAAATAATCTCTCTGCTCCTTCTCAAGATTCCTCAGTTTATGCAACCCTAAGCATCATCCTGGGAGCTCATGTTCTGCTGGTTATCCAACACAACCCTCCAGATTTTTTTTCCAGAGCATGCTTCCCAGAATACAGTGCCCTATCCTAAATGTAGGGCTGACATTCTTTTAATTTTAATCAATTTCATGTGTGCCATGTTCATTTTATATCATTCTAATTTTTAATCAAAATGTCATGAAGTACCAAATCAAATGCCTTAGAAAAGTCTATTGCATCAACATCATTACCTTTATCAACCAAATTTGCAATCTAATCATAAAAAGATATCAAATTAATTTGAAAGGATCTATTTTTCATAAATACGTGTTTGGCATTCATTACAATACCCTTGTTTAGTTTTTTATTAACTGAATCCTATATCAGACCCTCCCTTATCTTGCTCAGAGTCAATGCTAATTTGACAGGCTCATAATTACCTGAGCCATCTCATTTACCCTTTTTAAAAATTGGCACAATGTTTGCTTTCTTGAAAATCAACTTTAACAGTCCACAAGCTCCACAGATAGCTCTTTTAAAATTCCTGCATGCAAGTTATCTAGACCTGCTGATCTGAAAATGTCTGACATTAGTAGCTTTTATTGAAAATCCTCCAGTGGAGTGGAAAGCATGTTGCTATCACCAGGTATTGGGACTATATAATCTGTTTTCTCTTCAAATGCAGAAGAGAAAAATTTGCTGAGCACTTCTGCCTTTTCTGCATTTTTATTGAAAATTCTAATATTTCCATTTAGTAATAGGTCAATAATAGGTTAGGATTATTTTTTCTTAATAATCATTAAAAACCTCCTTTTGTATTGTCCTTATCTATACTAGTCATAGATTTCTCATTTGGCCTTTGATTTCATTTTCAGTTTTCCCAATTCCTAACTTTATATTCATTACTATCAACTTTCCCTTTCTTCCATTTGCTATATATCTATATTTTAATTTTTATAGCTGCCTTCACTTCTTCTCTAAGCCAGGTCAGTTTGTTTTTTTTTAAACTAATATGGCCTTTTTTGTTTGTGGATTTTGGGCATCCAACAAGATGTCTTTTAATTATTTCTAATAATCACTCACACTTTTCTGATTAAATTCTTCCTTCCAGTTAATTTGGGTCATAAGTGTTCTCAGCTTTGTAAAACTGGCCCTGCTAAAGCACCAACTATATACATTACTACTCTGGACTATGTTCCACTTACCCATTATAACAGTGATCAAGTCATGATTGCTTACTCCTAAAATACCATTAATTTTTAGTTCTTTGATTCATTCCTCCTAATCTGTTAGGACAAAGTCTAATATAGAACCCTCCACCGCCATGTTGTCTGCAACACTTCTGGAATTAGAAAATTGTCTGGCATGGAACAGTTGCATGAAATGAAAACAGAATAGTTTTTCCTTTGTTATTACTGGAAATATGTGTTTCATTACAGGTTCTTGCCTGACTTCCCAGTCCTGCTACAGTGTAATCACAGTTTGTGTTTATGTCTTTACTCTGATGACAGGAATATGGTTGGGATTATCAAATCTCAGTTACTCAGTCTGTGCAATGCAGTACAAAACAGACTTCACCCTCCCTTGGCTTAAGAGAAGTTTGAGGACTAGAAAGGGTGTGTTGGCATGGGGCTGGAGCACAATATGCTCTGGTGATCCTGCAGATGGAATGATTTTAGGTGTTCCATATGGGCATAAGCCAAATTGCAAAATTTGGTATCAACTGTACACTTGTATTTCTATAATAACACTGGTTTTGCTTAGGTAAGGGTGAGCCACGTCTTGTCTGAAAGGTCCTATACAAAATAAAAGGAAAATGAAAGTCCACTTTGATGAAAGCCATGGAGATCCTGCTCAGGGCATCGTTCTCACTTATGCACTGGGCCTGTGTCACTTCGTACATGCCATTGTTCAGATAACTTTACGTTTTTGGAAGATGGAAGTTCAGTGTGAGGGTCTGCAATTGCCCTGACCTATTGGCTAGGACATCCTCCATGGCCTCTGCTGCAACTCATTGACAGCTATGGAGCTGCTGTTCTGGTGCTCTGAGGCTTTTGGAGAAAATTCTCCATTGAACTCTCCTTTGTACAGCTCATCGGCTCACACTCTGTTAAGCAGGAAACAATCTGGCCCAATGGTGTTACATCCCTAAGTAGTCATACAGGTGATGGCTACAATGATATTTTTCAGATAGAGTGCTTCTGTAATTACTCTCCTAAACTCTTTCACAGCATACACACAAAACGTATAATAATTGGAGTGTAAACTTGATGAGGTTTGATAAGGGTTTTTATTTAGGAAAGGAAGTGCTAATATAATGTTTATTCTTATACATTCATAGAAATGTTGAGAGGATTTCATGAGAAACAATAAACATAATTAGATCTCAATTCAACAGCTTTATTGACACACTTATGTGACTTTAGCATTAGGTCACTAGTGAAATGGTTATGTGAGCTTAAGTAGCATTCAGAGGCTTCTGCACGTGCATTAAATCCCATGCAGTAGGCTACATTAATCATATTAAAATTATGCACCACTCTGCGATGTTTATGAGGGGTACTGATCTAATATGAACAGCTGGTTTACCCAGCACTATCAAGTGGAATTTCATTTAATGATAACAGAGGGCAAACTGCTTAGCATGAGCTTTTGCAGTTCCCCTTGAAATACGGTCAACCTAGGATCAGAAAATAAACGTTATCTTTTGATCCTTTAAGTGCAAGTGCGTTTTAGATTCATGGGTGGGAAAATATAACTTACATGAAACTTGCAAGATCTAATAATCAAAGCAATGCTGAGAGTTATCCAGTGCTACTTCATGCTATGTAAATATTTTAGTGGAGTCATGTACTCCGAGCTGATGTGTTATTTATGTGTGTCAGGCATTGAAGAGGAAATCTCAGGATGTTACATTTCTAGAGCTGGGCAGCAGAACAGTGTCTCTTGTTTATATGTGGGGGTTTAAACAATGTTTACAAAAGAAAAGTAAGAGGAGACAACGAAGAAAACTCTTTTACTTACAAGTTGAGTGAAGTTTGGAAGATACAAAGTTACCTCCCTTCTTCACACAAAGCCCGAGAAACAGAGCTTTAGTCTGAGAGCTGAGCCACAGTCTGTAGATATATCCCAACATCTATGAAGTTCCTTTTGGGATCTGGGCTTAAGTCAAGGTGTGGAGAATGGATTCCACCTCCTGCCCTCATTCTATAGGAATTAGCATGAGGGCAGGAACAGCAGCTGCTACACTACCTATGTAGAATTTCAAGTTCCTGGCCACAGGACTTGTACAAGCCTGGATACAGCATGTGGTTTATTTCCCCAAAGCACAGAGGCTTGAGATCTCCTGCAGACCTGCTCAGCTTGCACTTCCTTTCCTATCTCCAGTCTGTGCCAGGATCCCATAGGTCTTCTGAGAGTTGGAGTGTCACTCTATGTATCAGCAACATTGTGATTAAGGACCATCCCTGCTACATATACAGGTTCACTCTGCCTCCTCACTCTACTATGAAACTTGAAATGTTCAACGATAATGTTTGGCTTGAGCGTGTTAAGAGCTTTTGCAGGTCTTCTAAACTTTTATCAACCTATTTCTGAGGTTATAACAAACTCCTTATGAGGAAGGAAGTTTTGCTGACACAGACATTGAGGAAAATTGCTTTCTGTTTGTCCTCTAAAACTTATTTAATTACAAGTAAATAATGGGCCCTTCTTTTAATTTCTCGCTGTCAATCTTCATTTGCATTAAACTCCCCAATTTTACCATAAATTGTCCTCATTATGTTTTTCCTTGTTGTCAGTTGTAAAGGGATTGTCTGGTGTACAAGACCGACTCGTCACTTAGGCTATGTCTTCACTGCGAGTTCTTCTGGCAGAAAATATGCTAACGAGGGACTCATTAGCATGAGTCAGGACATCATTAGCATATTTTTTTCCGTTTCTTTTTGCGCAAGGGGTTTTTGCGCAAAAAGAAGCAGTGTGGATGGGGTTTTTCTGTGCAAAACCCGCGTTTTGAGCAAGATCCTTATGCCTCTCATGGATCAAAAAGAAATGGCAGAAAGTATGCTAATGATGTCACAATTTATGCTAATGAGTCCTCATTAGCATATTATCTGCCGAAAAAACTTGTTGTGTAGATGTAGCCTTTTAGTATTGCAAGCTGGGCATGTGCTGCTTTATTCAGCTACAGTATATCAAAATAGAATGGAGAAAAATACACTTACTAACTAGGAAGTACAGGAGTGATATTATGGCTACAAACCATAATGCTCTGGGTAACTCAGGTAACTTTTTGACCACTTTCCCCTGGAGAACTAACAGGAAATGCTGTTCCTGACTTTGTGCTGCTAGCTCCTACTCCAACTGAAGGATGGAAATGGCTCTTGGGAAGAGTCCAGTCCAGTCCAGACGGCTGATCAGCAGAGAGCCTAGCAATGGAGTTAGAACCTAGCTCGGAGCTGTTTAAACTCTTTGTTGATTGGTTGAGTTAAATTATTTGTTAAGCATCTGAAGTTCTGGCTCTGTTCTAGCCACACATGGCTGGTAAAACTGCAGGAATATATCTCTGTGTTGTAGGTATCTCTGGTTAAATTCCTACTTTGCCAAAGGTTGTTGGAGTTTCTTTATTCCAAGGCAAATATTCAGCAATTTGGGACATCCTGACTCGTAGCTGAGCCCCAATCCCATGTGGAAAGGGATGTATCCTATCCAGGAGATTTAAGTGGCAGCAATATCTATAAGGATGAGAAGATTTGCACAGTTTTTACTCTTTGCACACTGTCAATTAATAATTTTATGTTAATCAAATGTGTGGGGAGATGGCATATTTCACTCTTTGTGACATGAAATTGTATTTTAAAATGGCAACTGCCTTTTAGCTAAATGAACAGCTGCATCTAGCAAATATAACACAGAGTGTAGCAATTTTGAGAAAAGTTGGGATTTTGTAAAGGTTTTTTTTGTTTTGTTTTTTTAATTAGCATTTTCCTCACTGAAGTTGCATTTCTTACTAGGGCTATATCTAGACTGCAGGCTTCTTTTGGAAGAACCTTTTTTCGGAAGAGATCTTCTGAAAAAACTTCTTCCAAAAGAATGTCCACACTGCAAAAGCACATTGAAAAAGTGAGCTGCTTTTTCGAAAGATAGCATCCACACTGAATGGATGCTATCTCACATTTAAGTTGTGATTACTATGGATGGAATGGCTACCAGGGCACCTGTGCTTTTTCCTCTTTCCTCTTCTTTTGAAAGAACTCCCTCTTCCCCGTCCACACACACCTTTTTACGAAAGAGCTCTTTCGGAAAAAGGCTTCTTCCTCGTAGAAAGAGGATTACCAATGCCAGGGAAACCCCTCTGTTCTTTTGATTTGCTTTCAGAAGAATGGGAATGCAGTGTGGACGTAACTCAGATTTTGTCGGAAAAATGGCTGTTTTTTGGACAAAACTCTGTAGGGTAGACATACCCTGGGTCTGTCCTCTGAAAAAAGGCATCATTCATACTAGAATAAGAATATTAATTTCATTTGACTTCTAATTACTGGTTTCCAAGTTGCTTTATTGGGGGTTTGATGATATAATATGAGTGTTCAAAATAATCAAATTAGAAATTATAATACCTTTTAATGAGCGTTGTTGTGGTTCTTTTTAAGGAGCAATAAGCAAAGAACAAAACGTCACACACTGTATTTGCAAGGTGAAACCATCTATAATACTTTACAATCTGAGTAAATGCATCTATTTTGGATTGCCCTGTCCAATACCCATACACATATCCCTTGTTTCACAAACTGTCCTACTAAGGACAAACAAACTGTACCAAACAAATATTCCCAAACTGTAATGCTGCAAATACTGATTGTTTTCTTCCTAATAGCGTGATTTTGCTTAGTGAAGTATAATTATTCATTAGGAAGATGTAAGCTGTCTCATGTTTTACCGCAGGTTTGTGGAGCAGATTACACATTTGACAGTTCCCCTGTGTGGAAGTGAGGCCAGCATGAATAATGAAGAGTGCCTCACTCAGCTAATCCTCTACAGCAGCAAGAACAATACTGTACTTTTCCACCCCTCCTGACCCATTTAACTGTCACTGCCTGTATCTTGCTGTTGCTTCTACCACAATCTACATAAGCATTATCTGTCATGCAGAGAGAGACTGTTTAATGTTTCATATTTTATAGGAAAAGAATCCAGTACATGATCTGATCTGTGGTGCAAACTGAAAGAAGTGGGCATCAATTTTCATCACTTTTACACAATCACATGGGTATTCCAATGCTCAGACTGCAACAATGAACAAAACATTTTTAAAACACACTCTAATCAAAGATCAAGACCTACTCACTCAAATAAACATGGGCAGCAATTATTCTTCATTTACATATGACCAGATCATTACATCCTTTCTCCTGTTGTAACCTATCTTCATTTAACAAAGCTCCCACTGAAGTCAGAGAGTTGGCCCACAGCAAATATACAGGATATATTACATTTGCTAAATATACAGGGCCAGCTTGCCAGCTGCGCTGAGTGAAAACGTGGTGCAACTGAGGAGAGAGAGGTGGAAAGGTGGCACCTTTTGCTCCCTTGTTCCTCAGATAGCTGGGGGCTCAAACAGCTGCTAACATAATATAAGCTGCTTTAAATTACACCAGGTGCAGTGGTCTCCTGGGGAATGGGCTGAGAACAGGACAGGAAATTCATCTTTACCTGTATTAAATTTCATATCATCATATACCCCAGGGACATTTTCTGCCCTGTTCTGATTGGCTATTTGTTCCAACCCTGCCTCTTTCCCTTTCTTATCACATTCCCTTCACCTTAGCTTCAGCCCCAACCCTCATACCTTCTTCTCTTCTGACTTGATCCTCTCATCTCCTTCCCTTCTCTTTTCATTTACCTTATCCCCCACTCAAGAAAACCCATTCGCAAAAATAACTATGGAACCAACATAATGTTTGCTGCCATCACATTGTTCTCTCTACTTTTGTGTGTTCTATTCTTTCTCACAGTCTGTCTTGTAAACTTAGGGCAGGGCTGGTCTACTGCTCTGTGTTTGTGCAGTGCCTAGCATGCTGAGTCCCCACTCTAGGCTAGTTCTTAGGCACTACCATAATAAACATCACTAATAATATAATGATAATTATTAATAATATAATAACAAGCAATAATAACATATTGTTGACTTCTGGATTTAACTGGGAGACAGGAGATATAACAAGAAGATTTAACAACAAATCTTGAAACTTGTAACTTGTTCCAGCTTTCGGAAATGCATGGTATCAGGGCAGATTTTGTCTCTAACAATAATCATTTGAAACAGCATAATGAATTTATTTCCCAAACAGAAAAAAAGAAAAGAAATTACTCTGTAAATGAGCCCATAGTTTTTTGGATTGACTGTAAATTACCTGGCAATAAATGATCTGCATTAGCAAATATCTGATATATATTTTAAAAAATTCAAATAGGAGAGCAGCTGTTAGCATAGGCAATGGATACCTTGCATGCTTATTTACCGTGCATGCACCTTCTAATCTGTAGGGAAGAAAAGGCAGCAGCACAGATGAGTCTAATAGGCACACATAATGCTAACTATTTTGAAAATATATATATTTGCTAAATGCAGTTAGGAAGCATCAAATTACATGAAAGTTTAATCTCCAAAGAGCTCCATGATGAAAAGTTTTGAGTGAAATGGCATGGTCTCACTTTTTGAAAATTGTGTATGAGGATTTAATTTCCTTTACATTCTTTTATTCATGGTTAATGAGTACTCAATCTTATTTTAAAGTATAATGATAAATATGCTAATACACTTTTTTTGTTCTATCCACAAGTAATTGAAAATCTTATTGCTGTGCTCTGGGCTGGCACAATGAGAATAGCTAGTGAAGGCATTTTTGCAATCGTTTATTTCAATAGCATGGCATGAACATGACCTATTAAAAATGAAACTGAGCCTGGCACCAGCCTCTTCATCACCCTGCTTGCCCACACTGGGCCCAGTTTTCTATTACTCCCCAGTCTCTTTACTCTGAAGCATAAAAGGGGAGGAAATGTCCCCAGCCCTCAGAGTATTTTTTATTAAGAGTTGTCTTCAGCTGACATAGGGTTGCAGGAGCAGCTCTAAAATGGTACCTCTGCCCAGGAGTGAAAGTAACTTAAAATGTCTTACAGGTACTGTCCTATTGCAACCCAGGTCCCTGCCAGCTGTTTAAATGGCTCCCTCCTGGCTTTTGCTATAGCTCAGCCACCTCTTGCTGGAGGTACACACCCGGGTGCACCCCCTTACTTTCACCTCTACTTCTGCCAGCCCCTGGTGTAGCTGCATGTTGGATGAGGGAAGGAGGTATGCTTCCTGGCTGGAGGGCTGCTTTTCTCCTGCTCTTGTGTACTTCTGAGACCACATAGGAAGGCCTGAGAACAGAGTATATGTCTGAGCAACCTTAGGGCTGTTCTGCTGGCAGTTGGTGAGGCCCGTATTTGTTTCCAGTGTTCAGAGATCACAAAGATTTTTTAAAATCATCTTTGCTCCCTCTCCCCTGAATTCCTGTACCATGGGAATGAAGTAACAGAGAACCTAGGCCACGGATTTCAGCTAATATTCCTAACAGCACTATTAGGAAAAGAGAATCCAAGTATCTAGCCTTTGGCCATCTCTCAGAGCTGAATACCTGATTCTTGCTTCCTTCTTCTTAGGATTAGAAGTTGCTGTCTATTTCTCAGATGTGCCTACCGAAAGTTTTAATTCCAGTGATTGCCCTGACTAGATAAGCAATTTCAGTTACATTAAATAAAAAACTTTATTTGGTGTCAGCAAATAAAGGAAAACCACAAAGTAAAAGGTAAGTGTAAATAACCTCATCTAGTTGGATAGCACAATAAAGTACCAACAGAAAGACACAAAGACTATATATTAAAGTGTTAATGACTGCATGCTGGTGTATCACAAAGTTTTCATTCAGGGTAAATCTACACTACAGCAATGCAGCCTGCACTGATTTAACAGGTTTTTCTGTCAGTATAGGAACACCATCTGTCTGAATAAGAACATAAGAACGGCCATACTGGGTCAGACCAAAGGTCCATCTAGCCCAGTAGCCTGTCTACCGACAGTGGCCAGCACCAGGTGCCCCAGAAAGGGTGGTCCAAAGACAATGATCAAGCGATTTGTCTCCTGCCATCCTTCTCCAGCCTCTGACAAACAGAGGCCAGGGACACCACTTCTATCCCCTGGCTAATAGCCTTTTATGGACCTAACCTCCATGAAATTATGTAGCTTCTCTTTAAACTCTGTTATAGTCCTAGCCCTCACAGCCTCCTCTGGCAAGGAGTTCCACAGGTTGACTACATGCTGTGTGAAGAAGAACTTTCTTTTATTAGTTTTAAACCTGCTACCCATTAATTGAATTTGGTGTCCTCTAGTTCTTCTATTATGGGAACTAATGAATAACTTTTCTTTATTCGCCCTCTCCGTACCACTCATGATTTTATATACCTCTATCATATCCCCCCTCAGTCTCCTCTTTTCTAAACTGAAAAGTCCCAGTCGCTTTAACCTCTCTTCCTATGGGACCCGTTCCAAACCCCTAATCATTTTAGTTGCCCTTTCCTGAACCCTTTCCAAGGCCAAAATATCTTTTTTGAGGTGAGGAGACCACATGAAATTAGCTATGCATCAACACAGCTGCATCTATACTGGGGTTATGTTGCCATAGGTATATTAGTCAAGGGTGTGTGTTTTTTAGTCTTATCCATGACTGACATAGTTGTGCTGATACAAATTTTCAGTGTAGACCAGGCTTTAGGGGTCAGTATGTCTTTGGGAGGGAGTCTATACGTCTTGGTTTAGCAATCTACACTGCAATTCCACACCCATGGACATATCTAAACAGCAATTCCATTACTGTGTCAACTGACTTGGGCTACTAGGCTGTTTAATTGCAGTGTAGATACCTGGGCTGCAGCCTGGACTCTGGGATCATTCCCCTACTATTATCATGAAGATAAATTACTGTAAGCAGATTTTACTACTACTAGCTAATAGTAAAGAAACTTAGGACTTGTCTGCATTGTAGTGTGTCAGTGCAGACACTGCCTATACCAGGGCTAATCAACACGCAGCCTGTGGGCTGCATGAGGCCCACGGCCCACTTGTTTGCAGCCCACAGTGCAGTTTGGGTTTATGTGGGGCTCAACACGTGACCTGCAGGTGGAATCCTTTGAAGATGACCTCCACTGGGAACACGCTCCATACTGGCAAGTCAATATAATGGTCTTCTGTTGATATGCGTTTTAGTAGTTACATTCTTGGACTGTCATTGCTCATTAAAAGTGCTGTCATAGGGGTGGAAATCAGGTAAAAATTGCATTTTAGTAATATCAGCAGAACTGACTTAAATGGAGCCTGTGTGTTGTGTAGTCTTGCCTTAATCTTTGTATTCATGCCCATTAATGTGAAAGAAGCTATTTGCACATATATGCAACCACACTTAAGTTGCAGCCCTCATCATGCGCTGTGAGTATCATTGTGGCCCCCAGAGCTTTCACAGTTGAGTAGTCCTGGCCTACATCATCAGAAGGGATTCTCCTGTCTCAGTAGCTAATCCCACATCCCTGAGAGGTGGTAGCCAATGTGAAGAAAGAATTCTACATGAGATCTTAGGTCTACACATCTGAAGCCTGCTACCATAACTTCTTTGTTACGTGGCTACGTCTACACTATGGGTATGTCTAGACTACATGGCTCTGTCGACGGAGCCATGTAGATGAAGTTTCTAGACATAGGGAAATGATGCGGCAATTTAAATAATCACTGCTTCATTTACATCAAAATGGCTGCTGCTCTGTGCCGATCAGCTGTTTGGTGGCACAGTGCAGTAGTCTGGATGCGCCGCAGTCGACAAGGGAAGCCCTTGTCAACCGCCCCATTATGCCTTGTGGAATGAGGACTTGCCTTGTCAACCGCGGAGCGTCCAGACTACTGCACTGTGCTGCCAAACAGCTGATCAGCACAGCGTGGCAGCTCCGTCGATGGAGCCATGTAGTCTAGACATACCCTATGAGTTTTTGTGGCAGAAAATATGCTAATGAGGGACTCATTAGCATAAGTCACAATCTTGTTTGCATATTTTCTGCTAATTCATTTTTCCGCTAGGGATTTTTGCACAAAAACAAGCAGTGTGGACATTTCCTTTTTGTGCAAAAACCCCGTTTTGCGCAAGTTCCTTATGCCTCAAAAAAGGAGGTATGCTGATCTTGCACAAAAAGGGGTTTTTGCACAAAAAGGAAACATTCACTCTACTTGTTTTTGCGCAAAGACCCCTAGCGAAAAAACAGATTGGAAGAAAATATGTGAATGAGATTGCGACTTATGCTAATGAATCCCTCATTAGCATATTTTCTGCCGCAAAAACTCCTAGTATAGACATAGCCTGTGTGTTAGAAATGTGAATTAACTGTTTTGGACTATCACTGTTTATTTAAATGTTTTAAATCAGCTTTTGAAAATTAGCTCTGAAAAATCATTTTTGTTGAAACTATATGTAATTTTAATAATTTCCTGATTACATTATTACCTTGTGCCTTTAGTACTGTATTTCTCAGCTGACTTCATTGAAATCACTTGAAAGAGCTAAAATTATCCACTGAAACGAACAAGCTGCTGTTATTTCTACAGATTTTTAATCTTAGCAGAACAATCATAGAATAGACTCATAGAATACTAGAACTGGAAGGCACCTCGAGAGATCATCAAGTTCAGCCCCTGCCTTCATGGCAGGACCAAGCACTGTCTAGAACATCCCAGATAGATGTCTATCCAACCTGCCCTTAAATATCTCCAGGGATGGAGATTCCACAACCTGCCTAGGCAATTTATTCCAGCGTGTAACCACCCTACCAGTTAGGAAGTTTTTCTTAATGTCCAACCTAAACCTCCCTTGCTGCAATTTAAGCCCATTGCTTCTTGTCCTATCATCAGAGACCAAGGAGAACAATGTGAAAAGGGTGGCTCATTGTTGCCCTTCTGGTATTAAGGGTCAATACATTGAGAATCCAAATACTACCATTAGCTGGTAATGATTTTTTAAAACAAAGGTGCTTATTGTATTTCTACACACGTATCCTTTCAGACAGTTACCTTTTCAAACAAGAATTCACTGCATTTCTCTTTAAAAATTCTACAGCAATTCTTAAACCAAAAAAAGGCTATGTGTGAAAATGAAAGAAAACATGAAACATGGGTCTTCTGTACAGAGCATGTAATCACAGTTTTTAGTTACACATGTGCAACCCCAATAATGTCAAACAGACCCTAGAATTTGTCTCTAAATATCTTGTCCAGTAATAGCTGTTAAAAATAATTAGCCATGCAGGGTTAATGGGGAGCCTCATAGAAGGCCCTTTGCGCCACTTAATCCCCTGGATAAATGGCCTGCATTTTTTGACTCCCATGAAGTATGTGAGTGAGGCCTGGCAGCCATGTCACTAAGCTGAAATCTCCCTGTAGGGCGAGATGAGTTATGACTTCGACTCCAGTATGTAGACTGAAGTAATGGCTATAGCCAGCTTGTAGAGACAGGGCAGGATTTCACCCTATCATAGTCTCATGCATCTCCATTTTCTAAAACACGTGTAATGCGGTGGGCCTCACCAGTCTGGACGCCTCCTACTGGTCACTCAGGGAATTAGCTCTTTGGTGCTGGAGTGTCCCCTTCTGGCAGGTGTCACACCTGCTGTTACCTATTCTTCTCCATCTCTGTGCTAGGACCCACGTCGCTCCCAGACTGTGGCATCTTTCCTCTGGGTACAGCCCTGCCACAATAGACCTTCAGTGGTCCCACCCTCCCCCTCTGGGAATCCCCAACCCCCTACATCCACCCTGCCTGCCAGTCTTCATCTAGCCCGTGTCTCAAGGGCAAACAGCAGTCTGAAATGGCCATTCATCATTGGCAAGGCGGTGTGGACCTGCTGCCTTTGCCTACCCCTGCTGCCTCTCTGCACCCTAGTAGCCTCAGGCCTGCAGCTGGAGAGTTTGCTAGGTCAGAGCTTCATCTGGCTAGAGTTTCCCTTCCCTTCCCTTCCCCTGCCCCGCCCTGCCCCGCCCCAGGAAGCCACCAGCTTCCCTGGCAGCCAGGTCCCTCCTGCTCCACAGCAAGAGAGAGTCTATCTCCATCCCTTCAGGAGCCTTTATTTATACTGCCCTCAGCTGGGCCCTAATTGGCTCATATCATCCACAGCTCGCCCTCTCCCCAACTAGATTTTAACCCCTTAAAGAGCCAGTGCAGGGCAGATGCCCCGTCACAACACACTATGCTTTTCTGAGCAGAAGAACCCATTTCATTCACTTCATCAGCCTTGAGCTCTCTTACTCCGATGAATCAAGTAAACACTGTTCATTTGTTGGTCAGCATATGGCCGTGTTCCATTCCAGAAGTCATTGCAAGTCTTCAGAATTGGGAAACATATTTTTTCAAGAGCTTATGGCAAGTGCTCCTTACATTAATTACATATTCTTACACTGAGAGTCCTTGTGGTTTTGAGTAAAGAAAGTATTACACTATCCTAAATACTGTACTGACCTTTTAAGAAAGGTACAGAATAAAATGAAGAAAACTACCCAGAATCCTTGCCCCATGCACATATAGCATTTTGTTTCTGTAGAACATCACAATCTAAAATATTCTGCACACACACAGCACGGTATCAACATTGGTGACAATCTGGAGCCATCAATCTTGGAACATAAATATCAACTTTAGAACAACCAGCATGTTATGACTCATATAATCTCAGAACATTTTTTATCACTCCATCATTAAACCTCCCACGACCTTCAAGTTGAAAAGCAACAGCTTAAAATAATAAAATCTTCCTAAATCCCTTTGTTCTCCTAAACTCTGTTGCTCCCGCCTTGTTATTACCATTTGCCATGGAGCTTGGGAATTTCTGCAGCTCCTACCTGAAAATAATAAACAGAAGAAGATGAAGAACTGTGACTACTGTTGGATGAATATAAACATACAGGCTGAACCTCTCTGATCCAGCACTCTCTGCCCTAGCAACATCCAGGGCATGATTTTAATTAGACGGGTGTCCACTTTTATCATGGGCATGAACAAGATTCCTGTGGTCTCATAAAGTTTGTTTACAGCGACCAGTCCTGACTCTCAGTGTTCTGTGCTGTTATTTTAATTTACCCCAAATGTCTCGTAAGAGCCCAGTAAATAGAGGAGGTGTTGAAGATGCTGCTAGATAATACTGACCTCCCATGGTTCGGAAAATTCTCTGTTTTGGCACCAGTAAGGTCCTGAGGGTGCTGGACTAGAGAAGTTAAACCAGTACATTGTAGAAACCAACAGCTTGGGAGGTTTTTGGACATGAAATATTTCTAACGGAGATTTGTTCTTAGCAGTCAAAGGAAAGTCAATACAAGAAGAAAAATCTTCACCTTCTATGTACTGTCTGCCCCTTGGTGCCAATGTGAGCATTTACATAGCTCAGTCTCTTGCAGCAATACAAAGGGATATTTCTTTTCTTTACGCTCTGTGATGGGGTGTGCCAACCCCGCACTGGTAGCGGAGGAGTTAACCAGCCTTGCTGGGATGAGAAGGCCCCAGCTGCAGGGTCAGTATGAAGGCCAGTGGAACAGCTCAGTCGAGGCTGACCACTGAAGGGGAAGGAGCTCCTATCAGAGTGGCTGCACCAGCCAGAACTGCAGCTGCCGCACCAGCAAGAGCCACAGCCACCACCAGAGCTGTCGTACCAGCTGGAGCCACAGTAACCACAGCCATCCCCATGGACACTGCGCCTGCCACAAGCCACTGCCACCACTGCAGTGCCAAATACTAAGGTGCCAGCTACAGCCATCCTGATTGCCGACACCATGCCACGCCCAGCTTCCAGCGCATTCTCCAGCCCAGGTGGGGATGGGGCCAGCCAGCAGGCAGGGGGTAAGAAGCAGCCCAGGGCAGGAGATAACCCGGAGAGCTTGTCGTGCTTCGGGGGCAACTCCCCACCAAGCCAGTAGTGGGAGCCACCTGCCGCTGATAGGGCCCTGGGCTGGGGCCTGGTGGAGAGGCCCCTCTTCCCCCCTACCCTGACACCCCAGAGAGGGGAGCCATTTAGAAGTGATACTGACTCGTTAGTCAGGCCATATCACCTCCCCACCCCCCACCATACAGAGGGCAGTACAGTCTAGGCCACTGGCCATATTGACCCCCAGACAGGGGGCAGTGCAGACTCGGCTGCTAGGCCATATTTATGCCTCCCAAAGGGACGTGTGGCATGTACCCCCATGACACCCTCACAGGTAACATTTATTAGGAGCCTTCATTAAATTTCACTTGTCCATAGCAACACTTCTTTTGTTTTGCACTAGATTAAATGAATTCTCTCATAAGCAAATGTTCTTTATTTGAGGCATGTTCTTTTAACCAAAGTCCTGCCTGTGTGGGTGTTTGTTACAGGATAAACTTAAAAAATATAAATGATCCTGCAAACACCTTAGAGAGAACCAAAAAATGCAGATAGTATCATGAGCTTTCATAGGCACAACCCACTTCTTCTGGGGTCAATCTGAAGAAGTGGGTTGTGCCCACAACAGTTCATGATACTATCTAGGGGTATGTCTACACTACCCTCCTAGTTTCGAACTAGGAGGGTAATGTAGGCATACCGCACTTGCAAATGAAGCCCGGGATTTGAATTTCCCGGGCTTCATTTGCAGAAGTGGGACGCCGCCATTTTTAAAACCCTGCTCGTTCGAACCCCGTGCAGCGCAGCTACACGGGGCCCGAACTAGGTCGTTCGAACTAGGCTTCCTAGTTCGAACTACCATTACTCCTCATACACTTACCTTCCTTCCTTTCCCCCCCTCCTGCATCCCCCTCCTGTTCTGAAATGTGATTTGTCCTTTTCATATGTGTTCATTTTTTTTAATTGTATCCTTTGATATATATGGTTGTGACTATTTTCTTCCACTACTTGATCTGAGGAAGTGGGTCTGGCCCACGAAAGCTCATCATCTAATAAACCATCTTGTTAGTCTTTAAAGTGCTACATTGTCCTGCATTTTGCTACAGCCTAGAGGAAACACTGATCCTATATAACAAAGCCGTCGTTCCTTCTCAGTTCAACATGTGGTCATAGCTTCATGGTGACAAACATTGCCTTAATTATATAGGCATGAAGGTAAGTTAAAATATCAATATGGATGGCAAAGATCTGCTTGCTTCTTGTCTTTGACATTTTGCTTAGTAGTTTATCTTTTTTTTAACTAACTATTACCATTCACCAGACAATAGAATAAGATTCTTTGCTTAAGTCTTCAACACTGAAGATGTTAGGGAGATTCCCAAACCTGAGCCATTCTTTTTAGGTGACAAATCTGAGGAATTAGCTCAGATTGATGTGTTATTAGAGGAGGTTTTGGAACAAATTGATAAACTTAAAGTTTAACAGTAATAAGTAACTGGGACCAAATGGCATTCACCCAAGAGTTCTGAAAAAATTCACATGTGTAACTGCGGAACTATTAACTGTGGTTTGCTACCAATCCTTTAAAACAGTTTCTGTACCTAATGACTAATAGCTAATGGAAGATAGCTAATATGATGCCAATATTTAAAAAGGGATCTAGAAGTAATCTTGGTAAATACAGACCGGCAAGTCTAACATCAGTACTGGGCAAATTAGATGAAACTATAGTAAAGAATAAAATTGTCAGACACATACATGACCATAATTTGTAGGGGGAAAGTCAACATGGTTTCAATAAAAGGGAAATCATACCTTACTAATCTGCTAGAGTTCTTTGAGGGGGTCAACAAACATGTGGACAAGGGGGATCTAGTAGATATAGTGTACTTAGATTTCCAGAAAGCCTTTGACAAGGTCCCTCACCAAAGGCTCTTAAGTAAAGTAAGTTGTCATTGGATAAGAGGGAAGGTCCTTTCATGGACTGATAACTGGTTAAGAAAGGAAACAAAGGGTAGGAATAAATGGTAAGTTTTCTAAATGGAGAGAGATGACTAGTGGGGTCTCCCAAAGCTCTGTCCTGGGACCAATCCTATTCAACCTATTTATAAATGATTTGGAGAAAGTAGTAAACAGTGAGGTGGAAAAATTTGCAGATGATACCAAACTGTTCAAGATAGTTAACATCAAAGTAGACTGTGAAGAGCTTCAAAAGGATCTCACAAAACTAGGTTGATTGGGCAACAAAATGGCAAATGAATTGTAATGTTGATAAATGCAAAGTAATGCACATTGGAAAAAATAATCCCATCTACACATACAAAGTGATGGGGACTAATTTAGCTATAACCACTCAAAAAAAATCTTAGAATCATAGAATCACAGAATCCTAGGGCTGGAAGAGACCTCAGGAGGTCATCAAGTCCAGCCCCCTGCCCAAGCCAGGACCAATCCCAATTAAATCAACCCAGCCAGGGCTATGTCAAGCCGAGACTTAAATACCTCTAGGGATGGAGATTCCACCACCTCCCTAGGTAACCCATCCCAGTGCTTCACCACCCTCCTAGTGAAATAGTTTTTTCTAATATCCAACCTAGACCTCCGCGACAGTAACTTGAGACCATTGTTCCTTGTTCTGCCATCTGTCACTACTGTGAACAGCATTTCTCCATCCTCTTTGGAACCTCCCTTCAGGAAGTTGAAGGCTGCTATGAAATCCCCCCTCACTCTTCTCTTCTGCAGACTAAACAAACCCAAATCCCCCAGTCTCTTCTCATAGGTCATGCGCTCCAGCCCCCTGATCATTTTGGTCACCCTCCGTTGGACCCTCTCCAATGCATCCATATCCTTTCTGTAGTGGGGGGCGCAGAACTGGACACAATATTCCAGATGTGGCCTCACCAGAGCCAAATAAAGGGGAATAATCACTTCTCTGGATCTGCTGGCAATGCTCCTCCTAATGCACCCCAAAATGTCATTAGCCTTCTTGGCTACAAGGGCACACTGTTGACTCATATCTAGCTTCTCATCCACTGTAATCTCCAAGTCTTTTTCTGCTGAACTGCTACATAGCCATTCGGTCCCCAGCCTGTAACAATGCTTGGGATTCTTCCATCCGAAGTGCAGGACTCTACACTTGTCCTTGTTGAACCTCATCAGATTTCTTTTGGCCTAACCCTCTAATCTGTCCAGGTTACTCTGGACCCTATCCCTGCCCTCCCGCATATCTACCTCTCCCCCTAGCTTAGTGTCATCTGCAAACTTGCTGAGGGTACAGTCCATCCCCTCATCCAGGTCAATCTTCTGTTCTATTCTGCACTGATCAGGCCTCAATTGGAGTATTGTGTCCAGTTCTGGGCACACATTTCAAGAAAGACATGGAGAAACTGGAGAAGGTCCAGAGAAGAGCAACAAGAATGATTAAACTCTAGAGAACATGACCTATGGAGGAAGACTGAAAGAACTGGGCTTGTTTAGTTTGGAAAGGAGAAGACTGCAAGGGGACATGATAGTGGTTTTCAGGTATCTAAAAGGGTGTCACAAGGAGGAGGAGAAAAACTGTTCTCCTTGGTCTCTGAGAATAGGACAAGAAGCAATGGGCTTATACTGCTGCAAGGGAGGTTTAGGCTGGACATTAGGAAAAACTTCTTAACTGTCAGGGTTTTTAACACGCTGGAATAAATTGCCTAGGGAGGTTGTGGAATCTCCATCTCTGGAGATATTTAAGAGCAGGTTAGATAGACATCTATCAGGGATGGTCTAGAGCACTGGGTACTGCCGTGAGGGCAAGGGACTGGACTCAATGACCTCTTAAGGTCCCTTCTACTTCTAGTGTTCTACGATTCTATGATTCTATTTCTTCCAACTTCCTCTAAAAGCATCCGGTGTTGGCCTCTCTCAGATATGGGATACTGGACTAGATGGATCAACTCATTTTTATACAAACATTTGGGCCCAAAAGGTTTCCATTGATCAATGCTATATTTGCACAAAACCTTGCTGTGTGGCATTCTGGAAAAATAATGTGAAATAGTTCACCAAAGTTTCCATTATGCCATAGCTTAGGCATTACTGTGTAATAAAGTACATCTGTCTGAACTATTTAGTGCTGTTTGCAGGAATGCTCTGTATATTTAAAATGCAGAGCCTCTGTAGAGATTTTTATCCAGTCAGGAATCAAAAACACTTAATGTAAACTGTTATAAAAGGGTGTGTTTTATAGCCTGCTCCTGTCAGGACAGCAGGACACACAAAAGGGTGTGTTTGATGCACTGTGGACACTGATATCTAGATGAGTTATGTCATGGGACCATCCATAGATCAACATTTTTGAAGTCCCTTTTGCATAACACAAATGGTCCAGTGCTCCACAAAGTCGAATAAAAATCTTGCTATGAGACAAAGCTCATTTTGGAGGTAAAGTTTTGAAGAAAAGGGAATCATTACTCTGGGGATCTAGTTATGGAATAATCTTCTACTGGAGATCAGGCAAATCCAGAGTCTTCCTATCTTTAGGAAACTTTCCAAAACATTCCTCTTTGAGAAAGCCTTTCCAGCATACATAACAGTAACAATACGAACACTCACAATATTCCCTTCTCAGCCCCTGTCAGTGCCCCCAAGCAAACCCTACCCCATGCAGAACTTGGACCCCACAAGGAAAGATGTGCTGGAGACTTCATGAAGTCCACTGAGGACTTAACTACTGCTATTGATTTTATATGGTAATGGGTGGCATTATCAAACTATAAAATTGATAAATAGCTTCAGTCCTGGAAAAGAGGCAGAAATCTATTCATATTCCCTAATGTAATATACTTTACATTAGGAACTTGTCCAACTCCTTGGTAAAAGCCTGGACTTCAGGACTGGATGTCTACATGGCAGGAAAATAGCCCCAAGGTCCAAGCTGTGTGAGCCCATGCTGATTGACAAAGGGCAGCAGCACATTTTTCTTTGTTGTGTTGACATACCCCTTCAGTCCACATGTAGTAGAGTTATTATATAAAAGAACTGTGTGTGCACACACCTCAGCAATCACTAGTGCTGCAGCCCAGGTAAACTTTGTATTTTTTTTAAAAAAAGGGACAGGCTATATCTTGACAGAAAATAAGCAATTTTCAGTCACAAGTTGCTGTTCCAGTTGTGGAAATTTTGGCCAAAAGCAAAAACAAATAAATAAATAAATATTAAAATAAAATGATAGAAAAATCAAAAAATCATCTCTTATGCACACCTGTCAAGAAGCCAAAAAAAATCAATGACATTTAAGGAATATGAGGTGGATTGTTGGGACACCTTGATGGCTGACATTGGAGAGATGGGTGACTACTGCAGACCCAAGGAGAGGCAATTCTGTAGATATTTTTTAACACTGGCAATTGACAGTATCCCCTTGAGAAGCTGCCAATGAGCTGAACAGAAATGTTGCAAAAACTTAAAAAACAACGAATAGTCTAGCAGCACCTTAAAGACTAACAAAACATGTAGATGGTATCATGAGCTTTCATGGGTACAACCCACTTCTTCAGATGAAAAAAGCTCATGTCTTTAAGGTGCTGCTAGACTATTTGTTGTTTTTAAAGTTTTTCCAGTTACAGACTCACTCGGCTACCCCTCTGAAGAAATGTTGCAAGTAGTCACTGGGCTATCGAACAGTGTGGAAAACTTGGAAGTGCCTTGTAAACTGAAGCAGAGATAGGCTGAAGTCCTAGATTACAAAGCTACTCTTGCACCCCTTCCCACAATACAACTGGATATAGCATGAGTGTAAAGAGTCTAGCTATCCTAGGCATTTTTACAACATGTATTATTGATAGCAAAGGCCCTGATCTAGGAAAACACTTGAGCAATAGAACCACTCCTGTCCAAGTTCTATGTTAAGCACATGCTTTAGTGCTTTGCTGGACTGGGGCCTACAGTAAAATAGAATTGTGGCATTGTCAACAATTTACTTCATAATATTAGTATGTGACTTGGGTCTCTCAGCTTTAAGCCCTCTACTTTCTTGAGACATTTCTGCTCATGGTACTAAGATTTCTATTCATAGTACAATTGATAATTCAGTTTAAGGCAGTGTCTGGTAAGTGATTATTCACCGCCATGGCTGGGGAGAAAGGGATGATGCAGGCACGGCACGGCCCTCCCTAGTAGCCGGGGGGACAGCTGAGGTTGCCTACACCCAGAGAGCGGGGGGTTTGTGATCATAGTGAGCAGGGAGCACAGCCCCCTAGTAATAAATAATTACTCATTTTTCTTATAGTTGTATTCCTTGTTCTTTCTAAATTCTGATTCTCATTGCAATGTTATGGTGCATTATCACCGAACTGACTGGGAAGACACTTTTGTAGAAAATGTTTTCTATTTTCAACTGATATTTCAAAAAATGCTGCCCAGTTCTTCTTCCCTTTGTGAGTAAAGCTTTACAGTAAGATTAAATAGAAAAATTAATTTGTTCTACCCAGTTAAGTCCATAAAAGCAAATCTTAACCTTTGCCTTAAACAAAAGGTTTTGCTGATGACAGTAAGCAAGGTGAGGTATCTTGAAAACACAATATTTACTAAATACCAATACCATTGTCACATGAAAAGGGCAAGATACAGAGCATCAATAACAGAGCAATTTTGCAAGCTATTTATCTGAGTGTAACTATTGCAATCCTGAAACTAAAACAGTGGTCCAAGTACCATCCAGTATACCTGAGCAACTTCATTTAAATACCAAGTTGTAATTCACTGTGAATTCCCTGGGGTAAGAAAGAAAATTCCATTGTGGACATGTTTTTCATAATTACTGAATTTATGGTACTTTCTTTGAAGCATCTGATCCAGCCATTTCATAGGATGGGCTCCTGGTGTGGTCTGATGTGTCAGAATCTGTTCTGCTGAAAGGATCGACTATACAATTATTGCTTTTATCAGTTGTCATACATTTGGTGCATATTACCACTAAGATTCCCTCTCCTTTATATTGTCACAATAAATTCAAACCCAAACCCTATCCTGTAAACACTTCATGCCTGGGAGTAGCCAAAGTTAATAACGTGCATGAGTGTTTGTAAGATCGAGGCCTAAGAGATTAACATCTAGACAGACAACTACATATAGTGACCCACTTGGCGAGTAAAGGGGAAAGGATGCTAGTATCAGGTCACTTTAGCTGGCTCAAATGGTAACACTCACCGAGATGTTATCTCATATGCTCTTTGCAATGGATCTTTTCTTCCCTCTCCCTGTGTAACTAAAACCTGGCAGCCGCAAATGCTGATATGTGAAACTGGCAAACATCCATTGCTTTAAATCTGCTGGTGTGGCCATGGCACAGGAACAGCTGTCTGCCACCCGAGTGTCACAGGTTTACTCTCTGCAGATTAAATTCTAGACCAAAGTGTGTCATTTTCAAAGACTAAAAGTTGTGATTAGGGGATGGCAGCATAAGTTACAAAAAAAGGGAAGGAAATGGCATATTGCTATACACTGTCACCCACTCAGGAGCTTTGGTAGCCCAGTTCGCACCTGCTTCATTAATAGCCTTTTTCCAAGGGGGCTGGAATTGGACTGTTCTCTGTGGCAGCTGTTAGTTTACAGATCAAAATATGTTGGGTAGAAAGGCTGCTATTTACAGAGCCTTTAGCGGAGAGTGAAATAATAAAAACAGACATTTGTTTAGTATATAACTACAAGAATAGATCAGTAATTTTCTGCCAAAATGTGCTTTGCCTGGTTGTTGCTAATCATCCCATTGGAAGTCAGTGTGTTAGGATTACTAGCAGAGAAGATTGGGAATTTTTCCAGGAATGACTAAACCACTTCGAGTTTTTATTTTATATATCTTTTCCTTAGAATAAAAACTCATTTAAAATCCGACTTTTTGTACTAATTTTCTTTAAAGCCTTTTAACCGTGCTTCTTTCCAGCTGTGGAAATGGAAGGATAACATTGATTACACTGATAATTAAGAGTGAAATTCCTTTCCTTTCTTCTTCCCCAAAATTAGAGTAACTGAGTTTTTGGAGGAAAACTCTTCAAGGCTTGGGAGTAAAGAAAGAGGAACTTTTTCTCCTGTTCTGGGGCTAAGTGTTTGAATAATGACTATGTGATGGGCCAGACTTTCTGTGCGAGCAAGACAGAGGTTTCGAGCCTCTAGATCCACCTGAATGCGGCCCCTGTCTCAGTGCTAGGCTGTTTAGGTTTGGCACTAACTGTCTTCTCTGTGTGTAGGAAGTAGGGGCAATGGCAGCCTCAGAATAAACCTGGCTGCCCATGGCCTCACTGTGGAATTGAAGTATGCAGAGAACTTGCACAAGCACTTCTGCAATTGGGTGAATCTTATTCTAAATGATGACCATAGCAATAGCGATGGGTGAACTTCAGTTAATGGTCAAACACCCGCATGCCCCTATGAGTCTTACTGAACATAGAACTGCATACCTGTCGGCTCCATTTCTCGGTAACAGGATCTCCTTGAGCTTTCCATTTATTTCTACAACTTTTTGGTTACTGCATGAGGAGCTTCTTCTGTGCCATTACACATGTTATATCATTCACAGAGCATTCTGCCATATAAGCAGACATATACATTTCTTTTGCTCCTGGAGCATGAAGGAGAAGAGACAATTAATAGGCAGCAGGTTTAAAACAAACAAAAGGAAGTTTTTCTTCACTCAGTGCACAGTCAACCTGTGGAACTCCTTGCCAGAAGATGTGGTAAAGGTCAGAACTTTAACAGAGTTCAAAAAAGAGCTAGATAGATTCATGAAGATTTGGTCCATCAATGGCTAGTAGCCAGGATGGGTAAGAATGGTATCCTTAACCTCTGTTTCTCTGAAGATTGGTGACAGGGAGGGATCACATGAGGATTACCTGTTGTGATCTCTCCCTCTGGGGTATCTAGTATTGGCCACTGTTGACAGACAGGATACTGGGCTAGATGGACCTTTTATCTGACTCTGTATGGCCGTTCTTATATTCTTATGTTCTGCTGGCTGATTGAAGAAATAGAAGGTATTCCAGAAGTTTCAGTGAGGCCCCAGAATCTCCTAAGATGTACTGATTATTTTGTTTATGTACTATATAGCAAAATAATTCCCAGACAGAGGTAATGCTAACTGGTGTTTCATTTACACAGTCAAAGGAAAACATATTCCTAACGCTCACTGATCTATCTCTCTATACATACATATAGAAAATGTTTCCTGCCGGATGACGGAATGTTCCTGCCAAGTGACAGAATGATGTCATCACATCATCATCGTCATCAGTAACAACAGACCTTCCTGTTATGAAATTGGCAAAATTACGGAGGGAGGTTGGTGCTGGGCAGGGGCCACGGCAGGGACAGGAGTGCAGCACCCCAGAGTGCCTGATCCATCTGTGAGCACCTGGGCGTCCGCGTTTCTCCAGCCCTACTGGGCTTCTCTCCGCAGCTCCTGCTGGGTCTCCAAGGCTCCAGTCCCTGCTGCTGGGAGCTCACTGCTGCTTTTAGCAGCCAGGGACTTGGTTGGCAGTGGCTTGGTAACCAGAGAGCGAGTATGAAAAATCAGGATGGGTTGCAGGGTAATGGGCACTTATGTCAGACAGCCCTGAGTACTGGGAGCATTCCCATTAAACCAGGACTTCTGCTGTGACCCTACCTAGTTGCAATGACTGGGAAGCTCTTCCAAGTGAAACCAGGTGGAGGGTGGACTCCCAAGAGTCTGAAAAGTGCACGGCTATGAACACAAGCAGGATGTGTTTATTAATTGCTCATTGCCATATGTTGCTAATACCCGGCATTTGCTAGGGAAAAGTCCCCCAGGACGTTTCACAACTAACCCCTGCCTCTGGGAGAGGCACTGGGAAAGTTGGTGAATGTCTTCAAGAAGTTGGGTTGTGTGCCACAAAGAAAGGGGTTGGTGAGTATAGCAGCAAGAGAGGGTGGGGTTGGTGTGTGCAGCAGTGAGAGAGAGGCAGGCTGGCAAGCATAGAGGCTAGAAAGACGGGGGTTGGTGAGCGTAACAGCTAGAGAGAGGCAGGTTGGTGAGCGTAGCAGCTAGAGAGAAGGGGGTTGGAAAGCACAGTGGCCAGGGAGAGGAGGGTTGGTGAGCATAGTGGCCAGGGAGAGGGGGGTTGGTGAATGTAGTGGCCAGGGAGAAGGGGGTTGGCAAGCATAGCAAGCAGGTGGCACAGCCCCTTCGTATTTTTTAAGTAAAATAAAACTTGTGGGTGAGTATGGAATAACTGTTCTAAAAATATTGAAATTATCTACATTTATCTTAAACATTTTAATATGGGCATAATAGTCTCAACCAGTAAAAGAACAGTTATACATTCATTCTCCAGAAACCACTTGTAATGCAGAGAGGCCTCCATTGCCCTTCACTATGGGTCATGGACTGATCCTGTAGATAACATTTATAAAAATGATAACAGGCTAATTACTACAGTCCCTGAGGCTGCCACAGTCACATTTCTGCAATCTAAATGTTATTTAAATGTAATGTTTTGTTATACAATAAATCTTTATTTGTGGCAAAAGTAGCAGTTTTTTCCAAAAATCAAGACATTTCTGGAATTTTTTTAGTTTTTTTTAACTTTATTTTATTCACATCCAGTCTTTAGTTATATTATTAAAGATCATTTATATAGCTCTTGGGGCACTTTAAGAATATGCTACATTAGGCATATTTTAATTACAATTAATATTTTCAATATATGAATGAGTTCACTTTTCCAGAATCTCCATATGCATTAAGCTAGCAATTATATTATCTGAGCTGACAAATATAATCCTCTACATTTATTTAAATAATACCTGGAGTTCCATTCTCTCTCTAGTCCCATTTTCCCCTTCTCAGATAACAGTAGGCATGCAAGGAGCCTTACCTGAAAGTTGAACAGCTATGATTCTGATAATCAGATGCCCTCAGAAAAGGGGGAGAGGCATGGCCTGATTGGCTGCATAGGTCAAGGATCTATGGGAAAACCTACCTAAAGGCTCCAATTGAACAAAACGTTTAGGTCTACATTTAACAGCTTTGGTCAATGCAGTTCCTAAGCCCTGCTGATTCCTGCTGTAGTTGAAAGTGAAGCTCTTCCTCTGTACTCCTCAGCCCCTATTTTCCCAACTCTCCTTCAGTAGTTATAGTATGGTTGGTCGGCCCTGTTGCTGTGTTGCCATTAAGTCATGGCTGGGAAGTGTGTTAGGGATCCAGAGGAGAAACAGGAGAGGAGCTTGGCATATAACCACACATCCCTATGAGATTTCCACATAGCTCCTTCCCTCACAGCAGTGGAACACTGGAGTCCATGTGTTTGGGGTGATAGTTACAACTGGAAGCAATAGGAAACCCTCTGGAAGAGGACTCTTTAGCACCCAAGCATTAGAAGTGATACAAAGATCTATTTTAAGATATGAACCCCTGGTTTTCTGTTCATTCTGGACTTGCCTTCGTAAATTTAGCAGAGACTTTTAACAGTCACATGTTTGTTGGTTGAGGTCCTTTTTATGGTAGCAGTTTTTTAAAATGGCGATTCTCAGTGTGGTGTATGGGCTGGCACTTTGTGCCAAATTTTAGACTAACATGAATTTTTATGGCTGGTTCGGTGAGCAGTGAAAAATAGCCCTTTACAACAGAACCATGTTCAGAAGACTGTTAAGTAAAGTGGCTCTAGACAGTGGCTATGGATTAGAAACACGTCCCCAATGATATGTAAGAATGTAAATGAACAGCACAGCTTTGCACTATTTATTGCTTCCAGTCTCTAGGATGGGTCTTGATTTTCTTGTGCAATGATCAAAGGAATTCTCATGGGTGTGACGTGCTCTGCACCTTCTATTATGAGATCACATTTTAAGGTGGATACTAATAAGCAGTGATTTAAGTTCCATTCAGCATTCCGTGATGTAAACAGTGTCAAAGCCCTGGTAACACAACACACAAGTGTGACCTAACACAGACTTGAATTCCTGAAGCGACCTTTTTTCTTATCACTGACTTTTCTTAATTATTTCCAATCATAATTAAATGATGTGATTTTCCTTTCTGTTATGAATGTTCCTTTTCTGAGAATAATTGTTCCACTGTTTAGTATGCACTGAATTACCTATATAGCCCCATGCATCTACCACATGGATAATATGCAAATGAAATCACCTAGCGAGTTCCAGCAAATGAGATGATGTATGAGGCTGTTCTTCTCTTTCAGCAAATGCACTCTTATTTCAAGCAGTGCTGCTTAGGTCAGAAAGCTGCAGTGGCTTATGCTGTGCCAGGTGTGTAGTGAATTAATTGTAACAGCTACAAACTTTTGCTGTGTTGCTTCTTTCTACTCCAGCTCAGGATTTCTGGTTACAACCAGCACCTCATGCAGTTTGCAATTCTAAGGCTGCAAAATCTCCAGAATAATCTACCCCTTGCTTTAGCACTGGGCATCAGAATCCCAGCCTTCAATGGGGAGGCAGAATCTTTCCATGTCTAATGATTAATGACAATAAAATTAGAGGCTACGTCTAAACTGGCATGATTTTTCCGGAAATGCTTTTAACGGAAAAATTTTCGTTAAAAGCATTTTCGGAAAAGAGCGTCTAGATTGGCACGGACGCTTTTCTACAAAAGCACTTTTTGTGGAAAAGCGTCCGTGCCAATCTAGACGCGCTTTTGCGCAAAAAAGCCCTGATCGCCATTTTAGCCATCGAGGCTTTTTTGCGCAAAATAGTACTGTGCTGTCTACACTGGCCCTCTTGTGCAAATGATTTGCGCAAGAGGGCTTTTGCCCGAACGGGAGCAGCATAGTATTTCCGCAAGAACACTGACAATCTTACATGAGATCGTCAGTGTTCTTGCAGAAATTCAAGTGGCCAATATAGACAGCTGGCAAGTTTTTCCCGCAAAAGCAGCTGATTTTGTGGAAAAACTGGCCAGTCTAGACACAGCCAGACTGTCTTAAAAGTCACCTGTAGCTTGATGCTTACAAAACACTGAATGATGGCTAGGCACCTGGTGAGCTGTAAATGTATCCCCTTTTCATTTCCTCTTAGTTTTTTGCTGCTATTGTCTTGTGTGGGTTCTTAAGTTCTTTCAAACAAGGATTGCCTCTTTTAAAAAAAAATTGCAAGTCTCTAGCATAATGGAGCCCTGAACAGTAATTGGAGTATCTAGATGTTATCACAGTATACATAAGAATCTGAAGCTTGGTTTCCTCTGCCTCAGGTATGTGCATGTTTAGTTATCATATCATAATAAATCCTGCTGTGCCATTGAAATGCTATGTCAGTGAAACATTTACACACACATGGTGCTAACTACAAGCTAACCTAGGAAAATTCCTCTGTATTTTTAAACTTACAACATCTTTATTTGTTGAGGCAAAGGATGTTGCTTTCACTCAACATGCCCACTTGGGCCTTTCTGAAAGATGTGAGAAAAGAAGCACAACTTTGGTTATGAATTCTTGAGAAGTCCAGGATGGGATGAAAAGTTAGAGCTCATTTAATTCCCATAACTAGTGCATGTAAAAAGGAATTTTCTTAACTTAGCTTGGAATGAATCCCACCTATGGTGTGATCATCATGTACAGCTTTCACTTCTGACTGGTATTAACACATCACTTCCAAAATAAAGGCTTCCAGTTTTTAAAGAAAACAACCATATGCATCACTAGTTCAGAGTATGACCTAAAGCTATTACAATGTGTTTTATTTGTAGAAAAGCTTTAATCAAGAATCAGCAAGAACCTGCATTTTATTCTCTAGAGAGAGGTCTGCTAGTTAGCATCCAGAGTGCAAGTACCCTTCTGCCCTGACTTGCTAGTATTTTACTAAGTCACTTAACCTCTTCAGGTCTCTGTGAAAGGCTGACCCAGTAAATGAAGTAGGATTAAGCCCCTCCGCCTGAACAGGTGCTTCCCGTTAGCCAATTAAGGAGGTGGGCCAGCACCTGAAGGCTATAAAGGACCAAGCAGTCTACTGAAAGCTCTTACACCTCAGTGATATTCTTTTGTGAGGCCAGGTCAATATTAAATCTATAGAGCAAATTAGAATTCTCCAAAATAATCCATTTAACACTCCAGGGCATGGGAATTGGAGAGATGTGCTGAGTCAGCTGTATGGCTCAGGCAGAAGGTGAGGCCTAACAAGTGAAGGCTCCTTGAGAGGAGGGCAAGATGAGAGTTGACAGAGCCAAAAAGTGTTTCCTGGGAGAAGGCTGAAGATAGGAGAGTAGCAAGAGGAGTTAGCTGGCTGACTTCCCCCAGCTAGGGCAGGAGGAGCAGCAGCAGTGAAGGGAGATGCTGTCTGACTCTCAGCTGAAGAGCTGAATCCTCTAGCCAGAGCAGGCTGAAAGCAGGTGAGTAGCAACTGGGTTTACCCAGTAATATTTCCATGCTGGAAAGTTGGATCCTGGGGAACCGTGAGAGAGCTGGGGGACTGAAGGATGCCTCCCTGGTGAAGATGCTATGACAGCATAAAAGCTGTGGGAGTTTCCTTTGGGAAGTGTGAGGTTGCCCTCCAGCTGAAAGGCCTGGGGTAGCTGTCCTGGCAGAGGCCTAGAAGTGGACTCATTAGGAGCCCACCTGGCATAGAAGATGTTAGCATGCACTGTGTCATGTTGTGGGTCTTTAAAAATTATATGCTCTGAAGTGATAAATGAGTTATTTTGGTGAATTTGCACTATGGTTTTCATAGTGACCTGGCCTCAAAGAGGCTAGGTCACTGAAACATACATAAACCTCAACAGAGAGAAACATAGCAGGCTGCCCTTGAAAAAGCACACTCAAGCCATGTTACTCTAGGCTAGTTATAAGCATAACTGAATGCTGCTACCTAGACTGCATATTTCCCCACACCACCCCCTAGCCCATAGCTAAGGCTGGTGGTAATCCTCCCCCACCCCAAGCCAAGCATTTAAAATGGTAGCTTAAAACTAATACAGCTTTCAATATGCATTCTACACAGCTGCTGAACCCTGCCCCCACACAGAGTCTCACCACTGTGTCTCTGCAGGTGTGGATGGCTTTCCACATGGAATAACTTGTAGGCATAAGAGGTGTTGCCCTCTTGCTATTTAGTGTTCTGGGTTGTTAATGGTTTATAGGAAACAGAACTGTACACCACAAGGTCATGATCCCACCTGACACCTCTTTCTAAAAGTCTCAGCTGTGGATGGTGGGGTCAGCAATTCTCTGGCACATACACTGAATCTCACTCTGAGGCTAGAGAGATTTGTTTTGTATGGTGCTGAATTTCTCTCTCTCCACTTATATCCCAATTGTGTGTTCTATGTTTCCTGTGGCTGTGTGTGAGAGCATATCCCCATACTGTGGCTGGGTAGACTAGAAGTAAAGGGATAGCCTGGTGCTGTCCATCTGTCTCACCCATGGGAAGCAATGGGTGCAGCAAGGAATGTTTTTCAAGCTGATGATCAACTCCTTCCACTCTTCCCAGTTAGATGAAATCAGGTTGTCAGTTGAGTCTTTTTCTGTGCTTACCAGTCTGATGTTTGCTCCATATCCACTCTGTCCTCTTATGCACTCTGTTTCCTTGTTTTCTGTCTGTGAATTTTAGTCTCAGGATTCCCTTTATCCATTTTGGGGAAGAGAAGTTATGATTTTAGACTATAATGAGGTAACAATTGCAGTGTGCAAACCAATATACTGGACAAGGAGCAGTACGATTTGGTGGCAGGGCTTTTCATATATCTGTGTGCCAGCATTAGATGGATCACCATGACTCCAGTCTTCAAATAGGGTTACCAGATGGCTTCAAAAAAAATACTGGACACACTTGATCTCAGATGGAGGCGGGGACACCGGCTGGAAGGGGAGTGGGGCTGGCCGAGGGAGGGAGGGTGTGTGTAAACCAGCTGGTGGCAGAGGCCAGGGGAGATTGGGGGAGGGGGAGAGGTGGGGGGGGGAGGCAGGAGGATGGGGATAGGACCTGCGGGAAGCAGGTCTGGCTGGGGGGAGATTGGGAGGAGGAGGGGGGAGAACCGCTGGTGGGAAGTGGGATTTGTAGGGGGCAGTGGGGCTGGCCAGGGGAGACTGGGGGGGATGGGCTGGCTGGGAGGAGGACTGGGGGGAGAGAATTGGCCAGAGGGGAGCAGGACTGACCCAGGCACACGCAGATCCCGGGCATGGTCCTGGCAAAGCATGAGCGAGTCCGGCCCTGGGGATTCCCTCCCACCCTGGCCCCACCCCCTCCACTGTATTTGCCTACTGCCTGGCTAGTAGACACACTCATGGGCTGTGTCTACACTGGACCCCTTTTCCAGAAAAGGGATGCTGATGAGACAAGTTGGAATTGCAAATGAAGCGGGGGATTTAAATATCCCCTGCTTCATTTATATAAACATGGCTGCCGCTTTTTTCCGGTTCGGGGCTTTGCCGGAGAAAAGCATCAGTCTAGATGGGATCTTTTGGAAAATAAAGCCTTTTCCGAAAGGTCCCTTATTCCTGATTTTAAGAGGAATAAGGGACCTTTCGGAAAAGGCTTTATTTTCCAAAAGATCCCATCTAGACTGGCGCTTTTCTCTGGCAAAGCCCTGAGCCGGAAAAAAGCAGCAGCCATGTTTATACAAATGAAGCGGGGGATATTTAAATCCCCTGCTTCATTTGCAATTCCGACTTGTCTCATCTGCATCCCTTTTCCGGAAAAGGGGTGCAGTGTAGACACAGCCATGCAGTGTGAGTGTGTCTACCAGCCAGGCAGTATACAACTACATACTGATACTCCTAATAATAATAAAACGTACCTAATTAGAAAATACCAGACATTTCATGTGTCTGGCAAAGATAATCTTATCAAGCCTATGTAAAATCAAACATACACATGACTCACTTAGCAGGTTATTTTGGTTTTCGTACAGGGTTATTTTTGAATCAATGTAAACTTTGCACAATTATGCAATTTTAAACAGGAATTGTGAATTCAAAGGACTAGATAGGATTTAATTTCTATGGTGGTACTTCACTTATATCAACATAAAGCAGAATTTTACGTACAGTATTGTTCCTTAGGGATTTTCTAGTTATTTCCCCTAGATCCCTTCAGGAAACTCTTACCATTTCTATTTGTAGCTAGTACTGTAACTTCTTTCTGGACAGCAGAAAAATAAACCAACACAACCACTCCCCCTGCCCCCATCATTACAGTTGGTGATATACAGATACTCCATCTCATCTTACATCCCCTCAGCAGCTGATAGTGCCTCAAGACACTATCTCTGATTTCTCTCTTGCTTTCAATGTTGCTGTCCATGATAACCTTATTTTGGTTAGTGATGATGTCTGAGACTGCAAGGCAAAATGATAGTATCTCTGTCAAACTAGCCCAGCAGAAGGGAGGTGACATCGAGTAGTACTTAATTATAGCAGTGAAGCAGGGTGTTCATTAGAAGGCATCTGGTGCACACCTTGGGTGTGGTGTGAGGCAAAAGGATGAATCTAGCCCAGATTCTGCGTGTAATTGAGTCTTTGGGGCAGTCTTAACGTTTTGCAAGAAATATTGAGAAGCCCCTAAATCTATGCCATTGCCTGGAATTTCTGCATTGTCAATTTTCAGTGACCTAAATGATAATCAGAGGAGAGGTAGTAAGCTATTGGCTGTGACAGGAAAAGTCTTTCTAGCAAACTGGTAACACTGGCTTTAGATAAATAGCTGGATTGGAAAAACTGGGACAGCATGTTCCACAATTAAGACGGGAGCGGTGGTTAACCAACTTAAAAGCAACCAGTTCTGTGGCAGTGCATTTTTAAAACTGAGCAAGACAAGCTCTGTTTTAGACTTGATGGGATTATATGGCCCTGTCTCTTTAGTTCAGTTTAGGGTTGCCAGGTGTCCAGTATTGATCCGGACAGTCCGGTATTTTTGCCTCCTGTCCAGTGAAAAAAATTCAGAAGATACCAGACAGCTAAAATGTCTAGTATTTTTCTGGGTTTTTTTTCCCTTCCAGGAGGCAAAAATACCAGATACCTGGCAACTCTATGACACACTCAGCAACTGGGCCCAGCCTCTGGTTCCCCCGTCCCCGAACTCCCCGCTTAGCTGGTTCCACAGGGAAGCTGCCTTCTGACTCGATCAAGAAAACAATGAGGTCACCAGCAAAAAGTCTAAAGACATGCAGCAAGGGGAAGCAATGTCTTCCCTGGGTCTTAGTGCTCAACCTCTCTCGTCTTCCTATCCCTATTCTGACTCTGCATGCACTTAAAGGGGCCGTGCTATTTTATTTTTATTTTCTGCTTAACTCTTGGGGTCCTTTTTTTCTCAACAACTTTGGTCTCCTCCCCCCCCCCCCCAACAGAATTTTTTCCCTGGTGTTTTTTTTGGGGGGGGGAGAGGGGTGTTCGGTGTTTTTGGTTAAACCATCTAGCAATCCTAGTTCAGCTGGCCACTTCTGCTAATGAGACCATGCACACTGAAGAGGTGCATCTAATAGGGCACTTCCATTATTTATTTAGGGTATCACCCTGAATGTGCTAAAAAAATGTAAACAACAAAGCTGCAGCATCTTAGAGACTAACAAAAACCATAGATGGTATCAGGAGCTTTTGTGGGCTCCTGATACCAGAATGTGCTAGGCATTTCCAAGAAAGATAAGCAGGCAGAGTGAGTGCCCACTTAGCTCACAACTGAAGGGCAGACAGCACCTGGTCACAGTAATCAATTGTTGTCTTCCTTTGGCTCAGAATTTGGAAAGAGTTCAGTGATTGACACGCCACAAACTGCTAAAGTTGATTCTAAGGCTCCCCTGTCTCTTGACTTGGAATGACTTCGTTAAATTCAAAACCAGGTAGAGCAGGAATGAGGAAAAGATGCTTTTGGGAAAGTTCTTGATTTATTAAAACTTGGACGTCATGTTACTATATACAAATGTTTCAATAAGAAAGGTCTCTTACAGTTCTTGAGGCTACCAGCTATATTTACTTCTCAGCTTTCTGGTTGTGTTTAGTTTTGTCCCCCTTGAGTCAGATACCTAAATTGAAAGAAACCAGGAGGGATGTAAGCAAAGCCATGATGCCAGCAGTAGAATGCTTAGTTAGCAACAACTGGTGCCTAGAAAGGAGACAAAGGAGAGAACGAGGAAGAATTGCAGGGCTTGCCACACAAGTTTTCGTATTTAGGCCTACCCCGCTAAAGGGAGCTTTGCCTTCAACTCCGATAGGAACCGCATTTGGCTGTGATTTCCTCATCTCCTTCAGTTTTTGAGAAGCAAAGTCTGTTACAGTTCAATGCTACAGCAATGGAGGATGATTTGACTAGAAAACTAATTTCACACAAAATGAGTTTGAAATGATGACTGGGGTGCCCACATACTTCAAAAGTAAATAATTTAAAATGGGCCCCAGCAGCTACACTGACAAAGATGATTAAAAGTTCAGTTTGCTCTAGCTAAGATTGGTGAGCAGTTAGAAACTCTGGTGCACTTTCTGAAAAATCTCTGGCTGATGTAGGCCAGACCTGGTTTTCAGATCCTAATGAGCACCTTCTATAAGATTGCTGTAAAGGGAATCCAAACTTTGTTATTTGGGCCCCTGGAGCATTTCAAATTCCTGCAAACTGAATTGACTATGGACTCCCAAAACTGAGGTAATGGCAAGACTCATTATTTGAATGCAGGCCGCCGCCTCCTCAGATCCCACCTATCTGCCCACATATTGAAAACCCATTCCCCTCCCATCCAAGTATTGGAATCCCCTGTGTAGTCCTTCTAGCAAAGCACTGACCCTGCAGAGTCCCCAGGACTTAGACAGAGAAAGGAGTGTGTTCAATTCCACTCAAAAGTGTGAAGCTTCTGGTTTACCCAGAGAGAACACAGTAGCTGTGAAGTCAACACATTTTGTGCAATCGGACAATATGGTCTTTATATGTAAAGCACAGGAGACTACAGATCATATTGCATTTAGGATGGCTTCATTATCTTGTAGCTCATTAGCTCACCTTTTTCCAGGGAGGGGGGCAGATCCACTGTCCCCTGCATGGCCTGCCACTTCAGTAGCCTCCCTCTGGTAGAGACAACCCCCTTGATTTCTTTCACTGGCTTACATTCAAACATGACTTTCTTTGCACAAATCTTAGAAACCGACTGACAATATCTGAAATATTCTCCCCATCGCACAATACTGTAGCTTTCCTCAAACAGATCTGGTGCCAATTGTGAATAGAAAGATTAAAACATGGCAGAGAAAGTGCTCCAGGAGAAAATGTGCCTTGCAGGATTTACCTGAAAACTGGGGTGATCTGACTGAGTTGTGAAGAGTTCACAACTGAATTTCACACCTCCATAGTAGTTTGAGTATAACATTGTCTAGCATTATTTACCTTTCTAATCCATGCAGGATATGTGCACAGCCATTATTAGGGTAACTACACGAGAAATGGAACATAATGCACAATATGAGTTAATGAAATTAACCCAAACGAAATTAATGGGGAGCAGGTTTAAAACTAATAAAAGAAAGTTCTTCTTCACACAGCGTGTTGTCAACCTGTGGAACTCCTTGCCAGAGGAGGCTGTGAAGGCTAGGACTATAATAGAGTTTAAAGAGAAGCTAGATAATTTCATGGAGGTTAGGTCCATAAAAGGCTATTAGCCAGGGGATAAAATGGTGTCCTTGGCCTCTGTCTGTCAGAGGCTGGAGAGGGATGGCAGGAGACAAATCGCTTGATCATTGTCTTCAGTCCACCCTCTCTGGGGCACCTGGTGTTGGCCACTGTCGGTAGACAGGATACTGGGCTAGATGGACCTTTGGTCTGACCCAGTACGGCCGTTCTTATGTAAGTGAAACTATAATTAGAAGAACCCTTCCGGGTCTGCTTCCCTTATTCTTTCACTCCTAAATATTGTTCTTGTGGGAATTTGTATTCTGAAATATGTAAGTCGCTAAAGGGCTTAAATTATGGAGTGATTCTGATGAATAGGTTATGCTGGCATTTAGTCTCTGGCCCTATGTCTAATGCACACTCTACGTGAATTATCACACAGATTACTCCTAATCTGTCATGTTTTAAGAATTTATGTTCAATATACTTTGGTTTAAGGAATTTATGCTCTTCTTACTTTGAAAGTTTACACAGGGGCTATTACAGGTGGAAATTAATAGACTTTGGAAATAAAATATTTAGCAACTGAGGGATCAAAGTCAAATGTATTGAATTGTTTACAATACTTTGCTGTATGGGTTCTGGAACTCTCTACCCACCATTGTGAACAGTTTCTTACAGCTTCAAATAAACTTTAAAAGAAACAGTAAGTGGTATTAGACAAGCATGCAGCCAACATAACATCTTAGGGTATGTCTACACTACAAAGTTAGTTCGAACTAACGGACGTTAGTTCGAACTAACTTTCCTAGGCGCTACACTAGCGCTCCGTTAGTTCGAACTTAATTCGAACTAATGGAGCGCTTAGTTCGAACTAGGTAAACCTCATTTTACGAGGACTAACGCCTAGTTCGAACTAGCTAGTTCGAACTAAGGGCTGTGTAGCCCTTTAGTTCGAACTAGTGGGAGGCTAGCCCTCCCCAGGTTTCCCTGGTGGCCACTCTGGCCAACACCAGGGAAACTCTATGCCCCCCTCCCGGCCCCGGACCCCTTAAAGGGGCACGGACTGGCTACGGTGCCCATGCCAGGTGCAAGCCTGCCAGCACCCAACTAGCAGACCCTGCACCTGGCACGGCACAGAGCCACCCACCCGATGTCCCCCAGCCCACCCCCTCTTGCCGGGACCAGGCTGGCGGCTCCCGGGAGCTTGCCCTGGACCGCAAGAGGCGGGCACCTTCCTGGGCTAGTGCGGACATCGTGGACCTCGTCCACGATCTCCGCACTAGGCACAGGAAAGTGGCCGTCTAGGGCAGGAGAGCTGCCAGCCTGGCCACCCAGGAGCAGGTGTGCATGAAAATCAAGGGGGTCCACTGAGACCCCCGACCCTGAGCCCTGAGCTTACAATGGCCGTTCTGGGTCAGACCAAAGGTCCATCTAGCCCAGTAGCCTGTCTGCCGACAGCGGCCAACCCTAGGAACCCTGGAGGGGATGGACCGAAGACAGTGACCAAGCCATTTGTCTCATGCCATCCCTCTCCAGCCTTCCACAAACCTTGGCGCCTGGACACCACTCCTACCCCCTGGCTAAGACTACTCCATGGACCCAACCTCCATGACTTGATCTCACTTCCCTTTAAACTCTGTTCTAGTTGTAGCCTTCACAGCCTCCTGCAGCAAGGAGTTCCGCAGGTTAACTATTTGCTTTCTGAAGAACAACTTTCTGTTACTAGTTTGAAGCCTGCTACCCATTCCTTTCCTTTGATGTCCTCTAGTCCTTCTTTATGGGAACTCAGGAAGAACTTTTCTGAATGCACCGTCTCCACCCAACCCCTGCTTTTAGAGACCTCTATCCTGTCCCCCCTACGTCTCCTCTTTTCTAAGCTGAACAGTCCCAGTCTCTGTAGCCTTTCTTCATCTGGGACCTGTTCCCAACCCCTGATCATGTTAGTTGCCCTCCCTTCTCCCAGCCTTTCTCTTCCCCTCTCCCACTTCCTTTTCCCAGTCTCCCCCAGTTTTGTTCAATAAAGACAGAGTCAATGTTGGAAGAAACGTTATCTTTATTTTGTACATCAATAAGAAGGGGGGCTAGGGAAGGGTAAGTGGAAGGAGGTGAGGGAGGAATGGGGTACGAGCCCCCGATGGGGACGACTGGGCTGGCTCTGCGGGCTTCTGGGGGTGGAAGCTCTCCTGCAGCCCCCCAATTGCCCACTCTCCCCAGATGGCAGCCTGAGGCAAGTGCAGCCGGGCTGATGGCCGAGTGGCGTGATGTGCCCAGTGTGGGTACTCCGGGCACTCCAAGCCAGAACTTCTTTGCAAGCGGGGCACCCCTTAGAACTGTGTGTCCGGGGTGGGGGTCGGGACCCTTTAAGCGCAGCCCTCGGCTAGCCTGAGACAGCATCTCCATGCTCTAAGTCCTCCTTGTATGCCCTGCCGGCACTGCTTCCGGCCATCCTTAAGCCCTGTTCAGAGTCCACTCAATGTGGACTTGCTAGTTCGAATTAGCAAAACGCTAATTCGAACTAGTTTTTAGTTCTAGACGCGTTAGTTCGAATTAGCTTAGTTCGAATTAACGAATTCGAACTAAGTTAGTTCGAACTAGCGCTGTAGTATAGACGTACCCTTGGAGAAGAATAAGATCAAAGTGATTCCAAATGCAGTCTTGAAGTTATAATGGTGCAAAATCCCTCTCTTTGTCTGTACTGGCCATATAAGTTCCCTAAAATTCCCAAAGCCAATCTTTTTAGAAAACCACCCAATATTGATTTAAAAATTGTTAGTGATGGAGGATACCCTCAAAGTCCTTGGTAATTTTTCCAATAGTTAATTACTTTTGCCACACATTTATCTCTTTATTTCCAGTCTAAATTTGTCTAACTTAAGGTCTGAGCTATTGTATTGTGTTCTACCTTTCCCTGCTAGAGTCCATTGTTAGACTCCATTTAGATATTTATAGCCTGTAATCAAGTAGCACTTTAACCTTCTCAAGCTAAATAATCAGCTCTGCATTGTCACTAAGGTATGTCTTCTCATGGCTTTTTTTCTGAACCTTCTTCAATTTATCAATATCCTTCTTGACTTGTGGGCACCAGAACTCAATATAGTATTCCAGCTGCTGTTGCACTAGTGCAAATGCAGAGGTAAAATAACCGTTCTTCCTATTTGAGATACCACAGAACTGCATTTGGGGGTGGGGTGTTTTGTCAGTGTCATACAGGGAATTCATGGGCATCATAAAGGATAGTCAACTGGCCAAATATCTTTGAGTCACTATTTTCAGAATATAGTACACCAACCTGTAAATATGTTCTATATTCTTTGTTCCTAGATGTATATGCTTAACTTCATTTGCTTTCACCTAGTTTATCAAGTGAGATCAGGTCACACTCAATAACTTGTCCTCTTCATTCTGTATTACTCCCCTAGTTTGCATATCCGTTGCAAACTTTATCATTGATTAGATGCGTCTTAGGTCATTGATTAACATGTTAAATAGTACAGGGATAAAATTTTAGTTGGGACCCAGAGGAAATGCACCTGCCTGATAATTCTGAAATACATTTTGAGACCTAGCCTGTTTTTAATCTATTTAATATGTGCAGTGGTAATTCTTTACCCTTCTAGTTTTTTAATCAAAATGTCTTATTAGTCAGAAGTCTGTCAATACCATTTTTTTATCAACCAAAGTTTGTAACTTCATCAAAGACATCAAGTTTACATGATCTATTTTCCATAAACCCCTGTGGACAATCATATTACCCTCCTGTAATTTGTTTATTAATGAAGCCCTGTATCAGCTGCTCCATTATCTTGCATGGAACAATGTCAGGGTGAGAAGGCCTATAATTGTCTGGGTCACCCCATTTACTCTAAGGCACCTTACACAATTTGGCAAATACTAACACAGCCTCATAACTAGAACGGCTTGAAAATTCTGCCCAATCTTTTTGTCAATAGTGTCTTTTTTTTCTGAAACCATTTTTATGTAGTCTATTTTACTTTTTTGAAGAAAATAATACAAATGTTAAAGTAGAAATACATTATCTCAGCTATTGCAAAATTAACACTTAAATGGAAACATCAAACTGTTTTGAAGAGATTTTGCAAGAAAAAGATATCCCTTTTACCCAGGACAACCCAGATGAGAAATGGAATAGAAGTATTACATTATTCAGCATCAGAATTACACTAGAACCTTGTTCTCAGTTTTCAGTCATATGCTCTAGTCAATACAAAACACTGCAAGACCAGTGGAAACCAACTGTCAATGACTTTAACTTTCTAGCTAAAATAGAAAACTTAGCGGTTTTTAAAATTGCAGCTCAGAAGATGTGTTGTCTGAATTTGTTTATGTACCTTTTCTTTTTAAAATTAGCTATTAGTTACTAGAGGCTCTTTGGTTTGGAGACGCACTATTTTAGGCCCAGTCTAAGCTCTTTTGGGGGTCTCTATTAGTTTAGAATACAGGCAGTCCCCGGGTTACGTACAAGATAGGGACTGTAGATTTGCTCTTAAGTTGAATCTGTATGTAAGTCGGAACTGGCGTCAAGATTCAGCCGCTGCTGAAACTGATCAGTTTCAACAGCGGCTGAATCTGGACGCCAATTCTGACTTACATACAGATTCAACTTAAGAACCCCAGGCATCCCCAAGTCAGCTGCTGCTGAAACTGATCAGTGGCTGATTCCAGGAAGCCAGGGGCAGGGGCTTCCTGTAGTCGGCCACTGGTCAGTTTCAGCAGCGGCTGACTTGGGGACGCCTGGGGCAGAGCAGCTTGGCTGCTGCTGGGTTGGTCCAGTAGCCTCGGCGCTACTGGACCAACCCAGCAGCACCCAAGCTGCTCTGCCCCAGGCGTCCTGATTCAGCCGCTGCTGAAACTGACCAGCAGTGGCTGAATCAGGACGCCTGGGGCAGAGCAGCTTGGGTGCTGCCGGGTTGGTCCACTAGCGCCCAGAGCGGCGCTACGGGACCAACCGGCAGCGCCCCAGCTGCTGTACCACAGGCATCTGGAGCAAAGCCGCAGAGCACGGGGGCAGCGGGACAGCCCAGATGCGCCGTGGCTGTCCTGCTGCCCTCGGGCTCCGTGGCTTTGCTCTGCTTTGCTCCCCGTCCCCCTGGTCTGCAGACCAGGGGGACGGGGAGCAAAGCAGAGCAAAGCCGCGGAGCACGCGGGCAGCAGGACAGCCCAGACGCGTCTGGGCTGTCAGCTGCCCGCGTGTTCCACCGCTTTGCTTCCTCTCCCTGGTCTGCTGGAGACCAGGGAGAGGGAGGGCCCCGTTCGTAACTGTGGATCCGACGTAAGTCGGATCTGCGTAACTCGGGGACTGCCTGTAGTAATAGAAGTGTAGCCGTGTTAGTCTGGTGTAGCTGAAGCAAAATGCAGGACTATGTAGCACTTTAAAGACTAACAAGATGGTTTATTAGATGATGAACTTTCATGGGCCAGACCCACTTCCTCAGATCAAATAGTGGAAGAAAATAGTCACAACGATATATACCAAAGGATACAATTAAAAAAATGAACACATACGAAAAGGACAAATCACATTTCAGAACAGAAGGGGGATGCAGGGAAATATGATTTGTCCTTTTCATATGTGTTCATTTTTTTTAATTGTATCCTTTGGTATATATGGTTGTGACTATTTTCTTCCACTATTTGATCTGAGGAAGTGGGTCTGGCTCACAAAAGCTCATCATCTAATGAACCATCTTGTTAGTCTTTAAAGTGCTACATAGTCCTGCATTTTGCTATTAGTTTAGAGACAGAGTAAAAACAGGTGAAGTGACTTTCCCAAAGTTCCAAAATGAGCTAGTGGCAGAACCAGTAATTAGTCTCCACTGTCTCTAAGAGCAGTGTCCTAACCATTGATCCATATTACCTTTTTTACACTCATCTAAACTTAATGAGTTCAATTATTGTTGCCTGTAGAACTTCAGTATTTTCTAAGTAATTAGCAAAACAAAGAAAACCCTAGTTGTAGGGAAAACACTGGCAGTTCCTGCTCTTGTGCTTTCATTTCACTAGAGTACAACATTTGCCCTTAATGACCTAATCCATAGCAGCCTGATAAAGATCTGAAAAAGCGCTGTAACTTTGAAAGCTTCTTTCACCAACATAAATTGCTCCAATAAAAGACATTACCTCACCCACCTTGTCTGTAATATCCTGGGACTAACATGGCTATACAACACTATACATAAAATATCTTGTCAAAATAGATGTTTAACTGGGAGTTCCTTGTAGAATAGCATCATTCATAACCATTGCTACAAAACTGTGTGCCTAAGCAAAGTGGAATGTCTGACTTTCACACCCTCAAGATCAAGGACACTTCCAGGCTAGAACTGAAAGTGGTTTCATATAGCACCTACTTTTTTTTGCTTTCAACAACATAGGTAATAAAATAGAAAAATATTTTTATTTACCTAGGAGATAAGAGGCTTCTCTGGCATGGTAACGGAATTGTGTGTGTATACATAGTATCGACAACTTTTAACTGAAATATATGCTCTGTTCCTATTGGAACATAAGAACGGCTATACTGGGTCGGACCAAAGGTCCATCTAGCCCAGTAGCCTGTCTGCTGACAGTGGCCACTACCAGGTGCCCCAGAGAGGGTGGACCGAAGACAATGATCAAGCAATTTGTCTCCTGCCATCCTTCTCCAGCCTCTGACAAACAGAGGCCAGGGACACCATTTCTATCTCCTGGCTAATAGCCTTTTATGGACCTAACCTCCATGAAATTCTCTAGCTTCTCTTTAAAGTCTGTTATAGTCGTAGCCCTCTCAGCCTCCTTTGGCAAGGAGTTCCACAGGTTGACTACATGCTGTGTGGAAAAACTTTTTTATTAGTTTTAAACCTGCTACCCATTAATTTCATTTGCTGTCCTCTAGTTCTTCTATTATGGGAACTAATAAATAACTTTTCTTTATCCGCCTTCTCCACACCAGTCATGATTTTATATACCTCTATCATATCCCCCCTTCAGTCTCCTCTTTTCTAAACTGAGAAGTCCCAGTTGCTTTAACTTCTCTTCATATGGGACCCATTCCAAACCCCTAATCATTTTAGTTGCCTCTTTTTTGAGGTGAGGAGACCACATCTGTACACAGTATTCAAGATGTGGGTGTACCATAGTTTTATACAGGGGCAGTGAAATATTCTGTCTTATTTTCTATCCCTTTCTTAATAATTCCTAGCATCCTATTTGCCTTTTTGACCACCACTGCACACTGTGTGGAAGTTTTCAGAGAACTATCATTGATAACTCCAAGATCTCTTTCCTTATTTGCCATAGCCAAATTAGCCCCCATCATACTGTACGTATAGTTGGGGTTATTTTTCCCAATGTGCATTACTTTACACTTATCCACATTAAATTTCATTTGCCATTTTGTTGCCCAATCATTCAGTTTGGTGAGATATTTTTTTGGAGTCCCTCAGTCTACCTCTGTCTTGATTATCCTAAGATAGACACAAGAGTCCCTTTTCCAAGAACTTGGACTACAGAAATATTACAATAGCTGAATTGGCACTGGGGTCTGACAGAATTGAATCTATTAGCATGGCAGTAAATAATAATGCATTTTTATAAGCATTGGGTGAACTTCTAACACTTAACAGTGACTTACTTCCAATTTTAATTAGCAGTAATTGGGCAGAATTTAATGAATAGTTTCATTTGTCAGGATCTGGAATCCATGTGTGACCAGCTTCTGTGCAGACCAAATGACTGGGGAAATCATCAATCCAAGAAGCGAAGTAAGTTGTAACTGCACTCTTTAAGAATCAGCTAGCTTTTCTATCTGAAGTTTTCTTGAATAAATGCATGCTTGTATACATTTTAGTTTTAATATCTTAAAATTCACTTGAACACATTTTATTCTAAGTTGTAGTCAAGATCCTCATGTTTAAGGTCTTGGCTGAGTTGGAACATTTATCTCAGACTGTCACAGTATATCTAATATAGGTAGTAACATCACAGATGTTAGCCAGGTAGTTGCTGGAGCAGTGCTCTTGATGGGACTAGAGTGAATGGCGATCCATATATACTTGTGCAGGGTTTCTCCTAGTGCACTTAGAGAACTAGTTGGGAATTATCCCTTGGATGGCTCTCACATGGAACTTTTCTCTTTTTAAGTAAGAGGTCTTTATTGAGAGGGAAATTATTTTTTTCTGTGAATCTGATGTATTTCCAGCTCATTTATGGTTTGCTCAGATACTGCTGTGAGTGTTTTTAAAAATGCATATGCAGAAGTAACAAATCGTGGGTAAGCAATCATTTATGGACATTCTGACTTCTTTTTTAATCATGCACTCTTAAACACTGAATGAATTTCTGTATGCTGCCCAAACAGTGCATAACTAGAACCACATCATAAATACACCCCTGTACTGTAAAACCTCCAAAGCTCTGAATATGGTGATGCAGTCACTTTAATCTGAGGTACATATCCGGATCTTTGCTTGGTTAGGATCCACTCTCCATTCTATGCCCAGATACTGTTGTGTCTTCCTGCTGCTGCACGTTGCTAAGAGCGAACTGAACATAGTTTTAGGGCTGCTATAAGTTATTCTGAGTGGGGGACTAGGTGGCTGTTGAAGAGCACCAGAATATGATGCATGCAAAGATGGCTTAAGTGAAAGGGGGGAAATACAGTTAAGTCTTTGTTGTTTCTCTTCTCTCTGTCTGAGAGGGCAAACATTAAGGTATATTAAAAAGCTCCATACATCAGCAGCAAGGAAGAGATGCCACTGCACTTGAACATTTTCTTTCAGCTTCTGCTTCCTTTGGTGCCATTGTTAAATTACAAATTTCAATCTGATTGCCCTTTTAGTGCCCCCCAACATACATACATAGTCATAGATTTACACCAAAAGATGAATTTGGCAAATATCTATCTTGCAAAGCCAGTTCACTAAAATGGCAGGCTTGGAGTGAATCTAGTATTTGGCATAACTCAGAGTAACTTGGCAGGAAGTAATAGAGCACTCACTGGCTATCTGTATGAATGTAGTATCAGACTTCTCCACCTGGAGTTGTTTAAAAAGAAACATGAACACTGAATGCAATTCACAGTGGCAGCTGTGTGAAGTCTAGATGGTGATGCTAGGGCTTTAACTGCCATGCCTCGAGGTGCTCTACTATCTAAACTAATGCCTGGGGCATGTCCTGGGCTCTCAACTACCAAGGAACAAAATGTATGGTTTTTTTGTTGTTTTGTTTCTGTAACTGTCAAACATTGGCAGTTGTTCCTGACTTTGACAGGTTGTGTGTCAAACTTCTTGCTGTTGCTGCCAGACAATAGGTCTGGTGTTCCATCATTGCTGTGGCTAACCATCCGTTCTTCATTCTTCATGGGAAGAATTACTTATTCATATTTCATCAGATCACTTTTAAAGCCTTGGTGCAGAAGAAGAATGTTCAATGCTGCTCTTTGTGTACCTGCTGTAAAAAGCAGACTAACCATCAGGTAACTCATATGGTACTAAGGAAGATCCATGTATGACCCAACATCTGTTCAAGGACTGACCACACAAGCTGTATAGATGGACCCAGGTCCCGTATGGTGTGAACACAGAAGTTATTTTGCACAGCGAAGTGCCAGAAGATTTTCATGCAGAAGAGCCAGCTCACTAATATCTTGTGCTCTGAATTGGTATGTACAATGCAGTGTAGAGCAGTGGTCATCAGTGGTGTTAACTAGGTTACTTGAGTACTTTTGGGTTGGAGTTCTGCTCCAGCCATCCCTCCCTCACTTCCTGTTTTGTTAGTGGGAGTGGTCCCCTTCCTCCCCTTTCTGGTAGGGTTGAATAAAGCAGTAAGTTCCCAGAGAAGTCGTGTGTGTGTGTGTGTGTGTGTGTGTGTGTGTGTGTGGTGAGTTCCCATTGCTGCTTTGGAGAATGGGATCCAATTTGACAAAGGGCTTGTAGCAGATTTTACCTCTAACCCCTGTTGGACTCTTTCATTACAGGCTTAAAATCCCTGGTGAATCTGGTAAAAGCCTAAGTAGCCCAGAGTGACTCTTGTCCCTATATTACATCACTTTTAGAGCAATTTTGACCAGGAGGCAGTGTTGCTTAGTGGTGATCACTGGCATAGAACTCAGGAAACCTAGATTCTACTGCTGGTTATGCTGCTTGCATCCTGGGTTATTTGGGCAAGTCACCTATGTGCCTTGGTTTCCCCACTCGTGTAAAAAAAAAAAGGGGGGGGGAGGGTGATTTGAGGGCTATTCAAAATGTACCAGAAAAGTAGAGTGGCTATTACTACAACAAAAGTGGTACATGACTGCTGAGAAGACTGAACTGCTTCCTAGTCCCAGTTGTCACAAGGTGAAATGCAACCATTACATGGCAACAGGGATCAGGATTTCAGTGGCTGTTACAGGAAGCCTATAACCATGTGGTGAAATCACAATGTCACCAAGACATCAGGAACACAAATTCCAAAGGCATTTTAATGACATTGCTTAACTAGATGGATCTTAGGCCTGACCCAGTATTTTTATCCAGAATGCGGAGATTGTTTAGCCAGGCACTTCTGAAGACATCATGAGACTAGACATGTTCCTCTCACCGTGAACACTTGTGAAAGGACCAGACAGAATTTGTCAGGGGCTTCATTTACTTTCACACAGATGAACAAAAGATTCACAGGAGTCTGAGCTCTCATTTTGCCCACCAAGTTGCATCTGTTTGGTGTCAGGCTTGACTTGTTCAATCCAGCTCCTCCTCAACTTGTATTTTCTGCAGAAAAGAAGAAAATGGAGACTACAGAGACTATCCATGAGTGGAGGTAGGGTGTTACTTCTCTCTGGGAAGACAAACTGAAGAAAGCCACTGGATGAGAATTCTTCTCTTCTAATTATGTCCCCTAGAAAGGGGACAAAAGCATAGAATTGCAGTCCTGGAGGGTGAAGTTTTCCAGCAGAGAAAGAAGGACCCAGAAGAACCTGGGAAGAAACCGGAGACTTGGGATAGAAGCAGCAAAAGGGGCAGAGATATTGCTGTTTTCCTGGGCCACTTCTACCAATCTGAATCAACAAGTAACTAGGTCAAATACAGGGTCCAGGGCTGGAATCCAGATCAAATGGACACTGGCTTCTCCTACTAGCATCAAGGAAGGGATGTGCAAGCCTGATGGAAGGACAACTGAGTCTAGGATGTGCATGAAAACTGAGCATCAAGGATAGGCCAAGAAGTAGCCATTGGAGGTGTAGCAGGACTTTTGTGCTGGTATGTTAAGAGCTTTTAACTGTATGCTAGATACCCTGGCGCTGGAGAGACTTAAGTGACTTGGCAGGGGGGGCTGTCTTTCAAGACAAGGCAGGCCACTACAGAACTAGAAAGCCGTTGGTAGGGGCACTAGAAAGGAGCCCTGCAGTGAGTGAGTGCTCAGACGCAGACCACCATTCTCTGCTGACCCTTAAAGGGATCTGAGACAACACCATTGGCCTGAGAGTCACTTATTGAAGCAGCAGATGGGTCTGGTGGCAGCATAACTTAAATGAGCCTCTAGAAATAAGCTCAGTTATTGGCTAAACGATGGCTTGATTTGATTAGATGGAGGCTGCCAATAAAACTGGCTTATTCAGTGACTTCCATCAGGTCTCTTCTTTCTAATCTTGATGCACAGGACCCTACCAAATGCATGGCTGTGAAAAATGTCTCCGATGAACTCTGATTTCCCTGGTGGTGTCTGGTCTTCCTCCTGCTTCTGGTAATGCTCCAGCCAGGGCCTTCTATCATGCACTGGGCTCCAGCTAGTAGTCCTTGCTAGATTGGGATTTCCTCTTTCCCGGCAGAGGCTGCTCCTGAGGCTAGGTCACACCCACCTCTGGGAACCTCTGCCACTGCAGGAAGCTAGACTTCTAGTCATGTCTGCTATATTAATTCCATACCTGTCATTATCACTTCACCTCTATTGCCACACTTTTACTACCATTGTTTATTGCTATAGAACCCTTGAATATTCATATTTGACAGAGAAATGCAGAAAGTTTCCACTTCTGTGCTATCTACAAACTATACCCAAGAATTCTCTCTGAAAACTTGATATTTTGATTGTTTACTGAGTATTGCTAATAGTTTGCACATGATAAAACAGGCATGACATTAGGATGGTGTGTCTTTGAAAGAGTAGCTGAAGTCTCAGAGGTTCTTAGTATAAGACCATTTGAGGAAAAAGGAGAGAGAAGTATGGAATTGAAGTGGTAGGCTAGTTCGCTGCTCCGAAGTCACTCCCAACAAATAAGATCTTACTGGTAAAAAGGAGATGCCCCATTACCATGTGTTTAAGTATGTAGAGAGAGAACTCCCAGTACAAATTCTATATATTTCCAACTGCTTCTTTTGACTTCCAGGTTTCCAGTTTGACCTCTTGTTACTCCCATGCTTCCTCTCACTTGTAGCCTTCCACAGGGGAAGAGACCCCACTGATTGCAATGGAAGTTTTTCATGTGATATGGCTGCAGGCCAGAAGTGAGTTGTAGAAACTGGGTTCCATTCTATACTAGCACAGTTCAGATGATAGAATAAAAACTCTCTTGTTTTGCCACTACAGAGATTAGATAAACCCAGTCTCGATTTGCAAAACTGACAGTGGTGGTGCAACTCTGGGTTGCACATTACTAAATAGTCTGAAAAACCTTTCCACCCAATTCCCAGGGTTCTTTGCCTCTCTACTTATTGTGAAATGCCTGTAAGTAGGCTTAGAGATGAGGTGAGTGAGCTAATGTCTTTTTATTGGACCAACTTCTGATGGTGACAGGTTTTTTTAATTTTTACATGTGATATCTAATGCTTTCACTTTAAGAACAAACATGCTTGCTGAGAGAGCTGCATGGTAAGTTAAAGTTGCAGGCCATTATGGTGTCCATAGGCTCTGGAGAGAAAGCAAAGCACACAACCTGTCCTGTTTAGGTATCTGGCTTCCTTGCCTACAATGTGGGGGGAAAAAAAATCTCAAACATATGAGACATGGCTCTCTGTCCTAGAGAAGTGATAGCTGGAAGCCTGAAATCATTCAGTCCATGCTCTTAAACCTTGATAGCAGAGTACAGCTTTGGGCTTGGTGAAAGACAATCCAAGTAAGAACTAACAGCTGGCTGGGATGAACAGGCAGCCTTGTCAGGGTTACACAGCAGTGGCTTTCTAAAACAGTTAATGTTTTCTCCCACTTCACTGACTGTTTAAACTGCCTCTAATGCCTTTCTCATCTCTTTGCTTTTGCTTTGCTCCACCTACCATTCATGTTCTGCATCTATTGTGCTGCCTTCAGTGTCAATCTCTCCAGTTAGATTGCCAACTTAAATGACAAAATTAATGGTATTAACATACCACTTGCAGACCAACTGTTAGTTTTGCTTATGTTGCTTCCCTTTCCTTTACCACTTGTCTTGTTTATAGAGTGTAAACTCTTCAGAATAGAAGCTGACTCGCTATTCTCTATAGATCCTAGCACAACAGGCCCTTACCAGTTGGTTGTTCTGTACTGTAAGATAATGTTATTAGAGACAGAAAATGTGATAATTATTTCTGAAACCTTTTAGTATGGGAATGCATCTACATAACATCTGATTTAAGGCTCAGACTAACACACATTTTCTTTTTTCCCCCAATTCAGAGTTTTTACATATGTGGTATTTTGTGCACTAAAGTGCCTCAGTACATGAATGTCACTGAATACAAGCAGATTCATTTTCAACAGATTAATTATTAATGGCTCCATAGAACTAAAGGCAAATTCCTTACTGTTCCTAACTTGTACACTTTCATATTAAAATGCATGATCTAGACATTCCATTATCTATCTTTTCAGTTTTTTACAGTTGAAAAAAGTTCAGGTTGGGGTGAGAATGGACTGAAATATGCAAAGTCTCACAACATAGAGCATTCAGAGCTACATGGAAAAACGTGCACACTCCTTCCCCTCCCCTCTGTTCCTCAACTAATTGCTGCATTATTGGCTGAGGCAAGTTCAGACAAATTAAAATATGTACTGGGCTAGCTTTGTAAAGAGTTCAATCAACAAAGACTCTCTATTATACATTATGGCACTTGTAAGGGTTGAGCTCTGAAGCTCTTACATTGTACTCCACTGTACTTAGATACAGAGTGATTGTTGCTGCTCAACTAGAAACATGCTCAGCAGTGGGCTCTGCATGATTAAAATTATTCATGCCGCACAAAAAAGTCTGAATATAGGGGAAAATGTTTTTTTAATGGGAAGTTATCCCACTAGGAAATCTCCCCAAAGTCGTGGTAGAATTCCCATCGCTGGACTCATTTTACACCAAATGCAGGCAGCCTAGAGATGATATACGAGCCCTACATGGGTAGGGCAAATATGAACAAGCTGATTGGACAGGTCTCTTCTATTGCTAACTTACCACTGGAGAATAGATATGAATGGCAAAAGATAATTACACTGCCAAAAAAAAAAGCTGATCAAAGGGTTAATATTCTGTAGAATTTCTTAATGTTATAAGGGCCTTATACTGAAGATTTAGGGTCTAGGGAAGACTAGCATCAAGGGTCGAATTAGTTTAGCTCCTTTTTTGCTTGTGTACTGTCCACAAAAAGCTCACAAACCTCAACATTCACATTTATTCCCAGTTCTTTGCCTAATGTGAAGGTTGTCTGTGGAGAACGTTGAATTTTTTTTCAAAGGACTGTGCAATGTGGATGAACAATAGTCATGCTTGCAAACTCTATTAAAATAGTTTTGGAGGTGTAGCTGTGGGTTGTGCCCACAAAAGCTCATGATATCTATATTTTGGTTAGTCTCTAAGGTGCTGTGGGACCATTAGTTTGGTTTTTCTAATTAACATAGCATAACTTGATTTCTGTGAATACTTATATTTGCTTAAATCACAGTTCTGGTGAATATTCATGTCAGTAAATTCATGTCAGGCAGGGCATAAACACCATAGGGGCCACTTCGTTAAATAAGCCCTATGATTATTGGCAACACTTTGTCCGCAGTCTTCGCTGAGCTATGCAAGAATGGAGATACAGGCAGTCCCCGGGTTACGTACAAGATAGGGACTGTAGGTTTGTTCTTAAGTTGAATCTGTATGTAAGTCGGAACTGGCGTCCAGATTCAGCCGCTGCTGAAACTGACTGCCAGTTCTGACTTACATACAGAATCAACTTAAGAACCCCAGGCGTCCCCAAGTCAGCTGCTGCTGAAACTGATCAGCAGCTGATTCCAGGAAGCCCGGGGCAGAGCAACTCTGCCTCGGGCTTCCTGTAGTCAGCGCTGGTCAGTTTCAGCAGAAGCTGACTTGGGGACGCCTGGGGCAGAGCAGCTGGGGTGCTGCTGGGTTGCTCCAGTAGCGCCGCTCCTCGATGCTACTGGACCAACCCAGCAGCACCCCATCTGCTCTGCCCCAGGGTCCAAAACAAAAGCCTGGTCTGCTGGCGGGGGGGGCACGCTAGATGCGTGCCCCCTCCCCCCCAGCAGACCAGGGACACGGGGAGCAGAGCTGCAGCGGCAGCGGGGTGCCGCGCCTCTGAGGCTTTGCTCTGGCAAAGTCTCAGAGGCGCGGGACCCTGCCGCGGCTGCAGCGTCAGTCCCGGTGCCTGTGGTCTGCTGGGGACGGTCCCCAGCAGACCACAGGCACCGGGACTGAAGCGGCAGCAGCGGCAGTTCCCTGCGCTTCTGAGGCTTTGCTCTGGCAAAGCCTCAGAAGCGCGGGAACCCGCCCGGTGCCCCTGGTCTGCTGGAGACGGTCTCCAGCAGACCAGGGGCCCCGGAGCAGCTTACGAACGGGGCTTTCTCGCCCCGGAGCTCGCAGGTAGCAATCCGCGACCTCCAGGGCGAGAGAGCCCCGTTCGTAAGTGCGGATCCGACGTAAGTCGGATCCGCGTAAGTCGGGGACTGCCTGTACATTGGTATTTATGTAAAGCAGCACAAAGATACCTGAAAACCAGGGAAGTGCATGTTTTCAAATGTGGTGCTACTATGCTGAATTTTCCTGGGGGTAACTTCAGGTTGCATTAATAAAAGTGAGAAGCTGAACATCCTGGATTCCAACCTGAAAATGTATCCCTATCCTGTGTCAAAGTAAGGTGTTGGAAGTATTTGTTCTTCATCCAGCTGCTGAGCTTTGGCTATTCTCAGTAGCAAACAATAAGTTGACCGCTTCTGTGACACTTTTTCACTGCTTTGCCTTCACTGGGACACCTACATGTGCTACTGATTCTCATAGGCTGACATTCAAATGGGGTTGGGTTATTTCTTACATACTACTTAGCCACAGTACAGCTAAAAACAGTTCAGTGAGTTTAGTTCATTAGAGTGGATAATTTTGCATTTCCATGTGATGAGCTTGAAATTGGTCTTTTATGTCCTAATCTTTCATGTGCTGCCTGCAGCTGCCAACAAACACTTCCATTTCTAGTCACAGAACCAACAGAGCAGGCCAAATCTGATTCAACAAAGCTATTGTGTGTTTTAATTAATGGTTTAGAAGAATAATTTGTCTTCTGAAATCTGAACAGCTCCCCTTCATGTAATATAGCATGCATTTTTAGCCACAGCAAACTTAATTGAGGAAGGAACTAGTTTAGTCAGCATCAGAGAAGTTGCTGATAATACTTTGCAGTTGTCATGTCATCCAAAAAGCCAGGTTACAGGACTATACATGACTGGTTGTGTTAGTCAGTTGTGGGAAAACTGATGAACCTCCCTTCTCCCATGGCACTAGTTAAAGAAAATCACAAACAAGATAGAAAGGCCTATTAAAAAATTTCAATAACTGTTAACATTTAATTTTTTTCTGAAAACCATTCTGATTACCAAAAGTTGGGTTATCAACCTCTTTTGTTAAATGTCACTAATTTTGTGGAAAACTTCACTTTCAATAATGCTGTATTTCTCCTGGCTTTTGCATCTTCTGTTTAGAGGTATCAAGTTCTGGTTACTGACTCAGAAATTTGATTTGTCCTTTTCATATGTGTTCATTTTTTAAATTGTATCCTTTGGGTATATATGGCTGATAATTTTCTTCCACTACTTGATCTGAGGAAGTGGGTCTGGACCACAAAAGCTCATCACCTAATAAACCATCTTGTTAGTCTTTAAAGTGCTTACATAGTCATGTTTTTTGTTAGTGCTGGAACTGGCATTGAAAGGCTTGCCTTTTACAAGGTTAATTTGCATTGATCTAGCTTAAATGGCAATATCTATGCATCAAAACACCACTCAACTACACAGAGTGGCTGTTAGAAGCTGTGGAGTTGAGGAAAATTGACCTGTAGCCCAGACTACCTGGTATGCTCATCAACTTGAGTGAGTGATAAGGGGTTTGATGGGCAGGACTCAAATGAACAAAGTAAAGATGAGCCCTAAGAGGAGTGATATGAAACAATTCAAGAATAGCCAATCATAACCTTCTGAGCATGCAAGAGCAGTTCCCAAAAGCTGCTCAAACAAAGAAAGCCAAGTAATAGATGGGCTGGATGGGCTCAAATAACTGAATGGGATAGTCTTTTTACCTTCATATCCAGCACAAGTTCAGAGATCACATGCAATCTCTTTGGGGGAAAAACTGATCACAATCAAATTCGTGCATGAACATGCACTTTCCAGTATCCGCCATTGCCATTTGCATTATCTTATGTCTGTAGAGAATGAGATTTCTACATTACTTTTATGAACTAGTACATGTGACTGTTTACTTCTGGACTATTGTGCTGCTTGTTACCTAACATAAACCAGTAAAGCTTTTTCCAGAGTTTCCTGCTGAGAGTTGGAGATGGGTGAGCCATGGACTAGTGTATCACACTTCCAACCAAAACACTGCAATCAAGCCTCACTGATACTTCAGTAGATCTATTTAGGCCAGGGGTGGGTAAGAGGTAGCCAGGAGGCTGGATCTGGCCCACCACACTGCCTCACCAGAGCTCTGAGGCAGAGAACAGCTCATACTTAAACCGCTATCTGCTCTGGGAAGGAAGTCTTTGCATGCTGCCTCTGCCCTCCCTCCCTCCCCCCTCTCCCCCCCCAGCAAAATGTCTTAGCTCTCATTGGCCAGTTTCCGGCCCATAGGAGCTGAGAAATTTTACTAGGGATAGTGTGGGAAGCCTGCATTCCATGCCACATTGGAGTGGCCTCAGTATGCCTCAGGTTTCTACAGTGCTGCTGGTTGGGAGCTACCTCAATAAGCACTTCCCAGCCAGAGCCTGCCTGTGGCACCCCTTCCCTTCCCTCCCTCCCCCTATGACGGTGTCCCCCAGGCCACCACCCAAACCCTCTGTACCCTTTTTCCCCCTTCTCCCAGGTCACAGTTTCCTCCCAGAACCTCCTACATCCTCCCCCAGGCCAGAATCTCCTCCTGGAATGTACACCCCAAGCCCCTGCCCCAGATCACAGCTCCCTCCTTTACCTAAACTCCCTCCTGGACCTCAGTCCCCTACCCCAAGCTCCCTTCTGCACCCAACTTCCGTTCCAGGTCCCACAATCCCTCCATAGAAGTGCAACCTTGTCCACTTGCCAAAATCTTGGAGTGGCTCTCCATTACAAATTATTGCCCACCCCGATCTAAGTAATTCAGTGGGCATGCTAAAGCATATGGCCAACTCAAGAAAATTGATTCTGCCAAGTGGGCATTCCAAGTCTCAGAGAAACAGCGATATGGAGGGGAGAGGAGAGCCTGGACATCCTAGAGAACTGACCAAATCCTTGTGACTGTTTCCTTAGAATGCTAGAGCAGAGGAAAGGTCAGTATTTGTATGTGCCGGTCAAGATACCTGTATTTCTTGTGTGGGATAAGGAGTGATTAGTTTAGCACATCTGTGCTTCACGCATTCAGTGTTCCTGGGAAGATGCTCTGGGAGCCAGTGCGCCAACCTGGAGATCGTGGGGGGGAAAAAATCTGAATTGTAGGCAGCTGGCACAAGTCTCAGGGGCTAGGCAGTTGAATTGCAGGGTCCCAGCTTTCAGAAAGGAGTGCGAGAAAGAGGATCTACACCCAGCTTGGATTCCGGAAGTTAAAAGCACACTGGTTTAGCATGTGGGATCCAAACACAACAGCACAGTGGGTCCAGTAGGAGTAGCTCAAAAAAAGTTGTGGTGTTACTGCTACTCTAACTTGTCTTTGGTAGCCTTGGTGAAGAAACTTGTACTGGGGTTTTGTGCTGTTTACTTGCTGGCTGCGTCTAGACTGGCAAGTTTTTCCACAAAACCAGCTGCTTTTGCGCAAAAACTTGCCAGCTGTCTCTACTGGCCACTTGATTTTGCGCAAAAGCACTGACATTCTACTGTCCGACATCAGTGCTTCTTGCGCAAATGCTTTGACATTCCCATTTGGGCAAAAGCCCTTTTCCGGAAATGTGTTTGTGCACGAGGGCCAGTGTAGACAGCTAAAAACTTTTGCGCAAAAAAGGCCCGATGGCAAAAATGGTGATTGGGGCTTTCTTGCACAAAACCACATCTTTTGCGGAAAAGCGTCAGTGCCAATCTAGACGCTCTTTTCCGCAAATGCTTTTAACGGAAAAACTTTTCTGTTAAGCATTTGCGGAAAATCATGCCAGTCTAGACGAAGCCTATTTCTAAACAGAGGGTTGTGATCTCAAGGGTTGTCATTCTACCACCCATCGGGTGACTGACACAAGTGTCTCCTGCAGCTGATCTCTGTTTTGCAGGTGTTGACCTACTTCCATTCTCTCCATCTCTACAAGTAAATATTGTTTCTGCAGAAAACGCAAATAGTTTGACTTGTGTTAAATGTCACAGCCTGCTGTTTCCTCAGGGTAAGGTAGTTAACAAATTTGCAACTCAGCTGCTCTTCAATACTATTAAAAAGGCACCATTCCCAGCATACCCACTCCACAGTTATTAACTGGTTTGTAACAATTCCTGTGGGCCAGGTCTCCCCCAGTAGAGAACCAAGCCTTCTATGAGTCCTCTCCCATAGCCTCAAACCTGGCCTCCTGAGAGGGCTCCTTGTACTCTTGTGTTCACAGGTGTGTCCTACCCCTTCTTGGGTGACCTCACCTATAGAACAAAACTCTCATTTCTGGGCCTAGCTTACATAGACCACACTGGTGCTTTCCTTCATACCTAGGGGCTCCTGCATAAGCTGCCTTGTTGCTTGTCATGGTTTCCCAGGTCTAGCAAGTCCCCTCAATGCACCACTAGCAGCTTAGTTACTACCCTCCTTTGGGGCTCCTGCAGCTCTTACCCTCTGGCAAGTCTTTGCTACTGCTTCTGTTCTCAGAAAGCTCTCTCCTCACCTCCCCATATCTACCCAGGTACCTTCTCTCTCCCTGGGAGGCAACTGGGTAACAGGTGCAATGCATCTGGCTCCCTCTTAAAAGGGTCAGACACCCCCATGACAGACTGTAGTAAAATTCTGAAGGGAAAAAAAAAGAGCAGAAGAAATGATGTAGCTTAGTGGGCTGAACATAAGCATTGCTCACTTATTCCAATAGCTTTAATCAATGTTTCCTCCATTTTTTTTAAATCCATGTGCAGAGTGAAGTTGCCTTTGTGCACCAGATGTGCAGGTGTGTGGAAGGGGGCTCAGGGTGGGGGCAGAGGCTTGGTGTGTTGGGGGGGGTGAGTTCTGAGTAAGAGCATGAGGGGTTTGGGACACTTGCTGCAGCAGCTGGAGAGAACTGTAGGGTGCTTCTCCCCACTGCAGCAGCCCTCAGGCTACAGCTAGGGGTGAAGTGCTTCTGCCTGCACAGTCCTGCATGCCCCCAGCTTGTTCCCCCCTCACTGTCTACTTCTCTGCTCTCAAGGCTTCTGTGGCTGTGTGCCTGCATGGATGCGCAGCTTAGAGGAAATTCAGCTTATAATGGCACATACTAAAAACTGAACTGTCACCCAGTTCTGCTGCTTATTTCACGGTCATTTTGCACCCTGGAGTCCTGGGCCTCTATTAAGAAGAAGGCCAGTTGTGCTGAATTATCTGACTCTGAAGTGAATATATGGTGCTAGTACACTGGATAACTGCACCAAATGCCTTCCATTGCCCACTGTAAAATAGAAGTAAAGCGCGAGTCTCCCACGATTGGCAGCTTGTGTGTGTTACTGTTTTTACCAGCCATTGTGTCCCTGTATGTTCACTATAATATCACAATATCGTTAAGGGTCTGAAAGACTTATTTTTTATAAATCACCGTGTAACATTCCATTGGGTTTATTTTGAAATAGAAGACTGCTGGAAAGTATTTCTTATAATCCTGAAAAATAAACTACATTCAAACTAATGTACAATTCAAGAGCTGGTACTGGAAAACTGTACAGATGAAATTACATCAAAGATGAAAGTAGAAATGGAAACTCAGTTCAGAACTATAACTTATCTGAAACAAATGATGTAAAGCTGAATAATGGGATCACTCAAACATGGGATTACGGAAAAACTGCCTTGGGATAGCATAATTCAGACTTCAACTATATCAAACTATTAAGCCCTTGGCTGTTTTCTATGGAAAGAATCTGTACTTCTATCAGGTTTGATGTCCAGCCTTGTGGCCAAGGTAAGAATTGAGTTGATGTGGCTTTAATATGAGGAATTTAGGGTATGTTTACACAGCAGCATTATTTTGGAATAACTGACATTATTCCAAAATAACATAGCGCACGTATACACTACAAGCCTTATTTCGAAATAATGTCAAGCTGGAGGACTTCTTACTCTGATTCATGGTAACCTTCATTTCACAAGGAGAAAGGGAAGTCGAAGGAAGAGTGTTCTTCCTTTGACTTCCTGCTGTGTAGACAGTGCCAAAAGCCAGATTAAGCTATTTTGAGTTAAGCTACACAATTGAAATTCCACTTTAGCCCTGCTGTGTAGACGTACCCTAAGGCTACATCTATACTGGCAGCTTCTTGCACAAAAACTTTTGCGGAAGAGTTCTTCTGGAAAAAACTCTTCCAGAAGAGAGCGTCTACACTGGCATGTGCTTTTGTGCAAGAGATGTGCTTTTGTGCAAGAGCATCCATGCCAGTGTAGATGCTCTCTTGCGCAAGAAAGCTCTGATGGCCATTTCTACCATAGAGCTTTTTTGCGCAAGAAATTCATGTTGCCTGTCTATACTGGCCTCTTGCGCAAGAACAGTTGCACAAAAGGGCTTATTTCTGAGTGCGGGCATCATAGTTCTTGTGCAAGAAGCCCTGATTTTATACAGTAGAATGTCAGTTTACTTGCGCAATATCGCGCCAGTGTAGACACAGCCTAAGTGTGTGTATGGGGAGGAGGGTAAAATTAAAGTTGGAGTCGACCTACTTTAACTTCTGTTTTCTTACACCCTTGGCTCCTCAGTGTAAATTAAACCAACTTAGACTTCTTACTGAAGAGAAAGGAGCATGCAGAAGCCTAAGTAGGTCTGAAGGCCTGTGGGTTCTATTTGGTTTGTTTTTTTCTACCTCTCATCAGCATGCCAAAGAGGAGCTCAGCACTGAGATATTGTAACTGTTAAGGGGACTCTAATGCAGGCTAGAGCAATCTGAGCTCCCTTAATCTGTGGCAGTAACTGACAATGGATTCAGCTGTATGATCCTCCATCAGTTAGGAGTTCTGCCTGCATTGGGTAGCAAGTGTAGCTGCCTTTTGGCTGCTTTGTGCTGGTGGAGCTGAGCATTTACTTGATGCTGAATGAGCCCTTCCTTTTGTGTGTTTAATATACTAGATGGGAAAGGATCTAGCAATTAGCAGTATTGCCCCTTTGGTTCCATCTAGTAAAGTAACTGATAGCTACTTCAGAGTCCCATAGGTATATGGTCTGGACAGGGAGGTATGTGATCGGGGATCCCATATAGACTTTTCCTGGCCTGGGCAGGGCACTGGCTTCAGAAGGGGTATGGCTGAGGGCTAGTCTCTCCTAGATAGTTCTATCATGCTGCTGGGCATGCCTCACCCTGGGATCTGGTGGCAATTTAAAGGCCCTGAGTTTCTGGCTGCTACAACTGCCAAATTAGCAGCAGCAGTGGTCAGGAGTCCCGGACCCTCAAATCATAAGGCCCTGGGGCATCATCTGGCCCCTTTTCCCTGCCTCACATCAGCAACCTGGGGTCCTAGTCACTGAGGTTGGGAAGCTAAAGCAATGTTGCAAACTGTATGTGGATCAAATGTAGTGGTAAAAACTAAAAACCTTTATTCAGAGTTGGAGACCATGAGTTGTGATAGCAGGGAATCGGGCAGGGGAAAATTATGCATTGAACTGCAAGGAAATATTTGACAGACAATTTATATGATGTAATGAGTGCATTTGTCAGAACTGAGCAATATGTTTTCATGCTCTTCTATGCTTCTGCATCTGAAATGTCAGAAAATTAGCACACAACCAACTGTCTGATTCTTAATTAAATAGGTGCACTAGGTTTGTTCATAAAACATGTTGCCTAGTGCAGCTGGATATGTCCGGTCCAACTAAATCTCCCTTCCCCACAGTAATGTGCACTTCTAGAACAAATACATGTCCCAGCATCTAGAAAGCATTTAATTTTAAAATACTATTAAAATAGCCCTACTGCTGGATTCATGGACTGAAAGAATATCTTGTGTCATGATATTCCCCTTGGCTACCTCAGAAGGCAAATATTTTCCACGGTGGATTCTCAGCAGTAGTGTTTTCTCCTGAGATTTTTTTGTTTTTGTTTTTGTTTTTGTTGTTTTTGTTTTACTGTATTTGATACCTTTTTGTGCAACATGGAGCAGGTCCAGCAACCAGTCTCCTCCTCTTTGGATTCTCCTCAGTCCATTTCATTCAGTTTTCCCTTAAGGAGTAGAGCTGAGGAGCAGAATGAAAGCTTTGAATTAATATGAAGTGTGCTTTATCTATGGAACATCTTGACACTTCTGTTTCTTGGGTATTTTTGTTACAGTTGTGGACATATAAGGTTTTATTTGTAAGGTTTTTTTCTGGAAAAGGATCTTAACAAGAGAAGGTTTTTTGCTATTTCGGGGGGGGGGGGAAGGGGGGAAGATGGCTAAAGGTATATTGCTGGCTGCTATTTTCTTCACCTGCCTATGACAGTTTGATATACTTTATAATCCCAGAGAGCAGAGGGAGTATCAGGTTCTCAATTCATTGCACTTTTGAAGCATTATCACATTACCTTTTTGCTTTTCTCCCTTAAAGTTCATTTATATGTTAACCTCTTGTGTGAGGCATTATCTGGGGGAACAACAGAGCAAATGATGGAAGTTAAATTGGATTAGGCTGCAACTGCAGCAAAATCTGCCAATGGAAACAAATTGTTCCAGAATTATAGCAGCAGCATGGAGAAGGAACAATATTTATCAACTAAATAACACAATGGGAATCTACAAAAAGATTAGTATGAACAAAAGACTTGAAAAGTCCCTTCAAATTGTTGCTTTTAAAAGATGCAGAGGAGTTTTTCAGACTGTGTGGTGCAGGGCTAATCCTATTGTAGCAAGAACGTGTGTTCACCAGCAGTAGTTTTGTAGTCCCAAGGCTGATTACAGAAGAGTGTAATTACTGGGCAGGTTATTGTGCAATGGGGCCACAAAATCATGTGGGCAGCTTATGTAGCTTCATCATAGCGAGCAAAGCAGCTTTTGTGCCATTGTTTGAAATCCTGAACCAAATGGGCTGTGCCCACGAAAGCTCATGATACCACCTATATGTTTTGTTAGTCTATCAAGGGCTACCAGACCATTTGTTGTTTTTAAAGTTTATCCTGTACAGACTAACTCGGCTACCCCCTGAAGCTTCTAAATTAATTTGTTAGTCTCTTCTACAGTACTCAGTGCACAGTGGATTGTTTCATTTTTGTTTTTAATAACAAGGAGAAGCTAGTGTCAGATGCATCCTTCTATATTTGTTAGGATTGGAAACTCAGGCCCTTAAGACTGAAACTATATTTAAACTAATGGAAAACTTCCTAATCATGTAATTGGAAAAAGTGAGTTGCTTGTTTGGAGTGACTATGAGTGCGAAACTGAAAGTACGGGAAGAGTAGAAATCACATAATTAATGACTGGTTTTTCCAGTCCTCCAAATATAGTCCCAAGCAGTTCATTGTGACTTTTGGTGTGATGAATACTGAATGACTTCAAAAATTGTTACAAAATGGAATGAAGTTCCCCATGCCATATCCTTCCTTTCCTATTCTTTCCCAAGCCCTCCTGCTTGAGAAGCTAAGGCCAGGAAAGGAATGTCTTGGTAACATGATAGCTATATAGCAGTATCTACCTAATCTACAAACAGACTTGATAGCATCTTTCACCAGAGAATTCCAAACTGATTGCATAGGTGGATATGTGTATTTTTCTTTAAAAAAAAAAAAAAAAAAAAAATCCTCACTTCAGTGGTAGGGGCTGCTGCCCAGGAGTTCTGTGAAGGACCCATACGTCTGGAATTCACTCCATGCTCCTACTCCCGGTCCAAAATATCCTGAATCTGAACTTCAAGGTATGCATGAGTTTCTTTTTCTCTTTGTAACTGAAAGGCTGGGGAGTGTGGGCAGAAAGGGGAGAAGGGGAATTAGTTGTAGGGTGTGTGTAGTGGGTTATCTATAAAAATGGATGCATAGTTATGACTAGAACATAGAACTGGATAACTTTTTTAGTATATCAAAATTCAAATAGTACACATTGAACCTAGTTGGTCTGGCCCCCTTAAAGGGAGTTTGCTGGACCAGAGGAGGTCTGCTGCCCCTCTGTTGTCAGACTCTGAACTCTTCTAGGGTCTGTTAGAAGATAGCCAGGCTCCCCTGCCTCCATGCCAGAGAGGTTCAATTTGTAATACAGATGGGGAAACACCAGAAAACAGAGCTTAAATAAACTTACGTAAGGCTTTGGACAAGTCACAATATCAGGAATAGAACACAGATCTCCTGGTGCTAAGTCCTAGCTCCAACTGCTGTGTCAAAATGGACCAACTCTGACTTCATGTATTCCCACTTTCTAAATCTGCATTTAGAAACACACATTGCCCTTGATTTATAGCAGGATAAGGCAAAATATTGCCTGTAGGCCAGCTCTAGCCTGCCAAACCTTTGGATCTGGCCCACCACAATCCTCTGGGGTGTCACTGTCCTGTAACCCAACAGTGCCCTCAGGCGGGCCCCCTGCCTGCCATGGCTCCTTGCCACTCAAAGCAGCCTGCTACTGGGGCCATGTGCATCTTTTGCTGCAAGTCCTATGGGTGGAGTTTCCATCTCCAGACAGGCCAATGGGCGCTGCTTAGGCTATGCTTACAGTGCAAGCAGAGCATGAAGCCCCTCTTCTCCCTTTGTGCATGCTGTGCAGACACACACACGCTGGCTCCAGCAGCCAACCACTTTGAGCAGGGTGGAGCATGGCGAGCAGGGAGCTTGCCTGCATGTCCTGTTGGGCTGCTGGCTGGGAGCTGCCTATGGTAAGAACATCTTGGCCAGAGCCTGTACCTGGCAACCCACCCACTCCTACACCCCACCTCCCTGCCCTAGGTCACAACCCAAACTCCCTGCACCTCTGCTCCGGGACAGAATCCTCTCCTGCCCCCATGCTCCTTCCCAGACTCCACACACACCCTGCACCTCATTCCCTTACCTTGAGCTCCCTTCTGCATCCAACTTCCATCCCAGACCCTGCACCACCTCTGACCACTTACCAAATTCTTGGAGTCCCCTTCCCCCCCTCCCCCCCCCATCCATAGGCACAACTCCAAGTAGCATGATTGGGTCAAATTTTATATTAGGGTTCCATTTACAAACATCTACTAACTGGGTAATAGATACTACTAAATTGTCTGTGACAAGTCCAACAGGTTAATAGGTTGCTTCCAACCACACTTACCACTTCAGAAGAAAATTTCACAGTCTGACCTACTGATAGCTAGATGTTTATATATTTTAACCTTCTTTTTACAGTTCCATTTGTAAATGGTTTAAAACCCATATAAAATATCATGGTCATGGATCATGATAAGTCCAAGGTTGTGTATTACTAGATTCAAAATAAATGAGCTATACTCTTAAGTATGCTGCATTCAAAACATAACATGAAGTTGTCAACTTTAGTTCATCTTGTCACTAAACTTGTGCTTTAATAAACTTGTTTCTACTTGCATGTACAGCCAGTTAACTCTCAGACTGTACAAAGTCTGCTAATTATCAGTGAGGTCTTATGACTAAAATATAACTTGCATTTTCTTTTGCATTGTAATTCTGAAACCCTTTAACATAAATCCAGCCAGATGATACGTACATTCAAACCTGCAATAAATCTGCAAATAGGAACCACAGTCTCAAATTAAATTTGTTGTATCTAAAGATTTATACTGAAGTGAGTGCACACAAGAAACTCTCCTTTATGTGTCACAGTCTCATAATATAGTATAGTTTGGGGGTACTATAGAGTTCATTTGGCAGAAAATACTCATTTTGCTTCAGTGAGGCATTTTATTTCTGAAGTAGAGGCAGCACATAGTTTCCAGAATATTAACATTTATATCCTCAATACACACAATCTCTTGTTTTTAGCAGTTCTGTTGTACCTAATTACTAAATAGTATTTGTCTCAAGTCATTTTGGCACACAAGATATAACTTGGTAATTACTTTAACGCTTGTCTTCTCTAAGAATGTGGCACAGAAGAGAATGTAAACAAGAATATTACTTTTTTGTGCATCTCTCAAGCTTTCTATGTTGGACTATCAAAGCACTTTACAATTGTTAATGAGCCAAGCGCTCACATGGAATAGGAAAGTATGATCACCATTTTATAGGCTAAGAAATTAGGTGCTGAAATATCTTTTTTTTAATTGTATGCAGTTTAAATGAGTTATTCAACCTCTCATAGGAATTTTGTAGCATAGTTACAAAGCTGGAATGTCAGATTCAGTTGTCTATCTACAGTCCTTCCTCCATGCACTGAGAGAGGTGTTGGGAGGAGATGCTGGCATTCTTAATACAGAAAGATTCAGGTATCTAAAAAGAAATCCTCTGGATTGACAGGCAATGCTTAATACAATTACATGTGGCATCAGAAGAAATAAAAAGCTCCTTTTCCTTTCAATGAAGGAAATTGAATTTTGTTTATAGTCATGATCTCCTACCCCACCACCAAAAAGTGAAAGATTACATCAGCGCTTAATACTACAGATAGGGTAGTACTGAAATATCCAATAATTGTCCAGGCATAATTCTACAACAGTATTGTAACTTCAAACTTCTTTACTTTTTTATTATTACAGTAGTGCATAGGGGCCCCATTGTTAGCTCTCTGCAGACACATAGACAATCTCTGCCCCCAAAGAGCTTACAATCTAAAAAGCAAAGATGACAAAGGGAAGAAGAGGGTTTAGAGGAATATTCAAGTCAAGTGACTTGACTACTGTCTCTCAGCAAGTCAGTGACAGAACCACCTCTCCTGCCTTTGTTTGCTTTTCTATGTATGAGACCCCCACTGTCTGTCTTACCCCACTGACTCTAAGCATTCAGTTACAATACTGTACTGTATTGCAAATAATTTGCCCTCTTGCAGAACTACAAGTAGTAGAACGTTGGCTAGCTGTAGAGTGCTCTATGAAATCATAAAACAAACAGATATGGTGTGTGTTCAATAGTCAGATATTTGACTTCCCAGTCTGCTGGCTGACATTAATACCATGCTTCATACACACAATAGCATGGATTGTTTAAAGTGCACATAGCCGAATGTTGCTACCAAAGATTAACAGTGGGATGTGAACTGATAGCACCATAGCACTCTCTGCACAGTGCCCAGAGGCAATGGACACAGATCAGACAGCAATGATCTGTGCTAAAAAGTATCAGAGAAATTCCAGGTGCCACATTCAAGGATCCCCTGCAAAATCTGTAACCAGAGAACTGGCTAGTCAACAAGCAGTGATTTAGCTCTAAGAATAACTGATTTGTCTTCATACAATCAGTAGTCAACTGTGGAGTCCATTTGCCGAAGCCTGAGGAAATGCATCCTCACGCTTTGGCAAATGGATTCTGGATCTTTTCCACCAGAAAGACTGGAGCTGATGTACTGGGTCATAACTGTCTACATCCAGGATACTGCCATCAGAACTCACCAGAGCAGAGTCCAGATTACTGCACATTTTTTTCCAATTCCCTTGATGGAAAGAAGTTTGGAATGTTTTTCACATTACACAGGAACACAAACACGTTCATGTGCTCTTACAATCAGGGCTGATCAGAAACTTGGGGGGGGGAGAGAACTGCTCTGGAGCCCCCAGAAGGGACTGGGCTTCAGGCAGAAGGGGCAGGGCTGGGTCTAGATTCCTTCAGCACCACTGGGGCCACAAGGCATGTGCTGAGGGGCCATGACTCTGGCAGCAATTTAAAGGACTTGGGGCAGCTGCCCCTTTTGCCCCCCATCAGAGGCCCTGCTCACAATAATTCGAAGCATTCTCCCAGCTTCAAAAGAATAGCTCCTATATAAAATATTGAAGTCAAATTTAAATCCCTTCTGCATCATAAATAACTTTATCTTCACAGCTGAACAATTTCTTCTTTCTGTGGACTTGTCAGCTAGTTCCACAGGCACTGATATTTCTTCTGTTTAGAAATTGACACTACCTCTACAGCTACATTTTCACAATAATTCTGTAGTTGTCTGAGTGGCTTCAATTAATTTGCTGTCATCAAGACCAAGTGTTTAGCTCTGCAATTTTTTGCTCATTATGTTAATTTTATAACAGTAATCTGAGCCCAGCCACAAGTGAGTCAATGAACCAAGTGGGGAGTTCATTCAGCAATGGTCTGATAACTGCATATTCCCCGTTACCTTCTGTTTCTCTCCATTTCAACAATTGCACGTTTTATGTTGGAAACTGCAGCGCCCTGGCACATCCAGTTTTGCTCTCCCATCTCTTTTGTCAGAAAGCAGCTCTCATGTTTTCACATTGCTTTTTCAAAACTGTCCCCCCTACTCGTTGAAACTTCACCTATAGTGTGTACTTAGAAGTTTTTGACCAGCAAGGCTAAAGGAATTTGCATCCGTCGATGCTAGATTTAAGGAAAGGAATCCTCAAGGCATAAACTTGCCCATGACAGAAATCTGTTCCGATGTCATACTGTACATTTTTGCCCTGTAGGAAAAATTAAATATCTCACCCTAAGGCAGTTCAAATGTTAGCTCTTCTGTTTACTGAAGCTTCCCAAATGTGAGTCCATTGTAGTCTATCAAGCTTTATGCCATTATACTAAGCAGGATTAGTGGCTGCTTTAGGACATACCCACAGACCCAAACCTTGAATAATGATTGTCTGGCATCAGAGCACTTAATTCATCTTCTCCAATCTTATGGGATTTGAGGTTATTTTAACAGATTTCTCTTATCAATGAATTCTGGGTAGAAAAAAGACAGTAACTGGTTTAGGAATCTTCAGGCATGGGGAGATCCAGTCTTGCAGTAGTATTTTGTTACATGCCCATCTACCCCACATGGATTTGGGTATTAGGATAATTTCTACTTGTTTTGTAATACAATCAAAACTTGTTGAAATAGAGTGATTACAAAGTGAAAATGGATTTGTGGTGATGACTCTGGATTAAATCCTACCCTCACACTCTCTATGCAAGCCCTATTGACGGTAAGAGTTTGCACAGGCTCTAACTCCAGTGTCGACAGGGCACGGTGTTGATGTGCTTTTACGGATTATAGCCCATGTACTGTGCTAGATTCATAAAACTGCAAATGAAAAATGGGCATTTAAGAATCTGTAGCCAATGACCTGGAAAGAAGAAAAGCTAATTAACGTTAACCCTCAAGACGTATGCTTTGCAAGGCAAAGCAGCCACAGTGGTATCCTGCAGGGGCTCTCAGACTCCCTTTATTAAAATTAAAAATGAAGTGTGGGCTGAAGGGAGTTTCCTGTCTCTGATAGATGCTGGTAAATAATCTCTGTCAGAGCTCATCCCTGAAGCTCAGTAAGAGCTTTCTCTCCTTCCCCCCCCCCCCCGCCCCCCCCCCCCAGGAATGAACTAGTTTATATCAAATAGCAGGGTATTCTTAAAACCCTAGCTGAAGGTTTTTTGAGGCCTGGGGATATGTCATCTCCTGCTTCCCCCTCCCCTCCCTGTCTTTTCTGATGTTGACTAGTACAATTAGATGAATACCGATTCAAGATCAATAGTCGTCTATAATAGGCTCTTTAAAGAGCAAATTCTGCTGTTGTTGGGGACTTCGTTCCTATTAAAGCTGCTTAAAAATCCCTTTAAAATTAATGGGACCTTTGATGAAGGACTGCAGGATTAACTAATGTTACTTAACTGTTTTCAAACATTTTAGAGGTTGCCATGCCTCACACATTAGATGGCCTTGCTAGCTTCCCATCTAAAGTTGGGGTTGCTTAAGTTTCCTTATTGGACCCTGATCTCAGTGGTTTGTATTTTTTTTTAACTAGAGTGGGCAAATTCTAAATTCTAGCATTTCCTCATTTTGATTGATTGACTTTGTTATGTGTGTAAATAAAATATGGCATAATACATGATGGAGCCACTCCTGGTATCAAAACTCATATCTGACTTAAATAAAAAATCCTGATTTTTTTAAATTGATTTATTCTGATTTCCTAAATTTTTCTGCATATTTGTTTGAGTAGAAAATGCCCTGCATTGTCTTCACCCAATTTTTCTGTATATTAAGAGCTCGATAATTTATCTGAAGTAATTTGGCTTTTGTTGCTAGTATTTAAATAGCACTGTCAGTATTTCCTTGTGAATGGAGAGGAAGGGAATACATAGGAATTCAGGATTCTGTCATTACTTTGTATAAGGTATGTTGAAAAGATGTTCTAATATTTTGCAAAAGTGTAAAACCTTAGTACCCAAACAGAAAGCAGAGGGTGTCGGCTGATACAAATGAGAGGGTTTTCTACATGCAGTTCAAATTTACATCTGCTGGAGACCCAGCACTCTGGTAGGTAAATGCCTACAGGATAGGAGAAACAATTAAGTGTCTTTCACAAGGCCAATGAAGAAATTTATATTTGAGGCTAACATCTTTGAAAAGTCATGTATGACGGGAGAGATTCCAGAAGAGCTTATACTACTGATCAAAAAAGGGCAAATAGAGTACTCATCTATAAAGAGAGAAATAAGCTGACTGCTCTGTAGTTTCCTGGATTGTCCTTAACTTCAGTACCAACAAAAATGAAATAATAAAGGAATCAGTTTGCAAACATCTGGAAGATAAGTAACAGTGTAGATTTGTCAGGAACAAATTGTGTCAAACCAACCTGATGTTACCCTGTCAAAGTTAACTAAGCCTTGTGGATAAGGGAGAAGCAGTGGATGTGGTACAGGTTGAACCTCTAATCCAGAACTGTCTGGTCTGGAAACTCCATCATCCAGAATGATTTTAATTAAGCAGATGGCCACACCCAAGAAAAGTGGACATGTTTCTCGTGATCCCATACATTTTGTTTACAGCCACCAGTCCTAGCTCTCCATATTCTGTGCTATTTAGCTCTAATTTACCCCTAAATGTCTTGTAAGAGCCCAATGAGTAGGGAAGTGTTGGTAATGCTCCTAAACAATTTTGACTTCCTGTGGTCCAGAAAATTCTCTAGTTTGGAACTGGTCAGGTCCCAAAGGTGCCAGATTAGAGAGATTCAACCTGTATACCTACACTTCAGTAAAGCATTTGATATTCAGTCATGATCTTAACAAATTAGGGAAATATAACTTTAGTTAAACTGGTGTGAGTGTGGTTTATAGATAGGGCTTAAGAGTGAAGAATTTTATATGCACTTCAAACTCTGAACAGGCATTAACTACACTAGACAAAGCAGGGGGAGAACTACTCTCTATACAGGCAATTTTCAGACTGCTCACCATGAATATTTAAAAAGCATATATAGATAACATATGTCTGCTCTCTGGAACCTCCAGAGCCAATTTACCAAGTCTGGAAGTGGCAAGTACGTTCTGTTTTAATAAAGTTAAACTTAATGATGACATTATGCCATTAGTGGCTTTCTCAAAGTGAAATATAAATGGAAAGCATAGCAAATTCTTAGGTTTTTTTCCTTTCCTTCTGATCTCTAACTTCTCTTTATATATAAAATTTCAGGGACTAAACATGTACAGAATTATATTTTTCTACCATATATAAGAAATGACCAAAACTTTGACATGGTAAAAGAATTTTCTGAGCCTTTGCTACTAAAACCTACAGAGTTATTTAACATAATAGGCTTTAATTTTAAAGAGAATCTAATAATGAGATTATTTGCTAATTGATACTGTCACAGATCTTTAAAGGCAGCTCTAAACATACTCCCTAGTTCCCTCCTGCTTGCTAAAGAGACCACAGCATGTGGCTGGCTATTGCAGTTTGTTTTGCTGCAATATTGGCTCTCATTCCTATATTGCAACATCAGAAACACAGGCGAATTAGTAGGTAAATGACACCTGTGGCTCTTGCAGTGTTTGATATTGAAGTAGGCATCACTGCATGTGTTCTGAATCTCCCCAGTGTATGTTTGTTTTATTTTTGAACTTCCCATCTGGGATATGTAGGGCGCATCTTCACTTACAAACACTTTAATTCATGATTAATGAGCACACTGGGAGAGACCCAAAGGGATACAACTTTGTAATGGCTCTCATGAGGGTATGTATAAAGAAGAAGGGAAAGTGAGTTATAGCTTGAAGTATTTTCATTCCTGTCCATCATAGGTAAGAAAAGTGTTCCTAAATTTCTTAGTCTTCCATGCCCCATCTTTCTTTCAGATTTCCACGGCAAAACTGTCTGTCTTTTCTGTCACCATAACCTCCCTATTCATTAAAGCAAATAGAGGAAAACTCTCTGTAGGCCATAGCTCTTTATCTCCTTTCAAGATCTTTCCTTTCTGTTTCTTACATTCCGTGAGGTGCATGCTGGGTAGTTTGAGAGGTCTTTATGCATGTAAAACAAACTGGCTCTTTATTAGCATACTGTATTACGGTGATGCCACAGTTGCAACTAACATTCAAATCTTTTGTATGTACTGGTGGTCTCTCCAAATTCTCCCCTCCTGAAACCTGTTTTCCTCCCTTCAACTTCTAGCCACCATCGTCTCAACTCAACCACATAATCTTCAAAATTGCTGTCGTTTTTCCTCACACTACCTCTTCACTTTTTCTTCCTGAGGCAAACCAATAATTTCCAAACAGTTTTGAAATTCTCCAGAGTCCATTCCTTTCCTCTCTGTGAAAGATTGCATTAGCAGATTGTCACTAGAACATAGTTGAACTAACACTTTAAAAAAAAATCTGTCACATTCTTGAAGCTATGTGAATCAGTCAGTGAAAACTGAAATGTTTTCTTTAAAAGACAAACCTTAGGGCACTATAGAAAAATTCCTGATATCACAATCTTCTTTTGGAGATAAATACTACCAGAAAAAAATATTCCAGAGTACAGTGATCTCATAGCAGGAAAACCTTTTCTAAGGTCATCCAGATATTTCAATAATGGCTGGCTGACTTTCTTTAGCTGTTCAGAGGACAGTTTGCCATTTAAAGAAATGTTCCAAGTTAATGACTTATCTGTACCTGATGTGTGTGCTAAACAGAACTGATTTTGACATAGTACTACAGATTAGGGATGTAAAATCCCTTATAAATTGTTAACCAATTAAACTATGGGTTTAATTGGTTAACCGCCTGCTGTGCCAATAAGGGAGTGCTTCACAGTTAATCAGCTGAACCTTTACATCCCTAACAAAGGTTTCCTACTAGCACAGGTACAAATGTTAAAAATACGCTAGTCACAAAAGCCTCAATATTTTTGGCAGTTACCCATTACAGTTGTAGGCAAATGTAAAAAGACTGAGGCATGTAATTGAATTTCTTTACAGAATTTTTTGCTAGAGCTGTTTTCTGTAACAATTACAAGTGTCACTTTGCCTTTTAGTGGGTGTAATTGATAAAGTATTGCCACTAAGAAACATCACTGTTTGAAAAAGGAGCATCCACATCTTGCAATATACATGTGACTTTTTCCAGTTAACTTCATAGCACTCAAATAATAGCACAGTGTAGGCCCACTATTGGAACACTGCAGTGTGGAGATGGTTCTTCATGCTATGCACATGAATTTGGGACTAGCAACCATTTAGATTCATTAATTCTAAGGCCTGTTAGATGACCACTGTGCTCATCTAATTTGACCTATCATATTTATATACACCACAGAATTTCCCCAATAAATGCAAGAGTATATCTTTTTAAGAAAAACATCCCACTGAGAATCCCCTGTGCCTTGATGAATTGTTCCTGTGGTTAATTACCCTCACTGTCAAATGTATGCCCTATTTCCAGCCTAAATTTGTCTAGCTCTGACTTTGTCATTGGCTAATGTAATTCCATTTTTCTGCTAGATTGAGGAGCATATTATTAAATACTTGTTCATCATACAGAGCTGACTGTATACAAGTCACCTCTTTACCTTTTCATTAAGGTAAATAGATGGAGCTGCTTGAGTCTCACTATGCAGCATGGTTTTTTTTCCAATCTTTTAGCCATTCTCATGACTCTCTTCTCTGAACACGCTTCAGTTTATCAAAATCCTTAAATTGTAGGCTCCAGAACCGGACACAATGTTCCAACAGCTGTTGTACTAGTGCCAAATAGAGAAGTAAAATCTCTATTCTTATTCACAATTCCTAATGCACCCCAGGATTGCACTAATATTTTTTTTGCTTCATCTGATTTATCCACTACAACCTCCAAATCTTTAGCCTAGTAAAGGACTCTGATAAAGTCCCTCCTTTGTGTATGTGTATATTTAGCCATATTAAACAGCATATTTGCTTGTGCCCATTTTACCATGCAACCCAGATTATTCTGTATTGGTGACCTTTCTTTGCCTCTCCCCCAATTTGTGTGTCTGCAAATTTTATCAGTGATTTGCTTACAGGTCATTAATAAAAATGCTCAATAGTTTGCTTTGGAACAAGAGTCAGTCCCTGAGGGAAACAATTGGAAATGACCTCTTGACAATTCTCCATTTACCATTACACTTTGAGATGCATCTGTTAGCCAATTTTCAATCCATTTAACATATGTTAATTTTATATTCTTGGTTTTTAATCAAATGTCACTTAAAATCATGTCAAACACCTTACAGGAGTCTGTTACAGTAACCGCCACCTGGCGCATTTGAAGCTGGGAGCTCTGGAGTTTAGTATAGGAGCCTCTACAGCCTTGAGCTATAAAGCCAGCTTGCTCTCAGTTTAGGCTGTAGAGCTCCCTTGTTCTCATCTCTTGCTGTAAGTGATCTAAATGCCATTATGTAGAACAGTGAACCACACTAGGTCTACGTCTATACTGTAGCCTTCTTGTGGAAAAGCATATGCAAATGAAGTGGAATAATGCGTGGAATATTACTGTATTTCATTTGCATAAGTAATGAGCAGCCGCTTTTGTGCAAGAGGCTTTTGTACAAAAAGGAGCTGTGTTGACAGCTCCTTTTTGTGCAAAAACCCTCTCTTGCGCAAGAGCCATTCTTCATTTTTTCAGGAAGAACAGCTCTTGCGCAAGAGGGGGGTTTTGTGCAAAAAGGAGCTGTCTACACGGTTCCTTTTTGTGCACAAGCCTCTTGTACAAAAGCGGCTGCTCATTACTTATGCGCAGGGCTCGACAAATCCATGTATCTACTCACCTGTGGCGAGTAGATTTCAGCCGGTCGCCCGTTCACCGGCGGCGCATGCATGTGCAGTGCGGGTCTGGCGCATGTGCGGTGTGGGGCTGGCGAGTGGATTTCGCTGTGGCTTGTCAAGCCCTGCTTATGCAAATGAAGCACGGTGATATTCCATGCTGTACTTCATTTGCCTATGCTTTTCCTCAAAAAGGCTACAGTATAGACATAGTCTTTGTGTGTGGGTTACATTATGTCCTCACTATTGCTTTTATCAACCTAACTTTTAATCTAATACTTTATTCATAAAGGAAAGTAATAAAATTAATGCACGTCAACATGGCTTTATGGAAAATGGATCTTATCAATCTAGATATCCTTTTTTGATTAAAGTCCCATATTTTGTCACTAAGGCTGTTAAAGAATTACTTAGCATGTCATATGGGACTGAAGTCTCTGCCATGTATTAGCTCTGCTGCTGATACTGTGGCAAAGCAAATTTATTTATGCAGTCTCAGCGGTGAACATGTTCACCATCTGTATACATAAAATAAGTCCTGGTTTTACTGGGACAGTGCCAATTTTTCATCTGTCCTATCTTTTCATCAGGGAAATGAATTTGTTTTTATAACTGCAAGATGAATGTTCAAGATGCATTGCTAGGCCAGATAGAACTTTCTCTGTTTACAACAGTCCAAGTGTTCATTGTGACGGATGAAGTTTGGTGCAAAGACGTCAAATGAATGCACATATCAAAGCTATTCTTATGCTCGTGGTGAACATTGACACCTGTTCAGTGTTCCATGAAAAGCTTTCAGAATATTAAGGAGTGGAGGGTTTTTTCCAGTTAAAGAAATGTATAGATATTGCCACAGAGTCAGAATCTGGCAGTAGCAATACCGGAACACACTTAGTGTCATTTTGTTTCTCCTACGACATTGACCCCGAAAGTCTCCAAGTGTCCCAGTTTTTTATTTTTGAAAACACATTTGCCTTTTTTATAGTGGTGATTATCTCCCTACATGCTTCCAGAAGGAATATTGATATGGTGGTTACTACAGTGGCCCTGTGGATTAACTTACTACTTGAGGGTTGGATTTTTTTCCCCAAAAATCAGACTCCCAAGCAAAGAACTGTAATAGACCTATACACCCTGGGCCAGGGACAGTGGGGAATGCCTCATTCTGACCAATGTTTTCATTAGTTAGTATAATGAAACTCAAAAGTAATTGTTAATTCAGTGCAAGACTGTGCACAAATGGGAGGGATTCAATGTATATACTCTATATTTGAATACTTGATGGGCAGCCTCTGTGCCAAGGGAATAGTTTTCTTATCACTATGGTGGCGTTGTGCTGGATGTCCATTGCCCCAGTCTTTCAATGAAATTATACGTAAGGGACTCTTGTATTTTGTGGCATACCATTGAGTCCAAGGATCCCCCCGAGCACATCTCACTGCAGGATCAGGTCCTAAATGGGCATGTTATACTGCTCCTAGAACCAGAGGGTGCCTCATGAGCATCCTTAATCCAATAGAATCTTTTGTAATCTCATGATTCTATATAGTGTGACTATTCTAGGCAAATATACTTGCCTCCATTGTTCCATGTCTTCCCTCTGCTCCCACTTGTTGACAACATATTCACCCCTCTACAGTATTTAAATTCCAAAATATGACCTTAATGTCTTTGTGGTATTTCTACAGTGCCTAATCCAGTGGACCTCAATCTCTGATTGTCCAAAACAGAATAAATGTGTAGTAACTTTGTTAAAAAAGTAGTCATCTAGGATTAGCAATTCCATATTCAGACACGTATAAATGTGTCTAGATTTGGACTTCTAGAAGACTGTGTTGCTTTGGAGTTTACTCCTTCTATGGATATTGCTGAACTGTGCCTACCAGAGATTACTTGGTCCTGATGCTTGAAAAGGCACATTTGTTTCCTTTTTTGGTCAGGTTGTGTCAAATGTCAGGGGAAGAGAGTGCAGGGGGAGGAGGAACCTAATCCTGTGTGTTTTCATTTCCACTCCCTATTCAAAGTACCCAGGTCGAATGCTGTTCTCTACTATCAGTAAATTTAGTATAATTGTCAGGAACAATGTAGGATCACATCCAGAAAGTGTCACTGCTTAAAATGAATTTATTTGCCAAGAGGAGCTGTAATTTGTTTATGGGTGTGATAAAGCAGTTTTGCTTACATGAGGAAAATAAGTGTCATAGTTGCTGCTCATTTCTCTGCAGCTTTGTGACACTTTATACTGTTTTTTGGTTCAATATCTGAATATTAACAGGTAATTTTGCATAGGACCACAAAGATGAATGTTGAGAACCCTGGGTGCATTTGATGCTGGATCTTCACTGGGGTTTCCTCTTCCTTCTGTCCCTTCTATTGGGTCAGTGTGGACTGAGTTTAGCTTGTAATGTCACACATCAGGGGCATCATCCAAAGCATCAAAGGCAGGGCACATCTTGTCCCATGCAGTGCTAGCCTGGAATGTGTTTCATAACTGATTCTCCTGTCAAGGAAAAGGAAAAGGCTACCCCTCAGTATCAGAATTGCAAAACATCTTTACAATCCTGGGAGATGGAAATTGGCACCATTCTCCCCATACACATTCTGTTTCGTTAAAAATCTCATGACGACTCTGTGGCTTTTGAGAGGCTGGAGTTGGCATGCACAGAATGAGGAGACAACTGAGGATTTTCTAAGGTCAAGATGGAGGACAATCTACAGACCCTGAGTCAAATACAAACAGATATGGACTGCTTGTAGTGTCTGGGGTGAAGATGGGAAGTATTTTTGGACAGTACCATATGATCAAGGGACATGACCCAGGTCTCATTAAATTCAATAGAATTCTTTCCATTGACCTCAGTGTGATTTAGGGCAAATCTAAGATACAGATTCTGTACATTGCACACTTGAAGGCTCAGTTTTTCAGTAAGCCTCTGAAAATATTTCCCCTGAATCTCCAAGTCTTGTCTAAATTCAGTTCAATTACACATTTTGTTATGTGCAAATACATATTTTTGCATTCTGAAAGAAGGCTATTTACAAACACTATACAAATTTGGCTGGCTACAGAATTTTTTAAATTTTAGCCAATGTAAGAGTAAAGGAGCAAGAATCCATTCTGCCTATCTAACAATGATTCAGCTACCACAGTTTATGGCAGCTGCTGGCAATGGGCCTTCTTTGAGGTAGTTTATGGTAAAGCACAGTGATAATATAGTATCAGTGTCACTAAGGTATTCATCTCCATATATGAGAGAGCTGGATTCTGAGTACATTCTTATGACAGTAAAACCTGCCATGGCTGTTTCTGTAACCTGTTCTAGCCTCAGTTTCCTGGTCAAAAACAACTAGAAGATGAAAGTATTTTGAAAGTTTGAGATGATGCCCTAGGAGGCTTTCAGACATTCTTCTTGTCTTTCCATTCTCTATCACTTCAGTCAGGATTGCATGGGTAGCATTTTTATATTCAAGTTAAGTTGCCAATGCTTCTATTCCAGGTGATGCTGCATTTACATAATCTCTCCCTGATTAGAACACACTACAGTCTGTAAAGCTCTCAAGCATTTTGTGATCCTTAAATGGATGGAGATAAATGCCTAGTGTAGCTGTTAAGATATTCTCTACCTCAGTCAGCGTAGGTTTCAGTTTGGGGATTCAATCTCAGCGATTTTGCAATCCAGCTCTGGGTTTATATGCAACAGAGTGACATTCTTTAGATGCTCAGTCTAAAGACAGAATCCTAACATAGGGTTGTGTTCTTCTCTGGCTAAATGATATTGATAGGAACCTGATTGCCACACATTAGAAAGAAATTGGGGCAAGTGGAGTTAGACTTACCCCTGAAAGATCTTCTGGCTTGATCACATGCAGCTGAGACCTTCCCAAACTGTGCTGTTGAATGTAGGAAATGCAGCTACTCTTCCATCACAACCAGACAAGTGGAAAAACAGCTAAGACCACTCTGGATATCTTTCTTCCAGCCGGCTAGAATCTCAGCTTCCTTTTCATGACGTGTGTTCCCCCTCACTACTGTAGGTATTCTCAATGCTTCATACAATGGAGAATCGTGTGTGTGTGTGTGTGTGTGTGTGTGTAGTAAGAGATGAGCATAGCTCTGAAGAACTTGGTCATGTTTCAATGGAAGTTTGATTTTTAGGGGTGCTGAAGTGTTTAAATGTAGAGCCCTGTGCAGATACAACATTGGTATCTGCATCTGCAAAAATGAGCCGGGGATATCCACATCTGCGGATGCAGATACCCATGGATATAAAGCAAATATCCATGGATTTGCAGGGTGCTGCTTAAATGCTTTTGGAAAATCTCACTGTTATTGTCCAAATAGACAAAAGAAATATTGTGATCCCTATTATGGTTCTGAGTAACTGCACATCTGTTGGCCCTAGTAGTTCAGCAAAGGCAACTACCCTCAGGCTTCCAGAGCCCCAGCAGTTACCTTTCTTGGATGAAAGCTATGACTTGCTCCCTTCTGACAAGCATATTTCCAAGCTGCACTGCGTCCAATTTTAATTGTGTTATACCTAGCAAACACAGGCTAAGCACTGTGTTTTTCTTCAGAGACTGATAACTAAGTGATCAACAGTTAAGTCACTACCACACAGTGCTTTCTATGCAAGCCTATTACATGCTGAAGATTTAAAAACAGGACAGAGAATATTAAAAACAAGTATCTACATATATGCTAATAAGCATACTCTAACATGGGCTCAGCTGCACTTCACCACATCCAAGGGATTTCCTTTTGTGGTCACAAGTTCATCACTGCTTTTGTTCAAAATAGGCACACATACCATATTTAATCTAGCCTTTATATAATTTAGGAGTCTTTGATCTGGCATTTCCATTAGCAGTAGTTAGGCCAGAATGGGCTACAACCCAGTACTGCATCATGGAATGTCAGGCCCTGGGTCTCATGGCTGCAGCATGATCAGGTGACCAGTGGGGGGTGCTAAGGCAGGCTACCTGCCAGTCCCGGCACCGCAGACTGCGCTACATCCCAGCAGCCGGCTCAGCTCCTACTAGGCTTGCCAGATGCTTTAACCAAAAATCCTGGACATGTCAGGAAAAAAATTTGGTTGAGAGAAAAAAGAGCCAAAAAAAAAGTCACTGTGCCTTTAAGAATCCCTGCACTGCTTGCTTCCTCCCACCCATGCCAGGTGCAGCAGGAGAACAATGTCCCCACCCACCTTCTGTTCAAGAAAAACAGAAAATACCAGACATTTTAAATGTCCAGTATTTTCTGTTTTTTTTACCGGACAGGAGCCTGAAATAACGGACTGTCTGGCGAAAACCGGACACCTGGCAACCCTAGCTCCTATGTGTGGGAGGGAGAATGCACAGGATTCTATGCACTACCCCTGCCCTGAGCACTAGCTCTGCACTCCCATTGGCTGGGAACCTGCTGCTAGCTGCTTCTGGGACACAGCATGGTCTATTGTGCCAGGAAAGATTGGAAACTTGCCTTAGCACCCATGCTGCACTGCTGAGCAGGAACTGCTCACGGTAAGCTCCTCCTGCCCCACATCTGACCCACCCCAAAGCCAGAGTCCTCTCCTACACTCCCTCACAGACCCACTCCAGAGCCCATTGTCCAGTCAAATTGTTGGGTTACAAGCATCAACAATTTTCTTCAACTGCATTATGGGAAAAAAAAAGTTTGAAAAGCACTGGACTAGACAATGAGTTTTCTTCCCGAGGATATAATTTCAAAGGGGTAGATTCTAAGTGTGCTTGCATTCCCTTAGGAACTTTCTAGGGAATTCACTGTTCAGGTATTAATCCAACAAGCTATTTGAATATCTTCCAGAGATTGTATTAGTCAGCCTCTGAGGGAAGAAACATCCACATAACATGTATGCAATTACAGTTTTAATATGGTCAACCCCAAAGGTATTAAAACTAATTCAGGAAGCTGTAACATAATACAATATCCTGAATTAACTTAATTTATGTGTGGAAGCTTGTCTCTTACCCACATAAGTAAGTCCAATAAAAGCTATTACTTTACCTTCCTTGACAATATTCTGAATGTTAGATTCTGAATGTCTGTTACAATCCCCATTTTACAAATGCAAAGTGGAAGCATACAGAGGTTAAACAACTTTCCAAAGAGTCACAGGGATTTTGCAGCTAAGCCAGGACTTGATCCAGATCTCCTTAAACCCAGTCCAGGGCTATAAGCACACAATCAACCTTCTACGTAAGGTCTGTCTACATAGTGTTACCTGTCCTATATAGTTGTTTGTTCTTATAGAGCCCAATCCAACCCCTTTGAAGTCAGTGGGAATTCTTCCACATCAGCAAACACTGCCAGTAACCTATATCAGACATTCTGCTCCAATTAACTCTATCTCAATACAAACAATGTAACTGGAAATGCATTAAATTTACTGTAGGTAGGGCTTATGGCCACTATTGATTTTAATTAGATAGCAACTTATAGCCTGGCAGTTTTGTAGCACGTTATTTACAGTAGACAGAGGTCACCTCAGTATTGGTTTCCCTTGGAATCTATGTACTATTGATACAAAGACATCTGTATTTGTCAGTCTGTGACTATGGATGATGGTGCAGATCAGTGAGTGTTCTGTGTCTAGTCTGTATTGGACTGCCTGGATTACGGCAGTTATCATGGCACCAGTGCTGCTCCCATCAGTCTCTGCTTTGGTGGGAGTAGGATCTAGCCTCCCATATTGCTGTTATAAGGCAGGGATAATAACATGCAAGGTGAAGGTTTCCTGACCTTTCTCATTAAAGCCCTATTTTCACTTGCTTATAATTTTGCAAGATTTAAATGTTTGAACTGTTATTTGTCATGTTGGGTACCTCCTTGAGCTATTTTTTTTCCCGGAAAATTCCCTTCAAAACAATGTAGTTGTTGAGAAGAATGAGGGAAAATGTTTTGTTGATATTATAAAATTCTAGGGACTTTTCATTGAACACCTCTAAGCACCCTCATTCTTTGGACCAGAGATTTGAAATTTGTCAAGGGGCATGGCCTTTGTGTCAGGAACATGTCCTTTGCTGTCCCTATGAAAATCAGCCCACATTCCACCAACTTTTAAAAGTCAGTTTGCATGTGCTTAGTGCAGTGGCGTTCAAAGTATAGTTGCGTGCTAGGTCATGGAATGTCAGGAACTGGGTTGCCTTGACTAGGTGTCTAATGGGGGTACAAAGGCAGGCTTTCTTTCTGTCCTGGAACCCCAGAATGTGCTGCTCCCTGGACCCAGCCAGTAGTAGGCCCAATTCCTAGGAATGGGGTGGAGGGGAACAGGGCTCTGTGTACTGCTTTTGGCCAGGAACCAGTCGTTGGAAGCTCAGAGACAGTGCCTGCAGATGAGAGCAGTGTTCAGAGCCACTTGTGGTCCTCTGTCTAGGAGCTGGACCTGTTCTGGCTGTTTCCAGTGTGTAGCATGCTTGTGATGACAGGACAGGCAGGAAGCCTGCCTTAGCACCCCCCTCTGCAATGCTGGCTAGGAGTCACTGGATGTAAGATCACATCCCAATCCTTTGTCCCAGCTCTAAGACCCGCCCCCACCAAACCTGGAATTCACCCACACCTCTCATTCCTGGGGCCACCCCAGAGACCGCACTCTAGCCAAAAGATAAAAGTATGATGGGTTGTGCATCAACAATTCTCTTTAACTGGGTCATGAGCAAAAAAAAAAAAAAAGCTTGAAAAAAAAAAAGATTTAGTGAGACTTCTTCCAGCCTAGCAGCTCAATTTCCCCCAAATTCTGTCTGCAGTGGGCTTGCTGCAGCCTCCTGCTGAGCAGGTCTTTCCCTGCAATTGCTGTCTGGTTGCTGCAGACAATACTGGGTTCAGGTCCAAGCTGTCAGTGACATGATCCTGCCCCTCCTCCATCTTTGCTGGGACCATGCAATGTGAAGGAGGAAGCTGCTTGAGTCTGAGACAGAGGAGACAACAGCAGAACCTTCAAGGTAGCAGGAGGGGAGTAGATAGGGAAAAGGAGTAAGCAGGTACGAGGGCACCCAAAATGAAAAGAGACTTTTGACTATAAACTTGGTCCCTTCATTTTGCTACCTGTAAAATGGGAATAATACCACTGCCTCATCTCAGCATGGTGTTCTAAAGACTAATGTTTGTGAAGAATCTGCATGGTACAGTGATGAGCACTGTAGAAAAGCCTTGGAAGAAATGAATAATGCTGTATTCAAAGTGTGCAGTAAATAAGGGATAAGGCTACACATTGATCACTCAGAATGAAACAAAATATTGAGTAGCTGCCCATTCTGCACAGACAACCCTAATTCTGCCCTTTCCGAACATTAGTGTGCTGGATTTTGAAGCATTATAGTTCTCTTAAGGTAGTATTTTTGTGTGTGATAGAGTATATATATATTGCATAGTATTAAAGTATAACAAACAGTAAATAATTGTGCAGTATTGTAGCATGTTTCTAGTACATATGGCATTGCTGTATAGACTAGTCTCAAGTAACTTTTCAAAACACTTGGAAGGGAGAAGAAAATTAGGGGATCAGTTTAGAAAATAGGATTGGTCATTTTAAACTTAGTACATTTCCAGGGTGCTTCTATATAAGTGGGAGGAGGGTTGAAGATGAATAGGATCGAGAAAATAGCCCCTGTACATATAATAAAGTGGCTTCATCATAATTGATTCAATTATAATATAGTGGGCAAGTGAACATTTTCCAGGTAAACAGTGAGTGACAGACCTTCCAGAAGAGGCTGGAAGGGGTAAGATGGGCCATTACATATGTTCCAACTATATATTACTGAGAGGCAAAATAGCCTACTGGGTGGATAATATTGGTCTTGAATTCCAAACCTGTTTCTGCAGCAATTCATTCTATGGGCTTAGATAAATCACTTCACCTATCTCAGTTGTCTGATCTGCAAAATGAGAGTGGTGCTGATGCTTACCCACCTCAAACAGGAGCTGGGAGGGCTAATGCATTTAATGTTGGTACAGTGCTTTGAACAGGTAGCATGCCAAGTAGCTAGTATCTGGAGAGGCAGATTCAGCAGTAATAGATATAGGGGACTTCAGAGGAGCTACTGGCACTGTGGAACCATTGGCCTAATTTTAGTTATAATGGAATAAGTTGAAAACAAGAAAGGTTTCTCCTATCAGTTCTTCCTCCTGCTGTTTCCTCAGCAGTTCACACAAAGATTTATGAACCCAACAAACTACTGTGGTAGCAAGGGAGCTTTTAACTATCTAGTCATAAACTGGGGAAGGATTAAATATGAGGACTAAATCAATACAGGATTAAATCAATGAGGGCAAAAGGGCAAGAGGGGATAAAACGAAAGGCTGAAAATTGATAAAACTTCCTACTGCTCAAAATCCTGTGGGGGCATGACTTTTTCCCCACACTGAATCATTTCTATTGAGGAAAGATGGGGTGGGCGAGCTGTTTCCTTGGAACTGGCATAGGGTTTGGTATTGGTGCACTGGATTTGTGTGGAGGTCACATGCCTCTGAGCTGCCTCCTGGTTGCCTGTCTGCCTGTCAGCAAGCAGGGCCTTTACCTGTACTCCTGTAAAGACAAGCTGGTGATATGGAAGTAGTGGACAGCCCCACCCTCTCTATTTGCAAGGGAGGGGGCCTAGTGGGGTCAGTCTGGCCCTGCATTCATGTCCCTGTTACTAGATGACTTCTTTACACTACAGTATAGGCTGGTGAATGCACATACTAGACAAATGGCTACTTTATTTTACTAAGGTTTGACTAGAACAGAGAAAAAGACTGTGAATGGAAACATGCTAAAACAGGTATTTTCAACAGAGCTTAAGGGAATGATGTTTTCAGCATCATTGAATTTCTTTGGGATTCAGGTGGCCAATTCCTTTAGACTCACTGGAAAATTCCAGCCTAAAAAGATCATGAAACTAACCCAAGGCATATGAACCCACACTGTTCCATCCTTCTGCCTCTCATTCCAATCCATCCCCTTCTCCAGTCAGGCATTTTCCGTTTAGGCCTGGTCCTGTTCTGAATTTGGTGCATAGAGCCCCATTGAAGTCAGTGTAGCTACAGTTCTGCTCAGGAGCCCGCCTGCATAGAATGCAGCAATGAGGCTTCTGGTTTTAAGCCTGTTGCAGTGGGACCCGTGTCTGCCAACATGCATGTGAAACAGCTAGCATACTGCTGCCGGTTTATAAATCACGAGCTATTAACCATGTAGATTTGGGAGTTGGCATCTTTAGGAAGTGGGTGTCTGTTTATAACCTACAGGAGTGAGGATGGGAGGGATGTATGGCAGAGTTGAGGAGTTTGGCTATGGGAGGGAGTACGTACCTGCAGTACGTCTCTTATTTCTTTCCTTCCAATAGAACATGCATTGTGCGTAATGTTCCAGTTTTATAGAAGTTTTATAGAAGATTTAGTGGGCTCAAGTTCTATTTAGTACCCTCACATGGGGTACCCCCGGCAGGACCCCACCACCCGCCCAGAGCAACACCAGGTAACTCCAGCTAGTTTGATATAATTAAACAAAACTACATGAATGAATACACCAATGTCTTCAATTTTAACTTTCATGGAAACGGCTCTGCTTGGTCTAACCGGGGTGGTGGAAACAATAATAGCATAATTAAAGTCCCATTCAAAACTTAAAGGGAAGCATTTATCACTTTCCAGTGACAATCATATGTGAAGAAGAGGTCTATTTCCCTGGGGAAGAGGAAAGAGACCATCCACTAGTAGTGTCCTAGAAATCTGATTTTGAGCCGCTCATTTTTGTTGTACTGATCACTGTTCACTTTCTACTAGTCATTTGTTCCCTTTTATACTTTCTAGTTTTTCTTTTTTCCTTCAAGATGGTCATTACTATATAAAGGGTTTATTTAGCATAAAGCCTAAGGTTGGAAACTTTTCATAGGTAAAACTCTTCATTGTGAAACTCCAAACTAAGGACGGTCACCTGATTGTGAACACATGCATACATTGCAAACCAACCAAGTTTAGCAGCAAACGTTTTCAGGCCTACAAAGCTGGAAGCAATCCTACTTGATGTATCGAGATTGGCATGAGAGATGGGTTTTACCCACGACAGCTCATGATTCTATGTATTTTTGTTAATCTCTAAGGTGCCCCAGAACTATTCCTTGCTTTTAAGTTTTACTGGTTTGGTTTTACATTTGGGTTTGTCCTGAAAACTCACGTGGTGTGTAGTTTGAGTCCCATGTTAATAAGTCTGTTGGGTCCTGTGTTGTATAATACCAGGTATGTCTAACATGTGTGGCTGACCTGGGTCAACTGATGGGCTCAGGCTACAGGGCTACCAAATGGCACTATAGGGATCTCTTTGGTATAATATTCAGCTCTTGCCTGCATCAACCACCCTTAAGGGATTTGTTTAGGTTGCTCTAGCCATTGAGTCAAGCTGAGCCCTGCAGGTCAGTGTGGTGGAAATTCACCCTTCTCTGTTGCTGTGCGTTGTTGAACAGCTGCTGCATTGTACTGCAGAAGTCACTACACTTTCAGGATAGGTGAGAGACAATCTCATTAAAAAGGACCATATTAATATATATAATTTCTGTGACCAGTTTATGGCCACATGAATGTTTCATCTGCTTTTCTTCCATCTGCCGTAACAAACAAATAGAGGTTGTATGCTGCATGCAACGCTTCTGCAGTTTAGGATCTCTGGATGACAGTTGCCCTATAAATGCTACTGATAGTCCAAAAAATAGGTTGCTGTTGTAATGAGATGATCCTTTCTCTGCCTTTTAAAAAAATGTATTGTTCTCAAAGTATATAAAGGTCAATCTGACATTCCGGGCAATATGTTATAAAACCAACAATGGAAACAATACCTGACATGACCCTTTATTTTTTCTCCACAGGCTCTAGAATGGAATGGTAGTAACCTAGGTTATGTCTATACTTGCACCCTCTTTCAAGAGAGGGATGCAATTGAAAACATTCAAAATTGCAAATGAAGCCTGGATTTAAATATCCCGCATTTCATTTCCATAATCGAGTTATGTCACTATTTCGAAATAACAGACGCTCTTAAGACGTGGTTATTTCGAGAGAGAACCTCTCTCTCGAAATAACTGGTAAACCTCATTGCATGAGGAATAAGGGTTATTTCAAGAGAAGGATTTTGTCCATGCTGCAACATTCATTGGTTCCATGCCATTTGAGGCTTCCCCTAAAAAAGAAGAATTTTTAAGGTGCCAGATAAGCTAGATTTAAGGCTACTTTGTTCTACAAAGAGGCTGAAGTTGGGCTGAGGAACTGGCCCCCTGTAATGAAAAGAGATCTCTGAAGTGGGAAACTGAAGCAAGCCTGCCATAAGATGTCCAAAAATAGTGTTTCCTTGCTGTTCTTTGGAATGCAATCTCGCTTTCCCTTGGATCCTGTAATAGCAAAGAATGGTAATTTATGGCTGCATGGTGATGTGTGTTGTCATTATGAGGTAATTGTTAGATACACTGAGTCTCCCAGGTATAGAACAAATGTTGTGAGGTCTCAGCTGAAGAATGTTTGTTATTCCATATGATGATAGCATATCTGGATTCTTAGCATGCATGCCGTCCATAAACACATTCAGCTTTTGCCCTTCAAAAGCTTCTTTGGTTACTGATTTACATTCAGGATTATTGCAGTTCATTTTTTTTCACAGGCTCAAGGATAATTGTGTGCAATTTAAAAGGCCTTGCCATATTTTCTTTAACAGACAATAAGTTGTTCATTGTCTAGGTGATATGTAAATTGCAAATTTTTCACGAATATAAATAACCAGCTGGAGTTACCCGCATTGCTCTGGGCAGATGGTGGGGTCCTGCTAGGGGTGCCCCATGTAAGGGGCGAGCATGGGACCTAGGGTGGGTGGGGCAGCCCAGCTCATGCCTGGGGCTGCAGGTGCCATGGGGAGCAATGACTCCACTGCCTGCCCGGAAACTTTTGCCCCACTACCTGCCGCACCATGGGGCTGTGCCAGGGGTTCCCCTCTCCCACGGGTCATGGGGAGCAGGTACCGGGCTCCCTGCTATGCAACCAGGAAGCTGCACCGGACCCTAGGCCACTCCTAGCGCCGCCGCCACCTCCCCGCTGCACCCGCAACTACCCCCTAGTGGCAGCCACGAGCTGCAGCCTGCCGCTTGGCAACCCTTGGCCAGCGCCGGAGGGGACGAGCCCAGGCTGAGTGACATCACGGGTGGGAGGGAGGAGGGGGCTCCCCTGCCCTGGACATGCCTGCACAGTGAAACAGCCTGGTAGAGGCGAGTGGGGCAGCTGCTGCTTGGAGCGCCGCCCCTCCCCTAGTGCCTCCGCCACCGGCCTTAGTGAGTGACTGTCCCTGCCGCTTCTCCCGAGAAGCTGCTACTTTTGGCAGTGCGGGAAGAATCTTAAAACCTTCAAAGTTTGGTTGCAGTAGCTCTTATAGTGCCCAAGTTATTAGCGCACAAACATACAAACATTCTCCTTTATATATTAGTACTGGGAAAGTCATAAACACTGGTATTTACATGAGGTCACAAAATAGAGAACTATGTTGCTTGTCAATTATAGTATATACCTTTGGAAGTTCTTCATGAACATTGTGCACATTTTACCGGACATCCAGGAGCTGCTGCTCTCACACTGTCAATCCATGGAACACTGTCTACTGCCAGTGGTCGCCAATTTTAGACTGTCTGTGGAAAGATAGCATAGTTGCAAGCTGGCTTTGCTTGCTATTACTCGTAACATTTGTATTCAAGAAACATAAATTTGCTAAGTCAAAGTGACAACTATATGGCTAAGTAATCTTTCATTACTTTGCTTTACCACTATCCTCTTCCTGCTCCCAAGACATTTTCCTTCCAGTTTAATAGAACGTTTTAGAGCCAGATTTTCAGAAGCTGGACTTTCTATTTGCACCTACAAATTGCAGGCATTACCTTCTGCCCACACTTACCATCACTTCATTGTCTAAGCAGGTGAATTCGGGTATTTTTAGATGTATCATTCTTCTATGAAACCTATATGCTAGAACTGGGAGAAAATGCTAGTAAATTTTAATTTGTAGGTTTTGAAAATGGAATAACCACATTCAGACGTCAAGGAATTCATTTTACTTCATTATCAAACACCTCACAATGTTGGAGGCAAAAGCATGTTGCTTACCTCATGCTTCAGAATGTATTGTTTTGTTTGTTCATGGGTCTTTGAAAGGAGCCTTGTCATAACTTAAGACACTTAAATTTGTAAAAATTGATGTAGTATTGGATGCATTCTAATATCCATAGATTCAGCTTTCAATGTCCTCAGAGTTTAATTCACCATGTTAAAATACCCAGGAATAATGCTGCAAAGACTTAGGTACATACTTTAAATACCATGGGTAGTCAATGGGGTGACTCAGTGTGTAAAGTTATATGCTGATGGTTGTGTTTACAGGACAAGGATTTACCAGCTAACTTTCCATCTACCTGAGACTAGTTGCTTCATAAGTTTTTGTATTTGTGTGTGTCACTATTCTCTCATTGGGGGCATCTTTCCTCTAATGCAGATTGCACAGAATGGCTGGCCCAGAGAAACTGTAAATTTCTCTTAGTTCTCAGAAGTCCCACATGTATTTAAAGAGACACAGGCCTTCCATAGGGAATCTCTGTACCTCTGCACTGTCTCTGAGTTGTATTCCCCAGACTCCATGGCGTAAGGCCTCAGTTTAGTTTACATGATATGAGCAACTAAACAACCATCAGATGATATATTTTAGTCTCTAGTGACTTGGGCTGGATTGGAACAATGATAAAAACATCCATTACCAACCCTCTGACCTACACATCAGTGTCAACATCCTCTGTAAGACCAGGGTGAGTGGGACTTGAGTCAGCTGACTGGTGTCAGGGAACCTTTGGCTTGAGTGTCTATGTATATGACTACACTGTAATGTAAGCCCAGGCTCAAACCTACCTTCCGCTCCTCCCTGCATCTATGCCATAATTGTGCTAACCCAGCACTGGGAATTAAGATACTAGAAGGCCGGACAGTTCAAGCTCAAGTCAAGCAAAGACCATGGGTCTGAGCCCTTTTGCTTTGCAGTGTAGTCACAACTCTGGTTGACTCTGGTTTCAGGAGTCCTTTAGAAGTATCCCACAATTCCATGGAAGATTTTCCTTTGACCTTTGTACCCACATCATTTTCAATCAACTCTACTGAAAACTGAAGTCATCCCCCTCCCCTTTAAAAACAGCAACAACTCAGGTTGGCATTAATCCATTTTCTTCTGATCACCGATCTGCAAGCACCTTATCAGAGAGCATCCTAGATTTGCAATGGTGAGTGAACCAATCAAGCCATTTGCAAAGCAAGCTGCTTTTTGATCATGTGCAGAGTAGGCAGTAAAGTTTTCCTATGACACACTCTGGTCCTAGGACTACAATAATCACATTTCATGGGTGGAGAGTGCTGTGGTATGGTTACTTCTGACTCATGTCTGTGCACTGCAGTTTGGTGCCAGAGCCCTAGGTTCAAGCACTGGTTAGAAAAACCTTTTCATGGGGTTAAAAATGCAATACTGTGTATGTCTACACTGCAATGTAAGAACACGTTTAGTGGGGCTTGAGTCAGCTGACCCATGTGAAGGAGCCCTGTGCTTGAGCATTTGCTCTGGGTTAGCACAAATGTAGTGTGAATGTGAGTGGGGGGGGGTATGCTTACACCTGGGCTCAAGCATGGGATTACATTGCAGTGTAGCAATACACATAGTTTTCCATTTTATGAGGAAAAATGCCCTCATGGTGAAATGGGTTCATGTCTGTTACCCCATAAAGGCAGTGTATTGTGCAATTTTCCTTAGCATTGTAAATGCTCTAGGGTGGGAATGTCTGTTAAGAAATAATTGTGTTTTATTGAAAGTCTGCAGAAACTTCCAGCAGTCTGTGAATGAGATGTACACTGGGTTTTGATATTGTGAAGAGGGTCTTAGCTTTCTCTTTTGGAAGCGTCTGTATTCATAAGGTCAGCACCAGTATCCTGACTGCTCATTACTTGCCAATGCTCTTCAGAGGACATAACATCCTCTACATTAGCATAATAGTCACTGCAAATGGGTAGCCCTAGCTTTTAGCCACCTGGATTTCCTCTGACAGAAGAATAGTGTGGGAGCTGAAAGTAAACAGGAAGATTCCATGTGGCAGAAATGAAAAGCACTTAGATCATACAGACTGTTACTGACTATTACAGAACTCGCTCATTGCAAGATCATCTCTGAAACACATGGGAAGTTGATTAATTTCTTCAGGAGCATTAATATTGTAAAAAGAAAGCTTATCATTTGGGGGTATTTAAGAGAGGATGAACAATCATTTATGCTGATGACATTTTAAAAGCAACAATGTCCTAACCTAAGCATTAAATCAAATAGCACGTAACTGGGAGGAGATTAAAGATGTTTCTAGGGAAAAAGTAAATGTTTTCATTCTGATATAAAAGAGAAAAGTTCTCACTTCAAAACTTATTGCAATCAATTATTTATCAGCGAGCTAATATTTGAGAATACTTCAAGTAAGCTTGAGGAGTAAAAAAAAGTAAAGGGACTGATCTTCTCAATTACACAACTTTTATACCTCTTGCTGAATTAGCCTGTTTTATCTGTGGTCTCTTTTAATCAAGCCCATCACGTTTTGGATAAGTCTAACATGAGATAAAAATGTGTTTAGTGTTGTCATCAGGCCTTTTGAAACCCAGCTGTGGGGTGGCTATTGTTCAGTTTCAATGCATCTTAGTCCACACTAAATTGAATTTCCTTTCTGCTGAGGCTCACGGATATGGTGAGTGACAGGATTTTTTGTTTAATCACACAGATCTTTGTGTCCCTCTAGATGGCCTGATAAGCAGCTTGTACTTGTGTGAAAGGAAGGGAAACAGGAATTCCTTTCGGAAGGGTGACAATCTTACCCAACCTATTGCTCACTCAAGGCAGATGTTCCAAGCAGAAATCTGCTGAAGTGTATCTTAAAAACTTGCATAGTTGCCAGAAATAAAATCATATTTATTTTGGCTCTCATTCCAATCATTGATCTTGGTGGGGTTTTTTATATATAAAAAAAGTGTGTACACCCACACATACCCTCCATAAAAAGTGATAGTTGTGCCAAGAATTAACATTGGAGCACGTTGATACATGAAAAACAGGATCCGGCACTAGAAATACAGCAGAAGGGGGGTCACAATGGCTGTATCCATTAGCCTTTTTTTAAAACATTCATTTTTTTATAACACCCCAAAAGTGAAACCTGGCATTTCACTGAGGATGTTAATATTGTACTCAGTGTAAATGTGAGAGACTGGGAAGACCTGTTATGTCATCTGATCTATTCCCCATTCAAGAATGTTTCCTACAGTACATATTCCAATGTTTAGTCTAGCCTCTTTTTAATTGTCCTAAAAAATGAGATTTCTGTCACTATTCTTGGGAGATTATTCCACAATCTAAGAGACGTCCTGGCCAGGAAGCTTTTCTGGCATGATCATTTCAGAATCATTGCCACACTGCTAAAATGTCCCTTACTTAATTTTGTCCCAATTCATGCTCACCTCAACCATAGTATTGCTCCTTTAAATTGAGATCCTGAGAAGTAATAATATAGAAAAGTCTCATATGGCCCCAAAGTAATATGTGGTATGTGAGTTTAACAAGGGCAGGAGCCATACAAGCTTGGAACCAGGTGGAAATTCACACTTAAAATGGATTCTGCTCTGTCACTTGTTAATCCAGGAAAGCTTCATTGAAGTTGCTCTGGAGTCATCCTGGTGTAACAGACTACGATTTAGCTTCTGAAGTTCTGAGCAAGATGGGATTTGAGTACTAGTTCAGACAACTTATCAACCAGATGAAGTTTAGGGTATTTTTTTTTTCAATAGCAGAGATAACAAATATATAGAGATTAAGGAGAAGTTGAGCATGCTACATAAAGCCCGAGAGAAGGTGAGTTTCCCAGAATGTTTGGAAGGTCCCACCTCGATTAATCAGAGTCCAAATTTGAAACAAAAAACAGGACTATGTAGCACTTTAAAGACTAACAAGATGGTTTATTAGGTGATGAGATTTCGTGGGCCAGACCCACTTCCTCAGATCAAATAGTGGAAGAAAATTGTCACAACCACATATAGCAAAGGATACAATTAAAAAAAATGAACACATGAAAAGGACAAATCAAATTTCAGAACAGAAGGGGGTGGGGTGGGAAGGTAAATGTCTGTGAGCTAATGATATTAGCTTCCCCAATTATCACAGCTATCTTTGTAATTGGTAAGGTAATTCTAGCCTTCACAGCCTCCTCAGGCAAGGAGTTCCACAGATTGACTATGCGCTGTGTGAAGAAGAACTTCCTTTTGTTTTAAACCTGCTGCCTATTAATTTCATTTGGTGGCCCCTAGTTCTTCTATTATGGGAACAAGTAAATAATTTTTTCTTATTCACTTTCTTCACACCACTCATGATTTTATAGACCTCTATCGTATTCACTCTTTGTCTCCTCTTTTCCAAGCTGAAAAGTCCCAGTCTCTTTAATCTCTCCTCATGTTCCAAACCCCTAATCATTTTAGTTGCCCTTCTCTGAACCTTTTCTAATGCCAGTTTATCTTTTTTGAGATGAGGAGACCACATCTATTCAGAGTATTCAAAATGTGGGCGTACCATGTATTTATATAAGGGCAATAAGATATTTTCCGTCTTATTTTCTATGCATGATGCAGTTTCCCCAATCCCATTGCTCCATGGTCATCCTGCTTCATTAGCAGCTGCTTTTCAACTGAAGTATGGGAGTGAGTGTGAGGAGGGGGGTGTTTGTATGAGGGAGGAGACTGTGCATGCTGCCTTGTAAGTTCAGACAGCAACAGGAAACAACATCCTGAGGCAAGTGGTGGGGGAAATTTTGACCTCAGCCCCTCCCTGCTTCCCATCTCAGCTCTCTGCAAAGCAATTGCATGCCCCCGCATCTCCCCTACCTATCTGCCTCTGTTCAACAGCATGAGTGTTCCACCTGAATAGTTTGCTCTGTGTCCCAGAGCAGAGCAGCACAACACGCATGCTGTCAGAACTGGAGCTTTGGATGGATGTGCACATGCCTGCAAGGCAGCCAGTCAAGTTCAAAACAATGACCAGAGTGGCCATTTGAGGAATTGAGAGACACTTTGGGAGGCCATTTGCCACACACAAGACAATTAAAGTGTTTATACCAGCACCCTAGTGCTGTAGCCACTACAAGAAAGCTCTATGTCTCTCATTGAAAGGGTTTACCAGAGTGCAGGAACTGTGCATACCTTGCCAGTGTGGACACCTTAGGGTTACAACTCTGGGAGATGATTTACTGCTAACTTGCCAGTGTAGACAAGACCTTAGTGACCACTACTCACAGCACTTAGGGGGTAAACCATTCATATTGTTCTTACTTATCAGTGGTGGTTTGAACTGTGCAATTAGAGGTGAGATGGGGCTTATGCAAGGATTAAGCAGAGTGCAGTTCTCTCCTTGTTGTGCTTCTTTCAGTCCTAGATCTCAGGAACTCCATTTTCAGAGCCATTGGAAGGCCTTCTATGGAGATTGTACAGTGTGTGGGCCTGATTCCCCTCTTGTGGCCAGCCTGTCAAGATTTATGGACTTATACTCCCTTCCCACTCTTTGAAGCAGACTGGAGCACTTGAACTTATGTGGCAAAAGACTGCGGATGAGCTAGAAATAGTGTGTTGTGTACCAGGCAGTTTCTTAGGGGAACCCCTGAGTCCTGTACAGCCAACACTGCTCTGGGCCAACATCTCTATTCCTTTGATTAGGAAAATGTCTTTTAGGGATGGGTGAGATTTCCTGCTTGATTCCAGAAGCCTCTATTGTCTGTTTGCTGGAAGAAAAATCCCCACCTGGCCCCCCTCAGGAAACAGCCTAGCCAAGCTTGATTAAATGGATTGGCTAGTAGTTCGGTTACTGAACTTTACAGAGTATTAGGGCACTCATGCTGTGGGTACTGTGTTCAATTCTTTTGGATCTCAGGGGCTTGGTTCCCAAATGTTGCTCAAATTTATATACATTTCCAAAACTTGAATAAATGTTCACAGCAAAATTATAGCCTGATACTGTGTTTATTTAGACCCATGGACAGTAATGCTTTGCTGGTGCCAGAACAGATGTCTGACATTTCTAAAAATTATTTCTTTGCAGAATGACTATTTTGCTGACAGCTGTTCTGTCCTAGAGATGGCAAATATTCCATTGCAGGATGTATTCAATCTATATGTTGCTGAGCCACAGTTTCATTAGTCTGTTTAGTTTGTTTATCCTTTTCTTCCTTTCTCCATCCAATAGGAGTTTGTCCGGCAGAATTTAATCACAGCAGTTTGTTCTCAGGGGTTTAAGCAGAATGGTTTTTACTTTCCAATATGAGTAGGAAAAGAATATGCTTTAGCAAAGTATACAGTTATGCTAGGACCAGGTTTCAATAGTTTTTTCTCAGACTGAGTCTAGGTCACCATCTATTTTCATAAGAAGGTCTCTTGATTAGGAGGCCATGCATTGTCAAATTTGTTTTTATCACCCACTAGTACATTCCAGATACAATGCACAACAAAGATATCAATCTAGTAAACTAGTAAAGACTGGAAGGTGTCCAAATAAAATCCTCAGCTCCTGTCAAATTTAGCTTCTCATTAGGGCCCCAATCCTTTGATTGACCTCAACTCCCACTTAAGGCAATGAAATTTGTGTGCACTCAGCATTTTGTAAGAGCCAGCCCTTGAATCTGATCTCTGTAGCTAGGACCTGTTTCTAGCACATATGCAAGGCTTTCACTGTTCAGAATAATTTTGGATATCATCCAGTAAAGTCTTTCACTGTTGAGATCGAGAGTCTTGGTCTTTATGCCGGTTCCTCAAATAAGTAGCCAGTCATAAATTAATGCGCTCTAATATCAAACTTAAAAAATAAACAAAAATAAATTAGTTGAAACTTAAGGAAAATAAATCAATTATCTTGCTGCATCTCTTCAGGTCTTTTCTTTCCTAATTTTAGCATCTCTGATCTCATTAGCAGGTTCCCCTTCTTTATTTTTATCCCAGCAGATCACATGCTCTGCTACTGTTAAGAATAAGAATGTCTTTGTTGGAAGATGGACTATTCTAAGTGCTTTAAATCCAGATGCTGACTCTTTCAGGCCTCTGGGGATGTTGGATATTGGTGGTGATCTAAAATATAGCCTCAGCAAAAACCCCCAACACTTTAACAAAATTATGCACAAAAATGTTAGGACATACCTCACTGTGCATGGCTCCTACTGTCCTTTCAGAGTGGTTATTCTGAAGAAGTTATTCAGAGTTAACTTAGCCAGTTCAGGTCCACAGTGCCAAACTGAGGCACTTAAAATAGTAATATACATGTACACAAAGATTAGGCATCTGTTAAAGAATAAGGGTTTCCAAGCAGCCTATCATGGTCACTAGGTGGCTCATGGTGATACGCTGTGGTCTTTAAACCTGCGCTACAGCCGTGAACTGAGAGTTTGAGCCAAACTTAGCATTTTTCAGAGATTTGATTTGAGGGTCTTGTGCTACATTTCTGTCCTGTTTCTGCTTTTACGTGGGGAACAGCAGTCACTAGCTGCCATTTAAAATGATCTGGACAAACTGGAAAAATGGTCTGAGGTAAATAGGATGAAGTGTAATAAGGACAAATGCAAAGTATTCAACTTAGGAAGGAACAATCAGTTTCGCACATACAGAATGGGAAGTGACTGTCTAGGAAGGAGTACTGCAGAAAGGGGTCATAGTGAACCATAGCTAAATATAAGTCAACAGTGTGACGCTATTGCAAAAAATAGCAAACATGATTCTGGGATGCATTAAGAAGGGTGTTGTGAGCAAGACACAAGAAGTCATTCTTCCGCTCTACTCTGCGCTGATTAGACCTCAATTGGAGTATTGTGTCCAGTTCTGGGCACCACATTTCAAGAAAGATGTGGAGAAATTGGAGAAGGTCCGGAGAAGAGCAACAAGAATGATTAAAGGTCTAGAGCAGGGATTCCCAAACTTTTTGATAAAGGGACCAGTAAATTCATTCACGAGCTTTTGGAGGACTGGTAACATTCATTTGCATATTTGCATATTCATTAAGCAAATGATGAATGTTCAAATACGTTGTTTCTGGTCCTTCCAAAGCCGCCAGTGCCAGCGTTAGCAAAGCTTTTGATATGGTCATCCACAATATTTTTGCCAGCAAGTTAAGGGAATATGGATTGGATAAATGGACTGTAAGATGGATAGAAAACTGGCTAGATCAGGGTTTCCCAAACTTTTTACTTTAGTTGGAACCCGTTTTTTTCTGTACTGTTTTTTGCAGCCCAAAAATATAAACGCATATAAAAAAAGAATGAAAAATGAATAAATTTTCAGTGTTTCACCCGGCTGCATCCTTCGCCCAGCCTGGGATAAGGCTTGGGAGACCCGGCGCCACACGGGTACTCCAGGAGGCTGAGCAGGAGCAGATTGAGGTTAGGGTATCTGGCTAGGAGGGAGGGTGCAAGGAAGGGTAGGGTTGCTACGTGTCCGGTTTTGTCCCTGACAGTCCAGTATTTCAGGGTTTTGTCCAGGAAACAAATTGAGAAATTATTAGACATATAAAATGCCTGGTATTTTCTAATTAGGTAAGTTTTATTATAATTCGGTGTATCAGTCCTTAGCTGTGAACTGCCTGGCTGGTAGATGTGCTCATGCTGCCTGAGTATGTCTACCTGCCAGGCAGTTCGCAACTACTCCAGGGAGGGAATGTGGGGGAAGGGGGCAAAATGGAATCCCCGGCCAGACTAACTCTGCCAGGGTCTGCAGGGTCTGCATGTGGCTAGGTCAGTCCCGCTCCCCCCGCTTTTCCTCCCGATCTCCCCAGTCCAGCCCTGCTGCCCCCATCCAGCCCTGCTTCTGGTGACTGGTTCCCCCGGCCCCCACCAATCTCCCCCGACGACCGCCCCCATCCAGCCCTGCTTCCGGCAGCTGGTTCTTCCATCCTCCTCCTCCTGATCTCCACCAGCCAGGCTCCCCGGCCAGCCCTGATTCTGCCACCTGCCCTCTCCGATCTCTACCAGACAGCCCCTCTGCCTCCAACCCTGCTTCCGCTGCCCGCCCGGATCTCCACGGGACAGCCCCGCTGCCTCCAACCCTGCAGGACAGCCCTGCTGCCCCCAACCCTGCTTCCCGGCAGCCGGTTCCCCGCTCCCCCAACACACATACCTCCTCCCAGCCTGCCCCACTCTGCTCCCCTCCCGGCAGCCACACTGAGGCCTAGTATTTTTTTTCCCACAGCCCGGTACCGGGCCACCTCCCATAGTTTGGGAAACACTGGTCTAGAGAACATGACCTATGAAGGAAGACTGAAAGAATTGGGCTTGTTTAGTTTGGAAAGGAGAAGACAGAGGGAGCATGATAGCGATTATCAGGTATCTGAAAGGGTGAGATGAGGAGGGAGAAAAATTGTTCTCCTTGGCCTCTGAGGATAGGACAAGAAGCAATGGGATTAAACTGTAGTAAGGGAGGTTTAGGTTGGACATTAGGAAAAACTTCCTAGCTGTCCGGGTGGTTAAACACTGGAATAAGTTGCCTAGGGAGGCTGTAGAATGTCCATCTCTGGAGATATTTAGGAGCAGTTAGATAGACATTTATTAGGAATGGTCTAGACGGTACAGGGTCCTGATGTCAGGGCAGGGGACTCTTGAGGTCCCTTCCAGTTCTAGCGTCCTATGATTCTATGCTAGGGACAAATGCCTCCCTCAGCCCCTAAATTAAAGAACACTGAAGTCCATTTGAGATTTTCCTGGGGAAGAACCTCAGGATTTGGCTCAGTGGTACTATTGGTTTGACCATGAGTCTTTTGAAGTAGATTGATTAGGAAAGCATCCAACATAGCCAGCTCTGTCTCTTCCATACCTAAAGAGCTCTTGTAGAGGGTCTTTGTAGTGCTTGGTGAAAGATGCATTGGAGGTGGTACTGCAGTGTTCCACACTTTGAGGGCTGGCTCAGTGAATGCAGGCTCCCATCCATGTGGGGCAGCATGGGGAACTATCCCTTTATATATGGTATCTGTATACAACAGCTAATTGAACTACTGAAGGGTTCTTTCCTGACTCTGGTATAACAGCTGGAGCAATTGTTTAGAAAGGCGGGCCATGTGTATGTTTCTGAAATGTAGAGAGAGGTGCCAGAGTCAATAAAACCTGCTGCCCATCCCTATGGGGGAAATCCTGTGTCAGTTTTGCACATTTGTTACATGGGTGTGAGGTGGGTGGAAATTAGGGGGGATTTGTTGTTACACAAGCATCCTCATGGAGAAGAGGTTTGCCAAGTTCCAGCAGAGGCCAAGGTGACCAGGAAACAGACTTCGGGAGTGACGTAGAGGAAACTTGGTGGAGTTGCTTAATTAGATCACTCAGCAAAGAGCAGCAGAATGAATGGCAAAGGCAGTTGGCAGAAATCTTTTTGGTCCTTTTGCTCCCTACCCAGCATGCATTAGTCAGGAGTTAGTGGGTTTTGCCTTTTACATTTTTCCTGACAAGCTAATTAAATTGTAACGAATAGGTTTACATTTGCTTAGCCTGTGCTAGGAAATGTCTATTTCCTTTCTTTTTCCTCTAAGCTCTTGGCAGCTGAGGACTTGAAGGGGTTTCCTTTGCTGCCATTGTGTGTGTAGGCTGTCAATTTTACATTTTCAGTGATCACCACAGGTTGCTGCATCCAGGCTAAGAGTGGCAGTAAAACCTGATACCCTGTACTTCAGACTAGACTATGGGACATAGATCTGTCCTGTCTGGGAGTGGGGGGGAGGGGAAGCCTCTGTGATGTCCCTGCCAAATCTGAGCTGGAGGGAACACATCACTCTTGGAGAGGGAGCACTCCCTTTTGCTTTGCTGCCTGGCTTGGAGTGCGGACTAGAGGTGGGGTAAAAATAAAGTTTTTGCAACCATTATGTTAGTTGAAATTTTGGTGAACAATAATACTGGCATTTCAAATGTCATGTAGTGCCTCTGGAGCTGATCCAACATTCCGGAATTTTCTCCAAATGGGTCGTGAATTTCTTAATTTTGAGTGTTCACCTATGAGTTTTTTCAAAAGTTTGAAACATTTTCATTAGTAAAATCAAGTACATCACCTACTCCTGGTCTGTTTGGACAGGCTAGTTCCTTCTCAATCTCTTCTGGCACTTGCATCTTATAAAACAAAATCAATCAAGCAGCTGAAATTAATGGAGGAATATACTTTTGCAACTGCCAGTCCAGGGTACTAATACCTGTTCTGTAGGCATGTGTGGTTTTTGTACAGAGCAATGGCAGGCTTTTCATACTTGAGCTGTATCTGGGATCCTGTGATGACACTAAGATTATATCTAGGCTATAAGCTTTGACTGGCTATAGCTATGTAGGTCAGTGATGTGATTCCATTCTGATGGCAGTCATTGTGCCAACAACTCCCTTCCCCAGTGTAATTGCAGTTATATCTGCAAAACTGCACTTTTACCAGTATAGCTTGTTTCACTTGTGGAGTGCTGCGTCCATGTTGTTAGTGCTTTGCTGGTATAAAATACCCGTATTCATTAAACTGCTTCTAGTAGAAACAGTCTGATATTGATCTTGCTTGTAACTTTCACCCTCCCTGCTCCCGAAAAGGATGCGGAACCACGTGCTCTCAGATTTAAGGTTATATGTAGAACATGTTGTAAAAAAGTTGACTAATGTAAGTATGTCCTTCTAGAAATTGAGACTTTAAACTGATTCTTTGAATTGCATGCAAAATGTTCCTTTTGTGCGCGGTGGAGCAGGAAATCTGCATTCCTTTATCTTGTTAAGAATAGCATCTCCTTCACAAGCAATGGGAGATGTTGAACAAGAATGATTATGGGCAACAAGTGCTTGGGTTTGGGAAATGATCTGAGAGGTGAGACGCTTTTTTGCTTTTGGAATTTCACAGGAAGCAGATGTACTGTGCCAGAAAGTGCTATTTTTATATACTGCTCTTTCAGGGTAGACTTGTACTCCAAGCAAAAGAGGGAATTTCCCTTCTGCTCTTTACGTTTCCCGTTACAATCTTTCCCTTCCCCCACTTTTTTCCCCTTTGATTTTGGGTTAAATCTGTCTTAAATAGCCCTATTGCCATGGAAACCAATAGTAGCTATGTTACAAGAATCAGAACACCAAAGTTACCCCTGACTGTTTCATATCTGGTTTATTTTAGTTAAAGCATGTAGGAAGATGGACTGTGTCTAATGACTGGATCCTTGCAGTGCAGTCTCATAGCTGTGTCTTCAGCTTTTGTCAACACTACAGAGAAAATAATAAGTGTGATTTGCATGACATGCATACACCAAGTAATCTATGAGCTCATCGGGGGTGGGGGGAGGGGGTAAACTGTAAAAATGGGATTCTTCTGAATTTTACTTTGAATGAGGTGGCTTTAGTCAAATATTCATCTATTCTTCTTTCTTGAATATGACAGGCTAGTGGCCATTACATCTCATTCAGTTGCCATTGTTACCAAAGTCTGTCTCTTTTTATAGCCTTGGAATAGTCTAGTTGGTTCTTTCCTGCACCTTCACCTTTTTGTTCTTTCAAATGTGGAAACCACAGCAAGAAACAGTATTCAGGTGTTGATCACACCATATGAAGTCATGTGTGAACTGTGGCATTCTAGTCTTAAATTCACTGAAGGAACAGAAAAAGCAAATTAATCTTCTTGTTTTTCACCCTTTCTTTTTGCCTCCTCCCCTGTTTTGAGGGGAAAGGTGGAGCACTGCATAGAGGGGACAAACCACAGGGTAGAAGGTAGCTTTAAGATGCTTTTTTGCCATTGAGATTCTGGGCTGCTTTGTGGGCTGAAAAGCTTCCGAGGAGTAACCGAGTTAGTCTGTAACTGGAATAACTTACAAAACAAAGAATAGTCTAGCAGCACCTTAAAGACTAACAAAACATGTAGATGGTATCATAAGCTTTCGTGGGCACAACCCACTTCTTCAGATGACGTGGGTGGTACCCATGAAAGCTCATGATACCAGCTCCATGTTTTGTTGGCTGAAGCAGCCAAACACATTGTTAGTTTTAAAAACAGTTTTTGAAACCCCAAAATGTTAGTGTTTGAGATTTCCACTAAAAATGGTAACGTTTCTGTGAAAAAAGAAGACAAACATCACTCTTTTGTCTTTACAATTTTTTCAACAGTGCTTTTTATTCTCCAAGCAGCTCTATATGGGATATTTACTCCAGAAGAGTCAGTTCCATCAGGCTATAATCAGTGTTACACTGTTCAAGAGGCTGGAAAGCATATCGTTCACGATGTGAATGGAAGATCTTTTCAAAGGCATGGTGAGGAAAAGGCTTATTTAAACTAGTCCATTGCTAAGTAACCACATGTACCTGTCATACGCAGCCCATCAAACAGAGGTGATTGTTCCCCCTCCCAACAGATTTGGTTTTGGCAACAATCTGCTGCATCCTAAAATTGCCTCTTCAAAACTCCCTGCAACACATGGCAATGCTGGGGAGAGATGGATGATAGAGATATTTCATGTCAAACCCATTGCTGAGTGTGTTCAAAAGGATTGCCAGCTGCAGAGCTTTGAAGTGTCCTGAGCTTTTTAGCCAAGCGTTACAATGGTCCGTGCTAAGGGGGCTTCAAAGTCAAATTGCGCAATGAAATCTGTAACAGTTGCTAAGGGGCTTAAATTGAAGTGATGGGCCATTTGAAATGTTTGTTTCCTTTTTTTTTTTTTTTTTTTTTTATGGATCTGTTGCCTCCATGGCAACACTGAAATCAAAGCCTGACTGAGGGGTAGCACCTTGCCAGATTTTCCCCATTGGTGTTAACTGAAGCAAGAGATCATGGCCTTGATGAATTAAGAGCAGCCTATCTGAGGGATAAAGAATACTAATAGATTTAATGCATGAACTAGAGCTGCCAAATCCCCATTACCATAGATATGAAGTAAGCATCAGTTCACAAACACAGCAAGCACTTCAACCTTAGCTAGATAATGTGCTTTGCTTGGAGGAAAGGCAAGAGAAGCAGATCTGCTTACCAAGAAAATCAGAGGCTGCAAGTTACACGTCTTTAAAATTATCCAGTTTTTGTGACTGCAGGAAATGCACGTATCACAATTATACTCACCATGGCACATACTGGGGAGATTGCAAGGCTCAGCTATTAGCCATGAGGGGTTGAGATGAAAAGGCAAAATACCTAATAGGCATGGATAGTAGCACCACTTATTAAGGTTATTTGACACTTCTCATTATAAGGTCATGTGTTCACTTTGTTTATAATTTTACCAAATGAGGGCAGGAATTTTCCATGCCAAACTTTTTTCTCAGGCTGGAGATTTTTGAAAACTTCTGACACAGTGGATATTAATTTCTCATAACAAGGTTGGGACAATACCCTTTACCCATGTTAAAATTCTGGTGAACCTTTTTGACCAAAACCCCCAGTCTTGACTCTTCTTCCATCGGGCAGCCCTCTGTTCCAAATCGAGCTGAACAAATGCCCTGCGCTGTCTTGGTGAGTGCCATGGAGCTGGTGATCTGTCTCTGGGCGCTTCTTTGATCTGACCATACGCTGTCTGCCCTTCTTCAATCCAATGAGGTTCATTCAGACTTTCATCCTCCATGGTCCCCATGGTCTCATCAGACTTCTCCAGGTTATAGTACTGAGGGTATGAGTCAAAATGATCTGGGTCGGAGTCTGCTAACTCACTACAGAAAGGGTAGGCAAAGGGGCCTCCACGGACTGGATAAGGCCTACCAAGTGGGTGGATCGAGCTCACAGATGCCCTGCCATTCCCCCGCCCACAGGTCAATCATGGCCTGGGGGCAGGAGGAGCACACGAAGTGTCTCGCTCCCTGATGCTGCGTACCCCTTGCAGGGCAGGGAGCGAGAGACTGTGCACTCCTCCCACCCACAGGCCCTTATTGGCCTGGGGTAGGGGGAGTGCGTTAAGTCTCTTCCAGCCCTGCAAGGGAGCAGGTGTCTAAAAGGAACTTCCAGCTGTTCATAGCAGCTAGTAGTTCTCTCTAGGCAGGAAGGGAGGGCAGGAGCAAAGATGTCACGTGCTCTCCCATACCAGGCCAATCGGAGTCTGTGGGAGGGGGAGCATGGAAGTGTCCTGGCCCTGCCCCTTCTGCTAGAGGCCCCACCCCTTTTGGGGTGGCCCAGGGCCACTTCAAAAATTAGTAAAGTGCCCCCAGTCTAAAATTATTGCCCATCCCTGCAGTACAGTGTTGCCCTAGCTCCCCTTCATTGTACTATCCACCCCCTGTGTCCCAGGTATCCCCTGTGTATGTCATCTCCCTATTAGTTTTCTTTCCCCATTGCAGCCTGGTCTACCTATAGAGCTGCCATTAAGTTCCTTCCCTGCCCTTGCCTCCAATGGGAAGTTTCCCTCAAGTCCTGGATTGGTTCCCTCCATTTCTACTTCCCTGCCTGCTGATTAATTTACCCCAAAGATAGGTAGAAACATGCATAATTTGGTTATGGTGTATCATCCATTCCCCTCCTCCTGTTTCTGGCTGCATGACATAGACAGGCAAGTTCTCTTGTCTTCTGATCAAGATGTAGGGTATTGGTTACCATCTGTCCTTCAGTTTCTGTCTCTCTCTTTTCCCTGGCTACTAGCACCCTGTCTCCAAGAGTCAGAAGCTTCAGAGTATAGCCAAGTTAGTCTGTACAGGATAAACTTAATGTAGATGGTATCACAAGTTTTCATGGGCATCTGAAGAAGTGGGCTGTGCCCACGAAAGCTCATGATATCATCTGCAAGTTTTGTTAGTCTATAAAGTGCTACCAGACCATTTGTTGGGTTTTTTTGCTTTGGACACAGGGTTCCCAAAATATTCATGAGTGTTCGGTTGAACCACTCTGTAGTCCCATTCCCCTACAGGTGATAGAGCGTGGTTCTGCTTTTGAGTTCTCCAACAGTTTCCAAAGCTGGAGCAGGAGGTTGCTTTCAAAATTTCTTCCCTGGTCCATATGTATCCTTTCAGGGAAAAAACAGTGGCAGATGAACTGTTTCCACATCATCTTGGTCACAGTAGATACCCACTAGTCATGAGTACGGCATGAGTGACTAGTAGCTTAGGAAGGGGAAGGCACAGCCTTCCCAAACTGCCAGGTATAGTTCCACCCACACTCCACCCTCAGAATGCCTGCTGTCCCTGTGCTCCAGGGCCAGAGAAGTTGGAGCTGCGCACCCTCCTCCATCTCTGGTGCTCTGAGGCCAGGCACCCTCCTCCCTCCATGATACTCAGGGGGCTGAGGAGGCTGGAGCCACATGCCTTCCTACCTCCCCGGTGCTCTGGGCCGAGGAGATGGGGGTGCATGTGTAACCCACACACCTAGTGTGGTTACTGAGTACTGCAAGTGGCACCTAGACCACTGCAACAGTTAAGATCAAGAAACCTCTACAACATAGGCTGGGAGCCAGCTGGCTTTTAGCTCAGTGGGTAGAGGCTCCTAGAGTCAACTCCTGAGGTCCCAGGTTCAAATCCACCTTGGTGGTGGTTACACATGCTCTCACCCTCTCTCCTCCCCATGGTGGGGAGCCAGGGCTTCAGCAGAAGAGGCAGGACTGTAGGTGGGATTGGGGGTCTGCTCACCCATGGAATGGAGTGTGCCTGAGCATAGCAACTGAAATGGTCAGTGACTATAAGGACATTTTGGATGCCACCCAGGATGGTACCAGGGTGAGAGAGTCTATGCTTACTAGCTCCAGGGGCCTAATGGTATGGATTGAGGTAAGCGGATCTCTGCTTTCAGAGATGCCTATCTTCCTTAGGCAGCACCTTTTGCAGAAGAGGCACCACTTCTGGATGGTGGACTGCATGCCTGGCCAATAAGAGCCAAGTACAGATGAGAAATACACTGTACAGTCAGTGCCTGTGTATCCCATGTCTGTGTGCAGAGCTTTGAATTTTCCTCTCACTTCGATTGAGTCAGTAATGTCCTCACGGGTTTTTCTTTCTGCCTCTCTGGAGCACAGGGTATCCATTGCCTGGGTAAGTAGGTCTTTACTCAAGAGATTTCCTGCAGCCTCTTCAATTGTTCCTGAGGCAGACCTGGGATTAATTCTATGCCTGGCCAATGGAATGTCTCATCTCTGTCTGTTGTCATCCCTTGGCATTCACCCTGCATTGCTACGAAGGACACATTGCATCCAGCATTCAGAATGGTAGTCACCTCCTCCCTGGCTATCTCAAACAGGCCATCACTCAGTATTGGCATTACTTCTCCCAAGCTGGTACTTCCTGTTGAAGTTGAACTCTGCCAGCTTTGCCAACAAGCTTTAACTGGTTGCATCCAATTTAGCAGTAGTAGTAACATAGGTCAGTGTATTGTTGTCAGTTAGCATTGAGCATTGATGATTTAGAAGATGGTCTCAAACGTTATCTACAGCCACTCATTTCAACACAAAACCTCTAGCTTATGGGTAGGAATTTTTTTCTAAGGGAGTTTTTCTAAAGGAGCTGCAGCATAAGCTCTTTTCCTGATGGAGTCTGTACAGTTCCTAGCCCTTTGCGTAGATGCATCTGTCTGAAGCACGAATGGTAAGCTGTAATCAGCATAACCCAGTATTGGTGCAGTAGTCAGCTTTGTCTTCAGCTCCCTGAAAGCCTGATTATATTCCCCCATCCAAACAAAACTGGGTATCTTTGGGGGGGGGCCCTCCAATTTCTCCTTCTGGTCTAGGTCTCCCCTGCAGTTACTCTGAATAATGGGGCTGCCAATTTGGAATAGTCCTTGATGTATCCCCTGTAGTAGCCAGTGAATCCAAGAAATTGTAACCCTTCTTTCTTAGAATCATAGAACACTAGAACCAGAAGGGACCTCGAGAGATCAAGTCTAGTCCCCTTTCTGGCAGGACACAGCACCATTTAGATCATCTCTGATCTTCTGAGAAGGGATCCTGTAATCCCTCACCTGCTGTATATCATCTGGATCTGTTGCAATGCCTTAGGCAGACACTATGTTCCCAAGGTATCCTACCTCTGTTAATAGCAAGCTACACTTCCTGGGTTTCAGTTTGAGCCTGTGTTGACAGTCTATCAAAAGTCATTTCCAGGTACTGCAGATGCTCCTCAAAAGTATGGGGGAACACTATGCCATCACCAAGGTAAATCAATACTGCTGAGAAGTATAAATCCCCCAAGACATGTATCGTCTGCCTTTGGAAAGTAGTTGGGGCATTCTGTACATCAACAGGCAACTGATTACATTCAAACAGGACCTCCTGGTATTGTCCTGTAGGTATCCTTTGATAGGGTTGTCTCACAGGAATAATATGCGTTGTGTATCTCATACTTGACTGTGGAAGTACAGCCCAAGTTGAGATTATTTTTAGAGAATACATCTGCATTCCACTTCAGCATTTCTTCCAACATCTTCAGTTGAGCTGGGTCCTGTACAGCTATGAGACTCAGGTCTACTTCTGGCACAGCAGCATTGAACTCTGCCTCTTCCCTCAGTTTTTGCCCTGGGGAGTATTTTAAGTTGCTGCTCACTCTAGCCATGCGGGAGACAATCCTGGCTCCCAGGATATGATATCTACCAGCATAGGATGCAACTTTCCCAAGATAGGATGAATTCCCTAGAAATCCTCTGTGATGGTTGTGACCTGTGACCCTGAATAAATTAGAGCCTTGCACAGGATACCATTCACTTCCACAGCTTCCTCGTTCAAGGGCCCCACAAGGCCAGAATATCAGTTTGTGGCTGGTAGAGTACACTGGGAAATTATGCACAAGGGATTATGCACAGTAGCTCTGTGCACAGCAGCTCTGTGCTCTTCCCTTGCCTTCTACCATCAGGCTTTAGCAGCTGAAAGAAGAGGGATGCTGGCCTTGCCCTGGCCTCATGAAGTGAGGCTGAGAGACCATGGCTGCTGTCACCCCAATGTGGCCTTCTTGTCCACAATGGTGTTATGTGAAATGGCCTCTGGCACCATGGATACTAACAGCAGGGACACTTCAACCACTTCCTCGTCTAGGATGTTGGGGTGCTGTCCTCACTACTATGCCTTGCTGTAGTGCCTGTGCCCCCAGTTGTCCCATTCTCACATGGCTATGTTTCTGGAGGAGAGTCAGTTCTTGGACTAGCCACGTGAGGCCCTTCACTGCCTCCAGCATCACACGATCTGGGCACTGCTGGGTGGAGGCACTTCAGGAGCAGCCTGCAGAGCACTGTCTGACAAGGCAGCCTGTTGCAGGCTGTTTATCCTCTGGGCTGGACCATCCATTCTATCCTCTTCCTCTCCCAGGCCAACTGATTCAGTTCTCCTTGGAACTGTCACAATGCTATGTAGTGAGGCCACACGGGTCAATTTATAATCCCGATCAGGGAAAAGTTGCCCCCCTCGGATCTTCTCCTTTTCTACCTGCAGTAAGGCCTCTAACTCAATGGCACAGGATGAGGCTGTCTCTCAAGGCATTGGCATCTCTCATAAGTCTGTTATGGGGTCCCGTGATAAATGACAGTCACTGTATTCTGCTCTAAGCTACTCCTGAGATGGCAGATTAAGGTTACAAGCCCTCCACCCCCCCTTAGGTATCTGATGAGGGTGGGACATTTCAAAGGCTCAGGAATGTCAGTGGCTGCCAGTAGGTACTGTACATCTTTTATCCAGTCCTCAGTGTCTACCCTGCAATCTTCACCTCCACTGAACACAGGAGCCCCATGGATTTGTGCAGGGAAATATGGCACTGCCATGCTCCTCCCTAAGAGTCCCACCTCTACAACATCTTCACTCTGACCAGCAGGAGTCTCCTGGCCACAACACTGACATCACAGATACCAAACTAGTGTTGTGCCAACCCCTCTGGGCTCCAAACTGTGGTTCCATGCAGTCCTGTTCTCTTGTCTGGCAGCTTCCCAACTGGGTGCAAGAAAAATCAAACTTCCTCTATCTGAATCACAGCATCTATAGCTAAAAAAAATGTACCACCTCCTGTTCACTAGCCCTGTTTGAGGTTATTCCACTGAGAGGAAGCCTTGTGCCTTTTTTACACAACCTTGGAAGACTAGGCCTGAAGCTCTTGTGTGTGTTCTGAATTGTTTGTCAGTGTGTGTTCACCTCAGATCAGACCCACTCAAACCACCAGGAACAGGCTGATGCCACAAGGGGTACCTTCTTCAAATTGCAGTGGGAGTGGAGGGCATTTGTACTTGCAAGGAATTGATCCAGGATGGAGATAAGACCTTGTGCCTGGCTCCTGAGGCTATTGTTAAGAGTCTTTAAGGAAAGATAAGTCTTTGTGCTGAACAGGTGCTTTATTGGTGCAGCAAGGACACACACAGACATGCGCGCACACACACACATCAGAATATTTCTGGGTACCCAGCTGTGTGGTGTTTGATAACAGCACTTTACATCTGCCGATGGTGCAATGCTTCACAAAGGTGGATAAACCTCACTCTCCCTCCTTTTGCAGATGAGGCAACCCAGGCAGGGAGCTGCAAAAGTGTTGCCCAATGTCCTACACCGAGTCAGAGGTAAACACAGGATTTGATACTCTGACTCCCAATCCAATGCTCTGTTTTCTGAGGCATGCTGCTTCCTATACCTTTTTTGGTCACTATTTTAGCACAGTGTTCACAACTTTTTAAAATGAAGTCTGGCTACCAGAATCAGGTCCTCAGTCTCATTAATGCTTTTCCTATGTTCAAATTCCCCCTGTTCCCGCTTCTAGTATATGCTCTACAAAATGGCTAGCTGGCTTGCATGCATTCAGAGGACAGCTCCACTTTGGAATGCTCCTCTCTGCTGTATCCTTTCTGGTAACCCAGCAGTCAAAGGCTTCCCTCTGAAGGCCCTGTGGCCATCACACACACCCTGCATTTTCTGAACAGACAGTTCTGCATTCCATGCTATGATAGGCTTAAATGTCACCATACGGGTAATTTCCTTCCCCTTATTTGATAAGGCACGTTTCCACCACAGGCCCCACATGGGGAAAACATTTCTTTTAATACATGTAAAAGTAAAAGTGATGTAAAATACAGAATGGATGCATGCATAGCATATGGAATATTAACATTTATTTATTATATAAGCTAAGATTTTTAAAATATACATTGTCAGGCATACATATCCTTCTCTCATCCCAACTATGGGATTTGCGTAGGATATTGATATATCATGCTCTTGCACTTATTTTGGTCCACAAGGCATTTTGAACACACTAGAATTTCTGCTTCTACTTCCAAGCTTGTCTTTTGCATGATGAAAATGTGAACAAGGCAGATGATCTTCTGAAAGGTCATCTTGAGCACAGATTGCAAATATATCATTTACATATATAGAGTGCAGTCCAACTGGACACATGATTCACATTGGTTTTTTATTTCTATTTTTCTACAAAATCTGGGGAGAACAAAGACACAAAGCAAAAAAAGAAAGTATGGGAATGGAATGAAGGGGGAAAAGAAAGGAAGAGAAAGGGGAGGCAGAGGGCAAAGTGCAATGATTTCTTGGTTTGCATCTATTAGTCATTAATCAAAGATTTCTAAAAGGTCTAAGCAAATCTCAAACTTTTTTTCTGATGTCTCTTTCTCTGGAATGTTGCCTGTTCTTTAGCTGCTAAATTAGCCACCTCACAGTGCCAAGCTTCTATGCCTGGAGGCAGTTTGCTCTTCCACTTCAGCAGTATGAGCTGTTTGGCTATATGCACTGCTCTGTACTAGAGTATCAAGCTTCGAGTAAGTGAGTTTCCAAGCTGATGGATAGCACAGTTCTGGGAAGTAATTTTTCAGGGAGGTACCCATTATCATATTAACTCTTCCGTATACTTCTAGCCAAAAGGATTATCTCCTAAGACAGTCCTAAAACATGTGAGCAAAGATGGCTCCAGAGGACCTAGATCTCAGCAGTATTCTGTGCATGTATAGACTTAAAAACATATCAAAATAAAATTACAGCTCTTTTGCATAGGAATAACACACTATCCTTTAAAAGCTCATGATATACTAAATTCATGACATGGAATGTGTAGGCTAACACTGAAAGGAAAATACCATATAGGCTGCCTATCTGTTGTTGGGTAAAGTATGACACAGAACCTGTTTGGATGGTATTGGATATGATGGTGATGGAAAGGCATGAGAAATAAACATGACTTGCACATATATGAGATGGATATGTAGCAGTGTAAACATGTGGTTCAAGCACATTCCTTTTTTGGAATGTGGTCATCTGGTATGAAAAACTCTGCAAATGGGTTTGTTTTTATTGTGTACAGCTGTCCTATTGGCACAGTGTGTACAATAGTTCTGCAAGGATTTCTGATGAGCCTGTGATTGCTGCCGCCTGGGTGGCATGAGATCTGTTGTGGATGTGTTTCTGGGAACTCCCAGGCACCTGTCTGTTCTCTAGGTCTGTCTTTAATTGGATCCTATGAGGACTATATTACTATTTTCACCATGCTAATTAAATAGGGAACAAAACTTGCAACAGAAGTTGGGAACAAATTCTACTCCCTGCCCCTTCCTAGCACAACAGTCCTAACGTACAATGAAACTCAATGCATATCTACTGTGGGAGAGAGCAGAGATGGAAAGATGTAGAAAGTTTTAGGGAGCAGATCAGCACCCCACGCACTATGCAGCTGAGGGGGCACCATCCATGCTATAATAGAGCAGTGTTTTGGGGTGGGGTGGACGGGGCTGGTGGCTTCTACTTTAGCTAGTGGATCCACTAATTATATAGATTGACCAACCAAACTCTACCCTTGTGGGCCGGGAGAGTAATGTTGCAGAAGAGACTCTGGCTGCTAAATGAGGTCACGGAGCAGCTTTGCTCTTCTCTAACTTTCAAAGACAGATTCAGTTGATCGCACTCCTCATCTCCAGCTGCCACTGAATGTCTGTCTCTGGCCCGCCTTCTTAGGCTTGCATGAGAGGGATAGAACCTAGTAGCATTCTAATTAGTAATAAGGAATATCAGAACCTTCTGGGTCAGCACTAGGGATGTAATACTGTAGACCATTAACCGATAAGCAAAACCTTATAGGTTAATGCTATAGACTACACGCATTTACCTTCTCTCCCCCACCAGTACATTTTTTAGCAGGCTGGCCAGCATCCTGGCTCAGTTCTGGCTCATGCCGGGTCCGGGACCTACCCCCACTGTAGCTCTGCATTTAAAGTGTATTAGGAGCCGAGCAGGCAGGCAGCCAGGCTCAGTTCTGGTTCGTGTTTGCTCTGGGAGCACAGACCACCCCCACCAGACAGGGGTTGCTGCCACCCCACACTGCTGCCTCTTTATTAGAGGCACCAGCACAAGGCAACAAGCAGCCAATCCATAAGAGGAGCTGGTTTTTAAACTGGCTCCCCTTGTGGATTATTTCCTGCCTGGCACCCCATGATGCTGCTGGCCCTGCCCCCGGGGACTACAGAATAGTTGACTAACTGATAAGAATTCATGCGATTACTTGACTAGTCAGTTAACAGATATCTAGCATCCCTAGTAGGCACCTAGTGCATGCTCAAAGTCACAGGAGAGGTGATCACGAAAGACCCAGTTCTTCTCCATTTTTCCTTTGTAACACACACATTGCATGCACTGTGTCTTTCCCTTCAGAACCACAGTAGACCCTGTATCCTACCGTCTTCTCTGCATGGAGAGGAATTACTGGATCCTTGGCACTAGCATACATGGACTACTGAAGATTTCACCTGAACTGTCAGAGAGGTAAGCATCACGCTACAGATTAAGGTGCATTATTTTCTCATTTGAAACTTGGTCTGGTGGCCAGTCTGGGTGTGTCTAGACTACAGGGTTTTGTCAACAAAAGTGGACTTTGGTCGACAAAACTATACCTGCATCTACAGTACCACCAAGTTCTGTCGACATAACATCAACAGAACTCGGCAGTTTTGTCGACGGTGGTTAACCTCATTCTACGAGGAAAAACGCCTTTTGTTGACAGAGTTCTGTCTACAGAAGGCGTTATTGCATCTACACTGTCCTTTGCGTCTACACTCTCATGTCGACAAAGTGGCTTGCTTTGTCGACAGAACTGGATGCAGTCTAGATGCTCTTTGTCAAAAGAAGCTTTGTCAACAGTATCTGTTGACAAAGCCTCCGTCGACAAAAGTCTGTAGTCTAGACATACCCTCTGACTCTATACTGGGGCTGCTATGTGCTATCACTGCTATTATGTAAGGCATGGGGAACCTAACACCTGCGGGCTTGATCCAGCTCCCAGCTTGCCTGGTCTGCCCCCCACCCTCCAGCATTGGAGAGCCCACACACTCCCCCACAGCACTCCCCATGGAGCTGTCATGTCCTCCACTGTGTGGGGGAGGAGCGCTGTGCCTCGTGGGCTGGAATCAGGTAAGCCAGAGCTAGATCTGACCACGGGCTCTGTCCGGCGGGGGGAAGAAGTGGCTCCACACAGTGCTGCTCTCCCTCCCCCTGGCTGGCACAGTAAAGTGCTGCCTGGAGGCTTTCCTCCCACAAAATGTACTAGCCCAAGTCCTCCTAAGCTGTGAGGTGCAAGGGTTTCTGCTTCTCAATTGGGGGCTATCTAAGTGAGGTGGGGATTTTTTGTCTTCTCATGCAGACCCCAACTGATTTGTCTGTAGCTCAGTGGTCCTTGACTTTAAAAAGGCTCCCCAAACCTGGATTGTAAGCTCTCTTTTTGCAAAACACACAGGAAGCTTCCATAACTCTGAGATCTCTGCAAGCCTAATGAAGGCCCCTCAACAGCTGAAACTTTGCTCAGAAATGGAGAATGGGAGGTTATGAGACCACCACTCACATCACATGGTGACTTGCAGCTAGATGGCATAATTTCCCAAAATGGAAGGTGCTGGCCATTTCTATGAAACCTTGGTTATAACTTAAAACTGCCCTCCCCTGTGGGAATAGTCCTAAAACACAGCTGCCTCATTTGGCACAGTCACTGGACTATAAACATTCAGCTTGCATCAGCAGGGGCCATTCAGGCACAGCTATCCCAGTGGTACCAATCACAATGTTACCTAAAAAGGCAGCGGGGCAGGAGAAACGAATTGAACATGCAATTTTACTGGCTGCACTGGTAGTTCTGTCGGAAGAAGCAGTGTAAGTCCAGGCCAGTAGCAGTACTGTGCTGGCAAGCTTGCGATGTGGTGTGGTGGTAGATATATTAATGGGACATGGGCGTCCGGTATGCTAGGTGGGGGAAGGCTCTGCCTTCCCAAACCACCAGGCATGGCCTCACCCACACTCTGCTCCCAGAATGCCTGTAGTAGGCGTTTTGGGGACAGAGTGTTGCTGCCCACAGCACCTGCCCTCCCACTGCCTAGGCCGGGGAAGCTGAGGACACATGCCACCTGCTCTCCCTGTGCTCCAGGAGCTGGGGAGGCTCAGGCTGCACAGCTTCCTCCTTCCCTAGTGCTCTGGGGGGCTGGGGAAGCTCAGGCCGGTTCAGGCCGTGTAGCTTCCTCCCCCTTCCCCCCCCCCCCCCCCCCCCCCAGTGCTCCAGGAGACTGGGGAGGCTCGGGCTGGCTCAGGCCATGCAGTCTTCTCCCTCCCCAGTGCTCTGGGAAAGCTAGGGGGTGTGCACTGTTCCCCTCCCCGTGGGGGTGGTACATGTATGCTTAGTACAATGCCCTGCCTCCTCCCATCCTGATGATGGGGGTGGGGCCTCAGCAGAGGGAGTGGAGCTGTAGGTGGGATTGGGGGCCTGCCTCCCCTAGTCCCAGCTGCCCCGACTGCCCATGCAATGTGATAATTCCTGGACAGAGGGTTGAGGGTGCCTTGTGCTAGGTGCTGTGTGTGCATCCACTGAAAGTAGTCCCTTTAAGCTGACCAGTCCAAATACTTTTTCCAAAACTGGATTTTTAAAGAAGTTTCTGAATTTAAGACAATCCTTATAAAACACTTAAGGATTTTTTTGCTTCTCAATTGATATTTATAGGGGTCTTTTTCAACAAGGGAGAAACTGAGTGAGTACATAAAGTCAGAGAACCGTGAAGTGGACAGTGTGCTGCCAAATGTGCAACTCAGAAAATAGAGGGGGGAAATGCTACCTTCAAGCTGTGTACTACAATGTTAAGAGCCTTATTGTCATATGCCAACATTAGAGCAAAATGTATCATTCTGTCTTTCCATCTTAACCTCAGTTGTTCCTTTCTCATTTCCAAGACACTAATCTCTATTTAGAATGAAAAAGACCCACACTTGAATTCTAGTTAGTGTCTCTCCTTATGCAGTTTTTATATATAATAGGAGTGAGGCTGTTCATGCAGGATTCAATGTCAACTTCATTCCATGCTGAACAATTTATTCTGATAGCTGCAAATCTTGCACAGTAGAACAAACTAGGTGTTCAATTGTGGGTGTTCCTCCCTGACTGCAGATTAGTAGCACTGCTGATTGGTGGTTACACTTCCTCTACAAACAGAAACTGGGAAATCATCCAACACGTCCCATTTTCCTCAGAGGAAGCTAGTCATAGAAACAGGAAGGCTGTGTCAATAAAAAGTTATAGCTAAGCATTTCATGATTGTTTTCAGACCATAAATATTATGCAGTGACCATATAAATGTATATTTCAAACAATTGACTTGTTGACATTCTCTAGAAGGGAAAAAAAAGCAAGTTTATTGACCTTTCAGCAAAGCCCACTGTAAAACTATGAGAAATGACAGGTCTGTATCATTTTATCCTTCATTACCACTGCTGTGTATTCACTCGGGCAAAAATTCCACTTGGGATGTAAGGTATCTGGCTTCTGTTAAATAATGTGCAGCATACACTTGAGCACCAGAATCCCACTAAATTTCTGGACACAGTTGGCCTATAGCTCATAAACATTTGATGGTTGTCACTCCGGGAATGGCCAGTTGTTCTTCAGGTAGTTCTCATGTTGTGAAGTTTATCACAAGCAGTTTTGCTTCCACTCACTATATAAACAGTTAAATTCCTTACACTTTTTTTGTTTTTGTTTATTTTTTTAATTTTAGGCTGTCAGTTTGACTTTGAGAAGTGGCTTCTATCTGTATTATTGAGGGAGCAAATGAACTGAGGAGCACATGATGTCATCCGCACATTTAATTACCCGGTTATGCAGGAATATCAAGTGGTTAGAGTGTGGACATGGCATTTGGCATCAGATGCTTGTTCCATCAAAACTAAATGTATGTGCACTTGCAAACTTGTGGGTACAAAATGGGAGTCTGGATATAGGCCCGTCACAACCAGCACCATTGTGAGCAGAGTTTGCAATCATATTTTTCAGTTGAATGCAAAAACTGCACAGGTATTCCCCTGGCAAACTGCCATGATTCTGGAAAATTGCTCTTCAGAGTAATTGCATCTGTGTGTGTGTGCGCTGAGGGTGGGGTTAATCCAGTTGTCTAAATTTTTAAGGTGCTTGTGCTGAAGAAGCAATTTAGCAAACATTAGCTAATCAAATACGTGACCAGAAGCCTGCGTCCTATGACATTATTATTCAAGGCACCAGAGAAACAGCACAGTATGAGAAAATGAAAATAGTCAATTTAAAAAAATTGTAAGCAAGCTTTTTATTAATTAGTCATTCAGAAATGTTCCCACTCTAAACCATAACACACATCCAGTCCTTTCTCAGCCCTCACCTGCTGTTCTGGTGAATGTACAAAGAAATCAAACATGATTTTATATGGAAGGGACTTAGATACTGCATTGATGGACAGCAGTAGAAAACTCTAAAATAGGATAGATTTTAAAATGTTTCACATCATAAATCTGTGATCTTTATTAAAGGTTAATTTTCCATATGTGGCTGATTCTGACAGAACATCCCTTAAAAAATCTTTTACTGAAAATTAGTGGTTGAAGTGTAAATGGGGGCAGAACAGGGTTAAGGCAATATTCCCTCACAGCATCAGAACAGTCAACATTAATAGGCCACCATGTAGCATGCTGCTGCAGTTTAGCTTCCGGACTGTGTCTGATGTTTAGCTGCTGTTTTAAAAAGCATACTATGTTCCAATGCTCAGAGCTCTCAATCATCCAAGGTCTAAATGTGGAAGTCTGAGATCACTATTTGTTAATCCCATTCTGCAGTTAATCTAATTTTTACAATAGAACTTGATAGTTGCTCCATTTCCAAACCCATAAACTAGGACTTTGAAAATCCGTGTTAATTATGCTATTTTACCCTCTCAGACATGGACTAAATGTCCTAAAATCATGGGTCAGTGGAGAAAAGACATCTTTTCTCATCTCTCCATTCATGCTAGAGGAAAAAATGAATGATTAGCTCTAGTCTAAGGCTGTGTCTAGACTGCCGAGAAAAGTTTCTGCTTTTTTTTTCCCTGAAAGAGGCTTTTCCGAAATTTGGCTGTCTACATGGGTCCAAATTTCAGAAAAAACTCCTCTTTCAGAACCTCCCTTATTCCTCTCACTCGGAGGAATACAGGGATGCTGAAAGAATATGTCCGGTTTTTCTGAAACTGTTCCGAAAAAGCTCTGCAGTCTAGACATAGTCTAACAGCGGAACAGGGAAATGGTGTGTGTTGGCTAGTACTTCAGATATATACAAGGTATGATTATGCTTTCGAATGAGGAGTTAGGAAACACCATTCTGTTTTGTGTTAAGCTCTAAAAAGGTGAGGCAGCCTCCCTAGTGGTAAAATCATCTTCTCTTTGAGACTAACAGATTTATTGGAGCACAAGCTTTTGTGGGGAAAGACCCACTTCGTCAGATGCATGTCATGGAAATTCCAGAGGCAGGTATAAATATGCAGGCACGTGAAAAGAAAGGAGTACCAATCAAGAGGAAGGCCAAAGATAATGAGGTCAGTTCAGTCAGGGAGGATGTGTCCCACTTCTAGCAGCTGGTGTGAAGGTGTGAGGAGAGGAGAAACTGCTTTTGTTGTTGGCTAGGCATTCAGTTTTTGTTTAATCCTACATTGATAGTGTCAATTTGCACTGACATTATCCTCCCTGACTGAACTGACCTCATTATCTCTGGCCTTCCTCTTGATTGCTATTCCTTTCTTTTCATGTGCCTGTACATTTATACCTGCCTCTGGAATTTCCACGACATGCCTCTGACAAAGTGGGTCTTTCCCCACAAAAGCTTATGCTCCAATAAATCTGTTAGTCCATAAGGTGCCACAGGACTTCTTGTAGATTCAGACTAATACAGCTACCCCTCTGATTCTTCTCTTTGAGTGGCTTCTGACATTACTACATTTTACATATTAAGCAATATTGTTCCCAAACTCAGGGGCTTTTGCTTTAATAGGAAAAAACCCCCACAGTTATCCCAGGATTGGCCATCAAGAGCCATGACATCCTCCTCTTTTTGCAGCTATAGGCCTCTCCTACCTGCCAAAGCAACCCAAGGACATAAAAAGAAAACCTGCTTCATTAAGGGTGGGCCCCGGTTTGCATTTCAAAATTTTGTATTGTATTCATTTGTTTCTGCCACTCTTGTCTCAAGATGACTGTTCTTAATTTAATAAAACAAAAGTAGGTTTACTCATGGGCTCACAAACTTATTTCCTAGATCTAGTAATATAGGGTAAAACTAACAAATTGGAAAAGACTGTTCCCTTGGGGGCAGAGGATCTGGGATTTCTGGGAGTAGCTAATGACAGGAGCTAGATGTCACAGGGGAATGATGCAAAGAGGCTAGAGTGCACCTATTGACTTGTTAATCTGCCAGACAAAGGAGAGTTCTTTAGTAGCTCATCATCATCATCATTGCCCTTCATGCCCACTGGCCTATAGGGCAGCAACAAAGGTCCTTCACTTCTGTCTGTCTCTGACAAGCCTCTACAAGTCACTGTAAGTGACTCTGGAAGGCCATCACACACAGTTGAGAAGGAATTCTTTGTTGCTGCTTCCATAATAAACGCTTTTTCTGGGTCAGGGTTGTTAGTCCTGAGCCAAACCCCAAATCCTGGAGGATCAGTGTGCATGCTTAGTCTGGCTCCTCCTTTCTGGCTTCGTTGAACTTACCAGGAGCACTAAGCTCCCATGGACGTATCTCCTGGGATCATAAGAACACGCAAGCTGCCTTGTCCCGACAAGGCGCATGCACAAGGGGCAGTTAGTAGCTCGTAGGCTGGCGCATTGGGGAATGGACGCCCAGCTACATGGGCAAAGCTACCTCTCACTAGAGGCTGGGGTAACAAGGTGTCTCAATCCTGGTACCCAGAGAATCAGCATGCATTCTAAGGCTGATGCTAATGGCAGGGGCAGCCGTCCACAAGGTCTGAGTTTCAGGCAGTGCCTTTTTTCCTTTTGAGGAGCCACAGTCTGAGCGTTAACTCTCCCTAAACCCCATGAAGTCAATGGAGGTTTTGCTGTTGTCTTCAGCAGGCCCAAGGCTCTACCCATGGTAAGAGGAACAAGGTCTGAAATCAGTTAACGGTATAAACCCATGTAAGTTAATGTTCAAACTTTAGAGGTGCAGAAAGCCACAAATTTCTATTTTTATAGAACTTGGCCTAATCTACATTTTTTTCAGATTTTTTTTTGTAACATAAACAGGAGTAAGTAGAAAATGTTACTAAACCTGTTAATATAAAATCTTACAGTAAGCTTCTCCAATAGAGGAATATATGATTTTCTCATATTCGTGGAGTAATTAATCTACAATGCTGTGACTTTTTTTATACAATAATTCCTCATTTAACGTGTGCCCGCTTAACACATTTTTGCAATAGCACAATTTTTTTTTAGGGAAGGTTTTTTGAATTACACAACTGTTCCCGGAATAACACAATTTCGGCATACTCCCAGCCGTTCCCCACTGACTCCCCCTCGCCACTGTCCTCCGCCCCCGCTTGTAGGCTGGCAGCTGGGTTTCCCCAGATGGCCCATCTCTGCAAGCTGCGCTGGGCTTCCCTCCCTCCCTACCTGCAAAGTGGCAGAGGATTCGCTGCTCGCCGTGCCATTTCCGGCAACAATCCCTCGCATGACGTAGAGCAGGTCCCAGCTGACTCGTCACAGGGGCATACTCCCAACCCAATCCTCCTCCCCTCTCCTCACCTTCCCTTCCCCAGGGCCAAACACCTCTCCTCCCTGCTGTAACCCAGTCTCCTTTCTCCCCCAACCTTATGTCCCGGTCCCAACAGACACCACTGCTTGAAATGCAACCCCCACCTTTTCCATTATTTTCAATGGGAAAATTGACCCCGCTTAACACGTTTTCACTTAACAGGATCATTTTCTGAAACATATCTATAATGTTAAATGAGGAATTACTGTATTCACATTTTAAATACACTTCATGTACAGAAGTTTGTCTGAACTATTTCCTGCGATCATTCTTATGATTCTTTTTAAAAAATTAAGTATTTGAACAAACAAATGCAAAATTACTTATGACAGAAATCAAGCGAGCTGATGCTACTTTAAAAAAGCAAGCAGTATTTATTGCTTAGAAAGCAAGTTACTAGGAGGTGAGAAGGACCTTTTGGTGATGTGTGGTTTTTTAAATACTAGATTTGTTGTATAGCTTGAGAAAGCAAATTATCAATCTTAATCACTCCTGCTTTGAATAACATTTGCCAGTATTTTGACAAGTTATAATTTCTGCTAATTACAGCTCTTGAGACAGAAGAATAAATATTGATTGATAACAAGGAGGTAACCAAATGCATTATAAACGACTCTAACGCCAATGACTTTCTTCCCTAATAATCTCCAGGCAGCAGATACAAATCAAAGAGCACAACAAACTAGGCATTTTTTTGTGGAAAATCTTTCAAACAGGTTCAAGTAGGATGACACAGACAGGTCAATTAATTTAATGTCCAGAACCTGGATTCAAAGTCTAGGCTAGAATTTGATCAAACTTCAGAGAAACACTTCTGCAATTGCCAAACCAACACAAACAAACACAAAAAGCTCCACCCTCCTGATTTAACATTGTCCAAGATGTTGGATTTCTGGGCAAGGAGGGAAATCAGACAACCTAATTTAATAAATCCCACATCTTGAGCACTGAGTCTTTTGGTATCTAAGCGCCAGGGTCTGATCTCAGTTATGAATGGCTTAAAGTATGGTTTGACAGAATTTCCAGATGGCCTCATCTGTAGCTTTCACATTCGCCAGGCTAATTGACTTACCCAGCAAACTAAACAGGATATCTGAGCCACTTCTTGAGCATGCCAACGGCTCGTTACCAGATTACCTACAGAGAGGCCTGACTGTCATTCTGCTTTGCTGGGATCTGGAAACTGTAAACCCATGTCCTGTAAATGACAGGGTGTATCCTGGGAAAACACTGAAGATGCATAAGGGTTTATGTAAAGTACTACGTGCAGTAGCCACCCTGCCCGTATTGTGCAGTTTTCAATGAGCCTTAGCAGGCTTGAATTCCTTTGAGTAAAGGAGTCACGATAGGATCCTGCATACCTGGCCAACATACCAGTGAAGATCTGCTTGGCATTCAGTCAGCCAACATGTTGGGGACTAAGTGGATTTCCTGTTTTTGTAGGCTGTATTATGCTACCTGGGAACCCACAGGCATGTGGGTGGAGTCAACTAAACACAAGGCAAGTGGGAACTGTGCCATTACATGGCCTAGGTAGATGTTTATACCTGTACATTCAGCACAGCGGATTGTTCCTCAGGCCCCTTCCCCTCAACAGCTTCCTCTTTTGAACTTTAAAGCTCTGCTTGCATTCTAATGTTCTAATGGCAGCTCACTTCTTCCTGTGTCTCCCAGTTTTATGCCTACTGGGACCACCCCTCTTCCCTCCCCCTCCCCCCCACTAATTGGCACGTATCTAAATTAGCCTATGCTGCCCCCCTGAAATTCTGGAAGCAGCTGTGGACACCTCTAAATGGTTATTCTCACTGTCTGGAGTGCATGAATCCTTTAGCATGTCTTTTGAAATTTCCATATGAATGCAGATCCCACTTGTGCCCTGAATTATGCACCCATAGGAAGATTCGCATTGCTATTTGCTTCAGGAAACCTGTCCTTCCTCTTCCTGCACCTGAGTCCCCTGCATCAGTAAAAGAGAGACGTTAATAACGCATCTTTGTCAAGTATCTTGAGGCTGTGGTATTATGGTGATTTATATTGTTAGCACCTAGAAATCCAATCAAGGACCAGGACCCTATCGTGTTAGATGCTATAAACACAGAATAAAAAGGCTGTTTCTGCTCCCTAAGAGTTTGCAATCTCAAAATGATAATATATTAAGATAATTACAATCTAATTACATACAAAATTTACAATTTTAGGATGAGAAATGCTATCTAAGTTCAAAGTATGATTATGACGCTGGTGCCATTTAACAGCAATAAAAGCTAGACATACTGGGTGTCTGTGAGTAAGAGGTTAATATGTCTGTTAAGGGTGATTGCCCTCCTAATGTGAAACAGATGAAAGACCTCTTCATTGCATTTTGTTTACAAGTTAACTAATATATTTTTCTTTCTTTCAAAGATAAGCATGTTTTGACACTTGTACTGGCAAACAATTATGTAGAAGGGGAAAAAAGATTAATTATTCAATTGTTTTTGGCACTTACTGTGAGCCTACGTGTCAGGGTATGAGTAGGAAGTAGAAGATCATACAAAAAAAGGAATAAGCTGTTTAGGGCTTATTTTTGTTGGATCATTTTTCTGTTATTATTTGGTTCTTTTGTCATAGGGTATGTGCACACAACAGGGCTAAAGTTGAATTAAGCTATAAAACCTGAGCTACGTCAATTGCGTAGCTTTAGTCAAAATAGCTTAATTCAGCTTTTGGCTTCTGTCACTCATTCCTCCCCATTCGGGGTTTAGCTCTCCCGTCGAGGCTCCCCTTGCGGGGGCTGCCGTCGCCTTCCCGTGGTAAAAGCCAGGGTTGTTGCTCCAGCGCCGGCCGAGAGCGGAGGGGGACCTGGGCCCTCCCTCTCTCCAGGTCCCAGCCCAGGACCCTAAGCACAGGCATTGTGGACGTCCTGCCTGACCGGGGGGGCTACTGCTGCAACTCACTGGTCCCCAGGTCCTCCCTGGTCCCATCCTGGGCTGCTTCCTCTTCTCCGGCCAGCCACCAGTCGTCCCTGTCAGGTCCGGCGGTTATCTTCACCCCATCCTGGCGAGCCGATCCTCCGTCGGCTCTGGTGCTCTGTCGGGTCCGGTCTGGTCCTGACTTGTCCCAGGGCGCCACCGTCCCACGGCTCCGTTCCCCGTCCCAGCTGGTCCGGGGCGGCTACCTCCTTCCTCCCTTGCTCCTGGCTGGGAGCTGCCTTTTGAAGCCCCTTTCTGGGGATGCCGGCGCATGCGTTCCAGGCCCTCTGCCCCTCCCCTGGCGCACCCATCGGGGAACCTCCTGTGCCTGCACCGGCAGCCGCCGCCGAACAGGCGTGGCAGAGCCGCTCGGGTTTCCCAGCCCCTGGGCCGTCCAGTGCCTGAGTGCAGGGCGCAGGGCTAGCCTCCGCAGTCCCCGCCGCCCGTCACAGCTTCCTAGCAGGAAGTTGAAGAAATGAGGTTACCGGAGTTGGAGTAAGAAGTCCTCCAGCTCACCATTATTTCTAAATAAAGGCTTCTACTGTAGACACACTCTTTGTTATTTCGAAATAATGCTGCTGTGTAAACATAGCCATAGTTATTCCTGTGATTGTGCCATGAGGAATTTTCTTGGAGGATCTTAGCTGCTTAGTTATCTTTCTATGTGCCACTATTTTTTTTAAAGTATTACTTGGTTTGGCTTTTCCAATACTTAAATATTTTGGCAATCATAACAATTCTCAGAAAATATTTTGTTCTTCTCTTTGAAATAAGTTGATAAGAGAAGTTGTGATATAACCTCATGAAGAAAATAGTTTTTTACATGTACACTAAATATTTAGGGTCATACTTGATACTCAAGACACCCTGAAACAACTCCTGGATTATTCTAGATTAATATTATTGCTTAACAATTTATCGATTGTCAGTGGAAAGATTACTCAAATCCTTAATGGCTTATTCTAATTCCTAGTGAATGCAGTTAAAAGTCTTTCCATTGAATTAAAGGCAACAGGAACCAGGTCCAAAGTCTGTATTTGTGAGTCTCTGCCCCAGATTGTTGGTTCTCCTGTATTTTCTTTTTTCTGTATCAATAAAACTGCATTGGGTGGTCAGCAGGTACCCCTCTGAGGGATACATGGGTAGACTAAATGATTTTGTGTTCTTGCTATAGCAATTTATATCTGAGTGACAGTCTGCCACAGACACACAAGGCTCAGTTTGACCAGAGGCAACCTTGTAACAGAGTAAGTCTTAGCAACAACACAGACCAGTTGGAAAGGAAATGAGAAACAGTAATCAATTCTTTCTAAATAAATCTCAACCCTACTAATTTTTTTTTAATCCATGTGTTATCATGAAGGTACAGTCAGGCCTGCCAATAGGGGGAGGAAAGGGGGCATTTGTCCCCAGGAATGGCAATTCAAAAGCAGCAGGAACCCTGGACCCTTTCAATCATTGCTCTGCCCCTTTCACCTGAGGTCCCAGTCCTTCCCAGGGTGCACAGCAGGCCCCCCTCACATACACTTTGCCCAGGGACCCGGCGACACTGTTGGCCATGCTGGATATAGCACTGTCTAAGTTTAAATCCAGATACATTATTGAAAAAATACAAGCCAATTCTTGAAATATTGTAAAATGTATCCTGTGTCTTATTTGGACAAATGAAGTATTTTTGTTGCTGACCTGTACAAGTATGCTGAGGCATTCTGTCCATGCTGCCTGAGATAAAGCAGTGAGCTAGAATGCTGGAGACCTAGCTTCTATGCCTGGCTCTGCTTGGGTCAGTCCCTTGGATGCTCTGTGCCTCCATTTCCTCACTTGTAAAATGGAGATCGTTATGGCTTCTTAAAGAGCTTTGAGAGTTCCTAATGCTAATAATACATAGCATTTTTGCATTATTAGAATGACCGTGGTGAGACTGGGAGGGGGGGGAGGAAACTGCTGGGCATTTGCAAGTTATATATATCCCATTACATAATGGGTAAGTCCTAAACCTGCAAAATTTGCAAATCTGTTCTTTATCTAGTCTGTTTCATGACCATTCTCTATTGAATTTAAAGATGCCACTGGCTTTGCACATTTTAGGTGTTAAATCCTTTCCATAATACAGTCTTATTTTTTAAAGTCAAATTGACAGCAAAGTCTTTTAAAAATGACTTTCACCTTTCTGAAATTAGAGGAAAGTAGCATAAACTGCACATGCAAATGGAATATTAAATCATTCTTGCAATTTGTATTGCGACCTGGAACATCTGCAGTCTCCTATTGTGAAATACACGGAATACATATTTGTGTATATTATATAGGTGGTCCATTGCTAAGTCCTTTTGCTCTTATTTGTATTCTTAACAGGGGTATGGTCCATTCTAAAAGCTCCTGGCTAGGGAACACAGCTAGTGATTCTATGACAACTGATTGAGTTCTGGGACTAAAGCAGTGCGTGCATGTGGGGGGAGGCCATACATCACTGAAATGGGATTTCTCAGGAATCTAGTTGTACCAAAATGAAAGCACTAAACAGAAATACTCCTGGGTGCCCGTAGAACTCTGGCAACTTCTTGATTGTGTCCTGGAAATAGAAGTTTAATTAGAAAATTGGGGGAGTCAAATAAACAAAGACCTGACAAGAGTATGATATAGGACCTGAGAGCTGACCACTTATGTTTATTGTTTTCCAAAGTGGTTGCAGGTTGGAATAGCACTTGCCACTACCATGTGGATCAGCCTCCAGGTATTGGTGAGAATGTGGCATACAGAATGAGAGCTGTGTATCGACTGCTTCAGTACCTGGAGAGGATGTGAGTTAATGCTGTAATGGTTAGCCTGCAATATAAAGGAGGGATAGCAAAAAAGGCTATTGCTCTGGGTCTTTTAAATTGCTGTCAGAGCACTGCACTGCAACTTCAGGCAGCGCTAAGGGTTGGGGAGGGAGGGGGACATCACCACACTGTGGGAAGCACTAAGGGCTTGGAGGGGGCAGCACCCCTTTTGCCCAAGTTCCCACCCCTTCTGGGAGCGCAGAGCTGCCTCTCCCCCTTGCCCAGGCGCCCGCAGAGGCCACAAGCAAAACCCACCAAAGGTAGCGAAGCTCTCATACAATTTTCACTGCAGTGGTTCCAGCTTGTTAATCAGAACAGATATTCTTGTGCACGTGTACTGAGTAAGCCATAAAAAGGTGCTACACAAACATAATACAATTGAATAGTGATAGAAATGTAGCTGTGTTAGTCTGGTGTAGCTGAAACAAAATACAGGACTATGTAGCACTTTAAAGACTAACAAGATGGTTTATTAGGTGATGAGCTTTCGTGGGCCAGACCCACTTCCTCAGATCCACTCTGAAATTTAATTTGGCATTATCAATATCATTATTTTTTTTAATTGCTAAAATATATTGAAAATACAGTAAAACTCCAATTGTCCGGCATCCAGTGGTCCGGCACCCCTGCTAGTCTGGCAACAACTGGAACCCGGAAGTGCTGTGGCCAGCTGGACAATTGGAGCTGCTCCGCGCTGCTTCCCCAAGTCTGCTGCTGCTGCCACTGCTGAAACTCACCAGCGGCAGACTTGGTGAAGCTGCGGAGCAGAGCAGCTGGGGTGCTGCCGGGCGCCAAGCAGGGGGGCGAGGAGCGGCATTGCGGGACCAACCCAGTAGCACCCTAGTTGCTCTGCTATGCAGCTTCCCCAAGTCCGTCGCTCATCAGTTTCAGCAGCGGCAGCGGCGGACTTGGGGAAGCTGCATAGCAAAGCAGCTAGGGTGCTGCCGGGTTGGTCCCGCAGCGCTGTCCTAGTTCGAACTACCTAGTTCGTGCCCCGTATAGCCACGCTGCACGGGGTTCGAACCAGCGGGGTTTTAAAAATGGCGGCTCCCCGTTTATGCAAGCGAAGCCCGGGAAATTCAAATCCCGGGCTTCATTTGCAAGTGTGGTATGCCTACATTACCCTCCTAGTTCGAACTAGGAGGGTAGTGTATACATACCCGTACTGGGTTTTCTTTGTCTCAGTCACCTATCCAGTGTGGGTGATTAATTCATTATAACTACTTCACTGAAGACCATTTTGAGCATTTGCAGTCAAATGCCGGTGGCCAGTACACTTTTATGCTGCAACCTGAGGCATAATGATTTCAACAGTTGTACACATAAACACTCTCCACAGACTGATAGCCAAAGTAAACATGAAGCTTGGAGGACAAAGATTAGGCTCAGTTTTAGGATTGTTGATCAAACCCCACATTATGTGAATGTAATTTATCTACTTCTGACTCACCATCTAGTACTGATAACATTTTTAAAAGCCCTCTACGCTTTAGACAATCACCTAAAAACTACCACAAACCTGGCAGGGATCTGGCCCATGACATTATTGCAGTCCTTATGGAATCCGTGATGCATTTGTAGGCCTCTGCTTAGCAAAATACTTGTGTTCCTAACTTTAAGCATGGGGACTAGCGCTTTGACTTCTAAAAGATTACCTCTCTGTTTAAAGTTAAGCATATACTTAAGCATCTTGGAGAACTAGGGGGGTCTGTTTTGGTACCACGAGTAAGCAGTGAAGGTGTCATGAGTATACCCCTAAATATTGGACACTGAGAACTTGAGCAGCAAATTGCATACCTATGGACAATTGTTCAATTTATAGGCGCAGGCGCAGGCATTGTTGGGGCAATAAATGTTTGCTTCCTTCCTTTGGAAATATGGCTGATAAGTTCCTTTCTGTGCCTTTCCTCCTGAAGAGGGGAAAACAAAAGTAAAGATGTCTTGTTATTGGTAAGCAGAGTTGTGCAAATCTCTCAGAAAAAGATTTCTACAGTTGCTATAAGAAATCTGGTTTCACATCAGGTTTTTAGCTGGCCTATGATATCATCTAAGCTGACATTACACATAGCTACGGTGACCAAATGTTCCAGTTTTTATAGAGAAAGTCCCTATATTTGTCTTGTATAGGTGCCTATTATTCCCTCCCCCCTCCAATGTCCCTTGTCCTTGCTATCTGATCACTCTACACACATAATAGCCCAATGTAATTTAGTTCAGGCCTAAATCAGGACACGATGATCAATTCCTACCTAAACATTGAAGGCATGCTTCACCACAGTTGTTCCAACTGTATGTCGTCATAACTCAGTGAAATTACTCTGATTTAGAACTGGAGTATCTTCACTGAGTTGCACTGATGTAAATCTGGAGTAGGCAAGCAGAGAGTGGAAAAAAAAATACAGTAAAACTCCAAACATCCGCCATCCAATTGTACGGCACTCCCGATAGTTCAGCATCAAAATGGCAAGAGCCCAGTGAATGAGCTTCGGCAAAAAACAAGTCACAAGGCAGCAGCAGCAGCAGCTGAACCGAGTGAAACCGGACAGGACCGAGTCAGTCTGCCACTGGCATTGTGTGATGCTGCACAGTGCTTGTGCTACAATAAAAAGGGTTAAAAACACTTTGTATACAAAATGTGTGTATATATATCCAGGGCTTGACAAATAATGTAATCTACTCGCCCATGGCTAGTAAATCACAACCCGGAAGAGTCAGCGCTGAGCAATGTGCGTATGAACAGAATGCAGAACCGCACAGCTGGCGAGTGGGGCTCGCCACCGAGCCCTGTGTGTGTGTGTGTGTGTGTGTGTGTGTGTGTGTGTGTGTGTGTGTATAATATAACCATCTTATAGTACCTCCTGATAGTCCCACATATCTGATAATCCGGCACCTCCTAGGTCCCAGAGGTTCCGGATTATTGGAAGTCTACTGTACAACTTGAAAAAGCAATTTTATACAGCCAATAAAGACAAATCTGTCAGCTCTTGCTCAAATGGGTTATGTGGAGGAAGGAAAGGCACTCTGAGCAGGATTCCTTACTTTGCTTCAAAGAGGGGCTTATCTGTGTTTGGCTCTTTTAGGGCACATTTACAAAGGCTGGGCTAATGCCGAAAAAAGTTACACAACTTGAGCTATGTCAATTGTGTCGGTTAGGTCAAAATAGCTTATTTTAGCTTTTGGCACTGTCTACACAGCAGGAAGTCTGAGCTAAGTACTCTTCCTATGACTTCCCTTACTCCTCGTACAATGAGTGTTACAGGAGTCAGAGTAAGAAGTCCTCCAGCTCGACATTATTTCAACATTACATCAAAATAACTACTTGCTGTGTAGACCCAGACTTAATGTTTACTGCTCGAGGGACTCTGTGGAGCACATTAGCTGAGCCACCAGCCTATTGCTTTAGGAAACACCATGTTCATAACCACAGGTGCCTATTTTTTCTTTTCTCTAGGTGCCCTGAGGCCCTGTCCGCCTCTGCCCTATCCTCTGGGGCCCTACCCTCACTCTGCTTCCTCCCCCAAGGTCTCACCCTTCCTTCTCTTCCCACTTCCACTCTGTCACTTCCCCAAGGCTCCTGCCCACCCTCTGTTCTCCACCCAAGCCCACCCTGAGCCACCAAACACTGATGTTTGGACACTGTACCCCCTCATCAGCTGATGGGTGGGGCAAGTGAATAGTTGTAGCTGGTGGGTGCTCCAATGCCTATGCCCATAACCTCTTACGTTCCTGCCATTTCATTGAGGGGGAGCAGGAGACTTCTTGGGCTCTTTCTCACTAAAGATAGCAGAATTTCTGGATAAGGGTTTGGTTGCTATAAAACTGTGGGTCAAGAAAAAGGACTCAGCACAGAATAGAATTACACAAAAGTTGAGCATCTGAGAAATTGTACAATGCTTTAGCATAAAAATAGGCCTGTCATCACTCTGCTAAAACTAATTGTGTCAGATCCAAAAATACACTATATCTGTGCTGTAGCTCTTAGGGTTTTAAGTTCCAGCTTCCAACACCTCCTTTCCACCCCTCACCCCATCTCCCCCAAAAAAGAGAGAGAGACACTTCACATATTTACATGAAAAGTCTTGAGCAGTCACCTTTACCATATTACTTAATGTCATATAGAAAGATGTGGAGAAATTGGAGAAGGTCCAGAGAAGAGCAACAAGAATGATTGAAGGTCTAGAGAACATGCCCTATGAAGGATGACTGAAAGAATTGGGCTTGATTAGTTTGGAAAGGAGAAGACTGAGAGGGGACATGATAGCAGTTTTCAGGTATCTAAAAGGGTGTCACAAGGAAGCAGAAAAATTGTTCTCCTTATCGTCTGAGGATAGGACAAGAAGCAATGGACTTAAACTTCAGGAAGGGAGGTTTAGGTTGGACATTAGGAAAAACTTCCTATCAGGGTGGTAAAACACTGGAATAAATGCCTAGGGAGGATGTGGAATCTCCATCTCTGGAGATATTTAAGAGCAGGTTAGATAGACATCTATCAGGGATGGTCTAGACAGTACTGCGTCCTGCCATGAGGACAGGGGACTGGACTCGATGACCTCTCAAAGTCCCTTCCAGTTCTAATGTTCTATGAGTCTATGACTTCCTGACTCTCCAATCTGAATGTCAAGATCTGAGTTTTGAGATGGAAGTGTAAATAAAATGAGGATAACTAAAACAATAGAATTTACAGCTGATTTTTTAAAAGAGCACATGCTATAGTTAGTAGTAAATACAGTACTGATGTTGTCATATAGCTCCAGGGCTATATTCTTATCTCCATTTGCAACAACTTAGCCATGCAACTGCCATTAATAACACAATGTTGATATGAACATGGCATCTTTCTTCTGGAAAGGTTGCAATTATGTTCTTCCAAAAATTGAAAAAAAGTTAAAGCTTGTAAAAAGACTAAATGGAACTATTATACTTGCTCTGTTTGTGAATAGCAATGCCAAGGGATACAGCTTTACCCTTGAGTCCCTGCCTTCAATCATTTGCATTAAAAATCCAGTAATGTGTAAAATCATTCAGGTTGTTCAATAAAAGTGCTTCTGTTGTGAGCTAGTCTGCACTAGAAAACGTGGCACACATTAGTAACATTAAGTAAAGCAGCCTCAGGACATGTCTACACAGCAAGGCTAAAGCCAAAATAAGCTACGCAACTTGATCTACGTCAATTGCATGGCTTAAGTCGAAATAGCTTATTTTGGCTTTTGGCGCTGTCTACAGAGCAGGAAATCTGAGGTAGAGTACTCTTCCTCCAACTTCCTTTACTCCTTGTAAAATGGGGATTATAGGAGTCGGAATAAGAAGTCCTCCAGCTAGACATTATTTCAACATTATGTTGGAATAACTGCTTGTAGCGTAGATGTAGACTATGTTATTTTGGAATAACGTTAGTTATTCCGAAATAACACTGCTGTGTAGATGTACTGGCAATGTCCAAATTTCCAAAAGAATTTCAGCACTATCATAGACCAGACAAAACCACTTCAGGAAATGTGTTTGAAAGCTGCTGGAAGCTAGCCTACTGAAATGGTATTGAAAATCATTTTGAATGGTTTTGCCTCTTCAATACTTGTTCTTAAAGCTGTTTTAGCCTTAGCAAAGCTATGTTAAGAGTGTGTACAAGGCTTAATCATTTGAGTGCCTGTTAAGTATAATGTTGCAAGACCACTGATTGCAGTGTATTTTCTTTCCTATAACAAATCCCAAGAAACTGAAACTTCTGTTCTAATGTTTTCATTTTTGGAAACATTCTTCTGGGAGATAAAGCATTCTGCTGGCATCTCCTGAAATGCAGGAAAAGAGAGTAGCTGAATGTAGCAGTCTCCTGGGACTGAATCAGCAGACCCACTTCATTACATGCCATAAGGAGAAATGTGATTTCAAGTGACTGCCTAATCTCCCTGAAATATCACGTCACACAGAAAAGCCTTTCAAACCTCCTGGGAGAAATGTGCCCAGCTCCCTTACTAAAATCAAACATACTAAACAGAGATTAATTTTACAAAATCCAACCCTCTTTTCTCCCCAACTTCCCCCCACAAAAAAAACCTCTACCAAAACAAAACCCACCTCTTTACATCAACAGCAGAGCTTTTATAATCTCAGTATAATTCCAGCTGTCCAGATTGACTGGTGGACATCTAAAACTTTTGGATAACCTGGCTTTTCGATAAAGAGGAGTGCTATTAACTAATATAGGGCTACACAGGGGATGTACTGTTGATTCGGATAACTGGGATTTCCAGATAAAAAGAATTCAGATAACTGGAATTATACTGTGTTGAACTCATGCTATGAACGAGATGCTCACTAAACTGCCCTTACCGTTGATTCTTCTTCTGTGATTCAGACAGTATCCAATTGCACAGCTGTGAGCATGGAGACCTCTGGATCCAAAGCAGTCTGCTCAGGCTGAGTGTTTTTCGAGAGTTCCAACGTATTAGTCAACAAGAGCAGAATCAGCCAGAAGGCATTTAATAGAGAAGGAGGGAACACCACATCCACAGGGGTGCAAAGCTAAGATTTTTTTCTTTGTAGTAGCTTACATTGAGCAGCAGTTTCTCCTGGTCAGATAGGAAGATGGAAGAATCCTCACCATCTAAAAGGCGGGGTTCTCATTTAACAGCTTTATGCCTTTAGTGTTTCACCTGTACTATTGGCAGGTAGGAGAAAGGGGTGGAGGGAGCACTGCATTGCCAGATTCTTAGGCAATTCTGCTGAGACAGTATGGCTTATCTTGGCCCTGTTTCCACTGAAATCACCACACACCCAAGTGTTTTGCACAAGTAACACAATTGGCAACACCACAGAGAGAGAGAGCGAAATTGCCCCAAATGATATCAGAACTTAAAATCTCCTACTTCCAAAAGAAGCTGAAGCAAAGAACATTTCAAACAATTTTCCTGATTTCATCAGCCCATCCCCTCCTCCCCGGATACACTGCAGAGCTCTGTGGGGTGGGAGTGGGAGGGGGGCAGTCACTCTTTTTGTGTAAAATTAAATACCTAATAACTACAATTTATTAGCAATTATTTGAATTGCTGAAACAACTTAAAGGCCTCAGCTGTAAACACTGTAAATACAAGCTCCTCCCCCCCCTCCCCACCGAAGTCCCTTTGCCAAACAGCAAACCATCTTCCCTAAAGAGAAGAGCAAGAAAAATCTGACTTTACCTCCATCTTCCTAGGCTTTTTTTCCCTCTGCTTCACTGCCTGGAAATGGGGGGAGATATTTGTGAAGATCTTACAATCCATGTATCTCCCTTCTATACACAGAATGGGATTTAAGAATTAGAGACGTCAGAAAAATAATAGAGTCCAGAACTTAGTTAAGGTTGTCAGAGGTCCTAGAGCACCCATTCAAAAAGGGACCCTAAGACGTCTGGTCAGCACTGCTTAGCAGGCCGTTAAAAGTCCAGTCAGCTATGTAGAGGGGCTGGCAGTCTCTATGCCCAGCTTCATGTGGCTCCCAGAAAGCAGCCAGCATATCCCTCCAGTTCAGGGAGGCCTCAGGAGCTTGGTGTGCTGTACCTGCCCATGCCCAAGCACCAGCTTTGTAGCTCCTATTGGTTGGGAGTGGTGGAGAAGATACCAGTGGGCATGGGCATTGGGAAGAGCCTCCTGGCTACTCCCTGCCTAAAAGCCAAAGATACATGATACTGCTTCCCAAGAGCCACCTGAGGTAAGCATCACCTGGAGCCTCACCCAAACTCCCTCCCAGACCCTGAACCCCTACCACCTGTCCTGCCTTGGAGCATCATCCCACCCTCCAAAACCCTCCGCCTAAAGCTGCCTCCCACCCTCTGAATCCCTTATCTCTGGCCACACCTTAGAGCCTGCATCCCCAGCTGGAGGTCTCATCCCCTCCTGCACCCCAACTACTTGCCCTAGTCTGGTGAAAATAAGCAAGGGTGAGGAAGTGCAAGTGATGGAGGGAGAGGGGATAGAGTGAGCATGGGGGTGGGGCATTGCAGAAGAGAAAAGGGTTTTTTTGCTATTATAAAGTTGGAAAACGTATGGGGAGCCAGGGAGGAGCAGTTTAGAGGGAGTAGGAGTGCCAGAGCAGGCCTGGACTGAGAAGAAAAAGCACCTTCTGTAATACTTTCTAGTAGCGCTCAAAATAGCCCCTCCCCCCCGGGTCAGTTTTCTAGGCTCCTGTGTATCTATACAAATCCAGACACACATTATATCTAAATATTTTGGAACAAGTTGTTTGTAATTTAGTAACATCTGTCTCTCCATTTTTATTCTCTGTAGCCTTTTCTTCTCCTTTACTCCAGTCTTTCATTTTCCCATCTATAGTGACACATCTGTGCATCTCGATCTCCTTTGCTTAGCTGTGTTTCTTTCAGTCTCATCTGTCTGTGGCATTGCTCTTGGGCTGCTTTCTATCCTCCTTGCTTTCTAAACCTCCTCTAAATTGTATTCTCTCTCCTTAATCTCCATGGGTATGTCTACACTACAAAGTTAGTTCGAACTAACGGACTTTAGTTCGAACTAACTTTTATAGGCGCTACACTAGCGCTCCGTTAGTTCGAATTTAATTCGAACTAACGGAGCGCTTAGTTCGAACTAGGTAATCCTCATTCCATGAGGATTAAGCCTAGTTCGAACTAGCTAGTTCGAATTAAGGGGTGTGTAGCCCCTTAATTCGAACTAGTGGGAGGCTAGCCCTTCCCAGGTTTCCCTGGTGGCCACTCTGGCCAACACCAGGGAAACTCTACTGCCCCCCTCCCAGCCCCGGCCCCCTTAAAGGGGCACGGGCTGGCTACGGTGCCCGTGCCAGGTGCAAGCCTGCCAGCACCCAGCCAGCAGACCCTGCACCTGGCACAGATCGAGCCACCCACCCGATGCCCCCCAGCCCTCCCCCTCTTCCTGGGACCAGGCTGGCGGCTCCCGGAGCTTGCCCGGGACCGCAAGAGGCGGGCACCCGCCTGGGCTAGTGCGGACATCGTGGACCTCGTCCACGATCTCCGCACTAGGCACAGGAAAGTGGCCGGCTTGGGCAGGAGAGCTGCCAGCCTGGCCACCCAGGAGCAGGTGTGCAAGAGAATCAAGGGGGTCCACTGAGACCCCCGACCCTGAGCTCTGAGCTTAGAATGGCCGTCCTGGGTCAGACCAAAGGTCCATCTAGCCCAGTAGCCTGTCTGCCAACAGCGGCCAACCCTAGGAACCCTGAAGGGGATGAACCGAAGACAGTGACCAAGCCATTTGTCTCGTGCCATCCCTCTCCAGCCTTCCACAAACCTTGGGCAGGGACACCACTCCTACCCCCTGGCTAATACCACTCCATGGACCCAACCTCCATGACTTGATCTCACTTCCCTTTAAACTCTGTTCTAGTTGTAGCCTTCACAGCCTCCTGCAGCAAGGAGTTCCACAGGTTGACTCTTTGCTTTGTGAAGAACAACTTTCTGTTACTAGTTTGAAGCCTGCTACCCATTCCTTTCCTTTGGTGTCCTCTAGTCCTTCTTTATGGGAACTAATGAAGAACTTTTCTGTATGCACCCTCTCCACCCAACTCCTGCTTTTAGAGACCTCTATCCTGTCCCTCCTCCGTCTCCTCTTTTCTAAGCTGAAAAGTCCCAGTCTCTTTAGCCTCTCTTCATATGGGACCTGTTCCCAACCCCTGATCATTGTAGTTGCCCTCCCCTCTCCCAGCCTCTCTCTTCCCCTCTCCCACCTCCTTTTCCCAGTCTCCCCCAGTTTTGTTCAATAAAGACAGATTCCATTTTGGAAGACATGTTATCTTTATTATGTACATCAAGAAAAGGGGCTAGGGAAGGGTAAGTGGAAGGAGGTGAGGGAGGAATGGGGCATGAGCCCCCGATGGGGAGGACTGGGCTGGCTCTGCGGGCTTCTGGGGGTGGAAGCTCTCCTGCAGCCCCCCCTATTGCCCCTTTCCCCAGATGGCAGCCTGCGGCAAGTGCAGCCGGGCTGATGGCCGAGTGGTGTGATGTGCCCAGTGTGGGCACTCAGGGCACTCCAAGCCAGGACTGCTTTGCAAGCGGGGAACCCCTGAGAACTGTCTGTCCGGGGTGGGGGTCGGGACCCTTTAAGCACAGCCCTCGGCTAGCCTGAGACAGCAGCTCCACGCTCTAAGTCCTCCTCTGATGCCCTGCCGGCACTGCTTCCGGCCATCCTTAACCCCGGTTCAGGGTCCACTTAATGTGGACAGGCTAGTTCAAATTAGCAAAACGCTAATTCGAACTAGTTTTTTAGTCTGGATCCGTTAGTTCGAATTAGCTTAGTTCGAATTAACTAATTCGAACTAAGTTAGTTCGAATTAATGTTGTAGTGTAGACATACCCCAAGTTCCCAGTTCTTCCCTGCTTCTTCCCCCATGTTCTCTCTCCTTTCCTTTTTATGCTTAAAATTTCCTTTGCCTCTCTCATTCCTCCCATAGCGTGCGTGCGTTTCTTTCTTTCTTTCTTTCTTTCTTTCTTTCTTTCTTTCTTTCTTTCTTTCTTTCTTTCTTTCTTTCTTTCCCCCTCTGTATTGTGTCCAATAGAGATGCATGCTCTGCCACTGACATTGTCCTGTAACAATACACAGGTACTCACTCTCTCACATCACATTCTTTTCCTCTCCACAGCCACTTCTCACCTATGTGCATGGGTGGAGGTTTCTGCCAGGCTCTCAGCCCTTCACACAAACACTGGGGCAGTTGCATACTTCCCACCTGTGTGGACACTTCCATGCTCTTGCTTCCCCACCATGTCAAGCCTCATGGTGCCTTTCTATCCACCTCCCCTTCCACTCCACAGCAGCATGAACACACACGCTCTTCCCTATACATAGACATCTTGGACAGGTGTCAGGCAGTGCTTAATTTGTCATGAAAGGGGTGCTGGGGCTCAAGCCATTTTTTGTTTGCATTCATAACTGATGCAGTAAGCCCATAGGTGCCATTGCTATAACTTGAGCACTAACAAGCCCTCACACACATTAAGCACTGGTGTCAGAAGCTGCAGCTTGGTACTGCCATAGAGTTACTGTGCACGTAACCTGTTGGTGTCTTGGTTTCCCTTTTTTGAAAAGTAGGATAATAACCCCAGTGAGGTAGGCATGTATGTGAAACCTTGTTTGACTAATATTTGCTTTTTAAAAAGCCTTGAATGGAAAGTGCTGGTTATTGTCCTATTATTCAAAATTACATGTTCACTTCCTGCTGTGGTAGATTGCTGGAAATGCCATTGGCTTCACTGCGGGAAACTCCTAGAGTTAAAATTGGTGCCTGCCTCAGCATCCCCTCACTAGGAGGTTTCTTTTAGATATATTTGCTCCTCTTTAATATGTCTGTTTCTTGTTAGGATTTTTGCCTCCTCCTTAAATGTGCCAAATATAAAAGAGGAAACAAATTAATTTAGCTGCTGCTGTTAGAATGTTCCACTCATTCAATTTGTTTTATATGTACTTCTATGTGGCTGTTTTTCAGATAATTGTTGAGATATTGAAAAAGCATATTTAATTCATCCAGCCAGCCACATGAAACTCTGGACTATGACAGAGAGGAGAAAAATAAACAATATTATTTAAATGTTTCTGCCTTTTTCAGCACTACAGGACGTAATGTATGGAAATCTGCAAGCACTTGCATTGCAAATTGCATTTGGAAATTGCTTGTGTTTATGCTGCCAATAGGAGTGTCACCACCTAACATTGTTTAATGGTTCCTGAGCCCGGGAAAAACACAGGAAAACTCGGGTTTTGCCTTGTGACTTTGGGCTTCTGAAATGCATCCTATGAGGAATCTGGCACTGCATATCCAGAGAGAGAGAGTCTCTCTCTTCTCTCCTATGACTATATAGAGGTTACTCACAGAGGAGCATTCTGGCATATGTTATCTTCATTCAAAAAGGACATGGTGTGGACCCTATTTATTCCAGTGTTACTTTTAGAATGGATTAGAGCCATAGGGCCTGGTTTTCAATATTACCCTGAAGCCAAGTTGCATAAGCTACGCTGGTGCAATGGGGTCAGAAGGCAGGTATGCACCTCTCCCCCAGGGAATCCTTAAGGCAGTAGAAGTTTCCACCGGGAATTAAATGTGTTCAGTAGCCTTTGTGCTGTTCCCATAGAAACACCCTCTCCCTAATGAGGTACTGCAGAATGGGCTGGAGTCAGAGTGCAATCTGGCTGGAGGAGGGAAGAGGACATGGCTGGGGCAGATCTGAGCCCTGGAGAACCTGTGTCCTGAAATGGCCCATAGAGGCTCCTGAAGTGCTTCCTCCAGTCCCCAAATAAGGGAGGACCAGGTCACCAATCCTGAATGTGGTTCCTTATTCTTTGTTTTTTATCTAATAGCTACACGTATTTTTGTTTGCCAGAGTTGTTCATTCATAGAGGATTCCCCATTCCTTCCCCTCTTCCCAAAAATAAAATGGAAGAAAATTAAAACGTTTTGGTTTTGTCTCTTTGGTAGTTAAAAGCAGCAAATAATTGTGGTTTTAGGTTTTTGATGAAAAACATCCATAAACTGAATTTCTCTCCTGAAAATTCCATTTTATAGAAAATACATTTTTCATAAAATGTATTATTTTTCCAGCCCTCTGAATTCATTGAATTAATGTCCTCTGGAAACTGCAGTGGTATCTTAGGGGCTTCTCTCCATAACTTGGCATCACAAGAAACCTGAAATTACAATTTCCAATGTAAATGAGTCATTGTCAGATTTTACTCACTGGTGTATTGTACGTATATAAATAACAAAGCAATGCAGCTCCAATGTGCTTTCAGTTTTTTTTCTCCTGAAATAAAAAAGGTAATTATTGGTTCATAGGCACCTACAGTGTCTATGGAACCATATGGAAATCCAAAGCCAGGAGATTCCATCTTGGTTTGGAGTATTGTTACAATGCCAAACTCAGACTGTGTTTGCTGAAAAGCTTAAGGTTCACAAACATTTTGAGCAAACTGTCCCTGAGTCTGGAATAACTGTAGTTTACATAGGAATAACACAGACTCAATGGTTTGGACATGAAAGCAGGTCAGTTTCAACTGAAATTCATTTCCTAAACTCAATGTGAAACTACCTATAGCCCTATCATATGTCAGGTTGCAGAATTAGCATGTGGATTTTGAAGAAATGGGTGCTACAGAAATACATGTAACCTCAAATTGCAGGGATCTTCTGAAGTTTAATTCTGTCTGGCACAACTGACTGCACTTCTAGAGATTATTTATGATAGCTAGTTTCCTTCAGTTCTCCTCTGAAATGTCTTGCTGCTAGAATATTTCATACAAACACAGCAATGTCACCTGTATGACCATATTATTATACAAAAGAATGAAGCCTTGTTTTTGTTTTCTCTTAATCTGAAAGCTCATCCTTGTATACATGCTTATTACTGAACAGTTCAAAGAGCAGTGGGTATATTTGATTTACTGCAATTTTAATTTGTTAAAGTGCAACATTTTATTGTATTTTAATTACAAAACATACCACCCACTACTAGAATGTTTAGTGTAAAATATTAAGACTAAAAATTTGGACCTACTATTTCTATATATAGTTTTATAATTGCATAGAAATAAGATATTGTACATACTTTCTTTTTCTCATATATGCTTTTATAAGCGTTGACATCTTAAGCTTCCTAAAGAAAAAGTCTGTGACGCAGAATATCCTATTTAATGTGACTTGGGCAGAGTTAAACCTTTAATTGCTCAAGGTCACACAAATATTTTGCTCTGTTGCTGTGTCTTCATTTAATAGATGGGTGTTTTCTAGGTGCCACATGATCAACAATTATTTGAGTGATGCAGTTGCAATTTTATTGTACTTACTGTATTTTTCAGTCCATTTGAATGATTATTTCAAATACAGCATTGGTCATTATGATCTTGTTGATAAATAAGGATTTATCTACAAGAATTAGTATTAACAGGAGTTATAAATACAACCCGCCTTCCCTACTTTCCTCAGGAAACATATTGATAGATGACTAGATTTTCAAAGGGAAACCTGTAATGTGCAAGACTTTAATTATTACATCAAATTACAGAGAGGAGTACATCATTAAAAATTCCTTTCATAGTGTATTTCTAAATAATAAAAATGAATTCATAGAATTATGTAGAATGCTACTATCTTGAGAGTCTGGAGTCCAGCTTTGAGAGTGCCTCTGGGTGCAAATAATGATGGAAATGCAGCTCCCATTGAATTCAATGTAGCTTGGCCAGGACACAAGGTCATTAAAATCTTCTTATAAAATTTGGGCCTTGCTTTCTAGAACGAGCTCCCTTTTGTTGCTGTATTATCAGTGTTACATGAACAGTTTCCAGTGAGAGAGCATAAGGACAAATCTCAATTGTGGAAAATGTGAAACAATGATAGGTAGATCTAAAAAGAACTTTAGATGAATAATGTGTGTGTATATATATAATATGACTGGCAGCAAAATCAAAATCCATTCTTCTCATTCCAAAATTGCCAAGATTCAGAACTGGACTTCTCTCACTGAGCCTATTTTTGACCTAAGCAACCACAGCAGGTTCTGATTACTTATATACTGAAATATACATATCTGCTGCAGCCTTGGAAATCTTTAATTATTAGAACCAATATAATAAACTGAATCTAGATGGAAGGAATTCACAGACTCAAAGATAGCACAAATTGCTTTAATGCAATTGACTTTGGTTGAACTATAGCAATATGTCCCTCAAACTACCCATGCGCTTGTGTAAGGAAGCCAAAGATATATAGATGCCTTATACACTTTTAGGCATTTGTCTTTACACAATTAGGCTTCCATAGAATCAAAAAGTAGAAATGGAAAAGATCACCTAGGTCATCCTGATCTCTCCAACAATTCCACCTGCTCAAACAATGTATTCTTAGAGTTTTGTCCAAAGGACTCAGTGTTTAAATGACATAAAACTGGGGGGGTTGCCAAGAAACCAAAGTTCTATGTATTACAAATATGACACACTTCTTTCATTTTCTGCATTAGCACTGTCTCATATCAACTGTCTGTAATACAGTGCCAATAAACTGGAATTAAGAGCTATAGTGTTAATGATAATATTTTTATTAGCTTAATAGGATGCAATGTCAGTACAATGTCATGTAAAATTGCAAAGATACTGCTCAGTCCAGTTCTTGAGATAAAAATCTCAGCAATATATTTTTCTAAAAATGAAGCTCTTAGAAAATGTCCAGGAACAATATTTTATTATAACAACATTGCCATGTAGTCTGCAGGGATAAAATGAGATAAGTAAAGCAACTGTGTATAATTACATTAGTAAGGAAATCATCAATATAATAGATGAAGATTTCCTATTGCATCTGTTTTTTTTTGGGGGGGGGGGTCTTGTCAGCACTTACAAAGCAAAAGCTCAGTGCAAAAACTATGATTTTTAAGGCTCAACTGATATATTTAATTCAAAGTACCTGGTTCATTGCATCTAATTCAACCAGGCAAAATATTGTCAAATTATTAAACAAAGTACAAGCACTTTCCTCGTTGAAATCAAATGAAGATAAAATCAGTAATTTAAGGGTAAGTTCTTTTTGTACTGACATTTTCAAATATTAAAATTCACCCTCCCTAGTTACTGTGCTTAAAATACCAAAGAATGGTGATGGAAATGGTAAGCAAATAAATCAATTAAAAATTTACTCATTTTATGGATGGTCAAGCACAGGCAAAGGAAAGGTCAAGTGACTCGTCCATAGCCAGACAGTAAGCCACAAGTAATATCTGTAGCAGACTCCAGCTACGTCTACACTGCAGTGCTATTTCAGGATACTGGAGTATCCCAAAATAGCTATCCCGCATCTTCACAGCAAGCCCGTTATTTCAAAATATATCAGGCTCGCTAATCTGTTGTCCCTGTAAACCTCATTCCTCGAGGAGTAAGGGATGTTTCAGAATAACAGATTATTTCAAAATTTGGTGTTGTGTGGACAGTGTCAAATTACAAAATAAGCTATTTTGAAATAAGATCAAAATAAAATACACAATTGGCGTAGCTCAATTTGCATATCTTTTTATTTCAAGCCACAGTGCAGCATAGCTGCACCATCCATGTCCTCCGACTACCAGCCCTGTGCTTTAAATGACAGAGAATGCTCCCTCTTCTGACTATATTTATATTGCTGCCTTGTCAAAGATGTGGTGGTGACAACCTAATAGGAGTTTTCCATTTCTAGCCTCATTGTTTCCACAATTAGTCACAGTTAATTTGTTGATATTCTCATTAGTAACCAATGACTCTTGAGTTGTAGGTGTGGTTATGATAAGTACCTAAAAACTAGAGGTTGAAAAGGCCTATTAAATCATCCATTCCATTCCCCTGCCAGTGCAGCATTGCTCACAATAGTACATTTTTTAGTATGTTGACCTATTTAATTTCTAACAGCCCAAGTGATAGAAATTCTATTACTTCCTTTGTAAGGGTCTATGGCTCCATCATTCAATCTTGCTTGATATTTGACCTAAACTTCCCCTTTTTGTATTTTTATCCTACTCTGCCTAGTTATACCCTCTGTACATCACACTCATTTCTCTCTTTCCTAAATGTTTACATTTCAGCTAGACTAGTGCCAGGCTCTTAGCCAGCCTATATGGATGAAATCCTGACCCCATTAAAGTCAGTGGAAACTTTGCCATTGAATTCAGTGTGGGGGGGGGGGGGCGGGAGGGGGAGAATATTGCTCTACCTATTTAACTTTTTAAATCTCCGCTAGTAGCCTTATTCTTGCTGCACAGAAGTAACAAAATGGATCTCAGTGCTCCCTATATCTGCAGACTCCTTGCACCAATAAAAAGCTACCCAACAATACCTTCCGAGCTTCAGAAATAGAACCTTGAATACCTATGGTTCTTAAACTTGCCAAATTCTGCAATCTTTATAAGGAATCTACTGTAGTCAACTAAATCAAAGGCTGTCGTAGGTCTAATGCATTCAACTTAGAATTTTGTTCTTCATCTAAAGAAGATGGTTTATCAAATATACCAGTGCTGTCTCCGTAGCACGTATAGAGATCTAAAACCAGATCAGTGGGGAATGCAGGAAGTCAGAGAAATCCAGGAAATTTCTGTATCCAACCTAGAAGGAAATAAATTTATAACTTCATATCATTTAGCCAAGTACTCCTGCTGAAAAAAACCTGTCTACTGTTTCCTTTGACCATGAGACAATTAGGTTATTTTTGGTACATGACCACTTCATTAATTGCAGTTGCTATCATAACTCTTAGACATTAAGGACAGAAACAGGAATTGTTTCCTGTGTACGTGTAGGTAGAAAAAAACTGAAATAGTAATTTGTGCAAGACAGGAACTGTTTCTCTTTGGATATTTTTTAAAAATAATTCCTTCCAACTCCTGGTTTTCTCTGAATTTTCACTATTGTGATTTTTGTAAACTTTTCAGTTGATAAGTTGTTACTGTAGCATTGGTGCAGATCTTCAGACAATTTATCAAGACTGTTGCAGTGTATCCATATTATGATCATGGATCCATTGGGATAGTGGGAGGTCCTGTGTACCAAGCATATATGGCACACAAGACATCTCTGTATCTTGTCTTGTCTGCTGTGCAGTATAAGCATGGTGATGAACTGGGGGCTCCAATTAGTTCCTGCAAGAATCTGGTAGATAATATTTGGGTTACAGCAAAATTCTTTCTTTTCTGACCCATCTTTAGAAAAGGCATTAGCAAAACTATGGAAACCACCTAGGTGAAATTTTCATAGGTGAGTGGCTAAATTTTATCTGTGAATCCTGCAATGCTGCCCAAATGTGCAACAATATGCCAAGTTACCCATCGAGCGTGTTTGAATGCCTGTCTGGGGGCACAATTTACTTGTGTGCCCTTGAAATATTGAACCTCCTCCACGCAGTTTCTGAGTCTTTCAGATGAGGTAATTTTTCCTGGGCAACACAAAACATAACCAATCCTAACACTGTTTGTATGTTCTAGAACTAGGATTTCAGCTAGAAAAGCACCAA